>NC_073264.2:105370648-107770648 GCF_029289425.2 Pan paniscus | reverse complement strand
TGATGCTTCCCTTTCTGTCATGATTGTCAGGATCCTGATGCCTCCCCAGCCATGCTTCCTGTACAACTCGCAGAACCATGAGCAATTAAAACTCTTGTCTTTATAAATTACCTAGTCTCAGGTGTTTATAGTCTGAGAATGGACTAACACAGCATCCAAACAGGAAAATAAGTCAATCCATCTGTCTTCACTGATGATACAATTCTATGCCTAGAAAATCCCCCAAAGTAATTCTAGAATAGATAAATAACTTTAGTAAAGTGTAAGGATGCAAAATCAATGTACAAAAATCACCAGCATTTCTATATCCCAACCATATCCATGCTGAGAATAAAATCAAGAACACAATCCTATCCCATGTACAATATCTTCAAAGAAAATGACATGCTTAGGAATGCAGGTAACAAACAAGATGAAAGATCTCTACAAGGAGAACAACAAAACACTGCAGAAATAAATGACACAAATAAATGGAAAAAAACATTTCATGCTCCTGGATTGGAGGAATCAATATTGCCAAAATGGTCATACTGCCCAAAGTAATTTACAGATTCTATGTTATTTCCATCAAATTATTACCATCATTCTTCACAGAATTAAAAAACCATACATATTCTAAAATATATATGGAACCAAGAAAGACCCTGAATAGCCAAAGCAATCCTAAGCAAAAAGAACAATGCCAGAGGCATCATGCTACCAGATTTAACATTACAAAGTAACAAAAACAGCTTGGTACTGGTGCAAGAGCAGACACACAGATAAAAAAGAACAAAACAGAAAACAGAAATAGAGCTACACACATAAACCGTTTGATATTTGATAAAGTTGACAAGAATCAAGCCATAGGGAAAAAAACTGTATTCAGTAAATGGTGCTGGGAGAACTGGATTCTGGCAGATACGCAGAATGCAAGAGTGAAGGAGGCTGGGCAGTTTCTACCTTGATTTCAGATGTGCAGAGAGCCCTATGTGCCCAGGAAAAAGCATGCTGCAGGAGTGGAGCCACCACAGAGAGCCTCTACCAGGGCAGTGCCAAAGGTGTGGAAAGATGGGGTTGGAGCCTCCATTCAAAGTCCACACTGGGGCACTGCATAGTGGAACTGTGGGAATGTGACCACAAATCTCAAGACCCCGGAATGGTAGATCCATGGGCAACTTGCACCCTCAGCCTAGAAAAGCTTACAGCACTTGACTCTCACTCGTGAATGGAGCCCCAAGGACTGCGCCCAGCAAAACTACAATGATGGGCTGCCTGAGGTTTTGGGGAGCCAACTCTTGTCCCAGTGTGCCCTCGCTGAATTACATGAATTTGAGAGAGGTCATTCTGTAACTTTAAGGTTTAATATCTGCTCTACTGGGTTTTATGTGTGTGGGGGGGCGGGGGGCGCTGTTGGCCATTCCTTTGGCCAGTTTATCTATTTTGGATTGGAATAATTTACCCAATGCCTGTACCATCATTGTACCTTGGAGTACGCAACATT
This sequence comes from Pan paniscus, assembly GCF_029289425.2. Lineage (NCBI taxonomy): Eukaryota > Metazoa > Chordata > Mammalia > Primates > Hominidae > Pan > Pan paniscus. Next base: position 107,769,165 of record NC_073264.2, on the reverse strand, counting down.
TGCAATGTTTTTGTTTTAATTTTGCAAGCTCATAGATGGAGGGAAATTGCCTTAAGACTCAGATGAGACTTTAGATATTTGAGTTGGAGGCTGACCAAGTTAAGACATTTTTAAAAATTTTATTATTATTATACTTTAAGTTTTAGGGTACATGTGCACAATGTGCAGGTTTGTTACATATGTATACATGTGCCATATTGGTGTGCTGCACCCATTAGCTCGTCATTTAGCATTAGGTATATCTCCTAATGCTATCCCTCCCCCCTTCCCCCACCCCACAATAGTCTCTGGTGTGTGATGTTCCCCTTCCTGTGTCCATGTGTTCTCATTGTTCAATTCCCACCTATGAGTGAGAACACGTGGTGTTTGGTTTTTTTGTCCTTGCGATAGTTTGCTGAGAATGATGGTTTCCAGCTTCATCCATGTCCCTACAAATGACATGAACTCATCATTTTTTATGGCTGCATAGTATTCCATGGTGTATATGTGCCACATTTTCTTAATCCAGTGTATCATTGTTGGACATTTGGGTTGGTTCCAAGTCTTTGCTATTGTGAATAGTGCCACAATAAACATACATGTCCATGTGTCTTTATAGCAGCATGATTCACAATCCTTTGGGTATATACCCAGTAATGGGATTGCTGGGTCAAATGGTATTTCTAGTTCTAGATCCCTGAGGAATCGCCACACTGACTTTCACAATGGTTGAACTAGTTTACAGTCCCACCAACAGTGTAAAAGTGTTCCTATTTCTCCACATCCTCTCCAGCACCTGTTGTTTCCTGACTTTTTAATGATCGCCATTCTAACTGGTGTGAGATGGTATCTCATTGTGGTTTTGATTTGCATTTCTCTGATGGCCAGTGATGATGAGCATTTTTTCATGTGTCTGTTGGCTGCATAAATGTCTTCTTTTGAGAAGTGTCTGTTCGTGTCCTTCGCCCACTTTTTGATGGGGTTATTTGTTTTTTTCTTGTAAATTTGTTTGAGTTCATTGTAGATTCTGGATATTAGCCCTTTGTCAGATGAATAGGTTGCAAAAATTTCCTCCCATTCTGTATGTTGCCTGTTCACTCTGATGGTAGTTTCTTTTGCTGTGCAGAAGCTCTTTAGTTTAATTAGATCCCATTTGTCAATTTTGGCTTTTGTTGCCATTGCTTTTGGTGTTTTAGACATGAAGTCCTTGCCCATGCCTATGTCCCGAATGGTATTGCCTAGGTTTTCTTCTAGGGTTTTTATGGTTTTAGGTCTAACGTTTAAGTCCTTAATCCATCTAGAATTAATTTTTGCATAAGGTGTAAGGAAGGGATCCAGTTTCAGCTTTCTACATATGGCTAGCCTGTTTTCCCAGCACCATTTATTAAATAGGGAATCCTTTCCCCATTGCTTGTTTTTGTCAGGTTTGTCAAAGATCAGATAGATGTAGATATGCGGCATTATTTCTGAAGGCTCTGTTGTGTTCCATTGGTCTATATCTCTGTTTTGGTACCAGTACCATGCTGTTTTGGTTACTTTAGACTTGTAGTATAGTTTGAAGTCAGGTAGCGTGATGCCTCCAGCTTTGTTTTTTTGGCTTAGGATTGACTTGGCAATGCGGGCTCTTTTTTGGTTCCATATGAACTTTAAAGTCGTTTTTTCCAATTCTGTGAAGAAAGTCATTGGTAGCTTGATGGGGATGGCATTGAATCTATAAATTAACTTGGGCAGTATGGCCATTTTCACGATATTAATTCTTCCTACCCATGAGCATGGAATGTTCTTCCGTTTGTTTGTATCCTCGTTTATTTCATTGAGCAGTGGTTTGTAGTTCTCCTCCTTGAAGAGGTCCTTCACATCCCTTGTAAGTTGGATTCCTAGGTATTTTATTCTCTTTGAAGCCATTGTGAATGGGAGTTCACTCATGATTTGGCTCTCTGTTTGTCTGCTATTGGTGTATAAGAATGCTTGTGATTTTTGCACATTGATTTTGTATCCTGAGACTTTGCTGAAGCTGCTTATCGGCTTAAGGAGATTTTGGGCTGAGACGATGGGGTTTTCTAGATATACAATCATGTCATCTCCAAACAGGAACAATTTGACTTCCTCTTTTCCTAATCGAATACCCTTTATTTCCTTCTCCTGCCTGATTGCCCTGGCCAGAACTTCCAACACTATGTTGAATAGGAGTGGTGAGAGAGGGCATCCCTGTCTTGTGCCAGTTTTCAAAGGGAATGCTTCCAGTTTTTGTCCATTCAGTATGATATTGGCTGTGGGTTTGTCATAGACAGCTCTTATTATTTGGAGATACATCCCATCAGTACCTAATTTATTGAGAGTTTTTAGCATGAAGGGTTGTTGAATTTTGTCAAAGGCCTTTTCTACATGTATTGAGATAATCATGTGGTTTTTGTCTTTGGTTCTGTTTATATGCTGGATGACATTTATTGATTTTCGTATGTTGAACCAGCCTTGCATCCCAGGGATGAAGCCCACTTGATCATGGTGGATAAGCTTTTTGATGTGCTGCTGGATTCGGTTTGCCAGTATTTTATTGACGATTTTTGCATCGATGTTCATCAAGGATATTGGTCTAAAATTCTCTTTTTTTGTTGTGTCTCTGCCAGGCTTTGGTATCAGGATGATGCTGGCCTCATAAAATGAGTTAGGGAGGATTCCCTCTTTTTCTATAGATTGGAATAGTTTCAGAAGGAATGGTACCAGCTCCTCCTTCTACCTCTGGTAGAATTCGGCTGTGAATCCATCTGGTCCTGGACTCTTTTTGGTTGGTAAGCTATTAATTATTGCCTCAATTTCAGAGCCTGTTATTGGTCTATTCAGAGATTCAACTTCTTCCTGGTTTAGTCTTGGGATAGTGTATGTGTCCAGGAATTTATCCATTTCTTCTAGATTTTCTAGTTTATTTGCTTAGAGGAGTTTATAGTATTCTCTGATGGTAGTTTGTATTTCTGTGGGATCGGTGGTGATATCCCCTTTATCATTTTTTATTGCATCTATTTGATTCTTCTCTCTTTTCTTCTTTATAAGTCTTGCTAGCAGTGTATCAATTTTGTTGATCTTTTCAGAAAATCAGCTCCTGGATTCATTGATTTTTTGAAGGGTTTTTTGTGTCTCTATTTCCTTCAGTTCTGCTCTGATCTTAGTTATTTCTTGCCTTCTGCTAGCTTTTGAATGTGTTTGCTCTTGCTTCTCCACTGAAAAAAGATGATCATATTTTGCAATGCAAGGACATGAGAATTTTGGGCTCAAGAGTGCAATGATATAGTTGTAGATGTTTTCCCTTCCAAATGTCATGGTGAAATGTGATTCTCAATGTTGGAGATGGGACCAACTGGGAGGTTTTGGGTCATAGGGAAAGATCCTTCAGGAATGGCTTGGGAACCACCCCATGGCACTTAGTGAATTCTTGCTGTATTAGCTACTATGAGATCTGATTGTTAAAAAGAGTCTGGCAACCCTTCTTGCCACTCATGTCCCAGCTCTCACCATGTGACATAGCCTGTTCCCCCTTTGCCTTCCACCATGATTGTAAAGCAGATCCTGGTGCCATGCTTCTCACACAGCCTTCAGAACTGTAAGCCAAATATGCCTCTTTTCTTTGTAAATCACTTGGCCTCAGGTATTAATTTATAGGAATGCAAAAGAGACTAACACACTGTCCAAAGCATTACACAGATTCAACTCTATTTTTATCAAATGACCAATATAATTGATTACATATTTAGAAAAAAATACTAAAATTCCTACAGCATCAAAAAAGTGTCTGAATAGCAAAAGCAATCCTAAGCAAAAAGACCAAAGCTGGAAGAACCACATTCTCTGACCTCAAATTATACTACATGAATATAATAAGAAAGACAGCATGCTACTAGTAGAAAAAAATAGCCAGAAAGAAAGCCGAATATCTAAAACCAACTGTTGTTTGAAAAAACTGACAAAAATATACACTGGAGAAACAACCCTCTATTCAATAAGTGGTGCCGGGAGAATTAGGTGGCTTATGTGGAAGAATAGAACGAGACTTCCATATCACCATAGACACAAATTAACTGAATATGGATTCGGTGTTTAAATTTATAAACTAAAACTATGAAAATACTTGAATAAAATCTAAAAAGAGTCCTCTGGACATTGGTCTAAGCAAACAAAATATGACTAAGACTTCAAAAGCAAGTGCAATAAAAACAGAAGTAGACAAACAGGATTTAGTTGAACTAAAGGTCTTCTGCACAGCAAAAGAAATAACCAACATGGTGACCAGACAATCTGCAAATGGAAAAAATATCTGGAATCTATTCATCTTGCAAAGGGCTAATATATAGAATCTACAAGTAACTCAAATAAGTCAACTAAAAATTACAAATAACTTCATTAAAGAATAGACAAAAACAGACATTTATCAAAAGAATACACAGAAGTGGCCAACACAAATAAAATATACTCATCATCACCAATCATCTGATAAATGTAAATTAGAAACAACATGATATGGCATCTTCCACCAGTCACAATGGCTGTTATTACAAATAAAAAACAGCAGGTGTTTGCAGACAAACATAGGAAAAATAATGATTTATATATGCTTGGTGAGAATGTAAATTAGTACAACCTCCATGAAAAACAACATAGAAATTTCTCAAAGAACTAAAATTAGAATTACCATTTCTTCCAGTAAGCCATCCCAGTGGGCATGTTCCTCCCAAACTTTTATATCAGAGAATGTTGCCTGCACTCCTATGTTTATTTCAACACCATTTTTAATAGAAAAGTCAAGTAATCTATCTCAGTGTCAATCAGTGGATGATTAGGTAAAATATGATATATGTAAATCATGGAATACTATGCAGCCAGTATGGTATGAATTCGGTGTGACCGGCCCCTGGACAAGGGCTCGAGTCGATGGGATGGATCATCACCTACACTGGGAACCCAACGTATACCCACGGCTTCACAGGACGGTTTGTCTTCTCCATGGACACCTCTGTCAGCATGGCGTATCTGCAGATCAGCAGCCTAAAGGCTGAGGACACGGCCGTGTATGACTCTATGAGAGACACAGTGTGGAAACCCACATCCCAAGAGAGTCAGAAAGCCTGAGGGAGGAGGCAGCTGTGCTGAGCTGAGGCAGTGGTGCAGCAGTTTCTTTAACTTCCATATGATCTCATTTGGCATCATCTTCTACTTTTATATTAGCTAAGAACTTGGGGTAGACGGGTGCTCCTCAGAGATCCTTAACTTGCCCATTTTGATGGGTTTTCCAGAAGACATGAGAAGCCACTTTGTTAGCAAAGCATCCCAAAGCCATGCCCTGTTCTAGACACATGTGAGCCCATTTCCTGGTCTTTGCTTAACTGACAAGCTCTCATCAGTGCACCTGGGCTAATTTCACATCAGGTAGAAGAATGCGTTCTAAAGGAAAGCTAATGTTGTAATAGCAATTCCTGCTTAAAAACCTTCAGCTTCATTGTTTTTGTGTAATCTATCAACAAATTATATTAGTTCAAGTTTCTCAATTCTCAATGGGAGTTTCTAATACATAGAAAGGATATATAGAGCTTCCCCTAATTAAAATAAAACAATTGTGAACACAACCTCAGTATTCAGCCATGTCTCCACCCTTCACATCCTTCGCCACAAAGGAATTTTCACCTCTCCTGGAAGCTGGGTTCATTTTCAAATTAGTTATTTTTTTCAATTTAATATCTCAAGATTATCGTATATGACTATTTTAGCAGACTATTTATGCTATAAAATTAATAGATGACACTGCACTCCAGCCTGCACAACCAAGCAAGTCTTCATCTGTAAAATCTAAAAAAGAAAAATTAATAGGTACTGACTTTGAAATTTTTGATAATAATATTTTCACAACCCAAATTTAATTACACCCACATGTTACCTACATCTTCACTGAAAAGTTCCCAGTCACAATAAGTTCCATCAATGCTCCATGTGTTCAAATCTGGACATCAAGAGAGTCCAGAGAATAAAATACAATGACGGCAGTGAAACTGGTGTATATTTAGCACCTCTTAACTCAGGAGGACTCCATGCACCCTGGCACACAGCTGCTTTTCTAAATGGCTCACAATGACTCCAGCTCACTCACAGAGCTCAGACAGAAATCTCCCTTCAGGGTGGGAGCTGGGTGGCAGGGGGCACTCAGTACCCACAGAGGTGAAAATGAGCTTTCGGATGGAACTTCCCTGTCACCTCAACATGGAATTTATTGTTTCATTTCATTACCCCTCTTTCCATAATGGTTCATTTCTTTTGGCCTGTTCATTACTGATATTTTTCAGAGGAATCTCACTTGAATCTTTACTCTTTTGCATTTTGTCTCCATGGCAATGTTGGGAAGTTTTACCTCCAGCATCATAACATGATCTAGTGATCTGACACATTGTGCATACAATACCTATGAATTCAGAAGCTCTTTGTTTTTCTTTCCACGAAATATAATTCTTTCTGTTCTGTGTATAAGCATGTCCTAGCAACCCTGTACACACCCACATAGATGTCTACAAGCCTATGAATTATTCTCTGTAAATAAAAACTTATATCAGTTTCCCTCAATGTTCATAGTTCTCCTGAGAGTGAGGAAGGTCCTTCTCGATCTGTTCAAACAAAATGCCCAGAAACCATCTGGTAGGTATGGAGTTCACCTGGCTCTGGTGTGGGGTCTGTCTCTTTCCCTCTGTTGTCCCACAGGTCAGCCCAGTTGTTCAGGTCCTAACAAGAAAGCCCAGGTTTGTCCTGATTTTAAAACACATCACACTTCTGATGACTCTCCTGTTACCCACATCCATGGAGATAGATTATTTATTATATAATTCACCAAACTAATGTCAAATGCCCAAGTTGCAACACCGCACATCCTAGGGTGTGTTCATGCAATTCAATGGAGGAGAAAGTCTTTCAGAGACAGATGGATCTGAAATGATAAATATGTGGGTAAGGACTCTGGACTTGAGTGTCATTGTCCACCCGTGTTTCACAAGTGTGACCTGTCACGGAAGGATCAGAGTTCCTTGTGCTGTCAGAGGGAAGGGGTCACAGAGGTCCTCTCTGGTTCCCAGGAAAGGTAATCACACTAATCTTTATGATCTTCATGAGACTATCCTCCAGTGCTGACCTGTTATAGAGTTTTTGTCTGAAGTTATCACTGCAATCCCCAATCTACATATTTTCAATCAGAAGCGTTTAGAGGCCAGGACACATCTTCAAGGTCACACATTGAGAAGGATGGAGATATGTCCCACTACCTTCTCCTGAGATCTCAGACAGAATCCCAAATTTCAAAAGGACACAGAAGGACAGCTCTCAGGTGCTTTTTAAAATGACCCACTTCCAGGGACAGGGAGCTTCCCTCTAACCATGATGGGTGTTCTGAACTACAATAAACACTGGATGGATCCAGGATTGTTTGAAGTCACTGTCATTATTACATTCAGCTGCTGTTTCAATGTGTCTGAAGTAGTAAATGACAATTTAGATGACCTGGGTGTGTGGTTGGTTTTATATGAATCTTTAAGGGTTGAACAGTATTGACCCTATTCCAAAATCTGTCCTTGATCCATGATCACACTCATCTCTCAGACAAGCTCCTTCAGCACATCTCTTTACCTGGAAGAAGAGGACTCTGGGCTTGGAGAGGGGAGGCCCCAAGAAGAGAACTGAGTTCTCAAAGGGCACAGCCAGCATCCTACTCCCAGGGTGAGCCCAAAAGACCGGCGCCTCTCTCATCCCTTTTCACTGCTCCGTACAAAGGCACCACCCACATGCAAATCCTCACTTAGGCGTCCACAGGAAGCCACCACACATTTCTTTAAATTCAGGTCCAACTCATAAGGGAAATGCTTTCTGAGAGTCATGGACCTCCTGTGCAAGAACATGAAGCACCTGTGGTTTTTCCTCCTGCTGGTGGCAGCTCCCAGATGTGAGTGTCTCAGGGATCCAGACGTGAAGATATGGGAAGTGCCTCTGATCCCAGGGCTCACCGTGGGTCTTTCTGTTCACAGGGGTCCTGTCCCAGGTGCAGCTGCAGGAGTCGGGCCCAGGACTGGTGAAGCCTTCGGAGACCCTCTCCCTCACCTGCACTGTCTCTGGTTACTCCATCAGCAGTGGTTACTACTGGGGCTGGATCCGCCAGCCCCCAGGGAAGGGACTGGAGTGGATTGGGCATATCTATTACAGTGGGAGCGCCTACTACAACCCGTCCCTCAAGAGTCGAGTCACCATCTCAGTAGACACGTCCAAGAACCAGTTCTCCCTGAAGCTGAGCTCTGTGACCGCCGCGGACACGGCCGTGTACTACTGTGCGAGAGACACAGTGATGGGAGGTGAGTGTGAGCCCAGACACAAACCTCCCTGCAGGGAGGCTGAGGGGGCGGTCGCAGGTGCTGTTTAGGACCAGCAGGGGGCGCGCGGAGCTCACGGAATACAAGGCCGGGTCAGGAGCAGGTGCAGGGTGAGCGGGGCTTGCTCATCTTCTCAGTCGTCTCCCTCCTCGCCAGCACCCCAGCTTTCCGTAGAGGTCCTCTTTATTGTCTGTGGTTCTACTTCCTCACATCCTTGTGCCAGGAAAGAAAGGAGTAAGGCAAATTTTCCTGTTACAATTGAAGTTTCACCAATTACTAAGAACTTTCCTGCAAGTACCTGCACAGCCCATTATAGCATATATATATATATATATATATATATATATATATATATATTCTAATGCTTCTCACCATCTCTTGATTTGTGTCATCAATTTAATTGTGCCCTTTTTGAAATTCATATGCTGAAACTTTAAATCCAATGGATGTATATTGGAATTTTAATGGTATAATTAACGTTAAATGTGGTCATAAGTGAGACCCTAATGCAATAGAGCTGTTGTCTTTATAAGAAGAGGAAGAGACACCACAGACCTCTCACTTCTCACGTGCACACAGAGAAGAGGCCACGTGGAGACATAGTGCACTACAAGGTGGGCCTCTGCAAGCCAGGAAGAAGCTGCACCAAGAACCAACCCTGCCAGCACCTTGATCTTCTACATTCAGACTGAAGAATTGTAAGAAAATCAATATTTGTTGTTTAAGCCACCCACTCCTTTTGTCTTCTTATGAAGACCCAGACAGGCTAATACCACACAACTCTGTTAGCTCTGTCTCCTGGAGGGAGAAGCAGCCCCCTGAGGCTGGGCATATCTCTCAGATTTTCACATGAATTAGGCAAAAACAGTAGCTCTCATATAAAAACTGTCACGTCCCTGTGGGGACAAGGTCTTTTAAACAAGCCCTAGGGCTTTGTCGCAAATGTTGCATTTTATCCTTTATTAGGACTTAACTAATTGACAATGAGTACCAGTTGGATGGAGACTGACCACTGGCCATCTTCTGCTGTCTCCTTATTATATCACAGAAAAGCACAGCAACATTAGTGTATGTCTTCAGCTTTCTAAATTTGCACTGAATCTATTGCTAAATGAGGAGCTACATGGGGTCTGAGTTTTGTTACCTTCTTCCCAGTCTTCCCCAATTACCAAGGACAGAAGATACTTTCAGTGAAATTTAGCTGTCAATGCCCCCAATACCACATCATGTTTTAAGGTCCAAGGACTTTCTTTGGGGGGTTATTGAAAAACACTTTTAAATGGAAAATCCTAAAGCATACAACAGCTGAAAGAATGGCCCCTGTGCACATGAAGGCTGAGGGGATGGACAATAGGGTATGTTCCTCCAAGGTGTTCCTGGGCGTGAGATGGTTGGATACCTCATGCATACGAAAACAAGGACTGAACTGAGATAGAAACAAGGGCCATATCCTATAGGAAAACAAGAAAAAAACGGGCATCCCTGAAGAGAGTTAATTAGACTTGGTGGGTTTAAGATGAATTTTTTTCCAAAGTTTTTTAATGTTCTAAGCTACATATGAATATTTTCAATAAACTGCGAATTAAAAGGAGGATGAATTTAGAAGTTTAGAGAGAAAAAAGCCATGAGGGTGTAGAAAGCAAATCCACACAAAACTGTCACATGGCAGAGGCCAGAATGGAGCTGACGCAGCTACATCATTATTCTGCAGACCTAGTTGAGACCCTTTGGTGTTTAAGGCAGGCCCAGCAGTGAAGACCTCCTTTAGTTTTTGTATGGGGAAGTTCTAATCTAATCTTCCTTTCTGAAAAGGATTTACATGGTAAAGATTCGTCTTGGCAGGGTTTTATTTATTTTTAGTCCCCCCAACCCCCGTCAATTTGAGTAAAGTCATGTGTCACGTAACAATGCTGCAGTCAACAATAGACCACACATGTGTTTGTGGCCACATAACATTGTAATACCATATTTTCACTAAACTTTTTCCATGTTTTGATGTGTTTAGATAGAGAGATACTTACCATGGTGTTTCCGTTTCCTGCAGTGTTCAGTGCAGTAACACACTGTACAGGTTAGTTGTCTGGGAACACTGTGCTAATCCACATACCCTGTGTGTAGTAGGGTATTCCTTGTAGGTTTGTGAAAATTCTTCCTTGATTCTTGCACAATGATGAAATTGCCCAGGGACACATTTCTCAAAAAGAACCTCTGTCATTAAACCACACACCATTGAATATAATCCCTGTGCCTTCTGAACTGAAAACCTTCTGCTGAGAAATCTGTTCCTTTTCTTTCTGTTTTCTAAAACCTCTTTTATTTCCAGCAATCTGGTTTTAAACTGTGTCACATTTTTTGTCATTGGGTTTATCTTATGTAAAATTTATAGAGCTTCTTCATTGTGGATGAATATTTGCTTCCCGTCTCCAAATTTGGAAATATTTTTTGCTATTATTTTGAATAATTTATCTCCTCTCTCTCTCTCTCTCTCTCTTCCTTCACTACCCCTTTTGTCTTTGTATAACTCCTCAAATGCGTAGTTTAGTGTTCAGTGTCCTTCCTGGCCCATAAGTCTTGAACTCTTTTTTATTTCTTTCACTTAAATTTTTCTTCTCTGTCTCTACTATTTCAAATGATCTTTCTTTGAGTTTACTGTTTCTTCTATTACTTGATCTAGTTTGATCTAAAATCTTGTTAAAATTTTTGGCTGTATTCTTCAGGATCAATATTTTTGTTTAGTCATCTTTTAAATGTTTTATCTTTATTAAAATTCTCACATTGTTCTTGCATGCTGCCACTAGCTCATTGAACATGTTTCTAACATTTACTTTAAAGTTTCTATCAGGTAATCCATGTTCTTCCTTTTCATTGATGTCAGTTTATGGACCTTTTGGTTGTTCTTCTGTTTGGACCACGTTCCCCTGCTTCTTCATTTTCCTTGACGTCTTTGTTGTTATCTGTTCTTTATAACAAAAGCCATCATACACTTCTTCAAAGACTAGGCTCATAGAGATCACCCTCACCAATCAGCCCAGACAGTAATCGTGGGTCTCTCAAAACTTCATAGGATTCAAACTTCTGTCTGTTCTTAGTGGCCCCTAGGTTTTAGAGGATGAGAGATTGTGCCAGGACTCACAGGTAAGGGAGGTAGAAACTATGCACTCATGTAGCCCATTGAAAAGTTGGACCACTGGACACAGTTTTATTTTTGAGGTATGATTCATCAAAATGTTAGTTCAAGCTTCTCTCAACCAGTCATTAAACACTGAAATTTTATAATTTCTTATTTGCACCTGGGGTTTTTTCTTTGAATATTTATGTCAAATTACAAACTAGTTTAAAGCTGCCTGTTTGGCAAAATGATCTGCTGCAGAATTTTCATTTTCTGTCTCTAGAATGCAGAAAAATGTCTTAAAGTTCATTAATTTGCTTAATTTAATGTGGTTTACAAAAGATGTGAAAACTTCCTTTATTTTTAAAATACCTGATTCCACATTGGTCAATAGTTTCCTCTTTAATTTACCCCTCTCCTCTCACTTTATCTATAATAAGCAGGGAGAAATGAAGACACACCATCAACAGTTTGCTTAGATATGTCCTCAACTAAATTTCTAAGTGTCACTTACTAATTCTAATTTCATCCAATGTAACATAATTAAGATAAATTCTATAAAAAGCTACACATACTTTCCAGTTCTAATACCATGTTTGTGATGGAAACAAAGCAGGAGTGCCCTCTGCAAGGTGGTCATCTGAGGTCCAAGATGAAGGGTCACACAGGTATTTTATCTGCCCCACACAATCCTTTCTAACCAGGATGATGGCTCTGGATGAAAGATGAAAGTGTGGCAATGCACAGACTCTGAGGAGAACACAGGGAAACTGAAAGACAATGGCAGAGAGTAAGGCAAGGACAGTGGAGCAATCTGAAGCTTCTGCCATCACCATTTTTAAGACCAAGGTCTTGAAAACGCCTTCATTGACATCAGTTTCTTTTATCATGGGGCCTTTGCAGGGTTCCTAGGTGAGAAAAGGAAAATAACAACCTGCATGCAATTCCCCAGTCTCCACTTGTATCCTGTTGCCTTTAGATTTCTAGGAAAAAAAGTCAGAGACCTTTGCCTAGTGTCAGTGCAGGAGGCGCTTTGTATTAGGCTAGGCACTAACAAGAAGAGAAAATCTGTGTTATTAGAATAGTAGATAGAGATTGGCTTTAGTCTGAAATTAGCTGCACCTGCAGGTATTCTCAGATGCAACATTCGACTGCAACAGCCCAAGGAAGAAACAAAGCACCCCAAAAATTCCTGCAAGTTTTTGGATTTATCGTGGGTTCACTGATTCAGTGCAGCTGGAGCTTCAGAGAAGAGGCTCCCTCCTGTGTCATAGAATCCTTGCTTTGGGTCTCCCTGCAGAGTTCAATAGGTTTAGTAAGGCTAATCGACTGTTTCAAGAGATGCTATCAAAAGCATATGGTGTCACTGAAGCAGTATTCTAAACCAGGACACAGCCACTTCACACCGGTCTAAAGATGATGGGGGGAAATGCTTTGTGAGTCCCGACAGGAATCTTCTTGCAAGTCAAGGGCCGAGCTGCAGGGGGCACTCAGGAGTCACACAGCATAGGTTCCAGCCCCGGATCAGGTGCACCGGAGGCTTGGGAGGAGCTAGGTCTTCCTTTATCAGAAAAAGAAACAAACAAAAACAAAACAAAACAAAACTGTTCAACCACTTGCTGATTTGCCTTTATATATCCCTTTACATCATAACCATTCAGACAACTTAAGGCAATGAGAACTTTTTTAATTTTTATTTTAAGGTCCAGGATGCATCTGTTGGATGTGCAGGTTTGTTGAATAGGTAATTGTGTGCCACGGCGGTTTGCTGCACCTATAAACCAATAACTTAGGTATTAAGCCTGGCATGAATTAGCTATTTTTCCTAAGGCCCTCCCTCTCCCAACCTCACAAAGATATTTATAAGTAGAAACCCACTTTAAAAAATAGCTCTCGTTCAATACCAAAGACATGGAATAAGAACTATTTTTTAAAGTGGGTTTCTAGGATTATAAATATCTTAATAGTGAGAACATGAAAGATGGGAATGATTTTACTAACTCAATGTGTACAGAATTGTTGGAGACGCCATATTTCTATGAATAAGGAACTCAGATTTCATTATTAAGTTACGTTGCCTACATTGTGTGAGTGACAGGGCAGTGGTGGATCTGAGAGTGTGGCAGGTGCACAGACCATGTGAGTGAGAAATCAATATGTAAAGGTGAGAATCTATGGATATGAACTGAAAGTACGTAAACACTTCATGAAATTCTAATAAATGCAGTAGGAAAGAAAACCCAAACTTATTCAAAACACGAATTACTTGGTAATTATTTTCAGATGATTAATTCATAAAGAACTCCAAACTCCTGTTTCATATTCTGATTCCTATTGTCTGTGAGATGAGAAAATCAGTTCTAATCACACATCACAGGGCAAATCTGTAAACCAAGAGTATTTCTATTGAAGAGACTGGGATCTCAGGACACCAAGCACTGGAGACACTGTCTTAGGAGCACCCCAGATCTCAGAGGGAACTGCTGGACACTCACGTGGGACAAACAGCAGTCTGTTTCTCAGAGTCACCAGTGAACTGTGTTGGTGACTAAGACCAGCAGGAGTCCAAAGCCCCTGCTCAGTGTCATGGACAGTGATGGTCCCAGAAATAATAGAGGTGGTCTCCATGCTAATCAAATGTCTGTTCACAGTGAAAAACATGTCCTTTGGAGGCTTGTTTTTCATTAAAAGTACCTCTGTTCGCAAGGAGTTTGGAAATGGAGCAGGACATGCATTTCCTCAAGCAGGATTATGACTTGGACCATCAGCATCTCCCTCTTGTATGGCTGATGTGTCATTTATCTTCCCTTTCTTATCCTGGATTAGGTCCTGAGTTATGAAATGCCCTGTCCCATGAATATGCAAATAACCTGAGATCCACTGAAGTAAATATGGACTTGTCTGTGCCCTGAGAGCATCACCCAACAACCACATCCCTCCTCTAGAGAAGCAGCTGAGAACACAGCTCCTCACCATGGACTGGAACTGGAGGATCCTTTTTTTGGTGGTGGCAACTACAGGAAAATGAGTACCTAGTCCCAGGGATGAGGAGGGGACTCTTTTCAGTCAAAAAGAATTTCATCCAGTCCTGTCCTCTCCACAGGTGCCCACTCCCAGGTCCAGCTGGTGCAGTCTTGGGCTGAGGTTAGGAAGTCTGGGGCCTCAGTGAAAGTCTCCTGTAGTTTTTCTGGGTTTACCATCACCAGCTACGGTATACATTGGGTGCAACAGTCCCCTGGACAAGGGCTTGAGTGGATGGGATGGATCAACCCTGGCAATGGTAGCCCAAGCTATGCCAAGAAGTTTCAGGGCAGATTCACCATGACCAGGGACATGTCCACAACCACAGCCTACACGGAGCTGAGCAGCCTGAGATCTGAGGACATGGCTGTGTATTACTATGCAAGACACACAGTGTGAAAACCCACATCCTGAGAGTGTCAGAAAGCCTGAGGAAGGAGGCAGCTGTGCTGGGGCTGAGGAGATGACAGGGATTACTTGATTGAAGACTTTCTTAGAAAACGAGGTTAAGTCATTGAAGAAATGGAACAAGAGAAACGTGAATACACTCTAATTATTTGAGAAATTTTCCAATGTTTATTCTGTAAGCAAAATTCAAGGAGTGAAAAACAATCAAATTTATAAAACTGATACAGGAATTTCTCTGAAGATATTAGTGTGAGCATGAGTTTTTGAATCGGTGTAAATATTTTGGAACACAGCTGCTAGATCACATTCTAACTTAACATTTATCTCCATTATATAAAATACCAGGATGTTTTAATGTTTTCCATAGTGTGCAGTTATGATTTTGGTTTCATACCAGCAATGCATGATAGATCTCATTCTTCCACATCCTCTTTGCCATTTGGCACTATGAGTATTGTGTATTTTAAACATTCTAATAGATCAGTAGTGGTATATCGTTGTTGTTTAAATGCATGTGTCTCTAATTAAAATTCCATATTTAATTATTTTTATGTAATTGTGATGAAGTGTCTATTTTGATATTTGGCTCATTTTTAATTTCATTGTTTTCTTTTAATCATTTGTAAATTTCCTTATATACCCATAAAAAAAGTCAATTACCAACTTAACATAAAGTCATTTTTTTAAATTTTTTTTGAGACGGAGTCTCTCTCAGTCGCCCAGGCTGGAGTGCAGTGGCGCGATCTCGGCCCACTGCAAGGTCCACCTCTCAGGTTCACGCCATTCTCCTGGCTCAGCCTCTGGAGTAGCTGGGACAACAGGCGCCCACCACTACGCCCGGCTAATTTTTTTGTATTTTTTTTAGTAGAGACAGGGTTTCACCGTGTTAGCCAGGATGGCCTCGATCTCCTGACCTCGTGATCTGCCCACCTCGGCCTCCCAAAGTGCTGGGATTACAGGCATGAGCCACTGCGCCCGGCCCAACATAAAGTCATTTAACAAATATGTGATTTGCAAGTGTATTCTCCAAGTCCATAGTTGTCTTTTCCCTGGTTTATCAGTGTCTGTGGCAGAAAAATACTCATATACATATATATATATGCGCATATATATATGCGTATATATGCGTATACGCATATATATGCATACATACATATATACACACATATACATATATACATATATACACATTCATGTGTGTGTGCACGCGTGTGTGTAAACTTGGATAATTTTATTTTTTCAGAGATTATACTTTTCGTATTATATCTAAAACTAATTATGAAACCAACCCTAACACAAAACTCTTCTCTTGTCTCTAATCTCAGGCCACAATTACAGCATAAGTGTTTACATTACACCTACTTTGTGGGAGGATTATTAATTTAAGATGTTTGGTATTCTTCTGAATAAAAATATCCTTTTTTTCAAAAATTTTTATTTTATTTATTTTTTGAGGTGGAGTTTCTCTCTTTTTGCCCAGGCTGGAGTGCAATGGTGCAATCTTGGCTCACTGCAAACTCCACCTCCCAGATTCAAGCGATTCTTCTGCCTCAGCCTCCCGATTAGCTGGGATTACAGGCATGTGTCACCACACCCAGCTAATTTTGTATTTTTAGTGGAGACAGGGTTTCTCAATGTTGGTCAGTCTGGTGTCGAACTCGCGACCTCAGGTGATCCGACTGCC
Source organism: Pan paniscus (assembly GCF_029289425.2). NCBI lineage: Eukaryota > Metazoa > Chordata > Mammalia > Primates > Hominidae > Pan > Pan paniscus. The sequence goes on along the minus strand of NC_073264.2, from coordinate 107,752,583 downwards.
TCAGCATCCTAAAGTGCTGGGATTACAGGCATAAGCCACCATTAATTATCTGTTAATATAAGTGTTGGTTCATCAAAGTTTATTTTTCACTATGCAGAAAATCTGATGCTACATTATTAATTTTATTGCTCAACCACAGCTTTATTAGGTGCCGGGAGCTCATTTAGTTTGGATCCTGCATCCTTACAACGCATCCCATCCTTTTGTCTTTGAACATGTTCTGATTTCCTGGTATTAAAAGAAAGTCCAAGCTCATTTTCTTTATTATCTGTTCTATACATAGAATCAGTTATTTCTCCAAGGATTTCTGGTTCCTGGTATTAAAGAATTACATTAAAATACAAAATTGTGATCCTGAGTGTGTATGTTGTTACTGCGGTGTCGGTGTTTCTAGGATCTCTAAGCCAACAGGCCTACAAAGTGTGCGTGTGTATATTAACCCACGTTCACAGGCACATCTAAACTATGTATGTACCTTATCTTCTGTACCTTTATTACACCAAACTTTAGAAAACAGTGGTATCTACAATTTATTATGATACCACATGGATGTTTCTAGCCTTCCTCCCTTGCCTGTGCATAACCAACTGCAAAGTGAGAAACCTCCTCCCACCATATGCCATTCATTTACAATTTCAGAATATCTGCATAGTGGTATTAGAATTGTTAACGTGTACCCCTGTTGGAAATATGTTTACCAACTAGACTACAGTGTTTAAGTGCATTTTCTTTATACTTTAGATTTACAGAACACCCTCACTTCCAAAGTTATCTAGGTGAGAAACTTTATGTGCCACCTTCTTCAGTGACATTATTTCAAATATTCTGTATACATTTTATTTGACATTCTGTAAAAGACAAAACTGAAATCACATAAATATATGAGGATTTTCTAGAAATTTAGAGAGAGGGTATGCATTAGGAGAAACAGGCCCTGTTTACAACAGTGAAATTTTTTATAATCTGGAGTAGTGAACACATGACACAATTCGTTAAGTCTCACAATTTTATGATGTAAAGTGTGAATCTAAATATATACAATTTACAAAATTATTTAGCACATCATGAACCCCGGGATAAAATGTGGAGTGTATACAAGTAAAGTATCGAATAACAGCAGTGTGGAGAAGGAACTGCATGAGGTGCAGGCAACAAGGCAACAAAGAACGAGGTAACTTTCCCCATTTGCATATAAGATGTTTCCATTCACAAGAGATCTTTCTTTCTTTCTTTCTCTCTCTCTCTCTCTCTCTTTCTTTCTTTCCTTCTTTCTTTTCTTTCTTTTCTTTCTAGATGGAGACTTGCTCCATCGCCAGGCTGGAGTGCAGTGGCATAATCTTGGCTCACTGCAGTCTCCAGCTCCCTGGTTCAAGCGATTCTCCTGCCTCAGCCTCCAGAGTAGCTGGGCATACAGGCACGTGCCACCATGCCCAGCTAATTTTTGTATTATTAGTAGAGATATGGTTTCACCATGTTGGCCAGGTTGGTCTAGATCTCCTGACCTCGTGATCTGCCCAACTAGGCTTTCCAAAGTGCTGGGATTACAGGCGTGAGCCACCATGCCTGGCCGAGAACTTTCCTTAATCAGGTTCATGCGCAACCAAGTTTCCCTCCTGACAAGGAAGTAATCTGGAGGATTCGCATCTTCTCTTGACTGAGAAAAATTTCCCTCAAACTCCAGCTCAGTCCAGGCACACACTGTCTGTGAATGGGCATTTACCATCAGACAGTGCACACACCTGTCTCTACATGGACCTTTCCCTCAGAAAATCAAATGCATCCTCATGTGGACTCTTCCCTCAGACAAGCAGACCTGTTCTTATGTGAACTCTTCCCTCAGATAAGCATACATGTCCCTGCATTTACATTTTCCTCAGACAAGCACATGTATCTGAAACTGAACTGTTGTGTGGCAAAATGGGCTCCCGATCGAGGTAATTATGGACTCCAGTTCTGACAATTAGTACATCTGCCTTTTGAAAATTCTAACAGAAGACTTTGTTTTATTGTAAAGGACAGTGGTTTACAGCTCTAATTGCACAGCCTACAGGCAGATGTCCATTTCCTCTGGGCAAGGTTTATTTTGTTTACTGTACTTATTTGTTGATAAGCATTGATACTGCAAAGATACACTAACAGGGTCCACATAAGAGAAAAAGAAAGAATAATGGGCAGATCAACCCTGAACATCCAGTCCCAGGAATCCTTTGACCCTGCCCTCCCTGGAATCCAGAGATATAGATGGGATGAGCCCTGCTTAGCAGCACACAAATGTCCCCAGGGAGAAAGGCATGGAATTGAGGCCCCTCCCCTGCTAATGAAAAACAGCTCTTCCCCTGTTCTCCTGCAGGTCCTGGTGAGGAGCCATCCCACATCTGTGCCCTTCCTCAGTGTCCACACCATGGGGTCTGTGCTGATCTGGGCTTCTCTTGTCATCACTCTCAATATTCAGGTTCCCCGTGGATCAGGCTCAGCTGTGGCTGCTCCACGTGGGGCTGTTCTCAGTCTGTTGCCTCTGTGTGTGCAGAAGTCCTCTGTGAAGTTAACTAGTGGAGTCAGACAGGAAAATACTACAGACCAAGAATTCTCAGACTGTTCTGCAAAGCCCCTGGATTCACTGAAAAAAGAACAAGTTTGGTCCAGCAGGATTCATGACAAGGGCTGGTGTGGGAGATAACAGTAATTCAAGTGGAAGTTCTCAATGGGACTCGCCTTCAGTACAAAGAAGATTAACAGTCCTCAGAGACACTGTTCAGAAGATTCTCTTTTAAGATAATTAAACCGAGAGCCCAAGAAAAGTCTGTGTATTACTGTGAGGGACGCAGTGTGGGGACATCTATGTGAGCACAGACACAAAACTCCCTGCAGGGAGACAGGAGGGGACTGCATGGTAGATGCTGCTCAGAACCACCAGGGGGCATTCAGGAGACCAGTAGGCACTCAGAACCACCAGGGAGAGCTCAGAATCACCAGGGGGCGCTCAGGAAACTGGCAGGTGCTCAGAATCACCAAGGGGCGCTCAGGACACCAGGGGGCTCAGAACCACTAGGGAGCGCTCACGACCACTAGGGAGCACTCAGGACCACTAGGGAGCGCTCAGGACCACCAGGGTTCTCAAGACACCAGGGTGCACTCATGACAGTAGGGGGCGCTCAGAACCACCAGGGGCAATCAGGACACCAGGGGGAATTCAGAACCACCAGGTGGCGCTCAAGATCCCAGCGGGAGCTCATAACCACCAGGGGGCGCTCAGGACACTAGGGGGCTCAGAACCACTAGGGAGCGCTCATGACCACTAGGGAGCGCTCAGGACCACCAGGGTTCTCAAGACACCAGGGTGCACTCATGACAGTAGGGGGCGCTCAGAACCACCAGGGGCAATCAGGACACCAGGGGGAATTCAGAACCACCAGGTGGCGCTCAAGATCCCAGCGGGAGCTCATAATCACCAGGGGGCGCTCAGGACACTAGGGGGCTCAGAACCACTAGGGGGTGCCCAGGACCACCAGGGCTCTCAAGACACGAGGGTGCACTCAGGACACTAGGGGGCGCTCAGAACCATCAGGGGGCAATCAGGACACCAGAGGGACTTCAGAACCACCAGGGGGCGCTCAGAACCACCAGGGAGTGCTCAGGACATGACGGGCAATCAGGACCACCAGGGGATGTTCAGAACACCAGGGAGCACTCAGGACACCAGAGAGCGATCAGAACACCAGGGGGCACTCAGGACAGCAGGGAGCTCTCAGGACACCAGGGTGAGCTCAGTAAACCAGTGTTCGCTCAGAACCACCAGGGAGCACTGAGGACACCAAGGGGCACTGAGGACACCACTGCTCCCTTAGGAGGCAGATCCACATCAGGTCCCTGGATCCGGGCAGGGAGGGCGGTTCCTTTTGGATCTTGCCACTAACCTTTTGGGAGTTTTCCTGCTTCCTTTGTGGTTTCAAGAATCATTTGCAGATTCTTCTCGTGTATAAAGCTCTGCTTTCTTGGATTATGTAATGTTCTTGGCTTTGGATGCTACCAGAATTACATTGTACTGTGAGAGGATTCATTCTTGGTGTGTGCAATGTTAGGTGAAAGCTGCAATGTTAGGGGTGGCTTTGAAAGCTACGTTAGGGGTGGCTGAAGGCAGTTAGCAGAAAATGATCATCACTATAGAAGGCTACTCATTTCTTTGCACATTTGCATAAACAATTGTAGTTTATGCCCTAAAAACTGCATGTTTTCTTGGCCCTTTTTCTTAAATGGTTCCACTGTAAGTCCAGTAAATTAATTAAGCTGTGTTTCAAAGACCACCAATCCAGTTAATTCTGTTGAATGCAACACTTTGTAAAGAAAATGTACATCTGTTTTTTAGAGTCAGCTTTAAATTTTACATTACTTTACAAATATTCATTTGTCAAATTTAGTCTCATAATTATCTTCAGTAATTTAAAATCTTAGTCATGTCATGTTAAATTAAGTAATCCTAGGTTTCTCACTTGAATTAGGGTTACTAAGAATTAGAATAGTAAGAGAGTATAATTAGTTTTTGGTGAGGTTTATAAAGAAAGATGAGGATTTTTTTTTTTTTTTTTTTTTTTTTTTTTTGCTTAAAAATATTGTTTTCCAGTTTACAGGGCTTTTCAACTGGTTTTAAGATGAGCACTGTTTACATCTAAACTTTTTTTTGTAAATGACTGCTGAGTTTCTATACATATTCCATAGCTAGAGTTTCAAAGTAAAAGCTCTAGTATCTTTGTATTAGTGTGTGTATGTGTGGATGTGTTAATATGTGTGTTTATATATATACGTGTGTGTGTGTGTTGTGGCTACTAGGTACAAAATTGTCTTTGAAATAAATAACTGTTTTCAAATTAAGTAAATGAGCCCAATGCGTTTGAAGTACATGTGACTTAAATAAATATTTAATAAATAAGTTGGCTTTAAAATTATTGGTAAAAACAAATTAGAGATATTTTAACAATTATCGGCATACCTTATAGTTTATATTAATTCATCAAGTGATTTTATATTTAAAATCACAGCTAGATATTATATGGTGTCAAAATTTTTTATGACGATTATAAAATTATGAACCTCGTTGGCCATATGCGGTGGCTCACACCTGTAATCCCAGCTCTTTGGAAGGCTGAGGTGGGTGGATCACGAGGTGAGGAGATTGAGACCATCCTGGCTAACATGGTGAAACCCTGTCTGTACTAAAAATACAAAAAGAAAAAAAAAATTAGCTGGGCATGCTGGCAGGCGCCTGTAATCCCAGCTACTCTGGAGGCTGAGGCAGGAGAATGCTTGAACCCCAGAGGCGGAGCTTGCAGTGAGCTGAGATCGCACCACTGTACTGCAGCCTGGACGACAGAGCGAGACTCCATCTCAAAAAAATATATATATATAAACCTCATTAAAACCAGAATGATCTTTGTAATTTTTTGACGAATAAGATGTTTAATATTGTTGTTTTAATGAAAAACAGGTAAATAGTTATTAGAAAAACAATTATTTGCTTAATTATAAGGTTTTTACTCAGGCAAACACCTGAAATTCATGGGTTATAACATGGTTAACAGAGAAAAAACTTTAAAGGGTGAATTACAATTTTCATAAGTAATCTAGATAAGCTACTTAAATAAAATAGGGAAATGTAATAAAATAAACCTTTTAAATAAACTTGTTCTACAATTTAAAAATCTAAAGTTTAATTAAAAGATATTGACTAAATGTTTAGGTCATTACTAATTGTTTTAAAAAATATATACTATAAGAAAATATTTTTCTTAAAAATTTATTCTTACAAAAATAATGTAATTCAAAGTTATTTATATAACATCATAAAAAGTAAGAGAGTTTTAAAGAAATTTATTGACATAGAGAAGTACTTTTGGTAAGAAAGGTTAAAATAAAAAAAATTTTATATGAGAAATAATCTTGCATGGTAATTTTTTATCCTAAAATAAAATGACTATTTAAGAAAGAATGACGTTTAGAATAAAACAAGATGTTCAACTATGCCATAAATGGTTTGTGTAAGTGAAAATAAGATTTATAAAAAGTTAATTTATTTAAAAAACTTCATATTATCAAGTTGACTATAATTAAAAGGGAAGTATTTATGATAGTCTTTATAGAGATCTGGCTTTTATATAAAAATATAGTAATACACTGAAGACTGGTTAGAATGACAAAATTGTCTTAAAGTGTTGATTTACTAAATAAAATTAGAAGATATTTTAATTTTTTAACCCCCAAATTTAACTTTTATTGCATCTTGCCATTTTGATTTTTTCCCTTTGAGAAGACTTGAGAGGCTCTCCATTTTTTCATCAGGTCCTTTAACATTTTTTTTCTTACAGCGATTAGCTTCTTACTGACTTAACTTCTAACTGTTGTTAGCTTTTAACTGCTATTATTGTCTGATGCTAAAAACATTTTATCTTTAAGTTCTAAATAAAATGTTTTCTTTCAATATAACATTCTACACTCTTGGCTTATCTTTAAATGTCTACATTTTTCTATGAAACCAAAGTCTTCACTTGTAATCTGAGTCACATTCTTGGTATGTCTAATTAATTCAAATACTTTTTTCATTAGAGTTGACCTGCAGGTTATCTACATGCATTTTCCAATAGGGAAAAACAATCACACTGTAAAAGGTTTTGCTTTGCTATTTGGTAACTGGCATAAAACAAATTTTATATTTTATTGAAATAATTCCTATGTTACTGTTATTAAGGTTTCCAACTTACTGAGATTTTAAGAAAATATAAATTAATGTTATTACATTCATGTAGCTATCTGCATTACTTTTAAAGGCCTTGTGCTGCCACATTACTGACCTTTGACTCCTAGGTCTAAAAAGGACACACAGCATTTTGGGAGGCTGAGGCAGGCAGATCACCTGAGCTCAGGAATTTGAGACCAGCCTGGCCAACATGGCGAAACCCTGTCTTTATAAGAAATACAAAAATTACCCAGGCATGGTGGTGGATGCCTGTACTTGGCATCCTGAGGCTACTTGGAAGCCTGAGGCAGGGAGAATTGCTTGAACCTGGGAGACAGAGGTTGCAGTGAGCCAAGATTGTGCCACTGAACTCCAGCCTGGGTGATAGAGCAATATTCCATCTCAGAAAAAATATACAAATAAAAGAAAAAGGACACCAAGTCCTGCTAAATCTTAAACACTGACAGCAATTAAAGCCCCATCTACAGACCTGGAAGAAAATGACAATAAAAATTCATCCTACCCTTAAGACATAAGGCCAGAAATTGAAACTACTCAACAACTCCAGGCCCAGGGACTATTACAGAAGTGGATTTGTAAGATTGTAAAAGCTAATTTTGAGATATAATATTACTTGAGAGTTTCTTTATAAGTTAAGCATTAATATTAAATGCACACTAATGGAAGTCTAGCATCTGGGCCCCTGTGACAGATTGACAAGGTTTTCTTGAAGAAGTAATCCACTCTTTAGCTTAAAAAATTATTAAAATTTATAAAAGACTTATGAAAATTATATTTTATGGTAAAAGTAGTTATAATTTAATAGATTTATTTCTCAGAATTGAGAGTTTTTTCTCATGATGTTCTTATAAGGGGTTATTGTTTAGAAAATTAATTCTTCTCTTTCAAAAATAAAAGTTTTTGCTTTTTTAAGAAATCACTGAGTTTTCACTTGGCTAAATAAATAACTTACTTTACAATAATCTGTAATTCCATTTTGTAATATCAAGTGTTCTAAATAAACTTTTGATATTTGACCTCCTTCACAAAATAAAACTCTAAATTCAGTCATTTGACCTCATTATCCTTTTTTGATATTTGATCTCCTGAAGCCAAAAAGAAATATATTTAGCTTCTTTGGTACAATTAAATTATACTGGAAGCAATGTCAAGTTTGAAATGGTGTTTAACTTTGGACTATATTTATATAAATGTGGACTATATAATTGCAGTATATTCATATAAATTAAAGAGTATATGTTCTAAAATGGTATGAGGTTCAACTGACTTTGATATGTCAGTATATTTTGTCAGTAGTACTTATGATTATTATATAAAATTTTTGTTCATCACAGAAATAACCAAATTTTCTCCTCAATTCTGTCTTTAACCGTGGCTATTCTAAAACTTCAGCCATCCACAATTGTTTTCCTTTGATTCTTTATCAGGTGGCTTATAATAATCTATAGAATTTTGAGGGGTACTCTTAAATATACAATTGTGACAATTGTATAAATTGTGCCATTTATATACAGAGAAAAACTTCCAAGACTCTCATGGAGACCTGATGCATTTATGATGGTTGTTAATATAATGTCAAACAGGACAGGACTTAATTGCATGAACTGAACTAACAGGAGCCTGAAATAAATTTTATGGCTTATTCTTTAAAGCATTTGCTAATTACTTACATTTTGTTTTTCAGAATCAAAAAAAAATTCTCTTAAGCTATTCATCATTTTTAACAATTGAGTATAGCATATTCTAGTGAGAAAATTCAAAAACATAATTTCTTCTTCTCTACATAATTTCTTCAAAATTTGGAAACTGTGAGTATTGTTATATCAAAATATTAATTCACATAGGTTCAATATAAATCTGCTTTCTTCCATAACAGGGCACAATTGGAGACAATGGTCATTTTACCAAGACTTTAACTTGAATGACATATTTTCATATTTACTTTACAAAACGAATTTAAGCTGGATAGCTGATAAAAGCCCCTTGGGAAAACTGGCATGTAACCTGTTTTGTTCAGGGCCCTGAGCTGTAGTAAGTCAGTAATTTTACTTTCTGACAGACCCAGGAATCCCAAGTTGTCTTGGAAAATTGAAAAAAGAAGAAGTAACCCAATTCATATAGCTGTCTGAAGGCACAGATGAAACACTGGCTGGGCCTGATGCTTTTAAAGATTCTACCCTTAGATTTCTTATAAAAAATTTCCAGCAAGGTCAATTTATGAATTAAATAGCCTATGTACAAAAAATAGAAAAAAAGAGAGCTAATATGTTAAATTACTATTTTTGCCTCATCTTATACAAAAAAATTAAGCCTAAAACTTATATTACAAATAAATTTGCCCTACTATGATTGTGTCTCTAATAACTTTGGGGAATTATAGAGAGAAATATTGTTTCAAAATAAACAATAGTGCACCTGTTATTAGATTCTAACCTTGTCCACTTGTTTTTCAATTTATATTATTTTCTACAATTTATATTAGTTTCTACAATTTATATTAGTTTCTACAAAAATTTATATTTGCAGAAGCCTCCAAAATATTTTTCCTGATTTAAAATTACCAGAAGTTAAACTGTGCTTTCTTACAGCTAGACATCTTATACTCTAAAGAAAATAAAATCAATGACATGATTTGGCTCTGTGTCCCCACCCCAATCTCATCTTGGATTGTAATAATTCCCACACGTCAAGTGGAAAAAGGTGGGAATAATTGAATCATAGAGGCTGTTTTCTCCATGCTGTTCTCCTGTTATTCTCACAAGATCTGATGGTTGTGTAAGGGGCCTCCCTCTTCCCTTGGCACTTCTCTCTTGCAGCCATGTGAAGAAGCACGTGTTTGCTACCCCTTCCATCATGATTGTAAATTTCTTGTGGCTTTCTCAGCGACGCAGAACTGTAAGACAATTAAACCTTTTTTCTTTATAATTTACCCAGCCTCAGGTATGTCCTTATAGCAGCATGAAAATGGACTAATGTAAGCAACTTAATTATATACAAAAACTCTTTTATACCTGCCTACTGTGAAAGGAAAATAAGTCTTGAGACCGCAAAATCACCAAGCTAAATGGGAGTCAAACTGGTGTTACAGGATATAGAAAGAAATTATTTTGGTAGATAGTTAGGATGAAAGAATTTCTGGCAAAAACATTTCTTCTAACAAAAATCAGCTTTGCAATTACTTATTTTCTATTCACACAGAGTTCAAAGAAATCACTTCTAAGAAAAAGCAGCCTGAAAGATCAGGCTGTAAAACATATATAAGCAACTCTGCCACAGAGCGGGTGTTTCTGGGTGTAATCACCAAACTTGACATACATACATTGGGTCCTAGTAAAAACAGTGGGCCTTAATGAGCACATTCCTTTCCTTTTCTGGGGGTACTATAACATCGGAAAGCTGGAAACTTGCACAAGGTTTAGGATGCCTGCACTTGCAAGGAGGTACCTGGGACCTAGCATGGAAAATCGTCTTCCCCTTTTTAGCACATGCATGGTGGAAGGAGATAAGCAGCATGGAGTAGAACAAGCTAAGAGCCCATCTGCATAATGTAACTGTGAGGTGAGGCTGCCAGAGACTTTGCTCTATGCAGATGGCACACCTTATCCTAACTGTTTTTGCATCCTATGTTGATAAGGTACCCTCTTTCCATGAGCACATTTATAAAAATCCTTACATTTTACTTCAGCATGGCAACCCATTTGGAACCTCTCTTTGTGACCAAGAGCTTTTTTTTTCTTTTACCTATTAAAGTTCTGCTGTAACTTCACCCTTTGTGTGTCTGCATCCTTGATTTTCAGGGCCATGAGACAGAGAACTTCTGGTGATATTCCAGACAACAAGGCTGCTTTACTGGAAAGTGCTTTTGGCAAATCTGCCTGACATTCTATTCAAAGTCATTCCTCTGATGCTCACCTGAGACAAATACATATCCGATTGCTTTCTCTGCACTATCATTTATGTGAAAATGAAGACTCACTGAGCCAGACTAAATTGTGTATTCAGTGGAAGGCTGATGAAGGACTCAAAAGAATGTAACCTAATGTCTCTTATGTACTTCTAACCTGCAAGCCCCCATTTTGATTTGTCCTGCCTTACAGGAAAAAAAAAAAAAAACAATGTACATTTTACGTATATTGATTGATGTCTCATATTACATTTAAAACCAATGTACATTTTACATATATTGATTGATATCTCATAAAAGCAAGCTGTACTTCAATCACCTTGGGCAGATGTCTCAGGACCTCCTGAGGCTGGGCAGGGTTGGGTTCTTAACTTTGGCAAAATAAGTGTATTAGTCTGTTCTCATGCTGCTAATAAAAACATAACCAAGAGTGGGTAATTTATAAAGAAAAGTGCCTTAATTGACTCACAGTTCCACATGGCTGGGGAGGCTTCACAATCATGTCAGAAAAGCAAGGGACATCTTACATGGTGGCAGACAAGAGAGAGCTTGTGCAGGGGAACTCCCCTTCATAAAACCAGGACTTACTCACTATCATCAGAACAGCATGGGAAAGACCTGCCCCTATGATTCAATTAACTCACTGGGTCCTTCCAATGACACACGGGAATTGTCGGACTACAATGCAAGATGAGATTTGGATGGGGACACAGACAAACCATATTAATAAACTTCCTAAGTTGACTGAGACCTGCCTCAGATATTTGTTGTTTACCCTACCAATATACAGCCTTCAGAGTTACAAGGCTATATCAGTTTTCCACGATTGTTTCCCCTTTTTGTTGTTGGTTATTTCCACCTTTATTTTATATGTTTTACTTCTCTTTCCCCCTATTTTTTTAATTAATGGGATGCAAGACTTCACAACATTTGAAATATAGGTAACAATGAGCTATCCTAAGAAACTGGGACCTATTTATCAAGGAATAATCCGTCCCACCCATGAAAGATAAAACAACACGGGAGACCAGAGACAAATTTTTTTAGTAAAATACATTCTCTGAAAGATTTTGAAAAAGAAAAGGTGGGGAAAGTGTGAAAGGAAAATAAAAACTTGTGATTTCAATTCATTATGTCATGAAGGAAAAAAAAAACACTAAAAGATGAGTCATGCAAGAAACTGATTTTCCTTTCATTCCTAAGAAAATAGCTACAGATAAAAGGTTAAATAGCTTCACAGATAGCTACTATTTGTTCATTTTTGAAACAGTGCAGGAGAACTACATAATTTTCTATTTCCCTATGTGCTTCCTTTTCATTACAACATGTAAATTCTCATATGGTCCTTCTTTCCCCTCTAGCCAGCTTTTCCCTTTTATATATTGAAAGCTCTAAAAACCGTCCTTGGGAGAACGGCACTGACCACACACTGTTTCTGTGATTACTTTTACTTTTCTTCCAGGCATGTCCTAACTTTGGCAAAACTAATTTTAATTTGATTGACATCTGTCTCAGAAATCTTTGATTTGCACTAGGAAAGATGCCAAATTAGGAGCCAATTACTGTAAAACTCAGCCATACCACTGTGCGTACGTGTGTGAGTGTGTGTGTGTGTACATGTGTGCTTTAATTTTTGTGGGCTTTAAGCCATGTCATTCTCTCTGTGAAGATACGATTTGGCGTGACCTTTGAATAGAGAATTCTAAAATAAATAAGAGTCTCCTATGAATTCTGTGAAAATTTCTGGACTCACCAATGATCTTGACTGTGTCATTGCATCTGACAGTCCCAGGGAAGAGACTCTCTGGTGGTTTCATAAAATCTGTGCTTGGGTTCCCCCTGCAGATTACTGGGTATAGTGATGCCAAATCACTGTTTAAGAGACAACTTCAAAACATGCTGCTGAGAGAGGATTGTGAACCAGGGGACAGCCCCTTCATTCTGGGAGAGCGACACTGGGAGAATATGCTCTGTGAGCCCAAACAGCATCCTCCCCTGCAGGGTGAGGGCAGAGCTGCAGGGCAGGCCCAGAGCCCACTCAACACAGATGTCAGCCCTGGAGCTGCTGCAGAGGAGTCTGAGGAGAAAAATTTTCCAGCACCTGAATTACACTTATTTCAAAACAAAAATGCAATTAAAAAGTTAAAACAAGTAATTAAGACACAGTGGCTTACACCTATAATCTGAGAAATTTGAGGCTGAGGTTGGAAGATTACATGAACCCAGGAGTTTGAGAGCAGCCTGTGAAAAATAGTGAGGCTTCATTTTTATTTCTCAAAAAAAGAAAATTAACCCAATGAGTCAATAAGAACCAAACTTGAAAAAAGAAAATTTTAGAGTTTTCATATATCTTAATAGTTGGAAGATGTAGAACAAAAATAAGTTTATCAATTCAATGTGTGCAAATACTGAGAGACACACTCATGCCCAGAATTCAACCTGCAGAGGGCAAAACCCAAAAAAAGGTTGAGGTTGTTAATGTGCCATTTGAAGGTGAGATCATTTTGAGGACCATGTCCTGTGAGAGTTTGTTTCTCTATTAGAGGAGTTCTGTACTCATAAAGTTCTGGACATGCCAGGAGACAAGTATCAGTAAACAAACATCAGAACTTGAACTTCAGCTTCCCACTGTGGCATTCTCCATGTGTCGTCTCTCTAGTATTTCTCATGCTAGATCAGGTCTTTAGCTATGAAATATTCCTCCTAATTAATGTAAATAGCTTGAAGTCCACAGAGTTAAATATGGATATTTTCTCCTGTTTTTCTCAGTTCTTCCCTCCCACAGCTCCAATATTCTCCACTGTTATCATCACCTTCTGTATTGCCATGCCCTGCAGGTTAAGGATTTGATTCCATGACCGAGAGGAGGTACAGCTCCATGGAACTTTGGTGAGAACCTCTGTTTTGATTTCATTTCCTCTGGGGCTCCACAAGTGCCTGTGGAAACATGGTTTCAGCGGCTTGCCCCTGCAGGGTAGATAATTCCTTGGTTCTGTAGTGCTAATGAGGGATTCGGTCTGACTGCATTTCAGAAGTATGGGTTCTCCTTCTCTCTCAGACAGACACTTTGGGAAAGGAAGATTTTTCTGATTGTCCCCATTCTAGAGCAAAGGGATTCAACTGGATAGGAATGCTGATAAAAGAAAACCTTTGGCAAAATTAAATTTAAAGGAGTTAAATTGAGCAATGGATGATTCATGAATCAGGCAGCCCCCAGAATCACAGCAGATTCAAAGAAACTTCAGTGCAGCCACGTTGTGGAAGAAGATTAATATATTTTTTTTAAAAACGATGTCCAGAAATCAGAAGTGAGGTACAGAAAAAGGTGGATTGGCTACAGGTGGGTGTTTATCTATTTAAACACAATTTGAACACTCAAGAGTGTATGAGTGGTTAAGGTATGGCTGCTGGGATTGGCCAAGGCTCAGCTATTGTTACAGGTGCATACTCCTAAGTTAGGTTTTCAACCTTGTCCACCTATTCAGGTAGGTTACAGTTTGTTTGTCCACAAGGACTCAAACAAAGAAGTAGGGAGTCCTTCTCAGGCCATATTTAATTCACTTTACCAGTGCCCTTCAGCATATGGTTCCTGAGAATTTCACACTGCAACACGTTTACCACACTGGAATTTAAGCAATCCAACACATGTTTGTAGCTTTATCTTGTAGCTTTATCTTGTAGCTTTATCTTCCTATATGTCATGTGGCAGCTTCTTGCCTCAGTTTAGCTAACACCGTGGCTTTGTTTCTCTCTACAAGAACTTGTTTCTCCCAAGATTTCCATGTTTGTGAAAGGAAAAGAAATCTTTGGGATCCCCAAATCACTAAGCCAAAGGGAAAAGTCAAGCTGAAAACTGTTTGGGGCAAACCCATCTCCATTTTTTCCCCTAAAATGATAGCTACTAAGGTTTTAAAAAGCTACACACCTCCTTCAAAATTTGACCCAAAGGAGAACCCTTGTGGACCAAGGACAGACAGTCATTTCTCTGCTCACGTAAGTCAAATGCATATCTGATTGCTACCTTTGCTCTATTGTTTTGCTAAGCCAGACTAAGGCCTATGTGAATATTCCTTTAATTGCACATTTAGTTAAAGGCTAATGAGAAACTCAAAAGAATGCATTTGTCTCATACCTACCTATGATCTGGAAGCTCTCTCCCAACTTCAAGTTGTCCTGCCTTTCTGAATTAAATCAATATACTTCTTACATATATTAATTAATGTCTCGTGTCTCCCTAAATTGTATAAAACCAAGCTGTGTTCTGCAACCTTGGGCACATGTCGTCAGGACTCCCTGAGGCGGTGTCACAGGCATGTCCTTAATCTTGGAAAATGAACTTCCTAAATCTATTGAGATTAGTCTCAGATACTCTTTGGTTTACAGGTTTGTTTTCTATCGCATAACTTCCATTATCTGAAATATTAAAGAAAATTTGCCAAATAGCACATTCTCTTGTTTTTTTGTTGCAAAAAGAAATATATTTATAAAATTTATATATAATTTATAATCTATGTACATTACCAAACTGAGTAGCATATTTATTATTAAGACCTAGAGTAATGAATAATTCAAATACCAATTAGCAACTTAATAGAAAAACAAATTATGCTACATTTGTTTGCTGAAATGCTACCCAGTATTTATGAGAAACACATACAACATAAAAGGTTTAATTTCCACTATTTCTATTGAGAAAAATAAGCCAAACAGATAAGAGTACATATCATATTATTCATTCTTATAAATTCTAGAAAATAAAAGCTAGTATAAAGAAATATGAAAACATCAGTAGTTTTATAAGGAAATGGTAGAAGAAGGAAGGAGAAAAACCAAAAAAAAAAAAAAATAATAGACCAAGAGAAATGCTGAGGAGAGTTACTTGTCACCTTCTTTAAAATAGAGATTTTTTTCAAAGTTTACTATTGTACAGGGTAAATATGTGAATTTTATTATCTGTCAATTAAAACTCATAAAATTTATTGCAAGTAAACAACTAAAAACTTAGACAAAAAAGGGATGATAGGAAGGAACAAATAAATATGTTAAATATCATATACACCAAATATTTATCTGCCTGACGCCTAGTTGTCTCTGTATTTTTAGGTAAATGCAGGAAAATTACACAGGTTCTCATGACAGGAAGTGGATTCTGCAAACCACACTAGGCCCATTTAGCTCTGTCCTAGAGTTGGTTCAGAGAGCAATTGAGGCCAGTTGTGAGGAGCATAGGCCCAGATACTGGGACTCACTCATGCCAGATATAAACCCATGAACACATACATAGCCCTTCCATGTGTAGGTTCACTTTTACATTTGTAAATGAAGAAACCACTGACTCCTAAATAACATAATTTATACATATAGGTAAAAATAATTAAAAATGTGATCGTTGTTAAATGTTTATCACAGAACAATTTCAAAATAAGGCAGCATTTTCCCAAATACAATCATTGTCATCAAAATCCCCCAGGACGCTCTCATCTGCTCTTGGCCCTGCCCTCTCCTCAGGCGTCCCACCCCTGAGCTTGCTATGTAGTAGGAGACATGCAAATAGGGCCCTCCCTCTCCTGATGAAAACCAGCCCAGCCCTGACCCTGCAGCTCTGGGAGTGGAGCCCCAGCCTTGGGATTCCCAGGTGTTTTCATTCAGTGATCAGGACTGAACACACAGAACTCATCATGCAGTTCGTGCTGAGCTGGGTTTTCCTTGTTGCTATTTTAAAAGGTGATTCATGGAGAACTACAGATGTTGAGTGTGAGTGGACATGAGTGAGCAAAACAGTGGGTATGTGTGGCAGTTTCTGACCTTGGTGTCTCTGTGTTTGCAGGTGTCCAGTGTGAGGTGCAGCTGGTGGAGTCTGGGGGAGGCTTGGTACAGCCTGGGGGGTCCCTGAGACTCTCCTGTGCAGCCTCTGGATTCACCGTCAGTAGCAATGAGATGAGCTGGATCCGCCAGGCTCCAGGGAAGGGTCTGGAGTGGGTCTCATCCATTAGTGGTGGTAGCGCATACTACGCAGACTCCGGGAAGGGCAGATTCACCATCTCCAGAGACAATTCCAAGAACACGCTGTATCTTCAAATGAACAGCCTGAGAGCTGAGGACATGACTGTGTATTACTGTGCGAAAGACACAGTGAGGGGAAGTCATTGTGCGCCCAGACACAAACCTCCCTGCAGGAAAGCTGGGGGGAATCAGCTGCAGGGGGTGCCCAGGATCCACTGATCACAGTCAGCCCCAGAGGCAGGTGCAGATGGAGGCTGATTTCCTGTCAGGATGTGGGACTTCGTCTTCTTCCAACAGTTTCTCTAATGAACCTCTCTAATATTAGAAATCTGTGGTTCCTAATGTCATCTCTACATATTTTCAAAAGATCATTTTAATATGAGGACATAACCTCTCATGCACCAAATGCACATTGATGCTTACAAAGATGAAAAGTTCTCAACCATTGTCACCAGGATCGCAGTCCTGAGGAAGCTCACGGGTGTCTGATGAGTCTCCTCCATTCAGGCCCAGGACAGAAACCTCAGGGAGACTCCTGGACCAGAACGGCAGGGATTCTGATCACAGCCAATAGAGAGGCTGGGCCAGGGTCAGTGTCCTGTAGAAGCTCACAGGGTTCAAGTCTGACCCTTCTCCTGACCCTAAAGCCAATCCGCGTCAGCACTGATCTGGTGCTCCTTTTGCTCCCAATACATGTTCTTTCTTTGGAGTGTTTGTTCTCCCTTTTTTATTTGCTTTTCTTTCTTCCTGAAAAAGAAACACATGGTGTCTGTGGTCTACACTCCAGGGCTCAAGGCATTTTCTTAGAACTCAGGCAAGGCTCAGGCTTGGCTACTCCAGCCACGTGGGAGAGGCTGATGGGATTTCCTTCTCTCCCCATATTCTCAGGACCCTCCTCTGTGTTGTGTGTAGACACATCTGGGAATGCAATTGGCCATTAATAGTGAAGGGGATAAACTCATTTGATCAAAATGGGATGTGGATGTGGAATTAACCCTGTTCTATGCACAGTGTCAGAGTCATCTTCTTCAGAAGTAGTGTTAGAAAGAGCTTGTGAAATTTATCGGCAACAAAATGGATCCCCTTGTGTTAAAACCCTAATGAATGAAGCTGGGGAAGGCCATGAAGGAGGGTTCTAACACACATATTCCTGATAAGATGAACTGTCATAAATAGACTCTGCACAGCCACAACCTTTTACACAGAGGCCACCACAGCCTTAAAAGATTTATTTCTCCAAGTAAATCTGCCCTGCAACTGCCTGTTCAACCTTACACTGCTATCTCAAAATAGCTGCTGTCACCCTCCTCATTTTTCCTTAATTCTCTTTTTTATTATTTTTTAAATTATACTTTAAGTTCTAGGGTACACGTGCACAAAGTGCAGGTTTGTTACATATGTATACATGTGCCATGTTGGTTTGCTGCACCCATTAACTCATCATTTACATTAGGTATTTCTCCTAATGCTATCCCTCCCCCTTTCCCCAACCCCACTACAGGCCCTGGTGTGTGATGTTTCCTACCCTGTGTCCCCATGTTCTCCTTAATTCTCTATCTTCCTTTTCCTACCTGAATGTACCCATACAGATTTTAATTGAAATGCACATCCTAGAAAAGATATTATTATTCTTTAGAGTCTCTTTCTGTCTGTTATTCAGGTTGACAAGCTGCAGACGGACATGCCACATTTCTGTGAGAAGTAGAGGATTACAGTTTTTGGAGATGCCTAGGAATAGCCAATGTCCATAAGATCAGCCATCAATAAGTGCAGACTGGAGGTCCCAGAGAGAGGCGAAGCTGCTGAATCATCGTGGAATTTCATTTTCTCCAGTTCTGCTCTGATGGAATCAGGCACACCCGTTTTATCAATGACAATCTACCTAACCTAGAGTCAACTGATGACAGTATTAATATCATCTGTTAAGTAAATTCATAACAATATATATAGTGAGAGAGGGAGAGAGAGAGAGACGGAGTCTCACTCTGTCACCCAGGGTGGAGTGCAATGTCGTGATCTTGGCTCACTGCAACCTCTGTCTCCCGAGTTCAAGCAGTTCTCCTGTCTCAGCCTCCTCCCAGTATCTGGGAATACAGGCACACACCACCATGTCCGGCTAATTTTTGTATTTTTAGTAGAGACGGTGTTTCACCACATTGGTCAGGCTGGTCTCAAACTACTGACCTCAGATGATCCACCCACCTCAGCCTCCCAAAATGCTGGGATTACAGGGGCAGGCCACCAAGTCCAGCTAATTTTTGTATTTTTAGTAGAGACTGGGTTTCACAATATTGGTCTGGCTGGTCTCAAACTCCTGATCTCAGCCTCCCAAAGTGCTGGGATTACAGATGTGAGCTACTGTGCCCGGCTAACATCACCTATATTAATGTTGGATTGAATAACTACAAAGACTACCCTAACCAAGTGTACCATCAAACTTACCATTACCCAGAGGGAAGAATCTTTAACATGAGATCTATATTCTTAAATGTTTTAAGGTGTAGAACCAACCACTATACAATCATCCAATTATGATTTTGCTAATGACTTGTAGAAGTTGCATGTATATTTTGGATATTAACACTTTCAGATGCACGGCTTGTAATTATATTCTCTTATTCTGTAGGTTGGAATTTTTTCCACACTTTGCAGCATCTTTTTGTTGTGATGTAGTTCTGCTTGTTCAATTCTGCTTTTATTGTCTGTGCCTTTAATTTGAAATCTAGGAAATCATCCTTTTTTTATATTTTAAATTTTAGAGTACCTGTGCACAACGTGCAGGTTTGTTACATATGTATACATGTGCCATGTTGGTGTGCTGCACCCAGTAACTCGTCATTTAACATTAGGTATATCTCCTAATGCTATCCCACTCCCCTCCCCACAGCGCACAACAGGCCCCAGTGTGTGATGTCCCCTTACTGTGTCCATGTGTTCTCATTGTTCAATTCCCACCTATGAGTGAGAACATGTGGTGTTTGGTTTTTTGTCCTTGCGATAGACTGCTGAGAATGATGGTTTCCAGCTTCATCCATGTCCCTACAAAGGGCATGGTCTCATCATTTTTCATGGCTGCATAGTATTCCACGGTGTATATGTGCCACATTTTCTTAATCCAGTCTATCATTGTTGGACATTTGGGTTGGTTCCAAGTCTATGCTATTGTGAATAGTACCACAATAAACATACGTGTGCATGTGTCTTTATAGCAGCATGATTTATAATCCTTTGGGTATATACCCAGTAATGGGATGGCTGGGTCAAAAGGTATTTCTAGTTCTAGATCCCTGAGGAATCGCCACACAGCCTTCCACAATGGTTGAACTAGTTTACAGTCCCACCAACAGTGTAAAAGTGTTCCTATTTCTCCACATCCTCTCCAGCACCTGTTGTTTCCTGACTTTTTAATGATCGCCATTCTAACTGGTGTGAGATGGTATCTCATTGTGGTTTTGATTTGCATTTCTCTGATGACCAGTGATGATGAGCATTTTTTCATGTGTCTTTTGGCTGCATAAATGTCTTCTTTTGAGAAGTGTCTGTTCGTGTCCTTCGCCCACTTTTTGATGGGGCTGTTTGCTTTTTTCTTGTAAATTTGTTTGAGTTCATTGTAGATTCTGGACATTAGCCCTTTGTCAGATGAGTAGATTGCAAAAATTTTGTCCCATGCTGTAGGTTGCCTGTTCACTCTGATGGTAGTTTCTTTTGCTGTGCAGAAGCTCTTTGGTTCAACATACTCAAATGAATAAACATAATCCAGCATATAAACAGAACCAATGACAAAAACCATATGATTATCTCAATAGATGCAGAAAAGGCCTTTGACAAAATTCAACAACCTTCATGCTAAAAACTCTCAATAAATTAGGTATTGATGGGACGTATCTCAAAATAATAAGAGCTATCTATGACAAACCCACAGCCAATATCATACTGAATAGACAAAACCTGGAAGCATTCCCTTTGAAAACTGGCACAAGACAGGGATGCCCTCTCTCACCACTCCTATTCAACATAGTGTTGGAAGTTCTGGCCAGGGCAATCAGGCAGGAGAAGGAAATAAAGGGTATTTAATTAGGAAAAGAGGAAGTCATATTGTCCCCGTTTGCAGATGACATGATTTTATATCTAGAAAACCCCATTGTCTCAGCCCAAAATCTCCTTAAGCTGATAGGCAACTTCAGCAAAGTCTGAGGATACAAAATCAATGTACAAAAATCACAAGCATTCTTATACACCAATCACAGACAAACAGCCAAATCATGAGTGAACTCCCATTCACAAGTGCTTCAAAGAGAATAAAATACCTAGGAATCCAACTTACAAGGGATGTGAAGGACCTCTTTAAGGAGAACTACAAACCACTGCTCAATGAAATAAAAGAGGATACAAACAAATGGAAGAACATTCCATGCTCATGGGTAGGAAGAATCAATATCGTGAAAATGGCCATACTGCCCAAGGTAATTTATAGATTCAATGCCATCCCCATCAAGCTACCAATGACTTTCTTCACAGAATTGGAAAAACCTACTTTAAAGTTCATATGGAATAAAAAAGAGCCCGTATTGCCAAGTCAATCCTAAGCCAAAAGAACAAAGCTGGATGCACCATGCTACCTGATTTCAAACTATACAACAACGCTACAGTAACCAAAACAGCATGGTACTGGTACCAAAACAGAGATATAGACCAATGAAACAGAACAGAGCCCTCAGAAATAATGCCGCATATCTACAACCATATGATGTTTGACAAACCTGACAAAAACAAGAAATGGGGAAAGGATTCCCTATTTAATAAATGGTGCTGGGAAAACTGGCTAGCCATATGTAGAAAGCTGAAACTGGATCCCTTCCTTACACCTTATACAAAAATTAATTCAAGATGGATTAAAGACTTACATGTTAGACCTAAAACCATAGAAACCCTAGAGGAAAACCTAGGCAATACCATTCAGGACATAGGCATGGGCAAAGACTTCATGTCTAAAACACCAAAATCAAGGGCAACAAAAGTCCAAATTGACAAATGGGATCTAATATGAAATTCTTAATGAGTTCTATAGTTATAAGTCCATTATTTCTCCTTATTAAAACTAATCTTTTTTGCTGAATGGGTGGAAGATGGTGGCTTCCCTCCAAAAGAAAACATAGTTGGTTCTGTAAAGAGTTCACCCATTTCTTCCACTATAGGCCTGCCCTGGCATAATACAAGCTCCCAACTTAAGAATTTATGATTTTCCATCCATTGGAGAAGCCATCTTTTCCATCTATTATAAAAACAGAAGACACTTCATTAATATCACTCCCACTATAGGCTATGCCATATCCAGTGAGGTAGGATGGCTGACAGTGGTGCGAGTCCAAGTAATTGGTGAAGCACTGCTATGTGTGAAGAAACACCACAGCATACTCTACACTGTCACTCATGATATGGAATTGTTGCCTCCTCAGCAATGTAACTGAGCCCTTAATATGTGGCTGGGATGACAAGGCAATGCCAGCCTGCAGAGTGGAACCTGTTCTTCCCTCTGGGATTAACTAAAGGCCTGTGGCACACATGGCTGGCCCTACTTTCCCTACAACTTGACGAAACGAAGCAACTGGATATGACCTTATATCCCAGGATGTAACTGTCCAAAGTGCATTCTCTTTATGTCAACTGGAAAAGTGTGAAAGACAGACACTGTTCTCATAAACGGACATCCTTGTTGTTCCACCCACTAGCCAGCTCTTCCCCCCAGGTGGCAGTCATAGATTTAGAATTGCAAGTAGAGGCCCTGGCTAAGCAAACCACCAGTCCCTTTAACAACACCTACCATGCCATCATCATTCTTACTGAAGAAACCTCACAGATTTGACAAGTGACACTATGAAGCCATATGACCCTAGGTATTTCAACTACAGCCAAAGGTAACACTTGTGTATTAATGAACACTGAATGTTGCATATATATACAAGATTAGTCCCACAATATAACTCAAGCTATGCAAGCATTAGATACCCATATTTCTGCTAGAGATGGATGCCCTCTCTCAGGACCCCGTGACAGCATGGTTTAGTTGACTTCCTAACACATGGAAGACTTTCATATATAGTAGAGCTGGTATACTGTTCATTGCTATCTTCAGTTGCTGTGGATTTTATTGGTACCTTGCACTTTAAGTGAGAATGTAATACTGACCTTCTCAAAAACTCCTAGGTCCTTGCACCATAATGCTCCAACAAACACCTACTGTAATTCCGGAGACTCCAGAATATTTCCAACTCCAGTTTAATGGATTCCCTTCCAATACATACAAGCTATGCCCTTTCTAAGAAGTAGCCAGAATGACTATGACACACGTTTTCCATAGAAACGAAATGGAATTTGACAGTGGGGAATGATATACAGGCAGCTTAATTTCAAAATGCATTTTAAACTTATTTTTTGAGGTTCTAATATTATTTTTATACTCCTTGAAACCTGAAATTTCACACTTCCATTTTAATTCAGACTTAATAGCAACAAATAATCAGAACACATGAATTGCCTGTAATCTATATACCTTGTACTGTAAGCCATATTTCAAGTGTAACCTTACTTGTCAGCACAGTATGTTTACCATAGGCATAATTGCTTGTCCTGACTGTCCAGAAGGCAGGGTGGTATTAAGTATGCGGCCTCTGGAGCTGGGAAGTCTGGCTTTGTATACTGTCTCTGCCACTGCTAACTGGAGGACAATGGGCCAGTTACTTCCTGTACCCCAGTTTTCTCATATGTAAAGTAGGGTTGTTATAAGAATGAAATTAGTTAATATTTAGTACCTAACAACTAGTAGGCATTACATGTTATCTATTGGTATTGCTATTGTCAGAGAACACACAGGAGTCCGTTGTTATTTTTACCCTCCTCCTCCAAACAAAATGTGTAAGACACTAGACATGGTAGCTCTGTAACAGGGTTTGTCATGTATTAAATTGTGTACCCAATTGATATGTCAAAGTCCTGACAACCAGCACCTCAGAACATGTCCTTATTTGGAAATATGGTAGCTGGAGATGTTATTAGCGAAGATGAGGTCTTACTTGAGCAGGGCAGGCCCTCAATGTGGGAAGACTGGTGTCTTTCTAAGTACAAGGAAATTTGGACACAGAGACAGAGACATACAGTGTGCCATATGACAGCAGAGGCAAAGATCAGAGTGGTGCAGCAGTAAACCAATGCATGTCCGGGATTACCAGTCACCTCCACAAGTGAGGAAAGGGCAAGGAAGAATTCTCCTGAGTCTCAGAGGGAGCGCAGCCCAGCTCACACTTGATTTTGGACTTCTAGTCTCTAGAACTGTGAGAGAATACAGTCCTGTCATTTTTAAGCCACCCAGTTTGTAGTATTTCATTTTGGCAGCCCTAGGAAATTCATACAGAATTCTTCACCCAAAAGGAAGCACTCTTTCTCACAAACAGTCAAAGTCCTGGATGACGGACAACCTGGAGATTGCAAACCTCCAAGGAATCAAAGGAGGTTCTATAAAGTCTAGGAGCCCCAACATTCAAAGGCTGCTCCTCAAGTCCACACCCACACTTTGGAAGGAGAATCCTGCTCTTGGACATGGGATCCTTAGTGAGCCAACTGCCAATAATCCAACATCATCATGAATTAAAGATCTCTGACACTTCCTCTTCACCAACGGGAATTCTGTCAAGTAGTAAGTAAAACCCTTCTTCAGTAATCTCCACACCAAACAGTTCTGCATGGCTTGGGACGCCTCAAGAAACTTATAATCATGGCAGAAGAAAAAGGGGAAGCAGGGCAGTCATACGTGGTGGCAGAAGAGAGAGGTTAAACTTTTCAGTCTCTCTTGGGTGTAAAGATACAATCTTGAGGCAAACAGCAGAATCAATTTTCTTATGCCTTGAAATTCTCCCTTTCACCATAAATATTCCCTTCACATTAATCTAACTTTATGTTTGCATTGAAGTATGTGCCTTTTTGAAGGTTCCGGAAGCTAATTTGAGACAGATAGACAAAGTCGGGAGACCCTGATGCAAAATTCCAGAGGTGACTTCAAGGTTGCTAGTTAACAACCCAGGCATTGCCGAGACGATGCCAGCCCAAGATCCAGGTGGACTGGGATGCCAGAGAGCCGCCAGAACAAGACGCACAGACCTGGTTCTCAGCCCAAATCTTGCATGCCTTTCTTACCAACTTTTCCTTTTTTAAACCCCTGCCTTTCCTTCAAAATTGAAGTGGTTGCTTTGGATGGGAATGCGGTCACTTCCCCTTTACCATTATGGTTAATACAATAATCTTTGTACCAGATCTCGCTCTCGTTAATTGGATCCTGCAGGTGGCCGATTCCGGACCAGAGTGAGGTTAGAAACTGAATGCACATACTGGGTGGTTCACAGACACGGTGTTCTGTGAAGTTTATGGGTGGATTCCTGGGGAAGCCTGCAAGCCTGTTAGTGATTAGCAGAACCGCATCCAGCTACTGGGATCTGCACGCCAGGTGCCTTGAGCCCCTCACCATGTTCCCTGGTCCCAGCTGCCCGCGGATGGTTCAGCCTTGACAACGGGCTCGGTGTTCTGGGTGGTGGGAGAGCAAGGGGGCCCCTTGGGCAGCGTGCTACAGGGCTGTGAATCCAGGGGCCCACCCGGTGTTCCCTGTGGAGTCACTGAGGGAATGAGGGGCTTCTCAGGGCACAGAGCTGTGCCGCCGTTGTGCAGTGGTGGCTGAATACAGTGACACTGGGCGCGTGGTGAGAAGCGGGGCAAGGTCAGTTCACTGGACCCTCCGCCCTGAGCCTCAGATGAGCCGGGGATCCCCAGACAGGCCCGGCCTCTGCCCTGCGGACACTGGAGCCTTTGCTGTGGCCGCCACCGAGGAGCCTTGACCTCAAAGCAGCGGGAACCTCTCTACTCACCTCGGGAACCTGAAGGCAGCGGCGGCCTCTCCCAGCCAGGACCTCGCCGGCCTCCGGGTCTCCAGGCCCAACCCTGTATAACATAAAGGAAGTCCGCGCTGAGCTACCGGCGGGACACAGCGCCATTGGGTGGGCGGGCGCGGCGGGGCGGGAAGCACGGGGCAGCTGCCACAGAGATGCGCGGGGGCTGCCGGGAAGTGGGCGGTCCCGGAGGCGCGGGGCTGATGGGACGTGGGCGGTCCGGGGACGCGCGGGGGATGGCGGGACGTCGGCGATCCGGAGATGCCAGGGGGCGGCTGGGACGTGGGCGGTCTGGAGAGGCGCGGGGGCAGCTGAGATGCAGGTGGTCCGGGACGCGCGAGGGCTGGCGGGTTGTGGGCGGTCCAGGGATGCGAGGGGGCAGCTGGGACGTGGGCGTTCCGGGGACGCGTGGGGTCGCCAGGAAGCGGGGTCTAGGACTTAGATCCGCCTTCTCTTCAGGCCATGCAGCCCCGAAGCTCCGAATCCTGGGATGACTCCTGTCCATGTTGGAAGGGACCCCCCCAGTCCTGCCAAGGTTCAAAGGCCTTAGGGCAAGAAATGTTAGTAGAGTCCTGGAAGACGATGTGGGGAACGGGTAGCGGCCACCGGATGGTGATTGTTCTTCTACAAGACCTTGACATGGATGGGGAGAAACAGAGAAGAACCTTCCAAGTTTGTCCCACTGGACATGCCCACCACACTTTACCAGCCCTTTCTAGAAGGCCTGTGCATAACACATGAAAAAGCCGCTCTCGACCTTCCCCTGACCTTTTAAAAGAAAACATTTGCTGCATCTAACCCGCCTAGATGTAAGGAGGTTCCCAAATGTATGACAGAGTCAGAAAATTACACGTCTTGTAAGTTACCATGTGCTTGTCTTTTGTTTTCCGTTTTTTTTTGTTTTCTTGTTTTTTGTTTTTTGTTTTTGAGATGGAGTCTCACTCTGTCGCCCAGGCTGGAGTGCAGTGGCAGGATCTTGGCTCACTGCAACCTCTGCTTCCTGGGTTGCAACAATTCTACTGCCTCAACCTCCCGAATAGCTGGGATTACAAGTGTGCACCACCATGCCTGGCTAATTTTTGTAGTTTTTAGTAGAGATGGGGTTTTGCCACGTTGGCCAGGCTGGTCTTGAACTCCTGACCTCAGGTGAGCCACCCACCTTGGCCTCTCAAAGTGCTGGGATTACAGGTGTGAGCCACCGTGCCTGGCCGTAAGTTACCATGTCCTTTTTAAAAAAATCATAGCAAAGGGGTGTCTTCTGGAAATGACATTTTGAAATGGAGTTATTAGACCACCCCTGGAAGGGACACAGTAACCACACGTCCACGTTCGTTCAGTGGGTGAGAGGACATGGAGGGGAGACCTGGGCAGGAAGGGAAGAGGGTTCCATGCCAGGCTGCTCATATTTAGAAGACATTTTCATATCATTGTCATTGTTTTCTCGTGTGCGTTTTATTCCTCGCTATTGTATACATCATTGGAAATTCTAAGTATTCTTTTGAAATATCTAGTCTTGCTAGATGTTCTGAAGTGCCTGATGTATGTTAAAATTACAGGTGGTAAAATAATAAATTTTGTAAATACCTTTTTGTTAAAATTCATATGCAGTGTTTTATTTTATTTTGATATTGGTGGGGGGTGGGGAGGATGGCCAAATCCCTGCTTGATCAACACACATTGCGTTTGTGCTCCGGTTCAGGGGAGGAGAGAGGAGGAGAAAGTGCAGACTTCTAGGCCTCTGTGCGCACCGGGAGGAGAGATTAATGATCATCTCTTCTGTCTGTGTGTTTGTTTTATTTATCTATGGATATCCTGTGTATAAAGGATGAACAAGTCCTACTTATAACATCTAAGCTTTTCAGGTGTTAAGTTGCCAGTATATGACGGAAGTAGCGTTATTAAAGGAACGCAGCGTGTTCACATTGTGTTAAAATTCATAAAAAGCCAGTCTTCTGAAAAGGACCCTTGGGCCTTCCCTCCGCAGCCTCCGGCGCCAGCTGCAGGCTGACCTGGCCAGGGGAAGGCGGGCGGCACAAGCTGCTGCTGGCTGTGGGGAAGGCGGGGGAGCCCAGGCCTCCGCAGGCGCGCCGCAGGCTCCCCACAGGCTCGCGCGGCTCTGGTCGCTGGGCTCTGCGCCGGCCGCATGGGGGCGCCTGCTGGGAGCGAGGAGGCGCCATCCTGGCTCGCCTGCTCCAGGAGGACGCTCTGGGCCTGCGCAGATGCAGTTCTCCAGGACGGGCGCGGGCGCGGGGGGCGGCGCTCCTTGGGCTGCTGCGCCTCCACTGAGCCGCCTGGGTGTGAGGACCTCGCGCCGGCGCCTCCGGGAAGGACGCGGAGCCGCCGCGGCCGAGCCCAGGGCTGCAGCTGCTGCCCGACGCCCGCGGGAAGGCCCTTCCGCCACCGCCCGCGGGTTCGAACTTGGAGCAGCTGCTGCCAGCTGAGGCGCCAGCGGCGTCCGGAGCTCCTCAGAGTGAGTGTTTTGTGCTGGATTCAGCATGTCGTCTGAAAACTCGGGAATTTGTCACTGACATGGTGACAGGAGGTGAGAAGTTTTTTTAGACGTTGCCTTCGCTGGCCGGGCGCGGGGCTCAGGCCTGGAATCCCAGCACTTTGGGAGGCCGAGGCGGGCGGATCGCTTGAGCTCCGGAGGTGGAGAAGCTGCCTTCGTGGTAACTGTGGTCTTCAGTTCAGCTGAGAACGAAAAATGGCTTTTCCTTGAATTAGCTGCTTTTGTGATTTCTCTCAGGCTCATCTTTCGTCAGTTAAAAATCCAGTGGTAGGTGTAGCTTAGAGACGGGAAAGTTTGGGTTTTCTTTTGGCTACACGTAAGTCTTGGAAATTATTTTCTTTTACGTTCCAGTGTGAGCAAATCCAGAAGGATGTCAGATTAAACACCGAATTTAACAAATTCAGCCGGGCACGGTGGCTCACGCCTGTAATCCCAGCACTTTGAGAGGCCGAGGCGGGTGGATCATGAGGTCAGGAGTTTGAGAACAGCCTGACCAACGTAGTGAAACTCCGTCTCTACTAAAAATACAAAAATTAGCCGGGCGGGGTTGTGCGCGCCTGTAATCCCAGCTACTCAGGAGGCTGAGGCAGGAGAATCGCCGAGATTGCGCCACTGCACTCGGCCTGGGCGACAGCGCGAGACTTCGTCTCAAAAAAACAAAAAAAAAATCAATCATTGGAATACTGTTGTTCATTACAATTAATGAACGTTTGATACACGCATAAACGAACTAAATTCACAAGTACATATAAGTAAAATAAGCCAAAAAAAAAACTACATCCTGTATGATGACAGTTTTATACATTCTACAGAATAGAAACTAAAGTGACATGAAGGTTGGGAGTTGAATGGAGAAAAGGTGAGAGAAAAGAGGGAGGAAGGAGGAGTTGCAAGAGAATAAGAGAAAATGGTGAGGGTAATTGATTTGTTTTCTATCTTAATAATGGTGATGGTTACATCAATAATTTCCAAATGGTACATTTTGTGTGTTATAATTTTATATTATTCAAGCTATTACAAATAAATACCTGTATAAATTTCTTAGGGACGGTGTAAGGGAGATGGATAAATCACATAAAAAGTCAGATATTTCTGAATGTACAATGAATAACCCTTAGCTCTATCTCTATTTTTTGGTAATTCTAAAATGCAGCAGTTTTTTTTAAATGTTTTTATTACAAGAAGGGTTTCTTCAAACCACACCAGGTGTGCGTAACTCTGGGCTAAAGTTGGTTAAGGGAGCTGTGGGATCCGGTGGAGAGGAGCACAGGTCCCGATCCTGGAGCCCATTCTTGTCACATGTGAGCTCCAGGACACATCTCATAGGTGCCTTATGATTCTGGGTTTACATTCACATCTGTAAATGGAGGACCAATGGGCATCTGCCTCTAACAATGTATTTTCATGTGTTAAGATAATGTATGCTAAGTGTTTACTATAGCACAATCTTTTAATAAGAAATTACATTTTTTCCAAATACTATCATTGTCTTCAAGCCCCACCACCCACCAGAAAACTTCATCTGCTCTGTGCCCTGCCCTGTCCTCAGACATCCTGCCCAAGAGACTTCTATATAGTAGGAGACATGCAAACAGTTCCCTCCCTCTGCTGATGATGAAAACCAGCCCAGCCGTGACCCTGCAGCTCTGGGAGAGGAGCTCAAGTGCCAGGATTCCCAGGTGTTTTCACTTGGTGATCAGAACTTAACACAGAGGCCTCACCATGTTTGTGCTGAGCTGGGCTTTCCTTGTTACTATTTTAAGAGGTGATTCATGAAGAACTACAGATATTGTTTGTGAGTGGATATTAGAGAAACAGTGGATATGTGTGGCAGTTGCTGACCAGGATGTCTCTGTGTTCGCAGGTGTGCAGTATGAGGTGCAGCTGGTAGAGTCTGGGGGAGACTTGGTACAGCTGTGGCGGGGTTGGGGTTGTCCTGAGACTCTCTTGTGCAGCCTGTGGATTCATCTTGAGAAGCAGTGACATGAACTGGGTCCACCGGGCTTCAAGAAAGGGCCTGGAATGGGTCTCATACATTAGTGCTAGTGGTGGTAGCCTATACTATGCAGACACTGAAGGGTAGATTCACCATCTTTAGAGACAATGGCAAGAACATGCTTTACTTGCAAATGAACAGTCTGAGAGATGAGGACTCGGCTGTGTGAGAGACATGGTGAGGGGAAATCAGTATGAGCCCAGCCAGAAACCTCCCTGCAGGAACCCTGGGGTGGGGGGAAATCAGCTGCAGGGGGCACTCAGGACCCACTGATCAGAATCAACCCCAGAGGGAGGTGCACATGGAGATTAGGGGCTGGATTCCTTCCAGGATGTGGGACTTCAACTTCTTCTGACAGTTTCCCCAGGGAACCACTCTAAGTTTAGAATTCTGTGCCTACCAATGTCATCTCTACGTATTTAAAAAATATCATTTTAATGTGAGGAACTAACCTCACATGCACAAAATGCAGATTCACACTCACAGAGATGAAAAGTCCTCAACTGTGGTCACTAGGATCAGAGTCCTGAGGAATCTCAGGCGTTCCTGGTGAGTCTTCTCCAATCAGACCCAGGACAGACACCTCAGTGAGATTGCATGACTAGAACAGGCTTTATGGATTTTAAAAAAATAGACTGAGCCAGGGTCAGTGTCATGTAGAACCTCACAGGTTTCACATCTGACCCTTCTCCTGACACTAAAGTGTGCAAATCAGCATCGACACTGATCTGGTGCTTCTTTTTCTCCCAATCTATGTTCTTTCTTGAGTTGTCCCTTTTTCATTTGCTTTTCCTGCTCCCTGAAAAAAGAAAGATGTCTCTGCGGTCTAAATTCCAGGGCTCAAGCCCTTTTCTTGGAGCTCAGGTGGGTCTCAGGTTGTGGCTCCTGCAGCTACGCTGGGGAGGCTGATGGGACTTTCTTCTCTCCCATTGCTCAGGGCCCTCCACTATATTGTGTGGAGACTCATCTCAGAATAGATGTGGCCAGTGGGA
Organism: Pan paniscus; assembly: GCF_029289425.2. Taxonomy (NCBI): domain Eukaryota; kingdom Metazoa; phylum Chordata; class Mammalia; order Primates; family Hominidae; genus Pan; species Pan paniscus. The sequence goes on along the minus strand of NC_073264.2, from coordinate 107,721,504 downwards.
GCTGAAGGGGACAAGCTTGTTTGGTCAAAATCAGATACAAATATGGAATTCACCCTGTGCTGTACAAACTGTCACAGAGTCACTTTCTTAAACAATAGTGTTAGAAAGAACTTGAGAAAGTTGTCAGAATCAAAATTGGGTCACTTGTGTTAAAACTCTGCTGAATGAAGCTGGGAAAGGCCATGACAGAATGTTCTCATGCTCATATCCCTGATACCAAGAGCTATCGTAAATAGACTCTTAAAACCACAATCTTGCACAAAGGTGCCCACAACCTTAAAAGAATTACTTCTCTGAGTAATCTTTCCAGCAACTCTCTGTGTAAGATTGGACTGATGCCACCCTTGTTATTGATTCTTCTATCCCAGAGAAGTTGTCTCAAAACAGCTTATGTAACCCTCCTCATTTTTCTTTAAACCTTTATCTTTCTTTACCTGCCTGAGTGAACCCATGCATGTTCCCATTGCAATGTCCATCTTCAAATAATTTTCATTTTACTTTAGAGTCTCTTTTTGTCTGTTATTCAGATTTGACAAGCTGCAGATGGACACATCACATTTCTGTAAGACTTAGGGGATGACAGTTTTGAGGCATGGCTGGGGAAGTACAATGTCCATAAGATTGACCCTCAATAAGTGCAGGCTGTAAGTCTCAGAGCTGAAGCTGCTGAATCACCATAGAATTTCATCTTTAGCTCTGCTCTGATGGAATCAGGCCCACCTGTGTAATGAATGACACTCTACCTAACCTAGAGTCAACAGATGACAGGTTAAATATCTAGACAGTGAATTTGCAGCACCACTTAGATTAGTATTTGAATAACTACAAAGTATAGCCGAGCCAAGTATATCGTAAAGCAGACTATTATACATGGAGAATCTTTAACATGACATCTACAATTCTTAATTTTTTTTTACGTATAAAACTGATGGTTTTACAATCAGGCTGTCATGATTTTGCTATTGAGTTGTAGAAGTTACATGTATGTTTTAAATATTAACAGTTTTTTCAGATGCCTGGTTTGCAACTATATTCTCCCATTCTGTAGATTTGGAATTTTGTCCATGCTTTGCAAAATCTTTATATTTTGATGTAGTTCCAGTCCTTTAATTCTGCTTTTGTTGTCTGTGCTTTTAATCTTAAATTTAGGAAATCATTGCTAACCTTTTGGTGGGAGAGAATTTTACAATTGCAGTCTATACATTTAACTGTTTAACCCATCTAGAGTTAATTTTTTGTGTTTATTCTAACCTAATATTCTTAACTCTTTGCAAGTGAAAACCCAGTTTGTTTAACACCCTCTTTGGGGGAGAGTATGATTTAGCCGTTGTGTAGAAAATGTTATAAATCACTTTGCCTTCATATTGGTTCTCAACTTGAAAATGAGTTTGCCATCAATATGTGGGTTTATTTCTGAGCTCTCTATATGTATTTCTGCCAATACCATCCTGTTTTGATTATGTTTGTAATTAATTTTGAAGTCTGAGAGTAAAATGCCTCCAAGTTTATTCTTGCCCTTTTGCAGATATTAGACAAAATATTTTAACATTTCACCATGAAGTATGATAACAGCTATGCCTTTTCATAATGAATTTTATTGTGTTTAGGTTATTTTCTTGTATTTCTATTTTGGGTAGAGTTTTTATGGTGAAACCTTGAATTTTTTTAATGTTATTTTCTGTCTGAGAAGTTAATGGGACCTTCTTCTTCGTATTTAATTTGGCATACCAAATGTATTGATTTGAGGATTTTGAATCATCTGTGCATCTCAAAAATAAATTTGAGTTGGTCATGGTGTATGATCCTTCTAAAGTCCTGTAGAACTTAGTTGACTATTATTTGGTGTGTGGAGGGGGCTCATTTATGTCTACTAGGAATATTGGTCTGTAGTTTACTTTTTTGTGACCTTGTCTATTACTGAAAATACGGTAATTTGAAAGGTTATAGAAATTTACCTTATAGAAAGACTGGAAGGTTGGCATCTCACCAATTTTTGAAAAAGTTAGAGAATGGTTGGCATTACTTCTTTAAATGTTGAGAGTCCTTTTTTTACTTAACATGTGACCTATCATGGAGAATATTTAGTCTTTGCTTCGGAAGCATACATATTACACTGCTCTTGGTTGGAAGGTTCTGTAGATGTCTATTAGGTCAATTTGTTCAATAGTGTTGTTCAAGTCCACTGTCTTCTTAAGAATTCTCTTAATGATGTTCTATCCATTATTGAAAGTGAGGTGCTAAAGTCTTCTCCTAATTTTTATTATTTTCTATTTATCTCTCCATATCTCTTAAAGTTTGCTTAATGCAGTTATATTTATTTTTGTACAAATATGTAAAAAATAAATGAAATAATAATTGCTAAGTAATTTTAATGGCAAAATCACATAATAAGAAATTATATTTTCCCAAATGCTGTCATTGACACTAAGCTCCTCCAGGAATCTCACGTCTGCTCTGGACACGGCTCTCCTGGTGTCCCACCCCAGAGCTTGCTATAGAGGAGGAGACATGCAAATAGGGCCCTCACTGTCCTGATGAAAACCAGCCTTGCCTGCGTCTACGGGAGAAGAGCCCCAGTCCAGAAGTACCAGGAGTTTCCATTTGGTGGTCAGGTCTCTGAACACAGAGGACTCACTATGGAGTTTGGGCTGAGCTGGGTTTTCCTTGTTGCTAATGTAAAAGGTGACTCATGGAGAACTAGAGATATTGAGTGTGAGTGGACACAAGTGAGAGAAACAGTGGATATGTGTGGCAGGTTCTGACCAGGGTGTCTGTGTGTTTGCAGGTGTCCAGTGTGAGGTGCTTCTGGTGGGGTCTTTGGGAGGCTTGTTATAGCCTGGGAGTCCCTGAGACTTTCTTTTGCAGCCTCTGGATTCACCTTTAGTACCTTTATTAGGTACTGGATGAGCTGGGTCCATCAGGCTCCTGGGAAAGGGCTGGAGTAGGTCTCATTTATGAGTTGTTGTGTAGGTAGCACAAGCTATGCAGACTCTGTGAAGGATCAATTCACCCTCTCCAGAGATGATGCCAAGAAATCACTGTATCTGCAAATGAACAGCGTCGGAGCCGAGGATAGGTCTGTGTATTACTGTGGTGGCATTGTGTGCATCCCTTGTTTAGGTACATGCAGAGATGCTGCTTTGGTGTGTTCAGGGGCTCCTGTTTTGGGGACACCAATTTTGGAGTTTGCAGTATCCTTGAGTCCAGTACGTTCATGGTGGCATTGGGTCTGGGGTGTGCAGTGGCAATGAGTCCAGGATACATGGAGCTGATGCCGTATCTTGTGAGGACAAGAACAACTACAAAACGATCCTATTAATAAATAGGCAAATGACTTGAATACACATTTTTCAAAAAATACATACAAATGACATATAGATATATAAAATGTTAAATATGAGTAATAATTTTAAAAATTCAAATGTAATCTACAATAAATTATCACCCCATACCTGTTAGAATAGCTATTTTTAAAGAAGATGAAAGATAACCAGTATTGGGGCAGAAGTGGAGTAAAGGGAGCCTATATATATTGTTACTGAAAATGTCAATTAGTACAGACATTATGGAGAATACTATGGAGGTTCCTCAAAAAATAAAAATAGAACTACCATAGTTTCCAACAAGCCCACTACTGGCTATGTATACACAGGAAGTGCAATCAGTATGTCAAAGAGACAGCTGCGCCCCCACGTTCATTGCAGGAATATTTATGATAGTATTGATTTGGGAACATCCTAAATTACCATAAATGGATGAATTACTAAAGAAAATGCAGTATGTACCCAATGGAGTAATGTTCATCCTAAAATAAGAAGGGAATCCTGCATTTGCAACAGCAGGCATGACTCTAGAGGACCATATGTGAAGTTCCACAGGCAGGCACAGAAGACAAGTAATTCACGATTTCACTGTAGTTTGTTTAAATGGTAGACTCACAGAAGCAGAGTAGAGTGTTGGTTACCAGGGGCTGGAGGGGTAGACTGGAAAAGGCGAGATTTTGGTCAAAGGGTGAAATGTTCCAGTTAGACAGAAGGAGAAAGTTATAGCGTTCTAATGCACAAGATGGAAAATATGGCTAATAATGCATTATATATTTCAAAATGGCTAAAAATGCAAATGTTAAAAATTTTCTCACTAAGAAATGATACAGGCTGGGCGCGGTGGCTCACACCTGTAATCCCAGCACTTTGGGAGGCTGAGGCAGGCGAATCACAAGGTTTGGAGTTCAAGACCAGCCTGGCCAGATGGCAAAACCCCGTCTCCACTAAAAACACAAAAAATAGCCAGGTGTGGTGGCACGCGGCTGTAATCCCAGCTACTCGGGAGGCTGATGCAGGAGAATTGCTTGAACCTGGGAGACAGAGGTTGCAGTGAGCTGAGATCATGCCACTGCACTCCAGCCTGGGCAACAGTGAGACTCCAACTCAAAAAAAAAAAATGAAATGATGAAATGATAGATGTGTGAGGTGATGGATATGTCAAATAGCTTGATTAACAATTCCATAATATATACATGTATCATAGCATGTGTGAGGTGACCTGTATGAAGGTGAGGTGACCTGGGGGCTGTGTAAGATTACCTGGGGCTATGTGTGAGGTGAACACGGCACATATGAGGTGACCAGAGACACATGTGAGGGGACATGGGAGATATGTTGGGTAAGCCAGGGGGATTTGTGAGGTGACACAGAGCAAGTGTGAGGTGACCTGGATGCATGTAAGGTGATTTGAGGCACATGTGAGGTGACATGGGGGATATGTGTGAGCTGACCTCGGGTGAGTGTGAGGTGATCCAGGGTGGATGTGAGGTGACCTGGGTGTGTGTGAGGTAACCCAGGATGGATGTGAGGTGACCTGGGTGTGTGTGAGGTGACTTGGGCACATGTCAGGTGACATCGGGGATTGGTGGTGATGTGGGTGTGTGTGAGGTGACCTAAGGAGGTATGAGGTCACCTGGGGCATCTGTGGGGACCTGGAAATGTGTGAGGTGGGCACATGTGAAGTCACCTAAGGCACGTGTGAGGTGACCTGTGGAATGTGTATGGTGACCTGGGACCGTTTGAGGTGACATGGGGAATGCGTGAGGTGACCTGGGGCATGTGTGAGGTGACAGAGGGCATGTGTGCAGTAACCTGGGTGCATATGAGGTGACCTGGTGCATGTGTTAGGTTACCTGGGGGATGTATGAGGTGAACAGGGGCAGGTGTGAAGTGCCTGAGGAATGTGTGAGGTGAACTGGTGCATGTATGTGGTGACCTGGGGGATTTACGAGGTGACCTACGGGATGTGTGAGGTGACCTTGGGTGAGCGTGAGGTGACCTGACGTATGTATGAGGTGACCAGGGTGTGTCTGAGGTGATGTGGGGTATGTGTGCGGTGACCTGGGAAATGTTTGAGGTGACTTGGTGGATGTGTGAGGTGACCTGCAGGATGTGTAAGGTGACACTGGGGATGTGTGTGGTGACTCAGGGCACATGTGAGGTGAAATTGGGGATGCGTGAGGTGATTCAGGGCATATGTGAGGTGACCTTGGGGATGTGCGAGGTCACCTTGGGTGAGTGTGTGGTCATCTGGGATATTTCCCAACTTTGTAAGGAAAGCCTGCAACAATATATGGCATTAGAAGCTTCACACTCTAGCACCGTTAATGCGTACATCCTCAAGGAACTCTAAATGTTTTGAGGTTAGCTTAAATGCCATGGAGCGACACCTGCCCCAGGAACACTCATATATGCATCCTGGGTCTCCCTGCCAAGCTGTATCTCCTCAAATTTACAGTTTATGTTTGCTCTGTGACATCAACTCTGATATGTTAAAGTGTTTTTTTTTTCTTTATTTGTAGTTGTTCAGGTTTGTTGTTTCACTCTCATTACTCTGGGCTCAGTCCTTTCCTCAGGTGTCCCACTTCAGAGGTCGCTATGAAATAGGAGACATGCAAATAGGGCCCCCCCCCTTTCCTGATAAAAAGCAGCCCAGTCCTGACCCTGCAGCCCTGGGAGAGAAGCGCCAGCCCTGGGATTCTCAGGTGTTTCCACTTTGTCATCAGCAACAAACAAATTGCCATGGAATTTGGGCTGAGCTGGGTTTTTCTTGCTGCTATTTTAAAAGGTGATTCATGAAGAACAAGGATATTGAGTGTGAGTGGACATGAGTGAGAGAAACAGTGGATATGTGTGGCAGTTTCTGACCAGGGTGTCTCTGTGTTTGCAGGTGTCCAGTGTGAGGTGCAGCTGGTGGAGTCTGGGGGAGGCTTGGTACAGCCTGGGGGATCCCTGAGACTCTCCTGTGCAGCCTCTGGATTCACCTTCAGTAACAGTGACACGAACTGGGTCCATCAGGCTCCAGGAAAGGGGCTGGAGTTGGTCTCGGGTGTTAGTTGGAATGGCAGTAGGATGCACTATGCAGACTCTGTGAAGGGCCGATTCATCATCTCCAGAGACAATTCCAGGAACTCCCTGTATCTGCAAACGAATAGCCTGAGGGCCGAGGACACGGCTGTGTATTACTGTGTGAGAAACACTGTGAGGGGACAGAAGTGTGAGCCCAGACACAAACCTCCTGCAGGAACGTTGGGGGAAATCAGCTGCAGGGGGCGCTCAGGACCCACTCAGAGTGAACCCCAGAGCAGGTGCACATGGAGGCTGGGGTTTGTTTCCTGTCAGGATTTGGGACTTCCTCCGCTTCTGACAGTTTCTCTAGGGAAACTCTTTAATTTTAGATTTCTGTGCCCACCAATGTCGTCTCTACATTTTTTTAATCGTTGTATATGAGGACTCATTCTCACATGCACAATGTGTATATTGCCACCTACGGGAATGAAAGGTCCTCAACCATGGTCACCAGCATCAGAGTTGTGAGGAAGCTCAGGGATGCCTGGTGAGTCTTCTCCAGTGAGACTCAGGACAGTAACCTCAATGGGATTCCCTTGTGAGAACTCACACATTTTCATGAGAACAGCACCAGGAGTCAGTTCTAAACCATTCATGAAAGACCCACTCCATGACCCAGTCACCTCCCACCAGGTCACCCCTTCACAATTGAGGATTATAATACAACATGAGATTTGGGGCAGGACACAGATCCAAACCATATCAGATACACATTGTGAAATGCTCATGATGGTCAGGTAATTTGTATTTCTATCACCTCACAGTGCTACCATTTTATTATTTTTTTTAATTTACTGCATGAGTGTCTGATGAGAACACCTAAGATCTACCCTTTCAGCAACCATCATTTTTACAATACAGTATTAACTATAGGACCATTGCTGTATGTTAGATCTCCAGAACTCATCCAACCTGCACAACTGAAACTGTACAATTTAACACACATCACCCGATTTCCCTCTCCTCCCAGGTCCTGGGACCCACTATTCTACCTCTGCTTTCAAGAGCTTGAATATTTTAGATCCCACATGTAAATGAGATCCTGCAGCGTTTGTCTTTCTGCATCTGGCTTATTCCACTAGCATCATGTCCTCCAGGTCCATCCGTGTTGTTGCAAATGTCAGAATTTCCCTCTTTTCAAAGCCAAATAAAATACAGATGTATGTATACACATTTTCTTTATACATTCATCCATTTACAGTCATTAAATTATTTTACAAATCTACACTATTATTAATAATCTTGCAATGAACATGTCTTTGGCAAAGTAATTTTATTTCCTTTGCATATATAACAAGAAGTGGGATCACCAGATTATATGATAGCTTTATTTTCAACTTATCGAGTAACCAATCCTACCACAGGATATTTCCCTTTCCCCCACATTCTTGCCAACATTTGTCATCTGTTACATTTCTGATAATAGCCATATTAACTAGTGTGAGTTGATATAGCATTGTGCTTCTTATTTGAATTCCTCTGATAATTAGGAATGTTGAGAACTTTTTCGTTTTCTGTTTGCCATGCATGTATCTTCTGAAAAAAATTATCCAGGTTTTTGCCCTTTTTTATCAGTTCATTTGTTATTTGCTATTGAGGTGTATAGGTTATTTATACATTTGGATAGAACTTCTTGTCAGATCTATAATTGCACATAGTTTTTCCTGTGCTTTGTTATTAAATTCAAAGAAATCAGTTCCGAATTAATGGCAGGAATTTTTTTTGCTCCATGTCATTTATGAGTTTATGGCGTCAGGTATTATGTCCATTTTTAGTTGATTTTTTTTTTTTTTTTGGAGACGGAGTCTTGCTCTGTAGCCCAGGCTGGAGTACAGTGGCGTGATCTCGGCTCACTGCAAGCTCCGCCTCCCGAGTTCACGCCATTCTCCTGCCTCAGCCTCCCGAGTAGCTGGGACTACAGGCGCCGGCCACCGCGCCTGGCTAATTTTTTTTTTGTATTTTTAGTAGAGACGGGGTTTCACTGTGGTCTCCATCTCCTGACCTTGTGATCCGCCCGCCTCGGCCTCCCAAAGTGCTGGGATTACAGGCATGAGCCACCGCGCGCGGCCTATTAGTTGATTTTTTAATATGGAGTTAGAGAAGGCCTAATTTTATTTCTTTTGCATATGAATGCCAGTTTTACACCATTATTGAAAAGACTGTCCTTTCTCTACTGTGTGCTCTTGGCACACAAAATCAGGAGAGACATAATGACAAAAAAAAATGTGAGGTCAATAGTCCTGATGAACATAGACCTGAAAGTTCTCAACAAAATACCATCAAATTGAATCCAGAAGCACTTTAAAATGTGATACATCATGGTCAAGTGGGCTTTACCCCTGGGATGCAAGGCTCGTTCAATATCCACAGTAACTCTGATTCACAATGTAAACAGAATAAAAGCAAGAAGCATATGATTATGTCGATAGATGCTGAGAAAGCTTCCGATAGGATCTAACATCTACTCATGATAAAAACCCTCAACAGACTAGATATCAAAGAAACATACTTCAGAATAAGAGCCATCTACAACAGACCCACAGTTAACATCATACTAAATGAGCCAATTAAAACACTTATCTTTATAAATGACCCAGTCTCAGGTGTTTCTTTACAGTGCGAGAATGGACTAAGCATCCAAATAGGAAAGGAAGTCAATCCGTCCATCTTCACTGATGATATAATTCTATATCTAGAAAATCCTAAAAACTCTGCCAAAATAATTCTAGAATAAACAACTTTAGTAAAGTGTCAGGATACAAAATCAATGGACAAAAATTACCAGCATTTCTATAAGCCAGCCACATCCAAGCTGAGAGTATAATCAAGAACACAATCCTATCCAACTTACAGTATCCACAAAGAAAATGAAATGCCCGGGAATACAGATAACAAGGTGAAAGATCCCTACAAGGAGAACTATAAAACACAGCATACATAAATCATAAATGATACAAATAAATGGGAAAACATTTCATGCTCATGGATTGGAAGAATCAATATTGTAAACATTGTCATAATGCCCAAAGGAATTCGCAGATTCAATGCTATTTACATAAAACTATCATCATCATTCTTCACAGAATTAGAAAAAAAATCTATTCTAAAATTTATATGGAACCAAAAAAGACCCTGAATAGCCAAAGAAATCCTAAGGAAAAAGAATAATGCCAGAGGCATCATGATACTGACCTTAAACTACACCATAACGTCTTGCTAACAAAAACAGCCTGTACTGGTACGAGAGCAGACCTGCAGAAAAAAAAAAATAGATCAAAATAGAAGACAGAAATAAAGTTGCACACCTGCAAGCCTTTGATCTTTGACAAAGCTGACAAAAACAAGCAATGGAAAAAAAAAAAAACTCTGTATTCAGTAAATGGTTCTGGGATAACTGGATTCTGGCAGGTATGCAGAATGCAAGAGTGAAGGAGCCTGTGCAGCTTCTACCTAGATTTCAGATGTGTAGAGAGCCCTGCATGCCCAGGAAGAAGCCTGCTGCAGGAGTGGATCCACCACAGAAAGCCTCTACTAGAGCAGTGCCAAAGATGGGGAAAGATGGAGTTGGAGCCCCCATTCAGAGTCCCCAGTAGGGCACTTCATAGTAAAGTTGTGGGAATGTGGCCACAACCCTCAAGACCCCAGAATGGTAGAGCTACGGGCAGCTTGCACCCTCAGCCTAGAAAAGCTTCCAGCACTTGACTCTCACTTGTGAAGGCAGCCCCGTGGTCTGTGCCTAGCAAAGCTATAGGGATTGGCTGCCTGAGGTTTTGGGGACCCAATCCTTGTTCCAGTGTGCCCTGGTTGAACTACATAAAGTCAAGAGAGATTATTTTGTAGCGTTAGGATTTAATATCTGCAGTGCTGGGTTTTATATGTGTGTGGGGCCTGTTGGTTGTTCCTTTGGCCAATTTATCCCCTTGGGATTGGAATTATTTACCCAATGCCTGCATCATCATTGCACCTTGGAAGTAAACAACTTTCATTTTTTAAACTTGCAAGCTCACAGCTGGAGGGACATTGCCTTAAGACTCGGATGAGACTTTGAAAATTTGAGTTGGAGGTTGATGAAGTTAAGATTTTTGGAACTATTGAAAAAAGGTGATTATATTTTGCAATGTAAGAAGAATATGAGAACTTTGGGTCCGAGAGTGCAATGATATCATTTAGGGGTTTTCCCCTCCAAATGTCATGGTGAAATGCAACCCACAATGTTGGAGGTGGGGCCAACTGGGTGGTTTTGGGTCATGAGGAGATTTTTCAGGACTGGCTTGGCATCCACCCCATGGTAATTAGTGAATTCTGGCTGTATTAGCTACTGTGAGATCTGATTGTTCAAAAGAGTCTTGCAATCCTGCTACCCTCTCATGTAACCACTCCTCACAATATGACACAGCCTTCTCCCCCTTTGCCTTCCACCATGACTGTAAGCTTCCTGAGGCCCTCACAAGAAGCAGATGCTGGTGCCATGCTTCTCACACAACCTGCAGATCTGTAAGCCAAATAAGCCTCTTGTCTTTGTAAATCACTTGGCCTCAGGTATTAATTTATAGTAGTGTAAAATAGACTAATACACTGCCCAAAGCAATATACAGAGTCCATGCAATTTCTATCAAGTAACTAATTAATTATGTATTTTTTAAAATCCTAAAATTTATATAGAACCGAAAAACAGTCTGAATAGCAAAAGCAGTCCTAACCAAAAAGAACAAAGCTGGAAGTACCACATTCCCTGACTTCAAATTACACAACACAAATATAAGAAAGGCAGCATGGTAGTGGTAGAAAAAAAATCAAGAGCCCAGACATATAGCCAAGTATCTACAACCAACAGTTCTTTGACAAAACTGACAAAAATATACGCTGGGAAACAACCCTCTATTCAATAAGTAGTGCTGGGAGAATTAGATAGCCTTATGTAGAAGAATAACATGAGACTTCTATATCATCACAGACACAAATTAACTGTGAATATGGATTCAATGTTTAAATTTATAAACTCATAAAAATGCTTGAAAAAAAATCTAAAAATAATCCTCTGCACATTGGCCTAAGCAAATAAAATATGACTAAGACTTCAAAAGCAAATTCAATGAAAACAAGATTAGACAAACAGGATTAATTGAACCAAAGATCATCTACACATCAAAAGAAATAACCAATATGGTGAACAGACAACCTGTGAATGGTAAAAAAAAAAAATGTGCAGTCTATTCATCAAATATATAGAATCTACAAGTAACTCAAATAAGTCAACTAGAAATAACAAATAACTTCATTAAAGAGTGAGCAAAAACAAGATATTTCTCAAAAGAAGACATAGAAGTGTTCAACAGAAATAAGAAAACATGCTCAGCATCACAAATCATCTGATAAATGTAAATTACAGACAACATGATATAGCATCTTCCACCAGTCAGAATGGCTATTAAAAATAAAACATGTTTGCAGAGAAGCATAATGCTTTTTATATGCTTGATGAGAATACAAATTGGTACAACCTCTATGAAAAACAATACAGAAATTTCTCAAAGAACTAAAATTAGAATTACCATTTGACCCAGTAATCCCTCCTGGTGGGTATGTTTCTCCCAAAAGGAAACTTTTATATAAGAAAAAGTCACCTGCATTCCTATTTTTATTGCAACACTATTTTCAATAGAAAAGTCAAGTAATCTCTCTAAGTGTCAATCTGTGGATGATTAGATAAAATATGATAGATGTAAATCATGGAATACTATGCAGCCATAAAAAATGAAATTGTGTCTTTCACAGCAACATGAATAGAGTTGAAGGACATTATCCTAAATAAAATAACTCAAAAAAATTCTCTTTTATAATTGGAAAGTAAACAATGGGTACACATGTACATAGAGAAAAACAATAGACACTGGGTATTGCAAAAGAAGGCAAGGTGAGAGGAAAGTGAGGGTTAAAAAATCAGCTATTGGCTCCAATGTTCACTATGGGGTAACAGTTACATCGGAAGCACAAACCTCACCTTTATGAAATATGTTACAACTCTGCACATGTACACCCTGATTCTATGAAAATAAAAACAGAAATAAAACATGAACAGAATTGTTAGACTGCTAGCTAGATTGACCAACAAACAAGAAAAATGCAAAAGTAGCAATTCTTTGTTTTGTAACCCTTTCTCATTTTCTGGTACTATAAGAAATTGTAGACTATCCTCCTATATTCTTTTCTGAAGTGCTACCATTAGCCATTTCTCAAAGAAATTCTCGTTCCTTTTTTTTTTTCTTTTCTTTCATTTTTTTTAGACAGAGTCTGCAACGTCCACCTCCCAAGTTCAAGCGATTCTCCTGTCTCAGCCTCCCAAGTAGCTGGGATTACAGACGTGCAACATCACACCTGGCTAATTTTTGTATTTTTAGTAGAGATGAGGTTTTGCTATGTTGGCCAGGCTGGTCTTGAACTCCTGACCTCAAATGATCTGCCCACCTCAGTCTCCTAAAGTGTTGGAATTATGGGTGTGAGCCACTGCACCCAGCCGCTGGTTCCTTTTACAGAAGAATAGTATTAAAAACTCATATCTTGATTCTTGATATATTTTTTGTTAATGTGCAGTAATTTCTTGTAGAACATCTCAAGTAATAAATACAGGAAGTATGTGTTGTGTATTAACCCATATATATATACCCACATCTAAACGGTTTTTATTTATGTTCCTATATTATGCTAAACTTGCAAATCCACTGAGATACCCTAAGTTAATACCACATGAATGATTTTCACCTTCCTTCTATGCCTTTCCCTAACCTAGCACTCCAACCGTGGGGAACCCCCTCCCACCACACACCATCCATTCCCTTTGTAGTCCATTTCCAGGATTCCTGTAGAGTGGAACCCGATTGTGTAAGTTGTGCTCTTTTGTGGAACATCATCAAGTGGAGTCCAGTGCTGACGTGCAGTTTCTTTTTTCTTTAATCTTAAGGACTACACTATTTCTGAACCTACTTAGTACCTCTTTTGATTTCATACATTTGTATAATGGCATAAGATATTTTCTATATAGTCTGCATTCCATCCTGGAATTCCTAATCACCTATTTTTTAAAATTTCTTGTGAATTAAGATTGTATTAGTGTCCCCTAGAGGGACAGAACAAGTAGGATACACACACAAACACAGACACACACACACACACACACGGAGTTTATTAAGGAGTATTAACTCACACTATCACAAGGTCCACAATAAGCCATTTGTAAGCTGAGGAGCAAACAAGCCAGTCCAAGTCCCAAAGCTGAAGAACTTGGAATCCGATGTTTGAGACGAGGAAGCATCCAGCAGGGGAGAAAGATGCAGGCTGGAAGGCGAAGCCAGTCTAATCTTTTCATGTTCTTCTGTTTACTTTTTATTCTGGCCACACTTGCAGCTGATTAGATTGTGCCACCCAGATTAAGGGTGTGTCTGCCTTTTTCAGCCCACTGGCTCAAAGGTTAATCTCCTTTGGTGACACCGACACAGACACACCCGGGATCAATACTCTGCATCCTTCAGTGAGATCAAGTTGGCACTCAGTATTTAGCATTACGAGTCCACCCTTTGTCAACTTGAACCCATACACATCTCCTGAGATTATACATAATCTTCAAATAAAGACAAGAATAAAGTCATAATTATGCCTAACAATACAATTATTCTGCGTACAACTGGAAACACACCAATCCCCAATCCAAATGGTACTACATATGCTCCACTCCCTCAAGGACACAGCCAGGATCATCTGATGACTTGGTGTCTAGATGGCTGAAACACTTTTAATTTTACCTTCAATGTTAGACTCCACTTTATCAATGCAGACGTAGCAGAATATTTTAAGACATTGATATGCTGAAAAATTCAACAGTACATAAAAGTTACCTTCCCACCACAGCCAGTGGTTACTACTGAATAAGGACCTGCCATCCTCTAGGGAGAAGCTATAATGGATGGGGTGCACCGTTAGTGGCTATGGAAATTGATCCATCGTGGCAAATGGCAGCATCTTTCTTTGATAAATTATATTCTATTGTGCATATATACCACATTGTCTTTATTCATTTATCTATCTACTGACAGATTGTTTCCATATCTTTGCTGTTATTAATAGTGTTTCAATAAACATAGGATGCAGATATCTTTACAAGGTGGTAATTTCATCTCCTTTGGATATACTCCCAGAAACAGGATTCCTGGTCATACAATATTTCTGGCTTTAATTCATTTAGGAGCCTTTATACTGCTTTCCATAATTGTGAAAATGTAGAATGGTATAGCCATTATGAAAAACAGTTTCAGTTTTGAGGTATGATCCATAAACAAATAATGTTTGTTATGGCTCTCAATGAGAGTTTCTACTAAATATGATGGAAGGTCAGGAAGGTCTCTCACCTTAAAGCAGGGATGGATTATGCCTCTTATTTCCTAAAAGCAAAAGATTGGAAGCATGCATGATGGAGGTGGTTGGCAGGTTTCAGGATGATCTCATAAGAGGAGAATCTGTTGGATAAAACTGTTGGGTTTTCAGTCATAGACACACCTACACTCAATATGAAATGATGAAATCAAGTGAGGATCTAGAACATGTTCACTTGAAGCAACAGCACATTCTCAAAGGAACTTTCTCAAAGGAACTTTTTGCTCCATCACAAGGGCGATGAACTTCTGAAACCAGTAAAGTGTGAGAGCACAGTAAGTGATAAAGTTATCACATTTACATGGTTTGTTTAATGTGCCAAGGGCTTGCACAGATTAATCATAAATAAACACAATGTATTTTAGCATACATAGATGTCTAGAGAATAATCTTCTTAGAGAAACTTCTTCAGGTTACAGAAATCTGTGTAAGTTGTAGATCTAATGGAGAAGTGTCTCTTTATGAATACTGGTCTGTTTTTGAAGTATGGAAAGCTGATCTCTTTTGGAGTAGGCTTGCGATTGTGATGATTTCTTAATTGCTTCTTGAGTTGTAACAAAAGAACCAAAAAATGACTAACCGGAGTTTCATGGCTGTGTTGATAAAATTTTTTCATAAGCTTTCTGTCAATTATTTGAGACCAGATTTCCTGATTTTTTTCTCCAATAGATACATGTTCACAAGATCTCAGGAAACCACCTCTCAGGTGCTTTAGTTTAAAAGACTAGCTTCCTAGAAAAAGAAGCTTCTGTCTAACCATGACAAGTTCGTTTCATCTGCAAACCATCAAGTTTAAGACCTCGTTGTCAAGAATCATAAAAATTTTAACTCCAACGTACTGAAAATCATAAATCTCGAATTTAATGTTGATAGGCATTGACAAAATGGTTCATTCTTGGATGTGTCCTATGTTGCTGGCTCAACATATCAGTTAACTGAGAATCCTCACTTAGCTCCCTCTGTTTGTAGCACTGAGTTGATTGTCAATCTTCAGAGTCATCCGTTGAAGGAGAGTCCTGAGGTTCATGGGATTCTTGTAGACACTCAGGGGAACAAAAGAAAGAAACAGAATTGAGGGCTGCCAGCCATTTCCACATCACTAGGAATAATTACCATCTAAGTATAAAGGTCTGCATCATTCAGAACACCCTGCATGACAGGCTGATGCAAAAAATCCAACCCTGCAGAGGCTCCACAGCAACCCTTACAGTTCTTTCAGGGAAGAAATAATCTCCAAGTTAAGTGAGTCAGTAAAGCTGCTCTGAGCTACAGTAAAAATTGGATTGGGCCTGATTTGTCTGAGTTCAGTGTAATTATTATACTCAGCTGCTGCCCCAATATAGACTAAGGATGGATAATTTAAATGAGCCTGGCTATGTGGTTTGTTATATATCTGAACTAAATAAACATAAAGGGCATGTCTGGACTAGCGTGAGGGTGAGAGATCCTGGGAGCCCCAGCCCCCCATACTCTTATCTCCCTTCCTCCAGGAACCTCTAGGTTCTCAGGGTGAGAATCCACATAGATCCATTCATGGCTTTATTACCAGGAGACCAAAATCTCTGACCTTGTTCATACAGACAAACAGGTGAAGGACATTTTTAGATCCTTATCTATGTGGCAAAAGGCAATCTATCCCCATTACAAGCCTTAACAGCAACCTTCCTTTGTCATGAAAATGGGTAAAATTAGCCAATAGGAGTACATTTAAGAAAATTTTCCTGTGATGTTCCAGCCAGAAAACAGCAAAAATCAGCTTCACACCTGGAGACTTCTTGCATCGGTCACAGCCCAGAGAAAGAAGATCACCACAGCATTAAAATGCAACTGTAAGAACATGTAATGCTTCCATGTTCCACACATTACGTCTCACCAGTTTAGTCAATATGGATTAAATATGAGAGTGTGGCAATGCACAAACTCTATCTGAGGAGGAAAATTGGATAAAAAATATTATGAAAAATAGAGCAATTTGAAACCTCTGACTTCAGCAACTTCACCACTAATGAAATGATTTAACCCTCATTGGCCTCAAATTTAGTTTTCATGGGGCATCTGCAGGGTTCCAAAGTGATACCAGGTGAATTCAATGTGCATGCACTTCCCAAGTGTCCACTTGTATTCTGTTTTCTTCTGTTTACAGAAAGTAGACACATATTCAGTCTTAGTACCAGTGTAGGGAGCGCTTTCCATGAGATGGATACCAGAAAAAAATGGCAAACATGGGATATGTTAATATAAAAATTAGCCACAATGTATATATATGTGTGTGTGTGTGTGTGTGTGTGTGTATACACACGCGCGCGCATGTGTGAGTTGAATAGCAGAGTTGGAGTGGGTTTCTATCCGCATGTACCTGCACCTGCAGGTATTCTCAGGTGCCATACTCAACTGTAGGACCCTAAAGGAAATAAGAGTCTCCCCTCAATCCCTGAAGAGTGTTTGGGTTCACCGTGTGTCCAATGATTCTGTGCCTCTTGAGCTCCAGGAAAGGGCTCCCTGGTGATGCATGAGATCTTTTCTTGGAGTCTCTCTGCAGAGTTCACTGGGTTTCCTAAAGGCAATTCACTATTTCAAAAGATGGTGTGAGGAGCATGTGGTGTCCCTAAAGGAGAATTCTGAGCCAGGGCACAACCACTTTATACTGAGCTGGATACACTGGTAGGAATATACTCTGTCAGCTCAGATAGAAACCTCCCTGCATGGTTGGGGCTGGGCTGCAGGGGGCGCTCCGGATACACCCAGCACAGGCTCCCGCCCCAGAGCAGGTGCACAGCAGGCTGGGGAGAGGTTCCTCCCAGGGCCTGGGACTTCCTTTAAAAATATCTAAAATAAGTATTTCACAAAGACTGCTGAAGTGTGTATAAATATCTATTCAATTGTGAGCATTTATCAAACTGGATGTTGTAATGAGAACCACTTTTACAATGGGGATTTCAAACTCTGCTGGAGGTCAGGAAGAGATCCTTTCTTATAAATAAATGCAATTTTTGGATAAACACAGTCATTCCCTAAATAACGCATTCACATATTATGGTCTAGAAATGATGCAAGTTGACCCTGAGACAGTCAAATGTGGTTTCTAAGTGAGGTGCTGTCCTTGAGGAGCTTGTTCTCCAGTGGGGAAAGCTCTGTCAACACAGAGTTCAGGGATGTGTAGGGGACACATGGCCTCTAACAGGATTACGGCTTGAACCCTCAGCTTCTACAGTTGTGTCACCCATGTGTCTGTTTCTCATACTGGGTCAGGAATTGGGCTATTAAATAGCATCCTTCATGAATATGCAAATAACTGAGGTGACTATAGTATCTCCGTTCCCTGAGAGCCTCACCCAACAACCACACCCCTCCTCTGGAGAAGCCCCTAGATCACAGCTCCTCACCATGGACTGGACCTGAAGGATCCTCTTCTTGATGGCAGCAGCAACGGGTAAGGGGCTCCCCAGTCTCAGGGCTGAGGAAGAAACCAGGCCAGTCATGTGAGACTTCACCCACTCTTGTGTCCACTCCACAGGTGCCCACTCCCTGCAGCTGGTGCAGTCTGGGCCTGAGGTGAAGAAGCCTGGGGCCTCAGTGAAGGTCTCCTATAAGTCTTCTGGTTACACCTTCACCATCTATGGTATGAATTGGGTATGATAGACCCCTGGACAGGGCCTTGAGTGGATGGGATGGATCATCACCTACACTGGGAACCCAACGTATACCCACGGCTTCACAGGATGGTTTGTCTTCTCCATGGACACGTCTGTCAGCACGGCATATCTTGAGATCAGCAGCCTAAAGGCTGAGGACACGGCCGAGTATTACTGTGCGAAGTACACAGTGTGGAAACCCACATCCCGAGAGTTTCAGAAAGCCTGAGGAAGGAGGCAGCTGTGCTGAGCTGAGGCAGTGGTACAGCAGTTTTCTTAACTTCGATAGTATCTCATTTTGCATTGAGTTCCGCTTTAATATTAGCCAAGAGTATGGGATAGACGGGTGCTCCTAAGAGATCCTTAACTTGCCCATTTTGATGGGTTTTCCCAAAGACGTGAGAAGCCACTTTTTTCGCAAAGCATCCCAAAGCCATGCCCTGCTCCAGAAACACGTGTATCCATTTCCTGGTCTTTGGTTAACTGACAAACTCTCATCAGCGCACCTGGGCTAATTTCACATCAGGTAGAAATATGTGCTTTAAAGCAAGGCTAACGTTGTAATAGCAATTCCTGCTTAATAACCTTCAGCATCGTTGTTGTGTGCTCCATCAACTAATTACGTTAGTTCAAGGTTCTCAATGGGAGTTTCTAATAAATATAAGGGATGTATAGAAGTTCCCCTAATTAAAACAATTGTGAAGACAACCTCAGTGTTCAACCATATTTCAACCCTTCACCACAAAGGAACTTTCATCCCTCCTGGAAGTTGGGTTCATTTTCAAATTAGTTTTTTTATTTTAATATCTCAAGATTGTTGTATGTGACTATTTTAGCAGAAAGTGAATTATGGGAACTTGAACTAACCAACTGAAAATACATTCAGAACTAATTAAACAAGATGCCAGAATGTGATTGGCTCCAGGCATTTTAAATTCAACAGGTTATGTAACCAGGCTTTAAATTTGCACATCTTCGTGTTACCTTCATGACACAGTCAACTCCCATTATGTAAGAAATGGTGAGTGCATTCCCAAAGGTCTTGCACAGTTATAAAAATAGACTTGATGAGGTGAGGAGTTGTTTGAATTCCCCTCTGAAGAAGCAGCATCAACCCAACAAACCACTCTCTTCCCTCTGTGACTAGAGCTCTGTCACAGGCCACATGGACCTAAATCCTTGATGGAGATTACAGGACTACGTAAATTGGACTGATCGTTTTTATGCTATTAAATTAATAGGTGAGTCTGCACTCCAGCCTGGGCAACAGAATAATCTTGTCTGTAAAATACAAAAGAAAGATAAATTAATAGATACTGACTTTGACATTTCGGATAATAATATTTTCATAAACCGAATTTAATTATACCCACATTGTTACCTACATCTTCACTGAAAAGTTCCTAGTTATGTTGAGTTCCATCAACACTCCACGTGTTCAAATATGGACATCCAAGAGAGTCTAGAGAATAAAACGCAATGAGGGCAGTGAAACTTGCGTATATTCAGCACCTCTTAACTCAGGAGGACTCAATACACCCTGGAACACTCTGCTTTTCTGAATGGCTCACAATGACTCCGGCTCACTCTCCAACCTCCTCAAACATCTGGCCCCTGTTTGCCCTAAGTTCACGCTCTGCTCTTAGTCTATGTTCTGAAGTCTTTGTAGAGGTGAAAATGAGCTGTCAGATGGATCTTCCTTCTCACTGCAACATGGAATTTGCTATTTCACTTAATGACCACTCTTTCCATAATGGTTGATTTCTTTTGGCCTGTTCATTACTGGTGATTTTCAAGGGAATCTCAGTTGAATCTTTACTGTTTTGCATTTTGTCTCCATGACAATGTTGGGAAGTTTTTCCTCTAGCAGCATAACATGATCTAGTGACCTGACACATTTGCAGCAAACAATACCTCCAAATTCAGAAGCTCTTTGGTTTTCTTTCCACGAAATATAATTCTTGCTCTTCTGTGTATGAGCACATCCTAGCATCCCTGTACACACCCACGTAGATGTCTACACGCCTATGAAATATTCCCTGTAAATAAAAAAAAGTATCTCAGTTTCTCTCAATGTTCATAATTCTCCTGAGGGTGAGGAAGGTATTTCTGGGTCTGCTCAAACAAATGGCCCAGAGACCACCTGGCAGGTAGGTAAGGAGCTCACCTCGCTCTGGATATTGAGTCTGTCTGTTTCCCTCTGTCGTCTCATAGAAGGTCAGCCCACTTGTTCAGCTCCTAAGAAGAGAGCCCAGGTTTATCCAGATTATACAACACAACCAGCTTCTGATGACTCTCCTGTTACAACATCCATGGAGATATTTTGTGTATCATATAATTCACCAAACTAATGTGAAATGCCCAAGTTGCAATACTGCACACCCTAGGGTATGTTCTTGCAATTCAGCGGAGGAGAAATTCTTTCAGAGACAGATGGATCTGAATTGGTAAATATGTGGGTACGAATTCTGGGCTTGAGTGTCATTGTCCAGCCATGTTTCACAGGTGTGACCTGTCAGGGAAGAACCAGAGTTCCTTGTTCTCTCAGAGGGTAGACCTCACAGAGGTCCTCTCTGGTTCCCAGGAAAGGTAATTTCACTAATCTTGGTGATGAGACTATCCTCCAGTGCTGATGTACTATAGAGTTTTCATCTGAAGCTGTCACTGCTATCCCCAGTGTACATCTTTTCACACAGAAGTGTTTAGAGGTCAGGCCATATTCTCAGGGTTACACATTGAGAAGGATGGAGATATATTCTACTACCTTCTCCTGACATCTCACACACAATCTCAAATTTCAAAAGATCTCAGAAGGGCAGCTCTCAGGTGCTATTTAAAAATAACCCACTTCCTGGGACAGGTAGCATCCTTCTAACCATGATGGATGTTCTGAACTACAGTACACATTGCATGGATCCAGGTTTGTCTCAATTCACTGTGATTATTACACTCAGCAGCTGTTTCAATGTGTCTGAAGGGGTAAATGACAATTTAGGTGACCTGGGTGTATGGTTGGTGTTATATGAATCTTTAAAGGTAGAACAGTATTAACTGTATTCCAAAATCTGTCTTTGATCCATGATCACACTCGTCTCCCAGACCAGCTCCTTCAGCACATTTCCTACCTGGAAGAAGAGGACTCTGGGTTTGGTGAGGGGAGGCCACAGGAAGAGAACTGAGTTTTCAGAGGGCACAGCCAGCATACACCTCCCAGGGTGAGCCCAAAAGACTGGGGCCTCCCTCATCCCTTTTTACCTATCCATACAAAGGCACCACCCACATGCAAATCCTCACTTAGGCACCTACAGGAAATGACTACACATTTCCTTAAATTCAGGGTCCAGCTCACATGGGAAGTGCTTTCTGAGAGTCCTGGACCTCCTGCACAAGAACATGAAACACCTGTGGTTCTTCCTCCTCCTGGTGGCAGCTCCCAGATGTGAGTGTCTCAGGAATGCGGATATGAAGATATGAGATGCTGCCTCTGATCCCAGGGCTCACTGTGGGTTTCTCTGTTCACCGGGGTCCTGTCCCAGGTGCAGCTACAGCAGTGGGGCACAGAACTGTTGAAGCCTTCGGAGACCCTGTCCCTCACCTGCGCTGTCTATGGTGGGTCCTTCAGTGGTTACTACTGGAGCTGGATCCGCCAGCCCCCAGGGAAGGGGCTGGAGTGGATTGGGGAAATCAATCATAGTGGAAGCACCAACTACAACCCATCTCTCAAGAGTCGAGTCACCATATCAGTAGACACGTCCAAGAACCAGTTCTCCCTGAAGCTGAGCTCTGTGACCGCCGCGGACACGGCCGTGTATTACTGTGCGAGAGACACAGTGATGGGAGGTGAGTGTGAGCCCAGACAAAAACCTCCCTGCAGGGAGGCAGAGGGGGCGGGCGCAGGTGCTGCTCAGGACCAGCAGGTGGCGCGCGAGGCCACAGAGCCCGAGGCCGGGTCAGGAGCAGGTGCCGGGAGGGCGGGGCTTCCTCATCAGCTCAGGGCTCTCCCTCCTCGCCAGCACCTCAGCTGTTTCCAGGACTCTGTCTTTATTATCTGTGGTTCTGCTTCCTCACATCCTTGTGGCAGACAAGAAAGGAGGAAGACAATTTTTCTGTTTACTGTTGAGGTTTCACCAATTACTAGAAACTTTCCTACAAGTTCCTGCGTGACTCATTTTGCCATATATGGATTCTCACCATCTCTTGATTTGTTTCATCAATCGAATTGTGCCCTATTTGAAATTAACTTACTGAAACCTTAAATCCAATGGATCTATACTGGAATTTTAATGATGTAATTAAGGTTAAATGTGATCAAAGTGTGAGACCCTAATGCAATAAACCGTTGTCTTTATAAGAAGAGGAAGAGACACCAGAGACTTCTCACTTTTCACGTGCACACAGAGAAGAGGCCATGTGGAGACGTAGTGCACTAGAAGGTGGCCCTGTGCAAGCCAGGAAGAAGCCATACTAAGAACCAATTTTGCCAGCTCCTTGATCTTCGACATTCAGACTGTAGAATTGTAAGAAAATCAATATTTGTTGTTTAAGCCACCCAATCCTGTTGTCTTCTTACGAAGACCCAAACTTACTAATACCACCTAACTCTGTTAGCTCTGTCTCCTGAAGGGAGAAGCAGCCCCCTGAGGCTGGGCACTGCATCTCTCAGATTTCCACGTGAAGTAGGCAAAAATAGTAGTTCTCATATAAAAATGTGTCATGGCTCTGTTGGCCATTTTTGAGCATGGTCTCTGAAACCAGCCCTGGTGTGTGTGTGTAACAAATGTCTCTTATCTTTTATCTGGACATAACAAATAGACGATAGGTATCAGCTGGATGGAGATTGGCCACTGATCATCTTCTGTTCTCCTTAGTATGTCACAGAAAACCACACCAACATCACCAGCATCACTGTTTTTCTTCTACCACCTCAAACGGACTACAGAAATGATCCCTGCAGTATAGTCTATTTCTTCAGCTTTCGAAATTTGCACTGAATCTCTTCCTAAATGGGGAGCTACATGGGGTCTGAGTTTTGTTCCTTTCTTCCCAGTCTTCCCCAAGTACCAAGGACAGAATAGACTTAAAATAAAATTTGGCCATCAATGCCCCCAAACACCACATCACTTTCTAAAATCCACATCCTGCATCCATCCTTCTCTGGACACCCCTCATCAGGCTACCCAGGAATGGCCAGAAGATGGTATCAGCTTATGGGCTGAGGCCACGAGTTATACACACGTGTGATTTCAGTCACACACACTCTACTGCAGGACCACACCTGTGTTCTGAGGAGCTCAGGCATCTGCTGATCTCAGTAATTCTCTAATAAATCACACACCTCTTATTAATAAAGGTCCAGATGGCCCCATCAGCTGCAGAGCAGTGGAGTAAAGCTCATGGGTGGGTCCATCAGGCAGAAGTCAGACAATGGAAGGGATGGCTGGTCACTTCCATTTTCACTGATGTTCCCAATGAATTTTAATGGAATAAAACAATATTAACTACAAAGAGACAGAAAAGAAGACTGGCTCGTCAAGGTATTTAAGGACAAATAACTTTATTTGGGGGGAAAGTGAAAGACACTTCTAAATGGAAATCCCTAAAGCACATACAGCAGCTGACAGAGTGGCCACTGTGCACATGAGGGCTGAGGAGATGGATGGTAGAGCCCATTCCTGCAAGATGTCCCTGGGTGTGTGATGGTTAGACTCCTCATGCATATGAATATAAGAGCTGGACTCAGGGAGAAAAAAGAGCCATATCCCATAGGAAAGGAAGAAAAAAAAAACAGATGGGCACCCCTGGAGAGACCTCATTAGATTTGGTGTGTTTAAGATGAAAATTTCTTCCAAAAATTGTAATGTTCTAAGCTAAATATGAATCTCTTCAATAAACTGAGAATTAACAGGAGAATGGAGCTAGGACTTGAGAGAGGAAACAAATCATGAGAGAGCAGAAAGCAAATCCACAAAAACTGTCACATGACAGAGGTCAGAAAGGAGCTGATGTAGCTACTTCACTATTCTGCAGACTTATTGACCATGTGGAGAAGGGGCTTGAACAAATGGGGACGTTCTCCAACCTTCTGAATCAGCCTCCTTCTTATGCATGAGTAGAAATCAGTTCTGGGGGTGACCTTCCCAATTTTCCTGTCCATACCTCTTCCCCCAGGGGTAGAGTGTCTTCCCAACCACAATGGTTTCTCACCAGTGTCCTCAGCTTCTCCTCCATTGAACTTACCCTGCAGATTAAGAATTTCTTCTAGATGGAGTTCTTTGGGAATTTTCTGTTTTCTTTAGTTTCTGTTGACTCCACCACACCCCCATAGGATGCAGGTTTTAGTGGATTTCCCCTGGAAATAGTGGAGGTGGATCCAGGCGTTCAACAGTCCTCGCTGTTCTTCCCTTCCTGTCAGCACCACAGGAGAGCAGATAAGGGAGTTGACTGTGGATTTTTCAAATTCCTGGGAAAAGCCTGCAAGGACTAGTAGATTCACACTCTAATACCATTAGCACATGTATCCAAAAAGAAACCTCACTAAATATTTCCAGTTTAGCCTGTTCCTCTCTCAATGCCATCCAGTGGCATCTGCCCTGGGTTCACCAACATGTGGGCCCCAGTCCTCTCTGCTGGCATCTCTCTCCTCACATTTCAGTCTTCTCGTTAGCTCTGTGAAAGCAACTCAGATATGTTAAAAGGTTTTCTTCTTCATTTATTCAGTGTTTCAGGTTTATTGTTAAGGAGGTCAGAATAAGACCATAGTTTTCTCATTTTTCACATTCCTACACTGAGTAGCCACTTTCTATATAAAAGCCAGAAACTAAGGGAACAAATCAAATATCCATGTCCACTACAACTGAACGTTAAACAATTTGACATATGATTATGGACCAAAGTACAATGCAGAATTAGAATCAAGGCATCCTCATTCTCATAAAAGCATGTCTACATTCTCAAATAACTCTGCTGATTGAAAGCTGAAGAATTAAGAGTGCACTTCATAAACTTCCAATTGTATAAACTGCAGAAGGTACAACTATTCTAAAGTAACAGAGCAGATTTGAAATTTGGGAGAAATGGGTGTTGAAAGTAATTGGGTGGTCAGATGAAATTACAGAGAAGTGACAGAAAGATTTAGGGGTTAACTTAATTGTACACAACCTGATTAAAGTTTGCACACATACGTTACCATTTTCCAAATGGTGCAGTGTAGATTTGAATTAATTATTAATTGTAATTAAATAAAGCAGTAACAAAGAAACAAATGAATATGTTGGTTGAGGAGGAGCAAAAAATAGATGGGTATGAACACTCAAAACATCTCAGACTCTTGAAAGTACACATGCTTGAACACTGGTTTTCTCTGTATACTTTAGGTAAAGAGCAGAATACATTAAAAGAAAACAGAGATGTCCTGGCAGGGGTGGAATCCTGCAAACCTCACTAGGCGTGTCCCACACTGCCCTGGAGTTGTCTCAGGGGAGCAGTCTCCTCTAGTGGTCAGAGACACAGGCATGGATAATGGGGCTAATACTGTCCAGCTGTGTGACCTTGAACACATTGTATAAACACTGTTCCGTATGTAATTTATCTTCCTTAAAATGTAACATTGACACTTGCATTAAATGTATTCTACAAATATGTCAAAAAGATGATGACTGCTAAATGATTATCAAGGCACAATCATATAATATAGTGATATTTTCCTGAGTGATAAGATGACTACCAATCTCCCCCAGGGCACTTTGTCTGCTCTGAGCCCTGCCCCTCCTCAGGATTCCCATCCCAGAGCTTGCTATACAGTAGGAGACATGCAAATAGGTTTCTCCCTCTGCTGATGAAAACCAGCCCAGTCCTGACCCCACAGCTCTGGGAGAGAAGCGCCAGCCCTGGGATTCCCAGGGGTTTCTATTTGGTGATCAGGACTAAAGACAGAGGACCCACCATGGAGCTTGGGCTGAGCTGGGTTGTCACTGTTGCTGTTTTAAAAGGTGAACTAGAGAGATTGAGTGTGAGTGGATACCCTTGAGAGAAATGGTGGATTATGTCTGGGAGTTTCTGACCAGGATGTCTACGAGTTTGCGGGTGTCCAGTGAGAGGTACAGCTCGTGGAGTCCGGAGAGGACCCAAGACAACCTGGGGGATCCCTGAGACTCTCCTGTGCAGACTCTGGATTAACCTTCAGTAGCTACTGAATGAGCTCGGTTTCCCAGGCTCCAGGGAAGGGGCTGGAGTGAGTAGTAGATATATAGGATGATGGAAGTCAGATATGTTATGCATAATCTGTGAAGAGCAGATTCACCATCTCCAAAGAAAATGCCAAGAACTCACTGTATTTGCAAATGAACAGTCTGAGAGCAGAGGGCACAGCTGTGTGTTACTGTATGTGAGGCACCAGGTAGGAAGACATCAGTGTGAACACAGACACAGAGTTTCCTGCAATGATAAGGGAGGAGGCTGGGCTAAAAGGGGCACTCAGGACCCACAGAAAACAGGGGCAGCTCTAGGGCAGGTGGTTGTCATGGGCTGCTTTCCTTCAGGGTCTGTGGCCTCCTCTGCATCTACCAGTTCCCCTCGGAGCCTCTCGACATTTGTTTCTGTGGCCACCCCTGACATCTCTGGATTAGAAAAGTTTATTGTAGGAAGAGGAAACATTCTCATTTGTCCCAAAGCAGATGTAAGTAATGGAAGCAAAAAATGCACAGGAGGCCAGGCGGGGCTGTAGATACTGTCACCCCAGAATGTCAATCTCACCACTAGTACTGGAGAGGGATGGGAGTTTGATGGAGCTTCCCTAACAACCCTGTGGTCCAAGATAAGTCCAGCAAGACCATTGGTGCCTCCCAGAGCACAGTTGTCCATCAGGGATGCCCAATGCGTCCCATCAGCAGCCATGCCTCAGTGTCTCCACTGTGCACAGCCACTGTCTGGGAGGAGCTCCCAGGATGGGTGTCTTTGGCACACACCAGGTGGCGGGTGTTAAGAGTGCAGTGCAGCAGCTGGCTGCCTGTTCTATTGGGCTCCCTGATGCTGGAGAGATGGGAGGTGCATTCTCAGGGCCAGCACCCTGTTTGTGAATTTTTATATAAAAACCCTGATTTTACTTCATTTTTGCAGATGACATAGATAACTAAAAACAGAATCTGCAAAGAAATTGTAATTTTCAACTTTACCCCAAATTCATTGTTTCTTAATTCTGTGCAAGATCCAGACATATGATTGCCTTCCTCATGATAATTTATTCTATGTAAAACCGAAATCATTTTTTCTCCTATTCTTTGTTTCTGTTCAAATACAGAGATCTTGAGCAAAGTAAGTTGGGTTCTTTCCACACACTAACCCTGACCTTCCCCAGAGAATGAGCAGAGATTGTCCTCACTCTGAGTCTAAGGGAGGAGCTGTTTCTGCACAACTCAGAGCCTGCAGAGACCCCCCAGGTGCAGCTTCAGTGAGTCAGACATTTCTCCATGTGGGCGACCTCCAGTGCCTGTGACTGCTGCTCAGGCCTAATTGTTGGTTAAGCATTAGGACACTCTTTAGGTGATCACATCTCAAGCCTATTCTGAAAATCACCATGAACAGAGATAGTTCAATGGCCATTCTCCTCACATAAGTTTCTCTTTATTACTTGGTTAAAAGTATGGAGAAAAATGTGAGCCTATATTTGTCTGAATCCAACATCAGAATCCACGGCATTACGCTAGGAGACTCACTAATTGAGCACAAGTGAGCTCGTTATTCTCATAGAAATGTAAGTATTTGGAAATTTCAGCGTGTTCTCCAGAACCTGTGCCTGCCAACAACTGTGTTTCTCGGTGCACTCTTGGCCTGGTGAAGCCTTCACAGACCCTCTCCCTCACCTGTGCCATCTCTGCATTCTCCATCACAACCAGTGTTTCCTTCTGGAGCTGCATCCATCAGCGCCCCCATGGGAGGTACTGGAGTGGATCGGGTGCATAGGTCATGGAGGGAGCACAGATTACTCCCCTCTTCTCAAGAGTCCAGTCACCATCTCCAGATCCATGTCCAAAAAGTAGTTCTTCTTACAGCTGAACTATGTGAGCAACAAACACATAGCCATGTATTTTAGAGCAAAAGACACAGTGAGGAAACCACAGTGTGAACTCATATCCAAGCCTCCCTGTGGGGGTGCATAGGACAGCCAGGGTTACTCAGGACACCAGGGTCCCTTAGGACACCAAGGGGCACTCAAGACCATTGTAGAGGCATGCAGGTAGCTGGGGGCTCTCGGGAACCATGGGGGAAAATCAGGACACCAAAGGGTGCTTGGTACAGCGGGAGGCTCAGGATTATTGTGGGGATTCCGAAAGAGCAAGTTCAAGGCTCAACCTCAGGGCATGTGCAGCTGGTGTGAAAAGGGGCTGGATGAGGCGTTTTGTGTGACCATCATGTTTCACCACCAGACACCCTCCACTACATCTGTTCTAATGCATGTGAGTGTTTGATTAGAAAATGATATTGATATAAATATATAACCATAGCTAGGTGTGTCAAGTTGTCCTCTCCATCTTATATCAGCCTTGTCTGTAAGGACTAATTCCCCATAATTACTTGAGAACCTCATAAATTGTGGTCAACCATGTAGGATTCCTCTCTTTTTCTGCCTTCCTTCCTCCCTCCTTCTCTCTCTCTCACACAGAAACCTATATACAGCCACCCCACAACACACATAAATCTATAACTTTTATTACCTGATATATTGAAAAGTAATCTAAAGTTACATAAAAATCAGTAGTTCACTGTCAATATTGTAGGAGAAGGGAAGGTCTAGGAAGGAGGAATTACAGAACAAGAGGATATTTTGAGGGTAATTGACTTGTTATCTATGTGGATAATGATAATGTCTATGACCATATTTGTAAAATTGAACACTTCATGTGGAGATTATTATTTTTTTATTTAACCCCATGCCATTATTTTGCCGTATTCTAGCATTTCTCTAAAAATACAGAAATGTTCAGCACTCATTCATGTGTATATTCAGGAGTCTGTGACTGTTCATGTATTTTATTTATCTCTGTCTAATTGCTTTGATACCAAATTTTACCTAGTATAATTAGTACTACCTTTAGCACTGATTATAAGCCTCACTCCTCCATCATCTCCTTTTTTGCCACACAAGCTGAATGTAGTTTGGACTCACAGCAGCTTCTTCATTCAATGCCAGTGGGAGTTTCAAACCCTATCAACCCCCCTATAAACTGTCATTAAGAAAGTTTATCAAACTCCACCAGTCACGTGATATTAGTTCGTTTTCACAATGGTATAAAGAACTACCTGAGACGAGGAGTTTACAAAGAAAAGAGGTTTAGTTGACTCACAGTTCTGCATGGCTGGGGAGGCCACAGGAAACTTACAATCATGGTGGAAGGTGAAGGCGAAGCAAGGCACATCCCACAGCGCAGCAGGAGAGAGAGGGGGAAGTGACACGTAGTTTTAAACTATCAACTCTTGTGAGAACTCACTCACTATGATGAGAACAACATGGGAAAACTGCCCTCATGATCCAATAACCTCTCACCTGGTCCCTCCATTGACATGTGGGGATTAGAATTTGAGATGATATTTAGGTGGGGACACAAAACAAATCTATAGCACATGTCCAGCTGTGTCCTGGAGTTGTTTCAGGGATCCAGTGTGTCCTGTTGATAGAAACAGTGATCATCATTCTAACTGGTGTGAGATGGTATCTCATTGTGGTTTAGATTTGCATTTCTCTGATGGCCAGTGATGATGAGAATTTTTTCATGTGTCTTTTGGCTGCATAAATGTCTTCTTTTGAGAAGCATCTGTGAAAAAAAAAAAGAAACAGTGACACCAAGCTCACACCATCCATTGTAGTTGAGAACATGCAAAGCCAAGAGATCTCAACTGAGATTTAGTGTTTATGTCATGTCTGATGAAGTCATAAGCTCAGAGCAAGTGAATATGGAAAAGTGTATTATCTGCACAGTATAGGTGTCTGCTGAGTGCAGGGCAGGTCTCGCAGGAAAATCTAAAATGGCTTGAAAGAAGAGGAAAGGAGACTGGCTCAGGGTTTTTATAATGGTTTAGTGGTGGCGGCAGAGTGAGGCTTCCCACTCACAGATCGGGGTTTATAAGGTTTGAAACTCCCACTGGCATTGAATGAAGAAGCTCCTGTGAGTCCAAACTAGATTCACCTTGTGTTGCAAAAAAGGAGATGATGGAGGAGTGAGCCTTAAGTAATCAACAGGCATGCACCAAAAGATAGAGTGACAACTTATTCTAGGTAGCAAGAATAAAAATAATGAAAAAGAAATAAAATAAGGGTTCAGTATGGATGGACAAGACCCAGATCTACAGAAATGAGATGACTTTAGAAATATAAGGAAATAATAATGAGAAAAAGGAGGAGGGGATGGGGAATTAGGGTCCTGGCCTAATGTCTTGGGTGGAAGCTTCTCACAATCAAGGACTGTCAGCTTATTCTGCAGGTCTTAGGTGAGACGTCTGCTTCAAACCATCAGAAACTCCAGGCAATCAGTGAGGATGCTCAGTTTAACATCTCCTATTTGAGTAGATTTACAGTTGTGTGGAATTCTTAATTGATTCTTTTTTGTTTGTTTTTAGAGGCAGGCTCTCACACTGTTCCACAGCTTAAAGTACAGTTGTGTGATCATAGCTCACTGTAATTGTGAGCTCCGGACTCACGTAATCTTCCTGTATTAGCCTCCTGAGTATCTAGAATTAGAGGGGAACACCACCCCTCACCTGCTTATTCTTTAAAATATTCTTTCATAGAAATAGCATCTCTTTATGTTGCCCAGGTTGGCTTCGATTTCCTGGTCTCATGGGATTTCCCTCACGTTGCTTCTGAAAGTGGTGTGATTATAGGGAAGATCCGCTGCATCTGGCCTGAATTGATTCTTTAGTTGTAAAACCAGAAGCCAGTAATTAACTGCCTGACTGTTTTGTGCAGTGAGTTAGTTAAAAGTTTCTGATAAGATTCCTTCCAATATAATTCAAGAGCAGTATTTTCTGCTGATGTTCCTTTCAGTTTCCCTATTGAAGATCAGAAGACACTGTGGAAAAGATGTAGTAAAAAGGCAGTTTTAACTCTTCATGATTGGAGTGGATATCCCATAGGAATCGCTTTCAGTATTTTGTAACACATGCATGCAATAGGACAAAGATGATCTGTGGGGGTAAACTCTATAAACGTATGGGCCTTTTAGCTACCAAGTCATAGGGTAATAACTGATGGACCCTGAGGAGTGAACCATGATTCCATAGTGCTAGTGGGAGAACCCTTGGCCAAGGGAGTTTACATTTTATTAAAATTGATAATTTTTATGTAACCATGCCATTTTTTAAACATTCCCAGAAGGTTGTGAGTGAGATTGACTCTGTCTTCTGTGAACAATGACAGTGCCCTCCATGGTTAGATAATATTTTAAACTAGATTGAGCTAGAGTGGTTGCTGTATTGAATCACTATATTTTTTTAGCTTCATGTTAGCTTTTTGTGTGTTAGCATTTGCTTTAAAATGATATTAATCAGCCCTCTAGTAGGTAGAAATTCATCTGAGGGTTTCTTCCCTCGTTGTCCATCTCAACAGGATTTCCAGAAGACGTAAGAACCCTCTCTGTTTCTAAAAATATTCCAGGCTGGGCGGTGTGGCTCATGCCTGTAAACCTAGCACTTTGGGAGGCCGAGGTGGGTGGACCCCTCGAGGTTGGGAGTTTGAGACCAGCCTGGTCAGTATGGTGAAAGCTCATCTCTACTAAAAATACAAAAATTCGCCGGGCATGGTGGTGTACACTCGTAATCCCAGCTACTTGAGAGGCTGAGGTGAGAGGATTGCTTGAACCCTGGAGGCGGGGGTTGCAGTGAGCCGAGATTGTGCCACTGCACTTCAGCCTGGGCGACGCAGCGAGACTCCGTCTCAAACAAAACGACACAAAAAATTCCAAAGTTGTGCACCCTCTAAAAGCATATGTACTTAATTCTCATTTTTAATTTATTAAACAGCTCTAATAAGTTCAATGTTTCCTGCCTTCTCAGTTGATTTCATAACACATAGAAGGATATATCCTAAATGAAAGTTTGTGTTCTTAATACAAATTACTAGTTAATAACCTTTACTTTTATTATTGAGGTATTATACATCAATGTTAATCCTCTCAATGGGACTCTTACCTAAAGAATATATAAAATATTTTCCTGATCATGACATAAAGTAGATGTGAACACATTCTTAGCATTCAGCCATGTCTCTTGTCTATTAATATTATAAACCACATGCTAACTTTGATTTTATTGGTAATTGTTCTAATTTCTTTTTTTTCCCACTTCTCTGGTTGTTTTTTTCTTAACTTTAAGTTTTAGGCTACATGTGCACAATGTGCAGGTTTGTTACATATGTATACATGTGCCATGTTGGTGTGCTGCACCCATTAACTCGTCATTTAACATTAGGTATATCTCCTAAAGCCATCCCTTCCCCCTACCCCCACCCCACAACAGGGCCCAGTGTGTGATGTTCCCCTTCCTGTGTCCATGTGTTCTCATTGTTCAATTCCCACCTACGAGTGAGAACATGTGGTGTTTGGTTTTTGACCTTGCGATAGTTTGCTGAGGATGTTGGTTTCCAGCTTCATCCATGTCCCTATAAAGGACATGAACTCATCATTTTTTATGGCTGCATAGGATTCCATGGTGCATATGTGCCACATTTTCTTAATCCAGTGTATCATTGTTGGACATTTAGGTTGGTTCCAAGTCTTTGCTATTGTGAATAGGGAATTGTTCTAATTTCAAACTAGTTAATTTTTATCTTCATGCAGCTAGATTATTATGTGTGGCTATTTATTCAGAGAGTGATAAAGACAACATTAACAATTTTCACTGCAGGCATGTCTAGGCAACTCCCTGTGCACAATGACCCTGGGGCATTGGAGATTCCATGGGGACTCTTCCCTACCTGCCTAGGAGAGTTCTCTGCCTTCTACCTCTAGCATTTTCCTCTTTGAAGAAGTACATCTAACTGTCATTAGAATAGAGACAAAGACAAGTCTTACCTGCTTCCAGCTGACGGGGGATGCTGTTTGGGAAGATCTCTCTTGGAGGCCTGTCTAAGGGACCCCAGGAAAAGGGAGCCATTATCCCAGGCTTCAGCTGCATGACCATTTGGAGTTTGATGGTCTGAAAATGAGAAGAGGCAAATCTGGTTATTAGAAGACATGTATGAAAACCAAACAAAGTGGCAAGGACAGCTTGAAGGAAAATTCCAAGGCTGCTGACATGCCCAGATAACTGCAGCTGTAGTTACGCCTGCTAAGGTTTGGGCGCATGGGGCTTGGCTTTTGTCAGCTCCCTGGGGTTTATTTTCCCAAACAAAGAAACCTCCAGGTTAGGGGCACCCTATTCATTCCCATCACCTGGCATGATTTAAAGGATAATTGCTTAGAATTAAAATATTGATCCAGATCTTTTATATTCCCCATCGCTTTTTGTTTCTTCTGGGCTGTAGCCAGAGATCATTGATTGGCGCTCAGGAATAAGCAGAGTTAGTCTAAAATGCAGGCAAATACTTAAACAACTGAGGAGATTAGAATTTAAAGACCAGTGTATGATATGTTTTGAAATACAATGTTTCTCCTTCCAGTTTTGGTTTTTGTCAGCAGCAAATAATGATAAGACTGAGTTTGCAAAATAAACTTTAGTCTTAAACTTGGCCTGATTATTTGCATAAAGTGCAGCAAGAATATTCATAATAATTCTGTAGGAAAAGCCTGCAAGCACCAGGAGCTTCACAGTCTAACACTATGAGCACGTGCATCCTCACGCAACTCACTGAATATTTCCAAGCCAGCCCGTTCCGATCTTAAATGCCATCCAGTGGCATCTGCCCCAGGTACAGTAATACAGGGGTCCTGCTTCTCTCTGCAGCCGCCTCTCTCCTCAGATTTCAGGTTTTGTTTATTGTTTGTTTTCTCTCTGACATCAACACAGATATGTTGAAGGTTTTCTTTTTTTTATTTGTAGTTGTTCAGCTTTGTTGTTAATGAGGTCAGAATAAGCTCATAGTTTACACATTTTTACATTCCCATGCCGAGTAGCTGCTTTTCTCTATCAAATCCATTAACTGAGAGAACAATCACATTTCGTTACAAGTGAACAGTTAAATAGTTTGGCATATATTTCTGTGCTGGAATCTAATGCAGCTTGAAATCAAGTCATGCCTCACTCATTGAAAAAAACATGGCTAAATTCTCAAAGAACTGTGCTGAGTGAAAGAAACTAAGGAATTGAGAGTAAATTTTACGTGATACATTTGTAGAAATTTTAGAAGATGCCACTATTATAAATTAACATGGAGAAGATTTAAATGTTTCTGAGAATATGCTATTGGGAGTAATGGGGATGTGAGTTAAATTTCAGAGGAATAAGAGAAAGATTTAGGGATTAATTTATTCAAACCTTGATTGAAGTGCTGAGTAAATGGTTGCAAACATAGGTCTACATTTTTCAAATCATTCACCATAAATTTGAATTATTTATTAATTACACTCGAATAAAGCAATAAAGAAACTGATGAGATAATATTTGACTGAATTGCAGCAATAAATAGATCGATATTAACACAAGGAATATAACTGACTTCCAAAAACATACACATGAACCGTGGTTGACTCTGCGTATTTAGGTAAATAACAGAAAGTTGTCATAAGAGATGGGAAATCCTGCAGACTTCACTAGGCATGGGCCATGCTGCCCTGGAGTTGTCTCAGGGGAGCTGCCTCCTCCAGAGGTTAGAGCACAGGCCCAGGTAATAGGACTAAATTTTTAGATGTGTTATCTTAGACACACTGCACAACTGCTGTGTTCTCTATGTAAATTATCTCCTGTAAAATATAACATTGAAGCCTGCATTAAATATATTGTGTAAATATGTAAGAATAAAAGAAAGTTATGAGAGCTAAGTGTTAATCAAGGCACAAGCATATAATATATAACTATATTTTCCTGAATGATGGATTTACTACCAGTCTCCCCCAGGACACTTCATCTGCCCTGAGCCCAGCCTCTCCTCAGATGTCCCACCCCAGAGCTTGCTATATCGTGGGGGACATGCAAATAGGGCCCTCCCTCTACTGATGAAAACCAGCCCAGCCCTGACCCTGCAGCTCTGGGAGAGGAGCCCAGCACTAGAAGTCGGAGGTGTTTCCATTCGGTGATCAGCACTGAACA
This sequence comes from Pan paniscus, assembly GCF_029289425.2. Classification (NCBI taxonomy): domain Eukaryota; kingdom Metazoa; phylum Chordata; class Mammalia; order Primates; family Hominidae; genus Pan; species Pan paniscus. The sequence continues at coordinate 107,685,824 of NC_073264.2, read as the reverse complement.
CAGAGGACTCACCATGGAGTTTGGGCGGAGCTGGGTTTTCCTTGTTGCTCTTTTAAGAGGTGATTCATGGAGAAATAGAGAGACTGAGTGTGAGTGAACATGAGTGAGAAAAACTGGATTTGTGTGGCAGTTTCTGATAACGGTGTCCTTCTGTTTGCAGGTGTCCAGTGTCAGGTGCGGCTGGTGGAGTCTGGGGGAGGCGTGGCCCAGCCTGGGAGGTCCTTGAGACTCTCCTGTGCAGCCTCTGGATTCACCTTCAGTAGCTACCACATGAACTGGGTCCGCCAGGCTCCAGGGAAGGGGCTGGAGTGGGTGGCAGTTATACAGTATGATGGAAGTAATAAACACTATGCAGACTCCGTGAAGGGCCGATTCACCATCTCCAAAGACAATTCCAAGAACATGCTGTATCTTCAAATGAACAGCCTGAGAGCTGAGGACACGGCTGTGTATTACTGTGCGAGAGACACAGTGAGGGGAAGCCATTGTGCGCCCAGACACAAACCTCCCTGCAGGAACGCTGGGGGGGAATCAGCTGCAGGGGGCGCTCAGGAGCCACTGGTCAGAGTCAGCCCCGGAGGCAGGTGCAGATGGAGGCGTTTCCTGTCAGGATGTGGGACTTTGTCTTCTTCTGACAGTTCCCCAGGGAACCTCTTAAATTTAGAAAACTATTCCTAACAATGTCTTCTCTATGCATATAAGGACCTTTTCTCCCTGGCACAAAATGCAGATTGACGCTGACACGGATGAAAATTCCTCAACCATGGTCACAACGATCAGAGTCCAGAGTAACCTCAGGGCTTCCCGGTGAGTCTTCTCCAGTCAGACCCAGGACAGGGACCTCCGTGAGATTCCCTGACTGGAACAGTCTTTAGGGATCCTGGTCACAGACAATAGAGAGGCTGAACCAGGGTCAGCGTCATGTAGAACCTCACAGATTTCACGTCTGATCCTTCTCCTGACACGAAAGTATGCAAATCAGTATCAGGAGCGATCTGGTGCTTCTTTTGTTCCTAATCCATTAACTTTCTTTTTTCGTCGTTTTTCTCCTTTTTCCATTTGTTTTTCCTGCTTTTTGCAAAAGGAAGATGTTTTCCCTGTGAGATGTAGGGGATGACATCTCACAGGGAATGGGGGATGGCTGGAACATCCAATATCCTCAGGGCCGACCATCAGTAAGTGCAGGTTGGAAGTCTCAGAAAGAGCTGAAGCTGCTTAATCACCGTGGAGTTTTACCTTCTCCAGTTCTGCTCTGATGGAAACAGGGCAAGCAGGTTATCAATGATAATCTACCTAACATAGAGTCAACCGATTCCAGTTTCAATAACGTCTGTTAAAAATTCACACCACCACATGGATTAGTGTTTTGTCAAATCAATACACAGTATTGTCCAGCTAAGTAGACACAAAGACGGACCGTTGCCCATGGAGACAAACATTAACCTGAGTTGTAGGTTCTTACAGTGTTAAAGGTGTAAAACTGATTATTAAAAATGAGGCTATTTTTCTTTTTGCTGTTGAGTTGTAGAAGTTTCTTTTACATTTGGACATTAAAACTTTTTTAGATATATGGCATATTATCCAATTCTGTAGGTTGTAGTTACTTTGTTGCTTTGCAGAATCTTTTTCATAGTCTATTCCCACTTGTTCAATTCTGCTTTTTTTGTAGGTGTTTTGAATGTAATATCCTGAAAAAGATGCTAATTTTTTGAGGGTTGGGAGTTTTACAATTACAGGTATTTCAGTTAGATATTTGAGGCATTTGGAGTGAATTTTTGTGTTTATTCTAACCTAAAATTCTTAATTCTTTTCATGGGAAAATCCGGTTTTCATACCACCCTCTTTGGAAGACACTACAATGTAGCCATGTCATATTGATGGTTCTCATGCTAAAAATCAGCTCGTCATCAATATGTGGGTTTATGTCTAAGCTCTGTGTAGGTATTTATGCCAGAACTTTCTATGTTTTTAACAAATGTTGAGGCCTGGAAGTGAAATGCCTAAAGCTTTCTTCTTGCCTTGTTACAGATATTGGACCAAAATATTCTAACCTTTTACTATTGAGTGTAATAATAGCTGTGGCCTTTCTTAACGGCTTTTATTATGTTCAAGTTGTTTTCTTGTCTTCCTACTTTGTTCATAGTTTTTATAATGAAACTGATTTTTTTCAAATTCTTTTTCTGTGTCTGATGAAATGTTACTGAGATATTTTTTCTTTAGTTTTTTAATGTGCTGTACCAAATTGGTTGATTTGAGAATGTTGAATCAAGTATGCATCTCAGGAAGAAGTTTGATTTGGTCATGGTGTACGGTCTTCTAAAAAGCTTTGGAGCTCAGTTTACTATTGTTGGGGATTAATTCATGTCTACTAATGATATTGGTCTGTAGTTTTCTTTTATTGTGGTGCCTTTGTCTATTACTGGTAATACTATCATGGTAGCCTCATAGAAAGAGTTTAGAAGGTATATGGCAGACTACCTTTAAAATAGATGTTATCAGTGGAGAAATGGTGATAGTTTTTCTTCACTTTTCTGTTGGGAAGAATTTTATGTTGTTTAAAAGATATTCAGAATGACTTAACCTGGTTTATGAGCTTTCCTTCTATTCCTTTCTTCCATTCTTTTTGAAGAACTGCTTACCTTTCCTATTTATTTTTAAGTTTGTTTTTAGACTTATGCAATCCATTTTTCGGTGAAACTTGGTGGAATTTTTTCTAATAAATTAGAAAAAATACATCATTTAATTGACTATTTTATTCAGGTTGATTTGTTTAATATTTGCTAAAGGCCAGTTCTTTAAGCTATGACATGTAATAAATCCCAAATGGCAGTACCTCATTGTTTACTTAGCTTTTGTACTTATATTTTTCAGAGGAAGAACCACTACTGTAAATTGTAAATAGCCAAGACATAATTGTATTGTATGCAAATCTGTGACTGTTTACAGTGTCATCTCTGAGAAACATAAAGTTTATTTACTATAGATATATAAAGAGTTTGGAAGGTTGACTCCTCACCAATTTTTGAAAGAGTTAAAGAAGGGCTGGCATTTCTTCTTTAAATGTTCAGGTTCATTTCATGATGTAACATATAACCTATCATGGAGAATGTTCAATGTGTGCTTGAGAAGGATGTGTATTACGTGACTCTTGGTTGGAAGGTTCTGTAAAGATCATTCAGAGAAATTTGTTCAATAGTGTTGTTTAACTTCAGAGGCACATTAGGAATTTTCTTTCTGGATTTGCTATACATTATGGTCATGAGGTATTAAGGTCTTCTGTTATTTTTGTATTGTTTTCTATTTCTTTATATCTCTTACAGTTTGTTTAATGCAGTTATATTTGTATTTGTACACATGTGTAAAACCAAAAATCATAATTGCTAAATGAGTTTTATGGCACAGTCACATTATAAGTAATATTTTTCCAAATGCTACCATTGCCACTAAACTCCTCCTGGAGTCTGACATCTGCTCTGGGCACTGCCTTCTTCTCAGGCATCCCACACTGGAGCTTGCTATAGAGGAGGAGGGAGGGCCCCTCTCCTGGTGAAAACAAGCCCAGACCTGACCCTGCAGCTCTGGAAGAAGAGCCACAGCCCTGAGATTCCCAGGGGTTTCCATTTGGTAATCAGGACTGAACACAGAGAACTCACTATGGGGTGTGAATTAAGCTGAATTTTTCTTGTTGGTATTTTAAAAGGTGACTCATAGGGAACTAGAGTGAGTGAGAGTGAGAGGATATGAGTAAGAGAAACAGTGGATATGTTTGGCAGTTTCTGACCAGGATTTGTGTGTATTTTCAGGTGTTCAGTGTGAGGTGGAGCTGATAGAGCCCGTAGAGGACCTGAGACAACCTGGGAAGTTCCTGAGACTCTCCTGTGTAGCCTCTAGATTCGCCTTCAGTAGCTTCTGAATGAGCCGAGTTCACCAGTCTCCAGGCAAGGGGCTGGAGTGAGTAATAGATATAAAAGATGATGGAAGTCAGATACACCATGCAGACTCTGTGAAGGGCAGATTCTCCATCTCCAAAGACAATGCTAAAAACTCTCTGTATCTGCAAATGAACAGTCAGAGAACTGAGGACATGGCTGTGTATGGCTGTACATAAGGTCCCAAGTGAGGAAACATCGGTGTGAGTCCAGACACAAAATTTCCTGCAAAAAGAAGAAAGGAGTCTGGGCCAAAGGAGACACTCAGCACTCCCAAAACAGGTGCAGCCCCAAGGCAGGTGCAGATGGAGGGAGGGTAAGGGCTGCTTTCCTTCAGGATCTGTGGTTTCCTCTGCTTCTAATATTTCCCCTCTGAGCCTCTGTACATTTATGTTTTGTGCCCACCATGAGGTCCCTAGATTAGAAAACTAATTTAAAAGAGGAAATATTCTCATATGCCCCCAAAACAGATGTAAGTTTTGGAGGCATAAAAATGCATAGGAGCCGGGTGAGTCTGCAGACACTGCCACCCTACAATGCCAGACCCACAACTAGTGCTGGAGAAGGGTGGGAGTTTGATGGAGCTTCCCTGATGACCCCGTGGTCCAAGCTAAGTCCAGCAAGGCCATTGGTGCCTCGCTGAGCACAGTTGTCCATCAGGGATCTCCCATGTGTCCCAGCAGCAGCCATGCCTCAATCTCTCCACTGTGCACAGCCATTGTCTGGGAGGAGCTCCCAGGATGGGTGTCTTTGGCACACACAGGTGATGGGTGTTAGAGTGCAGTGCAGCAGCTGGCTGCCTGGTCTATTGGGCTCCTGGATATTGGAGGGATTGGAGGTGCATTCTCAGGGCCAGCACGCTGTTTGTTAATTTTTGTATAAAAACCATGTGATTTAATTCATTTTCTCAGATGACATAGATAATTAATAACACAATCTGCAAACAATTGTAATTTTCAGCTTTAGCCCATTTTCATTGTTTCTTAATTCTGTGCAGCATGCAGACATGGTACTGCCCTTCTCATGAGAAACTGTTCGATCTAAACTGAAACAAGTTGTTTCTCCTATTCTTTGGTTTCTTCCATGTGCAGAGATCTTGATTAGAGCAAGTTTGGTACTTTCCACACACTCACCCTCACCTCCCCAGATAAAGAGCAGAAGTTCTCCTTAGACTGAGTCTGAGGGAGGAGCTGTTCCTGTACCACTCAGGGCCTGCGGAGACCCCCCAGGTGCAGCTTCACTGAGTCAGGTGTTTCACTCCCTGTGATTGCTGCTCAGGTCTAATTGTGGGCGCAGAATTAGGACAGTCTTCAGGTTATCACAGGTGAATCCTATTCTAAAAATCATCGTTATCACACACCATGGTAACAATTCAGTGTTGATTTTTCTAAACAGCAGTTTCTCTTTTTTATTTGGTTGCAAGTTTGAGGAAAGGAACATGTGATAATACTTTTTATTCTAACCTCAAAATCTACTGAATTGTTCTAGGAGACTCACAAATTGGACAGGAGTGAGCTCTTTATGCTCTTAACAAATGCATGTATTTGGGAATTTCACCGTGTTGTCCAGAACCTGTTAACATCGACAACTGTGTTTCGCAGTGCACTTCTGGCTCGAGACATCCTCACAGACCCTCTCCCTCACCTGCACTGTCTCTGGATTCCCCATCATAACCAGAGTTTCTGCTAGAATTGTATCTGCTTGCCCCTGGAAGATGGACAGGAGTGGATCAGGTGCATGGGTTGTGAAGGGAGCACAAATTACAACCCACTTCTCAAGAGTCCATATCCAGATCCAAGAAACAGTTCTTACAGCTGAGCTCTGTGCCCAGTGAACACACAACTACGCATTTTGAAGCAAAAGACGCAATGAAGGGCCTTCATTGTGAGCCTAGACACAAACCTCCCTGCAGGGGTGAATAGGAGCAGCAGGGGGCATTCGGGGCAGTATGGGGGCTTAGCATGATTGTTGGGGGTCAAGATGAGCAGGATCAAGGCTTAGCATGAGGGCAAGTGCAACAGGGAAGAAAAGGGGCTGTAGATGTGGGTTGTTCTCACCATCATATTTCACCACCAGACACCCTCCACTGCATCTCTTCTAATGTGTCTGAGTGTTGATATGATTAGAAAATGGCATTTACGTAAATAGTAATATGTACCCATATGGAGGTGCATCCAGCTGTCTTCTCCATCTTATGTGGACCTTGTACATCAAGCACTAAGTCCCTGTATTTACTTGAGTACCTCACACATTATGGTCAAAACAGGTAGGGTCTCTTTTTATCATGGTCTCTCCTCCTCCCTTCTCTCTCTGTCACACAAAAACACATGAACTGACACACAGAGCTTCCCAACTTTAATTATCTGATGTATTGAAGCAAATTGATTAGTGTGCAGCTTTTCTGCTTTGCCTGCTATTCATGTTATGTAAAAACAAGAACCATGTGTTTCTCAGCTTGTTACTTCTCTAAGCTAAGTAGCATCTTTGTTTATTATACCCAGAGACCAAAAGTGATCCAACTGTTATTCAGCATCTTAACTGGTAAACAAATTGTGGAAAATTCATTTACTGGAATAATACCCACTGTTACAATCAAGTACTGCTGGATGCACTCAACACCATGCTTAAAATAACAAGTACCTGAATAAGTAAAATAAGTCAAACAAACAAAAGTGCATACATACGATTCCACTTCTATAATTTCTATAAAGTAAAAATGAACTTAAAGTTACATAAAAAGATCTGTAGTTGACTGGGGACATGGTACAGGAAGAGAAGGTATAGAAAGGAGAAACTACAGGACAGCAAAAGGAAATTTCTAGGATAATTGATTTTTTCTCTCTTAGTAAAAGTGAGGATTATGTCACTATTTGTAAAATTGTACACTTTATGTAAAGATTCTTATTTGCTAATTTCACCTCATTAAAATATTGCAAATTTTAAAATGTCTAATTTGGTAGAAAAGGTAGTAGAGAGAGATGAATAAAATACATAAAACTCAGAGAGTCCTGAATACACACATGAATGCACCCTGGGTCTCACTGTACTTTGAGGGAGACACTAGAATACAAAAACATAATGACAGGATTTCAGTACATGAAAGGAGCTTCTCAAACCGCAGGAGGCATGTCCAACTGCATCTTGGAGTTAACTCAGGGAGCAGGCATGTCCTTTGGAAGGAGCCATGACACCAAGCTCCCAGCATCCATTGTAGCCGACACCATGCTAATGCCAAGAGATCTCGACTAAAATTTTCTGTGGATGTTGAGTCTGATTATGCCACACACTCACACCAAGTGAGTATGGAAAGGATAGTTACCTGCATCCTTAAGGTGTCTGCTGAGAACAGGGCAGGTCACTCATTAAGGTCCAAAGTGGCTTGATAGGGCAGGGAAGGAGACTGGCTCAGGGTTGTTATCATGGTTTGTTGGGGAGTGGGGGAGAGCCTCCTACTTGCAGGAAGGGTTTTGTGGGGTTTCAAGGTCAAATTGGCATCAAATGAGGGAGCTCCTGTGATTTCTGACTAGATTTACCTTGTATGCTTAAAAAAAGAGATGATGGAGGAAAGAGCCTGAAGTTCTCAGCAGTCAGGCCTAAACACAGAGTCTGATGACTTACTCTAAATAGCAAGTATACAAATGATGAGTAAGAAAAGAGACAAGACTCCAATATAGGTGGACAACAGCCAGGTCTGCAGAAAATGAGAAGACTGTTTATAAGCAAAGAATAATGAGTAGGAGGAGGATATGGAGGAGGATTCTGGTCCAATGTCTTGTGTGGAAGCTTTTCATGATTTGAGATCATCAGCTTATTCTGAAGGTCTTAGGTCACATGTCTTCTTCAAAATATCAGAAGTGCCAGAGGATATGTGAGGATGCACAGTTTAACTTCCTCTATTGAGTAGCTTTACAATCATGTGAAATTCTTAATTAATTAATTTTTTTTTTGAGATGGAGTCTCACTCTCTTGTACAGGTTAGACTGCAGTGGTGTGATCATAACAGAGCTCACGGTGATTTTAAATTCCTGTCTCATAGAATTCTCCCACCTCAACCTCTTGACTAGCAAGTAGCTAGGTTTCCAGGGCGCTTCATCTACACTTGGTTGGTTCTTTTCATTCTTTTTTTTTTTTTTTTTTTTTTAGGTGGACTTTCCCTCTTCTTGCCCAGACTGCAGTGCAATGGCGCCATCTCAGCTCACTGCAATCTCCCCCTCCCAGGTTCAGGTGATTCTCCTACCTCAGCCTCCAGAGTAGCTGGGATCACAGGCATGTGACACCATGCCCCGCTAATTTTGTATTTTTAGTAGAGATGACGTTTCTCCATGTTGGTCAGGCTGGTCTCAAACTCCCTACCTCAGGTGATCCTTCCACCTCAACCTCCCAAAGTGCTGGAATTACAGGCGTGAGGCACCACACCTGGCCTCTTCATTTTTATTCATATATTCCTTCAGCAGCCACTATGTCTTCCCACTGATTTCTTCAGTTTCTGCCTTTTCCTTTTGAATAAGGCTGTTACTCCTGAGGGAAGATGGGAGGTGGGCCTGGACAGGGACTTGGTGCATTCCTCTCTCCCCTCCCAGTTCTTATTGGTTTCTCCAGTGTGTGTAGAACAGTGGTTTTGGTGGCTTTACCTCTGCAGATAATTTCTCTTGAAATGTAGTGGTGATGGGGAGGTGTGTCTGGATGCACTTCAGTTGTAGTTGCTGTTTTGCTTTCCCAGACAGCACCATCCCAAGGGGTAGAGGCTGGAGCATTTTGTGATGTATCCCCAGTACTGAAGAAAAAGGCTTCAATAGCAGGAGGAATTCCTCAACTGTATACACTCTGAGAATTTAAACAATAACTTCTCTATCACACTCAAATTGAAACCATCCAATGAATATGTCTACTTTAATCGTGTGCTAACTTAAATGGCATCTGGCAGCCTCTGTCCCAGAAAAGATTATCATCTGCTCCTGTTTATTTCCCTGCAAGTCTTTATGTCTGTTCAGATTTCAGATATATTGTTTGTCCTATAACATCAAAAATTTGATGTATATGTGCTAATTTGCAGATCAGTAAGTTTAGTAGCTGTTGTAAGAATAATAACATATTTTTATGGGGTGCTTACATCTCCACGCTGAGAAGCAACTCTATGTGTAATACTAAGAAACTAGAAATGATACAAATATCAAGAAGATATATAGATAAAAAGTAATGGCATGCTAATTTACTGTAATAACATCCATCATGAGAATCAATACATTGTTGATGCTCAACATGATTGCATCATAAGTAGTTATGTGCGAGAAGCCACACAAATAGAACACATACGATATAATTCCTGTATAATTCTTGAAACTCAAAACTAAAGCATTAAATATGAAGGACTGACTCAGAATATGGTGGGGAAGAAAATATTTGGGAAGGAGGAATTGTAGAGGAACACAAGGAAACTTTTAAGTGTAATTTGTTTGTTCATTATTTGGATGGCTTTTGGGGATGCACAGGTGAGCACGAGTGGAATAACATTTTGTTTTGTTTGTTTGTTTGTTTTTCTGAAGAGATGTGGTCCTTCCCTGTGACCCAGGCTGGAGTGTAGTGGTGGGATCATAGTTCAATGTAGCCTCGAACTTCTGGTCTCCAACAATACTCCTGCATCTGCCATCTAAGTAGCTGAAACTACCGTTGTGTGCCACCAGGCTTGGCTTGAGTACTTATTAAAGTACACACTTTTTGCAATATTTAATGTATAGTAATAATGTCTCAATAAGACTTACAAATCAATGAATGAATAATTTGTTTAGTACAGATTCATGGAAAAATAGACACTAACATGATGAGTGTCTGACATTTATGAAAATACAGCTGCATGAAATGTGCTTCTCTTTACATTCATTAGGTAAACACAATAGTGCATACACATCACACCGTGCTTTCATTACAGGAAGAAAGATCTGAAAAGGTCACTGGCGTGAACCATATTGTGCTGGGCTTGGTTCAGGGAGCAGTCAGGCCCAGTGTTGTGACCTTCAACAACAGAATCCTAAAAAATAATAAAAGAGGCTGCCCCAAGGTCCCCATCAGTTCCTGGACTCGCCATGTGTCTGGGCCGTATCAGTGCATCCGGAGCCCCCTGGTGGCTGTAGTGATTCCTCGCTTGCCGTGCTGAGGTCTCCCTGTAGATTATGTTGGGGTTTCTGAGGCCGTTTTGCTATTTAAGACCCACTCCCGGGGACAGAGCGATTCCCTCTCAACCTGATGGAGGTTCTGAACTACAAATAACGTTAAGTGAATCCTGGTGTGTCTGAACTCACGTGATTGTTACATTAAGCTGCTGTTGCAATCTGTTTCCTCACCTGGGACAAGAGGAGCCAGGACATAGTGAGTTGAGGCTCCAGGAAGATAACTGAATTCTCAGAGGGCACAGCCAGCATCCTCCTCCCAGGGAGAGCCTAAAAGACTGGGGCCTCCCTCATCCCTTTTCACCTGTCCATACAGAGGCACCACCCACATGCAAATCTCACTTAGGCACCCACAGGAAACCATCACACATTTCCTTAAATTCAGGGTCCAGCTCACATGGGAAATACTTTCTGAGAGTCCTGGACCTCCTGTGCAAGAACATGAAACACCTGTGGTTCTTCCTTCTGCTGGTGGCAGCTCCCAGATGTGAGTGTCTCAAGGCTGCAGACATGGAGATATGGGAGGTGCCTCTGATCCCAGGGCTCACCGTGGTTCTCTCTGTTCACAGGGGTCCTGTCCCAGGTGCAGCTACAGCAGTGGGGCCCAGGACTGGTGAAGCCTTCGGAGACCCTGTCTCTCACCTGCGCTGTCTATGGTGGCTCCATCAGCAGTAGTGATTACTACTGGGGCTGGATCCGCCAGCCACCAGGGAAGGGACTGGAGTGGATTGGGCATATCTATTATAGTGGGAGCACCTACTACAACCCATCTCTCAAGAGTCGAGTCACCATCTCAGTAGACACGTCCAAGAACCAGTTCTCCCTGAAGCTGAGCTCTGTGACCGCCGCGGACACGGCCGTGTATTACTGTGCGAGAGGCACGGTGAGGGGAGGTGAGTGTGAGCCCAGACAAAAACCTCCCTGCAGGGAGGCGGAGGAGCGGGCGCAGGTGCTGCTCAGGACCAGCAGGGGGCGCGCGGGGCCCACAGAGCCCGAGGCCGGGTCAGGAGCAGGTGCCGGGAGGGCGGGGCTTCCTCATCAGCTCAGTGGTCTCCCTCCTCGCCAGGACCTCAGCTGTCCCCAGGGCTCCTCTTTCTTTATTATCTGTGGTTCTGCTTCCTCACATCCTTGTGGTAGGAAAGGAAGGAGGAAGGCAAATTTTCCTCTTAGAGTCAAAGTGTCACTAATTACTAGGAACTTTCCTACAAGTTCCTGAATGTCCCATTTTTCCTTCTTAATTAAAAAAAATATTCTAATACTTCTCACCATCTCTTGATTTGTGTCATCAGTTGAATTGTGCTGTCTTTGAAATTCAAATGCTGAAACCTTAAATCCAATTGATCTATATTGGAATTTTAAGGATGGAATTAAGGTTAAATGTGATCATAAGTCTGAGATTGTAATGCAATAGATCTGTTGTCTTTATAAGAAGTGAAAGAGTCACCAGAGACCTCTCACTTTTCCTGTGCACGCAGAGAAGAGGCCATGTGGAGACATAGTGGACTAGAAGGTGCAAGCCAAGAAGAAGCCGCACCAAGAACCAACCCTGCCAGCACCTGGACCTTGGACATTCAGACTTCAGAATGGTGAGAAAATCAATATTTGTTGTTTAAGCCACCCACTCCTGTTGTCTTCTTATGAAGACCCAGACAGACTAATACCACATAACTCTGTTAGCTCCTGGAGGGAGAAGCAGCCCCCTGAGGCTGGGCACATCTCTCAGATTTCCATATGAAGTTGGCAGAAATAGTAGTTCTCATATCAAAATGTGTCATGGCCCTGTTGGCCTTTTTTTTTTTTTTTGACGGAGTCTCGCTCTGTGGCCAGGCTGGCGTGCAGTGGTGCAATCTCAGCTGACTACAACCCCCGTCTCCTGGGTTCAAGCAATTCTCCTTCCTCAACCTCCTGAGCAGCTGGGACTACAGGTGTCCACCACCATGCCAGGCTATTTTTTTTGTGTGTATTTTTAGCAGAGACAGGGTTTCACTGTGTTAGGATGGTCTCAAATCTCCTCACTGCATGATCTGCCTGCCTCAGTTTCCCAAAGTGTTGGGATTAAAAGTGTGAGCCACCGCACCTGGCACCTGTTGGCCATTCTTGGTGCAGTGTCTCTGAAACCAGCCCTGCTGCCTGTACCACAAAATTTTCTTTTATCTTTCATGTGGATATAACAAATGCACAATGAGGACCAGCTGCATGGAGACTGACCACTGAACATCTTCTGCTGTCTCCTAAGTAAGTCACAGGAAAACACACCAACATCACCAACATAACTGTTTTCCTTCAACTTCCTCGAACGAACTATAGAAATGATCCCTTAAAGTATAGTCTATTCCTTCAACTTTCACAATTTGCACTGAATCCCTTCCTAAGTTAGGAGCTACACAGGGTCTGAGTTCTGTTCCCTTTCTCCCAGTCTTCCCCAAGTATCAAGGACAGAATAGATTTAAATTAAATTTGGCCGTCCATGCCCCCAACACCACATCGGTTTCTAACATCCTTGTCATGTACCCATCCTTCTGCGGGCACCCCACATCAGGTTGCCCAGGAATGGCCAGAAGCTGGCATCACTTTATGGGCTGAGGCTACAAGTTATACAGACGTGTGATTTCAGTCACACACACTCTACTGCAGGACACACCTGTGTTCTGAGGAGCTCAGGCGCCTGCTGATCTCAGGTCTTCTCTAATAAATTACACACCTCTTATGAATGAAGGTCCAGATGGCCCCATCAGCTGCAGAGCAGTGGATTAAAGCTCATGGGTGGGTCAGTCAGGCAGAAGTCAGACAATGGGATAATAGAAGTCAGACAATAGTCACTGAGGTTCCCAGTGTATTTTAATGGAATAAAACAATATTAGCAACAAAGGGCCAGTAAAGAAGACTGGCTCTTGAAGGTATTTAAGGACCAGGAACTTTATTTGGGGGGAAAGTGAGAGACACCTTTACATGGAAAGCCCTAAAGCACATACAGCAGCTGACAGAGTGGCCACTGTGCACATGAGGGCTGAGGAGACGGATGGTAGGTTACGTTGCTCCAAGATGTTCCTGGGTGTGTGATGGTTAGACTCCTCATGCATATAGAAATAAGAGCTGGACTCAGGGAGAAACAAGGGACATACCCCATAGAAAAGGAAGAAAAAAAACAGATGGGCACCCCTGGAGAGAGCTCATTAGATTTGGTAGGTTTGAGATGAAAATTACTTCCAAAGGTTTTGATATTCTAAGCTAAATATGAATCTCTTCAATAAAGTGAGAATTAAAAGAAGAATGGAGCTAGGAGTTGAGAGAGGAAACAAATTATGAGAGAGCAGAAAGCAAATCCACCAAAACTGTCACATGACAGAGGCCAGAATGGAGCTGATGCAGCTACTTCACTATTCTGCAGACCTAGTTGACCATGTGGAGAAGGGGTTCGAACAAACGGGGACGTTCTCCAACCTTCCAAAACAACCTCCTTCTTATGCATATGCAGTAATCATGATTCTCAGGGTGGCCTTCCCAAGTTGCCTGTTCTTACCTCTTCCCCCAGGGGTAGAGTGTCTTTTCCAACCCACAGTGGTTTCTCTGCCATGTCCTCAGCTTCTCCTCCATTGTACTTAACCTGAAGATTAAGGATTTCATCTGGATGGAGTCTCCTTGGAATCGTCTGTTTTCTTTGGTTTCTGTTGACCACATCACAGGCCATAGGACTCAGGTTTTAGTGGATTTCCCCTGGAGACAGTGGAGGTGAATCCAGGCGTTCCACAGTCCTTACCGTTCTTCTCTTCCTGTCAGCACTGCAGGGCAGCAGATAAGGGAGCTGACTGTGGATTTTTCAGATCCCCGGGAAAAAGCCTGCAAGGACTAATAGTTTCACATCTAACACCATTAGCACATGCATCCAAAATTTAAAAAAAATCCTCAATAAGTATTTCCAGGTTAGCCTGTTCCTCTCTCAATGCCATCCCGTGGCACCTGCCCTGGGTTCGGTAACATGTGGGCCCCAGTCCTCTCTGCAGGTGTCTGCCTCCTCAGATTTCAGTCCTCTTGTTTGCTCCATGAAAGCAACTCAGGTATGTTAAAAGGTTTTCTTCTTCATTTATTCATAATTTTTCAGGTTTGTTGTTAATGAGGAAAGAGTAAGATCATAGTTTCCTCATTTTTCACATTCCCATACTGAGTAACTGCTCTCTCTCTGTGAAAGCCAGAAATTAAGGGAACAACTCAAGTATCCATATCCATTACAAGTGAATGTTAGACAATTTGACGTATGATTATGAACTAAAGTACAACACAGGATTAGAATCAAGGCATCCTCGTTCTCATAAAATCATGGCTGCATTCACAAATAACTGTGCTGAGTGGAAGTAGCTAACAAATTAACAGTGCACTTCATAAACTTCTATTTGTATAAACTGCAGAAGGTACAGCTATTCTAAAGCAACAGAGAAGATTACATATTTGGTGAGAATTGGGTTTTGAAAGTAATGGGGTGGTGAGATAAAATTACAGAGAAGTGACACAAAGATTTAGGTGTGAATTGTACACAAATTAATTGAAGCTGTGATTAAAGGGTTGCACACATGTTACCATTTTCCAAATTATGCAGTATATATTTGAATTAATTATTAATTGTACTTAAATAAAGCAGTAACAAAGAAACAAATGAATACATTTATTGAGGTGGAGCCAAAACTAGATGGGAATGAACACTCGAAACATCTCTGACTCTTGAAAGTACACAAGCATGAACACTGGTTCTCTCTATGTATTTCAGGTCAGTAGCAGAACACACTAAAAGAAAACAGAGATGTTTTCTGGCAGGGGTGGAATCCTGCAGACCTCACTAGGCATGTCTCACACTGCCCTGGAGTTGTCTCAGGGGAGCAGTCTCCTCTAGTGGTCAGAGGCACAGGCCGAGATAATGGGGCTAACTCAGTCCAGCTGTGTGACCTTGAATGCATTGTATAAACACTCTGTTCTGTGTGTAATTTATCTTCCTTAAAATGTGACGTTGACACTTGCATTAAATGTATTCTGTAAATATGTAAAAATGGGATAAGATGATGACTGGTAAATGATTATCAGGGCACAATCATATAAAATGATATTGTTCTGAATGATAAGATTACTACAAATCTCCCCCAGCGCACTTTATCTGCTCTGAGCCCTGCCCCTCCTCAGGATTCCCATCCCAGAGCTTGCTATACAGGAGGAGACACGCAAATAGGTTTCTCCCTCTGCTGATGAAAAGCAGCCCAGCCCTGACCCTGCAGCTCTGGGAGAGAAGCCCCAGCCCTGGGATTCCCAGGGGTTTCCATTTGGTGAACAGGTCTAAATGCAGAGGATTCACCATGGAGCTTGGGCTGAGCTGGGTTTTCACTGTTTCTGTTTTAAAAGGTGAACTAGAGAGATAGAGTGTGAGTGAATAAATTTGAGATAACCAGTGGATATGTCTGGCCGTTTCTGACCAGGATGTCTACGAGTTTGCAGGTGTCCAGTGTGAGGTACAGCTGGTGGAGTCCGAAGAAGACCCAAGACAACCTGGGGGATCCCTGAGCCTCTCCTGTGCAGACTCTGGATTAACCGTCAGTAGCTACTGAATGAGCTCAGTTTCCCAGGCTCCAGGGAAGGGGCTGGAGTGAGTAGTAGATATACAGTGTGATGGAAGTCAGATATGTTATGCATAATCTGTGAAGAGCAAATTCAGTATCTCCAAGGAAAATACCAAGAACTCACTGTATTTGCAAATGAATAGTCTGAGAGCAGAGGGCATGGCTGTGTATTACCATATGTAAGGTATCAGGTAAGAAGACATTGGTGTGAACACAGACACAGAGTTTCCTGCAATGATAAGGGAGGAGGCTGGGATAAAGTGGGCACTCAGAACCCAGAGAAAACAGGGGCAGCTCTAGGGCAGGTGCAGACGGTCGTCATGGGCTGCTTTCCTTCAGGGTCTGTGGCTTCCTCTGCATCCAACAGTTTCACTTGGAGCCTCTCGACATTTATGTTTCTGTGGCCACCCCTGAGGTCTCTGGATTAGAAAAGTTTATTATAAGAAGAGGAAACATTCTCATTTATCCCAAAGCAGATGTAAGTAATGGAAGCAAAAAATGCACAGGAGGCCAGGTGGGGCTGTAGATACTGTCACCCCAGAATGTCAGTCTCACCACTAGTGCTGGAGAGGGATGGGAGTTTGATGGAGCTTCCCTAACAACTCTGTGGTCCAAGATAAGTCCAGCAAGACCATTGGTGCCTCCCAGAGCACAGTTGTCCATCAGGGATGTCCAGTGCTTCCCAGCAGCAGCCATGCCTCAGTGTCTCCACTGTGCACAGCCACTGTCTGGGAGGAGCTCCCAGGATGGGTGTCTTTGGCACACACCAGGTGGCGGGTGTTAAGAGTGCAGTGCAGCAGCTGGCTGCCCGGTCTATTGGTTTCCCTGATGCTGGAGAGATGGGAGGTACATTCACAGGACCAGCACCCTGTTTGTGAATTTTTATATAAAAACCCTGATTTGACTTCATTTTCTTGGAGGACATAGATAACTAAAAACAGAATCTGCAAAGAAATTGTAATTTTCAACTTTACCCCAAATTCATTGTTTCTTAATTCTGTGCAAGATCCAGACATATGATTGCCTTCCTCATGATAATTTATTCTATGTAAAACCGAAATCATTTTTTCTCCTATTCTTTGTTTCTGTTCAAGTACAGAGATCTTGAGCAAAGTAAGTTGGGTTCTTTCCACACACTAATCCTCACCTTCCCCAGAGAATGAGCAGAGATTGTCCTCACTCTGAGTCTAAGGGAGGAGCTGTTTCTGCACAACTCAGAGCCTGCAGAGACCCCCAGGTGCAG
The DNA here is from genome assembly GCF_029289425.2 of Pan paniscus. NCBI lineage: Eukaryota > Metazoa > Chordata > Mammalia > Primates > Hominidae > Pan > Pan paniscus. The sequence goes on along the minus strand of NC_073264.2, from coordinate 107,668,891 downwards.
CTTCAGTGAGTCAGACATTTCTCCATGTGGGCGACCTCCACTGCCAGTGATTGCTGCTGAGGTCTAATTGTGGGTTAAGCATTAGGACACTCTTTAGGTGATCACATCTCAAGCCTATTCTGAAAATCATCATGAACAGAGATAGTTCAATGGCCATTCTCCTGACATAAGTTTCTCTTTATTACTTGGTTCCAAGTATGCAGAAAAATGTGACCCTATATTTGTCTGAATCCAACATCAGAATCCACTGCATTACGCTAGGAGACTCACTAATTGAACACAAGTGAGCTCATTATTCTCATAGAAATCTAAGTATTTGGAAATTTCAATGTGTTCTCCAGAACCTGTGCATGCCAACAACTGTGTTTCTCGGTGCACTCTTGGCCTGATGAAGCCCTCACAGACCCTCTCCCTCACCTGTGCCATCTCTGCATTCTCCATCACAACCAGTGTTTCCTTCTGGAGCTGCATCCATCAGCGCCCCCATGGGAGGTACTGGAGTGGATCGGGTGCATAGGTCATGGAGGGAGCACAAATTACTCGCCTCTTCTCAAGAGTCCAGTCACCATCTCCAGATCCATGTCCAAAAAGTAGTTCTTCTTACAGCTGAACTATGTGAGCAACAAACACATAGCCACGTATTTTAGAGCAAAAGACACACTGAGGAAACCACAGTGTGAACTCATATCCAAGCCTCCCTGTGGGGGTGCATAGGATGGACAGGATTACTCAGGACACCAGGGTCCCTTAGGACACCAAGGGGCACTCAAGACCATTGTAGAGGCATGCAGGTAGCCGGGGGCTCTCGGGAACCATGGGGGAAAATCAGGACACCAAAGGGTGCTTGGTACAGCGGGGGGCTCAGGATTATTGTGGGGATTCAGAAAGAGCAGGTTCAAGGCTCAACCTCAGGGCATGTGCAGCTGGTGTGAAAAGGGGCTGGATGAGGCGTTTTGTGTCACCATCATGTTTCACCACCAGACACCCTCCACTACATCTGTTCTAATGCATGTGTTTGTATGATTAGAAAATGATATTGATATAAATATATAACCATAGCTAGGTGTGTCAAGTTGTCCTCTCCATCTTATATCAGCCTTGTCTGTAAGGACTAATTCCCCATAATTACTTGAGAACCTCATAAATTGTGGTCAACCATGTAGGATTCCTCTCTTTTTCTGCCTTCCTTCCTCCCTCCTTCTCTCTCTCTCACACAGAAACGTATATACAGCCACCCCACAACACACATAAATCTATAACTTTTATTACCTGATATATTGAAAAGTAATCTAAAGTTACATAAAAATCAGTAGTTCACTGTCAATATTGTAGGAGAAGGGAAGGTCTAGGAAGGAGGAATTAGAGAACAAGAGGATATTTTGAGGGTAATTGACTTGTTATCTATGTGGATAATGATAATGTCTATGACCATATTTGTAAAATTGAACACTTCATGTGGAGATTATTATTTTTTTATTTAACCCCATGCCATTATTTTGCCGTATTCTAGCATTTCTCTAAAAATACAGAAATGTTCAGCACTCATTCATGTGTATATTCAGGAGTCTGTGACTGTTCATGTATTTTATTTATCTCTGTCTAATTGCTTTGATACCAAATTTTACCTAGTATAATTAGTACTACCTTTAGCCTGATTATAAGCCTCACTCCTCCATCATCTCCTTTTTTGCCACACAAGCTGAATCTAGTTTGGACTCACAGCAGCTTCTTCATTCAATGCCAGTGGGAGTTTCAAACCCTATCAACCCCCCTATAAACTGTCATTAAGAAAGTTTATCAAACTCCACCAGTCACGTGATATTAGTTCGTTTTCACAATGGTATAAAGAACTACCTGAGACGAGGAGTTTACAAAGAAAAGAGGTTTAGTTGACTCACAGTTCTGCATGGCTGGGGAGGCCACAGGAAACTTACAATCATGGTGGAAGGTGAAGGCGAAGCAAGGCACATCCCACAGCGCAGCAGGAGAGAGAGGGGGAAGTGACACACACTTTTAAACTATCAACTTTTGTGGGAACTCACTCACTATGATGAGAACAACATGGGAGAACTGCCCTCATGATCCAATAACCTCTCACCTGGTCCCTCCCTTGACATGTGGGGATTAGAATTTGAGATGATATTTAGGTGGGGACACAAAACAAATCTATATCACATGTCCAGCTGTGTCCTGGAGTTGTTTCAGGGATCCAGTGTGTCCTGTTGATAGAAACAGTGATCATCATTCTAACTGGTGTGAGATGGTATCTCATTGTGGTTTAGATTTGCATTTCTCTGATGGCCAGTGATGATGAGAATTTTTTCATGTGTCTTTTGGCTGCATAAATGTCTTCTTTTGAGAAGCATCTGTGACAAAAAAAGAAACAGTGACACCAAGCTCACACCATCCATTGTAGTTGAGAACATGCAAAGCCAAGAGATCTCAACTGAGATTTAGTGTTTGTGTCATGTCTGATGAAGTCATAAGCTCAGAGCAAGTGAATATGGAAAAGTGTATTATCTGCACAGTATAGGTGTCTGCTGAGTGCAGGGCAGGTCTCGCAGGAAAATCTAAAATGGCTTGAAAGAAGAGGAAAGGAGACTGGCTCAGGGTTTTTATAATGGTTTAGTGGTGGCGGCAGAGTGAGGCTTCCCACTCACAGATCGGGGTTTATAAGGTTTGAAACTCCCACTGGCATTGAATGAAGAAGCTCCTGTGAGTCCAAACTAGATTCACCTTGTGTTGCAAAAAAGGAGATGATGGAGGAGTGAGCCTTAAGTAATCAACAGGCATGCACCAAAAGATAGAGTGACAACTTATTCTAGGTAGCAAGAATAAAAATAATGAAAAAGAAATAAAATAAGGGTTCAGTATGGATGGACAAGACCCAGATCTACAGAAATGAGATGACTTTAGAAATATAAGGAAATAATAATGAGAAAAAGGAGGAGGGGATGGGGAATTAGGGTCCTGGCCTAATGTCTTGGGTGGAAGCTTCTCACAATCAAGGACTGTCAGCTTATTCTGCAGGTCTTAGGTGAGACGTCTGCTTCAAAACATCAGAAACTCCAGGCAATCAGTGAGGATGCTCAGTTTAACATCTCCTATTTGAGTAGATTTACAGTTGTGTGGAATTCTTAATTGATTCTTTTTTGTTTGTTTTTAGAGGCAGGCTCTCACACTGTTCCACAGCTTTAAGTACAGTTGTGTGATCATAGCTCACTGTAATTGTGAGCTCCGGACTCACGTAATCTTCCTGTATTAGCCTCCTGAGTATCTAGAATTAGAGGGGAACACCACCCCTCACCTGCTTATTCTTCAAAATATTTTTTCATAGAAATAGCCTCTCTTTATGTTGCCCAGGTTGGCTTGAATTTCCTGGTCTCATGGGATTTCCCTCACTTTGCTTCTGAAAGTGGTGTGATTATAGGGAAGATCCGCTGCATCTGTCCTGAATTGATTCTTTAGTTGTAAAACAAGAAGCCAATAATTAACTGCCTGACTGTTTTGTGCAGTGAGTTAGTTAAAAGTTTCTGATAAGATTCCTTCCAATATAATTCAAGAGCAGTATTTTCTGCTGATGTTCCTTTCAGTTTCCCTATTGAAGATCAGAAGACACTGTGGAAAAGATGTAGTAAAAAGGCAGTTTTAACTCTTCATGATTGGAGTGGATATCACACAGGAATCACTTTCAGTATTTTGTAACACATGCATGCAATAGGACAAAGATGATCTGTGGGGGTAAACTCTATAAACGTATGGGCCTTTTAGCTACCAAGTCATAGGGTAATAACTGATGGACCCTGAGGAGTGAACCATGATTCCATAGTGCTAAGTGGGAGAACCCTTGGCCAAGGGAGTTTACATTTTATTAAAATTGATAATTTTTATGTAGCGATGCCATTTTTTAAACATTCCCAGAAGATTGTGAGTGGGATTGACTCTGTCTTCTATGAACAATGACAGTGCCCTCCATGGTTAGATAATATTTTAAACTAGATTGAGCTAGAGTGGTTGCTGTATTGAATCACTATATTTTTTTAGTTTCATGTTAGCTTTTTGTGTGTTAGCATTTGCTTTAAAATGATATTAATCAGCCCTCTAGTAGGTAGAAATTCATCTGAGGGTTTCTTCCCTTGTTGTCCATCTCAACAGGATTTCCAGAAGACGTAAGAACCCTCTCTGTTTCTAAAAATATTCCCAGGCTGGGCGCTGTGGCTCATGCCTGTGAACTCAGCACTTTGGGAGGCCGAGGTGGGCGGATCACTTGAGGTTAGGAGTTTGAGACCAGCCTGGCCAGTATGGTGAAACCTCATCTCTACTAAAAATACAAAAATTCGCCGGGCATGGTGGTGTACACTCGTAATCCCAGCTACTTGAGAGGCTGAGGTGGGAGGATTGCTTGAACCCGGGAGGCGGGGGTTGCAGTGAGCCGAGATTGTGCCACTGCACTTCAGCCTGGGTGACACAGCGAGACTCCGTCTCAAACAAAACGACACAAAAAATTCCAAAGTTGTGCACCCTCTAAAAGCATATGTACTTAATTCTCATTTTTAATTTATTAAACAGCTCTAATAAGTTCAACGATTCCTGCCTTCTCAGTTGATTTCATAACACATAGAAGGATATATCCTAAATGAAAGTTTGTGTTCTTAATACAAATTACTGGTTAATAACCTTTACTTTTACTATTGAGGTATTATCCATCAATGTTAATCAGTGCTCTCAGTGGGACTCATCTAAAGAATATACAAAATGTTTTCCTGATCATGACATAAAATAGATGTGAACACATTCTTAGCATTCAGCCATGTCTCCTGTCTATCATGTTATAAACCACATGCTAACTTTGATTTTATTGGGACTTGTTCTTATTTCAAACTAGTTATTTTTTATCTTCATGCAGCTAGATTATTATGTGTGGCTATTTATTCCGAGAGTGATAAAGACAACATTAACAATTTTCACTGCAGGCATGTCTAGGCAATTCCCTGTGCACAATGACCCTGGGGCGTTGGAGATTCTATGGGGACTCTTCCCTACCTGCCTAGGAGAGTTCTCTGCCTTCTCCCTCTAGCATTTTCCTCTTTGAAGAAGTACATCTAACTGTCATTAGAATAGAGACAAAGACAAGTCTTACCTGCTTCCAGCTGACGGGGGATGCTGTTTGGGAAGATCTCTCTTGGAGGCCTGTCTAAGGGACCCCAGGAAAAGGGAGCCATTATCCCAGGCTTCAGTTGCATGAGCATTTGGAGTTTGATGGTCTGAAAATGAGAAAAGACAAATCGGTTTATTAGAAGACATGTATGAAAACCTAACAAGGTGGTCAAGGTGATAAGGACAGTTTGAAAAAAATTCCAAGGCTGCTGACATGCCCAGATAACTGCGGCTGTAGTTATGCCTGCTAAGATTTGGGTGCATAGGGCTTGGCTTTTGTTAGCTCCCTGGGATTTATTTTCCCAAACAAAGAAACCTCCAGGTTAGGAGCACCCTCTTCATTCCCATCACCTGGCATGATTTAAAGGATAATTGCTTAGAATTAAAATATTGATACAGATCTTTTATATTCCCCATCCCTTTTTCTTTCTTCTGGGCTGTAGCCTGAGATCATTGATTGGCGCTCAGGAATAAGCAGAGTTAGTCTAAAATGCAGGCAAATACTTAAACAACTGAGGAGATTAGAATTTAAAGATAAGTGTATGATATGTTTTGAAATATAATGTTTCTCTTTCCAGTTTTGGTTTTTGTCAGCAGCAAATAATGATGAGACTGAGTTGTTTGCAAAATAAACTTTAGTCTTAAACTTGGCCTGATTATTTGCATAAAGTACAGCAAGAATATTAATAATAATTCTGTAGGAAAAGCCTGCAAGCACCAGGAGTTTCACAGTCTAACACTATGAGCGCGTGCATCCTCACGCAACTCACTGAATATTTCCAAGTCAGCCTGTTCCGATGTTAAATGCCATCCAGTGGTATCTGCCCAGGTACACTAATACATGGGTCCTGCTTCTCTCTGCAGCCTCCTCTCTCCTCAGATTTCAGGTTTTGTTTATTGTTTGTTTTCTCTCTGATATCAACATAGATATGTTGAAAGTTTTCTTTTTTTATTTGTGGTTGTTCAGGTTTGTTGTTACTGAGGTCAGAATAAGATCATAGTTTACACATTTTTACATTCCCATGCCGAGTAGCTGCTTTTCTCTATCAGATCCATTAACTGAGAGAACAATCAGATTTTGTTACAGGTGAATGGTTAAATAGTTTGGCATATATTTATGTACTGGAATATAATGCAGCCTGAAATCAAGTCATGCCTCACTCATTGAAAAAAACATGGCTAAATTCTCAAAGAATTGTGCTGAGTGAAAGAAACTAAGGAATGAAGAGTATATTTTACATGATACATTTGTAGAAATTTTAGAAGATGCCACTATTATAAATTAACATGGAGAAGATTTAAATGTTTCTGAGAATATGCTATTGGGAGTAATGGGGTTGTGAGTTAAATTTCAGAGGAGTAAGAGAAAGATTTAGGGATTAATTTATTCAAAAGCTGACTGAAGTGCGCGTGAATGGTTGCAAACATAGGTCTACATTTTTCAAATCATTCACCATAAATTTGAATTACTTATTAATTACACTCGAATAAAGCAATAACAAAGAAACTGATGAGATAATATTTGACTGAATTGTAGCAATAAATAGATTGATATTAACACAAGGAATATAACTGACTTCCAAAAACATACACATGAACCATGGTTGACTCTGCGTATTTAGGTAAATCACAGAAAGTTGTCATAACAAATGGGGAATCCTGCAGACTTCACTAGGCATGGTCCACGCTGCCCTGGAGTTATCTCAGGGGAGCTGCCTCCTCCAGTGGTTAGAGCACAGGCCCAGGTAATGGGACTAATTGTTTTTAGATGTGTTATCTTAGACACTGCACAACTGCTGTGTTCTCTATGTAAATTATCTCCTGTAAAATATAACATTGAAGCCTGCATTAAATATATTGTGTATATATGTAAGAATAAAATAAAGTTATGAGAGCTAAGTGTTAATCAAGGCACAATCATATAATATATAACTATATTTTCCTGAATGATGCAATTATTACCAATCTCCCCCAGGACACTTCATCTGCCCTGAGCCCAGCCTCTCCTCAGATGTCCCACCCCAGAGCTTGCTATATAGTGGGGGACATGCAAATAGGGCCCTCCCTCTACTGATGAAAACCAGCCCAGCCCTGACCCTGCAGCTCTGGGAGAGGAGCCCAGCACTGGAAGTCGGAGGTGTTTCCATTCGGTGATCAGCACTGAACACAGAGGACTCACCATGGAGTTTGGGCTGAGCTGGGTTTTCCTTGTTGCTCTTTTAAGAGGTGATTCATGGAGAAATAGAGAGATTGAGTGTGAGTGAACATGAGTGAGAAAAACTGGATTTGTATGGCAGTTTCTGATTACGGTGTCCTTCTGTTTGCAGGTGTCCAGTGTCAGGTGCAGCTGCTGGAGTCTGGGGGAGGCGTGGTCCAGCCTGGGAGGTCCCTGAGACTCTCCTGTGCAGCCTCTGGATTCACCTTCAGTAACTATGGCATGCACTGGGTCCGCCAGGCTCCAGGCAAGGGGCTGGAGTGGGTGGCAGTTATATCGTATGATGGAAGTAATAAACACTATGCAGACTCCGTGAGGGGCCGATTCACCATCTCCAGAGACAATTCCAAGAACACGCTGTATCTTCAAATGAACAGGCTGAGAGCTGAGGACACGGCTGTGTATTACTGTGCGAGAGACACAGTGAGGGGAAGTCAGTGACAGCCCAGACACAAACCTCCCTGCAGGAACGCTGGGGGGGAATCAGCTGCAGGGGGCGCTCAGGAGCCACTGGTCAGAGTCAGCCCCGGAGGCAGGTGCAGATGGAGGCTGTTTCCTGTCAGGATGTGGGACTTTGTCTTCTTCTGACGGTTCCCCAGGGAACCTCTTAAATTTAGAAAACTGTGCCTAACAATGCACAATGTGTCTTCTCTATGCATATAAGGACCTTTTCTCCCTGGCACAAAATGCAGATTGACGCTGACACGGATGAAAATTCCTCAACCATGGTCACAACCATCAGAGTCCAGAGTAACCTCAGGGCTTCCCGGTGAGTCTTCTCCAGTCAGACCCAGGACAGGGACCTCAGTGAGATTCCCTGACTGGAACAGTCTTTACGGGTCCTGGTCACAGACAATAGAGAGGCTGAACCAGGGTCAGCGTCATGTAGAACCTCACAGATTTCACGTCTGATCCTTCTCCGGACACGAAAGTATGCAAATCAGTATCAGGAACGATCTGGTGCTTCTTTTGTTCCTAATCCATTTACTTTCTTTTTTCATCGTTTTTCTCCTTTTTCCATTTGTTTTTCCTGCTTTTTGCAAAAGGAAGATGTTTTCCCTGTGAGATGTAGGGGATGACATCTCACAGGGAATGGGGGATGGCTGGAACATCCAATATCCTCAGGGCCGACCATCAGTAAGTGCAGGTTGGAAGTCTCAGAAAGAGCTGAAGCTGCTTAATCACCGTGGAGTTTTACCTTCTCCAGTTCTGCTCTGATGGAAACAGGGCAAGCAGGTTATCAATGATAATCTACCTAACATAGAGTCAACCGATTCCAGTTTTAATAACGTCTGTTAAAATTCACACCACCACCTGGATTAGTGTTTTGTCAAATCAATACACAGTATTGTCCAGCCAAGTAGACCCAAAGACGGACCGTTACTCATGGAGAAAAACATTAACCTGAGTTCTAGGTTCTTACAGTGTTAAGGGTGTAAAACTGATTATTAAAAATGAGGCTATTTTTCTTTTTGCTGTTGAGTTGTAGAAGTTTCTTTCACATTTGGACATTAAACTTTTTCAGATATATGGCATATTATCCAATTCTGTAGGTTGTAGTTATTTTGTTGCTTTGCAGAATCTTTTTCATAATCTATTCCCACTTGTTCAATTCTGCTTTTTTTGTAGGTGATTTGAATGTAAAATCCAGAAAAAGATTGCTAATTTTTTGAGGGTTGAGAGTTTTAAAATTACAGGTATTACAGTTAGATATTTGAGGCATTTGGAGTGAATTTTTGTGTTTATTCTAACCTAAAATTCTTAATTCTTTTCATGGGAAAATCCAGTTTTCATACCACCCTCTTTGGAAGACACTACAATTTAGACATGTCATATTGATGGTTCTCATGCTAAAAATCAGCTCGTCATCAATATGTGGGTTTATGTCTAAGCTCTGTGTAGGTATTTATGCCAGAACTTTCTATGTTTTTAATAAATGTTGAGGCCTGGAAGTGAAATGCCTAAAGCTTTCTTCTTGCCTTGTTACAGATATTAGACCAAAATATTCTAACCTTTTACTATTGAGTGTAATAATAGCTGTGGCCTTTCTTAACGGCTTTTATTATGTTCAAGTTGTTTTCTTGTCTTCCTACTTTGTTCATAGTTTTTATAATGAAACTGATTTTTTCAAATTCTTTTTCTGTGTCTGATGAAATGTTACTGAGATATTTTTTCTTTAGTTTTTTAATGTGGTGTACCAAACTGATTGATTTGAGAATGTTGAATCAAGTATGCATCTCATGCAGAAGTTTGAGTTGGTCATGGTGTACGGTCTTCTAAAAAGCTTTGGAGCTCAGTTTACTATTGTTGGGGATTAATTCATGTCTACTAATGATATTGGTCTGTAGTTTTCTTTTATTGTGGTGCCTTTGTCTATTACTGGTAATACTATCATGGTAGCCTCATAGAAAGAGTTTAGAAGGTATATGGCAGACTACCTTTAAAATAGATTTTATCAGTGGAGAAATGGTGATAGTTTTTTCTTCACTTTTCTGTTGGGAAGAATTTTATGTTGTTTAAAAGATATTCAGAATGACTTAACCTGGTTTATGAGCTTTCCTTCTATTCCTTTCTTCCATTCTTTTTGAAGAACTGCTTGCCTTTCCTATTTATTTTTAAGTTTGTTTTTAGACTTATGCAATCCATTTTTCGGTGAAACTTGGTGGAATTTTTTCTAATAAATTAGAAAAAATACATCATTTAATTGACTATTTTATTCAGGTTGATTTGTTTAATATTTGCTAAAGGCCAGTTCTTTAAGCTATGACATGTAATAAATCCCAAATGGCAGTACCTCATTGTTTACTTAGGTTTTGTACTTATATTTTTCAGAGGAAGAACCACTACTGTAAATTGTAAATAGCCAAGACATAATTGTATTGTATGCAAATCTGTGACTGTTTACAGTGTCATCTCTGAGAAACAGATAAAGTTTATTTACTATATATATATAAAGAGTTAGGAAGGTGGACTCCTCACCAATTTTTGAAAGAGTTACAGAAGGGCTGGCATTACCTCTTTAAATGTTAAGGTTCATTTTATGATGTAACAGATAACCTATCATGGAGAATGTTCAATGTGTGCTTGAGAAGGATGTATATTACGTGACTCTTGGTTGGAAGGTTCTGTAAATATCATTCAGATAAATTTGTTCCATAGTGTTGTTCAAGTTCAGAGGCACATTAAGAATTTTCTTTCTGGATTTGTTATACATTATGGTCATGAGGTATTAAGGTCTTCTGTTATTTTTGTATTGTTTTCTATTTCTTTATATCTCTTACAGTTTGCTTAATGCAGTTATATTTGTATTTGTACACATGTGTAAAACCAAAAATCATAATTGCTAAATGAGTTTTATGGCACAGTCACATTATAAGTAATATTTTTCCAAATGCTACCATTGCCACTAAACTCCTCCTGGAGTCGGACGTCTGCTCTGGGCACTGCCTTCTTCTCAGGCGTCCCACACTGGAGCTTGCTATAGAGGAGGAGGCATGAAAAGAGGGTCCCTCTCCCGGTGAAAACAAGCCCAGACCTGACCCTGCAGCTCTGGGAGAAGAGCCACAGCCCTGGGATTCCCAGGGGTTTCCATTTGGTAATCAGGACTGAACACAGAGAACTCACTATGGGGTGTGAATTAAGCTGAATTTTTCTTGTTGGTATTTTAAAAGGTGACTCATAGGGAACTAGAGTGAGTGAGAGTGAGTGGATATGAGTGAGAGAAACAGTGGATATGTTTGGCAGTTTCTGACCAGGATTTGTGTGTATTTTCAGGTGTTCAGTGTGAGGTGGAGCTGATAGAGCCCATAGAGGACCTGAGACAACCTGGGAAGTTCCTGAGACTCTCCTGTGTAGCCTCTAGATTCGCCTTCAGTAGCTTCTGAATGAGCCGAGTTCACCAGTCTCCAGGCAAGGGGCTGGAGTGAGTAATAGATAGAAAAGATGATGGAAGTCAGATACACCATGCAGACTCTGTGAAGGGCAGATTCTCCATCTCCAAAGACAATGCTAAGAACTCTCTGTATCTGCAAATGAACAGTCAGAGAACTGAGGACATGGCTGTGTATGGCTGTACATAAGGTCCCAAGTGAGGAAACATCGGTGTGAGTCCAGACACAAAATTTCCTGCAAAAAGAAGAAAGGAATCTGGGCCAAAGGGGACACTCAGCACTCACAAAACAGGTGCAGCCCCAAGGCAGGTGCAGATGGAGGGAGGGTAAGGGCTGCTTTCCTTCAGGATCTGTGGTTTCCTCTGCTTCTAATATTTCCCCTCTGAGCCTCTGTACATTTATGTTTTGTGCCCATCATGAGGTCCCTGGATTAGAAAACTAATTTGAAAGAGGAAATATTCTCATATGTCCCAAAAACAGATGTAAGTTTTGGAGGCATAAAAATGCATAGGAGCCGGGTGAGTCTGTAGACACTGCCACCCCACAATGCCAGACCCACAACTAGTGCTGGAGAAGGGTGGGAGTTTGATGGAGCTTCCCTGATGACCCCGTGGTCCAAGCTAAGTCCAGCAAGGCCATTGGTGCCTCGCTGAGCACAGTTGTCCATCAGGGATCTCCCATGTGTCCCAGCAGCAGCCATGCCTCAATCTCTCCACTGTGCACAGCCATTGTCTGGGAGGAGCTCCCAGGATGGGTGTCTTTGGCACACCCAGGTGATGCGTGTTAGAGTGCAGTGCAGCAGCTGGCTGCCTGGTCTATTGGGCTCCTGGATATTGGAGGGATTGGAGGTGCATTCTCAGGGCCAGCATGCTGTTTGTCAATTTTTATATAAAAACCATGTGATTTAATTCATTTTCTCAGATGACATAGATAATTAATAACACAATCTGCAAAACGTTGTAATTTTCAACTTTACCCCAACTTCATTGTTTCTGAATTCTGTGCAGGATCCAGACATGGTACTGCCCTTCTTATGAGAAATTGTTCGACCCAAACTGAAACCAGTTGTTTCTCATATACTTTGGTTCTCCCCATGTGCAAAGATCTTGATTAGAGCAAGTTTGGTACTTTCCACACACTCACCCTCACCTCCCCAGATAAAGAGCAGAAGTTCTCCTTAGACTGAGTCTGAGGGAGGAGCTGTTCCTGTACCACTCAGGGCCTGCGGAGACCCCCCAGGTGCAGCTTCACTGAGTCAGGTGTTTCACTCCCTGTGATTGCTGCTCAGGTCTAATTGTGGCTCGGAATTAGGACAGTCTTCAGGTTATCACAGGTCAATCCTATTGTAAAAATCATCGTTATCGCACACCGTGGTAATAATTCAATGTTCATTTTTCTAAACAGCAGTTTCTCTTTTTTATTTGGTTGCAAGTTTGAGGAAAGGAACATGTGATAATACTTTTTAATCTAACCTCAAAATCTACTGAATTGTTCTAGGAGACTCACAAATTGGACAGGAGTGAGCTCTTTATGCTCATAACAAATGCATGTATTTGGGAATTTCACCATGTTGTCCAGAACCTCTTAACATCAACAACTGTGTTTCGCAATGCACTTCTGGCTTGAGATCCTCACAGACCCTCTCCCTCACCTGCACTGTCTCTGGATTCCCCATCATGACCAGTGTTTCCTACTAGAATTGTATCTGCTTGCCCCTAGAAGATGGACAGGAGTGGATCAGGTGCATGGGTTGTGAAGGGAGCACAAATTACAACCCACTTCTCAAGAGTCCATATCCACATCCAAGAAACAGTTCTTACAGCTGAGCTCTGTGCCCAGTGAACACACAACTACGCATTTTGAAGCAAAAGACACAATGAGGGGCCTTCATTGTGAGCCTAGACACAAACCTCCCTGCAGGGGTGAATAGGAGCAGCAGGGGGCATTCGGGGCAGTATGGGGGCTTAGGATGATTGTTGGGGGTGAGGATGAGCAGGATCAAGGCTCAGCATCAGGGCAAGTGCAACAGGGCAGAAAAGGGGCTGTAGATGTGGGTTGTTCTCACCATCATATTTCACCACCAGACACCCTCCACTACATCTCTTCTAATGTCTGAGTGTTGATATGATTAGAAAATGGCATTTATGTAAATACTAATATGTACCCATATGGAGGTGCATCCAGTTGTCCTCTCCATCTTATGTGGACATTGTCCATCAAGCACTAAGTCCCTGTATTTACTTGAGTACCTCACACATTATGGTCAAAACAGATAGGGTCTCTTTGGCATGGTCTCTCCTCCTGCCTTCTCTCTCTGTCACACAAAAACACGTGAACTGACACACACACAGAGCTTCCCAACTTTAATTATCTGATGTATTGAAGCAAATTGATTAGTGTGCAGCTTTTCTGCTTTGCCTGCTATTCATGTTATGTAAAAATAAGAACCATGTGTTTCTCAGCTTGTTATTTCTCTAAGCTAAGTAGCATCTTTGTTTATTATACCCAGAGACCAAAAGTGATCCAACTGTTATTCAGCATCTTAACTGGTAAACAAATTGTGGAAAATTCACTTACTGGAATAATACCCACTGTTACAATCAAGTACTGCTGGATGCACTCAACACCATGCTTAAAATAACAAGTACCTGAATAAGTAAAATAAGTCAAACAAACAAAAGTGCATACATACGATTCCACTTCTATAATTTCTATAAAGTAAAAATGAACTTAAAGTTACATAAAAAGATCTGTAGTTGACTGGGGACATGGTCCAAGAAGAGAAGGTATAGAAAGGAGAAACTACAGGAGAGCAAAAGGAAATTTCTAGGATAATTGATTTTTTCTCTGTTAGTAAAAGTGAGGATTATGTCACTATTTGTAAAATTGTACACTTTATGTAAAGATTCTTATTTGCTAATTTCACCTCATTAAAATATTGCAAATTTTAAAATGTCTAATTTGGTAGAAAAGGTAGTAGAGAGAGATGAATAAAATACATAAAATTCAGAGAGTCCTGAATACACACATGAATGGACCGTGGGTCTCACTGTACTTTGAGGGAGACACTAGAATACAAAAACATAATGACAGGATTTCAGTACATGAAAGGAGCTTCTCAGACCCCAGGAGGCATGTCCAACTGCATCCTGGAGTTAACTCAGGGAGCAGGCCTGCCCTTTGGAAGGAGCCATGACACCAAGCTCCCAGCATCCATTGTAGCCGACACCATGCCAATGCCAAGAGATCTCGACTAAAATTTTCTGTGGATGTTGAGTCTGATTATGCCACACACTCACACCAAGTGAGTATGGAAAGGATAGTTACCTGTATCCTTAAGGTGTCTGCTGAGAGCAGGGCAGGTCTCTCATTAAGGTCCAAAGTGGCTTGATAGGGCAGGGAAGGAGACTGGCTCAGGGTTGTTATCATGGTTTGGTGGGGAGCGGGGCAGAGCATCCTACTTGCAGGAAGGGTTTTGTGGGGTTTCAAGGTCAAATTGGCATCAAATGAGGGAGCTCCTGTGATTTCTGACTAGATTTACCTTGTATGCTTAAAAAAAGAGATGATGGAGGAAAGAGCCTGAAGTTCTCAGCAGTCAGGCCTAAACATATACTCTGATGACTTACTCTAAATAGCAAGTATACAAATGATGAGTAAGAAAAGAGACAAGACTCCAATATGGGTGGACAACAGCCAGGTCTGCAGAAAACGAGAAGACTGTTTATAAGCAAAGAATAATGAGGAGAATATGGAGGAGGATTCTGGTCCAATGTCTTGTGTGTAAGCTTTTCATGATTTGAGATCATCAGCTTATTCTGAAGGTCTTAGGTCACCTGTTTTCTTCAAAATATCAGAAGTGCCAGAGGATATGAGGATGCACAGTTTAACTTCCTCTATTGAGTAGCTTTACAATCATGTGAAATTCTTAATTAATTAATTCTTTTTTTTTTTTGAGATGGAGTCTCACTCTCTTGTGCAGGTTGGACTGCAGTGGTGTGATCATAACATAGCTCACAGTGATTTTAAATTCCTGGCTTATAGAATCCTCCCACCTCAACCTCCTGACTAGCAAGTAGCTAGGTTTCCAGGGCGCTTCATCTACACTTGGCCATTCTTGTCATTCTTTTTTTTTTTTTTTTTTCTTAGGTGGATTTTCCCTCTTCTTGCCCAGACTGGAGTGCAATGGTGCCATCTCAGCTCACTGCAATCTCCCCCTCCCAGGTTCAGGTGATTCTCCTACCTCACCCTCCAGAGTAGCTGGGATCACAGGCATGTGACACCATGCCCCGCTAATCTTGTATTTTTATCAGAGATGTCATTTCTCCATATTGGTCAGGCTGGTCTCAAACTCCCTACCTCAGGTGATCCTTCCACCTCAGCCTCCCAAAGTGCTGGAATTACAGGCGTGAGGCACCGCAACTGGCCTCTTCATTTTTATTCATATGTTCCTTCAGCAGCCACTATGTCTTCCCACTGATTTCTTCAGTTTCTGCCTTTTCCTTTTGAATAAGGCATTATTCCTAAGGGAAGACGGGAGGTGGGCCTGGACAGGGACTTGGTGCATTCCTCTCTCCCCTCCCAGTTCTTATTGGTTTCTCCAGTGTCTGTAGAACAGCAGTTTTGATGGCTTTACCTCCACAGATAATTTCTCTTGCAATGTAGTGCTGATGGGGAGGTGTGTCCGGATGCACTTCACCTATAGTTGCTGTTTTGCTTTCCCAGACAGCACCATCCCAAGGGGTAGAGGGTGGAGCATTTTGTGATGTATCCCCAGTACTGAAGAAAAAGGCTTCAATAGCAGGAGGAATTCCTCAACTGTATACACTCTGATAATTTAAACAATAACTTCTCTATCACACTCAAATTGAAACCATCCAATGAATATGTCTACTTTAATCGTGTGCTAACTTAAATGGCATTTGGCAGCCTCTGTCCCAGAAAAGATTATCATCTGCTCCTGTTTATTTCCCTGCAAGTCCTTATCTCTCTTCAGATTTCAGATATATTGTTTGTCCTATAACATCAAAAATTTGATGTATATGTGCTAATTTGCAGATCAGTAAGTTTATTAGCTGTTGTAAGAATAATAACATATTTTTATGGGGTGCTTACATCTCCAAGCTGAGAAGCACCTCTATGTGTAATACTAAGAAACTAGAAATGATACAAATATCAAGAAGATATATAGATAAAAAGTAATGGCATGCTAATTTACTGTAATAACATCCATCATGAGAATCAATACATTGTTGATGCTCAACATGTTTGCATCATAAGTAGTTATGTGCGACAAGCCACACAAATAGAACACATACGATATAATTCCTGTATAATTCTTGAAACTCAAAACTAAAGCATTAAATATGAAGGACTGACTCAGAATATGGTGGGGAAGAAAATATTTGGGAAGGAGGAATTGTAGAGGAACACAAGGAAACTTTTAAGTGTAATTTGTTTGTTCATTATTTGGATGGCTTTTGGGGATGCACAGGTGAGCGCGAGTGGAATTACATTTTGTTTTGTTTGTTTGTTTGTTTTTCTGAAGAGATGTGGTCCTTCTCTGTGACCCAGGCTGGAGTGTAGTGGTGGGATCATAGTTCAATGTAGCCTCGAACTTCTGGTCTCCAACAATACTCCTGCATCTGCCATCTAAGTAGCTGAAACTACCGTTGTGTGCCACCAGGCTTGGCTTGAGTACTTATTAAACTACACACTTTTAGCAATATTTAATGTATAGTAATAATGTCTCAATAAGACTATTACAAATCAATGAATGAATAATTTGTTCAGTACAGATTCATGGAAAAATAGACATTAACATGATGAGTGTCTGACATTTATGAAAATACAGCTGCATGAAATGTGCTTCTCTTTACATTCATTAGGTAAACACAATAGTGCATACACATCACACCGTGCTTTCATTACAGGAAGAAAGTTCTGAAAAAGTCACTGGGGTGAACCATATTGTGCTGGGCTAGGTTCAGGGAGCAGTGAGGCCCAGTGTTGTGACCTTCAACCATAGAATCCTAAAAAAAAAAAAAAAAAAAAAAAAAAAAAAAAAGAGGCTGCCCCAAAGTCCCCATCAGTTCCTGGACTCGCCATGTGTCTGGGCCGTATCAGTGCATCCGGAGCCCCCTGGTGGCTTTAGTGATTCCTTGCTTGCCGTGCTGAGGTCTCCCTGTAGATTATGTTGGGTTTTCTGAGGCCGTTTTGCTATTTAAGACCCACTCCCTGGGACAGAGCGATTCCCTCTCAACCTGATGGAGGTTCTGAACTACAAATAACGTTAAGTGAATCCTGGTGTGTCTGAACTCACGTGATTGTTACATTAAGCTGCTGTTGCAATCTGTTTCCTCACCTGGGAAAAGAGGAGCCAGGACATAGTGAGTTGAGGCCCCAGGAAGAGAACTGAATTCTCAGAGGGCACAGCCAGCATCCTCCTCCCAGGGAGAGTCTAAAAGACTGGGGCCTCCCTCATCCCTTTTCACCTGTCCATACAGAGGCACCACCCACATGCAAATCTCTTAGGCACCCAAGGGAAACCATCACACATTTCCTTAAATTCAGGGTCCAGCTCACATGGGAAATACTTTCTGAGAGTCCTGGACCTCCTGTGCAAGAACATGAAACACCTGTGGTTCTTCCTCCTGCTGGTGGCAGCTCCCAGATGTGAGTGTCTCAGGGATCCAGACATGGGGATATGGGAGGTGCCTCTGATCCCAGGGCTCACTGTGGGTCTCTCTGTTCACAGGGGTCCTGTCCCAGGTGCAGCTGCAGGAGTCGGGCCCAGGACTGGTGAAGCCTTCACAGACCCTGTCCCTCACCTGCGCTGTCTCTGGTGGCTCCATCACCAGTGGTTATTACTACTGGAGCTGGATCCGGCAGCCACCAGGGAAGGGACTGGAGTGGATTGGGTATATCTCTTATAGTGGGAGCACCAACTACAACCCATCTCTCAAGAGTCGAGTCACCATATCAGTAGACACGTCCAAGAACCAGTTCTCCCTGAAGCTGAGCTCTGTGACCGCCGCGGACACGGCCGTGTATTACTGTGCGAGAGGCACGGTGAGGGGAGGTGAGTGTGAGCCCAGACAAAAACCTCCCTGCAGGGAGGCGGAGGAGCGGGCGCAGGTGCTGCTCAAGACCAGCAGGGGGCGCGCGGGGCCCACAGAGCAGGAGGCCGGGTCAGGAGCAGGTGCCGGGAGGGCGGGGCTTCCTCATCTGCTCAGTGGTCTCCCTCCTCGCCAGGACCTCAGCTGTCCCCAGGACTCCTCTTTCTTTATTATCTGTGGTTCTTCTTCCTCACATCCTTGTGGTAGGAAAGGAAGGAGGAAGGCAAATTTTCCTCTTACAGTCAAAGTGTCACTAATTACTAGGAACTTTCCTACAAGTTCCTGAATGTCCCATTTTTCCTTCTTAATTAAAAAATGTATATATTCTAATACTTCTCACCATCTCTTGATTTGTGTCATCAGTTGAATTGTGCTGTCTTTGAAATTCAAATGCTGAAACCTTAAATCCAATTGATCTATATTGGAATTTTAAGGATGGAATTAAGGTTAAATGTGATCAGAAGTCTGAGATTCTAATGCAATAGATCTGTTGTCTTTATAAGAAGTGGAAGAGTCACCAGAGACCTCTCACTTTTCCTGTGCACGCAGAGAAGAGGCCATGTGGAGACATAGTGGACTAGAAGGTGCAAGCCAAGAAGAAGCCGCACCAAGAACCAACCCTGCCAGCACCTGGACCTTGGACATTCAGACTTCAGAATTGTGAGAAAATCAATATTTGTTGTTTAAGCCACCCACTCCTGTGGTCTTCTTATGAAGACCCAGACAGACTAATACCACATAACTCTGTTAGCTCCTGGAGGGAGAAGCAGCCCCCTGAGGCTGGGCACATCTCTCAGATTTCCACATGAAGTAGGCAGAAATAGTAGTTCTCATATAAAAATGTGTCATGGCCCTGTTGGCCATTTTTTTTTGACAGAGTCTGGCTCTGTGGCCAGGCTGGAGTGCAGTGGTGCAATCTCAGCTGACTACAACCCCCGTCTCCTGGGTTCAAGCAATTCTCCTTCCTCAACCTCCTGAGCAGCTGGGACTACAGGTGTCCACCACCATGCCAGGCTATTTTTTTTTTTGTATTTTTAGCAGAGACAGGGTTTCACTGTGTTAGGATGGTCTCAATCTCCTCACTGCATGATCTGCCTGCCTCGGTTTCCCAAAGTGTTCGGATTACAAGTGTGAGCCACCGCACCTGGCCCCTGTTGGCCATTTTTGGGGCAAGGTCTCTGAAACCAGCCCTGGTGCCTGTACCACAAAATTTTCTTTTATCTTTCATGTGGATGTAAGAAATGGACAATGAGGACCAGCTGCATGGAGACTGACCACTGAACGTCTTCTGCTGTCTCCTAAGTAAGTCACAGGAAAACACACCAACATCACCAACATAACTGTTTTCCTTCAACTTCCTCGAACGAACTATAGAAATGATCCCTTAAAGTATAGTCTATTCCTTCAACTTTCACAATTTGCACTGAATCCCTTCCTAAGTTAGGAGCTACAGGGGGCCTGAGTTTTGTTCCCTTTCTCCCAGTCTTCCCCAAGTATCAAGGACAGAATAGATTTAAATTAAATTTGGCCGTCCATGCCCCCAATACCACATCAGTTTCTAACATCCTTGTCATGTACCCATCCTTCTGCGGGCACCCCACATCAGGTTGCCCAGGAATGGCCAGAAGCTGGCATCACCTTATGGGCTGAGGCTACAAGTTATACAGACGTGTGATTTCAGTCACACACACTCTACTGCAGGACACACCTGTGTTCTGAGGAGCTCAGGCGCCTGCTGATCTCAGGTCTTCTCTAATAAATTACACACCTCTTATGAATGAAGGTCCAGATGGCCCCATCAGCTGCAGAGCAGTGGATTAAAGCTCATGGGTGGGTCAGTCAGGCAGAAGTCAGACAATGGGATAATAGAAGTCAGACAATAGTCACTGAGGTTCCCGGTGTATTTTAATGGAATAAAACAATATTAGCAACAAAGGGGCAGTAAAGAAGACTGACTCTTGAAGGTATTTAAGGACCAGGAACTTTATTTGGGGGGAAAGTGAGAGACACCTTTACATGGAAAGCCCTAAAGCACATACAGCAGCTGACAGAGTGGCCACTGTGCACATGAGGGCTGAGGAGACGGATGGTAGGTTACGTTGCTCCAAGATGTTCCTGGGTGTGTGATGGTTAGACTCCTCATGCATATAGAAATAAGAGCTGGACTCAGGGAGAAACAAGGGACATACCCCATAGAAAAGGAAGAAAAAAAACAGATGGGCACCCCTGGAGAGAGCTCATTAGATTTGGTAGGTTTGAGATGAAAATTACTTCCAAAGGTTTTGATATTCTAAGCTAAATATGAATCTCTTCAATAAAGTGAGAATTAAAAGAAGAATGGAGCTAGGAGTTGAGAGAGGAAACAAATTATGAGAGAGCAGAAAGCAAATCCACCAAAACTGTCACATGACAGAAATGGAAAATGGCATTTATGTAAATAGTAATGTATACCCACATGGAGGTGCATCCAGTTGTCTTCTCCATCTTATGTGGACCTTGTCCATCAAGCACTAAGTCCCTGTATTTACTTGAGTACCTCACACATTATGGTCAAAACAGGTAGGGTCTCTTTTTATCATGGTCTCTCCTCCTCCCTTCTCTCTCTGTCGCACAAAAACACATGAACTGACACACACACAGAGCTTCCCAACTTTAATTATCTGATGTATTGAAGCAAATTGATTAGTGTGCAGCTTTTCTGCTTTGCCTGCTATTCATGTTATGTAAAAATAAGAACCATGTGTTTCTCAGCTTGTTACTTCTCTAAGCTAAGTAGCATCTTTGTTTATTATACCCAGAGACCAAAAACGATTCAACTGTTATTCCGCAGCTTAACTGGTAAACAAATTGTGGAAAATTCACTTACTGGAATAATACCCACTGTTACAATCAAGTACTGCTGGATGCACTCAACACCATGCTTAAAATAACAAGTACCTGAATAAGTGAAATAAGTCAAACAAACAAAAGTGCATACTTACGATTCCACTTCTATAATTTCTATAAAGTAAAAATGAACTTAAAGTTACATAAAAAGATCTGTAGTTGACTGGGGACATGGTCCAAGAAGAGAAGGTATAGAAAGGAGAAACTACAGGAGAGCAAAAGGAAATTTCTAGGATAATTGATTTTTTCTCTGTTAGTAAAAGTGAGGATTATGTCACTATTTGTAAAATTGTACACTTTATGTAAAGATTCTTATTTGCTAATTTCACCTCATTAAAATATTGCAATTTTTTAAATGTCTAATTTGGTAGAGAAGGTAGTAGAGAGAGATGAATAAAATACATAAAAATCAGAGAGTCCTGAATACACACATGAATGGACCCTGGGTCTCACTGTACTTTGAGGGAGACACTAGAATACAAAAACATAATGACAGGATTTCAGTACATGAAAGGAGCTTCTCAGACCCCAGGAGGCATGTCCAACTGCATCCTGGAGTTAACTCAGGGAGCAGGCCTGTCCTTTGGAAGGAGCCGTGACACCAAGCTCCCAGCATCCATTGTAGCCGACACCATGCCAATGCCAAGAGATCTCCACTAAAATTTTCTGTGGATGTTGAGTCTGATTATGCCACATACTCACACCATGTGAGTATGGAAAGGATAGTTACCTGTATCCTTAAGGTGTCTGCTGAGAGCAGGGCAGGTCTCTCATTAAGGTCCAAAGTGGTTTGATAGGGCAGGGAAGGAGACTGGCTCAGGGTTGTTATCATGGTTTGTTGGGGAGTGGGGGAGAGACTCCTACTTGCAGGAAGGGTTTTGTGGGGTTTCAAGGTCAAATTGGCATCAAATGAGGGAGCTCCTGTGATTTCTGACTAGATTTACCTTGTATGCTTAAAAAAAGAGATGATGGAGGAAAGAGCCTGAAGTTATCAGCAGTCAGGCCTAAACACAGAGTCTGATGACTTACTCTAAATAGCAAGTGTACAAATGATGAGTAAGAAAAGAGACAAGACTCCAATATAGGTGGACAACAGCCAGGTCTGCAGAAAATGAGAAGACTGTTTATAAGCAAAGAATAATGAGTAGGAGGAGGACATGGAGGAGGATTCTGGTCCAATGTCTTGTGTGGAAGCTTTTCATGATTTGAGATCATCAGCTTGTTCTGAAGGTCTTAGGTCACATGTCTTCTTCAAAATATCAGAAGTGCCAGAGGATATGAGGATGCACAGTTTAACTTCCTCTATTGAGTAGCTTTACAATCATGTGAAATTCTTAATTAATTAATTCTTTTTTTTTTTTGAGATGGAGTCTCACTCTCTTGTGCAGGTTGGACTGCAGTGGTGTGATCATAACATAGCTCACGGTGATTTTAATTTCCTGGCTCATAGAATCCTCCCACCTCAACCTCCTGACTAGCAAGTAGCTAGGTTTCCAGGGCACTTCATCTACACTTGGCCGGTTCTTTTCATTCTTTTTTTTTTTTTTCTTTTTTTTAGGTGGATTTTCCCTCTTCTTGCCCAGACCGGAGTGCAATGGTGCCATCTCAGCTCACTGCAATCTCCCGCTCCCAGGTTCAGGTGATTCTCCTACCTCAGCCTCCAGAGTAGGTGGGATCACAGGCATGTGACACCATGCCCTGCTAATTTTGTATTTTTAGTAGAGATGACGTTTCTCCATGTTGGTCAGGCTGGTCTCAAACTCCCTACCTCAGGTGATCCTTCCACCTCAACCTCCCAAAGTGCTGGAATTACAGGCGTGAGGCACCACACCTGGCCTCTTCCTTTTTATTCATATATTCCTTCAGCAGCCACTATGTCTTCCCACTGATTTCTTCAGTTTCTTCTGCCTTTTCCTTTTGAATAAGGCTGTTACTCCTGAGGGAAGATGGGAGGTGGGCCTGGACAGGGACTTGGTGCATTCCTCTCTCCCCTCCCAGTTCTTATTGGTTTCTCCAGTGTGTGTAGAACAGTGGTTTTGGTGGCTTTACCTCTGCAGATAATTTCTCTTGCAATGTAGTGCTGATGGGGAGGTGTATCCGGATGCATTTCAGCTGTAGTTGCTGTTTTGCTTTCCCAGGCAGCACCATCCCAAGGGGTAGAGGCTGGAGCATTTTGTGATGTATCCCCAGTACTGAAGAAAAAGGCTTCAATAGCAGGAGGAATTCCTCAACTGTATACACTCTGAGAATTTAAACAATAACTTCTCTATCACACTCAAATTGAAACCACCCAATGAATATGTCTACTTTAATCGTGTGCTAACTTAAATGGCATTTGGCAGCCTCTGTCCCAGAAAAGATTATCATCTGCTCCTGTTTATTTCCCTGCAAGTCTTTATGTCTGTTCAGATTTCAGATATATTGTTTGTCCTATAACATCAAAAATTTGATGTATATATGCTAATTTGCAGATCAGTAAGTTTATTATTTGTTATAAGAATAGTAACATATTTTTATGGGATGCCTACATCTCCAAGCTGAGAAGCACCTCTATGTGTAATAGTAAGCAACTAGAAATGGTACAAATATCAAGAAGATACATAGATAAACAGTAATGGCATGCTAATTTATGGTAATAACATCCATCATGAGAATCAATACATTGTTGATGCTCAACATGTTTGCATCAGAAGTAGTTATGTGCGAGAAGCCACACAAATAAAACACATACTATATAATTCCTGTATAATAAATTCTTGAAACTCAAAACTAAGGTAATAAATGTGAAGGACTGACTCAGAATATGGTGGAGGAAGAAAATAATTGGGAAGGAGGAATTGTAGAGGAACACAAGGAAACTTTTAAGTGCAATTTGTTTATTCATTATTTGGATGGCTTTTGGGGATGCACAGGTGAGCACGAGTGGAATAACATTTTGTTTTGTTTGTTTGTTTGTTTTTCTGAAGAGATGTGGTCATACTCTGCGACCCAGGCTGGAGTGTAGTGGTGGGATCATAGTTCAATGTAGCCTCGAACTTCTGGTCTCCAACAATACTCCTGCATCTGCCATCTAAGTAGCTGGAACTACCATTGTGTGCCAGCAGGCTTGGCTTGAGTACTTATTAAACCACACACTTTTTGCAATATTTAATGTATAGTAATAATGTCTCAATGAGACTATTACAAATCAATGAATGAATAATTTGTTCAGTACAGATTTATGGAAAAATAGACACTAACATGATGAATGTCTGACATTTATGAAAATACAACTGCATGAAATGTGCTTCTCTTTACATTCATTAGGTAAACACAATAGTGCATACACATCACACCGTGCTTTCATTACAGGAAGAAAGATCTGAAAATGTCACTGGGGTGAACCACATTGTGCTGGGCTTGGTTCAGGGAGCAGTGAGGCCCAGTGTTGTGACCTTCAACCACAGAATCCTAAAAAATAATAAAAGAGGCTGCCCCAAAGTCCCCATCAGTTCCTGGACTCGCCATATGTCTGGGCCATATCAGTGCATCCGGAGCCCCCTGGTGGCTTTAGTGATTCCTTGCTTGCCATGCTGAGGTCTCCCTGTAGATTATGTTGGGTTTTCTGAGGCCGTTTTGGTATTTAAGACCCACTCCCGAGGGCTCTGTTCTGTTCCATTGATCTATATCTCTGTTTTGGTACTAGTACCATGCTGTTTTGGTTACTGTAGCCTTGTAGTATAGTTTGAAATCAGGTAGTGTAATGCCTCCAGCTTTGTTCTTTTGGCTTAGGATTGCCTTGGCGATGTGGGCTCTTTTTTGGTTCCATATGAACTTTAAAGTAGTTTTTTCCAATTCTGTGAAGAAAGTCATTGGTAGCTTGATGGGGATGGCATTGAATCTGTAAATTACCTTGGGCAGTATGGCCATTTTCACGATATTGATTCTTCCTACCCATGAGCATGGAATGTTCTTCCATTTGTTTGTATCCTCTTTTATTTCCTTGAGCAGTGGTTTGTAGTTCTCCTTAAAGAGGTCCTTCACATCCCTTGTAAGTTGGATTCCTAGGTATTTTATTCTCTTTGAAGCAATTGTGAATGGGAGTTCACTCATGATTTGGCTCTCTGTTTGTCTGTTGTTGGTGTATAAGAATGCTTGTGATTTTTGTACATTGATTTTGTATCCTGAGACTTTGCTGAAGTTGCTTATCAGCTTAAGGAGATTTTGGGCTGAGACAATGGTGTTTTCTAGATGTACAATCATGTCATCTGCAAACAGGGACAATTTGACTTCCTCTTTTCCTAATTGAATACCCTTTATTTCCTTCTCCTGCCTAATTGCCCTGGCCAGAACTTCCAACACTATGTTGAATAGGAGTGGTGAGAGAGGGCATCCCTGTCTTGTGCCAGTTTTCAAAGGGAATGCTTCCAGTTTTTGCCCATTCAGTATGATATTGGCTGTGGATTTGTCATAGATAGCTCTTATAATTTTGAAATACGTCCCATCAATACCTAATTTATTGAGAGTTTTTAGCATGAAGGGTTGTTGAATTTTGTCAAAGGCTTTTTCTGCATCTATTGAGATAATCATGTGGTTTTTGTCTTTGGCTCTGTTTATATGCTGGATTACATTTATTGATTTGCGTATATTGAACCAGCCTTGCATCCCAGGGATGAAGCCCACTTGATCATGGTGGATAAGCTTTTTGATGTGCTGCTGGATTCGTTTTGCCAGTATTTTATTGAGGATTTTTGCATCAATGTTCATCAAGGATATTGGTCTAAAATTCTCTTTTTTGATTGTGTCTCTGCCCGGCTTTGGTATCAGAATGATGCTGGCCTCATAAAATGAGTTAGGGAGGATTCCCTCTTTTTCTATTGATTGGAATAGTTTCAGAAGGAATGGTACCAGTTCCTCCTTGTACCTCTGGTAGAATTCATATCTACAACTATCTGATCTTTGACAAACCTGAGAAAAACAAGCAATGGGGAAAGGATTCCCTATTTAATAAATGGTGCTGGGAAAACTGGCTAGCCATATGTAGAAAGCTGAAACTGGATCCCTTCCTTACCCCTTATACAAAAATCAATTCAAGATGGATTAAAGATTTAAACGTTAGACCTAAAACCATAAAAGCCCTAGAAGAAAACCTAGGCATTACCATTCAGGACATAGGCATGGGCAAGGACTTCATGTCTAAAACACCAAAAGCAATGGCAACAAAAGACAAAATTGACAAATGGGATCTAATTAAACTAAAGAGCTTCTGCACAGCAAAAGAAACTACCATCAGAGTGAACAGGCAACCTACAAAATGGGAGAAAATTTTCGCAACCTACTCATCTGACAAAGGGCTAATATCCAGAATCTACAATGAACTCAAACAAATTTACAAGAAAAAAACAAACAACCCCATCAAAAAGTGGGCGAAGGACATGAACAGACACTTCTCAAAAGAAGACATTTATGCAGCCAAAAAACACATGAAAAAATGCTCATCATCACTGGCCATCAGAGAAATGCAAATCAAAACCACAATGAGATACCATCTCACACCAGTCAGAATGGCGATCATTAAAAAGTCAGGAAACAACAGGTGCTGGAGAGGATGTGGAGAAATAGGAACACTTTTACACTGTTGGTGGGACTGTAAACTAGTTCAACCATTGTGGAAATCAGTGTGGCAATTCCTCAGGGATCTAGAACTAGAAATACCATTTGACCCAGCCATCCCATTACTGGGTATATACCCAAATGACTATAAATCATGCTGCTATAAAGACACATGCACACGTATGTTTATTGCGGCATTATTCACAATAGCAAAGACTTGGAACCAACCCAAATGTCCAACAATGATAGACTGGATTAAGAAAATGTGGCACATATACACCATGGAATACTATGCAGCCATAAAAAATGATGAGTTCGTGTCCTTTGTAGGGACATGGATGAAATTGGAAATCATCATTCTCAGTAAACTATCGCAAGAACAAAAAACCAAACACCGCATATTCTCACTCATAGGTGGGAATTGAACAATGAGATCACATGGACACAGGAAGGGGAATATCACACTCTGGGGACTGTGGTGGGGTTGGGGGAGGGGGGAGGGATAGCATTGGGAGATATACCTAATGCTAGATGACGAGTTAGTGGGTGCAGCGCACCAGCATGGCACATGTATACATATGTAACTAACCTGCACAATGTGCACATGTACCCTAAAACTTAAAGTATAATTAAAAAAAAAAAAAAGAGCAGCAACATGTTTAGAGTGGTGTCTATAGACAGAACACTGCTGTTATATTTAAGGAAAATTGGGGCAAGGGGGCAGAAAAGATCAATATGACTAGTTAGAAGACTATTAAGGAGAACTTTGTATATGAATTATGGATGTAAGAATTAGAAAAAAAAGATGATCATGTTCAGAATTTTAGCTTTTTTACAATTGTAGTGGAAAAGAAAACTCCTAGAGTAATGAATCAATGGTATCCTACAAAAAGAGAGGTGCCAAAAATACCATGAAATATTATATTAAAAAATTCACACGAATAGGTAGTTATAATATGTAAAGACAGACTTCTTTTTATTTATCTAAAAGAAAATTTTTTATGGAAAAGATAAATATTCAAATAAAACATTCCACTTTTCATCACTAAAAAAAAAAAAAAAAAAAAAAAAGACCCACTCCCTGGGACAGAGTGATTCCCTCTAAACCTGATGGAGGTTCTGAGCTACAAATAACGTTAAGTGAATCCTGGTGTGTCTGAACTCACGTGATTGTTACATTAAGCTGCTGTTGCAATCTGTTTCCTCACCTGGGAAAAGAGGAGCCAGGACATAGTGAGTTGAGGCTCCAGGAAGATAACTGAATTCTCAGAGGGCACAGCCAGCATCCTCCTCCCAGGGAGAGTCTAAAAGACTGGGGCCTCGCTCATCCGTTTTCACCTGTCCATACAGAGGCACCACCCACATGCAAATCTCACTTAGGCACCCACAGGAAACCACCACACATTTCCTTAAATTCAGGGTCCAGCTCACATGGGAAATACTTTCTGAGAGTCCTGGACCTCCTGTGCAAGAACATGAAACACCTGTGGTTCTTCCTTCTGCTGGTGGCAGCTCCCAGATGTGAGTGTCTCTAGGATGCAGACATGGAGATATGGGAGGTGCCTCTGATCCCAGGGCTCACTGTGGGTCTCTCTGTTCACAGGGGTCCTGTCCCAGGTGCAGCTGCAGGAGTCGGGCCCAGGACTGGTGAAGCCTTCACAGACCCTGTCCCTCACCTGCGCTGTCTCTGGTGGCTCCATCACCAGTGGTTATTACTACTGGAGCTGGATCCGCCAGCCCCCAGGGAAGGGACTGGAGTGGATTGGGTATATCTATTATAGTGGGAGCACCTACTACAACCCGTCCCTCAAGAGTCGAGTCACCATCTCAGTAGACACGTCCAAGAACCAGTTCTCCCTGAAGCTGAGCTCTGTGACCGCCGCGGACACGGCCGTGTATTACTGTGCGAGAGGCACGGTGAGGGGAGGTGAGTGTGAGCCCAGACAAAAACCTCCCTGCAGGGAGGCGGAGGAGCGGGCGCAGGTGCTGCTCAAGACCAGCAGGGGGCGCGCGGGGCCCACAGAGCCCGAGGCCGGGTCAGGAGCAGGTGCCGGGAGGGCGGGGCTTCCTCATCTGCTCAGTGGTCTCCCTCCTCGCCAGGACCTCAGCTGTCCCCAGGACTCCTCTTTCTTTATTATCTGTGGTTCTTCTTCCTCACATCCTTGTGGTAGGAAAGGAAGGAGGAAGGCAAATTTTCCTCTTAGAGTCAAAGTGTCACTAGTTACTAGGAACTTTCCTACAAGTTCCTGAATGTCCCATTTTTCCTTCTTAATTAAAAAAATATATATATTCCAATACTTCTCACCATCTCTTGATTTGTGTCATCAGTTGAATTGTGCTGTCTTTGAAATTCAAATGCTGAAACCTTAAATCCAATTGATCTATATTGGAATTTTAAGGATGGAATTAAGGTTAAATGTGATCATAAGTCTGAGATTCTAATGCAATAGATCTCTTGTCTTTATAAGAAGTGGAAGAGTCACCAGAGACCTCTCACTTTTCCTGTGCACGCAGAGAAGAGGCCATGTGGAGACACAGTGGACTAGAAGGTGCAAGCCAAGAAGAAGCCGCACCAAGAACCAACCCTGCCAGCACCTGGACCTTGGACATTCAGACTTCAGAATGGTGAGAAAATCAATATTTGTTGTTTAAGCCACCCACTCCTGTTGTCTTCTTATGAAGACCCAGACAGACTAATACCACATAACTCTGTTAGCTCCTGGAGGGAGAAGCAGCCCCCTGAGGCTGGGCACATCTCTCAGATTTCCATATGAAGTAGGCAGAAATAGTAGTTCTCAAATAAAAATGTGTCATGGCCCTGTTGGCCATTTTTTTTTTTTGACGGAGTCTTGCTCTGTGGCCAGGCTGGAGTGCAGTGGTGCAATCTCAGCTGACTACAACCCCCGTCTCCTGGGTTCAAGCAATTCTCCTTCCTCAACCTCCCGAGCAGCTGGGACTACAGGTGTCCACCACCATGCCAGGCTATTTTTTTTTATTATTTTTAGCAGAGACAGGGTTTCACTGTGTTAGGATGGTCTCAATCTCCTCACTGCATGATCTGCCTGCCTCGGTTTCCCAAAGTGTTCGGATTACAAGTGTGAGCCACCGCACCTGGCCCCTGTTGGCCATTTTTGGGGCAAGGTCTCTGAAACCAGCCCTGGTGCCTGTACCACAAAATTTTCTTTTATCTTTCATGTGGATGTAAGAAATGGACAATGAGGACCAGCTGCATGGAGACTGACCACTGAACGTCTTCTGCTGTCTCCTAAGTAAGTCACAGGAAAACACACCAACATCACCAACATAACTGTTTTCCTTCAACTTCCTCGAACGAACTATAGAAATGATCCCTTAAA
The DNA here is from genome assembly GCF_029289425.2 of Pan paniscus. Lineage (NCBI taxonomy): Eukaryota > Metazoa > Chordata > Mammalia > Primates > Hominidae > Pan > Pan paniscus. The sequence continues at coordinate 107,638,680 of NC_073264.2, read as the reverse complement.
GTATAGTCTATTCCTTCAACTTTCACAATTTGCACTGAATCCCTTCCTAAGTTAGGAGCTACAGGGGGCCTGAGTTTTGTTCCCTTTCTCCCAGTCTTCCCCAAGTATCAAGGACAGAATAGATTTAAATTAAATTTGGCCGTCCATGCCCCCAATACCACATCAGTTTCTAACATCCTTGTCATGTACCCATCCTTCTGCGGGCACCCCACATCAGGTTGCCCAGGAATGGCCAGAAGCTGGCATCACCTTATGGGCTGAGGCTACAAGTTATACAGACGTGTGATTTCAGTCACACACACTCTACTGCAGGACACACCTGTGTTCTGAGGAGCTCAGGCGCCTGCTGATCTCAGGTCTTCTCTAATAAATTACACACCTCTTATGAATGAAGGTCCAGATGGCCCCATCAGCTGCAGAGCAGTGGATTAAAGCTCATGGGTGGGTCAGTCAGGCAGAAGTCAGACAATGGGATAATAGAAGTCAGACAATAGTCACTGAGGTTCCCGGTGTATTTTAATGGAATAAAACAATATTAGCAACAAAGGGGCAGTAAAGAAGACTGACTCTTGAAGGTATTTAAGGACCAGGAACTTTATTTGGGGGGAAAGTGAGAGACACCTTTACATGGAAAGCCCTAAAGCACATACAGCAGCTGACAGAGTGGCCACTGTGCACATGAGGGCTGAGGAGACGGATGGTAGGTTACGTTGCTCCAAGATGTTCCTGGGTGTGTGATGGTTAGACTCCTCATGCATATAGAAATAAGAGCTGGACTCAGGGAGAAACAAGGGACATACCCCATAGAAAAGGAAGAAAAAAAACAGATGGGCACCCCTGGAGAGAGCTCATTAGATTTGGTAGGTTTGAGATGAAAATTACTTCCAAAGGTTTTGATATTCTAAGCTAAATATGAATCTCTTCAATAAAGTGAGAATTAAAAGAAGAATGGAGCTAGGAGTTGAGAGAGGAAACAAATTATGAGAGAGCAGAAAGCAAATCCACCAAAACTGTCACATGACAGAGGCCAGAATGGAGCTGATGCAGCTACTTCACTATTCTGCAGACCTAGTTGACCATGTGGAGAAGGGGTTCGAACAAACGGGGACGTTCTCCAACCTTCCAAAACAACCTCCTTCTTATGCATATGCAGTAATCATGATTCTCAGGGTGGCCTTCCCAAATTTTCTCTTCTTACCTCTTCCCCCAGGGATAGAGTGTCTTTTCCAACCCACAGTGGTTTCTCTGCCATGTCCTCAGCTTCTCCTCCATTGTACTTAACCTGAAGATTAAGGATTTCATCTGGATGGAGTCTCCTGGGAATCGTCTGTTTTCTTTGGTTTCTGTTGACCACATCACAGGCCATAGGACTCAGGTTTTAGTGGATTTCCCCTGGAGACAGTGGAGGTGAATCCAGGCGTTCCACAGTCCTTACCGTTCTTCTCTTCCTGTCAGCACCGCAGGACAGCAGATAAGGGAGCTGACTGTGGATTTTTCAGATCCCCGGGAAAAAGCCTGCAAGGACTAATAGTTTCACATCTAACACCATTAGCACATGCATCCAAAATTAAAAAAAAATCCTCACTAAGTATTTCCAGGTTAGCCTGTTCCTCTCTCAGTGCCATCCCGTGGCACCTGCCCTGGGTTCAGTAACATCTGGGCCGCAGTCCTCTCTGCAAGCGTCTGCCTCCTCAGATTTCAGTCCTCTTGTTTGCTCCATGAAAGCAACTCAGATATGTTAAAAGGTTTTCTTCTTCATTTATTCATAATTTTTCAGCTTTCTTGTTAATGAGGAAAGAGTAAGATCATAGTTTCCTCATTTTTCACATTCCCATACTGAGTAACTGCTCTCTCTATGAAAGCCAGAAATTAAGGGAACAACTCAAGTATCCATATCCATTACAAGTGAATGTTAGACAATTTGACATATGATTATGAACTAAAGTACAACACAGGATTAGAATCAAGGCATCCTCATTCTCATAAAATCATGGGTACATTCACAAATAACTGCTGAGTGAAAGTAGCTAACAAATTAACAGTGCACTTCATAAACTTGTATTTGTATAAACTGCAGAAGGTACAGCTATTCTAAAGCAACAGAGAAGATTACATATTGGTGGGAATTGGGTTTTGAAAGTAATGGGGTGGTGAGATAAAATTACAGAGAAGTGACACAAAGATTTAGGTGTGAATTGTACACAAATTAATTGAAGCTCTGATTAAAGGGTTGCACACATGTTACCATTTTCCAAATTATGCAGTATATATTTGAATTATTAATTGTACTTAAGTAAAGCAGTAACAAAGAAACAAATGAATACATTTATTGAGGTGGAGCCAAAACTAGATGGGAATGAACACTCGAAACATCTCTGACTCTTGAAAGTACACAAGCATGAACACTGGTTCTCTCTATGTATTTCAGGTCAGTAGCAGAACACACTAAAAGAAAACAGAGATGTTTTCTGGCAGGGGTGGAATCCTGCAGACCTCACTAGGCATGTCTCACACTGCCCTGGAGTTGTCTCAGGGGAGCAGTCTCCTCTAGTGGTCAGAGGCACAGGCCGAGATAATGGGGCTAACTCAGTCCAGCTGTGTGACCTTGAATGCATTGTATAAACACTCTGTTCTGTGTGTAATTTATCTTCCTTAAAATGTGACGTTGACACTTGCATTAAATGTATTCTGTAAATATGTAAAAATGGGATAAGATGATGACTGGTAAATGATTATCAGGGCACAATCATATAAAATGATATTGTTCTGAATGATAAGATTACTACAAATCTCCCCCAGCGCACTTTATCTGCTCTGAGCCCTGCCCCTCCTCAGGATTCCCATCCCAGAGCTTGCTATACAGGAGGAGACACGCAAATAGGTTTCTCCCTCTGCTGATGAAAAGCAGCCCAGCCCTGACCCTGCAGCTCTGGGAGAGAAGCCCCAGCCCTGGGATTCCCAGGGGTTTCCATTTGGTGAACAGGTCTAAATGCAGAGGATTCACCATGGAGCTTGGGCTGAGCTGGGTTTTCACTGTTTCTGTTTTAAAAGGTGAACTAGAGAGATAGAGTGTGAGTGAATAAATTTGAGATAACCAGTGGATATGTCTGGCCGTTTCTGACCAGGATGTCTACGAGTTTGCAGGTGTCCAGTGTGAGGTACAGCTGGTGGAGTCCGAAGAAGACCCAAGACAACCTGGGGGATCCCTGAGCCTCTCCTGTGCAGACTCTGGATTAACCGTCAGTAGCTACTGAATGAGCTCAGTTTCCCAGGCTCCAGGGAAGGGGCTGGAGTGAGTAGTAGATATACAGTGTGATGGAAGTCAGATATGTTATGCATAATCTGTGAAGAGCAAATTCAGTATCTCCAAGGAAAATACCAAGAACTCACTGTATTTGCAAATGAATAGTCTGAGAGCAGAGGGCATGGCTGTGTATTACCATATGTAAGGTACCAGGTAAGAAGACATTGGTGTGAACACAGACACAGAGTTTCCTGCAATGATAAGGGAGGAGGCTGGGATAAAGTGGGCACTCAGAACCCAGAGAAAACAGGGGCAGCTCTAGGGCAGGTGCAGACGGTCGTCATGGGCTGCTTTCCTTCAGGGTCTGTGGCCTCCTCTGCATCTACCAGTTCCCCTCGGAGCCTCTCGACATTTATGTTGCTGTGGCCACCCCTGAGGTCTCTGGATTAGAAAAGTTTATTATAAGAAGAGGAAACATTCTCATTTATCCCAAAGCAGATGTAAGTAATGGAAGCAAAAAATGCACAGGAGGCCAGGTGGGGCTGTAGATACTGTCACCCCAGAATGTCAGTCTCACCACTAGTGCTGGAGAGGGATGGGAGTTTGATGGAGCTTCCCTAACAACTCTGTGGTCCAAGATAAGTCCAGCAAGACCATTGGTGCCTCCCAGAGCACAGTTGTCCATCAGGGATGTCCAGTGCTTCCCAGCAGCAGCCATGCCTCAGTGTCTCCACTGTGCACAGCCACTGTCTGGGAGGAGCTCCCAGGATGGGTGTCTTTGGCACACACCAGGTGGCAGGTGTTAAGAGTGCAGTGCAGCAGCTGGCTGCCTGGTCTATTGGTTTCCCTGATGCTGGAGAGATGGGAGGTGCATTTGCAGGGCCAGCACCCTGTTTGTGAATTTTTATGTAAAAACCCTGATTTTACTTCATTTTCTTGGAGGACATAGATAACTAAAAACAGAATCTGCAAAGAAATTGTAATTTTCAACTTTACCCCAAATTCATTGTTTCTTAATTCTGTGCAAGATCCAGACATATGATTGCCTTCCTCATGATAATTTATTCTATGTAAAACCAAAATCATTTTTTCTCCTATTCTTTGTTTCTGTTCAAGTACAGAGATCTTGAGCAAAGTAAGTTGGGTTCTTTCCACACACTAACCCTCACCTTCCCCAGAGAATGAGCAGAGATTGTCCTCACTCTGAGTCTAAGGGAGGAGCTGTTTCTACACAACTCAGAGCCTGCAGAGACCCCCCAGGTGCAGCTTCAGTGAGTCAGACATTTCTCCATGTGGGTGACCTCCACTGCCAGTGATTGCTGCTGAGGTCTAATTGTGGGTTAAGCATTACGACACCCTTTAGGTGATCACATCTCAAGCCCATTCTGAAAATCACCATGAACAGAGATAGTTCAGTGGCCATTCTCCTGACATAAGTTTCTCTTTATTACTTGGTTCCAAGTATGGAGAAAAATGTGACCCTATATTTGTCTGAAACCAACATCAGCATCTACTGCATTACGCTAGGAGACTCACTAATTGAACACAAGTGAGCTCGTTATTCTCATAGAAATGTAAGTATTTGGAAATTTCAGCGTGTTCTCCAGAACCTGTGCCTGCCAGCAACTGTGTTTCTCGGTGCACTCTTGGCCTGATGAAGCCCTCACAGACCCTCTCCCTCACCTGTGCCATCTCTGCATTCTCCATCACAACCAGTGTTTCCTTCTGGAGCTGCATCCATCAGCGCCCCCATGGGAGGTACTGGAGTGGATCGGGTGCATAGGTCATGGAGGGAGCACAAATTACTCCCCTCTTCTGAAGAGTCCAGTCACCATCTCCAGATCCATGTCCAAAAAGTAGTTCTTCTTACAGCTGAACTATGTGAGCAACAAACACATAGCCACGTATTTTAGAGCAAAAGACACAGTGAGGAAACCACAGTGTGAACTCATATCCAAGCCTCCCTGTGGGGGTGCATAGGACAGCCAGGGTTACTCAGGACACCAGGTTCCCTCAGGACACCAAGGGGCACTCAAGACCATTGTAGAGGCACGCCGGTAGCCGGGGGCTCTCGGGAACCATGGGGGAAAATCAGGACACCAAAGGGTGCTTGGTACAGCGGGGGGCTCAGGATTATTGTGGGGATTCAGAAAGAGCAGGTTCAAGGCTGTCATTAAGAAAGTTTATCAAACTCCACCAGTCATGTGATATTAGCTCGTTTTCACAGTGGTATAAAGAACTACCTGAGACGAGGAGTTTACAAAGAAAAGAGGTTTAGTTGACTCACAGTTCTGCATGGCTGGGGAGGCCACAGGAAACTTACAATCATGGTGGAAGGTGAAGGCGAAGCAAGGCACATCTCACAGTGCATCAGGAGAGAGAGGGGGAAGTGACACATACTTTTAAACTATCAACTCTTGTGAGAACTCACTCACTATGATGAGAACAACATGGGAGAATTGCCCTCATGATCCAATAACCTCTCACCTGGTCCCTCACTTGACATGTGTGGATTAGAATTTGAGATGATATTTAGGTGGGGAGACAAAACAAATCTATAGCAAATGTCTAGCTCTGTCCTGGAGTTGTTTCAGGGATCCAGTGTATCCTGTTGATAGAAACAGTGATCGCCATTCTAACTGGTGTGAGATGGTATCTCATTGTGGTTTAGATTTGCATTTCTCTGATGGCCAGTGATGATGAGAATTTTTTCATGTGTCTTTTGGCTGCATAAATGTCTTCTTTTGAGAAGTGTCTGTGAAAAAAAAGAAACAGTGACACCAAGCTCACACCATCAGTTGTAGCTGACAACATGCAAAGCCAAGAAATCTCAACTGAGATTTAGTGTGTGTGTCATGTCTGATGAAGTCATAAGCTCAGAGCAAGTGAATATGGAAAAGTGTATTATCTGCACAGTATAGGTGTCTGCTGAGTGCAGGGCAGGTCTCGCAGGAAAATCTAAAATGGCTTGAAAGAAGATGAAAGGAGACTGGCTCAGGGTTTTTATAATGGTTTAGTGGTGGCGGCAGAGAGAGGCTTCCCACTCACAGATTGGGGTTTATAAGGTTTGAAATTCCCACTGGCATTGAATGAAGAAGCTCCTGTGAGTCCAAACTAGATTCACATTGTGTGGCAAAAAAGGAGATGATGGAGGAGTGAGCCTTAAGTAATCAACTGTCATGCACCAAAAGATAGAGTGACAACTTATTCTAGGTAGCAAGAATAAAAATAATGAAAAAGAAATAAAATAAGGGTTCAGTATGGATGGACAAGACCCAGATCTACAGAAATGAGATGACTTTAGAAATATAAGGAAATAATAATGAGAAAAAGAAGGAGGGGATGGGGAATTAGGGTCCTGGCCTAATGTCTTGGGTAGAAGCTTCTCACAATCAAGGACTGTCAGCTTATTCTGCAGGTCTTAGGTGAGACGTCTGCTTCAAAACATCAGAAACTCCAGGCAATCAATGAGGATGCTCAGTTTAACTTCTCCTATTTGAGTAGATTTACAGTTGTGTGGAATTCTTAATTCTTTTTGGTTTGTTTTTAGGGACAGGCTCTCACACTGTTCCACAGCTTAAAGTACAGTTGTGTGATCATAGCTCACTGTAATTTCGAGCTCCGGACTCACGTAATCTTCCCATATTAGCCTCCTGAGTATCTAGAATTAGAGGGGAACGCCACCCCTCACCTCCTTATTCTTTAAAATATTTTTTCATAGAAATAGCGTCTCTTTATGTTGCGCAGGTTGGCTTCAATTTCCTGGTCTCATGGGATTTCCCTCACTTTGCTTCTGAAAGTGGTGTGATTATAGGGAAGATCCACTGCATCTGTCCTGAATTGATTCTTTAGTTGTAATACATGAAGCCAATAATTAACTGCCTGACTGTTTTGTGCAGTGAGTTAGTTAAAAGTTTCTGATAAGATTCCTTCCAATATGATTCAAGAGCAGTATTTTCTGCCGATGTTCCTTTCAGTTTCCCTATTGAAGATCAGAAGACACTGCGGAAAAGATGTAGTAAAAAGGCAGTTTTAACTCTTCATGATTGGGGCAGATATCACACAGGAATCCCTTTCCGTATTTTGTAACACATGCGTGCAATAGGACAAAGATGATCCCTTGGTGTAAAATCTATAAACGTATGGGCCTTTTAGCTACCAAGTCATAGGGTAATAACTGATGGACCCTGAGGAGTGAACCATGATTCCATAGTGCTAGTGGGAGAACCCTTGGCCAAGGGAGTTTACATTTTATGGAAACTGATAATTTTTATGTAGCGATGCCATTTTTTAAACATTCCCAGAAGATTGTGAGTGGGATTGACTCTGTCTTCTATGAACAATGACAGTGCCCTCCATGGTTAGATAATATTTTAAACTAGATTGAGCTGGAGTGGTTGCTGTATTGAATCACCATATTTTTTTAGTTTCATGTTAGCTTTTTGTGTGTTAGCATTTGCTTTAAAATGATATTAATCAGCCCTCTAGGAGGTAGAAATTCATCTGAGGGTTTCTTCCCTTGTTGTCTATCTCAACAGGATTTCCAGAAGACGTAAGAACCCTCTCTGTTCCTGAAAATATTCCAGGCAGGGCGCTGTGGCTCATGCCTCTAAACCCAGCACTTTGAGAGGCCGAGGTGGGCGGACCCCTTGAGGTTAGGAGTTTGAGACCAGCCTGGTCGGTATGGTGAAACCTCATCTCTACTAAAAATACAAAAATTCGCCGGGCGTGGTGGTGTACACTCGTAATCCCAGCTAGTTGAGAGGCTGAGGTGAGAGGATTGCTTGAACCCTGGAGGCGGGGGTTGCAGTGAGCCGAGATTGTGCCACTGCACTTCAGCCTGGGCGACACAGCGAGACTCCGTCTCAAACAAAACAAAACAAAAATTCCAAAGTTGTGCACCCTCTGAAAGCATATGTACTTAATTCTCATTTTTAATTTATTAAAAAGCTCTAATAAGTTCAATGTTTCCTGCCTTCTCAGTTGATTTCGTAACACATAGAAGAATATATCCTAAATGAAAGTTTGTGTTCTTAATACAAATTACTGGTTAATAACCTTTAGTTTTATTATTGAGGTATTATCCATCAATGTTAATCAATACTCTCAATGGGACTCTTACCTAAAGAATATACAAAATATTTTCCTGATCATGACATAAAATAGATGTGAACACATTCTTAGCATTCAGCCATGTCTCTTGTCTATTATATTGTAAACCACATGCTAACTTTGATTTTATTGGGAATTGTTCTAATTTCTTTCTTTTTCCCACTTCTCTGGTTTTTTTTTAACTATAAGTTTTAGGGTACATGTGCACAACGTGCAGGTTTGTTACATATGTATACATGTGCCATGTTGGTGTGCTGCACCCATTAACTCGTCATTTAACATTAGGTATATCTCCTAATGCAATCCCTCCCCCCTCCCCCCACCCCACAACAGGCCCCAGTGTGTGATGTTCCCCTTTCTGTGTCCATGTGTTCTCATTGTTCAATTCCCACCTAGGAGTGAGAACACGCAGTGTTTGGTTTTCTGTCCTTGTGATAGTTTGCTGAGGATGCTGGTTTCCAGCTTCATCCATGTCCCTACAAAGGACATGAACTCATCATTTTTTATGGCTGCATAGTATTCCATGGTGTATATGTGCCACATTTTCTTAATCCAGTCTAACATTGTTGGACATTTGGGTTGGTTCCAAGTCTTTGCTGTTGTGAATAGGGAATTGTTCTAATTTCAAACTAGTTAATTTTTATCTTCATGCAGCTAGATTATTATGTGTGGCTATTTATTCAGAGAGTGATAAAGACAACATTAACAATTTTCACTGCAGGCATGTCTAGGCAACTCCCTGTGCACAATGACCCTGGGGCGTTGGAGATTCTATGGGGACTCTTCCCTACCTGCCTAGGAGAGTTCTCTGCCTTCTACCTCTATCATTTTCCTCTTTGAAGAAGTACATCTAACTGTCATTAGAATAGAGACAAAGACAAGTCTTAACTGCTTCCAGCTGAGGGGGGATGCTGTTTGGGGAAGATCTCTCTTGGAGGCCTGTCTAAGGGACCCCAGGAAAAGGGAGCCATTATCCCAGGCTTCAGTTGCATGAGCATTTGGAGTTTGATGGTCTGAAAATGAGAAAAGGCAAATCGGTTTATTAGAAGACATGTATGAAAACCTAACAAGGTGGTCAAGGTGATAAGGACAGTTTGAAAGAAAATTCCAAGGCTGCTGACATGCCCAGATAACTGCGGCTGTAGTTATGCCTGCTAAGATTTGGGTGCATAGGGCTTGGCTTTTGTTAGCTCCCTGGGATTTATTTTCGCAAACAAAGAAACCTCCAGGTTAGGGGCACCCTATTCATTCCCATCACCTGGCATGATTTAAAGGATAATTGCTTAGAATTAAAATATTGATCCAAATTTTTTATATTCCCCATCACTTTTTGTTTCTTCTGGGCTGTAGCCAGAGATCATTGATTGGCGCTCAGGAATAAGCAGTCAGTCTAAAATGCAGGCAAATACTTAAACAACTGAGGAGATTAGAATTTAAAGACAAGTGTATGATATGTTTTGAAATATGATGTTTCTCTTTCCAGTTTTGGTTTTTGTCAGCAGCAAATAATGATAAGACTGAGTTGTTTGCAAAATAAACTTTAGTCTTAAACTTGGCCTGATTATTTGCATAAAGTGCAGCAAGAATATTAATAATAATTCTGTAGGAAAAGCCTGCAAGCACCAGGAGCTTCACAGTCTAACACTATGAGCACGTGCATCCTCACGCAACTCACTGAATATTTCCAAGTCAGCCTGTTCCGATCTTAAATGCCATCCAGTGGTATCTGCCCCAGGTACACTAATACATGGGTCCTGCTTCTCTCTGCAGCTGCCTCTCTCCTCAGATTTCAGGTTTTGTTTATTGTTTGTTTTCTCTCTGATATAAACTCAGATATGTTGAAGGTTTTCTTTTTTTTATTTGTAGTTGTTCAGCTTTGTTGTTAATGAGGTCAGAATAAGATCATAGTTTACACATTTTTACATTCCCATACCGAGTAGCTGCTTTTCTCTATCAAATCCATTAACTGAGAGAACAATCACATTTCGTTACAAGTGAACAGTTAAATAGTTTGGCATATATTTCTGTGCTGGAATCTAATGCAGCTTGAAATCAAGTCATGCCTCACTCATTGAAAAAAACATGGTTAAATTCTCAAAGAATTGTGCTGAGTGAAAGAAACTAAGGAATTGAGAGTAAATTTTACGTGATACATTTGTAGAAATTTTAGAAGATGCCACTATTATAAATTAACATGGAGAAGATTTAAATGTTTCTGAGAATATGCTATTGGGAGTGATGGGGATGTGAGTTAAATTTCAGAGGAATAAGAGAAAGATTTAGGGATTAATTTATTCAAACCTTGATTGAAGTGCTGAGTAAATGGTTGCAAACATAGGTCTACATTTTTCAAATCATTCACCATAAATTTGAATTATTTATTAATTACACTCGAATAAAGCAATAAAGAAACTGATGAGATAATATTTGACTGAATTGCAGCAATAAATACATCGATATTAACACAAGGAATATAACTGACTTCCAAAAACATACACACGAACCGTGGTTCACTCTGCGTATTTAGGTAAATCACAGAAAGTTGTCATAACAGATGGGGAATCCTGCAGACTTCACTAGGCATGGGCCATGCTGCCCTGGAGTTGTCTCAGGGGAGCTGCCTCCTCCAGAGGTTAGAGCACAGTCCCAGGTAATAGGACTAAATTTTTAGATGTGTTATCTTAGACACACTGCACAACTGCTGTGTTCTCTATGTAAATTATCTCCTGTAAAATATAACATTGAAGCCTGCATTAAATATATTGTGTAAATATGTAAGAATAAAAGAAAGTTATGAGAGCTAAGTGTTAATCAAGGCACAAGCATATAATATATAACTATATTTTCCTGAATGATGGATTTACTACCAGTTTCCCCCAGGACACTTCATCTGCCCTGAGCCCAGCCTCTCCTCAGATGTCCCACCCCAGAGCTTGCTATATCGTGGGGGACATGCAAATAGGGCCCTCCCTCTACTGATGAAAACCAGCCCAGCCCTGACCCTGCAGCTCTGGGAGAGGAGCCCAGCACTAGAAGTCGGCGGTGTTTCCATTCGGTGATCAGCACTGAACACAGAGGACTCACCATGGAGTTTGGGCTGAGCTGGGTTTTCCTCGTTGCTCTTTTAAGAGGTGATTCATGGAGAAATAGAGAGACTGAGTGTGAGTGAACATGAGTGAGAAAAACTGGATTTGTGTGGCAGTTTCTGATAACGGTGTCCTTCTGTTTGCAGGTGTCCAGTGTCAGGTGCGGCTGGTGGAGTCTGGGGGAGGCGTGGTCCAGCCTGGGAGGTCCTTGAGACTCTCCTGTGCAGCCTCTGGATTCACCTTCAGTAGCTACCACATGAACTGGGTCCGCCAGGCTCCAGGGAAGGGGCTGGAGTGGGTGGCATTTATATCGTATGATGGAAGTAATAAACACTATGCAGACTCCGTGAAGGGCCGATTCACCATCTCCAAAGACAATTCCAAGAACACGCTGTATCTTCAAATGAACAGCCTGAGAGCTGAGGACACGGCTGTGTATTACTGTGCGAGAGACACAGTGAGGGGAAGTCATTGTGCGCCCAGACACAAACCTCCCTGCAGGAACGCTGGGGGGGAATCAGCTGCAGGGGGCGCTCAGGAGCCACTGGTCAGAGTCAGCCCCGGAGGCAGGTGCAGATGGAGGCTGTTTCCTGTCAGGATGTGGGACTTTGTCTTCTTCTGACAGTTCCCCAGGGAACCTCTTAAATTTAGAAAACTATTCCTAACAATGTCTTTTCTATGCATATAAGGACCTTTTCTCCCTGGCACAAAATGCAGATTGACGCTGACACGGATGAAAATTCCTCAACCATGGTCACAACCATCAGAGTCCAGAGTAACCTCAGGGCTTCCCGGTGAGTCTTCTCCAGTCAGACCCAGGACAGGGACCTCAGTGAGATTCCCTGACTGGAACAGTCTTTACGGGTCCTGGTCACAGACAATAGAGAGGCTGAACCAGGGTCAGCGTCATGTAGAACCTCACAGATTTCACGTCTGATCCTCCTCCGGACACGAAAGTATGCAAATCAGTATCAGGAGCGATCTGGTGCTTCTTTTGTTCCTAATCCATTAACTTTCTTTTTTCGTCGTTTTTCTCCTTTTTCCATTTGTTTTTCCTGCTTTTTGCAAAAGGAAGATGTTTTCCCTGTGAGATGTAGGGGATGACAATTTTGGGGGATGGCTGGAACATCCAATATCCTCAGGGCCGACCATCAGTAAGTGCAGGTTGGAAGTCTCAGAAAGAGCTGAAGCTGCTTAATCACCGTGGAGTTTTACCTTCTCCAGTTCTGCTCTGATGGAAACAGGGCAAGCAGGTTATCAATGATAATCTACCTAACATAGAGTCAACCGATTCCAGTTTCAATAACGTCTGTTAAAAATTCACACCACCACATGGATTAGTGTTTTGTCAAATCAATACACAGTATTGTCCAGCTAAGTAGACACAAAGACGGACCGTTGCCCATGGAGACAAACATTAACCTGAGTTGTAGGTTCTTACAGTGTTAAAGGTGTAAAACTGATTATTTAAAATGAGGCTATTTTTCTTTTTGCTGTTGAGTTGTAGAAGTTTCTTTTACATTTGGACATTAAAACTTTTTTAGATATATGGCATATTATCCAATTCTGTAGGTTGTAGTTACTTTGTTGCTTTGCAGAATCTTTTTCATAGTCTATTCCCACTTGTTCAATTCTGCTTTTTTTGTAGGTGATTTGAATGTAATATCCTGAAAAAGATGCTAATTTTTTGAGGGTTGGGAGTTTTACAATTACAGGTATTTCAGTTAGATATTTGAGGCATTTGGAGTGAATTTTTGTGTTTATTCTAACCTAAAATTCTTAATTCTTTTCATGGGAAAATCCGGTTTTCATACCACCCTCTTTGGAAGACACTACAATGTAGCCATGTCATATTGATGGTTCTCATGCTAAAAATCAGCTCGTCATCAATATGTGGGTTTATGTCTAAGCTCTGTGTAGGTATTTATGCCAGAACTTTCTATGTTTTTAACAAATGTTGAGGCCTGGAAGTGAAATGCCTAAAGCTTTCTTCTTGCCTTGTTACAGATATTGGACCAAAATATTCTAACCTTTTACTATTGAGTGTAATAATAGCTGTGGCCTTTCTTAACAGCTTTTATTATGTTCAAGTTGTTCTCTTGTCTTCCTACTTTGTTCATAGTTTTTATAATGAAACTGTTTTTTTCAAATTCTTTTTCTGTGTCTGATGAAATGTTACTGAGATATTTTTTCTTTAGTTTTTTAATGTGGTGTACCAAACTGATTGATTTGAGAATGTTGAATCAAGTATGCATCTCAGGAAGAAATTTGATTTGGTCATGGTGTACGGTCTTCTAAAAAGCTTTGGAGCTCAGTTTACTATTGTTGGGGATTAATTCATGTCTACTAATGATATTGGTCTGTAGTTTTCTTTTATTGTGGTGCCTTTGTCTATTACTGGTAATACTATCATGGTAGCCTCATAGAAAGAGTTTAGAAGGTATATGGCAGACTACCTTTAAAATAGATGTTATCAGTGGAGAAATGGTGATAGTTTTTCTTCACTTTTCTGTTGGGAAGAATTTTATGTTGTTTAAAAGATATTCAGAATGACTTAACCTGGTTTATGAGCTTTCCTTCTATTCCTTTCTTCCATTCTTTTTGAAGAACTGCTTACCTTTCCTATTTATTTTTAAGTTTGTTTTTAGACTTATGCAATCCATTTTGAGGTGAAACTTGGTGGAATTTTTTCTAATAAATTAGAAAAAATAAGTCATTTAATTGACTATTTTATTCAGGTTGATTTGTTTAATATTTGCTAAAGGCCAGTTCTTTAAGCTATGACAGGTAATAAATCCCAAATGGCAGTACCTCATTGTTTACTTAGGTTTTGTACTTATATTTTTCAGAGGAAGAACCACTACTGTAAATTGTAAATAGCCAAGACATAATTGTATTGTATGCAAATCTGTGACTGTTTACAGTGTCATCTCTGAGAAACATAAAGTTTATTTACTATATATATATAAAGAGTTTGGAAGGTTGACTCCTCACCAATTTTTGAAAGAGTTACAGAAGGGCTGGCATTTCTTCTTTAAATGTTCAGGTTCATTTCATGATGTAACATATAACCTATCATGGAGAATGTTCAATGTGTGCTTGAGAAGGATGTATATTACGTGACTCTTCATTGGAAGGTTCTGTAAATATCATTCAGATAAATTTGTTCCATAGTGTTGTTCAAGTTCAGAGGCACATTAAGAATTTTCTTTCTGGATTAGCTAAACATTATGGTCATGAGGTATTAAGGTCTTCTGTTATTTTTGTGTTGTTTTCTATTTCTTTATATCTCTTACAGTTTGCTTAATGCAGTTATATTTGTATTTGTACACATGTGTAAAACCAAAAATCATAATTGCTAAATGAGTTTTATGGCACAGTCACATTATAAGTAATATTTTTCCAAATGCTACCATTGCCACTAAAGTCCTCCTGGAGTCTGACATCTGCTCTGGGCACTGCCTTCTTCTCAGGCGTCCCACATTGCAGCTTGCTATAGAGAAGGAGGGAGGGCCCCTCTCCTGGTGAAAACAAGCCCAGAGCTGACCCTGCAGCTCTGGGAGAAGAGCCACAGCCCTGGGATTCCCAGGGGTTTCCATTTGGTAATCAGGACTGAACACAGAGAACTCACTATGGGGTGTGAATTAAGCTGAATTTTTCTTGTTGGTATTTTAAAAGGTGACTCATAGGGAACTAGAGTGAGTGAGAGTGAGTGGATATGAGTGAGAGAAACAGTGGATATGTTTGGCAGTTTCTGACCAGGATTTGTGTGTATTTTCAGGTGTTCAGTGTGAGGTGGAGCTGATAGAGCCCGTAGAGGACCTGAGACAACCTGGGAAGTTCCTGAGACTCTCCTGTGTAGCCTCTAGATTCGCCTTCAGTAGCTTCTGAATGAGCCGAGTTCACCAGTCTCCAGGCAAGGGGCTGGAGTGAGTAATAGATAGAAAAGATGATGGAAGTCAGATACACCATGCAGACTCTGTGAAGGGCAGATTCTCCATCTCCAAAGACAATGCTAAGAACTCTCTGTATCTGCAAATGAACAGTCAGAGAACTGAGGACATGGCTGTGTATGGCTGTACATAAGGTCCCAAGTGAGGAAACATCGGTGTGAGTCCAGACACAAAATTTCCTGCAAAAAGAAGAAAGGAGTCTGGGCCAAAGGAGACACTCAGCACTCACAAAACAGGTGCAGCCCCAAGGCAGGTGCAGATGGAGGGAGGGTAAGGGCTGCTTTCCTTCAGGATCTGTGGTTTCCTCTGCTTCTAATATTTCCCCTCTGAGCCTCTGTACATTTATGTTTTGTGCCCACCATGAGGTCCCTAGATTAGAAAACTAATTTAAAAGAGGAAATATTCTCATATGTCCCAAAAACAGATGTAAGTTTTGGAGGCATAAAAATGCATAGGAGCCGGGTGAGTCTGTAGACACTGCCACCCCACAATGCCAGACCCACAACTAGTGCTGGAGAAGGGTGGGAGTTTGATGGAGCTTCCCTGATGACCCCGTGGTCCAAGCTAAGTCCAGCAAGGCCATTGGTGCCTCGCTGAGCACAGTTGTCCATCAGGGATCTCCCATGTGTCCCAGCAGCAGCCATGCCTCAATCTCTCCACTGTGCACAGCCATTGTCTGGGAGGAGCTCCCAGGATGGGTGTCTTTGGCACACACAGGTGATGGGTGTTAGAGTGCAGTGCAGCAGCTGGCTGCCTGGTCTATTGGGCTCCTGGATATTGGAGGGATTGGAGGTGCATTCTCAGGGCCAGCACGCTTTGTCAATTTTTATATAAAAACCATGTGATTTAATTCATTTTCTCAGATGACATAGATAATTAATAACACAATCTGCAAACAATTGTAATTTTCAACTTTACCCCAAATTTGTTGTTTCTTAATTCTGTGCAGGATCCAGACATGGTACTGCCCTTCTCATGAGAAATTGTTCGATCGAAACTGAAACCAGTTGTTTCTCCTATTCTTTGGTTTCTTCCACGTGCAGAGATCTTGATTAGAGCAAGTTTGGTACTTTCCACACACTCACCCTCACCTCCCCAGATAAAGAGCAGAAGTTCTCCTTAGACTGAGTCTGAGGGAGGAGCTGTTCCTGTACCACTCAGGGCCTGCGGAGACCCCCCAGGTGCAGCTTCACTGAGTCAGGTGTTTCACTCCCTGTGATTGCTGCTCAGGTCTAATTGTGGCTCGGAATTAGGACAGTCTTCAGGTTATCACAGGTCAATCCTATTGTAAAAATCATCGTTATCACACACCGTGGTAATAATTCAATGTTCATTTTTCTAAACAGCAGTTTCTCGTTTTTATTTGGTTGCAAGTTTGAGGAAAGGAGCATGTGATAATACTTTTTATTCTAACCTCAAAATCTACTGAATTGTTCTAGGAGACTCACAAATTGGACAGGAGTGAGCTCTTTATGCTCATAAAAAATGCATGTATTTGGGATTTTCACCGTGTTGTCCAGAACCTGTTAACATCGACAACTGTGTTTCGCAGTGCACTTCTGGCTTGAGATCCTCACAGACCCTCTCCCTCACCTGCACTGTCTCTGGATTCCCCATCATAACCAGTGTTTCCTGCTAGAATTGTATCTGCTTGCCCCTGGAAGGTGGACAGGAGTGGATCAGGTGCATGGGTTGTGAAGGGAGCACAAATTACAACGCACTTCTCAAGAGTCCATATCCACATCCAAGAAACAGTTCTTACAGCTGAGCTCTGTGCCCAGTGAACACACAACTACGCATTTTGAAGCAAAAACACAATGAGGGGCCTTCATTGTGAGCCTAGACACAACCCTCCCTGCAGGGGTGAATAGGAACAGCAGGGGGCATTCGGGGCAGTATGGGGGCTTAGGATGATTGTTGGGGGTCAAGATGAGCAGGATCAAGACTTAGCATCAGGGCAAGTACAACAGGGCAGAAAAGGGGCTGTAGATGTGGGTTGTTCTCACCATCATATTTCACCACCAGACACCCTCCACTGCATCTCTTCTAATGTGTCTGAGTGTTGATAAGATTAGAAAATGGCATTTATGTAAATAGTAATGTATACCCACATGGAGGTGCATCCAGTTGTCTTCCCCATCTTATGTGGACCTTGTCCATCAAGCGCTAAGTCCCTGTATTTACTTGAGTACCTCACACATTATGGTCAAAACAGGTAGGGTCTCTTTTTATCATGGTCTCTCCTCCTCCCTTCTCTCTCTGTCACACAAAAACACATGAACTGACACACACACAGAGCTTCCCAACTTTAATTATCTGATGTATTGAAGCAAATTGATTAGTGTGCAGCTTTTCTGCTTTGCCTGCTATTCATGTTATGTAAAAATAAGAACCATGTGTTTCTCAGCTTGTTACTTCTCTAAGCTAAGTAGCATCTTTGTTTATTATACCCAGAGACCAAAAGCGATCCAACTGTTATTCAGCAGCTTAACTGGTGAACAAATTGTGGAAAATTCATTTACTGGAATAATACCCACTGTTACAATTAAGTACTGCTGGATGCACTCCACACCGTGCTTAAAATAACAAGTACCTGAATAAGTAAAATAAGTCAAACAAACAAAAGTGCATACATGCGATTCCACTTCTATAATTTCTATAAAGTAAAAATGAACTTAAAGTTACATAAAAAGATCTGTAGTTGACTGGGGACATGGTACAAGAAGAGATGGTATAGAAAGGAGAACCGACAGGAGAGCAAAAGGAAATTTCTAGGATAATTGATTTTTTCTCTGTTAGTAAAAGTGAGGATTATGTCACTATTTGTAAAATTGTACACTTTATGTAAAGATTCTTATTTGCTAATTTCACCTCATTAAAATATTGCAAATTTTAAAATGTCTAATTTGGTAGAAAAGGTAGTAGAGAGAGATGAATAAAATACATAAAATTCAGAGAGTCCTGAATACACACATGAATGGACCATGGGTCTCACTGTACTTTGAGGGAGACACTAGAATACAAAAACATAATGACAGGATTTCAGTACATGAAAGGAGCTTCCCAGACCCCAGGAGGCATGTCCAACTGCATCCTGGAGTTAACTCAGGGAGCAGGCCTGCCCTTTGGAAGGAGCCGTGACACCAAGCTCCCAGCATCCATTGTAGCCGACACCATGCCAATGCCAAGAGATCTCCACTAAAATTTTCTGTGGATGTTGAGTCTGATTATGCCACACACTCACACCAAGTGAGTATGGTAAGGATAGTTACCTGCATCCTTAAGGTGTCTGCTGAGAGCAGGGCAGGTCTCTCATTAAGGTCCAAAGTGGCTTGATAGGGCAGGGAAGGAGACTGGCTCAGGGTTGTTATCATGGTTTGGTGGGGAGCGGGGCAGAGCATCCTACTTGCAGGAAGGGTTTTGTGGGGTTTCAAGGTCAAATTGGCATCAAATGAGGGAGCTCCTGTGATTTCTAACTAGATTTACCTTGTATGCTTAAAAAAAGAGATGATGGAGGAAAGAGCCTGAAGTTCTCAGCAGTCAGGCCTAAACACAGAGTCTGATGACTTACTCTAAATAGCAAGTATACAAATGATGAGTAAGAAAAGAGACAAGACTCCAATATGGGTGGACAACAGCCAGGTCTGCAGAAAATGAGAAGACTGTTTATAAGCAAAGAATAATGAGTAGGAGGAGGACATGGAGGAGGATTCTGGTCCAATGTCTTGTGTGGAAGCTTTTCATGATTTGAGATCATCAGCTTATTCTGAAGGTCTTAGGTCACCTGTCTTCTTCAAAATATCAGAAGTGCCTGATGATATGTGAAGATGCGCAGTTTAACTTCCTCTATTTGAGTAGCTTTACAATTGTGTAAAATTCTTAATTAATTAATTTTTTTTTGAGACGGAGTCTCACTCTCTTGTGCAGGTTGGACTGCAGTGGTGTGATCATAACAGAGCTCACGGTGATTTTAAATTCCTGTCTCATAGAATCCTCCCACCTCAACCTCCTGACTAGCAAGTAGCTAGGTTTCCAGGGCCCTTCATCTACACTTGGCCGGTTCTTTTCATTCTTTTTTTTTTTTTTTTCTTTTTTTTAGGTGGAGTTTCCCTCTTCTTGCCCAAACCAGAGTGCAATGGCGCCATCTCAGCTCACTGCAATCTCCCCCTCCCAGGTTCAGGTGATTCTCCTACCTCAGCCTCCAGAGTAGCTGGGATCACAGGCATGTGACACCATGCCCCGCTAATTTTGTATTTTTGGTAGAGATGACGTTTCTCCATGTTGGTCAGGCTGGTCTCAAACTCCCTACCTCAGGTGATCCTTCCACCTCAGCCTCCCAAAGTGCTGGAATTACAGGCGTGAGGCACCACACCTGGCCTCTTCATTTTTATTCATATATTCCTTCAGCAGCCACTATGTCTTCCCACTGATTTCTTCAGTTTCTGCCTTTTCCTTTTGAATAAGGCTGTTACTCCTGAGGGAAGATGGGAGGTGGGCCTGGACAGGGACTTGGTGCATTCCTCTCTCCCCTCCCAGTTCTTATTGGTTTCTCCAGTGTCTGTAGAACAGTGGTTTTGGTGGCTTTACCTCTGCAGATAATTTCTCCTGCAATGTAGTGCTGATGGGGAGGTGTGTCTGGATGCACTTCAGCTGTAGTTGCTGTTTTGCTTTCCCTGACAGAACCATCCCAAGGGGTAGAGGCTGGAGCATTTTGTGATGTATCCCCAGTACTGAAGAAAAAGGCTTCAATAGCAGGAGGAATCTCTCAACTGTATACACTTTGAGAATTTAAACAATAACTTCTCTATCACACTCAAATTGAAACCACCCAATGAATACGTCTACTTTAATCGTGTGCTAACTTAAATGGCATTTGGCAGCCTCTGTCCCAGAAAAGATTATCATCTGCTCCTGTTTATTTCCCTGCAAGTCTTTATGTCTGTTCAGATTTCAGATATATTGTTTGTCCTATAACATCAAAAATTTGATGTATATATGCTAATTTGCAGATCAGTAAGTTTAGTATTTGTTATAAGAATAGTAACATATTTTTATGGGGTGCTTACATCTCTAAGCTGAGAAGCACCTCTATGTGTAATAGTAAGCAACTAGAAATGGTACAAATATCAAGAAGATACATAGATAAACAGTAATGGCATGCTAATTTATGGTAATAACATCCATCATGAGAATCAATACATTGTTGATGCTCAACATGTTTGCATCATAAGTAGTTATGTGCGACAAGCCACACAAATAAAACACATACTATGTAATTCCTGTATAATAAATTCTTGAAACTCAAAACTAAGGTATTAAATGTGAAGGACTGACTCAGAATATGGTGGGGAAGAAAATATTTGGGAAGGAGGAATTGTAGAGGAACACAAGGAAACTTTTAAGTGTAATTTGTTTATTCATTATTTGGATGGCTTTTGGGGATGCACAGGTGAGCACGAGTGGAATAACATTTTGTTTTGTTTGTTTGTTTGTTTGTTTTTTCTGAAGAGATGTGGTCCTACTCTGCAACCCAGGCTGGAGTGTAGTGGTGGGATCATAGTTCAATGTAGCCTCGAACTTCTGGTCTCCAACAATACTCCTGCATCTGCCATGTAAGTAGCTGGAACTACCGTTGTGTGCCAGCAGGCTTGGCTTGAGTACTTATTAAACCACACACTTTTTGCAATATTTAATGTATAGTAATAATGTCTCAATAAGACTATTACAAATCAATGAATGAATAATTTGTTCAGTACAGATTTATGGAAAAATAGACACTAACATGATGAATGTCTGACATTTATGAAAATACAACTGCATGAAATGTGCTTCTCTTTACATTCATTAGGTAAACACAATAGTGCATACACATCACACCGTGCTTTCATTACAGGAAGAAAGATCTGAAAATGTCACTGGGGTGAACCACATTGTGCTGGGCTTGGTTCAGGGAGCAGTCAGGCCCAGTGTTGTGACCTTCAACAACAGAATCCTAAAAAATAATAAAAGAGGCTGCCCCAAGGTCCCCATCAGTTCCTGGACTCGCCATGTGTCTGGGCCGTATCAGTGCATCCGGAGCCCCCTGGTGGCTGTAGTGATTCCTCGCTTGCCGTGCTGAGGTCTCCCTGTAGATTATGTTGGGTTTTCTGAGGCCGTTTTGCTATTTAAGACCCACTCCCTGGGACAGAGCGATTCCCTCTCAACCTGATGGAGGTTCTGAACTACAAATAACGTTAAGTGAATCCTGGTGTGTCTGAACTCACGTGATTGTTACATTAAGCTGCTGTTGCAATCTGTTTCCTCACCTGGGACAAGAGGAGCCAGGACATAGTGAGTTGAGGCTCCAGGAAGATAACTGAATTCTCAGAGGGCACAGCCAGCATCCTCCTCCCAGGGAGAGCCTAAAAGACTGGGGCCTCCCTCATCCCTTTTCACCTGTCCATACAGAGGCACCACCCACATGCAAATCTCACTTAGGCACCCACAGGAAACCATCACACATTTCCTTAAATTCAGGGTCCAGCTCACATGGGAAATACTTTCTGAGAGTCCTGGACCTCCTGTGCAAGAACATGAAACACCTGTGGTTCTTCCTTCTGCTGGTGGCAGCTCCCAGATGTGAGTGTCTCAAGGCTGCAGACATGGAGATATGGGAGGTGCCTCTGATCCCAGGGCTCACCGTGGTTCTCTCTGTTCACAGGGGTCCTGTCCCAGGTGCAGCTACAGCAGTGGGGCCCAGGACTGGTGAAGCCTTCGGAGACCCTGTCTCTCACCTGCGCTGTCTATGGTGGCTCCATCAGCAGTAGTGATTACTACTGGGGCTGGATCCGCCAGCCACCAGGGAAGGGACTGGAGTGGATTGGGCATATCTATTATAGTGGGAGCACCTACTACAACCCATCTCTCAAGAGTCGAGTCACCATCTCAGTAGACACGTCCAAGAACCAGTTCTCCCTGAAGCTGAGCTCTGTGACCGCCGCGGACACGGCCGTGTATTACTGTGCGAGAGGCACGGTGAGGGGAGGTGAGTGTGAGCCCAGACAAAAACCTCCCTGCAGGGAGGCGGAGGAGCGGGCGCAGGTGCTGCTCAGGACCAGCAGGGGGCGCGCGGGGCCCACAGAGCCCGAGGCCGGGTCAGGAGCAGGTGCCGGGAGGGCGGGGCTTCCTCATCAGCTCAGTGGTCTCCCTCCTCGCCAGGACCTCAGCTGTCCCCAGGACTCCTCTTTCTTTATTATCTGTGGTTCTGCTTCCTCACATCCTTGTGGTAGGAAAGGAAGGAGGAAGGCAAATTTTCCTCTTAGAGTCAAAGTGTCACTAATTACTAGGAACTTTCCTACAAGTTCCTGAATGTCCCATTTTTCCTTCTTAATTAAAAAAAATATTCTAATACTTCTCACCATCTCTTGATTTGTGTCATCAGTTGAATTGTGCTGTCTTTGAAATTCAAATGCTGAAACCTTAAATCCAATTGATCTATATTGGAATTTTAAGGATGGAATTAAGGTTAAATGTGATCATAAGTCTGAGATTGTAATGCAATAGATCTGTTGTCTTTATAAGAAGTGAAAGAGTCACCAGAGACCTCTCACTTTTCCTGTGCACGCAGAGAAGAGGCCATGTGGAGACATAGTGGACTAGAAGGTGCAAGCCAAGAAGAAGCCGCACCAAGAACCAACCCTGCCAGCACCTGGACCTTGGACATTCAGACTTCAGAATGGTGAGAAAATCAATATTTGTTGTTTAAGCCACCCACTCCTGTTGTCTTCTTATGAAGACCCAGACAGACTAATACCACATAACTCTGTTAGCTCCTGGAGGGAGAAGCAGCCCCCTGAGGCTGGGCACATCTCTCAGATTTCCATATGAAGTTGGCAGAAATAGTAGTTCTCATATCAAAATGTGTCATGGCCCTGTTGGCCTTTTTTTTTTTTTTGACGGAGTCTCGCTCTGTGGCCAGGCTGGCGTGCAGTGGTGCAATCTCAGCTGACTACAACCCCCGTCTCCTGGGTTCAAGCAATTCTCCTTCCTCAACCTCCTGAGCAGCTGGGACTACAGGTGTCCACCACCATGCCAGGCTATTTTTTTTGTGTGTATTTTTAGCAGAGACAGGGTTTCACTGTGTTAGGATGGTCTCAAATCTCCTCACTGCATGATCTGCCTGCCTCAGTTTCCCAAAGTGTTGGGATTAAAAGTGTGAGCCACCGCACCTGGCACCTGTTGGCCATTCTTGGTGCAGTGTCTCTGAAACCAGCCCTGCTGCCTGTACCACAAAATTTTCTTTTATCTTTCATGTGGATATAACAAATGCACAATGAGGACCAGCTGCATGGAGACTGACCACTGAACATCTTCTGCTGTCTCCTAAGTAAGTCACAGGAAAACACACCAACATCACCAACATAACTGTTTTCCTTCAACTTCCTCGAACGAACTATAGAAATGATCCCTTAAAGTATAGTCTATTCCTTCAACTTTCACAATTTGCACTGAATCCCTTCCTAAGTTAGGAGCTACACAGGGTCTGAGTTCTGTTCCCTTTCTCCCAGTCTTCCCCAAGTATCAAGGACAGAATAGATTTAAATTAAATTTGGCCGTCCATGCCCCCAACACCACATCGGTTTCTAACATCCTTGTCATGTACCCATCCTTCTGCGGGCACCCCACATCAGGTTGCCCAGGAATGGCCAGAAGCTGGCATCACTTTATGGGCTGAGGCTACAAGTTATACAGACGTGTGATTTCAGTCACACACACTCTACTGCAGGACACACCTGTGTTCTGAGGAGCTCAGGCGCCTGCTGATCTCAGGTCTTCTCTAATAAATTACACACCTCTTATGAATGAAGGTCCAGATGGCCCCATCAGCTGCAGAGCAGTGGATTAAAGCTCATGGGTGGGTCAGTCAGGCAGAAGTCAGACAATGGGATAATAGAAGTCAGACAATAGTCACTGAGGTTCCCAGTGTATTTTAATGGAATAAAACAATATTAGCAACAAAGGGCCAGTAAAGAAGACTGGCTCTTGAAGGTATTTAAGGACCAGGAACTTTATTTGGGGGGAAAGTGAGAGACACCTTTACATGGAAAGCCCTAAAGCACATACAGCAGCTGACAGAGTGGCCACTGTGCACATGAGGGCTGAGGAGACGGATGGTAGGTTACGTTGCTCCAAGATGTTCCTGGGTGTGTGATGGTTAGACTCCTCATGCATATAGAAATAAGAGCTGGACTCAGGGAGAAACAAGGGACATACCCCATAGAAAAGGAAGAAAAAAAACAGATGGGCACCCCTGGAGAGAGCTCATTAGATTTGGTAGGTTTGAGATGAAAATTACTTCCAAAGGTTTTGATATTCTAAGCTAAATATGAATCTCTTCAATAAAGTGAGAATTAAAAGAAGAATGGAGCTAGGAGTTGAGAGAGGAAACAAATTATGAGAGAGCAGAAAGCAAATCCACCAAAACTGTCACATGACAGAGGCCAGAATGGAGCTGATGCAGCTACTTCACTATTCTGCAGACCTAGTTGACCATGTGGAGAAGGGGTTCGAACAAACGGGGACGTTCTCCAACCTTCCAAAACAACCTCCTTCTTATGCATATGCAGTAATCATGATTCTCAGGGTGGCCTTCCCAAGTTGCCTGTTCTTACCTCTTCCCCCAGGGGTAGAGTGTCTTTTCCAACCCACAGTGGTTTCTCTGCCATGTCCTCAGCTTCTCCTCCATTGTACTTAACCTGAAGATTAAGGATTTCATCTGGATGGAGTCTCCTTGGAATCGTCTGTTTTCTTTGGTTTCTGTTGACCACATCACAGGCCATAGGACTCAGGTTTTAGTGGATTTCCCCTGGAGACAGTGGAGGTGAATCCAGGCGTTCCACAGTCCTTACCGTTCTTCTCTTCCTGTCAGCACTGCAGGGCAGCAGATAAGGGAGCTGACTGTGGATTTTTCAGATCCCCGGGAAAAAGCCTGCAAGGACTAATAGTTTCACATCTAACACCATTAGCACATGCATCCAAAATTTAAAAAAAATCCTCAATAAGTATTTCCAGGTTAGCCTGTTCCTCTCTCAATGCCATCCCGTGGCACCTGCCCTGGGTTCGGTAACATGTGGGCCCCAGTCCTCTCTGCAGGTGTCTGCCTCCTCAGATTTCAGTCCTCTTGTTTGCTCCATGAAAGCAACTCAGGTATGTTAAAAGGTTTTCTTCTTCATTTATTCATAATTTTTCAGGTTTGTTGTCAATGAGGAAAGAGTAAGATCATAGTTTCCTCATTTTTCACATTCCCATACTGAGTAACTGCTCTCTCTCTGTGAAAGCCAGAAATTAAGGGAACAACTCAAGTATCCATATCCATTACAAGTGAATGTTAGACAATTTGACGTATGATTATGAACTAAAGTACAACACAGGATTAGAATCAAGGCATCCTCGTTCTCATAAAATCATGGCTGCATTCACAAATAACTGTGCTGAGTGGAAGTAGCTAACAAATTAACAGTGCACTTCATAAACTTCTATTTGTATAAACTGCAGAAGGTACAGCTATTCTAAAGCAACAGAGAAGATTACATATTTGGTGAGAATTGGGTTTTGAAAGTAATGGGGTGGTGAGATAAAATTACAGAGAAGTGACACAAAGATTTAGGTGTGAATTGTACACAAATTAATTGAAGCTGTGATTAAAGGGTTGCACACATGTTACCATTTTCCAAATTATGCAGTATATATTTGAATTAATTATTAATTGTACTTAAATAAAGCAGTAACAAAGAAACAAATGAATACATTTATTGAGGTGGAGCCAAAACTAGATGGGAATGAACACTCGAAACATCTCTGACTCTTGAAAGTACACAAGCATGAACACTGGTTCTCTCTATGTATTTCAGGTCAGTAGCAGAACACACTAAAAGAAAACAGAGATGTTTTCTGGCAGGGGTGGAATCCTGCAGACCTCACTAGGCATGTCTCACACTGCCCTGGAGTTGTCTCAGGGGAGCAGTCTCCTCTAGTGGTCAGAGGCACAGGCCGAGATAATGGGGCTAACTCAGTCCAGCTGTGTGACCTTGAATGCATTGTATAAACACTCTGTTCTGTGTGTAATTTATCTTCCTTAAAATGTGACGTTGACACTTGCATTAAATGTATTCTGTAAATATGTAAAAATGGGATAAGATGATGACTGGTAAATGATTATCAGGGCACAATCATATAAAATGATATTGTTCTGAATGATAAGATTACTACAAATCTCCCCCAGCGCACTTTATCTGCTCTGAGCCCTGCCACTCCTCAGGATTCCCATCCCAGAGCTTGCTATACAAGAGGAGACACGCAAATAGTTTTCTCCCTCTGCTGATGAAAAGCAGCCCAGCCCTGACCCTGCAGCTCTGGGAGAGAAGCCCCAGCCCTGGGATTCCCAGGGGTTTCCATTTGGTGAACAGGTCTAAATGCAGAGGATTAACCATGGAGCTTGGGCTGAGCTGGGTTTTCACTGTTTCTGTTTTAAAAGGTGAACTAGAGAGAGAGAGTGTGAGTGAATAAATTTGAGATAACCAGTGGATATGTCTGGCCGTTTCTGACCAGGATGTCTACGAGTTTGCAGGTGTCCAGTGTGAGGTACAGCTGGTGGAGTCCGAAGAAGACCCAAGACAACCTGGGGGATCCCTGAGCCTCTCCTGTGCAGACTCTGGATTAACCGTCAGTAGCTACTGAATGAGCTCAGTTTCCCAGGCTCCAGGGAAGGGGCTGGAGTGAGTAGTAGATATACAGTGTGATGGAAGTCAGATATGTTATGCATAATCTGTGAAGAGCAAATTCAGTATCTCCAAGGAAAATACCAAGAACTCACTGTATTTGCAAATGAATAGTCTGAGAGCAGAGGGCATGGCTGTGTATTACCATATGTAAGGTACCAGGTAAGAAGACATTGGTGTGAACACAGACACAGAGTTTCCTGCAATGATAAGGGAGGAGGCTGGGATAAAGTGGGCACTCAGAACCCAGAGAAAACAGGGGCAGCTCTAGGGCAGGTGCAGACGGTCGTCATGGGCTGCTTTCCTTCAGGGTCTGTGGCTTCCTCTGCATCCAACAGTTTCACTTGGAGCCTCTCGACATTTATGTTTCTGTGGCCACCCCTGAGGTCTCTGGATTAGAAAAGTTTATTATAAGAAGAGGAAACATTCTCATTTATCCCAAAGCAGATGTAAGTAATGGAAGCAAAAAATGCACAGGAGGCCAGGTGGGGCTGTAGATACTGTCACCCCAGAATGTCAGTCTCACCACTAGTGCTGGAGAGGGATGGGAGTTTGATGGAGCTTCCCTAACAACTCTGTGGTCCAAGATAAGTCCAGCAAGACCATTGGTGCCTCCCAGAGCACAGTTGTCCATCAGGGATGTCCAGTGCTTCCCAGCAGCAGCCATGCCTCAGTGTCTCCACTGTGCACAGCCACTGTCTGGGAGGAGCTCCCAGGATGGGTGTCTTTGGCACACACCAGGTGGCGGGTGTTAAGAGTGCAGTGCAGCAGCTGGCTGCCCGGTCTATTGGTTTCCCTGATGCTGGAGAGATGGGAGGTACATTCACAGGACCAGCACCCTGTTTGTGAATTTTTATATAAAAACCCTGATTTTACTTCATTTTCTTGGAGGACATAGATAACTAAAAACAGAATCTGCAAAGAAATTGTAATTTTCAACTTTACCCCAAATTCATTGTTTCTTAATTCTGTGCAAGATCCAGACATATGATTGCCTTCCTCATGATAATTTATTCTATGTAAAACCGAAATCATTTTTTCTCCTATTCTTTGTTTCTGTTCAAGTACAGAGATCTTGAGCAAAGTAAGTTGGGTTCTTTCCACACACTAATCCTCACCTTCCCCAGAGAATGAGCAGAGATTGTCCTCACTCTGAGTCTAAGGGAGGAGCTGTTTCTGCACAACTCAGAGCCTGCAGAGACCCCCAGGTGCAGCTTCAGTGAGTCAGACATTTCTCCATGTGGGCGACCTCCACTGCCAGTGATTGCTGCTGAGGTCTAATTGTGGGTTAAGCATTAGGACACTCTTTAGGTGATCACATCTCAAGCCTATTCTGAAAATCATCATGAACAGAGATAGTTCAATGGCCATTCTCCTGACATAAGTTTCTCTTTATTACTTGGTTCCAAGTATGGAGAAAAATGTGACCCTATATTTGTCTGAATCCAACATCAGAATCCACTGCATTACGCTAGGAGACTCACTAATTGAACACAAGTGAGCTCATTATTCTCATAGAAATCTAAGTATTTGGAAATTTCAATGTGTTCTCCAGAACCTGTGCATGCCGACAACTGTGTTTCTCGGTGCACTCTTGGCCTGATGAAGCCCTCACAGACCCTCTCCCTCACCTGTGCCATCTCTGCATTCTCCATCACAACCAGTGTTTCCTTCTGGAGCTGCATCCATCAGCGCCCCCATGGGAGGTACTGGAGTGGATCGGGTGCATAGGTCATGGAGGGAGCACAAATTACTCGCCTCTTCTCAAGAGTCCAGTCACCATCTCCAGATCCATGTCCAAAAAGTAGTTCTTCTTACAGCTGAACTATGTGAGCAACAAACACATAGCCACGTATTTTAGAGCAAAAGACACACTGAGGAAACCACAGTGTGAACTCATATCCAAGCCTCCCTGTGGGGGTGCATAGGATGGACAGGATTACTCAGGACACCAGGGTCCCTTAGGACACCAAGGGGCACTCAAGACCATTGTAGAGGCATGCAGGTAGCTGGGGGCTCTCGGGAACCATGGGGGAAAATCAGGACACCAAAGGGTGCTTGGTACAGCGGGGGGCTCAGGATTATTGTGGGGATTCAGAAAGAGCAGGTTCAAGGCTCAACCTCAGGGCATGTGCAGCTGGTGTGAAAAGGGGCTGGATGAGGCGTTTTGTGTCACCATCATGTTTCACCACCAGACACCCTCCACTACATCTGTTCTAATGCATGTGTTTGTATGATTAGAAAATGATATTTATATAAATATATAACCATAGCTAGGTGTGTCAAGTTGTCCTCTCCATCTTATATCAGCCTTGTCTGTAAGGACTAATTCCCCATAATTACTTGAGAACCTCATAAATTGTGGTCAACCATGTAGGATTCCTCTCTTTTTCTGCCTTCCTTCCTCCCTCCTTCTCTCTCTCTCACACAGAAACGTATATACAGCCACCCCACAACACACATAAATCTATAACTTTTATTACCTGATATATTGAAAAGTAATCTAAAGTTACATAAAAATCAGTAGTTCACTGTCAATATTGTAGGAGAAGGGAAGGTCTAGGAAGGAGGAATTAGAGAACAAGAGGATATTTTGAGGGTAATTGACTTGTTATCTATGTGGATAATGATAATGTCTATGACCATATTTGTAAAATTGAACACTTCATGTGGAGATTATTATTTTTTTATTTAACCCCATGCCATTATTTTGCCGTATTCTAGCATTTCTCTAAAAATACAGAAATGTTCAGCACTCATTCATGTGTATATTCAGGAGTCTGTGACTGTTCATGTATTTTATTTATCTCTGTCTAATTGCTTTGATACCAAATTTTACCTAGTATAATTAGTACTACCTTTAGCACTGATTATAAGCCTCACTCCTCCATCATCTCCTTTTTTGCCACACAAGCTGAATCTAGTTTGGACTCACAGCAGCTTCTTCATTCAATGCCAGTGGGAGTTTCAAACCCTATCAACCCCCCTATAAACTGTCATTAAGAAAGTTTATCAAACTCCACCAGTCATGTGATATTAGTTCGTTTTCACAATGGTATAAAGAACTACCTGAGACGAGGAGTTTACAAAGAAAAGAGGTTTAGTTGACTCACAGTTCTGCATGGCTGGGGAGGCCACAGGAAACTTACAATCATGGTGGAAGGTGAAGGCGAAGCAAGGCACATCCCACAGCGCAGCAGGAGAGAGAGGGGGAAGTGACACACACTTTTAAACTATCAACTTTTGTGGGAACTCACTCACTATGATGAGAACAACATGGGAGAACTGCCCTCATGATCCAATAACCTCTCACCTGGTCCCTCCCTTGACATGTGGGGATTAGAATTTGAGATGATATTTAGGTGGGGACACAAAACAAATCTATATCACATGTCCAGCTGTGTCCTGGAGTTGTTTCAGGGATCCAGTGTGTCCTGTTGATAGAAACAGTGATCATCATTCTAACTGGTGTGAGATGGTATCTCATTGTGGTTTAGATTTGCATTTCTCTGATGGCCAGTGATGATGAGAATTTTTTCATGTGTCTTTTGGCTGCATAAATGTCTTCTTTTGAGAAGCATCTGTGAAAAAAAAAAAGAAACAGTGACACCAAGCTCACACCATCCATTGTAGTTGAGAACATGCAAAGCCAAGAGATCTCAACTGAGATTTAGTGTTTGTGTCATGTCTGATGAAGTCATAAGCTCAGAGCAAGTGAATATGGAAAAGTGTATTATCTGCACAGTATAGGTGTCTGCTGAGTGCAGGGCAGGTCTCGCAGGAAAATCTAAAATGGCTTGAAAGAAGAGGAAAGGAGACTGGCTCAGGGTTTTTATAATGGTTTAGTGGTGGCGGCAGAGTGAGGCTTCCCACTCACAGATCGGGGTTTATAAGGTTTGAAACTCCCACTGGCATTGAATGAAGAAGCTCCTGTGAGTCCAAACTAGATTCACCTTGTGTTGCAAAAAAGGAGATGATGGAGGAGTGAGCCTTAAGTAATCAACAGGCATGCACCAAAAGATAGAGTGACAACTTATTCTAGGTAGCAAGAATAAAAATAATGAAAAAGAAATAAAATAAGGGTTCAGTATGGATGGACAAGACCCAGATCTACAGAAATGAGATGACTTTAGAAATATAAGGAAATAATAATGAGAAAAAGGAGGAGGGGATGGGCAATTAGGGTCCTGGCCTAATGTCTTGGGTGGAAGCTTCTCACAATCAAGGACTGTCAGCTTATTCTGCAGGTCTTAGGTGAGACGTCTGCTTCAAAACATCAGAAACTCCAGGCAATCAGTGAGGATGCTCAGTTTAACATCTCCTATTTGAGTAGATTTACAGTTGTGTGGAATTCTTAATTGATTCTTTTTTGTTTGTTTTTAGAGGCAGGCTCTCACACTGTTCCACAGCTTTAAGTACAGTTGTGTGATCATAGCTCACTGTAATTGTGAGCTCCGGACTCACGTAATCTTCCTGTATTAGCCTCCTGAGTATCTAGAATTAGAGGGGAACACCACCCCTCACCTGCTTATTCTTCAAAATATTTTTTCATAGAAATAGCCTCTCTTTATGTTGCCCAGGTTGGCTTGAATTTCCTGGTCTCATGGGATTTCCCTCACTTTGCTTCTGAAAGTGGTGTGATTATAGGGAAGATCCGCTGCATCTGTCCTGAATTGATTCTTTAGTTGTAAAACAAGAAGCCAATAATTAACTGCCTGACTGTTTTGTGCAGTGAGTTAGTTAAAAGTTTCTGATAAGATTCCTTCCAATATAATTCAAGAGCAGTATTTTCTGCTGATGTTCCTTTCAGTTTCCCTATTGAAGATCAGAAGACACTGTGGAAAAGATGTAGTAAAAAGGCAGTTTTAACTCTTCATGATTGGAGTGGATATCACACAGGAATCACTTTCAGTATTTTGTAACACATGCATGCAATAGGACAAAGATGATCTCTGGGGGTAAACTCTATAAACGTATGGGCCTTTTAGCTACCAAGTCATAGGGTAATAACTGATGGACCCTGAGGAGTGAACCATGATTCCATAGTGCTAAGTGGGAGAACCCTTGGCCAAGGGAGTTTACATTTTATTAAAATTGATAATTTTTATGTAGCGATGCCATTTTTTAAACATTCCCAGAAGATTGTGAGTGGGATTGACTCTGTCTTCTATGAACAATGACAGTGCCCTCCATGGTTAGATAATATTTTAAACTAGATTGAGCTAGAGTGGTTGCTGTATTGAATCACTATATTTTTTTTAGTTTCATGTTAGCTTTTTGTGTGTTAGCATTTGCTTTAAAATGATATTAATCAGCCCTCTAGTAGGTAGAAATTCATCTGAGGGTTTCTTCCCTTGTTGTCCATCTCAACAGGATTTCCAGAAGACGTAAGAACCCTCTCTGTTTCTAAAAATATTCCCAGGCTGGGCGCTGTGGCTCATGCCTGTGAACTCAGCACTTTGGGAGGCCGAGGTGGGCGGATCACTTGAGGTTAGGAGTTTGAGACCAGCCTGGCCAGTATGGTGAAACCTCATCTCTACTAAAAATACAAAAATTCGCCGGGCATGGTGGTGTACACTCGTAATCCCAGCTACTTGAGAGGCTGAGGTGGGAGGATTGCTTGAACCCGGGAGGCGGGGGTTGCAGTGAGCCGAGATTGTGCCACTGCACTTCAGCCTGGGTGACACAGCGAGACTCCGTCTCAAACAAAACGACACAAAAAATTCCAAAGTTGTGCACCCTCTAAAAGCATATGTACTTAATTCTCATTTTTAATTTATTAAACAGCTCTAATAAGTTCAACGATTCCTGCCTTCTCAGTTGATTTCATAACACATAGAAGGATATATCCTAAATGAAAGTTTGTGTTCTTAATACAAATTACTGGTTAATAACCTTTACTTTTATTATTGAGGTATTATCCATCAATGTTAATCAATGCTCTCAGTGGGACTCATCTAAAGAATATACAAAATGTTTTCCTGATCATGACATAAAATAGATGTGAACACATTCTTAGCATTCAGCCATGTCTCCTGTCTATCATGTTATAAACCACATGCTAACTTTGATTTTATTGGGACTTGTTCTTATTTCAAACTAGTTATTTTTTATCTTCATGCAGCTAGATTATTATGTGTGGCTATTTATTCCGAGAGTGATAAAGACAACATTAACAATTTTCACTGCAGGCATGTCTAGGCAATTCCCTGTGCACAATGACCCTGGGGCGTTGGAGATTCTATGGGGACTCTTCCCTACCTGCCTAGGAGAGTTCTCTGCCTTCTCCCTCTAGCATTTTCCTCTTTGAAGAAGTACATCTAACTGTCATTAGAATAGAGACAAAGACAAGTCTTACCTGCTTCCAGCTGACGGGGGATGCTGTTTGGGAAGATCTCTCTTGGAGGCCTGTCTAAGGGACCCCAGGAAAAGGGAGCCATTATCCCAGGCTTCAGTTGCATGAGCATTTGGAGTTTGATGGTCTGAAAATGAGAAAAGACAAATCGGTTTATTAGAAGACATGTATGAAAACCTAACAAGGTGGTCAAGGTGATAAGGACAGTTTGAAAAAAATTCCAAGGCTGCTGACATGCCCAGATAACTGCAGCTGTAGTTATGCCTGCTAAGATTTGGGTGCATAGGGCTTGGCTTTTGTTAGCTCCCTGGGATTTATTTTCCCAAACAAAGAAACCTCCAGGTTAGGAGCACCCTCTTCATTCCCATCACCTGGCATGATTTAAAGGATAATTGCTTAGAATTAAAATATTGATACAGATCTTTTATATTCCCCATCGCTTTTTCTTTCTTCTGGGCTGTAGCCTGAGATCATTGATTGGCGCTTAGGAATAAGCAGAGTTAGTCTAAAATGCAGGCAAATACTTAAACAACTGATGAGATTAGAATTTAAAGATAAGTGTATGATATGTTTTGAAATATAATGTTTCTCTTTCCAGTTTTGGTTTTTGTCAGCAGCAAATAATGATAAGACTGAGTTGTTTGCAAAATAAACTTTAGTCTTAAACTTGGCCTGATTATTTGCATAAAGTACAGCAAGAATATTAATAATAATTCTGTAGGAAAAGCCTGCAAGCACCAGGAGTTTCACAGTCTAACACTATGAGCACGTGCATCC
The DNA here is from genome assembly GCF_029289425.2 of Pan paniscus. NCBI lineage: Eukaryota > Metazoa > Chordata > Mammalia > Primates > Hominidae > Pan > Pan paniscus. The sequence continues at coordinate 107,604,397 of NC_073264.2, read as the reverse complement.
TCACGCAACTCACTGAATATTTCCAAGTCAGCCTGTTCCGATGTTAAATGCCATCCAGTGGTATCTGCCCAGGTACACTAATACATGGGTCCTGCTTCTCTCTGCAGCCTCCTCTCTCCTCAGATTTCAGGTTTTGTTTATTGTTTGTTTTCTCTCTGATATCAACATAGATATGTTGAAAGTTTTCTTTTTTTATTTGTAGTTGTTCAGGTTTGTTGTTACTGAGGTCAGAATAAGATCATAGTTTACACATTTTTACATTCCCATGCCGAGTAGCTGCTTTTCTCTATCAGATCCATTAACTGAGAGAACAATCAGATTTTGTTACAGGTGAATGGTTAAATAGTTTGGCATATATTTATGTACTGGAATATAATGCAGCCTGAAATCAAGTCATGCCTCACTCATTGAAAAAAACATGGCTAAATTCTCAAAGAATTGTGCTGAGTGAAAGAAACTAAGGAATGAAGAGTATATTTTACATGATACATTTGTAGAAATTTTAGAAGATGCCACTATTATAAATTAACATGGAGAAGATTTAAATGTTTCTGAGAATATGCTATTGGGAGTAATGGGGTTGTGAGTTAAATTTCAGAGGAGTAAGAGAAAGATTTAGGGATTAATTTATTCAAAAGCTGACTGAAGTGCGCGTGAATGGTTGCAAACATAGGTCTACATTTTTCAAATCATTCACCATAAATTTGAATTACTTATTAATTACACTCGAATAAAGCAATAACAAAGAAACTGATGAGATAATATTTGACTGAATTGTAGCAATAAATAGATTGATATTAACACAAGGAATATAACTGACTTCCAAAAACATACACATGAACCATGGTTGACTCTGCGTATTTAGGTAAATCACAGAAAGTTGTCATAACAAATGGGGAATCCTGCAGACTTCACTAGGCATGGTCCACGCTGCCCTGGAGTTATCTCAGGGGAGCTGCCTCCTCCAGTGGTTAGAGCACAGGCCCAGGTAATGGGACTAATTGTTTTTAGATGTGTTATCTTAGACACTGCACAACTGCTGTGTTCTCTATGTAAATTATCTCCTGTAAAATATAACATTGAAGCCTGCATTAAATATATTGTGTATATATGTAAGAATAAAATAAAGTTATGAGAGCTAAGTGTTAATCAAGGCACAATCATATAATATATAACTATATTTTCCTGAATGATGCAATTATTACCAATCTCCCCCAGGACACTTCATCTGCCCTGAGCCCAGCCTCTCCTCAGATGTCCCACCCCAGAGCTTGCTATATAGTGGGGGACATGCAAATAGGGCCCTCCCTCTACTGATGAAAACCAGCCCAGCCCTGACCCTGCAGCTCTGGGAGAGGAGCCCAGCACTGGAAGTCGGAGGTGTTTCCATTCGGTGATCAGCACTGAACACAGAGGACTCACCATGGAGTTTGGGCTGAGCTGGGTTTTCCTTGTTGCTCTTTTAAGAGGTGATTCATGGAGAAATAGAGAGATTGAGTGTGAGTGAACATGAGTGAGAAAAACTGGATTTGTATGGCAGTTTCTGATAACGGTGTCCTTCTGTTTGCAGGTGTCCAGTGTCAGGTGCAGCTGCTGGAGTCTGGGGGAGGCGTGGTCCAGCCTGGGAGGTCCCTGAGACTCTCCTGTGCAGCCTCTGGATTCACCTTCAGTAACTATGGCATGCACTGGGTCCGCCAGGCTCCAGGCAAGGGGCTGGAGTGGGTGGCAGTTATATCGTATGATGGAAGTAATAAACACTATGCAGACTCCGTGAGGGGCCGATTCACCATCTCCAGAGACAATTCCAAGAACACGCTGTATCTTCAAATGAACAGGCTGAGAGCTGAGGACACGGCTGTGTATTACTGTGCGAGAGACACAGTGAGGGGAAGTCAGTGACAGCCCAGACACAAACCTCCCTGCAGGAACGCTGGGGGGGAATCAGCTGCAGGGGGCGCTCAGGAGCCACTGGTCAGAGTCAGCCCCGGAGGCAGGTGCAGATGGAGGCTGTTTCCTGTCAGGATGTGGGACTTTGTCTTCTTCTGACGGTTCCCCAGGGAACCTCTTAAATTTAGAAAACTGTGCCTAACAATGTCTTCTCTATGCATATAAGGACCTTTTCTCCCTGGCACAAAATGCAGATTGACGCTGACACGGATGAAAATTCCTCAACCATGGTCACAACCATCAGAGTCCAGAGTAACCTCAGGGCTTCCCGGTGAGTCTTCTCCAATCAGAACCAGGACAGGGACCTCAGTGAGATTCCCTGACTGGAACAGTCTTTACGGGTCCTGGTCACAGACAATAGAGAGGCTGAACCAGGGTCAGCGTCATGTAGAACCTCACAGATTTCACGTCTGATCCTTCTCCGGACACGAAAGTATGCAAATCAGTATCAGGAACGATCTGGTGCTTCTTTTGTTCCTAATCCATTTACTTTCTTTTTTCATCGTTTTTCTCCTTTTTCCATTTGTTTTTCCTGCTTTTTGCAAAAGGGAGATGTTTTCCCTGTGAGATGTAGGGGATGACATTTTTGGGGGATGGCTGGAACATCCAATATCCTCAGGGCCGGCCGTCAGTAAGTGCAGGTTGGAAGTCTCAGAAAGAGCTGAAGCTGCTTAATCACCGTGGAGTTTTACCTTCTCCAGTTCTGTTCTGATGGAATCAGGGCCAAGCAGGTTATCAATGATAATCTACCTAACATAGAGTCAACCGATTCCAGTTTTAATAACGTGTGTTAAAATTCACACCACCACCTGGATTAGTGTTTTGTCAAATCAATACACAGTATTGTCCAGCCAAGTAGACCCAAAGACGGACCGTTACTCATGGAGAAAAACATTAACCTGAGTTGTAGGTTCTTACAGTGTTAAAGGTGTAAAACTGATTATTAAAAATGAGGCTATTTTTCTTTTTGCTGTTGAGTTGTAGAAGTTTCTTTCACATTTGGACATTAAACTTTTTCAGATATATGGCATATTATCCAATTCTGTAAGTTGTAGTTATTTTGTTGCTTTGCAGAATCTTTTTCATAATCTATTCCCACTTGTTCAATTCTGCTTTTTTTGTAGGTGATTTGAATGTAAAATCCAGAAAAAGATTGCTAATTTTTTGAGGGTTGAGAGTTTTAAAATTACAGGTATTACAGTTAGATATTTGAGGCATTTGGAGTGAATTTTTGTGTTTATTCTAACCTAAAATTCTTAATTCTTTTCATGGGAAAATCCAGTTTTCATACCACCCTCTTTGGAAGACACTACAATTTAGACATGTCATATTGATGGTTCTCATGCTAAAAATCAGCTCGTCATCAATATGTGGGTTTATGTCTAAGCTCTGTGTAGGTATTTATGCCAGAACTTTCTATGTTTTTAATAAATGTTGAGGCCTGGAAGTGAAATGCCTAAAGCTTTCTTCTTGCCTTGTTACAGATATTAGACCAAAATATTCTAACCTTTTACTATTGAGTGTAATAATAGCTGTGGCCTTTCTTAACGGCTTTTATTATGTTCAAGTTGTTTTCTTGTCTTCCTACTTTGTTCATAGTTTTTATAATGAAACTGATTTTTTCAAATTCTTTTTCTGTGTCTGATGAAATGTTACTGAGATATTTTTTCTTTAGTTTTTTAATGTGGTGTACCAAACTGATTGATTTGAGAATGTTGAATCAAGTATGCATCTCATGCAGAAGTTTGAGTTGGTCATGGTGTACGGTCTTCTAAAAAGCTTTGGAGCTCAGTTTACTATTGTTGGGGATTAATTCATGTCTACTAATGATATTGGTCTGTAGTTTTCTTTTATTGTGGTGCCTTTGTCTATTACTGGTAATACTATCATGGTAGCCTCATAGAAAGAGTTTAGAAGGTATATGGCAGACTACCTTTAAAATAGATTTTATCAGTGGAGAAATGGTGATAGTTTTTTCTTCACTTTTCTGTTGGGAAGAATTTTATGTTGTTTAAAAGATATTCAGAATGACTTAACCTGGTTTATGAGCTTTCCTTCTATTCCTTTCTTCCATTCTTTTTGAAGAACTGCTTACCTTTCCTATTTATTTTTAAGTTTGTTTTTAGACTTATGCAATCCATTTTTCGGTGAAACTTGGTGGAATTTTTTCTAATAAATTAGAAAAAATACATCATTTAATTGACTATTTTATTCAGGTTGATTTGTTTAATATTTGCTAAAGGCCAGTTCTTTAAGCTATGACATGTAATAAATCCCAAATGGCAGTACCTCATTGTTTACTTAGGTTTTGTACTTATATTTTTCAGAGGAAGAACCACTACTGTAAATTGTAAATAGCCAAGACATAATTGTATTGTATGCAAATCTGTGACTGTTTACAGTGTCATCTCTGAGAAACAGATAAAGTTTATTTACTATATATATATAAAGAGTTAGGAAGGTGGACTCCTCACCAATTTTTGAAAGAGTTACAGAAGGGCTGGCATTACCTCTTTAAATGTTAAGGTTCATTTTATGATGTAACAGATAACCTATCATGGAGAATGTTCAATGTGTGCTTGAGAAGGATGTATATTACGTGACTCTTGGTTGGAAGGTTCTGTAAATATCATTCAGATAAATTTGTTCCATAGTGTTGTTCAAGTTCAGAGGCACATTAAGAATTTTCTTTCTGGATTTGTTATACATTATGGTCATGAGGTATTAAGGTCTTCTGTTATTTTTGTATTGTTTTCTATTTCTTTATATCTCTTACAGTTTGCTTAATGCAGTTATATTTGTATTTGTACACATGTGTAAAACCAAAAATCATAATTGCTAAATGAGTTTTATGGCACAGTCACATTATAAGTAATATTTTTCCAAATGCTACCATTGCCACTAAACTCCTCCTGGAGTCGGACGTCTGCTCTGGGCACTGCCTTCTTCTCAGGCGTCCCACACTGGAGCTTGCTATAGAGGAGGAGGCATGAAAAGAGGGTCCATCTCCCGGTGAAAACAAGCCCAGACCTGACCCTGCAGCTCTGGGAGAAGAGCCACAGCCCTGGGATTCCCAGGGGTTTCCATTTGGTAATCAGGACTGAACACAGAGAACTCACTATGGGGTGTGAATTAAGCTGAATTTTTCTTGTTGGTATTTTAAAAGGTGACTCATAGGGAACTAGAGTGAGTGAGAGTGAGTGGATATGAGTGAGAGAAACAGTGGATATGTTTGGCAGTTTCTGACCAGGATTTGTGTGTATTTTCAGGTGTTCAGTGTGAGGTGGAGCTGATAGAGCCCATAGAGGACCTGAGACAACCTGGGAAGTTCCTGAGACTCTCCTGTGTAGCCTCTAGATTCGCCTTCGGTAGCTTCTGAATGAGCTGAGTTCACCAGTCTCCAGGCAAGGGGCTGGAGTGAGTAATAGATATAAAAGATGATGGAAGTCAGATACACCATGCAGACTCTGTGAAGGGCAGATTCTCCATCTCCAAAGACAATGCTAAGAACTCTCTGTATCTGCAAATGAACAGTCAGAGAACTGAGGACATGGCTGTGTATGGCTGTACATAAGGTCCCAAGTGAGGAAACATCGGTGTGAGTCCAGACACAAAATTTCCTGCAAAAAGAAGAAAGGAATCTGGGCCAAAGGGGACACTCAGCACTCACAAAACAGGTGCAGCCCCAAGGCAGGTGCAGATGGAGGGAGGGTAAGGGCTGCTTTCCTTCAGGATCTGTGGTTTCCTCTGCTTCTAATATTTCCCCTCTGAGCCTCTGTACATTTATGTTTTGTGCCCATCATGAGGTCCCTGGATTAGAAAACTAATTTGAAAGAGGAAATATTCTCATATGTCCCAAAAACAGATGTAAGTTTTGGAGGCATAAAAATGCATAGGAGCCGGGTGAGTCTGTAGACACTGCCACCCCACAATGCCAGACCCACAACTAGTGCTGGAGAAGGGTGGGAGTTTGATGGAGCTTCCCTGATGACCCCGTGGTCCAAGCTAAGTCCAGCAAGGCCATTGGTGCCTCGCTGAGCACAGTTGTCCATCAGGGATCTCCCATGTGTCCCAGCAGCAGCCATGCCTCAATCTCTCCACTGTGCACAGCCATTGTCTGGGAGGAGCTCCCAGGATGGGTGTCTTTGGCACACCCAGGTGATGCGTGTTAGAGTGCAGTGCAGCAGCTGGCTGCCTGGTCTATTGGGCTCCTGGATATTGGAGGGATTGGAGGTGCATTCTCAGGGCCAGCATGCTGTTTGTCAATTTTTATATAAAAACCATGTGATTTAATTCATTTTCTCAGATGACATAGATAATTAATAACACAATCTGCAAAACGTTGTAATTTTCAACTTTACCCCAACTTCATTGTTTCTGAATTCTGTGCAGGATCCAGACATGGTACTGCCCTTCTTATGAGAAATTGTTCGACCCAAACTGAAACCAGTTGTTTCTCATATACTTTGGTTCTCCCCATGTGCAAAGATCTTGATTAGAGCAAGTTTGGTACTTTCCACACACTCACCCTCACCTCCCCAGATAAAGAGCAGAAGTTCTCCTTAGACTGAGTCTGAGGGAGGAGCTGTTCCTGTACCACTCAGGGCCTGCGGAGACCCCCCAGGTGCAGCTTCACTGAGTCAGGTGTTTCACTCCCTGTGATTGCTGCTCAGGTCTAATTGTGGCTCGGAATTAGGACAGTCTTCAGGTTATCACAGGTCAATCCTATTGTAAAAATCATCGTTATCGCACACCGTGGTAATAATTCAATGTTCATTTTTCTAAACAGCAGTTTCTCTTTTTTATTTGGTTGCAAGTTTGAGGAAAGGAACATGTGATAATACTTTTTAATCTAACCTCAAAATCTACTGAATTGTTCTAGGAGACTCACAAATTGGACAGGAGTGAGCTCTTTATGCTCATAACAAATGCATGTATTTGGGAATTTCACCATGTTGTCCAGAACCTCTTAACATCAACAACTGTGTTTCGCAATGCACTTCTGGCTTGAGATCCTCACAGACCCTCTCCCTCACCTGCACTGTCTCTGGATTCCCCATCATGACCAGTGTTTCCTACTAGAATTGTATCTGCTTGCCCCTAGAAGATGGACAGGAGTGGATCAGGTGCATGGGTTGTGAAGGGAGCACAAATTACAACCCACTTCTCAAGAGTCCATATCCACATCCAAGAAACAGTTCTTACAGCTGAGCTCTGTGCCCAGTGAACACACAACTACGCATTTTGAAGCAAAAGACACAATGAGGGGCCTTCATTGTGAGCCTTGACACAAACCTCCCTGCAGGGGTGAATAGGAGCAGCAGGGGGCATTCGGGGCAGTATGGGGGCTTAGGATGATTGTTGGGGGTGAGGATGAGCAGGATCAAGGCTCAGCATCAGGGCAAGTGCAACAGGGCAGAAAAGGGGCTGTAGATGTGGGTTGTTCTCACCATCATATTTCACCACCAGACACCCTCCACTACATCTCTTCTAATGTCTGAGTGTTGATATGATTAGAAAATGGCATTTATGTAAATACTAATATGTACCCATATGGAGGTGCATCCAGTTGTCCTCTCCATCTTATGTGGACATTGTCCATCAAGCACTAAGTCCCTGTATTTACTTGAGTACCTCACACATTATGGTCAAAACAGATAGGGTCTCTTTGGCATGGTCTCTCCTCCTGCCTTCTCTCTCTGTCACACAAAAACACGTGAACTGACACACACACAGAGCTTCCCAACTTTAATTATCTGATGTATTGAAGCAAATTGATTAGTGTGCAGCTTTTCTGCTTTGCCTGCTATTCATGTTATGTAAAAATAAGAACCATGTGTTTCTCAGCTTGTTATTTCTCTAAGCTAAGTAGCATCTTTGTTTATTATACCCAGAGACCAAAAGTGATCCAACTGTTATTCAGCAGCTTAACTGGTAAACAAATTGTGGAAAATTCACTTACTGGAATAATACCCACTGTTACAATCAAGTACTGCTGGATGCACTCAACACCATGCTTAAAATAACAAGTACCTGAATAAGTAAAATAAGTCAAACAAACAAAAGTGCATACATACGATTCCACTTCTATAATTTCTATAAAGTAAAAATGAACTTAAAGTTACATAAAAAGATCTGTAGTTGACTGGGGACATGGTCCAAGAAGAGAAGGTATAGAAAGGAGAAACTACAGGAGAGCAAAAGGAAATTTCTAGGATAATTGATTTTTTCTCTGTTGGTAAAAGTGAGGATTATGTCACTATTTGTAAAATTGTACACTTTATGTAAAGATTCTTATTTGCTAATTTCACCTCATTAAAATATTGCAAATTTTAAAATGTCTAATTTGGTAGAAAAGGTAGTAGAGAGAGATGAATAAAATACATAAAATTCAGAGAGTCCTGAATACACACATGAATGGACCGTGGATCTCACTGTACTTTGAGGGAGACACTAGAATACAAAAACATAATGACAGGATTTCAGTACATGAAAGGAGCTTCTCAGACCCCAGGAGGCATGTCCAACTGCATCCTGGAGTTAACTCAGGGAGCAGGCCTGCCCTTTGGAAGGAGCCATGACACCAAGCTCCCAGCATCCATTGTAGCCGACACCATGCCAATGCCAAGAGATCTCGACTAAAATTTTCTGTGGATGTTGAGTCTGATTATGCCACACACTCACACCAAGTGAGTATGGAAAGGATAGTTACCTGTATCCTTAAGGTGTCTGCTGAGAGCAGGGCAGGTCTCATTAAGGTCCAAAGTGGCTTGATAGGGCAGGGAAGGAGACTGGCTCAGGGTTGTTATCATGGTTTGGTGGGGAGCGGGGCAGAGCATCCTACTTGCAGGAAGGGTTTTGTGGGGTTTCAAGGTCAAATTGGCATCAAATGAGGGAGCTCCTGTGATTTCTGACTAGATTTACCTTGTATGCTTAAAAAAAGAGATGATGGAGGAAAGAGCCTGAAGTTCTCAGCAGTCAGGCCTAAACATATACTCTGATGACTTACTCTAAATAGCAAGTATACAAATGATGAGTAAGAAAAGAGACAAGACTCCAATATGGGTGGACAACAGCCAGGTCTGCAGAAAACGAGAAGACTGTTTATAAGCAAAGAATAATGAGGAGAATATGGAGGAGGATTCTGGTCCAATGTCTTGTGTGTAAGCTTTTCATGATTTGAGATCATCAGCTTATTCTGAAGGTCTTAGGTCACCTGTTTTCTTCAAAATATCAGAAGTGCCAGAGGATATGAGGATGCACAGTTTAACTTCCTCTATTGAGTAGCTTTACAATCATGTGAAATTCTTAATTAATTAATTCTTTTTTTTTTTGAGATGGAGTCTCACTCTCTTGTGCAGGTTGGACTGCAGTGGTGTGATCATAGCATAGCTCACAGTGATTTTAAATTCCTGGCTTATAGAATCCTCCCACCTCAACCTCCTGACTAGCAAGTAGCTAGGTTTCCAGGGCGCTTCATCTACACTTGGCCATTCTTGTCATTCTTTTTTTTTTTTTTTTTCTTAGGTGGATTTTCCCTCTTCTTGCCCAGACTGGAGTGCAATGGTGCCATCTCAGCTCACTGCAATCTCCCCCTCCCAGGTTCAGGTGATTCTCCTACCTCACCCTCCAGAGTAGCTGGGATCACAGGCATGTGACACCATGCCCCGCTAATCTTGTATTTTTATCAGAGATGTCATTTCTCCATATTGGTCAGGCTGGTCTCAAACTCCCTACCTCAGGTGATCCTTCCACCTCAGCCTCCCAAAGTGCTGGAATTACAGGCGTGAGGCACCACACCTGGCCTCTTCATTTTTATTCATATGTTCCTTCAGCAGCCACTATGTCTTCCCACTGATTTCTTCAGTTTCTGCCTTTTCCTTTTGAATAAGGCATTATTCCTAAGGGAAGACGGGAGGTGGGCCTGGACAGGGACTTGGTGCATTCCTCTCTCCCCTCCCAGTTCTTATTGGTTTCTCCAGTGTCTGTAGAACAGCAGTTTTGATGGCTTTACCTCCACAGATAATTTCTCTTGCAATGTAGTGGTGATGGGGAGGTGTGTCTGGATGCACTTCACCTATAGTTGCTGTTTTGCTTTCCCAGACAGCACCATCCCAAGGGGTAGAGGGTGGAGCATTTTGTGATGTATCCCCAGTACTGAAGAAAAAGGCTTCAATAGCAGGAGGAATTCCTCAACTGTATACACTCTGAGAATTTAAACAATAACTTCTCTATCACACTCAAATTGAAACCATCCAATGAATATGTCTACTTTAATCGTGTGCTAACTTAAATGGCATTTGGCAGCCTCTGTCCCAGAAAAGATTATCATCTGCTCCTGTTTATTTCCCTGCAAGTCCTTATCTCTCTTCAGATTTCAGATATATTGTTTGTCCTATAACATCAAAAATTTGATGTATATGTGCTAATTTGCAGATCAGTAAGTTTATTAGCTGTTGTAAGAATAATAACATATTTTTATGGGGTGCTTACATCTCCAAGCTGAGAAGCACCTCTATGTGTAATACTAAGAAACTAGAAATGATACAAATATCAAGAAGATATATAGATAAAAAGTAATGGCATGCTAATTTACTGTAATAACATCCATCATGAGAATCAATACATTGTTGATGCTCAACATGTTTGCATCATAAGTAGTTATGTGCGACAAGCCACACAAATAGAACACATACGATATAATTCCTGTATAATTCTTGAAACTCAAAACTAAAGCATTAAATATGAAGGACTGACTCAGAATATGGTGGGGAAGAAAATATTTGGGAAGGAGGAATTGTAGAGGAACACAAGGAAACTTTTAAGTGTAATTTGTTTGTTCATTATTTGGATGGCTTTTGGGGATGCACAGGTGAGCGCGAGTGGAATTACATTTTGTTTTGTTTGTTTGTTTGTTTTTCTGAAGAGATGTGGTCCTTCTCTGTGACCCAGGCTGGAGTGTAGTGGTGGGATCATAGTTCAATGTAGCCTCGAACTTCTGGTCTCCAACAATACTCCTGCATCTGCCATCTAAGTAGCTGAAACTACCGTTGTGTGCCACCAGGCTTGGCTTGAGTACTTATTAAACTACACACTTTTAGCAATATTTAATGTATAGTAATAATGTCTCAATAAGACTATTACAAATCAATGAATGAATAATTTGTTCAGTACAGATTCATGGAAAAATAGACATTAACATGATGAGTGTCTGACATTTATGAAAATACAGCTGCATGAAATGTGCTTCTCTTTACATTCATTAGGTAAACACAATAGTGCATACACATCACACCGTGCTTTCATTACAGGAAGAAAGTTCTGAAAAAGTCACTGGGGTGAACCATATTGTGCTGGGCTAGGTTCAGGGAGCAGTGAGGCCCAGTGTTGTGACCTTCAACCATAGAATCCTAAAAAAAAAAAAAAAAAAAAAAAAAAAAAAAAAAAAAAAAGAGGCTGCCCCAAAGTCCCCATCAGTTCCTGGACTCGCCATGTGTCTGGGCCGTATCAGTGCATCCGGAGCCCCCTGGTGGCTTTAGTGATTCCTTGCTTGCCGTGCTGAGGTCTCCCTGTAGATTATGTTGGGTTTTCTGAGGCCGTTTTGCTATTTAAGACCCACTCCCTGGGACAGAGCGATTCCCTCTCAACCTGATGGAGGTTCTGAACTACAAATAACGTTAAGTGAATCCTGGTGTGTCTGAACTCACGTGATTGTTACATTAAGCTGCTGTTGCAATCTGTTTCCTCACCTGGGAAAAGAGGAGCCAGGACATAGTGAGTTGAGGCCCCAGGAAGAGAACTGAATTCTCAGAGGGCACAGCCAGCATCCTCCTCCCAGGGAGAGGCTAAAAGACTGGGGCCTCCCTCATCCCTTTTCACCTGTCCATACAGAGGCACCACCCACATGCAAATCTCTTAGGCACCCAAGGGAAACCATCACACATTTCCTTAAATTCAGGGTCCAGCTCACATGGGAAATACTTTCTGAGAGTCCTGGACCTCCTGTGCAAGAACATGAAACACCTGTGGTTCTTCCTCCTGCTGGTGGCAGCTCCCAGATGTGAGTGTCTCAGGGATCCAGACATGGGGATATGGGAGGTGCCTCTGATCCCAGGGCTCACTGTGGGTCTCTCTGTTCACAGGGGTCCTGTCCCAGGTGCAGCTGCAGGAGTCGGGCCCAGGACTGGTGAAGCCTTCGGAGACCCTGTCTCTCACCTGCGCTGTCTCTGGTGGCTCCATCAGCAGTAGTGATTACTACTGGAGCTGGATCCGGCAGCCACCAGGGAAGGGACTGGAGTGGATTGGGTATATCTCTTATAGTGGGAGCACCAACTACAACCCATCTCTCAAGAGTCGAGTCACCATCTCAGTAGACACGTCCAAGAACCAGTTCTCCCTGAAGCTGAGCTCTGTGACCGCCGCGGACACGGCCGTGTATTACTGTGCGAGAGGCACGGTGAGGGGAGGTGAGTGTGAGCCCAGACAAAAACCTCCCTGCAGGGAGGCGGAGGAGCGGGCGCAGGTGCTGCTCAGCACCAGCAGGGGGCGCGCGGGGCCCACAGAGCCCTAGGCCGGGTCAGGAGCAGGTGCCGGGAGGGCGGGGCTTCCTCATCTGCTCAGTGGTCTCCCTCCTCGCCAGGACCTCAGCTGTCCCCAGGACTCCTCTTTCTTTATTATCTGTGGTTCTTCTTCCTCACATCCTTGTGGTAGGAAAGGAAGGAGGAAGGCAAATTTTCCTCTTAGAGTCAAAGTGTCACTAGTTACTAGGAACTTTCCTACAAGTTCCTGAATGTCCCATTTTTCCTTCTTAATTAAAAAAATATATATATTCCAATACTTCTCACCATCTCTTGATTTGTGTCATCAGTTGAATTGTGCTGTCTTTGAAATTCAAATGCTGAAACCTTAAATCCAATTGATCTATATTGGAATTTTAAGGATGGAATTAAGGTTAAATGTGATCATAAGTCTGAGATTCTAATGCAATAGATCTCTTGTCTTTATAAGAAGTGGAAGAGTCACCAGAGACCTCTCACTTTTCCTGTGCACGCAGAGAAGAGGCCATGTGGAGACATAGTGGACTAGAAGGTGCAAGCCAAGAAGAAGCCGCACCAAGAACCAACCCTGCCAGCACCTGGACCTTGGACATTCAGACTTCAGAATGGTGAGAAAATCAATATTTGTTGTTTAAGCCACCCACTCCTGTTGTCTTCTTATGAAGACCCAGACAGACTAATACCACATAACTCTGTTAGCTCCTGGAGGGAGAAGCAGCCCCCTGAGGCTGGGCACATCTCTCAGATTTCCATATGAAGTAGGCAGAAATAGTAGTTCTCAAATAAAAATGTGTCATGGCCCTGTTGGCCATTTTTTTTTTTTGACGGAGTCTTGCTCTGTGGCCAGGCTGGAGTGCAGTGGTGCAATCTCAGCTGACTACAACCCCCGTCTCCTGGGTTCAAGCAATTCTCCTTCCTCAACCTCCCGAGCAGCTGGGACTACAGGTGTCCACCACCATGCCAGGCTATTTTTTTTTATTATTTTTAGCAGAGACAGGGTTTCACTGTGTTAGGATGGTCTCAATCTCCTCACTGCATGATCTGCCTGCCTCGGTTTCCCAAAGTGTTCGGATTACAAGTGTGAGCCACCGCACCTGGCCCCTGTTGGCCATTTTTGGGGCAAGGTCTCTGAAACCAGCCCTGGTGCCTGTACCACAAAATTTTCTTTTATCTTTCATGTGGATGTAAGAAATGGACAATGAGGACCAGCTGCATGGAGACTGACCACTGAACGTCTTCTGCTGTCTCCTAAGTAAGTCACAGGAAAACACACCAACATCACCAACATAACTGTTTTCCTTCAACTTCCTCGAACGAACTATAGAAATGATCCCTTAAAGTATAGTCTATTCCTTCAACTTTCACAATTTGCACTGAATCCCTTCCTAAGTTAGGAGCTACAGGGGGCCTGAGTTTTGTTCCCTTTCTCCCAGTCTTCCCCAAGTATCAAGGACAGAATAGATTTAAATTAAATTTGGCCGTCCATGCCCCCAATACCACATCAGTTTCTAACATCCTTGTCATGTACCCATCCTTCTGCGGGCACCCCACATCAGGTTGCCCAGGAATGGCCAGAAGCTGGCATCACCTTATGGGCTGAGGCTACAAGTTATACAGACGTGTGATTTCAGTCACACACACTCTACTGCAGGACACACCTGTGTTCTGAGGAGCTCAGGCGCCTGCTGATCTCAGGTCTTCTCTAATAAATTACACACCTCTTATGAATGAAGGTCCAGATGGCCCCATCAGCTGCAGAGCAGTGGATTAAAGCTCATGGGTGGGTCAGTCAGGCAGAAGTCAGACAATGGGATAATAGAAGTCAGACAATAGTCACTGAGGTTCCCGGTGTATTTTAATGGAATAAAACAATATTAGCAACAAAGGGGCAGTAAAGAAGACTGACTCTTGAAGGTATTTAAGGACCAGGAACTTTATTTGGGGGGAAAGTGAGAGACACCTTTACATGGAAAGCCCTAAAGCACATACAGCAGCTGACAGAGTGGCCACTGTGCACATGAGGGCTGAGGAGATGGATGGTAGGTTACGTTGCTCCAAGATGTTCCTGGGTGTGTGATGGTTAGACTCCTCATGCATATAGAAATAAGAGCTGGACTCAGGGAGAAACAAGGGACATACCCCATAGAAAAGGAAGAAAAAAAACAGATGGGCACCCCTGGAGAGAGCTCATTAGATTTGGTAGGTTTGAGATGAAAATTACTTCCAAAGGTTTTGATATTCTAAGCTAAATATGAATCTCTTCAATAAAGTGAGAATTAAAAGAAGAATGGAGCTAGGAGTTGAGAGAGGAAACAAATTATGAGAGAGCAGAAAGCAAATCCACCAAAACTGTCACATGACAGAGGCCAGAATGGAGCTGATGCAGCTACTTCACTATTCTGCAGACCTAGTTGACCATGTGGAGAAGGGGTTCGAACAAACGGGGACGTTCTCCAACCTTCCAAAACAACCTCCTTCTTATGCATATGCAGTAATCATGATTCTCAGGGTGGCCTTCCCAAATTTTCTCTTCTTACCTCTTCCCCCAGGGATAGAGTGTCTTTTCCAACCCACAGTGGTTTCTCTGCCATGTCCTCAGCTTCTCCTCCATTGTACTTAACCTGAAGATTAAGGATTTCATCTGGATGGAGTCTCCTGGGAATCGTCTGTTTTCTTTGGTTTCTGTTGACCACATCACAGGCCATAGGACTCAGGTTTTAGTGGATTTCCCCTGGAGACAGTGGAGGTGAATCCAGGCGTTCCACAGTCCTTACCGTTCTTCTCTTCCTGTCAGCACCGCAGGACAGCAGATAAGGGAGCTGACTGTGGATTTTTCAGATCCCCGGGAAAAAGCCTGCAAGGACTAATAGTTTCACATCTAACACCATTAGCACATGCATCCAAAATTAAAAAAAAATCCTCACTAAGTATTTCCAGGTTAGCCTGTTCCTCTCTCAGTGCCATCCCGTGGCACCTGCCCTGGGTTCAGTAACATCTGGGCCGCAGTCCTCTCTGCAAGCGTCTGCCTCCTCAGATTTCAGTCCTCTTGTTTGCTCCATGAAAGCAACTCAGATATGTTAAAAGGTTTTCTTCTTCATTTATTCATAATTTTTCAGCTTTCTTGTTAATGAGGAAAGAGTAAGATCATAGTTTCCTCATTTTTCACATTCCCATACTGAGTAACTGCTCTCTCTATGAAAGCCAGAAATTAAGGGAACAACTCAAGTATCCATATCCATTACAAGTGAATGTTAGACAATTTGACATATGATTATGAACTAAAGTACAACACAGGATTAGAATCAAGGCATCCTCATTCTCATAAAATCATGGGTACATTCACAAATAACTGCTGAGTGAAAGTAGCTAACAAATTAACAGTGCACTTCATAAACTTGTATTTGTATAAACTGCAGAAGGTACAGCTATTCTAAAGCAACAGAGAAGATTACATATTGGTGGGAATTGGGTTTTGAAAGTAATGGGGTGGTGAGATAAAATTACAGAGAAGTGACACAAAGATTTAGGTGTGAATTGTACACAAATTAATTGAAGCTCTGATTAAAGGGTTGCACACATGTTACCATTTTCCAAATTATGCAGTATATATTTGAATTATTAATTGTACTTAAGTAAAGCAGTAACAAAGAAACAAATGAATACATTTATTGAGGTGGAGCCAAAACTAGATGGGAATGAACACTCGAAACATCTCTGACTCTTGAAAGTACACAAGCATGAACACTGGTTCTCTCTATGTATTTCAGGTCAGTAGCAGAACACACTAAAAGAAAACAGAGATGTTTTCTGGCAGGGGTGGAATCCTGCAGACCTCACTAGGCATGTCTCACACTGCCCTGGAGTTGTCTCAGGGGAGCAGTCTCCTCTAGTGGTCAGAGGCACAGGCCGAGATAATGGGGCTAACTCAGTCCAGCTGTGTGACCTTGAATGCATTGTATAAACACTCTGTTCTGTGTGTAATTTATCTTCCTTAAAATGTGACGTTGACACTTGCATTAAATGTATTCTGTAAATATGTAAAAATGGGATAAGATGATGACTGGTAAATGATTATCAGGGCACAATCATATAAAATGATATTGTTCTGAATGATAAGATTACTACAAATCTCCCCCAGCGCACTTTATCTGCTCTGAGCCCTGCCCCTCCTCAGGATTCCCATCCCAGAGCTTGCTATACAGGAGGAGACACGCAAATAGGTTTCTCCCTCTGCTGATGAAAAGCAGCCCAGCCCTGACCCTGCAGCTCTGGGAGAGAAGCCCCAGCCCTGGGATTCCCAGGGGTTTCCATTTGGTGAACAGGTCTAAATGCAGAGGATTCACCATGGAGCTTGGGCTGAGCTGGGTTTTCACTGTTTCTGTTTTAAAAGGTGAACTAGAGAGATAGAGTGTGAGTGAATAAATTTGAGATAACCAGTGGATATGTCTGGCCGTTTCTGACCAGGATGTCTACGAGTTTGCAGGTGTCCAGTGTGAGGTACAGCTGGTGGAGTCCGAAGAAGACCCAAGACAACCTGGGGGATCCCTGAGCCTCTCCTGTGCAGACTCTGGATTAACCGTCAGTAGCTACTGAATGAGCTCAGTTTCCCAGGCTCCAGGGAAGGGGCTGGAGTGAGTAGTAGATATACAGTGTGATGGAAGTCAGATATGTTATGCATAATCTGTGAAGAGCAAATTCAGTATCTCCAAGGAAAATACCAAGAACTCACTGTATTTGCAAATGAATAGTCTGAGAGCAGAGGGCATGGCTGTGTATTACCATATGTAAGGTACCAGGTAAGAAGACATTGGTGTGAACACAGACACAGAGTTTCCTGCAATGATAAGGGAGGAGGCTGGGATAAAGTGGGCACTCAGAACCCAGAGAAAACAGGGGCAGCTCTAGGGCAGGTGCAGACGGTCGTCATGGGCTGCTTTCCTTCAGGGTCTGTGGCCTCCTCTGCATCTACCAGTTCCCCTCGGAGCCTCTCGACATTTATGTTGCTGTGGCCACCCCTGAGGTCTCTGGATTAGAAAAGTTTATTATAAGAAGAGGAAACATTCTCATTTATCCCAAAGCAGATGTAAGTAATGGAAGCAAAAAATGCACAGGAGGCCAGGTGGGGCTGTAGATACTGTCACCCCAGAATGTCAGTCTCACCACTAGTGCTGGAGAGGGATGGGAGTTTGATGGAGCTTCCCTAACAACTCTGTGGTCCAAGATAAGTCCAGCAAGACCATTGGTGCCTCCCAGAGCACAGTTGTCCATCAGGGATGTCCAGTGCTTCCCAGCAGCAGCCATGCCTCAGTGTCTCCACTGTGCACAGCCACTGTCTGGGAGGAGCTCCCAGGATGGGTGTCTTTGGCACACACCAGGTGGCAGGTGTTAAGAGTGCAGTGCAGCAGCTGGCTGCCTGGTCTATTGGTTTCCCTGATGCTGGAGAGATGGGAGGTGCATTTGCAGGGCCAGCACCCTGTTTGTGAATTTTTATGTAAAAACCCTGATTTTACTTCATTTTCTTGGAGGACATAGATAACTAAAAACAGAATCTGCAAAGAAATTGTAATTTTCAACTTTACCCCAAATTCATTGTTTCTTAATTCTGTGCAAGATCCAGACATATGATTGCCTTCCTCATGATAATTTATTCTATGTAAAACCAAAATCATTTTTTCTCCTATTCTTTGTTTCTGTTCAAGTACAGAGATCTTGAGCAAAGTAAGTTGGGTTCTTTCCACACACTAACCCTCACCTTCCCCAGAGAATGAGCAGAGATTGTCCTCACTCTGAGTCTAAGGGAGGAGCTGTTTCTACACAACTCAGAGCCTGCAGAGACCCCCCAGGTGCAGCTTCAGTGAGTCAGACATTTCTCCATGTGGGTGACCTCCACTGCCAGTGATTGCTGCTGAGGTCTAATTGTGGGTTAAGCATTACGACACCCTTTAGGTGATCACATCTCAAGCCCATTCTGAAAATCACCATGAACAGAGATAGTTCAGTGGCCATTCTCCTGACATAAGTTTCTCTTTATTACTTGGTTCCAAGTATGGAGAAAAATGTGACCCTATATTTGTCTGAAACCAACATCAGCATCTACTGCATTACGCTAGGAGACTCACTAATTGAACACAAGTGAGCTCGTTATTCTCATAGAAATGTAAGTATTTGGAAATTTCAGCGTGTTCTCCAGAACCTGTGCCTGCCAGCAACTGTGTTTCTCGGTGCACTCTTGGCCTGATGAAGCCCTCACAGACCCTCTCCCTCACCTGTGCCATCTCTGCATTCTCCATCACAACCAGTGTTTCCTTCTGGAGCTGCATCCATCAGCGCCCCCATGGGAGGTACTGGAGTGGATGGGGTGCATAGGTCATGGAGGGAGCACAAATTACTCCCCTCTTCTGAAGAGTCCAGTCACCATCTCCAGATCCATGTCCAAAAAGTAGTTCTTCTTACAGCTGAACTATGTGAGCAACAAACACATAGCCATGTATTTTAGAGCAAAAGACACAGTGAGGAAACCACAGTGTGAACTCATATCCAAGCCTCCCTGTGGGGGTGCATAGGACAGCCAGGGTTACTCAGGACACCAGGTTCCCTCAGGACACCAAGGGGCACTCAAGACCATTGTAGAGGCACGCCGGTAGCCGGGGGCTCTCGGGAACCATGGGGGAAAATCAGGACACCAAAGGGTGCTTGGTACAGCGGGGGGCTCAGGATTATTGTGGGGATTCAGAAAGAGCAGGTTCAAGGCTGTCATTAAGAAAGTTTATCAAACTCCACCAGTCATGTGATATTAGCTCGTTTTCACAGTGGTATAAAGAACTACCTGAGACGAGGAGTTTACAAAGAAAAGAGGTTTAGTTGACTCACAGTTCTGCATGGCTGGGGAGGCCACAGGAAACTTACAATCATGGTGGAAGGTGAAGGCGAAGCAAGGCACATCTCACAGTGCATCAGGAGAGAGAGGGGGAAGTGACACATACTTTTAAACTATCAACTCTTGTGAGAACTCACTCACTATGATGAGAACAACATGGGAGAACTGCCCTCATGATCCAATAACCTCTCACCTGGTCCCTCACTTGACATGTGTGGATTAGAATTTGAGATGATATTTAGGTGGGGAGACAAAACAAATCTATAGCAAATGTCTAGCTCTGTCCTGGAGTTGTTTCAGGGATCCAGTGTATCCTGTTGATAGAAACAGTGATCGCCATTCTAACTGGTGTGAGATGGTATCTCATTGTGGTTTAGATTTGCATTTCTCTGATGGCCAGTGATGATGAGAATTTTTTCATGTGTCTTTTGGCTGCATAAATGTCTTCTTTTGAGAAGTGTCTGTGAAAAAAAAGAAACAGTGACACCAAGCTCACACCATCAGTTGTAGCTGACAACATGCAAAGCCAAGAAATCTCAACTGAGATTTAGTGTGTGTGTCATGTCTGATGAAGTCATAAGCTCAGAGCAAGTGAATATGGAAAAGTGTATTATCTGCACAGTATAGGTGTCTGCTGAGTGCAGGGCAGGTCTCGCAGGAAAATCTAAAATGGCTTGAAAGAAGATGAAAGGAGACTGGCTCAGGGTTTTTATAATGGTTTAGTGGTGGCGGCAGAGAGAGGCTTCCCACTCACAGATTGGGGTTTATAAGGTTTGAAATTCCCACTGGCATTGAATGAAGAAGCTCCTGTGAGTCCAAACTAGATTCACATTGTGTGGCAAAAAAGGAGATGATGGAGGAGTGAGCCTTAAGTAATCAACTGTCATGCACCAAAAGATAGAGTGACAACTTATTCTAGGTAGCAAGAATAAAAATAATGAAAAAGAAATAAAATAAGGGTTCAGTATGGATGGACAAGACCCAGATCTACAGAAATGAGATGACTTTAGAAATATAAGGAAATAATAATGAGAAAAAGAAGGAGGGGATGGGGAATTAGGGTCCTGGCCTAATGTCTTGGGTAGAAGCTTCTCACAATCAAGGACTGTCAGCTTATTCTGCAGGTCTTAGGTGAGACGTCTGCTTCAAAACATCAGAAACTCCAGGCAATCAATGAGGATGCTCAGTTTAACTTCTCCTATTTGAGTAGATTTACAGTTGTGTGGAATTCTTAATTCTTTTTGGTTTGTTTTTAGGGACAGGCTCTCACACTGTTCCACAGCTTAAAGTACAGTTGTGTGATCATAGCTCACTGTAATTTCGAGCTCCGGACTCACGTAATCTTCCCATATTAGCCTCCTGAGTATCTAGAATTAGAGGGGAACGCCACCCCTCACCTCCTTATTCTTTAAAATATTTTTTCATAGAAATAGCGTCTCTTTATGTTGCGCAGGTTGGCTTCAATTTCCTGGTCTCATGGGATTTCCCTCACTTTGCTTCTGAAAGTGGTGTGATTATAGGGAAGATCCACTGCATCTGTCCTGAATTGATTCTTTAGTTGTAATACATGAAGCCAATAATTAACTGCCTGACTGTTTTGTGCAGTGAGTTAGTTAAAAGTTTCTGATAAGATTCCTTCCAATATGATTCAAGAGCAGTATTTTCTGCCGATGTTCCTTTCAGTTTCCCTATTGAAGATCAGAAGACACTGCGGAAAAGATGTAGTAAAAAGGCAGTTTTAACTCTTCATGATTGGGGCAGATATCACACAGGAATCCCTTTCCGTATTTTGTAACACATGCGTGCAATAGGACAAAGATGATCCCTTGGTGTAAAATCTATAAACGTATGGGCCTTTTAGCTACCAAGTCATAGGGTAATAACTGATGGACCCTGAGGAGTGAACCATGATTCCATAGTGCTAGTGGGAGAACCCTTGGCCAAGGGAGTTTACATTTTATGGAAACTGATAATTTTTATGTAGCGATGCCATTTTTTAAACATTCCCAGAAGATTGTGAGTGGGATTGACTCTGTCTTCTATGAACAATGACAGTGCCCTCCATGGTTAGATAATATTTTAAACTAGATTGAGCTGGAGTGGTTGCTGTATTGAATCACCATATTTTTTTAGTTTCATGTTAGCTTTTTGTGTGTTAGCATTTGCTTTAAAATGATATTAATCAGCCCTCTAGGAGGTAGAAATTCATCTGAGGGTTTCTTCCCTTGTTGTCTATCTCAACAGGATTTCCAGAAGACGTAAGAACCCTCTCTGTTCCTGAAAATATTCCAGGCAGGGCGCTGTGGCTCATGCCTCTAAACCCAGCACTTTGAGAGGCCGAGGTGGGCGGACCCCTTGAGGTTAGGAGTTTGAGACCAGCCTGGTCGGTATGGTGAAACCTCATCTCTACTAAAAATACAAAAATTCGCCGGGCGTGGTGGTGTACACTCGTAATCCCAGCTAGTTGAGAGGCTGAGGTGAGAGGATTGCTTGAACCCTGGAGGCGGGGGTTGCAGTGAGCCGAGATTGTGCCACTGCACTTCAGCCTGGGCGACACAGCGAGACTCCGTCTCAAACAAAACAAAACAAAAATTCCAAAGTTGTGCACCCTCTGAAAGCATATGTACTTAATTCTCATTTTTAATTTATTAAAAAGCTCTAATAAGTTCAATGTTTCCTGCCTTCTCAGTTGATTTCGTAACACATAGAAGAATATATCCTAAATGAAAGTTTGTGTTCTTAATACAAATTACTGGTTAATAACCTTTAGTTTTATTATTGAGGTATTATCCATCAATGTTAATCAATACTCTCAATGGGACTCTTACCTAAAGAATATACAAAATATTTTCCTGATCATGACATAAAATAGATGTGAACACATTCTTAGCATTCAGCCATGTCTCTTGTCTATTATATTGTAAACCACATGCTAACTTTGATTTTATTGGGAATTGTTCTAATTTCTTTCTTTTTCCCACTTCTCTGGTTTTTTTTTAACTATAAGTTTTAGGGTACATGTGCACAACGTGCAGGTTTGTTACATATGTATACATGTGCCATGTTGGTGTGCTGCACCCATTAACTCGTCATTTAACATTAGGTATATCTCCTAATGCAATCCCTCCCCCCTCCCCCCACCCCACAACAGGCCCCAGTGTGTGATGTTCCCCTTTCTGTGTCCATGTGTTCTCATTGTTCAATTCCCACCTAGGAGTGAGAACACGCAGTGTTTGGTTTTCTGTCCTTGTGATAGTTTGCTGAGGATGCTGGTTTCCAGCTTCATCCATGTCCCTACAAAGGACATGAACTCATCATTTTTTATGGCTGCATAGTATTCCATGGTGTATATGTGCCACATTTTCTTAATCCAGTCTATCATTGTTGGACATTTGGGTTGGTTCCAAGTCTTTGCTGTTGTGAATAGGGAATTGTTCTAATTTCAAACTAGTTAATTTTTATCTTCATGCAGCTAGATTATTATGTGTGGCTATTTATTCAGAGAGTGATAAAGACAACATTAACAATTTTCACTGCAGGCATGTCTAGGCAACTCCCTGTGCACAATGACCCTGGGGCGTTGGAGATTCTATGGGGACTCTTCCCTACCTGCCTAGGAGAGTTCTCTGCCTTCTACCTCTATCATTTTCCTCTTTGAAGAAGTACATCTAACTGTCATTAGAATAGAGACAAAGACAAGTCTTAACTGCTTCCAGCTGAGGGGGGATGCTGTTTGGGGAAGATCTCTCTTGGAGGCCTGTCTAAGGGACCCCAGGAAAAGGGAGCCATTATCCCAGGCTTCAGTTGCATGAGCATTTGGAGTTTGATGGTCTGAAAATGAGAAAAGGCAAATCGGTTTATTAGAAGACATGTATGAAAACCTAACAAGGTGGTCAAGGTGATAAGGACAGTTTGAAAGAAAATTCCAAGGCTGCTGACATGCCCAGATAACTGCGGCTGTAGTTATGCCTGCTAAGATTTGGGTGCATAGGGCTTGGCTTTTGTTAGCTCCCTGGGATTTATTTTCGCAAACAAAGAAACCTCCAGGTTAGGGGCACCCTATTCATTCCCATCACCTGGCATGATTTAAAGGATAATTGCTTAGAATTAAAATATTGATCCAAATTTTTTATATTCCCCATCACTTTTTGTTTCTTCTGGGCTGTAGCCAGAGATCATTGATTGGCGCTCAGGAATAAGCAGTCAGTCTAAAATGCAGGCAAATACTTAAACAACTGAGGAGATTAGAATTTAAAGACAAGTGTATGATATGTTTTGAAATATGATGTTTCTCTTTCCAGTTTTGGTTTTTGTCAGCAGCAAATAATGATAAGACTGAGTTGTTTGCAAAATAAACTTTAGTCTTAAACTTGGCCTGATTATTTGCATAAAGTGCAGCAAGAATATTAATAATAATTCTGTAGGAAAAGCCTGCAAGCACCAGGAGCTTCACAGTCTAACACTATGAGCACGTGCATCCTCACGCAACTCACTGAATATTTCCAAGCCAGCCTGTTCCGATCTTAAATGCCATCCAGTGGTATCTGCCCCAGGTACACTAATACATGGGTCCTGCTTCTCTCTGCAGCCTCCTCTCTCCTCAGATTTCAGGTTTTGTTTATTGTTTGTTTTCTCTCTGATATAAACTCAGATATGTTGAAGGTTTTCTTTTTTTTATTTGTAGTTGTTCAGCTTTGTTGTTAATGAGGTCAGAATAAGATCATAGTTTACACATTTTTACATTCCCATACCGAGTAGCTGCTTTTCTCTATCAAATCCATTAACTGAGAGAACAATCACATTTCGTTACAAGTGAACAGTTAAATAGTTTGGCATATATTTCTGTGCTGGAATCTAATGCAGCTTGAAATCAAGTCATGCCTCACTCATTGAAAAAAACATGGTTAAATTCTCAAAGAATTGTGCTGAGTGAAAGAAACTAAGGAATTGAGAGTAAATTTTACGTGATACATTTGTAGAAATTTTAGAAGATGCCACTATTATAAATTAACATGGAGAAGATTTAAATGTTTCTGAGAATATGCTATTGGGAGTGATGGGGATGTGAGTTAAATTTCAGAGGAATAAGAGAAAGATTTAGGGATTAATTTATTCAAACCTTGATTGAAGTGCTGAGTAAATGGTTGCAAACATAGGTCTACATTTTTCAAATCATTCACCATAAATTTGAATTATTTATTAATTACACTCGAATAAAGCAATAAAGAAACTGATGAGATAATATTTGACTGAATTGCAGCAATAAATACATCGATATTAACACAAGGAATATAACTGACTTCCAAAAACATACACACGAACCGTGGTTCACTCTGCGTATTTAGGTAAATCACAGAAAGTTGTCATAACAGATGGGGAATCCTGCAGACTTCACTAGGCATGGGCCATGCTGCCCTGGAGTTGTCTCAGGGGAGCTGCCTCCTCCAGAGGTTAGAGCACAGTCCCAGGTAATAGGACTAAATTTTTAGATGTGTTATCTTAGACACACTGCACAACTGCTGTGTTCTCTATGTAAATTATCTCCTGTAAAATATAACATTGAAGCCTGCATTAAATATATTGTGTAAATATGTAAGAATAAAAGAAAGTTATGAGAGCTAAGTGTTAATCAAGGCACAAGCATATAATATATAACTATATTTTCCTGAATGATGGATTTACTACCAGTTTCCCCCAGGACACTTCATCTGCCCTGAGCCCAGCCTCTCCTCAGATGTCCCACCCCAGAGCTTGCTATATCGTGGGGGACATGCAAATAGGGCCCTCCCTCTACTGATGAAAACCAGCCCAGCCCTGACCCTGCAGCTCTGGGAGAGGAGCCCAGCACTAGAAGTCGGCGGTGTTTCCATTCGGTGATCAGCACTGAACACAGAGGACTCACCATGGAGTTTGGGCTGAGCTGGGTTTTCCTTGTTGCTCTTTTAAGAGGTGATTCATGGAGAAATAGAGAGACTGAGTGTGAGTGAACATGAGTGAGAAAAACTGGATTTGTGTGGCAGTTTCTGATAACGGTGTCCTTCTGTTTGCAGGTGTCCAGTGTCAGGTGCGGCTGGTGGAGTCTGGGGGAGGCGTGGTCCAGCATGGGAGGTCCTTGAGACTCTCCTGTGCAGCCTCTGGATTCACCTTCAGTAGCTACCACATGAACTGGGTCCGCCAGGCTCCAGGGAAGGGGCTGGAGTGGGTGGCATTTATATCGTATGATGGAAGTAATAAACACTATGCAGACTCCGTGAAGGGCCGATTCACCATCTCCAAAGACAATTCCAAGAACACGCTGTATCTTCAAATGAACAGCCTGAGAGCTGAGGACACGGCTGTGTATTACTGTGCGAGAGACACAGTGAGGGGAAGCCATTGTGCGCCCAGACACAAACCTCCCTGCAGGAACGCTGGGGGGGAATCAGCTGCAGGGGGCGCTCAGGAGCCACTGGTCAGAGTCAGCCCCGGAGGCAGGTGCAGATGGAGGCTGTTTCCTGTCAGGATGTGGGACTTTGTCTTCTTCTGACGGTTCCCCAGGGAACCTCTTAAATTTAGAAAACTGTGCCTAACAATGTCTTCTCTATGCATATAAGGACCTTTTCTCCCTGGCACAAAATGCAGATTGACGCTGACACGGATGAAAATTCCTCAACCATGGTCACAACGATCAGAGTCCAGAGTAACCTCAGGGCTTCCCGGTGAGTCTTCTCCAGTCAGACCCAGGACAGGGACCTCCGTGAGATTCCCTGACTGGAACAGTCTTTAGGGATCCTGGTCACAGACAATAGAGAGGCTGAACCAGGGTCAGCGTCATGTAGAACCTCACAGATTTCACGTCTGATCCTTCTCCTGACACGAAAGTATGCAAATCAGTATCAGGAGCGATCTGGTGCTTCTTTTGTTCCTAATCCATTTACTTTCTTTTTTCATCGTTTTTCTCCTTTTTCCATTTGTTTTTCCTGCTTTTTGCAAAAGGAAGATGTTTTCCCTGTGAGATGTAGGGGATGACATCTCACAGGGAATGGGGGATGGCTGGAACATCCAATATCCTCAGGGCCGACCATCAGTAAGTGCAGGTTGGAAGTCTCAGAAAGAGCTGAAGCTGCTTAATCACCGTGGAGTTTTACCTTCTCCAGTTCTGCTCTGATGGAAACAGGGCAAGCAGGTTATCAATGATAATCTACCTAACATAGAGTCAACCGATTCCAGTTTCAATAACGTCTGTTAAAAATTCACACCACCACATGGATTAGTGTTTTGTCAAATCAATACACAGTATTGTCCAGCTAAGTAGACACAAAGATGGACCGTTGCCCATGGAGACAAACATTAACCTGAGTTGTAGGTTCTTACAGTGTTAAAAGTGTAAAACTGATTATTAAAAATGAGGCTATTTTTCTTTTTGCTGTTGAGTTGTAGAAGTTTCTTTTACATTTGGACATTAAAACTTTTTTAGATATATGGCATATTATCCAATTCTGTAAGTTGTAGTTACTTTGTTGCTTTGCAGAATCTTTTTCATAGTCTATTCCCACTTGTTCAATTCTGCTTTTTTTGTAGGTGATTTGAATGTAATATCCTGAAAAAGATGCTAATTTTTTGAGGGTTGGGAGTTTTACAATTACAGGTATTTCAGTTAGATATTTGAGGCATTTGGAGTGAATTTTTGTGTTTATTCTAACCTAAAATTCTTAATTCTTTTCATGGGAAAATCCGGTTTTCATACCACCCTCTTTGGAAGACACTACAATGTAGCCATGTCATATTGATGGTTCTCATGCTAAAAATCAGCTCGTCATCAATATGTGGGTTTATGTCTAAGCTCTGTGTAGGTATTTATGCCAGAACTTTCTATGTTTTTAACAAATGTTGAGGCCTGGAAGTGAAATGCCTAAAGCTTTCTTCTTGCCTTGTTACAGATATTGGACCAAAATATTCTAACCTTTTACTATTGAGTGTAATAATAGCTGTGGCCTTTCTTAACGGCTTTTATTATGTTCAAGTTGTTTTCTTGTCTTCCTACTTTGTTCATAGTTTTTATAATGAAACTGATTTTTTTCAAATTCTTTTTCTGTGTCTGATGAAATGTTACTGAGATATTTTTTCTTTAGTTTTTTAATGTGCTGTACCAAATTGGTTGATTTGAGAATGTTGAATCAAGTATGCATCTCAGGAAGAAGTTTGATTTGGTCATGGTGTACGGTCTTCTAAAAAGCTTTGGAGCTCAGTTTACTATTGTTGGGGATTAATTCATGTCTACTAATGATATTGGTCTGTAGTTTTCTTTTATTGTGGTGCCTTTGTCTATTACTGGTAATACTATCATGGTAGCCTCATAGAAAGAGTTTAGAAGGTATATGGCAGACTACCTTTAAAATAGATGTTATCAGTGGAGAAATGGTGATAGTTTTTCTTCACTTTTCTGTTGGGAAGAATTTTATGTTGTTTAAAAGATATTCAGAATGACTTAACCTGGTTTATGAGCTTTCCTTCTATTCCTTTCTTCCATTCTTTTTGAAGAACTGCTTACCTTTCCTATTTATTTTTAAGTTTGTTTTTAGACTTATGCAATCCATTTTGAGGTGAAACTTGGTGGAATTTTTTCTAATAAATAAGAAAAAATAAATCATTTAATTGACTTTTATTCAGGTTGATTCGTTTAATATTTGCTAAAGGCCAGTTCTTTAAGCTATGACACACAATAAATCCCAAATGGCAGTACCTCATTGTTTACTTAGCTTTTGTACTTATATTTTTCAGAGGAAGAACCACTACTGTAAATTGTAAATAGCCAAGACATAATTGTATTGTATGCAAATCTGTGACTGTTTACAGTGTCATCTCTGAGAAACATAAAGTTTATTTACTATATATATATAAAGAGTTTGGAAGGTTGACTCCTCACCAATTTTTGAAAGAGTTACAGAAGGGCTGGCATTTCTTCTTTAAATGTTCAGGTTCATTTTATGATGTAACATATAACCTATCATGGAGAATGTTCAATGTGTGCTTGAGAAGGATGTGTATTACGTGACTCTTGGTTGGAAGGTTCTGTAAAGATCATTCAGATAAATTTGTTCAATAGTGTTGTTTAACTTCAGAGGCACATTAGGAATTTTCTTTCTGGATTTGCTATACATTATGGTCATGAGGTATTAAGGTCTTCTGTTATTTTTGTATTGTTTTCTATTTCTTTATATCTCTTACAGTTTGTTTAATGCAGTTATATTTGTATTTGTACACATGTGTAAAACCAAAAATCATAATTGCTAAATGAGTTTTATGGCACAGTCACATTATAAGTAATATTTTTCCAAATGCTACCATTGCCACTAAACTCCTCCTGGAGTCTGACATCTGCTCTGGGCACTGCCTTCTTCTCAGGCATCCCACACTGGAGCTTGCTATAGAGGAGGAGGGAGGGCCCCTCTCCTGGTGAAAACAAGCCCAGACCTGACCCTGCAGCTCTGGAAGAAGAGCCACAGCCCTGAGATTCCCAGGGGTTTCCATTTGGTAATCAGGACTGAACACAGAGAACTCACTATGGGGTGTGAATTAAGCTGAATTTTTCTTGTTGGTATTTTAAAAGGTGACTCATAGGGAACTAGAGTGAGTGAGAGTGAGAGGATATGAGTAAGAGAAACAGTGGATATGTTTGGCAGTTTCTGACCAGGATTTGTGTGTATTTTCAGGTGTTCAGTGTGAGGTGGAGCTGATAGAGCCCGTAGAGGACCTGAGACAACCTGGGAAGTTCCTGAGACTCTCCTGTGTAGCCTCTAGATTCGCCTTCAGTAGCTTCTGAATGAGCCGAGTTCACAAGTCTCCAGGCAAGGGGCTGGAGTGAGTAATAGATAGAAAAGATGATGGAAGTCAGATACACCATGCAGACTCTGTGAAGGGCAGATTCTCCATCTCCAAAGGCAATGCTAAGAACTCTCTGTATCTGCAAATGAACAGTCAGAGAACTGAGGACATGGCTGTGTATGGCTGTACATAAGGTCCCAAGTGAGGAAACATCGGTGTGAGTCCAGACACAAAATTTCCTGCAAAAAGAAGAAAGGAATCTGGGCCAAAGGGGACACTCAGCACTCACAAAACAGGTGCAGCCCCAAGGCAGGTGCAGATGGAGGGAGGGTAAGGGCTGCTTTCCTTCAGGATCTGTGGTTTCCTCTGCTTCTAATATTTCCCCTCTGAGCCTCTGTACATTTATGTTTTGTGCCCACCATGAGGTCCCTAGATTAGAAAACTAATTTAAAAGAGGAAATATTCTCATATGCCCCCAAAACAGATGTAAGTTTTGGAGGCATAAAAATGCATAGGAGCCGGGTGAGTCTGCAGACACTGCCACCCTACAATGCCAGACCCACAACTAGTGCTGGAGAAGGGTGGGAGTTTGATGGAGCTTCCCTGATGACCCCGTGGTCCAAGCTAAGTCCAGCAAGGCCATTGGTGCCTCGCTGAGCACAGTTGTCCATCAGGGATCTCCCATGTGTCCCAGCAGCAGCCATGCCTCAATCTCTCCACTGTGCACAGCCATTGTCTGGGAGGAGCTCCCAGGATGGGTGTCTTTGGCACACACAGGTGATGGGTGTTAGAGTGCAGTGCAGCAGCTGGCTGCCTGGTCTATTGGGCTCCTGGATATTGGAGGGATTGGAGGTGCATTCTCAGGGCCAGCACGCTGTTTGTTAATTTTTGTATAAAAACCATGTGATTTAATTCATTTTCTCAGATGACATAGATAATTAATAACACAATCTGCAAACAATTGTAATTTTCAGCTTTAGCCCATTTTCATTGTTTCTTAATTCTGTGCAGCATCCAGACATGGTACTGCCCTTCTCATGAGAAACTGTTCGATCTAAACTGAAACAAGTTGTTTCTCCTATTCTTTGGTTTCTTCCATGTGCAGAGATCTTGATTAGAGCAAGTTTGGTACTTTCCACACACTCACCCTCACCTCCCCAGATAAAGAGCAGAAGTTCTCCTTAGACTGAGTCTGAGGGAGGAGCTGTTCCTGTACCACTCAGGGCCTGCGGAGACCCCCCAGGTGCAGCTTCACTGAGTCAGGTGTTTCACTCCCTGTGATTGCTGCTCAGGTCTAATTGTGGGCTCAGAATTAGGACAGTCTTCAGGTTATCACAGGTCAGTCCTATTGTAAAAATCATCGTTATCACACACCGTGGTAACAATTCAGTGTTGATTTTTCTAAACAGCAGTTTCTCTTTTTTATTTGGTTGCAAGTTTGAGCAAAGGAACATGTGATAATACTTTTTATTCTAACCTCAAAATCTACTGAATTGTTCTAGGAGACTCACAAATTGGACAGGAGTGAGCTCTTTATGCTCATAACAAATGCATGTATTTGGGAATTTCACCGTGTTGTCCAGAACCTGTTAACATCGACAACTGTGTTTCGCAGTGCACTTCTGGCTTGAGACATCCTCACAGACCCTCTCCCTCACCTGCACTGTCTCTGGATTCCCCATCATAACCAGAGTTTCTGCTAGAACTGTATCTGCTTGCCCCTGGAAGATGGACAGGAGTGGATCAGGTGCATGGGTTGTGAAGGGAGCACAAATTACAACCCACTTCTCAAGAGTCCATATCCAGATCCAAGAAACAGTTCTTACAGCTGAGCTCTGTGCCCAGTGAACACACAACTATGCATTTTGAAGCAAAAGACGCAATGAAGGGCCTTCATTGTGAGCCTAGACACAAACCTCCCTGCAGGGGTGAATAGGAGCAGCAGGGGGCATTCGGGGCAGTATGGGGGCTTAGCATGATTGTTGGGGGTCAAGATGAGCAGGATCAAGGCTTAGCATGAGGGCAAGTGCAACAGGGAAGAAAAGGGGCTGTAGATGTGGGTTGTTCTCACCATCATATTTCACCACCAGACACCCTCCACTGCATCTCTTCTAATGTGTCTGAGTGTTGATATGATTAGAAAATGGCATTTACGTAAATAGTAATATGTACCCATATGGAGGTGCATCCAGCTGTCTTCTCCATCTTATGTGGACCTTGTACATCAAGCACTAAGTCCCTGTATTTACTTGAGTACCTCACACATTCTGGTCAAAACAGGTAGGGTCTCTTTTTATCATGGTCTCTCCTCCTCCCTTCTCTCTCTGTCACACAAAAACACATGAACTGACACACACACAGAGCTTCCCAACTTTAATTATCTGATGTATTGAAGCAAATTGATTAGTGTGCAGCTTTTCTGCTTTGCCTGCTATTCATGTTATGTAAAAACAAGAACCATGTGTTTCTCAGCTTGTTACTTCTCTAAGCTAAGTAGCATCTTTGTTTATTATACCCAGAGACCAAAAGTGATCCAACTGTTATTCAGCATCTTAACTGGTAAACAAATTGTGGAAAATTCATTTACTGGAATAATACCCACTGTTACAATCAAGTACTGCTGGATGCACTCAACACCATGCTTAAAAAAACAAGTACCTGAATAAGTAAAATAAGTCAAACAAACAAAAGTGCATACATACGATTCCACTTCTATAATTTCTATAAAGTAAAAATGAACTTAAAGTTACATAAAAAGATCTGTAGTTGACTGGGGACATGGTACAGGAAGAGAAGGTATAGAAAGGAGAAACTACAGGAGAGCAAAAGGAAATTTCTAGGATAATTGATTTTTTCTCTCTTAGTAAAAGTGAGGATTATGTCACTATTTGTAAAATTGTACACTTTATGTAAAGATTCTTATTTGCTAATTTCACCTCATTAAAATATTGCAAATTTTAAAATGTCTAATTTGGTAGAAAAGGTAGTAGAGAGAGATGAATAAAATACATAAAATTCAGAGAGTCCTGAATACACACATGAATGCACCCTGGGTCTCACTGTACTTTGAGGGAGACACTAGAATACAAAAACATAATGACAGGATTTCAGTACATGAAAGGAGCTTCTCAGACCCCAGGAGGCATGTCCAACTGCATCTTGGAGTTAACTCAGGGAGCAGGCATGTCCTTTGGAAGGAGCCATGACACCAAGCACCCAGCATCCATTGTAGCCGACACCATGCCAATGCCAAGAGATCTCGACTAAAATTTTCTGTGGATGTTGAGTCTGATTATGCCACACACTCACACCAAGTGAGTATGGAAAGGATAGTTACCTGCATCCTTAAGGTGTCTGCTGAGAACAGGGCAGGTCACTCATTAAGGTCCAAAGTGGCTTGATAGGGCAGGGAAGGAGACTGGCTCAGGGTTGTTATCATGGTTTGTTGGGGAGCGGGGGAGAGCCTCCTACTTGCAGGAAGGGTTTTGTGGGGTTTCAAGGTCAAATTGGCATCAAATGCGGGAGCTCCTGTGATTTCTGACTAGATTTACCTTGTATGCTTAAAAAAAGAGATGATGGAGGAAAGAGCCTGAAGTTCTCAGCAGTCAGGCCTAAACACAGAGTCTGATGACTTACTCTAAATAGCAAGTATACAAATGATGAGTAAGAAAAGAGACAAGACTCCAATATAGGTGGACAACAGCCAGGTCTGCAGAAAATGAGAAGACTGTTTATAAGCAAAGAATAATGAGTAGGAGGAGGATATGGAGGAGGATTCTGGTCCAATGTCTTGTGTGGAAGCTTTTCATGATTTGAGATCATCAGCTTATTCTGAAGGTCTTAGGTCACATGTCTTCTTCAAAATATCAGAAGTGCCAGAGGATATGTGAGGATGCACAGTTTAACTTCCTCTATTGAGTAGCTTTACAATCATGTGAAATTCTTAATTAATTAATTTTTTTTTTTGAGATGGAGTCTCACTCTCTTGTACAGGTTAGACTGCAGTGGTGTGATCATAACAGAGCTCACGGTGATTTTAAATTCCTGTCTCATAGAATTCTCCCACCTCAACCTCTTGACTAGCAAGTAGCTAGGTTTCCAGGGCGCTTCATCTACACTTGGTTGGTTCTTTTCATTCTTTTTTTTTTTTTTTTTTTTTTTAGGTGGACTTTCCCTCTTCTTGCCCAGACTGCAGTGCAATGGCGCCATCTCAGCTCACTGCAATCTCCCCCTCCCAGGTTCAGGTGATTCTCCTACCTCAGCCTCCAGAGTAGCTGGGATCACAGGCATGTGACACCATGCCCCGCTAATTTTGTATTTTTAGTAGAGATGACGTTTCTCCATGTTGGTCAGGCTGGTCTCAAACTCCCTACCTCAGGTGATCCTTCCACCTCAACCTCCCAAAGTGCTGGAATTACAGGCGTGAGGCACCACACCTGGCCTCTTCATTTTTATTCATATATTCCTTCAGGAGCCACTATGTCTTCCCACTGATTTCTTCAGTTTCTGCCTTTTCCTTTTGAATAAGGCTGTTACTCCTGAGGGAAGATGGGAGGTGGGCCTGGACAGGGACTTGGTGCATTCCTCTCTCCCCTCCCAGTTCTTATTGGTTTCTCCAGTGTGTGTAGAACAGTGGTTTTGGTGGCTTTACCTCTGCAGATAATTTCTCTTGAAATGTAGTGGTGATGGGGAGGTGTGTCTGGATGCACTTCAGCTGTAGTTGCTGTTTTGCTTTCCCAGACAGCACCATCCCAAGGGGTAGAGGCTGGAGCATTTTGTGATGTATCCCCAGTACTGAAGAAAAAGGCTTCAATAGCAGGAGGAATTCCTCAACTGTATACACTCTGAGAATTTAAACAATAACTTCTCTATCACACTCAAATTGAAACCATCCAATGAATATGTCTACTTTAATCGTGTGCTAACTTAAATGGCATCTGGCAGCCTCTGTCCCAGAAAAGATTATCATCTGCTCCTGTTTATTTCCCTGCAAGTCTTTATGTCTGTTCAGATTTCAGATATATTGTTTGTCCTATAACATCAAAAATTTGATGTATATGTGCTAATTTGCAGATCAGTAAGTTTAGTAGCTGTTGTAAGAATAATAACATATTTTTATGGGGTGCTTACATCTCCACGCTGAGAAGCAACTCTATGTGTAATACTAAGAAACTAGAAATGATACAAATATCAAGAAGATATATAGATAAAAAGTAATGGCATGCTAATTTACTGTAATAACATCCATCATGAGAATCAATACATTGTTGATGCTCAACATGTTTGCATCATAAGTAGTCATGTGTGAGAAGCCACACAAATAGAACACATACGATATAATTCCTGTATAATTCTTGAAACTCAAAACTAAAGCATTAAATATGAAGGACTGACTCAGAATATGGTGGGGAAGAAAATATTTGGGAAGGAGGAATTGTAGAGGAACACAAGGAAACTTTTAAGTGTAATTTGTTTGTTCATTATTTGGATGGCTTTTGGGGATGCACAGGTGAGCACGAGTGGAATAACATTTTGTTTTGTTTGTTTGTTTGTTTTTCTGAAGAGATGTGGTCCTTCCCTGTGACCCAGGCTGGAGTGTAGTGGTGGGATCATAGTTCAATGTAGCCTCCAACTTCTGGTCTCCAACAATACTCCTGCATCTGCCATCTAAGTAGCTGAAACTACCGTTGTGTGCCACCAGGCTTGGCTTGAGTACTTATTAAAGTACACACTTTTTGCAATATTTAATGTATAGTAATAATGTCTCAATAAGACTTACAAATCAATGAATGAATAATTTGTTTAGTACAGATTCATGGAAAAATAGACACTAACATGATGAGTGTCTGACATTTATGAAAATACAGCTGCATGAAATGTGCTTCTCTTTACATTCATTAGGTAAACACAATAGTGCATACACATCACACCGTGCTTTCATTACAGGAAGAAAGATCTGAAAATGTCACTGGCGTGAACCATATTGTGCTGGGCTTGGTTCAGGGAGCAGTCAGGCCCAGTGTTGTGACCTTCAACAACAGAATCCTAAAAAATAATAAAAGAGGCTGCCCCAAGGTCCCCATCAGTTCCTGGACTCGCCATGTGTCTGGGCCGTATCAGTGCATCCGGAGCCCCCTGGTGGCTGTAGTGATTCCTCGCTTGCCGTGCTGAGGTCTCCCTGTAGATTATGTTGGGTTTTCTGAGGCCGTTTTGCTATTTAAG
The DNA here is from genome assembly GCF_029289425.2 of Pan paniscus. Taxonomy (NCBI): domain Eukaryota; kingdom Metazoa; phylum Chordata; class Mammalia; order Primates; family Hominidae; genus Pan; species Pan paniscus. Next base: position 107,568,991 of record NC_073264.2, on the reverse strand, counting down.
ACCCACTCCCTGGGACAGAGCGATTCCCTCTAAATCTGATGGAGGTTCTGAACTACAAATAACGTTAAGTGAATCCTGGTGTGTCTGAACTCACGTGATTGTTACATTAAGCTGCTGTTGCAATCTGTTTCCTCACCTGGGACAAGAGGAGCCAGGACATAGTGAGTTGAGGCTCCAGGAAGATAACTGAATTCTCAGAGGGCACAGCCAGCATCCTCCTCCCAGGGAGAGCCTAAAAGACTGGGGCCTCCCTCATCCCTTTTCACCTGTCCATACAGAGGCACCACCCACATGCAAATCTCACTTAGGCACCCACAGGAAACCATCACACATTTCCTTAAATTCAGGGTCCAGCTCACATGGGAAATACTTTCTGAGAGTCCTGGACCTCCTGTGCAAGAACATGAAACACCTGTGGTTCTTCCTCCTGCTGGTGGCAGCTCCCAGATGTGAGTGTCTCAAGGCTGCAGACATGGAGATATGGGAGGTGCCTCTGAGCCCAGGGCTCACCGTGGTTCTCTCTGTTCACAGGGGTCCTGTCCCAGGTGCAGCTACAGCAGTGGGGCCCAGGACTGGTGAAGCCTTCGGAGACCCTGTCTCTCACCTGCGCTGTCTATGGTGGCTCCATCAGCAGTAGTGATTACTACTGGAGCTGGATCCGCCAGCCACCAGGGAAGGGACTGGAGTGGATTGGGCATATCAATTATGGTGGAAGCACCTACTACAACCCGTCCCTCAAGAGTCGAGTCACCATCTCAGTAGACACGTCCAAGAACCAGTTCTCCCTGAAGCTGAGCTCTGTGACCGCCGCGGACACGGCCGTGTATTACTGTGCGAGAGGCACAGTGAGGGGAGGTGAGTGTGAGCCCAGACAAAAACCTCCCTGCAGATAGGCAGAGGGGGCGGCCGCAGGTGCTGCTCAGGACCAGCAGGGGGCGCGCGCGGCCCACAGAGCCCGAGGCCGGGTCAGGAGCAGGTGCAGGGAGGGCGGGGCTTCCTCATCAGCTCAGTGGTCTCCCTCCTCGCCAGGACCTCAGCTGTCCCCAGGGCTCCTCTTTCTTTATTATCTGTGGTTCTGCTTCCTCACATCCTTGTGGTAGGAAAGGAAGGAGGAAGGCAAATTTTCCTCTTAGAGTCAAAGTGTCACTAGTTACTAGGAACTTTCCTACAAGTTCCTGAATGTCCCATTTTTCCTTCTTAATTAAAAAAAATATTCTAATACTTCTCACCATCTCTTGATTTGTGTCATCAGTTGAATTGTGCTGTCTTTGAAATTCAAATGCTGAAACCTTAAATCCAATTGATCTATATTGGAATTTTAAGGATGGAATTAAGGTTAAATGTGATCATAAGTCTGAGATTCTAATGCAATAGATCTCTTGTCTTTATAAGAAGTGGAAGAGTCACCAGAGACCTCTCACTTTTCCTGTGCACACAGAGAAGAGGCCATGTGGAGACATAGTGGACTAGAAGGTGCAAGCCAAGAAGAAGCCGCACCAAGAACCAACCCTGCCAGCACCTGGACCTTGGACATTCAGACTTCAGAATGGTGAGAAAATCAATGTTTGTTGTTTAAGCCACCCACTCCTGTTGTCTTCTTATGAAGACCCAGACAGACTAATACCACATAACTCTGTTAGCTCCTGGAGGGAGAAGCAGCCCCCTGAGGCTGGGCACATCTCTCAGATTTCCATATGAAGTAGGCAGAAATAGTAGTTCTCATATCAAAATGTGTCATGGCCCTGTTGGCCATTTTTTTTTTGATGGAGTCTCGCTCTGTGGCCAGGCTGGAGTGCAGTGGTGCAATCTCAGCTGACTACAACCCCCGTCTCCTGGGTTCAAGCAATTCTCCTTCCTCAACCTCCTGAGCAGCTGGGACTACAGGTGTCCACCACCATGCCAGGCTATTTTTTTTTTGTATTTTTAGCAGAGACAGGGTTTCACTGTGTTAGGATGGTCTCAAATCTCCTCACTGCATGATCTGCCTGCCTCGGTTTCCCAAAGTGTTCGGATTACAAGTGTGAGCCACCGCACCTGGCCCCTGTTGGCCATTTTTGGGGCAAGGTCTCTGAAACCAGCCCTGGTGCCTGTACCACAAGATTTTCTTTTATCTTTCATGTGGATATAACAAATGGACAATGAGGACCAGCTGCATGGAGACTGACCACTGAACATCTTCTGCTGTCTCCTAAGTAAGTCACAGGAAAACACCAGCATCACCAACATAACTGTTTTCCTTCAACTTCCTCGAACGAACTATAGAAATGATCCCTTAAAGTATAGTCTATTCCTTCAACTTTCACAATTTGCACTGAATCCCTTCCTAAGTTAGGAGCTACACAGGGTCTGAGTTTTGTTCCCTTTCTCCCAGTCTTCCCCAAGTATCAAGGACCGAGTAGATTTAAATTAAATTTGGCCGTCCATGCCCCCAACACCACATCGGTTTCTAACATCCTTGTCATGTACCCATCCTTCTGCGGGCACCCCACATCAGGTTGCCCAGGAATGGCCAGAAGCTGGCATCACCTTATGGGCTGAGGCTACAAGTTATACAGACGTGTGATTTCAGTCACACACACTCTACTGCAGGACACACCTGTGTTCTGAGGAGCTCAGGCGCCTGCTGATCTCAGGTCTTCTCTAATAAATTACACACCTCTTATGAATGAAGGTCCAGATGGCCCCATCAGCTGCAGAGCAGTGGATTAAAGCTCATGGGTGGGTCAGTCAGGCAGAAGTCAGACAATGGGATAATAGAAGTCAGACAATAGTCACTGAGGTTCCCAGTGTTTTTTAATGGAATAAAACAATATTAGCAACAAAGGGGCAGTAAAGAAGACTGGCTCTTGAAGGTATTTAAGGACCAGGAACTTTATCTGGGGGGAAAGTGAGAGACACTTTTACATGGAAAGCCCTAAAGCACATACAGCAGCTGACAGAGTGGCCACTGTGCACATGAGGGCTGAGGAGACGGATGGTAGTTTACGTTGCTCCAAGATGTTCCTGGGTGTGTGATGGTTAGACTCCTCATGCATATGAAAATAAGAGCTGGACTCAGGGAGAAACAAGGGACATACCCCATAGAAAAGGGAGAAAAGAAACAGATGGGCACCCCTGGAGAGAGCTCATTAGATTTGGTAGGTTTGAGATGAAAATTACTTCCAAAGGTTTTGATATTCTAAGCTAAATATGAATCTCTTCAATAAAGTGAGAATTAAAAGAAGAATGGAGCTAGGAGTTGAGAGAGGAAACAAATTATGAGAGAGCAGAAAGCAAATCCACCAAAACTGTCACATGACAGAGGCCAGAATGGAGCTGATGCAGCTACTTCACTATTCTGCAGACCTAGTTGACCATGTGGAGAAGGGGTTCGAACAAACGGGGACGTTCTCCAACCTTCCAAAACAACCTCCTTCTTATGCATATGCAGTAATCATGATTCTCAGGGTGGCCTTCCCAAGTTTCCTGTTCTTACCTCTTCCCCCAGGGGTAGAGTGTCTTTTCCAACCCACAGTGGTTTCTCTGCCATGTCCTCAGCTTCTCCTCCATTGTACTTAACCTGAAGATTAAGGATTTCATCTGGATGGAGTTTCCTGGGAATCGTCTGTTTTCTTTGGTTTCTGTTGACCACATCACAGGCCATAGGACTCAGGTTTTAGTGGATTTCCCCTGGAGACAGTGGAGGTGAATCCAGGCGTTCCACAGTCCTTACCGTTCTTCTCTTCCTGTCAGCACTGCAGGGCAGCAGATAAGGGAGCTGACTGTGGATTTTTCAGATCCCCGGGAAAAAGCCTGCAAGGACTAATAGTTTCACATCTAACACCATTAGCACATGCATCCAAAATTTAAAAAAAATCCTCACTAAGTATTTCCAGGTTAGCCTGTTCCTCTCTCAGTGCCATCCCGTGGCACCTGCCCTGGGTTCGGTAACATGTGGGCCCCAGTCCTCTCTGCAGGTGTCTGCCTCCTCGGATTTCAGTCCTCTTGTTTGCTCCATGAAAGCAACTCAGATATGTTAAAAGGTTTTCTTCTTCATTTATTCATAATTTTTCAGGTTTGCTGTTAATGAGGAAAGAGTAAGATCATAGTTTCCTCATTTTTCACATTCCCATACTGAGTAACTGCTCTCTCTCTGTGAAAGCCAGAAATTAAGGGAACAACTCAAGTATCCATATCCATTACAAGTGAATGTTAGACAATTTGACATATGATTATGAACTAAAGTACAACACAGGATTAGAATCAAGGCATCCTCGTTCTCATAAAATCATGGCTGCATTCACAAATAACTGTGCTGAGTGGAAGTAGCTAACAAATTAACAGTGCACTTCATAAACTTCTATTTGTATAAACTGCAGAAGGTACAGCTATTCTAAAGCAACAGAGAAGATTACATATTTGGTGAGAATTGGGTTTTGAAAGTAATGGGGTGGTGAGATAAAATTACAGAGAAGTGACACAAAGATTTAGGTGTGAATTGTACACAAATTAATTGAAGCTGTGATTAAAGGGTTGCACACATGTTACCATTTTCCAAATTATGCAGTATATATTTGAATTAATTATTAATTGTACTTAAATAAAGCAGTAACAAAGAAACAAATGAATACATTTATTGAGGTGGAGCCAAAACTAGATGGGAATGAACACTCGAAACATCTCTGACTCTTGAAAGTACACAAGCATGAACACTGGTTCTCTCTATGTATTTCAGGTCAGTAGCAGAACACACTAAAAGAAAACAGAGATGTTTTCTGGCAGGGGTGGAATCCTGCAGACCTCACTAGGCATGTCTCACACTGCCCTGGAGTTGTCTCAGGGGAGCAGTCTCCTCTAGTGGTCAGAGGCACAGGCCGAGATAATGGGGCTAACTCAGTCCAGCTGTGTGACCTTGAATGCATTGTATAAACACTCTGTTCTGTGTGTAATTTATCTTCCTTAAAATGTGACGTTGACACTTGCATTAAATGTATTCTGTAAATATGTAAAAATGGGATAAGATGATGACTGGTAAATGATTATCAGGGCACAATCATATAAAATGATATTGTTCTGAATGATAAGATTACTACAAATCTCCCCCAGCGCACTTTATCTGCTCTGAGCCCTGCGCCTCCTCAGGATTCCCATCCCAGAGCTTGCTATACAGGAGGAGACACACAAATAGGTTTCTCCCTCTGCTGATGAAAAGCAGCCCAGCCCTGACCCTGCAGCTCTGGGAGAGAAGCCCCAGCCCTGGGATTCCCAGGGGTTTCCATTTGGTGAACAGGTCTAAATGCAGAGGATTCACCATGGAGCTTGGGCTGAGCTGGGTTTTCACTGTTTCTGTTTTAAAAGGTGAACTAGAGAGATAGAGTGTGAGTGAATAAATTTGAGATAACCAGTGGATATGTCTGGCCGTTTCTGACCAGGATGTCTACGAGTTTGCAGGTGTCCAGTGTGAGGTACAGCTGGTGGAGTCCGAAGAAGACCCAAGACAACCTGGGGGATCCCTGAGCCTCTCCTGTGCAGACTCTGGATTAACCGTCAGTAGCTACTGAATGAGCTCGGTTTCCCAGGCTCCAGGGAAGGGGCTGGAGTGAGTAGTAGATATACAATGTGATGGAAGTCAGATATGTTATGCATAATCTGTGAAGAGCAAATTCAGTATCTCCAAGGAAAATACCAAGAACTCACTGTATTTGCAAATGAATAGTCTGAGAGCAGAGGGCATGGCTGTGTATTACCATATGTAAGGTACCAGGTAAGAAGACATTGGTGTGAACACAGACACAGAGTTTCCTGCAATGATAAGGGAGGAGGCTGGGATAAAGTGGGCACTCAGAACCCAGAGAAAACAGGGGCAGCTCTAGGGCAGGTGCAGACGGTCGTCATGGGCTGCTTTCCTTCAGGGTCTGTGGCCTCCTCTGCATCTACCAGTTCCCCTCGGAGCCTCTCGACATTTATGTTTCTGTGGCCACCCCTGAGGTCTCTGGATTAGAAAAGTTTATTATAAGAAGAGGAAACATTCTCATTTATCCCAAAGCAGATGTAAGTAATGGAAGCAAAAAATGCACAGGAGGCCAGGTGGGGCTGTAGATACTGTCACCCCAGAATGTCAGTCTCACCACTAGTGCTGGAGAGGGATGGGAGTTTGATGGAGCTTCCCTAACAACTCTGTGGTCCAAGATAAGTCCAGCAAGACCATTGGTGCCTCCCAGAGCACAGTTGTCCATCAGGGATGTCCAGTGCTTCCCAGCAGCAGCCATGCCTCAGTGTCTCCACTGTGCACAGCCACTGTCTGGGAGGAGCTCCCAGGATGGGTGTCTTTGGCACACACCAGGTGGCGGGTGTTAAGAGTGCAGTGCAGCAGCTGGCTGCCCGGTCTATTGGTTTCCCTGATGCTGGAGAGATGGGAGGTACATTCACAGGACCAGCACCCTGTTTGTGAATTTTTATATAAAAACCCTGATTTTACTTCATTTTCTTGGAGGACATAGATAACTAAAAACAGAATCTGCAAAGAAATTGTAATTTTCAACTTTACCCCAAATTCATTGTTTCTTAATTCTGTGCAAGATCCAGACATATGATTGCCTTCCTCATGATAATTTATTCTATGTAAAACCGAAATCATTTTTTCTCCTATTCTTTGTTTCTGTTCAAGTACAGAGATCTTGAGCAAAGTAAGTTGGGTTCTTTCCACACACTAATCCTCACCTTCCCCAGAGAATGAGCAGAGATTGTCCTCACTCTGAGTCTAAGGGAGGAGCTGTTTCTGCACAACTCAGAGCCTGCAGAGACCCCCAGGTGCAGCTTCAGTGAGTCAGACATTTCTCCATGTGGGCGACCTCCACTGCCAGTGATTGCTGCTGAGGTCTAATTGTGGGTTAAGCATTAGGACACTCTTTAGGTGATCACATCTCAAGCCTATTCTGAAAATCATCATGAACAGAGATAGTTCAATGGCCATTCTCCTGACATAAGTTTCTCTTTATTACTTGGTTCCAAGTATGGAGAAAAATGTGACCCTATATTTGTCTGAATCCAACATCAGAATCCACTGCATTACGCTAGGAGACTCACTAATTGAACACAAGTGAGCTCATTATTCTCATAGAAATCTAAGTATTTGGAAATTTCAATGTGTTCTCCAGAACCTGTGCATGCCGACAACTGTGTTTCTTGGTGCACTCTTGGCCTGATGAAGCCCTCACAGACCCTCTCCCTCACCTGTGCCATCTCTGCATTCTCCATCACAACCAGTGTTTCCTTCTGGAGCTGCATCCATCAGCGCCCCCATGGGAGGTACTGGAGTGGATCGGGTGCATAGGTCATGGAGAGAGCACAAATTACTCGCCTCTTCTCAAGAGTCCAGTCACCATCTCCAGATCCATGTCCAAAAAGTAGTTCTTCTTACAGCTGAACTATGTGAGCAACAAACACATAGCCACGTATTTTAGAGCAAAAGACACACTGAGGAAACCACAGTGTGAACTCATATCCAAGCCTCCCTGTGGGGGTGCATAGGACGGCCAGGATTACTCAGGACACCAGGTTCCCTTAGGACACCAAGGGGCACTCAAGACCATTGTAGAGGCACGCCGGTAGCCGGGGGCTCTCGGGAACCATGGGGGAAAATCAGGACACCAAAGGGTGCTTGGTACAGCGGGGGGCTCAGGATTATTGTGGGGATTCAGAAAGAGCAGGTTCAAGGCTCAACCTCAGGGCATGTGCAGCTGGTGTGAAAAGAGGCTGGATGAGGCGTTTTGTGTCACCATCATGTTTCACCACCAGACACCCTCCACTACATCTGTTCTAATGCATGTGTTTGTATGATTAGAAAATGATATTTATATAAATATATAACCATAGCTAGGTGTGTCAAGTTGTCCTCTCCATCTTATATCAGCCTTGTCTGTAAGGACTAATTCCCCATAATTACTTGAGAACCTCATAAATTGTGGTCAATTATGTAGGATTCCTCTCTTTTTCTGCCTTCCTTCCTCCCTCCTTCTCTCTCTCTCACACAGAAACGTATATACAGCCACCCCACAACACACATAAATCTATAACTTTTATTACCTGATATATTGAAAAGTAATCTAAAGTTACATAAAAATCAGTAGTTCACTGTCAATATTGTAGGAGAAGGGAAGGTCTAGGAAGGAGGAATTAGAGAACAAGAGGATATTTTGAGGGTAATTGACTTGTTATCTATGTGGATAATGATAATGTCTATGACCATATTTGTAAAATTGAACACTTCATGTGGAGATTATTATTTTTTTATTTAACCCCATGCCATTATTTTGCCGTATTCTAGCATTTCTCTAAAAATACAGAAATGTTCAGCACTCATTCATGTGTATATTCAGGAGTCTCTGACTTTTCATGTATTTTATTTATCTCTGTCTAATTTCTTTGATACCAAATTTTACCTAGCATAATTAGTACTACCTTTAGCACTGATTATAAGCCTCACTCCTCCATCATCTCCTTTTTTGCCACACAAGCTGAATCTAGTTTGGACTCACAGCAGCTTCTTCATTCAATGCCAGTGGGAGTTTCAAACCCTATCAACCCCCCTATAAACTGTCATTAAGAAAGTTTATCAAACTCCACCAGTCATGTGATATTAGTTCGTTTTCACAATGGTATAAAGAACTACCTGAGACGAGGAGTTTACAAAGAAAAGAGGTTTAGTTGACTCACAGTTCTGCATGGCTGGGGAGGCCACAGGAAACTTACAATCATGGTGGAAGGTGAAGGCGAAGCAAGGCACATCCCACAGCGCAGCAGGAGAGAGAGGGGGAAGTGACACGTAGTTTTAAACTATCAACTCTTGTGGGAACTCACTCACTATGATGAGAACAACATGGGAGAACTGCCCTCATGATCCAATAACCTCTCACCTGGTCCCTCCCTTGACATGTGGGGATTAGAATTTGAGATGATATTTAGGTGGGGACACAAAACAAATCTATATCACATGTCCAGCTGTGTCCTGGAGTTGTTTCAGGGATCCAGTGTGTCCTGTTGATAGAAACAGTGATCATCATTCTAACTGGTGTGAGATGGTATCTCATTGTGGTTTAGATTTGCATTTCTCTGATGGCCAGTGATGATGAGAATTTTTTCATGTGTCTTTTGGCTGCATAAATGTCTTCTTTTGAGAAGCATCTGTGAAAAAAAAAGAAACAGTGACACCAAGCTCACACCATCCATTGTAGTTGAGAACATGCAAAGCCAAGAGATCTCAACTGAGATTTAGTGTTTATGTCATGTCTGATGAAGTCATAAGCTCAGAGCAAGTGAATATGGAAAAGTGTATTATCTGCACAGTATAGGTGTCTGCTGAGTGCAGGGCAGGTCTCGCAGGAAAATCTAAAATGGCTTGAAAGAAGAGGAAAGGAGACTGGCTCAGGGTTTTTATAATGGTTTAGTGGTGGCAGCAGAGTGAGGCTTCCCACTCACAGATCGGGGTTTATAAGGTTTGAAACTCCCACTGGCATTGAATGAAGAAGCTCCTGTGAGTCCAAACTAGATTCACCTTGTGTTGCAAAAAAGGAGATGATGGAGGAGTGAGCCTTAAGTAATCAACAGGCATGCACCAAAAGATAGAGTGACAACTTATTCTAGGTAGCAAGAATAAAAATAATGAAAAAGAAATAAAATAAGGGTTCAGTATGGATGGACAAGACCCAGATCTACAGAAATGAGATGACTTTAGAAATATAAGGAAATAATAATGAGAAAAAGGAGGAGGGGATGGGCAATTAGGGTCCTGGCCTAATGTCTTGGGTGGAAGCTTCTCACAATCAAGGACTGTCAGCTTATTCTGCAGGTCTTAGGTCAGACGTCTGCTTCAAAACATCAGAAACTCCAGGCAATCAGTGAGGATGCTCAGTTTAACATCTCCTATTTGAGTAGATTTACAGTTGTGTGGAATTCTTAATTGATTCTTTTTTGTTTGTTTTTAGAGGCAGGCTCTCACACTGTTCCACAGCTTAAAGTACAGTTGTGTGATCATAGCTCACTGTAATTTTGAGCTCCGGACTCACGTAATCTTCCTGTATTAGCCTCCTGAGTATCTAGAATTAGAGGGGAACACCACCCCTCACCTGCTTATTCTTCAAAATATTTTTTCATAGAAATAGCCTCTCTTTATGTTGCCCAGGTTGGCTTGAATTTCCTGGTCTCATGGGATTTCCCTCACTTTGCTTCTGAAAGTGGTGTGATTATAGGGAAGATCCGCTGCATCTGTCCTGAATTGATTCTTTAGTTGTAAAACAAGAAGCCAATAATTAACTGCCTGACTGTTTTGTGCAGTGAGTTAGTTAAAAGTTTCTGATAAGATTCCTTCCAATATAATTCAAGAGCAGTATTTTCTGCTGATGTTCCTTTCAGTTTCCCTATTGAAGATCAGAAGACACTGTGGAAAAGATGTAGTAAAAAGGCAGTTTTAACTCTTCATGATTGGAGTGGATATCACACAGGAATCACTTTCAGTATTTTGTAACACATGCATGCAATAGGACAAAGATGATCTCTGGGGGTAAACTCTATAAACGTATGGGCCTTTTAGCTACCAAGTCATAGGGTAATAACTGATGGACCCTGAGGAGTGAACCATGATTCCATAGTGCTAAGTGGGAGAACCCTTGGCCAAGGGAGTTTACATTTTATTAAAATTGATAATTTTTATGTAGCGATGCCATTTTTTAAACATTCCCAGAAGATTGTGAGTGGGATTGACTCTGTCTTCTATGAACAATGACAGTGCCCTCCATGGTTAGATAATATTTTAAACTAGATTGAGCTAGAGTGGTTGCTGTATTGAATCACTATATTTTTTTAGTTTCATGTTAGCTTTTTGTGTGTTAGCATTTGCTTTAAAATGATATTAATCAGCCCTCTAGTAGGTAGAAATTCATCTGAGGGTTTCTTCCCTTGTTGTCCATCTCAACAGGATTTCCAGAAGACGTAAGAACCCTCTCTGTTTCTAAAAATATTCCCAGGCTGGGCACTGTGGCTCATGCCTGTAAACTCAGCACTTTGGGAGGCCGAGGTGGGCAGATCACTTGAGGTTAGGAGTTTGAGACCAGCCTGGTCGGTATGGTGAAACCTCATCTCTACTAAAAATACAAAAATTCGCCGGGCATGGTGGTGTACACTCGTAATCCCAGCTACTTGAGAGGCTGAGGGGGGAGGATTGCTTGAACCCGGGAGGCGGGGGTTGCAGTGAGCCGAGATTGTGCCACTGCACTTCAGCCTGGGTGACACAGCGAGACTCCGTCTCAAACAAAACGACACAAAAAATTCCAAAGTTGTGCACCCTCTAAAAGCATATGTACTTAATTCTCATTTTTAATTTATTAAACAGCTCTAATAAGTTCAACGATTCCTGCCTTCTCAGTTGATTTCATAACACATAGAAGGATATATCCTAAATGAAAGTTTGTGTTCTTAATACAAATTACTGGTTAATAACCTTTACTTTTATTATTGAGGTATTATCCATCAATGTTAATCAATGCTCTCAGTGGGACTCATCTAAAGAATATACAAAATGTTTTCCTGATCATGACATAAAATAGATGTGAACACATTCTTAGCATTCAGCCATGTCTCCTGTCTATCATGTTATAAACCACATGCTAACTTTGATTTTATTGGGACTTGTTCTTATTTCAAACTAGTTATTTTTTATCTTCATGCAGCTAGATTATTATGTGTGGCTATTTATTCCGAGAGTGATAAAGACAACATTAACAATTTTCACTGCAGGCATGTCTAGGCAATTCCCTGTGCACAATGACCCTGGGGCGTTGGAGATTCTATGGGGACTCTTCCCTACCTGCCTAGGAGAGTTCTCTGCCTTCTCCCTCTAGCATTTTCCTCTTTGAAGAAGTACATCTAACTGTCATTAGAATAGAGACAAAGACAAGTCTTACCTGCTTCCAGCTGACGGGGGATGCTGTTTGGGAAGATCTCTCTTGGAGGCCTGTCTAAGGGACCCCAGGAAAAGGGAGCCATTATCCCAGGCTTCAGTTGCATGAGCATTTGGAGTTTGATGGTCTGAAAATGAGAAAAGACAAATCGGTTTATTAGAAGACATGTATGAAAACCTAACAAGGTGGTCAAGGTGATAAGGACAGTTTGAAAAAAATTCCAAGGCTGCTGACATGCCCAGATAACTGCGGCTGTAGTTATGCCTGCTAAGATTTGGGTGCATAGGGCTTGGCTTTTGATAGCTCCCTGGGATTTATTTTCGCAAACAAAGAAACCTCCAGGTTAGGAGCACCCTCTTCATTCCCATCACCTGGCATGATTTAAAGGATAACTGCTTAGAATTAAAATATTGATACAGATCTTTTATATTCTCCATCGCTTTTTGTTTCTTCTGGGCTGTAGCCAGAGATCATTGATTGGCGTTCAGGAATAAGCAGAGTTAGTCTAAAATGCAGGCAAATACTTAAACAACTGATGAGATTAGAATTTAAAGATAAGTGTATGATATGTTTTGAAATATAATGTTTCTCTTTCCAGTTTTGGTTTTTGTCAGCAGCAAATAATGATGAGACTGAGTTGTTTGCAAAATAAACTTTAGTCTTAAACTTGGCCTGATTATTTGCATAAAGTACAGCAAGAATATTCATAATAATTCTGTAGGAAAAGCCTGCAAACACCAGGAGTTTCACAGTCTAACACTATGAGCACGTGCATCCTCAACCAACTCACTGAATATTTCCAAGCCAGCCTGTTCCGATCTTAAATGCCATCCAGTGGTATCTGCCCAGGTACACTAATACATGGGTCCTGCTTCTCTCTGCAGCCTCCTCTCTCCTCAGATTTCAGGTTTTGTTTATTGTTTGTTTTCTCTCTGATATCAACATAGATATGTTGAAGGTTTTCTTTTTTTATTTGTAGTTGTTCAGGTTTGTTGTTACGGAGGTCAGAATAAGATCATAGTTTACACATTTTTACATTCCCATACCGAGTAGCTGCTTTTCTCTATCAGATCCATTAACTGAGAGAACAATCAGATTTTGTTACAGGTGAATGGTTAAATACTTTGGCATATATTTATGTACTGGAATCTAATGCAGCCTGAAATCAAGTCATGCCTCACTCATTAAAAAAACATGGCTAAATTCTCAAAGAATTGTGCTGAGTGAAAGAAACTAAGGAATGAAGAGTATATTTTACATGATACATTTGTAGAAATTTTAGAAGATGCCACTATTATAAATTAACATGGAGAAGATTTAAATGTTTCTGAGAATATGCTATTGGGAGTAATGGGGTTGTGAGTTAAATTTCAGAGGAGTAAGAGAAAGATTTAGGGATTAATTTATTCAAAAGCTGACTGAAGTGCGAGTGAATGGTTGCAAACATAGGTCTACATTTTTCAAATCATTCACCATAAATTTGAATTATTTATTAATTACACTCGAATAAAGCAATAACAAAGAAACTGATGAGATAATATTTGACTGAATTGCAGCAACAAATAGATCTATATTAACACAAGGAATATAACTGACTTCCAAAAACATACACATGAACCATGGTTGACTCTGCGTATTTAGGTAAATCACAGAAAGTTGTCATAACAAATGGGGAATCCTGCAGACTTCACTAGGCATGGTCCACGCTGCCCTGGAGTTATCTCAGGGGAGCTGCCTCCTCCAGTGGTTAGAGCACAGGCCCAGGTAATGGGACTAATTGTTTTTAGATGTGTTATCTTAGACACTGCACAACTGCTGTGTTCTCTATGTAAATTATCTCCTGTAAAATATAACATTGAAGCCTGCATTAAATATATTGTGTATATATGTAAGAATAAAATAAAGTTATGAGAGCTAAGTGTTAATCAAGGCACAATCATATAATATATAACTATATTTTCCTGAATGATGCAATTATTACCAATCTCCCCCAGGACACTTCATCTGCCCTGAGCCCAGCCTCTCCTCAGATGTCCCACCCCAGAGCTTGCTATATAGTGGGGGACATGCAAATAGGGCCCTCCCTCTACTGATGAAAACCAGCCCAGCCCTGACCCTGCAGCTCTGGGAGAGGAGCCCAGCACTGGAAGTCGGAGGTGTTTCCATTCGGTGATCAGCACTGAACACAGAGGACTCACCATGGAGTTTGGGCTGAGCTGGGTTTTCCTTGTTGCTCTTTTAAGAGGTGATTCATGGAGAAATAGAGAGATTGAGTGTGAGTGAACATGAGTGAGAAAAACTGGATTTGTATGGCAGTTTCTGATAACGGTGTCCTTCTGTTTGCAGGTGTCCAGTGTCAGGTGCAGCTGCTGGAGTCTGGGGGAGGCGTGGTCCAGCCTGGGAGGTCCCTGAGACTCTCCTGTGCAGCCTCTGGATTCACCTTCAGTAACTATGGCATGAACTGGGTCCGCCAGGCTCCAGGCAAGGGGCTGGAGTGGGTGGCAGTTATATCGTATGATGGAAGTAATAAACACTATGCAGACTCCGTGAGGGGCCGATTCACCATCTCCAGAGACAATTCCAAGAACACGCTGTATCTTCAAATGAACAGGCTGAGAGCTGAGGACACGGCTGTGTATTACTGTGCGAGAGACACAGTGAGGGGAAGTCAGTGACAGCCCAGACACAAACCTCCCTGCAGGAACGCTGGGGGGGAATCAGCTGCAGGGGGCGCTCAGGAGCCACTGGTCAGAGTCAGCCCCGGAGGCAGGTGCAGATGGAGGCTGTTTCCTGTCAGGATGTGGGACTTTGTCTTCTTCTGACGGTTCCCCAGGGAACCTCTTAAATTTAGAAAACTATTCCTAACAATGTCTTTTCTATGCATATAAGGACCTTTTCTCCCTGGCACAAAATGCAGATTGACGCTGACACGGATGAAAATTCCTCAACCATGGTCACAACCATCAGAGTCCAGAGTAACCTCAGGGCTTCCCGGTGAGTCTTCTCCAATCAGAACCAGGACAGGGACCTCAGTGAGATTCCCTGACTGGAACAGTCTTTACGGGTCCTGGTCACAGACAATAGAGAGGCTGAACCAGGGTCAGCGTCATGTAGAACCTCACAGATTTCACGTCTGATCCTCCTCCGGACACGAAAGTATGCAAATCAGTATCAGGAACGATCTGGTGCTTCTTTTGTTCCTAATCCATTAACTTTCTTTTTTCGTCGTTTTTCTCCTTTTTCCATTTGTTTTTCCTGCTTTTTGCAAAAGGAAGATGTTTTCCCTGTGAGATGTAGGGGATGACAATTTTGGGGGATGGCTGGAACATCCAATATCCTCAGGGCCGACCATCAGTAAGTGCAGGTTGGAAGTCTCAGAAAGAGCTGAAGCTGCTTAATCACCGTGGAGTTTTACCTTCTCCAGTTCTGCTCTGATGGAAACAGGGCAAGCAGGTTATCAATGATAATCTACCTAACATAGAGTCAACCGATTCCAGTTTCAATAACGTCTGTTAAAAATTCACACCACCACATGGATTAGTGTTTTGTCAAATCAATACACAGTATTGTCCAGCTAAGTAGACACAAAGACGGACCGTTGCCCATGGAGACAAACATTAACCTGAGTTGTAGGTTCTTACAGTGTTAAAGGTGTAAAACTGATTATTAAAAATGAGGCTATTTTTCTTTTTGCTGTTGAGTTGTAGAAGTTTCTTTTACATTTGGACATTAAAACTTTTTTAGATATATGGCATATTATCCAATTCTGTAAGTTGTAGTTACTTTGTTGCTTTGCAGAATCTTTTTCATAGTCTATTCCCACTTGTTCAATTCTGCTTTTTTTGTAGGTGATTTGAATGTAATATCCTGAAAAAGATGCTAATTTTTTGAGGGTTGGGAGTTTTACAATTACAGGTATTTCAGTTAGATATTTGAGGCATTTGGAGTGAATTTTTGTGTTTATTCTAACCTAAAATTCTTAATTCTTTTCATGGGAAAATCCGGTTTTCATACCACCCTCTTTGGAAGACACTACAATGTAGCCATGTCATATTGATGGTTCTCATGCTAAAAATCAGCTCGTCATCAATATGTGGGTTTATGTCTAAGCTCTGTGTAGGTATTTATGCCAGAACTTTCTATGTTTTTAACAAATGTTGAGGCCTGGAAGTGAAATGCCTAAAGCTTTCTTCTTGCCTTGTTACAGATATTGGACCAAAATATTCTAACCTTTTACTATTGAGTGTAATAATAGCTGTGGCCTTTCTTAACAGCTTTTATTATGTTCAAGTTGTTCTCTTGTCTTCCTACTTTGTTCATAGTTTTTATAATGAAACTGTTTTTTTCAAATTCTTTTTCTGTGTCTGATGAAATGTTACTGAGATATTTTTTCTTTAGTTTTTTAATGTGGTGTACCAAACTGATTGATTTGAGAATGTTGAATCAAGTATGCATCTCAGGAAGAAATTTGATTTGGTCATGGTGTACGGTCTTCTAAAAAGCTTTGGAGCTTAGTTTACTATTGTTGGGGATTAATTCATGTCTACTAATGATATTGGTCTGTAGTTTTCTTTTATTGTGGTGCCTTTGTCTATTACTGGTAATACTATCATGGTAGCCTCATAGAAAGAGTTTAGAAGGTATATGGCAGACTACCTTTAAAATAGATGTTATCAGTGGAGAAATGGTGATAGTTTTTCTTCACTTTTCTGTTGGGAAGAATTTTATGTTGTTTAAAAGATATTCAGAATGACTTAACCTGGTTTATGAGCTTTCCTTCTATTCCTTTCTTCCATTCTTTTTGAAGAACTGCTTACCTTTCCTATTTATTTTTAAGTTTGTTTTTAGACTTATGCAATCCATTTTTCGGTGAAACTTGGTGGAATTTTTTCTAATAAATTAGAAAAAATAAGTCATTTAATTGACTATTTTATTCAGGTTGATTTGTTTAATATTTGCTAAAGGCCAGTTCTTTAAGCTATGACACGTAATAAATCCCAAATGGCAGTACCTCATTGTTTACTTAGGTTTTGTACTTATATTTTTCAGAGGAAGAACCACTACTGTAAATTGTAAATAGCCAAGACATAATTGTATTGTATGCAAATCTGTGACTGTTTACAGTGTCATCTCTGAGAAACATAAAGTTTATTTACTATATATATATAAAGAGTTTGGAAGGTTGACTCCTCACCAATTTTTGAAAGAGTTACAGAAGGGCTGGCATTTCTTCTTTAAATGTTAAGGTTCATTTTATGATGTAACATATAACCTATCATGGAGAATGTTCAATGTGTGCTTGAGAAGGATGTATATTACGTGACTCTTCATTGGAAGGTTCTGTAAATATCATTCAGATAAATTTGTTCAATAGTGTTGTTCAAGTTCAGAGGCACATTAAGAATTTTCTTTCTGGATTAGCTAAACATTATGGTCATGAGGTATTAAGGTCTTCTGTTATTTTTGTGTTGTTTTCTATTTCTTTATATCTCTTACAGTTTGCTTAATGCAGTTATATTTGTATTTGTACACATGTGTAAAACCAAAAATCATAATTGCTAAATGAGTTTTATGGCACAGTCACATTATAAGTAATATTTTTCCAAATGCTACCATTGCCACTAAAGTCCTCCTGGAGTCTGACATCTGCTCTGGGCACTGCCTTCTTCTCAGGCGTCCCACATTGCAGCTTGCTATAGAGGAGGAGGGAGGGCCCCTCTCCTGGTGAAAACAAGCCCAGAGCTGACCCTGCAGCTCTGGGAGAAGAGCCACAGCCCTGGGATTCCCAGGGGTTTCCATTTGGTAATCAGGACTGAACACAGAGAACTCACTATGGGGTGTGAATTAAGCTGAATTTTTCTTGTTGGTATTTTAAAAGGTGACTCATAGGGAACTAGAGTGAGTGAGAGTGAGTGGATATGAGTGAGAGAAACAGTGGATATGTTTGGCAGTTTCTGACCAGGATTTGTGTGTATTTTCAGGTGTTCAGTGTGAGGTGGAGCTGATAGAGCCCGTAGAGGACCTGAGACAACCTGGGAAGTTCTTGAGACTCTCCTGTGTAGCCTCTAGATTCGCCTTCAGTAGCTTCTGAATGAGCCGAGTTCACCAGTCTCCAGGCAAGGGGCTGGAGTGAGTAATAGATAGAAAAGATGATGGAAGTCAGATACACCATGCAGACTCTGTGAAGGGCAGATTCTCCATCTCCAAAGACAATGCTAAGAACTCTCTGTATCTGCAAATGAACAGTCAGAGAACTGAGGACATGGCTGTGTATGGCTGTACATAAGGTCCCAAGTGAGGAAACATCGGTGTGAGTCCAGACACAAAATTTCCTGCAAAAAGAAGAAAGGAGTCTGGGCCAAAGGAGACACTCAGCACTCACAAAACAGGTGCAGCCCCAAGGCAGGTGCAGATGGAGGGAGGGTAAGGGCTGCTTTCCTTCAGGATCTGTGGTTTCCTCTGCTTCTAATATTTCCCCTCTGAGCCTCTGTACATTTATGTTTTGTGCCCACCATGAGGTCCCTAGATTAGAAAACTAATTTAAAAGAGGAAATATTCTCATATGTCCCAAAAACAGATGTAAGTTTTGGAGGCATAAAAATGCATAGGAGCCGGGTGAGTCTGTAGACACTGCCACCCCACAATGCCAGACCCACAACTAGTGCTGGAGAAGGGTGGGAGTTTGATGGAGCTTCCCTGATGACCCCGTGGTCCAAGCTAAGTCCAGCAAGGCCATTGGTGCCTCGCTGAGCACAGTTGTCCATCAGGGATCTCCCATGTGTCCCAGCAGCAGCCATGCCTCAATCTCTCCACTGTGCACAGCCATTGTCTGGGAGGAGCTCCCAGGATGGGTGTCTTTGGCACACACAGGTGATGGGTGTTAGAGTGCAGTGCAGCAGCTGGCTGCCTGGTCTATTGGGCTCCTGGATATTGGAGGGATTGGAGGTGCATTCTCAGGGCCAGCACGCTTTGTCAATTTTTATATAAAAACCATGTGATTTAATTCATTTTCTCAGATGACATAGATAATTAATAACACAATCTGCAAACAATTGTAATTTTCAACTTTACCCCAAATTTGTTGTTTCTTAATTCTGTGCAGGATCCAGACATGGTACTGCCCTTCTCATGAGAAATTGTTCGATCGAAACTGAAACCAGTTGTTTCTCCTATTCTTTGGTTTCTTCCACGTGCAGAGATCTTGATTAGAGCAAGTTTGGTACTTTCCACACACTCACCCTCACCTCCCCAGATAAAGAGCAGAAGTTCTCCTTAGACTGAGTCTGAGGGAGGAGCTGTTCCTGTACCACTCAGGGCCTGCGGAGACCCCCCAGGTGCAGCTTCACTGAGTCAGGTGTTTCACTCCCTGTGATTGCTGCTCAGGTCTAATTGTGGCTCGGAATTAGGACAGTCTTCAGGTTATCACAGGTCAATCCTATTGTAAAAATCATCGTTATCGCACACCGTGGTAATAATTCAATGTTCATTTTTCTAAACAGCAGTTTCTCGTTTTTATTTGGTTGCAAGTTTGAGGAAAGGAGCATGTGATAATACTTTTTATTCTAACCTCAAAATCTACTGAATTGTTCTAGGAGACTCACAAATTGGACAGGAGTGAGCTCTTTATGCTCATAAAAAATGCATGTATTTGGGATTTTCACCGTGTTGTCCAGAACCTGTTAACATCGACAACTGTGTTTCGCAGTGCACTTCTGGCTTGAGATCCTCACAGACCCTCTCCCTCACCTGCACTGTCTCTGGATTCCCCATCATAACCAGTGTTTCCTGCTAGAATTGTATCTGCTTGCCCCTGGAAGGTGGACAGGAGTGGATCAGGTGCATGGGTTGTGAAGGGAGCACAAATTACAACGCACTTCTCAAGAGTCCATATCCACATCCAAGAAACAGTTCTTACAGCTGAGCTCTGTGCCCAGTGAACACACAACTACGCATTTTGAAGCAAAAACACAATGAGGGGCCTTCATTGTGAGCCTAGACACAACCCTCCCTGCAGGGGTGAATAGGAACAGCAGGGGGCATTCGGGGCAGTATGGGGGCTTAGGATGATTGTTGGGGGTCAAGATGAGCAGGATCAAGACTTAGCATCAGGGCAAGTACAACAGGGCAGAAAAGGGGCTGTAGATGTGGGTTGTTCTCACCATCATATTTCACCACCAGACACCCTCCACTGCATCTCTTCTAATGTGTCTGAGTGTTGATAAGATTAGAAAATGGCATTTATGTAAATAGTAATGTATACCCACATGGAGGTGCATCCAGTTGTCTTCCCCATCTTATGTGGACCTTGTCCATCAAGCGCTAAGTCCCTGTATTTACTTGAGTACCTCACACATTATGGTCAAAACAGGTAGGGTCTCTTTTTATCATGGTCTCTCCTCCTCCCTTCTCTCTCTGTCACACAAAAACACATGAACTGACACACACACAGAGCTTCCCAACTTTAATTATCTGATGTATTGAAGCAAATTGATTAGTGTGCAGCTTTTCTGCTTTGCCTGCTATTCATGTTATGTAAAAATAAGAACCATGTGTTTCTCAGCTTGTTACTTCTCTAAGCTAAGTAGCATCTTTGTTTATTATACCCAGAGACCAAAAGCGATCCAACTGTTATTCAGCAGCTTAACTGGTGAACAAATTGTGGAAAATTCATTTACTGGAATAATACCCACTGTTACAATTAAGTACTGCTGGATGCACTCCACACCGTGCTTAAAATAACAAGTACCTGAATAAGTAAAATAAGTCAAACAAACAAAAGTGCATACATGCGATTCCACTTCTATAATTTCTATAAAGTAAAAATGAACTTAAAGTTACATAAAAAGATCTGTAGTTGACTGGGGACATGGTACAAGAAGAGATGGTATAGAAAGGAGAACCGACAGGAGAGCAAAAGGAAATTTCTAGGATAATTGATTTTTTCTCTGTTAGTAAAAGTGAGGATTATGTCACTATTTGTAAAATTGTACACTTTATGTAAAGATTCTTATTTGCTAATTTCACCTCATTAAAATATTGCAAATTTTAAAATGTCTAATTTGGTAGAAAAGGTAGTAGAGAGAGATGAATAAAATACATAAAAATCAGAGAGTCCTGAATACACACATGAATGGACCATGGGTCTCACTGTACTTTGAGGGAGACACTAGAATACAAAAACATAATGACAGGATTTCAGTACATGAAAGGAGCTTCCCAGACCCCAGGAGGCATGTCCAACTGCATCCTGGAGTTAACTCAGGGAGCAGGCCTGCCCTTTGGAAGGAGCCGTGACACCAAGCTCCCAGCATCCATTGTAGCCGACACCATGCCAATGCCAAGAGATCTCCACTAAAATTTTCTGTGGATGTTGAGTCTGATTATGCCACACACTCACACCAAGTGAGTATGGTAAGGATAGTTACCTGCATCCTTAAGGTGTCTGCTGAGAGCAGGGCAGGTCTCTCATTAAGGTCCAAAGTGGTTTGATAGGGCAGGGAAGGAGACTGGCTCAGGGTTGTTATCATGGTTTGGTGGGGAGCGGGGGAGAGCATCCTACTTGCAGGAAGGGTTTTGTGGGGTTTCAAGGTCAAATTGGCATCAAATGAGGGAGCTCCTGTGATTTCTAACTAGATTTACCTTGTATGCTTAAAAAAAGAGATGATGGAGGAAAGAGCCTGAAGTTCTCAGCAGTCAGGCCTAAACACAGAGTCTGATGACTTACTCTAAATAGCAAGTATACAAATGATGAGTAAGAAAAGAGACAAGACTCCAATATGGGTGGACAACAGCCAGGTCTGCAGAAAATGAGAAGACTGTTTATAAGCAAAGAATAATGAGTAGGAGGAGGACATGGAGGAGGATTCTGGTCCAATGTCTTGTGTGGAAGCTTTTCATGATTTGAGATCATCAGCTTATTCTGAAGGTCTTAGGTCACCTGTCTTCTTCAAAATATCAGAAGTGCCTGATGATATGTGAAGATGCGCAGTTTAACTTCCTCTATTTGAGTAGCTTTACAATTGTGTAAAATTCTTAATTAATTAATTTTTTTTTGAGACGGAGTCTCACTCTCTTGTGCAGGTTGGACTGCAGTGGTGTGATCATAACAGAGCTCACGGTGATTTTAAATTCCTGTCTCATAGAATCCTCCCACCTCAACCTCCTGACTAGCAAGTAGCTAGGTTTCCAGGGCCCTTCATCTACACTTGGCCGGTTCTTTTCATTCTTTTTTTTTTTTTTTTCTTTTTTTTAGGTGGAGTTTCCCTCTTCTTGCCCAAACCAGAGTGCAATGGCGCCATCTCAGCTCACTGCAATCTCCCCCTCCCAGGTTCAGGTGATTCTCCTACCTCAGCCTCCAGAGTAGCTGGGATCACAGGCATGTGACACCATGCCCCGCTAATTTTGTATTTTTGGTAGAGATGACGTTTCTCCATGTTGGTCAGGCTGGTCTCAAACTCCCTACCTCAGGTGATCCTTCCACCTCAGCCTCCCAAAGTGCTGGAATTACAGGCGTGAGGCACCACACCTGGCCTCTTCATTTTTATTCATATATTCCTTCAGCAGCCACTATGTCTTCCCACTGATTTCTTCAGTTTCTGCCTTTTCCTTTTGAATAAGGCTGTTACTCCTGAGGGAAGATGGGAGGTGGGCCTGGACAGGGACTTGGTGCATTCCTCTCTCCCCTCCCAGTTCTTATTGGTTTCTCCAGTGTCTGTAGAACAGTGGTTTTGGTGGCTTTACCTCTGCAGATAATTTCTCCTGCAATGTAGTGCTGATGGGGAGGTGTGTCTGGATGCACTTCAGCTGTAGTTGCTGTTTTGCTTTCCCTGACAGAACCATCCCAAGGGGTAGAGGCTGGAGCATTTTGTGATGTATCCCCAGTACTGAAGAAAAAGGCTTCAATAGCAGGAGGAATCTCTCAACTGTATACACTTTGAGAATTTAAACAATAACTTCTCTATCACACTCAAATTGAAACCACCCAATGAATACGTCTACTTTAATCGTGTGCTAACTTAAATGGCATTTGGCAGCCTCTGTCCCAGAAAAGATTATCATCTGCTCCTGTTTATTTCCCTGCAAGTCTTTATGTCTGTTCAGATTTCAGATATATTGTTTGTCCTATAACATCAAAAATTTGATGTATATATGCTAATTTGCAGATCAGTAAGTTTAGTATTTGTTATAAGAATAGTAACATATTTTTATGGGGTGCTTACATCTCTAAGCTGAGAAGCACCTCTATGTGTAATACTAAGCAACTAGAAATGGTACAAATATCAAGAAGATACATAGATAAACAGTAATGGCATGCTAATTTATGGTAATAACATCCATCATTAGAATCAATACATTGTTGATGCTCAACATGTTTGCATCATAAGTAGTTATGTGCGACAAGCCACACAAATAAAACACATACTATGTAATTCCTGTATAATAAATTCTTGAAACTCAAAACTAAGGTATTAAATGTGAAGGACTGACTCAGAATATGGTGGGGAAGAAAATATTTGGGAAGGAGGAATTGTAGAGGAACACAAGGAAACTTTTAAGTGTAATTTGTTTATTCATTATTTGGATGGCTTTTGGGGATGCACAGGTGAGCACGAGTGGAATAACATTTTGTTTTGTTTGTTTGTTTGTTTGTTTTTTCTGAAGAGATGTGGTCCTACTCTGCAACCCAGGCTGGAGTGTAGTGGTGGGATCATAGTTCAATGTAGCCTCGAACTTCTGGTCTCCAACAATACTCCTGCATCTGCCATGTAAGTAGCTGGAACTACCGTTGTGTGCCAGCAGGCTTGGCTTGAGTACTTATTAAACCACACACTTTTTGCAATATTTAATGTATAGTAATAATGTCTCAATAAGACTATTACAAATCAATGAATGAATAATTTGTTCAGTACAGATTTATGGAAAAATAGACACTAACATGATGAATGTCTGACATTTATGAAAATACAACTGCATGAAATGTGCTTCTCTTTACATTCATTAGGTAAACACAATAGTGCATACACATCACACCGTGCTTTCATTACAGGAAGAAAGATCTGAAAATGTCACTGGGGTGAACCACATTGTGCTGGGCTTGGTTCAGGGAGCAGTGAGGCCCAGTGTTGTGACCTTCAACCACAGAATCCTAAAAAATAATAAAAGAGGCTGCCCCAAAGTCCCCATCAGCTCCTGGACTCGCCATGTGTCTGGGCCGTATCAGTGCATCCGGAGCCCCCTGGTGGCTGTAGTGATTCCTCGCTTGCTGTGCTGAGGTCTCCCTGTAGATTATGTTGGGTTTTCTGAGGCCGTTTTGCTATTTAAGACCCACTCCCTGGGACAGAGCGATTCCCTCTCAACCTGATGGAGGTTCTGAACTACAAATAACGTTAAGTGAATCCTGGTGTGTCTGAACTCACGTGATTGTTACATTAAGCTGCTGTTGCAATCTGTTTCCTCACCTGGGAAAAGAGGAGCCAGGACATAGTGAGTTGAGGCCCCAGGAAGAGAACTGAATTCTCAGAGGGCACAGCCAGCATCCTCCTCCCAGGGAGAGCCTAAAAGACTGGGGCCTCCCTCATCCCTTTTCACCTGTCCATACAGAGGCACCACCCACATGCAAATCTCTTAGGCACCCACAGGAAACCATCACACATTTCCTTAAATTCAGGGTCCAGCTCACATGGGAAATGCTTTCTGAGAGTCCTGGACCTCCTGTGCAAGAACATGAAACACCTGTGGTTCTTCCTCCTGCTGGTGGCAGCTCCCAGATGTGAGTGTCTCAAGGCTGCAGACATGGAGATATGGGAGGTGCCTCTGATCCCAGGGCTCACTGTGGGTCTCTCTGTTCACAGGGGTCCTGTCCCAGGTGCAGCTGCAGGAGTCGGGCCCAGGACTGGTGAAGCCTTCACAGACCCTGTCCCTCACCTGCGCTGTCTCTGGTGGCTCCATCAGCAGTAGTGGTTACTACTGGAGCTGGATCCGGCAGCCCCCAGGGAAGGGACTGGAGTGGATTGGGTATATCTATTACAGTGGGAGCACCAACTACAACCCATCCCTCAAGAGTCGAGTCACCATCTCAGTAGACACGTCCAAGAACCAGTTCTCCCTGAAGCTGAGCTCTGTGACCGCCGCGGACACGGCCGTGTATTACTGTGCGAGAGGCACGGTGAGGGGAGGTGAGTGTGAGCCCAGACAAAAACCTCCCTGCAGGGAGGCGGAGGAGCGGGCGCAGGTGCTGCTCAAGACCAGCAGGGGGCGCGCGGGGCCCACAGAGCCCGAGGCCGGGTCAGGAGCAGGTGCCGGGAGGGCGGGGCTTCCTCATCAGCTCAGTGGTCTCCCTCCTCGCCAGGACCTCAGCTGTCCCCAGGGCTCCTCTTTCTTTATTATCTGTGGTTCTGCTTCCTCACATCCTTGCTGCAGGATTTAACAGTCACTGGCACCCTTTTTTCAACAAATTCCCACAAGGCCCATTTTACCTTCTTGACAAGCAAAATATTCTAAGGCTTCTCACTATCCCTTGATTGGCGTCATTGGCTGCATCGTGTCTTTCTCTTAAATTCATGTGATGAAACCCCAATCCCAGTGGCTCTGTATTGGACAGAGGAATTTTAAGAGGACAAATAAGTTAACTGTGGCCATAAATATGGGACCCTAATCCAGTAGGACTCTTGTCCTTATGAGAAGTGGAAGACATCAGAGGCCTCTCTCTCCACATGCACACAGAGGAGAGGCCATGTG
Organism: Pan paniscus; assembly: GCF_029289425.2. Lineage (NCBI taxonomy): Eukaryota > Metazoa > Chordata > Mammalia > Primates > Hominidae > Pan > Pan paniscus. The sequence goes on along the minus strand of NC_073264.2, from coordinate 107,543,321 downwards.
GGGACGCGCTGCATGAGAAGGTGGCCCTTTGCAAGCCTGGAAGAGGCCTCTCAAAAAACTTACCCTTTCTGCACCCAGATCTTGGACGTCAAGACTCCAGAACAATAAGAAAATTAATATTTGTTATGTGAAATAGCCTAGTCTGTGGTATCTTCTCATGGAAAGCCAAGTAGATTCAGAGATTCAATTGTGTTAGCTCCGTCTCCTGCATGGAGAAGCAGCCCACCGAGGCTGGACACATCTCTCAAATTATTTTCATAAAGAAAAATAGATCCAAGATGAAAACCCCACCACATTTCTGCTGAGCCATTCACTTAGCAGCAGTCTCTGAGATCAGCCCTGGGGGTATGTTCTAGGTCGTGTATCTCACTTTCCACTATGAGAATGCATGTAGATAATGAGAACCAGCCAGATGGAGTCCTGATCCCTGCCTGCCTTCTGCTTCCCCCCAAGTGACCCACGGTCACAGAAAACCACTCCAGCATCACCCCTGTGTCTTCTACTCTCTAAAATCCCACTAAAGCTGACCCTAAACTAGGAGCTATTTGGGGCTGGACTCATTCTGTTCTTAGTCTTCCATAAGGTCCAGGTGCCGAGTAGAGCCTCAGTAAAGAGTGAGCTTCAATTCCCCTAACCCACATCATTCCCTTACATCCTTGTCATGCACCTGTCCTCTGCAGGCACCCAGGGCAGGTTACAGAGGAATTGCCTGAAGCTGGTCTCAGGTGCCCTGCTGAGACCACGGGTCATGCACACGTATGATTTCAGGCCATGCAGGCTCTACTGCAGGACAGACCTGTGTCCTGTGGAGCACAGACACCTGGTGACCCAGGGCCTCCTCTAATAACTCACACATCTCATGTCAGTGTATATCCAGGTGGCCCCTCAGTGCAGCACACTAGGGTGATTACCCTCGCAGGTGGCTTTTTCAGGCAGTGGACAGAAAATGGGATGGGCACGCTCGTCATTCCCATCATCAGTGATATCCAAGTGAATTTTAAATAAATGAAACAAAACTAACAACAAAGGAGAAGGATATGTACCTGTATCTGGGAGGTACACTGGGTCCCAGAACTGTACTAGGAGTGGGTGTGAAAGGCCCTTTTGGGTGGGAAGCCCTCCAGCATGAGTGAAAGCTGAAGGAATGATCACTGTAGGTGGAGGCTGATGGGGAAGCTGGCAGGGTACATTTCCTGAAGCTGTTCCCGGGTGCGTGATGGTTCGATGGCCCAGGTACATGAAGAGGAGGGCTGGACTCATGTAGGATCAAGGAAACTATCCCATGGGAATGGAAGAAAAGAAAATGGAGATGGACACCCCTGGAGACAGCTTATTAGCTTTGGTGGAGGAACGATGGGAATTTATTCCAATGACCCCAGCATTTTCAGCTAAATATGAGTTGCATTAACAGACAGAATTATGAAGGGAAGGGAGAAGGAGTTTATAGAGGGAAAAAGCAGAACAGAAAAAAAGAACTATGCAAGTCTATCAAACGGCAGATGACAGAGTGAAGCTGATGCAGCTACTTCATTATTCCCGGAACCTACCAGAGACACTTGGCATTCCTGTAAGGCACGTCTAGTGGTGATGCACTTGTCCATTTTTTGCTTTTTGGAGAAACGTTTGAAACATCTTACATTACTGAAGAAAAGCTTTAATTAGTGTAATATTTTTACTTGACAGTTTTATTGGTTTTGTTTTATTTTCAGCAACTTGAATAGAATCGTGCACATCATGATATTTGGGTGAACAACAGGCCACATACATGATAATGATCTCATTAAATTATAATACTGCATTTTCACTGCATTTCTTCCATACTTAGATATGTTCATATATATACATACCTACCATGGTGATTCAACTGGCCACAGTATTCATTACACTTACATGATGTACAGATTTGTTACCTAGGAGCACTATGCTATCCCACACAGCCTGGGTGTAGCAGGGTATTTCATGTAGGTTCACGTAAACACACTCTGTGATCCTCGCACGATGACAAATTGCCTAAGGACACATTGCTCAGATGTATCCCTACTGTTAAGCTACACATCATTGTATCTCATCCCTCTCCATTTTTGGTCTTTGTTAAAATTCTCGTGTTGTTTTTGCATTCTTCTCTGAGCTCACTGAACACATTTATAAGGTTTCCTTTGAATTTTCTGCCAGGTAATCAATATACCTTCTTTTAATTTGTGTCAGTTTCTAGTGCTTTGTTTTGTTACAGAATTTGGACTGCTTTTTTTCTCTTTCATTATTATTATCACTTTGTACATTCTCTGTTGTTTTCTGCTCATTAGAAGGAAAAGCCATGGTAACCACTCTTCACAGAATATGCTCAGGGCAAATGCCATCACCTGTTAGCCCAGTCCATGATAGTGGTGTCTCTTAAAATTTCATACTGGTCCACACTTTTTGTTGTTGTTGTTAGTGTCACTCAGACCTATAGAGGATTTTAAGTTTTCCCCTACTCTAAATGAGGTGGCATCAAAATTCATCCTGCAGGCAGTCTCTGATAAAGTGGAGAAATTGGACAAACTTTTAGCATGTATATGGTTCATAAAAATAATATGAGTTTAAGGTTTTCTCAGCCAGTTGCTACATATTGATATTTTATAATCATTTCTTTGAATGTCTCTGGAGTTTATCTTTTGAAAATTTAGATCAGAATATATACCAGGTTTGAGGCTTCTTGTCTGGCTTAACGATCTCCTATAGGTCAGTGTGTGAAAAGGCACAGAGTCTATCTGAAGAGGAGAACTCAGGGAAGCCCCAAAACAACAGAGGAGACAAAACTGAGGACTTTGAGGAATCTAAAGCTTCTGGGACCTGCAGCCTCCAGACATGCTCAGCACCCTCTTGTTATCCACGGACTAATTTCTTTCTCTGAGTGGTATTTTCTAGGGTTCCCGTCCTCCACTTTGACACTTTGGTATGTCCCTGTGTGTCCATTGTGTTTCAGCCAGGGACACAGAAACAGGAAAACATCATGGCTTTTCTAGAGGGAGCTGACCTGGGTAATCAACAGTTGGAGTAGAAAGTGCCTTTGTCCATGTGTCACAGGCCTAAGGGCCATGGGCAGGAGGTCAGGAAGAGAGGATGACCAGACGGCTGGGGAAACCAGGATGAACAAAGCCACTCTCCTTCCTGGTGAGGAGGGGCATGTGGAAGCCTGGTGTCCCTGTAGGGCTGAACCACACTCACCTGCCCACTGCTACCTGCCAACGAGGTGACCCACAGAGCAGCAGCAGCTCCTGAGTCACTCACAGAGGCTGCCTCCTCCTCCAAACCCTCCAGTGTATGTGCTTCCATGAGTGTGAGCCCCAGCAGATCCCAAAGTTTTCAATGGGTTCATCTAGCTAGTGTCTGTCCTCAGCCCCATCCCCAGGCTCCTGCCCTTGTTGGTGTCCACAGTGTCCCAGCAGCGGTGACAGTGACAGCCAGGGCCTGCACTTTCCAGAGCAGCAAGTTTGGAAGAATCAAGTCCCAGAACCAGCCTGGATTTGGGGCAAACACACAAATTTCACTCTGAGGGGAAGTGCTGGAAAGTAGCCTTGAGTCTTCCTCAGCTCACCTGTGGCTGATCCTCTGCATCCCATCAGCGACACATGAGCCCTCCCCAACCCCAGCGTGGAGCTGTTTCAGTCGCAGCAGGATGGGAATGTGTCTTCTTTCTGGGGACTTTTTAAGCACAGCTCTTATGTTCCTGAGATTTGAGGTTTATAAAGGTGTGCCAGTCACCCACAGAGTGGACCTGCACAAGTAAGACAAGAACAGGATCCCCAGGAGAGGCACCTCATATGAGAAGGGACAGGCAGGTCCCATCACAGACACTGGTCCTCAGAAACCCTGACCAGCTACTCACCTTCCCAGGTCCCCTGTGTCTGATCAGTTCCTGTGTTTGCTCCTGAAAAGATCCCCATCAAGGGTCCCCAGGTCCTGCCCCCTTCCTTGATGTGCCTCTGGGAGTGGGGCTGGCTGGGCTGTGGGTCTGCTGTGACTTTCCCCACAGGTCAGCGGCTCAGTGCAGGCTGCGCCAACTCGGTGGAGCTGGGCTGTGGCTGACCCTCCCAGGGGGAGCCTGGATGCTTCTCGGGGGCATCTGCAGGATCCCAGGTTCTGGGAGAACAGGGAAGCCACAGTGTGTGCAGGGCCCCATCTCCAGGTGTAAAGTGTTTGTTGTCACTCTGTTGACAAGGGCATATCCCCAGGCCTAGGGGCACTGTGGGTGCACAACCAATGTGGTAGACACAGGGAGTAAGGCACAGTTCCCTCCCATTACTGTGGGGAATCTAGGCACTGTGTGTGTGTGTGTGTGTGTGTGTGTGTGTGTGTGTGTGTATTAGGAGTTTTGCAGTGGCCTCTGAGACCCATGATTTTGTAGGTTTAGAAATTATCTGATGAGATGTTCATCCACAGGAACCGACAAGAGATTAGGTGTTCTCCCAAAGCCCCTGGGAGCTCCTGCACTCACTGTGAGTGTGGACTGATCCAGTGCTTCCGGAGCTCGACGGAAGGGGCTCCCTGGTGGTTTCATAGAATCCTTGCTTGGGGTGTTTCTGCAGAGTTCACTGGCTTTCCTATGGCCAATTTACTATTGTAAGAGATGGTGTCAGCAGTACATGGTGTCACGTGTCACTAAAGGAGCATTCTGAGCCAGGACACAGCATCTTCATACTGGGGGGAGGGAAATGCTTTGGGAGCCCGGACAGGAGCCTCTCTGCAGTGCAAGGGCTGGGCTGCAGGGGGCGCTCAAGGCCCACCCATCACAGGCTCCACCCCCAGAGCAGGTGCACAGGAGGCTGGGGAGGGATTCCTCTCAAGATCTGTGTCATTCTTCTAAAAAAAATCTAAAATGAGTATTTGACAAAGAGTGCTGAACATTCTATAAATATCCTATTCAATTGTGAGCATTTATCAAATTTGATGTTGTAATGAGAACCACTTTTATACTAGATATTTCTAACCCTGCTAGATATCTTAATAGTATGCAGCTGGAGGTTAAGCAAGCTTTTCTTTTATATAAATAAGTGCAACTTTGGAGAAACACACTCATCCCCCGAATAAGACATTCATGTATTAAAGCCTAGAAGTACTTTAAATTACCTCTGAGCCATTCAAGTGTGTGTTCACAGTGAAGTCCTGTTCTAGGGAAAATTGTTCTCCAGGGGGAGAAGCTTTGTCAACATAGAGCTTAGGGATGTATCAGGAGGCATATGACCTCTAAGGTGATTATAGCTTGAACCCTTAGCATCCTCCTGTTGGTAATCCATGTGTCACTCTCCAATCTTTCTCATGCAGTATCAGGTATGAAATAGGATCGCTCATGAATATGCAAATAACTGAGGTAAATATAGATATCTTTGTGCCTTGAGAGCATCATCCAACAACCACGACTCTCCTCAGAAGAAGCCCCTAGACCACAGCACCTCAACATGTACTGGACCTGGAGGATCCTCTTCTTGGTGGCAGCAGCAACAGGTAAGGGACCTCCCAGTCACCGGGCTGAGAGAGAAACCAGGCCAGTCAAGTGAGACTTCACGCACTCCTGTCTCCTCTCCACAGGTGTCCACTCACAGGTGCAGCTGGTGCAGTCTGGGCCTGAGGTGAAGAAGCCTGGAGCCTCATTGAAGGTTTCCTGCAAGGCTTCTGGATACACCTTCACAAGCTATGCTATCAGCTGGGTATGACAGGCCCATGGACAAGGGCTTGAGGAAATGGGATGGATCAACACCAACACTAGGAACCTAACGTATGCCCAGGGCTTCACAGGACGGTTTGTCTTCTCCATGGACACCTCCGTCAGCATGGCATATCTTCATATCAGCAGCCTAAAGGCTGAGGACACGTGCAAGAGGCACAGTGTGGAAACCCACATCCTGAGAGAACCAGAAATCCTGAGGGAGGAGGCAGCTGTGCTGAGCTGAGGCAGTGACAGGGACAACGTGGCTGCACCCTTTGTTGACATAGGGTTATACACATACATACATATGCACCCAACACTGGAGCACCCAGGTATACCAAGCAAATACAATTAGAGATAAACAGAGAGATAGACCCAATACCATAATAGCTGGAGACTTTAACACCCCACTCTCAGCATTGGACAGATCTTCCAGACAGAAAATTAACAATGAAATCTTAGACTAAATCTGCATGACAGACCAAGTGGACATAATGGATATTGATGGAACACTTCATCCAATGGCTGCAGAGTACACAATCTTTTCCTAAGCATATGGATCATTCTCAGGGATAGACCACATAGTAGACCAGAAAATTTGTCATTTTTAATTAAAAAGATATCATGTACCTTCTCTGATAGTAATGAAAGAAAACTAAAATAATAAGAGGAATTTTGAAAACACATGGAAATTAAACAGTATCCTCCTTAATTAAACAATGTGCTTCCAAACTGAACTATATGCTCTAAAATGGGTTAATAAAGAAACAAGAAAATTTTAAAATTTATTGAAAGAAATGATAATGAAAACACAGCGTATGAACACCTATGAAATACAGTGAACATAGTACTAAGAGGAAAGTTCACAGCTATAAGCATTTATGTTAAAAAAGCAGACAATCATAACATAAACATCTTAGGAATATCTCTCAAAAAAAACTAGAAAAGCAAGAGCAAATCAAATCCAAACATAGTAAAATAAAAAAGTTAAGATCAGAACGTTAATAAATAAAATTGAAATAAATAAAACAATACCAAAGATCGATCAAATGAAAAGTTGTTTTTTAAAAAGATAAAAGACATCTATAAACCTTTAACCAGACCAAGAAAAAAAACAAAGAAGACCAAAGTAAATAAAATCAGAAAGAAAACTGGAAATATTACAACCAATAGTGCAGAAAATCAAAGGATCATTAGAGGCTACCAGGAGCAACTAAATGCCAATAAATCGAAATATCTGGAAGAAAAGGATAAATTTAGAGACACATACAACCTACCAAGATTGAGCCAGGAAGAAATTGAACAGATCAGTAACAAGTAGTGAGAGTGAAGCCATAATAAAAGGTCTCCCAGCAAAGAAAAAACCCGGGACTTGATGACTTCATCACTCAATTATGACAAATATTTAAAGAAGAGATAATACCTAATCTCACTCAAAATATTCCAAAAATAGATAAAAAGTAGATAAGGAAGGGAAGAATTCTTCCAAACTTACTGTACAAGGCCAATGTTACCCTTATATGAAAACCAGATAAAGACATACCAAAAAAAAAAGAAAACTACAGTTCAATATCACTAATGAATATGGATGCAAAACTCCTCAAGGAATTCTTAGCAAACCAAATTCAATAACATATCAAAAGAGCGTTCATCAAGACCAAGTGTGGCTTATCCCAGAGATGCAAGGATGGTTCAACCTATGCAAATCAATCAATGTGACACATCGTATCAACAGAATGAAGGGCAGAAGACGTAAGATCAGGCCTTACCTTGTTCTCCTCACTCAAAGTCTACCATTAGTTCTTTGGTCCTCTTGGCCAGTCCTGCTGTACTTGGTCTCCCGTGATTCTGTTCCCAGGTCCTGAAACACTGGGCTTCTGCACATCTGGAGTCTCTCTCTTTGAACATGGAGACCCTGTATCCTCAGAGAGGGATGATGCCTCATTGTGGCTCCCATGCCCCATGCAAACAATTCTTCCAACACAGTCATGATTTTTCCTGTTGGAAATTGAAAGGGGATGTGGGAATTGATGTGTGTGTGTGTGTGTGTGTCCTCAGGCCTGTTGGGCCTGTTGAGAACACAGCAGGGCTCTATGTATAACAGGAAAGCAATGTTTTCTCTATACCATCTATTTTCTTATAAAGTGTTCATAGGTAATCAAAAGGAAATGAATCACAGTTTATAAGATTTTGTGGACTGGACTGATGTTGTCACTCAAGGCTACTATGGGGGCTCCAGGAAAAGAAATCTAGAAAAGGGTAAGACTGTGAGCAAAGAAGCAAAACCTGGGAAGCAACAGGGAGAGGGTGAGCAGGGGTGACTCAACTGGGGAGGGATAACACCACTTACCACAGAGGGTGAAAACTCTGTGCTCAGCAAAGAGGAGAACTTACTCAGCATTTCTCCTAATCCTCCCTCCAGAAGCACGACTGCCAGGAAAGTTCACAATGTATCATCTCCAGCTGGGAACCCAAAAGAAACAGGAGATTTTAGGGCGTAGATCCTGGGCACAAGGTGTTTCCCTGGTTCCTACCCCTTCCCTCTCTGTCCAGCAAAACTGCTTGTTTCTATCATTTGCCTTCCTGTCCTTGGGGTAAGAATGGATGCTTTGACACTCAGCAGAGGGATGCTCTTTCAGAGGAGGAATGAGTTTGTGTTATCTGATGTCTGAGCAGGACACTCACCTCTGGGAAGAGGCTCCAAGACAGAAGGTCGCCATGGTTCCTGCCCCTTATATGTGAGGGGCTCTTGACACATGCACACTTTTCCTCAAACTCTGTTTATACCCCAGCAACAATGCTGGGTGTTGTCAGCCTCTCTCCTCCCCAGATACTGCTCTATCATCAGCTTGAGCACAGTTTCCCCATGAAAGGCATTATTCTCTCTCTCAAGAAGATCAACTTTTTACATGTCTTTGATGGATGACAGTTTTTCTGTGTGAGAATCTAGAAATAAGAAATGAGGTAATGGGGACAAGTGAGCTCTCTGTGTGTGACTCACCAGGAAGTCCACTGTTATTCCAGGTGTCCTGTCCCAGGTGCAGCTGCAGGAGTCAGGTCCAGGACCCATGAGGCCCTCAGACACTGCCCTCTGCCTGTGCTGTGTCTGGATTCTTTTTTTACCATGGATATTATTTGAGATGAATCCACCATCCCGTGGGCAACAGGCTGGAATGGCTGGGGCACAGTTACTAGAGTGGATCATCAAGGAATACACATCATGCACCCTCCACCCAGGTCCATGTCCCCATCAACAGTGACTCAACCAAGAGCCAGTTCTCTGTGAAGCTCAGCTCCATGACCACCTAGGACACGGCTGAGTATTACTGTGAAAGACTCAGTGAGGAGGTGTCCTTATGAGCCCTCACGCAAACCTGTCAGGGCACTTAGGACCTCCAGGAAGACTCAAGACCACCAAGGGGACTCACGACCACCAGGGAAGGGCAGGTTGCAGTAAGCACAGGGCCAGCCCCAGAGCAGGTGCAGGTGGAGATGAGAGGCTGGTTTACCGCCAGGGTCTGGGGCTGCTTCTCCATTTAGATGTTTCCTTCAGAGACCCTCCCTTATTTCATGATGCTCTGCTTAGCTGTAAGTCTCTGAAATACCACAGTTTTATTGTACCAGGAGGAAACCTTCTCTCAGGTGCTAAATGTAGAACAATCTCTCTGCCAGTGGTTGCCAGGGTCACAGCCCTGTGGAAGCTGAAGGGTACCTGGTAAGTCTTCTCCAGTCACATTCAGGACAGGAACCTTAGTGGGGTTCCCTGAGGAGAACAGTCTTTAGGAATTCTAACCTCAGCCAAGAGAGAGGCTGGGCCAGGGTCAGTGTCAGGTAGAACCTCACAGGATTTACGTCTGACCCTTCTCCTGACACTAAAGCATGCAAATCAGTATCAGCACTGATCTGGGGCCCCTTTTGCTCCTAGCCCATTCTATTTCTTGTTAGTTGTATTTGTTGTTAATTTTCCTTTTGCTGTTCCTGATCCCTGTAAAGTGGAGATGTGGTTCCTGCTGTAAAAATTCCAGGGCTCAAGCCCTTTCCCTGCAGCTCAGGTGGGGCTCAGGTTGTGGCTCCTGCAACCACGTGGGAGAGGCTGATGGGACTATCTTCTCTCCCGTTGCTCAGAACCCTCCAGTGTGTTGTGTGGAGACTCACCTGGGAATGCAAGTGGCCAATAGTTGTGAAAGGTATGAGCTTGTTTGGTCAAAATGGAATGTGGATGTGGAATTTATCCTGTGTTGTGCAAACTAACACAGGTTCACCTTCCTCACCTGTAGTGTTAGAAAGAGTGTGAAATTTGTAAGAATCAAAACAGAGCCACTTGTGTTAACACCCTGACAAATGGACCTAGGAATGACCATGAAGGAGGGTTCTTAGGCCCATATTCCTGATAACAAAAACTATCATAAATAGACTCTGCTTAGCCACCATCTTGGATAGAAGCCCACCACAACCTTATTAAAAATTACATTTGCAAGAACATCAGCTCAGAAACTGGCTGTTCAACCTTACACTGATGCCACCATTGATATTGATTCTACAACTATATGATAATTATCTCAAAACAACTTTTGTAACCCACCTCATTTTCACTTCATAAACCTATGGATTGACATGTTGGAGTTACTGCTGCATTTGTAGATAACGATAAATAATAAGGCCTTTTAACAATGTTTGAAGCTGCTATTCTCTGATGTCTCTTCTAAAATAAAGAATTTCCAAGTGGATGACAATGAAAAAATTGTTAGAAATATTTGGTGGTAAGGCATCTTTAACATCCTGTTGAATGTTTCTGCACAGCACATCAATCCCTTAAAATACTTTGCTATATCTGCATTTAATGAATCAGAGTCTAATATTGAGGTGCAATTGAAAATACCTGGGCCTTTGATGAATCAGCTCATAGGGTGATAATGTCTGGGTCCTTGAGAAAGCAGACCCTGTGTTGTAAGTTTTAGTAGAAGTACCTTTTGCAAAGAAAGTTCATGTGTTTCTGAACATTATGCTACTTTTAACTTAAGAATGCAATATATGATTTATTTTTACTTCAAACTGGGTATATACCCAGTAATGGGATGGCTGGGTCAAATGGTATTTCTAGTTGTAGATCCTTGAGGAATCAGCACACTGTCTTCCACAATGGTTGAACTAATTTTCACTCCCACCAACAGTATAAAAACGTTCCTATTTCTCCACATCCTCTCTAGCAGCTGTTGTTTCCTGACTTGTTAATGATCGCCATTCTAACTGGCATGAGATGGTATCTCATCGTGGTTTTGATTTGCATTTCTCTAATGACCAGTGATGCTGAGCATTTTTTCATTTGTCTGTTGGCTGCATAAATATCTTGTTTTGAGAAGTGTCTGTTCATATCCTTTGCCCACTTTCTGATGGGGCTGTTTGTTTTTTCCTTGTAAATTTGTTTAAGTTCTTTGTAGATTCTGGATATTAGCCCTTTGTCAGATGGATAGAATGCAAAAATTTTCTCTGATTCTGTAGGTTGCCTGTTCACTCTGCTGATAGTTTCTTTTGCTGTGCAGAAGCTCCTTAGTTTACTTAGATCCCATTTGTCTATTTTAGATTTTGTTGTGATTCATACTTGGTTAATTTTTAATTGCATTGTTTTCTTCTGATTAGTTGTAAGTATACCTGCATATTGATCAAAAAAGCCATTTAACAAATCAAAAGGAAACATTTAACAAATACATGACTTGGAAGTATTTTCTCCAAGTCTGTTGCTGTCTTTTACTCCCTTGTCAGTGTGTATTGCAGAAAAATATATGTGTGTGTGTGTGTGTGTGTTTACAAATTAAAGAAACAGGTATAATTTCATTTATCCATAGATCATGTCTTTGGCATTACATCTGAAATCTCATCATAAAATATACTAATAGTGATTTTTTTTTCCATGTCTCTAATCTCAGGCCACAATCTACTCATGAGTGTTTAAACATAACCTACTTGATTAGAGGACTATCACCCTAAGATATTTGGAATATTTCTGGAAGGAGATGTGTTCTTTTTCCCATTATTTCTTTATTTAGTCATTTATTAATATCCGTATTGGTTTATGAATGTCTATTTCATACTCTGAAGTAAATCCATGCTATACATTTTATTGTTCAAATCACCACAGCTTTATTATGTGCTGGGAACTCATTTAGTTTGGATGCTGCATCCTTACAGCACACCTCATCCTTTTGTTTTTGAACACTTTCCTGTTTCCGGGTATTACAATACATTCTAAGCCCATTTTCTATATTAACTTTTTCATACATAGAATCAGACATTTTTCTAAAGATTGCTTCTTTCTGATGTTAAAATATAGTATTAAAATAAAATTTGTGATACTGGGTATATGTGTTGTTAATGTGGTATAAGTACTTTTAGGACCTCTCAACCAACTGGCCTAGTAAATGTGCATGTTTATATGAACTCATGTTTAAGGACACATTGAAACTATTTATGTATCTTATCTTCTGTAACTTTATTACATTAAAAATGAGAATACACTGGTCTCCTCACCCAACTGTGTTACCACCATATGGACCTTTCTAGGCTTCCTTGACTGTCCATAATCACCCACTGCAAAGTGAGGAACCCCATCCCACCATATGCCATTGTATTACTTAGCTGCACAATTTCAGGACACATGCATTGCAGCATCAGAAATGTAAAGCTGTACCCTTCTTGGAACCATTTTTATCTACTAGAATAGAGTGCTTATGTGCAGTTTCTTTACACTTTAAACTTATAGAATTTCCTCATTTTCAAAGTTCCTTAGATCAGCAACTTTGTTTTCCACTTTCTTCATGAAGTCATTTCAATTACACTGTATAATTTCTTTATTTGAATTCTGTAAAAGCCAAAACTACAGTCAAGTAAACATAGAGAGGATATTCCAGGAATTTACAGAGTGGGTATCAAATAAGTTAAAAAGGCAATGTTTAAGAAGAGTAAAACTATTTTTAGTGATATGCAATGGTTGAGACATGACACAATTAATTTGTCTAAGCTCATAATTTTGTGATGAAAAATATAAACCTAAATATATACAATTTAAAATGATGTTTAGCAGTACATTATCCCTAGGATCAAATGCAGACTGTATAAAATTATCTAATAACTTATTTGGTGAGGATGCCATGAGACACATGCAACAAAGAATGAACTAATTTTCCTTATTTGCATATAAGATGTTGACATTCACTAAAGATCTTTAATTTTTAAAAAAATCAATTTTCTATGTGACCCAGGTTTTTTCATCCAGACAAGCAAATAACCCACAGGATTATTTTCTTTCCTTGATTGAGAAAGATTTTCCCCAAACTTCAGCTCAGTTCAGGCATATACTGTCCCTAAATGGGCATGTACCCTCAGATGAGTCCACACACCTGTCAACACGTGGAGTCTTCTGTCAGACAAACACACCTTTACTGATGTGGATTCTTCCCTCAGACAAAAACACATGTCCCCACATGGACACTTTCCTCAGACTACCATGTATGTCCTTACATTTACGCTTTCCTCAGAAAACAGACTTTTCCTCATGTGGACTCTTGTCTCAGACAAGCAAACATGTCTCCATGTGAACTCTTCACTCAGATAAGTACACATATGTCCACATTTACTGTTTCCTTACACAGGCACATATATTCAATGTTGAATTGTTTTGTGGCAAAATGATCTCAAGATAATGGTAATTATAAACCCCCTCCCTAATAAAGTGTAGATCTGTATTTTTTTCGTTGTAACCTAACTTTGCCTTATTGTCAAAAACAGTAGTTTGCAGCTCTAAATGCACCAATTAGAGACAGGTGTCCATTTTCTCTGGAAATGTATTTTTATTTTCTTACTGGACGTATTTGTTGATAATGTTGCTACTATGAAGATACCTGAACAGTATCCACATTAGAGAATAAAAAAGAGTAATGGGCAGAATAACCCTGTGCATCCAGACCCAGAAATGCTTTGACCCTGCCCTCCCGAAATGTAGACACAGAGGATGGATGAGCAGTGCTGAGCAGTGCACCCATGACCACAAACATGAAGACATGGAAATGTGTCCCCACTCCTCCTCATGAAAGGCAGCTCATGCCCTCTTCCTTCAGGCCCTGGTATGGAGCCACCCCATGTCTCTGCCCTTCCTTAGTGTCCACACCATGGGGTCTGCACTGATCTGGATTCCCTTCTCATCCCCCTCAATATTAGTGTCCCTTGTGAATCAGGTCCAGCTGTGGTTGTTCTCAGTCTGTTTCCTCTGTATTCACAGAAGTCCTGTGTGATGTTTACTGATGGAGTCAGAAGGAGAAAAATTTAACAGCCCAGCGGTTCACTGAGACTGTCCTGCAAAGCCTCTGGTTTCGGGTTTACTGGATGCAGCATGAGCTTGGTCCAGCACGCTTCACAACAGGAATTGGTGTGGGTAGCAACAGTGAGAGATCATATGGAAGTTCTAAGGGTTACTCTCCATGAGTACAGATAAATCAACATTCCCAAGTGACACCCTTTCAAGTGCAGTCTACCTTACAAGGACCAACCTGAAAGCCAAGGGCAAGGCCGTATATTACAGTGAGGGACACAGGAGAGGGAAGATCTGTGTGAGCCCAGACACAAAAATCTCTGCAGAGAGACAGGAGGGAACTGCGTGGTAGATGCTGCTCAGAACCACCACGGGGTGGTCAGGAAACAAAGGGGTGCTTAGGACCTCTAGGGAGCACTCAGGACGCCAGGGGGTGATCAGAACCACTAGGGGACGCTCAGGACCACCGGTGGGTACTCAGAACCACAAGGGGTGCGCTCAGGACACTAGGTGGCGCTCAAGACAACACTACTGCACTCATGTCACCACGGGGTACTCAGAACCACCAGGGGGCGCTCAGGACAAGAGGGGGTACTCAGAACCAACAGGGGGCGCTCAGGACCACCAATGGGTGCTCAGAACCACAAGGGGGCGCTCAGGACATAGGTGGCGCTAAAGACAACAATTCTGGGCTCAGGTCACCAGAGGTACTCAGAACCACCAGGGGGCGCGCAGAACCACCAGGGGGCGCTCAGAACCACCAGGGGGCGCTCAGGACATGCAGGTTCTCTTAGGAGGCAGCTGCACATCAGTTGCTTCAGAGGCTGTGATTTCCTTTCAGACCCTGGAAATTCCTGACCTGGTCAAGCAAAAGTCTTCCCCAGGATGTCTGATTTTTCCTTTTAATTCCATGATTTCTTTTACCTACAAAACACTAACTTAGAACAGGGATGTAATGCAACTTTTATTGCTGCGTATTTTCTGAGTAATACTAGCAATGATCTCTCGGGACAATTATTAAAATAGGTTATTTATATATTTTAATTATTAAAAAAATACTATTATTAAAATAGTAAAATTTTTAAAATCACACTTGTAATCCCAGCACTTGGGGAGACTGAGGCAGACAGATTACTTGAGCTCAGGAGTTTTAGAACAGCCTGGCAACATGGTGAGATGCTTTCTATACATAAAAGAAAAAATAGCTGAGATTGGTGCAACCAGCTACTTGAAAGGCTGAGGAGGGAGGATTCCTTAAGCCTGGGAGGTTGAGGCTGCAGTGAGCTGTGATTGTGCCTCCGCACACCAGCCTTGGTGACAGAGTGAGACCCTGTCTTAGAAAAAAAATGCATATCCTCAATACAGACTATTTCCATGAATAGAGTTTTGTGTTTTTGTGCTGTAATAGTCAAACAATTATATATGTTTTCTAACTTTAACTCAGCATATGCATGGTGTTTTGTTTCTTTTTCTTTCATCTGCTGTTTGTGGAAAATAAACAGCACTTTAAAGGCTCTGTTTCTCCACTTTGGTTGGCTTCCAGTGTCCTGTTTTTCAGACTGTTTCTCCACCTTCCCTTCTTCTTTGAAAGCCTTTTATCTTCCTCCGTCTCCATGCAGAAAAAGCAAGTCCCTTTACTTTCTGTCTTCCAAGTCTGGTGAATCAGTTCCCTTCTCTTCATAATCACTGAAGCCAACCAAGATTAGAAGTATAACAGTTCTCCTTAGAATATGCTCATCTACCTGCACTCTCTGCCCTCCTCACCCTTTTCTAGGTCCCTCCAGACATCACCCTCATCCCATACCCTCCCTTCCTTAAGTACCACAGAGTGGGCTCTTCACCTCCTGCTGCCCTCTATGTGCTCAGCCCTGGGGCTCACTAGTCCTTTGATTATGAAGTCCAAATCCCCATGTGCTTGCACACTCTCACACCACCCTCTAGGAAGCTGCCATTGTGAATGAGTCTTGAAAAGCATAGGCTGGGTTTAGTTTCATAATGCCGGATGGTCTCTATTATAAAGGCATATTGGCAAATAAAGACTAGAGTTTGTATTGAATATTCATGCCCAAAATTTTTTTTGCAAAACTTTTCAAATAAGGAATTTTTATCCTGCCTAGTTTGAAAACTACAATCTAAAACCAACAAATAATGTAATACAATTTAAAAAGTGATGCTTGCCTTATTAGTTATTCAATTTATTAATAACAGGCCAATATTTAAAATAAATATCATTGCACATTTAAGTGACATATTTGACAAGAATGCCATTTACATACAGTTTTACCAAAACATGTATTGAAGTGTATTTGTTTTTTAAATATTGGAATAGGCAGACATACACATAGGAATACATTATTTTGTACTACAATCTCAAACTGCAAACACAATTTAAATGCCATTAAATAATTAGAATAATATGAAACAAATGGGAATGGTGTTTTGGTGTTTAAATATACATTCACTTTTGCCTGAGCATACTTATGTGTCTTTGCTGGGCTGCTGTGCATGTATGTGTATTTGTATGACCATGAAGCTTTCAGATACATCATTAAATTACAAAAAGTGTTACCATGCACTTCCCTCTTTTAGGGGACAAAATAAATCTTTCAGGGAAATTGCAGGGAAAATGTGTGGTTGGATCTTCCACACAGAGTCCCTACCATGACGTTGCCAAGTGGAGCTACGGAAGGGGGCTACCAACCTCCAGACCCCAGAATGGTAGATCCACAGGCAGCTTGCACCTCGAGTCTGGAAAAGCCACAGGCACCCAACTCCAACCCATGAGAGCAGCCTTATGGGCTGCATTAGGGAAGTCACAAAGGTAGGGCTGCCCAAGGCCTTGGGCACCCACCCTCGTACCAGGTCACAAGACATGGAGTCAATGATTATTTTAGAGCCTTAAGATTGAAGGACTGTCCGACTAGGTTTTGGCCTTCCATGAAAATCTTTACCCAATTTTTGGGCCAATTTCTCTTTTTAGCACAGGACTCCTCACCTAATTTCTGACCCATCATTGTACTTTGGATGTAAATAACTTATTTTTGATTTTCCAGTCTCATAGGTGAAAGGAACTTTTCCTTGAGTCTGAACTTTGGATTTTGAATTAATGCCAAAACAAGTTCAGATTTTCAGGGACTACTGGGGAGGGATTATTGTACATTGCAATGTAAGAAAGACTAAGGGGCAGAATGATGTGGTCTGGATGTGTGTTTTCTCCAAATCTTATGTTGAACTGTGATCCCCAATGTTGGAGGTGAAGTCTGCTGGGAGGCATGGCATTAGGGGTATATCCCTCATGAGTTACTTAGTGTCATCCCCTTGGTGATGAATGAGTTATCAGTTCACATGACAGCTGATTGAAAGAGCCTGGTACCACTCCCTTCTCTTATCTTCCCCCCTATTGTCATGTGACACTCTTGCTCCCCTTCAGCTTCTGCCTTGACTGTAAGCTTTCCACTCAGGAGAAACAGATGTCAGCACCACACTTGCTGTACAGCCTGCACAACTGTGAGACATATAAAACCTATGTCCTTTCTAAATTACCCAGCCTCAGGTATTTCTTTACAATTCAATAATGGACAAACAGAAGAAGTATTTAATTGTGCAGCAAATTAGGGGTGTGGAATCATTAAAATGGAATTAATGCCTGTAGAGGTAAAGACACCAGAGTCTCTCTCTCTCTCTCCTCGAACCCTTCTCTCTCTTTACATACACACACACACACATACACACACACACACACTCCACGTGAAGATGTCATGTGACCAAATAGCAATATGGTGGCTGCTATGAACCAACAGTAGAAGCCTCAAAATAAAACCTATCTTGCCATCATGTTTATCTTTGAATTTCCAGAATTGAGGAACTGAGATAAAATTAATGTTGTGTAAGTTACCAAGTATGATTGTTTTTAATGTTTGAACTGACTAAAGAGAATTTGGGATGAAGAAGTGGGGTTCTGATGTTACAATTATTTCAACACTGTGGAAAGTACCTTGGAATTGGGTTTTGTGTAAAAGTCTGGATAGTTTTGACACGCATAAAGAAATTTATATATTAAGCGTCATTCTGATAGATTAAAATGAGTAGAGTGCTATTGGAAACTGGATAAATGGTGATCTTTGTTATAAAGTGACAAAAAAACTTGTCCAGACTATGTTGTGATATTTAGTAAAAGAGAACTTTGAGCAGCAAAATTGAATATTTAGCTGAGAACACTTCTAAGTAAAATGCTGAAAGTGTAGTTTGGTTTCTCCTGGGCATTTATAATAAGAAATAGATGAATTGATAATGAAATTATAAGGGAGAAAATATCCAAAACTTAAAGGCTTGGAAAATTCTCAATCTATCTGTGTTGCAAAAATCAGAAAGTGTGTTCTGATGAGAACAGTGAGTATGAGGCTGTAATATCCCTTGATAAAGAATTTATGGTATTAAAAGAGAATAAATGCAGGTTTTAAAGAACAAGGATGGAGATGAGACAAAATGGATGAATACTGTCAGATTCTTCAGATTTAAGAGGATGGAGCTACTTGGTTGCAAATGTGCACCATTCTTCCAGAAGAAAGAAAATAAACCTTGAATTTATTTAGAAGTAATCATGACCACTACCTTGGTTTCAACAGACCAGACCATCCGTGCTTAAAACCTTGAGGAAAAGACCTCCTACCACTGCCTGGAACTTAGGAACTCCCAGTGAGCCTTGTGTGTAGGGCTGCATGGGGTCTTTGGGATGGGACCTTAACCCAGCAGTTACCCGTTGGTGCCTCTACCTAAAGCATTGGAATTAATTCTGCTGCTGCAATGAGCCAGGAAAGAAGCAGCTTGGCCCAGAGAAGATTCCACTTGAGCCTTAAGGCCTGTGGTAATTTGTGTTGTTATGCGTTGTACTTGCTGGGGATACATCACCCCTCTTTTCTTTACTATTTTTCTCTTTAGGGGAGAAAATGTCTATTTTATGCCTAACTCACCACTGTATTTTGAAATCAAATAACTTGTCCAGTTCTATGGACTGAATGTGTATGCAACTCCAAAATTAATATTGTGGAACCCTAATCCCCAGTGTGGTGTAATTGGGGTGTGGGCCATTTAAGGGGTGATTAGGTGAAAAGGGTGAAGCCATCATAAATGAGATTAGTGCTCTAATAAAAAGTCATGGGAGAGCTTTTCTCTCTCGCTTCCCTGTCATGAGATGATACGATAAAATTACGGCCATCTGCAAATCAGGAAGGAAACCTTTACATACACATGATTGGCTGTCTTGGGCTCCCCAGCATTCGGCACTGCACAGAATAAATATGTCTTGTTAAAGTCATGCACTTTATGACACTTTGTTAAAGCAGCCCCAATAAAATAAGATATCTGGTTTTACTGGCTCAGAGTTGGAGAGAAATTTGTTTCAGAAATAATTGTACCTCAAATTTTACCCATGTATGGTTTAGTTAATATTTAAATTATGTTTTAAACTTTAGAGTTTAGAGTTGATGATGAAATGAGTTATGAGTTTGGGGACTGTTATAATCAAATGAATGAACTGTGAATGTGTAAATGCCATGCATTTGGGGGATGGTCTTTTCTATTCTGGGTCTTTCATGCCTACGTGTGAATTGTAGGATTGCTTTTCTTATTTCTGTGAAGAAGGCCGTTATTATTTTGATAGATAATTTATCTAATCTGTAAATAACTTTGGGTAGTATGAAAATTTCAATACTATTAATTCTTCCAATCCACAAATGTGGAGTATCTGGGATATATGTCCTATTTATGTGTGTCCATTTCATTTTCTATTACCAATAATTTATAGTTATCCTCTAGAAATCTTTCTCTTATTTGGTAACATTTATTCCTAGGTATATTTTGCAGCTATTGTAATCCATGAAGGAAAGGCTTCATGGATTTCATTCTCAGATGTTTTGCTGTCAACATATAGAAATGCCACCAATTATTGTATGTAGATGGTGAATCTTACAACTTTACTTAATTTGCTTATGAATTCTAATAGTTTTTGAGAAGGCTTTAGTTTTCTTTTTTTAATATAAGATCTTTTTGTCTGCACACAGGAAATCTGACTTCCACAATTCCAAATTTGAGGTCATTTCCTTTTACTGTTAACTAAATACTCTGGCTAGCATTTCAGTACTATTCTGAATAAAAGTGATAAAAATGGGTATTTTTGTCTTCTTCCACTTCTTAGAGGAAAATTTCCCAGTTTTTCCATTCTTCGTGTGATGAAAGCTGTGTTTTTCTCATATATGCACTTTATTTTTTGAGATATCCTTCTTGTATACCTAGTTTTTGATAATTTCTATCAGGAATGAATGTTGAATTTTATTCTGTGATTTTCTAAAATATCTTGACTACACAATAACGCAGTAATATGCAGGTCAATACATCTCAACTGAATTTCACTTAATATCATCCCAACTTCTAATATTTATTTTTTAGTATTAGAGCATGCCTATTTCCATATTATGTTTGCTCACAGGTATTGGTACATATTTTAGCTAATTTGTCATTATTTTACTCTAAGAAATAACTCAAAAAATCATTTTTATTATGAATTGAAAGGTAACATTGGCAAAATTTAGCCCAATCTTAATCTTTCCCAGACTTTGAAACATTATTGAAGACAATGAGAGGGGAAAGTCAGCTTTAGTTGAGCTTCTAAGGGGTAAGTGAGGTAAAGACCCAGGGCTTATTGGCTACGACTTTGAATGTTACTGTCTTCTTTTCCATGAGCCACATCCAGGCCATTTTCTAAATCTAAGAAAACTAATTTTATCTCACTGCTTCTTAGTCTTGTTTCCTGCAGCTGACAACCAAAACTGTCAGCGATAGAGCCCAGTGTAAATCACCAGCCTTTAATTATTGCAGAACTATGATTTTACAACAACATTGTGAGTTACATAATGATCCTACTTTATGGCCGTGGTGCAAATGCTTAACTTCCACTAAATCACAGAGCTCAGAATGGCTAGCATGGAGGTGTATATGTATATGTGCATTGTTCTAGAAATTTCCAATTACTGTACATTATTGTTTGCAGTAATTAGGTCAATCTGATCTGACAAAAGTCTCCATGGCCTTATAAGCACAGAGACCACCTCCACGGCAGGTAGAAATCAAGGCTGGGAACAGTCTGCCAGCTGCTCCCCTGGGATTCCTCCAATTACCCTGTTTAAAGCCTCTGCTCACTCATGCGCTGCAAGAGGGATGTCAGAGATGCAGTCTACTCTTCCTAAAGGGCTGACAGGGCATAAAGACAAGATTGATTATCCATGGAATATTCCTACAGGAATGCACCTATGTGCAGACACACTAATAAGCTGTGTGTCTTGCAGTGTGTAAATGGCTGAGATGCCATTTACACTTCTGTACACAATACATTTTTAAATGTTTTGTTGATGTATTCTCTATCATTTAAAAAAATCATCACTTTCCCCCTAAACAAAGAGGATTTTTATCAGAACACTTATGAGAAGCCCCTTGCTCTCCCAGATTCCCACCCTCATTTCTCCTGAAGGAAGAAAGAAAACCATCTCTATTGATTTCCACTCTCATCCTCTAGGACTAAAACCAGAAAGCTGCATGCTCCCTGGGTGAGCCTTAGAGAAGACCCTGTCTGTAGGAGCAGGAATCTCAGAGCCTTGGCTGAGAGGCATGGTCCTGAAATGAGATGGAGTCCCCCATGGAGATCCCACGTGGACGCCCACACCTGAGGGCTCACTGCCCCTCACCACAGATGCACTCCCCTACTGAGTCCTGAGACCTGAGTGCACCCCATAGAGTAGGACTCAGATGAGGGGATGCAAATCTCCACCAGCTCCACCCTCCTCTGGGTTCAAAAGCCGAGCATGGGGCCTCGCTCAGTGACTCCTGTGCCCCACCATGGACACGCTTTGCTACACACTCCTGCTGCTGACCACCCCTTCCTGTGAGTGCTGTGGTCAGGGACTTCCTCAGAAGTGAAACATCAGTTCTCTCCTTTGTGGGCTTCATCTTCTTATGTCTTCTCCACAGGGGTCTTGTCCCAGGTCACCTTGAAGGAGTCTGGTCCTGTGCTGGTAAAACCCACAGAGACCCTCACGCTGACCTGCACCATCTCTGGGTTCTCACTCAGCAATGCTGGAATGGGTGTGAGCTGGATCCGTCAGCCCCCAGGGAAGGCCCTGGAGTGGCTTGCACACATTTTTTGGAATGACGAAAAATCCTACAGCACATCTCTGAAGAGCAGGCTCACCATCTCCAAGGACACCTCCAAAAGCCAGGTGGTCCTTACCATGACCAACATGGACCCTGTGGACACAGCCACATATTACTGCACAAGGAGAGCACAGAGACACAGCCCAGGATGTCTCCTGTACAAGAACCTAGCTGCATCTCAGTGGTGCTCCCTCCCTACCTCTGCAGAACAGGAAAATGTGACTGAGATGCCATTTCCTACCAGGGCTTGTGTTTCCTATACCAACCAGACTCAGAGCCCTGTCTGTTTTCCTATTCTGTACTATTAAATGGCATGTTCCCTGTTAGTGATTCATGCAAGCAGAGGCTGTATCCTGTTTGACAAAGATTGAGCATGAAAGATTCCCGTTACCTGGGCCACATGCATCACTGATATGTGGCCACTTATTTCTTGAGCTCATATCCTTCCAAGGGGCTGAATACAAATATCTATAACATAGGGCATCTTAAACTGCAGGAAATAATGTTGGAGAAGAATGTGGAGATAAAAAAGCAGGATGATTAATTAAAATCCAGATCCCATCTTTTTTTGCAGAGAAAAATTTACACTAATAAAGTAATTTTATGAAACAACAAGAAAGATGGAATGTGTCCTCATCATGGAGTGTCTCACTTGCAGTGCACAAATAAATTTCTAAAAATTTTATAGGGAAGGTGTGATAGATGAGGCTGATTTCCACACAGGGAGTGATTAAATACCCAGGTAAGTATAAAATCCAACACTTGGAAAGGAGAATGCCTCAGCTTGACACCAGAAACCCAGCTCAGTAAGTCTGAGGAGCAATGTGGAAAAGAAATGAAAAATTTGACAACACTTTTCTTATGAAATCCCTAGCTCATGTTTGAACATGAAAACAGAATTGTCCACAATTTTAGGAAAGCCATCGCATGACAACAAACCACTACAATGATAGGAGCATCACTGAGTCAACGGAGTTCAAACGGTGAGCAGATCAGTACTGAGGCCCCAGGAGAATCAAGGCTCTTGGGTACGTTTTACAGAACCCAGAACCGAGCCACATAATCTATGGCCAAGTGATCTTTGACAAAGTTAACAAAAATTAACCAAAGTATACACCAGGGAAAGGACACCCCATTCAATAAAGGGTGCTGGGGAAATTGGATAGCTATATGCACACGAATGAAACTGGACCCCCACTCTCAACATGTAAATAATTAACACAAAATAGATTAAAGGTTTAAATGTAAGACCTCAAATTGTAAACATATTCAAATAAAACACCAGGACAACTCTTCTGGAGATTGGACTAGGTAAATAATTTACAACTAAGAACTCAAAAACACAAGCCAAAAACAAATAGACGAAAAGCAAACAATAGACAAATGGGACTTAATGAATCTAACAAGTTTCTTCACAGCAACAGAGTGAACAGACAAAGTGCAGAATGATAGAAAATATTTGCCCACTGTGCATCTGACAGAGTACTAATATGCAGAATTAACAAGAAACTCAAACAACAACAACAAAAGAAAACAAGAACCAAATAACCCCATTAAAATGAGCAAAGAACATGAGTAGACATTTTTGCAAATAACACACAAAAATGGACAGTAGATATACAAAAAATGCTCAGCATTACTAATAATCAGGGAAATGCAAATCAAAACTGTAGTGAGATATACCATTCACAATGGCTATTATTAAAAAGTCAAAAATAACAGATGTTGGAGAGGATGAAATGTAAAGGGAACTCTTAGACACTGTTGATGAGAATGTGGACGAGTACGACCTCTATAGAAAACAGTATGGATTCAGTATGCTATTGACTATGCATTTGTCATAAACAGCTCTTATTATTTTGAGATACATTCCATCAATACATAGTTTAATGAGAGTTTTTAGTATTAAGGGGTGTTGAATTTTATTGAAGGCCTTTGCTGCATCTATTGAGATAATCATGTGGTTTTTTTTCCATTGGTTCTGTTTATGTGATGGATTATGTTTATTGATTTGCATATGTTGAACCAGCCTTGCATCCCAGGTATAAAGCCAACTTGATCATGGTGGATTTGAAAACCAGCACAAGACAAGGATGTCCTGTCTCACCACTCCCATTCAACATAGTATTGGAAGTTCTGGCCAGGGAAATCAGGCAAGAGAAATAAATAAAGGGTATTCAAATAGAAAAAGAGGAAGTCAAACTGTCTCTGTTTGCAGATGGCATGATTATATATTTAGAAAACCCCATCATCTCAGCCCCAAATCTCCTTAAGCTGATAAGCAACTTCAGCAAAGTCTAAGGATACAAAATCAATGTGGAAAAATCACAAACATTCCTATACACCAATAATAGAAAAACAGAGAGCCAAATCATGAGTGAACTCTCATTCACAATTGCTACAAAGAGAATAAAATACCTAGGAATACAACTTACAAAGGATGTGAAGGACCTCTTCAGGAGAACTGCAAACCACTGCCCAAGGAAATAAGAGAGGGCACAAACAAATGGAAAAACATTCCATGTTCATGGATAGGAAGAATCAATATCATGAAAATGGCCATACTGCGCAAAGTAAATTATAGATTCAATGCTATCCCCATCAAGCTACCCTTGACTTTCTTCACAGAATTAGAAAAAAACTACTTTAAATTTCATATGGAACAAAAAAAGAGCCCGTATAGCCTAGACAATCCTAAGGAAAAAGAACAAAGCTGGAGGCATCACGCTACCTGACTTCAAACTATACTACAAGGCTACAGTAACCAAAACAGCATGGTACTGGTACCAAAACAGAGATACAGACCAATGGAACACAACAGAGGTCCCAGAAATAATGCCACACATCTACACCCATCTGATCTTTGAAAAACTTGACAGAAACAAGCAATGGGGAAAATGATCCCCTATTTAATAAACGGTGTTGGGAAAACTAGCTAGCCATATTCAGAAAACCGAAACTGGATCCCTTCCTTACACCTTATACAAAAATTAACTCATGATGGATTAAAGACTTAAACGTGAGACCTAAAACCATAAAAACCCAAGAAGAAAACCCAGGTAATACCATTCAGTACATAGGCATGGGCAAGGACTTCATGACTAAAACACCAAAAGCAATGGCAACAAAAGTCAAAATTGACAAATGGGATCTAAGTAAACTAAAGAGCTTCTGCACAGCAAAAGAAACTATCATCAGAGTGAATGGGCAGCCTACAGAATGGGAGAAATTGTTTGCAATCTGTCCATCTGACAAAGGGCCAATATCTAGAATCTGCAAGGAACTTAAACAAACTTACAATAAAAAAAAAAAACCCCATCAAAAATTGGGGGAAGGTTATGAACAGACACTTCTCAAAAGAAGACATTTATTCAGCCAACAAACATAAAATAAAGTTCATCATCATTGGTCATTCGAGAAATGCAAATCAAAACCACAAAGAGATATCATCTCACACCAGTTAGAATGGCAATGATTAAAAAGTCAGGAAACAAAAGCTGCTGGAGAGGATGTAGAGAAATAGCAATGTTTTTACACTGTGGTTGGTAGTGTAAATTACTTCAACCATTGTGGAAGACAGTGTGGTGATTCTTCAAGGATCTAGAACTAGAAATACCATTTGTCCCAGCCATCCCATTACTGGGTATATACCCAAAGGATTATAAATCATTCTGCTATAAAGACACATGCACACATATTTTTATGGCAGCACTGTTGACAATAGCAAAGACTTGGAACCAACCCAAATGCCCATCAATGATAGACTGGATAAAGAAAATGTGGCACATATACACCATGGAATACTATGCAGCCATAAAAAGGATGAGTTCATGTGCTTTGCATGGACATGGGTGAAGCTGGAAACCATCATTCTCAGCAAACTATCACAAGAACATAAAACCAAACACTGCATGTTCTCACTCATAAGTGGGAGTTGAACAATGAGAACACAAGGACACAGGGAGGGGAACAAACATCACACAACAGAGTCTGTCGGGGAGTGGGGGGCTGGAGGGGATAGCATTAGGAGAAATACCTATTGTAGATGACGGGTTGGTGGGTGCAGCAAACCACTATGGCCTGTGTATACCTATGTGACAAACCTGCACATTCTGCACATGTATCCCAGAACTTAAAGTATAGTTAAAAAAAAAAGAGAGAGAGAGAGAGAGGAAACAGTATGGAGACTTTCCAAAAAGTGAGAAACAGTACTGGTCTTTATTCTACCAATCCCACTACTGGGTAACTACCCAAAGAGAAAGAAATCATATTTCAAGAAGATACCCACACTTCTATGTTTACCATAAATCTATTCTCAATAGCACATATGACAACCTGAGTGTCCACCAACAGATGATTTTATAAAAGAATATAGCATATATGCACAATTTAATACTAGTCAGCCACAATAAGGAATGAAACTGTGTCTTTTGCAGCAAGATGCCTAGAACTGGGGGACATTATAATTAGTGAACTAACTCACAAACAGAAAGCCACATATCACACATTATTACTTATAAGTGGGAGGAAAACTGTGTACACAAGGATATGGAGAGAGGGATTATGGACATTGGAGACTTAGCAGAATGGGAGGGTAGGAGTTGGGAGCATGATGAAAAATCACCTAATGGGTACAATGTACGTTACTTGGGTGTTGGGTACACTAAAGCCAATACCACTGTGTAATATTTCCATGTAACACTGTTGCACCCATAGCCCTTAAATTTATACAAATAAAGATAAAAACAATTACAATTTAAAATATAAAATTATTAATAGTTGACCAAATATCTTGAAAATTAAAGTTTAAATCATGATCAATAAATGAAATTAATATCAGTTGAACTTCATTTAACTTAAAATCCTTTTGTACTCAAGTGATTTTAAGAAAATGAATGTCAAGTTTTAGATGAGGAGATTTGCAAATCATATCACCACCTATGTAATTATAGTAAGAACCCTCAAAACTCAACAGTGAATAAAAGAAGAGGCAACCCATGGATAAAATAGGCAAAGGTTTGTGCAGGCATTTCATTAAAGAAGATGTACAGATTACACATAGGCATATAAACAGGATCTCAACAGGATTTTTCATCACAGAAATTCAAATCAAGACCACAATAAGATACCCAAACACCCTTTTTAGAATGGCTGAAATTAAGAAGAAAGATGGATCATACCAATGCTGGTGAGCATACCAGGTTTCTAGAGTCTAAAACATTGCTAATGGGAATGCAAAATGAAACAGCTACACAGGAAAATATTTCTTAGTTTCTTGTAAAATTATATATGCCCTTAACACATTACCTAAAAATCCCCCTCCTGTAATACAGTAATACATGGCCGTGTATTACTGTGAAAGAGGCATAGTGAGAAAACCCACATCTTGAAACCCTGAGGGAGAAGGCAGCTATGCTGTGGCTGAGGAGATTACAGGGATTATTTGATTAAAGACTTTTTTAGAAAGTGAGGTTAAGTCAGCCGGGCGTGGTGGTTCACACCTGTAATCCCATCACTTTGGGAGGCCGAGGTGGGTGGATCACGAAGTCAGGAATTTGAGACCAGTCTGGCCAACATGGTTAAACTCCATCTCTACTAAAAGTGCAAAAAATTAGCCGGGTGTGGCGGTGTACACCTGTAATCCCAGGTACTCTGGGCGCTGAGACAGGAGAATCTCATGAATCGGGGAGGCTGAGGTTGCAGTGAGCCGAAATCGACCCACTGCACCCCAGTTTGGGTGACAGTGCAAGACTCCGTCTCAAAAAAACAACAACAACAACAAAAAGAAAGTGAGGTTAAGTCATTGAAAAATAGGAAAATATAAATGTGTATGCACTCTAATTATTTGGGAAATTTTCCATACAACTTGTATTCTGTAAACAAAATTCAGGGAGTGGAAAACAAATCAAATTAATAAAACTGATATAAGAATTCCTCTGAAGATATTAGTGTGAGCACTAACACACACTTTTGAATGGGTGTTGTAAATATTTTGGAACACAGCTGTTAGATCACATTTTAATTCTACATTTATGTAAATTACATAAAATATCAAAATTTTTTAATGTCTGCATTTTGTGCAGTTATAATTTTGGTTTCATGCCAGCAATGCATGATAGATTCCGTTCTTCCACATCCTCGTTGCCATTTGGCACTATAAGCATTGTGTATTTTAACCATTCTAATCTATTGGTAGTGATAGCTCATTGTTGTTTAAATGCACATGTCTCTAAAATTTTATATTTAATTATTTTATATAATTGTGATGAAGTGTTTGTTATGGTATTTGGCTCATTTTTGATAGCATTGTTTATTTTTGATCAGTTGTAAGTTTCTTTACATACCCATTATATAAGTCACTTAAAAAAGTACTTAGCTGGTCATGAACCCCAGGATGAGATGCAGACTGTATAGAAATCTCTAGCAATGTTACTCAGTGTGGGCAGGGATGGCATGAGATACGGGGAATAAAGAATAAAGTAACTTTCTCCATTTGGATATAAGATGTGTCCATTCACTAGAGAGTTTTCTTTCAGCAGGTTCCCATGTGAGCCAGTTTCCTTCCTGACAAGGAAATCACCCAGAGGATTCTCATAATCTCTTAAGTGAGAAAAGTTTTCCTCAAACTCCAGCTCAGTCTAGCTCACGCTGTCTCTAAATGGGCAATTACTTTCAGACATGTACACACATCTGTCCCAACGTGGACTCCTCCCTCAGACAAGCACACACATTGCAATGTGGACTCTCCCCTCAGAAAACCACACATGCCCCAGAATGACTCCTTCTTCACATAAGCATATATGCCTGATGCTGAACTGCTGTGTAGCAAAATTAGCTCAGAATACAAGCACTTATGGACTCTAGCCATAACAATGTGTAGATCTGCATTTTATTTTAAATTCTAAATGAACATTTTGCCTTCTTGTTAAGAACAGTGGTTTACAGCTCTACATGTAGAGACTACACAGGCAGATATATGTTTCCTCTGGGAAAAGTTTATTTTCATGTATTTACTGGGTTATTTTGTTGATAAACATTCATCTATAAAGACACCTGAAAAGTGCCCTCATTAGAGAAAAAGAAAGTGTAGTTTGCAGATTAACTCTGAGCATCCAATCCCAGGAACCCTTTGATCTGCCCTCCCTGAAATCCACAGGCGGAGGGGGGATGATCGCTGCTGAGTAGCAAACACCTGTCCACAGGGAGGGAGACATGGAAATGTGGTCACTCCCACACTCAAGAGGAGCAGCTCATCCCATCCCTAGTGGTCCTGGTGAGGAGCCACCCCACACCTGTGCCTTCCTCAGTATCCACACCATGGGGTCTGTGCTGATCTGGGCTTCCCTTCTCATCACTCTCAATATTAGTGTCCTTGCGGATCAGGCTCAGCTGTGGCTGCTCCAGATGAAGCTGTTCTCAGTCTGTTCCCTCTGTGTTTGCAGAAGTCCTGTGTAAAGTTCACTGGGGGAGACAGGAAATAATGGTACAGCTGGGGGCTATCTGAGTCTCTCCTGCAAAGACTCTGGATTCACCTTCACTGATTGCAGCATAAGCTTGGTCCAGCAGGCTCCAGGACCAGGGTTGATGTGGGCAGCAACGGGGAGAAATTGAAAAGGAAGCTCTCAGTGGTGCCCTCCATGAATACAAAGAATCTTCACAGTCCCCAGGACACCCTTATGTGCATGGTCTCACTGATATCTTTACTTCCTTTATCATTTTTGTTATGTAAATCACAATGAATAGTGCATTCCTCATCTATTATACATTTGTTAAGTCTTTTTTGGTGTCTTTAAAAAAACTGATAACTTTATAGTATGTAATATCCTTGTTAAGTCCTGAAAGTGTTTTTTGATGTCTACCTTGTCTTAAATTTATACAGCTACTATAGCTTTTCTTGGTTCATGTTTTTATCGTCCATGTTTTCTCATATTTATCTTTTCTATTTGTGAATATGTAGAGAAACTTTCTTGTACATAGCTAATAGTTGTGTATTGCTTTTTTATGTTGGCGGTCCTTAAATATTCTCATTTTTTATGATACTTTAAGTTTTAGGGTACATGTGCACAACATGCAGGCTTAAACAAACAACCCCATCAAAAAGTGGGCGAAGGATATGAACAGACACTTCTCAAAAGAAGACATTTATGCAGCCAAAAAACACATGAAAAAATGCTCATCATCACTGGCCATCAGAGAAATGCAAATCAAAACCACAATGAGATATCATCTCACAACAGTTAGAATGACGATCATTAAAAAGTCAGGAAACAACAGGTGCTGGAGAGGATGTGGAGAAATAGGAACACTTTTACACTGTTGGTGGGACTGTAAACTAGTTCAACCATTGTGGAAGTCAGTGTGGCGATTCCTCAGGTATCTAGAACTAGAAATACCATTTGACCCAGCCATCCCATTACTGGGTATATACCCAAAGGATTATAAATCATGCTGCTATAAAGACACATGCACACGTATGTTTATAGCAGCACTATTCACAATAGCAAAGACTTGGAACCAACCTAAATGTCCAGCAACGATAGACTGGATTAAGAAAATTTGGCACATATACACCATGGAATACTATGCAGCTATAAAAAATGATGAGTTCCTGTCCTTTGTAGGGACATGGATGAAACTACCTATTGCTTTTTAAAATAAACTATAATAAATTCTATTTTTTTTTTTGAGAAGGAGTCTCGCTCTGTCGCCCAGGCTGGAGTGCAGTGGTGCAATCAGGGCTCACTGCAAGATCTGCCTCCTGGGTTTATGCCATTCTGCTGCCTCAGCCTCCCGAGTAGCTGGGACTGCAGGCACCCACCACCACGCCTGGCTAATTTTTTGTATTTTTAGTAGAGATGGGGTTTCACCGTGTTAGCAAGGATGCTCTCAATCTCCTGACCTTGTGATCCACCTGCCTCAGCCTCCCAAAGTGCTGGGATTACAGGCATGAGCAATAAATTCTATTTTTAAACCAACACTATTTTTTTCCGTTAATTTTTGTTTAAATTAACATTTTATAATGATGCTTATTTCTCTATTAACACGGTATTTAATTACCTTTTTATAAATATTGTATAGTTACCATAAGATTTACAATAAAAATTGTATGTAATTAGATTCTAATGTAAATCCTGTGATGGCCTTGATATGAAGAACAGAGATAGCGTAACTGTGTGCTTTGAATTCCTCCTTCTCACCACTCTTTCTTGTTTATTCTGTTTGCACTTACATATGCTGTAAAATAGAATATGTTATTTTTTATTACTTTATACAGTTATATCTTATAGCAATTACAAATGTTAAAAACTACAATTCATCTAGATTTTTCCATTTTTACAATCTTTATTTCTTTGTAGAGATTTCTATTTTGAGTGCATATCACATGGCTACTCGCAGAGAATCTTTGTAAAATGTGCCCTGAAACATGAATGTGCTGACAACACATATTCGCCAGATCTTTTTTTCTGACAGAATTTTATTTGCCATTCACCTTTAATGAAATTTTAATGCATGTAGAATTTCAGTTTGCATTTCACCTGTAATTTATTTTCTTGTAATTATTATTAGTTTTTCCTGGAGATGATCACACATTACATTCTGCTGGGCCTTTATTAACCATGTTTCTGCGAACCTAGTCAGGCTTGGGTTTCAAGTGTATGGTTGCCATGGCTATCAGAGTTGAAATCAGCTTCTCCTGTTCACAAAAACTTCAGGTTCCTCTGGTGATACCTGCGTTTGTGTCCCTGTTTGGCTTTGGATCTTCACATTTCATTCTCCCCAGAGAAAGGCTGTCTCTTTCAGCTGTGGCAGGTGCATCCTGCTGACACATTTACTTAGTGACTGTTTGTGGGATGAAGGGGCTTGGACACAGGGGCATGTTTTCCAACCTTCTGGCTGAGCCTCCTTCTTAGCTATGGGTGGTGAGACTGGCTCTGATGCATGATCCAAGCATTCCTGTTCCTTCCCTTCCCCAGTGTCACGGTGTCTCTTCCCAGTCATGCTGTTTTTTCGTCAGTGTCCTCAGCTTCTGACCCACTGTCCTTACCCCACAGATTCTGGATTTCATTCCTCAGGAAACAGACGGGAGGTGATTCTGGGTAGAGTTTCCCTGATGTCCTCTGTTTCCTTGTGTTCTAGTTGATTCTACCAGTGCCCACAGGACACAAGATTTAATAAATGTCTCCTGCATATAGTGAAGGGGGATTCAGCATTGAACAGAGCTACTGTTCTTCCTCCCCAGTCAACACCACAGGACAGCAGGTGGGTGAGTTGTCTGGGGATTTCCCCAGTTCTGTAGGAAAAGCCTGCAAGTGCCAGGAGTTTCACACTCTCACACCATTAGCACACACATCTTCAAGCAACTCATGAAACATTTCCAGGTTAGCTTTTTCCTATCTTCAATACCATGCTATGAGTGGCACCTGCCCCAGGTACTCTAATAAACGCACCCTAGTTCTCTCTGCAGGCCTCTATTTTCTCAGATTTCAGGGATTTTTTTTCTCTGTGACATCAACTCAGATATGGTGAGGGGTTTATTTTTTGTAGTTCTTCATGTTCTTTGTGAACGAGGTCAGAATATCATTTTCTCAATTTTTACATTCTAATGCTTAGTATCTGATTTCTAAATAAAATTCAGAAACTGAGACAACAAATGAAGTATGCATTATTTGGTGCATTGTTAAACAATTTGAGAAATATTCATGTACTGAGATACAATGAACCATTGAAATCAAGGCATGCCTCATTCCCATAAGAACATGAGGACATTATCAAATAATTTTGCGGAGTGAAGGAAACTAAAGAATTCACCGTCAATTTCATGTGATTTCATTTGTACAAATTGTAGAAGATGCAGTATTCTAAGTTAACATAGAGAAGATCTGAATTTTTCTGAAAATAGGGTGGGGAGAGTAACAATGTGGTGAAATAAAATTACAGACAAGTGAGATAAAATATTAGAGGTTAACTTAATTGCTAAAACATGATTGAAGTGCTGATTCAATGACTGCACACATATATCAACATTTTCCAAATGCTGCACTATCAATTTGATTTCATTATTGATTGACTTTTTTAAATAAAGCAGTAACAAAAATGAATATATTGGCTGAGAAAGAGCAAGAAATGGATAAATACCAACACTTGAATAATCAAGGACTCCTGAAAATACACACATGTGAACACTGATTGTAGATTTCAGGTAAACACTAGAAAAGGCAAAATTACACAAAGTTGTTATGACAGGAGGGACATCCTGAAAACCTCTCTAGACATGTCCCACACCGCCCCGGAGCTGTCTCAGGGGAGCAGTCTCCTCCAGTGTTTAGAGGCACAGGCACGGATAATAGGGCTAACTCTGGCCAGATGTGTGATATTGGACACATCGCACAACTGCTTTGTTCTGTATGTAATTTATCTTCTCTAAAAATGTAGCATTGACACTTGCAATAAATGTATTAAGCAAATATGTAAAAGTTAAAAAAGCTGATGTCTGCTAAATGATTACCAAGGCACAATCACATAATCTGAAGTTATATTTTCCAGAGAGATAGGATTACCTCCAGTGTTTTCCAGGACACTCTCATCCGCTCTCAGCACTGCCTTCTCCTCAGCCATCCCACCCCTGAGCTTGCTGTATAGCAGGAGACATGCAGATAGGGCCCACTCTCTGCTGATAAAAACCAGGCCAGCCCAAACCCTGCAGCTCTGGGAGAGGAGCCCAGCCCCCGAATTCCCAGGTGTTTTCATCTGGTGATCAGCACCGAACACAGAGGACTCACCATGGAGTTTGTGCTGAGCTGGGTTTTCCTTGCTGCTATTTTAAAAGGTGATCTATAGAGAACTAGAGATATTGAGTATGAATGGATATGAGTGAGAAACAGTGGATATGTGTGGCAGTTTCTGACCGGGGTGTCTCTGTGTTTGCAGGTATCCAGTGTGAGATGCAGCTGGTGGAGTCTGGGGGAGGCTTGGCAAAGCCTGGGCAGTCCCCGAGACTCTCCTGTGCAGCCTCTCGATTCACCTTCAGTAGCTACTACATGAACTGTGTCCGCCAGGCTCCAGGGAATAGGCTGGAGTTGGTTGGACAAGTTAATCTTAATGGGGGTAGCACATAACTCATAGACTCCGGGAAGGGCCGATTCACTACCTCCAGAGATAACGCCAAGAACACTCTTCATCTGCAAATGAACAGCCTGAAAACCGAGGACATGGCCCTGTATTAGTGTACCAGAGACACAGTGAGGGGAGGTCAGTGTGAGCCCAGACACAAACCTCCCCGAAGAGCCATGCGGGTGGTTTCCTTTCTCAGCTGCAGGAGGCGGGCTCATTTTTGCAGGACTCTGGAGTCTTATTAGGTTGTGATATTTTACTATGGTTATTTATTATGAACTTTTTAATTGGGAATTGTGTTTTATTAATTTTTAATTTATATGTAAGGTTATTTTTTAAAAATACATACCGTCAAGAAATAATTCTTCCTAATAATTTGCACTTGTTCTTTTAGAGTTTTGTTAACATCCGTTTATATCAGCTACTACATAGCTATAGGGACATTAATTTACATCTATAGACATGTGTAAATACACAAACTTATACGTGTAGTCTTTAATATTTAATATAATAAAATTATAATATATAACAATTATAAAATATGTCCTAAAGAATGGAACATACAAATTATAGTAATCCATAATTCCTTTCAATCATTGCCTATAGTTTACATAAATTGATGTCTATTTGTAACCTTAAACATAGTGTATTGGTCATTTTTCAAACAGCCAAGAATAAATTTCAAATGTCCTTGTAACACACACAAAAATAAAAATTTGAGGATTTGAGGTGAGATATATGTCAATCAGCTCGATTCAATTATTCCGTATTGCATTCATAAATCATAACATAGCTTTATTCACTATAAATACATACAACCAAAATTTCTCAATTTTCAATGAAATTTTAATTATACATATTTTATGTGTCCTAGGTCATGAATGTTTTTCTCCCTGTCCGGATGTGATTAGATTGTCCTGACAGAAAAATTCAGCCTCCTGCCTCCTGAAGGCTTCAGGAAGCAGCCCCTAGATGGGGAGAAGCAGGCAACCCGTGTGTGTCCACAGGACCCGGAGCCTCTCTCTCCTTGGATTAGGCCCCCTCCTCAGGATTACAGGGCTCTTCAGTTTTCTCAACATGCTGTTATACCAGAGAAGCACAAAACACTTCATTTCATTATACTTTGCTTCAATTTTTCAAAACAACACAAAGGTAATAATTTTAACAATAAACATATTACAACCTACTATACATGAGACCCTTCCTGTGCTTCGAGGTTTCTTCTCAGGACTTTGTATGTATTACATATTTTCAATTTTTTTCTGAGATGGAATGTTGACGTCTCCTTATTACAGATTATTCTTTTAATTTGTCTCTTAGAATGATTTTTTCCAGAGCTCCTGCCCGCCCGCGCCTGGCGGAATGGAGCGGCGCCAGGGCTGAGCCAGGTGCGCAGGGGCCGCCGCACGTGCCGCGCGGGGAGCGGATGCCCAGCGGGCGGAGAGCCAGCGCCAGAGGCCGGGTCGGAGCGGCCGCCGGAGCAGCGTCAGAGATGGGAGAACAGCCCATCTTCACCCCCCACGAGCGCGGGTCTTCCAGATTGACCCCAACACCAAGAAGAACTGGATGCCTGCGAGCAACAGGCGGTCACCGTTTCCTACTTCTATGATGTCACAAGGAACATCTATGGGATCGTCAGTGTGGACGGAGCCAAGGTGACCATAAACAGCACAATCACACCGAATATGACCTTCACCAACACGTCACAGACGTCTGGGCAGTGGGCCGACAGCAGAGCCAACACGGTGTTTGGTTTGGGGTTTTCCTCTGAGCAGCAGCTGACCAAGTTTGCAGAGAAATTCCAGGAGGTGGAAGAAGCGGCCAAGACAGCCAAAGACAAGATCCAGGAGAACATGGAGCCCTCGAGTAATAATCCCGAGAATCCGGGCATGGAGCCCCATCTTCTACTCCGGCATCCAGTGTCAACAGGATGGACGATGGAAAGGCCTCTCAGACCGCTGCAGCCGACACGCACCTGCAGTCTGGGAACCACAAGCTGAAGGCGGCCTCGACGCGGAGCTGCCCACGGGAAGAGGTGGGAGATGGAGCTGCAGACCTGGCGGGAGAGCGACTTCCGGCTGCCCACGGCGCTGCAGGAGTCGGTGGCCAGTGCGGAGCAGAGGAAGAGGCCGTGAGTCAGAGTGCGACTGTGTCTCTGAGAAGATGGAGGCGGCAGAGAGAGGATCAAAACCTGGAAGATAAAGTGCGTTCCCTAAAGATAGGCCCTGAGGAGAGCAAATCCCGACAGCGCCACCTGGAGGCGCTTCCTGGAGGCGCTGGACCGGAAGATCCCCAACCTGCATAACTTCCGCCCAGGCCTCCCAGGCTGGGCGCCAACGACTAGGGCTGGCCGAGGCCCGGGATCCCCACCGTGAGTCCCAGGCATGCGTGCGAGACCAGATGGCGCTAGGACGTTCCCTGTGTGCGTTGCTTCTGTAAATGCAGGCGCCGTGTGTCGTGTTTCCAAACCAGTTGTGCCGTCCACTCGCTCCTTTCCAGAATAGAAATTTCCTCTCGCTTCTCTGGCCTTGTGAGGGTGGGACAACTGGAAGATTCTGACTGAGGAATCCAGAACTAGGTCTACCTTCAACATTTAAGCAGTCGGGCCAGGGATGTTTATATCTTTCATAAGGGTTGTTGGAACCATATGAACTGAAAAAAAGCATTTTCTCATCCAAATATTGATATTCTTTACACCAGGCCATCGGGCTCCTTTTATCCAATAGCATTCAGAGTATTTGAAGGTCCTCCAGGTGCCAGCCTTGGGGGCACAGGGAGAACAACATTCCTCTCCGAAAACATCGGGAAGCTTTAAAATAACTGTTTAGTGGAGACTTACCCAGAGATGGAAAACAGGTTTCTGGTGAGTACATTTTCTGGCTTGGGAATCACCTGCATCCCCGATCCTGCCCCGTGCCCCCCAGTTTGTATGGTTGTGACAATGTTCCATTTCTTGGTTTTAATTTCTGAGCAGTTGACTGTGGTGTGGGAACAGCACACAGTGAGGGTGCCTAGCACAATGCCTGGCGCAAAGTAGGTGCTTAATAAATATTTGTTCAATTAAAAAAAAGAGGGAGGCTGAGGCAGGAGAATCGCTTGAACCTGGGAGGCGGAGGTTGTGGTGAGCCGAGATGGCGCCACTTCACTCCAGCCTGGCAACAGAGCAAGACTCCGTTTCAAAAAAATAAAATAAATAAATAAAATACAAAATATTTTTTCCAAGCCCCACTCAAAACCATGGTATTTTTAGAGGTATAATAGTTGGACCAACATTGAAAATACATTCCATTTAGTTCATGGGCGTGCAAATATCCTTTTTTCTTTAAAAATTGTTCTCAGTTGTAATATTACAAAAAATATTGGTAATTTATACCAATGACACAGGTTAAAATGTTGTATAACTAATTTAATGACATTTGATTGGAAAAAATACATGTTCCACATGTCTTGACAATTTTTTCCTTCTCTATGAAGTATATACTCATTAATAAGTTTCAGATGTTACAGTTATCTTTTTGATTT
Source organism: Pan paniscus (assembly GCF_029289425.2). NCBI lineage: Eukaryota > Metazoa > Chordata > Mammalia > Primates > Hominidae > Pan > Pan paniscus. Next base: position 107,505,498 of record NC_073264.2, on the reverse strand, counting down.
CTGGGATTTAATTTTAGTAGGTATACTTGAATGCATTTTATTAATTCCTATAATGATGTTGATATTTCATGTAGGATTTTAATACTAATTTTACTGTTTACTGGATTTTAAACTATTCTACATGTTTTATTTATATAAGAAAAAAATTACACATGAGAAAAAATGCATAGATCTGAAATGTATCACTAGAGAGTTTCTGTCAAATGTGAATACCTTTGTTCCCAACACCTAAGGTAGCCTGAAGAGCAAGTCCTTTCCCCCGCAACATGCGTCTTTCTCTGTGCTTGCGGTCAACTCCTGCATGGGGAAATGTTTTGATTTCTGACACTATAGATCCATTTTTTTTTTCTGTTTTGAACTTTATATAAATGCAATCAAACATTGTAGACCTTAATTTGGTAATGGGCTACCTTGCTATTTTTTGAGGTTATTTCCTGCTATTTACGGTATTAAATTAGATCAACATATTATCATTTATTCAAGCAATGGACTGACTCTGATATGAAACCTCAAAGTTTTCACATATATATGGAGAGAGAGAGAGAGAGAGAGAGAGATGAGGGAGAGAGGTTTTATATCTGAGTCAGTCTGTTAAATAAGTAAATGGCAATATTTTAATTTATTTTCCTGTAAATTGACTTTAAATTTGTTTCCAGTTTATAAATATTATAAACAAAGCTGTTACAAATGTCTTAGTGTAAGTTTTCCTATGTTGTTTTCTTTTTATTAAGAAAATACGAAGTATGCATTTCTTTATTATAAGTTTAAATTTTTTCAGTTTTATTGAGGTATAATTGAAATGTTTTAATAATGTATAGGTTTAAGGTGCCCCACTTGATGTTTTGATGTTGTATTAGTCCATTCTCACAGTGCTATAAAAAATGCCTGAGACTGAGGGATTTGAGAAAAAAAATATGTTTAATTGGCTCACGGTTCTGCAGGCTGTACAGGAAGTGTAGTGGCTTCTCCTTCTGAGGAGACTCAGGAAAGTTAGGATCATGGCAGAAGACAAAGGGGAGCAGGTGCGTCACATGGCCAGAGCAGGAGCCACAGGAAGCAGGAAGCAGGGAAGGTCTACACAGTTAGGCAACTAGGTCTTATGAGAACTCACACACTGTCATGAGAACAGCACCAGGAGTTTGTTCTAAACCATTCATGAAAGACCCACCCCATGTCCCAGTCATCTCCCACCAGGTCCCACCTTCACAATTGAGGATTATAATACAACATGAGATTTGGGCCAGGACACAGATCCAAACCACATCAGATACACATTGTGAAATGCTCATCATGGCCAAGGTAATTTGTGTATCCATTTTCTCATGGAGCTACCATTTTATTTTTTTTAATGTACTACATGTGTGTGTATATGTGTGTGTCTGATGAGAAACCTACGATCTACCCGTTTAGCAAAAATCACATTTACAATACAGTATTAAATACAAGAACATTGCAGTACATTAGATCTGCAGAACTCATTCACCCTGCACAACTGAAACTCTGTACCCTTTGACAAACATCATCTGATTTCCCTCTCCTCACAGGCCTGGGACCCACTATTCTACTCTCTGCTTTCAAGAGCTTGAATATTTTAGATCCCACATGTAAATGAGATCATTAAGTCTTTCTGCATCTGGCTTATTCCACTAAGCATCATGTCCTCTAGCCCCATCCCTGTTGTTGCAAATGTCAGAATTTCCTTCTTTTCAAAGCCTAATAAAATTCAGTTTTATGTATACACATTTTCTTTATACACTCATCAATCTGTGGTCATTAAATTATTTTACAAATCTACACTATTATAAATAATCTTGCAGTGAACATGTGTTTGACATAATAATTTTATTTCTTTTGAATATATGACAAGAAGTGGGATCACCAGAGCATATGATAGCTTTATTTTTCAATATAATGAATAACCAAACCTACCACACCATGCTTTTGAAGTCTTAGTCATATTTTATTTGCCTAGGCCAATGTCCCGAAAAATTTCTCCTACATTTTCTTCAGTTTGTACATTTAAATATTGAATCCATGTTCAATTAATTTTTGTCTATGGTGAAAAACTAGAAGTCTAGTTTTATTCTTCTATGTGTGGCTGTCCAAGTTTTTCAGCACCACTTACTGAATAGAGGGTTGTTTCTCCATTGCATATTTTTGTCAGTTTTGTCAAAGAACAGGTGGTTGTAGAAACTTGTCTTTATTTCTTGGCTGTCTATTCTTTTACATTATTATTATTGTTATTGTTTTTAGTAGCAGTACCGTGCTATCTTTCTTACTGTATCTGTGTAGTATAATTTGAAAGCAGGGAATGTGGTGCTTTCAGCTTTGGTCTTTTTCCTTAGGATTGCTTTTGCTATTCAGGCTGTTTTTTGATTCCATATATATTTAAGGATTTTTTTTAAAAACATGTAATCAATTATATTGGTTACTTGATAAAAATTGCATTGAATATGTATCTTGCTTTGGACAGTGTATTAGTCTACTTTGCATTGCTATAAATTAATGCCTGAGGCCAAGTGATTTACAAAGAAAAGAGGCTTATTTGGCTTACAGTTTTGCACGCTGTGTGAGAAGCATGGCACCAGCATCTGCTTCTTGTGAGGGCCTCAGGAAGCTTACGGTCATGGTGGAAGGCAAAGGGGAAGCAGGCGGTGTCCTGTGGTGAGAGGGGGCACAGGAGAGGGGAGGAGGGTCGTTAGACTGTTTTTAACAATCAGATTTCAAATTAGCTAATAAAGAAATAATTCACTAATTACCATGGGGTTGATACCAAGCTGTACCTGAAGGATCTTTCCCCATGCCAAAAACTCCTAGTAGGACCCACCTCAAATATTTTGGATCACATTTCACCATGAGATTTGGAAGGGACAATCATCTAAAGTATATCATTTCACTCTTGTGTCCCCTGGTCTCAAATCCTTCTAAGACTGCAAAATCATCTTTTTTTTTTAATAGTTCCCAAAAGTGTTAACTTGATCAACCTCCAACTGAAAATTACAAAGTCTCGTTGGGGTCTTAAGGCAATTTCCCTCCAGCTGCGTGCTGGCAAAATGTTTTAAAGAGTTATGTACTTCCAAGGTGCAATATTGCCACAGGCATTGGGTAAATATTGTCAATACAAAAGGAATAAATTGGCCAAAGGCCCCACACACACCTAAAGCCTAGCAGGACAGATATTAAATCTTAAAGCTACAAAATAATCTATCTTGACTTTATGTTCTTAGTCAGGGTACACCGGGACAAAGTGGGTCCCAAAATCCTCAGGCATCTCATCCTTATGGCTGGGCACATTCCATGGGGCTAATATCACAGGCCAGAGTCAAGTGCCAGAAGAATTTCCAGGTTGGGAGTACAAGCTGCCTTTGGATCTACCATTCTGGGATCTTGAGGGTTGTGGCTGCATTTCCGTAGCTCCACTATGAAGTGCCCTAGTGGGGACTCTGAACGGGGCTCCAACCCCATATTTCCCCATCTTTGGCACTGCCTTAGTAGAGGTTGTTTGTGGTGGATCCAGTCCTGTAGCAGGCTTCCTCCTGGGCACATAGGGTTTTCTACACATCTTCTGAAATCTAGGTAGAAACTGCCCAGCCTTCTTCACTCTTGCATTCTGCATATCTGCCAGAATCCAGTTATCCCGGCACCATTTACTGAATGCAGTTTTTTTCCACATTGTTTGTTTTTGTCAGCCTTATCAAGTATCAGATGGTTTAGTTGTGCAGCTTTATTTCTGTTTCTATTTTGTTCCATTTGTTCTGCGTATATGCTCTTGTACCAGTACCAAGCTGTTTTGTTACCATGTCATTATGGTGTAGCTTAAAGTTGGGTGTCATGATGCCTCTGGCATCGTTCTTTTGCTTAGCATTGCTTTGGCTATTCAGGGTCTTTTTTGGTTCCATATAAATTTTAGAATAGATTATTTTTTCTAATTCTGTGACGAATGATGCTGATAGTTTTATATAAATAGTATTGACTATGTAAATTGCTTTAGACAGTATGATAACTTTTACAATATTGGTTCTTCTAATCCATGAACATGAAATGTTTTCCCATTTATTTGTGTCATGTATGATTTATTTCTGCTGTGTTTTATATTATCCTTGTAGAGATCTTTCACCTTGTTTGTTACCTGTATTTCCAGGCATTTCATTTGTGTGTGTGTGAATATTGTAAGTGGGTTAGGATTGTGTTCTTGCTTTCACTCTCAGCTTGGACATAGTTGGGTATAGAAATATTAGTGATTCTTGTACATTAAGTTTGTATCCTGAGACTTTACCAAAGTTGTTTATCTATTTTAGAATTATTTTGGCAGAGTCTTTAGAATTTTCTAGGTATAGAATTATATCATCAGTTTGGACAGATACATCCCCTTCTTTTCCCATTTGGATGTTGTATTAGTCCATTTGCAAACTATAAAGAAACACCTGAGACTGCATAATTTATAAAGATTTTTAATTGTCTCATGGTTCTGCAGGCTGTAGAGGAAGCATGGCTGGGGAGGCCTCAGGAACCCAACAATCATGACAGAAAGGGAAGCATCATGTCTTATGTGGCTGGAGCAGGAAGAGAGAGGAGGGAGTTGACACATACTTTGAAACCAGATCTCCTGAGGACTCTATCATGGGAACAGCACAAAAGAGGGTGAAGCATTCCCCAAGATCTAACCATCTCTCACCAGTCCCCACCTCCAACACTGGGAATAACAATTTGACATGAAATTTGGGTGGGGACACAAATACAAACCATATCAGCTCCGTTTTATTTTTTCTGTTGCCTGGTTGCTTTGACTAGGATTTCCAGTAGTATGCTCAATAAGAGTGGTGAGAGAGGGGATCCTTGTCTTATTTCAGTTCTCAAGGGGTTTGAGCTTTTGCTGACTCAGTATAATGTTGACTGTGGTTTTGTCATAGATGGCTGTTATTATTTTGAGGTATTTTTTGATGCCTAGTCTTTTGAGGGTTTTTATTATGAGTGAGTGTTGGATCCTATCAAAAGCTTTCTCAGCGTCTATTGAGATAATCATATGGTTTTTGTTTTATTCTGCTTACATGGAGAATCACAGTTACTGAATTGTGGATGTTGAATGAACCTTGCCTTCCAGGGGTAAAGCCTACTTGATCATGAGGTATCACATTTTAAAGTGCTTCTGGATTCTATTTGCTAGTATTTTGTTGAGAGCTTTTCGGTCTATATTCACCAGGAATATTCATCTGATGTTTTCTTTTTAAATTATGCATCTTCCTGATTTTGTATCCCAAGAACACACAGTGAAGGATGGACAGTCTCCTCAACAAATGATGTAAAAATTGGACATCCATATGCAAAATAAATAAAATTAGACCTTCTCTAACACCATATAAAAAATCAACAAAAAATAAACATAACACGAAACCATAAACTCATAGGGAACATGGAAAAATAATTCATGTCATTTATTCAGAAATGATTTATTTGAAGTTAATCCCAAAAGCAAGCCCAGCAAAAAACTATGTGCAATTATATATCTGACAAGAAGTCCTATCAAAATGTATAAATAATCCATACAACTCAATAGCAAATGTCAAATGACCTCATAAAAAGAGCAAAAACCTGAATAGATTTTTTTCAGAAGACACGTGCATGAAAAACAGAGCATAAAAATGTCCTCAAGATTACTAATTGTTAGAGGAATTCAAATCAAAAGCACAATGACATATCACCTCACACCACTTAAAATGGCTATTATCAGCAAGACAAAAGATAACAAATGTTGGCAAGAATGACCCACAGCCATAAAGAGAGCTTTGATTGGCCAAGAGACTGATTTCAGTAACTTTCTCCTGTGAAGAGACCACTGACCATGGACTTGTCCTGGCCAATTTCTAGAGGCTGTGCACTGTGTGTCTTTCTGCCCCTGCACAAAGCCCTTTTGATATGCAGGACCCAACTGTAATTCATTTACTTCTTAAGTCCTCACCCCAAAGCAAACCTGAAATGCATGTATCATGTGTGTTTGCTTATTAGACATGACAGCCTCCACTCCATGTGAATATCCATAGCTCCTTTTATAGCCTGCTGAGTGTGTACACTTGACCAATCCATTTGCACAAATTCATTTCTCGTCTTTCCCTCTCTTAAAGTGCTTGCTCACAGTCCCTGTGGGAGGCTTTCTTCCCAGCCTGTTAAGATGGCCGTCCTGCAGCTTCAACCCTTTCTGAGAAATAAAGTCTCCTTTCTAAATTTATAAACTGGGTGATTCTTCCGTTGAAAGCACAAGCTGTTGGGAAGAGTTATATGGCAATTCCATAAATGCCTGGAAGACAAGTGTGGATAGGGTAGGGTAAGAACTCCTGGGGGCCACACACCCTACTCTGATGGAATTTCCCTCCAGAAACTTCTGGGTTCTCAAGATGAGAATCCAAACAGATTCCCTCATGGCTCTGTCATCAGGAGAACTATGCTCTGATAAATATGCCCAGAACTTCCTCCAGACAGACCCTACACGGAAAAAATACTTTTCAAGATCTCTATTCCATGTGAGGGGAAGGGACTCTTTTCCATCCCAGACAGCTTCATCTTAGCCTTCCTGAGTCATGAAAAGGGGTATAATTAATAAAACATCTGTTGTCAGATTCAAGAAAATAATCTGTGGATGCTGCAGCCTGAGGGGAGTAGAGGACAGAGGAAAATCAGCTGTACCGCTGGAGACTCCTTGTAAATGGTGCAGCCTAGAGAAAGAATGGCAAGAAATCATTGGAATTCAATTTCCAGAACATATACTGCTCCCCTACCCACCACATCACCTCACCACCAATATGATTGATCTGGATTAAAGAGAAAAGTGTGGAAAGGCACAGACTCCATCTAAGGACTAGAATTTAGGGAAACCAAAGGCAGTGGGAGAGAAAAAGTCAAGGACAGTGAAGGGACTTAAAACCTCTGAGACCAACAGCTTCAAGAACAAGGTCACATCCCCTCCCTCAATGACATTAGATTTACCTCTCATGGGGCATCTGCAGGGTGCGCAGGTGAGAACTGGCAAGGAGAACATGAAGGCACTTTCCAAATCTCCATTAGTACCGAGCTTGCTTTAGCTCTGTTTGGAAAAAGCAAAACAACAACAAACACAACCAGGACTTCCATCAGTGTTGGAAGCGCCTTTCATTGGCAAGACACTAGGAAGGAGGGCAAATTCGAGGCCAGTTACTATGCAAATATGCCACTGTGAGTGTGTGTGGTGGTGAGCTTTGAGACATAGGGTCTGTGCGTAAAGTTATAATCGATATAATCTTCAACCACAGAATCCTAAAACACAGAGCCTTCCCCAAAGTCCCATCAGTTCCTGGACTCGCCATGTGTCTGGACCGTATCAGTGGATCCGGAGCTCCAGGGAAGGGGCTCCCTGATGGCTTTTGTGATTCCTTGCTTGCCGTGCTGAGGTCTCCCTGTAGATTATGTTGGGTTTTCTAAGGCCTATTTTCTATTGTAAGAGGTGGTGGGAGAAGCAATTTCTGTCACTGAAAGAGCCATCTGAGCCAGGGCACAGCCCCTTCCTACTGGGCTTGAGATTCTGGGAGGAAAAGTTCTCTGACAGGAGGAAAAAGTTCCCAGACAGGAACTTCCCTGCAGGGCGGGAGCTGAGCGGCAGGGGGCGCTCAGGGAGCACCCAGCACAGGACCCAGCCCTGGGGCAGGTGCACAGGAGGCTGGGGCAGGGTTTTCTCTCAGGAATTGAATGTTCCTTATTTCAAAGCAATAATGACCTAACATTTAAATAAGAATTTAGCAAGTACTGATGTGCCTGTAAGTATTTTATTGTATACGCAGCCTATACCTAACCCAATAATTTAATGCAAAACGGATTTAAAAGGAGAAATGTCTAGGTCTTTCAAATGTATTTCTAGTTAGGAATTGAGGGGTGGTTTTATTAATTCAATGGGTGTTACTCTCCGGAGACACACTCATCCCAGAAGTTAGACGTGCAGAGGGCAAGGCTCAGGAAAAGTTCAGATTGTCAGTGAGCCATATGAACAGGGAATCACGTTGAGGACCATGTCCTGTGAGATTCTGGGTTTCTGTGAGAGGAGTTCTGTCTTCATGGACTTCTGGGCATGTCAGAGGACAAATATTAAACAAAGTTCAGGGCAGGGAGCTCAGCATCCCACTGTGGTGTGGTCCACATGTCACCTGTCTTCTTCCTCAGGGTGGCGTGGCCTGATCTATGAAAAACCTGCCTCATGAATATGCAAATGCACTGGTGTCTACTGAGGTAAATACAGATCTGTCCTTGCCCAGAGAGCATCACACAGCAGCCACATCCCTCCCCTACGGAAGCCCCCAGAGCACAGCACCTCACCATGGACTGCACCTGGAGTCTCCTCCTCTTGGTGGCAGCAGCTACAGGCAAGAGAATCCTCAGTCCCAGGGCTGATGAGGTGACTGGGTCCAGTTAAGTGGGGTCTCATCCACTCTGTCCTCTCCACAGGCACCCACGCCCAGGTCCAGCTGGTACAGTCCGGGGCTGAGGTGAAGAAGCCTGGGGCCACCGTGAAAATCTCCTGCAAGGCTTCCGGATACACCCTCACCGAATTATCCATGCACTGGGTGCGACAGGCTCCTGGAAAAGGGCTTGAGTGGATGGGAGGTTTTGATCCTGAAGATGGTGAAACAATATACGCACAGAAGTTCCAGGGCAGAGTCACCATGACCGAGGACACGTCTACAGACACAGCCTACATGGAGCTGAGCAGCCTGAGATCTGAGGACACGGCCGTGTATTACTGTGCAACAGACACAGTGTGAAAACCCACATCCTGAGAGTATCAGAAACCCTGAGGAAGGAGGCAGCTGTGCTGGGGCTGAGGAGATGACAGGATTTATGAAGTTTAAATCTGTTTAGAAAATGGGTTAAGTAATTGAGTAAAACAGCAATGGAAAGATGTGTATACTATCATTATGTAGGAAATAGTATTTTCAACTGTCACCCTGTAAGTAACACTCACAGAGTGGGAAAGGCAGCCATCAATCAAGCTGATGCAAACATTCCCATGGAGGCTTTGTGGGAACATACATTTTAAAATTGGATGTATAAATCATTAGAAACAGGATTGCTTGATCTCATGGTAAGACTAAATATAATTTCCAAGAAGTGGCCGAAATTTCTTCCAGAATGTCTTTGCCCTTCCTTTTACATTGAATTTATTTTAAAGGAGTTTTAGGATCGCAGCAAGTTTGAGTAGAAGAAACAGAGTTCCCATGCACTCCTGCCCCCCCACGCTCAGCCTTCTCTGCTATCAACACCCTGCACCAGTGTCATAAATCGGTTACAGAGGATGAATCTCCACAGCCACATTGGTTGTTTCCTTTTCTGGTGGTCCCTAGTATAACAAGCCTCAACTATCTTGAAGCACCCCAGGTTCAAGTGGATTCTTCAAGTGGGTTACTGGGAATGATGCCAGGTAGAGGGAAAGTGGGTGGGGCCATTCCTCTTTGCACTCTTTCCTCAAGGATCCATAAAATGTACATTTACATGGAGCTCCTCTTTCTCCTGGTTTTATATGCCCCTTCCCCAAGGGTAAGGTTTCCCAGTGTTTACAGCAGGGGTCCCCAGTCTCCATGCTGTGGATCCGTTAAGGTGTGCAGTGTGTTAGGAACCGGGCCACACAGCTGGAGATGAGTGAGGGCGAGCCAGCATCCGTTAAGGTGTGCAGTGCGTTAGGAACCGGGCCACACAGCTGAAGATGAGTGGGACGAGCCAGCATCTGTTAGGGTGTGCAGTGCGTTAGGAACCGGGCCACACAGCTGGAGATGAGTGGGGGTGAGCCAGCATCCGTTAGGGTGTGCAGTGCGTTAGGAACCGGACCACACAGCTGAAGATGAGTGGGACGAGCCAGCATCCGTTAGGGTGTGCAGTGCGTTAGGAACCGGGCCACACAGCTGGAGGTGAGTGGGGGCGAGCCAGCATCCGTTAAGGTGTGCAGTGTGTTAGGAACCGGGCCACACAGCTGGAGATGAGTGGGGGTGAGCCAGCATCCGTTAAGGTGTGCAGTGCGTTAGGAACCGGGCCACACAGCTGGAGATGAGTGGGGGCGAGCCAGCATCCGTTAAGGTGTGCAGTGTGTTAGGAACCGGGCCACACAGCTGGAGATGAGTGGGGGTGAGCCAGCATCCGTTAAGGTGTGCAGTGCGTTAGGAACCGGGCCACACAGCTGGAGATGAGTGGGGGTGAGCCAGCATCCGTTAGGGTGTGCAGTGCGTTAGGAACCGGACCACACAGCTGAAGATGAGTGGGACGAGCCAGCATCCGTTAGGGTGTGCAGTGCGTTAGGGACCGGGCCACACAGCTGGAGGTGAGTGGGGGTGAGCCAGCATCCGTTAAGGTGTGCAGTGTGTTAGGAACCAGGCCCCACAGCTGGAGGTGAGTGGGGCGAGCCAGCATCCGTTAAGGTGTGCAGTGTGTTAGGAACCAGGCCACACAGCTGAAAATGAGTGGGGGCGAGCCAGCATCCGTTAAGGTGTGCAGTGCATTAGGAACAGGGCCACACAGCTGGAGGTGATTGGGGGCGAGCCAGCATCCGTTAAGGTGTGCAGTGTGTTAGGAACCGGGCCACACAGCTGGAGGTGAGTGGGGGCGAGCCAGCATCCGTTAGGGTGTGCAGTGTGTTAGGAACCGGGCCACACAGCTGAAGATGAGTGGGGGCGAGCCAGCATCTGTTAAGGTGTGCAGTGCGTTAGGAACAGGGCCACACAGCTGAAGATGAGTGGGGACGAGCCAGCATCCGTTAGGGTGTGCAGTGTGTTAGGAACCGGGCCACACAGCTGGAGATGAGTGGGGGTGAGCCAGCATCCGTTAGGGTGTGCAGTGTGTTAGGAACCGGGCCACACAGCTGAAGATGAGTGGGGGCGAGCCAGCATCCGTTAGGGTGTGCAGTGTGTTAGGAACAGGGCCACACAGCTGGAGATGAGTGGGGGCGAGCCAGCATCCGTTAAGGTGTGCAGTGCGTTAGGAACCGGGCCACACAGCTGGAGGTGAGTGGGGGTGAGCCAGCATCCGTTAGGGTGTGCAGTGTGTTAGGAACCGGGCCACACAGCTGGAGGTGAGTGTGGGCGAGCCAGCATCGCTGCCTGAGCTCTGTCTCCTGTCGGATCAGCTGTGCATTGGATTCTCCTATGAGCCGCATTCTTTTTTTTATATATATACTTTAATTCTAGGGTACATGTGCATAACATACAGGTTTGTTACATAGGTATACATGTACCATGCTGGTTTGCTGCACTCATCGAATTCTATTGTGAACTGTGCATGCAAGGAACCTAGGTTGAGCACTCCCTATGAGAGTCTAATGCCTAATGATTGCAGGGGGAACAGGTTCATCCCAAAACCACCTGCTGCCATCATCCATGGAAAAATTCTCTTCCACCAAACTGTTCCCTGGTGCCAAAAAGGTTGGGGACACTGGTGTAGAGGCAGGTCTGTTCCTCGGAAAGCCAGCAGCTTCTAGTGAATCCCCTAATTAATGTCCTTTAATGACAAGTGGAGACTTTGGTCATGAGGGCCTTCGTGAATAATGCCCTACAGTTGGATTCAGAACATTATAAGCTCTTGGGGGGTGTTTCTGGATAAAGCCCTTTGTGCAGAAAATGCAGACACATCCATGGGATCCATGCAGGAAAAAAGCTTCCTTTACGAAGTGGTTTGGCACGTGGAAGGAGCTCTCAGGGTTGGGCACTGTACCCTTTGCTGGCTGCACTTTAGCCAGAGGGCTGAGCCTGATTGGTCTTGCAGTGGGAGAGCTTTCCTGAGGTCAAAGGTTACAAAAATGCCTGTCATCTTCCAGCTGAGCAAGCCCGTCTGTGTGCTTGTCAGTGTCAAACCCCATGAGGGGTGCACTCTGGAAGATGACAAGATGCACACAAACCTCCTCCCACTGATTATCCACTACCACACACTCAACTGCAACCCGTGCTCCAGAAAGGGACAGGGGCCTGCAGGGATAAACAGAATGGATGTATTTTCTTAACTGGGAAAGACACTGCCAAATGCCACATGTTTCAGGAAGGTTAACTCATAAGTGTTCAGGAAGTGACTGAAGGGCAGTGGCGGGTGAGGTGACGGGACAGCCTCAGGGCTGCACATGAGGAGGGCTCCCTCCCCACAAGCCTTTCCCTCCAGGAGCTGCACCAGGAACTCGTAGAGGATCAGGAAGGATTCTGAGAACATTCTTCTGTGGTGCTGCCTAGAGGGGGAAAATAAATTATAAAAAATAAATCAATTCTAAATAAACTATGACATTTGTTATTAGAAACTATTTCTGGAACCTGTGGGAACCCTGACATAAGCCACCATTCTCTATGAACAAACATATAAACCTCCTTCCATGGGGAAGTCAACGAAGTTGGATCGGTTCTTTCATGGATAATATCCCCCAAACTCCTCTCCATTCCCTGCGTATCCCCGGGTCTCTCAGTGACAAGTTCTCCTCAGTGGAGTGTGGTTGATGTAGTGAGATCTTCAATTTTCCCGTTTTCTGTGTTCTCATGTTCTCCCCTCATCTGAGATTAGGAAACTTGCCTGCATGTAGTACATTACAGTCTAATATCTCTCATGGACAAAACAATGGCCACGCCAACCAACCCTGTGGCTGACAGCAACCACCGGCTGCCACCATCCCCTCCACAGCCTGTGTTGGAACATCACCTGAGAGATTGTATTAGCAACTTTCCTTCGGAATCATATTAAAAACTTTGTGTCCCATTTCACATGATGTCATTTTTCCGTTTCATCTTCACAGAGAAATAGAAGGAGAAGAATACCAAATACACTTCCTATCTCCAGATTATTCAAATATAATTGTCCCTTTATCAACTTCTGATTTCTGGTCTTCACAGAATACTCTACGAATTTTTCTCACTGGTGTTATACCAAAAGTTGTGAAGCGCCAGATACTGGGATTAATTTAACCAACATTATTATTCTAATAGTTCTTAGAATTTAGAATTACAATTATCCTCTTTTCGTATATGGATAAACTAACCTATGCCTTTGAAAATAAGCCCTTACATGAGAGTGAAAAGCCATAGATTTGGAGAATTTCCTTGCAAATCCAATATTTGGAAAAGGGATTTTATCACAAATATACAAATTAACTTACAATTCAACAACAAAACCACAGAATTTAATTTTAAAATGGGCAGAGACCTGAATAGAAACCATATCCAAAAAACAAACATAAAAAGTGATCAACTTGATTTTCATTAGGTGTACTTATGTTTAATATTTAAAAAGTTCTACTAAACTATGAGAATGGGTAAAAATTACAAGGTAGACAATATCAGATGGTGATGAGGAAGTTGAAAAACAGGAACTTTCACCCCTTGCTGGTGGGAATGCCGAAATGGCACATAGAAAACTACAGTTAATAATTTATTGTATATTTCAGAATAGCTACAAGATAAGATTTGGAATGTTCATAACACTAAGAAATAATCAGTGATAGAGATGAAGGATATCCTAGTTATCCAGATTTGATCACTGCACATAAAATGCTTTTATCAAAATATCACTTGTACCACCTAAATATTTTGAAATATTGTGTATCTGTATAAATCAAACATTAAAAAACACCAATGCAGTGGTATCCAGCTAATTGCAGATTCTCATTAGATGGGTTGTTCTACATAATCTGTAAACTAATCAGAATCTGTGGGTTTGTAAAGGACTTTAGAAATCAACTAGGCTGCTTGTTTCTAAAGATAAGTCTCCCTAGTTTAAATATTTTCCTAATGGGTGGCAATTTTGAACATAGAAGAAATAGTAATATTTGTGTCTGGTAAGTTTTCTTCTTCTCGTGTCACGAGAAAAGTTTGCAGGGAGGAATCTGGGACCATCTTTCAAGTCTCAACTTCACTGTGATTACCTCAGTAAGTATTTTCTGATACCCCTGACTAAGATAAGTCTCGTATCTGTCCTAGAAACTAAAAGTAGAATTCTAAGCATCTACCTGATCAGATGGACGCTTCCTCTTCACCAAGGAGTTCCAGAGACACTTTTAAACCTAGCTCAGGCTGTGTTAGAAATAGAGGATCAGAAATGCCTCATTATACCCTCCTCCCTTTGGAATTCAAGCACAGCTAACCAGCATTTTTATGAAAACAGAGCTTAAGGCGCAGAAAACAGATTATTTGTAGCAGTAAGATACCAAATTCTAACCTTACTCGAGAATATCATCACATGACAGAGAGCAGGCATTGAAAGGAATCAAAGGCTTTTACCCTAAAATATATTCCTTTGACATATTTTAAAATAGCCAGGCACAGTTATCTTTTGTGAGAGAGATTTACATTCTGTAGAGAATCTCCTTCCCTTTCCAGGTCTTTTTCTTATACCGAGGAGATTAGCTGAGGGTCTAGCTTCTTTTAAAGGTCTTAGGAGAAAACATTTCCCAGCTATTGCCTCTAAAGGTGGTCACATAAGAGACTTCATCTACATAGTAAGAATCTTGGTCTCCAAAACCTGTTATCTTAACCTAGAAACATTTTTCTACCGGTTTCAGGTCTTTAGAAAAAAGCTTAAATCTTTCAATCAATTGTCAATCAGAAAATATTCGAACTCACTGTAAGTTGTAATCCCCGCCCCACACGGCCTCACTTCTAGCTGTTTTGTCTTTATGGACCAAATCAACATATATCTCACATGTATTGGTTGGTGACTGTCTCTCTAGTACATTAAATTTAAGCTGCCATCAAGCCACTTTGGGCACATGTTCTCAAGATCTTCTGGGGCTGTTCACAGTTCATGGTCCTCACATTCGCCTCAGAATAAATCTCTCTAAATATTTTGCAAGGTTGCTTTTTCATCAGTAGTTCTAACAGAACCTACTCTGTGGTTTTTGTTAAAAGCATTATATTAATATAGTATTAGTAATATTAGTATTAGTTATAACACATGTTGGAAAATTCTTATGAAGTTAGGCATAGACTAACAATGGGATCAAGTGTAAATGTTTCAAAGTATTTAAGCAAGTTATTTCAAAATTTATCTTCTGCAGATACTTCTATCAGATTCATTATATCAGCTAATTACTTGCTTTATGATTTTTGCATTTTATTGTAGATGATCACACCCTATATTTTCTCGGCCTTGATTGTAGAAAACTGTGTGAAACTAGTCAGGGCTACATTTGCAAGTAATCGTCGCAGTGGCTGCCAGAATCAAAGTATGTTTCCTCTGCAGCCACCAGTCACTCAGATTACTCCAATGACACCTTAATTTTGTTTCCTGCTTGGTTTTGGGCCTTAGTCTTGTGCTCTCCAGACAGACTCTGTCTTTCATCTCCCCCAGGTCAGGCCAGAGCCACATGGACCTGATGATTGTCAATGTGGTGGGAAGGGTCGCACTGAACGGGCACTCTCTGTCCTTCTGAGGGAGCCAAACTGCAGGCAGACATGGCAGTCCTGGCTCAGGGTGCGTCCTTCCAAGTATCCCTGCCCCTCCTGCAGGTGTGATGCTGATCCATGCATCTTCCTCCCATTCCTGGGTAGAGGGTCTCCTTGTTCTTTCCCCAATCTTCTCCCAGAAGCCACTACGTCTTCCCACTGATGTCTTCAGCTTCCTCTTTTCTGCCCTTCCCAGCAGATGAGTCTGTTATTCCTGAGGGAAGAGAGAGGAGGTGGGAGATGAGGCTATTATTCCTGAAAGAATGGACAGAGCTTTGGAGCTTTTCTTTCTTCTACCCCAGTTTCTATGAGTTCCTCCAGTGCCTGTAACACAGAGCTGTCAGTGGCTTTGCCCCTGCATGTTAATTCTTTGGTCATGTAGTGGTGGTGAGGGATCTGGGTCTGGATGCATTTCAGCCACAGCTGCTGTTCCACTTCCCCACACAGAACCGTCTCGGGAGGAAGAGGTTGGAGATTTTTGTGATGTGTCCTCAATCCTGGGAGAAAAGTTTTCAATAGCAATAGGAATCTCTCAGTTGTATGTCCGCTGAGGATTTAAACAATAACTTCTTTATTATACTAAATTTTAAACAATCCAATGAATATGTCTAATTTAATTTTGCATTAGCTTATGTGACATTTGCTGGCCTCTCCCCCAGATAAGGTCATATTCTCTTCCTGTTTGTTCCTGCAAGTCACTGAATTTCACAAGATGTAAGGTCTCTTGATTATACTATAACATCAATAATCTGGTGTACTAAAGAAAATGTGCTAATTTGCAGCTTACTAAAATTAGTTGTTTTAGTAAAAATAATATATTTGTTATAGCATGCCTACATCTCCAGGCTGAGTAGAAGTTTTATTTGTAATACTCAGAAACTGCAAATAACACACATATTAAGGAGCTTTCTACATAAATACTATGGGTGAATTCTTTAACTGGAATGCTGTTCCTCATTAGAATCAACACATTCTTTATACACAACCAAATTACTGACTCACAAGTAATTATACTGAGCAAGAAGCCACACAAATGAAATTGAAAATATAAGATTTCACTTTAACAAAATCTTGAAAAATAGATCTGAATTAACAAAGATGAGAGGTTGACTCAGTAGGGTGAGAGGGAAATAATGGGGAGGCAGGAATGAGAGGAACACAGGGAGGCTTTTAACTGTAATCATCGTTATCTCGATTGTTATTTTGGATGCACAGGTGAGCCCACGTGAAATTACGTTTTTTTTCCTTTGGAGACATGGTTTTGCTTTGTCGTCCAGGCTGGAGCTCCGTGGTGAGATCACAGCTCTCTGCAGCCTCAGACACTGGGTCTCCAGCAATCCTCCTCCCTCTGCCCTATGTAGCTGGGACTACAGGTGTGCACCACCATTGCATGGCGTCAGTGCGTATTAAACTGCACACTTTAATTATGCAGTATTTATTATATAGCAATAATGCCTCAATAAGGGTATTACAAATAAGTGGATAGATAATTTGTTAAAGATTGATGGAAAGATAGATACCAACATGAGAAATGTATGACACTCAAGAAAATAAAACTGTAGGAAACTTGCTTTTCTTTATATTTGTTAGGTAATCACAACAGTGTGTACACATCACACCGTGTTCCCATTACAGAGAAAAGGTTCTGCAAACCTCACTAGCTGCGACCCCTGTGTGCTGGGCTTGGTTCAGGGAGAAGTCAGGTGCAGTGGTGAGAAGCACAGGCCCAGATGCCCAGGCTCACTCTGACCAAATGTGTGCACTGGGGACATTGTAAAACCCACCTGTGCTTTTGCTGATAATTTTTCATCTTTAACATGGAAATAATATTGATACTACATACCATGGTTTCTCTGCATATGTAAAAATAAAAGATGATTGATGCTAACTTTAAAAATATGCAGTTTATGTAGATCTATGGTACCTCAATAAAACTGTTTTAAAGCAAAAATTACAAAATTATAAGATTTTTAGGCTTTAAGGTTTAAGTTTATCACAAAACAAACTGACAATAGGAAACCACAATTTCCCAATGCTTTCAATATCACAAATCTCCCCGAGGACATTCTGACATGCTCTGAGCCCCACTATCTCCAAAGGCCTCTCACCCCAGAGCTTACTATATAGTAGGAGATATGCAAATAGAGCCCTCCATCTGCTGATGAAAACCAGCCCAGCCTTGAACCTGCAGCTCTGAGAGAGGAGCCCCAGCCCTGGGATTTTCAGGTGTTTTCATTTGGTGATCAGGACTGAACACAGAGGACTCACCATGGAGTTTGGGCTGAGCTGGCTTTTTCTTGTGGCTATTTTAAAAGGTAATTCATGGAGAAATAGAAAAATTGAATGTGAGTGGGTAAGAGTGAGAGAAACAGTGGATACATGTGGCAGTTTCTGACCAGTGTTTCTTTTTGTTTGCAGGTGTCCAGTGTGAGGTGCAGCTGGTGGAGTCTGGGGGAGGCTTGGTAAAGCCTGGGGGTTCCCTGAGACTCTCGTGTGCAGCCTCTGGATTCACCTTCAGTAACTACTACATGCACTGGTTCCGCCAGGCTCCAGAGAAGGGGCTGGAGTGGGTCTCAACTATTAGTGGTAGTGGTGGTAGCACGTGGTACCCAGACTCTGTCAAGGGCCGATTCACCATCTCCAGAGACAATTCCAAGAACACGCTATATCTGCAAATGAACAGCCTGAGAGCCGAGGACACGGCCGTGTATTACTGTGCGAGAGACACAGTGACGGGAAGTCATTGTGCGCCCAGGTGCAAACCTCCCTGCAGGAACGCTGGGGGGAAAGTCAGCTGCAGGGGGCGCTCAGGAGCCACTGACTAGAGTCATCCCCAGAGGCAGGTGCAGATGGAGGCTATTTCCTGTCAGGATGTGGAACGTCATCTTCCTCTGACAGTTTCTCTAGTGAACCTCTCTAACCTCAGAATTCTGTGCTTACTAATGTCATCTCTACGTATTTTTTAAAAGATCATTTTAATATGAGCACCTATTCTCACATGCACCAAATGCAGATTGACGCTTACAGAGATGAAAAGTTCTCAACCATGGTCACCAGGATGAGAGTCCTGAGGAAGCTCAGGGGTGCCTGGTGACTCTTCTGCAATCAGTCCTGGGACAGAAACCTCAGGGAGATTCCCTGACTAGAACAGTCTTTAGGAATTTTTATCACAACCAACAGAGAGGCTGGGCCAGGGTCAGTGTCATGTAGAAGCTCACAGATTCCACGTCTGACCCCTCTCCTGACCCTAAAGCCAATCAGCATCTGCACTGACCTGGTGCTCCTTTTGCTCCCAATCCATGTTCTTTCTTTGGAGAGTTTCTTCTCCCTTTTTATTTGCTTTTCCTGTTTCCTGAAAAAGAAACAGATGGTCCCCTTGGTCCCCATTCCAGGGCTCAAGGCATTTTCTTGGAGCTCAGGTGGGGCTCAGGCTGTGGCTCCTGCAGCCACGTGGGAGAGGCTGATGGGACTTCCTTCTCTCCTCGTTTTCTCAAGACCCTCCATTGTGTTGTGTGTAGGCTCATCTGGCAATGCAGTTGACCATTAATACTGAAGGGGATAAACTTATTTGATCAAAATGGGATGTGGATGTGGAATTAACCCTGTTCTGTGCACACTGTCAGAGTCATCTTCTTCAGAAGTAGTGTTAGAAAGAGCTTATGAAATTTATCGGCATCAAAATGGATCCACTTGTGTTAAAACCCTAATGAATGAAGCTGGGGAAGGCCATGAAGGAGGGTTCTAACACACATATTCCTATAATAATAAGAACTACCATAAATAGACTCTGCACAACCATAACCTTGCACAGAAGCCACCACAACCTTAAAAGAATGACTTCTCCCAGTGTATCTGCCCAGCAACTGCCTGTTCAACTTTACACCGATGTCCCCCCTGTTATTGATCCTTCTAGCCCAGGACAATTGTCTTAAACAGCTGATGTGACCCTCCTCATTTTTCTTTTATTCTTTATCTTCCTATACCAACCTGAATGCACCCATACATTTCAATTGCAATACAGTTCCTAGAATAAATATTATTATATTTTAGAGTCTCTCTCTCTCTGTTATTCAGGGTTGACAAGCTACAGATGGACATGCCACTTTCTTTTTTTATGACTTTTTTTTTAAATTTTATTATTCTTGTACTTTAAGTTTTAGGGTACCTGTGAACAATGTGCAGGTTTGTTACATATGTATACATGTGCCATGTTGTTGTGCTCCACCCATTAACTCGTCATTTAGCATTAGGTATACCTCCTAATGCTCTCCCTCCCCACTACCCCCACCCCACAACAGTCCCTGGAGTGTGATGTTCCTCTTCCTGTGTCCATGTGTTCTCATTGTTCAATTCCCACCTATGAGTGAGGAAAAAAATGATGAGTTCATGTCCTTTGTAGGGACACGGAAGAAACTGGAAACCATCATTCTATCATTCTCAGCAAACTATCGCAAGGACAAAAGACATGCCACTTTTCTGTGAGATGTGGAGGATGACAGTTTTTGGAGATGTCTGGGAATACCCAGTGTCCAGAAGATCATCCATCAATAAGTGCAGGCTGGAGGTCCCATAGAGACGCAAAGCTGCTGAAACACCATGGAATTTCATTTTCTCCAGTTCTGCTCTGATGGAATCAGGCCCACCTGTTTTGCTTGTCTTAAGTAAATTCACAGCACCACATATATTAGTGTTGCAGTGAATAACTATAAAGTCTATCCTAACCAAGTGTACCATCAAATTTACCATTACCCAGAGGGAAGAATCTTTAACATGAGATCTATGTTCATAATTTTTTTAAGGTGAAAAAGTGATCACTATCCAATCAGGCAAATATGATTTTGCTAATGAGTGGTAGATGTTGCATGTATTTTTGGATGTCAACCCTTTTTCAGATGCATGGCTTGCAATTATATTTTCCCATTCTGTAGGTTGGAATTCTTTCCACACTTTGTAGAATCTTTTTGTTGTGATGTAGTTCCACCTGTTTAATTCTGCTTTTGTTGTCTGTGCCTTTAATGTGAAATATAGGAAATCATTGTTAATATTATTTTCTGTGTGGGTGAAATTTTACAATTGCAGGCCATATGTTTAAATATCTGGCCCATTCAGAGTCATTTTTGTGTTTATTCTAACCCAAAATTCTTAATTCTTTGCATGTGTACATCCAGTTTTTCTAACACATTCATAGGGAGAGACTTGGTTTATCTGTTTTATATTGTGGGTTCTTATGCTGAAAATCAGTTTGCCATTGATACATCAGTTTATTTCTGAGCTCTTTCTACATGTTTATGCCAACTCCATCCTGTTTTTATTATTCTACTTTTGTTATTAGTTTTGAAATCTGGAAGTAAGATGTAAGTTTATTTTTGCCTTTTTACAGATGCTATAGCAAAATATTTTAACCTTTCACCCTTCCATATAAAAGTATGGCTTTAAATAATGACTTTTATTATATACAGGTTATATTCTTGTATTCCTAATTTTTAGAGGTTTTATTATGAGATCTTGAATTTTTTAAATGTTATTTTCTGTGTCTAGTGAGAAGTTAACTGATGCTTTTCCTTTATTCTCTTAATTTACCACATCAGATTTATTGATTTGAAGATATAGATTCATCAGTGCATCTCAAAAATAATTTGGAGCTTGTCATGGAGTACAATCCTTTTAAAGTCTTATAGAACTTAGTTGACTATGAATTGGGAGTAGCTTGTTTATATATACTAAGAACATTTGTCAGAAGTTTGGTTTTCTTCTTTTGCCTTGTCTATTACTGGTAATACAGTGATTGGAGCCTCTTAGAAAGAGTTTAGAAGGTGGAGACCTCACAGATTTTTTAAAAAGTTAGAGAACGGTTGTCATCACTTTTTTAAACGCTGAGAGTCATTTGTTATCTAATATATAACCCATCATGAGGAATATTTCTAGTGTGCTTGGGAAGCATGCATATTACGCTGCTGTTGGTTGGAATGTTCCGTAGATGTCTGTTAGGGCAGTTTGTTCGAGAGTGCTTAAGTCCACAGGTTTCCTAAGAATTTTTCTGTGGATGCTCTATACATTATTGAAGGCGAGGTTTTGAAGTCTCCTAATTTTTTTTGTAGTTTTCTATTTCTCCTTTTATACATCTTAAAGTTTCATAAATGTAGTTATATTTCTAGTTTTTCAAATATGTAAAAGAGAAATAAAAATATTTGCTTAGTAATTTTAATGAGAAAATCACATAACAAGAAATTATATTTTCCAAATGCTGCCATCAACACTAAACTCCTCCAGGACTCTCACATCTGCCCTGGGCTCTGCTCTCTCCTCAGGCATCCCACCTCAGCATTTGCTGCAGAGGAGGGGACGTGAAAATAGGGCCCTCCCTTTCCTGATGGAAACCATCGCAGCCCTGAGCCTACAGCTCTGGGAGAAGAGCCCCAGTCCAGCATTACCAGGAGTTTTGATTTGACAATCAGCTCTGAACACACATGGCTCACCATAGAGTTAGGGCTGAGCTGGGTTTTCTTGTTGCTATTTTAAAAGGCAAATAATGGAGAACTAGAGATATTAAGCATGAGTGGATGTGAGTGAAAATACAGTGATTATGTGTGGCAGGTTCGGACCAAAATGTCCCTATGTTTGTAGGTGTCCAGTGTGATGTGCAGGTGGTGGGGTCTCGGGGAGAGGCAAGAGGCAGAAAAGTGCGTAGGAGGCCGGGTGAGGCTGTAGACACTGTCAGCTCACTATGCCGATCTCACAACAGTGCTGGAGAAGGTGGGCGTCTGATGGAGCTTCCTAACAACGCTGTTGTCCAAGCTAATTCCATCAAGGCTGCTGGTTCCTCCTGGAGCATAGCTGTCCATCAGGAATCCCCCATGTGCCCAGCAGCAGCCACGCGTTAGCATCTTCACTGTGCACAGTCATTGTTTGGGAGGAGCTCCAGGATATGTCTCTTTGTCAAAAACTGGGTGATGATGTCAGAGATCTGTGCCGGGTGCCTGGTCCAGGTGCTCTCTGATGTTGGAAGTATAGGAGGTGCGTTCTCAGGGTGGGAACACCTTTTATGGAAATGTACAGAAGAAAACATGATTTTCCTTGGTTCTCTCAGATGACATGGAGAAGCAAGCGCGCAGCCTGCAAACAATTGTAATTTCCTGCTTTACCCCAAGTTCATGATTTCTTATAAACTTTGATTTCTGTCCAAGTACAGAGATATTGATTAGAGTGAGTTTGGTTCTTTCCACACACTAACCCTCACCTCCCCCAGATAGAGCACATTGTCCTCACTCTGAGTCCGAGGGAGGAGCTTTTCCTGTACAACTCAGGGCCTGCAGAGACCCCCGTGGGCAGCTTTGCAGAGTCAGATCTTCCCTCATGTGAGGCGACCTCCACTGCCCGTGATTGCTGCTCAGGTCTAATTGTGGATTCAGGATTAGGACACCCTTTGGGCTATCACAGGTCAATCTTATTCTGAAAATCACCGTAATTATAGATAGAGGTAATAATCCAGTACCCATTCTTCTGTCAGCAGTTTGTCTTTCTTATTTGGTTGAAAGTTTGAAGAAAAAATGTGACCATATATTCATCTAATTCTAACCTCTGAATCTGCTATTTGCTCTCGGGGACCTACAAATTGCAAAACAGTGAGTTCTTCATTTTCATCAAAATGTGCATATTTGTGAATTTCAACATGTTGTTCAGAACCTGTGCATGCCGACAACAGTGATTCTTGGTGCACTCCTGGCCTGGTGAAGTCCTCACAGATCCTCCCCCTGGCCTGTGCCATCTCTACTTCTCCATTACAAGCAGTGCTTCCTGCTGGAGCTGGATCTGTCAGCCCCCCAGGGAAGGGACTGGAGCGAATCAGGTGCACAGGTCGTGAGGGAGTGCACAGTCCAACCCACTCCTCAAGAGTCCAGTCACCATCTCCAGATCCACATCCAAAAAACAGTTTCTCCTACAGCTGAGCTACCTGAACAACGAGTACACAACCATGATTTTTATACAAAAGACACAGCGAGGGGAAGTCATTGTGCACTCAGAACACTCTATAAATTTTCCTCCTTAGTGTTATACCAAAACTGGTGTATATTTCAGATACTGAAATATTTACAACGTACATTATTATGCTAAGAATTCTAAGTTAGAAGTTAGAATGATAATTGTCTTTTTTTTCTTTTTTTCTTTTTTTTTTTTTTTTTGATACTGAGTCTCACTGTTGTTGCCTGGGCTGGAGTTCAATGATGCAATCTCGGCTCACTGCAACCTCTGCATCCCAGGTTGCAGCAATTCTCCTGCCTCAACCCCCCAAGTAGTTGAGATTACAGGCGCCTGCCACAATGCCTGGCTAATTTCTGTATTTTTAATGGAGACGGGGTTTCACCATGTTGGCCTGGCTGGTCTCAAACTCCTGACCTCAGGTGATCCAACCGCCTCAGCCTCCCAAAGTGCTGGAATTACAGGCAGGAGCCACTGCACCTAGCCAATTATCCTCTTTTCATAGATGGATAAACTAACCTAGGCCTTTGAAAATAAACCCTTATCTGAGAGTGAAAAGATAAGCCATAGATTTGGAGAGTTTGATTGCAAATCAAATATTTGGAAAAGGACTTTTATTACAAATATACGAATTACCTTACAATTGAACAACAAAACCACACAATTTAATTTTAAAATGGGCAAAGACCTGAATAGAAAGTGCATCTAACAATAAGTATAAAAAGTGACCAACTGGATTTTCATTAGGTAAATGTATGTTTAATATTGAAAAAATCCTAGTAACCTAATAGAATGGGCAAAATACACAATATTGACAATACCAAATGTTGACGAGGAAGTTGAAAAACAGGAATTTTCACCCATTGCTCCTGAGAATGCTGAATTGGCACATAGACAACTACAGTTAATAATTTATTGTATATTTCAAATTAGCTAGAAGATAACATTTAGAATGTTCTTACCACAAAGAAATAGTCAACGATTGAGATGAAGTTTGTCCCAGTTATCCAGATATGCACATAATATTCTTTTTTTCAAAAGATCACATGTACCACATAAAGGTTTTGAACTATTATGCATCTATTTAAATTACACGTTAAAAAACACCAGTGGAGGGGAATCCGGCTAATTGCAGATTCCCATTGGATGGGACGTTCTGTATAATCTGTAAACTAATCAGAATCTGTGTTTTTCTAAAGGACATTAGGAATCGTTATACTAGTTTCTAAAGATAAGCCTTGCAAGTTTAATTATTTTCCTAATGGGTGGTGATTTTGAACATTGAAGAAATGTTAATATTTGTTTCTGGTTAAGTTTTCTTCTAGTCTCAGGAGAAAAGGTTTGCAGGGAGGAATCTGAGACTATCTTTCAAGTCTCAACTTCAATGTGATTATCTCAGTAAATATTTTCTGATACCCCCGAGTAGGGTAAGTCTCATATATGTCCAATAAACTAAAAGTAGAATTTTAAGCGCCCAAGCTGACTGAATGGAACCTTCCTCTTCACCAAGGAGTTCCAGAGACTTGAAAACCTAGTTCAGGCCACGTTAGAAACAGATCAGAAATGCCTCATTATACCCTCCTCACTTTGGAATTCAAGCACAACTGACCAGCATTTTCATGAAAACAGAGAACTCAAGGCTCAGAAAACAGATTCCGTGTAGGAGTAAGATACCAAATTCTAACCTGACTCAAGAATAGTATCACGTGACAGAAAGCAGGCCTTGAAAGGAATCAAAGGCTTTTACCCTAAAATATATTTCTTTGACATATTTTTAAATCGTCCTGCACAGTTATCTTTTGTGAGAGAGATTTACATTCTGTAGAGAATCTCCTTCCCTTTCTAGGTCTTTCGTTATACTGAGGAGATTAGCTGGCAGTCTAGCATCCTTAAAGGTCTTAGTAGAAAAACATTTGCCATCTATTGCCTCTAAGCGTGGCCACATAAGAGACTTCATCTGCATAATATGAATTTTGTTCTCCAAAACCTGTTATCTTAACCCAGACACTTTTTTCTACTGATTTCTGGTCTTTAGATAAAAACTTAAGTCTTTCAATGAATTGCCAATTGCAGAATCATTTAATTCACCTGTAAACAGTAATTATCTCCCCACACTGCCTCACTTCTAGCGGTTTTGTCTTTATGAAACAAATCAACATATATCTCACATGTATCAATTGATGTTATTAAATTTAACCTGCAATCAAACCACTTCGGGCACATGTTATCAGGATCCTCTGGGGCTGCGTCACAGGGCATGGACCCCACATTTGGCTCAGAATAAATCTCTCTAAGTATTTTCCAAAGTTGGCTTTTTATCGATAGAACCTACTCTGTGGTCTCTGTTACATTCAAAAGCATGATAGTAATAAAGTATTAGTTATTAAAAATAAGCACATGTTGGCAATTTCTTATGAAGTTACACATAGACTAACTATGGGATCAAGTGTAAATTTTCAAAGTATTTATGCAGTTATTTCAAAATTTATGTTCCACAGATACTTCTATCAGATCCTTTATATTAGATAATTATTTGTTTTATGATTTTTTTTGTAGATGATCATGCTGTATCTTTTCTAGGCCTTTATTGTAGAAAATTGTGTGAAACCAGTCAGGGCAACATTTGAAATTCATTGTCACAGTGGCTGCCTGAATTGCAGTGGGTTTCCTCTGCAGCCACCAGACACCCAGATTCCTCCAGTGACACCTTAATTTTGTTTCCTGCTTGGCATTGGGCCTTAAATTGTGCTTTCCAGAGAGACTCTGTCTTTCACCGCCCCCCCTCCCCACAGCCCGGGTCATGTCAGAGCCACAAGGAGCTGGTAATTGTCAATGTGGTGGGAAGGTTTGCACTGAACAGCACTCTCTGTCCTTCTGAGGGAGCCACACTCCAGGCAGACATCAGAGTCCTGGCTCAGGACGTGTCCTTGCAAGTATCCCTGCCCCTCCTGCAGGTGTGATGCTGATCCATGCATCTTCCTCCCATTCCTGGGTAGAGGGTCTCCTTGTTTTTTCCCAGATCTTCTTCCAGCAGCCACTATGTCTTCCCACTGATGTCTTCAGCTTCCTCTTTTCTGCCCTTCCCAGCAGGATGAGGCTGTTGTTCCTGAGGGAAAAGAGAGTAGGTGGGAGATGAGGCTGTTATTCCTGAGAGAATGGACAGAGCTTTGGAGCTTTTCTTTCTTCTCTCCCAGTTTCTATGAGTTCCTCCAGTGCCTGTAACACAGAGGTGTTAGTGGCTTTGCCCCTGCATGTTAATTCTTTGGTCATGTAGTGGTGGTGAGGGAGCTGGGTCTGGATGCATTTCAGCCACAGCTGCTGTTCCACTTCCCCACACAGAACCGTCTCGGGAGGAAGAGGGTGGAGATTTTTGTGATGTGTCCTCAATCCTGGCAGAAAAGGTTTCAATAGCAATAGGAGTCTCTCAGTTTAAGTCTTGTGAGAATTTAAAAAATAACTTCTTTATTATACTCAATTTTAAGCAATCGGGTAAATATATCTAATTTAATCTTGCATTAACTTATATGACATTTGCTGGCCTCTGCCTCAGATAAGATTATATTCTCTTCCTGTTTATCCTTACAAGTCACTGATTTTCACAAGAGGTAAGGTCTCTCATTTGCCCTATACATCAATAAACTCATGTATTAAATAAAATGTGCTAATTTGTAGCTCAGTAAGGCTAGTTGTTGTAAAAATAATACTTTTTTATTGGATGACTACATCTCCAGGTGGAGTAGAAGATACATTTCTAATACTCAGAAACTGGAAATAACACAAATGTTAAGGAGATTTATAAATAAATGATAGGGGTGTACTCATTAACTGGAATACTGTTCCTCATTAGAATCAACACCTTTATACACAATCAAATTACTGACTCACAAGTAATTATTCTGAGGAAGAAGCCACCCAAATGAAATAGAAACTAAAATATTTCACTTTAACAAAATCTTGAAAAATAGATCTAAAGTAACAAAGATGAGAGGTTGACTCAGTATAGTGAGAGAGAAATGACGGGAGGCAGGAATGAGAGGAACACAGGGAAGCAGGGAAGCTTTTAACTGTAATCATCATTATCTTGATTGTTATTTTGGATGCACAGGTAAGCACATGTGAAATTACATTTTTTTTTCCTTTGGAGACATGGTTTTGATTTGTCGTCCAGGCTGGAGCTCCGCGGTGAGATCATAGCTCTCTGCAGCCTCAGACCCTGGATCTCCAATACTCCTCCCTCTGCCCTATGTAGCTGGGACTACAGTTGTGCACCACCATGCTCGGCTTCAGTGCTTATTAAACTGCACACTTTAATTATGCAATATTTATTATATAGCAATAATGCCTCAATAAGGTTATTGCAAATAAGTGAATATATAATTGTTAGATAAAGACTGATGGAAAGATAGACACCAACATGAGAAATGTATGACACTCAAGAAAATAAAACTGTAGGAAACGTGCTGTTCTTTACAATTGTTAGGTAATCACAAAAGAGCATACACATCACACCATGTTCCCATTACAGAGAAAAGGTTCTGTAAACCTCACTAGGTGCAACCCCTGTGTGCTGGGCTTGGTTCAGGGAGAAGTCAGGTCCAGTGGTGAGAAGCACAGGCCCAGATGCCCAGGTCACTCTGACCAAATGTGAGCTCTGGGGACACTGTACAACCCATCTGTGCTTCTGCTGGTAATTTCTCATTTGTAACATGGAAATAACATTGATACTACATACCATGGTTTCTCTGCATGTGTAAAAATAAAAGATTATTGGTGCGAACTTCAAAAATATGCAGTTTATGTAGATCTATTGTACCTCAATAAAACTTTTAAAATAAAAATTACAAAATTATAAGATTTATAGGTTTTAAGGGTTTACCACAGAACAAACTTACAATAAGTAACCACAATTCCCAAATGCTATCAATATCACAAATCTCCCCCAGGATGCTCTCACATGCTCTGAGCCCCATACTCTCCAAAGGCCTCTCACCCCAGAGCTTACTATATAGTAGGAGATATGCAAATAGAGCCCTCCCTCTGCTGATGAAAACCAGCCCAGCCCTGACCCTGCAGCTCTGGGAGAGGAGCCCCAGCCCTGGGATTTTCAGGAGTTTTCATTTGGTGATCAGGACTGAACACAGAGGACTCACCATGGAGCCATGGCTGAGCTGGGTGTTTCTTGCTGTTATTTTCAAAGGTAATACATTAAGACATTGAGAAATATTGAAATTGAGTGTGAGTGGATAAGAGTGAGAGAAACAGTGGATTTGTGTGGCAGTTTCTGACCAGGGTTTCTTTTTGTTTGCAGGTGTCCAGTGTGAGGTGCAGCTGGTGGAGTCTGGGGGAGGCTTGGTAAAGCCTGGGGGATCCCTGAGACTCTCCTGTGCAGCCTCTGGATTCACCTTCAGTAGCTATAGCATGAACTGGGTCCGCCAGGCTCCAGGGAAGGGGCTGGAGTGGGTCGCATATATTAGTAGTCCTAGTGGTAGTAGCACATACTACGCAGACTCTGTGAAGGGCCGGTTCACCATCTCCAGAGACAATTCCAAGAACACGCTATATCTGCAAATGAACAGCCTGAGAGCCGAGGACACGGCCGTGTATTACTGTGCGAGAGACACAGTGACGGGAAGTCATTGTGCGCCCAGGTGCAAACCTCCCTGCAGGAACGCTGGGGGGAAAGTCAGCTGCAGGGGGCGCTCAGGAGCCACTGACTAGAGTCATCCCCAGAGGCAGGTGCAGATGGAGGCTATTTCCTGTCAGGATGTGGAACGTCATCTTCCTCTGACAGTTTCTCTAGTGAACCTCTCTAACCTCAGAATTCTGTGCTTACTAATGTCATCTCTACGTATTTTTTAAAAGATCATTTTAATATGAGCACCTATTCTCACATGCACCAAATGCAGATTGACGCTTACAGAGATGAAAAGTTCTCAACCATGGTCACCAGGATGAGAGTCCTGAGGAAACTCAGGGGTGCCTGGTGACTCTTCTGCAATCAGTCCTGGGACAGAAACCTCAGGGAGATTCCCTGACTAGAACAGTCTTTAGGAATTTTTATCACAACCAACAGAGAGGCTGGGCCAGGGTCAGTGTCATGTAGAAGCTCACAGATTCCACGTCTGACGCCTCTCCTGACCCTAAAGCCAATCAGCATCTGCACTGACCTGGTGCTCCTTTTGCTCCCAATCCATGTTCTTTCTTTGGAGAGTTTCTTCTCCCTTTTTATTTGCTTTTCCTGTTTCCTGAAAAAGAAACAGATGGTCCCCTTGGTCCCCATTCCAGGGCTCAAGGCATTTTCTTGGAGCTCAGGTGGGGCTCAGGCTGTGGCTCCTGCAGCCACGTGGGAGAGGCTGATGGGATTTCCTTCTCTCCCCATTTTCTCAGGACCCTCCACTGTGCTGTGTGTAGGCTCATCTGGCAATGCAGTTGACCATTAATACTGAAGGGTATAAACTTATTTGATCAAAATGGGATGTGGATGTGGAATTAACCCTGTTCTGTGCACACTGTCAGAGTCATCTTCTTCAGAAGTAGTGTTAGAAAGAGCTTATGAAATTTATCGGCATCAAAATGGATCCACTTGTGTTAAAACCCTAATGAATGAAGCTGGGGAAGGCCATGAAGGAGGGTTCTAACACACATATTCCTATAATAATAAGAACTACCATAAATAGACTCTGCACAACCATAACCTTGCACAGAAGCCACCACAACCTTAAAAGAATGACTTCTCCCAGTGTATCTGCCCAGCAACTGCCTGTTCAACTTTACACCGATGTCCCCCCTGTTATTGATCCTTCTAGCCCAGGACAATTGTCTTAAACAGCTGATGTGACCCTCCTCATTTTTCTTTTATTCTTTATCTTCCTATACCAACCTGAATGCACCCATACATTTCAATTGCAATACAGTTCCTAGAATAAATATTATTATATTTTAGAGTCTCTCTCTCTCTGTTATTCAGGGTTGACAAGCTACAGATGGACATGCCACTTTCTTTTTTTATGACTTTTTTTTTAAATTTTATTATTCTTGTACTTTAAGTTTTAGGGTACCTGTGAACAATGTGCAGGTTTGTTACATATGTATACATGTGCCATGTTGTTGTGCTCCACCCATTAACTCGTCATTTAGCATTAGGTATACCTCCTAATGCTCTCCCTCCCCACTACCCCCACCCCACAACAGTCCCTGGAGTGTGATGTTCCTCTTCCTGTGTCCATGTGTTCTCATTGTTCAATTCCCACCTATGAGTGAGGAAAAAAATGATGAGTTCATGTCCTTTGTAGGGACACGGAAGAAACTGGAAACCATCATTCTATCATTCTCAGCAAACTATCGCAAGGACAAAAGACATGCCACTTTTCTGTGAGATGTGGAGGATGACAGTTTTTGGAGATGTCTGGGAATACCCAGTGTCCAGAAGATCATCCATCAATAAGTGCAGGCTGGAGGTCCCATAGAGACGCAAAGCTGCTGAAACACCATGGAATTTCATTTTCTCCAGTTCTGCTCTGATGGAATCAGGCCCACCTGTTTTGCTTGTCTTAAGTAAATTCACAGCACCACATATATTAGTGTTGCAGTGAATAACTATAAAGTCTATCCTAACCAAGTGTACCATCAAATTTACCATTACCCAGAGGGAAGAATCTTTAACATGAGATCTATGTTCATAATTTTTTTAAGGTGAAAAAGTGATCACTATCCAATCAGGCAAATATGATTTTGCTAATGAGTGGTAGATGTTGCATGTATTTTTGGATGTCAACCCTTTTTCAGATGCATGGCTTGCAATTATATTTTCCCATTCTGTAGGTTGGAATTCTTTCCACACTTTGTAGAATCTTTTTGTTGTGATGTAGTTCCACCTGTTTAATTCTGCTTTTGTTGTCTGTGCCTTTAATGTGAAATATAGGAAATCATTGTTAATATTATTTTCTGTGTGGGTGAAATTTTACAATTGCAGGCCATATGTTTAAATATCTGGCCCATTCAGAGTCATTTTTGTGTTTATTCTAACCCAAAATTCTTAATTCTTTGCATGTGTACATCCAGTTTTTCTAACACATTCATAGGGAGAGACTTGGTTTATCTGTTTTATATTGTGGGTTCTTATGCTGAAAATCAGTTTGCCATTGATACATCAGTTTATTTCTGAGCTCTTTCTACATGTTTATGCCAACTCCATCCTGTTTTTATTATTCTACTTTTGTTATTAGTTTTGAAATCTGGAAGTAAGATGTAAGTTTATTTTTGCCTTTTTACAGATGCTATAGCAAAATATTTTAACCTTTCACCCTTCCATATAAAAGTATGGCTTTAAATAATGACTTTTATTATATACAGGTTATATTCTTGTATTCCTAATTTTTAGAGGTTTTATTATGAGATCTTGAATTTTTTAAATGTTATTTTCTGTGTCTAGTGAGAAGTTAACTGATGCTTTTCCTTTATTCTCTTAATTTACCACATCAGATTTATTGATTTGAAGATATAGATTCATCAGTGCATCTCAAAAATAATTTGGAGCTTGTCATGGAGTACAATCCTTTTAAAGTCTTATAGAACTTAGTTGACTATGAATTGGGAGTAGCTTGTTTATATATACTAAGAACATTTGTCAGAAGTTTGGTTTTCTTCTTTTGCCTTGTCTATTACTGGTAATACAGTGATTGGAGCCTCTTAGAAAGAGTTTAGAAGGTGGAGACCTCACAGATTTTTTAAAAAGTTAGAGAACGGTTGTCATCACTTTTTTAAACGCTGAGAGTCATTTGTTATCTAATATATAACCCATCATGAGGAATATTTCTAGTGTGCTTGGGAAGCATGCATATTACGCTGCTGTTGGTTGGAATGTTCCGTAGATGTCTGTTAGGGCAGTTTGTTCGAGAGTGCTTAAGTCCACAGGTTTCCTAAGAATTTTTCTGTGGATGCTCTATACATTATTGAAGGCGAGGTTTTGAAGTCTCCTAATTTTTTTTGTAGTTTTCTATTTCTCCTTTTATACATCTTAAAGTTTCATAAATGTAGTTATATTTCTAGTTTTTCAAATATGTAAAAGAGAAATAAAAATATTTGCTTAGTAATTTTAATGAGAAAATCACATAACAAGAAATTATATTTTCCAAATGCTGCCATCAACACTAAACTCCTCCAGGACTCTCACATCTGCCCTGGGCTCTGCTCTCTCCTCAGGCATCCCACCTCAGCATTTGCTGCAGAGGAGGGGACGTGAAAATAGGGCCCTCCCTTTCCTGATGGAAACCATCGCAGCCCTGAGCCTACAGCTCTGGGAGAAGAGCCCCAGTCCAGCATTACCAGGAGTTTTGATTTGACAATCAGCTCTGAACACACATGGCTCACCATAGAGTTAGGGCTGAGCTGGGTTTTCTTGTTGCTATTTTAAAAGGCAAATAATGGAGAACTAGAGATATTAAGCATGAGTGGATGTGAGTGAAAATACAGTGATTATGTGTGGCAGGTTCAGACCAAAATGTCCCTATGTTTGTAGGTGTCCAGTGTGATGTGCAGGTGGTGGGGTCTCGGGGAGAGGCAAGAGGCAGAAAAGTGCGTAGGAGGCCGGGTGAGGCTGTAGACACTGTCAGCTCACTATGCCGATCTCACAACAGTGCTGGAGAAGGTGGGCGTCTGATGGAGCTTCCTAACAACGCTGTTGTCCAAGCTAATTCCATCAAGGCTGCTGGTTCCTCCTGGAGCATAGCTGTCCATCAGGAATCCCCCATGTGCCCAGCAGCAGCCACGCGTTAGCATCTTCACTGTGCACAGTCATTGTTTGGGAGGAGCTCCAGGATATGTCTCTTTGTCAAAAACTGGGTGATGATGTCAGAGATCTGTGCCGGGTGCCTGGTCCAGGTGCTCTCTGATGTTGGAAGTATAGGAGGTGCGTTCTCAGGGTGGGAACACCTTTTATGGAAATGTACAGAAGAAAACATGATTTTCCTTGGTTCTCTCAGATGACATGGAGAAGCAAGCGCGCAGCCTGCAAACAATTGTAATTTCCTGCTTTACCCCAAGTTCATGATTTCTTATAAACTTTGATTTCTGTCCAAGTACAGAGATATTGATTAGAGTGAGTTTGGTTCTTTCCACACACTAACCCTCACCTCCCCCAGATAGAGCACATTGTCCTCACTCTGAGTCCGAGGGAGGAGCTTTTCCTGTACAACTCAGGGCCTGCAGAGACCCCCGTGGGCAGCTTTGCAGAGTCAGATCTTCCCTCATGTGAGGCGACCTCCACTGCCCGTGATTGCTGCTCAGGTCTAATTGTGGATTCAGGATTAGGACACCCTTTGGGCTATCACAGGTCAATCTTATTCTGAAAATCACCGTAATTATAGATAGAGGTAATAATCCAGTACCCATTCTTCTGTCAGCAGTTTGTCTTTCTTATTTGGTTGAAAGTTTGAAGAAAAAATGTGACCATATATTCATCTAATTCTAACCTCTGAATCTGCTATTTGCTCTCGGGGACCTACAAATTGCAAAACAGTGAGTTCTTCATTTTCATCAAAATGTGCATATTTGTGAATTTCAACATGTTGTTCAGAACCTGTGCATGCCGACAACAGTGATTCTTGGTGCACTCCTGGCCTGGTGAAGTCCTCACAGATCCTCCCCCTGGCCTGTGCCATCTCTACTTCTCCATTACAAGCAGTGCTTCCTGCTGGAGCTGGATCTGTCAGCCCCCCAGGGAAGGGACTGGAGTGAATCAGGTGCACAGGTCGTGAGGGAGTGCACAGTCCAACCCACTCCTCAAGAGTCCAGTCACCATCTCCAGATCCACATCCAAAAAACAGTTTCTCCTACAGCTGAGCTACCTGAACAACGAGTACACAACCATGATTTTTATACAAAAGACACAGCGAGGGGAAGTCATTGTGCACTCAGAACACTCTATAAATTTTCCTCCTTAGTGTTATACCAAAACTGGTGTATATTTCAGATACTGAAATATTTACAACGTACATTATTATGCTAAGAATTCTAAGTTAGAAGTTAGAATGATAATTGTCTTTTTTTTCTTTTTTTCTTTTTTTTTTTTTTTTTGATACTGAGTCTCACTGTTGTTGCCTGGGCTGGAGTTCAATGATGCAATCTCGGCTCACTGCAACCTCTGCATCCCAGGTTGCAGCAATTCTCCTGCCTCAACCCCCCAAGTAGTTGAGATTACAGGCGCCTGCCACAATGCCTGGCTAATTTCTGTATTTTTAATGGAGACGGGGTTTCACCATGTTGGCCTGGCTGGTCTCAAACTCCTGACCTCAGGTGATCCAACCGCCTCAGCCTCCCAAAGTGCTGGAATTACAGGCAGGAGCCACTGCACCTAGCCAATTATCCTCTTTTCATAGATGGATAAACTAACCTAGGCCTTTGAAAATAAACCCTTATCTGAGAGTGAAAAGATAAGCCATAGATTTGGAGAGTTTGATTGCAAATCAAATATTTGGAAAAGGACTTTTATTACAAATATACGAATTACCTTACAATTGAACAACAAAACCACACAATTTAATTTTAAAATGGGCAAAGACCTGAATAGAAAGTGCATCTAACAATAAGTATAAAAAGTGACCAACTGGATTTTCATTAGGTAAATGTATGTTTAATATTGAAAAAATCCTAGTAACCTAATAGAATGGGCAAAATACACAATATTGACAATACCAAATGTTGACGAGGAAGTTGAAAAACAGGAATTTTCACCCATTGCTCCTGAGAATGCTGAATTGGCACATAGACAACTACAGTTAATAATTTATTGTATATTTCAAATTAGCTAGAAGATAACATTTAGAATGTTCTTACCACAAAGAAATAGTCAACGATTGAGATGAAGTTTGTCCCAGTTATCCAGATATGCACATAATATTCTTTTTTTCAAAAGATCACATGTACCACATAAAGGTTTTGAACTATTATGCATCTATTTAAATTACACGTTAAAAAACACCAATGGAGGGGAATCCGGCTAATTGCAGATTCCCATTGGATGGGACGTTCTGTATAATCTGTAAACTAATCAGAATCTGTGTTTTTCTAAAGGACATTAGGAATCGTTATACTAGTTTCTAAAGATAAGCCTTGCAAGTTTAATTATTTTCCTAATGGGTGGTGATTTTGAACATTGAAGAAATGTTAATATTTGTTTCTGGTTAAGTTTTCTTCTAGTCTCAGGAGAAAAGGTTTGCAGGGAGGAATCTGAGACTATCTTTCAGGTCTCAACTTCAATGTGATTATCTCAGTAAATATTTTCTGATACCCCCGAGTAGGGTAAGTCTCATATATGTCCAATAAACTAAAAGTAGAATTTTAAGCGCCCAAGCTGACTGAATGGAACCTTCCTCTTCACCAAGGAGTTCCAGAGACTTGAAAACCTAGTTCAGGCCACGTTAGAAACAGATCAGAAATGCCTCATTATACCCTCCTCACTTTGGAATTCAAGCACAACTGACCAGCATTTTCATGAAAACAGAGAACTCAAGGCTCAGAAAACAGATTCCGTGTAGGAGTAAGATACCAAATTCTAACCTGACTCAAGAATAGTATCACGTGACAGAAAGCAGGCCTTGAAAGGAATCAAAGGCTTTTACCCTAAAATATATTTCTT
The DNA here is from genome assembly GCF_029289425.2 of Pan paniscus. NCBI lineage: Eukaryota > Metazoa > Chordata > Mammalia > Primates > Hominidae > Pan > Pan paniscus. Next base: position 107,469,474 of record NC_073264.2, on the reverse strand, counting down.
TGACATATTTTTAAATCGTCCTGCACAGTTATCTTTTGTGAGAGAGATTTACATTCTGTAGAGAATCTCCTTCCCTTTCTAGGTCTTTCGTTATACTGAGGAGATTAGCTGGCAGTCTAGCATCCTTAAAGGTCTTAGTAGAAAAACATTTGCCATCTATTGCCTCTAAGCGTGGCCACATAAGAGACTTCATCTGCATAATATGAATTTTGTTCTCCAAAACCTGTTATCTTAACCCAGACACTTTTTTCTACTGATTTCTGGTCTTTAGATAAAAACTTAAGTCTTTCAATGAATTGCCAATTGCAGAATCATTTAATTCACCTGTAAACAGTAATTATCTCCCCACACTGCCTCACTTCTAGCGGTTTTGTCTTTATGAAACAAATCAACATATATCTCACATGTATCAATTGATGTTATTAAATTTAACCTGCAATCAAACCACTTCGGGCACATGTTATCAGGATCCTCTGGGGCTGCGTCACAGGGCATGGACCCCACATTTGGCTCAGAATAAATCTCTCTAAGTATTTTCCAAAGTTGGCTTTTTATCGATAGAACCTACTCTGTGGTCTCTGTTACATTCAAAAGCATGATAGTAATAAAGTATTAGTTATTAAAAATAAGCACATGTTGGCAATTTCTTATGAAGTTACACATAGACTAACTATGGGATCAAGTGTAAATTTTCAAAGTATTTATGCAGTTATTTCAAAATTTATGTTCCACAGATACTTCTATCAGATCCTTTATATTAGATAATTATTTGTTTTATGATTTTTTTTGTAGATGATCATGCTGTATCTTTTCTAGGCCTTTATTGTAGAAAATTGTGTGAAACCAGTCAGGGCAACATTTGAAATTCATTGTCACAGTGGCTGCCTGAATTGCAGTGGGTTTCCTCTGCAGCCACCAGACACCCAGATTCCTCCAGTGACACCTTAATTTTGTTTCCTGCTTGGCATTGGGCCTTAAATTGTGCTTTCCAGAGAGACTCTGTCTTTCACCGCCCCCCCTCCCCACAGCCCGGGTCATGTCAGAGCCACAAGGAGCTGGTAATTGTCAATGTGGTGGGAAGGTTTGCACTGAACAGCACTCTCTGTCCTTCTGAGGGAGCCACACTCCAGGCAGACATCAGAGTCCTGGCTCAGGACGTGTCCTTGCAAGTATCCCTGCCCCTCCTGCAGGTGTGATGCTGATCCATGCATCTTCCTCCCATTCCTGGGTAGAGGGTCTCCTTGTTTTTTCCCAGATCTTCTTCCAGCAGCCACTATGTCTTCCCACTGATGTCTTCAGCTTCCTCTTTTCTGCCCTTCCCAGCAGGATGAGGCTGTTGTTCCTGAGGGAAAAGAGAGTAGGTGGGAGATGAGGCTGTTATTCCTGAGAGAATGGACAGAGCTTTGGAGCTTTTCTTTCTTCTCTCCCAGTTTCTATGAGTTCCTCCAGTGCCTGTAACACAGAGGTGTTAGTGGCTTTGCCCCTGCATGTTAATTCTTTGGTCATGTAGTGGTGGTGAGGGAGCTGGGTCTGGATGCATTTCAGCCACAGCTGCTGTTCCACTTCCCCACACAGAACCGTCTCGGGAGGAAGAGGGTGGAGATTTTTGTGATGTGTCCTCAATCCTGGCAGAAAAGGTTTCAATAGCAATAGGAGTCTCTCAGTTTAAGTCTTGTGAGAATTTAAAAAATAACTTCTTTATTATACTCAATTTTAAGCAATCGGGTAAATATATCTAATTTAATCTTGCATTAACTTATATGACATTTGCTGGCCTCTGCCTCAGATAAGATTATATTCTCTTCCTGTTTATCCTTACAAGTCACTGATTTTCACAAGAGGTAAGGTCTCTCATTTGCCCTATACATCAATAAACTCATGTATTAAATAAAATGTGCTAATTTGTAGCTCAGTAAGGCTAGTTGTTGTAAAAATAATACTTTTTTATTGGATGACTACATCTCCAGGTGGAGTAGAAGATACATTTCTAATACTCAGAAACTGGAAATAACACAAATGTTAAGGAGATTTATAAATAAATGATAGGGGTGTACTCATTAACTGGAATACTGTTCCTCATTAGAATCAACACCTTTATACACAATCAAATTACTGACTCACAAGTAATTATTCTGAGGAAGAAGCCACCCAAATGAAATAGAAACTAAAATATTTCACTTTAACAAAATCTTGAAAAATAGATCTAAAGTAACAAAGATGAGAGGTTGACTCAGTATAGTGAGAGAGAAATGACGGGAGGCAGGAATGAGAGGAACACAGGGAAGCAGGGAAGCTTTTAACTGTAATCATCATTATCTTGATTGTTATTTTGGATGCACAGGTAAGCACATGTGAAATTACATTTTTTTTCCTTTGGAGACATGGTTTTGATTTGTCATCCAGGCTGGAGCTCCGCGGTGAGATCATAGCTCTCTGCAGCCTCAGACCCTGGATCTCCAATACTCCTCCCTCTGCCCTATGTAGCTGGGACTACAGTTGTGCACCACCATGCTCGGCTTCAGTGCTTATTAAACTGCACACTTTAATTATGCAATATTTATTATATAGCAATAATGCCTCAATAAGGTTATTGCAAATAAGTGAATATATAATTGTTAGATAAAGACTGATGGAAAGATAGACACCAACATGAGAGAAGTATGACACTCAAGAAAATAAAACTGTAGGAAACGTGCTGTTCTTTACAATTGTTAGGTAATCACAAAAGAGCATACACATCACACCATGTTCCCATTACAGAGAAAAGGTTCTGTAAACCTCACTAGGTGCAACCCCTGTGTGCTGGGCTTGGTTCAGGGAGAAGTCAGGTCCAGTGGTGAGAAGCACAGGCCCAGATGCCCAGGTCACTCTGACCAAATGTGAGCTCTGGGGACACTGTACAACCCATCTGTGCTTCTGCTGGTAATTTCTCATTTGTAACATGGAAATAACATTGATACTACATACCATGGTTTCTCTGCATGTGTAAAAATAAAAGATTATTGGTGCGAACTTCAAAAATATGCAGTTTATGTAGATCTATTGTACCTCAATAAAACTTTTAAAATAAAAATTACAAAATTATAAGATTTATAGGTTTTAAGGGTTTACCACAGAACAAACTTACAATAAGTAACCACAATTCCCAAATGCTATCAATATCACAAATCTCCCCCAGGATGCTCTCACATGCTCTGAGCCCCATACTCTCCAAAGGCCTCTCACCCCAGAGCTTACTATATAGTAGGAGATATGCAAATAGAGCCCTCCCTCTGCTGATGAAAACCAGCCCAGCCCTGACCCTGCAGCTCTGGGAGAGGAGCCCCAGCCCTGGGATTTTCAGGAGTTTTCATTTGGTGATCAGGACTGAACACAGAGGACTCACCATGGAGCCATGGCTGAGCTGGGTGTTTCTTGCTGTTATTTTCAAAGGTAATACATTAAGACATTGAGAAATATTGAAATTGAGTGTGAGTGGATAAGAGTGAGAGAAACAGTGGATTTGTGTGGCAGTTTCTGACCAGGGTTTCTTTTTGTTTGCAGGTGTCCAGTGTGAGGTGCAGCTGGTGGAGTCTGGGGGAGGCTTGGTAAAGCCTGGGGGATCCCTGAGACTCTCCTGTGCAGCCTCTGGATTCACCTTCAGTAGCTATAGCATGAACTGGGTCCGCCAGGCTCCAGGGAAGGGGCTGGAGTGGGTCGCATATATTAGTAGTCCTAGTGGTAGTAGCACATACTACGCAGACTCTGTGAAGGGCCGGTTCACCATCTCCAGAGACAATTCCAAGAACACGCTATATCTGCAAATGAACAGCCTGAGAGCCGAGGACACGGCCGTGTATTACTGTGCGAGAGACACAGTGACGGGAAGTCATTGTGCGCCCAGGTGCAAACCTCCCTGCAGGAACGCTGGGGGGAAAGTCAGCTGCAGGGGGCGCTCAGGAGCCACTGACTAGAGTCATCCCCAGAGGCAGGTGCAGATGGAGGCTATTTCCTGTCAGGATGTGGAACGTCATCTTCCTCCGACAGTTTCTCTAGTGAACCTCTCTAACCTCAGAATTCTGTGCTTACTAATGTCATCTCTACGTATTTTTTAAAAGATCATTTTAATATGAGCACCTATTCTCACATGCACCAAATGCAGATTGACGCTTACAGAGATGAAAAGTTCTCAACCATGGTCACCAGGATGAGAGTCCTGAGGAAACTCAGGGGTGCCTGGTGACTCTTCTGCAATCAGTCCTGGGACAGAAACCTCAGGGAGATTCCCTGACTAGAACAGTCTTTAGGAATTTTTATCACAACCAACAGAGAGGCTGGGCCAGGGTCAGTGTCATGTAGAAGCTCACAGATTCCACGTCTGACCCCTCTCCTGACCCTAAAGCCAATCAGCATCTGCACTGACCTGGTGCTCCTTTTGCTCCCAATCCATGTTCTTTCTTTGGAGAGTTTCTTCTCCCTTTTTATTTGCTTTTCCTGTTTCCTGAAAAAGAAACAGATGGTCCCCTTGGTCCCCATTCCAGGGCTCAAGGCATTTTCTTGGAGCTCAGGTGGGGCTCAGGCTGTGGCTCCTGCAGCCACGTGGGAGAGGCTGATGGGATTTCCTTCTCTCCCCATTTTCTCAGGACCCTCCACTGTGCTGTGTGTAGGCTCATCTGGCAATGCAGTTGACCATTAATACTGAAGGGGATAAACTTATTTGATCAAAATGGGATGTGGATGTGGAATTAACCCTGTTCTGTGCACACTGTCAGAGTCATCTTCTTCAGAAGTAGTGTTAGAAAGAGCTTATGAAATTTATCGGCATCAAAATGGATCCACTTGTGTTAAAACCCTAATGAATGAAGCTGGGGAAGGCCATGAAGGAGGGTTCTAACACACATATTCCTATAATAATAAGAACTACCATAAATAGACTCTGCACAACCATAACCTTGCACAGAAGCCACCACAACCTTAAAAGAATGACTTCTCCCAGTGTATCTGCCCAGCAACTGCCTGTTCAACTTTACACCGATGTCCCCCCTGTTATTGATCCTTCTAGCCCAGGACAATTGTCTTAAACAGCTGATGTGACCCTCCTCATTTTTCTTTTATTCTTTATCTTCCTATACCAACCTGAATGCACCCATACATTTCAATTGCAATACAGTTCCTAGAATAAATATTATTATATTTTAGAGTCTCTCTCTCTCTGTTATTCAGGGTTGACAAGCTACAGATGGACATGCCACTTTCTTTTTTTATGACTTTTTTTTTAAATTTTATTATTCTTGTACTTTAAGTTTTAGGGTACCTGTGAACAATGTGCAGGTTTGTTACATATGTATACATGTGCCATGTTGTTGTGCTCCACCCATTAACTCGTCATTTAGCGTTAGGTATACCTCCTAATGCTCTCCCTCCCCACTACCCCCACCCTACAACAGTCCCTGGAGTGTGATGTTCCTCTTCCTGTGTCCATGTGTTCTCATTGTTCAATTCCCACCTATGAGTGAGGAAAAAAATGATGAGTTCATGTCCTTTGTAGGGACACGGAAGAAACTGGAAACCATCATTCTATCATTCTCAGCAAACTATCGCAAGGACAAAAGACATGCCACTTTTCTGTGAGATGTGGAGGATGACAGTTTTTGGAGATGTCTGGGAATACCCAGTGTCCAGAAGATCATCCATCAATAAGTGCAGGCTGGAGGTCCCAGAGAGATGCAAAGCTGCTGAAACACCATGGAATTTCATTTTCTCCAGTTCTGCTCTGATGGAATCAGGCCCACCTGTTTTGCTTGTCTTAAGTAAATTCACAGCACCACATATATTAGTGTTGCAGTGAATAACTATAAAGTCTATCCTAACCAAGTGTACCATCAAATTTACCATTACTCAGAGGGAAGAATCTTTAACATGAGATCTATGTTCATAATTTTTTTAAGGTGAAAAAGTGATCACTATCCAATCAGGCAAATATGATTTTGCTAATGAGTGGTAGATGTTGCATGTATTTTTGGATGTCAACCCTTTTTCAGATGCATGGCTTGCAATTATATTTTCCCATTCTGTAGGTTGGAATTCTTTCCACACTTTGTAGAATCTTTTTGTTGTGATGTAGTTCCACCTGTTTAATTCTGCTTTTGCTGTCTGTGCCTTTAATGTGAAATATAGGAAATCATTGTTAATATTATTTTCTGTGTGGGTGAAATTTTACAATTGCAGGCCATATGTTTAAATATCTGGCCCATTCAGAGTCATTTTTGTGTTTATTCTAACCCAAAATTCTTAACTCTTTGCATGTGTACATCCAGTTTTTCTAACAAATTCATAGGGAGAGACTTGGTTTATCTGTTTTATATTGTGGGTTCTTATGCTGAAAATCAGTTTGCCATTGATACATCAGTTTATTTCTGAGCTCTTTCTACATGTTTATGCCAACTCCATCCTGTTTTTATTATTCTACTTTTGTTATTAGTTTTGAAATCTGGAAGTAAGATGTAAGTTTATTTTTGCCTTTTTACAGATGCTATAGCAAAATATTTTAACCTTTCACCCTTCCATATAAAAGTATGGCTTTAAATAATGACTTTTATTATATACAGGTTATATTCTCGTATTCCTAATTTTTAGAGGTTTTATTATGAGATCTTGAATTTTTTAAATGTTATTTTCTGTGTCTGGTGAGAAGTTAACTGATGCTTTTCCTTTATTCTCTTAATTTACCACATCAGATTTATTGACTTGAAGATATTGATTCATCAGTGCATCTCAAAAATAATTTGGAGCTTGTCATGGAGTACAATCCTTTTAAAGTCTTATAGAACTTAGTTGACTATGAATTGGGAGTAGCTTGTTTATATATACTAAGAACATTTGTCAGAAGTTTGGTTTTCTTCTTTTGCCTTGTCTATTACTGGTAATACAGTGATTGGAGCCTCTTAGAAAGAGTTTAGAAGGTGGGGACCTCACGGATTTTTTAAAAAGTTAGAGAACGGTTGTCATCACTTTTTTAAACGCTGAGAGTCATTTGTTATCTAATATATAACCCATCATGAGGAATATCTCTAGTGTGCTTGGGAAGCATGCATATTACGCTGCTGTTGGCTGGAATGTTCCGTAGATGTCTGTTAGGGCAGTTTGTTCGAGAGTGCTTAAGTCCACGGGCTTCCTAAGAATTTTTCTGTGGATGCTCTATACATTATTGAAGGCGAGGTTTTGAAGTCTCCTAATTTTTTTTGTAGTTTTCTATTTCTCCTTTTATACATCTTAAAGTTTCATAAATGTAGTTATATTTCTAGTTTTTCAAATATGTAAAAGAGAAATAAAAATATTTGCTTAGTAATTTTAATGAGAAAATCACATAACAAGAAATTATATTTTCCAAATGCTGCCATCAACACTAAACTCCTCCAGGACTCTCACATCTGCCCTGGGCTCTGCTCTCTCCTCAGGCATCCCACCTCAGCATTTGCTGCAGAGGAGGGGACGTGAAAATAGGGCCCTCCCTTTCCTGATGGAAACCATCGCAGCCCTGAGCCTACAGCTCTGGGAGAAGAGCCCCAGTCCAGCATTACCAGGAGTTTTGATTTGACAATCAGCTCTGAACACACATGGCTCACCATAGAGTTAGGGCTGAGCTGGGTTTTCTTGTTGCTATTTTAAAAGGCAAATAATGGAGAACTAGAGATATTAAGCATGAGTGGATGTGAGTGAAAATACAGTGATTATGTGTGGCAGGTTCAGACCAAAATGTCCCTATGTTTGTAGGTGTCTAGTGTGAGGTGCAGGTGGTGGAGTGTAGGGGAGAGACAAGAGGCAGAAAAGTGTGCAGGAGGACGGGTGAGGCTGTAGACACTGTCAGCCCACTATGCCAATCCCACCACAAGTGCTGGAGAAGGTGGGAGTCTGATGAAGCTTACTAACAACCTGTGGTCCAAGCTAATTCCATCAAGGCTGCTGGTTCCTCCTGGAGCATAGCTGTCCATCGGGAATCTCCCATGTGCCCAGCAGCAGCCACGCGTTAGCATCTTCACTGTGCACAGTCATTGTTTGGGAGGAGCTCCAGGATGTGTCTCTTTGTCAAAAACTGGGTGATGATGTCAGAGAGCTGTGCCAGGTGCCTGGTCCAGGTGCTCCCTGACATTGGAGGTATAGGAGGTGCGTTCTCAGGGTGGGAACACTTTTTATGGAAATGTACATAAGAAATCACGATTTTCCTTGGTTCTCTTAGATGACATGGAGAAGCAAGCATGCACCCTGCAAACAATTGTAATTTCCTGCTTTACCCCAAGTTCATGATTTCTTGTAAACCTTGGTTTCTGTCCAAGTACAGAGATTTGATTAGAGTGAGTTTGGTTCTTTCCACACACTAACCCTCACCTCCCCCAGATAGAGCACATTGTCCTCACTCTGAGTCTGAGGGAGGAGCTTTTCCTGTACAACTCAGGGCCTGCAGAGACCCCCGTGGGCAGCTTTGCAGAGTCAGATCTTCCCTCATGTGAGGCGACCTCCACTGCCCGTGATTGCTGCTCAGGTCTAATTGTGGATTCAGGATTAGGACACCCTTTGGGCTATCACAGGTCAATCTTATTCTGAAAATCACCGTAATTATAGATAGAGGTAATAATCCAGTACCCATTCTTCTGTCAGCAGTTTGTCTTTCTTATTTGGTTGAAAGTTTGAAGAAAAAATGTGACCATATATTCATCTAATTCTAACCTCTGAATCTGCTATTTGCTCTCGGGGACCTACAAATTGCAAAACAGTGAGTTCTTCATTTTCATCAAAATGTGCATATTTCTGAATTTCAACATGTTGTTCAGAACCTGTGCATGCCGACAACTGTGATTCTCGGTGCACTCCTGGCCTGGTGAAGTCCTCACAGATCCTCCCCCTGGCCTGTGCCATCTCTACTTCTCCATTACAAGCAGTGCTTCCTGCTGGAGCTGGATCTGTCAGCCCCCCAGGGAAGGGACTGGAGCGACTCAGGTGCAAAGATCATGAGGGAGTGCACAATCCAACCCACTCCTCAAGAGTCCAGTCACCATCTCCAGATCCACATCCAAAAAACAGTTTCTTCTACAGCTGAGCTACCTGAACAAAGAGTACACAACCATGATTTTTATACAAAAGACACAGCGAGGGGAAGCCATTATGCGCTCAGAACACTCTACAAATTTTCCTCCCTAGTGTTATACCAAAACTGGTATATATTTCAGATACTGAAATATTTACAACCTACGTTATTATGCTAACAATTCTAAGTTAGAAGTTAGAATGATAATTGTCTTTTTTTTTCCTTTTTTTTTTTTTTTTTTTTGATACTGAGTCTCACTGTTGTTGCCTGGGCTGGAGTTCAATGGTGCAATCTCGGCTCACTGCAACCTCTGCATCCAGGTTGCAGCAATTCTCCTGCCTCAACCCCCCAAGTAGTTGAGATTACAGGTGCCTGCCACGATGCCCGGCTAATTTCTGTATTTTTAATAGAGACGGGGTTTCACCATGTTGGCCTGGCTGGTCTCAAACTCCTGACCTCAGGTGATCCAACCGCCTCAGCCTCCCAAAGTGCTGGAATTACAGGCAGGAGCCACTGCACCTGGCCAATTATCCTCTTTTCATAGATGGATAAACTAACCTAGGCCTTTGAAAATAAACCCTTATCTGAGAGTGATAAGATAAGCCATAGATTTGGAGAGTTTGCTTGCAAATCAAATATTTGGAAAAGGACTTTTATTACAAATATACAAATTACCTTACAATTGAACAATAACAAAACCACACAATTGAATTTTAAAATGGGCAAAGACCTGAATAGAAAGTGCATCTAACAATAAATATAAAAAGTGACCAACTGGATTTTCATTAGGTAAATGAATGTTTAATATTGAAAAAATCCTAGTAACCTAATAGAATGGGTAAAATACACAATATAGACAATACCAAATGTTGACGAGGAAGTTGAAAAACAGGAATTTTCACCCATTGCTCCTGAGAATGCTGAATTGGCACATAGACAACTAGAGTTAATAATTTATTGTATATTTCAAATTAGCTAGAAGATAACATTTAGAATGTTCTTACCACAAAGAAATAGTCAATGATTGAGATGAAGGTTGAAGGTTGTCCCAGTTATCCAGATATGCACATAATTTTCTTTTTTTCAAAATATCACATGTACCACATAAAGGACATTAGAAATCGTTATACTAGTTTCTAAAGATAAGCCTTGCAAGTTTAATTATTTTCCTAATGGGTGGCGATTTTGAACATTGAAGAAATGTTAATATTTGTTTCTGGTTAAGTTTTCTTCTTCTAGTCTCAGGAGAAAAGGTTTGCAGGGAGGAATCTGAGACTATCTTTCAAGTCTCAACTTCAATGTGATTATCTCAGTAAATATTTTCTGATACCCCTGAGTAGGGTAAGTCTCATATATGTCCAATAAACTAAAAGTAGAATTTTAAGCGCCCAAGCTGACTGAATGGAACCTTCCTCTTCACCAAGGAGTTCCAGAGACTTGAAAACCTAGTTCAGGCCACGTTAGAAACAGATCAGAAATGCCTCATTATACCCTCCTCACTTTGGAATTCAAGCACAACTGACCAGCATTTTCATGAAAACAGAGAACTCAAGGCTCAGAAAACAGATTCCGTGTAGGAGTAAGATACCAAATTCTAACCTGACTCAAGAATAGTATCACGTGACAGAAAGCAGGCCTTGAAAGGAATCAAAGGCTTTTACCCTAAAATATATTTCTTTGACATATTTTTAAATCGTCCTGCACAGTTATCTTTTGTGAGAGAGATTTACATTCTGTAGAGAATCTCCTTCCCTTTCTAGGTCTTTCGTTATACTGAGGAGATTAGCTGGCAGTCTAGCATCCTTAAAGGTCTTAGTAGAAAAACATTTGCCATCTATTGCCTCTAAGCGTGGCCACATAAGAGACTTCATCTGCATAATATGAATTTTGTTCTCCAAAACCTGTTATCTTAACCCAGACACTTTTTTCTACTGATTTCTGGTCTTTAGATAAAAACTTAAGTCTTTCAATGAATTGCCAATTGCAGAATCATTTAATTCACCTGTAAACAGTAATTATCTCCCCACACTGCCTCACTTCTAGCGGTTTTGTCTTTATGAAACAAATCAACATATATCTCACATGTATCAATTGATGTTATTAAATTTAACCTGCAATCAAACCACTTCGGGCACATGTTATCAGGATCCTCTGGGGCTGCGTCACAGGGCATGGACCCCACATTTGGCTCAGAATAAATCTCTCTAAGTATTTTCCAAAGTTGGCTTTTTATCGATAGAACCTACTCTGTGGTCTCTGTTACATTCAAAAGCATGATAGTAATAAAGTATTAGTTATTAAAAATAAGCACATGTTGGCAATTTCTTATGAAGTTACACATAGACTAACTATGGGATCAAGTGTAAATTTTCAAAGTATTTATGCAGTTATTTCAAAATTTATGTTCCACAGATACTTCTATCAGATCCTTTATATTAGATAATTATTTGTTTTATGATTTTTTTTGTAGATGATCATGCTGTATCTTTTCTAGGCCTTTATTGTAGAAAATTGTGTGAAACCAGTCAGGGCAACATTTGAAATTCATTGTCACAGTGGCTGCCTGAATTGCAGTGGGTTTCCTCTGCAGCCACCAGACACCCAGATTCCTCCAGTGACACCTTAATTTTGTTTCCTGCTTGGCATTGGGCCTTAAATTGTGCTTTCCAGAGAGACTCTGTCTTTCACCGCCCCCCCTCCCCACAGCCCGGGTCATGTCAGAGCCACAAGGAGCTGGTAATTGTCAATGTGGTGGGAAGGTTTGCACTGAACAGCACTCTCTGTCCTTCTGAGGGAGCCACACTCCAGGCAGACATCAGAGTCCTGGCTCAGGACGTGTCCTTGCAAGTATCCCTGCCCCTCCTGCAGGTGTGATGCTGATCCATGCATCTTCCTCCCATTCCTGGGTAGAGGGTCTCCTTGTTTTTTCCCAGATCTTCTTCCAGCAGCCACTATGTCTTCCCACTGATGTCTTCAGCTTCCTCTTTTCTGCCCTTCCCAGCAGGATGAGACTGTTGTTCCTGAGGGAAAAGAGAGTAGGTGGGAGATGAGGCTGTTATTCCTGAGAGAATGGACAGAGCTTTGGAGCTTTTCTTTCTTCCACCCCAGTTTCTACAAGTTCCTCCAGTGCCTGTAACACAGAGGTGTTAGTGGCTTTGCCCCTGCATGTTAATTCTTTGGTCATGTAGTGGTGGTGAGGGAGCTGGGTCTGGATGCATTTCAGCCACAGCTGCTGTTCCGTTTCCCACACAGAACCATCTCGGGAGGAAGAGGGTGGAGATTTTTGTGATGTGTCCTCAATCCTGGCAGAAAAGGTTTCAATAGCCATAGGAGTCTCTCAGTTGTAAGTCTTGTGAGAATTTAAAAAATAACTTCTTTATTATACTCAATTTTAAGCAATCGGGTAAATATATCTAATGTAATCTTGCATTAACTTATATGACATTTGCTGGCCTGTACCTCAGATAAGATTATATTCTCTTCCTGTTTATCCTTACAAGTCACTGATTTGATTTTCACAAGAGCTAAGGTCTCTCGTTTGCCCTATGCATCAGTAAACTCATGTATTAAATAAAATGTGCTAATTTGTAGCTCAGTAAGGCTAGTTGTTGTAAAAATAATACTTTTTTATTGGATGCCTACATCTCCAGGTGGAGTAGAAGATACATTTGTAATACTCAGAAACTGGAAATAACACAAATGTTAAGGAGATTTATAAATAAATGATGGGGGTGTACTCATTAACTGGAATACTGTTCCTCATTAGAATCAACACCTTTATACACAATCAAATTACTGACTCACAAGTAATTATTCTGAGGAAGAAGCCACACAAATGAAATAGAAACTAAAAGATTTCACTTTAACAAAATCTTGACAAATAGATCTGAATTAACAAAGATGAGAGGTTGACTGAGTATAGTGAGAGAGGAATGACGGGAGGCAGGAATGAGAGGAACACAGGGAAGCTTTTAACTGTAATCATCATTATCTTGATTGTTATTTTGGATACACAGTTGAGCACATGTGAAATTACATTTTTTTTTTCCTTTGGAGACATGGTCTTGCTTTGTCATCCAGGCTGGAGCTCAGTGGTGAGATCACAGCTCTCTGCTGCCTCAGACCCTGGATCTCCAATACTCCTCCCTCTGCCCTATGTAGCTGGGACTACAGTTGTGCACCACCATGCTCAGCTTCAGTGTGTATTCAACTGCACACTTTAATTATGCAGTATTTATTATATAGCAATAATGCCTCAATAAGGGTATTGCAAATAAGTGAATATATCATTTGTTAGATAAAGACTGATGGAAAGATAGACACCAACATGAGAGAAGTATGACACTCAAGAAAATAAAACTAGGAAACGTGCTGTTCTTTACAATTGTTAGGTAATCACAAAAGAGCATACACGTCACACCATGTTCCCATTACAGAGAAAAGGTTCTGTAAACCTCACTAGGTGCAACCCCTGTGTGCTGGGCTTGGTTCAGGGAGAAGTCAGGTCCAGTGGTGAGAAGCACAGGCCCAGATGCCCAGGTCACTCTGACCAAATGTGAGCTCTGGGGACATTGTACAACCCATCTGTGCTTCTGCTGGTAATTTCTCATTTGTAACATGGAAATAACATTGATACTACATACCATGGTTTCTCTGCATGTGTAAAAATAAAAGATGATTGGTGCGAACTTCAAAAATATGCAGTTTATGTAGATCTATTGTACCTCAATAAAACTTTTAAAATAAAAATTACAAAATTATAAGATTTATAGATTTTAAGGGTTTACCACAGAACAAACTTACAATAAGGAACCACAATTCCCAAATGCTGTCAATATCACAAATCTCCCCCAGGACGCTCTCACATGCTCTGAGCCCCACACTCTCCAAAGGCCTCTCACCCCAGAGCTTACTATATAGTAGGAGATATGCAATTAGAGCCCTCCCTCTGCTGATGAAAACCAGCCCAGCCCTGACCCTGCAGCTCTGGGAGAGGAGCCCCAGCCGTGGGATTTTCAGGAGTTTTCATTTGGTGATCAGGACTGAACACAGAGGACTCACCATGGAGCCATGGCTGAGCTGGGTGTTTCTTGCTGTTATTTTCAAAGGTAATACATTAAGACATTGAGAAATATTGAAATTGAGTGTGAGCGGATAAGAGTGAGAGAAACAGTGGATTTGTGTGGCAGTTTCTGACCAGGGTTTCTTTTTGTTTGCAGGTGTCCAGTGTGAGGTGCAGCTGGTGGAGTCTGGGGGAGGCTTGGTAAAGCCTGGGGAATCCCTGAGACTCTCCTGTGCAGCCTCTGGATTCACCTTCAGTAGCTATAGCATGAACTGGGTCCGCCAGGCTCCAGGGAAGGGGCTGGAGTGGGTAGGTTTCATTAGAACCAAAGCTAAAGGTGGGACAACAGATTACGCCGCGTCTGTGAAAGGCAGATTCACTATCTCAAGAGATGATTCCAAAAGCATTGCCTATCTGCAAATGAACAGCCTGAAAACCGAGGACACAGCCGTGTATTACTGTACTAGAGACACAGTGAGGGGAGGTCAGTGTGAGCCCAGACACAAACCTCCCTGCAGGGGCGCGCAGGGCCACCAGGGGGCGCTCGGGACCCACTGAGGGCGGGACAGGAGCAGGTGCCGGGAGAGGTTTCCTTTCTCCTCAGCTGGAAAAGTCAGGTTTGTGTTTGCCGGACTCTGGAGCTTTCTAGGCTGTGACGTTTTATTACTTGTGTTTATTATGAATTTATTGTCGTTAGTATTTAAATTTTAGTAATTTAAAAATTATATATATATATGTTTACACTTTAATGAAATAAACATTCCTATTTGCACCGATTCTTCCAGAGTTTTATTGACATTTGTTGACATCAGCAGCTACGAAGCTATAGGGACATAAATTTATAACCGTAAAAAGATGTACAGGCCAGGCGCGGTGGCTCACGCATGTAATCCCAGCACCTTGGAAGCCCTAGGTGGGCTGATCACTTGAGGCCAGGAGTTCGAGACCAGCCTGGGCAAAATAGTGAAACTCCATCTCTACTAAAAATGCAAAAATCAGCTGTGCGTATTGGCGTGTGCCTTTAATCCCAGCTACTAGGTAGGCTGAAGCAGGAGAATCACTTGAACACGGAAGGCAGAGATTGCAGTGAGCTAAATGACGCCACTGCACTCCAGCCTGGGTGACAGAGCTGGACAGATCGAATCTTGATTCGATCTCAAAACAAAAACAAAAACAAAAACAAAAAGAAAACAAAGAAAGAAAAAATATATAAATACAAAGACATATGCATATATGTGTAGGAATTCATAATAAACATTACAATAAAGTAATTCTAAAAATATGTCCTAAAGAATCAAACTTAATGATGAGCTAAATGTAAATTATTTGAGTATTTCACAATTGATTTTGGTTATTTTTAATTGTTTACATCAATTGATTTATATTTGTTCATTTAACTACTGTTAAATAATGGTTATTTCAAATGTGGTTGTCACAATAAATAATAAGAATTTGAATTGATAAATGATAATTATCTTAATCATTTCTTAATTATCTTAGTTATCCCATATGGTATTCGCAAATCATAACATTGCTTCTTACCTTGTAAATATAAACAACCATAATTTGTGAATTTAAAATAAAATTTTTTATTTTAATTTTTTAAAATTTATCCCAGATCATTATCTTTTTCTTCAGTTCCAGCTCTCATTTGATGGTCTCAAGGGCCCATCTGCACCCCTGTCTCCTGAAGGCTTCTGGGAGTGGCTGTGGGACAGGCAGAAGCAGGAGCCCGTGTGAGTCCACATGACCTGGAGCCTCCCTCTCCTTGGGTTAGGCCATCTCCTCGGGATCACAGGGCTCTTCATTATCCTCACCCCGCTGTTGTACCAAACAAGCAACATCACACTTCAATTCATCACGCTTTGCTTTAATTTTCTAAATCATCGTGAAGGTGATAATGTTAACAGTAAATGTATCACTAACAAATAGGATAAGCCCTTTTCCATGGGACAGGGTTTCTTACAAGGACTTGACATGTATTATGTATTTTCCATTTCTTTATAGATGAGATACTAATATCTCCATATTGGAGACAATTCCTTTAAGTCATTTCTTAAAATTAATTTTTCCTAGGACTCCAAACAAATCCATGATATAGTTGAAAATTTCAGGTGTAAGAGCTGGGCCAACATTGAGACTATATTAACATTTATAACATGTGCTTGCAAATATTGTTATTTTTCTGTCGGCTGTCCCCAGTTATGGTTTGACACAAAATGTTAGTAATTTATCCTAATAAAACAGTTTACAATATTATATCAATAGTTTATTAACTTTGTATAACTAATAATATAAAATGTTCAACATATTTTAGCCATATTTTACTTATTTGTGAAATGTGTGTTTATTAATGTTTCATTTTAAGATGTCACCTTTATCTTTTTTATTTCTGGGATTTTATTCTAGTAGATATAACTAAATGTCTTTAAATAATTATTGTAATAATCACATTTACATTTTCTATTTGAATTTTCATATGCATGTTATTAAGATTTTAATTTCAATAAAAATATTTTCCTCCAATTGTCTATTTTCTGTTTTTATGAGATAACATATACAAAAATGCATAGCTCTTCAATGTACAGTTTGAGGGTTTCTGGCAAATGTGCACGTTTGTCTCCAGCACCTAAGTTAGGGTGAGGAGCAGGTCCATCTCCACAAGTGTCCTCTCAGTGTTTCCAGTCAGCTCTTACATAAGGATTTTTTTTAAATTTCAACTTTTAATTTAGATACAGAGGGGACGTGTGTGGACTTGTCACACGGGATTATTGAGTGATGCTGAGGTTTGGAATCCAGATTCCATCACCCCCTCCCTCCACTCTCCAGCAGTCCACGGTGTCTATTGTTCTTCTATTTATGTCCATGTGTGCTCAATGCTGAGCTCCCACATAGGAGAATATGTGGTATTCGGTTTTCTGTTCCTGCATTTATTTGTTTATGATTAAGACCAACAGCTCCATTAATTTTGCGGCAAGGGAAATGATTTCATTCTTTTTCATGGCTGTGTAGTATTACATAGTGTAGATGTACCACATTTTGTATATTCAGTCTACCAGTGATGTGCATCTGGGTTAAACTACGTCTTTGCCACTGTGACTAGCACAGCCATGAATATGCATGTGTAGGTGTCTCTTTGGTAGAATTATTTATTTACTTTTTAGTGTATACCCTGTAGTGGAATTGCTGGGTAAAATGATATCTCTGTTTTAAGTTCTTTGAGAAATCTCCAGTCTGCTTTCCAAAGTGGCAAGACTAATTTATATTCTCATCAACAGTGTATAAGTGTTCTCTTTTCTCCAAAGTCCCACAAGCATCCTTTGTTTTTCGACTTTTTTGTGATACCATTCTGAGTGGTGTGTTGCTGCTCACCTACAATCATCTCATATTTGATAAGGCTGATGAAAAGAAGCAATGAGGAAAGGACTCCCTGTTCAATAAATGATACTGGGACAACTGGCTAGCCATATGATGAAGATTGAAGCTGACCCTGTACTTTCAACATATATAAAATTAACTCAAAATTGATTAAAGCCTTAAATGTAGGATCTCAAACCATAAAACTCCTTGAAGACACCCTTGAAAACACTCTTATCGACACCAGTTTTGACAAAAAATTTTTGGCTAAGTATCCAAGGCCAGTTGCAACAAAAAGAAAAATAGACAAGTGGGACCTAATTAGTTAAGGAGTTTCTGCACAGTAAGACAAACAAACATAACTATCAGCAGTGTAAGCAGACAATCTACAGAATGTGAGAAGATATTCACAAGCATTGCATCCCACAAAGCCCTAGTATCCAGAGTCTGTAGATAACTCAAAGAAATCAAAAAGAACCAAAAAAAAAAAAAACCCTTTAAAAATTGGCTGATATGGTTTGCTGTGTCCCCACCCAAATTTCAACTTGAATTGTATCTCCCAGAATTCCCATGTGTTGTGAGAGGGACCCAGGGGGAGGTAATTGAATCATAGGGGCTGGTATTTCCCGTGCTATTCTCTTGATAGTGAATAAGTCTCATGAGATCTCATGGGCTTATCAGGGATTTCCGGTTTTGCTTCTTCCTCATTTTCTCTTGCCACCCGCCAGGTAAGGAGTGCCTTTTTCCTCCCACCATGTTTCTGAGGCCTCCCAAGCCATGTGGAATGTAAGTCCAATTAAACTTCTTTTTCTTCCCAGTTTTGGATATGTCTCTATCAGCAGTTTCAAAACGGACTAATACATAGGCAAACGACACACACACTTCTCAAAAGAATACATGCAAGTGCCCAGCAAATATATTGTAAAAATGTTTAACATCACTAATCATCAGAGAAATGCAAGTAGAAAAATGTTCTGATTTCTGTCACTATAGGAGGTCCCTTTTTCTTGTTTAGAACTTCATATACATGGAATAAAATATTATAGATCATTTTTGTAAGGGGCAACTTTTACTATTTGTGAGGTTCATTCATGTAATAGCATTTATCAAGGTTTTGTCATCATATGTATAAATATGTATGTACTCATACACATATAGATATTTCATATCTAAATCAATTACATTAATAAATGACAGATTATTAAATAAATAAATCTGTTTATTAAGTAAATAAGTGACAATATGTATATCTATTTTCCTGTTGATGGGATTTAAATTTGTTTCCAAAATAAACATCATAAACAAAACTATTATAAGTATCTTTGTACAAGTTCTTCTGTTTATATTCACACATTTTATTGATAAAATATGTAGATATATAAGTATGCATTATAACTTTTCAGCTTTATGGAGCTATCACTGACAAATAAAATTGTATATATTTAGGGTACACCACTTGATGTATTGATGTACCTGGGGAGATGCTCATCATGATCAAGGTAATCTACATGCCTGTCCTCTCAGAGAGTTATCATTTTATGTCTTTAATTTACTGTGTGTGTGTGACAAAAACACCTAATATCTACTCTTCTGGCAAAAGATACCTTTATAATACAATATTCATTAGTGTAGTCACATTGCTTTACGTTTGATCTCCAGAACTATTTCAACCTGTGTTTTAGTCCATTCTCACCCTAATGTAAGGAACTACCTGAGACTGGGAAATTTACGAAGAAAAGTGGTTTAGTTGACTCGCGGTTCTGCAGGCTTAACAGGAAGCATTATTGGGAGGCATCAGGAAACTTACAGACATCATGGAAAGTGAAGGGGAAGCAAGGACCTTCTTCACATGCTGGCAGGGGAGAGAGAGAGAAAGAGCAAGGCGAGATGAGCCACACTTTTAAACCATGAGATCTTGTGAGATCTTGCAAGAATCACAAAGGGGAAGGTTGCCCCCATTATTCAATCTCTCCCCATCAGACCCCTCCTACAACACTTGGGGATTAAAATTTAACATGAGATTTGGGTGAAAATGCAGAGACAAACCATATCATTCCACCCCTGGTCCATGACAAATCTCATGTCCTTCTCACATTGCAAAATATATTTATCCCTTCTCAACGGTCTCCCAATCTTAACTCATTTCAGCATAATCATAAAAATCTATAGTCTAAAGTCTCCTCTGACAAGGTCAGTTTCTTCCCGCTATAAATCTGTAAAATTAAAAACAAGTTAGTTATTTCCAAGATACAATGGGGATGCACGTACTGGGTAAATGCTCCCAATCCAAATAGGAGAAATTGGCCACAGAAAATGGATTACAGGTCCCATGCAAGTCCAAACACCAGCAGGGCAGTCATTAAATGTTAAAGCTCCAAAGTAATTTTTCTTTTACCCCATGTCTCACATGCAGGACACACTGATACAAGAGATGGTCTCCCAAGGCCTTGGGAAGCTCCACCCTTGTGGCTCTGTAGGGTCCAGCGCCCATGGCTGCTTTCATAAGCTGGCATTGAGTTCCTGTGGCTTTTCTAGGCACACCGTGCAAGCTGTTGGTGGTTCTACCATTCTGGGGTCTGGAGGACAGTGGTCCTCTTCTCACAGATCCACTAGACAGCGCCTCAATGGGGACTCTGTGTGGGGGATCCAACATCACATTTTCCTTCTACACTGGCCTAGTAGAGGTACTCCATTAGGGCTCAGCCCCTTCATCAGACTTCTGCCTGAATATCCAGGCATTTTCGTATATCATCTGAAATCTAGGAGGAGGTTCCCAAACCTCAGCTCTTGCCTTATATGCACCAGCAGACTCAACACCATGTGGAAGCAACCAAAGCTTAGGGCTTGCACCCTCTGAAGCAATGGTCTGAGCTGGACCTTGGTCCCTTCTAGCTATGGCTGGCACGAGACAGACAGGAGTGTAAGGTGCCATGTCTCAAGGCTGTACAGAGCAGTCAAGTACTGGGCCTGGACCATGAAATCATCTTTCTCTCCTGGGCTTCTGGGCCTGTGATGGGAGGGGCTGCCACAAAGATCTCTGAAATGCCCTGGGAACATTTTTCCCATTGGGCTCCTCATTACTTATTCAAATTTCTGCAGCCAGCTTGAATTTCTCCCCAGGACATGGGTTCTTGTTGTCTACCAGATGGTCAGGCTGCAATTTTTTTCCAACCTTTTATGCTCTGCTTCCCTTTTAAATATGAGTTTCAATTTCAGACCATCTTTTCATGAATGCATATGACTTATGTTTTCAGAAACAGCCAGGGAAAATCTTGAATGCTTTGCTGGTTAGAAATTTATTCTGCCAGATACCTTAAATCATCTCTCCCTAGTTCAACATAGCACAGATCTCTAGGGCAGGGGCAAAATGCCACTAGTCTTTTTGCTAAAGCATGGCAAGTGTGAGCTTCACTCCAGTTCGCAAGAAGTTCTTCATCTTCATCTGAGACCACCTCAGCCTGGACTTTATTGTCCATATCACTATCAGCACTTTGGTCAAAACCATTCAGTAAGCCTCTAGGAAATTTCAAACTTTTCCACGACTTCCTGTCTTCTTGTGAGCCCTCTAGGCTTTCCCAACATCTGTCCATTACAAAGTCACTTCCCCATTTTCAGGTATCGTAATAGCAGTACCGCACTCCTGGTGCAAATTTTCTATATTAGTCCATTTTCCCACTGCTATAAAGAACTACTTGAGACTGTAATTTATGAAGAAAAGACGGTTAGTTGGCTTACAGTTCTGCAGGCTAAACAGGAAGTGTTACTGGGAGGCATCAGGACACACAACCATGGCAGAAGGTGAAGGGGAAGCAAGAACATTCTTCACATGGTGGCAGGAGAAAGACAGCAAGTGAGCGGGGAGGTGCCACACTTTTAAACCATCAGATCTCTTGAGAATTTTATCATGAGAACAGCAAAGAGGAAGATCACCTCATGATTCAATCACTTTATATTAGGCCCTTCCTTCAACATGTAGGGATTACAATTTGACATGAGATTTGCGTGGGAACACGGGGTCAAACCACATCAACCTGCATAACCGAAATTTTTACCCTTTGACCCACATCGCCCAATATTTTCCTCCTCCCAGGCCCTGGGAGCTACTATCCTACTCTGCTTCCAAGAGCTGGAATATTTTACATTCTACATATAAATGAGATCATGCAGCATTTGTCTTTCTGTGTCTGGCTTATTCTAATTAGCATAATGTTCTCTATGATGCTGAAAATGTAAGAATTTCCTTCTTTTAAAGGCTGAATAATATTCAATTTTATGTATGTATACGCCACATTTTATCTGTTCATTCATAAATGGACATTGACTTATTTTCCATATCTAGGCTATTATGAATAACCTCACAATGAACATATTTGATACACTCAGTTCATTTTCTCTAGATGTACACTTAGAAGTGGGTATACCCTATGTTCAATTCATTCAGTAATCTTAATGTTGTTTTTATAATGGCTGTACTAATTTACGTTTTCTTCCAAACCATACATGGATACCTTTGTACCAAATTTTCAGGTCTACGTTTAAGTCTTAAATCCATTTTTCATTGATTTCTGTGTATTTTGTGAGGGAAGGTCCTTTTTTTTTTTTTTTTTTTTTTCCTTAGAGTTAGAATCTCGTTCTGTCACCCAGGCAGGAGTGCAATGGCATGATCTCGGGGCACTGCAACCTCTGCCTCCCGGGTTCAAGCGATTCTTCTGCCTCAGGCTCCCAAGTAGCTGGGACTACAGGTGTGCATCAGCACGCCTGGCTAATTTTTGTATTTTTAGTAGAGACAGGGTTTCACCATATTAGCCAGCTGGTCTCAAACTCTTGACCTCGTGATCCACCTGCCTCAGACTCCCAAAGTGTTGGGATTACAGGTGTGAGCCATCACGCCCAACCAGTCCATTTAATTTCTTCTACATATGGATACCCAGTTTTCACACCACTTGTTGAAGAGACTGTCCTTTGTCTATTGTGTGTTCTTGGCAACTTGTCAAAGATCAGTTTATTGAGAAGAAGTGGGTTGATTACCAGGTGTCTATAATGTTCCATTAGAGTATATGTCTGTTTAAATGTCAGCATTATACTGTTTTGATTTATATAGATTTGATTTTGAAATTATAGAATATGACATATTCAGCTTTGTTATACTTTCCCCAAAATTACTTTGGCTATTGGAAGGCTTTTGTATTTGTATATAAATTGGAGCATTTTAAAAATATTTTTGTAAAAACATGCCACGGAGATTATTTATTTACTTTATTGGCAAATAATAGATATACCTAATTTATGGGAGCATGCAATATATTGATACATTTACAAATATGTGAAGATCAGATCAGGATTGGTATATCTATCATGTTAAACAGGTATATTTTCTTTATGCTAGGCACATTGGAATGACTCTCTTCTAGTTATTTTAACGTGTACATTAGATTATTTTTAACTATAGTCACCTTACTGATCTATCAGACATTTAGGTTTTATTTCTCCTATATAACTATGTATCTGAATTCAGTAATCAACCTCTTTATCCCCTTCTTTCTTGTATCCACCCAGGCTTCTGGTAACCAACAATCTACTCTCCGTCTTCAGGAAATCCAATTTTTTAGTTTTGACATAAAAGTAAGAAGATGCCATATTTGTCTTTCTTTACTTGGCTTATTTAACTTAACATAACGGCTTCCAGTTCCATTCATATTGTTGCAAATGACAAGATATCGTATTTTATGGCTGAATAATATTCTATTGCATACAAAGATTACATTTTCTCTATCCATTTGTCCACCTGCAGACACTGAGGTGCTTTCATATCTGGGCTATTGTGAATAGAGCTGCAAAGAACATGGAGTGCACATGCCTTTATGAGGTGGTGATTTTATCTTCTTCAGAACATACCCAGAAGAGGATTTGCCACGTCATCAGGTATTTCTATTTTTAATTTATTTTGGAGTCTTCATATTACTTTGTACAATAGTGGAAATGCAATAGGAATAACCATTATAAAAAGCAGTTTCAGTTTTGAGGTATGATCCAAAAACAAATAATGTTTGACCATGATTCTCACTGGGAGTCTCTAATGAGCCTGGTGGAAATGCAGGAAGTTTTCTAACCTTGTTAAGAAAATTATGACTTTGCACATTTTTCTTTTTAAGGCTGGTAATTGGCGTGATTCCAGATGCATACTGTTGGCGGGTTTCAGAATGATACAGAAAATCATTATGAGAAGGCAAGAAAAAGAATGATAGAGAGAGAGAGAGAGAGGGAGAGAGAGAGAGAGTCAGGCCAACAATGAGAAAAAATAAATTTCACAAGAGGAGAAAGTGCTGGATATCAGTGTTGGGTTTTGGTCATAGACACATCTGTACTGAGTGAGAAACTATGAAGTCAAGGGAGGAGTCTAGAACTTGTTCAAGTGAAGCATCAGCATATTCTCTGAGGCACATATTGTCACCCCATCATAAGGGTGATGAATTTTTGAATGCCATGAAATATGAGTTCACAGTAAGTAATCATGTTTCCATGAAATTCAGTTAAAATGCCAAGGGTGTGTTCAGATCACTCATGCACAAATACACAAAATTTGCCTTTGCATTTATAGCTATCTAGAGAAAAAGTGCATTGAGATGTCAGCAGGTTACAGAGATCTGTTTAAGTTTGGGATCCCATGAGAGAGTGCCTCTTAGCGAAGGTTGGTCTATTAATTCAGTAAGTAAAAATTCTCTCTGTGGGAGTAGCTTCCAATTGTGTGGAAATTTCAGTTCCTTACTGAGTTTTTAAAAAATATCTCAGGGACTGACTCCATGGAGTTTTACTGCTGTATTGATAAAAATTATCATCAAAGACTAAAGGTAGATAAAACCACAAAGATGGGGAGAAACCAGAGCAGAAAAGCTGAAAATTCTAAAAATCAGAGCACCTCTTCTCCTCCAAAGGAACGCAGCTCCTCGCCAGCAACAGAACAAAGTTGAACAGAGAATGACTTTGACAAATTGAGAGAAGAAGGCTTCAGACAATTGGTAATAACAAACTACTCTGAGCTAAAGGAGGATGTTCAAACCCATTGCAAAGAAGCTAACAACCTTGAAAAAAGATTAGACAAATAGCTAACTAAAAGAAACAGCATAGAGAAGACCTTAAATAACCTGATGGAGCTTAAAACCATGGCACGAGAAATACATGATGCATGAACAAGCTTCAGTAGATGATTCGATCAACTGGAAGAAAGGTTATCAGTGATTGAAGATCAAATGAATGAAATGAAGTGAGAAGAGAAGTTTAGAGAAAAAAGAGTAAAAACAAATGAACAAAGCCTCCAAGAAATATGGGACTATGTGAAAAGACCAAATCTATGTCTGATTTGTGCACCTGAAAGTGACAGGGAGAATGGAACCAAGTTGGAAAACACTCTGCAGGATATTATCCAGGAGAACTTCCCCAACCTAGCAAGGCAGGCCAACATTCAAATTCAAGAAATACAGAGAACACCACAAAGATACTCCTCAAGAAGAGCAACTCCAAGACACATAATTGTCAGACTCACCAAAGTTGAAATGAAGGAAAAAATGTTAAGTGCAGCCAGACAGAAAGGTCGGGTTACCCACAAAGGGAAGCCCATCAGACTAAAAGTGAATCTCTCAGCAGAAACTCTACAAACCAGAAGAGAGTGGGGGTCAATATTCAACATTCTTAAAGAAAAGAGTTTTCAAACCAGAATTTCATATCCAGCCAAACTAAGCTTCATAAGTGAAGGAGAAATAAAATCCTTTACAGACAAACAAATGCTGATAGATTTTGTCACCACCAGGCCTGCCTTACAAGAGCTCCTGAAGGAAGCACTAAACATGGAAAGGAACAGCCAGTACCAGCCACTGCAAAAACATGCCAAATTGTAAAGACCATCAATGCTAGGAAGAAACTGCATCAACTAACGAGCAAAATAACCAACTAACATCATAATGACAGGGTCAAATTCACACATAACAATATTAACCTTAAATGTAAATGGGCTAAATGCTCCAATTAAAAGACACAGACTGGCAAATTGGATAAAGAGTCAAGACCCATCAGTGTGCTGTATTCAGGAGACCCATTTCACATGCAGAGACACACATAGGCTCAAAATAAAGGGATGGAGGAAGATCTACCAAGCAAATGGAAAACAAACAAACAAAAAAAGCAGGGGTTGCAATCCCAGTCTCTGATAAAACAGACTTTAAACCAACAAATATCAGAAGAAACAAAGAAGGCCATTACATAATGGTAAAGGGATCAATTCAACAAGAAGAGCTAACTATTTTAAATATACATGCACCCAATACAGGAGCACCCAGATTCATAAAGCAAGTCCTTAGAGACCTACAAAGAGACTTAGACTCCCACACAATAATAATGGGAGACTTTAACACCCCACTGTCAACATTAGACAGATCAACGAGACAGAAAGTTAAAAAGGATATCCAGGAATTGAACTCAGCTCTGCACCAAGAGGACCTAATAGACATCTACAGAACTCTCCACCCCAAATCAACAGAATATACATTCTTCCAAACACCACATTGCACTTATTCCAAAATTGACCACATAGTTGGAAGTAAAACACTCCTCAGCAAATGTAAAAGAACACAAATTATAACAAACTGTCTCTCAGACCACAGTGCAATCAAACTAGAACTCAGGATTAAGAAACTCACTCAAAACTGCTCAACTACATGGAAACTGAACAATCTGCTCCTGAACGACTACTGGGTACATAATGAAATGAAGGCAGAAATAAAGATGTTCTTTGAAACCAATGAGAACAAAGACACAACATACCAGAATCTCTGGGACATATTTAAAGCAATGTGTAAAGGGAAATATATAGGACTAAATGCCCACAAGAGAAAGCAGGAAATATCTAAAATTGACACTAACATCACAATTAAAAGAGCTAGAGAAGCAAGTGCAAACACATTCAAAAGCTAGCAGAACGCAAGGAATTACTAAGATCAGAGCAGAACTGAAGGAGATAGAGACACAAAAAAACCTTCAAAAAAATCAATGAATCCAGGAGCTGGTCTTTGGAAAAGATCAACAAAATTGATAGACCACTAGCAAGACTAATAAAGAAGAAAGAGAGAAGAATCAAATAGATGCAATAAAAAATGATAAAGGGGATATCACCACCGATCCCACAGAAATACAAACTACCATCACAGAATACTATAAACACCTCTACGCAAATAAACTAGAAAATCTAGAAGAAATGGATAAGTTCCTGGACACATACACCCTCCTAAGACCAAATCAGGAAGAAGTTGAATCCCTGAATAGACCAATAACAGGCTCTGAAATTGAGACGATAATTAATAGCCTACCAACCAAAAAAAGTCCAGGACCAGACGGATTCACAGCCAAACTCTACCAGAGGTACAAAGAGGAGCTGGTACCATTCCTTTTGAAAGCATTCCAATCAACAGAAAAAGAGGGAATCCTCCCTAACTCATTTCATGAGGCCAGCCTCATCCTGATACCAAAGCCTGGCAGAGACACAATAACAAAAAAAGAGAATTTTAGACCAATATCCCTGATGAATATCGATGCAAAAATCCTCAATAAAATACTGGCAAACCAAATCCAGCAGCACATCAAAAAGCTTATCCACCACAATCAAGTTTGTTTCATCTCTGGGATGCAAGGCTGATTCAACATATGCAAATCAATAATAGTAATCCATCATATAAACAGAACCAAAGATCACAATCCCATGATTATCTCAATAGATGCAGAAAAGGCCTTCGACAAAATTCAACAGCCCTTCATGCTACACACTCTCAATAAACTGGGTATTGATGGGACTTATCTCAAAATAATGAGAGCTTTTTATGACAAACCCACAGCCAATGTCATGCTGAATGGGCAAAAACTGGAAACATTCCCTTTGAAAACTGGCACAAGAGAGGCAAGCTCTCTCTCACCACTCCTATTCAACATAGTGTTGGAAGTATGGCCAGGGAAATCAGGCAGGAGAAAGAAATAAAGGGTATTCAATTAGGAAAAGAGGAAGGCAAATTGTCCGTGTTTGCAGATGACAAGGTTGTATATTTAGAAAACCCCATAGTGTCAGCCCAAAATCTCCTTAAGCTGATAAGCAACTTTAGCAAAGTCTCAGCATACAAAATCAGTATGCAAAAATCACAGACATTCCTATACACCAATAACAGACAGAGAGTCAAATCATGAGTGAACTCCCATTCACAATTGCTTCAAAGGGAATAAAATACCTAGGAATCCAACTTACAAGGGTTGTGAAGGACCTCTTCAAGGAGAACTACAAACCACTGCTTAATGAAATAAAAGAGGATACAAACAAATGGAAGAACATTCCATGCTCATGGATAGGAAAACTCAATATCATGAAAATGGCCATACTGCCCAAGGGAATTTATAGATTCACTGCCATCCCCATCAAGCTACCAATGACTTTTCTTCACAGAATTGTAAAAAACTACTTTAAAGTTCATATGGAACCAAAAAAGAGACCACATTGCCAAGACAATGCTAAGCCAAAAGAACAAAGCTGGAGGCATCACGCTACCTCACTTCAAACTATACTACAAGGCTACAGTAATCAAAACAGCATGGTACTGGTACCACAACAGAGATATAGATCAATGGAGCAGAACAGAGGACTCAGAAATAATACCACACATCTACAACCATCTGATCTTTGACAAACCTGACAAAACAAGAAATGGGGAAAGGATTCCCTATTTAATAAATGGTACTGGGAAAACTGGCTAGCCATATGTAGAAAGCTTAAACTGGATCGCTTCCTTACACCTTATACAAAAATTAATTCAAGATGGATTAAAGACTTAAATGTTAGATCTAAAACCATAAAAAACCTAGAAGAAAACCTAGGCAACACCATTCAGGACATAGGCATGGGCAAGGACTTCATGACTAAAACACCAAAAGCAATGGCAACAAAAGCCAAAATGGAGAAATGGGATCTAGTTAAACTAAAGAGCTTCTGCACAGCAAAAGAAACTACCATCAGAGTGAACAGGCAGCCTACAGAATGGGAGAAAATTTTTACAATCTACCCATCTGACAAAGGGTTAATATCCAGAATCTACAAAAAACTTAAACAAATTTACAAGAAAAAATCAAACAACCCCATCAAAAAGTGGGTGAAAGATATGAACAGACACTTCTCAAAAGAAGACATTTATGCAGCCAACAGACACATGTAAAAATGCTCATCATCACTGACCATCAGAGAAATGCGAATCAAAACCACAATGAGATACCATCTCACACCAGTTAGAATGGTGATCATTAAAAAGTCAGGAAACAACAGGTGCTGGAGAGGATGTGGAGAAATAGGAACACTTTTACACTGTTGGTGGGACTGTAAACTAGTTCAACCATTGTGGAAGACAGTATGGCGATTCCTCAAGGATCTAGAACAAGAAATAACATTTGACCCAGCCATCTCACTACTGGGTATATACCCAAAGGATTATAAATCATGCTGCTATAAAGACACATGCACACATATGTTTATTGTGGCACTATTCACAATAGCAAAGACTTGGAACCAACCCAAATGTCCATCAATGATAGACTGGATTAAGAAAATGTGGCACATATACACCATGGAATACTATGCAGCCATAAAAAAGGATGAGTTCATGTCCTTTGTAGGGACATGGATGAAGCTGGAAACCATCATTCTGAGCAAACTATCACAAGGACAGAAAACCAAACACTGCATGTTCTCACTCATAAGTGGGAACTGAACAATGAAAACACTTGGACACAGGATGGGGAACATCACACACTGGGTCCTGTCGTGGGGTGGGGGTAGTGGGGAGGGATAGCATTAGGAGATATGCCTAATGTAAATGAGTAGTTAATGGGTGCAGCCCACCAACATGGCACATGTATACATATGTAAAAATCCTGCACGTTGTGCACATGTACCCTAGAACTTAAAAGTATAATAAAAAGATTATTTAATACGATTCCTTCCAGTGTTTCAAGAAAACTTTTTCTCCAAAATTTTTTCCAGTGTATAAATTTTTCTGGCTGAATATTATAAGAGGCTGTTGCTAAAAAGACATACTAGAATGGCAGCTTTAATCTGTTCATGATAGGAGTGAGCATAATACATGAATCTCTTTGAGTGTTCTGCCTCATCCAAATGCAGTGTGGCAAAGGCTAGTATTGGAGATAAAACCTCTAAATGAATTTTTTCCAGCTACCAAGTCATAGGACAATAACAGATACGTCCTTGAGGTAGAGGACCATAATGCCACAGTGTTAGTAGCAGTACATTTGTCCAAAGGAGTTCCAGGGTTTATTAAAATTATGATAATTTTAATGTAAGAATACCATTCTTTTAAACTTATGTGGAAGATTGTAGGAGGTTTTCACAATGTCGTCCTTTACTATCAGCCATGCCTCACATAATCACTTTATAATACTTTCATGGGTGTGCTTCACTCAGTTCATGCAAACCCTGGCAGTTTACAGGCTAAAAACACAAAATACAGAAGCTTTTAATCAACTGAAAGAGCTGTAGCCTTTTCTCAAGGAATTATTTCAAGACACGGAGAACACAGATGGATGATAAATAAAATATATTCACATCCCCTTAAGGGTAGAAATTGAGGAAAATTTACCCAAAGGTGTCCAAAGGGCCCTGTAACTTGGTTTCTGTCTAAGTCCCAGTGTTAGGGTACTTCCAGGATTTTGTGGCTAGCTCGTCACTCCTCATCAAGAATTAACCTCTGCTGTTTCCTCAAAGTGTTTATTTAATCTGATAACCAGTTTGTCTATAAATTATAGAGTTGAAATGCAACAAATTTCATTTGAAATAATCTGGCACAAATTATCTAAGCAAAGTTGATAATGATGTTTTTTCATTCATTTGTATTTAAGATCATCAGCTAAGCGTTGATATTTTTGATAACACCCATGTCTCTCTCAGCAGTTTTGTCTTCTGAGGATATGATCTGGCATGGCAGTTCTCTTAGCTTCAGTGTTACCTCTTTTTGCGTTGACTTCCACCTTTATATTTGCCCGGAATCTGGGATATAGGAGTGCCTCTAAGAGTCCCCTAACTTGCCCATTTTGGTGAGTGTTCTGGAACCTATGAGATGCTCTTTTGTTTACAAAGCACCCCAAAGCCATGTACTGTGCCAAAAGGTGTTTATTTCCTAGTTTGACAAATTAGAAAGTTCTAATAAATACAATCACTTCTGCCATCTGGGCTGATTTTATATCAGAGAGAGGACTGTGTTCTAAAGGAAATCTTACATTAGTAAGCGCAATTTTAGTCATTAACCTAGAGTTGTACTATTGAGGTGCGAGTCATAAGAAATAATATTAGGTCGAGGTTCTCAGTGGGAGTGTCTAAATCTCTTGTGTGTACAGGGTCTCCTCTATTAACATGAAGCATTTTTGAGCACAGTCAGTTTCCAGCCATGCTTCTCCCTGTCTCACCATCACCACAAACTAACTACGACCCCACCTGGAACCTAGGTTAATTTCCAAATAAGTCATTCTTTAATCTTTGTGCCTCTAGATTATTATGTGAGTCAATTTCAGTAGAAACTTAAAAAGAACATTTGAACGGACTAAACAACACAGAAAATCACTAATAAAATGCAAAGCCTAGATGTGAGAGGCTCCAGGCCTGGATAATGGAACAGTTCATGTATGCAGGTAATTTCTTTTCCCAATTCAACACTGATACACACAGCATATCAGCTTCATGCCCCATTTTACTCCTATTATGTAGAGATATGGCAATGACATTCTCAAGGTCCACACACACATATGAAAATTGGTAGGACTAGGGGAGGAGATGAGTCTGCACTTCTCCTCTGAAGGACCAGGAAAGCCTGGACAGACCATCTCCCCGGCCTCCATGACTGCACCTCCTGCCCACATGGACACTCATCCCTGATAGGATAAGAGGATTCCATTGATGAGGCTGAGTATTTTGTGATATAAGTTACTAGAGAGTGACATTGAGGTTTCAAAAACTAATATTTATAACCTAAATTTAATTTCCTCCAAATTGTTACCTCTTTCTTCAGTGAAAAATTGCTTGCTGTGATTGAGATTCGGGTAGATTCCAAATGTTCACAACTGAGCTTCCAAGAGCGTATTGGGAGCAAAAACTGAATGAGGGTAGAGAAACCCATCATCACTGTATTCAACACTAAATTCAAGTGGACTCAGCACTGCCTTTGATCACTGCTGCTTCTCTGCAGGGTTCAGGTTTCTACTTCTCACAATTCCGACACAGACTCTCTCTCTCCCAAATGTTTGGCCTCCACTTGCTATAAGGTCACACTCTGTTCTTAGTTTGTTCTCTGAACCATTTTATGAGGGTGGTGATGAGCCATTTAATGGAAATTTTATATCATCTCAGCATGAATCCCATGGGCGATCATGAATCATTCTTCTGGTTATAGTAATTGATTTTTCTTGGTGTGTTCATTACCAGTAATATTCAAAGTCATTTCATTTAAATCTTTGATGCTTCATTTTTTGTTGCTATGACATTCTTTCTTCTATTGAATCTTCCCACTAGCATTATAACATGATCTAGAATCCAGGCTCAGTTGTCATCAATAATAACCACATATGTCAAAAGCTATGTCTTCTTTCCACAGGAGACATATTTTTCTCTTTTCAGGGGATGAACACACACTGCTGAGTGACCCCCACTCACAAGTACATATGCACAATTATGAGATTTTTATTTATTTGACTAATAAGATGTATCATTCTCCCTTAAAATTCTTCAACCCCCAGAAGCCCGTGACAAACTCTTCTGCATCTGTTCATACCATAAACTCAGAAAACAAACCACATGGTGAGTAAAAGCTCACATGGTTCTGGATATGGGGTCCATCTCTTCCCCTCCAATGTCCTGCAGCACCTCAGACCACCTGTCCTGGTTCTATCAAGGAAGTTTACCTCCAGCACAGTAAAGAAAACAATTGAAGGAGGAGAGAACCTGCAGATGATAGACAATATTCAAAACTATTCATATGACAAGGGATTACTATCAAGCACATAAACTCAACTGAACTGCAAATAACAATATGATTAATAACGGGCGAATAACATGGATAAACGTCTCTCAGAGGAAGACATGCAAAGGATAGATAGATAGATCGATAGGGATATATACATACATAAATTGCTAGAAATAACTAATATCAGGAAAATGCAAATTCACAATGAGCTATCTTTTCCTTAATCTTTGCTGGAAAGTCTGTTAGCAGAAAGACAACATAAGGAAAACAAAAGCTGGCCAGGCTGCATGGAAATGAACACTTTTATAGACCACTTGTGGAAATGTAAATTAGTACAGCCATCATGGGAAAAAAAAGACAACTACCATATAAATCAGCAATGCAACTGCTGAGTGTGTGTGTGTGTATATATATATATATATATATATTTATATTTAAAAGAAAAAACTAATATTGAAGAGATACCTGTCGACCCATGTTTATTGCAGCCCTAAACACAATTATGATATGAAATTAATGTATGTGTCCATCAACACGTGAATGGGTAAATAAAACGGGGTATATTTACACAATGGAATATTATTCAGCCTTAAAAATGAAATTCCGCTGTTTGAAACAACATGGATGAAACTGGGAACCGTTGTGTTGAGTGAAACAAGCCAGACACAGAAAAAAAAAATACCTCATTTTCTCAATGTTATGTAGAAGTTTAAGAAAGTTCATCTTCTAGAAGGAAATAGTAGAGTAGTGGTTATGAAATATCAGAAATGGGTGGAGACTGAGAGATAAGAAGTGGTTTGTTAACAAATGCACAATTACAGGTAGACAGGTGGGATACGCTCTAGTGCCCTACAGTGCAGAAGGGTGACTACAGTTAACAATATATTGTACACTTTATGTTTACAACTAGCCAGAAGAGAGAATTTTGTATGCTACCAAGCAAAGAAATGTTAATGTCTGAGCTGATGAATTAGCTCATTGTTCTGATTTGGTCAAACCACATTGCACAGATGTATTGAAATATCACACTGTACCCCATAAATATAAACAATCATTATCTGCCAACTTAAAAAATCCTTTAATTAAAAAAGATTTTATTTGCATACATTACAAATGATTCAACACAGAGCCAGGAAAATATAACATTTTTATTTGAAATAGTTAAATTCCTAACAAAATAGTTACATTCTTTTGCACCAAACTGTGTATTTGATCATGGTAAGTATAGACAGACTTATGCAAAGAATAATATATTTTAAATTTAGACTTCTACTTAATACTATAAATAAAAATAATTTTAAAACAGCTAAGTAAAAGGAATAAAGTTGAGGAAATGTGTGTGTGGTGTGTGATGTGTGAGCTTTTTCTTGTAACCACACTGTCCATGGTGGATGTGTGGTGTGTGTGTCTGTGTCTGTTTGTGTTTCCTCTGCCAGGGGTTCTCTGTGATTCTAGGATCTGTAGTTCAGTGTGTTTCAAAAAATTGGGAACATTCTTAGCCATTACTTTTTCAAATACTTTCTCTTTATCTGCAATTTCTCCTTTTCAGAATTAAAATATACATATACTACACTTTTTGATATTAATGTTTAGTTTCTTCAGTCTCTGTTCCTTTGCAATTTACATTGTGAATTTTCTAGAGACAATTTAAGTGCATGGTTTCATTTAAAAGCTGAGCCAGCTCTACTGAGGGGTGTTCCCAAAGTTTGCTCAATGTTTATACTGCATTGCTTTTGGTTTCTTATGCACTTCCATTTGATTCTTTCTTAATATTTATATCTCTCAGTTCCCTATCTAGTCCTGCATTATGTCCACAGTTTCTTGAAGAGATTCTCACATATGAATTACAGTTACTTTACATATCTTGTTTAATCAGATATTTCTAATGTCTGTATCATTTACAAATCTCATTCTGAACATTTGTTTATTGTGACTTTAGTATTTCTCATTAATATAGGTAATAATTGTTGTTGATAACCAGACATGTTGGGTCAGACAGTTGATATTATCTTATTATTTCATTTTATCCATTTTCTGCCTGTATTTGACCACACTTTATCTTTGCCAGGCCTTTAATGTGGAAATGTCTGAATCTTCTCAGAGCTTCATTTGACATTTACTTTTGCAGTGGACGTCAGAGTTGAAGTCTGTTCTTCTGTGCCCGCCAGAGACTTCAGATCCTCCAGTGATACCTTGTTTTTCTTTCCTGCTTGGCTTTGTCTCTTCACCTGTTCCCTCCTCCAGAGAATCTCCTTCAGTTCCTTCAGGGGAGTTAAGATGTTATATTCAACTGACAATTGTAAAATTGTCATAGAATAAAGGGATATTTAGAATAAAGGAGTATTTTCTGACCTTTCATGGGTCCATATTGTGATCCTGAGTCTGGGTGTGACCTTTCCAGTGTTTCTGAACTTCCTCCAGATGAGATGTTGGTCTGTGTGTTCTTGCTCTTTTCCCTGCTGTGGAGTCCTCTTGTTTTCCCCAGTTGTTCCCTCCCACAGCTCCAATGTTCTCTTTTGGTGTTATCATCTTCCAGATTTGCTGACCTGACCCATAGATTAAGGCTCTGATTCAGTATGAAAGGGGGAGGTACTTCTCAATGGAACTTAGGTAAAGACCTCTTTTTCCATCTCAGTTTCTAAGGGATGGTCCCAGTGCCCCTAAGATCCTGGTTTTGGTGGCTTGCCCCTGCAGAGTAATTTCTTAGTTCTGCAATGGGGATAAAGGAGGTGAGCCTGAATGCATTTCAGAGTGTGGGTTCTTTTTCTCTCACAGACACATTGGCACGGAAAGATTTTTGTGACTCTGCCCATTATTGGGAAAAGTGATTCAATAGGATAGGAAAGCTCTTCAGTATGTGGTCCCTGAGAAATTCATACAACACCTTTACCAAACTTGACTTCAAGCAATCCAATATATATGTGTGTGTTTTTCTCTTGTAGTAGCCTACATTTTATATGCCAGACTCTGCCCAGTTCAGCTCATATCCTGGCCTTGTTACTGCCTACAAGAACTTGCCTCTCCCTGCATTTCAGATTTGATGTTTTTCTTAAAACTTCAAGTATTTAAAGTATTTTTAAAACTTTGCAAAATCCCATTTTCTCTGTTTACCTGATATTGTTGATGTTGTTATTGTAAAAGTAAGTAGAATATATTCCTCATCTATGTACGTTTCAAAACTGAGTTGCAGATGTTTTTGGTAAGACCCAGAGTCATAAAAGAGTGCAAATACTGTTAAGCTGCTTAATAGAAAAACAAATGATGGTAAATGTGTTCACTGGAATACTACCCATGATTTATAATAAATAAATGCCTGACACACAGAACAACATAAAATATCTAAGTATTTATACTGAGTAAAATATGCCAAATGAATAAGAATATATACTATGTCATTTCATTTTTATAAATGCTGATGAATAAAAAATGCATCTGAAGTAAAATAATGAGTATCAGTAGTTGCTGGGGGAAATGGTAGAAGGGAAGGGGAGAGGAGGAGGAATACAGCAGAATAAGAGGAAGTGTTGAGAAGAATTCATTTGTCCCCTTTCTTGATAATGATGACAGTCACATCACGTTTATTAATTGTACATTTTAAATATGTGAAGTTTATTATCTTTCAATTAAGCCACATAAAATATATTACAAGCAAATGGAAATTTAGACAAGCACGGAGTAATAGAAAGATACAAACATATGTTAAATGTCAGAAGTATCTGAAAATTAGTGTGTCTGGACCCTAGTTCTCTCCATATTTTCAGGTGAGTGCTGGAGGGTAGCAACATCACCCATGCTCTTATTACAGAAGTGGCTTCTGAAAACCACACCGGGCACATCCAGGTTTGTCCTGGAGTTGGTTTAGGGGGATGTCAGAGCCAGTGACGAGGAGCAAAGGGCCAGATACCAGCGTTCACTCATCGTAGACATGAGCTCCGAGACGCATACAGAGCCCCCCCCATGTGTGGGTTTACTTCCACTTCTGTAAATGGAGAAAATATTGACTCCCACAGAACATAATTTACACAAATATTTACAGATGAAATAGGGTGATCAGGGCAAAGTGTTTATCACAGCACAATTTCATAAGACAGCATATTTTCCAAATACCATCGTCAGCAAACATCTGCAGGGCACCGTCTTATTATCTGGGTACAGCCTATTCCTCCAGCGTCCCACCCTAGAGCTTGTTATATAGTAGGAGACATGCAAATAGGGCCCTCCCTCTACTGATGAAAACCAACCGAACCCTGACCCTGCAGATCTCAGAGAGGAGCCTTAGCCCTGGACTCCAAGGCATTTCCACTTGGTGATCAGCACTGAACACAGAGGACTCACCATGGAATTGGGGCTCCGCTGGGTTTTCCTTGTTGCTATTTTAGAAGGTGAATCATGGAAAAGTAGAGAGATTGAGTGTGTGTGCATATGAGTGAGAGAAACGGTGGATATGTGTGACAGTTTCTGACCAGGATGTCTCTTTGTTTGCAGGTGTCCAGTGTGAGGTGCAGCTGGTGGAGTCTGGGGGAGCCTTGGTCAAGCCTGGAGGGTCCCTGAGACTCTCCTGTGCAGCCTCTGGATTCACCTTCAGTAGCTATGGCATGCACTGGGTCCGCCAGGCTCCAGGGAAGGGACTGGAGTGGGTTTCATACATTAGTTATGATAGTAGTTACATATACTACGCGGACTCAGTGAAGGGCCGATTCACCATCTCCAGAGACAACGCCAAGAACTCACTATATCTGCAAATGAACAGCCTGAGAGCCGAGGACACGGCTGTTTATTACTGTGCGACTGACACAGTGAGGGCAAGTCAGTGTGAGCCCAGACACAAACCTCCCTACAGGGGTCCCCGAGACCACCAGGGGGCGCCAGGACACTGTGCACGGGGCTGTCTCCAGGGCAGGTGCAGGTGCTGCTGAGGGCTGTGGCTTCCTGTCATGGTCTGGGGCTGCCTCATTGTCAAATTTCCCCAGGAACTTCTCCAGATTTACAATTCTGTACTGACATTTCATGTCTCTAAATGTAAAACTTTTTTGTCCTTTTTGTTTCTTTGTTTTTGTAACAGGAGGACACACCCTCACCTCCACAGAAGCCACAGTGTCACTTTGCGGGCAGATGATCCTTCTGTGGTCAGCAGGATGAAAGTTCCGAGGAATCTCAGGGGAACCCGAAGAGTGTTTGCCAGTTAGACTCAGGGCAGCGACCTCCACGGGAATCTCTGATTAGAACAGGCTTTGAGTTCTGATAGGAGCCAAGAGAGACGCTCACCCAGGGTCAGGGTCCTTAAAGCCTGATGGTTTTCACAGCAGTCCCCCCTCGTCTTGTAAAACTGTGTACATATGACTCAGACTGATTCACTTGACCCCCTTTCTGCTAATCCATTTTCCTTCTCTGCATACTTGATTCTCACAATTCCCTTTCTTCTCTTCCCTGAAAACTGAGGATGTGTTTTCTGTAGTCTAAATTCCAGGGCTCGGGTCTGCAGGACCTGGGTAGGCTACGGGGACTTTCTCCCTCACCATTGCCTGGACTCTCCTGTTGTTGTCTGTGAACGGAGACGTTTGGAAGATGAAGTGGACATTAGTCATGAAGGGAATAATACTAGTTTTCTCCAATGGGATACTGATGTAGAGCTGATCTTGTGCTTCTCACACTGTTACAGAGTTTGGACTCTCACCTGTGACTTTGAGGAGAGCTGAGGATGGACACTCCATTGTGCTGTGAGCTCTGGGTAACAATAGTAGGGCCTGGCTAGGCAGCCTAAGGTCAATACTGCTGGCCTTCAGGAAAGACAGGCTGGAATTCCTGGGAAGACCTGCATCTGCCGTCCACCATGGAGTCCCATCGTCTTCTATTATGCCCTGATTGAATCAGCCCCACCTAGGTTATCTAGAACACTCTTCGTGACTTACAAAAAATAATGGGAGGCTCTACTAACACCTGTGTTATGCCATGGGAGCAACACCTAGGCTAGTGTGTGATTGAGTAGATGAGACTGTGGTCTAGTCAAGGTGACAGGTAAAATTGATTGTTGCCATTATAATATTTTATCATATATTTGGCAATATAGTCGTGCTCATATTATAAATACTTTTGCTACATTGTTGTTATGTCAGAAGCTTTTGAATAAGAACAGCTTCATCTTGAATAGGAGCTAGGAAAAATAAGACTGAGACCTGCTGGGCTACGTTCCCAGTAAGCTAAGGCGTTCTTAGTCACAGGATGAGATAGGAGGTCTGCACAGGATCCAGGTCATAAAGACCTTGCTGATGAAGGTTACAGTAAAGAAGCTGGCCACAGCCCACCAAAACCAAGACAGTCACGAAAGTGACCACTCTTCATCCTCACTGCTCATTATATGCTTATTGTATTGCCTTAACATGCTAAAAGACACTCCCCCTAGTGCATGACGGTTTACACATGTCATGGTAACATCAGGAAGTTTCCCTGCATGGTCTAAAAAGGAGGAGAGGAGCCCTTATCTTCAGGAATTGCCTAGAGTACTCATGAATAATCCATCCGTTGTAAGAAGTACATTCATCCCTTTGAGAGAAAATGCACAGGGGGTGGAATGAGGCTGGGAAGCTGATGGCACATGGTGGAAGCCTGTCCCTGAGTGAAGGAGAGAGGGAAGCTGGATTGGGTGGAAGGTCCCTATATTTCTGTGCTGTGCAAGGAAGGTGCAAAATATAATTGAGTTTTGTGCAAGTCAGTGCTGCCTCTCAGGGGATCCCCATGACTCCCAGAAATAATGGCTCTGCTTAGGAATCACTGTGGAGTCAGTCCTTTCATTAGAGTAGACCACAGGACATGGGCTTCAGCACACGCCATGCCACAGATGTCAGAAAGCAGCTGCTGGGAAACTGACCCACCTGCATTTTGCTGCCTGTAGGAAAAGGCAGGGAGGTGCATCCTCAGGGACAACACACTGTTTTGGATTTTTATAGAGAACACCTGCTTTTACTGTGTTTTCTTGGAAAATACATGAACAAATGTGAGCCTGCAAACAATTGTAATTTTCACAGTTATTTTAATTGCATTCATTTGTAATTCTGCATGATATGCTGACACAGAGTTGCATTTTTCATAGATATTGTTCAATGAATAAAGAACATGCATTTTCCACTTTCACTGGTTTTTCTCCGTGTGCAGAGACCTTGAGTAGAGCCTGTCTGGCCCTTATCCACACTATCTCTTGTGTCCCCGGGAAAAAGCAGAGATTTGCCTGACTGCAGAATCTGGGGTAGGAGTCTGCTCAGCTCACAGCCTGCAGAGAAGCCCAGTGAAGTTTTATGGAGTCAGAGAGCTTTCCCATGTGGGAAACCTCTAGCTTACCCATGGCCAGAGATTACTGGTCAGCTGTAATTGAGAGTTTAACAATTAGAGCACTCAGAAGCCTATCTCATCGCAGCTTCATTATGTAACTTACCACCATTAGACTGCGGTAATAACTCAATCTTGATTTTTCTGACCCCATTTTCTCATCTTATTCATTTGTAAATTGGGTTATAGAAAATGTTATGTTTTAGACTCTGATTCAAATCTCAGAAGTTTATGAACTCATCAGGAATAATACAAAATGTGTCTAGTTTTGGGGAAATGTAAATGAATGTCCATGCAGTGTGTGTGTTTGTTGTGTGGGGATATGTCAGTCACACCGCAATGAACATGATTTCTGAATTATATCATCAAACTACAATTAGATTTGCTGAAAATTGCCTGCAGTAATGTCTGTGATGCTGAACCCGTCACCTTGTTGTGAGGATGCTCAGTGCACAGGCGAGGTCGCACAGGAGACATCCAAGGAGCAGCCCCCAGGCTTGGCAGAATTCCTGGCCAGGAGCCAGACATAGGACTGGGTGTCTCAAAAGCAGATTCCCCAACCCCGTCCCTTTATTTGGACTGCATGGGCATCATGAGGACCAGCAGGAGATGCTCAGAACTCACTCAAGGCAGAGCACCATTTAGGAGCAGGTGCAGCGAGGAAACAGCCAGAGAACCTCTGACTAGCATCTTGGGTTGTTTTCTTTTGCTTAAGAGCATCCAAGCCTAAGTATATCACCCACTATATGTATATATATAAGTAGACTATCCACTATATATAGAGAGAGATAGATATAATCTGTATATATATACAGATTATATCTATCTATATACATTATATATACAGATTATATATATATAATCTGTATATATAAGAAAGTTATGAGTTACAGATTATATATATATATATAATCTGTAACTCATAACTTTCTTGTTCCAGAGCAAAATGAGGTAAATATGACTCTGCCATTAACTCCTTGAACCTGGGTCATTTTTTCTGAGAATGCCGTCATCTACAGCATGATGGTTCTCATGTCAAAATCAACACGCATAGTTAGTCACCATGAAGACTGTTTTATCTCATGGTAAAAATGTTTATTTAATTAAAAAATTACATTTCATACGAAAGGGTCTGTATTATTTCTTTCTCACACTGCTGTAAAGACATCACCTGAGACCGGGTAATTCATAAAGGAAAGGGGTTTAATGGACTCACAGTTCTGCATGGCTGGGGAGCCTCAGGAAACTTACAATTATGGTGGAAGGTGAAGGGGAAGCAAGTCCCTTCTTCACAAGGCAGCAAGATGGAGACAGAGAGAGAGAGAGAGAGAAGGAGAAGCAGGATAAAGAGCCGGAAACTTATCAGACAACCCAATCTCCTGAGAACTCTATCAGGAGAACAGCATGGAGGAAACCACTCCCACAATCTAATCACCTCTCACCAGACCCCTCGCCTGACACTTGGGGTTTACAATTCAATATTAGCTTTGGGTGAAAACACAGAGCCAAACCATGTCAGAATTTCTAGGTGAGAATTGGTCAATTCATAAGTTATTAGTGAAGTATCAGAAAAATAAATAGCACCAGTGTTGTTGTTATCCAGTTAATTTATAAACCATGTCAATATCCATTTTATGAGAGGTGTAGGAAAAGTGTGAGATGGATAGATAGATAGATAGATAGATATAGATAGATAGATAGATAGATCTACCAAATACAATATATATAACTATATTATATATATTACTATGTATATAATATATAGTAAGTGATATATGGTATATATATATGACATTAATTCTACCAAATACTTCACATATGTATGTGCATATATATATAATATTAGGTATGATATATATATGAAATATCAGGAGATATATATATATTTTTTATAATGTCTCCTGGGATTTAGTGTTGAATTTTTTAATATCTACACGTATTCCAGGATAAATGTTGGTGGACATCATAAAATATATTCTAATTTTTATGTGCAAGATGATCACTTTCAAACAAGGTTTAGCTACAGAAACCAGATGTATCTTTCTACCAGAAATTACTGGAAAGCACAGAGAAATTTCTTAATCACAATTTTAAGATGCTTGACACCACTCAACAAAGACAGTGATTACTAAGAGAGAGAGGAAATAAGCATAAGGAGCCCTCTGGTGAATGCAGGCTCAGATACTTCCTCAAAGGTGTTGCCAGGCTACAGTGCTGGAGTGGAAACCATGTGGATTTAGCATTAATAAAATGGAGCTGGAAACCCACGTAGGCCAAGAAGTGTGGATACCACAGGATAGCAAGTGGATTGCAGAAAACTGTCAGAGAGTGAACCCCATAGATGGCAGGAGGAACACCCAGACTTGACAGAGTGCAGATCAGTGTGTGGGAAGCAGCGAAAGTTGTACGTGAGAACACACCCTGCTACAGGAAGCTCTCCCTAAAATCCAAAGCCATGGTAAATATATGAATATACACTTACAAACTTTAAAACATACAGAAAGGCACCATAATAAAGTCAAATAAAGGAAAGGTGGGTTGGCTACATTAAAATATAAAAAGTGTATTTCTGAGCAAATAATAATACTTATGAGGGGAACAATTTTATTCTACCATGGCAAATGATTTCAGAGAACAACATTCGAAATGCTTATGGCCCTAATGAGGAAGCTTCAGAAAAGTACATGAATAGAGTTATTACCAGAGTGGTAGTACCAGAGCCCTCAGCTTTCTGATGAAAACTGATTACCATTATGAAAGCTAAGTATTATAAGCTTATTATTATTAATACTAATTATTATTAATTATAATATTATATAATTATTATAATATTATTATGAAAGCTTATTATTATGAAACTGATACTCTAGAGCCCTAAGCTAAGTGTTATTACCAGAGTCCTCAGCTTTCCGATGAAACAACAACGTCTGATAAAAATTGTAATAACCCAAACATATAAATTCAATTCAAATTATTCTAAGGATGCACAGTAAATAGAAATCATTGATTGATAAAATCTGCTGCTATAGACTGAATGTTTATTTCCCCCCTCAGGCATATGTTGGAATTCTAACCCCAATGTGATGGTGTTACGAGGTGGGGTCGTTGGTAAGTGAATGGGTCACCTTTGGAAGATGACTAGGCCCCATCCACCCTCATGAATGGAATCAGTGCCCTTGTTAGAGACTCCAGAAAGCTCCCTCTCCTCTTCCACCAGGTGAGGGAAAAGTAGAAAGATGGTCAACTATGAAGGAGAAAGTAGGTTCTCACCAGATACCAGTTTTAAAGCATGTTGGCCTTGCACTTGCTGACCTTCAGAATTGTGACAAATACATTTATGTTTGATCTGAACCACCCAGACTATTCTCCTACA
Organism: Pan paniscus; assembly: GCF_029289425.2. Taxonomy (NCBI): domain Eukaryota; kingdom Metazoa; phylum Chordata; class Mammalia; order Primates; family Hominidae; genus Pan; species Pan paniscus. Next base: position 107,426,257 of record NC_073264.2, on the reverse strand, counting down.
GCAGCTAAAACATCAAGTCTCAGCTAGGGCAGTGAGGGCCCACAATACTTGAGAGATGAGCATCACCCTCTCCTTTCCAGCTCAGGATGACAGAAGCTTGATCTCGGGCTGAACTGACAAGCAGAGAGTCCTTCCTCTCCCCCAGATCGCAGTTGAGGCCGTGGTGTCAGATCTCTGTGGTTGAGAGTGAATTCCAGTCTGTGATTTCATGGATGCCTGTCTTCATCTAGTTCCACTTATGAGACAGAGATTCCATGCTATGTGTTATAGGCCAAGAATAGAGGAACCCCAATTATTCCCACCCAGCTCACCTGTAGGGCAGAGGATCTGGAGAGCTTTCTGGGTGAGGCACAAAGAGACTGTATGAGTCCACCCCTCACATACAGTTTCCTGTACTTAAAGCAGAGGTGTCCCTCTGACACAGATGAACCCTTTCTTCCGCACCAAGGCAGAGGCGGTTATATTTTTACAGTGGCAGACAGAGGGCATAAAAACAGAAATGCAGAGCTCTCTCTAATGGATGTGACTTTATTTGCAGTAAAAGGACAATAATTTCAACCCTAGGTTTTTTCTAAAATATTATAAATATTTATGGTAAGTTATTAATAGAAAGCTGGTGGCTTCATGAGAGCAACACATTAAACAGGAATCCACTCATTTCAGCAGACAGAAGGAGAAAAACCATAATTTAGGAATAATGAGCCGGGCACTGTGGCACTGCCTGTGCTTCCATCCACTTGGGAGTCTGATGTGAGAATAACACTTGAGCCCAGGATTTCAAGGCCAACCTGAAAACGTAGCTAGACCCCATTTAGTAAAATAAATAACATTTTGGGGTCAGGACAAAGTTCAAAAACTGCCCCTGAAATGAAGCCCAAATTTAATTGTGTAACACTGTGGATTAATGGATGACACAACAGTGTCACCATGCCTGCTGTGAGTGCAGTGTAACACTTGGATGACATACGAAGAGATACAGACACCCAAACAGAGACATCAGACAGTGAAGCTGGCAAAGGCTGCACTGCAGAGCGTCAGGCTTTTTATGGAAACCGTGTGTACATCTGGAACTGCACCTGGGAATGACGACATCAACCCTTTAATAGTGTCGGGGAAAGAGACGTCACTGAAATAGACAAACTAAGGGACTTAAGAAATAAATAGAGCCATTGTTTTTACCAATACACCAGAGCATTTTGGGTGATCACTATTCAGAGTTTCTGAATTGTGTTACCTAACTGTCATTCAGAAAATAATTATGAGATACACAAAGAAAAAAATAATGTCACGAATGTACAGGAAAATTTCCAGAAAACACAAACTGTCTTTGAGTTGGTACAGATTTTGGACTTAACAAATGGAGACTTCAAAACAATTATTATAAAAATGCACAAATCACAAAGGAATACTATCCTAGAAAAGTTAAGGAAGGTATGATGACAGTATCTCACCAAAAAGCTAATATCAATAATGAGAGAAGGTTTTTGAAAGAAAGTTATAGACACTCTAAAGTTAAAAATACAGTAATTCAAAACTATATGTCAGAGGTGATAAGCAGTATATTTGAATCTAAAAAGAAAAAAAAAGCACACTTAGATATATATTAGTAGATATGCTATATTCAAAGAATAGTGAAAATTGCAATAAAATGAAATAAGCATAACATAAAAGGTGGACCCTGCTAGATGAATCAACATACGCTTAGTGTGAATACCAGCATGAGAAGAGAGAAAGAAATATGTCACAGAAATATGTCATAATATAATGACAGATAATTCCATGATTTTTATGATAAATACTAATATACACATTGAAGTATGAATAGCTCAACAAACTCAAGGTAAAATAAGTTATAAGAGATCCTCAACAAAACACATTATAATAAAACATTTTACAGAAAAACTACTGAGAAAATCTTGAAGGCAGTGAGAGAAAAACAACTTCTCATATACAAGATGATTCTATCAACAGCTGATTCCTCATCAATAACAGCAAATGCTAAAAGGCAGCAGGATGACATATTTTTCCCTTTGTATCCCATTTTATCCTCAAAGGCCACCTGCATGCAAAGTAGAACAGTCTTACAAGAAAATCACAGCCCTAGTGTTCTTCTCTCAAGGAGCCCGGCTATGGACCTAATGGTGCCCTCCCCAAAGTCATAAGTATAATTCCCAACCTGCAATGTTACAGTATTTGGAAATGAGACTTTCGAAAGTGATAGAGTTTGAATATTTGTCCTCTCCCAAGGTCATGTTGAAATGTAATCACCAATGCTGGAGGTGGGACCTGGTGGGAGGTATTGGATAATAGAGGCAGATCCCTCAAGAATGGCCTATGCAATCCATGTGGTGATGAGTGAATTTTCTGTCAGTTCGCATGAAGTCTGGTTGTTTAGAAAAGTCTGGAGCCTCCTCCATCTCTTCTCTTGCCCTTTCTTGGCCCCATCTCTTCTCTTGCCCCTTCGCTTGTCATGTAATGCACCTGTGTGCCTGCTGCCTCTTTGCCTTCCGCAATGGTTATAAACTTTCTGAGGCCCTCACAAAGCCGATGCTGGCACCACACTTATTGTAAAGCCTAGCAAATGGAGAGCCAAAATGAAACCTGTTTTATTTATAAATTTTCCAGCCTCAGGTACTCTTTCCTAGCAATGCAAGCACACAGTAACACAGAAAATTGGTATCAAGAAGTGGAGCATTGCTATAAAAAATATGTGAAAATATGGACGCAGCTTTGGAACAGGATAACCGTCAGGGATTTGGAGGGTTTGGAGGGCTCAGAAAAAGTCAGGAAGATAAAGAACAGTTGGGAAAGTTTTAGAGACTGGTTAAATGGTTTGACCAAAATGATGAAATAAATATGGACAGTGAAGTCAAGGCAGAGAATGCCTCAAATGTAAATGAGAAAGTTATAGGGAAGTGAAGTAAAGATCGCCTGTCAAGCAAATCACTTGACTGCGTTATGTTCATGTCCTGGGGATCTGCGCAAGTTTGAACTTACGAGTGATGACTTAGGGTATCTGACAGAAAAAAAATTGTCAGTAGCAAAGCATTCAAGATGGAGTCTGTCTGCTTCTAACAGTCTAAAATCAGGTGCAGAAGTGAATAAATGACTTAAAGTTGGAACTTCTATTTAAAAGAGAAGTGGAACATGGAAGTTTAGAAAATGTACAGCCTGGTTCTCTGGTAAAGAAATAATCCAGTTACACTGTGAAGCAACCGCTGGCTAGAAAGATTAGCTTGACTAAAAAGGAGCTGACTGTGGTAATCCGAAACAATAGGAAAATAGCCTTGAAGTCAATTCAGAAATCTTTGAGGCCAATTCTCTCATTACAGGCTTAGGTATAGGAGCAGAGAATGTTTTTGGGGGTGAGACCAGCCAGTGCTCAAAGGTACAGCTCGGTTCACCACGTCTGATGGTGCAAGCTGTGATCCTTGGTGGCTTTCATGTGGCATAAAGCCTGGGTCTGCACAGTATGCAAGAGTCAACATGGCTTGGTGGCTGGCCTCTAGATTTCAGGGGATGTGTGAGAAAGGCTAGGTGCCAGAAATGAGCCTACCTCAGGGTCAGAGTACACACAGAGTAATTTTTCCAGGGCAATGCTGAGGTGAAATGAAGAGTTAAATCCCCCAAAAGAGATCCCCACGAGAACACTGTGTAGTGGAGCTGTGGAGAGAAGGTCACTGGCCCTCTAGAACCCAGAATGGAAGATCCAATAGCAGCTTGTGCCCCAAGCCTAGAAACGCTGAAGGCACTCAACTCTAAATTGTGACAGCAGCCGTGTTGGCTGCACTGAGAAAAGTCACATAAGCGGTTTTGCTCTCAGACTTGCGAGCCCATAATTGCACCGGCTGCAAGATGTGGAGTCACTGGTCACTTTGGAGGCTTAAGATCGAGCGCCTGTCCTGCTAGGTTTTAGGCTTGCATAGAGCCTGTTACTCATTCATTTGGCAAGTTCCTCTCTTTTAAAATGGAGATGTTTACCCAATGTCCGCACCAACATTGTACCTTTGAAGTAAATAAGTTCTTTCTAATTTTACAGGCTCACAGATGGAAGAAATGTGGGCATGAATCTCAGACAAGACTTTGGACTTTAATGGTGAAACAAGTTCAGATTTAAGGGGTAGATTTCGAGGGGTGGGTATTGGGAAGAAAATGATTCCATTTTGCAGTTGAGAAAGATATAAGATTTTGGGTGATAAGAGTTATGTGGCTTCTATGTATGTCCATTCAAAATCTCATGTTTGACTGTTATCCCCAATGTTGGTTGGGGTTTTGCATTACGGGGGCGGATTCCTCATGAGTGGCTTAGCGCCATCCACTTGGTGATGAGTGAGTTCTCACATAGTTAGATCACTCAGGATCTGATTGTTTAAGGGAGACTTGGATCTCCCCCTTTCCTTCTTGCCCCTGCTCACCATGTGACACTCCTGCTTCCCCTGTGCCTTTTACCAGAAATATAAGGTTTTTGAAGCCCTCACCAGAAGCAGATAGCAGAACCACACTTCCTGTACAGCCTTCAAAACACTCAGCCAAATTAGAATTTATTTTTTATAAATTTCTCATCCCCAGGAATACCTTTATAGCAATTAAGGAATTTCCATGAGAAAGAAAGTACTGAGTTTTAAAGGAGATGATGAGGGTGAAACATCAGAATGAAATTACTGACCTCATAAGTAAAGACACCAGACAGTCTCTCTCTCTCTCTCTCTCTTTATTTCTCTCTCTCTCTATCTCTCTCTCTCTCTCTCACACACACACACACACACACATGCCCTACAATGAAAAGATCATATGATCAAGTAACAATATGATGGCTGCTCTGAGCCAAAAGTAGAAGCCTCAAACTAAAACTATCTTGTCAGCATCTTGATCTTGGAGTTCACAGCACTGATAAATGAAGTAAAATTAATGTTGCATGAGTCACCAAATATGATAGTTTGTAATGGCAGCTTAAACTGATGAAAGAAAATTTGGGGTTAAGAACTGGAATTCTGACGTTACAATTATTTGAACATTGTGAAAGTAGCTTGGAATTGGGTAATGTGTAACAGGATGGGTACCTTTGACATACATGAACAAATTTGCATATTGAGGGTCATGCTGATAGACAGAAATGAGTGGTTTTGGAAAATGGAGCAATAGTCATCCTTATCATAAAGTTTTTTTAAAAAAACTTGGCTGGGCAGTGATATAATATTTAGTGAAAGAGAAGTTGTGAGTAGTGAGAAATTGTGAGTAGCTGAGAATAGTTCTAAGTAAAGTGTTGAAGATATTTTGCTTGATTCCTCCTGAGTGCTTAAAATAAGTGAGGTAGATAAATTAAAATCAGAAAAAAATAAAAGAAAAAAATACAAAAGCTGAGGGCTTAGAAAATTCTCAACCTATCCATATGGCAAAAATCAGAAACTGTATTCTACAAAGAACACTGAGTATATGGCTCAAATATCACTCAGTAAGAAGCTTAAGATACTCTATGAAAAGAAACATGTCAGGTTTTAATGAATGAGAATTGACCTGAGACAAATTTGATGAAAACTGTTAGATTTTTCAGATGTAAGAGCCTGGAATAATAGAGCTACTTGGCTGCAAATGTACACGATTCTTCTGGAAGGGAGAAAAATAAGCTTTAAATTTATTTAGAAACCATCAGACCACTGCCTTTATTTCAACAGACCAGAAAGCCTGTTTCTAAAATGTTGAGGAAGAAACCACCCAACAGAGGCTTGGGTTGGGAGCACCCAGCAAGCCCTGTGTGTAGGGCTGCATAAGGCCTTTGACGTGGGAGCTGGGCCTAGCCGTGCCTCAGGAGCAGTGCCTCTGCCTGTAGCCTTGGAGCTGATTCTGCTGCCCCAATAAGCTGAGAAGGAAAAAGAATGTTTCAGAGAAGATTACAGTAGAGGCTTAAAGCGTATGGCAATTTGTTTTCCTATGCATTGTATTTGCTGGAGACAAACCACCCATTTTACCCCCTATTTTTTTCTTTGGCAATGAAGCTTTCTATTCTATGCCTAATTCAACAGGACACAGCGGAGGTCGTATCCAGTTTGACAAGATTCAGCACGAAAGGTTCCTATCACCTGTGCCGGATGCATCACTGATATGCGGCCACCAGTTTCTTAGGTTCATATCACTTTAAGGGACCAAATACAAACATCAATAGCATATGTCATTCTTAAACTGCAGAAATGGTGTCGAAGAAGAATGTGGAGATAAGAGAGCAGGAGGAATTGTGAAAATCCAGATAACATCTTCTCTTCTAGAGTGGAAGGTACACTAGTAATTTTATGAAACAATAAAATAGATGAAATGTGTCGTCATCATGGATTGTCTCACAGTGGCAGTGCACAAATAAATTTCTAAAAATTCCATAAGGTAGGTGTGATGGATGAGGCTTATTTCCACACAGGGAGCCCATAAATACCCAGATAAGTAAAAAATCCAACACCTGGAACGAAAAATGCCTCATCTTGACATCACAAACCCATCTCAGTAAGTCCGAGGAGTAATGTGGAAATGAAACGGAAAATTCACAAACACATTTATTGTGAAATTTTTAGCACATGTTTGAACATTAAAACAGAATTGTCCACAATTTTAGGAAAACCACCCCATAACAATGAGTCACTACACTCATAGAAACAACACTGAGTCAACAGAGTTCTAACTGTCAGCAGGTCAGTACTGAGGCCTCAGGAGAATCAAGGCTCTAGGGTACATTTTACAGAACCCAGAATTGAGCCACACAATCTATAGCCAAATGATCTTTGACAATCTTAACAAAAATTAACAAAAATATACACCAGAAAAAGGACACCCCATTCAATAAATGGTGCCGGGGAAATGGAAATGAACATGCAGAAGAACAAAACTAGACCCCTACCCTCAACATATACATACTCAACACAAAATGAATTAAAGACTTAGATATAGTACCTCAAAATATAAATGTACTCAAATAAAATACCAGGACAACTCTTCTGGGCATTGGCCGAGGTAAAGAATTCATGACTAACACCCCAAAAGCACACCCAAGAGAAAAACCGACAAATGAGACTTAATTAACCTAAAGAGATATTTCACAGCAACAGAGTGAACAGGCAAGTTGCAAAATGACAGAAAATTTTTGCACACCTTGCCCGTGACAAGGAACTAATTTGAAGAAATTACAAGGAATTAAACTATACAACGACAACAGGAAGAAGAATCAAATAACCCTATTAAAATGAGCAAAGGACATGAGTAGACATTTCCAAAGAACACATACAAATGGATAATAAATACGTAAACAATGCTCAACATCACTAACCATCGGGGAAATGCAAATTAAAACTACAATAAGATATTATCTTACAAAAGCCACAGTGACTATTATTAAAAACTCAAAAGTATCAGATGTTGGTGAGGATGGAAGGTAACAGGAACTCATCGACACTGTGGATGAGGATGTGGACGAGGACAGCCTCTATGGAGAATGGTATGGAGTCTTCCCAAAACACTGGAAATAGAACCGCCATTTGATCCAGCAATCCCACTACGGGGTAACTACCCAAAGGAAAATAAATCATTACTTCAAAAAGATATCCATGCTTCTATGTTTACCACAAAATTATTCTTAATAGCACACATGTCAACCTGAGTGTCCACCAACAGATGATTTTATAAAAGAACATAGCACGTATGCACAATTCATTACTAGTCAACCACAATAATAAATGAAACTGTGTCTTTTGCAGCAAGACGCCTAGAACTGGGGACAATATAATTAGTGAACTAACTCATAAACAGAAAGTCACATGTCACACATTATTATTTATAAGTGGGAGGTAACAACGTGTCCACAAGGATATGGAGAGAGAAATGACGGACACCGGAGACTTAGAAGGATGGGAGGTGGAAGGTGGGAGCATGAGGAGACATTACCTAGTGGGCACAATGTACATTATTTGGGTGATAGTACACTAAAAGCCAAGACCACTATGGAATATATCCATGTGCAAAAGTTGCACTCATAGCGCTTAAATTTATACAAATAAATGTACAAACAAAAAAATTAAAAATATAAAATAATTAACAGTTGACCAATGATCTTAAAATTAAAATTTAGACCTGGCATGGCGGCTCACGCTTGTAATCCCAGCACTTTGGGAGGTCAAAGCAGGTGGATCATGAGGTCAGGAGTTTGAGACCAGCCTGGCCAACATGGTGAAACCCCATCTACTAAAAATACAAAAATTAACCAGACGCAGTGGCAGGCACCTGTAAGCCCAGCTACTCGGGAGGCTGAGGCAGGAGAATTGCTTGAACCCAGGAGGCGGAGGTTGCAATGAGCCGAGATCATGCCACTGCACTCTAACCTGGGTGACAGAGCAAGACTGCGTCTCAAATAAAATAAAATAAAATGTAAAAAATGATCAATAAATGAAATTACTATCAGTTGAAACTCATTAAATTTAAAGACGTTTTCTACTCAAGTAACTATAAGAACATGAATGTCAAGTTTTAGACGGGAAACTATTTTCAAATCAGATAACCAAAAATTAAATTGTAATAAGAACTCTCAGGACTCAACTGTGAAAAAAGAAAGAAACAACCCATGGATAAAATAGGCAAAGGTTTGTGCAGACATTTCATCAGATAAGATGTGCAGATCACACATAAGCATATAAACAGGCTCTTAACAAGATTTTCCATTAAAGGAATTCAAATCAAGCCCACAATGAGACACCACTATACACTTTTTAGAATGACTGAAATTAAGAAGAAATACAGGTAATACCAATGCTGATGAGCATACCAAGTTCCTAGTGTCTACGACATTGTTAATGGGAATGCAAAATGAAACAGCTACTCTGGAAAATAATTTTTAGTTTTTTCTACAATCAAACATGCCCTTAACACATGACCTAAATATCCCACTCTTGAATTTTGCTTCAGAGAAATACAATCTTATATTCACACAAAACCTTTATTCAGATATTCAAGATATTGTGTGTGTGTGTGTTAGAAACTAAAAATAACATAAATGTCTCAAAATCTGAATGGGTGAAAAAACTAGGAAGCAACTATAAATTGAATACCATCAGCAATAAAAAATATCAAATGATCGATTCACAAACCATTACAGTTGAACTCCAGGCATTATGCTAAGTGAGAGAAGCCAGTCTCATAGATCAAAGGGACACAGCTGTAAGCACCACGGTCATCCTCAGGTGTCAGTGGTTTGGGCTGGGCTCTCTCTGTCTCTTTGCTGACCAGACCCAGATGTTGAGCTCTGCCACTTGCAGATGGAAAATCCTATTTTCAACCATGCACTCAGGTTTGAATTACTTCACAGACTGACCAAACAAACATGGGCTCCACTGAAGAGTGTCTGGCATTTGTTTCAACCAAAAGAGAACTTTCCCCAGCTCTCCCATGTCCTTGGTTCTCTCCTGCAAGCCAGCAGCCCTGCAGTGTAGCCTGCATCTCCCATGCATCCACCCATCTCCTTCCAAGGGCCTTCCACCACACCCTCTGCCGTTTTTGTTTTTTTTTTTTGACATTTAAAGATATTCTAATTGTTTTATTTAGATATAAGTCACATATAGTAAAATTCTCCTTTTTTAGGTGTACAGATCAAGAATTTTTTTTTTAAATTTTTTATTATATTTTAAGTTTTAGGGTACATGTGCACAATGTGCAGGTTAGTTACATATGTATACATGTGCCATGCTGGTGCGCTGCATCCACTAACTCGTCATCTAGCTTTAGGTATATCTCCCAGTGCTATCCTTCCCCCCTCCCCCCACCCCACCACAGTCCCCAGAGTGTGATATTCCTCTTCCTGTGTCCATGTGTTCTCATTGTTCAATTCCCAACTATGAGTGAGAACATGCGGTGTTTGGTTTTTTGTTCCTGCGATAGTTTACTGAGAATGATGATTTCCAATTTCATCCATGTCTCAAACAAATTTACAAGAAAAAAACAAACAACCCCATCAAAAAGTGGGTGAAGGACATGAACAGACACTTCTCAAAAGAAGACATTTATGCAGCCAACAGACACATGTAAAAATGCTCATCATCACTGACCATCAGAGAAATGCAAATCAAAACCACGATGAGATACCATCTCACACCAGTTAGAATGGTGACCATTAAAAAGTCAGGAAACAACAGGTGCTGGAGAGGATGTGGAGAAATAGGAACACTTTTACACTGTTGGTGGGACTGTAAACTAGTTCAACCATTGTGGAAGTCAGTGTGGCGATTCCTCAGGGATCTAGAACTAGAAATACCATTTGACCCAGCCATCCCATTACTGGGTATGTACCCAAAGGATTATAAATCATGCTGCTATAAAGACACATGCACATGTAAGTTTATTGCGGCATTATTCACAATAGCAAAGACTTGGAACCAACCCAAATGTCCAACAATGATAGACTGGATTAAGAAAATGTGGCACATATACACCATGGAATACTATGCAGCCATAAAAAATGATGAGTTCATGTCCCTCCGCTGTTTTTGAGAGCACTGGCAGGCTTTCAATTTTTCCACATTCTGTTGTTACTGAAGCTAGGATGTTTAGGACTTATTAAGATCATATTTTATGACTGAATTCCATTGCCCCCTCTCTCCTGGGACAGAGCTCCTAAACAAGGTTCTGCAGGGGTAGACAAAGTTGAGCTGTTTTATTCCTCAGCCTAGGAGCTGAGCGCTCAGTGGAGGGTCGGGCAGGAGCTTCCCACCTTCTCAGCACTTCGGTTATGGTGGGGTGGAACCTCTGCCATAGGACAGAGCTAGAAACCAGAGACCCAACGTTCCCAGTGGCACTGGACCCAGGGCAGAACCTCCATCCATGAGTGGGGCTCCTTGGAAGAAGTGAGTCTCTGGCTCTCAGTAGCTCTCGTCCAGCACTGAACTTCAGCATCATGTGCTGTGTGCAGGGTCAGAGGGCCAACGTACTGGCCCCTGGGGAAGAGTTTCCTCTGGTGGGAGTTGGCAGAAGGTGTCCTGTCTTCTTGGCTGCATCTGTCCGCAGTGGAGTTTACATCATGCTGAGCTGGGATGTGGAAGGAAGGAAGAGCATCTTAGATAAAATATGATGACTGGTCTTACTGAGTTTTCTAGATTTTCTTAAATAAATATTTCTTCACTTGCTTTATGCTGTTAGATCCTTTCCAAACCCTGTAATTTTTCAAAATAATTTTCACTGGTCTCATGAGGGCATGGATTCATTGAGCCCCTCATGCTGTCAAAGAGAAATAGAACATTTTTTTCACTTTTTCAAGAACATCCATGGGTTATAAAATAATTAGTTGACATTTCTTCCAACACTTTACAGATACCATCAACTTTCCTCTTGCTTGTGAGGTTTTAACCAGAAGAATGCTGTCATCATCTTTTCTGTTCTTTTGGAAGGAATGCCCCCTCTACTTACCTCCACTTGCCTGCATATATTTCTATTTGTCTTTGCTTTTCAGCAGTTTTAATAAGATTTACCTAAATGTGTGTGGGGGAAGCAGGGGGTATTATTCTGTTGTTCTGTGTTCTCTGAGATGCATGGATTCACAGTTTACTCTGTCTCCATTTTGGGGAACACAGTTAGAAAAAATGTCAGTATGAGCCCAGAAACAAGCTTCCCTGAAGGGGGAACAGGACCACCTGGGGGCGCTCAGGACCCACTGAGCACAAGAGCCAGCCCCAGGGCAGGTGCAGACGGGGGTTAAGCTCTGGTTTCCTGTCAGCCCTGTGGCTTCCTCTCCATAAAACAGTTTCCTCTGGGGCACTTCTCTGGATTCCTTATCCTGTTCTTCCTGTTCTTCCTGAAGAAGAAACATTTGTCGTAACAAGAGAAAAATTTTCTCACACGCACCAAAGGCAGAGTCACCTACAGTCACTTATTCCTGTTTCTCAATGTGAATAAATTATCAATGATTCTGAATTTAATCAGCTAAACCTATTAAAGGTGTGGTGTTTAACTCAACACTGCCGCCAGCTCAACAGAACTCCAAGGGTCAGTGAGCAGTAGGCAGGATAAAGTGCATGCCGGGCACTGGGGCAGAGGGAGTTAGCATCCAGTGCAAGAGAAGAAAGGCCCCGTGGTGGTCACTGTCAGGACTTCAAGCCCATAGTTCCAATTGTAGGTGACCACATTCAAAAGAAGAGAGACCTCACCAATGATTAGTGTGGATGTCAAGTCTGATAGTGCCACACTCACACCTCAGGTGATTATGAAAAGATTTACCAACTCTACTATTGTCTGCTGAGAGCAGCACAGGCCTCTCAAGAAATTCCAAACTGGAATTTCCTCAATGGAACAGGAAAGGAGGCTGGCTCAGGGCTTTATAATGATTTGGTGGTGGGGTCGGCGGGGGGCATTTCTACTCAGGAGAAGGAGCTTGTGTGATTTAAACCTCACACTGGCATCAGATGAGGGAGCTTCTGTGATTTCTGACTAGATTTCCCATATGTGGGGGACAAGGGAGAAGAAGAATAAACCTTAATTTATCAGCAGCAAGCACCAAAATAGGACCTGACACTTTATTCTCCCTAGCAGCTTAAGAAAATGAGTGAAAAAGAGAGATGAGGGTCCACTGTGCATGAAAAGCAAACAGATCTAAAGACAATAAAAATTTTTATTACGGTAAGCACATAATAAAAAGAAAGAGAAGAAGGAATGAGACAGGCAGGGGTGCTGAATCAATGTCCTGGGTGGGGCCTTTTCATTATCCACAGTCATCAGTTTATTCTGAAGGTCTCAGGTCAGCTTCCTGCTTCAAACTATCACAGGCCCTTATAGAGTATATAAAAATCCTTATAGGATATCCACAGTTTGTCATACTTTACTAGAGTAGTCTAATAATTAGATGAAGTTCTAAATTTAATATTCAGTTGTAATAAATATTAAAAAATACCACAATCTACAAATTAGGAAACCGAGACTATATTTTTATCAAGGGTTACAGCCATCCCATATGCTGGAAAGCATAGTTTTGGTAAAGATGAAAGACAGGCACTCCCAAGAAGAAGGGGTTGGGCAGAAGCTTTATGCTGAACTGTTTGGCTAAACAGACTTAATCAACAGGTTACAAGAGGGGCTACTGATGTTCATGGAGGTGGTGCTGACACAGGCATACTGAACACACATGCATTTAACATGTGACCCCTGTTCAATTGCCAGTGGTGACTTAGCATTTAAATTCATTACAGTCAGGCCCTATATGCAAACAGCAGAAGCAGAGACACAAAGGCACTCAGGGTGCAGACTCTCAGGGTGCAGACTCTGTAAACGGCCAGAGCCAGGCCATGATCAGTGGCCTCTGATCAGGAAAAAGATCCTGATAGCAAATGTTCAATCAAAGCTATGGTTATGGCTTGTGGAACAGGGGTTCAGTTCAGCAGGGGATGGGCTGCAATTGTCTTCATAGTGCTTGTCTCAGTGCCAGTGCTTACTGAGCCACTAGAGAAAAGAAATAACCTATTGGCAGTTAGAACATAGTTTATCTTCTAAGTGTAGAAGTGAGTGGCAAAATCCTTGCCTGGCAAGGCCTTAGGTCTTGTTTATAATTTGACATCTTACTGCCACTGTTCTGTCAGTCTTATAATCTCTATTTTAACATGAGTGTTGGCCACTGCTGCGTCTAAACCACAAAGGGGAGTAGGTATAACAAGGCGTGTCTGATCTCTTGTTTAGTCATGGCTGGAAAGAGTTTTTAGATTTTTAGGGGGTTCCCTAGGCCAAGAGATGGACTATTTAATCAGTTGTGGGTTTTAGGGATTTATTTTTAGGTTACAGTTTATAAATATGAACCCAACTATTGACTTTCTGCAATTTCACTGCTATGTTGTGGTTAAAAGTACCTGGTAAAATTCCTTCCAAAGTGGTTCAAGAGCAATATTCCACCCTGATGTTTCTTACAATAGATATGATTCCCTGCTTTAACGTTATTAGAGGTTACTGAAAAGATGTAGGGAAATGATGGTTTAATTTGTTGATGAATAGTGTGGGTAAAATGCAGTCATCACTTTCAATACTTTGTCATGCATGCATGTAATAGGACAGAGGTGAGCATTGTGGGTAAATCTCTAAATGTATGGTCCTTCCAGCTACCAAATAACAGGCTAACAACTGATGTCTCCCTGAGGGTGTTAACTATAAGCCTCTCTTGCTAGGGAGAGAAACTTTGGCCAAGGAAGTTCAAGATTTTCTTAAGGTTTGGACAATTTTAGTTTAAGGATGACAATTTTCTTCAACATTTTCAGAAGATTGTGGATGGGACGGATGCTGTGTTGTATACATAATGCTAATGCCTTCCATATTTAGATAATATTATAAACCCCCGACTGATAAGACTGCTTGCTTGGTGTGATGACCCACTATGATATGTACACTTTCAGTTGTTATGCTATGTCATTTTCCTTCAGGTTTTTACTTTCCAAGTTATATTAGTCAGGCCTCTAAAATGTAGGAGTGCATCTAAAATTTATTATTTTGTTGTGCATTTTTACATGTTCCAGAAGGTGGGAGAAATTTCTTTGTGTGAAGAGCATCCCAAAGTCAGGCACTCCTCTAGAACACGTGTTTAATCCTTGTCTTTGGCTTACTGATGAGCTCTGTTGACTGCAATAACTTCTGCCATCTGGGCTGACTTTGCATCATGTAGAGGAACAAATTCTGAATGAAAGTTTGCTCTACCCAATTGAGTGCATAACCTCATTTCATTACTGATGTATAATGCATCAGAGATGATATTAGATCAAGGAATTCAATGGGAATCTAAAAGATGTAAACAAATTTTCATAATTTAGATAAAATTACTGTGAGCACACTGCTGCTATTCAGCCGTCTCCTATCACACTGAATCCACACTAACTTTGACCTAAAAGTTACCACTTGTTCTAATGTTCAGATATGTTATTTTTATTGTAATGTCTCTAGATGATTACGTGTGGCTATGTTGGCCATCAGTAAAGGAAAGCTATTTTAACCGAATGAAAATGAGAGAAAGCACAACCTCATGTAATGAAAGTCAGGACATGAGTGTCTCCAGGCTTTTGTGTTTCAAGAGTTCATGCACCCAGGGATTTCTCTTCTTAATTGTACACAGAGCAACACCCAAAATGTTCACTTCCTCTCCCATTGACTCTTATCATCTGTTTCTATGTCAGTTAGCTTTGAATTTTTGACCCCAGCTGCATCCAAGTAGCTGCAAATAAGCATGATTTCATTCTTCTTTATAGCTGCATAGTATTCCACTGTGTATAAGAACCATGTTTTCTTTATCCAGTCTATAACTGATAGAAATTTAGGTTGACTCCATGTTTATGGTACTGTGAATTGCACAGTGATACACACGTGAGTGGATGTATATTTTTGTTACAATAATTTGCTTTCTTTTGGGCATATAGCCAGTAATGAGATTGCTGAGGGGAATGGTAGGTCTGTTTTAAGTTATTTGAGAAATCTCTAGATTGATTTCCACAGTGCTTTGGCCAAGTTACATTTTCACCAAACGTATGTAAGTGGCACTTTTCTCTATAGCCTTGCCTGCATCTGTTAATTTCTGATCTTCTAGTGATAGCAATTCTGACATGTGTTAGATAGTATGTGATTGGGTTTTGATTTACACTTATCTGATGATTGAGGATGCTGAGAATTTTTGTATGTTAGTTGGCCACTTCTATGTCTGTATTTGAGAAGTTTCTGTGCACGTCCCTTCCCCATTTTTAATGGGGTTATTTGATTTATGCTGCTGATTTAAGTTCCATATAGATTACTGCCTTGCACACATGGAGAAAGCCAATATTGAAAACCAAATAGAAAAACATAATCACTTGTAGGTATAGACATACTGAATTTGGAATGGTCATGGCTTGCATGTTGGTATTGAAATGGGACAGAAACTTTGGAAAATGGTCTTCACAGAAAACCTCATACACAAGTGTACCTAATGTCACCACTTACAGTAGTCGAATGGAGAATACAACTCAAGTGCCCATCGACTGCCATAGGGACGAAGACGCCGCGGTGTGTCTGTGTGTCTCTAACCCACAGGGACGAAGACGCCGCGGCGCGTCTGTGTGTCTCTAACCCACAGGGACGACGACGCCGCGGTGTGTCTGTGTGTCTCTATCCCACAGGGACGAAGACGCCGCGGCGTGTCTGTGTGTCTCTAACCCACAGGGACGAAGACGCCGCGGCGCGTCTGTGTGTCTCTAACCCACAGGGACGAAGACGCCGCGGCGTGTCTGTGTGTCTCTAACCCACAGGGACGAAGACGCCGCGGTGTGTCTGTGTGTCTCTATCCCACAGGGACGAAGACGCCGCGGCGTGTCTGTGTGTCTGTAACCCAAATGAATGAAGATGCCGCAGTGTGTCTGTGTGTCTCTAACCCACAGGGACGAAGACGCCGCGGTGTGTCTGTGTGTCTGTAACCCACAGGGACGAAGACGCCGCGGTGTGTCTGTGTGTCTGTAACCCACAGGGACGAAGACGCCGCGGCGTGTCTGTGTGTCTCTAACCCACAGGGACGAAGACGCCGCGGCGTGTCTGTGTGTCTCTATCCCACAGGGACGAAGACGCCGCGGCGTGTCTGTGTGTCTCTAACCCACAGGGACGAAGACGCCGCGGCGCGTCTGTGTGTCTCTAACCCACAGGGACGAAGACGCCGCGGCGCGTCTGTGTGTCTCTAACCCACAGGGACGAAGACGCCGCGGTGTGTCTGTGTGTCTGTAACCCAAATGAATGAAGATGCCGCGGTGTGTCTGTGTGTCTCTAACCCACAGGGACGAAGACGCCGCGGTGTGTCTGTGTGTCTCTAACCCACAGGGATGAAGACGCCGCGGTGCGTCTGTGTGTCTCTAACCCACAGGGACGAAGACGCCGCGGTGTGTCTGTGTGTCTCTATCCCACAGGGACGACGACGCCGCGGCGCGTCTGTGTGTCTCTAACCCACAGGGACGAAGACGCCGCGGTGTGTCTGTGTGTCTCTATCCCACAGGGACGAAGACGCCGCGGCGCGTCTGTGTGTCTCTAACCCACAGGGACGAAGACGCCGCGGTGTGTCTGTGTGTCTCTATCCCACAGGGACGACGACGCCGCGGCGCGTCTGTGTGTCTCTAACCCACAGGGACGAAGACGCCGCGGTGTGTCTGTGTGTCTCTATCCCACAGGGACGACGACGCCGCGGCGCGTCTGTGTGTCTCTAACCCACAGGGACGAAGACGCCGCGGTGTGTCTGTGTGTCTCTATCCCACAGGGACGAAGACGCCGCGGCGCGTCTGTGTGTCTCTAACCCACAGGGACGAAGACGCCGCGGCGCGTCTGTGTGTCTCTAACCCACAGGGACGAAGACGCCGCGGCGCGTCTGTGTGTCTCTAACCCACAGGGACGAAGACGCCGCGGCGCGTCTGTGTGTCTCTAACCCACAGGGACGAAGACGCCGCGGTGTGTCTGTGTGTCTGTAACCCAAATGAATGAAGATGCCGCGGTGTGTCTGTGTGTCTCTAACCCACAGGGACGAAGACGCCGCGGTGTGTCTGTGTGTCTCTAACCCACAGGGATGAAGACGCCGCGGTGCGTCTGTGTGTCTCTAACCCACAGGGACGAAGACGCCGCGGTGTGTCTGTGTGTCTGTAACCCAAATGAATGAAGACGCCGCGGTGTGTCTGTGTGTCTCTAACCCACAGGGATGAAGACGCCGCGGTGCGTCTGTGTGTCTCTAACCCACAGGGACGAAGACACCGCGGTGTGTCTGTGTGTCTCGAACTCACAGGGATGAAGACGCCGCGGTGTGTCTGTGTGTCTGTAACCCACAGGGACGAAGATGCCGCGGTGTGTCTGTGTGTCTCGAACTCACAGGGAGGAGGACGCCGCGGTGTGTCTGTGTGTCTGTAACCCACAGGGATGAAGACGCCGCGGTGTGTCTGTGTGTCTCTATCCCACAGGGACGAAGACGCCGCGGTGTGTCTGTGTGTCTCTAACGCACAGGGACGAAGACGTCGCGGCGTGCCGGTGTGTCTCTAACCCACAGGGACGAAGACGCCGCGGCGTGTCTGTGTGTCTCTAACCCACACGGACGAAGACGCCGCGGCGTGTCTGTGTGTCTCTAACCCACAGGGACGAAGACGCCGCGGCGTGTCTGTGTGTCTCTAACTCACAGGGATGAAGATGCCGCGGTGTGTCTGTGTGTCTCTAACCCACATGAATGAAGACGCCGCGGTGTGTCTGTGTGTCTGTAACCCAAATGAAAGAAGACGCCGCGGTGTGTCTGTGTGTCTCTAACCCACAGGGACGAAGACGCCGCGGTGTGTCTGTGTGTCTCTAACTCACAGGGATGAAGATGCCGCGGTGTGTCTGTGTGTCTCTAACCCACATGAATGAAGACGCCGCGGTGTGTCTGTGTGTCTGTAACCCAAATGAATGAAGACGCCACGGCGTGTCTGTGTGTCTCTAACCCACAGGGACGAAGACGCCGCGGTGTGTCTGTGTGTCTCTAACCCACAGGGATGAAGACGCCGCGGTACGTCTGTGTATCTCTAACCCACAGGGACAAAGACGCCGCGGTGTGTCTGTGTGTCTCGAACTCACAGGGATGAAGACGCCGTGGTGTGTCTGTGTGTCTGTAACCCACAGGGATGAAGACGCCGCGGTGTGTCTGTGTGTCTGTAACCCACAGGGACGAAGACGCCGCGGTGTGTCTGTGTGTCTCTAACCCACAGGGATGAAGACGCCGCGGTGTGTCTGTGTGTCTGTAACCCACAGGGACGAAGATGCCGCGGTGTGTCTGTGTGTCTCTAACCCACAGGGATGAAGATGCCGTGGTGTGTCTGTGTGTCTCTAACCCACAGGGATGAAGACGCCGCGGTGTGTCTGTGTGTCTGTAACCCACAGGGACGAAGACACCGCAGTGTGTCTGTGTGTCTGTAACCCACATGAATGAAGACGCCGCGGTGCGTCTGTGTGTCTCTAACCCACATGAATGAAGACGCCGCGGTGTGTCTGTGTGTCTGTAACCCACAGGGACGAAGACGCCGCGGTGTGTCTGTGTGTCTGTAACCCACATGAATGAAGACGCCGCGGTTTGTCTGTGTGTCTCTAACCCACAGGGACGAAGACGCCGCGGCGTGTCTGTGTGTCTGTAACCCACAGGGACGAAGACGCCGCGGTGCGTCTGTGTGTCTCTAACCCACATGAATGAAGACGCCGTGGTGCGTCTGTGTGTCTCTAACCCACAGGGATGAAGACGCCGCGGTGCGTCTGTGTGTCTCTAACCCACAGGGACGAAGACGCCGCGGTGTGTCTGTGCGTCTGTAACCCACAGGGACGAAGACGCCGCGGTGTGTCTGTGCGTCTGTAACCCACAGGGATGAAGACACTGTGGTGTGTCTGTGTGTCTGTAATGCAGCTTTAAAGAGGAGTGAAGCACTGACATAGGCTGCAACTTGGATGAGCCTTGAAAACATTGGGTGAGTGAACTGAGGGAGACACGGAAGTCTACATCCCTAATTGTCCCATTGACATGAAGCACGCAGAGCAGGAAAATCCCAGATCACAGGAGGTCAGGGGAAGGGAAACAGAGAGTAAGCACTTAATGGAGGTGAGGTTTCCTTTTCTGTGATGAAAATGTTCCCAAACCAAATAGTGGAAATGGTTGCACAGCACTGTGAATGTGTAAAGTATCACTGACCCATACACTTACCAAGGGCTGAAATGGTAAGTTTTATGTTACGTGTATCTCAACACAATAAAAATGAGTGCCACATTTTGTTTAGCATATCAACGACAATAACAGTTCAGGTAAATGCTGGATTCCTCATCACAACCAGTGTTTCCTGCTGGAGCTGGATTCAGGGGAGGGACTGGAGTGGGTTGCGTGCACAGGTCATGAAGGCAGCAAAAATTCCAACCCACTCCTCAAGAGTCCAGTCACCACCTCCAGATCTATGTCCAAAAAACAGCTCTTCCTATGGCTGAGCTACGTGAGCAACAAGCACATAACCATGTTTTTTGTTGTTGTTGTTTTGTTTTGTTTTGTTTTTAGACAGAGTCTCGCTGTGTCACCCAGGCTGGAGTGCAGTGGTGCAATCTCAGCTCACTGCAATCTCTGCCTCCTGATTTCAAGTGATTCTCCTGCCTCAGCCTCCCAAGTAGCTGAGACTACAGGCACTCACCACCACGCCCAGCTAATATTTGTATTTTTAGTAGAGACGGGGTTTCACTATGTTGGCCAGGCTGTTCTTGAACTCCTGACTTCGTGATCCACCCGCCTTGGCCTCCCAAAGTGCTGGGATTACAGGCGTGAGCCACCGCGCTCAGCCACAACCATGTATTTTTAAGCAAAAGACACAGTGAGGGGACATCAGTGTGAGCCCAGACACGAACCTCCCTATGCGGGTTCACAGGACAGCAGGGGGTGCTGAGGACAGAGGCGGGCACTCAGGAACCAGCAGGGAAACCCAGGGGGCGCTTGGCACTTCATGGGGGCTCAGGACCATTGTGGGCTCAGTGGTCAGGCAGGCTCAAGGCTCAGCATCAGGGCAGGTGCAGCAGGCAGGGAGAGGCCCTGGAGACGGGGTTTAGTGTCACCTTCTCACTGCGCCACTGAACACCCTCCACTACATCTATTCTAATGTGTATGAGTACTTATGAGTTTAGAAAATAACATTGATATTATAAATCTATAGCCATATGTGAGTGCATCAAGTTAACCTCTTCAACCTAGGTGGACCCTGTTCATTAGGAATAAGTCCCTGCATTTGAGGACCTTATAAATCAATAATTACGTAGAATCACTTTCTTTTTCAGTCTCATTTCCTCCCTCTTTCTTTCTCTCACACACACTGACAAACACGCTGGGTGCTATAACTTTAATTACCTGATGTATTACAAAAATTGATTCATTTGGAACTTAACCAACATAAACAAAAACCAGTTTAGCTTTTGTTCATGTTGTTACATAAAAAAGATCCCTAACTGACTTCTACCTGGTAAGAGGAGGGAAGGTGTAGGAAGGTGAAATTGCAGGAGGAAAAGAAAATTGTGAAACGGATTGATTTGTTTTCTCTATGAATGGTGATTAGGTCAATATTTTTCAAATGGTGAATATATTGTGTGAAGATTATTTGTCAATATTATCTCATTAAAACTATTACAAATAAAAGTGTATAATTTGGTAAAAAAATGAAAAGAGAAATAAAAATAATACAAGAAAAGTCATGAACTCCTGAATCCACACGTGAGTTAACCCTCAGGTTTTCTATGTTACTTAGAAAAACACTAAGATACAGCCAAATAATATCATGATCTCTTTATAAGAAGAGGGTTTTGTAACCCTCACTCGAAATTTCTAGCTCTGTCCTAGAGTTAATTTAGGGAGCAGTCAGATCCAGCTGTGAGAAACACGGGCCAGACAGTGAGACTGGCTTTTATCAGATGTGAGCTCTTAGACATGTCACATGGCCCTTCCGTGCTTGGGGGTTTACCTTCACATCTGTAAATGAAGGAAACTTTGACTCCCACAGAATATACTTCATGTGCATCTATAAGTAGAAATGCTAATGAGAATTAATTATTTATGAAGTATAATCACTCACATCCACTCTGGGACACAGCCTACTCTGAGGCATCCCTTCCAGAACTGACTATATAGTAGGAGACATGCAAATAGGGCCCTCCCTCTGCCGATGAAAACCAGCCCAGCCCTGACCCTGCAGCTCTGGGAGAGGAGCCCCAGCCCTGAGATTCCCACGTGTTTCCATTCAGTGATCAGCACTGAACACAGAGGACTCGCCATGGAGTTTGGGCTGAGCTGGGTTTTCCTTGTTGCTATTTTAAAAGGTGATTCATGGAGAACTAGATAGATTGAGTGTGAATGGACATGAGTGAAAGAAACAGTGGATTTGAGTGGCAGTTTCTGACAAGAGTGTCTCTGTGTTTGCAGGTGTCCAGTGTGAAGTGCAGCTGGTGGAGTCTGGGGGAGGCTTGGTACAGCCTGGGGGGTCCCTGAGACTCTCCTGTGCAGCCTCTGGATTCACCTTTGATGATTATGGCATGAGCTGGGTCCGCCAAGCTCCAGGGAAGGGTCTGGAGTGGGTCTCTCTTATTAGTTGGGATGGTGGTAGCACATACTATGCAGATTCTGTGAAGGGTCGATTCACCATCTCCAGAGACAACAGCAAAAACTCCCTGTATCTGCAAATGAACAGTCTGAGAGCTGAGGACACCGCCTTGTATTACTGTGCGAGAGACACAGTGAGGGGAAGTCAGTGAGAGCCCAGACACAAATGTCCCTGCAGGAAGACAGGAGGGGCCTGGGCTGCAGAGGGCGCTCAGGACACATTAAGAACACAGTAAACTCAGGGACCAGGTGCCCAGGGAGGTTAAGGGCTGGTTTCCTTTCAGAGACTTAGCTGTTTCTCTATCTAAGAGTTTCCCCAGAACCCTGCCTAGATTTGTGATCTGTATCTGCTCAAACTATCTGTGTCACCTTCCTCACCTGTGACTTTGGGGGAGCTGATTGTGGACACTCCAGTGGGTGGAGAGATCTTGGTGACAGCAATTGTGTCTTCTGTCTAGGCATGTCTAGGGCTGGCCATCAGGAAGGGCAGGCTGGAATTTTTGGAAAGAGGTGCACCTGCCATCCACCAGGAAATTTTGTTGTCTTTTGTTCTGCTAGAATTAAATCAGGCACACCCAGGTTAACTAGTACTATCTTCCTAGCTTGAGAAAATTAATGGTGGGCTTGAATAACACCTATATGAAATCATCAGAGCAACACCTAGATTCGAATCTCATTTAATAATTGAGACTATGTTCTAGCCAAGGAGACACATAAAACTGGTGATTGCCGTGGTCAGTTCATATCATATATTTGTCAGTAGAATCTGGCTGGTATTATAAACAGCTTTGCCAACACATGTGTCAGTGTTGGTCTTCGGAGAAACACATTCTATGAATGGATTAGGTTTATGTACAGTTTCCTAAGGAACCGGTCCACGCTTTTGAGAGGAAATGCAGAGGGGGTGGAAGGAGGCTGGGGAAGCTGAAGGCATATGAGGGAAGTTGGTCCCTGAGTGAAGGAGAGAGGGAGGAGAACTGGGTAGAACTTTCCTAAACTTCTGTGCTGTTCTAGGAAGGTCCAGCAAGTCACTATATCTGAGTCGTGTCAAAGTTTCCCATCGGGGACCCCCGTGACTCCCAGGAGTGGCTCTACTCAGATCAGCGCGGAGCTCATTGTTCTCCTGAGAGTGGAGCACAGGATGTGGCCCCAGCACCAGCCGTGGCATGCTCATCAGAGTGCAGCCCCAGGCGCATGGCTCAGGTGCACTATGCTCCCTGCAGGTGGAGGGAGGGAGGACCCGACTCAGAATCCATATGATGTGGGTTCTATACAGAACACAACTTTTACTTAATTTCTGTGGATGACATAGAAATAAACATACAGTCTGTAAACAATGGTGATTCCTACATTTAACTTGAGTGCTTTATTCTTTGATTCTGCAGAATGTCCTGGCATGGTGTTGCCTTTCTCATGTGGAAGTGTAACATAGGTTGAGGACATGTGTTCCCCACTTTCATTGTTTTCCTCCATGTACAGAGATCCTGAGTGGAGTACAGCTGACCCTCCTTCCACACTGTTCCTCTCCTCCCCACGGGAACAGCAGATAATTACCTGAGGCTGAATCTGAGGTGGGATCTGTCCTGTGCACCTCAGCCTGCAGAGGCCCCCGGCTGCAGATTCATGGAGTCAGGTGTTTGTGCATGTGGGAATCTCGAGCTGTGCTGTTGTCAGTGAATGCTGCTTAGAACTAATTGTGGGGTTCAGAATTAGGAGACCCCCTGATCTATCACACCTCAGCTCATTCTGCCACTCATCATCTTCAGAAATTCTGAATATGGTTCAGTTTACATTTTTGTGATGTACTGTTCTCATTTCATTTAGTTGTGAGTTTGGTCAGCAGAAAGTGCTACCGTTTATGTGTCCCAACCTGATGAAGCTAATTTGCTTCACGAGAAGTTAGGAGGCTCCTGAATCTTATCCTAAGCCTGTCTCTCTGCACTTTCCTTTAAAATTCAGTTTTACCTGGAATTCTGTTGTGTTGATTTAGCCAGTTTTCCCCATACTGAGTGTCTGATTTTCCTGGATATCTGATCAGTTTCCTTGTCCTTCACCATAACCTGGGTGACATCTGATCACCCTGGTCTAACTTCAACAAAAATCCTGGCAGGCTGCCTTAAGCAGGATTTACCTCACTCCTGATGTTTCTTCTTGGTGATTTTCCATCCTGTGCCCCAACCCTGCTGTATGCCTATAAATCCCCACATTCTCATTCTGTATTTGGAGTTCTGCTGAATCTCTCCCCCACTGCAAAATCCCACGGCCCTGGTCCCTACACCTATCATGAGGGCCCTGGATGAAATCTTCCTTACTGTGCTGGAACAAGTGTCTTCGTATATACATTTTTTCTTTAACAAATCAACCTTTAGTATTTCCTAATTGATCAAGGGACCTCAAACATTGCATGAAAGCGAGGATCTCCATTTTACTATAATGGGTGTTTTGTGAATTTCAGTTTCCATGTGTGGTGTCCAGAAGTCCTGGGCACCAACGGTTGTGCTTCTCTGTCCAATTCTTTGATTCTGAAACCCGGGAGTCATCTGAACATGAGTAAATAGGTGATTTTTTTCACTATTTAGTGACTGCCTTATTTCATTTACCCTGAAGCTTCACGAACACATTGATGAAAAGTAGCAGCTATTTTTTTTCCTGGGGGTGGGGGGGGGGGCTGTTGTCTGAATATTGTGGTCAGTTGAAATGCCTAACCTTCTTTTTACTCTAACTCGCTATTTTGAATCTTCCCTGTTTGTCTCTTTAATCACCTAGCCTTGCTTCTCATGTAAATAAGACTCTCTCTAGCTGGGAAAGCTGGACAAACTGCAATTGACCCCTTAATTTACAAGACACTAAGGGCTCCTCACCGAACCCCCTTCCGTAAGGAGTTGGCCTGTGTAAGCAGATCCTCAGCATTTCAAAGGAGCCCAGTTAACTGATAAGGTACTAGCACCAACAATGTATGAAGTATGGGAAACAACAATGTATGAAGTATGGGAAACACTTCCTCCTGGCCCCGTAAGGGTTGGAGCCCTCTCCAGTGTATGCTGGAAAATTTTTCTCTTGGTTTCTCAGAGGACTATGGAGTCCGCCTTAGAAAAGGCAAGGTCTGGACACTCTGTGAACTAGAATGGCCAAAGTTTGGAGTTGGATGGCCCCGTGAAGGGTCATTAAATCCTACAATCGTTCAAGCCGTGTGCTGGGTTGTTACCGGAACTCCCGGCCACCCTGATCAGTTTCCCTACGTCGATCAATGGCTAAGTTTGATTAGGAACCCTCCTGCATGGCTCTGTTCATGCGCCATTCGCAATCCCACCTCCGAAGTCCTCCTGAGCCAGGCCGCGGTTTTGCCTCAACCCTCCGCCTCCACCTGCAAAGTCCTCCTGAGCCAGGCCGCGTTTTTGCCTCAACCCTCCGCCTCCACCTGCAAAGTCCTCCTGAGCCAGGCCGCGGTTTTGCCTCAACCCTCCGCCTCCACCTGCAAAGTCCTCCTGAGCCAGGCCGCGTTTTTGCCTCAACCCTCCGCCTCCACCTGCAAAGTCCTCCTGAGCCAGGCCGCGTTTTTGCCTCAACCCTCCGCCTCCACCTGCAAAGTCCTCCTGAGCCAGGCCGCGTTTTTGCCTCAACCCTCCGCCTCCACCTGCAAAGTCCTCCTGAGCCAGGCCGCGTTTTTGCCTCAACCCTCCGCCTCCACCTGCAAAGTCCTCCTGAGCCAGGCCGCGTTTTTGCCTCAACCCTCCGCCTCCACCTGCAAAGTCCTCCTGAGCCAGGCCGCGTTTTTGCCTCAACCCTCCGCCTCCACCTGCAAAGTCCTCCTGAGCCAGGCCGCGTTTTTGCCTCAACCCTCCGCCTCCACCTGCAAAGTCCTCCTGAGCCAGGCCGCGTTTTTGCCTCAACCCTCCGCCTCCACCTGCAAAGTCCTCCTGAGCCAGGCCGCGGTTTTGCCTCAACCCTCCGCCTCCACCTGCAAAGTCCTCCTGAGCCAGGCCGCGTTTTTGCCTCAACCCTCCGCCTCCACCTGCAAAGTCCTCCTGAGCCAGGCCGCGTTTTTGCCTCAACCCTCCGCCTCCACCTGCAAAGTCCTCCTGAGCCAGGCCGCGGTTTTGCCTCAACCCTCCGCCTCCACCTGCAAAGTCCTCCTGAGCCAGGCCGCGTTTTTGCCTCAACCCTCCGCCTCCACCTGCAAAGTCCTCCTGAGCCAGGCCGCGGTTTTGCCTCAACCCTCCGCCTCCACCTGCAAAGTCCTCCTGAGCCAGGCCGCGTTTTTGCCTCAACCCTCCGCCAGTTCGGCTCCCCCTGCGTGGCCTCCCTCTGAAGAAGAGGAGAGTCTTCCTCGCCCAGTTCCAGCGCCTTACAAGCAGCCTGCTCCCTTGGCGTCATCCCGAGTCTCTCCGACTGCGCCCCCTGTGGGCTTTACCGCCCATTGCCTTGCGGCTGCGACCGCAGTGGGAGGAAGCAGCCCCTCCACTCCCACCGAGAGGGGCGCGAGTCCCGCGGGTGATGAGCGCTCAGCCCCCTTCCTGGTTTCTGTCCCTTTTTCTACTTGTGACTTGTATAATTGGAAAACTCATAATCCTCCCTTCTCTGAAAAGCCTCAGGCTTTGACCTCACTGATGGAGTCCGTGCTCCGGACCCATCGACCCACCTGGGATGACTCTGCCAACAGCTCCTTTTGACTCTGTTTACCTCCGAGGAGAGGGAGCGTATCCCAAGAGAGGCCAGAAAGCACTTCCTTGGTCTTTCCCTCCACCTGGCCTAACTGGGACCCAGATTCCTCAGGTGGAAGGAGAGCTTCGGACGATTTCCACCAGTATCTCCTCGCGGGTATTAAAGGAGCCGCTTGGAAGCCCATAAACTTGTCTGAGACAACTGAAGTTGTCCGGGGGGCCTGATGAGTCACCAGGGGTGTTTTTAGAACCTCTCCAGGAGGCTTATCGAATTTATACCCCTTTTGACCTGGCGGCTTCCCAGAATAGCCCTGCTCTTAATTTGGCATTTGTGGCTCAGGCAGCCCCAGATATTAGGAGAAAACTCCAAAAACTGGAAGGATTTGCTGGGATGAATATCAGTCAGCTTTTAGAATAGCCCAGAAGGTTTTTGAAAACCGAGAATTTGAAAAACAAAAGCAAGCGACACAGGCAGCTGAAAAAGCTGCCGATAAAGCATATAAAAGACAAGCAAAAATCTTGGTAACAGCTATCCAAGAGGGCAGAAAGGAAAGGCCCGCATTCCAGAAAAATGGCCAAGGAACCTCGGGTTCCCACCAGAAAAGTGAAAGAGGTGAACAGGCCCCTCTAGGAAAACACCAATGTGCCTATTGCAAGCAGACTGGGCATTGGAAAAAGGAGTGCCCGTTACTGCCAAAAGAAAAATCTGAAAACAAAAAGGTTCTCACCCTGGCCGCAACAGAAGAGCCTGATGATTGATGGGGCCAGGGCTCCCTTGCTCTCGGCCCCCAGGAGCCCATGGTAACTGCTACAGTGGGGGGCCAGCCTGTACGTTTCCTAGTAGACACCGGGGCAGAGCACTGGGTACTGCAGACTCCCTTGAGCAGTGTCTCAAATAAAAAAATTGCTGTACAAGGGGCAACTGGAGCTATTCCAGAATATCCTGTCACACACTCCCGAGAAGTAAACTTGGGACAGAAAAGAGTGACCCACTCTTTCCTAGTAGTTCCAGAGTGTCCTATTCCTCTCCTTGGACGGGACCTACTCCATAGGTTACAGGCCTCAATCTCCTTTTCAGCTCAGCAGGCTCATCTCACACTAGGAAATGCAACTTCCCCCACTGCCCAACTCTTGCTAACAACCCCTCTGTCAGAAGAATACCTTCTGGTTTCACCGTCATAATCACCGGAGGAGAATACTAATACTCTTTTCTTAGATCTACAGACACTTTTCCCCCGAGTTTTGGCCAAGTCAAACCCTCCCAGACTGGCTAAACACCATCCACCAGTAGTTATAGAACTCTTGGCCACTGCCATACCGGTCCAGGTAAAGCAATACCCCACAAGTCAGCAGGCTAGAGAGGGGATTAATCCCCACATTCAACGACTGTTACAAGCTGGCATACTTACCCCATGCCAGTCTGCCTGGAACACGCCATTTTTGCCGGTCCAGAAACCTGGAACAAATGATTACTGGCCAGTACAAGACTTAAGGGAAGTTAATAAATGGACTGTTGCTGTCCACCCAACCATTCCTAATCCCTATACTCTACTCATCAAAGCATGTTCAATTGGAACCCCTGGCTAACTACTTTAATCACTGGTTTAGCTGGAGCCATCATCATCATATTATTGAGTTTAATTTTTGGCCCTTGTATATTAAATCGGTTCCTTGATTTTGTAAAACAACGCATAGCCTCTGTCAAACTTATGTATCTAAGAACTCAATATAACCCCCTTGTTGTAACTGAAGAATCAACTATTTGATTCCCCTAAGACACAAGTGGGGAAATGAAATGCCTAAGGGTGTTTTTGTGTTTTTACTTTAACTCCTTACTTTGAATTTTGTCCTGCTTGTCTCTTTAATCACCTAACCTTGCTTCTCATGTAAATAAGACTCTCTTTAGCTAGGAAAGCCAGACAAACTCCAATTGACCCCTTAATTTACAAGACACTAAGGGCTCCTCACCCAACCCCCTTTCGTGAGGAGTTGGCCTGGGTAAACAGATCCTCAGCCTTTCAAAGGAGCCCAATTAGCTGATAAGATACCCACACCAACAATGTATGAAGTTCCCAGGAATTTTCTCCAAGAGATAACAACATGAAACCTTGAGTTTGTGTGCAGCATAGACCCTATATCTAATTATAATAAAAGATTTAGAACCTTGCACTTGGTACCGTTGCTCTTCTTGTAACCATTTGTCTTTTAAGTTGTTTATCACTCTGTAACCATTTTGATTATTTTGATTCTTGCATGTTTTTACTTCTGTAGAATTATTACATTTGAGTCCCCCTCCCTTTCCTAAACCTAGGTATAAAATTTACTCGAGCCCCTTCCTCGTGGCAGAGAGAATTTTGAGCATTAGCTGTCTCTTTGGCCGCCGGGTTAATAAAGGACTCTTAATTCATCTCAAAGTGTGGCGTTTTCTTAACTCACCTGGGTACAACAGTGCAGCTGGTGGAGTCTGGGGGAGGCTTGGTACAGCCTGGGGGATCCCTGAGACTCTCCTGTGCAGCCTCTGGATTCACCTTCAGTAACAGTGACATGAACTGGGTCCGCCAGGCTCCAGGAAAGGGGCTGGAGTGGGTATCGGGTATTAGTTGGAATGGCAGTAGGAGGCACTATGCAGACTCTGTGAAGGAACGATTCATCATCTCCTGAGACAATTCCAGGAACTCCCTGTATCAGCAAATGAACAGCCTGAGGCTCGAGGACACGGCTGTGTATTACTGTGTGAGAAACACTGTGAGAGGACAGAAGTGTGAGCCCAGACACAAACCTCCTGCAGGAATGTTGGGGGAAATCAGCTGCAGGGGGTGCTCAGGACCCACTCATCAGAGTCAACCCCAGAGCAGGTGCACATGGAGGCTGGGGTTTGTTTCCTGTCAGGATTTGGGACTTCCTCTGCTTCTGACAGTTTCTCTAGGGAAACTTTAATTTTAGATTTCTGTGCCCACCAATGTCATCTCTACATTTTTTTAATCATTGTATATGAGGACTCATTCTCACATGCACAATATGTATATTGCCGCTTACAGGAATGAAAGGTCCTCAACCATGGTCACCAGCATCAGAGTCGTGAGGAAGCTCAGGGGTGCCTGGTGAGTCTTCTCCAGTCAGACTCAGGACAGTAACCTCAATGGGATTCCCTTGTGAGAACTCACACACTTTCAGGAGAACAGCACCAGGAGTTGGTTCTAAACCATTCATGAAAGACCCACTCCATGACCCAGTCACCTCCCACCAGGTCACCCCTTCACAATTGAGGATTATAATACAACATGAGATTTGGGGCAGGACACAGATCCAAACCATATCAGATAGACATTGTGAAATACTCATGGTGGTCAGGTAATTTGTATTTCTGTCACCTCACAGTGCTACCATTTTATTATTTTTTTAATTTACTGCATGAGTGAGTGTCTGATGAGAACACCTAAGATCTACCCTTTCAGCAACAATCATTTTTACAATACAGTATTAACTATAGGACCATTGCTGTATGTTAGATCTCCAGAACTCATCCAACCTGCACAACTGAAACTGTACAATTTAACACACATCACCCGATTTCCCTCTCCTCCCAGGTCCTGGGACCCACTATTCTACCTCTGCTTTCAAGAGCTTGAATATTTTAGATCCCACATGTAAATGAGATCCTGCAGCGTTTGTCTTTCTGCATCTGGCTTATTCCACTAGCATCATGTCCTCCAGGTCCATCCGTGTTGTTGCACGTGTCAGAGTTTCCTTCTTTTCAAAGCCAAATAAAATACAGATGTATGTATACACATTTTCTTTATACATTCATCCATTTACAGTCATTAAATTATTTTACAAATCTACACTATTATTAATAATCTTGCAATGAACATGTCTTTGGCAAAGTAATTTTATTTCCTTTGCATATATAACAAGAAGTGGGATCACCAGATTATATGATAGCTTTATTTTCAACTTATCGAGTAACCAATCCTACCACAGCGTATTCCCTTTCCCTCACATTCTTGCCAACATTTGTCATCTATTACATTTCTGATAATAACCATATTAACTAGTGTGAGGTGATATCGCATTGTGCTTTTCATTTGAATTCCTCTGATAATTAGGAATGTTGAGAACCTTTTCGTTTTCTGTTTGCCATGCATGTATCTTCTGAAAAAAATTATCCAGGTTTTTGCCCTTTTTTATCAGTTCATTTGTTATTTGCTATTGAGGTGTATGGGTTATTTATACATTTAGATAGAACTTCTTGTCAGATCCATAATTGCACATAGTTTTTCCTGTGCTTTGTTATTAAATTCAAAGAAATCAGTTCCGAATTAATGGCAGGAATTTTTTTCCCTCCATGTTATTTATGAGTTTATGGCGTCAGGTATTATGTACATTTTTAGTTGATTTTTTATATGGAGTTAGAGGAGGCCTAATTTTATTTCTTTGGCATATGAATGCCCAGTTTTACACTATTATTGAAAAGACTGTCCTTTCTCTACTGTGTGCTCTTGGCACACAAAATCAGGAGAGACATAATGACAAAAAAAATATGAGATCAATATTCCTGATGAACATAGACCTGAAAGTTCTCAACAAAATACCATCAAATTGAATCCAGAAGCACTTTAAAATGTGATACATCATGGTCAAGTGGGCTTTACCCCTGGGATGCAAGGCTCGTTCAATATCCACAGTAACTCTGATTCACAATGTAAACAGAATAAAAGCAAAAAGCATATGATTATGTCAATAGATGCTGAGAAAGCTTCCGATAGGATCTAACATCTACTCATGATAAAAACCCTCAACAGACTAGACATCAAAGAAACATACTTCAGAATAAGAGCCATCTACAACAAACCCACAGTTACCATCATACTAAATGAGACAATTAAAACACTTATCTTTATAAATGACCCAGTCTCGGGTGTTTCTTTACAGTGCGAGAATGGACTAAGACAGCATCCAAATAGGAAAGGAAGTCAATCTGTCCATCTTCACTGATGATATAATTCTATATCTAGAAA
The DNA here is from genome assembly GCF_029289425.2 of Pan paniscus. NCBI lineage: Eukaryota > Metazoa > Chordata > Mammalia > Primates > Hominidae > Pan > Pan paniscus. The sequence goes on along the minus strand of NC_073264.2, from coordinate 107,394,473 downwards.
ATCCTAAAAACTCTGCCAAAATAATTCTAGAATAAACAACTTTAGTAAAGTGTCAGCATACAAAATCAATGGACAAAAATTACCAGTATATCTATAAGCCAACCACATCCAAGCAGAGAGTATAATCAAGAACAAAATCCTATCCAACTTACAGTATCCACAGAGAAAATGAAATGCCTGGGAACACAGATAACAAACAAGGTGAAAGACCCCTGCAAAGAGAACTATAAAACACAGCAGAAATAAATCATAAATGATACAAATAAATGGGAAACATTTCATGCTCATGGATTGGAAGAATCAATATTGTAAACATTGTCATAATGCCCAAAGGAATTCACAGATTCAATGCTATTTACATAAAACTGTCATCATCATTCTTCACAGAATCAGAAAAAAATCTATTCTAAAATTTATATGGAACCAAAAAAGACCCTGAATAGCCAAAGCAATCCTAAGCAAAAAGAACAATGCCAGAGGCATCGTGATACTGACCTTAAACTACACGATAATGTCTTGCTAACATTAAAGCAGCTTGGACTGGTAAGATAGCAGACCTGCAGAAAAAAAATAGATCAAAATAGAAAACAGAAATAAAGTTGCACACCTGCAACCATTTGATCTTTGACAAGGCTGACAAAAGCAATGGGGAAAAAAAAAACTCTGTATTCAGTAAATGGTTCTGGGATAACTGGATTCTGGCAGGTATGCAGAATGCAAGAGTGAAGGAGCCTGTGCAGCTTCTACCTAGATTTCAGATGTATAGAGAGCCCTGCATGCCCAGGAAGAAGCCTGCTGCAGGAGTGGATCCACCACAGAAAGCCTCTACTAGAGCAGTGCCAAAGATGGGGAAAGATGGAGTTGGAGCCCCCATTCAGAGTCCCCAGTAGGGCACTTCATAGTAAAGGTGTGGGAATGTGGCCACAACCCTCAAGACCCCAGAATGGTAGAGCTACGGGCAGCTTGCACCCTCAGCCTAGAAAAGCTTCCAGCACTTGACTCTCACTTGTGAAGGCAGCCCCGTGGTCTGTGCCTAGCAAAGCTATAGGGATTGGCTGCCTGAGGTTTTGGGGACCCAATCCTTGTTCCAGTGTGCCCTGGGTGAACTACATAAAGTCAAGAGAGATTATTTTGTAGCGTTAGGATTTAATATCTGCAGTGCTGGGTTTTATATGTGTGTGGGGCCTGTTGGTTGTTCCTTTGGCCAATTTATCCCCTTGGGATTGGAATTATTTACCCAATGCCTGCATCATCATTGCACCTTGGAAGTAAAAAACTTTTATTTTTTAAACTTGCAAGCTCACAGCTGGAGGGACATTGCCTTAAGACTCGGATGAGACTTTGAAAATTTGAGTTGGAGGTTGATGAAGTTAAGATTTTTGGAACTATTGAAAAAAGGTGATTATATTTTGCAATGTAAGAAGAATATGAGAACTTTGGGTCCGAGAGTGCAATGATATCATTTAGGGGTTTTCCCCTCCAAATGTCATGGTGAAATGCAACCCACAATGTTGGAGGTGGGGCCAACTGGGTGGTTTTGGGTCATGAGGAGATTTTTCAGAACTGGCTTGGCATCCACCCCATGGTAATTAGTGAATTCTGGCTGTATTAGCTACTGTGAGATCTGATTGTTCAAAAGAGTCTTGCAATCCTGCTACCCTCTCATGTAACCACTCCTCACAATATGACACAGCCTTCTCCCCCTTTGCCTTCCACCATGACTGTAAGCTTCCTGAGGCCCTCACAAGAAGCAGATGCTGGTGCCATGCTTCTCACACAACCTGCAGATCTGTAAGCCAAATAAGCCTCTTGTCTTTGTAAATCACTTGGCCTCAGGTATTAATTTATAGTAGTGTAAAATAGACTAATACACTGCCCAAAGCAATATACAGAGTCCATGCAATTTCTATCAAGTAACTAATTAATTATGTATTTTTTAAAATCCTAAAATTTATATAGAACCGAAAAACAGTCTGAATAGCAAAAGCAGTCCTAACCAAAAAGAACAAAGCTGGAAGTACCACATTCCCTGACTTCAAATTACACAACACAAATATAATAAGAAAGGCAGCATGGTAGTGGTAGAAAAAAATCAAGAGCCCAGACATATAGCCAAATATCTACAACCAAGAGTTCTTTGACAAAACTGACAAAAATATACACTGGAGAAACAACCCTCTATTCTATAAGTAGTGTTGGGAGAATTAGATAGCCTTATGTAGAAGAATAACATGAGACTTCTATATCATCATAGACACGAATTAACTGTGAATATGGATTCAATGTTTAAATTTATAAACTCATAAAAATGCTTGAAGAAAATCTAAAAAAATTCCTCTAGACATTCGCCTGAGCAAATAAAACATGACTAATAAGACTGATTTCAAAAGCAAATGCAATGAAAACAAAATTAGACAAACAGGATTAATTGAAACAAAGATTGTCTGCACTGCAAAAGAAATAACCAACATGGTGAAAAGACAACATGTGAACAGTAAAAAAAAATTTGCAATCTATTCATCAAAGGGCTAATACATAGAATCTACAAGGAACTCAAATAAGTCAACAAGAAATAACAAATAACTTCATTAAAGAGTGAGCAAAAACCAGACATTTCTCAAAAGAAGACACAGACGTGGCCAAAACAAATAAGAAAACATACTCAGCATCACCAATCATCTGATAAATGTAAATTACAAACAACATGATATAGCATCTTCCACCAGTCACAATGGCTGTTATTACAAATAAAAAAACAGCAGGTGTTTGCAGAGAAGCATAGGAAAAATAATGCTTTTTATATGCTTGGTGAAAATGTAAATTAGTACAACCTCTATGAAAAACAATACAGAAGTTTCTCAAAGAACAAATATTAGAATTACCATTTGACCCAGTAATCCCTCCCAGTGGGTATATTCCTCCCAAAAGGAAATTTTTATATCAGAAAAAGTCGCCTGCATTCCTATTTTTATTGCAACACTATTTTCAATAGAAAAGTCAAGTAATCTAAGTGTCAATCGGTGGATGATTAGATAAATAAAATATGATAGATGTAAATCGTGGAATACTATGCAGCCATAAAAATTGAAATTGTGTCTTTCACAGCAACATGAATAGAGTTGTAGGACATTAGCCTAAATAAAATAACTCAAAAACATCTTCTCTTTTATAATTGGAAAGTAAACAATGGGTACACATGTACATAGATAAAAAACAAAAGACACTGGGAACTGCCAAAGAGGGCAAGGTGAGAGGAATGTGAGGGTTAAAAAATCACCTACTGGCTCCAATGTTCACTAGTGGGCGATAGTTACACCAGAAGCCCAAACCTCACCTTTATGAAATATATTCATGTTACAAAATTGCACAGGTGCACCCTGATTCTATTGAAAAAAAAGAAATAAAACATGAACAGAATTGTTAGACTGCTAGCTAGATTTATCAACAAACAAGAAAAATGCAAAAGGAGAAATTCTCTGTTTTGGAACCCTTTCTCATTTTCTGGTACAATTAGAAATTGTAGACTAATCCCTATGTTCTCTTCTGAAGCCCTAGCATTAGCCATTTCTCAAAGACATGCTGGTTCCTTTTTTTTTTTTTTTTTTTGAGACAGGGTCCAGACTCACTGCAACCTCCACCTCCTGGGTTCAAGCGATTCTCCTGTCTCAGCCTCCCAAGTAGCTGGGATTACAGGCATGCGCCACTGTGCCTGGCTAATTTTTGTATTTTTAGTAGAGACAGGGTTTCGCTATGTGGGCCAGGCTGGTCTCAAACTCCTGACCTCAAAAGATCTGCCCACCTCACCCTCCTAAAGTGCTGGAATTACAGGTGTTAGCCACTGCACCTGGTCACTGGTTTCTTTTATAGAAGAATCGTATTAAAAACTCAAATCTTGATTCTGGGTGTATTTTTTGTTAATGTGCACTCATTTCTTGTAGAAATTCTCAGGTAAAAAATCTAGGAAGTTTGTGTTGTGTATTAACCCATATATACACACACATCTAAACTATTTTTATCTAATATATGTACCTATATTATGCTAAACTTGCAAATAAAATGACATGTCCACCCTAAGTTAATACCACATGGATGTTTATCACATTCCTTCTATGCCTGTCACTAACCTCGCACTCCAACCACAAGGAACCCCATTTCCCCACACGCCGTCCATTCTCTTTGTAGTCCAATTCCAAGATTCCTGTGGAGTGTAACCAGATGTGTAAGTTGTGCTCTTTTGTGGAACATCGTCAATTGGGGTACAATGCTGATGTGCAGTTTCTTTTTTCTTTAATCTTATTGCCTACACCATTTCTGAATCTACTTAGTAACTCTTTTGAATTCATACATTTGTAATGGAATTAGATATTTTCTATATTATCTGCATTCCATCCTGGAATTCCTAATCACCAGTTTTTTAAAAAAATTCTTTTGAAGTAAGATTGTATTAGTCAGGGTTCCCTAGAGGGGCAGAACAAACAGGATATATATACACACACAGGATACACACAGACACACACACACACACACACGGAGTTTATTAAGGAGTATTAACTCATATGATCACAAGGTCCCACAATAGGCCATCTGCAAGCTGAGGAGCATGGAAGGTAGTCCAAGTCCCAAAGCTGAAGAACTTGGAGTCCCATGTTCGAGACGAGGAAGCACCCAGTACGGGAGAAAGATGCAGGCTGGAAGGCTAAGCCAGTCTAATCGTTTCATGTTCTTCTGTTGTTGTTTTTTTCCTCTGGCCACACGGCAGCTAATGAGATTGTACCACCCAGATTAAGAGTGTGTCTCCCTTTTTCAGCCCACTGGCTCAAAGGTTAATCTCCTTTGGCAACACCCTCACAGACCCACCTGGGATCAGTACTTTGTACCCTTCAATCTAATCAAGTTGACAGTATTTAGCATTACAAGTCCACCTGTCAACTTGAAACCATACACATCTCCTGAGATTATACATAATCTTCAAATAAAGACAATAATAAAGTCATAATTACACCTAATATAATACAACTTTATTCGTTCAACTGGAAATGCACCAATCCCCAATCCAAATGCTATTACGTATGGTCCACTCCCTCAAGCACACAGCCAGGATCATCCTATGACTTGGTGTCTAGAAGACTCATGCACTTTTAATTTTACCTCTAATATTAGACTCCACTTTATCACATGCAGACACCGCCGAATATTTTAAGACATCAATGTCTTATGCTGAAAAATTCAACAGTACGTAAAATTGCCTTCCCACCACAGCCAGTGGTTACTACTGAATAAGGATCTGCCATCCCCTAGGGAGGTGCTATAGTGGATGGTGTGCACTGTTAGTAGCTATTGAAATTGATCCATTGTGGCAAATGGCAGCATCTTTCTTTTATAACATTAAACCGTATTATATTGTATACACATACCACATTGTCTTTATTCATTTGTCTATGTGCTGACCATCAGATAGTTTCCATATCTTGGCTGTTATTAATAGTGTTTCAATAAACATAGGATGCAGATATCTTTACAAGGTGGTAATTTCATCTACTTGGGTATACTCCCAGAAACAGGATTTCTGGTCACATAATATCTCCAGTTTTAATTAATTTAGGACGCTTTATATTGCTCTCCATAATTGTGGAAATGTAGAATGGTATAGCCATTATGAAAAACAGTTTTGGTTTTGAGTTATGATTCATAAACAGCGTTTGCTTATGGCTCTCAATGAGTTTCTACTAAATATGATGGAAGGCCAGGAAGGATTCTCACCTTAAAGCTTGGATGGATTATGAATTTACCTCTTATTTCCTAAAAGCAAAAGATTGGAAGCATGCATGATGGAGGCTGTTGGCAGGTTTCAGGATGATCTCATAAGAGGAGAATCTGCTGGATAAAAATGTTGGGTTTTCAGTCATAGACACACCTACACTCAATATGAAATGATGAAATCAAGTGAGGATCTAGAATGTGTTCACTTGAAGCAACAGCACATTCTCAAAGGAACTTTCTCAAAGGAACTTTTTGCTCCATCACAAGGGCGATGAACTTCTGAAACCAGTAAAGTGTGAGTGCGCAGTAAGTGATAAAGTCATTACATTTACATGAAGTTTGTTTAATGTGCCAAAGGCTGGTGCAGATTAATCTTACACAAATATATGCAGCATATTTTTCCATACATAGATGTCTAGAGGATAATCCTCTTAGCAAAACGTCTTCAGGTTACAGAAATCTGTGTAAGTTGTAGATCTCATGGGGAACTGTCTCTTTATAAATACTAGTCTGTTTTTCAAGTCGGGAAAAATTATCTCTGTTGGAGTAGGCTTCCAATTGTGTAGACTTCTGAATTGCTTCTTGAGTTGTAACAAATGAACCAAAAAATTTGACTAACTGGAGTTTCATGGCTGTCTTAATAAAAATTTCTTATAAGCTTTCTTTCAATTATTTGAGACCAGTTTTCCTGATATTATTTTTCTCCAATAGATAAATTTTCACAAGATCTCAGGAAACCACCTCTCTGGTTCTTCAGTTTAAAAGACTAGCTTCTTAGGAAAAGAAGCTTCTTTCTAACATTGAAGAGCTCATTTATTCTGCAAACCATGAAGTTTGAGCCTCATTGTCAAGAATCATGAAAATTTTTACTCCAATATACTGAAAGTCATGACTCTTGAATTCAATATTTATTGGCATTGACAAAAGTGATTCATTCTCAGATGTGTTCTATGTTGCTGGCCCAACATATCAGTGAACTGAGTATCCTCCCTTAGCTCTCTCTGTCTGTAGCACTGAGTCTACAATCTTCAGAGTCATCCATGAAGGGGAGTCCTGAGGTCCATGGGATTCTTGTAAACATTCAGGTCAACAGAAGAAAGAAACAGGATTGAGGGCTGCCAGCCATTTCCACGCCATTAGGAATAATTACCATCTAAGTATAAAGGTCTACATCATACAGAATACCCTACAGGATAGGCTGATGCAAAAAATTCCAACCCCACAGAGGCTCCACAGCAACCCTTACAGTTCTTTCAGGGAAGAAATAATCTCCAAGTTAAGTGAGTCAGTAAAGCTGCTCTGAGCTACAGGAAAAATTGGATTTGGCCCAGGTTTGTCTGAGTTCAATGTGATTATTATACTCAGCTCCTGCTCCAATCTGGACTGAGTACAGGGAATTTAAATGAGCCTGGCTGTGTGGTTTGTTATATGAAAATCTGAACTATATAAACATAAATCGCATGTCTGGACTAGCATGAGGGTGAGAGATCCTGGGAACTCCACCCCCCATACTCTTATCGCCCTTTCCTCCAGGAACCTCCAGGTTCTCAGGGTGAGAATCCACACAGATCCCTTCATGCCTCTATTTCTAGGAAACCAAATCTCTAATAAATACACCCAGACTTTCTTCAGACACACAAACCATGGGAAAGGCATCTTTAGATCCTCATCTATGTGGGGAAAGGTAATCCATCCCCATTACAAGCCCACACTAGCAGCCTTCCTTTATCATGAAAATGGGTAAAATTAGCCATCCTTCATGAATATGCAAATAACTGAGGTGAATATAGATATCTGTGTGCCCTGAGAGCATCACCCGACAACCACACCCCTCCTTGGGAGAATCCCCTAGATCACAGCTCCTCACCATGGACTGGACCTGGAGCATCCTTTTCTTGGTGGCGGCAGCAACAGGTAACGGACTCCCCAGTCCCAGGGCTGAGGGAGAAACCAGGCCAGTCATGTGAGACTTCACCCACTACTGTCTCCTCTCCACAGGTGCCCACTCCCAGGTTCAGCTGGTGCAGTCTGGAGCTGAGGTGAAGAAGCCTGGGGCCTCAGTGAAGATCTCCTGCAAAGCTTCTGGTTACACCTTTACCAGCTATGGTATCAGCTGGGTGCGACAGGCCCCTGGACAAGGGCTTGAGTGGATGGGATGGATCGACGCTTACTATGGTAACACAAACTACGCAGAGAAGCTCCAGGGCAGAGTCACCATGACCACAGACACATCCAGGAGAACAGCCTACATGGAGCTGAGGAGGCTGAGATCTGACCACACGGCCGTGTATTACTGTGCGAGACACAGTGTGAAAACCCACATCCTGAGGGTGTCAGAAACCCCAGGGAGGAGGCAGCTGCATTGAATTTGAGGAGATTACAGGGCTTACAATGTTTAAAGTTGTTTAGAAAATGAGCTGAGCAATTGAGGAATGTGAGTAATGGAAACATGGATGCACTCTATATAGGAAATGTTTCTTTCAACAGTCACCCTATATGCAAAATTCAGAATGGTAAAGGCAGCAATCAGTGAGGCTGACGCAAAGAATCCCATGGAGGCCTTGTGCAGACATAGGTTTTAAAATCAGATAGATAAATAATTTGGAACAAGATTGCTGGTAACGTGGCTAAGACTAAATATGATTCCTAAAAACTGGCCAAAATCTATTCCAAATTGTCTCTGCCACTCCTTTTACATAAATGTATTAAAAAGTAGTTTTAAGACCACAGCAAAATTGGACAGAAGGTGCAGAGAGTTCTCACGTGCCCCTGCTTCACACATGCACAGCCTTTCCCACTGTCACCATCCTGCCCCAGAGTCATCAATAAGTTACAATGGATGAACTTACATGGGCGGATTGGTTCTTTCCTCTTCTGGTGGTCTCTTGGCATACGAAGCCCAAATTATCTTGAAGCACCATAGGTTCTACTGTAATGCCTAACCTTGTTTTTCACTCTAGCTCGCTACTTTAAATTTTCCCTTTTTTGTCTCCTTAATTGCCAGCCATGTTTCCCATATGAATAGACTCTCCCTGGCTGGGAAAGCTGGACAAACTCCGTTTGACCTTTTGATTTATAAGACATTAAGGGCTCCTTACCCAACCCCCTTCTTCAAGGAGTTAACCTGTGTAAGCAGATCGTCAGCATTTCAAAGGAGCCCAATTAACTGATAAGGTACTGGAACAAACAATGTATGAAGTTCCCAGGATTTTTCTCAAAGAGATAACAACATAAAGCCTTGAGTTCATGCCCAGCCTAGCATCATATCTAACTATAATGAAGGATTTAGAGCCCTGCACCTGGTACCGTTGCTTTTTGTAACCATTTGTCTTTTAAATTGTTTATCTCTCTGTAACCATTTGCTTCTTTTGATTCTTGCATATTTTTACTTCTGTAGAATTATTGCATTTGAGTTCCCCTCCCCTTCCTAAACCAAGATATAAAAGTTAATCAAGCCCCTTCCTTGGGGGCCGAGAGAATTTTGAGCATTAGCCGTCTCTTTGGCTGCAGGCTTAAATAAAGGACTCTTAATTCGTCTCAAAGTGTGGTGTTTTCTCTAACTCGTTTGGGTATAACACTACAAGTGGGTTCCTGGGAATGATGCCAGTTCAGAGGAAAAGTGGGTGGGGCTATTCATATTTCAGCTTATTTTTAGAGGATTCATAAAACAGATATTTTCCTATACATTCTGTGACTCCTGATTTACTATGTCCCTTCCCAGAGGGTAAGGTCCCTAAGTGTTTTGCGGTATATCCATGTCTATGGAAAGAAAGCAAGTTCTGGTGAATCCCATAAGGAATGTCCTTTGATGAGAAGTGGAGACCTTGGTCATGAGGCACATCATGTATGATTTTCTATAATTCCGTTAGATTCACTGTAATTTTGGGGGGTGTCCTGTGGAATGGGTCTTCTGTGTCTCTGCATGTTCAGTTATATCTGTGTGGTGCCACTTACACTTCATGAGATGAGATTCCTGCTGCTTGTGTCAGGTCACTGGTGATCTCTGAAGCTGCTTCTGGTTTCTGCTTTCATATGTAAAGAGCATGTCAAACATCACCCACATTCTTACAATAATAAAAGCCTGGAAAATTGATTATCAATAATTTCTTGAATCTGTTGAAGAAATGAAATTGCAGGGAAAACCAGGACCCCCCAAACTAGAAAGACATTAAAATAGAGATAATCAGACTGATGGATCAAAGCTCTGTGGCAATAAGATACCAAATTATAAACAAGGCCTAAAGTCATGGATTAAGTCACTCACCCCCACACTTAAAAAAATGACTGTATTGTAACTTCCACAGGGCTTTTTTGTTTTCTGTAGCACCTAAACAAGCACTGGTTCTGAGGTAAGCATATTAAAACATTTGCAGCTCATGGAACTCCAAACGTGGTAACTGTGTCCCTGTCTCACAAGCCATAAATAGAGCTTTGTTTGGACAAGAGACAGATTTCAGTAACTGTCTTCTGAGAAGAGACTACTGACCATGAACTTGTCCTGGCAATTTACAGAGACTGTGCAGTGTGTGTCTTTCTGCCTCTGCCCAAAGCCCTTTTGATGAACAGGGCCCGATTGTCATTCATTTAGTTCTTAAGTCCTCACCCCCAAAGCAAACACTAAATGCATGTAACATGTGTGTTTGCTTATTAGACATGAGAGCCTGCCCACCATGTGAATATCAACAGATCCTTCTATAGCCTGCTGAGTGTGTACACTTGGCCAATCCATTTGCATGAATTCATTTCTCCTCTTTCCCTCTCTTGAAGTGCCTGCTCACTGTCTCTGTGGGAGGCTTTGCTTCCCAGTCTGTTAAGGTGGCTGTCCTGCAGCTTCAACCATTTCTCAGAAGTAAAGTCTCCTTTCTAAATTTATAAATTGCGTGACTCTTCCGTTGAAAGTGCAAGCTGGTGGGAACAGTTACATGGTCATTCAGTAAATTGCTGGTGGACAGGTGTGGACAGGGATAGGGTAAGAACTCCTGGGGGCTGCACACCCCACACTTCGATGGAATTTCCCTCCAGAAACTTCTGGGTTCTCAGGATGATAATCCAAACAGATTCCTTCATGGCTCTGTCATCAGGAGAGCTACTCTCTGATAAATATGCTCAGAACTTCCTCCAGACAGATCCTACAGAGAAAAAATGCTTTTCAAGATCTCTATTCTATGTGAGGGGAAGGTATTCTTTTCCATCCCAGGCAGTTTCATCTTAGCCTTCCTGTGTCTTAAAAAGGTGTGCAATTAATAAAACAACTGCGGTCAGGTTCAAGACAATAATATGTGGATGCTGCAGCCAGGAGGGGGGAGTAGAAGACGGAGGAAAATCAGGTGTACCACTGGAGACTCCTTGTAAAGGGCACAGTCTAGAGAAAAAACATCAAGAAAACATTGAAATTCAATTTCCAGTACATATACTGCTCCCCTGCCCACCACATCACCTCTTCACCAGTATGACCAATCTGGATTAAAGAGAAAAGTGTGGCAATGCACAGACTCTGTCCAAGGACGAGACCTTAGGGAAACCAAAGGCAGAGGGAGAGGAAAAGTTAAGGACAGTGAAGCGGTTTAAAGCCTCTGAGACCAACAGCTTCAGGACCAAGGCCACGGCCCCTCTGTCAATGGCCTTAGATTTACCTCTCCCGGGGCATCCACAGGGTTCCCAGGTGAGAACGGGCAAAAACAAGGTGAAGACACTTTCCAAATCTCCAGCAGTACTGAGCTTGCTTTAGCTCTGTTTGAAGAAACAAAACAACAACAAACGACAACAACCGCAAATATAACCAGGATTAAGGTCAGTGTTGGAAGCAGTTTTATTAATTTTTAAAAATTTTTTATTTCTCAGATGGAGTCTTGCTCTGTCTCCCAGGCTGGAGTGCAGTGATGCGGTCTCGGCTCTGCAACCTCCACCTCCTGGGTTCAAGCAATTCTCCACTCTAGCCTCCCAAGTAGCTGGGATTACAGGTGCATGCCACGGCGCCCAGTTAATTTTTGTATTTTTTAGTAGAGACAGTGTTTTGCCATGTTGGTCAGGCTGGTCTCGAACTCCTGACCTCAGGTGATCCACCCAAATTGGCCTCCCAGAGTCCTGGGATTACAAGTAAATTGAGTTAATAAAGCTGTTCTGAACTATGAATAACATTAGTTTGCTCCCAGATTTGCTTGATTTCAATTTGATTATTATATTCAGCTGCTGCCCTAATATGTTTGAGCATGTTACTATTTAAATGACCCTGGCTGTTTGATTTGTTATATATAAATCTAAACTAAAACAACTTAAAGGACAGGTTTGTACTATTATTAGGATGAGATACTCTGGGTGCCCCTCATTTGCTCCATGAACCTCCACATTTTTAATTTAGAATTCACATAAATTCCTTGTGAGTTGTGTCAGTCATCAAGAGACCTAATCTCTAACATCTTTACCCAGAACCTTCTCCAGATAGACCACCCACGGGAAGAACATTTATAGTAATTTATCTACATGGTGGAAGGTACTTCACTGCCATTGTAGAACCCTCTTCCCAGCCTTCCTTTATGAGGCAAATGATTGCCAGTATGGTAAGATTGAACAAAAGGATGTGCCAGTAGGGTAAGATTGAGCAAAAATAGTCCTGAGATGCTGCAGACAGGGAAGGACGTAATAGATAAATATCAGCTTTACTAGAGGAGACTCCTTGTAAAGGTCATAGCCAAGAAGATAAAATCACTGAGATGAAATTCTGAGAAACTTGGTCCAGTTCAATCAAGCCATCAACAACCAGATAGCTTCAGTGGCCACTATGCATATTACCCCATGCCTAAATGTTCTGGCTTGTACAAAGAGCTTCTCTGTAAATTGCACATTGCCATAGTGGAAGACGGCATGGGAGATTTTGTGACAAACACTTAAGGTGCAATAATAGCTATTTTTCCTTTATCATGACAATATGTGGCATGCTTCTAGATTCATTTCATGCCAAAGAAGTTCCTCAGAAGGGTAAGGAAATGGAGAATCTTACATGGTCCAATGCAGTCCCCAAGAAGGGATTTTGAATGGACAGTTACACTGGTTACTGCAATGTTGTCTCTGACCTTCTCAGGATCAAAAATAATCATGAGTATCAAGGTGGAGATGGGTCTAGGTGAGAGAAAAGGAAGTAGTGGTTCTTGAGAAGAATGGTATGGCCAAGATAAGCCTGAACTATCTCTCCTCTTCCAGTTCCTGCAACTTCATATTGCCTGATTAAGGTCACTTGCCTATGGTGGTAATGACATCAGCAATGAAATAAATTCTCTGGTGGCTTTATACCTGACTTATAACATGGGAGATATTTCCTCAAGAGTGGTGATGCCAGTATGGCTTCTGATCTCTGGTGGTGTTGGAATCTGCATTAGTCTGTGGGTTTGGAGGAGGGTGATTCAGGCCATGGGGAAGAATCTGACACTCTCACACCCTCTGGTGCCTTCGGTACTGGACTGGCTCCTGCCCTCACTATGGTGATTGCATCAAATATTGGCCTCCCCACCAGTACAACACGTTGTAATGTGGGCTCCTTTGTACCTGGCTTTAATCCAAGAAAGTTGTTGACTTAACTCTTTCGTGACATCGTATAGCCTGGTTTGTCACAATCTTTATTTCTGGAATTATCAGTGCTGCCATCTTGGCTGTCTTCAAGTATGTCATCCTCACAGCGTGAAGCTGTTTGACATTAACATTTTTGTCAATGTTTGGGACTACCTTACATATTCCGGCTCTCTCAAAGAATGATTAGTGTTAGGGAAGGCTGACACAAGTCTAATTTGGGAGCCAGAGAAGGAAAGTGTTACTGTGCTGCAGTTGTTTTGTGGTAAATATGGTTAGGTTCAAAACGAGCTATGTAATGTAGCCAGGTTTCCACTGAGTTCCACTTTGCTTCTTGGCTGTCTATTCCTGTGCATGTTTCTATACATTTTGTATCAGGCTTCAATTCCATTATGTTTAAAATGTTGTCTCTAAAGATAAACAAAGATTTTTTAAAACAACCAAACATGCAGCCATTTGACGGAGTGTGCTCTGCATTGTTAGTCTCACCATCTTCTGCCCTAACAAGCACCGAATCTAACAACACAAATATCATGGAAGCTTTCCTTGGAGTAGCTCCTGTAATTAGAATCATTGGTACTCTGCCCTCCTGTCAGTGGTGGAATGTTCTATTGGCACATGTGGAAACCACTTAGAGGGATGAGTTTCTTTGAACACAATAAAATTTTAAGTTAGGAATAACTTATTTGAAAGCAATTCATTGAAGGTTATTGCTAAGAAGAAGTTAGAAGCAGTCTTTTGGCAGTCATTTCTTCAAGATGTATGGCAGTGTGGGAGGGATATATAAACTGGAATAGGAACTTGGGCTAGTTAAATGGAATAGCCTCCAATGTTAATCTGTTTACCTTTTAACTGAATGAAAAAGCCTATAGTTGTAAGAAAAGAAAAAAAACACAATCCTCACACGTTACCTTCCCATCAGCATAATTAATCTACATTGAAGATGAGTGTGGCAATGCAGAGACTCTATATAGGGAGGAGAACATAGGGAAATGCAAAGACAATGGGAGAAAAAAGTCAAGGACAGTAGAGCAACTGGAAGCTTCTGACACCAACAGCTTGATGAACAGGGTCACTCAACCCTTGGTGGACACAGAGTCACTTCTCTTAGGGAAACTGCAGTATTCTCAGGTGACAATATGCAAACATGATGAATGTACACTTGCTACGTCTCCAATTCTGTACTGTTTTCCTTACTTGTGTTTGGAGAAGGAAGTCATATACTCAGGTCTAGTATCCATGTAGGGGGTGCTCACCATTTGCAAGATACTAGGAAAAACGGCAAGTTAGAGGCCCACTGTTGTAAAAATCAACTAGTTCTGTGCGTGTGTGTGTGTGTGTGTGTGTGTTATTGAAAAAGAAGACATGGATTGGGCATTGATCCACAAGTATATATACCTACAGGTATTCTTAGATGTAATATTCAATTGCAGGAGAACAAACAAGATAAAGCATCCCCCAAAACCCTTGAAAATTTTTGTGCTCACTATGTGTCCACTGATTAAATGTATCCTGAGCTCCAGGGAAGGGTTCCCTGATGGTTTCTTAAAGTTCACTGGGTCTCCTAAGGTCAATGTTTTCAAAAGATGGTGTCAGTAACATATGGTGTCACTGAAGGAGCATTTTAAACTAGGGCACGACCTCTTCCTAAAGCCCTAGAGACACTGAGAGATAAATCCTCCGTGAGCCCAGATGGAAACCTCCATGCAGGGCAGAGGCAGTGCTGCAGGGGGCACCCAGGACCCACCCAGAACAGGCTCCAGCCCCAGAGCTGGTGCACAGGAGGTTGCAGAGGGGATTTCTCCCAGAACTGAGTGTTGCTTTATTGAAAACCAAAAAATTATAACATGTTAAAATTAGAATTTTGCAAAGACTATTTCTATTATCTCTATACATTTAGAGATAAATAAATCAACAATTCAGTGAGAACCACATTTAAAAGGCAAAATTGTTACTTGTTTGAGATATTTTCCTAGTAAAAAGACGAAGAACAGGGATGGTTTTATTAAATCAAAAGGTACACATTTCAGAAGACACAGAGATCCCAAGAGTAAGACTGCAGACAGCAAAGCCTAGAAAGGGCGGAGGCTGTCCATGTACCATGTCCTGTGTGAGTGTGAGTCACCTTCTTAGTGGAGAAGTTCTCCCTTCACAAAGTTCTGGGCATTTAAAGGGAAACCTGACATTAAACAAGAACAAGGACTTGTACCTCAGCATCCCACAGTTGTGTGGTTCATGTGAGATCTATTTTCTCTTTCTCATGCTGGATCAAGTGTAAGCCTATGAAGTAGTAATTCTCGTGAATAAGCAAATCACCTGAGGTGAACACTACAGATATGTCTGTGCCCTGAGAGCATCACCCAATAACCACACACCACAAAGACACTCGCTGAGAAGAGCAACCCTAAGACACATAATTGTCAGATTCACCAAGGTTGAAATGAAGGAAAAAGTTTTAAGGGCAACCAGAGTTGTGCCATGGCACAGTGTTGTGCCATGCCCTTTCTCTGTTTTCTTGCCTGTTTATTTATGTCAGATGTGCCACCTACATGTAATAAGGTCAGAATTCTGCCTCCAGTAACACATCAAAGGTGACCTTTGATTGTACTTTTGGTTTATGCTCCAAAATATTGATTATAAAATTCATCACTGTCATATTTTATGTCAAAATAAATCTGCATAATCTGAATGTCAGTACATTTTGGAATCTATTAAATAACTGAAATTGCAAGAAATATTACCCACTCCAAAGACTGGAGAGATGGGCATGTCCAGAATGGCAGTTAGCAATCGCTTACCTGGTGCAGAAACTGCAGAAGCTGCAGAAGTCACAAGCTGTTGAGGGCATTTACATGGTAACCACTGTAGACGTCTGAAAGACAAATGTGGACTCGGTAAATGTGACCGTTCCAGAGGGTCTTATACTTCTAAGGTTTCTGGACTTTCTCTCCAGAAACTTCCAGATTCTAAAATATACAATTCAAATAAATTTCCGATGGGTCAGAATTGAAGATGAAATGAAGATGATTAATTACAGAGAAATATACCAGGAGCCTACTTCAAAAGCTTCTAAAAGGAATGGCTTTTCCAGAACCTTATCTTATGTGAAGGAAGACAAATCTCCCATTCCAGATTCTCCCCCATTCTTCCATTATTATATGAATGAGTAAAGTCAGCCAAAAGGGGTAAGACGTACATAAATAGTCCAGGGAGTCCGAAACCTCAAAAGGGAGTAACAGCCAAAGATGAGCTTTTCCCCTGGAGATGCTTTGTCAAGGTCACAGCCCAGAAGAGGAAGCCTATTGAATCTCTAGGTTTCCATTGGAAGAAGAGGCAGTGCTTACCTGCACTGCACAATCCATTCTAACTAGGATGATGACTATGGATTAAAGATGAAAGTGTGGCAATGCACAGACTCTATCTGAGGAGAACACAGAAATACTAAGACAATGGCAGAGGGTGAGACAAAGACAGTAGAGGAATGTGAAGCCTCTGACATCATGATTTTTCAGACCAACATCTTGTAAATGCCATCATAGATCTCAGCTTCTTTTATTATGGGGCCTTTGCTGGTTTCCTAGCTGAGAAAGTGAAAATAACAACCTGCATGCACTTCCCAAGTCTCCACCTGTATCCTGTTTGCTTTAGATCTCTAGGAGAAGAAAGTCAGATAACTGGGCCTGGTGTCAGTGTAGGAGGCACTTCCTAAAAGCTACATATTAGGAAGAAGGGAAAATATGTGTTATTGGAATCGTGGCTATGGAGTGGACTTTCATTTGAATGTATCTGCACTTGCTGGTATTCTCAGATGCAACATTCAACCGCAAGAGCCCAGTGAAGAAACACGGCACTCCCAAATCTCCTGTAAGTTTCTGTCTTCATTTTGGTTCCACTAATGAAGTTAATCTGGAGCTTCAGGGAAGGGACTCCCTCCTGTGTTATTGAATCCTTGCTCTGGGTCTCCCTGCAGAGTTCAATAGGTTTAGTAAGGCTAATCAATTGTTTCAAGAGATGGTGTCAGCAGAAATATGGTGTCGCTGAAGGAGTATTCTACACTAGCACACAGCCATTTCACGCTGGGCTAGAGAAGCCTGGGGGAAATGATTTGAAGTCTCAGCCAGGAACTTCCTTGCAAGGCAGGGGCTGGGCTGTCGGGGGCACAGAGCAGGTGAGTCAGAAATCAATATGTAAAGATGAGGACCTATGGATATGAATTGAAAATATATAAATACTTCAAAAAATTCCAATAAATTGAGTCCAAAATTAATCCCAAATTATTCAAAACACAAATTCCTTGACAATTACTTTGGGAGCAGTGAGTTCATGAAGAATTCGAAACTACTGTTTCAGCTTCTGATTCTTATTGTTCCTGAGATGAGAAAATCATCTCTAATCACACATCGCACAGCAAATCTGTAAACAAGAGTGTTTCTATGGAAGATCCTGGGGGATCTGAACACCAGGCAGGTGCTGGAGACCCTGTTTCAGGAGCGCCCAGCAGATCTCAGAGGGACCTGCTGGTCACTCACGTGGGACATCAGCAGTAACTTTCTCAGTCACCAGTCAGCTGTGCTGGTGACTGATGGGTCCAGGACAGAACCAAGGCACCTGCTCAGTGTCATGGAGAGTGATGGTTCCAGGAATCATCCAGGTGCTCTCTGTGCTTATAAAATGTAGGTTCACAGTGAGGAGCGTGTTCTGAGGGGGATTGTTCTGTGAAAGGACCTCTGTTCACGAGTGTTCATAAATGGAGCAGGGCATGCATTTCCTCAAACAGGAATAGGGCTTGGACCATCAGCATCTCACTCTTGTGAATCTGATGTGTCGTTTATCTTCCCTTTCTTATTATTGACCAGGCTTTGCGCTATGAAATGCTCTGTCTCATGAATATGCAAATAACCTGAGATCCACTGAGGTAAATTTGGATGTCTGTGCCCTGAGAGCATCACCCAACAACCACACCCCTCCACTATAGAAGCCCCTGAGAGCACAGCTCCTCACCATGGACTGTACCTGGGGGATCCTCTTCTTGGTGGCAGCTGCCACAGGTAAGGGGCTCCCAAGTCCTAGTGATGAGCAGGGGATTGAGTCCAGTCAAGAGGGCTTTTATCATCTCCTCCCTTCTCCTCACAGGTGTCCATTCCCAGGTTCAGCTGTTGCAGCCTGGGGCTGAGGTGAAGAAGCCTGGGTCCTCAGTGAAGGTCTCCTGCCAGGCTTCCAGATACGCCTTCACCAAATACTTTACACAGTGGGTGCGACAGGGCCCTGGACAAGGGCATAGTGGATGGGATGCATCAACCCTTACAATGATAACACACACTATGCACAGAAGTTCCGGGGCAGAGTCACCATTACCAGTGACAGGTCCGTGAGCACAGCCTACATGGAGCTGAGCAGCCTGAGATCTGAAGACATGGTCGTGTATTCCTGTGTGAGAGGCACAGTGCGAAAACCCACATCCTGAGAGTGTCAGAAATCCCAGGAAGGAGGCACCTGTGCTGACACAGAGGAGATGACAAAGATTATTAGATTAAAGATTTTCTTAGAAAATGACATTAAGTCATTAAAGAAAAGGAACAATATTAATGTGTATTTGAGAAATTTTAATTATTTGAGAGATTTTTCATACAGCATTTATTCTGTAAACAAATTTCAATGATTACAGAATGAATCAAATTAATGAAACTAATACAGAACTTCCTCTGAAGGTATCTTTGTAAACATTAATTTCTTAATCAGTGCTGTAAGTATTTTGGAACACAGACACAAAATCACATTTTAAGTCTGCATTTATGTCTATTAAAATGCCAAAAAAATCTCCTTTTGTGCATGTAGCATTTTGAATTCCCACCATCAATGCATGATAGTTCTTGGTTTTCCACATTCATATTGTCATGTATCCTTATGAGAATTGTGTGTTTTAACCAATCTAGTAGGTGAGTAATGGGATCTAATTTTTATTTAAATGCACATGTCCCTCCAAAAGTTCATATTTAACAATTTTCCTATAACTTCTGTTGAGACGCCTCTCCTGACATTCGGTTCATTTTAACTGCATTGCTTCGTTTCGATTCATTGCAAGTTGACTTGCATATTGTTTATAAAAGTAATTTCACAAATTAAAAGAATTCATTTCACAAATATGTGACTTGGAAGTATTTTCTCCAAGTCTGTGGCTGTCTTTATTCCCTTATCAGTGTGTATTGCAGAAACGTATGTGTGTGTATGTGTCTGTGTGTGTATGTCTGTTTGTACAAATTTAGATTCAAAAACATGTAAAATTGCATTCATTCATTGATGATGTATTTGGCAATATATATGAAGTCTCATTATAAAATACACTAATAGTGATTATTTTTTCCATGTCTCTCAACTCAGGCCACAATCAACTCATGAGTGTTTAAACTTCATCTACTTGATTGGAGGACTATCCATTTCAGATATTTGGAATACTTCTGTAAGGAAATGTGTTCATCTTCCCAATATTTATTTATATAATCATCTATTAATATGTGTATTGGTTTATGAGTATATATTTCATACTCTGAAGAAGATCCATGCTATATTATTCATTTCATCGTTCAAATCACCACAGCTTTATTAGGTCCTGGGAGCTCATTTAGTTTGGATCCAGTATCCTTACAGCACACCTCATCCTTTTGTTTTTGAACACTTCCCTGTTTCCTTGTATTACAATAAATTCTAAGCTCATTTTCTATATTACCTTTTTTGTACATAGAATTAGCCATTTTTCTAAAGATTGCTTGTTTCTAATGTTAACGAATAGCAGTAAAATAAAAAAATTGTGATACCGTGTATAATTACTTCTAGGACCTCTCAACCTACTGGCCTAGTAGACATGCATGTTTATATGAACCCATGTTTGTGGACGCATCAAAACTATTTATGTACCTAATCTTCTGTAACTTTATTATATTAAAAATGAGAACACGCTGGTCTCCTGACCCAACTATGCTACCACATGGACCTTTCCAGCCTTCCTTCCTTGACTGTCCATAACCACCCACTGCAAAGTGAGGAATCCTATCCCACCAACTGCCTTATTATTACCTAGTTGCACAATTTTAGGACACATGCATAGCGGTATCAGAAATGTAAAGCTCATTGGAAATATGTTTATCTACTAGAATAGAGTGTTATGTGTAGTTTCTTTACATTTTAAACTTATAGAATTTCCTCATTTTCAAAGTTAATTAGATTAGCAACTTCATTTTCTACTTTCTTCAGTGAAGTCCTTTCAATTACATTATATAATATCATTTATTTGAAATTCGGTATAAACCAAAACTAGAGTCAAGTAAACAGATAGAGGATATTCAAGGAATTTAGAGAATGAGTATTAAATAAGTACAAATGGCACTGTTTAAGAATAGTACAATTATTTTTAGTGATATAAAATGGTTGAGACACAATGCAGTTAATTTGTCTAAGCTCATAATTGTGTGATGGAAAATATAAACCTAAATATATACAATTTTTGTAAAAAGTATTTAGCAGTTCATTAACCCCAGGATTAAATGCAGACTGTATCAAGTTATCTAATAACTTATTTGGTGAGGGTGGGGATGTCATGAGATGCATGCAAAAAAGAATGAAGTAATTTTCCTCATTTGCATTTAAGATGTTACCATTCACTAAAGACCTTTAATTTAAAAAAATCAATTTTCTATGTGACCCAGGTTTTTTCTTCCTGACGAGCAAATAACCCAGATAATTCTTTTCTTTCCTTGGTTGAGAAAGATTTTCCCCAAACTTCAGCTCAGTTCAGGCACACACTGTCCCTAAATGGGCATTTACCCTCAGATGGGTAACACACCTGTCAACATGGGGACTCTTCTGTCAGACAAACACACCTTTACTCACGTGGATTCTTCCCTCAGACCAACACACATGTCCCCACATGGACTCTTTCCTCAGACCACCACATATGTCCTTACATTTACTCTTTCCTCTAGTAATGACATTTCCTCATGTGGACTCTTGTCTCAGACAAACAAACATGTCTGCATGTGAACTCTTCACTCTGATAAGTACAAATATTTCCACAGTGACTGTTTCCTGACACAAGCACATATATACAATGTTGAACTGTTTTATGGCAAAATGATCTCAAGATAATAATTATAAAATCCCTCCTGATGGCAAAATGATCTCAAGATAATAATTATAAAATCCCTCCTGACAAGGTGTAGATCTGCATTTTTTTTATTGTACCTTAACTTTGCCTTATTGTCAAGAACAACAGTTTGCAGCTCTATATGCACCGATTAGAGATTGGTGTCCGTTTTCTCTGGAAATGTATTTTTATGTTCTTACTGGATGTATTTTTTTGATAATGTTTGCTACTGTGAAGATACCTGAACAGGGTCCACACTAGAAAATAAAAAAGACTAATCGCCAGATTAACCCTGTGCATCCAGACCCACGAGTCCTTTGACCCTGCCCCCCCCGAAATGGAGACACAGAGGACAGATGAGCAATGCTGAGCGGTGCACCCAAGACCACAAAAAGAAAGACAAGGAAATGTGTCCCCTCCCCTCCTCATGAAAGGTAGCTCATCCCCTGTTCCTTCAGGCCCTGGCGAGGAGCCAACCCATGTCTGTTCCCTTCCTCAGTGTCCACACCGTGGGGTCTGCCCTGATTTGGGCTTCCCTTCTCATCACCCTCACTATTAGTGTCCCTTGTGAATCAGGTCCAGCTGCGGCTGCTCCACATGGGGCCGTTCTTCCATTTCCTCAGTGTTTGCAGAAGTCCTGTGTGAAATTTATTGATAGAGTCAGAGGGGGAAAAATTGTACAGCCCAGTGGTTCACTGAGATTCTCATGCAAAGCCTCTGATTTCACCTTTACTGGCTACAGCATGAGCTTGGTCCAGCAGGCTTCATGACAGGGACTGGTGTGGGTGGAAACAGTGAGTGATCAAGTGGGAGTTCTCAGAGTTACTCTCCATGAGTACAAATAAATTAACAGTCCCAAGCGACACCTTTTCATGTGCAGTCTACCTTAAAGGGACCAAACTGAAAGTCAAGGACAAGGCCTTGTAATACTGTGAGAGACACAGGAGAGGGAATATCTGCGTGAGCCCAGACAGAAAAATCTCTGCAGGAAGACAGGAGGGAGCTGCATGGTAGATGCTCCTCAAAACCACCAGGGCACCTTGAGGACAACCTGGGGGCACTCAGAACCACCAGGGTGTGCTTAGGACCACAGGACACTCAGGATATTAGGGGGTGCTCAGGATCACGAGGGGGCGCTCATGACACCAGGGGACATTCAGAATCACAAGGGGGCGCTCAGGACACGAGGGTTTGCCCAGGACCACCAGCAGGCACTCAGGTCACCAGGGGGTGCTCAGAACCACCAGGGGGTGCTCAGGACACCAGGGGGCGCTCAGAACCACCAGGGGGTGCTCAGGACACCAGAGGGGGTGCTCAAACCACTAGGGGGCGCTCAGGACACCTGGGGGAGCTCAGAACCACCAAGGGGCGCTCAGGACACCTGGGGGCGCTCAGAAGCATCAGGGGTGCTCAGGATAGCACAGTGCCCTCAGTACCACGAGGGGGCGCTCAGGACACCAGGGGGCGCTCAGAACCACCAGAGGGTGCTCAGGACACCAGAGGGGGCGCTCAAACCACCAGTGGGCGCTCAGGACACCTGGGGGAGCTCAGAACCACCAGGGGGCGCTCAGGACACCTGGGGGCACTCAGAAGCATCAGGGGTGCTCAGGATATCAGAGTGCCCTCAGTACCACGAGGGGGCGCTCATGACACCAGGGGCACTCAGAACCACGAGGGGGCGCTCAGTACACGGGGGTTCTCTCAGGAAGCAGCTCCAAATCAGAAGCCTGAGAGGCTGTGGTTTTCTTTTAAACCTTGGTGATTCCCGACCTGGTCAAGCAAAAGTCTTCCCCAGGATCTCTCACCATTTCTTCCTTGTAAATCCATGATTACTTTTACCTACAAAACATTAACTTAGAACAGGAATTTAATTCAACTTTTAATGCTGCATATTTTCCAAGTAATACTAGCAATGATCTCTCAGGACAATTTTTACAATAGGTTATTTATATATTTTCTTGATTAAAAATAATACTATTATTAAAATAGTAAAGTTATAAAAATCACACCTGTAATCCCAGCACTTTGGGAGGCTAAGGCAGGCAGATCACTTGAGCTCAGGACTTTTAGAACAGCCTGGCAGCACAGTGAGGTCTTTTCTATATATATAAAATAATAATAATAATAATAATAAAAAATACCTGGGTATGGTTCCACCTGTGGTAGCAGCTACTTGAAAGGCTGAGGTGGGAGGATCCCTTAAGCCTGGGAGGTTAATGCTGCAGCGAGCTGTGATTGTGCCACTGCACTCCAGCCTCGTTGACAGAGTGAGACCCTATTTAAAGAAAATGTATATCCTCAATACAAACTGTTTCAATGATTAGAGTTTTGTATTTTTGTGCTGTAATAGTCAAACAATTGTACATGTTTTTTAACATTAACTCAGCATATACATGGTATTTTGTTTCTTTTTCTTTCATCTGCTGTTTTTGGAAATTAAACACGACTTTAAATGCTCTTGTTCTCCATTTTGGTTGGCTTCAGGTGTCCTGTTTTTCAGACTATTTCTCCATCTTCCCTTTCTCTTTGAAAGTATTTTACTTTCCTCAGTCTCCATGAAGGAAAAAGAAAGTCCCTCTACTTTCTGACCTCCAAGTCTGGTGAATCAATTCCCTTCTCTTCATAATCACTGAAGCCAACCAAGTTTAGAGGATAATGGTTCTCCTTAGAATATGCTCGTCTACCTGCAGACTCTCTGCCCTAACTCACCCTTTTCCAGGGTCCTGCAGACCATCCCCTCGTTTCCCTAAGTACCACAGAGTGGGCTCTGCAGCTCCTGCTGCCCTCTGTGTGCTCAGCCCTGGGGCTCACTAGTGTTTTGATGATCAAGTCCAAATCCCCTTGTGCTTGGACCCTCTGAGACCACCCTCTAGGAAGATGCCATTGTGAGTGAGCCCTGAAAATCATGGACTGTGTTCAGTTTCATATTCCTGGATGTTCTCTGTCATAAAGGAATATTGACAAATAAATACTAGAGTTTGTATTGAATATTCATGCCAAAAAAGGTTTTTTAAAAATTTTCAAATGAAACGATTTTATCTTGCCTAGTTTGAAAACTACAATCTAAATTTAACAAATAATGTAATACAACGTTTGTCCTATTAGTTATTCAATTTATTAAAAACTGACTGGTATTTAAAGTTAATACCATTGCACATTTGAGCGACATATTTGGCAAGAACAGCATTTACATTCAGCTTTAACAAAACATGTATTTAAATATATTTGTCTTTTTAGTATTGGAATAGACAGACATACATGTAGAAGAGCATTATTTTCTACTACAACCTCAAACTGCAAACACAATTTAAATTCAGTTAAGTAATTAAAAAAATATGAAACAAATGGGTGTGCTGTTTTGGTGTTTAGATATACATTCACTTTTGCATGGGCACATGTATGTGTCTTTGCTGGGCTGTTGTGTATGTATGTGTGTTTGTAAAACCATGAAGTTTTCAAATACATCATTAAATGACATAGTTATATTAATCTTGGCCAGGAATGGTGGCTTAGGCCTGTAATCCCAGCACTTTGGGAATCTTAGGCAGGCAGATCACCTGGGGTCAAGGGTTCAAGACCAGCCTGGTCAACATGGTAAAACCCCATCTCTACTAAAAATACAAAAATTAGCCAGGCATTGTGGCACATGCCTTTAGTCCCAGTGTGGCAGGGAAATGTGGGGTTGGAAATCCCACACAGAGTTTCTACTGGTGTACCACCTAGTGGAGCTGTAAGAAGAAAGCCACTGCCCTCCAGAACTCAGAATGGTAGATCCACTGACAGCTTGCACCATGTTTCTGGAAAAACCACATACACTCAATGCCAGCCCGTGAAAGCAGCCAGGAGGGAGACTGTGCCCTGAAAAAGTTTTTTAAAACTTTTCATTTGAAAAGTTTTTAAAAAGTTCTGCCACAGGGGCAGAACTGCCGAAGACCATGGGAACCCACTTGTTACATCAGGTAACCTGGATTTGAGACATGGAGTCAAAGAAGATTATTTTGGGACATTAAGATTTGACTGCCCAGCTGGATTTCAGACTTGCATGGGACCTGTAGTTTGGACCAATTTCTCCATTTGGAATGGCTGTATTTACACAATGCCTGAACTCCCATTCTTTTTAGGAAGTAACTGACTTGGTTTTTATTTTACAGGCTCATAGATGGAAGAGACTTGCCTCATCTCAAATGAGACCTTGGACTGTGGACTTTTGAGTTAAGGCTCAAATGAGTTAAGACTTTGGAGGACTCTTGAACAGGCATGATTGGTTTTGAAATGCGACAGCAATCATGACTCTAGAGGACCACACGTGAAGTGCAACAAGCAGGTGCAGAAGACAAGTAATTCGTGATTTCACTGTAGTTTGTTTAAATGGTAGACTCACAGAAGTAGAATAGAATGTTGGTTACCAGGGGCTGGAGGGGTGGACTGGAAAAGGAGAGATTGTGGTCAAAGTGTAAAATGTTCCAGTTAGACAGAAGGAGTAAGTTACAGTGTTCTAATGCACAAGATGGAAAATATGGCTATGAATGCATTATATATTTCAAAATGGCTAAAAATGTAAATGTTAAAATTTTTTCCCACTAAGAAATTATACAAGTCGGGAGCGGGGGCTCACACTTGTAAACCCAGCACTTTCGGAGGCCGAGGTGGGTGGATCACAAGGTCAGGAGTTCAAGACCAGACTTGCCAAGATGGTGAAACCCTGTCTCCACTAAAAACACAAAAATTAGCCAGGTGTGGTGTTGGGCGCCTGTAATCCCAGCTACTCAAGAGGCTGAGACAGGAGAATTGCTTGAACCTGGGAAGCAAAGGCTGCAGTGAGCCAAGATCGTACCACTGCACTCCAACCTGGGTGACAGTGTGAGACTCAGTCTCAAAAAAAAAAAAAAGAAAAAAAAAAGAAATACATTTATGAGGTGCTGGATATGTTAAATAGCTTGATTAACAATTCCATAATGTATGCATGTATC
Source organism: Pan paniscus (assembly GCF_029289425.2). Lineage (NCBI taxonomy): Eukaryota > Metazoa > Chordata > Mammalia > Primates > Hominidae > Pan > Pan paniscus. Next base: position 107,368,046 of record NC_073264.2, on the reverse strand, counting down.
ATAGCATGTGTGAACGGACCTGTATGAAGGTGAGGTGCCCTGGTCATGTGACAGTGAGGTGACTTGGGAGAGGTGTAAGGTTACCTGGGGGTATGTGTGCGGTGAACTTGGGCACATGTGAGGTGACCCAGGGTGCATGTGTGGTGGCCTGGGTGCGTGTGAGGTTACCTGGACATGTATGAGGTGACATGGGGAATTCGTGAGGTGACTTGGGCATGTATGATGTGACCTCAGGCATGTGTGAGGTGACCTGGCGGACGTGTGAGGTGACCTGTGGGACGTGTGAGGTGACCTGTGGGACGTGTGAGGTGACATGGGGAATGTGTGAGGTGACCTGGGGGAATGTGTGAGGTGACCTGGGAGCATTTGAGGTGACGTGGGGGATGCGTGAGCTTAGCAGAAGTGTGTGTGAGGTGACATGGGGTATATGTGAGGTGACCCCCCTGATGTGTGAGGTGACCTGAGCACATGTGAGGTCACCTAAGGTGCATCCGAGTTGACCTGGGGGATGTGTGAGGTGACCTAGGGAAATGTATGAGCTGACAAAGGGCATGTGTGCAGTGACCTGGGTGCATGTGAGGTGACCTGGTGCATGTGTTAGGTTACCTGGGGGATGTGTGAGGTGAACAGGGGCAGGTGTGAAGTGCCTGAGGAATGCGTGAGGTGACCTGGTGCATGTGTGTGGTGACCTAGTAGATTTACGAGGTGACCTGCGGGATGTGTGAGGTGAATAGGGACTTGTGTGAGGTGGCCACAGGAATGTGTGAGGTGACCTGGGGGATGTGTAAGGTGACATTGGGGATGTGTGAGGTGACTCAGGGCACATGTGAGGTGACCTGGGGGATGTGCGAGTTCACCTTGGGTGAGTGTGAGGTGACCTTGGGGATATGCAAGGTCACACTGTGTGAGTGTGAGGTCATCTGGGATATTTCAAACTTCGTAAGGAAAGCCTGCAACAGTATATGGCACTAGAAGCTTCACACTCTAGCACCGTTATTGCGCACATCCTCAAGGAACTCTAAGTGTTTCCAGGTTAGCTTAAATGCCATGGAGCGACACCTGCCCCAGGTACACTCATATATGCATCCTGGGTCTCCCTATCAACCTCTATCCTCAAATTTTCAGTTTATGTTTGCTCCATGATATCAACTCTGATATGTTGAAGGTTTTTTTTTCTTTTATTTGTAGTTGTTCAGGTTTGCTATTTCACTCTCATTACTCTGGGCTCAGTCCTCTCCTCAGGTGTCCCACTTCAGAGCTTGCTATATAATAGGAGACACGCAAATAGGACCTTCCCTTTTCTGATGAAAAGCAGCGCAGCCCTGACCCTGCAGCCCTGGGAGAGAAGCCCCAGCCCTGGGATTCTCAGGTGTTTCTATTGGGTCAACAGCAATAAACAAATTACCATGGAATTTGGGCTGAGCTGGGTTTTTCTTGCTGGTATTTTAAAAGGTGATTCATGGAGAACTAAGGATATTGAGTGTGAGTGAACATGAGTGAGAGAAACAGTGGATATGTGTGGCAGTTTCTGACCAGGGTGTCTCTGTGTTTGCAGGTGTCCAGTGTGAGGTGCAGCTGGTGGAGTCTGGGGGAGGCTTGGTACAGCCTGGGGGGTCCCTGAGACTCTCCTGTGCAGCCTCTGGATTCACCTTCAGTAACAGTGACACGAACTGGGTCCATCAGGCTCCAGGAAAGGGGCTGGAGTTGGTCTCGGGTGTTAGTTGGAATGGCAGTAGGACGCACTATGCAGACTCTGTGAAGGGCCAATTCATCATCTCCAGAGACAATTCCAGGAACTCCCTGTATCTGCAAACGAATAGCCTGAGGGCCGAGGACATGGCTGTGTATTACTGTGTGAGAAACACTGTGAGGGGACAGAAGTGTGAGCCCAGACACAAACCTCCTGCAGGAATGTTGGGGGAAATCAGCTGCAGGGGGCGCTCAGGACCCACTCAACAGAGTCAACCCCAGAGCAGGTGCACATGGAGGCTGGGGTTTGTTTCCTGTCAGGATTTGGGACTTCCTCTGCTTCTGACAGTTTCTCTAGGGAAACTCTTTAATTTTATATTTCTGTGCCCACCAATGTCGTCTCTACATTTTTTAAATCATTGTATATGAGGACTCATTCTCACATGCACAATATGTATATTGCCACCTACGGGAATGAAAGGTCCTCAACCATGGTCACCAGCATCAGAGTTGTGAGGAAGCTCAGGGATGCCTGGTGAGTCTTCTCCAGTCAGACTCAGGACAGTAACCTCAATGGGATTCCCTGACTAGAATGGCTTTTAGGGATTTCGATTACAGCCAAGAGAGAGGCTGGACCAGGTTCAGCGTCATGTAGGACCTCACAGGTTTTATGTATGACATTTCTCCTGACAATAAAGTATGAAAATGAGTATCAGCACTGATCTGGTGCTTCCTGACTTTCATTTTTAGTGGTTCTCGCTTTTCCATTTGCTTTTCCTGCTTTCTGGATAAAAGGATGTTGTCCCTGTGGTCTAAATCCTGGGGCTCAAGCCCTTTCCCTGGAGCTTAGGTGGGGCTCAGGCTGTGACTCCTGCAGCCATTGGGAGAGGCTGCTGAGACTTTCTTCTCTCTCATTGTTCAGGATACTCCACTCTGTTTTCTGGAGACGCATCTGAGAACGCGTGTGGCCATTAGTAATGAGGGCACAAGCTTCTTTGGTCAAAATGGGGTGAGGATGTGGAATTGATCCTGTGCTGTGTAAACTGTCACAGAGTCACCTTCTTCACCAGTAGTGTTAGAAGAGCTTGTAAAAGTTGTCGGAATCCAACTGGAGTCCCCTGTGTTCAAACCCTGACAAATGGAGCTGGGGAAGGCCATGGATGGAAGCTTCCCATGCACATACCCCTGAGAACAAGACCTAGCTTTATAACACCCCAAAAAACCACCAATTGAACAAAGGCAACCACAACAATAAAAGAATTACTTATATCCCTGAGAACAAGAGCTAGCTTTATAACACTCAGAATAACCACAACAACAAAATAATTACTTATATCCCTAACAACAAGAGCTAGCTTTTTTAACACTCGGAAAGGCCACAATCTTGCACAAGGCAACCACAACAATGAAAGAATTACTTCTGTGAAAATATCTGCACAGCAACTGCCTGTCCAACCTTACACTGATGTCAACCTTGTTATTGATGCTTCTAGCCCGGGATCGTTCTCATCAAAATGTCATTCAGATCCTGCGTATGACAAAAATTGTGTTTTTCAGTGCACTCATGTTCTAGTAAAGCCCTCAGAGACCCTCTCCTTCACCTGTGCTGTCTCTGGATTTCCGATCATAACCAGTACTTCCTCCTGGAGCTGTATCTGCCAGCCCCCAGGGAAGGAGCTGAAGTGGGTCAGGTGTGTAGGTCGCGAGGAAACACACAGTACGACCCGCTTCTCAAGAGTCCAGTCACCACCTCCAGATCCACATTCAGAAAACAGTTTTTTCTACAGCTGAGCTACCCGCACAACGAGTAAACCACCATGGATTTTTATACAAAAGACACTGAGGGGTAGGTCATTGTGAGGCCAGACACAAACCTCCCTGCAGGGAAGCTCGGGACACCAGGGGGTGCTCAGACACCAAGGGCTCTCAGGACACATCAAGGCAGGTGCAAGAGGGGAAAAAAGGTGCTGGAGGTGAGGTTTTTCATCACTGTCACATTTTACTCTCCACTATATTTATTCTAATGTGTATTATTGTATTATTAGACAATGATATTTACATAAATATATAGCCATACGTAGGTGCACCAAGTTGTCCTTTCCATCTTATGTGGACCTTGTCCATTAGGACAAAGTCCCTGTATGTATTTGAGCACCTCATAAGTTATGGTTAATTATGTAGGATCTCTCACTTTTTCTGTGTCCCTTCCTCCCTCCTCTCTCACACACAAACTGACACCCACAAAGAGTTCTACAACTTTAATTACCTGATGTGTTGAAGAAAATTTATTGAAGTGCAGCTTTTTCAGTTTAACTGCTGTTCATGTTGATGTAGGAATAAGAACATTGTCTTTCTCAACTGTGTAGTTCTCTAAGCTGAGTAGCACCTTTATTTATAATACCCAGATACTGAAAGCAATCCAAATATTGATCAGTAGGTTAAGCAGTAAACGCTTTGTTCTAAATTCGTTCACTTGAATAATACCCACTGTTCAAACAAGTATGGCTGGAAATGCTCAAGAAGGGTAAATTCACAAGTACTTATGACGAGTAACACAAGCCAAAGAAATACAAGTACATACATACAGTTCCACTTTTATAAATTCTATAAAATGAAAACTAATCTAAAGTTACATAATGAAAACCAGTAGTTGGCCATGGACATGGTATGAGAAGGGAAGGTGTAGGAAGTGGAAATTACAGGACAACGAGAGGAAATTTTGAGGATAATTTTTTCTGTATTGAGAAAGGTTATGGTTATGTCATTATTTGTCAAATTGTACACATTAAGTGAAGATTATTACTTTCTAATTTCAACTTATTAAAATACTACAAATTTAAACATATATAATTTGGTAGAAAAGGAGTTAGAGATGGATAAAATATATGAGAAATAAAAAAGAAAATCTCAGAAAGATGGTATAAGGATTCAACCATCAAACTAAATAAATTTTAAATTTCTCAACACAGAATTAAAGATTCATAAAACCAGCTCCTGGATTCATTGATATTTTGGAATTGATTTTCATGTCTTTATCTCCTTCAGTTCTGCTCTGATGTTAGTTATTTCTTCTCTTCTGCTAGCTTTTGAATTTGCTCTTGCTTCTTTAGTTCTTCAAATTGTGGTGTTAGGGTGTCAGTTTTAGATCTTTCCTGCTTTCTCTTGTAGACATCTAGTGCTATAAATTTCCCTCTACACACTGCTTTAAATGTGTCCCGAAGATTCTCATATGTTGTGTCTTTGTTCTCATTGGTTTCAAAGATCATCTTTATTTCTGCCTTCATTTCTTTATTTACCCAGTAGACATTCAGGAAGAGGTTTTTCAGTTTCCATGTAGTTGTGCAGTTTTGAGTGAATTTCTTCATCCTGAGTTCTAATTTGATTATTGCACTGTGGTCTGACAGACTGTTTGTTATGATTTGTGTTCTTTTGCATTTGGCGAGGAGTATATTATTTCCAATTATGTGGTCAGTTTTAGAATATGTGCGATGAGGTGCTGAGAAGAATGTATATTCTGTTGACTTGGGGTGGAGAGTTCTGTAGATATCTATTAGGTCTGCTTGGTCCAGAGCTGACTTCAAGTCCTGAATATCCTTGTTAATTTTCTGTCTCGTTGATCTGTCTAATATTGACAGCGGGGTGTTAAAGTCTCCCACTCTTGTTGTGTGGGAGTCTAAGTCTCTTTGTAGGTCTCTAAGGACTTCCTTTATGAATCGGGGTGCTCCTGTATTTGGTGCATATATATTTAGGATATTTAGCTCTTCTTGTTGCATTGATCCCTTTACCATTATGCAATGCCTTTCTTTGTCTCTTTTGATCTTTTTTGGTTTAAAATGTTTTATCAGAGATTAGGATTGCAACTTCTGCTTTTTTTTTTTTTTTTTTTTGCTTTCCATTTGCTTAGCAAATATTCCTCCATCCCTTTATTTTGAGCCTATGTGTGTCTTTGCATGTGAGATGGGTCTCCTGAATACAGCACATCAACAAAATAAATAGACAGCTAGCCAGATTAATAAAGAAGAAAAGAGAGAAGAATCAAATAAATGCAATAAAAAGTAATATAGGGGATATCACTACTGACCCCACCGAAATACAAACTACCATCAGAGAATACTATAAAAGCCTCTATGCAAATATACTAGAAAATCTAGAAGAAATGCATAACTGCCTGGACACATACACCATCCCAAGTCTAAATCAGGAAGAAGTTGAATCCCTGAATAGAACAATAACAAATTCTGAAATTGAGGCAGTAATTAATAGCGTACCAACCAAAAAAAAAGTCCACGACCAGATGGATTCACAGCTGAATTCTACCAGAGGTACAAAGAGGAACTGGTACCATTCCTTCTGAAACTATTTCAAACAATAGAAAAAGAGGGACTCCTCCCTAACTCTTTTTATGAAGCCAGCATCATCCTGATACCAACACCTGGCAGAGACACAACAAAAAAAAGAAAAGCTCAGGCCAATATCCCTGATGAACATCAATGCACCAATCCTCAATAAAATACTGGCAAACCAAATCCAGCAGCACATCAAAAAGCTCATCCAACAGGATCAAGTGGGCTTCATCCCTGGGATGCAAGGCTGGTTCAACATATGCAAATCAATAAATGTAATCCATCACCTAAACAGAAGCAATGACAGAAACCACATAATTATCTCAATAGATGCAGAAAAGGGCTTCAACAAAATTCAACACCCCTTCATGCTAAAAACTCAATCCTCTAGGTATCAATGGAATGTATCTCAAAATAATAAAAGCTATTTATGGCAAACCCACAGCCAATATTATACGGAATGGGCAAAAACTGGAAGCATTTACTTTGAAAACCAGCACAAGATAACGATGCCTCTCTCACCACTCCAATTCAACATAGTATTGAGAGATCTGGCCAGGGTAATCAGGCAAGAGAAAGAAATAAATTGTATAAAAATAGGAAAAGAGGAAGTCAGATTGTCTCTGTGTGCAGATGACATGATTGTATATTTAGAAAACCCCATCGTCTCAGCCCAAAATCTCCTTAAGCTGATAAGCAACTTCAGCAAAGTCTCAGGATACAAAATCAATGTGCAAAAATCACAAGCATTTCTATAACCCAATAACAGAAAAACAGAGAGCCAAATCATGAGTGAACTCCCACTCAAAATTGCTACAAAGAAAATAAAATACCTAGGAATAGAACTTACAAGGGATGTGAAGGATCTCTTCAAGGAGAACTGCAAACCACTGCTCAAAGAAATAAGAGAGGACCCAAACAAATGGAAAAACATTCCATGCTCATGAATAGGAAGAATAAACATCATGAAAATGGCCATACTGCCCAAAGCAATTTATAGATTGAATGCTATCCCCATCAAACTACCAATGACTTTCTTCACAGAATTGGAAAAAACTATTTTAAAGTTCATATGGAACCAAAAATACATCCTGCATAGCCATGACAATCCTGAGCAAAAAAAACAAAGCCGGAGGCATCATGCTACCTGACTTCAAACTATACTACAAGGCTACAGTAACCGAAACAGCATGGTACTGGTACCAAAACAGACATATAGACCAATGGAACAGAGCAGAGGCCTCACAAATAACACCACACATCTACAACCATCTGATCTTTGACAATCTTGACACTAACAAACAATGGGGAAAGAATTCTGGAACTATTTAATAAGTGGTGTTGGGAAAACTGGCGAGCCATATACAGAAAACTGAAACTGGACCCCTTCCTTACACCTTATACAAAAACTAACTCAAGATGGATGAAAGACTTATCAAGACCTGCAACCATAAAAATCCTAGAAGAAAATCTAGGCAATACCATCCAGGACATAGGCATGGGCAAAGACTTCAAGTCTAAAACACCAAAAGCAATGGCAACAAAAGCTAATACTGACAAATGAGATACAATTAAAGGAAAGTGCTTCTGCACAGCAAAAGAAACTATCATCAGAATGAAGAGGCAACCTACAGAATGGGAGAAGATTTTTGCAATCTATCCATCTGACAAAGGGCTAATATCCAGAATCTACAACAAATTTACAAGAAAAAAAACCCCATCAAAAAGTAGGTGAAGGATATGAACAGACATTTCTCAAAAGAAGACATTTATGCAGCCAACAAACATGAAAAAACCCTCCTCATCACTGGTCATTAGAGAAATGCAAATCAAAACCACAATGAGATACCATCTCACACCAGTTAGAATGGTGACCATTAAAAAGTCAGGAAACAACAGATGCTGGAGAGGATGTGGAGAAATAGTAACATTTTTACACTGTTGGTGGGAGTGTAATTAAGTTCATCCATTGTGGAAGACAGTGTGGCGATTCCTCAAGGATCTAGAACTAGAAATACCATTTGACCCAGCAATCCCATTACTTGGTATGTACCCCAAGGATTATAAATCATTCTACTACAAAGACACATTGTGGCACCATTCCCAATAGCAAAGACTTGAAACCAACCCAAATGTCCATCAATAATAGACTGGATAAAGAAAATGTGGCACATATACACCATGGAATACTATGCAGCCATAAAAAAGGATGAGTTCATGTCCTTTGCAGGGACATGGATGAAGCTGGAAACCATCATTCTCAGCTAACTAACAGAAGAACAGAAAACCAGACACCGCTGTTCTCACTCGTAAGTGGGAATTGAACCATGAGACCACATGGACACAGGGAGGGGAATATCACACACTGAGGCCTGTCGGGAGGTAAAAGGCTAGGGGAGGGATAGCATTAGGAGAAATACATAAGGTAGACGGCAGGTTGATGGGTGCAGCAAACCATGGCGTGTGTATACCTATGTAACAAAACTGCACATTCTGCACACGCACCCCAGAATGTAAAGTATAATTTAAAGAAAGGATTACATATTCCATTAAATATATATGAGAAATCAGAGACTCCTGAATATACACATGAATACACGCTAGGTCTACCTATATTTTTAGGGAAACACTAGAATACAGCAAAATAATGTCATGATTTTATTAAAAAGGGGGGTTTATCAAACCACACCAGGCATGTCCAGCTCTGTCCTGGAGTTGGTTCAGGGAACAGGCGGGTCCTGTGTTTAGCAGCCACAACAACAAGCTCACGGCGTCAGTTCTAGTTGACACCTCAAAAAGGCAAAGGGATCTCAACTAAAATGTCATGTGGATGTCACATCTGTGGGTGCTGCGTACTCCCCCGATGTGAATATGGAAAGGTTAATTACCTCTTGAGGTGTCTGCCGAGATTACTGCTGGTCTCTCAGGAACACCCAAAATGGCTCGATAGAGCCAGAAAGCAGACTGGCTCAGGGTTTTTGTGATGGTTTCGTGGTGGGTCAGAGTGAGGCTTCCCACTCACAGGAAGGGGATTGTACAGTGCGAAACACCCACTGGTGTCAAATGAGGAAGCTCCTGCAATTCCTAACTAGATTCACATTGTGTGATAAAAGACACACAATAGACATAACTTCATGGTCAGATATCATAAAATGCTGTTAAAAGATGTGGTAAAAAGGGAACTTTAAATTTGTAGTCATTGGAGTGCGTATAACACAAAAATCATTTTCAATATTTTGTAACGCATGCTTGCAATAGGACAAAGGTATGTGATGAGGGTAAAATCTCGAAAGTGTGCATCTTCCAGCTACCAAGTCATAGGGTAATAACTGATGTGTGCTGAGGGAGGAAACCATCATGCCATAGTGCTAATGGTATAACCCTTGGTGAAGAGAGTTCAATATTTTATTGAAGTTTTCATAATTTTTATTTAAAGATGCCATTTTTCAACATACTCAGATGATTGTGAGTGCCATTGATTCTGTATCATATGAACAATGGCAATACCTTCCATGTTTACATAATATTAAAAACCACGTTAAGACTGAATATTGGGTGTAATGGTGCATCACATTATTCTAGCTTCCATACTAGTTGTTTTATTTGTTTGTTTTCTCCTTTGTTGGCATTTGGTTTCGAATTCATATGTCAGGTCTCTATAATGTAGGAATTTATTTAAAAGTGTCTTTTTTTTGTCCATTTTGATGGGGCTTCCAGGAGACGTAAGAACCTCCTCTGCTTGCAACACATTTTAAAATTACTCACTAATGTAGAACATCTGTATTTAATCCTGGTTTTTAGTTAATTGACAAGCTCTAATAAGTGAAGTAACTTCTCCATTCTGGGCTGATTTTACATCAGGTATAGGAATATATCCTAGGTGAAAGTTTGTACCAGTAATATGAATTATTAGGTAATAACCTCCACCTTTATGATTTACGTGTTATTCATCAAGAAATAGTGTTAAATCAGGAGTCTCAATGAAAGTATTACCTAAGGGATATACAAAATATGTTGCTAATCTACATAAAACAGATGTGAACACACTCTTAGTATCCAGCCATGTTTCCTATCAACCACACAGTAACTTTGACTTCACTTGGGACTTGTTCTAATTTTCAAATTAGTTACTTATTAATCTTAATGGTTCTAGATATTATGTGTGACTATTTTAGCAGAGAGTGAAGAAAGACAGCCTAGGCTGACTAAACAATGAGGAAAATCACAACCTGATGAAACAGGAAGCCTCTGGATGTGAGTGGCTCCAGGATTAATAATTTGACAACTCATGTGCCCAGGAAGTTTCTTTTCTCAATTTTCCACACTGATGCATCCAGAAAGTCAGCTTTGCCCCCCAGGTGACTCCCATCATGCAGTGACATGGTGACAATATTCCCATGGTCACATACGTATTTTATATATTGGCTGGAAAAGGGGCAGAGACAGTTCTGCAATTCTCCTCTGAAGGACCAGGAACACCTCAACAGACCACCTCCCCTGCCCACATGACTAGAACTGCACCACGTGCCCACATGGACACTCATCCCTGATGGGGATAATAAGACTCCATTGATGAGGCCGACTATTTTAGCATATAAATTAGTAAAGACTGATATAAAGGTTTCAACAACTAATTGAAGTCTGTTCTTCTATGTCCACCAGAGACTATAGATGCTCCAGCGATACCTTGTTTTTCTTTGCTGCGTGACTGTGTCTCTTCTCCTTGTTCCATCCTCCAGAGAATCTCTTTCAGCTCCCACAGGTGCATTCCTCTGTTATATGTAACTGACAATTGATAAATTAGTGGAAGCCCTTACACTAAAGGAAGAGTCTCTGACCTCATCTTGGTCCATATTCCTAGAAAGGCATTGTGCCCGTAAGTCTGGGTGTGACCTTCTGAGTGTTCCTGACCCTCCTCCAGATGAGATGCTCATCTGTGTGTTCTTGTCCCTTTCACTGGGGTAGAACCACCCTGTTTCCCCCAGGTGTTCCCTCCCACAGCTCCAGTGTTCCCCATCAGTGTCATCACCTCCCAGATCTGCTGCCCTGCCCTGCAGACTAAAGCTCTGATTCCATAAGAAGGAGAGTTACGTCTCAACAGAACTTCGTGGCAGTGACCTCTGTTCCCATCTCAATTCCTGAGGGGTTGCACCAGTGCCCCTAGGGTACTGGTTTTGGTGGTTCCTCTGCAAAGTAATTTTTAGTTCTGTAGTGGATATAAGGGAGTTGAGTCTCAATGCCTTTCAAAAATGGGGGCTCTTGTTCTCTCCCAGACAGACACTTTGGGAAAGGAAGATTTTGTGACTGCCCCTTTTCTGGGGAAAGGGATTCAAGAGGATACAAAAGCTCTTCAGTATGTGGTCCCTTAGAATTTCAAACTACAACAAGCTTACCATATTCAGTTTCAAGCAATCCCACATATATTTGTATTTTTATCTTTAACAGACTATATTTCATATGCCAGACTCTGCCTTAGGTAATCTCATATGCTGGCTTTGTTACTCTCTACAAGAACTTGCTTCTTGTTAAATTTAAGATTTTTTTTTAACTTCAGTTATCCTAAGCATTCAGAAATTTGCAAAATTTCATCTTGACTGTTTATCTGTTATTGTTGATGTAGTTGTAAGAAATAAAGAATATATATCCCTCATTTATGTACATTTTCAAGTCGAGTAGTAGATTTTTAGTACTACCAGAGTAATAAAATAATTTGAACATTGTTAAGCTGCTTAACAGAAAATCAAATTATGGTAAATGTGTTCAATGGAATACTACACAACATTTATAATAAATAATTGTCTGATACATGCAACAAGAAGGTAAAATATCTAAGTATTTTTGCTGAGTAAAATAAACCAGACAAATGAGAAGATTTACCATATAATTTCATTTATATAAATTCTGGAAAATAAAAACTGAACTTACTTAAGTAATATAACAACAAGGTAAAATATCTAAGTATTGATGTTCAGGAAAATAAAGCAAACGATTAAGCATATGTACTATGTTATTCCATTTTAATAAACTCTGATAAATTAAATTGAATCTACAGCAATATAAAGAAGAACAGAATTTACCATTTGGGGAAATGGTAGAAGAAGGGAAGAGGAAAGGAGGAGGAATATAGAAGAATGAGAGGGAAATTTTGCGAATTTTCTGGTTCACCTTGATAACTAGGATGGTTACATAAGGTTTATCAATTGTACACTTTAAATATGTGAAGTTTATTATCAGTAAACTGAAATTTATAAAATTTATTACCAGCAAACAAATGAAAACTTGCACAAGAAATAAGTGATATAAAGATAGAAGAAATATTAAATTTCAGAAACACCTAATAATTTATCTTCGTGAACCCTAGTTCTCACCATATTTTTAGGTGAATGCTAGAATGCAGCAAAATTACACATGCTCTCAATACAGAAAGTGGGTTTCACAAACCACACTAGGCATGCCCAACTCTGTCCTGGAGTTGGGTTAGGGAGTAATATAGGGCCAGTGGATGAGGAGCACAGGCCCAGATACTGGGGCTCACTAACCTCAGGTATGAGCTCTTAGATACATACAAAGCCCCTCCACGCATGGGTTTACTTCCCCATCTGTAAATTGAGAAACCATTGACCCCTAAAAATATGATTTACACAAATATGTAAAAATGTAAGAGAGTGATTAGTGCAAAGTGTTTATCACAGCACAATTTCATAATAAGACAGCAAGTTTTCCAAACAGCATCATTGTCATCAGATTCTTGCAGGGCATCATTGCCTTATCTGGGCACTGCCCTCTGCTCAGGCGTCCCACCCCAGAGCTTGCTATATAGTAGGTGATATGCAAACAGGGCCCTCCCTCTCCTGATGAAAACCAGCCCAGTCCTGACCCTGCAGCTCTGGGAGAGGAGCCCCAGCCTTGGGATTCCCAAGTGTTTTCATTCAGTGATCAGGACTGAACACAGAGGACTCATCATGGAGTTTGGACTGAGCTGGATTTTCCTTGCTGCTATTTTAAAAGGTGATTTATGGAGAACTAGAGAGATTGAGTGTGAGGGGACATGAGCGAGAGAAACAGTGGATTTGTGTGGCAGTTTCTGACCTTAGTGTCTCTGTGTTTGCAGGTGTCCAGTGTGAGGTGCAGCTGGTGGAGTCTGGGGGAGGCTTGGTACAGCCTGGGGGGTCCCTGAGACTCTCCTGTGCAGCCTCTGGATTCACTTTCAGTAACGCCTGGATGAACTGGGTCCGCCAGGCTCCAGGGAAGGGGCTGGAGTGGGTTGGCCGTATTAAAAGCAAAGCTGATGGTGGGACAACAGACTACGCTGCACCCGTGAAAGGCAGATTCACCATCTCAAGAGATGATTCAAAAAACACGCTGTATCTGCAAATGAACAGCCTGAAAACCGAGGACACGGCCGTGTATTACTGTACTAGAGACACAGTGACGGGAGGTCAGTGTGAGCCCAGACACAAACCTCCCTGCAGGGGCGCGCGGGGCCACCAGGGGGCGCTGGTGACCCACTGAGGGCGGGACAGGTCCCAGGAGCAGGTGCAGGGGGAGGTTTCCTTTCTCCTCAGCTGGAAAAGTCAGGTTTATCTTCGCAGGACTCTGGAGTCTTCTAGGCTGTGATATTTTGTTACTTATATTTATTATGAATTTTATCATTAATACTTAAATTTTAGTAATTATTAACATTCTACGTATTATTATATTTTTAAGTATATACTTTCAAGAAATAAACATTCCTAATTGTTTGCACTGATTCTTCCAGAGTTTATTAACATTTGTTGACATCAGCAACTACATAGCTATAGGGACATAAATTTATACCCATAGAAAGATGTATAAATACACAGACCAATGCATATATATGTAGGCATTCGTATTATACATTACAATGAAATGATAAAAAAAGTTTGAAAAAATCAAAATTAACTACATTATTAAATTTTAATTATTAAATTATTACAGTAATTCATAATTGATTTCCCGGATTTTCAATTGTTTACATAAATTGGTTTCTATTGGTTCATTTAAAATAGTACATTGGTCATTTTGAAGAGCTAAGAGTAAATGTTAAATGTTGTCACAATAAAAGATAAAAATTTGAAGCCATGAATGATAATTATATCAGTTATTTCTTAATTATCTTAGTTATTTCATATTGTATTCACAAATCATAACATTGCCCTTTACCTTGTAAATATAAACAACCATAATTTGTAAATTTGCAATAAAATTTTATTGTAATTTTTTTATATTTATCCCAGATTATAATCTTTTTCTTCACTTCCAGATCTCGCTGGATTGTCTCAAGGGCCCCATCCACACCGCTGACCCCTGAAGGCTTTTGGGAGTGGCTGCAGGATGGGCAAAAGCAGGTACCCTGTTTGAGTCACCACGACCTGGAGCCTCCCTCTCCTTGGATTAGGCCTCTGCTCAGGATCACAGGGCTCTGTAAAAGCGTTCCTATTTCTCCACATCCTCTCCAGCATCTGCTGTTTCCTGTTTTGTTAATGATCGCCATTCTAACTGGCGTGAGATGTCATCTCATTGTGGTTTTGATTTGCATTTCTCTGATGACCAGTGATGATGAGCTTTTTTTCATATGTTTGTTGGCCGCACACATGTCTTCTTTTCAGAATTGTCTGTTCATATCCTTTGTCCACCTTTTGATGGGGTTGTGTGTTTTCTTCTTGTAATTTTAACAGTAAATGTATCACAACCAAATAGGGGGAGCCCTTTTCCATGGGACAGGGTTTCTAATTAGGACTTTACATGTCTAATGCAGCTTCAGTCTCTTTATAGGTGAGATAGTAATATCTCCATATTGGAGATTATCCCTCTAAGTCAGCTCTTACAATTAATTTCTCCAAGGACCCACACAAATTCAGGATATACTTAAAAATTTCAGATGTAATACCTGGGACAACATCGAGAATACATTAACCTTTAGAGCATGCACATGCAAGTATTATTATTTTTCTGTCGGCTGTCCCCGGTTATGATTTTACTCAAAATATTGGTAATGTATCTTCAGAAAATGGGTTTAAGTATTATATCAATAGTTTATTAACTTTTGATAACTAATAATATAAAATGTTCCATATATTTCTTAGCCACATTTTACTTCTCTGTAAAATGTGTGTTTGTTAATTTTTTTATTTTCAGATGTTACATTTATCTTTCTTATTTCTGTGATTTTATTCTAATAGATATAGCTGAATGCACATTAACAATTATTGTAACAATCACATTCTCATTTTGTATTTGGATTTTCATATTTATTTTACTAAGATTTTAATTTTAATATAAAATACTTTTCTACAATTGTCTATTTTCCGTTTTTGTGACATAAAATTAGCATATACAAAATGCACAGATTTTCCAGGTACAGTTAGAGGGTTTCAGGCAAATGTGCACATATTTTTCTACAGGTCCATCTCCCCACAAAGTGTCCTCTTCAGTGCTTCCAGTTAGTTCTCACATAAGGATTTTTTTTTATTTCAACTTTATAATTTAGATACAGAGGGTTCATGTGTGGATTTGTTACATGGGATTACTGAGTGATGCTGAGGTTTGGAATACAGATTTCTTCACCCCCTCCCTCCACGGTCTAGCAGTCCACAGTGTCTGTTGCTCCCATATTTATGTCCATGTGTGCTCAATGCTGAGGTCCCACTTAGGAGAATATGTTCCGTTTTCTTTTCCTGAATTAATTTGTTTAGGATTAAGAACTCCAGCTCCATTTGTTTTGCGGCAAAGGACATGATTTCATTCTTTTTAATGGCTGTGTAGTATTATATATTTTACATGTACCACATTTTATATATCCACCTTACCATTGATGTGCATCTGGGCTGATCTTTGTCTTTGCCACTGTGAATAACACAGCAATAAACATACACATGCATGTGTCTCTTTGGTAGAATTATTTGTTTACCTTGTAGTGTATACCCTGTAATAGGATAGCTGGTTCGTCTAATATCTCCATTTTAAGTTCTTTGAGAAATCTCCAGTCTGCTTTCCAAAGTGGGTGGACTAATTTATATTCCCATTAACAGTGTGTGTTTTCTTTTCACCGCAGCTCCATCAGTATCCATTGGTTTTTGACATTTTAGTGATAAAAATTTGAGTGGTGTGAGGCTGCACACCTACAACCATATGATCTTTGATAAGGCTGACAAAAAAACAAGAAATGAGAAAGGAATTCCCCGTTCCATAAATGGTGCTGGGACAACTAGCTAGCCACACGACAAAGATTGAAACTGGATGTCTGCTTTCAACATATATAAAAATTAACTCAAAATTGATAAAAGATTTAAATGTAAGACATCAAACTATAACAATCCTTGAAGACAACGTGAAAATACTCTTCTCGACACCAGCTTTGACAAATACTTTTTGGCTAAGTACGCAAAAGCAATTGCAACAAAAACAAAAATAGATAAGGAGAGACTAATTTGCTAAAGAGTTACTACACAGCAAACCAACCAGCTAACCAACCAAACAAACAAATAAACAAACAAAACTATCAGCATAGTAAGCAGACAACCTACAGAATGTGGGACGTTATTCACAAATGTTGCATCCAACAATGTCCTAATATCCAGAATTGTATTAGCTGGTTTTCATGCTGCTAATAAAGACATACCCGATATTAGGAAATTTATCAAAAAAGAAGAAGAAGAAGAAGATATTTGATCCACAGTTCCACAAGGCTGGAGAGGCCTCACAGTCATGGTGGAATGTGAAAGGCGTGTCTCATATGGCAGCAGACAAGAAAAGAGAACTTGTGCAGGAAAATCCCCCTTTATAAAACTATCAGATATTATGAGACATTCACTCTCAAGAGAATAGCATGGGAAAGACCCACCCCCATGATTTAATTATCTCACAGGGGGTTTATTCCACAACATTAGGAAATTATTGAAGCTCCAATTAAGATGAGAATTGGGTGGGGACAGAGTCAAATCATATCATTCTGCCCCTGGTTCCTCCTAAATCTCATGTACTCACATTTCAAAATGGATCATGCCTTCCCAACAGTCCCAAATTCTTATTTCAGCATTAACTGAAATGTCCACATTCCAAGGCCTCATCTGAGACAAGGCAAGTCCCTTCTGCCTATGAGCCTGTAAAATCAAAAGTAAGTTAATTACTTCCTAGACACAATGGGAGTACAGGTATTGGGTAAATAGAGCAATTCCAAATGGGAGAAGTTGGCCAAAACACAGAGGCTAAAGGCCCTGTACAAGTCCAAAATCCAGTGGGACAGTCAAATCTTAAAGCTCAAAAAAGATCGATTTTGACTCCATGTCTCACATCCAGGTCATGCTGATGTAAGTGTTGGGTTCCCATGGTCTTGGGCAGCTATGTGCCTCTGGCTTTGCAGGGTACAGTCTTTTACCCAGCTGTTTTCACTGGCTTGCTCTGAGTGTCCATGGCTTTTCTAGGTGCATGGTGCAAGCTGCTGGCGGATCTACTATTCTGGGGTCTGAATAACTGCCGCCTTCTAATCATAGCTTCACTAGGCAATGCACCAGTGGGGACTCTGTGTAAAAGCACCCACCCCACATTTTCTTTCCTCGCTGCCCCTAACAGAGGTTCCCATGTGGGCCCCTCCCTGCAGCCACCTTCTTCCTGGACATCCAGGCATTTACATACATCCTCCGAAATCTGGGCAGAGGTTATTAAACCTCAATTCTTGACTTCTGTGCACTTGCAGGCGCAACACAAAATGGAAGATGCTAAGGCTTGGGGCTTTCACCGCCTGAAGACACAGCCTGAGTTATATGTACCTTGGCCCCTTTTAATCATGGCTGGAGCAGCTCTGATGCAAGGAACCAAGTCCCTAGACTGCACACAGCAGAGGGACCCTGAGCCCAGCCCATGAAACCATTTGTTCCTCCTAGGTCTCTGGCTTATGATGGGAGAACCTTCCACAAAGGTCTCTGACATGCCCTGGAACATTTTCTGCATTGTCTTGGTGACCAACATTTGGGTCCTCATTACTTATGTAAATTTATGCAGCTGGCTTCAATTTATCCTAACAAAATGGGATTTTATTTTCTATCGCATTGTCAGGCTGCAAATTTTCTGAACTTTTATGTTCTATCTCCTTTTTAAAACTGAATGTGTTTAACAGCACCCACGTCACACCTTGAATACTTTGTTGCTTAGAATTTTTTACTGCCAGATACCTGGTATCATCTCTCTCAAGCTCAAAGTTCCACAAATCTCTAAGGCAGAGGCAAAATGCCACCAGTCTCTTTGCTAAAGCCTAACTAGAGTCACCTTTGCTCCAGTTCCCAACAAGTTCCTCATCTCCATCTGAGGCCACCACAGCCTGGATTTTATTGTTCACATCATTATCGGCATTTTGGCCAAAGCCATTCAACAAATCTCTAGAGAGTTTCAAACTTTCACACATTTTTTCTGTCTTCTTCTGAGCCCTCCAAACTGTTTCATCCTCAGTGTGTTTTCCAGTTCCAAATTCGCTTTTATGTTTTTGGGTATCTTATCAGTAGCACTTCACTCAACTGATACCAATTTACTGCATTAGTTGCTTTTCATGCTGCTGATAAAGACATACCTGAGACTGGGCATTTACAAGAGAAAGAGGTTGAATAGACTCACACTTCCACGTTGCTGGGGAGGCCTCGAAATCATGGCAGAACGTGAAAGGCACATATCACATGGTGGCATACAAGAGAAGAGAGGACATGCAGGGAAACTCCCCTTTATAAAATCATCAGCAAGACAGGAGAACTCATGCAGGGAAACTCCCTTTTATCAAATCATCAGATCTCATGAGACTAATTCACTATCATGAGAATAGCATGGGAAAGACCCCCCCACCATGATTCAATTAACTCCCACGGGGTCCCTCCCACAACACATGGTAATTATGGGAGCAACAATTCATGATAAGATTTGTGTGGGGACACAATCAAACCATATCAAGAATGTATAGGAAACTTAAACAAATCAAGAATCAAAAGACAAATAACCCCATTAATAAATGGGCGAATAACAAGAACAGACACTTCTGAAAAGAAGACTTACAGGGTGGCCAGCAATATTTTAAAAGATTCTCATCATCACTAACCATCAGAAAAATGCAAATAGAAAAATGTTCTAATTTTTGTCACGATAGATTGATTTTTTCTGTTTTGAACTTATTTTTGCTATTTTTTAGGTTTATTTATGTAATTTCATGTCTCAAGGTTTTGTCATCGTATATATACATATGTATGTACTAATACACATATGAATATTTCATATCTGAATCAATCCATAACATCAGTAAATGACAGTTTAAGTAAATAAATCAGTTTATTATGTGAAATAATGACGATATGTATATTTGTTTTCCTGTTGATGAAATTTAAATTTGTTTCCAACATAAATATTATAAACAAATTGTTATAACTATTTTTGTGCAAGTTTTTCTGTTTATATTCTCACATATTGATAAAATATGTAGAAATATAAGTATGCATTTTTTTATTATAAGACTTACATTTTCAGCTTTATGGAGCTAAAGTTGACAAATAAAATTGTATATATTTAAGGTACACCACTTGACATATTGATATACATGGGAAAATGCTGGATGATAGATAAGTAAACAATGCTAAACAGCACTAATTATCAGGGAGAGGCAAATTAAAACTGCAATGATATTTCTTAAACCAGTCAGAATGGCTACTATTAAAGAGTCAAAAATAACAGGTATTCGTGAGGATTGAAGGCAAAAGGAACACTCGGACACTTGTGGTGAGGATGTAGATTAGCACAGCCTCTATGGAAAACAGTATGGAGATTTTTCAAAGAAGTAAAAGTAGAACTATTTTGATTCGATAACCACAAATAACTACCTAAAGGAAAAATAAATCATTATATCAGAATGATAAGCAGACTTTTGTTTTCCTGCAGAACTATTCATAATAGCACAGTCATCAAACTTAGGAATTAACCTATGCCTAACAACAGATAATTTTATAAAGAAAATGTTACATATATATACATTTAAATACTATCCAGCCATATTAAGGAATGCAGTCATATCTTTTGCAGCTACATGGATGGAATTCATCATTATTTTAAGTATAATAATTGAGAAACAGAACATCACACACCACATGTTCTCACTTATAAATGAGAGTGAACTAATATGTGCACAGGGACATAGAGAAAGGAATGATGGACATTGGAGACTCAGAAAGATGGGAGAGCAAAAGGTGGGAGAATGGTGAGAAATTACTTAATGGG
This sequence comes from Pan paniscus, assembly GCF_029289425.2. Classification (NCBI taxonomy): domain Eukaryota; kingdom Metazoa; phylum Chordata; class Mammalia; order Primates; family Hominidae; genus Pan; species Pan paniscus. The sequence continues at coordinate 107,347,749 of NC_073264.2, read as the reverse complement.
TATGATGTACATTATTTGGATCATGGATATGTTAAAGCCAAGACTACTATGCAATATATATATGTAACAAAATTGCAGTCACTCCCCACAAATTTATACATATAAAATAAAAACAAATACAATTAAAATATGATTATTAACAGTTGATAAACAATACTGAAAATTAAAATTTGTGATCAATAAATGAAAATAATATTAGTTGAACTTCAAATTTTAAAACATTTTCTACTCAAGTGACTATCAAGAAAATTAAGGACAAGCTGCAAAGGAAAAAATATTTGCAAGTCATATATCTACCAATGTAATTATAACAAGAACCGGCAAACCTCAAAGATGTACAGATGACATATCAGCATAGGAATGTGATTTTCCACTAGAGAAATGCAAATCAAGACCAAAAGGAGACACTACTATAGACTTTCTAGAAAGACAAAAAATAAAGAAGAAATACTGACAATATCAGCGTCGGTGAGGAAGTCAGTCACCCTAGAGACTAATATATTGCTAGTGGGAATGCAAAATGAAACGGTTTCTGGGAAAATCATTTACAGTTTCCTATAAAATTAAACATGTCCTTAATCCATGACCTAGAACTCTCACTCCTAAGTATGTCCTACAAAGGATTAAAATCTTATGTTCACACACATGTATTCAGGTGTTTAACATTGTGTGTGTGTGTGTGGTGTGGGGTGTGTGTGTGTGTGTGTGTGTGTGTTAGAAACTAAAAACAACATGAACATCTTTGAAAATTTGACACAAACCATTACAGGTGAACTCCAGACTTTCTTCTGAGTGACAGAAGGCCTGCCTGAAAGATCCCCAGAGACACAGTCGTGGATTTCACTGTCACCTTCGCATGTCGCTGGCTTGGGCTGGGCTCTCTCTGGCTCTTCCCTGACCAGGACCAGATGTTGAGCTCCACTACCTGCAGTTGGAAGTTTATATTTTCAACAATGCACTGAGGTCTAAGTTGCTCTGCAGATGGAACCAAACAAACATGGGCGCCTTTGAACAAACAGTGCCTGACATTTGTACTGACCCCAGGAGAACTCTTCCCAGCTCTCATTCTTCTTGGTTCTCTCCTGCAGGCCAGCAGCCCTGAAGTTTAGCCTGGATTTCCCATGCATCCACCCATCTCCTTCCAAGTGCATTTTACCACAGCCTCCACTGTTTTTGAAGCACTCTTGGGCTTTGTAATTCTCCACACTCTGTTGGAAAGGAAGTCAGGTCCTTCAAGACCAGATTCGGGACTCTATTTTATGACCAAATTTCAGCCTCACCCCTGCTCCTGAGACAGAGCTCCTAGATAGGGTTCTGCAGGTGGAGATTAGGAGTGTTTTTCTTCTTCAATGTAGGAGCTGAGCGCTCAGTGCGGGGTTGGGGAGAAACTTTCCACTTTATCAGCATGCAGCTCCTGCTGGGGTAGACCTTCTTCCATAGAAGCAGGGTTGGGAACCAGGTGGCCAATGTCCTCAGTGCTGCTGCACCCAGGGCAGAGCCTTCATCCATCAGTGGGGCTGTGGAAGAAGTGAGTCTCTGGTTCTCAGTAGCTGTTGTCCAGAACTGAGCCTCAGCAGCATGTTCTGTCGGCCCCAGTGTCCTGGCCCCTAGGGAGTAGCATCCTAAAATGGGAGCTAGCATATTTGAGAATAACAACACCTACACATTCAGAAGCTCTTTGGCTTTCTTTCCAGCTAATATAATTTCCTCTTTTTTGTGTAGCAACCTGTACACACGCATATTGATGCGTACAGACCTATGACACTTTTTTCTTGATAAGTAAAAAATTATTGATCACTGTGATCTTTTCTCCAAGTTCACCATTTCCCTGAAGGTGAGCACAGGTCCTTCTGCATATGTTCAAACAAAAGGCCCAGAGACTACCTGGTAAGTGAGGTGCTCACCTGGTTCTGGATGTTTGGTCTGTCTCCTCCCCTCTGTTGCCCCACACAAGGTCAGCCCACTCTTTCCAGGTCCAAAGAAGAGAGCACAGGTTTGTCCTGATTATATGACTCACCCAGCTTCTGATGATTCTCCTGTTGCTAGCGTCCATGGCCTCAGTGAAGGTGTCCCGCAAAGCTCTGGATACACCTTCGCCAGCTACGATATTCACTGTGTGCGACAGGCCCCTGGATAAGGGTTTGAATGGATGGTAGGGATCTACTCTGGCAATGGTAACACAGGCTATGCACAGAAGTTTCATGGCAGAGTCACCATGACCAGGGACACTTCCACGAGCACAGCCTACATGGAGCTGAGCAGTCAGAGATCTGAGGACATAGATGTGTATTACTGTGCGAGACACACAATGTGAAATCCCACATCCTGAGAGAGTCAGAAATCCTGAGGGAGGTGGCAGCAGTGCTGGGCTTGAGAGATGACAGGGATTTTATTTGCTTTAAAGACTTTTTTTAGAAAGCGAGGTTAAGTCATTGCAGAAAAAAGGAAAATAGAAATGTGTATGGACTCTAATTATGTGGGAAATTTTCCATACAACTTTTGTTCTGTAAGCAAAATTCAGGGAGTGGAAAACAAATCAAATTAATAAACCTGATAAAAGAATTCCTCTGAAAATTTAGTGTGAGCATAAGTTTTTGAATGGGTGTTGTAAATATTTTGGAACACAGCTGCTAGATCACATTTTAACTCTACACTTATCTCCATTATATAAAATATCAAAATGTTTTAATGTTTTCCATTTTGTGCAATTATAATTTTGTGTTCATGCCAGCAATGCATGATAGATCTTGTTCTTCCGCATCCTCATTGCCATTTGGCACTAAGAGTATTGTGTATTTTAACTATTCTAATAGATTAGTAGTGATAGCTCATTGTTGTTTAAATGCACATATTTCTAATTAAAATTTTGTGTTTAATTATTTTATATAATTGTGATGAAGTGTCTCGTATGGTATTTGGATTATTTTTTATTGCATTGTTTCTTTTTGATCAGTTGTAAGTTTCCTTATATACCCATTATATAAGTCACTCACGAAGTTAACAAAAAATTGATTAACAAATATGTGTTTTACAAGTGTATTCTCCAAATTGTTGTTGTCGTTTTACTCCCATATCGGTGTCTGTGGGAGAAAAATATTTATATACATATATGTGTGTGTGTGCATATATATATATATATAGTGTGTGTGTGTGTGTGTGTGTAAACTTAGATAAAATAATTATTTCATAGATCATACTTTTGGCATGATATCTAAAAACTATGAATTCCACTAACAGGAGTTTTCTCTTGTCTCTAATCTCAGGCCACAATCACAGCATAAGTCTTTAAATTTCTCCTATTTGATGAGAAGATTATTAACTTAAGATGTTTAGAATTCTTCTGAATGGAAGGTGCCTTTTTTCTAATTTCTTTATTCAATAATCTGTTAATATCAGTATTGGCTCATGAATGTTTATTTTTTACTATGGAGAAGATCTGGTGCTACATTATTTATTTTATCGCTCAAATCACCACAGCTTTTTTTTAGGTTCTGTGAGCTCATTTAGTTTGGATTCTGTATTTTTACAGCATGCCCCATCCTTTTGTTTTTGATCACTTCCCTATTGCCTGGTATTACAAGAAATACTAAGCTCATTATCTCTATTATCTTTTCCACACATAGAATCAGTTATTTCTCCAAGGATTGCTGGTCCCTGATATTAAAGAATTATATTAAAACACAAAATTATGATGTTGGGTGTGTGTGTTGTTAATGTACTGTCAGTGTTTCTAGAATCTCTAAGCTAACAGGCCTAGAAAATGTGTATGTGTATATTAATCCATGTTAACCGACCCATCTAATCTATTTATGTATCCAATCTTCTGTATGTTTATTGCATCAAACTTTAGAACACTGGTATCTACAATCTACTATGATGATACATGAATGTTTCAAGCCTTCCTTCCTTGCCTGTCCATACCACCTACTGCAAAGTGAGGAACCCCTCCCATCATTTGCCGTTCATTCAATTTGTTGTACAATTTTAGAATATATGCATTGTGGTATTAGAATTGTTAACTTGTACCCCTGTTGGAAGTATGTTTATTGACTAGAATAAAGTGTTTAAGTGCAGTTTCTTTATACTTTAGATTTACAGAACACCCTGACTTCTAAGTTATATAGGTGAGAAACGTTATGTGCCACCTTCTTCGGTGAGGTTATTTGAAATATGTTGTATACATTTTATTTGACATTCTGTAAATGACAAAACTGTAGATGTCATAAATATATGAGGATTTTCTAGAAATTTAGAGAGAGGGTATGCATTAGGAGAAACAGGTACTGTTTGCAAACAGTGAAACTTTGTTATGATCTGCAGTAGTGAACACATGACACAATTTGTTAATTCTCACAATTTTATGATGTAAACTGTGAATCTAAATATATACAACTTACAAAATTATGTAGCACATCATGAAAATGCAAAGTGTACAAAAATAAAATATCAAATACATTTACACCGCGTGGGCAGGGAATTGCATGAGATGCAGGCAACAAAGAATGAAGTAACCTTCCCCATTTGCACATAAGATGTTTCCATTCACAAGAGACCTTTCTCTTATCAGGTTCATGTGCAACCAAATTTCCCTGCTGACAAGCAATTAATCCAGATGATTCACATCTTCCTTTGACTGAGAAAGATTTCCCTCAAACTTCAGCTCAGTCCAGGCACACACCGTCTCTGAATGGGCATTTACCATCAGACAATGCCCACACCTGTCCCCACGTGGACCTTTCCCTCAGACAAACAAACACATCCTCAGGTTGACTCTTCCCTCAGACAAGCACCCCTGTCTTCATGTGAACTCTTCCCTCAGATAAGCACACATGTCCCCACATTGATTTTTTCCTCAGACAAGCACATATAGCTGACAACGAACAGTAATGTGGCAAAATGAGCTCAGGATAGTGGTAATTATGGACTCCAGCTCTGACAGTTTGTAGAAATTGTCATTTTAAAAATTCTAACTGAAGACTTTCCTTTATTGTAGAAGACAGTCCTTTACAGCTCGAATTGCACAGCCTACAGGCAGGAGTCCATTTCCTCTGGGCAAGGTTTATTTTTATTTGTTTACTGTACTTATTTGTTGATAAATATTGATACTACAAAGATACCCTATAGGGTCCACATACGAGAAAAAAAAGAGTAATGGGCAGATCAACCCTGCACATCCAGTCCCAGGAGTCTTTGACTCTGCCCTCCCTGGAATCCAGAGACAGAGATGGGAAGAGGCCGGCTGAGCAGTGCACTCATGTCCCCAGGGAGAAAGACATGGAAATGAGGCCCCTCCTCTGCAAATGAAAAGTAGCTCATCCCCTGTTCCTGTAGATCCTGGTGAGGAGCCACCCCACATCTGTGCCCTTCCTCAGTGTCCACACCATGGGGTCTGTGCGGATCTGGGCTGCTCTTGTCATCACTCTCAATGTTCAGGTTCCCCGTGGATCAGGCCCTGCTGTGGCTGTTGCCTCTGTGTTTGCAGAAGTCCCCTGTGAAGTTAACTAACGGAGTCAGACAGAGAAATACTACAGACCAGGAATTCTGCCTTTTCTGCAAAGCCTCTGGATTCACTTTCACTGAAAACAGCATAAGCTTGATCCAGCAGGCTTCATGACAGGGGTGGGTGTGGGTAATAACAATAATTCAAATAGAAGTTCTCAGTGGGACTCTCCTTGAGTAAAAAGATGATTAACAATCCTCAAATACACTCAGTTCAGGAGATTCTCTTTTAAGATGATTAACCTGAGAGCTCAGGAAAAGTCCGTGTATTACTTTGAGGGACACAGTGAGGGGACATCTGTGTGAGCTCAGACACCAACCTCCCTGCAGGGAGACAGGAGAGGACTGCCTGGTAGATGCTTCTCAGAACCACCAGGGGGTGCTCAGGACATCAGGGGGCACTCAGAACCATCAGGGGATGCTCAGGACACCAGGGGGTGCTCAGGACACCATGGGTTACTCAGAACCACCAGGGGGCGCTCAGAACACAAGGGGGCACTCAAAACCACCAGAGGGTGCTCAGAACCACCATGGGGCACTGAGAACAACAAGGGATGTTCAGAACCACCTGGGGGTGCGGAGGCTCAGGAAAACAGGAGGTGCTCAGAACCACCAGAGGGCACTCAGGACACTGTGGGAGGGCGGAGGTCACTCAGAACCACCAGGGGGCACTCAGGACACGGTGGTGAGGGGTAGCTCAGGATAGCTGGGGTGCTCAGAACCACCAGGGGGCGCTCAGGACACTACGGGGGGGTGGTCACTCAGAACCACCAGGGGACACTCTGGACACGGTGGTGAGGGGTAGCTCAGGATAGCAGGGGTGCTCAGAACCACCAGGGGGGCGCTCAGGACAGTGGGGGGGGGGTTCACTCAGAACCACCAGGGAACACTCAGGACACTGGTGGGGGGGGGAGTCACTCAGAACCACCAGGGGGCACTCGAGACACCAGGGAGCCCTCAGGACACTAGGGGGAGCTCAGAAACACCAAAGGGCAATCAAGACACCAGGGGGATCTCAGAACCACCAGGAGGTGCTCAGGACACCAGGGGTCTCTGAACCACTAGGGGGAGCTTAGGACCCCAGGGGGCTCAGAACCACTAGGGGGTTTTCAGGACACCAGGGGGCGCTCAGGACACCAGGGGGCGCTCAGAACCACCAGGGGGCGATAGGGACACCAGGTGGTTCAGAACCACTAGGGTGTGCTCAGAACCACCAGGGGTGCTCAGAACCCCAGGGGGGCGCTCAGGACAATAGGGAGTGATCAGAACCACCAGTGGGCGCTCAGGACACCAGGGGGATCTCAGAATCACCAGTGTGTGCTCAGGACACTGGGGGGTGCTCAGGACCTCCAGGGGCACACAGGACACAAAGGATAGCTCAGGACCTACAGGGGGCGATCAGAACACCAGGGTGCGTTGAGGACAACAAGGGGCTCACAGGACACAACGATGTGCTTAGTAAACCGGGGGACACTCACAACCACCAGGGGGTACTCAGGACACCAGGGGGTACTCAGGACACCAGGGGGTGCCCAGGAAACCAGGGAGCACTGAGGACACCAAGGGGTACTGAGGACACCACTGCTCCCTTAGGATGCAGCTCCAAATCAGGTCCCTGAGTGGGGGCAGGGAGGAGGGTTCCCCTTGTATCTTGCCACTAACATGTTGGGAGTTTTTCTGCTTCCTTTGTGGTTTCAATCATTGGCCGATTCTTTGGTATAAAGCAGAGCAAGTATAAAGCTCTGCTTTCTTGTATTATGTAATGTTTTTGGCTTTGGATGCTACCAGAATTACATTGTACTTTGAGAGGATTCATTCAGGGTGTGTGCAATAGTGAACGAAAGCGGTAATTTTAGGGGTGGCTTTGAAAGCTATGTTAGGTGTGGCTGAGGGCAGTTTACAGGAAATGGTCATCACTATAGAAGGCTACTCATTTCTTTGCACATTTGCATAAGCAATTGTAGTTTATGAATTAAAAACTGCCTGTTTTCTTGGTCCTTTTTCTTAAATGGTCCCACTCTAAGGGCAGTAATGTAATCAAGCTGTGTTTCAAAGACCTGCAATCAAGTTAAGTCTGTTTAATGAAATGCTTTGTAAAGAAAATGTACATCTATTTTTTAGAGTCACCTTTACATTTTACATTGCTTTACAAATATTAATTTGGTAAATTTAGTCTCATAATTATCTTCAGTAATTTAAAATCTTAAAGTCATGTCATGTTAAATTAAGTAATCCTAGGCTTCTCACTGTGAATTAGGGTTACTAAAAATTAGAATAGTAAGAGAGTATAATCAATTTATGGTGAAGTTTATAAAGAAAGATGAGGATACGTTTTTTTGCTTAAAAATATTTTGTTTTCCAGTTTACAGGGCCTTTCTACTGGATTTAAGATGACAACCACTGTTTACATCTAACCCTTTTTTGTTGAACATCTGTTGAGTTTCTATTGATATTCCACAGCTAGAGTTTTAAAGTAAAAGCTCTAGTATCTTTGTATTAATGTGAATGTGTGCTTGTATGTATTATGTACATATATATATATATATTTTGTTATGTGTTATGGCTACAAGGTACAAAACTGACTTTAAAATAAATAACTATTTTAAATTAAGTCAATGAGCCCTAATGCATCTGAAGTACATGTAACTTAAATAAATATGTAATAAATAAGCTGGCTTCAAAATTATTGGTAAAATAAAATTAGAAATATTTTAACAATTATCAGAATACCTCATAGTTTATATCAATTGATCAAGTGATTTTATATTTAAAATCACAGCTAGATATTATATGGTGTGAAACAGTTCTATGAAGATTATAAAATTATTAACCTAGTTAAAACCAGAATGATCTTTGTAATTTGACAAATAAGATGTTTAATACTGTTGTTTCAATAAAAAACAGGTAAATAGTTATTAGAAATACAATCATTTATTTAATAAGAATTTTACTTAGGTAAACACCTGAAATTCATGGGTTATAGTATGGGTAACAGGGAAAAAACTTTAAAGGATGAGTATTACTGTTTTCATAAATGATCTAGGTAAGCTATTTAAAAAATAAATTAGGTTAATGTAACAAAATAAACCTTTTAAATAAACTTGTTCTACAATTTAAAAATCTAAAGTTTAATTAAATAATAGATATTGACTAAATGTTTAGGTCATTACTAATTGTTTTAAAAAATGTATACTATAAGAAAATATTTTTGTAAAAAATTTGTTCTTACAAAAAGATTTTATTTAATTCAGAGGTTACTTATAAAACATCCTAAACATAACCAGTAAATAAGAGAGATGCCACTGCACTCCAGCCTGGGTGACAGAGCAAGATTCTGTCTCAAAAAAAAGAAAAGAAATTTTTAGACATAGAGGAGTACTTTTGGTATGAAAGGTTAAAATAAAAAAATAAAAATAATTTTATGAGAAAGAATCTTGTATTGTAACTTTTTATCCTAAAATAAAAATGACTTTATTTAAGAAAGAGTGATGTTTGGAATAAAACTATATGCTCAAGTATGCCATAAGCATTTTGTGTAAGTCAAACTAAGGTTTGTAAAAAGTTAATTTATTAAAATAACTTCATATTATGAAGTTGACTATAATTAAAAGGGAAGTATTTATAATAGTCTTTATAGATTTGTAGAGATCTGGCTTTCATATAAAAATATATAAATATACTAAAGATTGGTTAGAATGAAAAATTGTCTTAAAGTATTGATTTACTCAATAAAATTATAAGATATTTTAATTTTTTAACCCAAAAGTTTAACTCTTACTGCATCTTGCCAGTTTTATTTTATTCTCTTTTGAGAAGGCTTGAGAGGATCTCAAATTTTTCATGAGCTCCTCTAACATTTTTTTTTCTTACAGCAGTTAGCCTCTAACAGTGTTAACTTCTAACTGTTGTTAGCTTCTAACTGCTATTATTGCCTGATGCTAAAAATCTTTTATATTAAAGTTCTTAATAAAATGTTTTATTTCAATATAGTATTCTGAACTCTTGGGTTTTTTAAAATGTCTATATTTGTCTATGAAACCAAAATCTTCACTTGTAATCCAAGACACATTTTTCCTATGTCTAATTAATAAAATACTTTGTTTCATTAGAGTTGACTTGCGGGTTATCTGCATGGATTTCCCCACAGGGAAACACAGTCACACTGCTGAAGGTGTTTTTTCCCATTTGGTAACTGGCATAAAACAAATTTTATATTTTCTTGAAATACTTCCTCTGTAGCTGTTTTTAAGTTTTTCAACTACTTAGGAATACTGAGATTTTGAGAAAATATAAATTAATGTTATTATGTTAATGTAACTATCTGCATAACTTTTAAAGGACTTGTGCTGCTACATTACTGATCTTTGATTCCTAGGTCTAAAAAGGATACACCACACTTTGGGAGGCTTCAGAGGGTGGATCTCCTGAGGGCAGGAGTTAGAGACGAACCTGGCCAAAACGGCACAATCTCATTTTAATAAAAATTACAAAAATTAGCTGGGCGTGGTGGCGGGCGCAGGTAATCCCAACTACTTGGGAGCCTGAGGCAGGGAGAATTGCTTGAACCTGGGAGGCAGAGGTTACAGTAAACCGAGATTACACCACTGCACTCCAGCCTGGGTGAGACTCTGTCTCAGGAAAAACAAATAAATACAATAAAAATAAAAAAGACACCGAGTCTTGCTAAATTTTAAATTTTGACAGCAATTGAAGCCCCATCTAGAGATGTGGAAGAAAATGACGATAAAAATTAATCACACACTTAAGACACAAGGCTGGAAAATTGAATCTACTCAACCACTCCAGGCCCAGGGACTGTTACAGAAGAAGTGGTTTGTAAGATTGTAAAAGCTAATTTTGAAAGATGAAATTACTTGAGAGTTTCTTTATACAGTAAACATTAATATTAAAGGCACACTAATGCCAGGCTAGTAGCTGGACCATGTGTCAGATTGACAAGGGTTTCTTGAAGAATTAATCCACTTTTTAATTTGAAAAACTTATAAAAGTTTATAAGAGATCATTTGAAATTAAATTGTATGGTAAAAGTAATTATAATGTAATAGATTTATTTTTCAGAATTGAGAGTTTTAACTTCTCTCATGCTGTTCTTATAAGGGGTTATTGTTTAGAAAATTAATTCTTCTCTTTGAAAAATGAAAGTTTTTGCTTTCTTTCAAAATCACCGAGTTCTCACTGGACTAAATAAATAACTCACATTACAGCAATCTGTAATCCTATTTTGTAATATCAAGCATTGTAAACTTTTGGTATTTGACAAACTTCACAAAATAAAATTCTAAATTCAGTCATTTGACCTCATTATTCTTTTCTGATATTAGGTCCCCAAAGCCAAAATTAAACATATTCAGCTTATTTGGTATAATTAAAATATGCAGGAAGCAACGTCAAATTTGCAAAAGTGTTTAACTTTGGACTATATTTAAATAAATGTGGACTATATAATTGGACTATATTTATATAAATTAAAGAGTATATTTTCCAAAATTGTATGAGATTCAAGTGATTTGATATGTCTTAGTATATTTTATCAGTAGTATTTATGATTATTATGTAAAATTTCTGTTTATTGCAGAAATAACCAAATTTTCCCCTCAATTCTGTCTTTAACCATGGCTATTCTAAAACTTCAGTCATCCACAGTTGGTGTTTTACTTTGATTCTTTATCAGGTGGCTTATAGTAATCTATAGAATTTTGAGAAGTACTCACATATACGATTGTGACAATTTTATAAATTGTGCCATTGGTATAGAGATTAAAACTTCCATGACTCTCATTGATACCTGATTCATTTATGATGATTGTTAATCTAATATTAAGCAGGACAGGACTTAATTGCATGAACTGAATTGACAGAAGACTGAAATTATTTTTATGGCTTATTCTTTAATGCATTTGCTAATTACTTATGTTCTGTTTTTTCAGAATCAGGAAAAGTTTGTCTTTTAAGCTATTCACAGTTGTTAACAATTGAGTATGGTATACTTTATTGAGAAAAAAATAAAAACGTAATATCTTCTTATATACATAATTTCTCCAAAATTTGGAAACTGTGAGTATTCTTATATCAAAATAGTTATTTGCATAGGTTCAATAAAAATCTGCTTTCTTCCATAACAGGGCACAATTGGAGACAATGGTCATTTTACTAAGGCTTTAACTTGAATTATATATTTTCAAATTTACTTTATAAAATGAATCTAACCTGGAGAGCTGATAAAGCCCCTTGGGAAAACTGGCATGTACCTTTTTTTTTTTTTTTTTTACTGGGCCCTGAACTGTAGTAAGTAAACAATTTAATTTCTGACAGACCCAGGACTCCCAAGTTTTCTTGGAAACTTGAAAAAAGAGAAAGCAACCCAATTCATATAGCTATCTGGTGGCACAGACAAAATATTGGCTGGGCTTGAAGATTTTAAAGATTCTACCCTTTGATTCCTTATAAAAATTTCCAGCAAAGTCAATTTATGAATAAAATTGCCTATGTGCAAACAAAAAATAGAAAACAAAAAAGAGAGCTAATATGTTAAATGATTATTTTGCTGCATCTTATACAAAAAAAACCAGGCCAAGTCTCATAAGCCTAAAACTGATTTTACAAATAAATTGCTCCTACTATGATTTTGTCTCTAATAAATTTGGGGAATTATAGAGAGAAATATTATTTCAAAATAAACTATAGTGCATCAGTTAATAGATTTTAACCTTGTCCACTTGCTTTTTAATTTATATTATTTTCTACAATTTGGACTGAATTTTAAAGTGTATCTTTGCACGAGTCTCCAAAATAACGTTTTCAGTTATTTCCCTTTTTAAATATTTTTCCTGACTTGAAATCAGCAGAAGTTAAACTGTGCTTTCTTACAGCTAGACAATGTAAATTCTAAAAGAAAATAAAATCAACGACGTGGTTTGGCTCAGTGTCCCTACCCAAATCTCACCTTGTATTGTAATAATTCACACATTGCAAGGGTGGAATGAGGTGGAGATAATTGAATCATAGGGGCTGTTTTCTTCATGCTTTTCTCCTGTTAGTGAGTGAGTTCTCACAAGATGTGATAATTTTATGAGGGGCTTCCCTCTTCACTTAACACTCCTCTCTCCTACAGTCATGTGAAATAGCATGTGTTTGCTACCCCTTGCATCATGATTGTAAGTTTTTTGCGGCATCCCCAGCCATGCAGAACTGTAAGTCAATTAAACCTATTTTTCTTTAAAAATTACCCAGCCTCATGTATGTCCTTATAGCAACCTGAAAATGGACTAATACAAGCAACTTAATTACATACAAAGTCTCCTTTTGTACCTGCCTATTGTGAAGAGAAAATAAATCTTGAGACCCCAAAATCACTAAGCTAAAGAGAAGAGTCCAGCTTGGGGAATAGGAGATAGAAAGAAATTATTTAGGTAGATAGTTAGGATGAAAGAGTCTCTGGCAAAAACTTTTCTTCTAACAAGAATTAGCTCAGAAATAACTTCTTTTCTAATCAGACACAGTTCAAAGATATCACTTCTAACAAAGAGCAGCCTGAAAGATCGGGCTGTAAAACATAGATAAACAACTCCGGCAGAGAGGGTATTTCTGTGTGTAATCACCAAAGTGCACATACATAGGATGGGTCCCAATAAAAACACTGGGCCTTAATGAGCACATTCCTTTCCTTTTCTGGGGTCACACTGAGATAGGAAAGCTGTTAGCTTGCACGGGGTTTGGGATGCCCCCAGCTGCAAGGAGGTACCTGGGACCTGGCATGGAAACTCCTCCCCCGTTTTTCAGCACATGCATGGTGGAAGGAGATAAGGAACGTGGAACAGACCAAGCTAAGTCCCCACCTGCATAATAAAAGCATGAGATGGGGCTGCCAGAGACTTCGCTTTATGCAGATGGCACACCTGGTCCTGCTTTTGCACCCTGTGTTGATAAGATGCCGTCTCCCCACGAGCACATTTATAAAAATCCTTACATTTTACTGCAGCACAGCCATCCATTTGGGACCCCTCTCTGTGACAGAGAGCTTTTTTTTCCATTTTACACATTACATTTCTGCTCTAACCTCACCCTTTGTGTGTCTGTGTCCTTGATTTTCATAGCCACGACACAAAGAACCTTCGGTGATATTCCAGACAAGGGTGCTTTACTGGGCAAACCTGCCTCCCATTCTGTTCAAAGTCATTCCTCTGAGGCCCACGTGAGACAGATACATATCTGATTGCTTCCTCTTCGGTATCATTTATGAAAAAATTAAGATTCACTAAGTCTGACTAAATTGTGTAATCAGTGGTAGGCTGATAAAGGATTTAAAATAATGCAACCTACTGTGTCTTATGTACTTCTAAACTGCAAAACCCCCTTTCAATTTGTCCTGTCTTGAAGGAAAAAAAATGTACATTTTACATATATTGATTGATGTCTCATGTCTCTCTAAAATGTATAAAATCAAGCTGTACTTCAATCGCCTTGGGCACATGTCTCAGGACTTCCTGAGGCTGGTCATGGGTGGGTTCTTAACTTTGGCAAAATAAATGTATTAGTCTGTTCTCATGCTACTAATAAAAACATAATCAAGCCTGGGTAATTTATAAAGGAATGAGGTTTAATGGACTTATAGTTCCACATGGCTGGGGATGCTTCAGAATCATGTCAGGAAAGCAAGGGACATCTTACATGGTGGCAGACAAGAGAGAGCTTGCCCAGGGGAACTCCCCTTGATAAAACCATCAGATCTAATGGGACTTATTCACTATCATGAGAACAGCATGGGAAAGTGCTGACTTACTGCAGGAGAAATACATAATTTTATATTTTCCTATATGCTTCTTTTTCATTACACATGTAAATTTTCATACCATCCAAATTTCCCCTCTACCCAGCTTTTCCTCTTTATATATTGAAAGCCCTAAAAATCGTCTTTGGAGAATGGCACTAACCACACACAGTTTCTGTGATTACTTTTATTTTTCTTCCAGGCATGTCCTGGAAAGACATAATTTCCTTTGGGAAAATTAATTTTAATTTGATTGAGATCTGTCTCAGAAACCTTCGGTTTACACTAGGAAAGATCCCAAATTAGGAGCCAATTACTGTAAAAATCAGCCATACCACTCTGCGAGTGTGTGTGTGTGTGTGTGTGTGGCGGGGGGTGTATATGTGTGTGTACATGCATGTTTTCATTTCTGTGGGCTTTAAGCCATGTAGTTCTCTCTGCGAAGATACTATTTGGCATGACCTTTGAATAGAGAATTGTAAGAGAAATAAGAGGCTCCTATGAATTATCCGAAAGTTTCTGGACTCACCATGGATCTTGACTGTGTCATTGCATCTGACAGTCCCAGGGAAGTGACTCTTTGGTGGTTTCATGAATCTGTGCTTGGGGTCTCTCTGCAGTTTACTGGGTATAGTAATGACAAATCACTGTTTCAAGAGACAATTTCAAAAGCGTCAGATGCTGCTGAAAGAGGATTGTGAACCAGGGGACAGCCCCTTCATTCTGGGGGAGCGACATTGGGAGAATATGCTCTGTGAGCCCAGACAGCATCCTCCCCTGCAGGGTGAGGGCAGAGCTGCAGGGCAAGCCCAGAGCCCACTCCACACAGATGTCAGCCCTGGAGCTGCTGCAGAGGAGTCTGAGGAGAAAATTTTTCCAGCACCTGAATTACACTTATTTCAAACAAAAGTGCATGTCCTGTGAGTGTTTGTTTCCCTATTAGAGGAGTTCTGTACTCATGAAGTTCTGGACATGCCAGCGGACAAATATCAGTAAACAAACATCAGAACTTGAGCCTCAGCTTCCCACTGTTGCATTCGCCATGTGTCATCTCTATTATTTCTCATGCTAGATCAGGTATTTAGCTATGAAATATTCCAGCTAATTAACATGTAAATAGCTTGAAGTCTACTGAGTTAAATACATATATTTTCTCTTGCTTTTCCCAGGTGTTCCCTCCCACACCTCCAATAGTCTCCACTATTATCATCATCTTCTAGATCTTCTGCGATGCCCTGGAGATTAAGGATTTGATTCCATGACAGAGAGGAGGTGCATTTTGATGGAACTTTGGTGAAAACCTTGGATTTTATCCCATTTCCTCTGGGGCTCCACCAGTGCCTCTGGAATCATGGTTTCAGTGGCTGGCCCCAGCATGGTAGGTAATCCCTTTATTCTGTAGTGCTGATGAGGGAGGTGGGTCTGAACGCATTTCAGTAGTATGGGCTCTCCTTCTGTCTCAGACAGACACTTTGGGAAAGGAAGATTTTTCTGAGTGTCCTCATTCTAGAACAAACGGATTCAATTGTATAGGAATGCTGATAATAGAAAACCTTCAGCCAAATTAAGGTTAATGAGATTAATTGAACAATGGATGATACATGAAGTGGGCAGCCTCCAGAATCACAGCAGATTCAAAGAGAATTCAGTGCAGTCATGTGGTGGAAGAAGATTTATAGATTAGAAAAATGATGTACAGAAATCAGAAGTGAGGTACAGAAACAGCTGGATTGGTTACAGGTTGCTTTTGTCTTATTTAAACAAAGTGTGCACACTCAAGAGTGTAAGAGTGGTTGAGGTATGGCTGCTGGAATTGGCCAAGACTCCGCTATTGTTACAGGCGCATGCTCCGAAGTTGGCTTTTCAATCTCGTCCACCTATGCAGGTAGGTTACAGTTTGTCCACAAGGACTCAAACACAGAAGTACGGAGTCCTCCTCAGGCCATATTTAATTCACTTTACCAGTGCCCTTCAGTATGTGGTTCCTGAGAATTTCACACGACAACACGTTTACCACAGTGGAATTTAAGCAATCCAACACGTTTGTAGCTTTGTCTTGTAACGGGCTATATTTCATGTGGCAGCCTCGGCCTCAGTTTAGCTAACACTATGGCTTCATTTCTCTCTACAAGAACTCATTTCTTCCAAGATTTCCATGTTCCTGAAAGGAAAATAAACCTCTGGGACCACCAAATCACTAAGCCAAAGGGAAGTCAAGCTGAAAACTGTTTGGGGCAAACCCACCTCCATTCTTTCCCTAAAATGATAGCTACTAAGGTTTTTAAAAGCTACAGACCTCCTTCAAAATTTGACCACAAGTAAAATCCTTGTGGACCCAGGACAGAGAGAGTCATTTCTCTGCTCATGTAAGTCAAACGCATACCTGACTGCTCCCTGTGCTCTACTGTTTCACTAAGTCAGACTAAGGCCTACGTGACTATTCCTGTAAATTGTGCATTCAGTTAAAGGCTAATCAGAAACTCAAATAATGCAACCATTTCTCTCAAACCTACCTATGATCTAGAAGCCCTCTCCCCACTTCAAGTTGTCCTGCCTTTCTGAACTAAATCAATGTACATCTTATATATATATATATTGATTAATGTCTCATGTCTCCCTAAATTGTATAAAACCAAGCTGTGCCCACAAGCTTGGGCACATGTCGTCAGCACTCCCTGAGGCTGTGTCACAGACATGTCCTTAATCTTGGAAAATGAACTTCCTAAATCTATTGAGATTAGTCTCAGATACTCTTTGGTTTACAGGTTTGTTTTTATTTCATAACTTCAATTATTTGGCATGCTAAAGAAAATTTGTCAAATAGCACATTCTCTTGTTTATGTGTTATTGTTGTTGCAAAAATAATATATTTTATATATAATTTATCATCTATGTACATTACCAAATTGAGTAGCAGATTTATTAGTAAGACCCAAAGTAATGAAAAGTTCAGATACAAATTAGCAACTTAGAAAAACAAATTATGCTACATTTGTTTGCTGAAATGCTACCTATTATCTATAAAAAATAAACAATACAACAGAAAAGGTTTAATTCTCAGTATTTCTATTGAGAAAAATAAGCCAAATAGATGAGTACATACTATATTATTTCATTCTTATAAATTCTAGAGAATAAAAACTAGTCTAAAGAAATATGAAAACATCAGCACTTTTATAAAGAAATGGTAGAAGAAAAGGAGAAAAACAAAAATATATCTATAAAAGAGCAAGAGGAATTCTGAGGCGAGTTGACTTATCACCTTCTTGAAAATAGAGATTTTCTTTATCAAAGTTTACTATTGTACAGGTTAAATATGTGAATTTTATCATCTGTCAATTAAAACTCATAAAATTTATTACAAGTAAACAAGTGAAATTTTAGACAAAAAACGGATGATAAGAAGGAACAAATAAATACGTTAAATGTCAGATACACCAAAAATGTATCTGCCTGACACCTAGTTGTCTCCGTATTTTTAGGTAAATGCAGCAAAATCACACAGGTTCTCATGGCAGGAAGTGGATTCTGCAAACCACACTAGGCCCATTTATCTCTGTCCTGTAGTTGGTTCAGAGCAACTGAGGCCAGCTGTGAGGAGCATAGGTCCAGGTACTAGGACTCACTCATGCCAGATACAAGCCCTTAGACACGTATATAGCCCCTCCATGTGTGGGTTCACTTTTACATCTGTAAATGAAGAAACCACTGACTCCTAAATAACATCGTCTATACACATAGGTAAAAATAATTAAAAATATGATAGTTGTTAAATGTTTATCGCAGAACAATTTCAAAATAAGGCAGCATTTTCCCAAATACAATCATTGTCATCAAAATCCCCCAGGACGCTCTCATCAACTCTGGGCCCTGCCCTCTCCTCAGATGTCCCACCCCAGAGCTTGCTATATAGTAACAGACATGCAAATATTTCACTCCCTCTCCTGATGAAAACCAGCCCAGCCCTGACCCTGCAGCTCTGGGAGTGGAGCCCCAGCCTTGGGATTCCCAAGTGTTTGCATTCAGTGATCAGGACTGAACACACAGGACTCACCATGGAGTTGGGGCTGAGCTGGGTTTTCCTTGTTGCTATATTAAAAGGTGATTCATGGAGAACTAGAGAGACTGAGTGTGAATGGGCATGAATGAGAGAAACAGTGGGTATGTGTGGCAATTTCTGACTTTTGTGTCTCTGTGTTTGCAGGTGTCCAGTGTGAGGTGCAGCTGGTGGGGTCTGGGGGAGGCTTGGTACAGCCTGGGGGGTCCCTAAGACTCTCCTGCGCAGCCTCTGGATTCACCTTCAGTAGCTACGACATGCATTGGGTCCGCCAGGCTCCAGGAAAAGGTCTGGAGTGGGTCTCAGCTATTGGTACTGTTGGTGACACATACTATCCAGGCTCCGTGAAGGGCCGATTCACCATCTCCAGAGAAAATGCCAAGAACTCCTTGTATCTTCAGATGAACAGCTTGAGAGCCGAGGACACGGCTGTGTATTACTGTGCAAGAGACACAGTGAGGGGAAGTCAGTATGAGCCCTGACACAAACCTCCCTGCAGAATGCTGGGGGAAATCAGCTGCGGGGGGGCGCACAGGAGCCACTGATCAGAGTCATCCCCAGAGGCAGGTGCAGATGGAGGCTGGTTTCCTGTCAGGATGTGGGACTTCATCTTTTTAGAGTTTCTCTAGGGAACCTCTCTAAGTTCAGAATTCTGTGCTTACCAGTGTCATCTCTACATATTTTTAAAATGATTATTTTAATATAAAAACCTATTCTCTTATGCACGAAACACAGATTGATGCTTACAGAGATGAAAAACCCTCAACCATTGTCACCAGGATCAGAGTATTGAGGAAACTCAGGGGTACCTGGTGGGTCTTCTCCTGTCAGACTCAGGACAGAAACCTCAGTGAGATTCCCTGACTAGGACGGTCTTTAGGAATTGTGATCGCAGCCAATAGAGAGTCTGGGCCAGGGTCAGTGTCATGTAGAACTTCACAGGTTTCACTTCTGACCCTTCTCCTGACACTAAAGTATACAACTTAGTATCATCACTGATCTGGGGCCCCTTTTGCTCTTAGCCCATTCTATTTCTTTTTATTTGTTGTTGTTTTTCTTGCTTTTCCTTGTAGTGTTCCTGCTCCCTCTAAAGTGGGGATGTGGCTCTTGCTGCCAAAGCTCCAGGTCTCAAGCCCATTCCCTGCAACTCAGGCAGGGCTCAGGTTGTGGCTCCTGCAGCCACGTGGAAGAGGCTGATGGGACTTTTCCTCTCTCCCCTTGCTCAGCACCCTCCAGTGTGTCATGTGGAGACTCACCTGGGAATGGAAGTGGCCAACAGTAGTGAAGGGGATGAGCTTGTGTGGACAAAATGGGATGTGGATGTGAAATTTATCCTGTGCTGTGCAAAGTACCACAGAGTGAGTCACCTTCCTCACCAGTAGTGTTAGAAAGAGGGTGTGAAAGTTGTCAGAATCAAAATAGATCCACTTGTGTTAAAACCCTGACAAATGGAACTAGGAATGACCATGAAGGAGGTTTCCCATGCACATACTCCTGATAACAAGAACTACCATAAATGGATTCTGCTTAACCACAAACTTTGATAGAAGCCACCGTGACCTTATAAAAACCACTTCTACAAGGACATCTTCCCAGCAAATCACTGTTTAACCCTATACTGATGCCAACCTTGGTATTGACTCTACAAGCAAGGAAAATCCTCTCAAAACAATTTATGTAACCCACCTCATTTTCACTCATAAACCTATGGATTGACATCCTGGAGTCACTGCTGCATTTGTTGTTAATGGTAATTAGCCCCTTTTACAATATTTGTGACTGTTTTTCTCCGATGTCTCTTGGAAAATAAATAATTTACAAGTTGATGGCAGTAAAGAAACTATTTAGGACATTTTTAACATCCTTTTGAATATTTCTGCATAGCACATCGGTCCCCTAAAATACTTCGCTGTATTGGCATGTGATAAATCAGAGTCTAATGCTGAAGGTAAAATGGAAAATACATGGGCTTTTGATGAATCAAGTCATAGGGTGATATTGTCTTTGTCCTTGAGGAAGCAGACCATGGGTTGTAAGTTCTAGTGGGAGTACCTTTGGCAAAGGGAGTTCATGAGTTTCTGAACGTTATGCTACTTTTAATTTAAGAATGCAACTTATCATTTATTTTTACTTAAATCTTTCCAGAAGATATTTCGCAGTAAGGACAGGGTAGCATTCGTGTGATACTGATGACTTAGAGAGTTATTTTGTAATTTCTCCTGTAAGGTATGCACATTGCTCACTTGATACAGAAGTTCAAATGTCACAGGTGGGAAAATAGGAATAAAGCAAATTTTATTAAATGTCATGACTGTAGTTTTTGGCAAGGAAGTGCTTCATGTCAACCTGAAAATAGACAGACAACAATAAAACATATTCAAATCCAAAGGGAGTCAGACCTATGTCCCTCTCTCTTATAAGTACAGGGCTTTGCCACATCCAAAATATCCTTTAGGCTCCAGGGTATAAAATGCTTTTGGACTGTGAGCTAACAGCTCTCCCCTCAGACAGGGCTTAAGGCATCTGGGGAATGCAGAGTTGTGTTCATGAAGAAGATGGCATTACTGTGTCTTCTCCTGTGCCTGGTGATGGCTCCCCCAGGGTGGGTGTCTCAGATGTCAGATGTGGGTCTGTGGGGTGAGTGTAGGTACATGTGACTGACGGGGACTGATTACCCATGTATTCACATGCCCTGTCCCAGGAGCAGCTGCAGGATTCAGCCCTGGACCTGAATAGCACACACTTACCCTCTGCCTCACCGACATTGTTTCTGGCCACTCCATCACAACCAGTCCTTACTACTGGACCTGGATCTGCCAGCTCTCAGGGAGGGGCTGCAATGGATGCAATGCATAGTGGTGGTGGGAATCCATTTGTCTTGTGGAAAATGGCAGCATCTCTTTATTTTATAAGGCAGAATAATGTTATACTGTGTACACATACCACATTGTCTTTATCCATTTGTCCATCGACAGACACTTAGTTTCCATATCTTGGCTGTTGTGAATAGCGCTGCAGTAAGCACAGGAGAGCAGGTATCTTCACAAGGTGGTAATTTCATCCCATTTAGGTATACTTCCATAAGCTGGATCGCTGGTCATATGGTATTTCTGTTTTAATTTATTTAGAAGCCACCACACTGTTTTGCATAATGGTAATGATGGGAATGTAGAATGTCATAGCTGCTACGAAGAACAGTTTTAGATTTGAGGTATAATCCAAAAGCAAATAATGTTTGATCATGGTTCTCATATGAGGCTCTAATAAATCTAGTGGAAGTCCAGAAAGTTTTCCCACCTTGGGCAAGGATGAGTTTGCCCCTAATTGTCTTTGAGGCAGAATATTTGCAGAATGTGAGATGGAGTCTGTTGGCAGGATTCAGGATGATTCAGTAATAAATAGTAATGGCACAGAAAAATAGGGAGTTAGAGACATGCAGAGAAAGAAAGAGATAGAGAGAATATGAATCTCGTAAGAGGAAAATCTGCTGGATATCAGTGTTGGGTTTTCATTCATAGAGACATCAGTGTCAGCAAGAAACCATGAAGTCAAGTGAGGAGTGGAGAACATGTTCAGTCTGAAAATCAGCATATTCTCAGAGGCACCCATTGTCCCATGACACAAGCAGAGAATTTCGGAAACCAGTGAAGTGTGAGTTCACAATAAGTGATGAAGTTATCATTTTTCCAAACTTTCATTACTATGCAAAGTATTTCTATAGATCACTCATGCACATACACACAAAATGTGTTTTTGCATTTATGGGTGTCTAGAGAAAAATAAGTGAGAAAAATTTTCCAGGTTGCAGAGATCTGTTTAAGTTACAGATTCCACAGGAGAGTGTCTTTGAATGAATACTATTCTATTAATTAAATAGGACAAAATTCCCTCTGTGGGAGCAGCCTTCCAATTATGTAGATTTCTTTATTGCTTCTTGAGTTGTGAAACATAAACCCAAGGATTGACTTACTGGAATTCGACTGCTGTGTTGATAAAATTTCTGATAAGTTTTCTTCCAATGATTTGAGAATAGCTTTCCTGTTTTTTTACTCAAGGAAATGAATTTTCACAAGGTTTCAGGACATCATGTTTCAGGTGTTTTACTTAAAGAGACTCTTCCTGGGTGCAGTCAGCTTTCTTCTAACCATGAGCTCACTTCTTCAGCAAACCATTTAGTTTGTGCCTCTATTAAGAATTATGAAGCTTTTAAACTTCAATGCACTGAAAATCATGCCCCTTGAATTAAATGTTGATTGGCACTGACATGAATTGGCCACTCTTGGATATGTGTCCTATGTTATGGGCTCAACCTATCAGTGGACTGAGAATCCTCCATTAGCTGCCTCTGACTGTGGCACTGACCAGATTGAGAATCCTCAGAGTCATCCATGAAAAAGAGAGTCTTTAGGTTCATGGGGTTTTTGGAGACATTCAGGTGAGTGGAGGGGAGAAACAGGACTGGGGGTGGCCAGCCATTTCAACAAGACTGGGAAAGATTAGCATCTAAGTTTAAAGGTCTACATCATTCCAAACACCCTGCATGACAGGCTGACAGGAAGAAATCCAACCCCACAGCCGCTCCATAGCATCTCTTTAGTATACTTTGTAGTGAAGCTGTTTCAGGGAAGAAACGTCCACTCAAGGGAGTCAGTGATGCTTCTCTGAGCTACAATAAACAGTGTATTGGACCCAGGTTTCTCTGAGTTCAATGTGATGATTACACTCAGCTGCTGCTCCAGTGAGTTTAAATGAGCATGTGGCAATTCAGATGAGCCTGGCTGTGTGGTATGTTATATGTAAATCTGAACTATGTAAACATAAAGGGCATGTCTGAACTAGTGTGAGGGTGAGAGATCTTGGAGGCCCCACACCTCACAC
The DNA here is from genome assembly GCF_029289425.2 of Pan paniscus. NCBI lineage: Eukaryota > Metazoa > Chordata > Mammalia > Primates > Hominidae > Pan > Pan paniscus. The sequence continues at coordinate 107,324,527 of NC_073264.2, read as the reverse complement.
TCTTGTGCTTATTTGCTCCAGGAACCTCCAGGTTCTTTGAGTGAAAATCAACATAGATCCTTTCCTGGATAAATCATCCAAATATCTAATCTCTGAGAAATACACATGCACATTTCTCCGGATAGACCATCCAGGGGAAAGACATATCTAGAACCTTATCTGTGCTGGGTAAGGTAGTCCATCTCCATTACAGACCCTCCCAGCAGCCTTCCTTTATCATGAAAGTGGATAAAATTAGCCAATACAGAAATAATCCTATAATGTTATAGCCAGAAAAGGGAAAGCAACAGTTTCATTTCTGGAGACTCTGCATATAGGTCACAGCCCAAAGAAAGAAAGGATGACTGAATTATTAAGAATCAATTGTAAGAACATATAATACTTCCAGGATGCACACTTTGTTTTCTCACCAGTATAATCTGGGTTAAAGATGAAAGTGTGGCAATGCTCAGACTCTATGTGAGGAGGAGAACATAGGGAAACTGAAAGACAATGGCAGAGAATAAGACAAGGACAGTAGGGAAATCTGAAGCCTCTGACACAAATTTTTTGAAAACAAGGTCTTGGCAAATCAATTGACCTCAGATCCTTTTATCATGGGGCATTTGCAGGGTTCCTAGCTGAGAAAAAAAAATGCATGCACTTCCCAAGTCTCCACTTGTATTCTGTTTGCCTCAGATCGCTAAGTGAAAAAAAGCCATAAACCTAGGCCTAGTGTGTGTGTAGGAGGCACTTTTTATAGGCTAGAAAATAGTAAGAAAGGAGAATATGTGTTGTTGGAATAGCATATACAAAGGTGTCTTTATTCTGAATTTATCTACCTGCAGATATTCTCAGGTGCAACATTCAACTGCAAGAGCCCAGCGAAGAAACTAGGCACTCCCCAAATCCTGCAAGTTTTTGTATTCATTATGTGTCCACTGACTCAGGAAATGTGAAGCTTCAGAAAAGGGGGTCCCTTCTGTGTCACAGAATCTTGTCTGTGGGTCTCCCTCCGTAGGTTTAGTAAGGCTAATCAATTGTTAAAAGACATGGTGTCAGCAGCATGTGGTGTCACTGACGGAGAATTCTAAACCAGGACACAGCCACTTCATGCTGGGCTAGAGACTCTGAAGGAAAATATTTGTGAGCCCTGACAGAAACCTCATTGCAAGGCAAGAGCTTGTGTGGAAGGGGGCACTTGGGAGCCACCAAGCACAGGTTCCAGCCCTGGAGCAGGTGCACAGCTGGGGAGGAGTTTCCTCTCAGGGCCTGGGTTTTCCTTTGTCAGGAAAAAACAATCGAAAATAACTGTTCAGAAAGTCGCTGACGTGCTTTAAATATTCTATCACATCAAAACCATTCATATAACTTAAGGCACTGGGAACTATTTTTTAAAGTGGGTTTCTAGAACTATAATATCTTAATAGTGAGAATATGAAGGATAGGCATGTTTTTACTAATTCTATGGGTACAGATTAGTTGAAGAAACTACATTCCTATGAATAAGAAATTCAGATTTCAGTGTTAAGTAATGTTGCTTACATTGTGTGAGTGACAGGGCAGTGGTGGATCTGAGAGTGTGGCAGGTGCACAGACCAAGTGAGTCAGAAATCAATATGGAAAGGTGAGGGTCTGTGGATATGAACTGAAAGTATGTAAATACTCGACAAAATACTAATAAATGGAGTTCAAAATCACCCAAAATTGTTCTAAACACAAATTCCTTGACAATTACTTTGGGAGTAGAGAGTTCATAATGGACTCCAAACTCCTGCTTTATCTTCTGATTCCCATTGTCTGTGAGATGAGAAAATCAGCTCTAATTATGCATCACAGGGCAAATCTGTAAATCAAGAGTGTTCAATAGAATTGAGGACCCTGGGGGATCAGGACATGAGGCAGGTGCTGGAGACAGTGTCTCAGGAGCACCCAGTAGATCTCAGAGGTCCCTCCTGGACACTCATGTGGGACATAAGCATCACTTTCTCAGAGTCACCAATGAGCTGTGCTGGTGCCTGATGGGTCCAGGAAAAGACCAAGGCACCTGCTCAGTGTGATGGAGAGTGATGGTTCCAAAAATGATCCAGGTGGTCTCTATGCTAATCAAATGTAGGCTCACAGTGAGGAGCCTGTTCTATATGGGCTTATTCTTCAGTGAAAGGACGTCTGTCCACAAATGTTTGTAAATGGAGCAGGGCATGCATTTCCTCAAGCAGGATTAGGGCTTCGACCGTCTGCATCTCACTCTTGTTAGGCTGATGTGTCATTTATCTTCCCTTTCTTATCATGGATTGGGCTTTGAGCTAAGAAAGGCTTTGTCTTATGAATATGCAAATATACTGATATCCACTGAGGTAAATATGTTCTGTGCCCTGAGAGAATCACCTGAGAGAATCCCCTGAGAGCGCATCTCCTCATGGGCTGGACCTGCAAGATCCTCTTCTTGGTGGCAACAGCCACAGGTAAGCAGTTCCCAGGTCCAAGTAATGAGGAGGGGATTGAGTCCAGCAAAGGGGGCTTTCATCCACTCCTGTGTCCTCCCCACAGGTGCCCACTCCCAGGTGCAGCTGGTGCAATCTGGGGCTGAGGTGAAGAAGCCTGGGGCCTCAGTGAAGGTCTCCTGCAAGGCTTCCGGATACACCTTCACCTACTGCTACTTGCACTGGGTATGACAGGCCCCTGGACAAGGGCTTGAGTGGACAGGATTTTAGTTATTTGAGAGATTTTTCATACAACATTTATTCTGTAAGCAAATTTCAGGGATTGTAGAATGAATCATATTAACAAATCTGACACAGAACTTCCTCTGAATCAATCTTTGTAAACATCAATTTCTGAATCAATGTTGTAAATATTTCAGAACACAAGCACAAGTTCACATTTTAACTCTACTTTTATCTCTATTTTTAAAATGTCAAAAAATCTCATTTTTTGCATGTAACGTTTTGAATGCCCACCACCAATGCATGATATTTCTTGTTTTTCCACATTCATGTTACCAATTATCATCATGAGAACTGTGAGTTTTAGCCATGCTGATAGGTGAGTAATGGCATCTGATTTTTATTTAAATGCACATGTCCCAAATAAAAAATTCATATTAAACAATTTTTATATAATTTTTGCTGAGATGCCTTTCCTGATATTTGGTTCATTTTTATCTGCATTGTTTTCTTTTTATTAGTTGTAAGTTTACTTGCATATTGATTATAAAAGTATTTTCTCCCAGTCTGTGGTTGTCTTTTTCTCTCTTATCAGTGGGTATTTCAAAAATATATGTGTGTCTGTGTGTGTGTGTGTGTGTGTGTGTGTGTGCACAGATTTAGACAAAAAACATAAAAAATTATTCATTCATAGATCATGTATTTGGCATTATATCTGAAGTCTCATTATAAAATACACTAATAGTGATTATTTATTCCATGTTGCTAATCTCAGGCCACAATCAACTCATGAGTGCTTAACCTTCACCTATTGATTGGAGGACTATCCACCTGAGATATTTGGAATACTTCCATAAGGAGATGTGTTCTTCTTCCCATCATTTCTTTATTTAATCCTCTATTAACATCCGTATTGGTTTATGGATGTCTATTTCATACTCTGAAGAAGATCCATGCTACGTTATTCATTTTCTTGTTCAAATCTCCACAGCTTTATTAGGTGCTGGGAGCTCATTTAGTTTGGATCCTGCATCCTTACAGCAAAGCTCATCCTTTTGTTTTTGAACACTTCCCTGTTTCCTGATATTACAATAGATTCTAAGCTTGTTTCTTTATCACCTTTTTCATACATAGAATTAGCCATTTATATAAAGATTGCTTGTTTCTGATTTTAAAGAATAGTGTTAAAATAAAATATTGTGATAATGGGTATGTGTGTTGTTAATGTGGTATAAGTACTTCTGGGACCTCTCAACCTTCTGTTCTAGCAAATGTGCATGTTTATATGAATCATGTCATGTCCATATATCCAATGTTGAACTATGTTGCGAAAAGTGATCTCAAGATAATGGTAATTATCAACCCCCTCCCTAACAAGGTGTAGATCTGCATTTTTTTTCATTGTAACTCAACTTTGCCTCATGGTCAGGAAGAGTGGTTTCCAGCTCTAAATGTACTGATTACAGCGAGATGTCCGTTTTCCCTGGAAATGTATTTTTAAGTTCTTACTGGATGTATTTGTTGATGATGTTTTCTACTATGAAGATACCTGAACAGTGTCCACACTAGAGAGTAAGAAAGAGTAATGGGCAGATTAACCCTGTGCATCCAGACCCAGGAATCCTTTGATCCTGCCCTCCCTGAAACGGAGACACAGAGGATGGATGAGCAATGCTGAGCGGTGCACCCATGACCACAAAAAGAAAGACATGGAAATATGTCCCCTCCCCTCTTCATGAAAGGCACCTCATCCCCTGTTCCCTCAGGCCCTGGTGAGGAGCCACCCCATGTCTCTTCCCTTCCTCAGTGTCCACACTGTGGGGTCTGCACTGATCTGGGCTTCCCTTCTCATCACCCTCGTATTAGTGGCCCTTGTGAATCAGGTCCAGCTGTGGCTGCTGCTCATGGGGCTGCTCTCAGTCTGCTCTCTCTGTGTTTGCAGAAGTCCTGTGTGAAGTTTACTGATGGAGTCAGAGGGGGAAAGATTGTACAGCCCAGCGGTTCACTCAGCCACTCCTGCAAAGACTCTGGATCACCTTCACTGATTGCAGCATAAGCTTGGTCCAACAGGCTCCAGGACCAGAGTTGGCGTGGGCAGCAACAGGGAGAAATTCAAGAGGAAGTTCTTACATGCACCCTTACGTGCACGGTCTCACTGACATCTTTACTTTATCACGTTTGTTCTGTAAATCACAACGAATGGTGCATTCTTCATCTATTATACACTTGTTAAGTCTTTTTTGGCATCTTTTAAAAAACTGGTAACTTTATCCTGTGTAATATCCCTGTTAAGTCCTAAAAGTCTTTTTTGATGTCTATTTTTTCTTAACTTTACACAGCTACTATAGATTTATTTTGGTTCATATTTTTGTAATCCATGTTTTCTCATCTTTAGTTTTTACATTTGTGAATATGTACAGTAATTTTCTAATACATAGCTTCTAGTTGGGGCTTGCTTTTTAAAACCAACTATAATAAGCTCTATTTTTAAACTAATATTATTTTTCTGTCATATTGTTTAAATTAGCATTTCGCAATGATGTTTATTTCTCTACTAACATATAATCTAATTCACTTTTATAAATATTATATTGGTTACCATAATATACAATAAGAATTGTATATTATGTATATTGTATACAATATATACAATAAGAATTGTATATAATTAGATTCCATGAGAATTGTATATAATTGGATTCTAATGCAGATACTGTGATGGCCTTGATATGAAGAACAGAGACAGTGTAACTGTGTGCTTTGAATTCCTCCTTCTCACCGCTCTTTCTTGTTTATTCCCAGTTTGCACTTACATATACTATAAAACATAATATATAAATTTTTTATTCCTTTCATAGTTATATAATATAGCAATTACAAAGATAAAAACTGCACTTCATCTTGATTTTCCCATTTTGTACAGTCTTAATTTTTTTGTATAGATTTATGTTTTGAATGTATATCACACGGCTACTAGCAGAGAAAGTTTGTTAAAATGTGCACTGAAGCATGAATGTGCTGACAATAAATTGTCTCAAGATCTTTTTGTAATGACAGAATTTTATTTGCCTTTCACTTTTAATGAAAATGTAATGCACGTAGAATTCCAGTTTGCATTTCACTTGTAATTTATTTTCTTGTGTTTATTATTTTGTTCATGGAGATGATCACACATTACATTCTGCTGGGCCTTTATTAACCACATTTCTATGAATCTAGTCAGGGTTGGATTTCAAGTGTATGGTTGCCACGGCTATCAGAGTTGAAGTCAGCTTCTCCTGTTCACAAAAAGTTCAGGTTCCTCCAGTGATACCCACTTTTGTGTCCCGGTTTGGCTCTTCCCATTTCTTTCTCCCCAGAGAGAGCCTGTCTCTTTCATCTGTGGCAGGTGCATCCTGCTGACACTTTTACTTGGTGATTGTTTGTGGGGTGAAGGGGCTTGGACACAGGGGGATGTTCTCCAACCTTCTGACCAAGCCTCCTTCTTAGCTATGGGTGGTGAGAGTGGCTCTGAAGCATGATCTTCCAAGCGTTCCTGTTCCTTCCCTTCCCCAAGTCAAAGTGTCTCTTCCTAGCCACAGTGGTCTTCCGTCAGTGTCCTCAGCTTCTGACCCACTGTCCTTACTCCACAGACTCAGGATTTCATTCCTCAGGAAAGAGACGGGAGGTGTTTCTGGGTAGAGTCTCCTTGGTGTCCTCTGTTTCCTTCTGTTCTAGTTGATTCTACCAGTGCCTGAAGGACACAAGATTTAATAAATGTCTCCCACATATCGTGAAGAGGGATTCAGCATTGAACGGAGCTGCTGTTCTTACTCCCCAGTCAACACCACAGGACAGCAGGTGGCTGAGTTGTCTGGGGATTTCCCCAATTCTGTAGGAAAAGCCTGCAAGTGCCAGGAGTTTCACACTCTCACAGCATTAGCACACACATCCTCAACAACTCATGAAACATTTCCAGGTTAGCTTTTTCCTATCTTCAATACCATACAATGAGTGGCACCTGCCCCAGGTACTCTAATAAATGGACCCTAGTTTTCTCTGCAGGCCCCCATTTTCTCAGATTTCAGGGTTTTTTTCTCTGCAACATCAACTCAGATATGTTGAAGGGTTCATTTTTTGTAGTTCTTCAAGTTTCTTGTTAATGAGGTCAGAAGAAGATCATTTTCTCATTTTTTTTTACATTCCCGTGCTTAGTATCTGCTTTCTAAATAAAATTCGGAAACTAAGACAAAATATCAAATATCCACTATTTGGTGCATTGTTAAACCATTTGAGAAATATTCATGTACTGAAATACAATGAACAATTGAAATCAAGGCATGCCTCAGTCACATAAGAATGTGAGGACATTATCAAATAATTGTGCTGAGTGAAGGAAGCTAAAGAATTCACAGTAAATCTCCTGTGATTTCTTTCGTATAAATTGTAGAAAATGCAACTATTCTAAATTAACATGGAGAAGATCTGAATTTTTCTGAGAAAAGTGTGGTGAGGTAACAAGATGGTGAAAGAAAATTACAGAGAAGTGAGAGAAAAAAATTTGGAGGTTAATTTAATTGCTAATAGCATGATTGAAGTGCTGATTCAAAGGCTGCACACATATACCATCATTTTCCATATCGTACACTATAAATTTGAATTCACTATTGATTGAATTTTTGAATAAAGCAGTAACAAAAATGAGTATATTGGCTGAGGAAGAGCAAGAAAGAGATGAATATTGACACTTGAATAATCACGGACTCCTGAAAATACACACATGTGAACACCGATTGCATATTTCAGGTAAATACTAGAAAAAGCAAAGTCACATAAAGTTGTTATGACAGGTGGGATACCCTGCAAATCACACTAGGCATGTCCCACACTGTCCTGGAGCTGTCTCAGGGGAGCAGTCTCCTCCAGTGTTTAGAGGCACAGGCACGGATAATAGGGCTGACGCTGTCCAGATGTGTGATATTGGACACATTGCACAACTGCTCTGTTATGTATGTAATTCATCTTCTCTAAAAATGTAACATTGACACTTGCACTGAATATATTCTGCAAATAGGTAAACATTAAATAAGATGATGACTGCTAATTGATCATCAAGTCACAATCACATAATCTGAAGTTATATTTTCCTGAGAGATAGGATTACCTCCAATGTTTTCCGGGACCCTCTCATCTGCTCTGGGCACTGCCCTCTCCTCAGCTGTCCCACCACAGAGCTTGCTATATAGTAGGAGACATGCAAATAGGGCCCTCCCTCTGCTGATAAAAACCAGCCGAGCCCAGACCCTGCAGCTCTGGGAGAAGAGCCCCAGCCCCAGAATTCCCAGGAGTTTCCATTCGGTGATCAGCACTGAACACAGAGGACTCACCATGGAGTTTGGGCTGAGCTGGGTTTTCCTTGTTGCTATTATAAAAGGTGATTTATGGAGAACTAGAGACATTGAGTGGACGTGAGTGAGATAAGCAGTGAATATACGTGACAGTTTCTGACCAGGTTGTCTCTGTGTTTGCAGGTGTCCAGTGTCAGGTGCAGCTGGTGGAGTCTGGGGGAGGCTTGGTCAAGCCTGGAGGGTCCCTGAGACTCTCCTGTGCAGCCTCTGGATTCACCTTCAGTAACCACTACATGAGCTGGATCCGCCAGGCTCCAGGGAAGGGGCTGGAGTGGGTTTCATACATTAGTTATGATAGTAGTTACATAAACTACGCAGACTCTGTGAAGGGCCGATTCACCATCTCCAGGGACAACGCCAAGAACTCACTGTATCTGCAAATGAACAGCCTGAGAGCCGAGGACACGGCTGTGTATTACTGTGCGAGAGACACAGTGAGGGGAAGTCAGTGTGAGCCCAGACACAAACCTCCCTGCAGGGGTCCCTTGGGACCACCAGGGGGCGACAGGACACTGAGCACGGGGCTGTCTCCAGGGCAGGTGCAGGTGCCGCTGAGGGCTGGCTTCCTGTCATGGCCTGGGGCTGCCTCGTTGTCAAATTTCCCCAGGGAACTTCTCCAGATTTACAATTCTGTACTAACATTTGATGCCTCTAAGTGGAAAACGTTTTTGTCCTTTTTGTTTCTTTGTTTTTGTAACAAGAGGACACATCCTCACCTCCACAGAAGCCAGGGTGTCACTTTGGGGGCAGAAATAATCCTTTCATGGTCACCAGGATAAGAGTCCTGAGGAATCCCAGGGAAACCTGGAGAGTGTTTTCCAGTTAGATTCAGGGCAGAGACCTCCATGGGAATCTCTGATTAGAACAGGCCTTGAGCTCTGACAGGAGCCAAGAGAGAGGCTCACCCAGGGTCGGGGTCCTTAAAACCTGATGGTTTTCACAGCTATCCCCCCTCGTCTTGTAAACTCAGACTGATTCAGTTGACCCTCTTTCTGCTAATCCATTTCCTTCTCTGTAGGTTTGATTCTCACAGTTCGCTTTCTTCTTCTCTTCCCTGAAAACAGACGATGTGTTTTCTGTAGTCAAAATCCCAGGGCTCAGGTCTGCAGGACCTGGGTAGGCTACGGGGACTTTCTCACTCACCATTGTCTGGACACTCTTGTCTTCTGTGCATGGAGACATTTGGAAAATGAAGTGGACATTAGCCATGAAGGGAATAATACTAGTTTTCTCCCATAGGATATTGATGTAGAGCTGATCTTGTGCTTCTCACACTGTCTCACAGTTTGGACTCTCACCTGTGACTTTGAGAAGAGCTGGGGATGGGCACTCCATTGTGCTGTGAGCTCTGGGTAACGATAATTGTAGAATCTGCCTAGGCAGTCTAAGGTCAATACTACTGGTCATCAGGAAAGACTGCTGGAATTCCTGGGAAGATCTGCATCTGCCGTCCACCATGGAGTCCCATCGTCTTCTGTTATGCTCTCTTTGAATCAGTCCCACCTAGATTATCTAGAACACTCTTTCTGACTTAGGAAAAATAATGGCAGGCTCCACTAACACCTGTGTTATGCCATGGGAGCAACACCTAAGCTAGTGCGTGAATGAGTAGATGAGACTGTGGTCTAGTCAAGGTGACAGGTAAAATTGATTGTTGCCATTATGATATTTTATTTTATATTTGGCAATATAGTCATGCTCCTATTATAAATATTTTTTGAGACGGAGTCTTGCTCTGTTGCCAGGCTGGAGAGTGCAGCAGCACGATCTCGGCTCACTGCAACCTCTTCCACCTCCCAGGTTCAAGCAATTCTTCTGCCTCAGCCTCCCGAGAAACTGGGATTACAGGTGCACGCCACCATGCCTGGCTAATTTTTGTATCTTTAGTATCGACAGGGTTTCACCATGTGGGCCAGTGTGGTCTCGATTTCCTGACCTCGTGATCTGCACACCTCGGCCTCCCAAAGTGCTGGGATTACAGGCATGAGCCACCACACCTGGCCTAGTTTTATTAATGTCTGTCCATACCAGCAACTACATACCTATGGGGACATTAACTTACATCTGCAGACAGATGTGTAAATACACAAGCCTATACATACATGTGTAGCCATTTATATTTAACATTATAATAAAATAATTCTAAAATATTTTCTAAAGAATTAAACTTAATGATGAGCTAAATAATCTATAATTGATTTCGATCATTCTCTATAGTTTGCATAAATGGATGTCTATTTCTAAGCCTTAACATAGTGTATTCGTCATTTTAAAATAGTCAAGAAAAAATTACAAATGTTCTTGTCACAAAAAAAGATAAGGATTTGATGATTTGAGGTAATATATATGTCAATTAACTCGATTCAATTATTCCGTATTGCATTCACAAACCATAACATACCTTTGTGCCCCATAAATATATACAACCAAAATTTCTCAATTTTCAATGAAATTTTAATTATATATTTTTAAATCTGATGCCTCTCCTTGGATTAAGCCACCTCCTCAGGCTTACAGGGCTCTTCGGTTTTCTCAACATGCTGTTATACCAGATGAGCACAAAAACATTAATTTCATTATGCTTAGCTTTAATTTTTCAAAACAACATAAAGGTGATAATTTTACCAATAGACGTATTACAACCTACTATGCATGAGACCCTTTCTGTGCTTCAAGGTTTGTTCTCAGGACTTTATATGTATTGCAAATTTTCATTTTTTTCTGATATGGAATGCTGATTTCTCTTTATTACAGATTATCAGTTTATTTTTCAAATTTATCTCTTAAAATTAATTTTTTCGAAGTCCCACTCAAACCAGGGTATTATTAGAACTTTGACGTGTAATAGTTGGACCAACTTTGAGAATACATTCAATTTAGTTCACGTGCTCTCAAGCATCTTTTCTTCTTTAAAAGTTGTTGTCAGTTGTAATATCACACAAAATATTAGTAATTTATACTAATGACACAGGTTAAAATATTGTATAAATAATTTAATCACATTTGATTGGAAAAAAGGAATATATGTTCCTCATATCTTGACTTTTTTTCTTCTCTATGAGATGCATGTTTATTAATTATTAAGTTTAAGATGTTATCCTTGGCTTTTTGATTTCTGGGATTTAATTTTAGTACATATACTTGAATGCATTGTATTAATTCATATAATAATGTTCATATTTTGGATAGGGTTTTAATATTAATTTTATTATTACTGAATTTTAAACTATTCTACACTTTTTCATTTTTTGTTTTTATGCGATAAAATTTACATGTAAGAAAACATGCATAGATCTGGAATGCATCACTAGAGAGTTTCTGGCAAATGTGAATACCCTTGTCCCCAGCACCTAAGGTAGCTGAAGAGCAAGTCCATCCCCACATCGCGGGTCTTTCCCTGTGCCTGCGGTCAGCTCCTGCATGGGGAAATGTTTTGATTTCTCACACTACAGATCCATTTTTTTCTGTTTTGAACTTTATATAAATGGAATCAAACATTATAGACTTTTTTTTCGAAAGGGGCTTCGATATTTTTGAGATTAATTCATGCTATTTAATGTATAAAATTAGATCAACATATTGTCATTTATTCAATTCATGGACTGACTCTGATATGAAACCTCAAAGTTTTCATGTATATATGGAGACAGAGAGGGGAAGGAGAAAGATTTTATATCTGAGTCAGTCCATTAAGTAAATAAATGAGAATATTTTGATTTATTTTCCTGTTGATGTACTTTAAATTTGTTTCCATTTTATGAATATTATAGGCAAAGCTGTTACAAATATATTAGTGTAGGTTTTCCTATATTGTCTCATTTTTGTTGAGAAAATATGAAGTATGTATTTCTTTTTTTATTTTTGATTACTATTTATTTATATTTTAAATTTTACTTTAAGTTCTGGGATACATGTGCTGAACCTGCAGGCTTCTTACGTAAGTATGCATGTGCCATGGTGGTTTGCTGCACCTATCAACCTGTCATCTAGGTTTGAAGCACCTCATGCATTAGGTATTTGTCCTAATGCTCTCCCTCCCCTTTCCTAATGCTTTTCCTCCCCTGACACATCCCAGTGTGTGATGTTCCCCTCCTTGTGTCCATGTGTTCTCATCGTTCAACTCCCACTTATGAGTGAGAACATGTGGTGTTTGGTTTTCTGTTCCTGTGTTAGTTTGCCGAGGATGATGATTTCCAGCTTCATCCATGTCCCTGCAAAGGACATGAAATCATTCTTTTTTATGGCTGCATAGTAGTTCATGGTGTACATATGCCACATTTTTTCATACAGTCTATCATTGATGGACATTTGAGTTGGTTCCATGTCTTTGCTATTGTAAATAGTGCTGCAATAAACATACATGTGCATATGTCTTTATAGTAGAATGATTTATAATCCTTTGGGTATATAGCCGGTAACAGGACTGCTGGGTCAAATGGTGTTTCTGGTTCTAGATCCTTGAGGAATTTCCACACTGTCTTCCACAATGGTTGAACTGATTTACACTCCCCCTCAACAGTGTAAAAGTGTTCCTATTTCTCCACATTCTCACCAGCATCTGTTGTTTCCAGACTTTTTAATGATCAACACTCTAAATGGCATGAGATGGTGTCTCATTGTGATTTTCATTTGCATTTCTCTAATGACCAGTGATAATGAGCTTTTTTTTTCCATATGTTTGTTAGCTGCATAAATGTCTTTTTTTGAGAAGTGTCTGTTCATGTCCTTCGCTCACTTTTTGATGGGGTTGTTTTTTTTTTTTGTAAATTTGTTTAAGTTCCTTGTAGATTCTGGATATTAGACCTTTGTCAGATGGATAGATTGCAAAAATTTTCTCCCATTCTGTAGGTTGCCCGTTCATTCTGATGATAGTTTCTTTTGCTGAGCAGAAGCTCTTTGGTTTAATTAGATCCCATTTGTCAATTTTGGCTTTTGTCATAATTGCTTTTGGTGTTTTAGTCATGAAGCCTTTGCCCATGCCTATGTCCTGAATGATACTGCCTGTGTTTTCTTCTAGGGTTTTTGTGGTTTTAGATTTTACATTTAAGTCTTTAATGCATCTAGAGTTAATTTTTGTATAAGGTATAAGGAAGGGATCCAGTTTCAGTTTTCTCCATATGGCTACCCAGTTTTCCCAGCACCATTTATTAAATAGGGATCATTTCCCCATCGCTTGTTTTTGTCAGGTTTGTTGAAGATCAGATGGTTGTAGATGTGTGGTGTTATTTCTGAGGCCTCTGCTCTGTTCCATTGGTCTATATAACTGTTTTGGCACCACTACCATGCTGTTTTTGTTACTGTAGCCTTATAGTATAATTTGAAGTCAGGTAGCATGATGCCTTCAGCTTTGTTCTTTTTGCTTAGGACTATCTTGGCTATAAAGGCTGTTTTTAGTTCCATATGAAGTTTAAGGTAGTTTTTTCTGGCTCTGTGAAGAAAGTCAATGGTAGCTTGATGGGAATAGCATTGATTGTATAAATTACTTTGGGCAGTATGGCCATTTTCACAATATTGATTCTTCCTATCCATGAGCATGGTATTTATTTATTATAAAAGTAACTTTAATTTTTTCAGTTTTAATGAGGTACAATTGAAATATTTTTAAAGGTATATGTTTAAGGTGCACCACTTCATGTTTTGATATTGTGTTAGTCCATTCTCACACTGCTATAAAGAAATGCCTGAGACTGAGTAATGTGAAACAAAAAAATAGATGTTTAATTGGCTCATTTTTCTGCAGACTGTACAGGAAGTGTAGTGGCTTCTCCTTCTGGTGAGACTCAGGAAAGTTAGAATCATAGCAGAAGACAAATAGTAGTAGACACATCACATGGCCAGAGCAGGGGCCACAGGAAGAGAGGGAGGTCTACACAGTTAGACAACCAGATCTTATGATAACTCACACAATATTATGAGAACAGCACCAAAAGTCAGTGCTAAACCATTCATGAAAGACCCACCCCATGACCCAAGCATCTCCCACTGGGTCCCAGCTTCAGGATTGAGGATTATAATACAACACGAGATTCAGGCCAGGACAAGTTGCAAACTGTATCAGATACACATTGTAAAATGCTCATCATGATCAAGGTAATTTGTGTACCTATCATCCCACATACATTTTTTTTTTAAAAAATGGAGTGTGTGTGCGTGTGTGTGTGTGTGTGTGTGTGATGAGAATATCTAAGATCTACCCTTTCAGCAAAAATCACTTTTACAACACAGTATTAAATACAGGAACATTGCTGTAGATTAGATCTCCAGAACTCATTCAACCTGCACACCTGAAATTCTGTACCCTTTAAACATCACCCAATTTCCCTCTCCTCCCACATCCTGGGACCCATTATTTTACTCTCTGCTTTCAAGAGCTTGGGTGTTTTAGATACCACATGTAAATGAGATCATGCAGCATTTGTCTTTCTGCATCTGGCTTATTCCACTTAGCATCATGTCCTCCAGGCCCATCCGTGTTGTTGCAAATGCCAGAATTTCCTTCTTTTCAAAGCTGAATAAAATTCAGTTGTATGTTTACACATTTTCTTTATACATTCATCAATCTGTGGTCATTAAATTCTTTTACAAATCTACACTATTATAAATAACCTTGCAATCAGCATGTGTTTAACATAGTAATTTTACTTATTTGAATACATAACAAGAAGTGGGATCACCAGATGATATGATAGCTTTATTTTTCAATTTATTGAGTAACCAATCCTACCACACCCTAAAAGGATTCTCTTTTCACCACATTCTTGCCAATATGTGTTATATGTCTTGCTGATGATAGCCATTTTAAGCAGAGTGAGGTGATAACTCATCATGATTTTGATTTGAATTCCTCTGATAATTAGTAATGTTGAGAACCCTTTGAGGCTCTGTTTTTCATGTGTGTGTTTTCTGAAGAAAACCCTATCCAGTTTTTGCCCTTTTTATCAGATCATTTGTTATTTGCTATTGAGTTGCATGAGTTATTTATACTTTTGCATAGAACTTATGTCAGGTATATAATTGCACATAGTTTTTTTCCTGTGCTTTTTTCTATTAAATTCAAAGAAATCATTTCTGAATCAATGACAGGAAGTTTTTTTCCATGTGTTCTAAGAGTTTGTGGCTTCAGGTTATGTTCATTTTTAGTTTATTTTTGAATACGGTGTTAGAGAAGGTCTAATTTTATTTCTTTTGCATATGGATGTTCAGTTTTTACATCATATATTGAGGAGACTGTCCATCCTTCACTGTGTGTTCTTGGGATACAAAATCAGGAAGATGCATAATTTAAAAAGAAAACATCAGATGAATATTCCTGGTGAATATAGACCGAAAATTCTCAACAAAATACTAGCAAATAGAATCCAGAAGCACTTTAAAATGTAATACCTCATGATCAAGTAGGCTTTACCCCTGGAAGGCAAGGTTCATTCAACATCCACAATTCAGTAACTGTGATTCACCATGTAAGCAGAATAAAAGCAAAAACCATATGATTATCTCAATAGATGCTGAGAAGGCTTTTGATAGGATCCAACATCCACTCATAATAAAAGCCCTCAACAGACTAGGCATCAAAAAAAATACCTCGAAATAATAACATCCATCTATGACCAACCCACAGTCAACATTATACTGAGTGAGCAAAAGCTCAAAACCCTTTAGAAGTGAAAGAAGACCAAGATGCCCTCTCACCACTGCTGTTGAACATAGTACTAGAAACCCTAGTCAGAGCAACCAAGCAATATCAAAATAAAAGGCAGCTGATATGGTTTGTACTTGTGTCCCCACTCAAATTAAATGTCAAATTGTAATACGCAGTGTTGAGGGTGGGGCCTGATGAAAGGTGGTTAGATCATGGGGATGAGTCTCTCTCTCTTGTGCTGATCCCATGAGAGAGCCCTCAGGAGATCTGGTCTCAAAGTACGTGGCACCTCCCTCGTCTTTCTTCCTCCTGCTCCAGCCATGTAGGACATGATGCTTCCCTTTCTGTACTGATTGTCAGGATCCTGAGGCCTCCCCAGCCATGCTTCCTGTATAGCCTGAAGAACCATGAAACAATTAAAAATCTTTATAAATTACACAGTCTCAGGTGTTTCTTTATAGTTTGCGAATGGACTAATACAGAATCCAAATAGGAAAAGAAGAACTCAATGTATCTCTCCAAACTGATGATATAATTCTATACCTAGAAAATTCTAAAGACCCTGCCAAAATAATTCTAGAATAGATAAACAACTTTGGTAAAGTGTTGGGATACAAAATCAATGTACAAAAATCACTAGCATTTCTATACCCCAACTACGTCCAAGCTGAGACTCAAATCAAGAACACAATCCTATCCCACTGACAATATTCACACACACAAAATATGAAATGCCTGGAAATACAGGTAACAAACAAGGTGAAGGATCTCTACAAGGAGAACTACAAAACACAGCAGAAATAAATAAATAAATCGTACATGACACATGACTCATCTGACAAAGGGCTAATATCCAGAATCTACAATGAACTTAAACAAATTTACAAGGAAAACAAACAACCCCATCAAAAAGTGGGTGAAGGATATGAATAGACACTTCTCAAAAGAAGACATTTATGGAGCCAACAGACACATGAAAAAATGCTCATCATCACTGGCCATCAGAGAAATGCAAATCAAAACCACAATGAGATACCATCTCACACCAGTTAGAATGGCGATCATTAAAAAGTCAGGGAACAACAGGTGCTGGAGAGGATGTGGAGAAATAGGAACACTTTTACACTGTTGATGGGACTGTAAACTAGTTCAACCATTGTGGAAGTCAGTGTGGCGATCCTCAAGGATCTAGAACTAGAAATACCATTTGACCCAGCAGTCCCATTACTTGCTATATACCCAAAGGATTATAAATCATGCTGCTATAAAGACACATGCACACTTATGTTTATTGTGTCACTATTGACAATAGCAAAGACTTGGAGCCAATCCAAATGTCCATCAGTGATAGATTGGATTAAGAAAATGTGGCACATATACACCATGGAATACTATGCAGCCATAAAAAAGGATGAGTTCATGTCCTTTGTAGGGACATGGATGAAAATGGAAACCATCATTCTGTGCAAACTATCACAAGGACAGAAAATCAAACACCACATGTTCTCATTCATAGGTGGGAACTGAACAGTGAGAACATTTGGACTCAAGGTGGGGAACATCACACACCGGGGCCCATCGTGGGGTCGTGGGAGCAGGGAGGGATAGCATTAGGAGATATACCTAATGTAATGTTAATGGGTGCAGCACACCAACATAGCACATGTATACATATGTAGCAAACCTGCACATTGTGCACATGGACCCTAGAACTTAAAGTATTATTTAAAAAGAAAGAAAAAAACTATTAATTTTTCTGAACCATGAACATGGAATATTTCAGATATATGTTCAATTTGTGTGTGTTCACTTTATTTTTTATTATCAATCATTTCTGGTTTTCTTTTAGAAATCTTTCACTTATTTGGTAATATGAAATATAATTTTTAGCTATTATAAACAAAATGCTTTATTGATTTTTTGCTGTTTGCATTTAGCAATGCCACCAATTTTTGTATGTAGGTATTGTATTCTGCAAATTTACAGAATTTTTTAATCAATTATAATAGTTTTTCCAGCACCATTTATTAAATAGGGAATCATTTCCCCGTTTCTTGTTTTTGTCAGGTTTGTCAAAGATCAGATGGTTGTAGATATGCAGCATTATTTCTGAGGGCTCTGTTCTGTTCCATTGGTCTATATCTCTGTTTTGGTACCAGTACCATGCTGTTTTGGTTACTGTAGCCTTGTAGCATAGCTTGAGGTCAGGTAGCGTGATGCCTCCATCTTTGTTGTTTTGGCTTAGGATTGAGTTGGCAATGCAGGCTCTTTTTTGTTCCATATGAACTTTAAAGTAGTTTTTTCCAATTCTGTGAAGAAAGTCATTGATGGGGATGGCATCAAATCTATAAATTACCTTGGGCAGTATGGCCATTTTCACGATATTGATTCTTCCTACCCATGAGCATGGAATGTTCTTCCATTTCTTTGTGTCCTCTTTTATTTCATTGAGCAGTGGTTTGTAGTTCTCCTTGAAGAGGTCCTTCACATCCATTGTAAGTTGGATTCCTAGGTATTTTATTCTCTTTGAAGCAATTGTGAATGGGAGTTCACTCATGATCTGGCTCTCTGTTTGTCTGTTATTGGTGTATAAGAATGCTAGTGATTTTTGCACACTGATTTTGTACCCTGAGACTTCACTGATGTTGCCTATTAGCTTAGGGAGATTTGGGGCTGAGACGATGGGGTTTTCTAGATATACAATCATGTCATCTGCAAACAGGGACAATTTGACTTCCTCTTTTCCTAATTGAATACCCTTTATTTCCTTCTCCTGCCTGATTGCCCTGGCCAGAATATGTAGAAAGCTGAAACTGGATCCCTTCCTTACACCTTATACATAAATTAATTCAAGATGGATTAAAGACTTAAAACCATAAAAACCCTAGAAGAAAACCTAAGCAATACCATTCAGGACATAGGCATGGGCAAGGACTTCATGTCTAAAACACCAAAAGCAATGGCAACAAAAGCCAAAATTGACAAATGGGATCTAATTAAGCTAAAGAGCTGCTGCACAGCAAAAGAAACCATCATCAGAGTGAACAGGCAACCAACAGAATGGGAGAAAATTTTTGCAATCTACTCATCTGACAAAGGACTAATATCCAGAATCTACAATGAACTCAAACAAATTTACAAGAAAAAAACAAACAACCCCATCAAAAAGTGGGTGAAGGATATGAACAGACACTTCTCAAAAGAAGACATTTATGGAGCCAACAGACACATGAAAAAATGCTCATCATCACTGGCCATCAGAGAAATGCAAATCAAAACCACAATAAGATACCATCTCACACCAGTTGGAATGGTGATCATTAAAAAGTCAGGGAACAACAGGTGCTGGAGAGGATGTGGAGAAATAGGAACTCTTTTACACTGTTGGTGGGACTGTAAACTAGTTCAACCATTGTGGAAGACAGTGTGGCGATCCTCAAGGATCTAGAACTAGAAATACCATTTGACCCAGCAGTCCCATTACTTGCTATATACCCAAAGGATTATAAATCATGCTGCTATAAAGACACATGCACACTTATGTTTATTGTGTCACTATTGACAATAGCAAAGACTTGGAGCCAACCCAAATGTCCATCAGTGATAGATTGGATTAAGAAAATGTGGCACATATACACCATGGAATACTATGCAGCCATAAAAAAGGATGAGTTCATGTCCTTTGTAGGGACATGGATGAAAATGGAAACCATCATTCTGTGCAAACTATCACAAGGACAGAAAACCAAACACTGCATGTTCTCATTCATAGGTGGGAACTGAACAATGAGAACATTTGGACTCAAGGTGGGGAACATCACACACCGGGGCCCGTCATGGGGTCGTGGGAGTGGGGAGGGATAGCATTAGGAGATATACCTAATGGTAAATGACAAGTTAATAGGTGCAGCACACCAACATGGCACACGTATACATATGTAATTAACCTGCACATTGTGCACATGTACCCTAAAACTTAATGTATAATAAAAAAAAGAAAAAAGAGACCCAATTGTTGACAAAGTTATGAAAAAAATAGTTTTTAAGGAGTCTTTAAGTAATATTGTATTTTCTGCAAATAGACAATTTGATTTCCCCTATTCCAAATTTCAGGACATTTCTTCTTTTTTCTTGTCAAATTGTTCTGGCTAGAATTACAGTACCATGTAGAAGTGGTGGAAAAGAGCATTTTTGTCTTGTTCAACATCTTAGAGAAAAGGCTTTCAGTTTTTCCAGCTTTGGTATAATGCAAGCTGTGGGTTTCACATATCTGGACTTTATTATTTTCAGATATGTTTCTTGTATACCAAGTTTGTTGAGAATTTCTATAAGGAATGGAGGTTGAATTTTTTTCTATGACTTTCTTAAAGCAATTAATCATAAAATAATAATAAGCAGGTCAATACAAGATCCATAAATTAGTGGAAGCTAGTTATTTGCACTGCTGCCATACAGTAGGATCACTACACAACTCATGGTGTTGATGGGAAACTATAATTCTGCAATAATTAAAGACTAGTGATTTTCACTGGGCTCTATTGAGAGATTTGGTTGTCAACTACAGAAATCGAGACGAAGGGGCACTGAGAAACATTTCACTTCATATCATCTCAACTTCTAATATCAATTTTTAGTACTAGTACAGTCCTATTTTCTCAGTATACTGCCTCACAGGTTATAGTATATGTCTTAGAAAATTAAGGGTTGTTTCATTCTAATAATTAACTCAGAAAAATTCATTTCCTATTATGGATGACAAGTGTAAATTCATATCTTAATAATTACCCATACTCTGAAACACTACTACAGCCAAAGGCAAGAGAAAGGCAGTTATAGATGAGATTCTCTGAGGTCAGTTATGTAAATACCCAAGGACTACTGTCTATGACCTTGAATGTCACTTTCTTCCCTTCCATGAGCTACATCCAGGATATTCTGTGAATCTGAGAGTGTTGAGCATGTTTAATTATTTTATCTCACTGCCCCTTAGTCTTGCTTTCTCCAGTTGACAACCAAATCTCTCAACAATTGGCCCAGTGTAAATCACCAGACTTCAATTATTATAGAACTATGGTTTCCCAACAACACTAAGAGTTACAAAATGATACTACTTTATGGCAGCAGTGAAAATGATGAACTTCCACTAACTTATGAATCTCAGAATGGCTAGCATGGAGGTGTGTATGTATCAGCGCACTGCTCTAGTAATGTTCCATTTCTGTCCATTGTTTTATGTAGTAATGAGGACAACGTGAACTGAAGGGAGTATCCATGGCCTTATAAGCACAGAGACCACATCCAGTGCAGGTACAGAGCAAGGCTGCAACAGTCAGCAAGTTGCTCTCTGAAGAGTCTTCCAATTCCCTTGCCCAAAGCATCTGCTCATTCATGGGCTGAGAAAAGGGAAGTCATGCATGCAGTCTACTCTCTCTACAGAGCTGACAGGGGACACGGACAACATCGATTATTCATGGAATTTTCCCATAGGAATGCAGCTGTGTGCACACACACATAATACATTTTTAAATGTTTTTTTATTTATCCTCTCCAATTTTAAAAAAGTCATCACCTTTTCTCCTAATCAAAGAGGATTTTGACCAGAATGCTTGGTGGGAGCCCCCTGCTCTCCCAGATGCCCACCCTTATTTCTCTTGAAGTGAAGAACGGCAGCTCTCTTGATTTCTACTCTCATCCTCTAGGACTAAAACCAGAAGGTTCCATGCCCCCTGGGTGAACATCCAAGAAGACCCTGTCTGTAGCAGCAGGAGCCTCAAGCCTTGACTGAGAGCTATGGTCCTGAAATGAGACAGTGTCCCCCATGGAGAGCACACGTGGACGCCCACACCTGAGGGCTCACTGCTCTTCACCACAGATGCGCTCCCTTACTGAGTCCTGAGACCTGAGTGCACCCCATAGGGTAGGGCTCAGAAGAGGGGATGCAAATCTCCACCAGCTCCACCCTTCTCTGTGTTGAAAAGCCGAGCATGGGGACCTAGTTCAGTGACTCCTGTGCCCCACCACGTGGAGCTTTACTCCACGCTTCTCCTGCTGACTGTCCCTTCCTGTGAGCTCAGTGGTCAGGGAATCCTTCAGGGGTGAAACACCTGTTCTTTTCTTTGTGGGCTTCATCTTCTTACGCTTTCTCCACAGGGGTCTTATCCCAGGTCACCTTGAAGGAGTTTGGTCCTGCACTGGTGAAACCCACACAGACCCTCATGCTGACCTGCAGCTTCTCTGGGTTCTCACTCAGCACTTCTGGAATGGGTGTGGGTTAGATTTGTCAGCCCTCAGCAAAGGCCCTGGAGTGGCTTGCACACGTTTATTAGAATGATAATAAATACTACAGCCCATCTCTGAAGAGTAGGCTCATTATCTCCAAGGACACCTCCAAGAATGAAGTGGTTCTAACAGTGACCAACATGGACATTGTGGACACAGCCACACATTACTGTGCAAGGAGACCACAGAGACAGAGCCCAGGGTGCCTCCTGTACAAGAACCCAGGCTGCTTCTCAGTGGCGCTCCCTCCCCACCTCTGCAGAACAGGAAAGTGTGGCTGAGATGCCATTTCCTGTCAGGGTCTGGGTGTCTTATCCTATCTGACTCAGAGCCTTGTCTTCCTCCCTCTTCTTTACTAATAAATGGCATGTCCCCTGTTAGTGGTTCATGCAAGCAGAGGCTGTATCCTGTTTGACAAAGATTCAGCATGAAAGGTTCCTGTTACTTGAGCCAGATGCATCACTGATATGTGGCCACCAGTTTCTTAGACTCATACCACTTTAAGGGACCAAATACAAATGTCCATAGCATATGCCATTCTTAAACTGCAGAAATGATGTCAAAGAAGAATGTGGAGATAAGAGAGCAGGAGGAATTATGAAAATCCGGATAGCATCTTCTCTTCTAGGGTGGAAGGTATGCTAGTAAAGTAATTTAATGAAACAATCAGACAGATGCAATATGTCCTCATCATGGAGTGTCTCACATGGGCAGTGCACAAATAAATTTCTAAAAATTCCATAAGGTAGATGTGATGGATGAGGCTTATTTCCACACAGGGAGCCCACAAATATCCAGAGAAGTAAAAATTCTGACACTTGGAAAGAAAATTGCCTCATCTTGACATCAGAAACCCATTTCAATATGTCTGAGGGGCAATGTGGAAAAGAAATGGAAACTTCAAAAACACATTTCTTATGAAATGTCTAGCTCATGTTTGAACATAAAAACAGAATTGTCCGCGATTTTAGAAAAGCCAACCCATGACAACGAATCACTACACTCAGAAACACCACTGAGTCAACAGAGTTCAGTCTGTGAGCAGGTCAGTACTGAGGCCCCAGGTGAATCAAGGCTCTCACGTACATTGTACAGAACTCAGAATTGAGCCACACAATCTATAACCAAGTTTTCTTTGACAAACTTTACAAAAATTAACAAAAACATACACCAGAGAAATTCAATATATGAAATTCAATATACCCATTCAATAAATGGTGCCGGGGAAATGGAAATGAACATGCAGAAGAACAAAACTAGACCCCTACCCTCAACACATACATACTCAACACAAAATGAATTAAAGACTTACATATAAGACCTCAAACTATAAATCTACTCAAACAAAACACCAGGACAACTCTTCTGGGCTTTGGCCGAGGTAAAGAATTTATGACTAAGACCCCAAAAGCACATCCAAGAAAAAAATAGACAAATGGGACTTAATTAACCTAAAGAGATATTTCACAGCAATGGAGTGAACAGACAAGCTGCAGAATGAAAGAAAATTTTTCCACACCACATCTGTGACAGGGAACTAATATGAAGAATTTGCAAGGAACTCAAACAACTCTACAACAACAACAGCAACAAGAACCAAATAACCCCATTAAAAGGAGCAAAGGACATGAGTAGACATTTTCAAAAGGACACATAGAAATGGATAATAAATATATAAACAACGCTCAACATCACTCATCATCAGGGAAATGCAAATTAAAACCACAATAAGATATCATCTTCCACCAGTCACAATGACTATTACTAAAAACTCAAAAATATCAGATTTTGGTGAAGATGGAAAGGAAAGGGAACTCTTAGACACTGTTGATGAGGATATGGATGAGGACAACTTCTATGGAAAATGGTATGGAGATTTCCCAAAACACTAGAAATAGAACTCCCCTTTGATCCAGCAATCCCACTACTGGGTTTACTACCCAAAGGAAAATAATTTTTTATTTCCAAAAGATATCCACACTTCTATGTTTATCACAAAACTATTATCAACAGCACATATGTCAACCTGAGTGTCCACCAACAGATGATTTTATAAAAGAATATAGCATATATGCACAATTCAATACTAGTCAGCCACAATAAGGAATGAAACTGTCTTTTGCAGCAATATGCATAGAACTGGAAGACAACATAATTAGTGACCTAACTCACAAACAGAGAGTCACATGTCACATGTTATTATTTATAAGTGGGAGGTAACAATGTGTCCACAAGGATATGGAGAGAGAAATGATGGACAGTGGAGACTTAAAAGGATGGGAGGTGGAAGGTGGGAGCATGAGGAGACATTACCTAGTAGGTACAATGTACATTATTTGGGTGATAGTACACTAAAAGCCAAGACCACTATGGAATATAGCCATGTGCAAAAGTGGCATTTGTAGTCCTTAAATTTATACAAGTAAATGTACAAACAAATAAAATTAAAAATATAAAATAATTAACAGTTGACCAATGATCTTAAAAATTGATTTAAAATATAATCAATAAATGAAATGAATATCAGTTGAACCTCATTAAATTTGAAAACGTTTTATACTCAAATGACTATAAGAAAATGAATGTCAAGTTTCAGATGAGAAACTGTTTGCAAATCATTAGCCACCAACATAAGTATAATAAGAACCCTCAGAACTCAACTGTGAAAAAAAGAAACAACCCATGGATAGAATAGGCAAAGGTTTGTGCAGACATTTCATCAAATAAGATGTACAGATGACACATAGGCATATAAATGGGCTCGCAACAGGATTTTCCATTCGAAAAATTCAAATCAAGCCGACAGTGAGACACTACTATACAATTTTTAGAAATTAAGAAGAAATACAGACAATACCAATGCTGGTGAGTATATCAGGGTCCAAGACTCTAAAACGTTGTGAACAGGAATGCAAAATGAAACTGCTACTCAGGAAAATAATTTATAGTTTTTTCTAAAATCAAACATTTTCTTAATATATGACCTAAATATCCCACTCCTGAATATTTGTGTCAGAGAAATACAATCTTAGATTCACAACAAACTTCCATTTAAATGTTCAATATATTGTGCTCACGTGTGTGTGTGCACAATAGAAACAAAAAGTAACATGAATGTCTCAAAATTTGAATAGGTAAAAAAGTAGGAAGTGTCTATTAATTGAATACCATCAGCAATAAAAAATAACAAAATGACTGATACACAAACCATTACAGGTGAACTCCAGACATGATGCTAAGTGAGAGAAGCCAGTCTCAATGATCAAAGGGACACAGCTGTAAGCACCACAGTCATCCTCAGGTGTCAGTGGTTTGGGCTGGGCTCTCTCTGTCTCTTTCCTGACCAGACCCAGATGTTGAGCTCCGCCACTTGCAGATGGAAAATTCTACTATTTTCAACAATGCACTGAGGTTTGAACTGCTTCACAGACTGAACGAAACAAACACGGGCTCCTTTGAACAGTGTCCGGCATTTGTTCCAACCACAAGAGAATGTCTCCCAGCTCTGCCCCTTCTCAGTTTTCCCTGCAAGCCAGCAGCCCTGCAGTTTAGCCTGCATCTCCCATGCATGCACCCATCTCCTTCCAAGGGCTTTATTTTGAGCCCTTGGAAGGAGCTCCAAAATAACCTCCACTTATTTTGAGCGCACTGACTGGCTTTGAACTTTTCCACATTCTGTTGTTATTGAAGTTAGGATGTTTAGAACCATATTAAGGATCATATTTTATGGCTGAATTCCAGCGCCCCCTCTCTCCTGGGACAGAGCATGTAACCAACATTCTGCATGTGGAGACAAAGATAAGCTGTTTTCTTCCTCAGCCTAGGAGATGAGCGCTCAGTGGAGGGTTGGATAGAAGCTTCCCACCTTCTCAGCACTCCAGTTCTGTTGGGGAGAACCTCTGCCATAGGAGCAGAGCTAGAAACCAGGGATCGAATGTTCCCAGTGACACTGGACCCAGGGTAGAGCCTCCATCCACGAGTGGGGCTCCATGGAAGAAGCGAGTCTCTGGCTCTCAGTAGCTTTTGTCCAGAACTGAGCCTTAGCATCATGTACTGTGGGCAGAGTCAGAGGACCAATGTCCTGGCTCCTGGGGAACAGTTTCCTCTGAAGGGAGTTGGTAGAAGGTGTCCTGTCTTCTTGGCTGCACCTGTTTGCAGTGGAGTTTACATCATGCTGAGTTGGGATGTGGAAGGAAGGAGGAACATCTTAGATCAACTATGATGGCTAGACTTACTGAATTTTGTAGATTTTCTTGAATAAATGTTTCTTCACTTGCTGTATGCTGTGAGAGCCTTTCCAAACCCTGTATTTTTTCAAAATAATTTTCACTGCTTTCATGAGGGCATGGATTCATTGAGCCCCTCACGCTATCAAAGAGAAATAGAACTTTTTTTGTTCACTTTTTAGAGAACATCCATGGGTTATAAAACAATGGGTTGACTTTTCTTCCAACACTTTACAGATACCGTCAATTTTCCTCTTGCTTGTAAGGTTTTATCCAGAAGAATGCTGTCATCGTTTTTTCGGCTTTTTTGGAAGGAATGCCCCTTCTACTCACCTCAAATTGCCTGCATGTATTTCTATTTTTCTTTGGTTTTCAGCAGTTTTAATAAGATTTAGCTAAATGTGTGTGGGGGGAGCAGGGAGTGTTATTCTGCTGTTCTGTGTTCTCTGAGATGCATGGATTCACGGTTTTACTCTGTCTCCATTTTGGGGAACACAATTAGAAAAAATGTCAGTGTGAGCCCAGAAACAAGCCTCCCCGAAGTGGGCACAGGACCACCTGGGGGCGCTCAGGACCCACTGAGCACAAGAGCCAGCCCCAGGGCAGGTGCAGACGGGGGTTAAGGTCTGGTTTCCTGTCAGCCCTGTGGCTTCCTCTCCATAAAACAGTTTCCTCAGGGGCACGTCTCTGGATTCCTTATCTTGTTCTTACTGTGAAGTCTCTGAAGAGTAAACATTTGTTGTAACAAGAGAAAAATTTTCTCCCATGCACCAAAGGCAGAGTCACCTACAGTCAATTAGTCCTGTTTCTCAATGTTAATAAACTATCAATGTTTCTGAAGGTACATTGTACAGAACCCAGAATTGAGCCACACAATGTATAGCCAAGTGATATTGACAAACTTAACAAAATATACACCAGGGAAAGGACGTCCCATTCAATAAATGGTACTTGGGAAAATGGATAGAAACATGCAGAAGAACAAAACTAGATCCCCACCCTCAACACATTAGTCAGGTCTCTAAAATGCAGGAGTGCATATCTAAAATTTATTATTTTATTGTGCATTTTTACGTGTTCCAGAAGGTGGGAGAAATTTCTTTGTATGAAGAGCATCCCAAAGTCAGGCACTCCTCTAGAACACGTGTTTAATCCTTGTCTTTGGCTTATTGATGAGCTCTGTTGGCTGCAATAACTTCTGCCATCCGGGCTGACTTTGCATCATGTAGAGGAACAAATTCTGAATGAAAGTTTGCACTACTCAGTTGAGTGCATAACCTACAGTTTCATTACTGATGTATGATTCATCAGAGATGATATCAGATCAAGGATTTCTATGAGAATCTAATCTAAAAGATGTAAACAAATTTTCCTAATTTAGATAAAATTACTGTGAGCACACTGCTAGTATTCAGCCATGTCTCCTATCACATTGAATCTACACTAACTTTGACCTAAAAGCTAGCACTTGTTCTCATGTTCCAATATGTTATTTTTATTTTAATGTATTCAGATTACTATGTGTAGCTATTTTACCCAAAGTGAAGGAAAGCAATTTTAACTGACTGAAAATGAGAAAAACCACAACCTAATGAAATGGAAGTCAGGACATGAGTGTCTCCAGCCTTGTCTATTTCAAAAATTCACGTACGCAGGGGGATTTCTTTCCTCAATTTTACACAGAGAAACTTCCAAAATGTTTGTTTCCTCTCCCATGGACTCTATCATCAGTTTCTATGTCAGTTTGCTTAGAATTTTGGCCTCCAGCTCCAACCAATGTGCTGCAAAAACATGATTTCATTCTTTTCTATAGCTGCAGAGTATTGCACTGTGTATAAGTACCACGTTTTCTTTATGCAGTCTATAACTGATGGGCGTTTAGGTTGATTCCCTGTATTAGGTAACGTGAATTGCACAGAGATAAACACATGAGTGGATGTGTCTTTTTGTTACAATGATTGGTTTGGTTTTCTCTTGGGCATATACCCAGTAATGAGATTGCTGAGGGGAATAGTAGCTCTGTTTTAAGTTCTTTGAGAAATCTCCAGACTGACTGAATTGTTTTCTCTGTGAATGGTGATAATTATGTCAATATTTGTCAAATTTTGAATGTATTGTTTGAAGATTGTTATTTGTCAATATTACCTCATTAAAACTATTAAAAATGGAAGTGTATAATTTGGTAGAAAAGGATTAAAAAAGATAAAAATAATACAAGAAAAGTCACAGACTCCTGAATCCACATGTGAATTAGCACTCAGTTTTTCTATATTATTTATAAAAACACTAAGATACAGCCAAATAATATCATGATATCCTTATAAGAAGAGTGTTTCGTAAACCTCACTGGGAATTTCTAGCTCTGTCCTAGAGTTAATTTAGGGAGCAGTCGGATCCAGTCCTGAGCAACACAGGCCAGACACTGAGACTTACCACATCTTACCAGATGTGAGCTCTTAGACACGTCACATGGCCTCTCCGTGCTTGGGGGTTTACCTTCACATCTGTAAATGAAGGAAACATTGACTGCCACAGAACATACTTCATGTGCATCTATACAGTAGAAATGCTAATAAGAATTGTTTATGAAGTGTAATCACTCTGGGACACAGCCCACTCAGAGGCATCCCTTCCAGAACCCGCTATATAGTAGGAGACATGCAAATAGGGCCCGCCCTCTGCTGATGAAAACCAGCCCAGCCCTGACCCTGCAGCTCTGAGAGAGGAGCCCCAGCCCTGAGATTCCCAGGTGTTTCCATTCAGTGATCAGCACTGAACACAGAGGACTCACCATGGAGTTGGGACTGAGCTGGATTTTCCTTTTTGCTATTTTAAAAGGTGATTCATGGAGAAATAGAGAGATTGAGTGTGAGTGGACATGAGTGGATATGTGTGGCAGTGTCTGACCAGGATGTCTCTCTGTTTGCAGGTGTCCAGTGTGAGGTGCAGCTGGTGGAGTCTGGGGGAGGCGTGGTACAGCCTGGCAGGTCCCTGAGACTCTCCTGTGCAGCCTCTGGATTCACCTTCAGTAACTATGCCATGCACTGGGTCCGGCAAGCTCCAGGGAAGGGGCTGGAGTGGGTCTCAGTTATTAGTAGTAGTGGTAGTTACATATACTACGCAGACTCTGTGAAGGGCCGATTCACCATCTCCAGAGACAACGCCAAGAACTCCCTGTATCTGCAAATGAACAGTCTGAGAGCTGAGGACACAGCCTTGTATTACTGTGCAAAAGACACAATGAGGGGAAGTCAGCGAGAGCCCAGACAAAAACCTCCTGCAGGAAGACAGGAGGGGTCTGGGCTGCAGAGGGCACTCAAGACACACTGAAAACACGGTTAACACTGGGACAAGTTGCTCAGGAAGGTTAAGGGCTGGTTTCCTTTCAGAGTCTTTGCCGTTTCTATATCTAACAGTTTCCCCAGGAACCCTGTCTAGATTTGCGATTTTGATCTGCTTAAACTGTCTGTGTCATTTTTCTTACCTGTGACTTTAGGGGAGCTGATCGTGGACACTCCAGTGTGTGGAGATTTCCTGGTGACAGCAATTGTGTGTTCTGTCTAAGCATGTCTAGGGCCGGTCATCAGGAAGGACAGGAAGGACAGACTGGAATTCTTGGAAATACCTGCACCTGCCATCCACCAGGGAACTTTGTTGTCTTCTGTTCTGCTAAAATTAAATCAGGCACACCAAGTTTAACTAGCACTATCTTCCTAGCTTAGGAAAATTGATGGCAGGTTTCAATAACACCTATATTAAACCTTCAGAGCAACACCAACATTAGTGTCTGATTTGATAATTGAGACTATGTTCTAGCCAAGAAGACATGTAAAACTGATGATTGCCATGCTTAGTTCATATTTCATGTTTATCAATAGAATCTGGCTGATTATAAACAGATTTGCCAACACATGTGTGTTAGTGTTGGTCTTCAGAGAAGCACATTCTATGACTGGAATAGGTTTGTGTACAGGTTCCTAAGGAACCTGTTCATGCTTTTGAGAGGAAATGCAGAGAGGGTGGAAGGCGGCTGGGGAAGCTGAAGGTATATGTGAGGGAAGTCGGTCCCTGAGTGAAGGAGAGAGGGAGGAGAACTGGGTAGAACTTTCCTAAACTTCTGTGCTAGTCTAGGAAGGTCCAGCAAGGTCACTGAGTCGGATTCGTGTCAAAGTTTCCCATCGGGGACCCCCGTGACTCCCAGCAGTGGCTCTGCTCAGATCAGCACGGAGCTCGTTCTTCTCCTGAGAGTGGAGCAGAGGACGTGGCTCCAGCACCAGCCATGGCATGGACGTCAGAGAACAGCCCCAGGCACCTGAGTCAGGTGCATTGTGCCCCCTGCAGGTGGACGGAGGGAGGTGCTGACTCAGGGCCCACACGCTGTGGGTTCTACACAGAACACACACTTTTACTTCATTTCTGTGGATGACATAGAAACAAACATGCAGTCTGTTAACAGCGGTGATTCCTACATTTGCTCCAATTGCTTTATTCCTTGATTCCGCAGAATGTCCTGACGCAGAATTGTCTTTCTGTTGTGGAATTGCGACATGTGTTTAGGACATGTGTTCCCCACTTTCAGTGTTCTGCTCCATGAACAGAGATCCTGAGTAGACTACAGCTGACCCTCCTTCCACACTGTTCCTCTCCTCCCCACAGGAAGAGCAGATAATTACCTGAGGCTGAATCTGAGGTGGGATCTGTCCTGTGCACCTCAGAGCCTGCAGAGACCCCCGGCTGCAGATTCATGGAGTCAGATGTTTGTGCATGTGGGAACCTTGAGCTGTTCTTTTGTCAGTGAACACTCCTTAGAACTAATTGTGGGTTCAGAATTAGGACACCCATTGATCTATCACACCTCAGCTCATTCTGCCAC
Organism: Pan paniscus; assembly: GCF_029289425.2. Lineage (NCBI taxonomy): Eukaryota > Metazoa > Chordata > Mammalia > Primates > Hominidae > Pan > Pan paniscus. The sequence continues at coordinate 107,293,478 of NC_073264.2, read as the reverse complement.
TCAGAATCTCCAGAAATTCAGGAAATGGTTCAATTTACATGTTTGTGACACATTGTTCTCATTTCATTTAGTTGTGAGTTTGGTCAGCAAAAGTGCTACCATTTATGTGTCCCAACCTGATGAAGCTAACTTGCTTCACCAGATGTTGGGAGCTCCTGAATCTTATCCTAAGCCCCTCTCTCTCCACTTCATGTGAAATTCGGTTTGACCTGGAATTCTGGTGTGTTGATTTAGCCAGATTTCCCCATACTGCATGTCTGATTTTCCTGGATATCTGATCAGTTTCCTTGTCCTTCACCATAACCTGGGTGACATCTGATCACCCTGGGCTAACTTCAACAAAAATCCTGGCAGGTTGCCTTAAGCAGGATTTACCTCACTCCTGATGTTTCTTCTTGGTGATTTTCCATCCTGTGCCCCAACCCTACTGCATGCCTATAAATCCCCACGTTCTCATTCTGTATCTGGAGTTCTGCTGAATCTCTCCCTCACTGCAAAATCCCACGGCCCTGGTCCCTACACCTATCATGAGGGCCCTGGATAAAGTCTTCCTTACTGTGCTGTAGAAAGTCTTTGTATATACATTTTTTTCTTTAACAAATCTACCTTTAGTATTTCCTAATTGATCAAGGAATCTCAAACATTGAATGAAAGTGAGGTTTTCCATTTTACTAACATATGTGTATGTGTGAATTTCAATTTCAATGTGTGGTGTCCAGAAGTCCTGAGCACCAACAGTTGTGCTTCTCTGTCCAATTATTTGATTCTGAAACCTGGGAGTCATCCCAACACAGGTAAATAGGTGATTTTTTTTTTTTTTTTGGTTTTTACTGTTTAGTGACTGACTTATTTCACTTACACTGAAGCTTCATGAACACAATGATGAAAAGTAGAGAGAGGACTTGTTTGAAAATGCCAGATTTATGGTAGACTTTACCACCCACGTGTGTCTGGAGGTCTTCTTAAGGTTCCAAGAACAGGACATTTTTCCCACAACAAGACAAGGATGAGAACCTCTGAGCTGTGAGGATGGAGGACAGGCAGGGCCATGTGAGGACAAGGAGGGGCTGCTGCCATGTCCAGGGTGTTCTCTACTAGCAACGCCTCCATCTCCTTCCTCACTCTGTGGTATTTGTCAGATGGGAAACATGCCTAGAATTTATCTTTGACATATGGATGGAAGCCCAGGCAAGAGGCATTTGACAGCTTATTTCCGAGCCTACTTGTTTAAGGAATGCCAGATCCCTTGCTCTCCTTCCTAGTTCTTAACCCCTTTAACTCCCTTCCCCTCCTGCACCCATCCACTGCCTATTTACAGCCACGTCCCCACACCCTTCACTGTAGCACCATTTTCTTGGGCTCCTGGGAAACACAACAGCTTTGGTTTAACTCACAGCTCAGGCACACTCACGGGTCCTTTCAGAGGCTCTCAACTTCCCTCCTACAGTCCCTCAGCTCCTCCTGGGGTCCTAACTTGGCCATCTCTATCCTCTCTGCTGAGCCTGGCCATCCACAATCCATCCCATCTGGATATGTGTATAGCAGTGGGTTAACTCAGCAGGCATGAATAGTTCAAACCCTGCACGTTCCTAAAAAAGTAAATAACTAAAAAATAAAAACAAAAGTAAACCTTTGTTCATTTATGGCTGTCTGTTACCTCCTGGGATGAGATCTCCGAGTCCATAAAATCTTACACCTGATAAAAGTGTCTGCAGATGTCTGCAGCCTTGGGACATGCTGTACGAGTTTAATCACAGTGATTTACAGTGAACGCCTGCTTTTGTTTTGCTGGAGAGGGCTGTGGTCTGAGTATTGTGGTCAGTTCCCCAGGTGTTCCATAGCCTATGATTCATTCCCCAAACACAGCCCTGGACAAGAAAACTCAGGGGCACTGCCCTGGGTGTCGACACTTCACACATGTCATCTTACCTCATAGCTGGAGCATTACACATGTGCAGAAGGCTCCACAGTGGGAGGACCCCTGAGAGCTTGTGCCTGGATTCTCCTGAGCTTCACTCTTTGTGCCTTTTTTTCCCATGTATTTTCAATTGTATCATTTTGCTGTAATAAACTGTTCCTGTGAATACGAGTTTTCATGAGTCCTGTGTTTTTACTGAGTTTTGAGCCTGAGGGTGGCAGATGCAACCTCTCAATGCAGTTGTATCAGAAGAAGGATTTCCTAGAGAGATCCTAAGTGACACACGGCTGAAGTATTGTTCGGAAAACATAAATATTCAGGTGTGGGATGGCAAAATCTGATCCTTGGGTGGCAACAGAATTACCCGGTCTGAGACAGCAGCTGAACTGAAGTAGATGTCTGGAGATAAATGCAATCTAGAAACGATAACTCATACTCCCAAAGAGCTGGCTCAATCGATACATAAGGAAAAATAAAATGATAAGAAATAGCCTAAATATGCAATTACTATTTGTGAGAACTAAGTGAACATCCGGGAGAGTGATTGCAGGGAAAGTGGCCTGCGCCGACCTCAGATTTTGGCCAATCTCATTTCTGGCTGATGGGCTCCAGGGCACTACCTAAGGGAGCAACTATGCTGCAATGACAGACAGAAGCTTCGCAAGCTCTCTCCACCCAGAAGGTGCGGGGGCTGGTGAGCCACAAAACACTGAAATGAGGGAGGAAAGTGAGAAAGTGAAACATGCCCCAAACACAAAGCCTCTTGTTGCTGATGGGACAGCTGCCCTCGTCTACTGCACAACAGCTTCTCCAAAGTGTGTTTACCCTGAGAATTGAGATTGCCTTTCTCTTGTAAGTGAAAAAATTGGAAAACTCCAAATAAAGGAGGAGTTGTAACGCTCTATGTGTAAGACATTCTAATGTGGGTTTATGATGACTGGGATATGCATCCACTTATCTTTTTATCTGTAGAAATTCATGGGTGAAAGTGCAATTTTGTTACATGGATATATTGTTCAGTGATGAAGTCTGGGCTTTGAGGAGAGTCATCATCTGGATGGTGTATATTGTACCCAGTAAGTAATTTCTCATCCCACACACCACTCCCACCGTCCAAACCTTCCAAGTTTCCAATATTTATTATGCCACACTCCATATTCATGTGTGCTCATTATTTAGTTCTTACTTATATATGACATGTGGCATTCAACTTTATTCTTCTGAGTTATTTAACTTAAGATAGCAGCCTACAGTTTCATCCATGATACTGTAAAATACATAATTTCATTTTTTATTATTGAGTAGTAATTAAATATGTGTATATATATTCACAAATATATATAATGTATTTGTGAGGGGGTGTGTGTGTGTATATATGTGCATATATACATATACAACAAGTTTTCTTTATCCAATCATTCATTAAAAGACACTTAGTTTGGTACCACATGTGCTGTTGTGAATAAGGCAACAGCAAACATAAATGCAGGCATCTATCTAATATACAATTTATTTTTCTTTCAGTCGATGCGAAGTAGTGGATTTGCCGACTCAAATATTAGTTCTATTTAATAAGAGAACTTACCAACATCTGTTTTTTGTTTAGTTTAGTTTTTATTTTTGACTTTTTAATAATAGTTATTCTGACTGGTTTAATATGGCTTCTCATTTTGACTTCAAATTGCATTTCTGTGATGATTAATGACATTGATTGTTTTTTCATATCCTGGTTGATGATTTTTATGGCCTCTTTTGAAAAATAAATGTCTGATATTTGCTCACTTTTTAATGTGGCTATTTGTGCTTTTTGTGTTGCTTTAGTTTCTTGTAGATTCCAAATATTAGCTCTTTGTCAGATGTAGTGTTTAAAAATATTTTTCGTCATTCTGTAGGTTTTCTGTTAACTTTGTTGATTATTTATTTTGCTGATCAGATATTTTGCTTCTTATTTGTATTAAGTCCAAATAGCCTATTTTGGTTTAGTTCTGTTTACTTTTAAGGTTGTAGTCATGAATTCTTTACCTAGCACAATGTTCAGAAAAACACTTCCTAGGATTTCATTTATGACTTTCAGACTCTCAGGCCTCCCAGTCAAGTCTTTTATCCATATTGGTGTAATGTTTGTATGTAGTGAGAGATATGGGTTCAGTTTTATTCTTCTGCAAATAGCTGTTCAGTTTTTCCTGCATAATTTATTGAACAAGGTGACATTTTCCCAGGGTATGCTTTTTGTCTAGTTGGTCATAGTCAGTTGGCTGCAGGCACATGACTGTATTTCTGGAATGTCTATTCTGTTCCAAGTATCTATGGTTCTCTGCTTGATTGTTACTTGTGTATAAAAATCCTACTGGCTTTGTATGCTTTTTTATCCTTTATTCTAAAACTTCACTGAATTAATTCATCAATTCTAGGAGTACTTCTAAAGAATATTAGTTTTTAAGTACAAAATCATATTATCAGCAAACACACACAAAAAACTGACTTCTTCTTTTCCAGTTTGGGTGCCTTTATTTCTTTCTGGTGCCTTATTTCTCTGGCTAGGATTTCAACTTCTATATTGATTAAGAGTAGTGAAACTGGACATCCTTGACGTGTTCTGAGTCTTAGGAGGAATACTTTCAACATATTGCTACTCAGTATAATGTTGTATGTGAGTTTGTCATATACGATTTTTATTAATTTGAGGTATGTTTTCCTTCTATTCTAATTTTGTTGAGGGTTTTTTATCATAAAGAAATCCTAAATGTTATCAAAATTTTTTTTCTGGACCTATTGACATGATTATATGTTTTTTGTTTATGTGGTGGATCACAGTTATTGAGACATGAACGTTGAACTATCCTTGCATCCCTGAAATGAAACTTAGCAGATTGTAGCATATTATCTTTTTGATATGTAGTTGGACTTGATTTTCTTGTGTCTTGTTGAGGATTTTTCCATCTATAGTCATCAGTGATATTGATCTGTAGTATTCATTTTTGGGTCCTTGCATGGATGTGGTATCAGGCTATTAGTGGCTTTGTAGAATGAGTTAGGGAGAAAAATCCTCTCCTCGTTTTTTTGGAAAAAGTTTCAGTAGAATTACTAGCAGATCTTTTTGTATATTGGACAGAATTCACCTTTTAAAATAATATGCTTTACGGCTTTGATGTTGAGATTTTTTAAAATTACTGCTTCGATGTCACTAATTTTTGTTGGTCCTTTCAGGATTTTTATTTCTTCCTATTTCAATCTTGGGAGATTATATATTTCCAGACATTTATCTATTCACCCTAAATTTTCTAGTTTATGAGCCTGGAGATGTTCATAGTAGACTATGTTGATCATTATATTTCTATGGCATCAGTTGTGATCTTTTCTTTTTTGTTTCTCATTCTGCTTATTTAAATTGTCTGTCTACTTTACTTGCCTAATCTAGCTAGTGGTCTGTAAGTTTTGTTTATCATCTCAATAACCCAATGTTTTATTGTATTGGTTCTTTGTATTTCTTGGTTCTTAACTTTATCTAGTTCTGCTCTGGTCTTTGTTATTTGTTTTCTTCTGCTGTGTGTTTGGTTTGATGTTGTTTTTCTAGTTATTTGATACGTAATGTTAGGTTGTTAATTTGTGATCTTTCTTTTTGATGTGGTCATTTAACATTATAATCTTATCCCTTAGCACAGCTTTTGCTGTAAACCAGAGGTTTTGGTATGCTGTTTCTCTATTTTTATTCATTTCAAAACATGTTACAATATCTTTTTAAATTTTATCATTGACCCAAAGTTCATTCAGTTGCAGGTTGTTAAATTTTCATTGTGTGTGTAGTCTTGAATATTCTTCTAGGGTTTGATTTCTAGCTTTATATTACTGTGGTCTGAGAAGATACTTCATTTTAAAAAAGTTATTGAGTCTTTTATTTCTGGCATAGTATATAATCCATCTTTGAAAATATTCCTTGCTAATGGGAATAATGTATATTCTGCAGTCATTAGGTTAAATGTTCTGTTAATATCTGTTAGGTTCATTTGGTCTAGAGTCCAATTTAGGTCTAGTGTTTCTTTGTTGATTTTCTGTCTTAATGTTTTGCCTAGTATTATCATTTGGGCATTGAAATCCATCACAATTGTATTGTTACCTGTGTTCTTCCTTAGGTCTAATAGTATTTGTTTTATGAACATGGGTTTTCTGGTGTAGAGTGCATATATATTTAGAATTGTCATTTTTAATCAATCATTTTATCATTATATAATGACTTTCTTTGTCTTTACTTACTGGTGTTTATTTAAAGTTTTTTAATATGATATAGATAGTCTTGCTTGCTTTTGGTTTCCAATTGCATGAAATATATTTTTTCACCCTCTTGATCTTGAATCTACGTATTTTTACCAATTAAGTGAGTTTCCTGTCAGCAGCATAAATTTCAAAACTCTTTTTTATTCTTTCCACTAATCTATATATTTTAGGTGAAGAATTTAACTCATTTATATTCAAACTTAATACAGATATGTGAGGTCTGGCTTCTGTTGTCATGTTAATTATTAACTAGTGGCTTTGTAGTCTTAATTGTGTAATAGTTTTATGAGTGAATTTTATAAGTTTGTGTTGTTTATGATGGTGAGTACTGACCTATTGCTTCCATGTTTAGGTCTCCCTTGAGCATTTCTTGTAGGTGCAGTCTGGTGTAAATAAATGTCCTTGGCATTTTCTTACCTTAGAAATACTTTATTTCTCCTTCATTTATGAAGCTTAGTTTAGAAGGATACAAAATTAATTTCTGACATAGAATTTTTTCTTTTTTTTTCTTTAAGTAGTCTGAAATTGGGAGTCCAATCTCTTCTATCTTATAACTTTATGCTGAGAAGTACACTGTCAGCATGATAGAATTTCAGATAAATTATTAGACACTTTTCTATTGTGAATTTTAGGATTTTTTTTCTTCCTATTTACTTTAGATAGTCTGAGGACTATAGATCTTGGTAATGTCTGTCTTCCAGTGTCTTCTCATGTAGTTTTCTGAACCACTTTTATCTGCATATGCAAATATCTAGCAAGACTAGTGATGTTTTCCTCAATTACTTCATCAAATTGGTCCTCTAAAACTTTTTACTAATTTTCTCCCTCAGGAATATCCATGATTATTGGCTAAGTTGTTTTACATAATCCTATACTTCCCAATGATTTTGTTCATTTTTTTGTTATTTTCATCTGACTGGGTTAATGTGAAATATCTGTCTCTTAGGTTTGATGTTCTTTCTTCTTTTTAGTGTAGCCCATTGTGAAAGTTTTAAACTATTTTTTGTAATTAGAATTCAATGAAGTCTTTACTCCCTGAAGCTTTATTTTTAAAATATTGAAGTCTTATGTAAATCTTGAATTGTTCTGATTTTTTTTTTTTTTTTTTTGACACGGAGTCTCATACTGTCACCCAGGCTGGAGTGCAGTGGCACGATCTTGGCTCACTGCAACCTCTGCCTCCCGGGTTCATGCAATTCTCCTTCCTTAGTGTCCCGAGTAGCTGGGACTACAGGCACACACCATCACACCCAGCTAATTTTTTGTATATTGAGTAGAGACAGGGTTTCACTATCTTGGCCAGACTGGTCTCCAACTCCTGACCTCGTGATTCCCGCTCCTTGGCCTCCCGAAGTGCTGGGATTACAGGCATAAGCCACCACGCCCGGCCTGAGTTATTCTGATTTATTTGTGTTGGTTCTCAAATTTCTTTTGGATTTAATTGAGATTCCTTGAGGGCAACATTTTGAATTATTTATCTGACATTTCAAATATATCATGTTGCGTAAATTCTATTTCTGGAGAGTTAAGGTGATATCCGGTGTCTTGTAATTGTGTTTTTTCATACTTCCACAATTGCTTACCTGTTTGCTTTTCATTGGCTAAACTATCTCTTACTGTTTTTGAATTCATTTTGATTTTCATGAAAATTTCATTCCCTTTAGAATGTGAATATAACGTGTATTATGTGGGTCTTTTGATTTGGTTCTTGGTTTACTCATTGGCAAAGGCTCTGTAAGAGTTTCTTATATATAGATAGTCATTATTTAGTGGCTTTCTGAAACTATGGTTGTAGTAATAATCTACTGGGCCTGTGAGCAGGCTCACTGCCTCCTGCAGGCCCTAAATAGTGGAGGCCTCAGAAACCATTTCTTATTTGCAATGCATTTGTTTCAGCACATTTTATATTGGGATGTTAATTTCACCTGCACATTAGTATGTGTCCTTACAGATTTGAGCTGACTGTGGTAGAAGCAGATGAGTACATGCTTGATATCTGTACACAGGGAGAAGCTCTCTGTTGCCTCAGGCGATGGACTGGTCTATGAAATGCACAGTGACCTGAGTTCTCTGATTAGCCCCTGAGTAGGGGATGAAGCTGGACAGAGATGAGCCACCGAGCCTGGCAAGCAAAAGCGCCCGCCTTGATGGAAATGGCGAGCTGAGGGGCATCTACTCATTGTGGTTTATTTTGTTATTAAGAGCTTTAGTGTGGTGGCTTTTTCAAATTCCCGTTGTAGTAGTAACATACTGAGCATGTGAGCAGGCCCATGGTCTTTTGCAGGGCTGGAATCACAGAAGTATTGAGAAGCTAATCTCATTTTCAACTGCTGTACGCTGGTAGTAGTGACTTTTTATTAGGTCATGCAGTTTGAACGTCAGGCCAGTAGGTGGTGCTTGCAGGTAAGAGCCGACTATGGTGGCAGCAGAAGGGTTTATGCTTTACCAGTGGTTAAAGTGGGAAATCTGTCATGTTCCAGATCTTAGAGAAAAGACTTTTAGCTATTTCTCATTCATTATAATGCTGCCTGAAAGTCTCTCGAACATAACTTTTTATTATGTCGAGATGTGTTCTTTCTATACCCATTTTTTACATTTTTTTCCTGAAAGGATGTTGAGTTTCATCAAATGATTTTTCAGCATCAATTGAAAAAAATTATATGTGAATTAAAGATCTAAATGTAAAACCTAAAACTATAAAAACTCTGGATAATAACCTAGGAAATACAATTTAGGACATTAGAACTAGCAAAGACATTATGAAGAAAATGCAATTTTAACAAAATAAAAAAATGGCAAATGAGACCTAGGTAAACTAAAGAGCTTCTGCATAGCAAAAGATGCTATCAACAGAGCAAACAGGCAACCTACAGAATGCAAAATAAAATATTTGCAATCTATACATCTGACAAGGTCTAATATTTATAGTATACATGCAATTAAACAAACATACAAGAAAAAAGTGCCCAAAGGACATGAAAAGACACTTATAAAAAGACCTACATGTGGCCAACAAGCATAGGAAAAAATGCTGACTATCACTATCATTAGAGAAATACATGTTAAAACCACAATGAGGTACCGTCTCACATCAGTCAGAATGGCTAATCTTAAAAAAATAATAACAGATGCTGCTAAGGTTGCAGGAAAAAGGGAACATTTATACACTTCTAGTGCAAGTATAAATTAGTTCAACCATTGTGGAAAGCAGTGCCATGATCCCTCCAATAACCTAAAACAGAAGTTTCATTTGACCCAACAATTCCACAAGTGGACATATACCTAAAGGAGTATATACATATAGGTTCATTCCAGCACTATTCACAATAGCATAGACATGGAATTTACCTAAATGCCTGTCACTGGCATAATGGATAGAGAAAAATGTGGTACATATAACCATGGAATACTATGCAGCTAAGAAAAGAAAGAAATCATGTTCTTTGTAGGAATATGATGGAACTGGTAGTCATTACTCTTAGCAAACTAATTCAGGAACAGAAAACCATATACTACATATTCTCACTTATTTGTTGGAGATAAATAATGAGAAATATTCTCTCAGGGCCTGAGTCTTCCATATTCAAAAAAAATTCTAAAATAAGTGTTCAACAAGTTGCCGACATGCCTTTACATATCCTATTTCATCTGGACCCCTTATATCACTCAATAAAGCCATGAGAACTATATTTAAAAGTGGGATTCTATGATAATAAATAAACTTAACAGTAAGAATAGGAAGGATATGGATGGTTTTACTAATTTAATGGGTACATAACTGTGGTATACACTATATTCCTATGAATAAGATATTCCGATTTCAGAGCGAAGTATTGTTTCCTACGTTGTGTGTGTGACTTGGTTGTGTTGGATTTGAGAGTGTAGCACGTGCACAGACCACGTGGATCAGAAATCCACATGTAAAGATGACAATCTATGGATGTGAACTACAAGTATGTAAATACTTCAAGTAATTCTATTTAATGGAGTTTGAAATAAAACTCAAACTTATTCAAAACACTAATTACTTGGTATTTATTTTGGGATCTATGAGTTTATCAAGAAATTCAAATTCCTATTTCTATTTAAACTCCCGATTCCTACTCTCAGTGGGAGGGAAAACTCACAGCCAATCTCACATCACAGGGCAAATCTGTAAACGAAGAGTCATTCCTCTGAAGGTCCTGGGTGTTCAGGACTCTCAGGCAGGTGCGGGGGACCCTGTCTTGGGAGTGCCCAGCAGATCTCAGAACCCTACATGGGGCCTGCTGGACACTCATGTGGGATAACTAGTCGCCACTTATTCAGAGTTACCAGTGAGCTTTGACTGTTCCGAATGGGACCAGCATGGAGTCAAGGTGCCTGCTCAATGTCAGAGACAGCCATGGTCTCAGAAACAATCCAGGTAATCTCTAGGCCAATAAAATGTGGATTCACAGTGAGGAGTACATCCTGGGGGTGGAGTTTGTTCTTCAGCGGGAAGAGTGCTGTGCACAGAAAGCTTAGAAATGGGGAAGGGGGTGCGTTTCCTCAGGCAGGATTAGGGCTTCGTCCCTCAGCGTCCCACTCTTGTATGGCTGATGTGGCATCTGTGTTTTCTTTCTCATGCTAGATAAGGCTTTGAGCTGTGAAATACCCTGCCTCATGAATATGCAAATAACCTGAGCTCTTCTGAGGTAAATACAGGTATATTGGTGCCCTGAGAGCATCACTCAACAACCATATCCATCCTCTAGAGAAAACCCTGTGAGCACAGCTCCTCACCATGGACTGGACCTGGAGGATCCTCTTCTTGGTGGCAGCAGCTACAAGTAAGGGGCTTCCTAGTCTCAAAGCTGAGGAAGGGATCCTGGTTCAGTCAAAGAGGATTTTATTCTCTCCTGTGTCCTCTCCACAGGTGCCCACTCCCAGGTGCAGCTGGTGCAGTCCGGGGCTGAGGTGAAGAAGCCTGGGGCCTCAGTGAAGGTCTCCTGCAAGGCTTCTGGATACACCTTCACCAGCTATGATATCAACTGGGTGCGACAGGCCACTGGACAAGGGCTTGAGTGGATGGGATGGATGAACCCTAACAGTGGTAACACAGGCTATGCACAGAAGTTCCAGGGCAGAGTCACCATGACCAGGGATACGTCCATAAGCACAGCCTACATGGAGCTGAGCAGCCTGAGATCTGAGGACACGGCCGTGTATTACTGTGCGAGAGACACAGTGTGAAAACCCACATCCTGAGAGTGTCAGAAACCCTAGGGGAGAAGGCAGCTGTGCTGGGCTGAGGAGACGACAGGGGTTATCAGGTTTAAGGCTTTTTTGAAAATGGGTTATATATTTGAGAAAAAAATAACAATAGAAACAAGTACACACTCTAATTTTAAGAGATATATTCAATTCAAGAATTGTAGAAGCCGAATTCACAGTGGGAAAGGCCACACTCAATAAAGTTGATACAAACATTCCAGGAAGCTGTTACTGTGAACAAGTTTTCAAATTAGATGAATAAATAATTTGGAGCAATGTTATTTGATCATGCGGTGAGACAGTATGATTCTTAAAAAGTGGAAAAAATTCTTTCAAATGTTTCTGCCACTCTTTATCATAAAACTAATTTTAGAGCAGTTTTAGGATTACAATGAAATTGCACAGAAAGCATGAGAATTCCCATGACTCCCTGCCCTACACAGGCACAGCCTCCTCCACTACGACCATCCAGCACCACAGTCACAAATCAGTTACAATGGATGAATCTACAAGGACATTTGATTCTTTCTTTTTTGGTGATGCCCTAATATAACAAGCCTAATTTATCTCGGAATACCACAAGTTTTGTTCAGTGGCTTTCTAGGAATCATATTAGTTAGAGGGAAAGTTGGTGAGGCTCTTACTATTTGAACTCATTCTTCCAAAATCCACAAAACATATATTAATTTAGAGCTTATCTTACTTCTGGTTTACAAAGATCCTTCCCAGAGAGTAAGATTTTTAAGATTTTAGAGGCAGGTTCATGTCTCTAAAAGGCCAGCAAGTTCTGGGGAATCCCATAATGAACATCCTTTCATGGGAATTGGAGACCCTGGCAATGAGAGACTCCACGTATAATGCCCTAGAGTTGGATTAGATGCACTGTGAGCTCTTGGGTGGTGGTTCTGAAAAAGGTGGTCTGTGCAGTAAATGCAAACACATGCACGGGACACAGGAAGGAGCAAAAGCTTCCCTTTACAAAGTGTGTGGGCACCTGGAAGGAACCCTCACAAGGGCACGTCTCACCCTTAATGACTACACATTAGCCAGGGGCATGATCATGATTGGTCTTACAAGGAAAGAGCACCACTGAGGTCATAGGTTATGAAAATGTCATCCTCCAGCTGAGAAATTCCATCTGCTGGCATGTGCGTGTCAACCCCGTGGAGGGTGCACTCTGGGAGTTGACGAGATGCATAGAAACCTCCTCTCATGAATTATCGTCTACCACACAGTCAGAACCAACCTGTGCTCCAGAAAGAGACACATGCCTCTAGAAATAAACAGAGCTTAAGGATTTTCTTACCTGCTGAATATAGTGCCCCAAACCACACTTTCAGGAAGATTAGCTCAGAAATGTTTACCAAGTGACTGAAGGGCAGTGGCGAGTGAGTTGATGGGACAGCCTCAGGGCTGCACTTGAGGAGGGCTCCCTCTCCCATGCAGGCTTTTCCTCCAGGAGCTGCATCAGGAACTCACAGAGGATAAGGGAGAATTCTGAGAACATGCTACTGTGGTGCTGCCTAGAGAGGAAGGATAAATGATGACAAATACATCTCTGAGTAACATATGGGCATTTGTTCATGAAAACTGTTTTTTCTGAAAGCTTATGAAGGTCTTGAAATACCCCTGATTAGCTGAGGGCAAACATTTAAACCCTTCTTCCACAGGGAGTTCAAGCAGGCTGGATGTGTCCTGCTATGGATGATCTTCCCCAACCCCTTCCTCTTCCCAGCTCATCCCTGGCTCTCTGTGTAAAAAGTTTTCATCAGTGGAAGGTGGTTGATGAAGTGAGGTCTTCAATTTCCTCATCTTCTGTGTGGTCATGTTATTTTCCTCATCTGAGGTTTAAAAACTCAACTGCATGCAGCACATGACAGGCTAAAATCTCTTGTGGACAAAAGAGTAACAAAGGCACCCACCAGGGTTGAGCACCCGTGTTGCTGACAGTGACCACCAAGGGTCAACGTCCTCCTCATAATCCCGTGTCAGAGCAGCACTTCAGTGATTTCACTAGCAACTTCCCAGGAGAATCGGCTTAAAACTACTTGTTGCATTTTCCATACAGATATAACACATCTATTTTCCTGAAGAAATAGAAAGAGCTGAATGCTGAATACACTGTATGTCTGCTGGTTCTGCAAGTTTGTGACTACCACTTTCTAATTTCTGATCTGTGTGGACCACTCTCCAGATTTTTCTCACTGGTGTGACCAGCCTTCTGGATGTCAAATATAATTAACTTTTTTTCATATAAAAGTCAACACAAGCTCCTCATGGTTTCGGTGCTCACTGAGTACTCTAAACTTACACAATATGTTTATTAGTTTTGTTTTCTGGTATCTCTACTCGGCATCTTAAACACACCCATGTTAAGATGCTTGTACAGGTAATTGTTAATTTTAAATTTACTGGTGTTTAGTTTAATTAAATAGGCAGGCAATAGCTTAGAATTTAGAAACAACAATGTAAAGGAAAAGTAAATGCAATAAAATTTAACATAAGAAAACCAGCAGCTGAAAGGAAGGGAAATCTATTCTGCCACCTAAGAGGGTATGGGGACCTCATAGTACAATGAACTTCTGCAGTTTAATCGATACTGCTCACAAGTGATAGCATCCTCTCTCTTTATATCAGAGCATTCCCTAACATGTACAATAAAGAGTGAGCAGATACCTCCAACCAGACTGACCAGTACCTCTCCCTGAGTGCCTCAGCTGATAGAGATAGACATCACATTTGTCTAACAAAATAATTACAGGCTGTAAGGATACCCACCAGTCATATGGAGATAATTTGAAAAACTTAGTCAAAGCCCAAACCTTATAGGTAGTCATTTATACTTAGAAGAATTAACTCTTATCTTCACATGTATTTTTCTTAATCATAGAGAAGCTACTAGAGTCACTGTCCAAGTTACTGAATATCTTATTCCTAGAATGAGACATTGCACAATGTGTTCTGACACGAGGGAATGTAGCTATAGTTAAGGGATAGGAGATGTGATCTCGGGAACATGAGTCTGCGATCCAGCAGTTCTTTCTCCCTCACATTTGCCCAGAAACAAAGACCCCGGCAGAAAAATGGAAGGGTTGACTTCAGTCTCCAAAGTCTGATGTGAGATATACGTCAGGTATTTCATGCCATTGTTTTATAGTAGGAAATTTAATCTCTAAAGAAGGTCATTTTCAGGATAATACTATTCTCCAGGATACTTAAATGCCCGAAAACAGAGAGCGCTACAGTGCCCAATGTCCAGGAGCTACCCGGCACGGGTCTGGAAACCAGTGGACAGAAATATCAGTTTCTCTTACCACATGTATGTTGGAAATTTGAAGAATGTTTCTTTCCTTCTTCGTAATCATAGGCTGCAATGGACTGGAGGTCCCAGTACATAAGAAGAAATGTGTCTCCAGTAGGAACACAATTAGTCCCATAAAATAATTGTGCTCACACTGTGGTGCCCACACTGTTGGACCAGCTGACCGAGAACGTGTTGTAAGAGCTGCAGTGTCTACTGATTCCTATCATATTTGGGGCCACATTCGCAGCTACCAATGGAAAGAGAGAGAAGTAAAACTGGCTTAGGTAGAGTCTATGGATTTGCTTTCTTTCCTTCAAACTGAAGTAAAAAAAAAAAATCACATCAACTAAAATGTGGATGATGATCAAGTGATCAAGGACAACAGCCACGCAGTGTTTTAGGTATGTTTTAACCTAAAGTCCCACAACATGTGAGAACCTGAACTCTGGAGTCCGGGGCATCTCTGGGGAGAATGTGGAAGTTGGGCGGGAGGAAACAGTGATTCATGTCTAGGGAAATTTCGGGGCTACCTGCTCTGGGGGAAAGGAAAGCCTGAGCCTCTCCAACAGTGTGCTCTGTTAAAATTGTTGGCTGACTTATTGTATTCTTCAACACCAATATTTTTTTAGTCCTCTTTTAATTTTTTTTATTATTATACTTTAAGTTTTAGGGTACATGTGCACAATGTGCAGGTTAGTTACATATGTATACATGTGCCATGTTGGTGTGCCGCACCCATTAACTCGTCATTTAACATTAGGTATATCTCCTAATGCTATCCCTCCCCCCTCCCCCCACCCCACAACAGACCCCAGTGTGTGATGTTCCCCTTCCTGTGCCCATGTGTTCTCGTTGTTCAATTCCCACCTATGAGTGAGAACATGTGGTGTTTGGTTTTTTGTCCTTGTGATAGTTTGCTGAGAATGATGGTTTCCAGCTTCATCCATGTCCCCACAAAGGACATGAACTCATCATTTTTTATGGCTGCATAGGATTCCATGGTGCATATGTGCCACATTTTCTTAATCCAATCTATCATTGTTGGACATTTGGCTTGGTTCCAAGTCTTTGCTATTGTGAATAGTGCCACAATAAACATACATGTGCATGTGCCTTTATAGCAGCGTGATTTATAATCCTTTGGGTATATACCCAGTAATGGGATGGCTGGGTCAAATGGTATTTCTAGTTCTAGATCCCTGAGGAATCGCCACACTGACTTCCACAATGGTTGAACTAAGTTACAGTCCCACCAACAGTGTAAAAGTGTTC
Source organism: Pan paniscus (assembly GCF_029289425.2). NCBI lineage: Eukaryota > Metazoa > Chordata > Mammalia > Primates > Hominidae > Pan > Pan paniscus. Next base: position 107,277,477 of record NC_073264.2, on the reverse strand, counting down.
CTATTTCTCCACATCCTCTCCAGCACGTGTTGTTTCCTGACTTTTTAATGATCACCATTCTAACTGGTGTGAGGTGGTATCTCATTGTGGTTTTGATTTGCATTTCTCTGATGGCCAGTGATGATGAGCATTTTTTCATGTGTCTGTTGGCTCCATAAATGTCTTCTTTTGAGAAGTGTCTGTTCATATCCTTCACCCACTTTTTGATGGGGTTGTTTGTTTTTTTCTTGCAAATTTGTTTGAGTTCATTGTAGATTCTGGATATTAGCCCTTTGTCAGATGAGTAGATTGCAAAAATTTTCTCCCATTCTGTTGGTTGCCTGGTCACTCTGACGATAGTTTCTTTTGCTGTGCAAAAGCTCTTTCATTTAATTAGATCCCATTTGTCAATTCCGGCTTTTGTTGCCATTGCTTTTGCTGTTTTAGACATGAAGTCCTTGCTCATGCCTATGTCCTGAATGGTATTGCCTAGGTTTTCTTCTAGGGTTTTTATGGTTTTAGGTCTAACATTTAAGTCTTTAATCCATCTTGAATTAATTTTCGTATAAGGTGTAAGGAAGGGATCCAGTTTCAGCTTTCCTCATATGGCTAGCCAGTTTTCCCAGCACCATTTATTAAATAGGGAATCCTTTCCCCATTTCTTGTTTTTGTCAGGTTTGTCAAAGATCAGATGCTTGTAGATATGCGGCATTATTTCTGAGGGCTCTGTTCTGTTCCATTGGTCTATATCTCTGTTTTGATACCAGTACTGTGCTGTTTTGGTTACTGTAACCTCGTAGTATAGTTTGAAGTGAGGTAGCGTGATGCCTCCAGCTTTGTTCTTTTGGCTTAGGATTGACTTGACAATGCCGGCTCTTTTTTGGTTCCATATGAACTTTAAAGTAGTTTTTTCCAATTCTGTGAAGAAAGTCATTGGTAGCTTGATGGGGATGTCATTGAATCTATAAATTACCTTGGGCAGTATGGCCATTTTCACAATGTTGATTCTTCCTACCCATGAGCATGGAATGTTCTTCCATTTGTTTGTATCATCTTTTATTTCATTGAGCAGTGGTTTGTAGTTCTCCTTGAAGAGGTCCTTCACATCCCTTGTAAGTTGGATTCCTAGGTATTTTTTTCTCTTTGAAGCAATTGTGAATGGGAGTTCACTCATGATTTGGCTCTCTGTTTGTCTGTTATTGGTGTACAAGAATGCTTGTGATTTTTGCACATTGATTTTGTATCCCGAGACTTTGCTGAAGTTGCTTATCAGCTTAAGGAGATTTTGGGCTGAGACGATGGGGTTTTCTAGATACACAATCATGTCATCTGCAAACAGGGACAATTTGACTTCCTCTTTTCCTAATTAAATACCCTTTATTTCCTTCTCTTGCCTGATTGCCCTGGCCAGAACTTCCAACACTATGTTGAATAGGAGTGGTGAGAGAGGGCATCCCTGTCTTGTGCCAGTTTTCAAAGGGAATTCTTCCAGTTTTTGCCCATTCAATATGTTATTGGCTGTGGATTTGTCATAGGTAGCTCTTATTATTTTGAGATATGTCCCATCAATATGTAATTTATTGAGAGTTTTTAGCATGAAGGGTTGCTGAATTTTGTCAAAGGCCTTTTCTGCATCTATCGAGATAATCATATGGTTTTTGTCATTGGTTCTGTTTATATGCTGGGTTATGTTTATTGATTTGCATATGTTGAACCAGCCTTGCATCCCAGGGATGAAGCCCACTTGATCATGGTGGATAAGCTTTTTGATGTGCTGCTGGATTTGGTTTGCCAGTATTTTATTGAGGATTTTTGCATCGATGTTCATCAGGGATATTGGTTTAAAATTCTCTTTTTTTGTTGTGTCTCTGCCAGGCTTTGGTATCAGGATGATGCTGGCCTCATAAAATGAGTTGGGGAGGATTCCCTCTTTTTCTATTGATTGGAATAGTTTCAGAAGGAATGCTACCAGCTCCTCCTTGCACCTCTGGTAGAATTTGGCTGTGAATCTGTCTGGTCCTGGACTTTTTTAGGCGGGAATTTCCTTGTCCTAATAAGCCCAGGAGCACTACAGGAGACCAGGGCTTATTTCATCCCTCAGCTACGACCGTAAAAGACAGCCATCCCGAAAGCGGCCATTTCAGAGGCCTCCCCTCAGGGATGCATTCTCTTTCTCAGGGATGTTCCTTGCTGAGAAAAAGAATTCAGCGATATTTCTCCCATTTGCTTTTGAAAGAACAGAAATATGGCTCTGTTCCGCCCAGCTCACTGGCAGTCAGAGTTTAAGGTTATCTCCCTTGTTCCCTGAACATTGCTGTTATTCTGTTCTTTTTTCAAAGTGCCCAGATTTCATATTGTTCAAACCTACATGCTCTACAAACAATTTGTGCAGTTAACGCAATCATCACAGGGTCCTGAGGCTACATACGTCCTCCTCAGCTTACAAAGATGATGGGATTAAGAGACTAAAGTAAAGACAGGCACAGGAAATCACAAGGGCATTGATTGGGGAAGTGATAAGTGTCCATGAAATCTTCACAATTTATGTTCAGAGATTGCAGTAAAGACAGGCATAAGAAATTATAAAAGTATTAATTTGGGGAACTAATAAATGTCCATGAAATCTTCACAATTTATGTTCTTCTGCCATGGCTTCAGCCAGTCCCTCCGTTTGGGGTCCCTGACTTCCCGCAACAGTTTATTAACTTTGTATGACTAATAATGTAAAATGTTCCCCATATTTTTAGCAATGTTTTACTTATTTGTGAAAGGTGTGTTTATTAATTTTTCATTTTAAGGTGTCACTTTTATCCTTCTTGTTTCCGGGATTTTATTCTAGTAGATATAGCTGAATGCATTTTAACAATTATTGTAATCATCTCACATTTTATATTTGGATTTGCATATACATTTTATTAGGATTTTGATTTTGATATAAAATATTTTCTTACAATTGTCTCTTTTCTATTTTTATGAGATAAAATTAACGTATGCACAATTGCATACATCTTCAATGTACAGTTTCAGGGTTTCTGACATATGTGCACACATTTGTCTCCAGCACCTAAGTTAGGATGAGGAGCAGGTCCATCTCCCTAACAAGTGTCCTCTTCATTGCTTCCAGTCAGCTCTCACATAAGGATTTTTATTTAATTTCAAGTTTTCATTTTCACTAATCATCAGAGAAATGCAAATAGAAAAATGTTCTGGTTTCTGTCACTATAGTTCAATTTTTTCCTGTTTTGGGCATCACATAAATGGAATCAAATGTTATAGTTCATTTTTTGTAAGGGGCTACTTTTGCTATTTGTGAGGTTCATTCATGTATTTGCATCTACCAAGGTTTTGTCATTATATATATATATATATATATATTTATACACATATGTATGTACTAATGAACATATAGGTATTTCATATCTCAATCAGTCCATTACATTAATAAATGACAGTTTATTAAGTAAATCCATTCATTAAGTGAATAAGTGACAAAAAATATATCTATTTTCCTGTTGATGGAATTTAGTTTCCAAAATAAATATCGTAAACAAATCTGTTATAAATATCTTTGTACAAGTTCTTCTGCTTATATCTCCCATTTTTATTGATAAAATATGTATAAATATAAGTATGCATTATAACTTTTCAGCTTTATGGAGCTATAACTGACAAATAAAATTGTATGAATTTAAGGTACACCACTTGAGGTATTGATATACATGGGGAAATATTCATCGTGATCAAGGTAATTGGCATGCCTATCATCTCAGACAGTTATCATTTTGTGCCTTTAATTTATTGTGTGTCTGTGATAAGAACACCCAAGATCTACCCTTCTGGAAACAGATAAGTTTATAATATAATATTCATTAGTATAGTCACAACACTGTACATTTCATCTCCAGAACTCCTTCAACCTGTGTATCAGTCCATTCTCAAACTACTTTAGAGAACTACCTGAGACTGGGAAATATATGAAGATAAGTGAATTAGTTGACTCACAGTTCTGCAGTCTTAGCAGGAAGCATTATAGGGAGGCATCAGGAAAATTACGATAATTGTGGAAAGTGAAGGGGAAGCAAGGACCTTCTTCACGTGCTGGCAGGGGAGAGAGAGAAAGAGCAAGGGGAGATGCACCACACTTTTAAACCTTGAGATCTTGTAAGAACTCTAACACAAGAAGAGCAAAGGGGAAAGCCACCTCCATGATTCAGTCACTCCCCATCAGACCCCTCCTACAACACTTGAGGATGAAAATTTGACATGAGATTTGGGTGGAAACGCTGAGCCAAACAGTATCATTATACCCGGCCACTCACAAATCTCATATCCCTCTCACATTGCAAAATATAATTATCCCTTCTCAACAGTCTCCCAGTCTTCACTCAATTCAGCATCAACACAAACTTCTACAGTCCAAAGTCTCCTCTGAGACAAGGTAAGTTTCTTGGATGTATAACCCTGTAAAATAAAAAACAAGTTAGTTACTTCCAAGATACTATAAGATGAATGCACTGGGTAAATGTTCCCATTCTAAATGGGAGAAATTGGCCACTACAAATGGGCTACAGGCCCCATGCAAGTCCAAACACTAGCAGGGCCGTCATTAAATCTTAAAGCTCCAAAAAAATTTCCTTTTACTCCATGTCTCACATCCAGGACACACTGAGGTAAGAGGTGATCTCCCAAGGCCTTGGGAAGCTCCACCCTTGTGGCTCTGCATGTTAGAGTCCCCATAGCTGCTTTCATAGGCTGGCATTGAGTTGCTATGTCTTTTCCAGGCACACCATACAAGCTGCTGGTGGTTCTACCATTCTGGGGTCTGGAGGACAGTGGTCCTCTTCTCACAGATCCACTAGACAGTGCCCAAGTGGGGACTCTGTGTGTGGAATCCAACACCATATTTTCCTTCTACACTGGCCTAGTAGAGGTACTCCATTAGAGCTCAGCCCCTGCATGAGACTTCTGCCTGGATATCCAGGCATTATCATACATCATCTGAAATCTAGGAGGAGGTTCCCAAACCTCAACTCTTGCCTCTTGTGCACCAGCAGGCTCAACACCATGTGGAAGCAACCAAAGCTTAGGGCTTGCACCCTCTGGAGCAATGGCCTGAGCTGGACCTTGACCCCTTTTAGCCATGGCTGGCACAGGACAGACAGGGATGCAAGGCGCCATGTCCCGAGGCTGCACAGAGCAGTGGCGTCCTGGGCTTGGACAATGAAACCATTTTTCTCTCCTGGGCTTCTGGACCTGTGATGGGAGGGGCTGCCACAAAGATCTCTGAAATGCCCTGGGGACATTTTTTCCCACTGGGGTCCTTGTTACTTATGCAAATTTCTGCAGCCAGTTTGAATTTCTCCCCATAAAATGAGGTTTTTTGTCTACCACATGGTCAGGCTACAATGTTTTATCAAACTTTTATGCTCCGCTTCCCTTTTAAACGTAAGTTCCAATTTCAGACCATCTCTTTATGAATGCACATGGCTTATGTTTTCAGAAACAGCCAGGTCAACTCTTCAATGCTTTGGTGCTTAGAAATGTCTTCTGCCAGATATACCTTAAATTATGTCTCTGTAGCTCAACATTTCACAGATCTCTAGGGTAGGGGGAAAAAGCCACTAGTCTTTTTGCTAAATCATAGCAAGTGTGACCTTCACTCCAGTTCGCAATAAGTTCTTCACCTTCATCTGACACCACCTCAGACTGGACTTCATTGCCCATATCACTATCAGCATTTTGGTAAAACCCATTCAACGAGCCTCTAGGCAGTTTCAAACTTTTCCACATCTTCCTGTCTTCTTGTGAGCACTCCAAGCTTTTCCAACCTCTGCCCATTACCCAGTTACAAAGTCACTTCCACATTTTCAGGTATCTTAATAGCAGTATCCCACTCCTGGTGCAAATTTTCTGTATTAGTCCATTTTCACATTGCTATAAAGAACTACCTCGGATTGGGTAATTTATGAAGAAAAGAGCTTTAGTTGACTCTCAGTTCTGCAGGCTAAATGGGAAGAATTACTGGGAGGCATCAGGACACACAATGATGGTGGAAGGTGAAGGGGAAGCAAGAATCTTCTTCACATGGTGGCAGCAGAGTGAGAGCAAGTGAGCAGGGCGGTGCCACACTTTTAAACCATCAGATCTCTTGAGAACTTTATCATGAGAACAGTAAAGAGAAAGACCACCCCATGACCCGATCACTTTATATTAGGCCCTTCCTTCAACATGTAGGGACTACAATCTGGCATGTGATTTGAGTTGGAACACGGAGCCAAACCATATCAACCTGCATAACTGAAAGTTTTTACCCTTTGACCAATATTACCCAATTTTTTCCTCCTCCTAGCCCCTGCGAACTACTATTCTACTCTGCTTCCAAGAACTTGAATATTTTATATTTTAGATTCTATATATAAATGAGATCACTCAGCTTTTGTCTTTCTGTGTCTGGCTTATTCCACTTAGCATAATGTTCTCTATTTGTTGCAAATATAAGAATTTCTTTGTTTTTAGAGGCTGAATAATATTCAATTTTATGTAAGTATTAGCCACATTTTATCTGTTCATTCATAGATGGACATTGATTCATTTTCCTTATCTAGACAATTATGAATAACTTCACAGTGAACATGTATTTGTCACACTCACTTTACTTTCTCTAGATGTACGCTCAGAAGTGGGAATGCTCTATATTCAGTTCACTGAGTAATCTTCATGCTGTTTTTCATAATGGCAGTACTAATTTACATTTTGTTCCAAACCATAGATGGATACCTTTGTACCACATATTCGCTTCTTTGTGTAAGTCTTGAATCCATTTTTAGCTGATTTCTATGTATTGTGTGAGGTGAGTTCTATTTATTTCTTCCGCATATGGATGCCCATTTTTCACACCACTTGTTGAAGAGACTGACCTTTCTCTATTGTGTGTCTTGGGAACTTGTCAAAGATCAGTTTATTGGGAAGAAATGGGTTGATTTCCAGGTTGTCTATAATGTTCCATTGGATTTTATGTCTGTTTAAACGTCAACATTATACTGTTTTGATTTATATAGATTTGATTTTGAAATTATAGATTGTGATATATTCAGCTTTGTTATTTATGCCCAAAGTTACTTTGGCTATTTGAAGTATTTTGTATTTTTATATAAATTGGAGCTTTTTAAAAACACTTTTGTAAAATCATGCAATGGAAATGATTTATTTATTTTATTGGCATATAATAGATATACCTATTTTATGGGAACATGTAATATATTGATACATTCATACATGTGTAAAGATTAGTGCAAGATTTATATACCTGTCACAATAAAAACGTATCTTTTCCTTATGCTAAGAACATTTGAATGACTCTCTTCTCGCTATTTTAATGTTGTACACTAGATTATTGTTAACTATAGTGACCTTACTGATCTATCAAACATTTAGGTCTTATTTCTCCCCTATAAATGTATATTTGTGTTCAGTAATCAACCTCACCTTTTCTCCTTCTCTCTTCTATCCATCCAGGATTCTGGTAAGCAACAGTCTACTCTCTATCTTCAGGAGATCCAGTGTTTTAGTTTTGACGTAAAATAAGAAGATGCAATATTTGTCTCTCTTTTCTTGGCTTATTTATCTTAACATAATGACTTCCAGTTCCATTCATATTATAGGAAATGATAGAATATTGGGTTTTATGGCTGAATAATATTCTATTGCATACATAGATTACATTTTCTCTATCCATTTGTCCACCTACAGACACTGAGGTGCTTTCATATCTTGGCTATTGTGAATAGAGCTGCAAAGAACATGGGAGGGGACATGCCTTCATGAGGTGGTGATTTTATCTTCTTTAGAACATACCCAGAAGAGGATTTGCCAATTCTATTTTAAATTTATTCTGGAATTTAAATTTATTTAGGAATCTTCATACTACTTTGCCCATAGTGGAAACACAAATGGAGTAAACATTAAAAAAGCAGTTTCGGTTTTGAGGTATAATCCAGAAACAAATAACGTTTGACCATGATTCTCATTGGGAGTCTCTAATGGATCTGGTGGAAATGCAGGAAGTTTTCTAACCTTGTTCAGGAAATTATGAGTTTGCACCTTTTTCTTTTTGAGGCTTGAAATTGGCATGACTCAAGATGCATACTGTTGGCAGGTTTCAGAATGATACGGCAAAAATCATAATGAAAAGGCAAGACAGAGAGAGAGAGAGAGTCAGGCCTAGAAAGAGAAAAAATAATTTTCTCAAGAGAAGAAAGTGCTGGATATCTGTATCAGTGTTGGGTTTTGCTCATAGACACATCTGTACCGAGTGAGGAACCATGAAGTCAAGGGAGGGGTCTAGAACTTGTTCAAGTGAAGCATCAGCATATTTCTCACAGGCACCAATTTCCACCACATCACAAGGGTGATGCATTTTTGAATGCCATTAAATATGAGTTCACAGTCAGTGATCATGTTTCCATGAAATTCAGTTAAAATACCAAGGGTGTGTCCAGATCACTCATGCACAAATACACAAAATTTGCTTTTGCCTGTGTGGCTATCTAGAGACAAAGTGCACTGAGGAGACTTCAGCAGGTTACAGAGATTTGCTTAAGTTTGGAAAACCATAGAAGAGTGCCTTTAAGTGAAGGTTGGTATATAAATTAAATAGGTCAAAATCCCCTCTGTGGGAGTAGCGTTCCAATTGTGTGGAATTTTTAATTCCTTATTCACGTTGTAAAACATAATCCCTAAGACTGACTCTGTGGAGTTTTACTGCTGTGTTGACAAAAATATCTAACAAGCTTCCTTCCAGTGTTTCAAGGGAAGTTTTTCTCTAAATTTTTTCCAGTGTATAAATTTTCCTGCCTAAAGATAGTAAAAGGCTGTTAAAAACACAGCTGGAATGGCAGCTTTAATCTTTTGCTGATAGGAGTGAGCATAATACATGAATCTCTTTGAGTGTTCTGCCTCATCCAAATACAATAGGTCAAAGGCTAGTACTGGAGGTAAGATTTCCAAATGTGTTTTTTTCCAGCTACCAAGTCATAGGAAAATAACAGATGCATCCTTGAGACAGAGGACCATAATGCCACAATGCTGGTGGGAGTACATGTAGACAAGGGAGTTCAAGGGTTTCTTAAAATTGTGATAATTTTAATGTAAGAATACCATTCTTCAAGCTTATGTGGAAGATTGTGGGAGGTTATAACAGTGTTGTACTTTAGTACCAGCCCTGCCTCACAGAATCATTTTACAGTAGCTCCTTTCATGGGTGTGCTTCACTCAGTTCATGCAAAACCTGGCAGGTCTCAGGCTAAAAACACAAAATACAGAAGCTTTTAATCAACTGAAAGGGCTGTAGCCTTTTGTCAAGGAATTATTGGAAGACACGGAGAACACAGACAGATGATAAATAAAAGACATTCATATCCCCTTAAGGGTGGAAATTGAGGAAAGTTTACCTAAAAGTGTCCAAATGGCAAAGTGCTTATTTAATCTGGTAACCAATTTTTCTATAAATTGTAGAGTTGAAATGCAACAAATACATATCTGAAATGATCTGGCACAAATTATCTAAGCAAATACAGTAACTATGCATTTTAATTCATTTTTATTTAAGATCAGCAGCTAAGCATTGATATTTTTGATAACAACTGTGACTCTCTCAGTAGCTTTATCTTTTGAGGATATGATCTGGTATGGTAGTTTTCTTAGTTTCAGTGTTACCTCTTTTTGCGTTGACTTCCACCTTTATATTTGCCAGGAATCTGGGGAAAAGGAGTGCTTCCAAAAGTTCCCTAACTTGCCCATTTTGCTGGATTTTCCAGAATATATGGGATGCTTTTTTTTTTTTTAAACAAAGCATCCCAAAGCCATGCACTGCCCTAAAACATGTTTATTTCCTAATTTGACAAATTGACAGTTCTAATAAATACAATCACTTCTGCCATCTGGGCTGATTTTACATGAGATAGAGGACTGTTCTAAAGGAAATCTTACATTAGTAACAGCAATTTTGTCATCAACCTAGAGTTTTATTATTGAGGTGTGATTCATAACAAATAATATTAGGTAGAGGTTCTCAGTGGGAGTGTCTAAATCTCTTGGGTGTACAGTGTCTTCCCCGTTAACATGAAGCATTTACGAGCACAGTCATAGTTTCCAGCCATGCTTCTCCCTGTCTCAGTATCACCACAAACTAACTATGACTTCAACTGGAACTTGGTGAGTTGTTCTTTAAAAAGTTTTAAGTTATTCTTTAATCTTTATGACTCTAGATTATTATGTGAGACATAATCTTTATGCCTCTAGTTTATTATGCCTCTAGATTATTATGTAAAGCTATTTGACAATAAAGTTAAAAAGAACATTTTAACTGACTAAACAACACAGGAAATCATTAATAAAATGCAAAGCGTAGATGTGAGAGGCTCCAGGCCTGGATAATGCAAGAGTTCATGTATGCAGGCAGTTTCTTTGCCCAATTATACACTGATACAACCAGCATGTCAGCTTCATGCCCCATTTGACTCCTATTATGCAAGCACATGGAAATGACATGCTCAAGGGTCACACACAGATACGAAAACTGGTGTGAGCAGGGGAGGAGACGACTCTGCACTTCTCCTCTGAAGGACCAGGAAAGCCCGGACAGACCATCTCCCCGGCCTCCATGACTGCACGACGTGCCCACATGGACACTCATCTCTGACAAGATAAGAGGACTCCATTGATGAGGCTGAACATTTTATGATTTAAATTACTAGAGACTTACATTGAGGTTTCAATAACTAATTTTTACAATCTAAATTTATTTACCCCCCTGTTGTTACCTCTTTCTTCAGTGAAAAATTGCTTGCCATGATTGAGTTTTAGGAAGATTCCCAATGTCCACAACTGAGCTTCCAAGAGAGTGTTGAGAACGAAAACTCAATGAGGGCAGAGAAACCCATCTTTACTGTGTTCACCATTAAACTCAAGTGGACTCAGCACTGCCTTTGATCACTGCTGCTTCTCTGCAGAGTTCAGGTTTCTACTTCTCACAATTCCAACATAGACTCTCCCTCTCCTCAAAGGTTTGGCCTCCACTGGCTGTAAGGTCACACTGTTCTGAATTTCTTGTCTGAACCATTTTATGAGGGTGGTGATGAGCCATTTAATGGAAATTTTATATCATCTCAGCATGAATCCTATGGGCAGTCACGAATTATTATTCTATTATGGTAATTGATTTTTCTCGGCATATTCATTACTAGTGATATTCAAAAACCCTTTTATTTAAATCTTTGATGCTTCATTTCTTGTTGCTATGACACTTTTTCTTCTACTGAGTCTTCCCACTAGCATTATAACATGACCTAATATCCAAGCTCAGTTGTTACATAACAACCACATATGTCACAAGCTATGCATTCTTTTCACAGCAGACGTAATTTTCTCTTTTCTGGGGATGAACACACACTGCTGAGCTACCCCCACTCACAAGAACATATGGAAAACTGACATTTTTGTTTACTTGACTAATGAGTTATATCATTCTCTCTTCAAATTCTTTATCCCCCAGAAAGCTGTGACAAACTCTTCTGCATCTGCTCAAACCATAAACTCAGAAACCACATGGTGAGTAAAAGCTCACTTGGTTCTGGATATTGGGTCCAGCTCCTCCCCTCCAATGTCCCACAGCATTGGGACCTCAGCCCACCTGTCCAGGTTCTATCAAGAGAGTTCAGCTCCTTCACAGTGAAGGAAACAATTGAGTTAAGAGGCAACCTGCAGAAGATAGACAATATTGAAAACCATTCATATGACAAGGGATTACTATCAAGCATATAAAATAAACTCAACCCAACTGCAAATAATAATGTGACTAATAATGGATGAATAACATTAATACATATTTCTCAAAAGAAGAAAAGAAAAAGGGCAGATAGATTGATGATAGATAGATAGATAGATATATTCATATATATACGTACATATATTGCTAGAAAACACTAATATTCAGGAAAATGCACATTCACAATGAGATGTCTTTTCATCCTTCATCTTTGCTTGAGAGTCAGAAAATCTAAATAAATAAATAAATAAAACAGGAGCTGGCCAGGATTCATAGAAAGGGAAACTCTTATAGACCATTGGTGGAAATGGAAATTAGTGAAGCCATCGTGGGAAAAAATAGAACTACCATATAATTCACAATCCAACTGCTGAGTATGTATCTATTTAAATCATTAAAGTAAAAAACTAATATTGAAGAGATACATGTACACCCATGTTTACTGCAGCACTATCCACCGTAGCTAACATATGACATCAACATATGTGTCCATCAACAGATGAATGGATAAATAAAATGTGTTATATTTACACAATGGAATATTGTTCAGTCTTAAAAATGAAATTCTGCTGTTAGAAGCAACATGGATGGAACTGGACACCATCATGTTGAGTGAAACAAGACAGACACAGAAAAATAAATACAGCATTTTCTCAGTGTTATGTGGAAATTTTAAAAAGTTGATCTTCTAGAAGTAAATAATAGAGTAGTGGTTATGAGATGCCAGGAATGGGAGGAGACTGAGAGACAATAAGAGGTTTGTTAACAAAGGTATAATTTACAGGCAGACAGGAGGGATGTGCTCTAGTGATCTACAGTGCAGTAGGGTGACTACTGTTAACAATATAGTGCACATTTTATGTTTACAAGTAGCCAGAAGACAGAAATTTGTATGTTACCAACAAAAAGAAATGTTAGTGTCTAAGCTGATGAATTTGTTCATTGTTTTGATTTAATCATACCACATGGCACACATGCATAGAAATATCACACTGTACCCCATACAGTTATTATGTGCTACCTTTAAAAAATCCTTTAATTAAAACAGATTTTATTTGCATACATTACAAATGCTTCAACACAAAGCCAGGAATAAATACCATTTTTCTTTGAGATGTGAATTTCCTAACAACGTGGTTACATTCATTTGAACCAAACCGTGTATTTGATCATGGTAAGAATAGACAGACTTATGCATAGAATGATATATTTTAATTTTAGACTTCTACTTAATACCATAAATTCAAATAATTTTAAAACAACTAAGTAAAAACTATAAAGTTGAGGAAATGTTTACGTGGTGTGTGATGTGTGACTTTTTCCTTGCGCACCACTCTGTCCATGGTGGATGTGTGGTGTGGGTGTCTGTGTCTATTTTTGTTTACTCTGCTTGAGGTTCTCTGTGATTATAGGATCTGTAGTTCAGTGTCTTTCACAAAACTGGGAACATTCTTAGCCATTATTTCTTTCAAATACTGTCTCTGTATCTACAATTTCTCCTTTCAGATTTAAAATGTATATATACAATACTTTTTAATATTAATGTTTACTTTCTTCACTCTCTTTTCCTTGCACTTTACTTTGTAAAATTTCTAGTGGTATTTTAAGTGAGTGGTTTCATTTAAAAGGTGAGCCAGCTCTACTGAGGGGTGTGCCCAAAGCTTACTCAATGTTTATACTGCATTGCTTTTGATTTCTTGTGCATTACCATTTGATTTTTTCTTAGTATTTTCAACTCTCAGTTCCCTATCTAGTCCTTCATTATGTATACAGTTTCCTTAATAGATTTTTACATATGAGTTATAGTTACTTTATATATCTCGTTTAATTAGGTAGTTCTAAGATCCATATCATATACAAGTCTCATTCTGATCATTTGTTTATTATAACTTTGGTATTTCTCATTAATATATGTAATCATTGTTGATAGCCGGATATTTTAGGTTGGACAGTTTATATTGGCTTATTATTTCATTTTATGCATTTTCTGCCTGTATTTGACCATGCTTTATTTTTGCCAGGCCTTTAATGTGGAAATGTTTGAATCTTCTCAGAGCTACATTTGACATTTACTTTTGCTGTGGATGTCATAGTTGAAGTCTGTTCTTCTGTGTCCACCAGAGATTTCAGATCCTCCAGTGATACTTTGTTTTTCTTTCCTGCTTGTCTTTGTCTCTTCACCTTGTTCCCTCCTCCAGAGAATCTCCTTCAGTTCCTTCAGGGGGGTTAAGATGTTATATTCAACTGACAATTGTGAAATTGGTGGCAGGCAATAGAATAAATGGAGATTTTCTGACCTTTCATGGGTCCATATTTCTACGAAGGCATTGGGAGCCCGAGTCTGGGTGTGACCTTTCCAGTGTTTCTGAACTTCTGCCAGATGAGCTGTTGGTCTGTGTGTTCTTGCTCTTTTCCCTGCTGTGGAGTCCTCTTGTTTTCCGCAGTTGTTCCCTCCCACAGCTCCAGTGTTCTCTTTTGGTGTTATCACCTTCCAGAGTTGATGACCTGACCTAGAGATTAAGGCTCTGATTAAATAAGAAGGAGGGGAGATACTTCTCAATGGAACTTAGGTAAAGACCTCTTTTTCAATCTCAGTTCCTAAGGGATGGCCCCAGTGCCCCTAAGATCCTGGCTTTGGTGGCTTGCTCCTGCAGAGTAATTTCTTAGTTCTGCAATGGGGATTAAGGAGGTGGGCCTGAATGCATTTCAGAGTGTGGGCTCTTTTTCTCTCCCAGACAGACACATTGGGACAAAAGATTTTTGTGACTGTCCCCATTTTTGGGAAAATGGTTTCAAGGGATAGGAAAGCCCTTCAGTATGTGGTCCCTGAGAAATTCATGCTACAATACATTTACCACACTTGACTTCACCAATTCGGTATCTATGTATTTTTTTCTCTTATAATAGCCTACATTTTTATATGCCAGACTCTGCCTCAGTTCAACTCATACCCTTGCCTTTTTACTCTCTGCAAGAACTTGTCTCTCCCTAAATTTTGGATTTGATGATTATCTTAAAACCTCAAGTATTTAAGGTATTTTTTAAAATTGGCAAAATTCCATCTCCTGTGTTTATCTGTTATTGTTGATGTTGTAAAACAATAAGTAAAATATACTCCTCATCTATGTACATTTTGAAGCTGAGTTGCAGGTTTTTTGGTAAGACCCAGAGTCATAGAAAATGCAAATATTGTTAAGCTGCTTAATAGAAAAACAAATGATGGTAAATGTGTTCACTGGAATACTACCCATGATTTATAATAAATAAATGCCTGACACACAGAACAGCAGCAAAACCACCCATGCTCTTATTACAGAAAGTGTCTTCTGAAAACCACACCAGGCACATCCAGGTTTGTCCTGGAGTTGGTTTAGGGGGATGTCAGAGCCAGTGATGAGGAGCACAGGGCCAGACACCAGCATTCACTCATCCCAGACATGAGCTCCTGGATGCATACAGATCCCCCTCCACTTGTGGGTTTACTTCCACTTCTGTAAAAGGAGAAAATACTGATTCCTACAGAGCATAATTTACACATTTTAAAAAAAATGAAATAGGGTGATCAGGGCAAAGTGTTTATCAAAGCACAATTTCATAAGACAGCATATTTTCCAAATACCATCATTGTCAGCAAACTTCTGCAAAGCACCGTCTTCTTATCTGGGTACAGCCTACTCCTCCAGCGTCCCACTAGAGCTTCTTATATAGTAGGAGACATGCAAATAGGGCCCTCCCTCTACTGATGAAAACCAACCCAACCCTGACCCTGCAGATCTCAGAGAGGAGCCTTAGCCCTGGACTCCAAGGCATTTCCACTTGGTGATCAGCACTGAGCACAGAGGACTCACCATGGAGTTGGGGCTGAGCTGGGTTTTCCTTGTTGCTATTTTAGAAGGTGATTCATGGAAAACTAGGAAGATTGAGTGTGTGTGGATATGAGCGTGAGAAACAGTGGATTTGTGTGGCAGTTTCTGACCAGGATCTCTTTGTTTGCAGGTGTCCAGTGTGAGGTGCAGCTGGTGGAGTCTGGGGGAGGCTTGGTCCAGCCTGGGGGATCCCTGACACTCTCCTGTGCAGCCTCTGGATTCACCTTCAGTAGCTATTGGATGAGCTGGGTCCGCCAGGCTCCGGGGAAGGGGCTGGAGTGGGTGGCCAACATAAAGAAAGATGGAAGTGAGAAATACTATGCGGACTCTGTGAAGGGCCGATTCACCATCTCCAGAGACAACGCCAAGAACTCACTGTATCTGCAAATGAACAGCCTGAGAGCCGAGGACACGGCTGTGTATTACTGTACGAGAGACACAGTGAGGGGAAGTCAGTGTGAGCCCAGACACAAACCTCCCTGCAGGGGTTCCCAGGACCACCAGGGGGCGACAGGACACTGAGCACGGGGCTGTCTCCAGGGCAGGTGCAGGTGCCGCTGAGGGCTGGCTTCCTGTCGCGGTCTGGGGCTGCCTCGTTGTCAAATTTCCCCAGGAACTTCTCCAGATTTACAATTCTGTACTAACATTTGATGTCTCTAAATGCAATACTTTTTTTGTCCTTTTTGTTTCTTTGTTTTTTTTTGCAACAGGAGTACATATCCTCAGCTCCACAGAAGCCAGGGTGTCACTTTGGGGGCAGAAATAATCCTTTCGTGGTCAACAGGATAAGAGTCCTGAGGAATCCCAGGGAAACCTGGAGAGTGTTTTCCAATTAGACTCAGGGCAGAGACCTCCATGGGAATCTCTGATTAGAACGGGCTTTGAGCTCTGATGGGAGCCAAGAGACAGGCTCACCCAGGGTCGGGGTCCTTAAAGCCTGATGGTTTTCACAGCTATCCCCCCTTGTCTTGTAAACTCAGACTGATTCGGTTGACCCTCTTTCTGCTAATCCATTTTGCTTCTCTGTAGGTTTGATTCTCACAGTTCGCTTTCTTCTCTTCCCTGAAAACAGACGATGTGTTTTCTGTAGTCAAAATCCCAGGGCTCAGGTCTGCAGGACCTGGGTAGGCTGAGGAGACTTTCTCACTCACCGTTGTCTGGACTCTTCTGTTGTCTTCTGTGCATGGAGGCACTTGGGAAATGAAGTGGACATTAGTCATTAAGGGAATAATACTAGTTTTCTCCAATTGGATATTGATGTAGAGCTGAACTTGTGCTTCTCACACTGTCACAGAGTTTGGACCCTCACCTATAACTTTGAGGAGAGTTGATGATGGATAGTCCATTGTGGGTGAGCTCTGGGTAACAGTAATTGTAGGGTCTGGCTAGGCAGCCTAAGGTCAATACTTCTGGACCTCAGGAAAGACAGGCTGGAATTCCTGGGAAGACCTGCATCTGCCATCCACCGTGGAGTCCCATCATCTTCTGTTATGCTGTGATTGAATCAGCCCCACCTAGTTTAGCTAGAACACTCTTCATGACTTAGGAAAACATAATGGCAAGCTCTCCTAACACCTGTATCATGCCATGGGAGCAACACCTAAGCTAGTGTGTGATTGAGTAGCTGAGACTGTGGTCTAGTCAAGATGACAGGTAAAATTGATTGTTGTCGTTATGATATTTTATATTTGGCAATATAATCATGCTCATATTATAAATACTTTTGCTACATTTTTGTGTGTGTGTCAGAGGCTTTGGAACTGGAACAACTTCATCTTGAATAGGGGCTAGGAAAAATAAGACCGAGACCTGCTGGGCTGGATTCCTAGTAAGTTGATGCAGTAAGTTAGTCACAGGATGAGATAGGAGGCCTGCACAGGTCCAGGTCGTAAAGGCCTGGCAGATAAATCTTACAGTAAAGAAGCTGGGCAAAGCCCTCCAAAAGCAAGACAGTGACTAAAGTGACCTCAGTTTGTCCTCACTGTTCATTATACTCTAATTATAATGCATTAACATGCTAAAAAACACTCCCTCCAGCGCCAAGACAGTTTACAGATGTCCAGGCAACATCATGAAGTTTCCCTGTGTGGTTTAAAAAGGAGGGGAGGAACACTCAGCCTCAGGAATTGCCTGGAGGACTCATGAATAATCCATCCATTGTTTAACATATAATCAAGAAATAACCATAAAATGGACAATCAGCAGCCCATACTGCTGCTCCACCTCTGGTGTAGCCAGTCTCATTATTTTACTTGCATAAGAAACTTGTTTTCATTTTACTCTGTGGATTTTCCCCAAATTGGGACCCCTTTCTCCTAATATCTGTGCTATTATTTGTGTTCTAAGCAGAAAACCCCAAGGTGGAATGAAGTTTCCCTGCATTTTTATAAGAAGTACATTCACCCCTTTGAGCGAAAATGCACAGGGAGTGGAATGAGGCTGGGAAGCTAATGGCGTATGATGGAAGCTTGTCCCTGACTGGAGGAGAGAGGGAGGGAGGATTGGGAGGAAGGTTCCTATATTTTTGTGCCATGCAAGGAAGCTGCAAAAGATAACTGAGTCTCGTGTAAGTCAGTGCTACCTCTCAGGGGATCCCTGTGACTCCAAGAAAGGGCTCTTCTTAGGAATCACTGTGGAGTCAGTCCTTTCATTAGAGTAGACCACAGGACATGGGCCTCAGCACACGCCATGCCACAGATGTCAGAAAGCAGCTGCTGGGAACCTGATCCACCTGCATTTTGCTCCCTGTATGTGGAGGGAGGGAGGTGCATTCTCAGGGTCAGCACACTGTTTGTGAATTTTTATAGAGAACACCTGCTTTTGCTGTATTTTTATTGGAAAATATAGGAACAAGTGTGCACCTGCAAACAATTGTAATTTTCACATTTCCTTCAGTTGCATTATTTCTTAATCCTGCATGACGTCCTGACACAGAGTTCAGTTTTTCACAGGGATTGTTCAAAGGATCGAGATGATGCATTTTCCACATTCACTGGTTTTTCTCCATGTGCAGAGACCTTGAGTAGAGCACATCTGGCCCTTATCCACACTATCTCTTGTGTCCCCTGGGAAAGAGCAGAGATTTGCCTGACTGTAGAATCTAGGGTAGGAGTCTGCACGCCTCTGAGCCTGCAGAGAAGCCCAGTGAAGTTTTATGGAGTCAGAGAGCTTTCCCGTGTGGGGAACCTCTAGCTTCCTCACTCTAGGAGATTGCTGGTCAGCTGTAATTGAGGGGTTAAGAATTAGAGCACTTGGAAGCCTGTCTCATAGCAGCTCCATTATGTAACTCACCACCATTAGACTGCAGGTAATAACTCAATCTTGATTTTTCTGACCCGATTTTCTCATCTTACTCATTTCTAATTTTGTTTATGGAAAATGTTATGTTTAGTTTATGATTAAAACCTCAGAACTTTCTGAACTTATCAGGAATAATACAAAATGTGTCCAGTTTGGGGGAAATGTAAATGAATGTCCATGCAGTTTGGGGGGGTGTGTGTGTGTGTGTGTGCATGTGTGTTTGTGTGTGTGGATATGTCAGTCACTTACACCACAATGAACATGATTGCTGAATTATATAGTCAAACTAAAATTAGATTTGCTGAAAATGGCCTGCAGCGATGTCTGTGAAGCTGACCCTGTCACTTTGCTGTGAAGAAGCTCAGTGTACAGGCAAGGTTGCATGGGAGAGGTAAAAGCTTCAGCACACAGGACAGGCTGAGCTCCTGAACTGGAGCCAGGCACAGGACTGAGCACCTGAGAAACAGAACCCCCAGCCCTCCTTTACCTGGGCTGGATGGGCACCAGAGGACCCGCAGGAGATGCTCAGAACTCACACAAGACAGAGCCTCAGTGAGGAGCAGATGCAGCGAGGAACCAGCCAGGGAGCCTGTGACCGCCACGTCAGGTTGTCTTGTTTTGCTTAACAGCATCCAACCCGCAGGAGACCATTTATTACGTTATTTAGACCTCATGCCCTTTCTGTCCCGAAGTAAAACAAACATAAATATGACTCTGCAGTTAGATCTTTGAACCTGGGTTATTTTTCTGAGAATGTCATCTTCGTCATCAACATCATGGTCACCATGTCAAAATCAACAGGCAAGTCCAGTCACTGTGAAGACAGTTTCATGGCATGATTCATACACAATCATTCCATTCTACAGAGAATGTCTTTCAGATTCTTAAGGTGGATTAAAGTGTTATATTTAATTGCCAATTGTGAAATTGGTGGAAGACATTATACTAAAGGAATCGTCTCTGACCTCTCATGGGGTCATATTTCCAGAAAATCATCGTGATCCTGAGTGTGAGCTGACTTTCCAAGTGTTCCCAACCCTCCTCCAGATGAGATGCTGGTCTGTGTGTTCTTGCCTCTTCCCCTGGGGTAGATTCCTCTTGTTTTCCCCAGTTGTTCCCTCCCACAGCTCTCATAATCTCTGTTGGTGTCCCCATCTTCCAGATCTGCTGCCATGACCTGCAGATTAAAGCTCTGATTCCGTAAGAAAGTGAGGGGAGCTGCTTCTCAATAGAGATTTGATGGGAACCTCTGTTCACACCTCAATTCATAAGGGGCTGCACCAGTGCCCTAGGATGCTGATTTTCATGGCTTGTTCCTGCAGGGTAATATCTTAGTTTTGTAGTGGGGATCAGAGAACTGGGTCTGGATGCATTTCAGAAGTGTGAGCTCATTCTCTCCCAGACAGATACTATGGGAAAGGAAGATGTTTTGCAGGGGTAAATGATTCAAGAGATTAGGGCAACTCGCCAGTATGAGGTCCCTTAGAATCTCTCACTGTAACATGCTTAACACACTCGACTTCAAGCAATCCAGTGTATATTTGTTCTTCATCTTCCAATAGCCTACATTTTATATGACAGACTCTGCCTCAGGGAGTTTCATACTCTGGCTTCATTACTCTCTACAGGAACTTGCCTCTCCCTAGATTTCAAATATTTTGTTTGTTTTCAACCCTCAATTATCTGAAGCATTAAGTAAAATTTGCAAACTTCCATCTTTTCTGTTTATCTGTTATTGTTGATACTATTGTTGTAAGAATGAATATATGGGCCGGGCGTGGTGGCTTATGCCTGTAATCCCAGCACTTTGTGAGGCCGAGGTGGGTGGATCACGAGGTCAGGAGATCGAGACCATCTTGGCTAACATGGTGAAACCCCGTCTCTACTAAAAATATAAAAAATTAGCTGGGCATGGTGGTGCGCACCAGTAGTCCCACCTACTTGGGAGGCTGAGGCAGGAGAATGGCGTGAACCCGGGAGGTGGAGCTTGCAGTGAGCTGAGATCGCGCCACTGCACTCCAGCCTGGGTGACAAAGTGAGACTCTGTCTCTAAAAATAAATAAATAAATAAATAAATAAATAAATATGTGTGTGTATATATATATTTCTCATCTATGTACATTTTTAAGCTTAACAGCATATTTTTTAGTGAGATCCAGAATAATAAAAGAATCCAAACATTTTTCAGCTGCCTAATAGAGAAACAAATTCTGGTAAATGTTTTCACTGGAACACTACTCAACATTTATAATAAATCTATTTCTGGTACACAGAACAACAAGGAAAAGTATCTAAGTATTTATGCCGAGCAAAATAAGCCAGACAAATAAGAATATGTACTATATTACTCCATTTATGTAATTTATTTCAAATGAAAAAAATCTAAAGTAATATACAAAAGATGAGTAGTTACCTGGGAAAAGGATAGAATAAAGGAAGGGGAAAGGTGGAAATATACAGAAGAACAAGAGAAAATGTTGAGGGGAACTCACTTGTCCACCTCGGTAATGATGACGCTTACATCATGTTTATCAATTCTACACTTTAAATACGTGAAGTGTATTATCTGCCAATTAACACTCACAAAATTTATTGAAAGCAAACAAATGAAAAATTAGACCAAAAGCGGTGGTATAAAGATACAAAATATCCATTAAAAGTCAGAAATATATGAGAATTTACCTCCTGAACCCTAGTTCTCTCCTTATTTTTAGGTGAATGCTAGAGTGCCACAAAAATCACTCAAGTTCTCAATACAGGAAGTGGGTTCCACAAAGCACACTAGGCATGTCCAATTCTTACCTGGAGTTGGTTCAGGGAGTAACTGGGGCCACTGATGTGGAGCACAGGCCAAGCTACCAGGGCTCATTCATCTCAGACATGAGACACACACAGCCCCTCCTCCATGTGTGGGTTTATTTCACATCTGTAAATGGAGAAACCATTGACTTCTACAGAACATAATTTACACAAATATGTAAAAATATAATAGTGCAAAATGTTTATCACAACACATTTTCATAATAAGACAGTGTATTTTCCAAACACCATAATTGTCACCCAACTCCTGCGGGGCCCTGTCATTTTATCTGGGGTCTGCCGTCTCCTCAGGGTTCCCACCCCAGAGCTCTCTGTGTAGCAGGAGACACGCAAATAGGGCCCTCCCCATGCTGATGAAAACCAGCTAAACCCTGACCCTGCAGCTCTGGCAGAGGAGCCTCAGCCCCGGGATTCCCAGGTGTTTCTGCTTGGTCAACACTGAACATAGAGGATTCACCATGGAGTTGGGGCTGAGGTGGGTTTTCCTTGCTGCTATTTTAAAAGGTGATTTATGGAGAACTAGAGATATTGAGTGTGAATGGACATAAGTGAGAGAAACAGTGGATATGTGTAGCAGTTTCTTACCAGGATGTCTCTGTTTTTGCAGGTGTCCAGTGTGAGATGCAGCCGGTAGAGTCTGGAGGAAACTTGACAAAGCCTGGGTGTCCCTGAGACTCTCCTGTGCAGCCTCTGGATTCACCTTCAGTAGCCATAGCACACACTGGGTCCCCCAGGCTCCAGGGAAGGGTCTGCAGTGGGTCTCAGTTATTAGTGGTAGTGGTAGTACCATATACTACGCAGACTCTGTGAAGGGCCGATTCACCATTTCCAGAGACAATACCAAAAACTCACTGTATCTGCAAATGAACAGACTGAGGGCAGAGGATGCAGCTGCATATTACTCTGTGAGAGATACGGTAAGGAGAAGTCAGTGTGAGCCCAGACACAAACCTCCCTTCAGGGTACCTGGGACAACCAGGGAAAGCCTGGGACACTGTGCACTGGGCTGACCCCAGGGGCAAGTGCAGGTGGTACAAGGGATGGGTTTCCTGTCTTGATCTGGGGCTGCCTTGTTACCAAATTACCCGAGGGAACTTCTCTACATTTGCAATTCTGTACTAACATTTGATGTCTGTGACTGCTAAACTTCCCTCATATATTTGTTTTTTGTTTGTTTGTTTTGTTTTGTTTTTTGTAAGAGGAAGACCCATCCTCACCCCTGCAGAAGCCCGAGTGTCACCTTGGGGGCAGAAATGACCCTGCCTTGGTCACATTGATCAGTGTCCTGAAGAAGCCCAGTGGAACCTGGGAGTGTTTTCCAGTCAGGCTCAGGGCAGAGACCTCCGTGGAAATCTCTGATTAGAATAGGTTTGGGATTCAGACTGGGGCCAAGAGGGAGTCTCACCCATGGGAGGGTCCTTAAATCCTGACAGTTTTTACAGCTGTTCTCCCTCCTCTGGCAAAACTGTGCACATCTGACTCAGAACTGATCCAGCTGGCCCTTACTTGCTAATCAATTTTTCTTCTCTCTACACTTCATTCTCATAGTTCCCTTTTCTTCCGTTCCCAGAAAACAGAGAGTGTGTTTTCTGTGGTCTAAATCTCAGGGCTCAGGCCTGTTACCTGGAACTCAGGTGTGGCCCAGGCTGTGGCTCCTGTGAGACCTGGGGAGGCTGAGGGGACTTTCCCTCTTACCATTGCCTGGACCTGCCTGCTGTCTTCTGTGCATGGAGGCATTTGGGAAATGAAGTGGACATTAGTCACTGAGGGGATAATGGTAGCTTTCTCAAATGAGATACTGATGTAGAGCTGATCTTCTGTTTCTCACACTGTCACAGAATTTCCTCCTTCATCTGTGACTTTGGGGAGAGCTAAGGACGGACACTCTATTGTGCTGTGAGCTCTGGGTGACAGCAATTGGAGGGTCTGGCTAGGCAAATCCTACAGGGTTTCAGGTCAATGGAGTTGGAATTTCTGGGAAGATCTACACTGTCATCCTCCATGGAGTCCCATCGTCATCTCTTATGCTCTGATAGAATCAGCCCCACCTAGGTTATCTAGGACAATCTTCCTGACTTAGGAAAAAAATGATGGCAGGCTTTACTAACACTTATATTATAGGATCAGTGCAACACCTAGGTTAGTGTGTAACTGAATAAATGACTCTATGAGTCAAGGGGACACATAAAATTGATTGTTGCCATGACATTTATTTATTTATTTATTTATTTATTGGAAACCAGAGTTTTATTGTTACTGAAATGAGTCTCGCCAAGCATTCAAGAATGGGATTTTTTAAGGATAGCTTGGTGGGTTGGGGGCAGCCAGTGAGTCACGAGTACTGATTGGTCAGGTCAGAGATAAAATCATAGGGAGCTGAAGGTGTCTTGTGCTGAGTCAGTTCCTAGGAGGGGGCCACAAGATCAGATGAGCCAGTTTATTGATCTGGGTGATGCCAGCTGATCCATCAAGTGCAGAGTCTGTAAAATATCTAAAGCATTGATCTTAGGCTTTATAATAGTCATTTTATCCCCAGGAGCAAACTAGGAAGGGTTAGAATTTGTAGCCACCAGCTGCATGACTCTTAAAACATAATTTCTAATATTTTGGCTAATTCGTTAGTTCCCCAAAGGCAGTCTAGTCCCCAGGACGAAGGAGATTTGTTTTGGGAAAGGGCAGTTATTGTCTCTGTTTTAAACTATAAACTAAACTAAGTTCCTCCCGATGTTAGGTAAGCCTACACCCAGGAATGCACAAGGACAACTTGGAGGTTTGAGGCAAGATGGAGCGGGTTAGGTCACAGCTCTTTCACTGTTTCAGTTGCAGCTTTGCAGTGGTGGCTTCAATTCCTCCCTTTGAGTTTTGACCTTACCGACTTGTTTTGATTCTCTTTAAGTGATGGTTTTATAACCATCTATGAAACTCTAACAGGTGCTCTTACATGCAGATTTCTGATTAAAAACTCTGAAGATGGTTACAATAGTATAGAGATAAAACTATCAAATAGAAGACTATCTTTTTTGACTTTTCACTTAAAATGTTGCCCAAGAAAACTTTTCTTTTGAGCTATTTATAGCTTTTAACAATTGAGTATAGTCCTGTACATAAAATTTGGAGAATATTTGTTTCTCTCTGTCCACTTTCTCCAGAATTTGGAAACTCTTTGTGAATATCCTTAACTTATGGCAATATGATTTTGCATAAGTGCAGTAAGATTTTTTTTTTTTTTTTGCAACAGGACACAATTGGAGAAACTGGTTATTTTACCAAGGCTTTGACTGTAATGGCGTGCTTCACCTTAAGCAATCGAACTTGACTTATACAGCCAATAAGAGCCCCTTGGGAAAACTGGCCTGTACCTTGTCCACACAGTCTTTGTACAAGGTTCCTGACCAGTGGTAAGTAAAGAATGTCACTTTCTAACAGGCCCAAGAACCCCATGTTTTCCTGGGACCCCAGAGGAAAAATAATTTACCGGACTTACAGGTATTTGATGGTAAAAACTCATGGCTGGACTTGGCTTTAAAAAAGTCTTATCTGAGATTCCTTATGGAACAGAGTTCCACCAAAGCCAATTTTAAAAGCCTGTGTAAACAATAATTATTTGTATTGTGCTTTATGCAAATAATAAGGCCATGAATAATAAGACTAAAGTTTATTTTGCAAACAAATCAGTCCTATCTTGATTTGTTTTTAATAAAAATGGGGACAAGAGAGAAAAAATTATGCTTTAAAAATATAGTACACCTGTTGTTTGCTGTTCTTGTTTTTTTTTTTTTTTTCAGCAGTTTGGACGAAATTCTAAATTATTTGTAGGCTACAAAGCCATAAACTAATGCTTTCAAATCTTTACTTTTAAAACTGCGAATTGCACTCCTTACCCTAATTCTCATTATGTACTTTATAGTATGTTGTTCCCTCAAATGTGGTGCTAGAATTATAGATGACAGCACTGACAGCTTTGCCATGCAAGCCTTGGAACCCCAGGCAGGCCTGCGTGAGTACACTCAGACAGTTGCAACGAGGTTCCAGTCCTCTTATCTTGAGGTCAGCACCTACCCCTACTATGCCCCAGGTCATCAATAAAAAGTTGTAATAGTCTTGGCCCTTCTTACATCTTCATTATCCAACACCATGATTTTTGTTTTTTGCCAAAACAATTGCCAAATATAGTCAAAATCGTAGGATAAATAATTTTGCTGAAATATATGTGTTATTATTGGTCTTTTGAGATGGAAAGTCCAAGACTGGATTATGCTTTCATGCATTTTTCATAAGAAGTACTTCCACTCTTTTGACAGGAAATGCACAGGGGGTGACATGTGGCTGCAGAAGCTGATGGCATATGGTGGAAATCTGTCCCTGAGTAAAGGAGAGATGGACGGAGGATTGGGTGAAACATTCTTAGGTTTCTGTACTGTGCAAGGAAGGTGTAAAACATATTTGAGTCTACTACAAGTCAACATTACCCAAGGGGGAACCCCTGTGACTCCAGCAATGACTCTGCCTCAGAATCACTAAAGAGTCCTTCCTTTCATTAGAGTGGATCACAGGATCTGGGCTTCAGCACAAGCCATAGCATAGACGTCAGAAAGCAGCAGCTTGACACCTGATCCATGTGCATTTTCCTGCCTTTAAAGGGAGGGAAAGAGGTGTATTCTCAGGGTCAACACACTCTTTGTTGATTTTTACACAGAACACTGGCATTTACTTAATTTCATTGAAAGATATATGAACAGATGTGTGTCTGCAAATGATTGTAATTTTCACATTTATTCCAATTGCATAATTTTTAAATTCTGCTTGATGTCCTGGCACAGAGTTGTGTTTTCTATAGGTATTTTTCAATAAATCAAGAAAATACATTTTCCACTTTCACTGGCTTTTCTCCATGTGCAGAGGCCTTGAGTAGATCATGTCTGACTATTAGTCTGTTTTCACACTGCTAATAAAGACATACCAGAGACTTGGAAGTTTACAATAGAAAGAGTTTTATTGGACTTACATTTCCAGATGACTGGAAAGGCCTCACAATCATGGTGGAAGGTGAAAGGCACATCTGACATGGTGGCAGACAAGAGAAGAGAGCTTGTGCAGGGATCTCCCTTTTTACAATCATCAGATCTCATGAAACTCATGCAGTATTACATGAACAGTGCTGGAGAAACCCACAGCCATAATTCAATGACCTACCACTGGGTCCCTACCATGACACTGGGAATTATGGGAGTTAAATTCAAGATGTGATTTGAGTGGGGACACAGCCAAACCATATTATTTTGCTCCACGGCCCCTCCCAAATCTCATGTCCTCACATTGCAAAACCAATCATGCCTTTCCTACAGTCCCCCAGAGTCAACTCGTTTCAGCATTAACTCAAAAATCCACAGTCTAACATCTCATCTGAGACAAGGCAAGTCCCTTCCACCTATAAACCTGTAAAGTCAAAAGCAAGTTACTTCCTAGAAACAATGGGGGTACTGGCATTGGATAAACACACCCATCCAAATGACAGAAATTGCCCAAAACAAAGGGGCCCTCTGCAAGTCCAAAATCCAGCAGAGCAGTCAAATATTAAAGCTCCAAAATGATCCCCTATGACTCCATTTCCCAAATCCGGGTCATGCTGATGCAACAGATGGTTTCCCATGGTCTTGGGCAGCTCCACCCCTGTGGCTTTGCAGGGTACAGCCTCCCTCCTGGCTGCTTTCACAGGCTGGTGTTGAGTGAATGTGCCTTTTCCAGGCACATGGTGCAAGCTGTCAGTGGATCTGCCATACTGGGATCTGGAGAATGGCGGCCCTCTTCTCACAGCTGCACTATGCAGTGCCCCAGTAGGGACTCTGTGTTGGAGCTCTGACCGCATATTTCCCTTTCTCACTGGCCTAGCAGCGGTTCTCCATGAGGGTCCCACTGCTGCAGCAAAGTTCTGCCTGGACACCCAGGTGTTTTCATATATCTTCTGATACCCAGGCAGAGGTTCTCAAGGACCAGTTCTTGACTTCTGTGCACTCACTGGCTCTACACCACGTGGAAGCTGCCAAGGCTTGGGGTTTGCACCATCTGAAGCCATGGCCTGAGCCCTACATTGGTGTCTTTCAGCCATAGCTGGAGTGGCTGGACACAGGGCACCAACTCCTTAGGCTGCACACAGCACGGGCACCCTGGGCCTGGACCACAAAACCACTTTTGCCTCTTAGGCCTCCAGGCCTGTGATGGGAGGGGCTGCCATGAAGACTTCTGACATTCACAGGAGACATTTTCCCCATTGTCTTGAGGATTAACATTTGGCTCCTCATTACTTATGCAACTTTCTGCAGCTGGCTTGAATTTCACCTCAGAAAATAAGATTTTCTTTTCTACTGCCTTGCCAGGTTGTAAATTTTCTGAACTTTTATGCTGTTTCCCCTTTAAAACTGAATGCCTTTAACAGCACTCAAGTGGCTTTTTGAATTCTTTGCTGCTTAGAAATTTCTTCTGCCAGATACCCTAAATCATCTCTCTCAAGTTCAAAATTCCACAATTTGCTCCACTTCCCAATGAGTTCCTCATCTCCATCTGAGACCACCTCAAGCTAGACCTTATTGTTCATATAACTATCAGCATTTTTGTCAAAGCAATTCAACAAGTCTCTAGGAAGTTCCAAACTATCCCATATTTTCTGGTCTTTTTCTGAGCCCTGCAAACTGTTCCAATCTCTGCCCGTTACCCAGTTAAAAAGTCACTTCCATATTTTTGGTGATCTTTTTGGCAATGTCTCACTCTACTGGTACCAATTTACTGTATTAGTCTGTTATCACGCTGGTCCCAAGACCGGGCAATTCACAAAAGAAAGAGGTTTATTGGACTTACAGTTCCACATGGCTTGGGAGGCCTCACAATTATGGTGGAAGGTGGAAAGCACGTCTCACATGGTGGCAGACTAGAGAAGAGTGCACGTGAAGGAAAACTCCCCTTTTTAATCCATCAGATCTCATGAAACTCATTCACTATCATGCGAATAGCTCAGGAGAGACCCATGCCCATAATTCAGTCACCTCCCAACAGGTTCCTTCCACGACATGTGGGAATTGTGGAAGTTACAATTCAAGATGAAATTTGGGTGGGGACACAAACAAACCATATCACTGACCTTCTCCGCATCATCTCTCATGACCCCAGAGAAAGAGCAGAGATTTGTCTGGGGTAGGAGCTGCTCCTGTGGAACTTAGAGGCTGCAGACGACCCCAGTGCAGTTTTATGGAGTAAGAGAGTTTTCCCATGTCTGGGAACTTCTAGCATACCCGCTGCCAGAGATTGCTAGTTGGCTGTTATTGAGGGGTTCAGAATTAGATCACCTGGTAGCCTATCTCACTGCAGCCCCATTGTGTAACTTACCACCAATGGCCTTCATGTGAGGACTCAATGTTAACTGTTCTGACCTCATTTTCTTACCTCCTTTATTTGTAAGTTTGGTTACAGATTTTTTTTTACTTTAATTTCAGGGATATGTGTGCTGAATGTGCAGGTTTTAGTTTCTTATTCAAGCCTTATAATTGCTCAACTGATCAGGAATAATACAATATGTATGCAGTTTTGGGGAAATATAAATGAACATCCATGCAAAATTTTTTGTTTGGATATGTCCGTCAGTTACACCCCTATGAACATAATAGCCGGTCCTCACCAGAAATTGCTGGTCCTCACCGATCTCAAAAGCATCTAGATCTTCAACTTCTTAGGCTTGAGAATTCAGAAAACAATGTTTATGATATTTCTGAGCCACCCATTTAATGGAGTTCTGTTATAGCAGCTGAAACAGACTAAACCATTTACCAAGTCTCAGTAAGGGCAGTGAGGGTCCACCATGCTTGAGAGACAAGCATTACTCTCTCATTTGCAGCTCAGGATGACAGAAGCATGACCATGAGCTGATCTGAAAAGAAGATGTGGCTTTCTCTCCCTCAGATCTCAGTTGAAGCCATGGTGTCACATATCTATGGTGGAGACTAAATTCTAGTCTGTGATGTAATGGATGCCTGCCTCCTTCCACCCTCACTTACGAGACAGAGTTTCCATGCCATGCGTTATTGACCAAGAACCAAGAAGGACTCCAATTATTCTCACCCCTGCTCACTTGTATGGCAGAGGTTCTGGGGAGAGGCATAATGAGACTATTTAAGTCCACGATTCCCAAACAGTTTTATGCTCTTAAAGCAGGAGTATCACTTTGAGATATATGAATAATTTCATGTGCACTAAGGCAGAGGCTGTTATATTTTTATAGGTAAAGATGCATGGCATAAAGACAGAGATACAGCACTCTGGAAATTGTGTGACTATATTTGCAGTTGACTGTGAATAATTTTTACCATGAAGTTATCCTAAAACACATAATATATTTTTACTGTAAGTAATTAATGAAAAGCTGACAGCTCCACGAGAGCAATATCCACTTGGTTTAGCAGAGAGAATGAGAAATAGCATAATTTAAGAATAATCAGTTAGACACTGTGCCATGTGCCTGTATTTTCAACTAGTTAGGATGCTAATGTGGGAAGATCGCCCAAGCCCAGGATTTCAAGGCCAGCCTGCAAGATATTGCTAGACCCATTTTCTTAAAAAAAAAAAAATAACATTCTGGGTCATGACAAACCTCAAAAACTGACCCTCTAAATAGGAACAAATTTAATTGCATTAAAATGTGGATGAATTTTTGACACAAAACAGTGACAGCATGCCAGCAATGAGTACAGAATAACATCCAGTTGTTATGTTAAGAGATACAGACTCCGAAAAAGAGACATCAGGTAGAGGCTGTCAAAGGCCTCACTGCCTAATGACTGCTTTTCCATTGATACTGTGTGTATATCCCGGAATGCACCTGTGAATGAGGACATCATGTCTTTCATAGTGTGAGAGAAAGAGACATTACTACCCATCTGACAAAGGATTGATCAGAATATACCAGGATCTCAGACAACTCTATAGGAAAAATATCTAGTAATCCGAATAAAAAGCAGGCAATATTTATTTCTTAAAATAAGACTTTCAAATTGCAAACAGGCATATAAAATGTGCTGTGTAACACTGATCATAAGAACAATGCAAAACAAAACTACAGTGAAATATCATCTCATCTGATTTTAAAATGATTTCATCCAAAAGCCAGACAGAAACAAATGCTGGGAAGGATATGGAGAAATGAGAACACTCATAACCTGTTGGTGGGCACTCAAGTTAATAAAACCACTATGGACAACAGTTTAGAGTTTCCTCAAAACCTAATAATAGTGTTGTCGTATAATCCAGCAATCCTGCTGCTGGCATGTACTCCCTCCCACAAAAAAAATGTTGTTTGCACTACCATGTTTGTTATAGCACTGTTCGTAATAGCCAAAATTTGAAAGCATCCTAACTGCCCATTAACATATGTTGGATAAATAAAATGTGGTACATATAGCATATGGATTAATATTATGCCATAAAGAGAATGAGATTTTTTCATTTGCAACAACATGGATGAAACTGGAGTTCATTATATTAATTGAAATAATCCCAGAACCGAAAGACAAACTTCACATATTCTCATATATTTGTGGAAGTTAAAAATTAAGACAACTGAACTCGTGGAGATAGAGAGTGAAAGGATGGTCACCAGAGGCTAGGAAGGTCTATGGTAGATGGGGATTATTGGGGATGCTCAATGGATAAAAAAAGTGGTTAGAAATAACAAATAATACATAGTATTTGATAACACAACAAACTAAGTATAGTCCTTAATAACATAATTATAGATTGTAAAATAACTAAAAGTGTATAAATGGAATGTTGGTAACTCAAAGAATTAATACTTGAGAGGATGTAGGAACCATTCATCATAATGTGAGTATTATGCAGTTCCTGCTGTATTAAATAAATACATAAAATACTTTAATTTTGAATTTTTGTGGGTAAATGGTATATGTGTATATTTATGTATCTAATCTTCTGTATCTATATTACATTAAACCTAAGAAGATACTGGTTTCTTCACACTACCGAGATCCACATAGACATCCGTAGCCTTCTTTCTTTGCCTGTCCATAATCTGACATTCAAAAATGAGGAAACCTTTCCTATCATATGACATTAATTTACTTAGGGCACAATTTCAAAATACACAAATTGTGTTAGAATTATTAAACTGACCCATGTTGAAAATATGTTTATCGACTAGAATACCGTGCTTATATGCAGATTATTTATATTTTACAATCACAACATCAAATTATTTCCAAAGATACTTGTTTCTGGTATTCATGCCCCCCTTTCTGCAGTGAAATTAGTTCAAACCTGTTTATCGTTGTTAGATATTTTTATACAGCTTTCATTTTATTCTGTGTTTCATGACCAGCTAAATACTTTTGAAGCCGTATGCATTTAGGTTAACACTTTGTCTCAAAAAATTATGAGTTTTCACAAATTATTTATGCCATGCATTTATCATTGAACACCATGAAAATAGTTTCATTGTGATTAAAAAGTGTGTGTTTCACCTAATCCACACACCTTTTCCCCAGATTCCTGGAAAACCACAAAGGTTTACTGGATCTATATTTTTGTCTTTGGCAAAATAGCCTGACTATTCTCTTAGCTTCTTCTGCAAAGCATCAAGATTCACCTTCACTGACTGCAGCATTTATTGGGCCCTGATGGCTGGAGGAGAGGGGCTGGAGTGGGTGGTAGCCATGAGTGACCCAAGTGGAAGTTCTCAGTGGTGCTCTGCTCCAGCACAAAGAAGATTCACAGTTCCTGGGGACAACACTTAACATCACATCTCCCTTAAAATTATCTACTGGAAAGCTGAGGAGTAGGCAGTGTATTACTGTGAGAGACACAGTGAGGGACATATGGGTGAGTCTAGAAGCAAACTTCCCTGCAGGAAGACAAGAGGGGACTTTGTGGTAAATGGTGCTCAGAACCACTAGGGGACACTCAGAACCACTAGGAGGCACTCAGGATAGCAGAGGGTGCTCAGGATGCCACAGGGTGCTCAAAACACTAGGGGTGCTCAAGACCAGCAGGGGGCACTCAGGACACCAGGAGACACTTAGGACATCAGGGGTCGCTCAGGACACCAGGGGGCGCTCAGCACAAGCAGGGGCCACAGAATGACAAGGGTGCATTCCAGACCACCAGGAAACACTCAGGACCAACAAGAGATTCTCAGAAACCACCAGGTGTAACAGGACCACCTAAAGGCCCACAAGACAACCAGGAGACACTCATGACCACTGAAGAACATTGAGGACACCAGGGGTTCAGGACCAACAGGGAGTGCTCGGGCCACCATGGGGCTTTCAGTAACCACGAGGGAATCAATCACTCAGGACACCACGGTTTTCTTAGGAGGCAGATCCACATCAGGTGCCTGGAGAAGGTGACATTTGCTTTTAGACCTAGCTGATTCCTGAGCTGGTCAAGCAAAAGTCTTCCCAGGATCTCTCACTATTTCTTCCTTGTAACCCATGGTTTCTTTCACATACAAATCATTAACTTAAGGATAGGAATTCAATTCAACTTTTAACCTTGCATATTTTTAGAATAATAATAGCAATAGTAATTCAATGTGTTTTGATAATAAGAAATTGTGTATGCCTAATTCAAACTCTGGTTCCATGCATGGGTTTTTGTTTCTTGTGCTGTGCCAGTCACACTACAGTCAATGCTTTTCTAATAATAACTCAACAATGTCACGGTGTTAAGTTTCCTTTCATTTTGTCTTCCATTTGTGGAGATGAAACACCACTTTCACGGGTCAGTTCCTGCACTTTGGTTGGGTTCTGGTCTTCTGCTCTTCACACTGTTTCTCCACCTTCCCTTCTGTCAAATCCTTTTGTCTTCCTCAGTCTCCTGGCAAAGAAGCAACAAATCTATTTATTTTGTCTCCTCCACGTCTGGTGAATCTGTTCACTTCTCTTCATGATCATCGAACCCAACCATGTTTAGAAGGATAACAGTTCACCTTACAATATGCTCATGTAGGTCAGGCGCAGTGGCTCACTCCTGTAATCCCAGCACTTTGGGAGGCCAAGACGGGTGGATCATCTGAGGTCGAGTTTGAGATCAGCGTGGCCAACATGGCAAAACCCTGTCTCTACTAAAAATAGAAAAATTAGCCAGGCATGGTGTCGGGCACCTGTAATCCCAGCTACTCGGGAGGCTGAGGCAGGAGAATCACTTGAACCCAGGGTGACAGGCTGCAGTGAGCTGAGATCATGCCACTTAACTCCAGCCTGGGCGACAGAGAGAAACTCCATCTCAAAAAAAAAGCGTATGTTCATCTATCTGCAGACTCTCTGACATCGTCACCCTTTTCTAGGGTCCTGCAGACATCACCCCACAACATCCAGTCCTTTTCCTAAGTACCACAGAATGGGCTCTGCAGCTCCTGCTGCTCTCTGTGTGCTCAGCGCTGAGGCTCACCAGTGCTTTGATGATGAAGTTCAAATCCCTAATGTGTTTGCAATTCTCAGACAACCCTCTAGCAAGCTGCCATTGTGAGTGCATTCTGGGGATCCTGGGCTGATTTCAGGTCCATATTGCTGGATGTTCTATAGCATCCAGGCGTGTTGGCAAATAAACATCTAGAATTTGTATTGAAAATTTGTGGAAAATCAATGGTAGAAAACAATCCTAATTCCTAAATAAGAACATTTTATCCTGACTTTATAAAAACACAATGTGAATTTAACCAATAATGTAATAAAATGTGTTTAAAGTGATGTTTATCTTATGTTATTAGATTTATTAATAATTGGTATTTTAAAGTATACTAATAGCATAAATGACAAATAAACCAACACAGCGATTATACATAAATACCATTGTACATTAATTAATTTGGCAAGAATGGCATTTATTTTCATTTCTACCAAACCTTGCCTTTAAATATGTTTGTTAATTGGCATTAGGATAGTGAAACAATCACACAGAGCAACATTTTGGAATATTACATTATACTATAAACTAGTACATTCGATTCAATTATATAATTAAAATAACATTAAATAAATTCATGTTTTGTTTGATATTTGGATATGTGTTCATTTTTGTATTTTCTTTTTTTGTATCTTTTGTAGAGATGGGGTTTCACCATGTTGGACAGGCTGGTCTCGACTTCCTGACCTCAGGTGATTTATCGGGGGAACCCACCCCCAATATTTCAATGTAGGGTCTTTCTATTTTCTGTAAGTGTCGGCTGGTCTGAGAAATAAAGAGGAAGAGTACAAAGAAAGGAATGTTACAGCTGGGCCACCGGTGGTGACATCACATATTGATAGGTCCGTGATGCCCCCTGAGCCGCAACACCAGCAAGTTTTTATTAGGGATTTTAAAAGGAGAGGGGGTGTACGAACAGGGAGTAGGTCACAAAGATCACACGCTTTAAGGGGCAAAAAGCAGGGCAAAGATCACGTATTCCTTCCCCAGGGTATTAATTACTAATATTCCTTGCTGGGAAAGAATTTAGTGATATCTTCCCTACTTGCACATCAGTTTATAAGCTCTCTGCAAGAAGAAAAATATGGTTCTATTCTGCCCGACCCCGCAGGCAGTCAGACCTTATGGTTA
This sequence comes from Pan paniscus, assembly GCF_029289425.2. Lineage (NCBI taxonomy): Eukaryota > Metazoa > Chordata > Mammalia > Primates > Hominidae > Pan > Pan paniscus. The sequence goes on along the minus strand of NC_073264.2, from coordinate 107,242,095 downwards.
TCTTCCCTTGTTCCCTAAAATCGCCGTTATTCTGTTCTTTTTCAAGGTGCACTGATTTCATATTGTTCAAACACACGTTTTACAATCAGATTTCATATTGTTCAAACACACATGTTTTACAATCAATTTGTACAGTTAATGCAATCATCACAGGGTCCTGAGATGACTTACATCCTCAGCTTACAAAGATAACAGGATTATGAGATTAAAGAAATTATAAAAGTATTGATTTTGGGAACTGATAAATGTCCATATTAAAATGAAATCTTCACAATTTATGTTTAGAGATTCCAGTAAAGACAGGTGTAAGAAATTATAAAAGTATTAATTTTGGGAACTGATAAATGTCCATATTAAAATGCAATACCTAGGGCCAACAAAGGAGTCATATTAATATGAAAAATAATAGCTGAATATTTTGGAAATGACACATGCAGTAACAAATGTCTATATGAAATTAAGAAGATATTGACACAAAATTGAGAAAAAATTAACATAATTATGCTCACTACTGGTTTATAAATTGCCTATAATAACACTTTTTAAATCATATTATAGAAAATAAAATAACTATATAAATAGCACTCTCTTTGCTTGATTTTAGTATGTGGTGCTTCAAATGTTTTTTGATACAAATAAACATTGATCATTTTTTGATGGTAATTTCAATATTTTCTTCTAGAATACATGTTCATAAATGTAATTGAAATTATATAATTTCCAGAAACTTACTTTATCAGTTGTGACTTGTATTTTTATGATAGTCTTTTTACATTTATATACTTTTGATTCAGAATAATTATAGATAAAAAAATTATAAAGTTAATACAGTGTGTTCCCATCTCCAAGTATCTCCTAAGATGAATATCCTCCATCATCATAAGACATGGTGTTAACACATTTACATTGATAAGTATAAATATATTCAACACCAGACCTTATTTTATTTACCATTTTTCCAATAATTTCTATTGTAAATGAAAAATAAAATTCTAAGCTTCCTCAAGCAACTGAATGAACCCAACCCTCAGCCAAGGAGATTTCAAAGTAAATTCTAAAACTTGTTCCAGCAATGAGGAGAAAGTGAGAGGTCAGACATGCCTCATTATATGCTCCTCTCTTTGGAATTAAGGCACCAGTGGCCAGCATTAGCACTAAAACAAAGATCTTAAGACTGACCAAACTATATTTTTGCTGTAAACACTCTCTATAGCAAAAAGACACCAAATTACAACTTGATTCTAGTATAGCATCACATGACAAATAGCAAAACCTAATGATTTATTCTGTATGAAATCTGCTACCTGGAGGCTTCATCTACAGAATAAGAACTATGATCTCCAGGACCCCTTATCTTAATCCAGACACTCAATTGTAATGATTGTGTTACCTTACATTTCAACCAATTGCCAATCAGAAAATCTTTGAATTCTCCTATATCCTGGAACCCTGTGCATAAACCTTCCTGCCTTTCTAGACTGCATAAATGGTATAGCTCACATGTGTTGATTAATATCTGCCTGTAACTTCTGACCCACTAAAGTATATAAAATCAAGCTGTAATCAAGCCATTTTGAACATGTGTTCTCAGGAATTCCTGGGGTCGTGTCATGGGCCTTGGTAACTCATATATATCTCAGAATGAGCCATTTTAAATATTTCATAGTTTGTCCCTTTTAGTGGATATCTTCTTTTCTTTATTTTGGGACAGAATCTCTCTTTGCTGTTGCTTTCGTATATTTGTTTGTTTCCAGATTCCATCAAGGCCATCAGTTTGAATTCAGTTGTCTTGTTCCTTTATTCTCTTCTGGTAAATGACAGTTTGTATTTCTGAAGTTTTCTAGTTGAATATTTTATAGATAAAAATTTATCAAGTAGGTTGATAGTGCCATTTGGGACTCTTATATCTTTACCTATTTAATCATTGCTTGTTTTCTCAATCACAATGAGTGTTGATTTCTCCATGTTCTATACATGTTAGTCTATTTTCTGTTCCAAATCCATTTATTAGGTCTTTTAAAATGGATTTTGGAAAAGTTGATCCTATTATTTTATGCAATATTTCTCTTGAGTTGCAAAGGTATTCTTTTTATGATTATTTTGTCTGAAATTAACATAGCTATTCAAGTTTTCTTTGGTTTATATTTTCATGGTCTATATTTTTCCATCTTATTTCTTCTCTTTGTGAATATGTTAAGAAGTTTTCTTGGAGAAAGATAATTGCTGGGTCTTTTTTTTTTTTAGTTAACTATGAGGAATTATTTTTTAATGATATTACCCTTTTGTCCAATAATGGTTGTTTTGTCTTTTTACAATAATATGTATTGTTTCTATTAATTTATTATTTAATTATTATTGATGAATATCTTATTGGTTACCATAAGGATAACAATAAGACATTTCTATAATTGAATTCTAATTCAAAAATGTAGTACTTCTTTTTCTTTTTTTATTTTTTCTTTTTTATTTTTTTGAGACGGAGTCTCACTCTGTCGCCCAGGCTGGAGTGCAGTGGCACAATCTCAGATCACTGTAAGCTCTGCCTCCTGGGTTCTCGCCATTCTCCTGCCTCAGCCTCCCAAGTAGCTGGGACTACAGGCGCCTGCCACCATGCCCGGATAATTTTTTGTATCTTTAGTAGAGACAGGCTTTCACCGTGTTAGCCAGGATGGTCTCTATCTTCTGACCTTGTGATCTGCCTGACCTGGCCTCCCAAAGTACTGGGATTACAGGCATGAGCCACCGTGCCCAGCCTCCCCCTTTATATATAGAACAGAGATATTATAACTATATATGTCTAATTCCTCTTTTCTATCCATTTTTTATTTTCTCAGTTTGTAATTACATATGCTATAAAAATGTAATATTGACATTTTTATAATTGCTTTACACATTTATGTAATAAAATACAAATGCAAAAACTAAATTTAAACCTCATTTTTTCATTGTTGACAATCTTTATTTTTTGGATACATTCAGGTATTGGATGTATATCATATGGCTGCTCATCTAGAAACTCTGCTAAAACATCTATGGCAAGATTAATATGCTGGGAATAGATTTTCTCAGGATTTGTTTGTCCGACAGAATATTTATTTGTCTTTGATTTGTCATCTCAAGAGACAATGTCAAGAAGATGCTGTTTCTGCAGATGGGCAATCTGCAAACCAAGGACACGTCACTACATTACTGTGCAAGAGAAGCACATGAGGAAAGGCCAGTGTGAGGCACAAACCTCCAGGGACACCTGGGCTAATGAGCTGCAGGGGGCGCTCAGGACCCACTGATCAGTCAACCACAGAGGGGAGTGCACATAAAGGTTAGGACTGCTTTCCTGCAAGCATTAAAAAAAGAAGAAGAAAACAGAAAAAAAACTCCGTCTGACAGTTTCTCCAAGGAACTTCTGTAATTTTAGAATTCTGTGCCTACCAACGACATCTCCAAATATTTTTTTAAAATATTGTGTTTTGAGGACATACTCTCACATGGACAAAACACAAATTGACACAGAGATGAAAAGCCCTCAACCATAGTCACCAAAATTGGAGACATGTAGAAGCTCACTGGGACCTGTTGAGTCTTCTCCAATCACACTCAGAACAGAGACCTTAGTGGGTCTCCCTTAGAGTAGTCATTAAGGATGGTGATAACAGCCTAAAGATGGTAGACCATGGTCAGTGTCATATAGAATATGGGGACCCTCACAAGTTTTTTGTCTGACCCTTCTCCTGACACAAAATTACGCAAATTAATAACACTGATCTGGTGCTTCTTTTGATTCTAATTTATTTTATTTTTAGTTGTCGTTCTCACTTTTCCTTTGGATTTTCCTGCTCCCTGGAAAAGGTAAATGTGGTCTCCATGACCTCAATTCAAGGGCTGAAGCCCCTTCCCTGTAGCTCAGCTGGGGCTCAGGCTGTGGCTACTGCAGCCATGTGGAAGAGGCTGAAGGGACTTTCTTCACTCTCCTTGCTCAGGACCATCCACTGTATTGTGTATAGGCTTCTCTGGAAATGCAAGTGGCCATTTGTAGTGAAACAAATATGTTTGTCTGGTTAAAATGGGAGGTGGATGTAGAGTTAATTGGCTGCTACATAAACTGTCCTTCTCCACCAGTGCTTTTAGGATGAGATTGTGAAATTTGTAAGAATCAAAATGGAGTCACATATGTTAAAACCCTGACAAATGGATTCAGGAAGTGTAGGGAGAATTCTTACACACATATCCCTGACAACAAGAACTATCATAAAATAGTTCTTGCAAAAAGACCAACATGACCTCATAATCATGACTTCTGCAAAGACTTCTACTCAGAATCTACTTGCCCAGCCTTAGATTAATGCCATCTGAATTACACTGATCATGTTACTATCACTGCTCCTAACCACAGATGCAATACCCTCCTGAGTCCTGAAACCTGACTCCATCCCATAGAGTAGGGCACAGATGAGGGGAATGCAAATCTCCACCAGCTCCACCCTCCTCTGGGTTGAAAAAGCCGAGCACAGGTCCCGGCTCAGTGACTCCTGTGCCCCACCATGGACACACTTTGCTGCACGCTTCTGCTGCTGACCATCCCTTCATGTGAGTGCTGTGGTCAGGGACTCCTTCACGGGTGAAACATCAGTTTTCTCGTTTGTGAGCTTCATCTTCTTATGCTTTCTCCACAGGGGTCTTGTCCCAGGTCACCTTGAAGGAGTCTGGCCCTACGCTGGTGAAACCCACACAGACCCTCACGCTGACCTGCACCTTCTCTGGGTTCTCACTCAGCACTAGTGGAGTGGGTGTAGGCTGGATCCGTCAGCCCCCAGGAAAGGCCCTGGAGTGGCTTGCACTCATTTATTCGGATAATGATAAGCGCTACAGCCCATCTCTGAAGAGCAGGCTCACCATCACCAAGGACACCTCCAAAAACCAGGTGGTCCTTACAATGACCAACATGGACCCTGTGGACACAGCCACATATTACTGTGCACACAGACCACAAAGACACAGCCCAGGGCACCTCCTGTACAAAAACCCAGGCTGCTTCTCATTGGTGCTCCCTCCCCACCTCTGCAGAACAGGAAAGTGCAGCTGAGATACGTTTTCCTGCCAGGGCCTGCGTTTCCCATCCCCATTAGACTCAGAGCCCTGTCTTCCTCCTTCTTCTTTAATAATAAATGGCATAACTCCTGTTAATGGTTCATAGAAGCAGAAGCTGAGTCCCGTTTGTCAAAGATTTAGCATGAAATGTTCATGTTACCTGGGCCAGATGCATCACTGGTATGTGGCCGCCAGTTTAATGGGCTCATACTACTCCAAGGGGCCGAATACAAAACAGCAGAACATATGCCTTTATTAAACTGCAGGAAATGACACTGGAGAAAAATGTGGGGATAAGGGAGCAGGAGGAATTGTGAAAATTCAGATAATAGCTTTTCTGGTAGAGGGAAAGGTGCGTTAATAAAATAATTTTATAAAACAATAAAACAGATGGAATGTGTCCCCATCACAGAGTGTCTCACAGTGACAGTGCAGAAATAGATTTCTAAAAATGTCGTAGGGTAGGTGTGATAGACAAGGCATATTTCCACACAGGGAGCCCATAAATACCCATGTAATTAAAAATCCAGCTCTTAGAAAGGGAAGTGCCTCAACTTGACATCAGAAACACACCTCAGTGAGACTGAGGAGCAATATGGAAAAGAAATGGAAAATTCAACAATACCTTTTTATGAAAATCCTAGCTCACGTTTCAACATGAAACATAACTGTCTACAATTTTAGGAAAACCATCCCATGGCAACAAGTCACTACACTCAAAAGGTACTGAGCTAAAAGAGTTCCAGCAGTGAGCAGGTCAGTGCTGAAATCCCTGGAGAATCAAGGCTCTCAGGTACGTTGTACAAAACCCAGAACTGAGCCACACAATCTATGGTCAAGTGATCTTTGACAAAGTCAACAAAAATATGCACGGGGAAGAGGCCACGCTCTTCATGCCATGTTGCTGGGACAATTGGACTGCCATATGCAGAAGAATGAAACTGGACACCAACCTGTCGACATATACATAACCAAAAGAAAATGGACTGAAGGCTTGATTATAGGACTTCAAAATATAAACGTACTTGAAGAAAACACCAGGAGAACTCCTCTGGACATTGGGCTTAGTAAATAATTTACCACAAAAACCTCAAAAGCACAAGCAATAACATCAAAAATAGATGAATGGAATTTAGTTAAACTAAAGAGCTTCCACACAGCAACAGAGTGAACATACAAATTGCAGAATGCTAAAAAATATTTGCACACATTGCATCTGGCAGGGGACAGATAGGCAGAATTTACACGGAACCGAAACAACCCCACCACAACAACAGCTAGGAAAAAACAAATAACCTCATTAAAAATTGGCAAAGGACACGAGTAGGAATTTTTTTAAAGAACACATATAACTGGACAAGTGCTAAACATCACTGATTATCAGGGAGATGCAAATTAAAACTTCAAAGAGGTATCTTACACCAGTCAGAATGGCTACTATAAAAGAAGCAAAAATAGCAGACATTGGTGGTGATCAAAGGCAAAGGGAAGTCTCAGTCACTGTTGGTGAGGATGTAGATGAGCACAGCCTCTATGGAAAACAATGTGGAGATTTTTCAAAGAAATAAAAGCAGAACTACCTTTGATTCAATAACCCCACCATTGGGTAACTACCCAAAGGAAAAATAAATCATCATATCAGAATGATAACCAGACTTTTGTTTTCCTGCAGAACTATTCACAGTAGCAGAGATATCAACCTAAGGAACTAACCTGTGTCTTACAACAGATAATTTTATTTAAAAAGTCACATGTATATACAATTAAATACTATCCGGCCATATTAAGGAATGGAATTATGTATTTTGCAGCTACATGGATGGAACTCAAGGTCATTATTTTAAGTCTAATAACTGAGAAGTAGAACAGCACACACCACATTTTTTCACTTATAAATGGGAGCTAAGTAATATGTGCACAGGGCCATAGAGAAAGGAATGATGGACATTGGAGACTCAGAAAGATGGGAGAACAGAAGGTGGGAGAATGGTGAGAAATTACTTAATGGGTACTATGTATGTTATTTGGATAATGGATACATTAAAGCCAAGATGACTATGCAATATATACGTAACAAAATTGCAGTCACTCCCCATAAATTTATATGTATAAAATAAAAACAAATACAATTAAAATGTGAAATTATTAACAGTTGATCAACAATCCTGAAAATTAAAATGCGCGATCAATAAATGAAAATAATTTTAGTTGAACTTCATCAAATTTTAAAACATTTTCTATTCAACCGACTATCAAGAAACTGAAGGACAAGCTTCAGGGGAGAAAGTATTTACAAATCATACATCTAACAATGTAATTATAATAAGAACCCGCAAAACCCAACAGTAAAGAGAAGCAATCTGTTTATAAAATAGGCAAAGGTTTGTGCAAACTTTCTATCAAAGAAGATGTACAGATAACACATCAGCATATGAATGTAATTTTCCAGTAGAGAAATGCAAATCAAGACCAAAACGAGACACGACTCTAGGCTTTAGAATGACGAAAAATAAAGAAGAAATACTGAGAGTACCAGTGTCAGTGAGCATGCCAGGCCCCGAGAGACTAAAATATTGCTAGTGCAAAATGAAAGAGTTTCTGGGAGAACCGTTTACAGTTTCTTATAAAATTAAACGTGTCCTTAATCCATGACCTAGAACTCTCACCCCTGAGTATGTCCTACAAAGGATTAAAATCTTATGTTCACACACATGTATTCAGGTGTTTAACATTGTGTGTGTGTGTGTGGTGTGGTGTGTGTGTGTGTGTGTGTGTTAGAAACTAAAAACAACATGAACATCTTTGAAAATTTGACACAAACCATTACAGGTGAACTCCAGACTTTCTTCTGAGTGACAGAAGGCCTGCCTCAAAGATCCCCAGAGACACAGTCATGGATTTCACTGTCACCCTCGCATGTCACTGGCTTGGGCTGGGCTCTCTTTGGTTCTTCCCTGACCAGGACCAGATGTTGAGCTCCACTACTTGCAGTTGGAAGTTTATATTTTCAACAATGCACTGAGGTCTAAGTTGCTCTACAGACTGAAGCAAACAAACATGGGCGCCTTTGAGCAAACAGTGCCTGACATTTGTACCAACCCCAGGAGAACTCTTCCCGCTCTCTTTCTTCTTGGTTCTCTCCTGCAGGCCAGCAGCCCTGCGGTTTAGCCTGGATTTCCCATGCATCCACCCATCTCCTCCCAAGTGCATTTTACCACAGCCTCCACTGTTTGTAATTCTCCACACTCTATTGTAAATGAAGTCAGGTCCTTCAAGACCAGATTCGGGACTCTATTTTATAACCAAATTTCAGCCTCACCCCCTCCTGAGACACAGCTCCTAAATAAGATTCTGCAGGTGGAGATTAAGAGCATTTTTCTTCTTCAATGTAGGAGATGAGTGCTCAGTGGAGGGATGGGGAGGAGCTTTCCACTTTACCAGCATGCAGATCCTGCTGGGGTGGACCCTCTGCCATAGGAGCAGGGCTGGGAACCAGGCAGCCAATGTCCTCTGCGGTACTGCACCCAGGGCAGAGCCTGCATCCATGAGTGGGGCTGCGTGGAAGAAGTGAGTCTCTGGTTCTCAGTAAGTCTTGTCTAGAACTGAGCCTCAGCAGCATGACCTGTGGGCAAGGTCAGAGGGCCAATGTCCTGGCCCCTGGGGAAGAGTGTGCTCTGCTGGGAGCTGGGCAGAAGGAGTCCTGCCTACTTGGCTGCAGCCATCTGTGGTGGAATTTACATCATGCTGAGCTCGGGCATAGAAGGAAGGAAGAGAATCTTTTATCAAATATCAATATCATGTCTTACCTTACTGAGGTTTTGTAGATTATCTCAAATAAATGTTCCTTCACTTTCTGTATGTTGACAGGGCCTTTCCAGACCCGTTAATTTTTCAAAATTAATCTCACCAGTTTCATGGAGGCATGGATATATCGAGCTCCTTATACCGTCATGTGAGATGTGGAACTGTTTCCTTCACTGGTTGTAAAATAATGGGTTGACTTTTTTCCCAACACTTTACAGATACCATCAATTGTCCTATTGCTTATATGGTTATAACCAAAGCAATGCTGATATTATTCATTTCTATTCTATTGCAAGGTATGCCCCCTCTACTGGTCTCCAATTGCTGGCATGTATTTCCATTTGTCTGTATGTTTTAGTAATTTGAATATGATTCACCTAAGACTGTTTGTGTGTGTGCGTGTATGTGTGTGTCGTGTGTGTGTGTGTGTGTTAAGGGCTTATCCTGCTATTTGGTGTTCTCTGACCTGCACTGATCCATGACTTACAATTTCTCTAATTTGGAGGAAAAAATAGAGGGAAAGTGAGTTTGAGTCCAGACACAAACCTCACTGAAGTGGGCACAGGATTCTAACCCCAGGGGTGCTCAGGACACGCTGATCACAAGAGCCAGCCTCAGGGGCAGGTGCAGATGGAGGCTGAGCTCTGCTTTCCTGTCAGCACTGCGGCTTCTTCTCCATAAAACATCTTCCCTTGAGGAATTTATCTGAATTCATGATTTTTTGCTTATCTCCAAAGTCTCTGAAATGAAAATGTTTGTTTTAATAAAAGAAAAATCTCACATGTGTAAAAGACAGTTTCCTACAGTCGCTTAATCTTGTCTTTAAATGTCAATTACCAATGCTTCTGAAGTAAATCAGCTAAATCTATAAAAGACACTTTGTTTAACTCAACACTGCAGCCCAGCATGACAGCACTGAAAGGGCCAGCAAGCAGCAGGCAGGATACGGTGCATGCCGGACACTGGGGCGGAAGGAGTTAGTATCCAGTGCAAGAGAAGAAAGTGCCCGTGGTGGTCACTGTCAGGACCCAAGCTCACAGCTCCAATTGCAGGTGACCCCATGCAAAGGAAGAGATACCCTCACCAATGTTTAGTGTGGATGTCGAGTCTGATGGTGCCACATTCACACACCACGTGAATATGGAAAGATTTACCAACTCCATTACTGAGGCGTCTGCTGAGGGCTGCACAGGCCTCTCAATAAAGTCCAAACTGGCTCAATAGAGCAGGAAAGAAGCTGCCTCAGGGTTTTTATGATGGTTTGGTGTTGAAGGAATGGTGGGGCTTCCTACTAAGGGGAAGGAGCTTGTATAATTTGAACCTAATACTGGCATCCAGTGAGGACACTTCCATGATTTTCTACTAAATTTCTCATGTGTGGGGGACAAAAGTGAAGGAAGAGGATAAATCCTGTCATCAGTAATGAGGCATCAAAATAGAGTCTGATGACTTATTCTACTTAGCAACTTAAGAAAATGAGTGAAAAATGAGGTAAGTGTTCACGCTGGGTGGACAGCAAATAGGTCTGCAGAAAATAGAGTTTTTTTAAGTGTAAGCACCTAACAAAAAGAAAGAGAAGAACAAATTGAACAGGGATCTTGGACCAATGTCCTGGGTGGAAGCTCTTCACTCTGTGAGATCATCAGCTTGCTCTGAGGGTCTCGGGTCAGGTCCTTCTTCAATATATCTCAGGCCTTACAGGATACATGGGAATGCTCAGCTTGGTGTCCTTCACTAGGGAAAAGAAAGAGAAATCAGACTGTCATTGTGTCTATATAGAAAGGGAAGACATAAGAGACTCCATTTTGAAAAAGACCTGTACTTTAAAGAATTGCTTTGCTGAGATGTTAATTTGTAGCTTTGCCCCAGCCATTTTGACCCAGCCACTTTGAGCCAACCTGGAGCTCACAAAAACATGTGTTGTATAAAATCAAGGTTTAAGGGATCTAGGGCTGTGCAGGAAGTGCCTTGTTAACAAAATGTTTACAAGCAGTATACTTGATAAAGGTCATCCCCATTGTCTACTCTCAATAAACCAGGGGCACAGTGCACTGTGGAAAGCCGCAGGAACCTCTGCCCTTGAAGGCGGGGTATTGTCCAAGGTTTCTCCCCATGTGATAGTCTGAAATATGGCCTCGTGGAATGAGAAAGACCTGACTGTCCCCCAGCCCAACACCCATAAAGGGTCTGTGCTGAAGTGGATTAGTAAAAGAGGAAAGCCTCTTGCAGTTGAGTTAGAGGAAGGCCACTGTCTTCTGCCTGCCCCTGGGAACTGAATGTCTTGGTATAAAACCCGATTGTACATTTGTTCAATTCTGAGATAGGAGAAAAACCGCCCTATGGCGGGAGATGAGACATGTTGGTAGCAATGCTGCCTTGTTATTCTTTACGCCGCTGAGATGTTTGGGCGGAGAGAAACATAAATCTGGCCTACATGCATGTCCAGTCATAGTACCTTCCCTTGAACTTAATTATGACATAGATTCTTTTGCTCACATGTTTTTTGCTGACCTTCTCCTTATTATCACCCTACTCTCCTACTACATTCCTTTTTGCTGAAATAATGAAAATAATAATCAATAAAAACTGAGGGAACTCAGAGGCCGGTGCCGGTGCAGGTCCTTGGTGTGCTGAGTGCCGGTCCCCTGGGCCCACTGTTGTTTCTCTATACTTTGTTTCTGTGTCTTATTTCTTTCCTCAGTCTCTCATCCCACCTGACGAGGAATACCCACAGGTGTGGAGGGGCAGGCCACCCCTTCGTACTTGAGTAGCCTTACAACTAGGTGGGTTTATGAATTAATTCCTCGGTTGCATTACATGAAAAATCACACAATCTACAAATTTGAAAAAATAAGCCTTTCCTTTTTATAAAAGATTGCAGCCATTTCACAGGCTGGGAAGCACAGCCATTGGTGAAGATGAGAGACAGGCACTCCCAAGGAGGAGCGGTGGGGCAGAAACTTTATGCTGAACGTGTTGGCTAAACAGACATAATCAACGGATTACAGGAGGGGCTATGCATGTTCATAAAGGTGGTCATGACGCATGAATATGGGAGCAAACATACACGTCACATGTGACCCACTTAGCAGTGGGGACTTAGCATTTAAATGTGTTACAATTAGGCCCTATGTGCCAAAAGCTGGAGCAGGGGCACAAAGGCCCTCAGAGCGCAGCCTCCATAAATGGCCAGAACCAGGCCATGGTCAGTGGTCTCTGATCAGGAGAAAATTCCTGAAATCAGTCTGGTGTCCAATCCAAGCTGGGGTTATGGCTGTGGAATAGGGGGTCAGTTAGTCAGGGGATGAGCCGCAATTGATTAAATTGTGCTTGTCTCGGGGTCAGTGCTTATTTTGCTTCTAGAGAAGAAAATAATGCATTGGCAGTTAGAGCACAGTTCATTCTTTAAGAGTTGGGGTGAGGGATGTAACCCCTGCCTGGCATGGCCTTAGGTCTTGTTTATAATGTGGCATCTTATTGCCCCAGAGCATCTGTTCCGTCAGTCTTATGATCTCCATTTTAACATTAGTGTTGGTCCATGTTGCCTCTGAACCACAAAAGGGAGTGGGTATAATGAGGTGTGTCTGATCTCTTGTTCTGCCCAGCTGGGAACTCAGTTTTTAGGTGTTTTTGGTGCCTCCTTGGCCAAGAGGGGGAACCACTCAATCTCATGGGGTGACTGCAATTTTACTTTTAGTTTAAAGTTTATAAATATGGACCTAAGTATTGACATTCTAAAAGTCACTCCTTTGTTTTGACTAAAAATACCTGGCAAGAGTCCTTGAAATGAGGTTCAAAAGCAGTATTTTCTCATGACTTTATTTGCAATAGACACATGAGAGACTGTTGAAAAGATGTAGTACCAAAGTAGCCTTAATCTGTTGGTGAATGGAGTTGGTATAATACAGAAATCACTTTCAATATTTTGTAACACATGCGTGCGTGCAATAAGACAGCGGTGAGCACTGAGTGTAAAGTCTCTAAAGGTACAATCTTTCAGCCACCAAATAATAGTGTAATAACGGACATACTCTGGAGGAGCTGACTATAATACCGTAACACCAGGGGGAGAATCTTTGGCCAAGGAAGTCCAAGATTTTCTTTTCTTTTCATTTTTTTTTTTTTGTTGTTGTTGTTGTTTGAGACAGGGTCTCACTCTGTTGTCCAGGCTAGAGTGCGGTGGTGTGATCTCGACTCACTGTGACCTCCATCTCCCTGATTCAAGCGATTCCTGCCTCGGCCTCCCAAAAGCTGATACTACAGGCATGTGCCACCACACCCAGCTAAGTTTTTCATATTTTTAGTAGAGATGGGGTTTTGCCATGCTGGCCAGGATGATCTCGCACTCCTGACCTCAAGTGGTCCTCCTGCCTTGGCCTCCCGAAGTGCTGGTATTACAGCGTGAGCCACCACACCCAGCCGAGATTTTCTTAAAGTTTTGAAAATTTTAATTTAAGGGTTACAATTTTTTCAACATTTCCAGAAAGCTGTAGACAGTATTATTCTGTGTTATATGAGTGATTGTAGTTCCTTCCATTTTTAGATAGTATTACAAACAATTTTAGGGCTGCTTGCTTTAAATAGATAGACAATAGATGGCTACATACATACATACATACATACATACAAACATACGTACCTCAATAGAGATATAGTTGCAAACATAAATACATAGATAGATAGAGTTACAGATGTATTTTAGTTATTATGCTACTTTTTTCTTTGCCTTTGCTTCCTATGTTATGTTAGTCAGGTCTCCAGGACTTAGGAGTGCATTTACAATCCCTTCCCTTGTCCATTTTGACGTGTTCTAGACAATGTGAGAATCCTTTTGTGTGTGGATCACTTCCAAGTCATGCACTACCCTCTCAATAAATGTGTTTGTGTATGTCTTTGCCTTACTGACAAGCTCTGCTGAGTGCAGTTATTTCTGCCGTCTGAGCTAACTTTACACTTGGTAGAGAAATATATTCTAGATGGAGGTTTCCACTATTAATTTAAATTACTAATTCATAACCTCCAGCTTAGTTATTGAGGTATAATCTATCAGAGATCGTATTAGAACAAAGGTTTCCAATGAAATCTAACATAAGGGATGTGAACAAATTTTCCTAATTTAGGTAAAATAACCCTGAGCCCATTCTTAGTATCCAGCCATGTCTCCTATCTATCACACTGAATCCCACACTAACTTTGACCTGACTTGGGACTTGTAAGCTTCAAATATGACCTTTTGATTGCAATGCCTCTAATTCAGGACGTGTGGTTATTTTAGCCAAGAGTAAAGAAAACCCAATTTAACTCACTAAAAATGACGAAGATTAAAACCTAATGAAATGGAAACTGGGATATGAGTGGCTCCAGACTTGGCTATTTTAAGAGTCTATGTGCCCAGGTGATTTCTTTTCTCCGTTTTACACACAGGCAAACCCAAAACGTCAGCTTCATCTCCCGTTGACTCTCATCATCTCGTTCTTCATCAGCTTGCTTAGAATGTTGACTTCCAGCTGCATCCATGTTGCCACAAAAGACATGATTTTATTCTTTTTCTGTGAATGCATAGTGTTCCATGGTATACATGTACCATATTTTCTTGATCAAATTCACCATGAATGGACACATAGGTTGGATTTATGTCTTAGGTATTAAGAGTAGCATAGCAATGAACATGTAAGTGGGTGTATTTTTTGGTAGACTGATTTATTTTCTTTTGTGTATATACCCACATATGAGATGGCCGGGCCAAGTGGCAGCTCTGCTTCAAATACTTTTCAAATCTCCAGACTGCTTTCCACAGTGCTTGGACTAATTCACATTCCACCCAACACTGTACAAGTGTTTCCTGTTCTCCGCAGCCTCGCTCCAGACTGCTTTCCACAGTGCTTGGGCTAATTCACATTCCACCCAACACTGTACAAGTGTTTCCTGTTCTCCGCAGCCTCACTCCAGACTGCTTTCCACAGTGCTTGGGCTAATTCACATTCCACCCAACACTGTACAAGTGTTTCCTGTTCTCTGCAGCCTCTCTCCAGACTGCTTTCCAAGATTCCTCTCCTCCGCTTTGACACTTTGGTATATCCATGTGTGTCCTCTCTGGTTCAGCCAGGGACAGAGAACCAGGAAGACATCATGCATTTTCTAGAGGGAGCTGGCTTGGGGAATCAACGACCGGAGTAGAAAGTGCCTTTGTCCATGCATCACAGGCCTGAGGGCCCTGGGCAGGAGGTCAGGAAGAGAGGATGACCAGACAGCTGGGGAAACCAGGATGAACAAAGCCAGTTTCCTTCCTGGTGAGGAGGGGCATGTCGAAGCCTCGTGTCCCTGTAGGGATGAACCACACTCACCTGCCACTGCTACCTGCCAATCAGGTGACCTGCAGAGCAGCAGCTCCTGAGTCACTGATGGTGACTTCCTCCTCCTCCAAACCCTCTAGAATCTGTGCTTCTCAGAGTGGGAACCCCAGCAGGTCCCCAAGTTTTCAATGGATTCACCTAGCTACTGTCTCTCCTCAGCCCCATCCCCAGGCTCCTGCCCTGGTGCTGTGTACAGTGTCACAACAGTGGTGACAGTAACAGCTGGTGCCTGCACTTTCCAGGCCAAGAAGTTTGAAAGAAGCAAGTCACAGGGTCAGCCGGGATATGGGGTAATCACACAAATTTCCTTCTTAGGGGAAGTGCTGGGAAACATCCTTGAGTCCTCCTCAGCTCACTTGTGGCTGCTGCTGTTCATCCCAGTGTGGGGGACACATGAGCCCTCCCCATGCCCAGGATGGAGCTGTTTCAATCACAGCAGGATGGGAATGTGTCTTCTCTATGGGGGCTTTCGAAGCACAGCTCTCCTGTTCCTGAGATTTGAGATTTATAAAGACAAGTCCCACAGAGTGGACCTGCACAAATAAGACAGTACAGGATCCCCAGGAGAGACATCCCATATGAGAAGGGACAGGCAGGTCCCATCACTGACGCTGGTCCTCAGAAACCCTGACCAGCTACTGACCTTCCCAGGTCCCCTGTTCCTGATCAGTTCCTGTGTCTGCTCCTGAGAAGATCCCCATCAACAGTCCCCAGGGTTCTGCCCCCTTCCTTGGTGTGCCTCTGGGAGTGGGGCTGGCTGGGCTGTGGGTCTGCTGTGACTTTCCCCACAGGTCAGCGGCTCATTGCAGGCTGCACCGACTCAGTGGGGCTGGGCTGTGTCTGACTCTCCCAGTGGGAGCCTGAATGCTTCTCAGAGGCATTTGCAGGATCCCAGGTCCTGGGAGAACAGGGAAGCAACAGTGTGTGCAGGGCCCCATCTCCAGGTGTAAGGTGTTTGCTGTTGCTCTACTTGACAAGGGCATATCCCCAGGCCTGGGGCACTGTGGGTGCACAACCAATGTGCTAGACACAGGGAGTAAGGCACAGTTCCCTCCCATTACTGTGGGGAATCTAGGCACTGTGTGTGTGTGTGTGTGTGTGTGTGTGTGTGTGTGTGTGTGTGTAGATTAGGAGTTGTGGAGTGGGCAGGTTTAGAAATTATCTGATGAGATGTTCATCCACAGGAACCGACAAGAGATTAGGTGTTCTCCCAAAGCCCCTAGGAGCTCCTGCACTCACTGTGAGTGTGGACTGATCCAGTGCTTCCGGAGCTCCACGGAAGGGGCTCCCTGGTGGTTTCATAGAATCCTTGCTTGGGGTGTTTCTGCAGAGTTCACTGGCTTTCCTACGGCCAATTTACTATTGTAAGAGATGGCGTCAGCAGCACATGGTGTCACGTGTCACTAAAGGAGCATTCCGAGCCAGGACACAGCCACTTCATACTGGGGGGAGGGAAATGCTTTGGGAGCCCGGACAGGAGCCTCTCTGCAGTGCAAGGGCTGGGCTGCAGGGGGCGCTCAAGGCCCACCCAGCACAGGCTCCACCCCCAGAGCAGGTGCACAGGAGGCTGCGGAGGGAGTCCCCTTAAGATCTGTGTCATTCTTCTAAAAAAATCTAAAATAAGTATTTGACAAAAACTGCTGAAGAGTCCATAAATATCCTATTCAATTGCAAGAATTTATCAATTTATACTGGAGATTCCTAACCCTGCTAGATATCTTAATAGTAAGCATCTGGAGGTCAATTAAGCTTTTATTTTATATAAATAAGTGCAACTTTTGGAGAAACACACTCATCCCCCAAATAACACATTCATGTATTAAAGCCTAGAAATACTTTAAATTATCTCTGAGCTATTCAAGTGTGGGTTCCCAGTGAAGTCCTGTTCTAGGGAAAATTGTTCTCCAGTGGGAGAAGCTCTGTCAACATACAGCTTAGGGATATGGCAGGGCACACATGGCCTCTAAGGGGATTATAGCTTGAACCCTTAGCATCCTCCTGTTGGGTAATCCATGTGTCATCTCTCCACTCTTTCTCATGCTGTGTTAGGTATGAAATAGCATCGCTCATGAATATGCAAATAACTGAGATGACTATAGATATCTTTGTGCCCTGAGAGCATCACCCAACAACCACATCCCTCCTCAGAAGCCCCCAGAGCACAGCTCCTCACCATGGACTGGACCTGGACGATCCTCGTTTTGGTGGCAGCAGCCACAGGTAAGGGGCTGCCAAATCCCAGTGAGGAGGAAGGGATTGAGGCCAGTCAAGGGGGCTTCCATCCACTCCTGTGTCTTCTCCACAGGTGCCCATTCCCAGGTCCAGCTGGTGCAGTCTGGGGCTGAGGTGAAGAAGCCTGGGGCCTCAGTGAAGGTTTCCTGCAAGGCTTCTGGATACACCTTCACTAGCTATGCTATGCATTGGGTGCGCCAGGCCCCCGGACAAAGGCTTGAGTGGATGGGATGGATCAACACTGGCAATGGTAACACAAAGTATTCACAGAAGTTCCAGGGCAGAGTCACCATTACCAGGGACACATCCGCGAGCACAGCCTACATGGAGCTGAGCAGCCTGAGATCTGAGGACATGGCTGTGTATTACTGTGCGAGAGACACAGTGTGAAAACCCACATCCTGAGAGTGTCAGAAACCCCGGGGGGAAGCAGCTGTGCTGGCATGGAGGAAATGACAAAGATTATTAGATTGAAGACTTTCTCAGAAAATGATATTAAGTCATTAAGGAAAAGGAACAATATAAACGTGTATTTGAGAAATTTTAATTATTTGAGAGATTTTTCATACAATATTTATTCTGCAAGCAAATTTCAGGGATTGAATTAATAAAACTGATACAGAACTTCTTCTGTAGGTATCTGTGTAAACATCAATTTCTGAATCAGTGTTGTAAATATTTTGGAACAGACACACAAATCACATTTTATCTCTACTTTTATCTCTATTTTTAAAAATGCCAAAAAACTCATTTTGTGCATGTCCCATTTTGAATTCCCACCATCAATGCATGATAGTTCTTGGTTTTCCACATTCCTATTGCCATTTATCATTATGAGAATTGTGTGTTTTAACCATTCTAATAGGTGAGTAATGGTATCTAATTTTTAGTTAAATGCACACTTCCCTAATAAAAATTCACATTTAACAATTTTCATATAATTTTTGCTGAGATGCCTCTTCTCATATTTGGTTCATTTTTAACTGCATTGTTTTCTTTTGATTAGTTGTAAGTTTACTTGCATATTGATTATAAAAGTCATTTAACAAATTAAAAGAATTCATTTAACAAATATGTGACTTGGAAGTATTTTCTCCAAGTCTGTGGCTGTCTTTTACTCCCTTATCAGTATGTATTGCAGAAAAGTGTGTGTGTGTGTGTGTGTGTTTATACAAATTTAGATTTAAAAAATGTAAAATGTTATTCATCCACAGATCATGTCTTTGGTATTATATCTGAAATCTCATTATAAAATACACTAATATTAATTACTTTTTCCATGTCTCTAATCTCAGGCTATAATCAACTTATGAGCGTTTAAGCTTCACCTACTTGATTGGAGGACTATCAACCTAACATATTTGGAATACTTCTGTAAAAAGATGCGTTCCTCTTCCTATTATTTCTTTATTTGATCACTTATTAATATGTATATTGGTTTATGGATGTCTATTTCATACTCTGAAGAAGATCCATGCTACATTATTCATTTTATTTTTCAAACCACCACAGCTTTATTATGTGCTGGGAGCTCATTGAGTTTGGATCCTGCATCCTTACAGTTCACCTCATGCTTTTGTTTTTGAACACTTCCCTGTTTCCTGCTATTATAATAAATTCTAAACTCATTTTCTATATTATCTTTTTCATACATAGAATCAGCCATTTTTCTAAAGATTGCTTGCTTCTGATGTTAAAGAATAGTATTTTAAAAATTGTAATACTGGGTATGTGCATTGTTAATGTGGTATAAGTACTTGTGGGACCTCTCAACCAACTGGCCTAGTAAACTATGTATCTAACCTTCTGTAATGTGATTACATTAAAAATGAGAACACACTGGTCTCTCTACCCAATTATGCTACCACATGGACCTTTCTAGCCTTCCTTCCTTGACTGTCTATAACCACTCACTGCAAAATGAGGAACCCCATCCAACCATATGCCATTTTACTACTTAGCTGCACAATTTCAGGACACATGCATAGCAGTATCAGAAATGTAAAGCTGTACCCTTGTAGGAAACATGTTTATCTACTAGAATAGAGTGCTTATGTTCAGTTTCTTTACACTTTAAACTTACAGAGTTTCCTCATTTTCAAAGTTCCTTAGGTCAGCAACTTCATTTTCCACTTTCTTCAGTGAAGTCATTTCAATGACACTGTATAATTTGATTTATTTGAAATTCTATAAAAGCCAAAACTGTAGTCAAGTAAACAACAACATATAGAGGATAGTCCATGAGTTTAGAGACTGGGTATAAAATAAGTTAAAAAGACACTGTTTAAGAAGATTAAAATTATTTTTAGTGTTATGCAATGGTTCAGATATGACACAATTAATTTGTCTAAGCACATAGTTTTGTGATGGAAAATATAAACCTAAATATATACAATTAAAAAAAATTTAGCAGTTCATTAACCCAAGGATCAAATGCAGATTGTATAAAATTATCTCATTACTTATTTTGTGAGGGTGGAGATTTCATGAGATGTATGCAACAAAGAATGAGGTAATTTTCCTGATTTGCATATAAGATGTTGCCATTCACTAAAGACCTTTAATTTTTTAAATTGTTTTTTTTTAAAAATCAATTTTCTACGTGACCCAGGTTTTTTCCTCTTGACAAGCAAATAACCCACAGGATTATTTTCTTTCTTTGGTTGAGAAATATTTCCCCAAACTTCAGCTCAGTTCAGGCATACACTGTCCCTGAATGGGCATTTACCCTCAGATGGGTACACACACCTGTCAACATGTGGACTCTTATGTCAGACAAACGCACCTTTACTCACGTGGATTCTTCTCTCAGACAAACACACATGTCCCCACGTGGACTCTTTCCTCAGACTACCACATATGTTCTTACATTTACTCTTTCCTCAGAAAACAGACATTTCCTCATGTGGACTCTTGTCTCAGACAAGCAAACATGTCTCCATGTGAACTCAATTCAGATAAGTACACATATGTCCACATTGACTGTTTCCTTACACAAACACATATATCCAATTTTGAATTGTTCTGTGGCAAAATGATCTCAAGATAATGATAATTATAAACCCCCTCCCTGACAAGGAGTAGATCTGTATTTTTTTCATTGTAACCTAACTTTGCCTTATTGTCAAGAACAGTAGTTTGCAGCTCTAAATATACCAATTAGAGACAGGTGTCCATGTTCTCTGGAAACGTATTTTTATGTTCTTACTGGACATATTTGTTGATAATGTTTGCTATTATGAAGATACTCGAACAGTGTCCATATTAGAGAATAAAAAAGAGTAATGGGCAGATTAACTCTGTGCATCCAGACCCAGAAATCCTTTGACCTTGACTTCCCTGAAATGGAGACACAGAGGATGGATGAGCAATGCTGAGCGGTGCACCCATGACCACAAAAAGAAAGATATGGAAATGTGTCCCCTCTACTTCTCATGAAAGGTAGCTCATCCCCTGTTCCCTCAGGCCCTGGCGAGGAGCCACCCCATGTCTGTGCCCTTCCTCAGTGTCCACACCGTGGGGTCTGCATTGATCTGGATTCCCTTCTCATCCCCATCAATATTAGTGTCCTTTGTAAATCAGGTCCAGCTGTGGCTTCTCCTCATGGGGCTGTTCTCAGTCTGTTTTCTGTGTTCACGGAAGTCCTGTGTGAAGTTTACTGATGGAGTCAGAGGGGGAAAAATTTTACAGCCCAGCGGTTGAGACTCTCCTGCAAAGCCTCTGGTTTCACCTTTACTGGTTACAGCATGAGCTTGGTCCAGCACGCTTCACAACAGGGATAGGTGTGGGTGCCAACAGTGAGTGATCAAGTATGAATTCTCAGGGTGACTCTCCATGAGTACAAATAAATTAACAATCTCAAGCAACACCCTTTTAAGTGCAGTCTGCCTTACAATGACCAATCTGAAAGCCAAGGACAAGGTCATGTATTACTGTGAGTGACACAGTGAGGGAAACCCTGTGTGAGCCCAGACACAAAGCTCACCTCAGGGAGACAGGACGGGACTATGTGGTAGTTGCTGCTCAGAACCACCAGGGGGCACTCAGGACCATCAGGGAGGGTGCACAGAACCACCAGGAGGGGCTCAGGACACCAGGGGGCGCTCAGAACCACCAGGGGGGCACTCAGAACCATCAGGGAGGGTGCACAGAACCACCAGGAGGGGCTCAGGACACCAGGGGGTGCTCAGAACACTAGGAGGTTCTATGAATCACTAGGGGGCGCTCAGGACTCAAGGGAGCACTCAGAACCACCAGGGATAGCTCAGGACACCAGGGGGCACTCGGAACCGCCAGGGGGCACTCAGGACCATCAGGGAGGGTGCACAGAACCACCAGGAGGGGCTCAGGACACCAGGGGGTGCTCAGAACACTAGGAGGTTCTATGAATCACTAGGGGGCGCTTAGGACTCAAGGGAGCACTCAGAACCACCAGGGATAGCTCAGGACACCAGGGGGCACTCGGAACCGCCAGGGGGCACTCAGGACCATCAGGGAGGGTGCACAGAACCACTAGGAGGGGCTCAGGACACCAGGGGGTGCTCAGAACACTAGGAGGTTCTATGAATCACTAGGGGGCGCTTAGGACTCGAGGGAGCACTCAGAACCACCAGGGATAGCTCAGGACACCAGGGGGCACTCGGAACCGCCAGGGGGCACTCAGGACCATCAGGGAGGGTGCACAGAACCACCAGGAGGGGCTCAGGACACCAGGGGGTGCTCAGAACACTAGGAGGTTCTATGAATCACTAGGGGGCGCTCAGGACTCAAGGGAGCACTCAGAACCACCAGGGATAGCTCAGGACACCAGGGGGCACTCGGAACCGCCAGGGGGCACTCAGGACCATCAGGGAGGGTGCACAGAACCACCAGGAGGAGCTCAGGACACCAGGGGGTGCTCAGAACCACTAGCTGGTGCTGAGGACACCACGGGGCGCTCAGGACCACAAGGGGGCCCTCAGGACACCAGAGGGTGCTCAGAACCACCAGGAGGCGCTCAGGACACCAGGGGGCGCTCAGAACACTAGGAGGTTCTATGAATCACTAGGGGGCGCTCAGGACACAAGGGAGCACTCAGAACCACCAGGGATAGCTCAGGACACCAGGGGGCACTTGGAACCGCCAGGGGGCGCTCAGGACACTAGGGAGCACTCAGAACCGCCAGGGGGCGCTCAGGACACTAGGGGGCGCTCAGAACCGCCAGAGGGCGCTCAGGACACTAGGGGGCGCTCAGAACCACCAGGGGGTGCTCAGGAAACCAGAGGATGCTCAGGAATCACCAGCGGGTGCTCAGAAAACATCAGGAGGTGCTCAGGACACCAGGGGGCACTCAGAACTGCCAGGGGGCGCTCAGAAGAAGCAGGGGGTGCTCAGAACACCAGAGGGTGCTCAGAAGCACCAGGGGGCGCTCAGGACACCAACGGGCACTCATGAGACTGTGGCGAGGGGGTGCTGAGAACCACAGGATGTGACCAAAACACCAAGGGGCACTCAGAACTGCCAGGGGGTGCTCAGGACACCAGAGGATTCTCAGAACCACCAGGGGATGCTCAGGAACCACCAGGGGGCGCTCACAACACCAGCGGGCAGTCAGAACCACCGGGGCATGCTCAGAACCACCAGGGGGCGCTCAGGACACCAGGGGCGCTCAGGAACCACCAGGGGACGCTCAGGACACTAGTAGGGTCTCAGAACCACCAGGGGATGCTCAGGACACCAAGGGTCGCTCAGGAAACCAGAGGGTGCCCAGGAAACCAGGGGAGGTTCAGGAACCACCAGGGGGCACTGAGGACACCAAGGGGTGCTCAGAACCACCAGGGGGCGCTCAGGAACCACAAGGGGACACTCAGGACACTAGTAGGCACTGAGGAACCACCAGGGGGCGCTCAGGACACCAGAGGTCGCTCAGAAAACCAGGGGGTGCTCAGGACATCAGGGGGGCACTCAGAACACCAAGGGGATTCAGGACACGAGAGGATGCTCAGAACAACCAGGGGGCATTCAGATCCACCAGGGCCCACTCAGAACCTCCAGGGGTCGCTCAGATCCACCAGAGGGCGCTCAGAACCACCAGTGGGTGTTCAGGACAGCAAGAATGGCTCAGGACACCAGGGGGCACTCAGGACCTCCAAGGGGCTCTTTGGAGGCAGTTCCATATCAGGTACCTGGGGAGGATGAGGTTTCCTTTTCCACCTTGGTGATTCCTGACCTGGTCAAGCAAAAGTCTTCCCCAGGATCTCTTACGATGTCTTCCTTGTAACTCATGGTTTCTTTCACCTATAAAACATTAACTTAGAACAGGGGTTCAATTCAACTTTTAACTCTGCCTATTTTCAGAGTTATACTAGCAATGATATATCTCAGTATAATTTTTTTTAATTGTGTATATTCAATCCAAAGTCTGGCTCTATGCACAATTTTTTTGTTTTCTGTGCTGTCAGACACACTATTGTAAATGCTTTTCTAACAACTCAGCATATGCGTGGGGTCCAGTTTCTTTTCCTTTCATCGGCTGTTTGTGCAGATGAAACACCGCTTTAAGGGCTCCTGTCCTCCACTTTGGCCCCTGGTGTTCTGCTTCTCAAACTTTCTCCATCTTCTCTTTTTCTGTCAAAATATTTTATCTTTCTCAGTCTCCATGCAGGAAACAGGAAGTCCTTTTACTTCCTGTCCTCCATGTCTGGTAAATCAGTTCACTTCTTTTCATGATCACTGAAACCAACCAAGTTTAGGAGAGTAACAGTTCTCCTTAGAATACGCTCTACCTGCAGACCCTCTGCCCTCATCACACTCTTCTAGGGTCCTGCAGACATAACCCCCACCCATTCCTCTTTTTCCCTAAGTACCACAGACTAGGCTCTGCAACTTATGCTACCCTCTGTGTGCTCAGCCCAGGGGCTCAGTAGTGCTTTCATGAAGTCCAAATCCCTAATGTGTTTGCCCACTCTCAGACCACCCTCCAGCAAGCTGCCATTGTGATTGAATCCTGCAAAGCATGGGCTGCTTTCAGTTTCCTATTGCTGGATGTTCTTTATTATAAGGGCATATTGGCAAATAACGACTAGAGTTTGTATTGAAAATTAACGCCAAAAAGTTTTTAAAAAAATTTTTCAAATAGAAAAGTTCTATCCTGCCTAGTTTAAAAAAATACAATGTTACTTTAATCAATGATTTAATAAAAATTTAAGTGATGTTGGTCTTATTAGTTATTCAATTTATTAATAACTGACTGATATTTAAAAAGTAAATACTGGCTGGGCACAGTGGCTCACGCCTGTAATCTCAGCACTTTGGGAGGGTGAGGTGGGTGGATCACCTGAGGTCGGGAATTCGAGACCAGCCTGACCAACATGGAGAAACCCCCTCTCTACTAAAAATACAAAATTAGCTGGGCGTGGTGGGGAAGCTGAGGCAGGAGAATCGCTTGAACCTGGGAGGTGGAGGTTGCGGTGAGCTGAGAACACGCCATTGCACTCCAGCCTGGGTGACAAGAGCAAAACTCTGTCTCAGAAAAAAAAAAAAAAGTAAATACCATTGTACACTTAAGTAATATATTTGGCAAGAATGGCATTTACATTCATTCAAAAATGAAACTGCAAATACGAGTTACATTCAATTAAATAATTAAAATAATATAGAAAAAAATGGGTGTGTTGTTTTGGTGTTTAATATACATTCATTTTTGCATGGACGGGTATACGTGTCATTGCTGGGCTGTTGTGTATGTGTGTGCGTGTGTGTGTGTGTCTGTGTGTACAACTATGAAGTTTAAAATATATTATTAAATTACATAGTTATATTAATCCAAATTTATCATGTTAAAATATTAAGAAAAAAACACCAGTAGAGAAATTACAGAGAACATTAGCAATGCCTACAGCATTTACAGGAGTCACATTAATAGCAAACAAACTAGTTCAAATGTTTAGATATGACACATGCAGTAGAAAACGTTCACATGGTATTAACACAAAAATGGTGCACAATTGAGGAAATTGTAATACGTTCATGATATTGGCTACATAAATGCTTATGATAGTAATGCTTTCCATCCATCAAATGCTTATGATAATGCTTTTCATCCATCATATTATAGATGATAAAATAACTCTATAAACGCTTCCATCACTAGCGTTTAATATGAGATGCCTCACATCTTTTACTGAAATAAATAAACATCTGTCCACCACTTTGATGATCATTTCAGGATTACCCTCTAAAAGAATTATCCACAATAATGTTAGTAACAATATTATTTTCAGAAGCCTATTTTATAAGGTCTTTGAACTATTATTATGATTGTTACTTTATATTTTACACACTTTTTATTTGGAATAATTATAGATTATCAGAACAATTGTAAGGAAAATACAGTGTGTTCACATCCATCTCCAAGTTTTCACTAAAGTTAATATGTCAAAAAAAACATGGGACATGGGACTAATATATTTACATTGATAAGTTTCTGTTTATTCAGCTCTGGGATTTATTTGAATTTTGCCAATTTTTAACAGTTTCCTTTTTTCCTTTTTCTTTTCTTTTTGAGATAAGGTCTCACTTTCCTCTTGCTTTTTGTTTGTTTCTTTGTTCAACCCAGGTAACCACATCAAATTCAATCACCATGTTCCTCTCATATCTTCTGGTTAATCACAGTTCGGGTTCCTGCTGTCTTCCCATTGAATATTCTATAAATGAAACTAGTCAAATAAGTTGATTCTGGTCACTTATATATTTACCTATTTTATCACGTTTGTTTTGTCAGTCACAGTAAGTGTCGAATTCGCTGTTATAGATGTTAGCCTATTTTCTATCCCAGATCCATTGGTTAAATCTTTGGTGATGCCTTTTAGAAAACTGATCCCTTTACCCTATGTAATATGCCCCTTGATTCCTGAAAGTCTTATGTCTACCTTGTCTGAATTTAACATAGCTAAGCACGCTTTCTTTTCATTCATATTTTCATGGTCCATGTTTTCCTGTATTTAACTTTTCTACGTAGAGCAAATTTCTGTACAGAGCTAGTAGTTGGGTCTTGCTTTTCAAATCAACTATAATAAATTCTATTTTAAAACTGGTATTACTATTTTTCTGTTAATTTCTGTTTTAATTTGGCATTTTATGATCATGTTTATTTCTCTATTAACTTATTGTTTAGTTCATCTTTTATGAATATTGTATTGGCCCTAAGATATACAATAAGAATTGTGTATAATCAGATTCTAATTCAAATAATGTAAAACCTCTTCATAGGTTGTAGAGCTATTATAACTTATTCTTCTAAACCCTCTTTCTCATCCGTTGTCTTAGTTTATTCTCAGTTTGCACTTATATGTGCTATAAAATATAATACGTGCATTTTTATCATTACATAGACATATATTAGAACAATTATAAAAACTACATTTCAACTTCATTTTTTCATTCTTGACCACGTTTTTCATTTGGATAGATTCATGTTTCGGATGTATATCATATGGCTACTCACCCTGGCGGAAAATTTGCCAAAGCACCTACTGAAGGATGAATGCAGTGGCAATAAATTTTCTCAGAATCGATTTGTCTTACAGGGTATTCATTTGACTTTCACTTTAAATGAAATTTTTAATATATATAGAATTCCAGTTTGACTTTAATTTGTAATTTATTTTCTTATACTCATGTATTCATTATTTTCTTCCTGAAGATGGTCACACATTCCATTCTGCTGGGCCTTCATTATAGATATTTGTGTGTATCTATTCAGGGCTATATTTGCAATTTATGGATGCCACAATTATCAGAGTTGAAGTCAGCTTCTGCTGTCCACAGAGATTTCAAGTTCCTCCCATGATACTTGCTTTTGTGTCCCTGTTTGATCCTGGGTCTTTATATTTAGTTTTCCCCAGGGAGGCTGTCTGTTTCAGCTGTGGAAAGTGCACCCTACTGACAGTTTAAATTGATGACTGTGTGGTGAAGGACACACCCGCTGGACAAAGCGGGACTTCCTCCAGCCTTCTGACTGAGTCTCCTTCTTATGCAGGAGTAGTAAGCATAGTTCTGGGGAGTGGCCTTCCACATTGTCCTGTCCTTAACTCTTTCCCCAGGGCTGGAACGTCTTTTCCCAGACACAACTGTTTTTCACCAGTGTCCCCAGCTTTTTACCCACTATCCTTACCCTAAAGAGTAAGGATTTCTTTCCTGAGGAAAGAGATAGGAGGTGTTTCTGGATCAAGTTTCCTTGGTGTCCTCTGTTTCCTTTTGTTTCTGTTGACTTCACCACAGCTCATATGACACATGCTTTGGTGGATTTCCCCTGGAGGTAGTGGAGGTGCATCCAGGCATTCCACAGGAGCTGCTGTTCTTTTCCCCAGTCAACACCACAAGACACCAGATGAGGAAGTTGTCTGTGGATTTTTCAAGTTCTCTAGGAAAACCTTGCAAGCACTAGGCCAATCTAACACCATTAGTACATGCATACTAAAAAAAAAAAGTCATTAAGTATTTCTAGGTTAGTCTGTTTCTATCTCAAATGCCATCCAGTGGCACCTGCCCTACGTACACTAGCAGGTACGTCCTGGTTCTCTCTGCAGGCTCCTATCTTCTCAGATTTCAGTTTTCTTGTTTGCTCGGTGAAATCAACTCAGATATGTTGAATGTTTTTTCTCTCTTTTATTTGTAGCTGTTCAGCTTTGTTGTTAATGAGGTCAGAATAAAATCACAGTTTTCTCATTTTTTTCACATTCCCACACTGAATAGCTGCTTTCCGTATAAAAGCCAGAAACTGAGAGAACACATTGAATATCCATTACAGGTGAATGTTAAACAATTTGAGATATGTTTGTGTACTGGAATAAAATGCTGCATTACAATCAAGTCATCACTCATTCACATAAAACATGGCCACATTCTCAAATAATGTAGGGACCTGAGTGCCCCTCCATCTACTGGCCTCTCCTGGGGCCCTAGCCTGGCCACACCTTCTTGCAGGGCAGTCTCGGACGCCCTGGGATCCCGCACCAAAATTTCTGCCCTGGCAGAACATACCTGACTGGTGGAGAGCTCCAATCAGGCAGCCCTCATGTGCACACACCAGCTTACACACTCCCTCTGAATACTGTAGGTTCACCCAGGCCCACGTAACTTCCCACATCACTTTGCAGGCACATGTCTGTATAGGTGGGTTTTGCTTTTCTTGTCCCACCATTGCGTGGAGTGCAGTCCCCTCCCCCCACCCCAACCACCATGGCAGAGGGAGTTTTGTTGGGGAAAAAGCCAGGCCCGCTCCTGTCAGCGTCCCGCACTTGCGCTAATTCTGCACAGAGAATAGCAGATCATCTCACACATTCAGAAATCACTCCTGCTTGTGGGGCATGAATATGGCACCCGGACCTGTGCCCACAAGTGTCCCACCCCTGAGCCAACACCTCCTCCAGTGTGACCTTGAACACAGTCACCAGCAGGGCCCCACACACCCACAGACGCAATGCCTCTGCCACTGTGGCGAACACCTGCAGGGAGGCAGGCACCCAGACACCCACTAGCACTCTGCCACAGCTGCCACACCTCCAACAGCCCAGGACAGTGGATTCCTAACCTTAAGGAGCCGGAGAACCAAGTCAGGGACTAGTATAACTTCCCCCAGAGTTAGAGCACACAGTCTAGGTGTTGGGACCTGAGCACTGGCCACCTAAATTTTTCCAGAAATGAAGCCAGTTGGCTGAATCCACCTTATACCACAATCAAACCCTCAAGGTCATCCAATAGGGTAAAAGAAAATAAAAATGTATCCAAAGGTCAGCAACCTCAAAGATTGAAGGTGGATAAGCCCACAAAGATGAGAAAGAACCAGTGCAAAAGTCCTGAAAACAAAAAGGGCGCCCTCTTTCCTCCAAACAACCGCAGCACCTCTTCAACAGGAGTTCTGAATGGGGCTGAGATGGCTGAAATGACAGAAACAGAACTCAGAATATGGAGAGTGAAAATGTAGATGAATACAGCTATTTATGGAGAATACTATAAATGTTCCTCAAAAAATAAAGAAACAAAATCTACTGTAGAATCCAGCAGTCTCACTGCTGGCTATGTATCCAAAGGAAAAGAAATCAACATGTCAAAGAGATATCTGCACTCCATGTTCACGTTCATTGCAGCATTATTTAAAATAGTAAAGATATGGAAACATCCTAAATTCCCATGCATGGATGAATGAATAAAGAAAATGCATACAGACACAACAGAGTAATGTTCATCCTTAAATAAGAAGGAAACCCTGCCTCTGTGACAGCATGCATGAATCTAGAGGACCTTATGCCAAGTGAAACAAGCCAGGAACAGAGGAAGAGTCATTCATGATTTCACTGTGGTATATTAAAGCAGTAGACTTGCAGAGGTAGAGTAGAATGTTGGTTACCAGGGGCTAGAGGGGTGGACTGGGAAAGAGTGATGTGGGTTAAAGTGCACAACGTTCCAGTTAGACAGGAGGTATAAGTTATGCCTTTCTAATGCACAGCATGTCAACTATAGCTGATAAGGTAGTATATATTTCAAAATTACTAAAAAAATAAACATTAGAATTTCCTCACTAAGAAATGATAAATTTGTGAGGTGATGAATATAAGCGGCTTGAGTTACCCAGTTCATAATGTATACATGTATCATAACTAAACAACATATGTCATAAATATATGCAAAAATTATTTGTAATTTATAATAAAATAAGTTTCATATTTAAATAATTACATGAAGAAAATGAACAGAAACTTTCAGATTTCAAGAATATTATATATATATATATCTTAAAACAAACTTGCAATAGAATATAGAAATAAGTTTTACGACTCAATGGAAAAGAATAGAATTCAATAAAAACTGGCTAAAAGAAACAACAGCTGCATCATTATAGAAAATTCTGGAATAATCAGCCATATAAAGATTCTCATTCTCTTAGAACTAGAATTCCGTAGGACCTGTAATTCCTCCTGACCTGGGTGGGAGGCAAAAGGAAGAACAGCTAATGGTGATTCAGTGAGTTTTATACCTATGTGTACTTCTGTGCTCACTCAGCAGAAAGAAAAGAAGAAAAGAAAGAAAGAGAGAAAGAAAGAAACAAGAAGAAAGAAAGAAAGAAAGAAAGAAAGAGAAAGAAAGAAGGAAGGAAAGAAAAGAAAGAAAGAGAGAGAGGGATGGAGGGAAGGAAGGGACAGCAGAAGTCATTGTGGTGTGTGTGAAAGCACAATCCTTGGGCTCCCCCACATCCGTCTCTATTCCAGTCCCATCAACGTCCAGCAAATACATTTTCTAAGATGAAGTATTTTAAACTTTCTAAATCCTGCTAGAAAACCCCTCAGCTCTTTCAGTTTTGCTCTATCACTTGAATTATTGAATTAAATCTAGTTTTTGTGGGCCTATCAATACCATAAGCCAAAATAACACATGAAGAAATTGCATTGAGACACATGAAAACCTTCTGAAAGCTCCATAATTTCAGATCTGCATTCTTATTTCCCCGAACCTAAATCACTAAATAGAGACTCAGAACGAGTTGATCTTGTTCCTGAACGTGCACAGAGCCAAGGACATCCTGTCTGTCTGGAACAGCTCAGGTTTGTTCCTGTTTCTTCTAGAGGATATAAAATCTTGAGTTAGGGAAAAACAGCCAGGGACACCCTGGGCTTTGTTCTTCTCTCCCCTGGAGGCAGGATGTCCTTCAGAGCTTTGTCCCAGTGGGTAACACAGCTGCTGAGGTGTACAACCCAGGTGGCCTCGTTTTGGTCACTTTTGCACGGTGAGCCTGCTTTGCACCATGGCCTACAATATGCATGTGTAACTAATCTGTCTCCACCTTCAAAATGACATTATTCCACATCAAATCTAGTGCAGGTGCCTCACACAGAACATTCTCAATTACCTCCATCATTCATAAAATTGATGCCATTAATTTCAAGTATACATGCATCAGACTCATTTAACGTATTGCTATTCTCATTGTTTGAAACATAACTTTTAGATCAAATAATTAACAATAATAAAAATATAAATTTTGAAGTCAGGTAATGTGATTTCTCTAGTTGTGTTCTCTTTGCTCAGAATGGCTTGGGCTGTTCTGCATCTTTTGTTTTTCCACATATATTTTATGATTTTTTTAAAATTTCTGTGAAGAATATCATTGTTGTTTTCATAGGGATTGTACTGAGTCTGTAGATTGCTTTAAGTATTATGGACATTTTAACAATATTGAATCTTTGAATTCATAAACATGGAATATTGTTCCATCTTGTGTCCTCTTTAATTTCTTTCATCAATGTTTTATAGATTTATTGTAGTTTTTTTTACTTTGTTCATTACACATTGTATGCCTGTACCAAAACATCACATATATCCAACAAATAGAAATATATATACTATTATGTGCTTATAACAATTAAAATTATGTATGTATATTGAATCTATTCAAAATCAGAAACTATTTCTTTTTACTATTTGTAAGGTCTTGTCTCTAGGCTATAAAAAGAATTTGTAAAACTCAACAGAAAGCATAATATAAACAGAATTCTAAAATGAGTGAAAATCTGAACAAACACCTCACCAAGAAAAAATGTTATCTGAAAATAAGAATATAGAAAATTGTTCAGTATCAACTGTCATAAACTGATACTCATATTTACCAAATACAAAAGTAAACATGATGTATTTCAACAGAATTGATTCTCAAATATTTGTATACTCACACAGTGGAATACTATTCAGTCGTAAAAACTATGGGTTATTAATTCAGAAGACAACATTTTAACATTTTTTCTAAGTGAAGGAAGATGGACAAAAGAGACTAAGTATTGTACAATTCCATTCATGAGACCTGCTAAATACAGTAAAATTAAAACGATTTAAAAAACAGGTTTGTGATAGGCAGGGCTTTTGGGGAAAGACAAGAGACTGACTTGGCAAAGCTCAGGGGATATTTTTAGGGTAAAACAAACTGTGTGCCATTGTGATATGCCTAATTTCTTATTATATTTGTTCAGAGTTAATAGTGTACGTTTCAACCAACTCGGTGATTTTATATTTTCTATTTGCTGATAGAGACATGTTCATTTTTGTCAATCACTTTGCTAGATGTGGCTGAGAGGCTGTTGAAATGAACGCTGAGCAAATGTATTCACCAAATCTACAAGAGCAAATTATTTGCCAATTGCTGATTGAGTGGGGTCTATAATGTATTTGAGATTGGGCATGGGGACGTTATTGTGTGAGATCATGATGTTTAGACCATGACACTCTCTGGTGAGGGATCACTCATTCATGGCACATTTAATGAAAGGCAGGTAGGAAGAGCAGAAGGGGATGAGTCACACTCCTGACCACAGCCACAGGTTATTGAAGGCAGAACTGATGTAATCCCCTCAGGTAGACCAATGCCCCTCAAAGGTGACTTTATCCTAGAGTTAACACACATCCTGGGACACCAGAGACAACTCCTTCTCTCCCCTTTCTCTGCACTTCAGCTGGAAGCAACTGTCTCACCGAACACCTTGTGTTAAGGAATGAGAGTTCCTGTCCCAGGTGTGAGGGCCCAGGTGCATCCACTTGATCCAGCATAAGAGCAAGAACAGCCTTCCAGAAAATGACATCGCCTGAGGTATAACCAGCTCTCACCTGCTGCAGCTTCCTCTGAATAAAAAGGAAACTGTTGAAACTTCCTCATAAGTGTCCTGCTGTGCCATTCCCTTTGTCCCCACATGTTCAGTTGTGTCTGTCCAGATGCCACTTTTGTGTAGGGAGATTAGGGTTCTGCTTCCAGTACCAGAACACACATGACCTCTTAGGGGACTTCAGGGTTTTGCTGACATATGTGATGACCTTAAAAGTCATTAGCTCCATTTCTACACCAAAAAACATCTGAACCAGAGGGGCACGTAGGCTCAGGCCTGTAATCCCAGCACTTTGGGAAGCCAAGGCAGAGGAATCACTTGAGGTCAGGAATTTGAGACCAGCCTGGTGAACATGGTGAAACCCCGTCTCTACTAAAAAATATATACAAAAATTAGCCAGGCGTGGTGGCACTAGCCTGTAATCCCAGCTACTTGAAAGGCTGAGGCAGGAGAATTGCTTGAACCCAGGAGGTGGAGATTGAAGTGAGCTGAGATCGCACCACTTCACTCCAGCCTGGGCGACAGAGTGAGGCTCCATCTCAAAAAAAAAAATTATATATATATATATAAAATACATATATTTTATATATTATATATATTTTATATATATATAAAATACATATATAATATATTATATATTTTTATATATAATACATATATTATATATTATATATATTTTATGTATAATACGTATATTTATATATTATATATACATATTTTTATATATTATATATAATATATATTTATATATTATATATAATATGTATATTTATATATATTATACATATATGTTTATATATATATCTCCAAACCATCTAAATATCAAGTATTTTTTAATCCATCTAAGAGCTGAAATTGCTGAAAAAACTACCCCCTCCAAAAGCCGTAGAGAGAGGCACATCCACAATCACAGCAGAGACTTGCTGACTTGGAAGAGAAGCTCCTGGAGACACACTGGTGAGAACATTTACCTGGTGATTATGCTGAATGTCCGGAGGACAAGTGTGGACTAGGCAGAGGGTGAGCGCTCCTAGAGGCTGTACACCCCACACTTGTGTGGACTTGCCCTCCAGGGCCTTCAGGTTCTCAGGGAAGCAATTAAAATAGATTCCCTATAGCCATGAACTGGGGAGGAGTAATCACAGAGAAAAGATGCACAAAAAGACTTTTCTAGAAAGCTCATCCAAGGGAAAGTATTCTCCAAAATCTTAGTTTATGTGGGGGAAGGAAATACTTCCATATTACAGACCCCTCCTCCTCAGCCTTCCTCTATCATGCAAATGATAAAATTAGCCAAGAAGAGTCCGATTCAAGGCGGTAGCCCTGGGTGCAGCATCTGCGGAAGGGAGGAAAGAGAGAAAATCAGCTGTATCACTGGAGATTCCTTGTGAAGGTCACTGCTCAGGAGAAGAGGGCAACCAAACCAGGGAGAGTCAACTGTAAGACCATACCATGCTCCCCTGCCCCACACATTACCTCCTCAACAGCATCATTAATGTGGATTAAAGAGGGCAGTGTGATTGCTTTAGATCTGTTTGAGAAAGAAAGTCACATACTGAGGCCTAGGGTCAGGGTCGGCCGCACTTCCCGTGAGTAAGATACTACGAAGAAGGAAAAATTAGGGGTCCATAACTGTGAAAATCAGCCACAGTGTGTGTGAGTATGTTTGTGTTTGTGTTTCTGTGTGTTTGAGTAGGAGTTATTGGAACAGTGGACGTGGAGTGAGCTTTAATCCACATCCATCTGCAGCTTCAGGTATTCTCAGATGCAGTATTCATCCGCAAGAGCCGAAATGATAAAAGAGCCACCTCCAACCCCCCCAGAGGTTTAGCCTCCCTTTGTTTCCAGTGATCCAGTGCATCTAGACCTCCAGGAAGTGGACTCCCTGGTGATTTTAGCGATTCTTCTCTTGGAGCCACCCTGAAGAGGACATTGGGTTTCCAAAGGCCCATTCACTATTTCAAGAGGTGGCGTCATCCGCTCATGTTGTCACTGAAGGAGCATTCTGAGCCAGGGCACAGTCACTTCCTAGTGAGCTACAGAGGCTGAGAGAAAAATGCTCTGTGAGACCCAACGGGAAGCTCCCTGCAGTGCAAGGTCTGGGTGGCAGGGAGCGCTCGGGCCTCGCCCAGCACAGGCTGCAGCCCTGGAGCAGGTGCAAGGGAGGCTGGGGAGGGGTTCCTCCCAGGGGCTGATGTCTTCCTTTTCTCGGACAAACATGCTTTAATAAGTTAAACAAGACTTTAGTAAAGACTATTGATGTGTCTTTGTGTCTTTCAGGATACAGTTCTATTTGTAGGATTTATCTAACCTAACAAGTCAATGAGAATCACATGTAAAAGGAGAAATTTCTAGGATTTTCAGATATCTTAATAGGTAGGAGATGGAGAAAAGGGATAGTTTTATTAATTCAGTGCTTGCCAATCTTAGCAGAGACAGTAGTAAGACATGCAGAAAGCAAAGCCCAGAAAAGTATGAAGGTGTCAAAGTGCCATTTAAGTATGGGTTCACTTGGAGGACCATGTTCTGTGGGAACTTGTTTTCAGCAGAGACAATCTATTTTAGCAGAGTTCTGGGCATACAAGGGGACATACATCATTAAACAAGGATTAGGACAGGGCTTCAGCGTCCCACTGTTGCATGGCCCATAAATTATGTGTGTTCTCTTTCTCATCTTGGATCAAGTCTAGAGCTATGAAATAGTATCCCTCATGAATATGCAAATAACTTGAGATGTACTGAATTAAATACAGATCTGTCCTGTGCCCTGAGAGCATCACCCAGCAACCACATCTGTCCTCTAGAGAATCCCCTGAGAGCTCCGCTCCTCACCATGGACTGGACCTGGAGGATCCTCTTCTTGGTGGTGGCAGCCACAGGTAAGAGTCTCCCTAGTCCCAGTGATGAGAAAGAGATTGAGTCCAGTCCAGGGAGATCTCATCCACTTCTGTGTCCTCTCCACAGGAGCCCACTCCCAGGTGCAGCTGGTGCAGTCTGGGGCTGAGGTGAAGAAGCTTGGGGCCTCAGTGAAGGTCTCCTGCAAGGCGTCTGGATACACCTTCACCGACTACTTTATACACTGGGTGCAACAGGCCCCTGGACAAGGGCTTGAGTGGATGGGATGGATCAACCCTAACAGTGGTGGCACAAACTACGCACAGAAGTTTCAGAGCAGGGTCACCATGACCAGAAACACGTCCATCAGCACAGCCTACATGGAGCTGAGCAGGCTGAGATCTGACGACACGGCCGTGTATTCCTGTGCGAGAGACACAGTGTGAAAACCCACATCCTGAGAGTGTCAGAAACCCCAGGGGGGAGGCAGCTGTGCTGGGGCTGAGAAATGAAAGGGATTATTATTTTTAATGT
Organism: Pan paniscus; assembly: GCF_029289425.2. Classification (NCBI taxonomy): domain Eukaryota; kingdom Metazoa; phylum Chordata; class Mammalia; order Primates; family Hominidae; genus Pan; species Pan paniscus. The sequence continues at coordinate 107,205,626 of NC_073264.2, read as the reverse complement.
TGTTTACAATATGTCATTAATAAATTGAAAAAAAGTAACAATAGAAGTATATACTCTAATTATATGGGAACTTTGTTTTTTCAGTTTTTTCGTTTTTTTTTTTTTTTTTTTTTTTTTTTTTTGGTTTCTTTGTGACAGAGTCTCACTCTGCCACCCAGGCTGGAGTGTAACGGCACAATCTCAGCTCGCTACAACCTCCACCTCCCAGGTTCAAGCAATTCTCCTGCCTTGGCCTCCAGAGTAGTTGGGATTACAGGCACCCACCACCATGCCCAGCGAAGTTTTGTATTTTTAGTAGAGACAGGGTTTCACCATGTTAGCTAGGCTGGTCTCGAACTGCTGACCTCAGGTGATCCACCCTCCTCAGCCTCCCAAAGTCCTGGGATTACAGGCGTGAGCCACTGCGCCTGGCCCAATTATATGGGAATTGTTTATATAATTATCACCCTATAAGCAAAATTCATGGAGGAGGAAAAGCTCTACTGAAGAAAGCTGATACTACCATTCCCATGAAAGTATCTGTGTAGAAGTAAGTATTAAAATCAGTTGAATAGGCGAGGCATGGTGGCTCACGCCTATAATCCCAGCACTTTGGGAGACCGAGGCAGGTGGATCACAAGGTAAGGAGTTCAAGATCAGCCTGGCCAAGATGGTGAAACCCCTTCTCTACTAAAAATACAAAGAATTAGCTGGGCGTGATGGTGGGTGCCTGTAATCGCAGCTATTCGGGAGGCTGAGGCAGAGAATTGCTTGAACCTGGGAGGCGAAGGTTGCAGTGAGCCGAGATCACGCCACTGCACTCCAGCCTGGGCGACAGAGCAAAACTCCATCTCAAAACAAAACAAAACAAAACAAAACAAAACAAAACAAAAAAACAGTTGAATAAAGTACCTTAGAGTCATCTGTTCAATTAATGTTTAACTCCAAAGAAATACTGAAAATATTTTCCAAAAAGGAAGTGCCATTTTACGTTCCTACCAACAGTGAATAAGACTTTCTTTTCTGGAGCCTTGTCAGTATTCACCAATGCTTTGCTGTGCAGCCATTGTAATATTATAGTAAATGAGTAGCAGTATTTAATGGTTGTTTTAAATATACATATTCCTAATACAAAGTCTTGATGAACACTTTTTTATACATTGTTTTATGAGGTGTGTGTTCAGATCTATGTATGCCAGAAATGCCTGGCAGCGTTAATTTAAGCACACTGTGAGAATGACCCTATAGTTTATGAAGAATGTATGTTCAGAGCTCTGAGCTAAGAAATCCAGGAGCTGTCAACCCAGAAGTTTATTCCTTGTCTGTGAAGGACGTCAGAATCCCTGGCCTATCCCTTGGAACACGGGATGTCCGGGTGATTGAGGCTCTTTGTTAAATCTGGAGGTTGCTAGGTAGAGGGTGCTAAGTGAAAATCATAATATAAACTACACGTGTTTTACAAATGGTAGTGGTTTTCCTGTCCAACACACTCTACCTGGGCCACATTGTATGCAAGTCCTCAATACACCCTACGTCTTGTTCATGGGCTCCAGGTCTCCTCTTCAGCCTTTTGGACATGGTGCCATGCCTATTACAGTCAATAGGGGTTTAGCATGAAAATTGGTAGGCCCAGAACGAGGTCAAAGAAAATCCTGCAAGCTCTTAGACAACAGCGTCAAGGAAGGGGAGACCTGTGGGGAAATCCCAGGCAGGCCATGCACATCTCTGTGGGCCCAACAGCTGCAATCCTTGATGGATGGGGCCCACTGCATGTGTACAGGGATGCCTCCAAAATGCCAAAAGTTCTGGAGGACGTGTTGCCTGAGGTGGATGTGACAATGTGACAAAGTGACGGTCAGATGCCTGAGCTGTCGCAGCTGTTGGCCACTCCTGACTGCACTCTGAGCAACCACTGAGGCAGAGCTCACTGCACAGGCTAGGGTGTGTCAGCCATGAGAACAGCTGTAACTGTAATGAGATGCCGCCTGTAGGGATAGGATAGCAAATTGGAGACCACTGTTTATTTGGTAGGCCATTTAAAGTGTTGCTGACTGCCACACCAATGCGTTAGGACTACTATGACTATGTCATCTTGGGAGCCTAAGTCCTGGCGTCCGATGTAGAGCTCCAGTGGGAAGGAGATGAAGGTTAGGATGAGTCCATAAAGGTTCTTGCTCTGCAGCCCCTACTTTGCTGTCTCACTTGATGAACAGAGGATAAGGGGTCAATGCAGACAAAGTCCAGGGTCCAGGCTTATCAGTCAAATACTTGGTGTAATCTGGTTACATAAGACTATAGCTATTCCATATTTCATCATAGATAAGATAAGATGCAGGTCTACTCATGTCCCACCACACCAAAGCAGTTGGAAATCTTCCAAGGCCTCCTGGGACATTGGCGATCCTTTATTCCCCATTTCGGCAAACCCCTTAGGCCCCCATGGCACTTAGTCAAGAAGGTGCCCCACTGCGACTGTTCCAAAAGGGAGGATGAGGGCTTTGAAGAAGCTAAAGTCAAGTGAAATGAATACAAACCTTGGGAGTTCTAGTGCAGGGACAGCCCTGTGAATTGGATGTAGTCAGTTACCCTGAGGGGTTTAGGTGAGGACTGTGTTAAAGGCAAGGACATAAGTGTGTGTCCCTAAGACCCTGGTCTCAAAGACAGAAGGAAGCTGAAGTGAGATATACTGTTTAGGAGTAACAACTACACTACATGTCATGCCTTACAAGTGGAGGATGTGACAAAGAGGGCCACTCCACATCCGGAACAACCTTTAGCAGGCTGGCTAAAGGATGCCTTCCAGACACAAAAGCCTTGGAATGCCAAGACACAGTCTGTAGCCAAATGGTACTTGTGGTGGTCACCACCAACATAAAAGTGGGCCAACTGTGCCAGCAGAAGTTAGCCCCACAGAACCCCACCTAAGAGAAGGCAGTGCACCACAATGCGGAATTCCACCACTGTGGAATTGGGGGAGCTTAGAATTGGATTCAGACACAAGGGGAGAGAGTGAATCACAGGGTGGCTTCTCTATGGGACAGGGGGTGGAGAGTATTATACTCTCTGGACTCAAGATGAGTAAAATGACACCCATCACAAACCATCCAGCCCTATGATGGCACCTTTATGGTAAGTGGTTGCAGGCTCCAAGGGGGCCGAGTCCAATGGGGAAGATGCCCCCACAGCTCCTTCTCAATGGCAGACTATAGAAGAGTTGCAGGATATCTTCTGGGAGTCGAGATCAGGCATGCTAATTATGCTGAGAATTATTGAAGTCCCAACAATGAATTGTTTACTGCAAAATAAAAGCTACAATTATGTATTCAGTGCCTACCGAATGGCATGGTGCACTGATTTCCATGTTAAGCCCCCTGGGAGGGCAGCCAACATTTCATGTGCCCCAGGTAGTTGCTGACTTAGGAGAAAAGAAGAAACTGAGTAAGCAAGGGATGCACCCTACTGTGATGAAGAACAATGGCACCAAAGGAAGAGAGACAGCCAAGGAGCCAGTCAGGGTGGCCAGACAACAAATGTGCTCTAACTGGCAACACCTACCAGTTCTCTGGGCCCCTAGCAGCAATAGGTGGTTATGGAAGGGCCACGGAAGTCAGACAGGTTGAACTAGTGATACAACCTGGGGGACTGCCACCCAGACCCTGTGTAGTATACACAGCTTCCATCCTAGAACACATGAGAATGGATATCTTCTTAGGCATGACCCTCAAGACAACGGCCAGGGAATTCCAACTGAGAGTTAAAGTGGTGACACATGTGACCAAGCAGAAGGCAAACTGGATGCCCGTAGAGCTGCCAACCCATGGGGAGTCCCACAGCTGGAGCAACACCACCCGCCCTGGGGAGGGGAAGATGATCCAATCATGAAGATTGTTAAGGAGCTAGCCCAGGTAGGCATTAGGAGGCCACTGCACGGTTCCTACAACAGACCTGCATGGCCCATGCAGAGGCCAGTTGAGACATGGAGAATGACAGTAGATTACTGGGAGTTAAATAAGGTGGTCTCCCGGGTGAATGCAGCTGTTCCTAATATCTCCTCCAGTCTGACGAGAATAGGAGAGGTGTTAGCCATGTAGCATTTCGTTATCTTTATCAGTTTAGTCAATATCTTCTTCAGCATTTCTGTTGCCCCAGAGTCAAGATCAATTTGCATTAACCTAAAAAGAACAATGGACTTTTACTGTCTTGTTCCAGGGATATTTACACAGCCCAAATCTCACAGCCTAGTGACCTCCAACCTCAGTCGATGGGCTGACCCAAAGGGGATACATGTTTTCCACTACATTGGTATTATCATGATAACTTCTGAGTGTTTTTTCAGCTTATAAATTGCAGCCCCTGTCTTGCTGTCTCACTTGCTGAACAGAGGATGGGAGGTTAATACAGACAAAATCCAGGGTCCAGGTTTATCAGTCAAATAGTTGGTGTCATCTGGTTGGGTAAAACTAAAGTCATTCCATCTGCCATCATAGATAAGGTGCAGGCCTACCCACGTCCCACCACAACAAAGCAGCTGCAAGCTCTCAAGGCCTTCTGGAGCATCAGTGTCCTTTTATTCCTTTTACTTGACATCCCTGAAGGAGGCTGCTAGGGGAGACTGTGTCCCTCCTAAATTCATGTGCTGAAGTCCCAACCCTCGGTCCTTCAGAATGAAATCATACTTGGATTAGTGTCTTTTAAAGAGGTGAATAAGTTAAAGTGAGATTCCTGGAGTGGGGCCCTAATGCAATCTGACTGTTGTTATAAGAAGGGGAAGCAGGAGGGAGGGTGCACAGGCCCCGAGGGACGGCCATGTTACCACAGAACAGTGAGAAGGCGCCATCTGCACGCCAGGGAGTGAGACCTCAGAGGAAACCCACCCAGCTGGCAGCTTGATCTTAGGCTTTCATCCTCCATAAGTGTGAGGAAATTGGTTTTGTATTGTAAGCCATCTGATCTGTGGTATTTCGTTATAAAAGCCCTATAAAATGAATACAGTAGGTAATAGGAGAGCTTCTATACATTGAAAAATCGGATGGCCAGACAAACCTAGACACTCCTGTTCAGACCTGAGCAGGGTGATGGACCTGCTTTGGGACAGGAGAGGGGAAGAGATGAACCCAGCACACAGACACAGCTGAGCCCATTCCTCAGCAGGCCGTCCCTGGGCCGGAGCTTGCACAGGTGTGAAAGAGCCTGTCTTGGTCTTCAGGGGCTCGTGGAGCTGGACAGAGAATGGTGTAGACTCAAGAACACGTCATCGGTGTGCCCGTGTTTATGTGAATGGGATGTGTTTCTAGGGCGTGCTCATCCCCAAAGAAGAATTAATCAGGTCTCTTGGGCTAGAAAGAGGTTGTGGCATTTGTGTGTATTAATAACTGTGGTCGGACAGTAAATTATGTTAAAATGCTTATGGGAAGGCACAATGGAAAGAAACACTTTGTTACAGAAAGGGAAAAAAGGTAATTATTTAAATGAGGTGCCTTTGAAGGTCACCATGCCAAGAGGAGCCGATCACGTGATAGTGTTGGGTTTCATGTTCAGGAGATCAGGAGGGTCCATCTTCTGGCTTTTATGACACCCTAGACAGAGCTGAGAGTATAATGTATGAATGGAGGGGATGTGGAGAGAGGGGAGGCCAAATGTTTGGTGGGAATGGAGGGTCACTATTGGAGCCATTAGGAAATACACAAGCATGAATTATGCTGAAGCACAGAACAGTGTTCCTGGGGAATATTGTGTTGCTTTGGGAGCTGCTGAACATACAGGAGTTTCACTGTTCTTAGTTCTCAAATTCTCTAGACTCTCTTGACAGCCCAGTTTTAAATATTGGGAATATAGGTAAGACACATTCGTTATTAAAAATTATTAAGAGAAGATGTAGGAAGAAATTTAAAGTAATCCATTTAGGTTATGAAAATTTAGTTACGGCGAACTGTGATGTCCGTTTCTTACTTGGAATAATGGAATGTAAGTCATTAGTCATCTCAACGGTTCATTTTTCTATAACCATCAATTACAAAACTGCTGAGTAATTTCCTGAATTGCCCACCATAGAAGCTGACCTCACATTTCCTCAGTGAGAAACTGCCAGTCCCGTTGATCCAGCCTCGTTCTTCCCATCAGGGATTTTGTATCTCTGTGGACATGTGGTACAGTGCTGTATATCCATCGGCATATGGCCTTGGGAAAGGTGCCAGCCTATCCATGCGTGATGAAGCTTACTTAGGGGACGAAGCCGGCATGCTGGGTGTGCCAGTGCCGACAGCTGAAAGAATCAACTGCCTGGTGTATGCTGCTTTTATGAAATCAAGCCCAGGGCCTCTTGCATTCTTCTGTATTAGATTCTCTGGTGAAGATTTTTATTCATTTCTGCCTGAAATTGCCACATATAATTACCTAAAAGCATTACAGTAAACTGATTTGGAAGTTAACTGACTTCCTGGTGAGGTTAAAATGAGTGTCAGGTGCACAGTAAGACAGACCGGAGACATGGGTGCCTAGCAAGCTTGTGCTCACCATGGTTTGTACCTTAATTAGGGAACCTTCTGTACCTTCCTTAGATGTTCAGGCACTCCACTGAGGACCCTGACATAACATTATTTATTGACGGACCATAGCTCAAAATATAGAACTGGATATTACCAAGGAGGATATACTATTACTATTTTATCTTTATCTTAAAATACACTCTTCCAACTGAGGTGAAAATTAATCCAGATGGTAGAACTTATTGCAGTTACTACAGCATTTAGCAAATCAGAAGCCACAGAACAAACATACGGACGGACGGCAGGTCTGTTATGCGGAATCATAAACAAGTTCGTGATGATTGTAAAACCAAGGGGTGTCTCACGAAGGCTGGAAACCTCTCACAATGAAACAACACACGGAGGATCTTTGAGAAGTACTCTGACCTCCTGGCGAGCTGGCTGATACGGAGGCTGAGCTCCATGTAGAAAGCCAAAGGAATTTCTGCAGGACGTCATCATGCCAAGCACAGCCGTAACCTGGGTCCCAGCCCTTTTCACACGCTCAATGGTTAGATCTTGGGAGGGAATCAAAGAAGCCACAGTAAAATATCAAAATTTAAACCCCGATTTTGAATTTAAAAAGTGTTAAAATATGGTTGTGGCCTGCACTCAGAAAATCTGTGTCCTTCAGATGGTTTCTCAGTGGCACCAGATGGTTTCAAGTGGCTATTCGTTAAGTTTCTCAGTGAAATTACAAGACATAGAATAAATAAATTGTCACTGTCTTAAATCACCCCATGGGAAAGGAAAACTGTGTAAAGACAGCAGAGAGGAAACATTGCTCAAGGGAAAAACAATCTCCAGAAAGTGTTGTTAAAGAAACAGAGGCCCTCTTTCCAGCCAGCGCCGAGCGATGGGCACCTCTCGGGACAACTGGCACAAGCGCCGCAAAACCGGGGGCAAGAGAAAGCCCTGCCACAAGAAGCGGAAGTATGAGTTGGGGCTCCCAGCGGCCAACACCAAGACTGGCCCGCGCCACATCCACACAGTCCGTGTGCGTGTGGGGGGAGGTAACAAGAAATACTGTGCCCTGAGGCTGGACGTGGGGAATTTCTCCTGGGGCTCAGAATGCTGTGCTCGTAAAACAAGGATCATCGATGTTGTCTACAATGCATCTAATAACGAGCTGGTTCATCCCAAGACCCTGGTGAACAATTGCATCGTGCTCATCGACAGCACGCCCTACCGACAGTGGTTCGAGTCCCACTGTGCACTGCCCCTGGGCCGCAAGAAGGGAGCCAAGCTGACTCCTGAGGAAGAAGAGATTTTAAACAAAAAACAATCTAAAAAATTTCAGAAGAAATATGATGAAAGGAAAAAGAATGCCAAAATGAGCAGTCTCCTGGGGGAGCAGTTCCAGCAGGGCAAGCTTCTTGCGTGCATGGCTTCAAGGCCGGGACAGTGTGGCCAAGCAGATGGCTATGTGCTAGAGGGCAAAGAGTTGGAGTCCTATCTTAGGAAAATCAAGGCCCAGAAAGGCAAATAAATCCTTGTTTTGTCTTCACCCATGTAATAAAGGTGTTTATTGTTTTGTTCCAAAAAAAAAAAAAAAGAAAAAGAAAAAGAAACAGGCATCACACTTACTAGAAAAACATATTCTATTTCATATATTATGGGGATATGACGTGATGTTTTGACATATGTGGGCATTGTGAAATTATTAAATCAAGTAAATAAACATGTCCATCACCTCACATACTTATTTTTTATGGTATAAACGTGTAAAATCTACTCTCTTATCAGTTTTCAAGTATATAGTACATTAGTATCAAGGAAGTCACCATGCTGTGCAATAGATCTTCAAACGAATTCCTTCTGTCTAACAAAAACTCTGTACCCTTTCACCAACGTCTCAGCTTTCACATGCCCCTGACGCCAGCCCCTGGTTGGCACCATTCTACTCTCTACTTCTCTGAGTTCAACATTTTTAGATTGCATGTGTAAGTGAGATCATGGAGTAATTTTTTATACCTGGCTTATTTCACTCAACATAAAGACATTCAAACACTCAACATCACTAATCATCAGGGAAATGCAAATTAAAGCCACGATGAGATATCACCTCACACATGTTACAATGGCTTAGTCTCAGTCTGTCTTTGTGTTACTATATCCAAATACCAGAGACTGGGCAATTCCTAAAGAAAAGGAATTTATGCTTTATGGTGCTTGAGTCAGAGAAGTCTAATATCAAGGCACTGGCATCTCACAAGGGCCTTCTCACTGCCTCATCTCACAGCAGAGGTGGGTGAGCAAGAGACCATTTGTCCATGAGAGAAAGGAGATCATCTTTTATTAGAAATTCACTCCTAAAACTAACCCACTCCAATGATAGTGACAGTAATCCATTCATGAGGACAGAGCCTTCATGACTTGATCACATAATAAAGGTCCCACCTCTCAACACTGTTGCATTAAAGATTTTTTCCAGATCCTAAACTTTGGGAGACACATTTAAACCATAACATTCCATTCCTAATATCAAAATTTATGTCCTTATCACAATGCAAACTACATTCATTCCATCCCAATTGTCTCCAAAGTCTTATCCAGCATCAGTGCAAAAGTCTGAAGTCCAAAGTCTCATCTAAATCAGATATGAGTGTGACTCGAGGCACAATTTAGCCTGATATAAATTGTTTCCATCTGCGAGCCTATAAAGTCAAAACAAGTTATCTACTTTCAAATACAGTGAACAATGGGGCAGGTATGGGATAGAAATTCCCATTCCAAAGCTCAGAGATAGGCAAGCAGAAAGCGGTGCCTAGTTCAAAACCCAACAGGGAAAAAAACATTAAGTCTTATAGCTGGAAAATCATCCTCTTTGACGGCATCTTGTGCACACTGGGGAGGGAGATGGGCCCCCAAGGTCTCCGGCAGTCTTGCCTCTATGGATTTTCTGGGTTCAGTCCACTTAGCCGCTCTCACAGGTGGGACTCTCAGGCCTCTAGCTCTCCTAGGCTGACTGGAAACTCTTTGTGGTACCTCCAAACCCACATTTCTGCTTGGCATTGTGCTAAGGGCCCAGTGTGGTGACTCTGTCTCTGCAACAACTCACTGCCCGAGACCTTAGGCTGTCCTTAGGCTGCCCGAGACCTTAGGCTGTCCACGGCACTCTTTGAAATCTAGGTGGAGAAAGCCATGCCCTCGTGGTTCTTGTATTCTGCACACCTGCAGAATTAACAACACATGGATGCCATGGAAGTTGATGACTTGTACCATTAAAGTGATGGCTTGAGCCACACCTAGGTCCTCCTGAGCCACAGCATGGGCAGCCAAGGAGTGCTGTGCCTGGACACCGGGAACAGAGTCCTAAAGTGCCTGCTAGAAGTGAGGCGATAGATTTGCTTCAAATTTCTCCCACCATATAACCTCGTTCATGGCTCTGAACTTCCACCTTACAGAAGGACCTAGGGATGAGCACAATTCAGCCACGTTCTTTGCCACTTTATGGCAAGGATGGCCTTTGCTCCATTTTCCGATGAGCTATTTTTCTTTTTCTCCTGAGACCTCATCAGAACGGCCTTTATTGTCCACGGTTCTACCGACATTCTAATGGTCATCACCTAAATAATCTCTAAGAAGTTTCAGAATTTCCTCACAGCTCTCTTCTTCTGAGTCCTCAAAAGAATCACCTCTAGTGTTCTATTCAGGGCAATCTAGACTTTTTATAGTCTGATCCTCCAAATTATTCCAGTCTTTGTGCATTACTACACCCACTTCTACATTTTGGGGTATTTGTTATCGCAACAGCCCCACCTCTTGATACTGATTTCTCGTCTTAGTCCACTTTGTGGTGCAATGAGTGAATACCACACACTGGCTAATGTATAAGGAAAAGAAATTTATTTTCTCGCAGCTCTAGAGGCTGGGAAGTCAATATCAAGGTGTTAGCATCTGGCAAGAGCCTTCTTGCTATGATGCCCATGTGGAAGGCAGGAGAGCATGTGCGAAGGATGGAAAGGGGGCTAAACTCATTTTTTAATGAGGAACCCAGGCCTGTAGTAACCAATCTGCTACCACAATGAGTAACCTACTATGACGATAATGGCATTCATTGCTTCATGAGGGCAGAGCCCTCTTGGCCTAATCATTTCTTAACATTCTCACCTCTGGACATTATGGAATTTCGGATTAAGTTTCCAATACACATCCTTTCTAAACAGCAGGGGCTTTTTAATAGGTTTACCACCCAAGGCTGCAGGAGGCTCTGAAGCAGTGGCCTGAGGTTGGCTGTCCTTTGTGAGAATGGAGAGAAGTGAACTGACTCATGGAGACACAAGTAGATGAGGTAAAGGCATTCATTGCTTCATTACATGGATGGTGAGGTCGATTGAAGGCATTAACGGATTAAAGATGGTGGCAAAACCGTCTGAGGTGGAGACCACGGGGAGTCCATCAGAAATGGAGGACACGTCCCAATAAATGGTGCTTCATTTCCCTGCAAAGCAGATGAAAGCAAAGAACAAAACACAACATCATAGTGTACACTGAGCAGTGGATTGAGAGAAGAGTTTCCTAAGGCGTAACTGACAGAGTGGAGAAGACACACAAATCTTTGCATGATGCTAACATTTGGACTGTGGCTTCATTATTTCTTGTTAATATTTTACTGAAATATCGCTAGAAGGAGACTGAAAATGAAGTGTGAAAAGTTAAATGGGATTTCTGCTCTATGTCCTTTTCAGATGAGAGGAACTAGGGAATTCCAGGGAAGAAACAATAATAGCTGCTGAGCAAGGCTTTTGCAGGGCAGGACAAGGAATCCCCAAAGAGAAAACGGAAACCTCAGCTTCACTTTGCATCTGCTCCTGAGCCAGGTCCTGAGCGACCCCTGTAGGTCCTGAGTGCCCCTCCATAGGTTCTGAGCATCCCGTGGTTGCTGGGCGCCCTCTGGTGGTGTCTGAGCCCCTCTGGTGGCTTATATTATTAATATAATATAAATATAAAGTAAAAAGAAAGAAACAAACCCTCCAAGAAATATCGGACTATGTGAAAAGACCAAATCTATGTCTGATTGGTGTACCTGAAAGTGACAGGGAGAATGGAACCAAGTTGGAAAACACTCTGCAGGATATTATCCAGCAGAACTTCCCCAATCTAGCAAGACAGGCCAACATTCAAATTCAGGAAACACAGAGAACCCCACAAAGATACTCCTCGAGAAGGGCAACTCCAAGACACATAATTGTTAGATTCACCAAAGTTGAAATGAAGGAAAAAATATTAAGGGCAGCCAGAGAGAAAGGTCGGGTTACCCACAAAGGGAAGCCCATCAGACTAACAGCTGATCTCTCAGCAGAAACTCTACAAGCCAGAAGAGAGTGGGGGCCAATATTCAACATTCTTAAAGAAAAGAAATTTCAACCCAGAATTTCATATCCAGCCAAACTAAGCTTCATAAGTGAAGGAGAAATAAAATCCTTTACAGACAAACAAATGTTGATAGATTTTGTCATCACCAGGCCTGCCCTACAAGAGCTCCTGAAGGAAGCACTAAACATGGAAAGGAACAACCAGTACCAGCCACTGCAAAAACATGCCAAATTGTAAAGACCATCGATGCTAGGAAGAAACTGCATCAACTAACGAGCAAAATAACCAACTAACATCATAATGACAGGATCAAATTCACACATAACAATATTAACCTTTAATGTAAATGGGCTAAATGCTCCAATTAAAAGACACAGACTGGCAAATTGGATAAAGAGTCAAGACCCATCAGTGTGCTGTATTCAGGAGACCCATCTCACATGCAGAGACACACATAGGCTCAAAATAAAGGCATGGAGGAAGATCTACCAAGCAAATGGAAAACAAAAAAAGGCAGGAGTTGCAATCCTAGTCTCTGATAAAACAGACTTTAAACCAACAAAGATCAAAAGAGACGAAGAAGACCATTACATAATGGTAAAGGGATCAATTCAACAAGAAGAGCTAACTATCCTAAATATATATGCACCCAATACAGGAGCACCCAGATTCATAAAGCAAGTCCTTGGAGACCTACAAAGAGACTTAGATTCCCACACAATAATAATGGGAGACTTTAACACCCCACTGTCAACATTAGACAGATCAACGAGACAGAAAGTTAAAAAGGATATCCAGCAACTGAACTCGGCTCTGCACCAAGCAGACCTAATAGACATCTACAGAACTCTCCACCCCAAATCAACAGAATATACATTCTTTTCAGCACCACACCACACCTATTCCAAAATTGACCACATAGAAGGAAGTAAAGCACTCCTCAGCAAATGTAAAAGAACAGAAATTATAACAAACTGTCTCTCAGACCACAGTGCAATCAAACTAGAACTCAGGATTAAGAAACTCACTCAAAACCACTCAACTACATGGAAACTGAACAACCTGCTCCTGAATGACTACTGGGTACATAATGAAATGAAGGCAGAAATAAAGATGTTCTTTGAAACCAGTGAGAACAAAGACACAACATACCAGAATCTCTGGGACACATTCAAAGCAGAGTGTAGAGGGAAATTTATAGCCCTAAATGCCCACAAGAGAAAGCAGGAAAAATCTAAAATTGACACCCTAACATCACAATTAAAAGAGCTAGAGAAGCAAGTGCAAACACATTCAAAAGCCAGCAGAAGGCAAGACATAACTAAGATCAGAGCAGAACTGAAGGAAACAGAGACACAAAAAAACCCTTCAAAAAATCAATGAATCCAGGAGCTGTTTTTTTGAAAAGATCAACAAAATTGATAGACCACTAGCAAGACTAATAAAGAAGAAAAGAGAGAAGAATCAAATAGATGCAATAAAAAATGATAAAGGGGATATCACCACCGATCCCACAGAAATACAAACTACCATCAGAGAATACTATAAACACCTCTACGCAAATAAACTAGAAAATCTAGAAGAAATGGATAAATTTCTCGACACATACACCATCCCACGACTAAACCAGGAAGAAGTTGAATCTCTGAATAGACCAATAACAGGCTCTGAAATTGAGGCAATAATTAATAGCTTAACAACCAAAAAAAGTCCAGGAACAGATGGATTCACAGCCGAATTCTACCAGAGCTACAAGGAGGAGCTGGTACCATTCCTTCTGAAACTATTCCAATCTATAGAAAAAGAGGGAATCCTCCCTAACTCATTTTATGAGGCCAGCATCATCCTAATACCAAAGCCTGGCAGAGACACAACAAAAAAAAGAGAATTTTAGGCCAATAACCCTGATGAACATCAATGCAAAAATCCTCAATAAAATACCGGCAAACCGAATCCAGCAGCACATCAAAAAGCTTATCCACCATGATCAAGTGGGCTTCATCCCTGGGATGCAAGGCTGGTTCAATATACGCAAATCAATAAACATAATCCAGCATATAAACAGAACCAACGACAAAAAACACATGATTATCTCAATAGATGCAGAAAAGGCCTTTGACAAAATTCAACAACACTTCATGCTAAAAACTCTCAATAAATTAGATATTGATGGGACGTATCTCAAAATAATAAGAGCTATCTATGACAAACCCACAGCCAATATCATACTGAATGGGCAAAAACTACAAGCATTCCCTTTGAAAGCTGGCACAAGACAGAGACACCCTCTCTCACCACTCCTATTCAACATAGTGTTGGAAGTTCTGGCCAGGGCAATCAGGCAGGAGAAGGAAATAAAGGGTATTCAATTAGGAAAAGAGGAAGTCAAATTGTCGCTGTTTGCAGATGACATGATTGTATATCTAGAAAACCCCATCGTCTCAGCCCAAAATCTCCTTAAGCTGATAAGCAACTTCAGCAAAGTCTCAAGATACAAAATCAATGTGCAAAAATCACAAGCATTTCTATAACCCAATAACAGACAAACAGAGAGCCAAATCATGAGTGAACTCCCATTCACAATTGCTTCAAAGAGAATAAAATACCTTGGAATCCAACTTACAAGGGACGTGAAGGACCTCTTCAAGGAGAACTACAAACCACTGCTCAATGAAATAAAAGAGGATACAAACAAATGGAAAAACATTCCATGCTCACGGGTAGGAAGGATCAATATCCTGAAAATGGCCATACTGCCCAAAGTAATTTATAGATTCATTGCCATCCCCATCAAGCTACCAATGACTTTCTTCACAGAATTGGAAAAAATTATTTTAAAGTTCATATGGAACCCAGAAAGAGCCTGCATTGCCAAGTCAATCCTAAGCCAAAAGAACAAAGCTGGAGGCATCAAGCTACCTGACTTCAAACTATACTACAAGGCTACAGTAACCAAAACAGCATGGTACTGGTACCAAAACAGAGATACAGACCAATGGAACAGAACGGAGCCCTCAGAAATAATGCCGTATATCTACAACTATCTGATTTTTGGCAAACCTGACAAAAACAAGAAATGGGGAAACGATTCCCTATTTCATAAATGGTGCTGGGAAAACTGGCTAGCCATATGTAGAAAGCTGAAACTGGATCCCTTCCTTACACATTATACAAAAATTAATTCAAGAGGATTAAAGACTTAAATGTTAGATCTAAAACCGTAAAAACCCTAGAAGAAAACCTAGGCAATATCATTCAGGACATAGGCATGGGCAAGGACTTCATGTCTAAAACACCAAAAGCAATGACAACAAAAGCCAAAATTGACAAATGGGATCTAATTAAACTAAAGAGCTCTGCACAGCAAAAGAAACTACCATCAGAGTAAACAGGCAACCTACAGAATGGGAGAAAATTTTTGCAATCTACTTATCTGACAAAGGGCTAATATCCAGAATCTACAATGAACTCAAACAAATTTACAAGAAAAACAAACAACCCCATCAAAAAGTGGGCAAAGGATATGAATAGACACTTCTCAAAAGAAGACATTTACGGAGCCAAAAGACACATGAAAAAATGCCCATCATCACTAGCCATCAGAGAAATGCAAATCAAAACCACAATGAGATACCATCTCACACCAGTTAGAATGGCGATCATTAAAAAGTCAGGAAACAACAGGTGCTGGAGAGGATGTGGAGAAATAGGAACACTTTTACACTGTTGGTGGGACTGTAAACTAGTTCAACCATTGTGGAAGACAGTGTGGTGATTCCTCAGGGATCTAGAACTAGAAATACCATTTGACCCAGCCATCCCATTACTGGGTATATACCCAAAGGATTATAAAACATGCTGCTATAAAGACACATGCACACGTATGTTTATTGCGGCACTATTCACAATAGCAAAGACTTGGAACCAACCCATATGTCCAACAATGATAGACTGGATTAAGAAAATGTGGCACATATACACCATGGAATACTATGCAGCCATAAAAAATGATGAGTTCATGTCCTTTGTAGGGACATGGGTGAAGCTGGAAACCATCATTCTCAGCAAACTATCACAAGGACAAAAAAACAAACACTGCACGTTCTCATTCATAGGTGGGAATTGAACAATGAGAACACTTGGACACAGGAAGGGGAACATCACACACTGGGGTCTGTTGTGGGGTGGGGGGAGTGGGGAGGGATAGCATTAGGAGATATACCTAATGTTAAATGATGAGTTTATGGGTGCAGCACACCAACATGGCACATATATACATATGTAACAAGCCTGCACGTTGTGCACATGTACCCTAAAACTCAAAGTATAATAAAAAATTTTTAAAAAAAAGAAACACCTGCTTTTTTCTGTTTTCCATTTGCTTAGTAGATTTTTCTCCATCCTTTTACTTTGAGCCTGGGGATGTCATTGCATGTGAGATGGGTCTCTTGAAGACAGCATACATTTGGGTCTTGCTTCTTTCTCCAACTTGGCAATTCTCTGCCCTTTAATTGGGGCATTTAGCCCATTTACATTCAAGGTTAATATTGATATGTGAATATTTCATCCTGTTATCATGTTGTTAGCTGCTCAATATGCAGATTTGATTGTATAGTTGATTTATAGTGGCAATCGTTATGTACTTAAGTGTGTTTTTGTGGTGGCAAGTAACATTCTTCCATTATCATATTTAGCAATCCCTTAAGGACCTCTTGTAAGGCAATCTAGTGGTGATGAATACCCTTAGCATTTGCTTGTCTGAAAAGGATCTTATTTCTCCTTCACTTATGAAGCTTAGTTTGGCTAGATATGAAATTCTTGCTTGGAATTTCCTTTCTTTAAGAATGCTGAATATAGGCCCCCAATCTCTTCTGGATTGTACAGTTTCTGCTGAAACATCCACTGTTAGCCTCATTGGGTTCCCTTTGTATGTGACCTGAACCTTCTTTCTAGCTGCCTCTAATATTTTTTTTTCCTTTCAACCTTTAAGAGTCTGATGTCTGATGGCTATATGTCTTAGGGATGGTTGTCATGTATAATATCTTGCAGAGGTTCCTTGCATTTCTTGAATTTGAATGTTGGCCTCTCTGGTGAGGTTGGAGAAATTTTCATGGAGGATAGCCTGAAATGTTTTTCAAGTTGCTTTGTTTCTCTTTCTCTTTTTAAGGGATACCAATGTGTCATAGATCTGGTCTTTTTACATAATTGCACATTTCTCTGAGGTTTTATGCCTTCTTTTTTATTCTTTTTTCTTTATTTTTGTCTGACTGAGTTAATTCAGAGAATCGGTTTTTAAGCTCTGTGATTCTTTCCTCAGCTTGGTCTATTCTGCTGTTAATACTTGTAATTGTATTCTGAAATTCTTGAAGTGAGTTTTTTAGCTCTATCAAATCAGTTTGGTTCTTTCTTAAAATGGCCATTTCATCTTTCAGCTTCTGTATCATTTTACTTTATTTCTTAGCTCCCTTGGATTGGGTTTCAACATTCTCCTGAATCTCAGTGATCTTCTTTCCTATGCATATTCTGAATTCTATGTCTGTCATTTCAGCCATTTCAGTCAGGTTAAGAACCATTGCTGGGAAACCAGTGTGATCGTTTGGAGGTAAGAAGACACTCTGGATTTTAGAGTTGCAGAGTTTCTTGCATTAATTCTTTCTCATCTTTGTGGGCTGTTTCTTTAATCTTTGAAGTGGCTGTCCTTTGGATGTTTTTGTCCTTTTTGTTGTTTTTTGGTATGTGTTTTTGTTTGTTTGTTCATTTGTTTGTTTTTTGCTCTTATCTTCTTTGATACTCTTGCAGGTTTGATTGTGGTATAAAGTGGATTCAGTTAGCTGTGTTTCTTGAAAATCTTAGGGGGTCCAGGCTCACCTCAGCACTCTTGTGGTGTGTTCTCTGCTCTGGGACTGGGCCCCTGGCTTTATTCTCTGGCCCCTTGAGTTTAGAAACTTGCTGCATTGGAGGGGCTGAGGTGTTCCCAGTCCATTGGCCACAACACTATAGTAGGGGGTGCCAGCCAAAGCACTTCGTTAGAGTGGTGGCAGTGGGATCCATTCTTACTCATGGGTGCCAGCAGTTGTGGAGTCATGGCAGGGTGCACATGCACATGCTTGCTGGTGGTAGAGGGAGTTGTGATCTGCTGTGCACTCATGCCAGCAAAGCAGTTGGGAGGTACTATGTGTGGACTGGTGCACATCAGCAGAGGCTGGCCTGCTGGAGGTCTCCAACGGTTAGGCATGGTCTGCTGGCAAAGGAGCTATGATGAGGGCCCCCAGGAAACACCCTGGTTGGGCTTCCAAGGCTGTACTGCAAGCAGGCACAGCCAGCCTGGGGCCCCAGGAGAGGCCAGAAGGCAAGGAAATGCTCATTTCAGATGGGCCCTGTCCCATGGACAAGACCACCCTGCTTTATTCAGGTCCCATAGTCACTCTAAGGTTTAAATCTCCTAGAGGAGGTTGGTGAGCCTTGGGGGATGGGTGTCCCCTGGCTGTGCTCCACTACAGACATTCTCATGTCAAACACTCTGGGCTTTACACAGACTGGAGTCCTGACCCTGGCATCCCTCTAAGCAGCTGTCCCTGCCAGCACAAGTGTCCATGGGGGTCATGGGGTCTCCTGCTGCTAGGATTCTGGAGGCCCATGGCAACAGCAGGCCACTCCTCACCTGTTCAACTCAACCTTTCCCCAGGAGTTGCTGGGAGCCAGGAATGAGTCCTGGTGCTCGGCATCCCCATGCAGGGTTCCCATCTTCCTCCACCTTCAGCTCAGCATCTCTGTCCTCCCCTGTCTACTCTCAATCCACTCTCAATGCCTCCCCTTCAAAGATCTGCTTGGAAAGCACCCGTCTTCCTGATGTCTCACTCCCTCCATGGCAGATGTTCCTCCTGGCTGCATCTAGTCAGCCATCTTGACTCACCTCCGAAGTCTTTTTAATTACCACTTCGGTTAAATTAGTAACTATCATTTTACAATGGCCTGTGATTCTGTTTTGATCAAATATTTTGAGTCTTTTAGCATCTATAACAAATGTTCTCAAAAATCAAAATCCTAAATCAAGTCTCTGACTTAGTCTTATTTCTGGGGCTTATTAAGGCTATAAAAACTAATCACCATAAGGTTGTACAAGCTTTTTACAGCTTCCAGTCAGGCTATGAACTCCAGTATCACCACCTCCAGCCTGATAATTACATATATTGGAAGAAAATCAGTTAAAGGACTCCCTCTAGACCCTTGAAAGGGTGTGAGAGACAACATGGTTTCTCCTGCCTTCATGTGTCCCAGTCCATCCCTGTGGCTGCCTCTGTCCACCTCAGCTTGCCCACTGTCTTTCCTTCCCAACTGTCTGCCCTGTTGACTTCTGGCCTCAGTGACAGATGCAAAGACAAGGCGACAGCCCCACATAGACCGTTTAACCAGCCCCACATTTGCATAAGCTAAATGGTCACGTAACAGTCTGTTGCCCAGGCTGGTCTCAAACTCCTGGGCTCAAGTGATCCACCCACCTTGACCCCCAAGGTGCTGGGATTACAGGCTTGAGCCACAGTGCCCAGCCAAGAACCCGTTTTTGAGTGGGCACCTTGGCACACACCTGTAAACGCCACACTTTGGGAGGCCAAGGTGGGAGGGTGGCTTGAGGCCAGGAGGTTGAGGTTGCAGTGAGCTATGATGGCACCACCTCACTCCAGCATGGGTGGCAGAGTGAGATCCTTTCGAAGAAAAAAAAAAAAAAAACTTGTTTTCTCTGCAGCCGGGCTCCGTGACCAAACACAAACACAAACTTCCCCTCCAGAGGGTCCAGGAGGAGCTGGGCTGCAGGAGGTGCTTAGGGCCTCTTAGGGAATGGTAAGTGACCACCCAACACAGGCACTCAGTCCCAGGGGCATATTCAGAGAGAGGGTCCAGGAGGAGCTGGGCTGCAGGAGGTGCTTAGGGCCTCTTAGGGAATGGTAAGTGACCACCCAACGCAGGCACTCAGCCCCAGGGGCATATGCAGAGAGAGGCTGGGAGGACCCTTTCAGTGACTGGGGTTACAAACCCCAACCATAAGCCATTGCTGGCTCTGTGAGCCGCCACCTCCAGAAATCTCCCACTTAGTTCTTAGCACTAATCCACTCTTCCCTTTTCCTACTCTCAATCCCTGGAGGATGCTCTACTTTCTCAGGCTCAGACCAACCTACTAGCTCCACTCTAGACCTGAACACATAACTCCTCCCTCTGTCTCCACCTGGAAATCTCATCAGTGCCTCGCATTTACACTCCTGAAAATCAGGTCCTGCCTACCCACCCTCTTGCTCCACCTGATTCCTGCCCTGTTTCAGCCAGAGACCTTGCAGTCTCCTTTAACTCTCAAACTCACCCATGTCGTGTGAGCATACTGACTGTGTTCTATGTAAGAAAGAGCAGTTTCTTGGTGGTCCTGCGGTTTTATTAGTCCAGAGGCAAAGCATTGGCAGAGCTGGCTTCTTCTGAACCCTGGGAGGGAGATTCTGTTTTCATGCATTTTCCAGGTTCTAGAACCCATATTCCTTGCTCTGTGTCCCCTTCTTCCATCTTCAAAGGCCATCCTCTCATCTCTGTGTCCATCATCACATCACCCTTCCCCTGACTCTGGCTCTCCTGCTTCCACTTATAAGCACCCTTGTGATTACATCATACCCACCCAGACAACGCAGGGCCATATTCTCCCCTCTCGAGATTAATTTAATCACATCTACAAAGTTCCTCGTGCCATATGAGGTCACAAATCCACATGTTCTGGGGGTTTGAATGTAAACATTTGGGGATGCATTATTCAGCCACCCACGAGCACTGCTCCCCACTGGCCACACACTATGCACAGCCGAGATCATGCAAGTGAAGCACATTCATCAACAGCAGCTTCAGCAGGAAACTATATGCTCCACTTTCCTGCCATTTGTATCTGGATTTTTTTTCGCTATCACTGTAGAAAGAGTGGTATTGTAAAATTAAAGATGGATTATTTTCTTCCTAGAGCACTTTGGCAATCTGTCCAACATTATTGATCCCCTTCTGAGTGTCAAGTGTGAGGTCATTCTTTCATTGAGAGCTCAATGCCTACAATTATGATAATGCATATTGGGTACTTTCACACATCAGAAAGTTCTTCTTTCTTAAAATCTGTTCTTGAATTATTCATTCTTCTCTAGCTTTTTGTTGATCTATTTTATAATTTTAGAAAAATCAGAAAGTAACTTGAAGTATCTGTCATCTCTACAGGTTTACCTCCCTCTTTGTGGCCTTCAGAATGTCATGACATGCTTTTCCCTTGCTCATCACATGGTTTCTATGTATGAGACCTCATCACAGGAGCTGTGGTCCCCCGGGAGCAGGCATCTGTGGATGGTGCCTTGCTCCTGGCTGCTGGGACCTGTGTGCTGCCAGTGGCACTCCATGATGGTGATTTCCCAGCTCAGTTTTGCAGCTCCAGATGGTAGGTGAGACACTAGGACCACTTTGTGAACAGCGAGGGCTTGGGGTTTGCTTTTCTACCATGTCCAGGGCTGCTCTTCATGAGGGAATGTTTCTAACCTGACATCATGGCTGAAGCCAACTTAGAACCTCTCTAGCCGTATGGGGAGTATGTGAGTGATGCAGATGTGAATTAGCTCAGTGGAGCCACTCCCCTATGTAGACATGTTACAAAACATTATGCTGTACAAAATAAATATAGGTCATTTTTATGTGTCAATCAAAAGAGAAACTAATTATTTAAAAAAAAAAAAACCTCTCTATTCAAGCAGAAATCTCAGCTCCAGTCCCACAAGTCACACAAGGCTGCTCCCATCCTGTGTATGTTAAACCTACCTCAGAAATGCAAGGGGCATTCAGGTTTCATTCTCAATTCAAATGCCCTTTTTAATTTTGTCTATTCCTAGCACCTGGCAACTTCCAGCTCTTTTTTTTCGGGCTCATTCATTATTTAAAGCACGTATAATTTTTCACCCACATTCTAACACATGTAGTACTGTAGAGAATCCTTCCCTAGGAGGATCTACAGCATTAGAAAAGAATTAAGAAGTCCAATATTTACAAGAAGGAAAAAGCAAAAAAGAGATCAAAAAATGGGCAACTTCTAGAAATAGAAAACCCTCATGAGTATGATGATAAATCGCTGGCACACATGTGAATAGTTACTTGATGCTTACAGTGATGTCTGGGAAAATAACATGAAATACTGTTTCTCACACATGTAATTCAAAAGAATAAAGAGAAGATGATTTGAAATATTCTTAAGTTTGTAGGAAAAAAGCTACTTCCATATGGATAATTGCATGTATTTTGATACTGCCATTATTAAGAACTATCTAAGAGGGTCCATTAAAAATAAAATTTCTTGGCTGGGCACGGTGGCTCATGCCTGTATCCCAGCACTTTGGAAGGCCGAGGCAGGTGGCTCACCTGAGGTCAGAAGTTCAAAACCAGCCTGGCCAACATGGTGAAACGCTGTCTCTACCAAAAATACAAAAATTAGCTGGGCATGGTGGCGTGCACCTGTAGTCCAAGCTACTTGGGGGGCTGAGGCAGGATAATCGTTTGAACCCAAGAGGTGTAGGTTGCAGTGAGCTAAGATCATACCACCACACTCCAGCCTGACAGACAAAGTAAGACTCTGTCTCAAAAATATTAAAATAAAATTTCTCATTCCTATTACAGAGTAATTTAATTCATTAATGCCCTGCCCTGTTACAAAACTCATTTGTAAAATACTAATTGTAATTGTGAAAAAATGGCAATTGATACTAATTTTAAATTCTAA
Source organism: Pan paniscus (assembly GCF_029289425.2). Taxonomy (NCBI): domain Eukaryota; kingdom Metazoa; phylum Chordata; class Mammalia; order Primates; family Hominidae; genus Pan; species Pan paniscus. The sequence goes on along the minus strand of NC_073264.2, from coordinate 107,183,030 downwards.
AAACAGGGCACCCATATTAAAGATTATTCTGCAGTAAGAGAATTAGCTATAACATTTTGTAATAAGGTGGCGAAAACATTCTCCAACTTACAATGGTTGGTGAGAAGAAAGTTTCCAGCACAGTAGATGGACCCTAAGAGCCCTTGTTGAAATAATAAGACAAAAAGATATACAGAGAGATGAGCCAGATGAAGGCAGACAGAGAGAGAGAGAGAGAGAGAGAGAGAGAGACAGAAATGAGAGATACAAAGTGAAAGAGGGCAACCTGTGGGGTCATCAGAGATTTGTTTTCTGTTTTGTTTATTCTAACATAAAGGCAGTGGTGGGTCATCGATGTATTTAGAGTTTGCACAATCACTGTGGAACACAGACAGACACAGGGGAAGAGGAGAAACACAGGGTGGTGGCTTGCCCTTGGACTGTTCTTAGTTCCTCAAAATGTAACAGCTTTGCCCAACCTAAGGGAACTTTCAGCAGCTGCTCTTCTGCCATAGGCCTCTTTCCTGCCTTGTTTTCATGTGGCTGACTGTTTCCGTTCCTGCAGGTCTTAGCTCATCAGACAGGCATTTATTACCTCTGTGTCAACAGTGGGAGCTTCCATTACTCTCTAGCATTACACTCCCCTTCCTCTTTTAGGAAACTTAACATGGAAGTGAGTTTGCCATCGGCCTTCTCCCCACAGTGTTAATAGTGGTGAGGAAGCCAGCCTGTTCCACCTTGCCCCTCCCATGATTCCAACACTGAGTTCAGACTTGTCACATGGAACTTATCTTTGCATGTTTGTGGCACAGACAGATGGACCTAACCATGGATTAGTGGATGGATGGATGGATGGATAGATGGATGGATGGATGGCTGAGTAGGTGTGTGGATGGAAGAGTGAAAAGATAGATGGATGCATGTATGGGTGGATGGGTAGGTTGATGGATGCATGGATGGGTGGATGGATGGGTGAGTGGATGAATGGGTGGGTAGGTAGGTGGCTACATGGATGGATGAGTACTTGGATAGATAAGTGAGTGGATGGATGGATGGATGGATGGATGGATGAATGGGTATGTGAAAGGATGGATGTACTAGAGTTGGTAGTTAGGCAGGCATGAGCTGATAGTCAAGTGATTGTTAAACTGCCTCTCTAAAATAATAATTGGTCTCAGCTGGACGCGGTGGCTCATGTCTGTAATCCCAACACTTTGGGAGGCTGAGGTGGGCGGATCACAAGGTCAAGAGATTGAGACCATCCTGGCCAACATGGTGAAACCCTGTCTTTACTAAAAATACAAAAATTAGCTGGGCGTGGTGGCGTGCATCTATAGTTCCAGCTACTCGGGAGGCTGAGGCAGGAGAATTGCTTGAACCTGGGAGGAAGAGGCTGCAGTGAGCTGAGATTGTGCCACTGCACTCCAGCCTGGTGACAGAGCAAAACTCTGTCTCAAATAATAATAATAATAATACATAAATAATAATTGATCTCAGCCAGTGCCAAGAAAAGGCAGTCTCCCAATAGATAGAAAACACCCGAAACTGGTCATCAGCAGCTTCCTGATAAGATCTCAGGCGTTGGGTGAGTGGGCTCAAGCATATGCATTAAGAGGCAAAGTGGCAGAGTTTAACTGGCACATAATCTTCCTCTAGGAACACTCTAATAGTAAGAGAAGGACACCTCAAATGAGCATGTGCACATTTCATTAAACCCACTGTGTATGCAGCCCCTCCCAAGCGCTGGCAGGCCACTGTACATGTGGGCAGCCCACTCCAAGGGAAGAATCAAGGGAGAAGAAATACAAATCCCAGAACCATGCCAGTGTATAAAACCCCAAGTCAAGGGCCGGACAGAGCACTTAGATCTCTCAAGTCGCCCACTTAGCCCTCTTCCAAGTGTACTTTACTTCCTTTAGTTCCCACTTTAAAACTTTAATAAACATTTACTCCTGCTCTAAAACTTGCTTGGGTCTCTCACTCTTCTGTATGCCCCTTGGCCAAATTCTTTTCTCCAAGGAGGCGAGAATCAAGTTGCTGCAGACCTGTATGGATTCGCTCCTGCTAACAGATGGCTGGATGGGTGGACAGATGCATGAATTAGTGGATGGACGTTTGGATGTGTGGGTGGGTGGGTGGATTGTGGGATGGCTGGATGAATGCATGGCTGGATGGGTGGGTGGATTTTGGGATGGCTGGATGAATGCATGGCTGGGTGGGTGGGTGGATTTTGGGATGGCTGGATGAATGCATGGCTGGGTGGGTGGGTGGATTTTGGGATGGCTGGATGAATGCATGGCTGGGTGGGTGGGTGGATTTTGGGATGGCTGGATGAATGCATGGCTGGGTGGGTCGATGGATGCATGGATAAGTGATGGACGGATGGATGGGTGAGTGGAAGGGTGGATGTGTGTGTGGATGGGTGGATGGGAAAACTCTTTAATTGATTACAGGGCTCAGTGTGTGCTTCAGCATCATGATGGCATCATCACATTGGTCCCTGTATGAAGCAGTGGGGGAGGAGAGTGTACCAGGGGAGCAGGAATGACTTTTCTCCAGAATCAACCTCTCCCACCCTGCAGCTTGGGCTGTGCAGGCCACATTGGAGAAGGTGGGGTCGACTACTCCTAAATGTTGTTGTGTCCAATGGCTTGTTGACGTTGATGTAGGAATGAGCCTACATCTCCACCATAGATGGAACTGTTTGGGTCCCCAAAGCAGAAAGCCTCTTCTGTTGCAGGTGCTGAAGTTTCCATCTTCTTCTGCTTATACGGAAGCTCACACATCCCTTGGGTGGCAGGCGTCAGGTTCCTGTGCGCACTGAGCTCCCCCGTTACATGCTTTGGACAGAAGTGTGAGACACACAAGATTGCTGCAGGAAGTCCACCTGTGGGGATGCTGCTACTTCTCCAGCAAGAACACGAGTCTGCTCATTGACCATCACCACACATAACAAATTAAGTGTCCCTTTTTTGATAACACGTCATTGTTTCACAGAGTATTCTTTTAAAGTGTATAAGTTGACTGCAGTTATTATTTTTTACTTCTGTTACTAATTTACTCATAATTAGGCACAATTTACACTTCAGAAATTTCTTAATAGTTTTTTCCTCCTTAAGGTGAACTATAGTCAGATAACATACTTATCAATTGTCTCTAGCTCTTGTCAGAAAAACATATAGATGTGTGTGTGTGTTTGTGTCTTGGCCTTTCCAATGATGAATTAAGATGTGCATTGAGAAGACGTTCACTTTATTTGACGTTAAGGAAATACCAAGAAGACGCTCTCCACAGGCCCTGGGCATGACTCCAGCAGCTGCACCCCGAGGCTGTGCCAGGCAGGGAACAAGGAGGCAGCACCACCTGCTGGGCAGGGAAAATGTCCTCCCAGTCCCTGCCGCTTCTCTGCAGAGGCACAAAGAGCTGCCCCTTCTCCTGGGCCTTCTCCTGGGCTGATGAGATTGCTCCCTGATATGCCAAATCAGGGTTGTGCATCTGAGGCTCTCTCTAGACTCTCAGCTCCTTCCTACTCCTGCAAAGTGAAGAAAACAATGCCAAGGGGTCCTGGAGGCGTCTCTACCCCTGGAGAGTTTTGACTCCCTTCAATAGTCTCCACTACCCAGCCCTCACTCCATGTCCTCCGTTTCTCCCTAAAGCGGTGCCCAGTCTGATTCCACTGTGGCAGGGATAACGAGGGGCCAGGACATCAGGGGAGAGAAGTTTCTACCTGAGTCACAGCAGCGGCTGCCCTGCAGACTCATGAAGACACAAGACACATTTCCATCCCAGAGACCCAGCGAAATGCAACCTCAGGCTAGAGAGAGCCAGTTATTTTTTCTTGTTCTGTCCTGGAGAGGCCACTGGGAAAGTCATGCCCCTTGTTGAGGAAAACATGAGATCTCTGTGTGTCGTCCTCTGCCTGATGGCTGTACCTCCGTGTGAGTGTCTCAGAGATTTCAGAACGGGGGCTGTGGGCTGTGGTGTCCGCTTGTGACTCATCTCTTTGCTTCTTGTCCATGAGTGTCCTGCATCAGGTGCAGCTACTGGAGTCATGCCCAGGGCTGGTGAGGTCCTCACAGACCTCTGGGCCTGGACCCAGCAGCCCTCTGGGAAGGCGCTGGGGCACCTCAGCTCCAGGGGCAGCGCACACTTCAGCCCAGCCTTTCTGGGCCAACTCTCCATCTGCAGAGACACATCCAAGGCCCAGTTATCCCTGCAGCTGAGCTCCGTGATGGCCAAGGGCAGGGCCGCACATTCCCGTGGGAGACAGAATGGGGACCTCAGCGTGAGCCCAGACACAAACCTCCCTGCAGGGAAGCACAAGACCACCAGGCGGCCCCAGAAGCAGGTTTTAGGGGGCGGGGCAGATATGTCCGCGTTGAGTCAGGTCATTGGTTTTATTTTCCCTGAGCAAACGGCCTCTGCCAAGGACTCACTGCACCTCTCACCTTCACAGTTGTTTTCTTTTTTTAATCACCCTGTAGAGTTTTGCTAGCTAATTTAGATATTGAGGCGTGCTTCATACTTCCTTGGGCCTCTGCTTGCAGAAACATAGCAATTGTAAGGAGGCACGTGGGAAAGCCCCGGCTCAGTGACCCGGGGGATGCTGCTGTGGCCCTGGCAAGAGGGCGTCGGGCCGCAGTAACAAAGGTGCAGACGGCTCTCAGCCTGCGCCCGCGGAGTACAACACATAAGGGCTGTAACCTAACGAAAAAAGAATCTCAGTGCAACTGTCCCGCATTTGAGTTTGTGATCAGTTTTGCCCTTTGTCTTTAACAGGTTCTAACATAAAATTTTGAATGTTGGTTCAAGCTCTGTGGGTAAAATGCACTTACCCACATTCCTTAAACAAATAGAACACTGAGGTGGAAATGTTTTGAAAAAGTAATTTTCAGACATTTGGAAACAAGCATCACAGGATCATAACCCCTGAGAAAAGAAAAATGAACAAATCCTGCTATTGCCTGAAAGCAGCTGCCAGGACACACGGAAAGGCTTAGTGAGCTGAGCGGACAGAGAGCAGAGTTCAAGGCAGCAGCGGCCCGAGGGGAGGAGCACCGGGGAGCAGGCTGCTGTGCAGCCAGGATGGGCCGGGGTGGGGTGGGGGGGAGAACAGCTGGAGACTTGCAGCAGGGAGGGGGATCCCTCAAGTTTGGGGCTGAGAACTGACTTATGCCTGACTTATGCCTGCATGAAAAGAAACTACTCAGTATTGGGGAAAATCACCAGAAACCTGTGGACCCAAAACTACACAGAGTCTACACAAGGAAAGCATTGTTTGTGTTCTCCCAGCCAGGGTGGAAAGACCTTGAGATATGTAAAGCTTCAAGCAATCTTCCGAAGTAATCTCGTGAGTAGTGGTGCCACATTAATTCAGGACTAAAGGCTGCTCTGAACTGAACCTAAGAAATGCTTCAAGTGTAGCCTGGAGCCCGGGCGCAGTGGCTCACACCTGTAATCCCAGCACTGTGGGAGGCTGAGGCAGGCGGATCACTTGAGGTCAGGACTTTGAGACCAGCCTGGCCAACATGGCAAAACCTGTCTCTACTAAACGTACAAAAATTAGCTGGGCGTGGTGGCAGATGCCTGTAATCACCTCCCACCTGGACCCTTCCTTGATGCATTGGAATTACAACTAGAGATGAGATTGGAGTGGGGACACAGAGCCAAACCGTATCACATAGGAACCTAAAAGGATAATAAAGTAGGAAAACTTCCCACATCAGTAACCCTTTATCAGTTGGTAATCCCAACCTGCAAAATAAAACTATGTAATTTTACCAAGATAACGGAATCTTCTCTACAGAAGGACTTTCCAGGGCAAAAGCTCCCCTCCCTCACCATGAAACGCACGTGACCATTTCCAATTTGTGTAAAGTCCTCAGTTAGTACTGAGACTTCTGAAGGTTAGAAATCCCTTTGCTCATGCTGCATGGTCCGGATGAGATGTAAGAATCATTAGCTAATAGACATGCAACAGCTTTTGTGTGAAAGATGTTATGAGACATTTAAGGTATTTGCTTGTGATTACTAAGCATTCATTGTATCATTGGAGCACATGTGCTTTTATACCCTGGAGAAATTCCAGTAACTGAATTGCTGGGTTGAATGGGATTTTGATTTGGATTAAATTTAAACTATAGATTTTATTTAGGGAAAACTGGCATCTTAATTATGTTATCGGGGGGCCCTTGCTCCCAGACCTCCCAAGATGGTGGCAGGCCGCTTCCAAAATGACCGCAGGCCACTTCCAAGATGGGGGCAAGCCTCGTGTTCCCTGACCTGGGGTTCTTGGCCTCACGGATTCCAAGGAATGGAAGCTTGGGCCATGCAGTGAGTGTTATAGCTCTATTAGAAGCCATGGGTCACGGAAGAGAACGGTGGAACCCAGTGACTAGTGTTCAGCTCGATTAGGACGAACCCAGGCACTTAGCCATGCAGGAACAATGGCGAGCATTTGGCCGGATCGAGAGTGGCAATGGGCGACTCGCTGGATCAGGAGCACAGCGGATACCCTGATGGATCCGGAGGGGTGGAAGCCAGCGGTGGGTCTCCCACGGGGGCAAACAGCAGTGGTGGACGGTGGGCGAAAGCGAAGCTCGAGCCGTAACAAACATGGACCAGAAGAGTGCAGTTGCAAGATTTAGTAGACTGAAGACAGAGCTCCCATACAAAGGGAGGGGATCCAAAGAGGGTTGCCGTTACCGGCTCGAATGCCTGGGTTTATATCCCGATCATTGTCCCTCCCGCTGTGCTCTCAGGTGATAGATGATTGGCTATTTCTTTACCTCCTGCTTTTGCCTAATTAGCATTTTAGTGAACTCTCTTTACTATCTGATTGGTCGGGTGTGAGCTGAGTTGCAAGCCCCGTGTTTAAAGGTGGAAGTGGGCACCTTCCCAGCTGGGCTTAGGGATTCTTAGTCGGCCTAGGAAATCCAGCTAGTCCTGTCTCTCAATTACACTGAGTTTTCCAATCCATGCATCCAATCTGTGCTGTATCTCTTCATATGTTCATAGCCTCTAAGCAATGTTTTACAATTTTCTGTGTAAAGATCTCCACATCGTTTTATGTTTCTTCTAAGGTATATCCTGATTGCTTTTTATGTCTTCACAAGTTTTTTCCTTTCAAAATTAATTTTCCAATTGTTTGGTGCTAATATGCTCAAATGTCCTTGATTTTCTTAGTTTGAACAGTCCGTTTTTGTTTTGGGGATTTTTTTTTTTTCAGATTCTTTAAGATTTTCTATGTCTATAACCATATAATCTCTGAACAGAGACACTTTTGCTTTTTCCTTTCAACTTGAGGTAGGTTTTCTGGGTAGTTCAGGACGCGCAGGCACTGGGTGTGTGGTGTTAGCAGCTGCACGATGCCTTGGAGAGGACACTCTCGGGGGACTGTGGCCGCTGCTCAGCTGTGACCGTTCTTATAGCACCAGCAACTGCGGCCACCATTCTTATCCAATTTCCAAAGCCACACCTCAGGCCCTCTCAAGAACGAGGCGTGGAGGCTATGCCCTCTCCTGGACACATCATCATTCCCATGGGCCCCATGGGACGCACACCTTTGTCTGTCCAGACCTCAGTCCCACCTCCTCATCCTGCACCAGAACTCTTCAGAGCCCAGTGCATGAAATGGGCTACCAAGGAAATGAGGGTAGGTTCCTGAGAGGAAACTGGCCCTGCATTTGGGAGCTAGGAGTCTGCTAATTCGCCTGGCAGCCCTGTGCAGCCCCCCGTGGCTACAGTCCACCCCGTGCCCAACAGTGCCTCCTTCCTGTGCAAGCCTGGACCTCGCCCTGGGCTCAGGATGGGCTGTAGACGGAGAATGCAGGCGGAAAAGTCTTTGTCTATTGGGGCCATAGTCAGGTTCTACAGTGAGTCAGGAAAAGGCCTGTGGAGGTGTGGATGAGGACAATGGGTCCACCATCAACAGAAGGACACGGGTTCGACCCCTTGCAGAGGCACAGCCCCACATCGCTGGGAGGCAGCCACACTCACTGCCTCGCCCTCTCCTCACACAGTGCAGTTTCCACGTTCACAGCCCCAGCCAGTCACCAGGAATGCCCTGGGGGCGGCCTTTCCCCAGTGCACTCCGAGCCCTCCCTTGGCTGTGCGGTGAGCTCCATGCCCAGGAGATATCCACCCATGGTCCTCCGGAAAGCAGCTGACCTGCCACGCCCTGGAACCACAAACCCCCACAGATCAGCCAGCCTGCAGTGGGCCTTGGATGTGGTGAGGAGTGGTGGCACCCCCATTCCCACCCCACAGATGCAACGCCTGTGGGTGACACATGTGAGTACTGAGGAGTAGAGGGTAGAACTGTAGGCCCCGAGAACCACAGAAACTCGGGTGTTACACTCTGGGGCCGTGTAAGGAGAAAGTGTCACTGGACAGAAACAGGCCCCTCCTAGACACTGTGTGCGCCATAGTCACCTGTCATTAGCTCTCACTCTTGCAGATTCATGATTGAGGTGGTTAAAAAAAAAAGCTCCTACTCACCCATCCAACCCCATCCTGGGGTGTTTCCACCACCCTTGGGGTTTGGGATGAGCTGCCCTTGTCCACTGTGCTCTGTGGACCTCCCTTTAGAAGCTCACAGCTCCCTGCACTCGGCTCCATCCTGCCCCACCACACAGAAGCAAAACCCCTCTCCTTTCCACTGCAGGCTTTTCCAGGACCAGGATGCTGACCTGCTGCCTTTCACTCCCGAAGTGGTGGGACTGCCTGGGGTGGTGTGGGTGTTGAGCCTTCTTACTCTAGGGACCTGGCACCTGGCCCCAGGGGCACAGGGATGGTGCATCTGCCTAGGGATGCCTCCTCATGCCAGGGGGTGGGGGTTAGTACCATCGGCCCTCAGGATTTGTTGCATGAATAAGTGAATGGGTGAATAAATGAAGGGGATCTGATCTATGAATAAGGGTATAGAGACTTTGGTTGATGTAGGATGCCAAATGCTGGAATTTCAGAGTCATCACACCCAGGGGCCCTGCCTCTGAGCTCCTCTTTGGGTCCAATCTGCTGAAGAAAATGGCTTTAGGGAAACCCAGTTGTAGACCTGAGGGCCCCCGCTCTTCAATGAGCCATCTCCGTCCCGGGGCCTTATATCAGCAAGTGACGCACACAGGCAAATGCCAGGGTGTGGTTTCCTGCTTAAATGTAGCCTCCCCTGCTGCAGAACTGCAGAGCCTGCTGAATTCTGGCTGACCAGGGCAGTCACCAGAGCTCCAGACAATGTCTGTCTCCTTCCTCATCTTCCTGCCCGTGCTGGGCCTCCCATGGGGTCAGTGTCAGGGAGATGCCGTATTCACAGCAGCATTCACAGACTGAGGGGTGTTTCACTTTGCTGTTTCCTTTTGTCTCCAGGTGTCCTGTCACAGGTACAGCTGCAGCAGTCAGGTCTGGGACTGGTGAAGCCCTCGCAGACCCTCTCACTCACCTGTGCCATCTCCGGGGACAGTGTCTCTAGCAACAGTGCTGCTTGGAACTGGATCAGGCAGTCCCCATCGAGAGGCCTTGAGTGGCTGGGAAGGACATACTACAGGTCCAAGTGGTATAATGATTATGCAGCATCTGTGCAAAGTCGAATAACCATCAACTCAGACACATCCAAGAACCAGTTCTCCCTGCAGCTGAACTCTGTGACTCCCGAGGACACGGCTGTGTATTACTGTGCAAGAGACACAGTGAGGGGAAGTCAGTGTGAGCCCAGACACAAACCTCCCTGCAGGGATGCTCAGGACCCCAGAAGGCACCCAGTACTACCAGCGCAGGGCCCAGACCAGGAGCAGGTGTGGAGTTAAGCAAAAATGGAACTTCTTGCTGTGTCTTAAACTGTTTTTTTTTTTTTTTTTGGCTCAGCAACAGAGATCATAGAAAACCCTTTTTCATATTTTTGAAATCTGTTCTTAGTCTAATGGAGATTCTCTAATATGTGACTTAATGCTTTTCTCTTGCTGTTTTTGGAATTCTTTGTCTTTGACTTTTGACAACTTGACTTTTGACAACTTGACTTTTGACAGTGTGCCTCAAAGAAGTTCTATTTTGGGTTCTGTGAACCTCCTGGATCTGGGAAGTTTTCAGCTATGATTTCATTAAACATGTTTTCTACACCATTTCCCTACTCTTTTGGAATACCCATAATGCAAATATTTGTTCACTTAATCGTGTCCCATAAATGCTGGGGATTTTCTTCATTCCTTTTTACTCTTTTTTTTCTTTTTATTCATCTGCCTGAATTATTTCAAAAGATCTGTCTTCAACTTCAGAAACTCTTTTGCTTGGCCTAGTCTAATCTTGAAGGTCTCAATTGTACTTTTAATTTCATTCATTGAATTCTTCAACTCTGGAATTTCTGTTGGTTCTTTTTTATGATACTTATCTCTTTGTTGAATTCCTCATTCAAATGATAAATTGTTTTCCTGATTTCACTGAATTTTCTATCTGTACACTATTGTATCTCCCTGAGTTTCTTTGAGATTATCCTTTTGAATTATTTTTCTGACACTTTGTATATTTCCTTATGATTGGGGTCTGCTACTGGAGAATGACTGTTGTCTTTTTCAGGTGTCGTGTTTCCTGGCCTTTTCATGTTTTATGTGTTCCTACGTTGATTTCTACACATCTGGCGGACCAGTCATCCCTTGCAATTTAATGGAGTAGGTTTTGCAGGAAAAGACTTCCTAGTACAGACGGGTCTCAGGGTGTCAGTGTGGCGGGGCGTGCTGGCTTTAGTTCTAGGTCGACGCAGTAATGTAGTCTCCATGTCATTTCTTCAGCTGCCGTCCACATTAGTGACATTTGCGAGTGTCTCAGTGGCCTGGGCTGAGAGCTTTGTGGCAGTGGAAGTGCAACGTTGCTAGAGGTGGACTCACCAGGCTGTTTCTGAGGTCGGGGCACATGCATGCACATGGTGGATTGACCAACTTGGTGCCAGGCTCACTAGGGTTGGGGACATGGGGCTGTTTCTCAGTCCCGGGATGCAAACACAAGTCTCTTTGGCTGGCCTGGGGGTGTGGCTTCTGAGGGCAATCCACAGGGCTGTTTCTCAGGTTCAGGACACAAGTGCATGGCTGCTCAACTGGCCTGGGCATGTGTCTCCCGGGGCCACCCCATGGGCTCTTACTCAGACCCAGGACGCGGCCACATGGCTTCCTCAGCTGGCCTGGGTGTGTGTCTGCTGGGGGGCTGCAGGGGCACAGGGTTATTTCTCAGGCCGGGGTCATGGGCGCACAGCTGCTTGCTGGCTTATAGGAGTGCCTGCCAGGGGTGGCCCATGATGCTGTTTCTCAGGCCTAATTTCAGGTGCAGAGCCTTTGGGCCAGTCAACAGCATATCTGTGGAAATTGGAGTGGATGCCACAGGGCTATTTCTCAGGTGCCCAAGTGTGGGCACATATCCACTCTGCCAGCCTGGAGTTAGTATCAGGTGCTCAGTGGCTCAGGGGCCTCTCCTGCTCAGGGGAGGGCCCTCAGCAGCTTGGCCAAATCAATGGTGGATTCACCCTGGGCAGGACTGGCAGGCTCTTCCTCCAGCTGGATATGCAGCAGCAGGGGTTGGGTTTTTTGCTGTGCAGGGCCAGAGTCACGGCCAATCCTCAGCCTAGGCTCTGCACAGCCAGGGTTGTGGCATTCAGCCACCCAGATATGGGCATCCTGAAGATGGAGCCCCAATGCTAGAAAGGGGCAGTGGCTACCAGCCTCAGGGCAGGATGCACTCCAGAGGCGGCTCCGGTCTCAGGGTGGCGCTGGGCTGCAGCAGCTAGGCTCACAGTGGATGAATGGGGGCAGGGAGTACGCACCTTGTGCTCCTAATCTGGGATCATTCCTGGCAGCTCCCAAACTTGGCTGAGGGCTTGCAAAAACTGTGGAATTCTCCTGTTGCAAGGGCTGTAGATGTTTGTAGTGGCAGTGGGTGCTGGCGGGAAATCTGCTTACCTTTTCCCTACAAGGGAAGTCCCTCCTGTGTCCAGACTAATCCAATCTGGGTGGGGAAGACAAGGCTGCAAAGGCCAGGTGCCTCCATGCTGCCCTCCGATCACCATGGGTGCGTTTCCACACCTCCACTGCACTCCGTCAGTCTCCCTTCAACACTCCAGTCAAACCTTAGCTGTTTCTTCTTTGCCTTATTCCTTCCTCATGGGGAGGGTGGGGGTGAACACCAGGCTTCTCTAAGTTCTTCATCCATCTTGCTGATGTCATTCTCCATCCAGGCATGGGTTTTTAAGAAGTAGTGAATACTGAAATTTCAGCAGAGGACACCTCTATAGAAATTCTGCAACTGAAAAACCTCCTTAAATTGGCTGGTTATCATTACAATTGGAGGAAAACTGCCAATAATTTCAAATTTAGAAGGCTGAGACTCTATAAACAAAGATTAACAATATGTTTTCTGATATTTTTCCCCAAAATAATACTTTTCCAAGATGAAAATTTTTCCAGGGTATATAAGCACATGTGCTCCAGTGATACAACGAATACTTACTAATCATAAGCAAATACCTTAAATGTCTTATAACATCTTTCACACAAAAGCTGTTGCATGTCTATTAGCTAATAATTCTTACGTCTTGTCCAGATCATGCAGCCTGAGCAAAGGGATTTCTGACCTTCAAAAGTCTCAGTACTAACTGAGGACTTTACACAAATTGGAAATGGTCACGTGCATTTCACGGTGAGGGTGGGGAGCTTTTGCACTGGAAAGTCCTTCTGTAGAGAAGATTCCGTTATCTTGGTAAAATTACATAGTTTTATTTTGCAGGTTGGGATTACCAACTGATAAAGGGTTACTGATGTGGAAGTTTTCCTACCTTATTCTCCTATTAGATTCCTATGTGATATGGTTTGGCTCTGTGTCCCCACCCCAATCTCATCTCCAATTGTAATTCCCATGTGTCCAGGGAGGGTCCAGGTGGGAGTGATTAGATCAAGGGTGGTTTTTCCCAGGCTGTTTTCATGATAGTGAGGGAGTTATCATGAGATATGATGGTTTAAAAGTGGCAGGTTCCCCTGCTCTCTCTCTCTCTCTCGCCTGCTGCCACATAAGACGTGCCTTGCTTTCCCTTCACCTTCTGCCATGATTGTAAGTTTCCTGAGGCCTCCCCAGCCACGCGGAACTATGAGTCAATTAAACCTCCTCTCTTTATAAATTACCCAGTCTCAGGTAGTATCTTTATAGCGGTGTGAAAACGGACTAATACACTATGGCTTTGAATTAATAATTTAAAATTTGTCAGCTTGGCAATAAAACATCCCTTTGACATTTATTTTTTAGGTAATATTTTAAATTGGCAGTTTCATTCATGTTTTTATGAATTCTTATTTTCAGGGTGTTTAAGGCCTTTGCTTTGAACTTGGTGGTTCCTTACACTCCATGCTGTTAGTAATGAGGGACCAGGTTGGGAGGCATTGGTTTGGGTGGTGGTCAGGAAGGGCAGAGTGATTTGAGTAGGGTCTGAGTGGATAATAGCTCATCAGGTTGGAATTTATAAATGACCAGGGATGATTTAAGGAGATTCCTGCCAGACACCTATGCTACGGCCATGCCCCATCTGGATCCCCAGCCGTGAGATGAGAACCCAGCCATGCGGGGGAGTCTGTTCGTTCTGCTCAATGTTGTAAGTGGCACATGCTATTGGATAATGTAGAGTTGAATGGATATCATTTTATTATTATAATTTACAAACTTCCTACAATAAACTTATCACCTTTATACATAGAAACAAATATAAGTACATTTTCCCTCCCCTATGTCATTTTGAGCCCCTCCCTCCAAACCATCCTCCCACTCTGTGACCCCACTGTCCCTGCATTTGGCTATGCTCTGGCAAGTCCCTGCTTAGACAAGCACTCACCAGACCACCCTACTCAGCCTCCCCTTCAGTGCCCACCTGGCCCACCTGCTCGAATACATGTTGAGTGGTCACACACATGGACGGAACACCATCTATTCCATGCACTGCCCCGGTGACCGCACTGAGCAGCAAGACAGAAATGATGCATTACCTATCAAGGATGCCAATTCAAATGCTGGAGTCTTTCTCAGATATTTTTCAATGTTCGAGAATTGTTGATTGTGAATTCTATACCCAATGAAACTATCCTTCCGAAATGAGCAGAAAATGGATACGTTCTCAAATAAACAAAAACTAAAAGAATTCTTGCTACGAGATGTACTCTTAAAGACTGGCTAAAGGAAGTTCTTCAAACAGCAAGGAAATTGAATTGATCTTATGTCCTGCACACTTGCTAAATTTCCTCTCAATTTTAGCAGCACTTTTTAGATTCCATAGGATTTGCCATACAGTCATGTGGTCTATATATAGAGACAGATTTTCTTCTTTTCCAGTGGGGATAAATTTATGTCTTTTTCTTTCTGTATTACACCAGGTAGGACCTCCAGTACAATGTTAAACAGAAGTGGTGAAAACACACATTCTTGCCTGTTTCCTAACGTTGGAGTTTGGTCTTTTACTATGGTGTCAGATGTTAGCTGTAGGGTTTTTATAAATGCCCTTTATCACATTGAGGAAGTTTGCTCCTATGCCTAATTTTCTGAGAGTTTTTAAATGTGACACTCATGCTAGAATTTATTAAATGCTTTCTGTCTACTAAGATGATTATGCAGTTCTTATATTAACATGAATAATTACATTTATTTATTCTTTAATATCAAGGCAATTTTGCATTCCTGAGACAAACCCCATTTAGTCATCATGTGTTGTTATTGTTACATATTGTTGGATTCAATTTCCTCAAAATTTGTTAAGAATTGTTACATCTATGTTTACAAGGAAGATTAGTCTGTAGGGTGTTTTTTCTTATAATAACTTTGCCTAGTTTTGCAATCAGGGTAATGCTGGACTCAGAATGAGTTGGGAAGCTATTTCCCCCTCTTCGTTCTTCTGAAAGAATTTGTATAAAATTGGCATTATATCTTCCTTAAAGGTTTGCAAGATTTCATAATGAAGTCATTGGCCTAGAGTTTTCTTTGTGGGAAAGTTTTTGTTTGTTTGTTTTGTGGTTTGGGTTTTTTTTTAAGAGACACGGTCTCACTCTGTTGCCCAGGCTAGAATGCAGTGGTGTGATCATAGCTCACAGCAGCCTCAACTTCCTGGTCTCAAGCAATCCTCCTACCTCAGCCTTCAGAGTAGCTGGGACTACAGGCATGTACCACCATACCCAGCTGGGTTTTTTTTTGTTTTGTTTTTGTTTTGTTTTTAATCACTTTGTCATGTTTTTGAGGTCTTATTATGTTGCCCAGGCTGGTCTTGAACTCCTGGCCTCAAGTAATCCTCATGCCTCAGCCTCCCACAGTGCTGGAATTACAGGCATGAGCCACTGCACACAGACTGTGGGAAAGTTTTTAACTAAAAATTCAATTTTCTGTTCCTTTTCCAGTGAGTTTTCCAGTGTCTTTCAATTAATGTATCTATTTTATCTAAGTTGTTGAATTTATTGTCAAAAATTTTTTAAACAATATTCCTCTCTTAGAGTTTGAACATCTGTAGAATCTGTAGTGATGGCACCTCTTAAATCCCTGATCTTGCTCATCTGTGTCTTCTCTCTTTTTCTAATCAGTATGCCTAAAGTTTAATTTAGTTGATTTTCTTAAAAAACTGGTTTTGGTTTTATTGATTTTTTTCCTAGTTTTTTTATGTTACATTTCATTGACTTCCGCTCGGATATTTATTATTTCCTTTCTACTGCCTACAGTAAGTTTAATTTGCTATTTTCTTAGTTTCCTAATGTGGAAGCTAAGTTTATTGACTTGAGGCCTTTCCTCTGTCTGGATGCGGATATTTGCTGCTAAACATTTCCCTCCAACACCATGCTGTGAGTTTTAGTTACAGCGGGCTTGGAGTTGGCCTGAGAAATTCTACTTAAACAGCTGCACCTATCATGTAAGTGATAAATGATGTACCTGCCTGGCCTTCACCCTTGGTCAACGAATGGGATGTATGAATGAGCAATGTTGCTGCGTAACTGTGGATTTCAAGGTATTTTCTGTGTGGTTTTATCATCAGCATTGTTTGTTGATGACTGCAAGACATGATTTGCGCCTGGCCTGGGTGAGACCCCCAAAAGACCCTGCAGTTGGGCTGGTTACTTAGCAGAAAATATGACTACGTGGCCAGCAGGATATAGGAAGGTACAATCGGCTGCAGGTGAGCTGTTGGAAGTAAGTTCCAATTTTCCTATTTTGTATTTGCATTTTAATAGTGAGACTGTGCTTATGTTATTTGTGTGAAACAGCTTTATTCATAGCCCTGTAATTTAAAGAGAAAACCCATTCATGGGAACAACAAACGACCTAGACACCAAGGTAGCTCATGCCATCCAAGGCTATATTGTGCAGTGATTGGGAAAATGGGCACTGGTCCCAGAAGTCTGATTCACACTCTGCCACTGGCTAGTCCCGTGCTGGGGACAAGGATCCACACTCTGCCACTGATTAGTGTTGTGAAGATTTAAATAAAGAACCCACACCAAATTCTTTGACTTGTGCTTTACATATACTGAGAGATCATAAGAGTACGTTATCATTATTTATAAAGTAAACTAGAAAGCACATGGGAAGACAAGAAGAAAACCTGAATAAACATGAATTACCCCATTTTCCTCAGGAGAAAACTTTCACATTCTGAAAGTACACAAATTAGCCTACAAATTTAATGTAAAGCAAATAGACTGTTGCAGGTAGCAATTCTCAATGTCACAGTGTTATACAGAAAGTAAAATACACAAGAACAGCCCAAAAGATGGAAACAATGGACGTGGTCAAATGACATCAGTACAGCATCCATATGGTCCTACGTAGCCATCTTTAAAATGGGTTAGAAATGCCTTCAGTCATTCGCACAGACACATGCATTGAACAAACTCTAAGAAGTGTTCTTACACGGGAGAAGCAAGTTACAGATGCATGGGCATGATGTGGATGTAGATGTGTGTATGCGCATCCCACTCATACACAAAATACCCAGCATCGCCCACATGCATGCTGTGTGTGTGAGTGTGAGCGAGTGCACAGACAGCAGCGTGCAGAAATTCAAACCAAGCTGTGGGTACTTGTTACCACTGGGAAGGGAGTCGGTCACAGAGGGAAAGAGAAACAGGACATCAGCCTTTGACTTCAGAACTGTTCCTGCCTTTTCACATCCTGTGCTGTTTTCAGCATCATCGGAGCCCTTAACACACATCACGGGAGTAAGAGTGTGTTGGAGGGAGCATTCGGTGGGACAGATATTGTCATGGCTTGTGGATAGAGTTCACAGTCCTTAATAATCCCCGAGATGGCAGCCAAGAGCTACGTTCTCAATCACGCAGCTTCACCTCAGAAACTGACAGAAACCCAACAACCAAAAGGTGTCCATTCTGACAGCCTCAGCCTGTGCTGACTCAGATGAGCAAAAATGTATGGATATTAATAATGATGTTGATTTGAAGAGCACAGAGGGGGGTATGCATGATAAAGGTCCAAATTTTTACCTTAAAAAAGAATACATTTACTTCTCAATCACCTACATAACGATCATTTTTTAAAAACTGATCAAATTTGGTGTTACAAGGGCACGTTGCAAATTCTTCTGGCTACTTTTCTCTGACTATTCTAATTACGTTACCGTGTTTTTCCTGTATGTGCCCGTTCATGCGAATGTCATTTCTGACTGCTTTTCTCTGACTATTCTAATTACGTTACCGTGGTTTTCCTGTATGTGCCTGTGGGTGGCAAGCCACCCAGGCGCCGAGGCAAGAGACAGAGGACACGAGCTGTTCAAGTATAATAAAACATAAAACAAGAATTGTTATACCAGATATAGATCTTAGATATGATTATATATGAATATCATTAATCATTAGTTTGTAGCAATTACTTTTTATTCCAATATTATAATAATCCTCGCTCTATAATCATAACCTAGGAAAAGCCAGGCCATACAGAGATAGGAGCTGAGGGGACATAGTGAGAAGTGACCAGAAGACAAGAGCGTGAGCCTTCTCTTATGCCCGGACAGGGCCACTAGAGGGCTCCTTGGTCTAGCGGTGACGCCAGCATCTGGGAAGATGCCCGTTGCCAGGAGGACCGTGGTCTAGTGGTAGCAAAAAGTGTCAAGGAAAAACACCCGCTACTCAGCAGACCGGGAAAGGGAGTCTCCCTTTCCCCAGGGGATTTTAGAGAAGACTCTGCTCCTCCACCTCCTGTGGAGGGCCTGACATCAGTCAGACCCGCCCGCAGTTATCCGGAGGCCTAACCGTCTCCCTGTGTTGCTGTGCTTCAGTGGTCACACTCCTAGTCTGCCTTCATGTTCCATCCTGTACACCTGGCTCTGCCTTCTAGATAGCAGTAGCAAATTAGTGAAAGTACTAAAAGTCTCTGATATGCAGAAATAATGGCGTAAGCTGTCTTTCTCTTTGTCTCCTCTCTCTCTCTGCCTTGGCTGCCAGGCAGGGAAGGGCCCCCTGTCCAGTGGACACGTGACCCACATGACCTTACCTATCATTGGAGATGACTCACACTCTTTACCCTGCCCCTTTTGCCTTGTATCCAATAAATAACAGCACAGCCAGACATTCGGGGCCACTACCAGTCTCCATGCATTGGTGGTAGTGGTCCCCCAGGCCCAGGTGCCTTTTCTTTTATCTCTTTGTCTTGTGTCTTTATTTCTACACTCTCTGGTCGCCGCACATGGGGAGAGACTCACCGACCCTGTGGGGCTAGTCCCTACATGTGCCCGTTCATGTGAAGGTCATTTCTGGCTACTTTTCTCTGACTATTCTAATTACGTTACCATGGTTTTCCTGTATGTGCCCGTTCATGTGAATGTCATCCAGGCAGATTTCCCAAATCCAGCTTCCTGTAACCAAGGGCTTTGAAAGAGGGAACTGTTTCCTGGGAATCCTTTTTGCAGTTTATTTTACCCAGAGGCAGAAGCCCACGGTTCCATGAAGTGTCTGTTGCTCTCCCCTCTCTCCTTTTGTGTCTCTATTTTTAATTGACAAAAAAGCAAATGTGAAAATTCCTGGGGTGCAATGCAAAGTGACAATGCCTGTCTATATTGTGGGATGATTAAAACAAGGTAAGTGGCATATCCATCACCTCACACACTTATCATTTTGTGGTGAGAACATTTAAAATCTCATCTTTTAGCAATTTTGAAATAGTCATTATTGTTAACTATAGTCACCATGCTGTGCAACAGATCAAAAGAACTGACTCCTCCCATCAGCAGAAACTTCATGCCCTTTGACCAGCATCTCTCCTTTCCCTATCCACCGCTAACCCCCAGCCCAAGAGAACAGCCAACACCCACATCGCTGCTGCCACATGACGTGTCGGGCTTTGATGGGATGGAGGTGAGGGTGGGGAAGACAATTTCAAAGCTGGAGCACTGGCCTCACAGCTCAGACACTCTTGTACTTATCCTGAGAGAATGATGTGCTGAGACCAACTAAACTTCCCCTGCTCTTCCCACATGGCAGAAAAGAGGCAACCCAGGGAAGCCATTGCCAGGACATCATGGTCACCCAACCCTTGTGCAGAAAGGAAGCACCTGCCCAGGATGCCATAGCACCCAACCCTCATCCCCAAGGAAACACAGCCCAGGGCACCATGGACACCCAACCCTCATCCCCAGGGGAGGACACAGCCCAGGGCACCATGGACACCCAACCCTCATCCCCAGGGGAGGAAACAGCCCAGGGCACCATGGACGCCCAACCCTCATCCCCAGGGGAGGACACAGCCCAGGGTATCTTGGACACCCAGCCCTCATTCCTAGGGGAGGACACAGCCCAGGGCATCTTGGACACCCAACCCTCATCCCCAGGGGAGGACACAGCCCAGGCCACCACGAACACCCAATCATGTGCAAGGAGGGTGTCCTTGGAGCCTGGGACTCTTGCCAGTGAAGAGGTGGACAAGAAACTGAGGATGCGATCAGCACACAGAAATCTCAGGCAGCCTAGGATACATGAGGCCTCTCACTCCTGGGAACGCTGAGCAGCCACCAGGAGCCCACACCTTGAGGTACAGCAGGAGCCATGCGCTCTCGCTCTTGCTCACTCACACTCCTGCACACAGCCACTGACGCACGCCCTCGTGCATGTTGCAGATTAACTCCACTGGCCTTGCACTTGCAACGCTGGAGGCTGAGAGGTATCCGCAGGTTCTTTTCTCATGAGAGGGGCGGGCTGACTTTCACTCTCCTCCATGTGCTAGAGGCAGCTCCACCAACACTGGCTGCCCTGAGTGGATGCACCTGGCTCTGGAATTCCTGTCATTTACTTTGGATCCAGGAGCCCCTGCCTCATGTAGCTACTTAACAGAAAGGAGGAATCCACCCAGGACATGCCCAGACGGGAGCCTCACAGGATGGACAGTGGTGTCTGGGGTCACGGGCAGCCCTGACCCAGCAGCGCCAGCACCAGCACACCCAGTGGGGAAGGCGGCGAGGCCCAAACGCCACCCACGGTTTGTTACTTCACTGGGTGGGACCCGGCACCCCTGCCTTCCTGACACCCTGGAGTCCCTGCCTCCTCCTAGAGCCTCCAAGCCCGTCTCCCTCAGAGCATCCAGACAGACCTGGGGAGCCATTTCCTCAGGCCCTGGACAAGGAAACAGGGAATTCCAGGTTATGGGGGCCTGGGGCAGGTCTCAGGCAGGTGCTGGGAACCAGAGACAGGGGTCACCCCGAGGCCTCAGGCCTGGCACCAGCACTTTGAGCCTCAGTTTACCAGCCCACGAGGTGCTGAGTCTGGACTGGATGACCTTCCCACCCCCAGTGACCTCTGACCTTTCCCGAGCATGTCAGCTCTGCTCCAGCGTCCTGGGTGCAATGCCACTTTTTTTCTCAACAAATAAGAAAGGAGGAAGGTGCCCCCAGGGCCCCGTGCCCTGAGGATGCCTGTGTGGAGGGGTCCGCTTCATCACTGGTGTCACTCACAGGAAGGGACGAAGCCACCTGCCTTGATGGAGCTTACTCCACCTCCGCGGAAGGCCCGGGAGGTCCCTCACAGCGAACCTGAGGCCCAGCAGGCTGCAGAGGTGCTGGCATGGAATGACTGCTCAGACGCCCGGGGCCGGCAGAGAGGACGGATGTGGGGGAGGTGCACACTGAGGAGCCTCTCCTTGGAGGTGGAGACACGTGCACCACATGGACCAGGACACAGTCCATGAAGCCTCGCACCCCCCTGAGCTGCAGCTCAAGGGCCTCTCTCTGAGCCCAGGGTCCCACCCCTGGGAGGCAGCTGCCGCAGCTCTGAGGGAGGAGGGTGTCCACCAGGGCCTCCATCTCCTGGGGGCACCAGCCCAGCCCAGCGGCTCTGCAGGACTCTGCACCCCCAATTCATGGCCAGGACTTCCTGGATGTATCTTAAGGACTGAGGACTCCACATCAGGGACCACACAAGACCGGGGTCCCGGACACGGGGGATGGGGGTGAGCATGTCACCGGGATGGGCTGTGGCGTCACTCTGGTACTTCATCCGGACAGCCAGGGACCAAAGCCACGCCCTCAGCCCCACCCCACCCCTGCCTCACATGGCAACCCAGGGTCTGCAGATGCAGGAGAATGAGAAGCATGGTAGCCAGGCAGACTAGAGGACCCGAGCTGGGGTTGAGCACCTCCCTGTCTACCCAGGGCATGGCCTGTGAGGCTGCAGGTGGCCTAGTGTGTGCTGCAGGCTCAAGGTCCTGCCCCAGGGAGCATGACATTCAGGCCCAGAAATTGCATCGTGCTGCACACAGCCCGAGGGGATAACCCTGTGACGTTCAGGTCACCAGCAGGCTTGGGGTCAAGATCGAGCTGCAGAGGACAGGTTTCTGGAAGGCACAGCATCATGGGTGGAGGGACTTGGAGCAAGGTCCTTAGCCCCGGGACCAGTGAATGTGTGCCCTTATAGGGAAAGGGGGTCTTCGCAGAAGCAAGTTAGCTGAAAATCATGAAGCGGAGAGGCGCCCCTGGATTAAAGGGGTGAGCCCTAATGTAATCACAAGTGTCCTTCTAGGAGGTTGGCAGAGGGAGACTGACATAGACAGAAGCCAGGTGAGGTCGGAAGCGGAGGCGGAGGCCGAGAGAGCAGACGCTACGCCCTGTCCCTGAAGACGGAGGAGGAGCCAAGAGCTCAGGGATGGAGAGACTGGAGGAGGCAGGGAAGTTCTCCCCGCAAGCCTGGAGGGAGCACGGCCTCCAGCACACCCAGACCTTGGCCCTGTAGGATTCATCTGGACCTGTGGTATAAATGGTGTTTAAGCCACTGGGCTGTGCAAATTGTCATAGCAGCCATGGCACATTCCTAGAGGGAGCCCTGGTGGGGACCCAGCAGGCAGCGATGGGGCCCTCACAAGCCTGTGAGCCACTCAGAGCCGCGAGAGTGGCTAGGCTTGGTGAGGTGCAGGCCACGCGCACCTCCACTAAGGCAGGCTTAGGGCCCACACCTCCTTTCTCTCTCTCTCTCTCTGTCTCTCTCCCTCCCTCCTTCCCTCCCTCCCTCTCTCTTGGTTGGACAGCTCTCCATCATCCCCCTGGACATGACTACCTCCCAAGGCCGAGCTGGGGCGCTTTGCTCGAGGTGAGCACTGACATCCTGGGGGTGTGAGGGGCACCTGCCCAGCGGCCCCATGTGCAGGATGGGCGGTGGGCCCTAGCTGGCACTGGGCATATGGCCCGGCTGGTGCCTGCAGGCTGCAGCTTTTCTGGGGTGGCTGGGATCAGTGAAGGCCTGCAGAGTCTGGGCCTGGGATCCCTGCAGCGCTGGCTGAGGACAGGCGGGGCTGGGCAGTGAGGGCACTGGGTCACTGTCACGACCCACGGTTTATTACTTCACTAGGTGGGACCCGGCACCCCTGCCTTCCTGACACCCTGGAATCCCTGCCTCCTCCTAGAGCCCCCGAGCCCATCTCCCTCAGAGCCTCCAGAGACAGACCTGGGGAGGCATTTCTTCTGCCCCCAGCAGAAGCCCCGGAGGCCAGGAAGGCGCAGTGGGTCTAAAGGAGAGGATCCCAGGACTGCCTGAGGGGTGACTCCAACGAGGCAAGCATGGAGCCCACTGAGAGGCGGGGTGGGAGCCCCACCAGGGATGGGCTAGTTCCTCATGAAGGACCAGGACCCAGGAAGGACAAGGGGGCCTGCTGGGGCAGGGTCTGCTATGCCGGAGTCCCTGTGAGCCTGGCCCAGACCTGCCTCTCTCTTTCCTCATTGGTCCCCACAGGTCCGTGGTGGTTGCCGTATCGGGAGGCCCCGTGGTGGCAGGGGTGGGACACCTGGTATACGTCGCCAGGTGTGTCCGATAGGCTCGTGCTCACACCTTCTCCTGGCACCTGGGCAGAGCCTGAGCACCCGGGCACTGAAGTGAGGGCAAGGCCTCGGGGCCCCACAGGATGGCCGAGGAGACAGCTGCAGGGCGCCTGGGACCCCTGGGCTCAGGAGGTAGAAGGATACAGCCTGAAAACCCACACCACAGGCTCACCAGCCAGTGCAGGCCCACAGAGCTCGAGGAGGCAGCCCCGAGCCTCCCAGGGAGAGATGCTCTGTGCACGCTGGCACAGGCCCTGGGTTACAAACCCTAGGCACAGCCCAGGAGAGGCCCAGGCCCCAGTCCAGCAAGGGGTTGCAGGAAGCAAGAGGCCCCCGGCCACAGCATGAGATGAGCCCATCAAGCCAGGGCCAGGTGGGCAACGGGAGGCAGGCAGGGCTTGGGGGTTAGTCCCTGCTGCAGCACCTTCCACTGTCGACCGGAGTTTCTTCCCTGTGCGGAGTCCATGGGCCTCCTGTGAGTGTGTGCATGGGCACAAGTGTCTGTGTGGCTCTGCTGTGTGTCTGTACACACGTTTGTTTTGGGTTTTTTTGTGTCTCAGACCACAGAGTCTGCCCCTCCCACCAAAGCCCAGGCGGAAGGATGAACCCACGCCCCTGGGGCCCAGGCCTCAGCAACCTGTGTGGGATCATTGTTCCCGGTTGTCACTTGCCTTTGCCACAGCCCTATTTCTCCACAATTCTTTAAAGTCCTCAACATGCATTTAAGGCACAAAGGTGAAAGTGCCCAGAAACATCTGACTCCACCGTGGAACCCAGGAGCAAGCTGGGGTTAGCTAAGGAGCAGGGCCGTTGGCAGAGGCTGGGGTCCAGGCTGAACTTTGGAGGAGGCATGTCCCAGTATGGGCTCCTGACTATGTCCTCCTGGGACAAACCCAAACCCGCTCTTTAAATATGGGAGGGACTTTGCTGGCCCCGGCCCTGACCGCAGCACTTGGAAACTAAGGAGTGGTCGCCTCCCCCGTGTCACAGCTGCCCGTTCACCATCATAGAAGCAACTCTGTCACCTCCATGGGCCCCTCTGTGGCTGCTGCCTGGGTCCAAGCTGAGCCCAACTGCCCAGGCCCAGAAGGAAAGCCCAGGCCAGGTGCCCAGCACAGAGGCAGTCACATACCCCGGGGAGAGCCACAGCAAGCAGCCAATGTTGCCCAGGAGAGGAGTAGCTGACAAGGCAGAACGTGAGCTGCCATCGGCTCGAGAGGCTTTGCTGGTCCTCCTGGGGCTCTGGACCTGAGCTGGAGGAGCGAGGGAAGAAGTCGCATGGTGGTCCCATCCTGGGGCCTGATGGCAGCTGGCCACCCATCCCAGAGTGGCAGCCAGATGCCAGCGCCATTCCCACAGTCACATCATTGGTCACAGACTGCAGGACATAGAGTGTCTTCTTTCCATCACAGTGCTGTCCAGACCCATAGCCTAGGGTAGACCTGGAAGATTCAATGTCCACACCCGGGGCTGGAGCACAGCCATGAGCCACGCCCGCTGCCCGTGCATGGAAAGCCAGCCCAAGCCCTGCTCCATCCCTAGCCAAAGTCAGTGTCCTTTCCCCTTCTCCCAAGTGAGCTCTAGCCACCTGCCTACCCTGCCATCCGAGGATGACAGCCTTCATTCCAGTGGAACCTGGCTCTGCCACCAGCAGGCTTGCAGTCCTGGGCAGATTCCGTCACCTCTCTATGCCTCAGCCTTTCCATCTGCACAGGAGGATGATGATGATGGTGGTGATGATGATGGCGATGGCTTCCTTTTGCATCTGAGGCAAGGACTAATTGTGATGATATATATCAGGCACTGGGTATGGTGCTGGTCCTTCCTGAGCACTCAATCTATGTGAGCTGTCCTTGTGAAATGGGTGTCACCACATTTCCCCATGCAGAACATCCTTTGTTTGCCATACTTGAAACGTCTGCCCCAATACTAACAGCTCCTCATGGAAGATGTGCACAAACCCACCCACCCTCATACTCCCAAAGGTGCCCATGCCTTATCAAGCCAAAGTCCAGCCAGGAACTTTATAGCAGCATCCCTTTCCCTCTCCATGCACCAAGGAGCAAGGCAAAGCACTACATCTTCCATCTGGAGGCAATGCCACCCTCTTCTCTCATTTTCACTGCCATCCCTAAGAGGCAGTGCTTCCCCCACAAGGTTCCATGGTGGCCTGCCTACAGCAACTCTGTTCACACGAGTTTCAGCATCCTTGCAGTGGCTCCCCTGCCATGCTGTGGCTCTTCATTCACCCTCTTCTCCTGCTCCCCGTGACAGGCATAGATTCTGAGTGATCTGGATACATTGCTTTGTTTAATGACAGTACAGCTTCTGTGCTGAGAAAGACACAGCAGATAGAGAAGGCAATTGTTGAACACAAAACAGTGACAGCAGAGATGATGGCAAGTTGGCATTTTTCTTTTCTAGCAATAAAACTTAAAGCTGACTCAAGGAGAAATGGAAATCATAATTGGAACAATAATCCTCAAGAAAGCATTAAGATGATTAAATAATTGCCCTCACAGATGACTTCAGGCCAAGATGGCTTTATGGGTGAAGTTTAGAATTTCACAAAACTAATCAGTTCCCATAAGAACTGCTCCAGGATTTGGAGGAATATGGAAAAGTCTATGAAAGGGATCACACTCCACAGTCCCCAGAGTAAAACATGGGCTAATTTGCATTTTGGCAAAGAGCCAAATGTTATAAATGACATCCTAGAAGGCCAAATTCTGTCCATCTTATTGAACAAGGACTTACACTGGGAATTAAGAACTATTTATAGCTCATCCCACCACTCAGGCCAGTGATGACCCATGATCATCTCACCAGAAATAGAAAGACTCAGATGATTAATAGAGTCTCAATTTCTCTGAGACATCTAAGATCCCAGCCCAAGCTCAGACCCAGGAGGGCACCCAGGCCTGGACAGAGAACACTGATATCACACCAGCCCTCCAGAGGGAAGCAGAGACTCCTTCAAGCTCTGGAAACACAGGCCCAGACAGC
Organism: Pan paniscus; assembly: GCF_029289425.2. NCBI lineage: Eukaryota > Metazoa > Chordata > Mammalia > Primates > Hominidae > Pan > Pan paniscus. The sequence continues at coordinate 107,156,752 of NC_073264.2, read as the reverse complement.
TGCCCAAAGTTGGGCAGGCTTCACTGCAAACCCAAATCATGAAGCTAGGTAACACCTTTACAGATTCTTTACATTTAAAAATCATCAAAATTTAAGAGTAAATAATAAACTCAAATAATATTAATCTAATATGTAAAGGTCTTGTACCATTATTATGCAAACAACATACATAAGCTAATAAGAAAAAGAACAAATCCCTTAAGAACTAGGCAAAGGATATAACACAATTTCCAAAAGAAAAGAAATGGCTAGCACACATGAGGAAAACACTTTGTGAACAGACATTCTTCAGAGCATTATTTATAATTATAAAATAGTTGAAAGCAAGATAGTGCCTGAAGAAATTATGGTGCATACATTAGTGGGACTATTCTGCAAACATTCCCAATTATACTTGTCACATATCTGTGATAATGAGACAGCCAGCATTCATGGGGTGACCTCATTTGGTAAAAGGGTGCAAAGCTCAACACACATTGTGAGATGACTGTGGTGTAAAATTAGTGGGATTATTCCGCAAACATTCCCAATTATACTTACCGCATATCTGTGATAACATGACAGCATTCATGGGGTGACCTCATTTGGTAAAAGGGTGCAAAGCTCAACACGCATTGTGAGATGACTGGTGTAAATACAAAGACCAAACCGTGAAAAGGAGTCCATCAATTAATCGATGCTTACCTTCAGTTTTGGGCTAATTTTTAAAGTATGCTATAAGCATATGCTCCTGTTATAACAGAATGGAGGGATTATGAGAGATGATGCAGGTGTGTCCTGGGCCTCCCCTGGCCCACTGGGCCCTAGAGATGCCTTCCCAGGCATCGCTGTCAGGGCTTCCCTAAGAGGGAGTCCTGTATTGACCTCACCACTAAGGTCTGGAGCAGGGGATCCTTAGATATGGGTAGGGGTTATCTCACCTTAGGTCTGAATACAGGGTTGTCTTAGACTGTTTTGTGCTATTATAATAGAATACCCAAGACTGGGAAATTTATACTGAACAGAAATTTATTTCTCACAGTTCTAGAGGCTGTGAAGTCCAAGAGCACAGGTGCCAGAGCAAGTCCAAGAGCAAGGGAAAGTCCAAAGCAAGTCCAGGAGCATCTGGCGAGGACCTTCTTGCTGTGTCATCACATGGCGGAAGGCAAGAAAGAGAGCAAGAGGGGGCCGAACTCACCCTTTTATAACAGCACCAATCCCACCCATGAGGTGGGGACCTTATGACCTAATCACTCTTCATACTGTTACAATGGCAATGAAATTTCAACATGAATTTTGGAGGAGAGAAGCATTCAAAGCACAGCAAGGGTGCTCCTACCTCCTCTCTCAGGGCATCTGCAGAAAGAGCTGCAACTGCACGTCCTTCCTCCATCCATCCTCCATCCCTTCCCGATGTCTGTGCATATCCTGTGACCCAGGAGGTCTGGCATAGGGGGTGCTCCTGCCTTAGGTCTGAGGCCCTGTCTGAAAAGGGGTAGGTGAGGAGGCCACCTGATGGTCTGGGCCAAGACAGTCACAGGACGCATCATTTATCATCAAGGAGGCTGAGGGTTGAGTCGCCAGGTCCAGGGAACTCCCTACAAAGTGGGAACCCTGCCCAGCTCCACACAACCTCTGCTGGGGGACCCTGCTCTGGTGCAGAGCCTGGGGACAGGTCTTGAGCTCAGCCAGAGTCTGCCTCCCTGTAATTTAGGAACTAAACCAAGTGGCAGGATGCTGGAGCCCAGCCCCCATCTGACCTTACAGGGCCAAGGCTGGGGCCCTGGGTTCCCCTCAAGGCGCAGCAGGACTGGAGCCCCAGGCAGTGCAGGAGTGGCCAAAGCTGGAGCTTCCTCCAGAGCCCCCAAGCATCACAGCACCAGGAAGGGTGGACCCTGGCCTGAGAAATTGGCACCAAAGCCCCAGAAACTACCCTGGACACCATGGAGAGAGGCCTGGAGGGGAAGCACCAGGCACTGCCTCCCCTTCTGATCCCACCTGAGGTGGCTGCCAAGCCCAGAGAGCCGCTCTCATGTCCCCCAGCCCTGCAGCCCAGGGATACCTGTACTGTGCCCCTGGGGGACCCCTGGGCAGTCTGTGCAAAGAAGTCACCACCCTACACTCAGAGACAGTGGGGGTCCTCGTCCCACATCCTCAGAGCATGCCCCGGCTGCTGCAGGGATGGTCTCCTGGTCCTCAGAGCATGGCCCGGCTGCTGCAGGGATGGTCTCCTGGAGGCCCCCCAGTGCTCTATTGTCAGGGCTCCCTCCACCCCCCTGCACCAAGAGAGAGCCAGACCCCAGCAAGGCTTCCAGTGGCTTCAGGTCACACCCCTAGGCTGACCCCAGCCCCATTAACACCTGCCTGAGAAAGCTCCACGCACCAGAACTGACCGTTTGCTCCAACTCTCGACCTCCCGTTCTCAGGGCGTCTGCTGAAAAGGCTGCAACTGCACGTCCTTCCTCCATCCGTTCCCAATGTCCGTGTGTCTCCTGTGGCCAGGAAGGTCTTTCTCAGGACCTGAGAGCCGCTCCCTGAAGTGTCTCCATTGGGAAGGATGGGGCCTGTGTCTCCAGGCTCTGGGAGGACAGAATCCTGACCTCAACAGTGGCCAGCATGGACACAATGGGCCCCATCCCAGGGACGCTGACCAGCACTGGGCAACTTTTCCCTTCCCCAACAACTGAGCCCTGAGCACCCTCCCTGCTCCCCCTACCACCTCCCTTTACAAGGCTGTGGCCTCTGCACAGATGATAATGGAGCTTGGCTCATTCCGCTAGAGTCGGTAGGGAGTTAATGACAAAACTCAGTTTCCTCCACCTAAACTCAAGTCTGCCTGTGTTTACCTGACCACACCTGGTGGACAGTTTGGACAAACTTGCACACTCAGAGACACAGACACTTCTAGAAATCATTATCGCCCTGCCCCGGGGACCCCACTCCAGCAGAAGTCTGCTAGGCACTGGTCTGGGCCCTCCTGCTGTCCTAGGAGGCTGCTGACCTCCTGCCTGGCTCCTGTCTCCAGGTCCAGAGTCAGAGCAGACTCCAGGGACGCTGCAGGCTAGGAAGCCACCCCCTCCAGGCCAGGGTCTAGTGCAGGTGCCCAGGACAAGAAAGATTGTGAATGCAGGAATGACTGGGCCACACCCCTCCCGTGCACGCCCCCTCCTGCACTGCACCCCACAGCCCAGCCCCCCATGCTGGATGCCCCCCCACAGCAGAGGTGCTGTTCTGTGATCCCCTGGGAAAGACGCCCTCAACCTCCACCCTGTCCCACGGCCCAAGGAAGACAAGACACAGGCCCTCTCCTCACAGTCTCCCCACCTGGCTCCTGCTGGGACCCTCAAGGTGTGAACAGGGAGGATGGTTGCCTGGGTGGCCCCTAGGAGCCCAGATCTTCACTCCACAGACCCCAACCCAAGCACCCCCTTCTGCGGGGCCCAGCTCATCCCCCTCCTCCTCCCTCTGCTCTCCTCTCGTCGCCTCTGCGGGAAATCGGGGACTCAGCAGTAACCCTCAGGAAGCAGGGCCGAGGCACCGTTTAATAGGAGGCTTCCTCACAATGAAACTTTTAGAAAGCCTTGACTACAATGATGACCGTGGCGTGGCTGTGAACACTGTCAGCTCCCACAGCTGCCGCAGCAAAAAATGTCCGTAGACAGGGTGGGGGCCCGGGGTCGTCTGCTGTCCTGCTCAGCCCACAGCACGCATGGAGGATCTGAGGTGCCACACCTGACACCCAGGCCAGAACATGCCTCCCTCCAGGGTGACCTGCCATGTCCTGCATTGCTGGAGGGACAGGGGCAGCCTGTGAGGATCTGGGGCCAGGAGATGAATCCCATTAACCCAGAGGAAAACAAGCAGGACCCAAGCACCCTCCCCGTTGAAGCTGACCTGCCCAGAGGGGCCTGGGCCCACCCCACACACTGGGGCGGAATGTGTACAGGCCCCTGTCTCTGTGGGTGTTCCACTAGCTGGGGCTCCCAGTGCTCACCCCACAACTAAAGCGAGCCCCAGCCTCCAGAGCCCCCAAAGGAGATGCCGCCCACAAGCCCAGCCCCCATCCAGGAGGCCCCAGAGCTCAGGGCGCCTGGGCAGATTCTGAACAGCCCCGAGTCACAGTGGGTATAACTGGAACAACCACTGTGAGAAAAACTGTGTCCAAAACTGTCTCCTGGCCACTGCTGGAGGCCGCGCCAGAGAGGGGAGCAGCCGCCCCGCACCTAGGTCCTACTCAGCTCACATGACCCCCAGCACCCAGAGCACAATGGAGTCCCCATTGAATGGTGAGGACAGGGACCGGGGCTACAGGGGGTCATGGAAGGGGCTGGACCCCATCCTACTGCTATGGCCCCAGTGCCCCTGGCCAGAGCTGACCCTACCACCGACAAGAGTCCCTCAGGGAAACAGGAGTCACTGGCACCTCCCAACATCAACCCCAGGCAGCACAGGCACAAACCCCACATTCAGAGCCGACTCCAGGAGCAGAGACACCCCAACACCCTGGGGGACCCCGACCCTGATGACTCCCCACTGGAATCCACCCCAGAGTCCACCAGGACCAAAGACCCGCCCCTGTCTCTGTCCCTCACTCAGGGCCTGCTGCGGGGCGGGCCCTGAGACCAGACTCGGGCTTAGGGGACACCAGTGTGGCCCCAACCTCGACCAGGCCACAGGCCCTTCCTTCCCGTCCTGCGGCAGCACAGACTTTGGGGTCTGGGCAGGGAGGAACTTCTGGCATGTCGCCAAGCACAGAGGCCCCAGGCTGAGGTGGTGGGGGTGGAAGACCCCCAGGAGGTGGCCCACTTCCCTTCCTCCCAGCTGGACCCCACCATGTCCTTCCTAAGATAGGGGTGTCATCCAAGGCAGGTCCTCCATGGAGCCCCCTTCAGGCTCCTCCCGGTCCTCACTGGGCCTCAGTCCCAGATATGGGAATGCAGCCACCACAGGCACACCAGGCAGCCCAGACCCAGCCAGCCTGCAGTGCCCAAGCCCACATTCTGGAGCAGAGCAGGCTGTGTCTGGGAGAGTCTGGGCTCCCCACCCCCCACCTGCACACCCCACCCACCCCTGTCCAGGCCCTATGCAGGAGGGTCAGAGCCCCCCATGGGGTATGGACTTAGGGTCTCACTCACGCGCCTCCCCTCCTGGGTGAAGGGGTCTCATGCCCAGATCCCCACAGCAGAGCTGGTCAAAGGTGGAGGCAGTGGCCCCAGGGCCACCCTGACCTGGCCCCTCAGGCTCCTCTAGCCCTGGCTGCCCTGCTGTCCCTGGGAGGCCTGGACTCCACCAGACCACAGGTCCAGGGCACCGCCCATAGTTGCTGCCCACACTCAGTTCACAGGAAGAAGATAAGCTCCAGACCCCCAAGACTGGGACCTGCCTTCCTGCCACTGCTTGTAGCTCCAGACCTCCGTGCCTCCCCCAACCACTTACACACGGGCCAGGGAGCTGTTCCACATAGATCAACCCCAAACTGGGACCGCCTGGCACTCGGGCCGCTGCCACTTCCCTCTCCATTTGCTCCCAGCACCTCTGTGCTCCTTCCCTCCTCCCTCCTTCAGGGGAACAGCCTGTGCAGCCCCTCCCTGCACCCCACACCCTGGGAAGGCCCAACCCTGCCTCCAGCCCTTTCTACCCCGCTGCTCTTCCTGCCCATCCAGACAACCCTGGGGTCCCATCCCTGCAGCCCACACCCTGGTCTCCACCTAGACCCCTGTCCCGCCCTCCAGACACCCCTCCCAGGCCAACCCTGCACATGCAGGCCCTCCCCTTTTCTGCTGCCAGAGCCTCAGTTTCTACCCTCTGTGCCTACCCCCTGCCTCCTCCTGCCCACAACTCGAGCTCTTCCTCTCCTGGGGCCCCTGAGCCATGGCACTGACTGTGCACTCCCACCCCCACACTGCCCATGCCCTCACCTTCCTCCTGGACACTTAGGCCCCGCTCCCCTCTTGGACCCAGCCCTGGTATTTCCAGGACAAAGGCTCACCCAAGTCTTCCCCATGCAGGCCCTTGCGCTCACTACCCGGTTACACGGGAGCCTCCTGTGCACAGAAGCAGGGAGCTCAGCCCTTCCACAGGCAGAAGGCACTGAAAGAAATCGGCCTCCAGCACCCTGATGCACGTCCGCCTGTGTCTCTCACTGCCCGCACCTGCAGGGAGGCTCGGCACTCCCTCTAAAGACGAGGGATCCAGGCAGCAACATCACGGGAGAATGCAGGGCTCCCAGACAGCCCAGCCCTCTCGCAGGCCTCTCCTGGGAAGAGACCTGCAGCCACCACTGAACAGCCACAGAGCCCGCTGGATAGTAACTGAGTCAGTGACCGACCTGGAGGGCAGGGGAGCAGTGAACCGGAGCCCAGACCACAGGGACAGAGACCAGCCGCTGACATCCCGAGCCCCTCACTGGCGGCCCCAGAACACCATGTGGAAATAGTACAGACCCACAGCCCCACCTGGAACAGGGCAGAGACTGCTGAGCCCCCAGCCCCAGCCCTGAGAAACACCAGGCAACGGCATCAGAGGAGGCTCCTGAGAAAGAGAGGAGGGGAGGTCTCCCTCACCAGCAAATGCTTCCCTTAACCAAAAACAGGGTCCACGCAACTCCCCCATGACAAAGGAGGAGCCCCCTGTACAGCACTGGGCTCAGAGTCCTCTCCAACACACCCTGAGTTTCAGACAAAAACCCCCTGGAAATCATGGTATCAGCAGGAGAACTAGCCAGAGACAGCAAGGGGGGACTCAGTGACTCCCGCACGGATAGGAGGATTTTGTGGGGGCTCGTGTCACTGTGAGGATATTGTAGTAGTACCAGCTGCTATGCCCACAGTGACACAGCCCCATTCCCAAAGCCCTGCTGTAAACGCTTCCACTTCTGGAGCTGAGGGGCTGGGGGGAGCGTCTGGGAAGTAGGGCCTAGGGGTGGCCATCAATGCCCAAAACGCACCAGACTCCCCCCCAGACATCACCCCACTGGCCCATGAGCAGAGTAAACAGAAAATGAGAAGCAGCTGGGAAGCTTGCACAGGCCCCAAGGAAAGAGCTTTGGCGGGTGTGCAAGAGGGGATGCGGGCAGAGCCTGAGCAGGGCCTTTTGCTGTTTCTGCTTTCCTGTGCAGATAGTTCCATAAACTGGTGTTCAAGATCGATGGCTGGGAGTGAGCCCAGGAGGACAGTGTGGGAAGGGCACAGGGAAGGCGAAGCAGCCGCTATCCTACACTGTCATCTTTCAAGAGTTTGCCCTGTGCCCACACTGCTGCATCATGGGATGCTTAACAGCTGATGTAGACACAGCTAAAGAGAGAATCAGTGAAATGGATTTGCAGCACAGATCTGAATAAATTCTCCAGAATGTGGAGCCACACAGAAGCAAGCACATGGAAAGTGCCTGATGCAAGGGCAAAGTACAGTGTGTACCTTCAGGCTGGGCACAGACCCTCTGAAAAGCCTTGGCAGGAACTCCCTGCAACAAAGCAGAGCCCTGCAGGCAATGCCAGCTCCAGAGCCCTCCCTGAGAGCCTCATGGGCAAAGATGTGCACAACAGGTGTTTCTCATAGCCCCAAACTGAGAATGAAGCAAACAGCCATCTGAAGGAAAACAGGCAAATAAACAATGGCAGGTTCATGAAATGCAAACCCAGACAGCCAGAAGGACAACAGTAGAGGGTTATAGGTGACTCTGTGGTTGAGTTCATGACAATGCTGAGTAATTGGAGTAACAAAGGAAAGTCCAAAAAATACTTTCAATGTGATTTCTTCTAAATAAAATTTACAGCTGGCAAAATGAGCTATCTTCTTAAGGGATAAACTTTCCACTAGAAAAACTATAAGGAAAATCAAGAAAAGGATGATCACATAAACACAGTGGTCGTTACTTCTACTGGGGAAGGAAGAGGGTATGAACTGAGACACACAGGGTTGGCAAGTCTCCTAACAAGAAGAGAACAAATACATTACAGTACCTTGAAAACAGCAGTTAAAATTCTAAATTGCAAGAAGAGGAAAATGCACACAGCTGTGTTTAGAAAATTCTCAGTCCAGCACTGTTCATAATAGCAAAGACATTAACCCAGGTTGGATAAATAAACGATGACAGGCAATTGCACAATGATACAGATATACATTCAGTATATGAGACATTGATGATGTATCCCCAAAGAAATGACTTTAAAGAGAAAAGGCCTGATGTGTGGTGGCACTCACCTCCTTGGGCATCCCCGGACAGGCTGCAGGCACACTGTGTGGCAGGCAGGCTGGTACCTGCTGGCAGCTCCTGGGGCCTGATGTGGAGCAGGCACAGAGCCGTATCCCCCCGAGGACATATACCCCCAAGGACGGCGCAGTCGGTGCATTCCGGAGACAAGCAACTCAGCCACACTCCCCGGCCGGAGCCTGAGAGGGACGCCCATGCACAGGGAGGCAGAGCCCAGCTCCTCCACAGCCAGCAGCACCTGTGCAGGGGCCGCCATCTGGCAGGCACAGAGCATGGGCTGGGAGGAGGGGCAGGGACACCAGGCAGGGTTGGCGCCGACTGAAAATTACAGAAGTCTCATACATCTACCTCAGCCTTGCTTGACCTGGGCCTCACCTGACCTGGACCTCACCTGGCCTGGACCTCACCTGGCCTAGGCCTCACCTCTGGGCTTCACCTGACCTCGGCCTCACCTGACTTGGACCTTGCCTGTCCTGAGCTCACATGATCTGGGCCTCACCTGACCTGGGTTTCACCTGACCTGGGCTTCACCTGACCTGGGCCTCATCTGACCTGGGCCTCACTGGCCTGGACCTCACTTGGCCTGGGCTTCACCTGGCCTCAGGCCTCACCTGCACCTGCTCCAGGTCTTGCTGGAACCTCAGTAGCACTGAGGCTGCAGGGGCTCATCCAGGGTTGCAGAATGACTCTAGAACCTCCCACATCTCACCTTTCTGGCTGGAGGCACCTGGTGGCCCTGGGAATATAAAAAGCCTGAGTGATGCCTGCGTGATTTGGGGGCAATTTATAAACCCAAAAGGACATGGCCGTGGAGCGGATAGGGACAATACAGACAGATATCAGCCGAAATGGAGCCTCAGGACACAGGTGGGCACGGACACTGTCCACCTAAGCGAGGGGCAGACCCGAGTGTCCCCGCAGCAGACCTGACAATGCTGGGCCCACAGCCTCCCCTCGGTGCCCTGCTACCTCCTCAGGTCAGCCTTGGACATCCCGGGTTTCCCCAGGCCTGGCGGTAGGTTTGGGGTGAGATCTGTGTCACTGTGGTATTATGATTTTTGGAGTGATTATTATACCCACAGTGTCACAGAGTCCATCAAAAACCCATCCCTGGGAACCTTCTGCCACAGCCCTCCCTGTGGGGCACTGCCACGTGCCATGTTAGGATTTTGATTGAGGACACAGCACCATGGGTATGGTGGCTACCGCAGCAGTGCAGCCCGTGACCCAAACACACAGGGCAGCAGGCACAACAGACAAGCCCACGAGTGACCACCCTGAGCTCCTGCCCGCCAGCCCCGGAGACCATGAAACAGATGGCCAGGATTATCCCATAGGTCAGCCAGACCTCAGTCCAACGGGTCTGCATCGCTGCTGCCCTCCAATACCAGTCCGGATGGGAACAGGGCCGGCCCACATTACCATTTGCTGTCATCCGGCCAGCAGTCCCAGAAGCCCCTCCCTCAAGGCTGGGCCACATGTGTGGACCCTGAGAGCCCCCCATGTCTGAGTAGGGGCACCAGGAGGGTGGGGCTGGCCCTGTGCACTGTCCCTGACCCTGTGGTCCCTGGCCTGCCTGGCCCTGACACCTGGGCCTCTCCTGGGTCATTTCCAAGACAGAAGACATTCCCAGGACAGCTGGAGCTGGGAGTCCCTCATCCTGCCCGGCCGTCCTGAGTCCTGCTCCTTTCCAAACCTCACCCGGGAAGCCAACAGAGTACTCACCTCCCACAGGCAGAGACCAAGACCTTCCAGAAATCTCTGTCTCTCTCCCCAGTGGGCACCCTCTTCCAGGGCAGTCCTCAGTGATATCACAGTGGGAACCCACATCTGGATCGGGACCGCCCCCAGAACACAAGATGGCCCACAGGGACAGCCCAGCCCAGCCCTTCCCAGACCCCTAAAAGGCGTCCCACCCCCTGCATCTGCCCCAGGGCTCAAACTCCAGGAGGACTGACTCCTGCACACCCTCCTGCCAGACGTCACCTCAGCTCCTCCTGGAAGGGACAGGAGCACGCGAGGGTGAGTCAGACCCTCCTGCCCTCGATGACAGATGGAGAAGATTCAGAAAGGCCTGAGATCCCCAGGACGCAGCACCACTGTCAATGGGGGCCCCAGACGCCTGGACAAGGTCCTGCGTGGGAAAGGCCTCTGGGCACACTCAGGGGCTTTTTGTGAAGGGTCCTCCTACCGTGTGACTACAGTAACTACCACAGTGATGAACCCAGCAGCAGAAACTGACCGGACACCCAGGGTTTATGCACACTTCTTGGCTCAGAGCTCTCCAGGACCAGAAGAGGCAGGCCCAAGGGTTTCTGCCCAGACCCTCGGCCTCTAGGGACATCTTGGCCATGACAGCCCATGGGCTGGTGCCCCACACATCGTCTGCCTTCAAACAAGGGCTTCAGAGGGCTCTGAGGTGACCTCACTGATGACCACAGGTGCCCTGGCCCCTTCCCCACCAGCTGCACCAGACCCTGTCCTGACAGATGCCCCGATTCCAACAGCCAATTCCTGGGGCCCGGAATCGCTGTAGACACCAGCCTCCTTCCAACACCTCCTGCCAATTGCCTGGATTCCCATCCCGACTGGAATCAAGAGGACAGCATCCCCCAGGCTCCCAACAGGCAGGACTCCCACACCCTCCTCTGAGAGGCCGCTGTGTTCTGCAGGGCCAGGCCCCGGACAGTCCCCCTCACCTGCCACTAGAGAAATGCCTGCCGTTGATGTCCCCACCTGGAAAAGACCACTTAAGGAGTCCCCAGCCCCAGGTACAGCCATAGAGAGAGTCTCCAAGGCCCCTAAGGAGGAGCCATGCCCAGTTCTGCCGGGACCCTCGGCCAGGCCAACAGGAGTGAACGCTGGAGCTGGGCCCACACTAGGCCACATAGGAACTCACCAGTGAGGGCAGGAGAGCACATGCCGGGGACCACCCAGCCTCCTGCTGACCAGAGGCCCGTCCCAGAGCCCAGGAGCCTGGAGAGGCCTCTCCAGGGGGACACTGTGCATGTCTGGTACCTAAGCAGCCCCCCACCTCCTCAGTCCTGGGGGCCCCTGGCACAGCTGTCTGGGCCCTCCCTGCTCCCTGGGAAGCTCCTCCTGACAGCCCTGCCTCCAGTTCCAGGTGTGGTTATTGTCAGGGGGTGTCAGGCCGTGGCGGATACAGAGGCTACAATTACCCCAGTGGTGCCACCCATAGCAGCAACCAGGCCAACTAGACAGGCCCCTGCTGCGCAGCCCCAGGCCTCCAGCTCACCTGCTTCTCCTGGGGCTCTCAAGGCTGCTGTCTGCCCTCTGGCCCTCTGTGGGGAGGGTTCCCTCAGTGGGAGGTCTGTGCTCCAGGGCAGGGATGACTGAGATAGAAATCAAAGGCTGACAGGGAAAGGCAGCTTCCAGCCCTGAGAAGTGCAGGCAGCACCACGGAGCCACGGAGTCACAGAGCCACAGAGACCCCACTGTGGGCATGTGAGAGTGCTGTGCCCCTGGCAAGCCCAGCCCTGATGGGGAAGCCTGCCCCATCCCACAGCCCCGGTGTCCAGGGGCAGCGGGCACAGAAGCTGCCAGGCTGTGCTCTACGATCCTCATCCCTCCAGCAGCATCCCCTCCACAGTAGAGAAACTGAGTCTTAGAGCACCACCAGACCCACTGAAAACGAGGCTGTGAGCCCAGGCAGTGGGCCCAGAGCACTGTGTGTACGCTGGCAGTACCTGGGTACAGGGATCAGCCAGAGATGCCAAACCCTGAGTGACCAGCCTGCAGGAGGATCCGGCCCCACCCAGGCCACTCGATTAAGCCCCATCCCCCTGTCCTGGGGACCTCTCCCCAGAGCCACCAACAGCTCGGCTTCCCAGGGCCTCATCCCTCCAAGGAAGGACAAAGGCTGGGCCTGCCAGGGGCACAGTACCCTCCCTTGCCCTGGCTAAGACAGGGTGGGCAGACGGCTGCAGACAGGACATAATGCTGGGGCATCTGGCTCTGTGACTACTGGGTACTGGCTCTCAACGCAGACCCTACCAAAATCCCCACTGCCTCCCCTGCTAGGGGCTGGCCTGGTCTCCTCCTGCTGTCCTAGGAGGCTGCTGACCTCCAGGATGGCTTCTGTCCCCAGTTCTAGTGCCAGAGCAGATCCCAGGCAGGCTGCAGGCTGGGAGGCCACCCCTGTCCTTGCCGGGGTTCAATGCAGGTACCCAGGGCATGAAATGGCATGAGCACAGGGATGACCGGGCCATCCCCCACCTGAGTCCGCCCCCTCCTGCTCTGCACACCGCACCCCCCAGGCCAGTCCATGACATCCGACAACCCCACATCAGAGTCACTGCCTGGCCCTGCCCTGGGGAGGACCCCTCAGCCCCCACCCTGTCTAGAGGACTTGGGGGGAAAGGACACAGGCCCTCTCCTTATGGTTCCCCCACCTGGCTCCTGCTGGGACCCTCAGGGTGTGGACAGAAAAGACACCTGCCTGATTGGCCCCCAGGAGCCAGGAACTTCTCTCCAGGGACCCCAGCCCGAGCACCCCCTTACCCAGGACCCAGCCCTGCCCCTCCTCCCCTCTGCTCTCCTCTCATCACCCCATGGGAATCCGGTATCCCCAGGAAGCCATCAGGAAGGGCTGAGGGAGGAAGCGGGGCCGCTGCACCACCGGGCAGGAGGCTCCATCTTCGTGAACCCAGGGAAGTGCCAGCCTCCTAGAGGGTATGGTCCACCCTGCCTGGGGCTCCCACTGTGGCAGGATGCGGGGAAGGACCAGGGACGGTGTGGGGGAGGGCTCAGGGCCCCACGGGTTCTCCTCTATCCTCAGTGAGCTTCCCCCTTCACCCACTGGCCTGCCCACCTCCTCTCCACCCTGGCCACAGGTTGTCCACACCTTCCTAAGTCCCACCTTCACCAGAGCCGGCAGAGCCAGTGCAGACAGAGGCTGGGGTGCAGGGGGGCCACAGGGCAGCTTCAGGGAGGAAAGGATGGAGGGAGGGGAGGTCAGTGAACACGGCCTCCTCCCCTGGGTCCAGAATTTTCCTCTGGGACCCCAAGATCCCACCCCTTCCAGGCTCTGGGAGGACAAGCAGGATGGGAGATTCTGTGCGGGACCCTCTCACAGTAGAATACCCCCACAGTGGCTCAGGCCAGACACAAAAGCCCCTCAGTGAGCCCTCCACTGCAGTCCTGGGCCTGGGTAGCAGCCCCTCCCACAGAGGACAGACCCAGCACGCCGAGGAGGTCCTGCCAGGGGGAGCTCAGAGCCATGGAGGAGAAGGATGTGGGGCCTCTGATACAGGCACAGACATCAGCTCCATCCAGGACCACCCAGCCCACGCCCTGAGATGAATGCCTGTCTCCAGCCTCTGCAGGGCGGGAGGCAGCTGGCCTCTGCCTCCGACCCCCGCAGACATCAGACAGAGGAGCAGGCCTCCCAGAGCCAGGGTTGAGGGACACCCCTGTCAAGGCCAGACAAGACCAAGGGGTGCTGAGCCCAGCAAGGGAAGGCACCCAAACAGACCAGGTTTCTGAAGGTGTCTGTGTCACAGTGGGATATATCAGCGACTGGTACCACTGGGGCCCCCAGTGCTCACCCCACAACTAAAATGAGCCACAGCCTCCAGAGCCCCCACAGGAGACCCCGCCCAGCAGCCCAGGCCCCACCCAGGAGGCCCCAGAGCTCAGGGCGCCCCGTCGGATTCCGAACAGCCCCAAGTCACAGTGGGTATAACTGGATCGATCACTGTGAGAATAGCTGGGTCCAAAACTCTCCTGGCCACAGTCGGAGGCCCAGACAGAGAGGGGAGTAGCCACCCCAATCCCATGTCCTGCCGGCTCCCATGACCCCCTGCACCCGGAGCCCCACGGTGTCCCCATTGGATGGGAGGACAAGGGCCGGGGGCTCCGGCGGGTCGGGGCAGGGACTTGATCGCATCCTTCTGCCGTGGCCCCAGTGCCCCTGGCTGGAGTTGACCCTTCTGACAAGTGTCCTCAGAGAGACAAGGATCACCGGCACCTCCCAACGTCAACCCCAGGCAGCCCAGGCACAAATCCCACATCCAGGGCCAACTCCAGGAACAGAGACACCCCAATACCATGGGGGACCCTGACCCTGACGACTTCCCACTGGAATCCACCCCAGAGTCCACCAGGACCAAAGACCCTGCACCTGTCTCTATCCTTCACTCAGGACCCCCTGCCGAGCGAGCTCTTGGGAGGAGACTCGGGCTTAGGGGACACCACTGTGGCCCCAACCTCGAGCAGGACACAGACCTTTCCTTCCTTTCCTGGGGCAGCACAGACTGGGGTCTGGGCAGGGAGGAACTTCTGGCAGGTTGCCAAGCACAGACCCCAAAGGCTAAGGTGGCCCCAGGAAGACCCCTGGGAGGTGGCCACTCCCCTTCCTCCCAGCTGGACCGCATGTCCTCCCCAAGGTAGGGGTGCCATCCAAGGCAGGTCCTCCATGGAGCCCCATTCAGACTCCTCCCTGGACCCCACTGGGCCTCAGTCCCAGCTCTGGGGATGCAGCCACCACGAGCACACCAGGCAGCCAGGCCCAGCCACCCTGCAGTGCCCGAGCCCACATCCTGGAGCAGAGCAGGGTGCGTCTGGGAGGGGCTGGGCTTCCCACTCCCACCCCCACCTGCACACCCCACCCACCCCTGCCCAGCGGCTCTGCAGGAGGGTCAGAGCCCCCCATGGGGTATGGACTTAGGGTCTCACTCACGTGGCTCCCATCCTGGGTGAAGGGGCCTCAAGCCCAGGTTCCCACAGCAGCGCCTGCTGCAAGTGGAGGCAGAGGCCCGAGGGCCACCCTGACCTGGCCCCTGAGGTTCCTCCAGGCCTGGCTGCCCTGCTGTCCCTGGGAGGCCTGGGCTCCACCAGACCACAGGTCCAGGGCACCGGGTGCAGGAGCCACCCACACACAGCTCACAGGAAGAAGATAAGCTCCAGACCCCCAGGGCCGGGACTTGCCTTCCTGCTACTGTTTCCTGCCCCAGACCTCGGCGCCCTCCCCCGTCCACTTACACAGAGGCCAGGAAGCTGTTTCCACACAGATCAACCCCAAACCAGGACCGCCTGGCACTCAGGTGGCTGCCATTTCCTTCTCCATTTGCTCCCAGGACATCTGTGCTCCCTCCCTCCTCCCTCCTTCGGGGGAGCACCCTGTGCAGCTCCTCCCTGCAGCCCACAACCTGGGGAGACCCTGCAGCCAACACCCTGGGGAGACCCAACCCTGCCTGGAGCCCTTCCAACCCTGCTGCTCTTACTGCCCACCCAGAAAACCCTGAGGTCCTGTCCCTGCAGTCTCTACCCTGGTCTCTAGAAAGACCCCTGTCCCTCCCTCCAGACACCCCTCCCAGGCCAACCCTGCACCTGCAGGCCCTCTGCTCTTCTGCTGCCAGAGACTCAGTTTCTCCCACCTGTGCCCACACCCTGCCCCAACCTGCGCACAACTCAAGCTCTTCCTCTCCTGGGGCCCCTGAGCCATGGTATTGACCGTGCACTCCCACCCACACACTGCCCATGACCTCACCTTCCTCCCGGACACTCCAACCCCGCTCCCCTCTCAGGCACCGTTGTTTTATTTCAAGGACGAAGGCTCACCCAAGTCTTTCCCACGCAGTCCTGGGCTCTTGCCCTCACTGCCCGGTTACACGGGAGCCTCCTGTGCACAGAAGCAGGGAGCTCAGCCCTTCCACAGGCAGAAGGCACTGAAAGAAATCAGACTCCAGCGCCCTGATACATGTCCGCCTGCGTCTCTCACTGCCCGCACCTGCAGGGAGGCTCGGCACTCCCTCTAAAGACGAGGGATCCAGGCAGCAGTATCACGGGAGAATGCAGGGCTCCCAGACAGCCCAGCCCTCTCACAGGCCTCTCCTGGGAAGAGACCTGCAGCCACCACCAAACAGCCACAGAGGCCACTGGATAGTAACTGAGTCAATGACCGACCTGGAGGGCAGGGGAGCAGTGAGCCGAAGCCCATACCATAGGGACAGAGACCAGCCGCTGACACCCTGAGCCCCTCACTGGCAGCCCCACAACACCCTGTGGAAATAGTACAGCCCCACAGCCCCACCTGGAACAGGGCAGAGACCGCTGAGACCCCAGCACCAGCCCTGAGAAACACCAGGCAACAGCATCAGAGGGGGCTCCCAAGAAAGAGAGGAGGGGAGGTCTCCTTCACCAGCAAGCACTTTCCTTGCCCAAAAACAGGGTCCACGCAACTCCCCCAGGACAAAGGAGGAGCCCCCTGTACTGCACTGGGCTCAGAGTCCTCTCCAAGACACCCTGAGTTTCAGACAACAACCCCCTGGAATGCACAGTCTCAGCAGGAGAGCCACACAAGAGCCAGCAAGAGGGGGCTCGGTGACACCTGCAGGGATAGGAGGATTTTGTGGGGGCTCGTGTCACTGTGAGGATATTGTAGTAGTGGTACCTGCTACGCCCACAGTGACACAGCCCCATTCCCAAAGCCCTACTGCAAATGCACCCACTTCTGGGGCTGGGGAGCTGGGGCAGGGTCTGGGAAGTAGGGCCTAGGGGTGTCCATCAATGTCCAAAACCCACAAGACTCACTCGCAGACATCACCCCACTGGCCAGCGAGCAGAGTAAACAGAAAATGAGAAGCAAGCTGGGGAAGCTTGCACAGGCCCCAAGGAAAGAGCTTTGGCGGGTGTGCAAGAGGGGATGCAGGCAGAGCCTGAGCAGGGCCTTTTGCTGTTTCTGCTTTCCTGTGCAGAGAGTTCCATAAACTGGTGTTTGGGATCAGTGGCTGGGAGTGAGCCCAGGAGGACAGTGTAGGAAGAGCACAGGGAAGGAGGAGCAGCCCCTATCCTACACTGTCATCTTTCAAAACTTTGCCTTGTGCCCACACTGCTGCATCACGGGTTGCTTAACAGCTGATGTAGACACAGCTAAAGAGAGAATCAGTGAGATGGATTTGCAGCACAGATCTGAATAAATTCTCCTGAATGTGGAGCAGTACAGAAGCAAGCACACAGAAAGTGCCTGATGCAAGGGCAAAGTTCAATGGGCACCTTCAGGCATTGCTGCTGGGCACAGACACTCTGAAAAGCCCTGGCGGGAACTCCCTGCGACAAAGCAGAACCCCACAGGCAATGCCAGCCCCAGAGCCCTCCCTGAGAGCCTCATGGGCAAAGATGTGCAGAACATCTGTTTGTCATAGCCTCAAACTGAGAGCAAAGCAAACGTCCATCTGAAATAAAACAGGCAAATAAACGATGGCAGGTTCATGCAATGCAAACCCAGACAGCCACAAGGACAACGGTAGAGGGTTATGAGTGACTCTGCGGTTGAGTTCATGACAATGCTGAGTAACTGGAGTAACAGAGGAAAGTCCAAAAAATACTTTCAATGTGATTTCTTCTAAATAAAATTTACACCCGGCAAAATGAACTGTCTTCTTAAGGGATACATTTCCCAGTTAAAAAACCATAAAGAAAACCAAGAAAATGATAATCACATAATCAAAGTAGTGGTTACTTCTACTGGGGAAGGAAGAGGGTATGAACAGAGACACACAGAGTTGGCAAGTCTCCTAACAAGAACAGAACGAATAAGTTACAGTACCTTGAAAACAGCAGTTAAAGTTCTAAATCGCAAGAAGAGGAAAATGCACACAGCTGTGTTTAGAAATTTCTCAGTCCAGCACTGTTCATAATAGCAAAGACATTAACCCAGGTTGGATAAATAAGTGATGACACAGGCAATTGTACAATGATACAGACATACATTTAGTATATGAGACATCGATGACGTATCCCCAAAGAAAAGACTTCAAGAGAAAAGGCCTGATGTGTTATAGCACTCACCTCCCTGGGATCCCCGGACAGGCTGCAGGCTCACTGTGTGGCAGGGCAGGCTGGTACCTGCTGGCAGCTCCTGGGGCCTTATGTGGAGCAGGCACAGAGCCATATATCCCGGAAGACGGCACAGTCAGTGAATTCCAGAGAGAAGCAGCTCAGCCAAACTCCCCGGCTAGAGCCTGAGAGGGATGCCCGTGCACAGAGAGGCAGAGCCCAGCTCCTCCACAGCCACCACCACCTGTGCAGGGGCCGCCATCTGGCAGGCACAGAGCGGGGGCTGGGAGGAGGAGCAGGGGTACCAGGAAGGATCCGCACCAAGAGAAAACTATAGAAGTCTCACGCGTCAACCTTAGCTTTTCCTGACCTGGGTCTCCCCTGACCTGGGCCTCACCTGGCCTTGGGCCTCACCTGCACCTGTTCCAGGTCTTGCTGGAACCTGACTAGCACTGAGGCTGCAGAAGCTCATCCAGGGTTGGGGAATGACTCTGGAACTCTCCCACATCTGACCTTTCTGGGTGGATGCACCTGGTGGCCCTGGGAATATAAAAAGCCCCAGAATGATGCCTGTGTGATTTGGGGGCAATTTATGAACCCGAAAGGACATTGCCATGGGGTGGGTAGGGACATAGGGACAGATGCCAGCCTGAGATGGATCCTCAGGACACAGGTGGACACAGACACTATCCACATAAGCGAGGGACAGACCCGAGTGTCCCCACAGCAGACCTGAGAGCGCTGGACCCACAGCCTTCCCTCAGGGCCCTGCTGCCTCCGCAGGTCAGCCCTGGACATCCCGGGTTTCCCCAGGCCTGATGGTAGGTTTGGGGTGAGGTCTGTGTCACTGTGGTATTACTATGGTTGGAGTACTTATTATAACCACAGTGTCACACAGTCCATCAAAAACCCATCCCTGGGAGCTTCCCGCCCCAGCCCTCCCCACGGGGGTCCGCCGCGTGCCGTGTTAGGATTTTGACTGAGGACACAGCACCATGGGTATGGTGGCTACCGCAGCAGTGCAGCCCGTGACCCAAACACACAGGGCAGCAGGCATGTTCGGCAGGCCTGTGAGTGACCATGCTGGGCTCCAGCCCGCCAGCCCCGGAGACCATGAAACAGATGGCCAAGGTCACCCTACAGGTCAGCCAAATCTGGCTTCGAGGGGTCTGCAATGCTGCTGCCCTCACAACGCCAAACCAGATGGGACAGGGCCGGCCCCACAGCCCCAGAGCACCATCTGCTGCTGTCTACCCAGCAGTCCCGGAAGCCCCTCCCTCAAGGCTGGGCCACATGTGTGGACCCTGAGAGCCCCCCATGTCAGAGTAGGGGCAGCAGGAGGGGTGGGCTGGCCCTGTGCACTGTCTCTGCCCCTGTGGTCCCTGGCCTGCCTGGCCCTGATGCCTGAGCCTCTCCTGGGTCATTTCCAAGACAGAAGACATTCCCGGGACAGCCGGAGCTGGGCGTCGCTCATCCTGCCTGACCGTCCTGAGTCCAGCTCATTTTCAGACCTCACCAGGGAAGCCAACAGAGGACTCACCTCCCACAGAGACTAAGAACCTTCCGGAAATCCCTGTCTCGCTCCCCAGTGGGCACCCTCTTCTAGAACAGTCCTCAGTGGCATCACAGCGGGAACCCATGTCTGGATCAGGACGGCCCCCAGAACACAAGATGGCCCATGGGGACAGCCCCACAGCCCAGCCCTTCCCAGACCCCTAAAAGGCATCCCATCCCCTGCACCTGCCCCAGGGCTCAAACTCCAGGAGGCCTGACTCCTGCACACCCTCCTGCCAGACGTCACCTCAGCCCCCTCCTGCAGGGGACAGGAGCCCGGGAGGATGAGTCAGATCCACCTGCCCTCGATGGCAGCCGGGGAAGATTCAGAAAGATCTGAGATCCCCAGGACGCAGCACCACTGTCAATGGGGCCCCAGACGCCTGGAAAAAGGCCTGCATGGGAAAGGCCTCTGGCCACACTCAGGGGCTTTTTGTGAAGGGCCCTCCTGCTGTGTGACTACAGTAACTACCACAGTGATGAACCCAGCGGCAGAAACTAGCCAGAAATGCAGGGTTTATACACACTCCTCCGCTCGGAGCTCTCCAGGACCAGAAGAACCAGGCCCGAGGGTTTCTGCCCAGACCCTCGGCCTCTAGCGACACCCGGGCCATCTTAGCCGATGGGCTGGTGCCCCACATGCCGTCTGCCTCCAAACAGGGGCTTCAGAGGGCTCTGAGGTGACCTCACTCATGACCACAGGTGCCCTGGCCCCTTCCCTGCCAGCTGCATCGAACCCTGTCCCAACAGCTGCCCCAGTTCCAACAGCCAATTCCTGGGGCCCAGAATTGCTGCAGACACCAGCCTCGTTCCAGCACCTCCTGCCAATTGCCTGGATTCTCATCCCGGCTGGAATGAAGAAGACAGCATCCGCCAGGCTCCCAACAGGCAGGACTCCCGCACACCCTCCTCCGAGAGGCCACTGTGTTCCATAGGGCCAGGCCCCAGACAGCCCCCCTCACCTGCCACTAGAGAAACACCTGCCATTGTCATCCCCACCTGGCAAAGACCACTCATGGAGCCCCCAGCCCCAGGTACAGCTGTAGAGAGAGTCCCCGAGGGATCTAAGAAGGAGCCATGCCCAGTTCTGCCGGGACCCTCGGCCAGGCTGACAGGAGTGGACGCTGGAGCTGGACCCGCACTGGGCCACATAGGAGCTCACCAGTGAGGGCAGGAGAGCACATGCCGGGGAGCACCCAGCCTCCTGCTGACCAGAGGCCTGTCCCAGAGCCCAGGAGGCTGCAGAGGCCTCTCCAGGGGAACACTGTGCATGTCTGGTACCTAAGCAGCCCCACCTACTCAGTCCTGGGGGCCCCTGGCACACTGGCCTTGGCCCTTCCTGCTCCATAGGAAGCTCCTCCTGACAGCCCCGCCTCCAGTTCCAGGTGTGGTTATTGTCAGGGGGTGTCAGACTGTGGTGGATACAGCTACAGTTACCACAGTGGTGCCGCCCATAGCAGCAACCAGGCCAACTAGACAGGCCCCTGCCATGCAGCCCCAGGCCTCCAGCTCACCTGCCTCTCCTGGGGCTCTCAAGGCTGCTGTTTTCTGCACTCTGCCCTCTGTGGGGAGGGTTCCCTCAGTGGGAGGTCTGTTCTCAGCTTCCCAGGGCCTCATTCCTGCAAGGAAGGCCAATGAATAGGCAACCTCACATGCCGCGGCTAAGATAGGGTGGGCAGCCCAGCAGGGACAGGACATCCTGCTGGGGTATCTGTCACTGTGCCTAGTGGGGTACTGGCTCCCAAACAATGCAGTCCTTGCCAAAATCCCCACGGCCTCCCCTGCTAGGGGCTGGCCTGATCTCCTGCAGTCCTAGGAGGCTGCTGACCTCCAGAATGGCTCCGTCCCCAGTTCTAGGGCCAGAGCAGATCCCAGGCAGGCTGCAGACTGGGAGGCCACCCCCTCCTCCTTCCCAGGGTTCACTGCAGGTGACCAGGGCAGGAAATAGCCTGAACACAGGGATAACGGGGCCATCCCCCATCTGAGTTCACCCCCTCCTGCTCTGCACCCCGCACCATGACATCCAACAACCCCACACCAGAGTCACTGCCTGGTGCTGCCCTGGGGAGGACCCCTCAGCCCCCACCCTGTCTAGAGGACTTGGGGGGACAGGACACAGGCCCTCTCCTTATGGTTCCCCCACCCGGCTCCTGCCGGGACCCTCGGGGTGTGGACAGAAAGGACACCTGCCTAATTGGCCCCCAGGAACCCAGAATTTCTCTCCAGGGACCCCAGCCTGAGCACCCCCTTACCCAGGACCCAGCCCTGCCCCTCCTCCCCTCTGCTCTCCTCTCATCACCCCATGGGAATCCAGAATCCCCAGGAAGCCATCAGGAAGGGCTGAGGGAGGAAGCGGGGCCGCTGCACCACCGGGCAGGAGGCTCTGTCTTCGTGAACCCAGGGAAGTGCCAGCCTCCTAGAGGGTATGGTCCACCCTGCCTAGGGCTCCCACCGTGGCAGGCTGCGAGGAAGGACCAGGGACGGTGTAGGGGAGGGCTCAGGGCCCCGCAGGTGCTCCATCTTGGATGAGCCCACCTCTCTCACCCACTGACCTGCCCACCTCCTCTCCACCCTGGCCGCACGTCTTCCACACCATCCTGAGTCCTACCTACACCAGAGCCGGCAGAGCCAGTGCAGACAAAGGCTGGGGTGCAGGGGGGCCGCCAGGGCAGCTTCGGGGAGGGAAGGATGGAGGGAAGAGAGATCAGTGAAGAGGCCCCCCTCCCCTGGGTCCAGGATCCTCCTCTGGGACCCCCGGATCCCATCCCCTCCAGGCTCTGGGAGGAGAAGCAGGATGGGAGATTCTGTGCGGGACCCTCTCACAGTGAAATACCCCCACAGCGGCTCAGGCCAGACCCAAAAGCCCCTCAGTGAGCCCTCCACTGCAGTGCTGGGCCTGGGGGCAGCCCCTCCCAAACAGGATGAACCCAGCACCCCGAAGAAGTCCTGCCGGGGGGAGCTCAGAGCCATGAAGGAGCAGGATATGGGGCCCCCGACACAGGCACAGACCTCAGCTCCATCCAGGCCTGCCATGTCCTGCCCTGGGAGAAACCCCTTTCTCTAGTCCCTGCAGGCCAGGAGGCAGCTGACCCCTGACTTGAATCCCTATTCCGGACACCAGACAGAGGGGCAGGCCCCCCAGAACCAGGGTTGAGGACACCCCGTCAAGGCCAGAAAAGACCAAGGTGCGCTGACCCCAGCAAGGGAAGGTCCCCAAACAAACCAGGAAGTTTCTGAAGGTATCTGTGTCACAGTGGGGTATAGCAGCTGGTCCCACAGTGACACTCGCCAGGCCAGAAACCCCATCCCAAGTCAGCGGAATGCAGAGAGAGCAGGGAGGACATGTTTAGGATCTGAGGCCGCACCTGACACCCAGGCCAGCAGAGGTCTCCTGTCCACGGCACCCTGCCATGTCCTGCATTTCTGGAAGAACAAAGGCTGGCTGAAGGGGGTCCAGGGCCAGGAGCTGGGTCCCCTCTACCCAGAGAAGGAGCCAGGCAGGACACAAGCCCCCTCCCCATTGAGGCTGACCTGCCCAGAGAGGCCTGGGCCCACCCCACACACCGGGGCGGAATGTGTGCAGGCCTTGGTCTCTGTGGGTGTTCCGCTAGCTGGGGCTCCCAGTGCTCACCCCACACCTAAAACGAGCCACAGCCTCAGAGCCCCTGAAGGAGACCCCGCCCACAAGCCCAGAACCAGGAGGCCCCAGAGCACAAGGTGCCCCGTCGGATTCTGAACAGCCCCGAGTCACAGTGGGTATAACTGGAACTACCACTGTGAGAAAAGCTGGGTCCAAAACTATCTCCTGGCCACAGTCGGAGGCCCCGCCAGAGAGGGGAGCAGCCGCCCCAAACCCATGTTCTGCCGGCTCCCATGACCCCCTGCACCTGGAGCCCCACGGTGTCCCCATTGGATGGGAGGACAAGGGCTGGGGGCTCCGGCGGGTCGGGGCAGGGGCTTGATCACATCCTTCTGCCGTGGCCCCAGTGCCCTTGGCTGGAGTTGACCCTTCTGACAAGTGTCCTCAAAGAGTCAGGGATCAGCGGCACCTCCCAACATCAACCCCACGCAGCCCAGGCACAAACCCCACATCCAGGGCCAACTCCAGGAACAGAGACACCCCAATACCCTGGGGGACCCCGACCCTGATGACTCCCGTCCCATCTCTGTCCCTCACTTGGGGCCTGCTGCGGGGCGAGCACTTGGGAGCAGACTCAGGCTTAGGGGACACCACTGTGGGCCTGACCTCGAGCAGGCCGCAGACCCTTCCCTCCTGCCCTGGTGCAGCACAGACTTTGGGGTCTGGGCAGGGAGGAACTTCTGGCAGGTCACCAAGCACAGAGACCCCAGGCTGAGGTGGCCCCAGGGGGAACCCCAGGAGGTGGCCCACTACCCTTCCTCCCAGCTGGACCCCATGTCTTCCCCAAGATAGGGGTGCCATCCAAGGCAGGTCCTCCATGGAGCCCCCTTCAGGCTCCTCTCCAGACCCCACTGGGCCTCAGTCCCCACTCTAGGAATGCAGCCACCACGGGCACACCAGGCAGCCCAGGCCCAGCCACCCTGCAGTGCCCAAGCCCACACCCTGGAGGAGAGCAGGGTGCGTCTGGGAGGGGCTGGGCTCCCCACCCCCACCCCCACCCGCACACCCCACCCACCCCTGCCGGGGCCCCCTGCAGGAGGGTCAGAGCCCCCATGGGGTATGGACTTAGGGTCTCACTCATGCACCTCCCCTCCTAGGAGAAGGGGTCTCATGCCCAGATCCCCGCAGCAGCGCTGGTCACAGGTAGAGGCAGTGGCCCCAGGGCCACCCTGACCTGGCCCCTCAGGCTCCTCTAGCCCTGGCTGCCCTGCTGTCCCTGGGAGGCCTGGGCTCCACCAGACCACAGGTCTAGGGCACTGCCCACACTGGGGCCGCCCACACACAGCTCACAGGAAGAAGATAAGCTCCAGACCCCCAGACCCTGGACCTGCCTTGCTGCTACAACTTCCTGCCCCAGACCTCGTTGCCCTCCCCCGTCCACTTACACACAGGCCAGGAAGCTGTTCCCACACAGACCAACCCCAAACGGGGACCACCTGGCACTCAGGTCACTGCCATTTCCTTCTCCATTCACTTCCAATGCCTCTGTGCTTCCTCCCTCCTCCCTCCTTCGGGGGAGCACCCTGTGCAGCTCCTCCCTGCAGTCCACACCCTGGGGAGACCAGACCCTGCAGCCCACACCCTGGGGAGACCCGACCCTGCAGCCCACACCCTGGGGAGACCTGACCCTCCTCCAGCCCTTTCTCCCCCGCTGCTCTTGCCACCCACCAAGACAGCCCTGGGGTCCTGTCCCTACAGCCCCCACCCAGGTCTCTACCTAGACCCGTCTTCCTCCCTCTAAACACCTCTCCCAGGCCAACCCTGCACCT
Source organism: Pan paniscus (assembly GCF_029289425.2). Lineage (NCBI taxonomy): Eukaryota > Metazoa > Chordata > Mammalia > Primates > Hominidae > Pan > Pan paniscus. The sequence continues at coordinate 107,131,801 of NC_073264.2, read as the reverse complement.
GCAGGCCCTCCCCTCCTCTGCCAAAGACCCTCAGTTTCTCCTGCCTGTGCCCACCCCCGTGCTCCTCCTGCCCACAGCTCGAGCTCTTCCTCTTCTAGGGCCCCTGAGGGATGGCATTGACCGTGCCCTCGCACCCACACACTGCCCATGCCCTCATATTCCTCCTGGCCACTCCAGCCCCACTCCCCTCTCAGGCCCGGCTCTGGTATTTCTGGGACAAAGCCTTACCCAAGTCTTTCCCATGCAGGCCTGGGCCCTTACCCTCACTGCCCGGTTACAGGGCAGCCTCCTGTGCACAGAAGCAGGGAGCTCAGCCCTTCCACAGGCAGAAGGCACTGAAAGAAATCGGCCTCCAGCGCCTTGACACACGTCTGCCTGTGTCTCTCACTGCCCGCACCTGCAGGGAGGCTCGGCACTCCCTCTAAAGACGAGGGATCCAGGCAGCAGCATCACGGGAGAATGCAGGGCTCCCAGACATCCTAGTCCTCTCACAGGCCTCTCCTGGGAAGAGACCTGAAGACGCCCAGTCAACGGAGTCTAACACCAAACATCCCTGGAGGCCGATGGGTAGTAACGGAGTCATTGCCAGACTTGGAGGCAGGGGAGCAGTGAGCCCGAGCCCACACCGTAGGGCCAGAGGACAGCCACTGACATCCCAAGCCACTCACTGGTGGTCCCACAACACCCCATGGAAAGAGGACAGACCCAGAGTCCCACCTGGACCAGGGCAGAGACTGCTGAGACCCCAGCACCAGAACCAACCAAGAAACACCAGGCAACAGCATCAGAGGGGGCTCCTGCAGAACAGAGGAGGGGAGGTCTCCTTCACCAGCAGGCGCTTCCCTTGACCGAAGACAGGATCCATGCAACTCCCCCAGGACAAAGGAGGAGCCCCTTGTTCAGCACTGGGCTCAGAGTCCTCTCCAAGACACCCAGAGTTTCAGACAAAAACCCCCTGGAATGCACAGTCTCAGCAGGAGAGCCAGCCAGAGCCAGCAAGATGGGGCTCACTGACACCCGCAGGGACAGGAGGATTTTGTGGGGGCTCGTGTCACTGTGAGGATATTGTACTGGTGGTGTATGCTATACCCACAGTAACACAGCCCCATTCCCAAAGCCCTACTGCAAACGCATTCCACTTCTGGGGCTGAGGGGCTGGGGCAGCGTCTGGGAAATAGGGCTCAGGGGTGTCCATCAATGCCCAAAACGCACCAGATTCCCCTCCATACATCACACCCACCAGCCAGCGAGCACAGTAAACAGAAAATGAGAAGCAAGCTGGGGAAGCTTGCACAGGCCCCAAGGAAAGAGCTTTGGCAGGTGTGCAAGAGGGGATGCGGGCAGAGCCTGAGCAGGGCCTTTTGCTGTTTCTGCTTTCCTGTGCAGAGAGTTCCATAAACTGGTGTTCGAGATCAATGGCTGGGAATGAGCCCAGGAGGACAGCGTGGGAAGAGCACAGGGAAGGAGGAGCAGCCACTATCCTACACTGTCATCTTTCAAAACTTTGCCTTGTGCCCACACTGCTGCATCATGGGATGCTTAACAGCTGATGTAGACACAGCTAAAGAGAGAATCAGTGAGATGGATTTGCAGCACAGATCTGAATAAATTCTCCAGAATGTGGAGCAGTACAGAAGCAAGCACACAGAAAGTGCCTGATGCAAGGGCAAAGTTCAATGGGCACCTTCAGGCATTGCTGCTGGGCACAGACACTCTGAAAAGCCCTGGCAGGAACTCCCTGTGAAAAAGCAGAACCCTCAGGCAATGCCAGCCCCAGAGCCCTCCCTGAGAGCCTCATGGGCAAAGATGTGCACAGCAGGTGTTTCTCATAGCCCCAAACTGAGAGCAAAGCAAACGTCCATCTAAAGGAGAACAGGCAAATAAACGATGGCAGGTTCATGAAATGCAAACCCAGACAGCCACAAGCACAAAAGTACAGGGTTATAAGTGACTCTGGTTGAGTTCATGACAACGCTGAGTAATTGGAGTAACAGAGCAAACTCCAAAAAATACTTTCAATGTGATTTCTTCTAAATAAAATTTACACCCGGCAAAATGAACTGTCTTCTTAAGGGATACATTTCCCAGTTAGAAAACCATAAAGAAAACCAAGAAAAGGATGATCACATAAACACAGTGGTGGTTACTTCTGCTGGGGAAGGAAGAGGGTATGAACTGAGACACACAGGGTGGGCAAGTATCCTAACAAGAACAGAATGAATACATTACAGTACCTTGAAAACAGCAGTTAAACTTCTAAATTGCAAGAAGAGGAAAATGCACACAATTGTGTTTAGAAAGTTCTCAGTCCAGCACTGTTCATAATAGCAAAGACATTAACCCAGGTTGGATAAACAAGCGATGACACAGGCAATTGCACAATGATACAGACATACATTTAGTATATGAGACATCGATGATGTGTCCCCAAATAAACGACTTTAAAGAGATAAAGGGCTGATGTGTGGTAGCACTCACCTCCCTGGGATCCCCGGACAGGCTGCAGGCTCACTGTGCAGCAGGGCAGGTGGGTACCTGCTGGCAGTTCCTGGGGCCTGATGTGGAGCAGGCACAGAGCCATATATCCCGGAGGACGGCACAGTCAGTGAATTCCAGAGAGAAGCAGCTCAGCCAAACTCCCCGGCTAGAGCCTGAGAGGGATGCCCGTGCACAGGGAGGCAGAGCCCAGCACCTCCGCAGCCAGCACCACCTGTGCACAGGCCACCACCTTGCAGGCACAGAGTGGGTGCTGAGAGGAGGGGCAGGGACACCAGGCAGGGTGAGCACCCAGAGAAAACTGCAGAGGCCTCACACATCCACCTCAGCCTCCCCTGACCTGGACCTCACCTGGCCTGGGCCTCACTTAACCTGGGCTTCACCTGACCTTGGCCTCACCTGACTTGGACCTCGCCTGTCCCAAGCTTTACCTGACCTGGGCCTCAACTCACCTGAACGTCTCCTGACCTGGGTTTAACCTGTCCTGGAACTCACCTGGCCTCGGCCTCCCCTGACCTGGACCTCATCTGGCCTGGACCTCACCTGGCCTGGACTTCACCTGGCCTGGGCTTCACCTGACCTGGGCCTCACCTGACCTGGACCTCATCTGGCCTGGACCTCACCTGGCCTGGACTTCACCTGGCCTGGGCTTCACCTGACCTGGACCTCACCTGGCCTCGGGCCTCACCTGCACCTGCTCCAGGTCTTGCTGGAACCTGAGTAGCACTGAGGGTGCAGAAGCTCATCCAGGGTTGGGGAATGACTCTAGAAGTCTCCCACATCTGACCTTTCTGGGTGGAGGCAGCTGGTGGCCCAGGGAATATAAAAATCTCCAGAATGATGCCTCTGTGATTTGTGGGCAACTTATGAACCCGAAAGGACATGGCCATGGGGTGGGTAGGGACATAGGGACAGATGCCAGCCTGAGGTGAAGCCTCAGGACATAGGTGGGCACGGACACTGTCCACATAAGCGAGGGACAGACCCGAGTGTCCCCACAGCAGACCTGAGAGCGCTGGGCCCACAGCCTCCCCTCAGAGCCCTGCTGCCTCCTTGGGTCAGCCCTGGACATCCCAGGTTTCCCCAGGCCTGGCGGTAGGTTTAGAGTGAGGTCTGTGTCACTGTGGTATTACAATATTTGGACTGGTTATTATAACCACAGTGTCACAGAGTCCATCAAAAACCCATGCCTGTGGAGGGAAGCTTCCCGCCACAGCCCTCCCCATGGGGCCCTGCTGCCTCCTCAGGTCAGCCCCAGACATCCCGGGTTTCCCCAGGCCGGGCGGTAGGTTTGGGGTGAGGTCTGTGTCACTGTGGTATTACTATGGTTCGGGGAGTTATTATAACCACAGTGTCACAGAGTCCATCAAAAACCCATCCCTGGGAGCCTCCCACCACAGCCCTCCCTGCAGGGGACCGCCACGTGCCATGTTAGGATTTTGATCGAGGAGACAGCACCATGGATATGGTGGCTACCACAGCAGTGCAGCCTGTGACCCAAACCCGCAGGGCAGCAGGCACGATGGACAGGCCCGTGACTGACCATGCTGGGCTCCAGGCTGCCAGCCCTGGAGATCATGAAACAGATGGCCAAGGTCACCCTACAGGTCATCCAGATCTGGCTCTGAGGGGTCTGCATCGCTGCTGCCCTCCCAACGCCAGTCCAAATGGGACAGGGACGGCCTCACAGCACCATCTGCTGCCGTCGGGCCAGCGATCCCAGAAGCCCCTCCCTCAAGGCTGGGCCACATGTGTGGACACTGAGAGCCCCCCATGTCTGAGTAGGGGCACCAGGAGGGAGGGGCTGGCCCTGTGCACTATCCCTGCCCCTGTGGTCCCTGGCCTGCCTGGCCCTGACACCTGAGCCTCTCCTGGGTCATTTCCAAGACAGAAGACATTCCTGGGGACAGCCGGAGCTGGGCGTCGCTCATCCTGCCCGGCCGTCCTGAGTCCTGCTCATTTCCAGACCTCACCAGGGAAGCCAACAGAGGACTCGCCTCCCACATTCAGAGACAAAGAACCTTCCAGAAATCCCTGCCTCTCTCCCCAGTGGACACCCTCTTCCAGGACAGTCCTCAGTGGCATCACAGCGGCCTGAGATCCCCAGGACGCAGCACCACTGTCAATAGGGGCCCCAAATGCCTGGACCAGGGCCTGCGTGGGAAAGGCCTCTGGCCACACTCGGTCTTTTTGTGAAGGGCCCTCCTGCTGTGTGACTACAGTAACTACCACAGTGATGAACCCAGCGGCAAAAACTGGCTGGAAACCCAGGGGCTGTGTGCACGCCTCAGCTTGGAGCTCTCCAGGAGCACAAGAGCCGGGCCCAAGGATTTGTGCTCAGACCCTCAGCCTCTAGGGACACCTGGGCCATCTCAGCCTGGGCTGGTGCCCTGCACACCATCTTCCTCCAAATAGGGGCTTCAGAGGGCTCTGAGGTGACCTCACTCATGACCACAGGTGCCCTGGCCCTTCCCTGCCAGCTATACCAGACCCTGTCCTGACAGATGCCCCGGTTCCAACAGCCAATTCCTGGGACCCTGAATTGCTGTAGACACCAGCCTCATTCCGGCACCTCCTGCCAATTGGATGGATTCCCATACTGGCTGGAAACAAGAGGGCAGCGTCCCCCAGGATCCCAACAGGCAGGACTCCCGCACACCCTCCTCTGAGAGGCCACTGTGTTCCGTAGGGCCAGGCCCCAGACAGTCCCCCTCACCTGCCACTAGAGAAACACCTGCCATTGTCGTCCCCACCTGGCAAAGACCACTCATGGAGCCCCCAGCTGTCTCTACAGCTGTAGAGAGAGTCCCCGAGGGATCTAAGGAGGAGCCCATGCCCAGTTCTGCCGGGACCCTCGGCCAGGCTGACAGGAGTGGACGCTGGAGCTGGACCCGCACTGGGCCACATAGGAGCTCACCAGTGAGGGCAGGAGAGCACATGCCGGGGAGCACCCAGCCTCCTGCTGACCAGAGGCCCGTCCCAGAGCCCAGGAGGCTGCAGAGGCCTCTCCAGGGGGACACTGTGAATGTCTGGTGCCTGAGCAACCCCCCACATTCCCAGTCCTGGGGCCCCTGGCACAGCTGTCTGGACCCTCCCTGCTCCCTGGGAAGCTCCTCCTAACAGCCCCGCCTCCAGTTCCAGGTGTGGTTATTGTCAGGGGGTGTCAGACTGTGGTGGATATAGTGGCTACGATTACCACAGTGGTGCCGCCCATAGCAGCAACCAGGCCAAGTAGACAGGCCCCTGCCGCGCAGCCCCAGGCCTCCAGCTCACCTGCTTCTCCTGGGGCTCTCAAGGTCACTGTTGTCTGCACTCTGCCCTCTGTGGGGAGGGTTCCCTCAGTGGGAGGTCTGTTCTCAGCTTCCCAGGGCCTCATTCCTGCAAGGAAGGCCAATGGATAGGCAACCTCACATGCCGCGGCTAAGATAGGGTGGGCAGCCTGGCGGGGACAGGACATCCTGCTGGGGTATCTGTCACTGTGCCTAGTGGGGTACTGGCTCCCAAACAATGCAGTCCTTGCCAAAATCCCCACTGCCTCCCCTGCTAGGGGCTGGCCTGATCTCCTGCTCTCCTAGGAGGCTGCTGACCTCCAGAATGGCTCCGTCCCCAGTTCTAGGGCCAGAGCGGATCCCAGGCAGGCTGCAGACTGGGAGGCCAACCCCTCCTCCTTGCCAGGGTTCACTGCAGGTGACCAGGGTAGGAAATGGCCTGAACAAAGGGATGACTGCGCCATCCCCCAACAGAGTCCGCCCCCTCCTGCTCTGCACCCCGCACCCCCCAGGCCAGTCCACGAAAACCAGGGCCCCACATCAGAGTCACTGCCTGGCCCGGCCCTGGGGTGGACCCCTCAGCCCCCACCCTGTCTAGAGGACTTGGGGGGACTGGACACAGGCCCTCTCCTTATGGTTCCCCCACCTGCCTCCGGCCGGGACCCTCGGGGTGTGGACAGAAAGGACGCCTGCCTGATTGGTCCCCAGGAACCCAGAACATCTCTCCAGGGACCCCAGCCCGAGCACCCCCTTACCCAGGACCCAGCCCTGCCCCTCCTCCCCTCTGCTCTCCTCTCATCACCCCATGGGAATCCGGTATCCCCAGGAAGCCATCAGGAAGGGCTGAGGGAGGAAGCGGGGCCGCTGCACCACCGGGCAGGAGGCTCTGTCTTCGTGAACCCAGGGAAGTGCCAGCCTCCTAGAGGGTATGGTCCACCCTGCCTGGGGCTCCCACCGCGGCAGGCTGTGGGGAAGGACCAGGGATGGTGTGGGGGAGGGCTCAGGGCCCCCCGGGTGCTCCTCTATCCTCAGTGAGCCCCCCCACCTTCAGCCACTGACCCACCCACCTCCTCTCCACCCTGACCACAGGTTGTCCACACCTTCCTAAGTCCCACCTACACTAGAGCCAGCAGAGCCAGTGCAGACAGAGCCTGGGGTGCAGGGGGGCCGCCAGGGCAGCTTCAGGGAGGAAAGGATGGAGGGAGGGGAGGTCAGTGAACACGGCCTCCTCCCCTGTGTCCAGGATCTTCCTCTGGGACCCCCAGATCCCGCCCCTTCCAGGCTCTGAGAGGACAAGCAGGATGGGAGATTCTGTGCGGGACCCTCTCACAGTAGAATACCCCCACAGTGGCTCAGGCCAGACCCAAAAGCCCCTCAGTGAGCCCTCCACTGCAGTCCTGGGCCTGGGTAGCAGCCCCTCCCACAAAGGACAGACCCAGCACGCCGAGGAGGTCCTGCCAGGGGGAGCTCAGAGCCATGGAGGAGAAGGATGTGGGGCCTCTGATACAGGCACAGACATCAGCTCCATCCAGGACCACCCAGCCCACGCCCTGAGATGAACGCCTGTCTCCAGCCTCTGTAGGGCGGGACGCAGCTGGCCTCTGCCTCCGACCCCCGTAGACATCAGAGAAAGGAGCAGGCCTCCCAGAGCCAGGGTTGAGGAACACCCCTGTCAAGGCCAGACAAGACCAAGGGGTTCTGAGCCCAGCAAGGGAAGGCCCCCAAACAGACCAGGTTTCTGAAGGTGTCTGTGTCACAGTGGGATATATCAGTGACTGGTACCACTGGGGCCCCCAGTGCTCACCCCACAACTAAAATGAGCCACAGCCTCCGGAGCACCCACAGGAGACCCCGCCCAGCAGCCCAGGCCCCACCCAGGAGGCCCCAGAGCTCAGGGCGCCCCGTCGGATTCTGAACAGCCCCAAGTCACAGTGGGTATAACTGGAACGATCACTGTGAGAATAGCTGGGTCCAAAACTCTCCTGGCCACAGTCGGAGGCCCAGACAGAGAGGGGAGTAGCCACCCCAATCCCATGTCCTGCCGGCTCCCATGACCCCCTGCACCCGGAGCCCCACAGTGTCCCCATTGGATGGGAGAACAAGGTCCAGGGACTCTGGCAGGTCGGGGCAGGGGCTTGATCGCATCCTTCTGCCGTGGCCCCAGTGCCCTTGGCTGGAGTTGACCCTTCTGACAAGTGTCCTCAGAGAGACAGGGATCACCAGCACCTCCCAACATCAACCCCAGGCAGCCCAGGCACAAACCCCACATCCAGGGCCAACTCCAGGAACAGAGACATCCCAATACCATGGGGGACCCTGACCCTGACGACTTCCCACTGGAATCCACCCCAGAGTCTACCAGGACCAAAGACCCCACACCTGTCTCTGTCCCTCACTCAGGACCTGCTGCCGAGCGAGCTCTTGGGAGGAGACTCGGGCTTAGGGGACACCACTGTGGCCCCAACCTCGAGCAGGACACAGACCTTTCCTTCCTTTCCTGGGGCAGCACAGACTGGGGTCTGCGCAGGGAGGAACTTCTGGCAGGTTGCCAAGCACAGACCCCAAAGGCTAAGGTGGCCCCAGGAAGACCCCTGGGAGGTGGCCACTCCCCTTCCTCCCAGCTGGACCCCATGTCCTCCCCAAGGTAGGGGTGCCATCCAAGGCAGGTCCTCCATGGAGTCCCATTCAGACTCCTCCCCGGACCCCACTGGGCCTCAGTCCCGGCTCTGGGGATGCAGCCACCACAAGCACACCAGGCAGCCCAGGCCCAGCCACCCTGCAGTGTCCAAGCCCACATCCTGGAGCAGAGCAGGGTGCGTCTGGGAGGGGCTGGGCTTCCCACTCCCACCCCCACCTGCACACCCCACCCACCCCTGCCCAGCGGCTCTGCAGGAGGGTCAGAGCCCCCCATGGGGTATGGACTTCGGGTCTCACTCACGTGGCTCCCATCCTGGGTGAAGGGGCCTCAAGCCCAGGTTCCCACAGCAGCGCCTGTTGCAAGTGGAGGCAGAGGCCCGAGGGCCACCCTGACCTGGCCCCTGAGGTTCCTCCAGCCCAGGCTGCCCTGCTGTCCCTGGGAGGCCTGGGCTCCACCAGACCACAGGTCCAGGGCACCGGGTGCAGGAGCCACCCACACACAGCTCACAGGAAGAAGATAAGCTCCAGACCCCCAGGGCCGGGACTTGCCTTCCTGCTACTGTTTCCTGCCCCAGACCTCGGCGCCCTCCCCCGTCCACTTACACAGAGGCCAGGAAGCTGTTTCCACACAGATCAACCCCAAACCAGGACTGCCTGGCACTCAGGTGGCTGCCATTTCCTTCTCCATTTGCTCCCAGTGCCTCTGTCCTCCCTCCTTCCTCCTTCGGGGGAGCACCCTGTGCAGCCAGTCCCTGCAGCCCACACCCGGGGGAGACCCAACCTTGCCCGGGGCCCTTCCAACCCTGCTGCTCTTACTGCCCATCCAGAAAACCCTGGGGTCCTGTCCCTGCAGTCTCTACCCTGGTCTTTAGCCAGACCCCTGTCCCTCCCTCCAGACACCCCTCCCAGGCCAACCCTGCACCTGCAGGCCCTCCCCTCTTCTGCTGCCAGAGCCTCAGTTTCTCCCGCCTGTGCCCACACCCTGCCCCAACCTGTGCACAACTCGAGCTCTTCCTCTCCTAGGGCCCCTGAGCCATGGCATTGACCGTGCCCTCCCACCCACACACTGCCCATGCCCTCACCTTCCTCCTGGACACTCTGGCCCCACTCCCCTCTCAGGCACGGCTGTTGTATTTCCAGGACAAAGGCTCACCCAAGTCTTTCCCAGGCAGGCCTGGGCCCTTGCCCTCACTGCCCGGTTACACGGGAGCCTCCTGTGAACAGAAGCAGGGAGCTCAGCCCTTCCACAGGCAGAAGGCACTGAAAGAAATCGGCCTCCAGTGCCCTGATGCACGTCCACCTGTGTCTCTCACTGCCTGCACCTGCAGGGAGGCTCAGCACTCCCTCTAAAGACAAGGGATCCAGGCAGTAACATCATGGGAGAATGCAGGGCTCCCAGACAGCCCAGCCCTCTCACAGGCCTCTCCTGGGAAGAGACCTGCAGCCACCACCGAACAGCCACAGAGGCTGCTGGATAGTAACTGAGTCAATGATCGACCTGGAGGGCAGGGGAGCAGTGAGCCGAAGCCCAGACCATAGGGACCGAGACCAGCCACTGACATCCCGAGCCCTTCACTGGCAGCCCCACAACACCGCGTGGAAATAGTACAGACCCACAGCCCTACCTGGAACAGGGCAGAGACTGCTGAGCCCCCAGCCCCAGCCCCAAGAAACACTAGGCAACAGCATCAGAGGGGGCTCCCGAGAAAGAGAGGAGGGGAGGTCTCCTTCACCAGCAAGCGATTCCCTTGACCAAAAACAGGGTCCACGCAACTCCCCCAGGACAAAGGAGGAGCCCCCCTGTACAGCACTGGGCTCAGAGTCCTCTCCAAGACACCCTCAGTTTCAGCCAACAACCCCCTGGAATGCACAGTCTCGGCAGGAGAGCCACGCAAGAGCCAGCAAGAGGGGGCTCGGTGACACCTGCAGGGATAGGAGGATTTTGTGGGGGCTTGTGTCACTGTGATGATATTGTAGTAGTACTAGCTGCTATGCCCACAGTGACACAGCCCCATTCCCAAAGCCCTACTGCAAACGCACCCACTTCTGGGGCTGAGGGGCTGGGGCAGCGTCTGGGAAGTAGGGCCAAGGGGTGTCCATCAAAGTCCAAAACCCACAAGACTCACTCACAGACATCACCCCACCGGCCATGAGCAGAGTAAATAGAAAATGAGAAGCAGCTGGGAAGCTTGCACAGGCCCCAAGGAAAGAGCTTTGGCGGGTGTGCAAGAGGGGATGCGGGCAGAGCCTGAGCAGGGCCTTTTGCTGTTTCTGCTTTCCTGGGCAGAGAGCTCCATAAACTGGTGTTTGGGATCAGTGGCTGGGAGTGAGCCCAGGAGAACAGCGTGGGAAGAGCACAGGGAAGGAGGAGCAGCCACTATCCTACACTGTCATCTTTCAAAACTTTGCCTTGTGCCCACACTGCTGCATCATGGGATGCTTAACAGCTGATGTAGACACAGCTAAAGAGAGAATCAATGAGATGGATTTGCAGCACAGATCTGAATAAATTCTCCAGAATGTGGAGCAGTACAGAAGCAAGCACACAGAAAGTGCCTGATGCAAGGGCAAAGTTCAGTGGGCACCTTCAGGCATTGCTGCTGGGCACAGACACTCTGAAAAGCCCTGGCAGGAACTCCCTGTGAAAAAGCAGAACCCTCAGGCAATGCCAGCCCCAGAGCCCTCCCTGAGAGCCTCATGGGCAAAGATGTGCACAACAGGTGTTTCTCATAGCCCCAAACTGAGAGCAAAGCAAACGTCCATCTAAAGGAGAACAGGCAAATAAACGATGGCAGGTTCACGTAATGCAAACCCAGACAGCAAGAAGGACAACAGTAGAGGGTTATGAGTGACTCTGCGGTTGAGTTCATGACAATGCTGAGTAATTGGAGTAACAGAGCAAACTCCAAAAAATACTTTCAATGTGATTTCTTCTAAATAAAATTTACACCCGGCAAAGTGAACTATCTTCTTAAGGGATACATTTCCCAGTTAGAAAACCATAAAGAAAACCAAGAAAAGGATGATCACATAAACACAGTGGTGGTTACTTCTGCTGGGGAAGGAAGAGGGTATGAACTGAGACACACAGGGTGGGCAAGTCTCCTAACAAGAACAGAACGAATACATTACAGTACCTTGAAAACAGCAGTTAAACTTCTAAATCACTAGAAGAGGAAAATGCACACAGCTGTGTTTAGAAAATTCTCAGTCCAGCACTGTTCATAATAGCAAAGACATTAACCCAGGTTGGATAAATAAGCGATGACACAGGCAATTGCACAATGATACAGACATACATTTAGTATATGAGACATCGATCATGTATCCCCAAAGAAAAGACTTTAAGAGAAAAGGCCTGATGTGTTGTAGCACTCACCTCCCTGGGATCCCCAGACAGGCTGCAGGCTCACTGTGTGGCAGGGCAGGCTGGTACCTGCTGGCAGCTCCTGGGGCCTGATGTGGAGCAGGCACAGAGCCATATATCCGGAGGAAGGCACAGTCAGTGAATTCCAGAGAGAAGCAGCTCAGCCACACTCCCCAGGCAGAGCCTGAGAGGGATGCCCGTGCACAGAGAGGCAGAGCCCAGCTCCTCCACAGCCAGCACCACCTGTGCAGGGGCCACCATCCTGCAGGCACAGAGCAGGGGCTGGAAGGGGGAGCAGGTACACCAGGCAGGATCGGCACCGAGAGAAAACTACGGAAACCTCACACATCCACCTGGGCCTCCCCTGACCTGGATCTCACTTGACCTGGGCTTCACCTGACCTTGGCCTCACCTGGCCTGGACCTCGACTGTCCCGAGCTTCACCTGACCTAGGCCTCAACTCACCTGGACCTCTACTGACCTGGGTTTAACCTCTCCTGGAACGCACCTGGCATGGGCTTCACTGAACTGGAACTGACATGGCCTCGGGCCTCACTGGACTGGAACTCACCTGGCCTGGGCCTCACCTGCACCTGCTCCAGGTCTTGCTGGAACCTGAGTAGCACTGAGGCTGCAGAAGCTCATCCAGGGTTGGGGAATGACTCTGGAAACTCTGCCACATCTGACCTTTCTGGGTGGAGGCAACTGGTGGCCCAGGGAATATAAAAAGCCCCAGAATGATGCCTGCGTGATTTGGGGACAATTTATGAACCCAAAAGGACATGGCCATGGGGTTGGTAGGGACATAGGGACAGATGCCAGCCTGAGGTGAAGCCTCAGGACACAGGTGGGCATGGACAGTGTCCACCTAAGCGAGGGACAGACCCGAGTGTCCCTGCAGCAGACCTGAGAGCGCTGGGCCCACAGCCTCCCCTCGGGGCCCTGCTGCCTCCTCAGGTCAGCCCTGGACATCCCGGGTTTCCCCAGGCCTGGCGGTAGGTTTGGGGTGAGATCTGTGTCACTGTGGTATTACTATAATTGGGGGGAATTACTATAACCACAGTGTCACACAGACCATCAAAAACCCATCCCTGGGAGCTTCCCGCCCCAGCCCTCCGCACGGGGGACCGCCACGTGCCATGTTAGGATTTTGATCGAGGACACAGTGCCATGGGTATGGTGGCTATCGCAGCAGTGCAGCCCGTGACGCAAACACACAGGGCAGCAGACATGTTCGACAGGCCTGTGAGTGACCATGCTGGGCTCCAGCCTGCCCGCCCCAGAGACCATGAAACAGGTGGCCAAGGTCACCCTACAGGTCATCCAGATCTGGCTCTGAGGGGTCTGCATCGCTGCTGCCCTCCCAACACCAGTCCAGATGGGACAGGGCCGGCCCCACAGCACCATCTGCTGCCGTCCAGCTGGTGGTCCCAGAAGCCCCTCCCTCAAGGCTGGGTCACATGTGTGGACCCTGAGAGCCCCCATGTCTGAGTAGCGGAACCAGGAGGGCAGGGCTGGCCCTGTGCACTGTCCTTGCCCCTGTGGTCCCTGACCTGCCTGGCCCTGACACCTGAGCCTCTCCTGGGTCATTTCTAAGATAGAAGACATTCCCGGGGACAGCCGGAGCTGGGCGTCGCTCATCCTGCCTGGCCGTCCTGAGTCCTGCTCCTTTCCAGACCTCACCGGGGAAGCCAACAGAGGACTCACCTCCCACAGTCAGAGACAAAGACCTTCCAGAAATCCCTGTCTCTCTCCCCAGTGGGCACCCTCTTCCAGGACAGTCCTCAGTGATATCACAGCGGGAACCCACGTCTGGATCAGGACGGCCCCCAGAACACAAGATGGCCCATGGGGACAGCCCCACAGCCCAGCCCTTCCCAGACCCCTAAAAGGCGTCCCACCCCCTGCACCTGCCCCAGGACTAAAAATCCAGGAGGCCTGACTCCTGCACATGCTCTGGCTGGACGTCACCTCAGCCCCTCCTGGAGGGGACAGGAACCCGGGAGGGTGAGTCAGATCCACCTGCCCTCGATGGCAGGCGGGGAAGATTCAGAAAGATCTGAGATCCCCAGGACGCAGCACCACTGTCAATGGGGCCCCAGACGCCTGGAAAAAGGCCTGCGTGGGAAAGGCTGCTGGGCACACTCAGGGGCTTTTTGTGAAGGGCCCTCCTACTGTGTGACTACGGTGACTACCACAGTGATGAAACTAGCAGCAAAAACTGGCCGGACACCCAAGGTTTATGCACGCTTCTCGGCTCAGAGCTCTCCAGGACCAGAAGAGTCAGGTCTGAGGGTTTGTAGCCAGACCCTCGGCCTCTAGGGACACCCTGGCCATCACAGCCCATGGGCTGGTGCCCCACATACTCTCTGCCTCCAAACATGGGCTTCAGAGGGCTCTGAGGTGACCTCACTCATGATCACAGGTGCCCTGGTCACTTCCCTGCCAGCTGCACCGAACCCTGTCCCAACAGCTGCCAAGTTCCAACAGCCAATTCCTAGGGCCCAGAATTGCTGCAGACACCAGCCTCGTTCCAGCATCTCCTGCCAATTGCCTGGATTCCCATCCTGGCTGGAATCAAGAAGGCAGCATCCGCCAGGCTCCCAACAGGCAGGACTCCCGCACACCCTCCTCTGAGAGGCCGCTGTGTTCCGTAGGGCCAGGCCCCAGACAGTCCCCCTCACCTGCCACTAGAGATACACCTGCCATTGTCATTCCTACCTGGCAAAGACCACTCGTGGAGCCCCCAGCCCCAGGTACAGCTGTAGAGAGAGTCCCTGAGGGATCTAAGGAGGAGCCATGCCCAGTTCTGCCCGGACCCTCGGCCAGGCTGACAGGAGTGGACGCTGGAGCTGGGCCCACACTAGGCCACATAGGAGCTCACCAGTGAGGGCAGGAGAGCACATGCCGGGGAGCACCCAGCCTCCTGCTGACCAGAGGCCTGTCCCAGAGCCCAGGAGGCTGCAGAGGCCTCTCCAGGGGGACACTGTACATGTCTGGTACCTAAGCAGCCCCCACCTCCTCAGTCCTGGGGGCCCCTGGCACACTGGCCTTGGCCCTTCCTGCTCCATAGGAAGCTTCTCCTGACAGCCCCGCCTCCAGTTCCAGGAGTGGTTATTGTCAGGGGGTGTCAGACTGTGGTGGATATAGTGGCTACGATTACCACAGTGGTGCTGCCCATAGCAGCAACCAGGCCAAGTAGACGGGCCCCTGCCGCACAACCCCAGGCCTCCAGCTCACCTGCTTCTCCTGGGGCTCTCAAGGCTGCTGTCTGCCCTCTGGCCCTCTGTGGGGAGGGTTCCCTCAGTGGGAGGTCTGTGCTCCAGGGCAGGGATGACTGAGATAGAAATCAAAGGCTGGCAGGGAAAGGCAGCTTCCCGCCCTGAGAGGTGTAGGCAGCACCACGGAGCCACGGAGTTGTGAAGCCACGGAGCCCCCAGTGTGGGCGTGTGAGAGTGCTGTGCCCCTGGCAAGCCCAGCCCTGATGGGGAAGCCTGCCCCGTCCCACAGCCCGGGTCCCCAGGGGCAGCAGGCACAGAAGCTGCCAGGCTGTGCTCTACGATCCTCATCCCTCCAGCAGCATCCCCTCCACAGTGGGGAAACTGAGGCTTGGAGCACCACCCGGCCCCCTGGAAACGAGGCTGTGAGCCCAGACAGTGGGCCCAGAGCACTGTGAGTACCCCGGCAGTACCTGGGTACAGGGATCAGCCAGAGATGCCAAACCCTGAGTGACCAGCCTGCAGGAGGATCCGGCCCCACCCAGGCCACTCGATTAATGCTCGTCCCCCTGCCCTGGAGACCTCTTCCAGTACCACCAGCGGCTCAGCTTCTCAGGGCCTCATCCCTGCAAGGAAGGTCAAGGGCTGGGCCTGCCAGAAACACAGCACCCTCCCTAGCCCTGGCTAAGACAGGGTGGGCAGACGGCTGTGGACGGGACATATTGCTGGGACATCTCTCACTGTCACTTCTGGGTGGTAGCTCTGACAAAAACGCAGACCCTGCGAAAATCCCCACTGCCTCCCGCTAGGGGCTGGCCTGGAATCCTGCTGTCCTAGGAGGCTGCTGACCTCCAGGATGGCTCCGTCCCCAGTTCCAGGGCGAGAGCAGATCCCAGGCAGGCTGTAGGCTGGGAGGCCCTTGCCGGGGTTGAGTGCAGGTGCCCAAGGCAGGAAATGGCATGAGCACAGGGATGACCGGGCCATGCCCCACCAGAGTGCGCCCCCTCCTGCTCTGCACCCTGCACCCCCCAGGCCAGCCCACAACGTCCAACAACTGGGCCTGGGTGGCAGCCCCTCCCAGACAGGACAGACCCAGCACCCTGAGGAGGTCCTGCCAGGGGGAGCTAAGAGCCATGAAGGAGCAAGATATGGGGCCCCCGATACAGGCACAGATGTCAGCTCCATCCAGGACCACCCAGCCCACGCCCTGAGAGGAACATCTGACTCCAACCTCTGCAGGTCGGGAGGCAGCTGACCCCTCACTTGGACCCCTATTCCAGACACCAGACAGAGGTGCGGGCCCCCCAGAACCAGGGTTGAGGGACGCCCCATCAAGGCCAGACAAAACCAAGGGGTGTTGAGCCCAGCAAGGGAAGGCCCCCAAACAGACCAGGAGGTTTCTGAAGGTGTCTGTGTCACAGTGGGGTATAGCGGCAGCTGGTACCACAGTGACACTCGCCCAGCCAGAAACCCCATTCCAAGTCAGCCGAAGCAGAGAGAGCAGGGAGGACACCTTTAGGATCTGAGACTGCACCTGACACCCAGGCCAGCAGACGTCTCCCCTCCAGGGCACCCCACCCTGTCCTGCATTTCTGCAAGATCAGGGGCAGCCTGAGGGGGGGTCTAGGGTGAGGAGATGGGTCCCCTGTACACCAAGGAGGAGTTAGGCAGGTCCCGAGCACTCTCCCCATTGAGGCTGACCTGCCCAGAGGGGACTGGGCCCACCCCACACACTGGGGCGGAATGTGTGCTGGCCCCAGTCTCTGCGGATGTTCTGCTAGCTGGGGCTCCCAGTGCTCACCCCACACCTAAAATGAGCCACAGCCTCCGGAGCCCCCACAGGAGACCCCGCCCACAAGCCCAGCCCCCACCCAGGAGGCCCCAGAGTTCAGGGCACCTGGTTGGATTCTGAACAGCCCCGAGTCACAGCGGGTATAACTGGAACCACCACTGTCAGAATAGCTACGTCAAAAACTGTCCAGTGCCCACTGCCGGAGGCCCAGCCAGAGAGGGCAGCAGCCACTCTGATCCCATGTCCTGCCGGCTCCCATGACCCCCAGCACGCGGAGCCCCACAGTGTCCCCACTGGATGGGAGGACAAGGGCTGGGGATTCCGGCGGGTCAGGGCAGGGACTTGATCGCATCCTTCTGCCGTGGCCCCAGTGCCCCTGGCTGGAGTTGACCCTTCTGACAAGTGTCCTCAGAGAGACAGGGATCACCAGCGCCTCCCAACATCAACCCCAGGCAGCCCAGGCACAAACCCCACATCCAGAGCCAACTCCAGGAGCAGAGACACCCCAATACCATGGGGGACCCCAACCCTGATGACTTCCCACTGGAATTCGCCGTAGAGTCCACCAGGACCAAAGACCCTGCCTCTGCCTCTGTCCCTCACTCAGGACCTGCTGCCGGGCGAGGCCTTGGGAGCAGACTCGGGCTTAGGGGACACCAGTGTGGCCCCGACCTTGACCAGGACGCAGACCTTTCCTTCCTTTCCTGGGGCAGCACAGACTTTGGGGTCTGGGCCAGGAGGAACTTCTGGCAGGTCGCCAAGCACAGAGGCCACAGGCTGAGGTGGCCCTGGAAAGACCTCCAGGAGGTGGCCACTCCCCTTCCTCCCAGCTGGACCCCATGTCCTCCCCAAGATAAGGGTGCCATCCAAGGCAGGTGCTCCATGGAGCCCCATTCAGACTCCTCCCTGGACCCCACTGGGCCTCAGTCCCAGCTCTGGGGATGCAGCCACCACAAGCACACCAGGCAGCCCAGGCCCAGCCACCCTGCAGTGCCCAAGCACACACTCTGGAGCAGAGCAGGGTGCGTCTGGGAGAGGCTGAGCTCCCCACCCCACCCCCACCTGCACACCCCACCCATCCCTGCCCAGCGGCTCTGCAGGAGGGTCAGAGCCCCCCATGGGGTATGGACTTAGGGTCTCACTCACGTGGCTCCCATCCTGGGTGAAGGGGCCTCAAGCCCAGGTTCCCACAGCAGCGCCTGTCACAAGTGGAGGCAGAGGCCCGAGGGCCACCCTGACCTGGCCCCTGAGGTTCCTCCAGCCCAGGCTGCCCTGCTGTCCCTGGGAGGCCTGGGCTCCACCAGACCACAGGTCCAGGGCACCGGGTGCAGGAGCCACCCACACACAGCTCACAGGAAGAAGATAAGCTCCAGACCCCCAGGGCCAGAACCTGCCTTCCTGCTACTGCTTCCTGCCCCAGACCTCGGCGCCCTCCCCCGTCCACTTACACAGAGACCAGGAAGCTGTTTCCACACAGATCAACCCCAAACCAGGACCGCCTGGCACTCAGGTGGCTGCCATTTCCCTCTCCATTTGCTCCCAGTGCCTCTGTCCTCCCTCCTTCCTCCTTCGGGGGAACAGCCTGTGCAGCCAGTCCCTGCAGCCCACACCCGGGGGAGACCCAACCCTGCCTGGGGCCCTTCCAACCCTGCTGCTCTTACTGCCCAGCCAGAAAACCCTGGGATCCTGTCCCTGCAGTCCCTACCCTGGTCTCCACCCAGACCCCTGTGTATCACTCCAGACACCCCTCCCAGGCCAACCCTGCACCTGCAGGCCCTGTCATCTTCTGTCGCTAGAGCCTCAGTTTCTCCCCCCTGTGCCCACACCCTGCCTCCTCCTGCCCACAACTCTAACTCTTCTTCTCCTGGAGCCCCTGAGCCATGGCATTGACCCTGCCCTCCCACCATCCACAGCCCATGCCCTCACCTTCCTCCTGGCCACTCCAACCCCGCTCCCCTCTCAGGCCAAGCCCTAGTATTTCCAGGACAAAGGCTCACCCAAGTCTTTCCCAGGCAGGCCTGGGCTCTTGCCCTCACTGCCCGGTTACACGGGAGCCTCCTGTGCACAGAGGCAGGGAGCTCAGCCCTTCCACAGGCAGAAGGCACTGAAAGAAATCGGCCTCCAGTGCCTTGACACACGTCCGCCTGTGTCTCTCACTGCCCGCACCTGCAGGGAGGCTCCGCACTCCCTGTAAAGACAAGGGATCCAGGCAGCAACATCACGGGAGAATGCAGGGCTCCCAGACATCCCAACCCTCTCACAGGCCTCTCCTGGGAAGAGACCTGCAGCCACCACCAAACAGCCACAGAGGCTGCTGGATAGTAACTGAGTCAATGACCGACCTGGAGGGCAGGGGAGCAGTGAGCCGGAGCCCATACCATAGGGACAGAGACCAGACGCTGACATCCCGAGCTCCTCAATGGTGGCCCCATAACACACCTGGGAAACATAACACACCCACAGCCCCACCTGGAACAGGGCAGAGACTGCTGAGCCCCCAGCACCAGCCCCAAGAAACACCAGGCAACAGTATCAGAGGGGGCTCCCGAGAAAGAGAGGAGGGGAGATCTCCTTCACCATCAAATGCTTCCCTTGACCAAAAACAGGGTCCATGCAACTCCCCCAGGACAAAGGAGGAGCCCCCTATACAGCACTGGGCTCAGAGTCCTCTCTGAGACACCCTGAGTTTCAGACAACAACCCGCTGGAATGCACAGTCTCAGCAGGAGAACAGACCAAAGCCAGCAAAAGGGACCTCGGTGACACCAGTAGGGACAGGAGGATTTTGTGGGGGCTCGTGTCACTGTGAGTATATTGTAGTGGTGGTAGCTGCTACTCCCACAGTGACACAGCCCCATTCCCAAAGCCCTACTGCAAACGCACCCACTCCTGGGGCTGAGGGGCTGGGGGAGCGTCTGGGAAGTAGGGTCCAGGGGTGTCTATCAATGTCCAAAATGCACCAGACTCCCTGCCAAACACCACCCCACCAGCCAGCGAGCAGGGTAAACAGAAAATGAGAGGCTCTGGGAAGCTTGCACAGGCCCCAAGGAAAGAGCTTTGGCAGGTGTGCAAGAGGGGATGCAGGCAGAGCCTGAGCAGGGCCTTTTGGTGTTTCTGCTTTCCTGTGCAGAGAGTTCCATAAACTGGTGTTTGGGATCAGTGGCTGGGAGTGAGCCCAGGAGGGCAGTCTGTGGGAAGAGCACAGGGAAGGAGGAGCAGCCGCTATCCTACACTGTCATCTTTCAAAAATTTGCCTTGTGACCACACTATTGCATCATGGGATGCTTAACAGCTGATGTAGACACAGCTAAAGAGAGAATCAGTGAGATGAATTTGCAGCATAGATCTGAATAAACTCTCCAGAATGTGGAGCAGTACAGAAGCAAACACACAGAAAGTGCCTGATGCAAGGACAAAGTTCAGTGGGCACCTTCAGGCATTGCTGCTGGGGCACAGACACTCTAAAAATCCCTGGCAGGATCTCCCTGCGACAAAGCAGAACCCTCAGGCAATGCCAGCCCCAGAGCCCTCCCTGAGAGCGTCATGGGGAAAGATGTGCAGAACAGCTGATTATCATAGACTCAAACTGAGAACAGAGCAAAGGTCCATCTGAAGAACAGGCAAATAAACAATGGTAGGTTCATGCAATGCAAACCCAGACAGCCAGGGGACAACAGTACAGGGCTACAGGCGGCTTTGCGGTTGAGTTCATGACAATGCTGAGTAACTGGAGTAACAGAGGAAAGTCCAAAAAATACTTTCAATGTGATTTCTTCTAAATAAAATTTACACCCGGCAAAATGAACTGTCTTCTTAAGGGATAAACTTTCCCCTGGAAAAACTACAAGGAAAATTAAGAAAAAAATGATCACATAAACACAGTGGTGGTTACGTCTACTGGGGAAGGAAGAGGGTATGAACTGAGACACACAGGGTTGGCAAGTCTCCAAGCAAGCACAGAACGAATACATTACAGTACCTTGAAAACAGCAGTTAAACTTCTAAATCGCAAGAAGAGGAAAATGCACACAGCTGTGTTTAGAAAATTCTCAGTCCAGCACTGTTCATAATAGCAAAGACATTAACCCAGGTTGGATAAATAAATGATGACACAGGCAATTGCACAATGATACAGACATACATTTAGTACCTGAGACATCGATGATGTATCCCCAAAGAAATGACTTTAAAGAGAAAAGGCCTGATGTGTGGTAGCACTCACCTCCCTGGGATCCCCGGACAGGTTGCAGGCACACTGTGTGGCAGGGCAGGCTGGTACCTGCTGGCAGCTCCTGGGGCCTGATGTGGAGCAAGCGCAGGGCTGTATACCCCCAAGGACGGCACAGTCAGTGAATTCCAGAGAGAAGCAGCTCAGCCACACTGCCCAGGCAGAGCCCGAGAGGGATGCCCACGCACAGGGAGGCAGAGCCCAGCTCCTCCACAGCCACCACCACCTGTGCACAGGCCACCACCTTGCAGGCACAGAGTGGGTGCTGAGAGGAGGGGCAGGGACACCAGGCAGGGTCAGCACCCAGAGAAAACTGCAGAAGCCTCACACATCCACCTCAGCCTCCCCTGACCTGGACCTCACCTGGTCTGGACCTCACCTGGCCTGGGCCTCACCTGACCTGGACCTCACCTGGCCTGGGCTTCACCTGACCTGGACCTCACCTGGCCTCGGGCCTCACCTGCACCTGCTCCAGGTCTTGCTGGAGCCTGAGTAGCACTGAGGGTGCAGAAGCTCATCCAGGGTTGGGGAATGACTCTAGAAGTCTCCCACATCTGACCTTTCTGGGTGGAGGCATCTGGTGGCCCTGGGAATATAAAAAGCCCCAGAATGGTGCCTGCGTGATTTGGGGGCAATTTATGAACCCGAAAGACATGGCCGTGGGGTGGATAGGGACATAGGGACAGATGCCAGCCTGAGGTGTAGCCTCAGGACACAGGTGGACACGGACACTGTCCACATAAGCGAGGGGCAGACCCGAGTGTCCCTGCAGTAGACCTGAGAGCGCTGGGCCCACAGCCTCCCCTCGGGGTCCTGCTGCCTCCTCAGGTCAGCCCTGGACATCCCGGGTTTCCCCAGGCCAGATGGTAGGTTTGAAGTGAGGTCTGTGTCACTGTGGTATTATGATTACGTTTCGGGGAGTTATCGTTATACCCACAGCATCACACGGTCCATCAAAAACCCATGCCACAACCCTCCCCGCAGGGGACCGCCACCTGCCATGTTACGATTTTGATGGAGGACACAGCGCCATGGGTATGGTGGCTACCGCAGCAGTGCAGCCCGTGACCCAAACACACAGGGCAGCAGGCACAATGGACAGGCCTGTGAGTGACCATGCTGGGCTCCAGCCCGCCAGCTCCGGAGACCATGAAACAGATGGCCAAGGTCACCCCACAGTTCAGCCAGACATGGCTGCGTGGGGTCTGCATCGCTGCTGCCCTCTAACACCAGCCCAGATGGGGACAAGGCCAGCCCCACATTATCATCTGCTGCTGTCCACCCAGTGGTCCCAGAAGCCCCTCCCTCAAGGCTGAGCCACATGTGTGAACCCTGAGAGCAGCCCATGTCAGAGTAGGGGCAGCAGAAGGGCGGGGCTGGCCCTGTGCACTGTCCCTGCACCCGTGGTCCCTGGCCTGCCTGGCCCTGATACCTGAGCCTCTTCTGAGTCATTTCTAAGATAGAAGACATTCCCGGGGACAGCCGGAGCTGGGCGTCGCTCATCCTGCCCGGCCGTCCTGAGTCCTGCTTGTTTCCAGACCTCACCAGGGAAGCCAACAGAGGACTCACCTCACACAGTCAGAGACAAAGAACCTTCCAGAAATCCCTGTCTCACTCCCCAGTGGGCACCTTCTTCCAGGACATACCTCGGTCGCATCACAGCGGGAACCCACATCTGGATCAGGACAGCCCCCAGAACACAAGATGGCCCATAAGGACAGCCCCACAACCCAGGCCTTCCCAGACCCCTAAAAGGCGTCCCACCCCCTGCACCTGCCCCAGGGCTAAAAATCCAGGAGGCTTGACTCCCGCATACCCTCCAGCCAGACATCACCTCAGCCCCCTCCTGGAGGGGACAGGAGCCCGGGAGGGTGAGTCAGATCCACCTGCCCTCGATGGCAGGCGGGGAAGATTCAAAAAGGCCTGAGATCCCCAGGACGCAGCACCACTGTCAATGGGGGCCCCAGATGCCTGGACCAGGGCCTGCGTGGGAAAGGCCACTGGGCACACTCAGGGGCGTTTTGTGAAGGGCCCTCCTACTGTGTGACTACGGTGACTACCACAGTGATGAAACTAGCAGCAAAAACTGACCGGACACCCAGGGACCATGCACACTTCTCGGCTCAGAGCTCTCCAGGACCACAAGAGTCAGGTCTGAGGGTTTGTAGCCAGACCCTCAGCCTCTAGGGACACCCTGGCCATCACAGCCAATGGGCTGGTGCCCCACATGCTGTCTGCCTCCAAACAGGGGCTTCAGAGGGCTCTGAGGTGACTTCACTCATGACCACAGGTGCCCTGGCCCCTTCCCTGCCAGCTACACCGAACCCTGTCCCAACAGCTGCCCCAGTTCCAACAGCCAATTCCTGGGGCCCAGAATTGCTGTAGACACCAGCCTCGTTCCAGCACCTCCTGCCAATTGCCTGGATTCCCATCCTGGCTGGAATCAAGAAGGCAGCTTCCGCCAGGCTCCCAACAGGCAGGACTCCCGCACACCCTCCTCTGAGAGGCCTCTGTGTTCCGTAGGGCCAGGCCCCAGACAGTCCCCCTCACCTGCCACTAGAGAAACACCTGCCATTGTCGTCCCCACCTGGCAAAGACCGCTCATGGAGCCCCCAGCTGTCTCTACAGCTGTAGAGAGAGTCCCCGAGGGATCTAAGGAGCCATGCCCAGTTCTGCCTGGACCCTCGGCCAGGCCGACAGGAGTGGATGCTGGAGCTGGGCCCACACTAGGCCACATAGGAGCTCACCTGTGAGGGCAGGAGAGCACATGCCAGGGGAGCACCCAGCCTCCTGCTGACCAGAGGCCCGTCCCAGAGCCCAGGAGGCTGCAGAGGCCTCTCCAGGGGGACACTGTGAATGTCTGGTGCCTGAGCAACCCCCCACATTCCCAGTCCTGGGGCCCCTGGCACAGCTGTCTGGACCCTCCCTGCTCCCTGGGAAGGTCCTCCTGACAGCCCCGCCTCCAGTTCCAAGTGTGGGTTATTGTCAGGGGATGTCAGACTGTGGTGGATATAGTGGCTACAATTACCACAGTGGTGCCGCCCATAGCAGCAACCAGGCCAGGTAGACGGGCCCCTGCCGCGCAGCCCCAGGCCTCCAGCTCACCTGCTTCTGCTGGGGCTCTCAAGGTCACTGTTGTCTGCACTCTGCCCTCTGTGGGGAGGGTTCCCTCAGTGGGAGGTCTGTTCTCAGCTTCCTAGGGCCTCATGCCTGCACGGAAGGTCAAGGGCTGGGCCTGCCAGGGGCACAGTACCCTCACATGCCGTGGCTAAGATAGGGTGGGCAGCCTGGCAGGGGACAGTACATACTGCTGGGGTGTCTGTCACTGTGCCTAGTGGGGTACTGGCTCCCAAACAATTCAGTCCTTGCCAAAATCCCCACTGCCTCCCCTGCTAGGGGCTGGCCTGATCTCCTGCTCTCCTAGGAGGCTGCTGACCTCCAGAATGGCTCCGTCCCCAGTTCCAGGGCGAGAGCAGATCCCAGGCCGGCTGCAGACTGGGAGGCCACCCCCTCCTCCTTGCCAGGGTTCACTGCAGGTGACCAGGGTAGGAAATGGCCTGAACAAAGGGATGACTGCGCCATCCCCCAACAGAGTCCGCCCCCTCCTGCTCTGCACCCCGCACCCCCCAGGCCAGTCCACGAAAACCAGGGCCCCACATCAGAGTCACTGCCTGGCCCGGCCCTGGGGCGGACCCCTCAGCCCCCACTCTGTCTAGAGGACTTGGGGGGAAAGGACACAGGCCCTCTCCTTATGGTTCCCCCACCTGCCTCCGGCCGGGACCCTCGGGGTGTGGACAGAAAGGACGCCTGCCTGATTGGCCCCCAGGAACCCAGAACTTCTCTCCAGGGACCCCAGCCCGAGCACCCCCTTACCCAGGACCCAGCCCTGCCCCTCCTCCCCTCTGCTCTCCTCTCATCACCCCATGGGAATCCGGTATCCCCAGGAAGCCATCAGGAAGGGCTGAGGGAGGAAGCGGGGCCGCTGCACCACCGGGCAGGAGGCTCTGTCTTCGTGAACCCAGGGAAGTGCCAGCCTCCTAGAGGGTATGGTCCACCCTGCCTGGGGCTCCCACCGTGGCAGGCTGCGGGGAAGGACCAGGGACGGTGTGGGGGAGGGCTCAGGGCCCCACGGGTGCTCCTCCATCTTCGGTGAGCCTCCCCCTTCACCCACTGACCTGCCCACCTCCTCTCCACCCTGGCCGCACGTCTTCCACACCATCCTGAGTCCTACCTACACCAGAGCCGGCAGAGCCAGTGCAGACAAAGGCTGGGGTGCAGGGGGGCCGCCAGGGCAGCTTCGGGGAGGGAAGGATGGAGGGAAGGGAGATCAGTGAAGAGGCCCCCTCCCCTGGGTCCAGGATCCTCCTCTGGGACCCCCGGATCCCATCCCCTCCAGGCTCTGGGAGGAGAAGCAGGATGGGAGATTCTGTGCAGGACCCTCTCACAGTGGAATATCCCCACAGCGGCTCAGGCCAGACCCAAAAGCCCCTCAATGAGCCCTCCACTGCAGTCCTGGGCCTGGGTAGCAGCCCCTCCCACAGAGGACAGACCCAGCACCCCGAAGTCCTGCCAGGGGGAGCTCAGAGCCATGAAAGAGCAGGATATGGGGCCCCCGATACAGGCACAGACCTCAGCTCCATCCAGGCCCACCGGGACCCACCATGGGAGGAACACCTGTCTCTGGCCCCTGCTGGCTGGGCAGCAGCTGGCCTCTGTCTCGGACCCCACTCCAGACACTAGACAGAGGGGCAGGCCCCCCAAAACCAGGGTTGAGGGATGCTCCATCAAGGCAGACAAGACCAAGGGGCGCTGACCCCAGCAAGGGAAGGCTCCCAAACAGACGAGGAGGTTTCTGAAGCAGTCTGTATCACAGTGGGGTATAGCAGTGGCTGGTACCACAGTGACACTCGCCAGGCCAGAAACCCCGTCCCAAGTCAACGGAAGCAGAGAGAGCAGGGAGGACACATTTAGGATCTGAGGCCGCACCTGACACCCAGGGCAGCAGATGTCTCCCCTCCAGGGCACCCTCCACCGTCCTGCGTTTCTGCAAGAATAGGGGCGGCCTGAGGGGGTCCAGGGCCAGGCGATAGGTCCCCTCTACCCCAAGGAGGAGCCAGGCAGGACCCGAGCACCGTCCCCATTGAGGCTGACCTGCCCAGAGGGGCCTGGGCCACCCCACACACCGGGGCGGAATGTGTGCAGGCCCCAGTCTCTGTGGGTGTTCCGCTAGCTGGGGCCCCCAGTGCTCACCCCACACCTGAAGTGAGCCACAGCCTCCAGAGCCCCTAAGCATTCCCCGCCCAGCAGCCCAGCCCCCGCCCCCACCCAGGAGGCCCCAGAGCACAGGGCGCCTGGGCAGATTCTGAACAGCCCCGAGTCACAGTGGGTATAACTGGAACTACCACTGTGAGAAAAACTGTGTCCAAAACTGACTCCTGGCAGCAGTCGGAGGCCCCACCAGAGAGGGGAGCAGCCGCCCTGAACCCATGTCCTGCCGGTTCCCATGACCCCCGGCACCCAGAGCCCCACGGTGTCCCCACTGGATAATGAGGACACGGGCTGGGGGCTCCGGTGGTTTGCGGCAGGGACTTGATCACATCCTTCTGCTGTGGCCCCATTGCCTCTGGCTGGAGTTGACCCTTCTGACAAGTGTCCTCAGAAAGACAGGGATCACCGGCGCCTCCCAATATCAACCCCAGGCAGCACAGGCACAAACCCCACATCCAGAGCCAACTCCAGGAGCAGAGACACCCCAACACTCTGGAGGACCCCAACCGTGATAACTCCCCACTGGAATCCGCCCCAGAGTCCACCAGGACCAAAGGCCCTGCCCTGTCTCTGTCCCTCACTCAGGGCCTCCTGCAGGGCGAGCGCTTGGGAGCAGACTCGGTCTTAGGGGACACCACTGTGGGCCCCAACTTTGATAAGGCCACTGACCCTTCCTTCCTTTCCTGGGGCAGCACAGACTTTGGGGTCTGGGCAGGGAAGAACTACTGGCTGGTGGCCAATCACAGAGCCCCCAGGCCGAGGTGGCCCCAAGAAGGCCCCCAGGAGGTGGCCACTCCACTTCCTCCCAGCTGGACCCCAGGTCCTCCCCAAGATAGGGGTGCCATCCAAAGCAGGTCCTCCATGGAGCCCCCTTCAGACTCCTCCCGGGACCCCACTGGACCTCAGTCCCGGCTCTGGGAATGCAGCCACCACAAGCACACCAGGAAGCCCAGGCCCAGCCACCCTGCAGTGGGCAAGCCCACACTCTGGAGCAGAGCAGGGTGCATCTGGGAGGGGCTAACCTCCCCATCCCCCACCCCCCATCTGCACACAGCCACCTACCACTGCCCAGCCCCTCTGCAGGAGGGCCAAGCCCCCATGGGGTATGGACTTAGGGTCTCACTCACGCACCTCCCCTCCTGGGAGAAGGGGCCTCATGCCCAGATCCCTGCAGCACTAGACACAGCTGGAGGCAGTGGCCCCAGGGCCACCCTGACCTGGCACCTAAGGCTGCTCCAGCCCAGACAGCACTGCCGTTCCTGGGAAGCCTGGGCTCCACCAGACCACAGGTCCAGGGCACAGCCCACAGGAGCCACCCACACACAGCTCACAGGAAGAAGATAAGCTCCAGACCCCAGGGCGGGACCTGCCTTCCTGCCACCACTTACACACAGGCCAGGGAGCTGTTCCCACACAGATCAACCCCAAACCGGGACTGCCTGGCACTAGGGTCACTGCCATTTCCCTCTCCATTCCCTCCCAGTGCCTCTGTGCTCCCTCCTTCTGGGGAACACCCTGTGCAGCCCCTCCCTGCAGCCCACACGCTGGGGAGACTCGACCCTGCCTCGGGCCTTTTCTACCTGCTGCACTTGCCGCCCACCCAGACAATCCTGGGTACGTGACCCTGCAGTCCTCACCCTGATCTGCAACCAGACCCCTGTCCCTCCCTCTAAACACCCCTCCCAGGCCAACTCTGCACCTGCAGGCCCTCCGCTCTTCTGCCACAAGAGCCTCAGGTTTTCCTACCTGTGCCCACCCCCTAACCCCTCCTGCCCACAACTTGAGTTCTTCCTCTCCTGGAGCCCTTGAGCCATGGCACTGACCCTACACTCCCACCCACACACTGCCCATGCCATCACCTTCCTCCTGGACACTCTGACCCCGCTCCCCTCCCTCTCAGACCCAGCCCTGGTATTTCCAGGACAAAGGCTCACCCAAGTCTTCCCCATGCAGGCCCTTGCCCTCACTGCCTGGTTACACGGGAGCTTCCTGTGCACAGAAGCAGGGAGCTCAGCCCTTCCACAGGCAGAAGGCACTGAAAGAAATCGGCCTCCAGCGCCTTGATGCACATCCGCCTGTGTCTCTCACTGCCCGCACCTGCAGGGAGGCTCGGCACTCCCTCTAAAGACGAGGGATCCAGGCAGCAACATCACGGGAGAATGCAGGGCTCCCAGACAGCCCAGCCCTCTTGCAGGCCTCTCCTGGGAAGAGACCTGCAGCCACCACCGAACAGCCACGGAGGTCGCTGGATAGTAACTGAGTCAGTGACCGACCTGGAGTGCAGGGGAGCAGTGAGCTGGAGCCCAGACCATAGGGACAGAGACCAGCCGCTGACATCCCGAGCCCCTCACTGGTGGCCCCAGAACACCCCGTGGAAACAGAACAGACCCACAGTCCCACCTGGAACAAGGCAGACACTGCTGAGCCCCCAGCACCAGCCCCAAGAAACACTAGGCAACAGCATCAGAGGGGGCTCCTGAGAAAGAGAGGAGGGGAGGTCTCCTTCACCAGCAAGTACTTCCCTTGACCAAAAACAGGGTCCACGCAACTCCCCCAGGACAAAGGAGGAGCCCCCTGTACAGCACTGGGCTCAGAGTCCTCTCTGAGACAGGCTCAGTTTCAGACAACAACCCGCTGGAATGCACAGTCTCGGCAGGAGAGCCAGGCCAGAGCCAGCAAGAGGAGACTCGGTGACACCAGTAGGGACAGGAGGATTTTGTGGGGGCTCTTGTCACTGTGAGCATATTGTGGTGGTGACTGCTATGCCCACAGTGACACAACCCCATTCCTAAAGCCCTACTGCAAACGCACCCACTCCTGGGGCTGAGGGGCTGGGGGAGCATCAGGGAAGTATGGCCTAGGGGTGGCCATCAATGCCCAAAATGCACCAGACTCTCCCCAAGACATCACCCCACCGCCAGTGAGCAGAGTAAACAGAAAATGAGAAGCAGCTGGGAAGCTTGCACAGGCCCCAAGGAAAGAGCTTTGGCAGGTGTGCAAGAGGGGATGCAGGCAGAGCCTGAGCAGGGCCTTTGGCTGTTTCTGCTTTCCTATGCAGAGAGTTCCATAAACTGGTGTTCAAGATCAATGGCTGGGAGTGAGCCCAGGAGGACAGTGTGGGAAGAGCACAGGGAAGGAGGAGCAGCCGCTATCCTACACTGTCATCTTTTGAAAGTTTGCCCTGTGCCCACAATGCTGCATCATGGGATGCTTAACAGCTGATGTAGACACAGCTAAAGAGAGAATCAGTGAAATGGATTTGCAGCACAGATCTGAATAAATTATCCAGAATGTGGAGCAGCACAGAAGCAAGCACACAGAAAGTGCCTGATGCCAAGGCAAAGTTCAGTGGGCACCTTCAGGCATTGCTGCTGGGCACAGACACTCTGAAAAGCACTGGCAGGAACTGCCTGTGACAAAGCAGAACCCTCAGGCAATGCCAGCCCTAGAGCCCTTCCTGAGAACCTCATGGGCAAAGATGTGCAGAACAGCTGTTTGTCATAGCCCCAAACTATGGGGCTGGACAAAGCAAACGTCCATCTGAAGGAGAACAGGCAAATAAACGATGGCAGGTTCATGCAATGCAAACCCAGACAGCCAGAGTACAACAGTAGAGGGTTATGAGTGACTCTGCAGTTGAGTTCATGACAATGCTGAGTAATTGGAGTAACAGAGGAAAGCCCAAAAAATACTTTTAATGTGATTTCTTCTAAATAAAATTTACACCCGGCAAAATGAACTATCTTCTTAAGGGATAAACTTTCCCCTGGAAAAACTGCAAGGAAAATCAAGAAAACGATGATCACATAAACACAGTGGTGGTTACTTCTGCTGGGGAAGGAAGAGGGTATGAACTGAGACACACAGGGTTGGCAAGTCTCCTAACAAGAACAGAACAAATACGTTACAGTACCGTGAAAACAGCAGTTAAACTTCCAAATCACAAGAAGAGGAAAATGCACACAGTTGTGTTTAGAAAATTCTCAGCCCAGCACTGTTCATAATAGCAAAGACATTAACCCAGGTTGGATAAATAAGCGATGACACAGGCAATTGCACAATGATACAGACATACATTCAGTATATGAGACATCGATGATGTATCCCCAAAGAAATGACTTTAAAGAGAAAAGGCCTGATGTGTGGTGGCAATCACCTCCCTGGGCATCCCCGGACAGGCTGCAGGCTCACTGTGTGGCAGGGCAGGCAGGCACCTGCTGGCAGCTCCTGGGGCCTGATGTGGAGCAGGCACAGAGCTGTATATCCCCAAGGAAGGTACAGTCAGTGCATTCCAGAGAGAAGCAACTCAGCCACACTCCCTGGCCAGAACCCAAGATGCACACCCATGCACAGGGAGGCAGAGCCCAGCACTTCCGCAGCCACCACCACCTGCGCACGGGCCACCACCTTGCAGGCACAGAGTGGGTGCTGAGAGAAGGGGCAGGGACACCAGGCAGGGTGAGCACCCAGAGAAAACTGCAGAGGCCTCACACATCCACCTCAGCCTCCCCTGATCTGGACCTCACCTGGCCTGGGCCTCACCTGACCTGGACCTCACCTGGCCTGGGCTTCACCTGGCCTGGGCTTCACCTGACCTGGACCTCACCTGGCCTGGACCTCACCTGACCTGGACCTCATCTGGCCTGGGCTTCACCTGGCCTCAGGCCTCACCTGGCCTGGGCTTCACCTGACCTGGGCCTCACCTGGCCTGGGCTTCACCTGACCTGGACCTCACCTGGCCTCGGGCCTCACCTGCACCTGTTCCAGGTCTTGCTGGAACCTGAGTAGCACTGAGGCTGCAGAAGCTCATCCAGGGTTGGGGAATGACTCTGGAACTCTCCCACATCTGACCTTTCCAGGTGGAGGCACCTGGTGGCCCAGGGAATATAAAAAGCCCCAGAATGATGCCTGTGTGATTTGGGGGCAATTTATGAACCCGAAAGGACATGGCCATGGGGTGGGTAGGGACATAGGGACAGATGCCAGCCTGAGATGGATCCTCAGGACACAGGTTGGCACGGACACTGTCCACATAAGCCAGGGGCAGACCCGAGTGTCCCCGCAGCAGACCTGAGAGCGCTGGGCCCACAGCCTCCCCTCGGGGCCCTGCTGCCTCCTCAGGTCAGCCCTGGACATCCCGGGTTTCCCCAGGCCTGGCGGTAGGTTTGAAGTAAGTTCTGTGTCACTGTGGTATTACTATGCTGATAGTAGTTATTACTACCACAGTGTCACAGAGTCCATCAAAAACTCATGCCTGGGAGCCTCCCACCACAGCCCTCCCCGCGGGGGACCGCTGCATGCCGTGTTAGGATTTTGATCGAGGACACGGTGCCATGGGTATGGTGGCTACCGCAGCAGTGCAGCCCGTGACCCAAACACACAGGGCAGCAGGAACAATGGACAGGCCCACAAGTGACCACGCTGGGCTCCAGCCCACCAGCCCCAGAGACCATGAAACAGATGGCCAAGGTCACCCTACAGGTCATCCAGATCTGGCTCCGAGGGGTCTGCATCGCTGCTGCCCTCCCAACACCAGTCCAGATGGGACAGGGCCGGCCCCACAGCACCATCTGCTGCCGTCCACCCAGCAGTCCCGGAAGCCCCTCCCTGAACGCTGGGCCACGTGTGTGAACCCTGTGAGCCCCCCATGTCAGAGTAGGGGCAGCAGGAGGGCGGGGCTGGCCCTGTGCACTGTCCCTGCCCCTGTGGTCCCTGGCCTGCCTGGCCCTGACACCTGAGCCTCTCCTGGGTCATTTCCAAGACAGAAGACATTCCCAGGGACAGCCGGAGCTGGGCGTCGCTCATCCTGCCTGGCTGTACTGAGTCCTGCTCATTTCCAGACCTCACCAGGGAAGCCAACAGAGGACTCACCTCACACAGAGACAAAGAACCTTCCAGAAATCCCTGTTTCTCTCCCCAGTGAGAGAAACCCTCTTCCAGGGTTTCTCTTCTCTCCCCCCCTCTTCCAGGACAGTCCTCAGTAGCATCATAGTGGGTACCCACGTCTGGATCAGGATGGCCCACAGAACACGCGATGGCCCATGGGGACAGCCCAGCCCTTCCCAGACCCCTAAAAGGCATCCCAACCTTGCACCTGCCCCAGGGCTCAAACTCCAGGAGGCCTGACTCCTGCACACCCTCCTGCCAGACATCACCTCAGCCCCCTCCTGGAGGGGACAGGAGCCCAGGAAGGTGAGTCAGACCCACCTGCCCTCGATGGCAGGCGGGAAAGATTCAGAAAGGCCTGAGATCCCCAGGACGCAGCACCACTGTCAATGGGGGCCCCAGACGCCTGGACCAGGGCCTGTGTGGGAAAGGCCTCTGGCCACACTCAGGGGCTTTTTGTGAAGGGCCCTCCTGCTGTGTGACTACGGTGGTAACTCCCACAGTGATGAAACCAGCGGCAAAAACTGACTAGACTCCCAGGGTTTATGCACACTTCTCGGCTCGGAGCTCTCCAGGAGCACAAGAGCCAGGCCCGACGGTTTCTGCCCAGACCCTCGGCCTCTAGGGACACCCGGGCCATCTTAGCCCATGGGCTGGTGCCCTGCACACCATGTGCCACCAAACAGGGGCTTCAGAGGGCTCTGAGGTGACCTCACTCATGACCACAGGTGCCCTGGTCCCTTCACTGCCAGCTGCACCAGACCCTGTCCCGACAGCTGCCCCAGTTCCAAAAGCCAATTCCTGGGGCCGGGAATTACTGTAGACACCAGCCTCATTCCAGCACCTCCTGCCAATTGCCTGGATTCCCATCCTGGCTGGAATCAAGAGCGCAGCATCCGCCAGGCTCCCAACAGGCAGGACCCCCACACACCCTCCTCTGAAAGGTCACTGTGTTCCGTAGAGCCAGGCCCCAGACAGTCCCCTTCACCTGCCCATGTAGAAACGCCTGTCTTTGACGTCCCCACCTGGCAAAGACCACTCATGGAGCCCCCAGCCCCAGGTACAGCTGTAGAGAGAGTCCTCGAGGCCCCTAAGAAGGAGCCACGCCCAGTTCTGCCTGGACCCTCGGCCAGGCCGACAGCAGTGGACGCTGGAGCTGGGCCCGCACTGGGCCACATAGGAGCTCACCAGTGAGGGCAGGAGAGCACATGCCGGGGAGCACCCAGCCTCCTGCTGACCGGAGACCCGTCCCAGAACCCAGGAGGCTGCAGAGGCCTCTCCAGGGGGACACTGTGCGTGTCTGGTCCCTGAGCAGCCTCCAGGCTCTCTAGCCCTGGGGGCCCCTGGCACAGCTGTCTGGACCCTCCCTGTTCCCTGGGAAGCTCCTCCTGACAGCCCTGCCTCCAGTTCCAGGTGTGGTTATTGTCAGGGGGTGCCAGGCCGTGGTAGAGATGGCTACAATTACCACAGTGGTGCCACCCATAGCAGCAACCAGGCCAAGTAGACAGACCCCTGCCACGCAGCCCCAGGCCTCCAGCTCACCTGCTTCTCCTGGGGCTCTCAAGGCTGCTGTCTGCGCTCTGGCCCTCTGTGGGGAGGGTTCCCTCAGTGGGAGGTCTGTGCTCCAGGGCAGGGATGACTGAGATAGAAATCAAAGGCTGGCAGGGAAAGGCAGCTTCCAGCCCTAAGAGGTGCAGGCAGCACCACAGAGCCATGGAGTCACAGAGCCACGGAGCCCCCAGTGTGGGCGTGTGAGGGTGCTGGGCTCCCGGCAGGCCCAGTCCTGATGGGGAAGCCTGCCCCGTCCCACAGCCCGGGTCCCCAGGGGCAGCAGGCACAGAAGCTGCCAGGCTGTGCTCTACGATCCTCATCCCTCCAGCAGCATCCCCTCCACAGTGGGGAAACTGAGGCTTGGAGAACCACCCGGCCCCCTGGAAACAAGGCGGGGAGCCCAGACAGTGGGCCCAGAGCACTGTGTGTATCCTGGCACTAGGTGAGGGGACCACCCGGAGATCCCCATCACTGAGTGGCCAGCGTGCAGGAGGACCCAACCCCAACCAGGCCCCTTGATTAAGCTCCATCCCCCTGTCCTGGGAACCTCTTCCCAGCGCCACCAACAGCTTGGCTTCCCAGGCCCTCATCCCTCCAAGGAAGGCCAAAGGCTGGGCCTGCCAGGGGCACAGTACCCTCCCTTGCCCTGGCTAAGACAGGGTGGGCAGACGGCTGCAGACAGGACATATTGCTGGGGCATCTCGCTCTGTGACTACTGGGTACTGGCTCTCAACGCAGACCCTACCAAAATCCCCACTGCCTCCCCTGCTAGGGGCTGGCCTGGTCTCCTCCTGCTGTCCTAGGAGGCTGCTGACCTCCAGGATGGCTTCTGTCCCCAGTTCTAGTGCCAGAGCAGATCCCAGGCAGGCTGTAGCCTGGGAGGCCACCCCTGTCCTTGCCGGGGTTCAGTGCAGGTACCCAGGACAGGAAATGGCCTGAACACAGGGATGACTGTGCCATGCCCTACCTAAGTCTGCCCCTTTCTACTCTGCACCCCCCACTCCCCAGGTCAGCCCATGACGACCAACAACCCAACACCAGAGTCACTGCCTGGCCCTGCCCTGGGGAGGACCCCTCAGCCCCCACCCTGTCTAGAGGACTTGGGGGGACAGGACACAGGCCCTCTCCTTATGGTTCCCCCACCTGGCTCCTGCCGGGACCCTCGGGGTGTGGACAGAAAGGACGCCTGCCTGATTGGCCCCCAGGAACCCAGAACTTCTCTCCAGGGACCCCAGCCCGAGCACCCCCTTACCCAGGACCCAGCCCTGCCCCTCCTCCCCTCTGCTCTCCTCTCATCACCCCATGGGAATCCAGAATCCCCAGGAAGCCATCAGGAAGGGCTGAGGGAGGAAGCAGGGCCGCGGCACCACAGGGCAGGAGGCTCCATCTTCGTGAACCCAGGGAAGTGCCAGCCTCCTAGAGGGTATGGTCCACCCTGCCTGGGGCTCCCACCGTGGCAGGCTTCGGGGAAGGACCAGGGACGGTGTAGGGGAGGGCTCAGGGCCCCGCGGGTGCTCCATCTTGGATGAGCCCATCCCTCTCACCCACCGACCCGCCCACCTCCTCTCCACCCTGGCCACACGTCATCCACACCATCCTGAGTCCCACCTACACCAGAGCCGGCAGAGCCAGTGCAGACAAAGGCTGGGGTGCAGGGGGGCCGCCAGGGCAGCTTTGGGGAGGGAGGAATGGAGGAAGGGGAGGTCAGTGAAGAGGCCCCCCTCCCCTGGGTCTAGGATCCACCTTTGGGACCCCCGGATCCCATCCCCTCCAGGCTCTGGGAGGAGAAGCAGGATGGGAGATTCTGTGCGGTACCCTCTCACAGTGGAATACCTCCACAGCGGCTCAGGCCAGATACAAAAGCCCTTCAGTGAGCCCTCCACTGCAGTGCTGGGCCTGGGGGCAGCCCCTCCCACACAGGACAGACCCAGCACCCCGAAGAAGTCCTGCCAGGGGGAGCTCAGAGCCATGAAGGAGCAAGATATGGGGACCCCAATACTGGCACAGACCTCAGCTCCATCCAGGCCCACCAGGACCCACCATGGGAGGAACACCTGTCTCCGGCCCCTGCTGGCTGTGAGGCAGCTGGCCTCTGTCTTGGACCTCCATTCCAGACACCAGACAGAGGGACAGGCCCCCCAGAACCAGTGTTGAGGGACGCCCCTGTCCAGGGCAGCCAAGTCCAAGAGGCGCTCTGAGCCCAGCAAGGGAAGGCCCCCAAATAAACCAGGAGGTTTCTGAAGCTGTCTGTGTCACAGTGGGGTATAGCAGCGGCTACCACAATGACACTGGGCAGGACAGAAACCCCATCCCAAGTCAGCCGAAGGCAGAGAGAGCAGGCAGGACACGTTTAGGATCTGAGGCCACACCTGACACTCAAGCCAACAGATGTCTCCCCTCCAGGGCGCCCTGCCCTGTTCAGTGTTCCTGAGAAAACACGGGCAGCCTGAGGGGATCCAGAGCCAGGAGATGGGTCCCCTCTACCCCGAGGAGGAGCCAGGCGGGAATCCCAGCCCCCTCCCCATTGAGGCCATCCTGCCCAGAGGGGCCCGGACCCACCCCACACACCCAGGCAGAATGTGTGCAGGCCTCAGGCTCTGTGGGTGCCGCTAGCTGGGGCTGCCAGTCCTCACCCCACACCTAAGGTGAGCCACAGCCGCCAGAGCCTCCACAGGAGACCCCGCCCAGCAGCCCAGCCCCCACCCAGGAGGCCCCAGAGCTCAGGGTGCCTGGGTGGATTCTGAACAGCCCCGAGTCATGGTGGGTATAGTGGGAGCTACTAGCACTGTGAGAAAAGCTATGTCCAAAACTGTCTCCCGGCCGCTGCTGGATGCCCAGCCGGAGAAGGGACCAGCCACCCGAACATACGACCTTCCCAGCCCTCATGACCCCCAGCACTTGGAGCTCCACAGTGTCCCCATTGGATGGTGAGGATGGGGGCCGGGGCCATCTGCACCTCCCAACATCACCCCCAGGCAGCACAGGCACAAACCCCAAATCCAGAGCCGACACCAGGAACACAGACACCCCAATACCCTGGGGGACCCTGGCCCTGGTGACTTCCCACTGGGATCCACCCCCGTGTCCACCTGGATCAAAGACCCCACCGCTGTCTCTGTCCCTCACTCAGGGCCTGCTGAGGGGCGGGTGCTTTGGAGCGGACTCAGGTTTAGGGGGCACCACTGTGGGGCCCAACCTCGACCAGGACACAGATTTTTCTTTCCTGCCCTGGGGCAACACAGACTTTGGGGTCTGGGCAGGGAGGACCTTCTGGAAAGTCACCAAGCACAGAGCCCTGACTGAGGTGGTCTCAGGAAGACCCCCAGGAGGGGGCTTGTGCCCCTTCCTCTCATGTGGACCCCATGCCCCCCAAGATAGGGGCATCATGCAGGGCAGGTCCTCCATGCAGCCACCACTAGGCAACTCCCTGGTGCCGGTCCCCACTGCGCCTCCATCCCGGCTCTGGGGATGCAGCCACCATGGCCACACCAGGCAGCCCAGGTCCAACAACCCTGCAGTGCCCAAGCCCTTGGCAGGATTCCCAGAGGCTGGAGCCCACCCCTCCTCATCCCCCCACACCTGCACACACACACCCACCCCCTGCCCAGTCTCCCTCCAGAAGGGTTGGAGCCGCCCATAGGGTGGGGGCTCCAGGTCTCACTCACTCGCTTCCCTTCCTGGGCAAAGGAGCCTCGTGCCCCAGTCCCCCCTGACGGCGCTGGGCACAGGTGTGGGTACTGGGTCCCAGGGCTCCTCCAGCCCCAGCTGCCCTGCTCTCCCTGGGAGGCCTGGGCACCACCAGACCACCAGTCCAGGGCACAGCCCCAGGGAGCCGCCCACTGCCAGCTCACAGGAAGAAGATAAGCTCCAGACCCTCAGGGCCGGGAGCTGCCTTCCTGCCACCCCTTCCTGCCCCAGACCTCCATGCCCTCCCCCATCCACTTACACACGAGCCAGGGAGCTGTTTCCACACAGTTCAACCCCAAACCAGGGCGGCCTGGCACTCGGGTCGCTGCCATTTCCGTCTGCATTCGCTCCCAGCGCCCCTGTGTTCCCTCCCTCCTCCCTCCTTCCTTTCTTCCTGCATTGGGTTCATGCCGCAGCGTGCCAGGTGCAGGTCAGCCCTGAGCTTGGAGTCACCTCCTCACCAAAGGCAGCCTCAGGGTGCCCGGGGGCAGGCAGGGTGGGGGTGAGGCTACCAGCTCCAATCACTCCACTAGCCGAGACTAAGGAAGTGAGAGGCAGCCAGAAATCCAGACCATTCCATAGCAAATGGATTTCATTAAAGTTACCAGACTTCAGTGTAAGTAACATGAGCCCCATGCACAACAATCCCTTATGAAGGGGAAGTCAGTGTCGCCTCGGATTTCTCGAAAAACACAAAAACTTATCAATGCCTGTAAAAGTCTGTTGGAAAGAAAATATGATTCAAGAATGTTATGCCCAAAAAAGCTGGCATATTTTCTACCCGGACACACTCAGGGAATGTGGTCCCTTGAGTGCTTCTCTCACTGCGTAAATCCTACGTGGTGTTTAAGCATATTCATAAATGTGTATGTCTATTTTTATGTGTAAGATGGTTCATTTTTATTTTATTTATTCAATATGTACAATAAAGAATATTGACAAATAGGCCGGACATGGTGGCTCCCACCTGTAATCCCAGCCCTTTGGGAGGCCGAGGCGGGCAGATCACCTGAGGTCTGGAGTTCGAGACCAGCCTGGCCAACATGATGAAAACCCATCTCTACTAAAAATACAAAGATTAGCCAGGCATGGTGGTGCATGCCTGTAATCCCAGCCACTCAGGAGGCTGAGACAGGAGAAACGCGTGAACCCGGAAGGTGGAGGTTGCAGTGAGCCGAGATCACACCACTGCACTCCAGCCTGGCGACAGAGCAAGATTCCATCTCAAAAAAAAAAAAAAAAAGACAAAGAAATTTTTTTTTTGAATAAAGACAAATTTCATCACACGAAGATAAAGATGTAAATCTCCAGACAGGAAGGCACGGCCAGCACAGTGAAGCCCGGAGCGGGTGCTGGGGGACCAGGGGAATGGCGGGGGTGCCAGCGTCTCTCAGTGCCTACCATGGCTACTCTAGCCTGTGTCACGAGGATGGCTGTGCAATGCTAGGAGTGTGTTCCAAGTTCTAGGGCAACCACTGGAAGTGAGGCTGAGGAGCAGAGCCCAGAGGCCCGTGGAGCTGATGAAAACAAAGCTGGAGAAAGTGTTTGCTGCCTCCCAACATGGTAAGAAAAGATAGAGAGCACACGGCAAAGGGAGCTTGCTGAGGGACTCTTTACAATGGCTTGCACAGAGTTCAGGGGGTCCGGGAGGCTAGGGCCCTGCGCAGGGCAGTCACCCCAGCCTGCTGACCCAGGTTTGTGCAGGCGGCTCTGGGGGTGGCTGAGGCGCGGTCCCTGGAGCGACCCCTCAAGGGAGTGAGGCAGCAGAGTGGGCCAAGGCCCAGGTCAGCTGCAAGGCTGCCCAGGACTTGGGGTCCTTACATCAGCAGCCACTGATGCAGCTGGCCCAGAGAGAGGCGCCGAGCAGGTTGCCTCCAGGGCACAAACCAGGTCGGAGAGGGTGAGGCAGCGGATGGAGCCACAACAACCCCAGGCACGGGTGACACGCACGTTCATGCATATCTGACCCTTCCTCCCTCACAAAACAGGTCCCCCTGCCTTCCCCATGGTTGCGAAAAAGCAAAATGTAGACGTTTTTTCTTTTTTAATTCATGTTTTAATTGACAAATGAAGCCGTATATATTTATTGTGTACAACATGATGCTTTAAAATATGTATACATCGTGGAACAGCAACGTCGAGCTAATTTAACACGCATTACTTCACATACTTGTCATCTTTTGTGGAGAGAATGCTTAAAATCCACTCTCTTAGTATTTTTTAAGAATGCAATACATTGTCGTCAACTGTGGTCACCGTCATGCATAGCCAAGCTCCCGAGCTCACCCTCCTGCCAGCTCAGGCTGTGCATCCTTTCACCAGCATCCCCCACCCCGGCCCCTGGCGCTGGTAACTACCACTCTATCCTCTACGTATGAGTTCAGCTTTTTAAGAGTCCACAGATGAATGAGATCATACAGTATTTGCTTTCTATGCCTGGCTTATTTTAGTTAACACACTGTCCTCCAGATCCATCCATGTTGTTGCAAATGACAGGGTTTCATTCTTTTTAAAGTCTAAAGAGTATTCCATTGTGTCAATGGACCTCATTTGCTTTATCCATGCATCAACTATGGACATTTAGGTTGATTCCATTTCTTAGCTGTTGTGGATGGTGCTGCAGTAAACATGGGGCTGCAGATGTCTCTTCAACATACTGACATCATGGCCTTTGGATAAATACCCAGTAGAGGGATCGCTGGATCACAATGTACAGTTTTTTTTTTTTAATGGAAACTTTCATTTTTTGGTGAAACTAGGAAAACAGATAAAACCCACAGAATCCAAAATATATGTGAAGTTGCCAAAAACAGTTGACATTGGGCAGAGGTCACATGGAAGGAAGCGAATACATGACGGGGTGTGAGGGCCCAGAGGCAGCTGAAATACGCTTTCTAAACACAAGGACCTCTTCTGAGAGTGCCGAAGCTTTATCCTGCACATGCAATGACCAGCACAGCTAAAATACACTTTCTAAACACGAGGACCTCTTCTGAGAGGGCAGAAGCTTTATCCTGCACATGCAATGACCAGCACAGCTAAAATATGCTTTCTAAACACGAGGACCTCTTCTGAGAGGGCAGAAGCTTTATCCTGCACATGCAATGACCAGCACAGCTAAAATATGCTTTCTAAACACGAGGACCTCTTCTGAGAGGGCAGAAGCTTTATCCTGCACATGCAATGACCAGCACAGCTAAAATATGCTTTCTAAACACGAGGACCTCTTCTGAGAGGGCAGAAGCTTTATCCTGCACATGCAATGACCAGCACAGCTAAAATACACTTTCTAAACACGAGGACCTCTTCTGAGAGGGCAGAAGCTTTATCCTGCACATGCAATGACCAGCACAGGAGCCAGAATAAAGAGAGTTGCCAGCGGATGCCCGGTGTCCATGTGTCCAGGTGAGTTCGAGATGCGGACAGCGCTGGCCAGCCAGTCACACCCTAAGTCAACCTGCTGCATGTATTTGTCCTTGCCACAGCAGAAAACGAGAAAGCCTTTGGGCTGCAAAGCTTCACAGGCTCCTCTTCTCCCGATTCCATGGAAACAGCTACAAAGAGCAGGCCCAGTAGAGCTTAATTCATGAAAATGAGTAATAAACTTGAACTGGAACAGTATCGACTTTTTAGAAACGGCAGCAAAGTGTATAAAAAATATTCACCAGAACAATATTTCCAAACGATGAGATGAGAATTTCAGCCAAGTAATCCTCCATGGATAGAAAATAATGAAGGGATTGGATTTATGAAGGAAAATCATGGAGCTCAAATACAAGAGAAGAGAATCAAAAATGAACAGGAGGAGATAAAATATGGTTTGGCCAAAGTTACAAAATAAGTTTTTTAAAAACCCTTCATCGGGGCAAGTAGAAAGAGCAAGAGGAAAAACAGATCCCGTGGAAGACACAAATAGGACATGGGGAGAAAAATAAATGAGATGAAACAGAGCAGAAATAAAATTTTACAGAACTAAAGACAAGTGATCTGAACCTGCCTGGGGCCTGGGGGACCTCACCACCCTGAAGGGAAAGAACATGCCTGGCTGGCTTTGCCACCTGCACATTGCAGAGCCCCACAGCTTGGAACAAACATAGGCGGTAGCCAGGGAGTGGTTACAGCAGGCCTTGAGCAAGACCCAGTGTTGTGCTGACTTCAGGTCTGACCCAGCACTGTCATAGTGGTGGTGTCCATAGTGGTAGTGGGGGTGCTTGTGTCACTCCACCCCCATCTCCAGGAGGCTCAGAACAGACAGAGAGAGAGACTCCATTTGTTTGGGAGAAAGTAAGGGACGAGAACAAGAGTCTCTGCCTGGTAATCCAGAGAATTATTCTAGATCTTGGTCAAGATTATCAAAGCAGTACCTCTATGAGTCTTTTGGGCTTGGAGTCCCCCTAAAGCAGATGTAGCTAAGATCACAACACCCAAGTCCTTTTGAATATGTGGGAAGACTTCCCAAGGACAGGAGCAAACAAACAACCCCACACTGCAAAAAAACAAGCCCAGACTGCAATAAACACCTCACTCTTCAATGCCCAGGCACTGAAGAACATCTCCTAGCAGCAACACCATCCAGGAAAACATGGCCACAACCAGTGAACTAAATAAGGCACCAGGGACCAGTCTCGGAGAAATAGAGGTATGTTACCTTTCAGAGAATTCAAAGTAGCTTTGTTGAGGAAACTCAAAGAAATTCAAGATAACACAGTGAAGGAATTCAGAATCCTATCCGATAAATTTAACAGAGATTGAAGCAATTAAAAAGAATTAAGCAGAAATTATGGAGCTGAAAAATGCAATTGGCATACTGAAAAATGCATCACAGTATTTTCATAGCCTCATATATCAAGTAGAAGAAAGAATTAGTGAGCTTGAAAACAGGCTATTTGGAAAAGCACGATAAAAGGAGACAAAAGAGAAAAGAATAAATAACAATGAAGCATATCTACAGGATCTAGAAAATAGCCTCAAAAGGCCAAATCTAAGAATTATTAGCCTTAAAGAGGAGGTAGAGAAAGAGGGATGGAGAGTTTATTCAAAGGGATAATAACAGAAAACTTCCCAAACCTAGAGAAAGATATCAATATCCAAATGCAAGAAGGATGTAGTACACCAAGGAGATTTAATGCAAAGAAGACTACCTCAAGGCATTCAATACTCAAACTCCCATATGACAAGGACTTTAAAAAGATCCTAAAAGCAGCAAAAGAAAAGAAATGAATAAAATACTATGGAGCTCCAATATGTCTGGCAGCAGACTTTTCAGTGAAGACTTTATATGCCAGGAGAGAGTGGCATAATGGATTTAAAGTGCTGAAGGAAAAAACTTTTACCCTCGAATAGTATAGCTGGTGAAATTATCCTTCAAACATGAAGGAGAAATAATTTTTTTCCAGACAAATGTTGAGGGATTTCATGAACACCAGACCTGTCTTTTAAGAAATGCTAAAGGGAGTACTTCAATCAGAAAGAAACACATGTTAGTGAACAATAAGAAATCATCTGAAGGCATAAAACTCACTGGTAATAGTAAGTACACAGAAAAACACAGAATATTATAACACTGTAACTGTGGTGTGTAAACTCCTTTTGTTTGTTTGTTTGTTTTTGTTTTTAGACGGAGTTTTGCTCCAGCCCAGGCTGGAGTGCAATGGCACAATCTCAGCTCACT
Organism: Pan paniscus; assembly: GCF_029289425.2. Classification (NCBI taxonomy): domain Eukaryota; kingdom Metazoa; phylum Chordata; class Mammalia; order Primates; family Hominidae; genus Pan; species Pan paniscus. Next base: position 107,088,732 of record NC_073264.2, on the reverse strand, counting down.
GTAACTTCCACCTCCCGGGTTCAAGCAATTCTCCTGCCTCAGCCTCCCAAGTAGCTGGGATTACAGGCATGTACTACCATGTCCAGCTAATTTTGTATTTTAGTAGAGACGGTGTTTCACCATGTTGGTCAGGCTAGCCTTATCTTGAGTAGAAAAACTAAATGATGAAGCAATGAAAAATAATAACTACAACTTTTCAAGACATAGTACAATAAGATATAAATCATAACAAAAAGTTAAAAGGTGGAGGGATGAAGTTAAGGCATAGAGTCTTTATTAGTTTTCTTTTACTTGTTTGTTTATGCAAACAGTGTTAAGTTGTCATCAGTTTAAAATAATGGGTCATAAGATACTATTTGCAAGCCTCATGGTAACATCAAACCAAAAGCAATACAACAGATACACAAAAAACAAAAAGCAAGAAGCTAAATTATGTCATCAGAGAAAATCACCTTCACTAAAAGGAAGACGGAGAAAAGGAAGAAGAGAGAGAAGACCAAAAGCAAATAGCAAAATGGCAGGAGTAAGTCCTTACTTATCAATAATACCATTGAATGTAAATGGACTAAACTCTCCAATCAAAAGACATAGAGTGGCTGAATCAATTAAAGAAAAAACAAGACCCATTGATCTGTTGTCTACAAGAAACACACTTTATCTATAAAGACACACATAGACTGAAAACAAAGGGATGGAAAAAGATACTCCACGCCAATGGAAACCAAAGAAAGAGCAGGAGTAGCTACACTTATATCAGACAAAATAGATTTCAAGACAAAAACTATAAGAAGACACAAGGTCACTAATGATAAACAGGTCAATTCAGCAAGAGGATATAACAATGGTAATATATATGCACCCAATGCTGGAGCACCCAGATATATAAAGCAAGTATTTACTAGAGCTAAAGAGAGAAATAGACTCCAATGCAATAATAGCTGGAGATTTCAACATCCCACTTTCAACATTGAACAGATCCTCCAGATAGAAAATCAACAAAGAAACATTGGACTTAATCTGCACTATCGACCAAATGGATCTAATAGATATTTACAGAACATTTCATCCAGCAGCTGCAGAACACACATTCTTTTCCTCAGCACATAGATCATTCTCAAGAATAGACCATATGTTGGGTCACAAAACAAGTTTTAAAATATTCAAATACATTGAAATAATATCAAGCATCTTCTCTGACCACAATGGACTAAAACTAGAAATCAATAACAAGAGGAATTTTGGAAACTATATAAATATATGGAAATTAAACAATGAATGCTGAGTGGGTCAATGAAGCAATTAAGAAGGAAACTGAAATTTTTCTTGGAATGAATGATCATGGAAACAGAAAATATCAAAACCTATGGGATACAGCAAAAGCAGTACTAAGAGGGAAGTTTACAGCTACAAATGCTTACATTAAAAAAGAAGAAAAACTTCAATAAAAAACCTAACAAATGCATCTTAAAGAACTAGAAAAGCAAGAGGAAATCAAACCCAAAATTAGTAGAAGAAAACAGTAAAGGTCAGAGCAGAAATAAGTAAAATTGAAATGAAGAAAACAATACAAAAGATCAATAAAACAACAGGTTGTTTTCTTGAAAAGTTAAACAAAATGGACAAACCTTTAGCCAGACTAAGAAAAAAAGACAGAAGATCCAAATAAATAAAATCAGAAACGAAAAAGGTGACATTACAACTTACACCACAGAAATTCAAAGGATCATTAGTGGCTACTATAAGCAACTACATGCCAATAAATTGGAAAATCTAGAAGAAATGCAGAAATTCCTAGACACATACAACCTCCCAAGATTGAACCAAGAAGAAATTCAAAACCTGAACAGACTGATAACAAGTAATGAGATCAAAGCCGTAATAAAAAGCCTCCCAGTAAAGAGAAGCCCAGGACCCGACGGCTTCACTGCTGAATTCTACCAAACATTTAAAGTAGAACTAATACCAATCCTACTCAAACTATTCCAAAAAATAGAGGTGGAAGGAATACTTCAAAACCCATTATACGAGGCCAGTATTAACCTGACACCAAAACTAGACAAAGACACATCAAAAAAAGAAAACTACAGGCCAATATGTCTGATGAATATTGACACAAAAATCCTCAACAAAATACTAGCAAACCAAATTCAACTACACATTGGAAAGTTCACTCATCATGACCAAGTGGAATTTATCTAACTTGGGATGCAAAGATGGTTCAACATATGCAAATCAATCAATGTGATACATCATATCAACAGAATGAACAACAAAAACCATTTGATCATTTAATTGATACTGAAAAAGCATTTGATAAAATTCAACATTCCTTCATAATAAAAATTCTCTTCTATACTAGGTACAAAAGAAACTTACCTCAACATAATAAAGCCATATATGACAGTCCCACAGTATGATACTAAATGAGGAAAAACTGAGAGCCTTTCCTCTACGATCTGGAACATGACAAAGATGCCCACTTTCATCACTGTTATTCAACATAGTACTGGAAGTCCTAGCTGGAGTGATCAGACAAGAGAAAGATATAAAAGGCATCCAAATTGGAAAGGAATAAGTCAAATTATCCTCATTTGCATATGGTATGATCTTCTATTTAGAGCTAACTAAAGACTCCACCAAAAAAAGTTATTAGAACTGACAAACAAATTCAGTAAAGCTGCAGGATACAAAATCAACGTACAAAAATCAGTAGCATTTCTATATGCCAACAATGACCAATGTGAAAAAGAAATTAAAAAGTAACCCTATTTACAATAACCACAAATAAACACCTAGGAATTAACCAAAGAGGTAAAAGATTTCTATAATGAAAACTATAAAACAGTGATGAAAGAAATTGAAGAGTACACCAAAAAATGGAAAGCTATTGCATGTTCATGGATTAGAAGAATCAGTGTTGTTATAATGTCCATACTATCCAAAGCAATCTACAGATTCAATGCAATCCTTATCAAAATACCAATGACATCATTCACAGAAATAGAAAAAAAAATCCTAAAATTTACATGGAACCACAAAGACCCAGAATAGCCAAAGCTCTCCTAAGCAAAAAGAACGAAACTGTAGGAATGACATTACCTGTCTTCAAATTGTACTACAGAGCTATAGATAGTAACCAAAACAGCGTGGTACTGGCATAAAAACCGACACAGAGACAAACAAAACAAAATTTAAAAACCCAGAAATAAATCCACAGACCTACAGCAAATTCATTTTTGACAAAGTTGCCAAGAACATACTCTGGGGAATAGATAATGATATCTCTTCAATAAATAGTGTGGGGAAAACTGGATATCCATATACATAACAGTGAAACTAGGCCCCTCTCTCTCTCACTATATACAAAAATCAAATCAAAATGGTTTAAGGACTTAAATCTAAGACCTCATACTTTGAAACCACTGCAAGACAACCTTGGCGGAAACTCTCCAAGACATCAGTCCAGGCAAAGATTTCTTGAGTAATATCCCACAAGCACAGACAACCAAAGCAAAAATGGACAAATGGGATCACATCAAGTTAAAAAGCTTCTGCACAGTAAAGGAAACAACCAACAAAATGAAGAGACAACCCACAGAATGGGAGAAAATATTTGAAAAATACCCATCTGGCAAGGGATTAAAAACCAGAATATATACAGAATATATAAGGAGCTCAAACAGTGCTATAGAAAAAAAATCTAATAATCTGATTTAAAAATGGGGAAAATGCTCAAATAGACATTTCTTAAAATAAGACATACAGATGGCAAACCGACATGGAAAGGTGCTCAACATCATGGATTATCAGAGAAACACAATCAAAACTAAACAATCAAAACTAAAACTAAAATGTGCTATCATCTCACCCCAGTTAAAATGGCTGATATCCAGAAGACAGGCAATAACAAATGCTGGCAAGGATGTGGGGAAAAGGGAGCCCCCATACACTGTTGGTAGGATTGTAAATTAGTACAACCACTGTGGAGAGAAGCAAGAAAGTTCCTCAAAAAACTGAAGGAAAGCTACCATAGGATCCAGCAATCCCACTGCTGTGTATATACCACAGAAGAAAGGAAGTCAGTATATGAAGAGGTATCTGCACTCCCATGTTTGTTGCAGCCCTGTTCACAACAGCCAAGATTTGGAAGCAACCTAAGTGTCCATCAGCAGCTGAATGTATAAAGAAAATGTGGTGCATATACACAATGGAGTATTATTCAATAATAAAAAGCAATGAGATTGAGTCATTTGCAACAACATGGATGGAACTGGAGATCATTATGTGAAGTGAGATAAGCCAGGCACAGAAAGACAAACATTACAATGTTCTTACTTATTAATGAGATCTAAAAATCAAAACAATTGCACCCATGTTCACAAAGAGTAAAATGATGGTTACCAGATGCTGAGAACGGTGGTGGGGGGATAGGGAAAGGTGGGAATGGTTAATGGGTACAAAAAAAATAGAAAGAATGAATAAGACTTACTACTTGATAGCACAACAAGGTGGCTATAGTCAATAATTTAGTTGCATATTTTTAATAATGAAAGGTGTATAATTGGATTGTTTGTAACACAAAGGATAATGCTTAAGAGGATGGATACCCCATTTTCCATGATGTGATTATTTCACATTGCACGCCTAGATCAAAACATCCAATGTACCCCATAAATATATACATCTTCTATGTACCCATAAAAATTCTGTAAAATAAAATATATAAAAAGAGGTGACAGATATGGAAGACAGGCAAAGAAGAGATGACATCCACATAATCCGAGTCCCTAAGAAAGAATGGAGTCCAGTGCATTTGCTAGTAGACATCTCAGGAGCCACCATTCTAAGCCAATTTTCTCTGGTTCTTAGTACACCCTACCAATACGTGGGCAATCTTGTTTTATTTCAGGATAGAGTTTTTGAAATTATAGATTTAAGTATGCTTTCTGTTCTATTACTTTTGGTAATTAATTTTAGAAAGAACTAATTTGGGCACAAATTTGAAAAAATTCTAAATCCAAAAAAAAACACACACACAATCATCTATAAGGGGGATGATGACCAGTCCTAGATTTCTCACCAGCCACATTCAAGATTGGTAAATGGTAGGACAACACCTGCAGGGTCCTTAAGGGGGAAAGAAGTGGTGGATAGTCCAGAGTCTATATACAGCCAACTGTTCTTGAAGAACAAAGGCTGCTGAAAAGGAGTTCCAAACATTCTATAATCCATAATCTCATAATGAAACTACTAGAGGAAGACCACCAGCCATCAAAAGGTGCTTGGAGAACCCAGGGCCAAGAACCAAAAGTAAATATTAAGTGTCCTTAACTGCGAGACTGAGACAGAAATGACTGTGGGGGACCATGTGGCCTCAACAGAGGTGAAATGGTGTCTGCCTGACAAAGTGGACATCTTACAATGATCAAAACACATAATATGAGATAGAGAGCACTTCTGAATTACTGCCTCACTCCAAATAACTCTCAGCCAAAGGACTTCAGTAAAACCAAATTGGGCATATTAGACAGTACAAACAAATTCTAAGAAAATAATATTACTGATTACAATCATATGATGCTACAGATGGAGGGGAAAAGGAAGAGGAAACCAGGTAATTTCATACTCGTATATAGTAAAGAACTAAAGTACATTGTCCAAAGAAGAACAAAGAATATTTTGGAAAGTTATAAAGGTAGCCACTACACATAGAAGATAGCAAAGAACAAGAAAACTTAAGATGGAAAACTTTTTGGAAGCATAAAAATAGAAAATATAAACTACTAAGATAAGATTGAAGCCAAACAGATCTATGAAAACAACAAAAATCAATGGCCTTAACTTGCCTATTAAAAGGAAGAGACTTTCAAATTGGACCCCAAGATAAAACCCAACTCTATATAGCATATGAGTATTACACATAAAATGAGAAAAGCTGAAAAAACTTGGGCAAAATTCAGCCCAAGCAAATTCCACTGTTTCCTTTGGGACAAAATGCCAAGCTCCATGCCAGGGAAGATGATTCTCCTCAGACCTTCTCCTCACTCTCCCAGTCCTCTTAGGGAAGGAATTGGGTGTTAGAGGAGGGAAACTCTGTCGATTATCAGCTGAAGCAGTGGTGTGCTCCTGTGTTGCTTCTGACCTGGGAAATGAAGCAGCAAGACTCTTTCTGCTGTGTCTTTGCCCAGAAGGGCCATCCCCCCAGAGCAGAGTACCCAGGCTGGCAGGAGCAGCAGTGGAAGCGTGGAAACCACGTCTCCTACAGCAGAGACCATCAGAAGCAGAGCCTCGGGTATAAGGGAAACAACGCGTTCTCCCTAACCTGGGAGTGACAGACAGCGTCATTCCTCACAGTGATACCCCTGTGTTCTAGCCATCTGGCCCACCACAGAGCCAGCCCAGAGCCAGCCCCTCACCAACCTGGAGCCTGGCCAGCACGCTAAGCTGCACCATAGGCCTGGAAGGCGTGGAGACCTGCTGCAGTGCCCTGTCCTCCAGTGAGGCCTGCCATCCCTGCCAAGGGTCGCCTCTGGCTTCTCCTTCTCCAGGACGGCACAGTCCAGAGGCTCAGTGCCTGGAGTAGGTGTTGCCCCCCTGCTTCCAGGCCCAGACCCTCCCTTGTTGCTGACCCCGGGCCTTTCCCTCTGGCTTGGACATCCAGGGCCCTGTCTCAGCTGGGGAGCTGCTCCTGCTCAAGGACTGTCTTCAGCGGGATCGAAAGGCCGTGTCCTAAAAAATGCGTGGGCCATGTGAGCTGAGCAGTCTCTAAAGGCCACGTCCTAAACAGTGCATGGGCCACGTGAGCAGAGCAGGATCTAAAGGCCACGTCCTAAACAGTGCGTGGGCCACGTGAGCAGAGCAGGATCTAAAGGCCACGTCCTAAACAGTGCGTGGGCCATGTAAGCAGAGCAGGATCCAAAGGCCATGTCCTAAACAGTGTGTGGGCCATATGAGCGGAGCAGGATCTAAAGGCCGCGTCCTAAACAGTGCGTGGGCCATGTGAGCGCGCCCTCTCCACTGCCCTCGGGGCTGCAGCTCCCAGCTCAGCTCCCAGCCCTGCTTAGGGCAGCCAGGCCAGGAGGTACCATCCAGGCTAAGTGACCCTGAGGGGGGACAGGTTCCCCAGGAGATGCCAGCTGTGGGGAGAGGCTGGGGGACCAACTCGACCTGGCCTGTGGGCCCTGCCCTGGCCACCCATTGCAGGATCCAGCCGCCACGCCTGTGACACTCGTGTGCTTTCCCTGGTGTGTGCTTGTGGCAGGTGGGGGCAGAGGGTGTGCTCCCAGGACCCAGCCACAGGATGCTGTGGAAGGAGCTGGGCCCAGGCACCTGCAAAGCCACGGGCATGGGGGTCTCTGGCCCCTCCGCAGCTCTGCACACAGGGACCATGTACAAGGGCCTCGTATGCCTGCGGGTCTGCCAGAGCTGAACGGGCCTCTGAGGCGTGTGAAAAGGCAGGGCCAAGGAGGGGCTGGATACAGGCAAGGGGTGGAGCCGGTGCTTCTGGAGGGACCTAGAAACCCTACCCCTCACCCCTGCTAAGCACGCAGGAGGCCCCAGAGCTGAGAGCATCAGAGGAAGAGCCTTGGGAAAGGGGCTGGGGGCTCGAGGAGTCCTACCACGAACTGTGAGCCCCCCAGTGAGTCTCAAAGCGCAGCTCGGAACCCCACTGCTTCCTCAGACAGCGGGACCCCAGTGCAGGAGGAGAGGGAAGGCCAGGCCCTCCCTCCCCCAGCCCAGGGATCCAGAGGCCCAGGCATGGGGGCATGAAGCACAGCCCACCCTCAGCCTACTCCCTTGACCCTTGACCTTGCCTGTGCCCCCAGGTACCATCCAGGCTAAGTGACCCTGAGGGGGGACAGGTGCCCCAGGAGATGCCAGCTGTTGGGAGAGGCTGGGGGACCAACTCAACCTGGCCTGTGGGCCCTGCCCTGGCCAACCATTGCAGGATCCAGCCGCCACGCCTGTGACACTCGTGTGCTTTCCCTGGTGTGTGCTTGTGGCAGGTGGGGGCAGAGGGTCCTCAGGCCAGAGAGCCACTCCCCCAGTGCCAGACCACCCTCTTCCTCACTCCCCCACCTCACCCCCTCACAGGTGCCTCCCAGGCCGTCAGGGCCCAACCACCCCTAAACAAATGGGTTCTCAGCCCCTCGTGGCTGGAGGTGGGTTCTCTCACCATTCCCAGCCTAAGACTCCATCCCCATGCTGGCAACTGTTCAACCATGTCTAGAGAGATCCACTGTCCCAGACAGCACCTCAGGGTCCCCCGTCCTGCCTGGAACCCTGTAGAAAACCCCACAAACCGCCGCCATTCTGTACACACCCCTACAGGAGCCCCAACCCTCTCCCCACATCCAGGCTTCCCTCCCAGACCCCTCATCCCTGCCCGCACGGTGCCTGAGGGGGCCTTCTTGGGCAGCGCCTAAGCAAGCCCCCAGCACCCTTCAGCCCCTTCAAGGCACTCAGGCCCCCTTTCCACCCAGCCTCAGGAAACCACCTGTGTCCTCCAACGACAGGTCCCAGCCTCCCAGCCTTTGCCTTGCCTGTTCCTCTCCCTGGAACTCTGCCCCGACACAGACCCTCCCCAGCAAGCCTGCAGGGGCACCTCCCCTGCCCCCAGACACCCTGTGCCCGTCAGTTCACCCCCAGCAGAGGCCCTCACCAGGCACACCCCCATGCTCACACCTGGCCGCAGGCCTCAGCCTCCCTGAGGGCCCCACCCAGCCCGCGTCTGGCCAGTGGTGCGTGCAAAGCCCCTCACCCAGACTCGGCGGAAGGCAGCCAGTGCAGGCCTGGGGAGGGGCTCTCCTTAGACCACCTTGCACCTTCCCTGGCACCCACCATGGGAAGAGCTGAGACTCACTGAGGACCAGCTGAGGCTCAGAGAAGGGACCCAGCACTGGTGGACACGCAGGGAGCCCACGCCAGGGCGCCGTGGTGAGTGAGGCCCAGTGCCACCCACTGAGGCCTCCCGTTCAGTGGGATGACGGTGAACAGGTGGAACCAACCAGGCAACCCCCGCCGGGCCCCACAGACGGGATCAGAGCAGGAAAGGCTTCCTGCCCCTGCAGGCCAGCGAGGAGCCCTGGCGGGGGCCGTGGCCCTCCAGGCGAGGAGGGTCCCCCGGCCACCGCCACCCGGGCCTCTCTGCTGCTGGGAAAACAAGTCAGAAAGCAAGTGGATGAGAGGTGGCATGACAGACCCAGCTTCAGATCTGCTCTAATTTACAAAAGAAAAGGAAAAACACACTTGGCAGCCTTCAGCACTCTAATGATTCTTAACAGCAGCAAATTATTGGCACGAGACTCCAGAGTGACTGGCAGGGTTGAGGGCTGGGGTCTCCCGCGTGTTTTGGGGCTAACGGCGGAAGGGAGAGCACTGGCAAAGGTGCTGGGGGCCCCTGGACCCGACCCGCCCTGGAGACCGCAGCCACACCAGCCCCCAGCCCCACAGGCCCCCTACCAGCCGCAGGGTTTTAGCTGAGCTGAGAACCACTGTGCTAACTGGGGACACAGTGATTGGCAGTTCTACAAAAACCATGCTCCCCCGGGACCCGGGCTGCGGGTTTCTGTAGCCCCTGGCTCAGGGCTGACTCACCGTGGCTGAATACTTCCAGCACTGGGGCCAGGGCACCCTGATCACCGTCTCCTCAGGTGAGTCTGCTGTCTGGGGATAGCGGGGAGCCAGGTGTACTGGGCCATGCAAGGGCTTTGGCCTCAGACTTGGGGACAGGTGCTCAGCAAAGGAGGTCGGCAAGAGGGCGGAGGGTGTGTTTTTGTATGGGAGAAGCAGGAGGGCAGAGGCTGTGCTACTGGTACTTCGATCTCTGGGGCCGTGGCACCCTGGTCACCATCTCCTCAGGTGAGTCCCACTGCAGCCCCCTCCCAGTCTTCTCTGTCCAGGCACCAGGCCAGGTCTCTGGGGTCTGCAGCCGGTCTGGGTCTGGCCTGAGGCCACACCAGCTGCCATCCCTGGGGTCTCCGCCATGGGCTGCACGCCAGAGCCCTGCTGTCACTTAGCCCTGGGGCCAGCTGGAGCCCCCAAGGACAGGCAGGGACCCCGCTGGGCTTCAGCCCCGTCAGGGACCCTCCACAGGTAGCAAGCAGGCCGAGGGCAGGGACGGGAAGGAGAAGTTGTGGGCAGAGCCGGGGCCGGGGCTGGGTGCTGGCTGTTCATGTGCCGGGGACCAGGCTGGGCTTTAGTGTGGCTACAAGTGCTTGGAGCACTGGGGCCAGGGCAGCCCGGCCACCGTCTCCCTGGGAACTTCACCCCTCCCTGCCTGGGTCTCAGCCCGGGGGTCTGTGTGGCTGGGGACAGGGACGCCAGCTGCCTCAGCTCTGTGCTTGGGCCCTGTGACCCATTCGAGTGTCCCGCACGGGCACGGGTTTGTGTCTGGGCAGGAACAGGGACTGTGTCCCTGTGTGATGCTTTTGATATCTGGGGCCAAGGGACAATGGTCACCGTCTCTTCAGGTAAGATGGCTTTCCTTCTGCCTCCTTTCTCTGGGCCCAGCGTCCTCTGTCCTGGAGCTGGGAGATAATGTCCGGGGGCTCCTTGGTCTGCGCTGGGCCATGTGGGGCCCTCCGGGGCTCCTTCTGGGGCTGTTTGGGACCACATTCAGCAGAAGGCCTTTCTTTGGGAACTGGGACTCTGCTGCTGGGGCAAAGGGTGGGCAGAGTCATGCTTGTGCTGGGGACAAAATGACCTTGGGACACGGGGCTGGCTGCCACGGCCGGCCCGGGACAGTCGGAGAGTCAGGTTTTTGTGCACCCCTTAACGGGGCCTCCAACAATGTGACTACTTTGACTACTGGGGCCAGGGAACCCTGGTCACCGTCTCCTCAGGTGAGTCCTCACAACCTCTCTCCTGCTTTAACTCTGAAGGGTTTTGCTGCATTTTTTGGGGGAAATAAGGGTGCCTGGGTCTCCTGCCAAGAGAGCCCCGGAGCAGCCTGGGGGGCTCAGAAGGACGCCCTGAGGCAACAGCGGCCACACAGACGAGGGGCAAGGGCTCCAGACGCTCCCTCCTCCTGAGCCCAGCAGCACGGGTCTCTCTGTGGTCAGGGCCACCCTGGGCCTCTGGGGTCCAATGCCCAACAACCCCCGGGCCCTCCCCAGGCTCAGTCTGAGAGGGTCCCAGGGACTTAGCGGGGTGCCAGTTCTTGCCTGGGGTCCTGGCATTGTTGTCACAATGTGACAACTGGTTCGACCCCTGGGGCCAGGGAACCCTGGTCACCGTCTCCTCAGGTGAGTCCTCACCACCCCGTCTCTGAGTCCACTTAGGGAGACTCGGCTTGCCAGGGTCTCAGGGTCAGAGTCTTGGAGGCATTTTGGAGGTCAGGAAAGAAAGCCGGGTAGAGGGACCCTTTGAATGGGAACCCAGCCTGTCCTCCCCAAGTCCGGCCACAGATGTCGGCAGCTGGGGGGCTCCTTTGGCTGGTCTGGGGTGACCTCTCTCCGCTTCACCTGGAGCATTCTCAGGGGCTGTCGTGATGATTGCGTGGCGGGACTCTGTCCCGCTCCAAGGCACCCATTCTCTGGGATGGGTGCCCCCCGGGGTTTTTGGACTCCTGGGGGTGACTTAGCAGCTGTCTGCTTGCAGTTGGACTTCCCAGGCCAACAGTGGTCTGGCTTCTGAGGGGTCAGGCCAGAATGTGGGGTACGTGGGAGGCCAGCAGAGGGTTCCATGAGAAGGGCAGGACAGGGCCACGGACAGTCAGCTTCCATGTGACGCCCGGAGACAGAAGGTCTCTGGGTGGCTGGGTTTTTGTGGGGTGAGGATGGACATTCTGCCATTGTGATTACTACTACTACTACGGTATGGACGTCTGGGGCAAAGGGACCACGGTCACCGTCTCCTCAGGTAAGAATGGCCACTCTAGGGCCTTTGTTTTCTGCTATTGACTGTGGGGTTTTCTGGGCATTGCAGGTTGGTCCTCGGGGCATGTTCCGAGGGGACCTGGGCGGACTGGCCAGGAGGGGACGGGCACTGGGGTGCCTTGAGGATCTGGGAGCCTCTGTGGATTTTCCGATGCCTTTGGAAAATGGGACTCAGGTTGGGTGCGTCTGATGGAGTAACTGAGCCTGGGGGCTTGGGGAGCCACATTTGGACGAGATGCCAGAACAAACCAGGGGTCTTAGTGATGGCTGAGGAATGTGTCTCAGGAGCGGTGTGTGTAGGACTGCAAGATCGCTGCACGGCAGCGAATCATGAAATATTTTCTTTAGAATTATGAGGTGCGCTGTGTGTCAACCTGCATCTTAAATTCTTTATTGGCTGAAAAGAGAACTGTCGGAGTGGGTGAATCCAGCCAGGAGGGACGCGTAGCCCCGGTCTTGATGAGAGCAGGGTTGGGGGCAGGGGTAGCCCAGAAACGGTGGCTGCCGTCCTGACAGGGGCTTAGGGAGACTCCAGGACCTCAGTGCCTTGAAGCTGGTTTCCAAGAGAAAAGGATTGTTTATCTTAGGAGGCGTGCTTTCTGTTAAAAGACAGGATATGTTTGAAGTGGCTTCTGAGAAAAATGGTTAAGAAAATTATGACTTAAAAATGTGAGAGATTTTCAAGTATATTAATTTTTTTAACTGTCCAAGTATTTGAAATTCTTATCATTTGATTAACACCCATGAGTGATATGTGTCTGGAATTGAGGCCAAAGCAAGCTCAGCTAAGAAATACTAGCACAGCGCTGTCGGCCCCGATGCGGGACTGCGTTTTGACCATCATAAATCAAGTTTATTTTTTTAATTAATTGAGCGAAGCTGGAAGCAGATGATGAATTAGAGTCAAGATGGCTGCATGGGGGTCTCCAGCACCCACAGCAGGTGGCAGGAAGCAGGTCACCGCAAGAGTCTATTTTAGGAAGCAAAAAAACACAATTGGTAAATTTATCACTTCTGGTTGTGAAGAGGTGGTTTTGCCCAGGCCAAGATCTGAAAGTGCTCTACTGAGCAAAACAACACCTGGACGATTTGCGTTTCTAAAATAAGGCGAGGCTGACCGAAACTGAAAAGGCTTTTTTTAACTATCTGAATTTCATTTCCAATCTTAGCTTATCAACTGCTAGTTTGTGCAAACAGCATATCAACTTCTAAACTGCATTCATTTTTAAAGTAAGATGTTTAAGAAATTAAACAGTCTTAGGGAGAGTTTATGACTGTATTCAAAAAGTTTTTTAAATTACCTTGTTATCCCTTCATGTGATAATTAATCTCAAATACTTTTTCAATACCTCAGAGCATTATTTTCATAATGACTGTGTTCACAATCTTTTTAGGTTAACTCGTTTTCTCTTTGTGATTAAGGAGAAACACTTTGATATTCTGATAGAGTGGCCTTCATTTTAGTATTTTTCAAGACCACTTTTCAACTACTCACTTTAGGATAAGTTTTAGGTAAAATGTGCATCATTATCTTGAATTATTTCAGTTAAGCATGTTAGTTGGTGGCATAAGAGAAAACTCAGTCAGATAGTGCTGAAGACAGGACTGTGGAGACACCTTAGAAGGACACATTCTGTTCGGAATCACCAATGCGGCGTCAGCAGGACTGGCCTAGCGGAGGCTCTGGGAGGGTGGCTGCCAGGCCCGGCCTGGGCTTTGGGTCTCCCCGGACTACCCAGAGCTGGGATGCGTGGCTTCTGCCGCCCGGCCGACTGGCTGCTCAGGCCCCAGCCCTTGTTAATGGACTTGGAGGAATGATTCCATGCCAAAGCTTTGCAAGGCTCGCAGTGACCAGGCACCCGACATGGTAAGAGACAGGCAGCCGCCGCTGCTGCATTCGCTTCTCTTAAAACTTTGTATTTGACATCTTATTTCCACTAGAAGGGGAATTGGTCTTAATTGCTTGATGAAGAGCAGGAGACTCATTTATGTGAGTCTTTTGAGTGACCATTGTCTGGGTCACTCCCATTTAACTTTCCCTAAAGCCCATTTGAAGGAGAGGTCGCACGAGCTGCTCCACAACCTCTGAATGGGGATGGCATGGGTAATGATGCTTGAGAACATACCAAGCCCCACTGGCATCGCCCTTGTCTAAGTCATTGACTGTAGGTCATCATCGCACCCTTGAAAGTAGCCCATGCCTTCCAAAGCGATTTATGGTAAATGGCAGAATTTTAAGTGGCAAATTCAGATAAAATGCATTTCTTGGTTGTTTCCAATGATGACTGTTATCTAGAGGGAATTTAAAGGCAGGGGTTTACTGCAGACTCAGAAGGGAGGGGATGCTCTGGGAAGGTGGGGGCTCTGAGGATCTCAATACCCTCCTCTGGGTGCAGAAGCTATGCTGCCACTTCTAGAGCAAGGGGACCTGCTCATTTTTATCACAGCACAGGCTCCTAAATTCTTGGTCTCATTCTCAAGATGTTTTAATGACTTTAAAGCAGCAAAGAAATATTCCACCCAGGTAGTGGAGGGTGGTAATGATTGGTAATGCTTTGGAACCAAAACCCAGGTGGCGCTGGGGCAGGACTGCAGGAAACTGGGGTATCAAGTAGAGGGAGACAAAAGATGGAAGCCAGCCTGGCTGTGCAGGAACCCGGCAATGAGATGGCTTTAGCTGAGACAAGCAGGTCTGGTGGGCTGACCGTTTCTGGCCATGACAACTCCATCCAGCTTTCAGAAATGGACTCAGATGGGCAAAACTGACCTAAGCTGACCTAGACTAAACAAGGCTGAACTGGGCTGAGTTGAGCTGAACTGGGCTGAGTTGAACTGGGTTGAGCTGAGCTGAGCTGGGCTAAGTTGCACCAGGTGAGCTGAGCTGAGCTGGGCTTGGCTGCACTAAGCTGGGCTGAGCTGGGCTGGGCTGGGCTGAGCGGGTCTGAGCGGGGCTGGGCTGAGCTGGGCTGGGCTGGGCTGGGCTGGGCTGGGCTGGGCTGAGCGGGGCTGAGCGGTGCTGAGCGGGGCTGAGCTGAGCTAGGCTGGGCTGGGCTGAGCGGGTCTGAGCGGGGCTGGGCTGAGCTGGGCTGGGCTGGGCTGGGCTGAGCGGGGCTGAGCTGAGCTAGGCTGGGCTGAGCGGGGCTGAGCTGAGCTAGGCTGGGCTGGGCTGGGCTGAGCCAAGCTGAACCGGGTTGAGCGTGCTGTGCTGGGCTGAGCCAAGCTAGGCTGAGCTGAGCCGAGTTGAGCTTAGCTGGGCTGAGCTAACCTGGGCAGGGCTGAGCTGGGCTGAGCTAACCTGGGCAGAGCTGAGCTGGGCTGAGCTAACCTGGGCTGGGGCTGAGCTAACCTGGGCTGGGCTCAGCTGAGCTGAGCTACGCTGGGCTGGGCTGGGCTGAGCCGAGCTGAACTGGGCTGAGCAGGCTGTGTCGGGCTGAGCCAAGCTGGGCCGAGCTCAGCAGAGCTGAGCCGAGCCGAGCTTAGCTGGGCTGAGCTAACCAGGGCTGGGCTGAGCTGGGCTGAGCTGAGCTGAGCTGAACTGGGCTGAACGGGCTGAGGCGAGCAGGGCCAAGCTGAGCAGAGCTAAGCCAAGGCTGGGCTGGGCTAACCTGGGCTGGGCTGAGCTGAGCTGGGTTGGGCAGGGCTGGGCTGGGCTGAGCTAAGCTGAACTAGGGTGAGCTGGGCCGAGCCAGGCTGGTTTGGGCTGAGTTGAGCTGACCTGGACTGGGGCTGAGCTAACCTGGGCTGGGCTCAGCTAAGCTGAACTAGGGTGAGCTGGGCCGAGCCAGGCTGGTTTGGGCTGAGTTGAGCTGACCTGGACTGGGGCTGAGCTAACCTGGGCTGGGCTCAGCTGAGCTGAGCTATGCTCGGCTGGGCTGGGCTGAGCCGAGCTGAACTGGGCTGAGCAGGTTGTATCAGGCTAAGCCAAGCTGGGCCAAGCTCAGCAGAGCCGAACTGAGTTGAGCTTAGCTGGGCTGAGCTAACCAGGGCTGGGCTGAGCTGGGCTGAGCTGAGCTGAGCTGAACTGGGCTGAATGGGCTGAGGCGAGCAGGGCCAAGCTGAGCAGAGCTAAGCTGAGGCTGGGCTGGGCTAACCTGGGCTGGGCTGAGCTGAGCTGGGTTGGGCAAGGCTGGGCTGGGTTGAGTTGGGCTGAGCTGAGCTGGGTTGGGCAAGGCTGGGCTGGGTTGAGTTGGGCTGAGCTAAGCTGAGCTAGGGTGAGCTGGGCTGAGCCAGGCTGGATTGGGCTGAGTTGAGCTGACCTCAACTGAGCTGACCTAGGCTGAGCTGAGCTGAGCTGAAGTAGGCTGTGCTGGGCTGAGCTGGGATGGGCTGGGCTGAGCTGAGCTGATTTGGGCTGGGTTGAGCAGACCTGGGCTGAGCCGGGTTGAGCTGAGCTGAACCAGGATGAGCTGGGCTGAGCTGAGCTGGGCTGGGTGGTCCAGGCTGGGCTGACCTGGACCAGGCTGGGCCAGGTTGAGCTGAGCTAAGCCGAGCTGAGCTGAGCTGAGCTGGGATGATCTGGGCTGGGCTGGGCTGGGCTGAGCTGACCTGGGCTGGGCTGGGCTGAGCTGAGCTGAGCTGAGTTAAGCTGAGCTGAGCTGAACTGGGCTGTGCTGAGCTGGGCTGGGCTGGGCTGAGCCGGGCTGGGCTGGGCTGAGCCAGGTTGTGCCTGGCTGAACTGAGCTGGGCTAAGCTGAGCTGGGCTGAGCTGGGCTGGGCTGGGCTGAGCTGGGCTGGGCTGGGCTGAGCTGGGCTGGGCTGGGCTGAGCTGAGCTGAGCTGAGCTGTGCTGAGTGGGGTGGGGCTGAACTGAGCCGGACTGGGCTGGGCTGGGCTCAGCTGAGCTGAGCTGAACTGGGCTGGGCTGAACTGGGCTCGGCTGAGCTGAGCTGGGATGAGCTGGGCTGACCTGGGCTGAGCCGAGCTGGGTTAAGCCGAGCTGGGCTAGGCTGGGTTGGGCTGGGCTGAGCCAGGCTGGGTTGGGCTGAGCTGAGCTGGACTGGGCTGAGCTGAGCTGGACTGGGCTGAGCTGAGCTGGACTGGGCTGAGCTGAGCTGGACTGGGCTGGGCTGAGCTGAACTGAGCTGGGCTGGGCTGGCTGAGCTGAGTTGTGTTGAGCCAAGCTAGGCTGGGCTGGGCTGAGCTGGGCTGGGCTGAGCTGGGCTGAGCTGAGCTGGGCTGAACTGGGCTGAGCGGAGCTGAGCTGAGCTGGGCTGGGTTGAGCAGAGCTGGGGGCTGAGCTGGGCTGGGCTGGGCTGAGTTAAGCTGGGCTGACCTGGGCTGAGTTAAGCTGGGCTGACCTGGGCTGAGCTAAGCTGGGTTGAGCCAATCTGGGCTGGGCTGGGCTGGGCTGAGCCAGGCTAGGTTGAGCTGGGCTGGGCTGGGCTCTGCTGTGCTGTGCTGAGCAGGGCTGAGCTGAACTGAGCTGAGCTGGGCTGAGCTGAGCTGGGTTGAGCTAAGCTAGGCTGGGCTGGGCTGAGCTGGGATGAGCTGGGCTGAGCTGGGCTCAGTTGAGCAGAGCTGGGTTGAGCAGAGCTGGACTGGGCTGGGCTGAGTTGAGCCAGGCTGACCTGGGCTGAGCCAAGCTGGGTTGAACCAAGCTGGGCTGGGCTGGGCTGAGCCAGGCTGGATTGAGCTGGGCTGGGCTGGGCTAAGCTGAGCCGAGCAAGGTTGAGTGAGCTGGGCTGGGTTGGGCTGAGCTGAGCTGAGCTGGGCTGGGCTGAGCTGGGCTGAGCTGGGTTGAACTGTGCTGAGCTGAGCTGGGCTGTGCTGAACTATGCTTAGCTGGGCTGGGCTGTGCTGAACTATGCTTAGCTGGGCTGGGCTATACTAGGCTTAGCTGGGCTGGGCTAAACTGGGCTTAGCTGGGCTGGGCTATACTGGGCTTAGCTGGTCTGGGCTGAGATGGTCTTAGGTGGTCTGAGCTCAGCTAGGCTGGGCTGAGCTGGTCTGAGCTCATCTGAGTTGGGCTAAGCTGAGCTTGGCTATACTGGGCTTAGCTGGGCTGGGCTGAGATGGTCTTAGGTGGTCTGAGCTCAGCTAGGCTGGGCTGAGCTGGTCTGAGCTCATCTGAGTTGGGCTGAGCTGAGCTTGGCTTTGCTGAGCTGGGGTGGGGTGGGCTGGGCTGGATTGAGCTGGCCTGGGCTGGGCTTGGCTTTGCTGAGCTGGGGTGGGGTGGGCTGGGCTGGATTGAGCTGGCCTGGGCTGGGCTGGGCTGGATTGAGCTGGCCTGGGCTGGGCTGGGCTGGATTGAGCTGGCCTGGGCTGGGATGAACTGGAGGACATGGCACTGGGCCAGTCTTCATGATCTTGTTGGACATAGATGGATAGCCTCAGCTGAGTCTACACTGCGTTCCCCATCACACCCACCCTCCGTATACTCACTCCCAGGCCTGGGTTGTCTGCCTGGGGAGACTTCAGGGTAGCTGGAGTGTGACTGAGCTGGGGGCAGCAGAAGCTGGGCTGGAGGGACTCTACTGGCTGCCTGCGGGGTGTGTGGCTCCAGGCTTCACATTCAGGTATGCAACCTGGACCCTCCGCTGGGAGCTGAGTGTGTGCAGCACCTACGTGCTGATGCCTCGGGAGAAAGCAGGCCTGTCCACCCAAACCTGAGCCCTCAGCCATTCTGAGCAGGGAGCCAGGGGCAGTCAGGCCTCAGAGTGCAGCAGGGCAGCCAGCTGAATGGTGGCAGGGATGGCTCAGCCTGCTCCAGGAGACCCCAGGTCTGTCCAGGCGTTCAGTGCTGGGCCCTGCAGCAGGACGGGCTGAGGCCTGCAGCCCCGGCAGCCTTGGACAAAGACCTGAGGCCTCACCACGGCCCCGCCACCCCTGATAGCCATGACAGTCTGGGCTTTGGAGGCCTGCAGGTGGGCTCGGCCTTGGTGGGGCAGCCACAGCGGGACGCAAGTAGTGAGGGCACCCAGAACGCCACTCAGCCCCGACAGGCAGGGCATGAGGAGGCAGCTCCTCACCCTCCCTTTCTCTTTTGTCCTGCGGGTCCTCAGGGAGTGCATCCGCCCCAACCCTTTTCCCCCTCGTCTCCTGTGAGAATTCCCCGTCGGATACGAGCAGCGTGGCCGTTGGCTGCCTCGCACAGGACTTCCTTCCTGACTCCATCACTTTCTCCTGGAAATACAAGAACAACTCTGACATCAGCAGCACCCGGGGATTCCCATCAGTCCTGAGAGGGGGCAAGTACGCAGCCACCTCACAGGTGCTGCTGCCTTCCAAGGAGGTCATGCAGGGCACAGACGAACACGTGGTGTGCAAAGTCCAGCACCCCAACGGCAACAAAGAAAAGAACGTGCCTCTTCCAGGTGAGGGCCGGGCCCAGCCACCGGGACAGAGAGGGAGCCGAAGGGGGCGGGAGTGGCAGGCACCGGGCTGACACGTGTCCCTCACTGCAGTGACTGCTGAGCTGCCTCCCAAAGTGAGCATCTTCGTCCCACCCCGCGACGGCTTCTTCGGCAACCCCCGCAGCTCCAAGCTCATCTGCCAGGCCACGGGTTTCAGTCCCCGGCAGATTCAGGTGTCCTGGCTGCGCGAGGGGAAGCAGGTGGGGTCTGGCGTCACCACGGACCAGGTGCAGGCTGAGGCCAAACAGTCTGGGCCCACGACCTACAAGGTGACCAGCACACTGACCATCAAAGAGAGCGACTGGCTCAGCCAGAGCGTGTTCACCTGCCGCGTGGATCACAGGGGCCTGACCTTCCAGCAGAATGCATCCTCCATGTGTAGCCCCGGTGAGTGACCTGTCCCCAAGGGCAGCACCCACCGACACACAGGGGTCCACTCGGGTCTGGCATTCGCCACCCCGGATGCAGCCATCTACTCCCTGAGCCTTGGCTTCCCAGAGCGGCCAAGGGCAGGGGCTCGGGCGGCAGGACCCCTGGGCTCGGCAGAGGCAGTTGCTACTCTTTGGGTGGGAACCATGCCTCCGCCCACATCCACACCTGCCCCACCTCTGACTCCCTTCTCTTGACTCCAGGTCCAGACACAGCCATCCGGGTCTTTGCCATCCCCCCATCCTTTGCCAGCATCTTCCTCACCAAGTCCACCAAGTTGGCCTGCCTGGTCACAGACCTGACCACCTACGACAGCTTGACCATCTCCTGGACCCGCCAGAATGGCGAAGCTGTGAAAACCCACACGAACATCTCCGAGAGCCACCCCAATGCCACCTTCAGCGCCGTGGGTGAGGCCAGCATCTGTGAGGACGACTGGAACTCCGGGGAGAGGTTCACGTGCACCGTGACCCACACAGACCTGCCCTCGCCACTGAAGCAGACCATCTCCCGGCCCAAGGGTAGGCCCCACTCTCGCCCCTCTTCCTGCACTCCCTGGGACCTCCCTTGGCCTCTGGGGCATGGTGGAGAGCACCCCTCACTCCCCCGTTGTCTGGGCAACTGGGGAAAAGGGGACTCAACCCCAGCCCACAGGCTGGTCCCCCCACTGCCCCGCCCTCACCACCATCTCTGTCCACAGAGGTGGCCCTGCACAGGCCTGATGTCTACTTGCTGCCACCAGCCCGGGAGCAGCTGAACCTGCGGGAGTTGGCCACCATCACGTGCCTGGTGACGGGCTTCTCTCCCGCGGACGTCTTCGTGCAGTGGATGCAGCGGGGGCAGCCCTTGTCCCCGGAGAAGTATGTGACCAGTGCCCCAATGCCTGAGCCCCAGGCCCCAGGCCGGTACTTCGCCCACAGCATCCTGACCGTGTCCGAAGAGGAATGGAACACGGGGGAGACCTACACCTGCGTGGTGGCCCATGAGGCCCTGCCCAACAGGGTCACCGAGAGGACCGTGGACAAGTCCACCGGTAAACCCACCCTGTACAACGTGTCCCTGGTCATGTCCGACACAGCTGGCACCTGCTACTGACCCTGCTGGCCTGCCCACAGGCTCAGGGCGGCCGGCCGCTCTGTGTGTGTGCATGCAAACTAACCGTGTCAACGGGATGAGATGTTGCATCTTATAAAATTAGAAATAAAAAGATCCATTCAAAAGATACTGGTCCTAAGTGCACGATGCTCTGGCCTACTGGGGCGGCGGCTGTGCTGCCCCCACCCTGCGCCTCCCCTGCAGAACACCTTCCTCCACAGCCCCCACCCCTGCCTCTGCGTGCCTCAGTGGCTTCTAGAAACCCCCGAATTCCCTGCAGCTGCTCACAGCAGGCTGACCTCAGACTTGCCATTCCTCCTACTGCTTCCAGAAAGAAAGCTGAAAGCAAGGCCACACGTATACAGGCAGCACACAGGCATGTGTGGATACACATGGACAGACACGGACACACACAAACACATGGACACACAGAGACATGCTAACCCATGGGCACACACATACACAGACATGGACACACACACAAACTTACGTGGACACACATGTACCAACATGCACAGGCACACAAAGAGAACACTGACTACAGGCACACACACACACAGGCACACACATGGATGTGTGCACACATGGACACATACACACATGTGCAGGACAGGCACACACACAGACACACTAGCACAGAGGCATACACACACAGACACACACATTCACAAACACACATGTGCATGCAAACACGCACACATGTACAGACACAAGTACATGGACACATGCACACCCAGAGACACACTGACACAGACACACAGGAGCTTGTGCATACACTAACACGTGGACACACACGTCTACCCACAGGCACACAACAGATGGACACGCGTACACAGACATGCACACACCCACAGGCACAACACATGCGCATGCCGGCCGGCCCCCGCCCACATTCTCCCAGTGCCCTACCAGATACTCTGTCCCTGCAGCAGTTTGCTCCCTGCGCTGTGCTGGCCCCGGGGCTTTGGGCCCAGGCTCTGCTTGTCCTTCTGTCTCTGCTTGGAGGTGCTGCCATGGCACCCAGCTTGGGCTCTGCCTGGGGAGCGGAGGCCCCAGGGATAGCATGTGACCCCTGCTGAGGCCAGGCTCTTGATGAAGGCAGCAGATAGCCCCCACACCCACCGGTGAGCAGAACCAGAGCCTGTGCCATGTGCTGAGAGCAGGCAGTGACTAAGCATATGGGCCCAGAGGGCAGAGTGGCTGCCCTGGGCAGCTGCTCCTCTTAGCAGGAGGCCTCAGGAGATGAGCTAGAGCAAGTCTGCCCCTGCAAATACCACCTGCTCCCCAACCCACAGCAGGGAGCAGGCAAGATCAGACAGCAGCAGCCCGGGAAGGACCGAGCCCCAGCAGGGAAGGCAGGGCCCGAGTGAGGTCTCCACACCCAATGCACAGTGCTGTCTCTAACTGGGGCCACCTCCGAGTCCCCACCACACTCTTGGCCCTTTGGAGTCCTGGGCTCCAGGTGTCTCCCAAGGACCCATCTGTGCAGGGGATGCAACCCCCCGAATGTCCTCATCCCACTGTGGAGCTCAGGTCTCCGTCTGCTCCCTGGGTCCTGGCAGGGTAGGACAAGTCCTCCAGGATGTCCCCATGCAGACTCTGCTCCAAGAGGGAGCTGGAGAGTCAGGGCCTTGGTGAGGGAGTGAGGATCGGGTTCCCCCCAGCTCAGTCCTCCCACCTGCCAGCCCCCACAGCACAGGGCAGGGCCACACCCCCTGCTTCCCCCTCCAGGAGAGTCAGGACATGCTGGCCGCTGCTCCACTGGGGCCCCGACCTCCAGCCCCCACCTTGGTCTGTGTGCTGCATCCCCCACGCTCTCTCTGCCACCCCAGGACTCTGAGGAAAAGACCTCAGAGTCCCAGCCCTGCCCAGCCTCGGCCTGTGCCCCTGCTGCATCAGGCTTTCAGGGACCCAGCCCATGCCCTGGACAGTGCCCGAGCCCCCCTGCACTTGCTCTCCCCACCCCTCGGTGCAGCACAGCCTAGGGGCCAAGGGTGGGCTTAGAGGATGGGCCCCGGGGGGCTTTGCTGGGTGCCACCCCAGCCTGACCCTATTCCCCCGTGCTGTGTCTCCTGCAGAGGGGGAGGTGAGCGCCGACGAGGAGGGCTTTGAGAACCTGTGGGCCACCGCCTCCACCTTCATCGTCCTCTTCCTCCTGAGCCTCTTCTACAGTACCACCGTCACCTTGTTCAAGGTAGCATGGCTGTGGCACAGGGAGGAGGGCGCAGGGCGAGTGTGGGGCCCAGGGAGCAGCCTGGGCTGGACGTCTAGCCCGGAGGCCCCCACACCACCCCACTGGGTCACCTCTGCCCCGGCTCCCTTCCCGACCATGGGGAAAGCATTTCACACTGTCTTTGTTGCCCGCAGGTGAAATGATCCCAACAGAAGAACATCGGAGACCAGAGAGAGGAACTCAAAGGGGCGCTGCCTCCGGGTCTGGGGTCCTGGCCTGCGTGGCCTGTTGGCACGTGTTTCTCTTCCCCGCCCGGCCTCCAGTTGTGTGCTCTCACACAGGCTTCCTTCTCGACAGGCAGGGGCTGGCTGGCTTGCAGGCCACGAGGTGGGCTCTACCCCACACCGCTTTGCTGTGTATACGCTTGTTGCCCTGAAATAAATATGCATATTTTACCCATGAAACTGCTTTCTGGTGAGGGTTTTTGTTTCTTTTTCAAAACTTTCATGCTACATGGGCATCTCAAGGGGGACCCCAGTTCCAAAGGGAGCTGTGGAAAAGAGCGCTGGGTCAGCGCAGGGGGTGTCGAGGAAAGCCACGTGCCCAGGAAAGGGGCCGCAGAAGCAGGTGGGCCAGACTCAGACCCGGGGCATGACCAGCCTGGTGGAAGGAAGGGGACTGAGCAGGAGAGGGTTCCAGGCCTAGTCCTCCAAGCACAACCTGAATTGGGAGACTGGGGCTCAGGCCTCGGGGGCCTCTGTGTGTGCTCCACATGCCTACAACTGCCCGGGTCACCTTGCCACCGTTCCCAGCAAGCCCAGACAGTTCTTGGCCTTGCCCCAAACCTTCGTGATGTGTGGTGCACGCCACCGGGATCCAGGAGGTGCAGGCTGAGCCCTCGAGAGCATGTGAACCTGTCTGCACAGTGTGGGGGCCTTGCACTCCACAGGAGCACAGGGGTGGGGTAGCAGTCGCGCCCGTGGCAGGGGAGTGGAAGTTGGAGCAAAAGTTTCAGGTGAACGAGTATCTTAGTCTAATTGGGCAGCTATCACAAAACACTATCGGCTGCAAAGCTTGAGCAACAGACATTTGCCTCCCACAGCTCTGGAGGCTGAAAGTCTAAGATCAAGGCACCGGCAACTTCAACGTCTGGTGAGGGCCAATTCCCAGCTCAGAGACGCGCCTCCTCACTGCATCCTCGCGCAGCCGAAGATGGTGAAGGAGCTCTCAGGGTCTCTGTCATACAGGCACTAAGCCCGTCACGAGGGTCTCTGTCATACAGGCACTAAGCCCGTCACGAGGGTCTCTCTCATACAGGCACTAAGCCCGTCACGAGGGTCTCTCTCATACAGGCACTAAGCCCGTCACGAGGGTCTCTCTCATACAGGCACTAAGCCCGTCACGAGGGTCTCTCTCATACAGGCACTAAGCCCGTCACGAGGGTCTCTCTCATACAGGCACTAAGCCCGTCACGAGGGCCTCATCATTGCCCAGATGCTCAGGCTCCCAGTGCCATCCCCTTGTGGATGAGGACAGGGGGCATGACCGTGTCATCCTTAGAAGCCGTTAGGGAATGCATAGTGGGGAGGACAAGCCTCCGCCATCACCCTGAAGATGGGCAGGTGGTGGCCAGGCTTGGGGAAGTGCCAAAAAATGACTCCCCAGGTAGGGTGGGAGCAGGATCAAAGAGCAGGGGATTTTTTCAGAGATGGCAGCCAAGCCGAAGTTGGGGGCTCATGCCAGGAGGCTCACTTGGCCATGGTGCAGTCAGCCAGGGGTGACCCACAGTCCATGGCAAAGTCAAGGACAGCAGTGGCTGTGAGACCAGGGTGGAGGCAGGTGGCTCGGGGGAGAGGACCAGGCTGGAAGGACTGGGCAGACCCCAAGGCCATAGAAGTGTCCTAGAGGAAGCATCCAGGATGGCGTCTTAGGAGGGCTCATAAGCTGGGGGCCCAGAAGGAGGCCATTTCAGGTTCTGAGGAGCAGCCTGGCACTTGCTCTGAGCCAGCTGTCATGGGTATCTGGGGGTTGCTGGGTACAAGTTGTGTCCCTCCCAGTAAATGTGCTCTCCACATGGACCCGGCCCGCCCTTCTGTCCCTGCTGGATCCCTGAGCTGGCACCAGCCCTGCTCTCAGAGACAGTGTCCAGGAGACAGGTGGAGGTGCACGTGTGGGTCCCTGGGGAAATCCATCCTCCAGCCGCGGGCTCCCAGTTGGCTCCCAGCTTCTGGCTCCGGCTTCACCCCATGGAGCTCATAATGGGCTCAATCTCCCAGCCTGGGGGAGGACAGAGTGAGGGGCCCCCCACTGCCCATGGCACACCCAGGGGGCTGGGGAGTCTGCACTGGGCTGGGGCAGGGAGGCCTCGTGCAGTCTGTGGGGCTGGCAGCTCAGGACAACACTCGTATCCATTAGCTGTGGCCCTGGCAACACAGCACCCCAGACTGCGTGGCTTAAACAACAGACGTTTATTCCGTCCTGGTTCTGGAGGCCGGGCATCTGGGATGGAGGCCTCGGCGGGGCTGGCTCCTCTGTGTCACGGGAGACTCTGTCCCAGGCTCTCTCCTTGCTGCTGGGCTTTGCCAGCCGTCTCTGCTGCTCTTGGCTTATGGAAGCAGCGCCATCTTCACAGGGCGTTCTCCCCACGTGCTGTCTGTGCCCAGATTCCCCCTTTTCATGGGGACAGCAGTCATATTGGATCAGAGGCTTGCCCTACTCCAGGGTGACCTCATCTCAACTTGATTGCAGCTGCAAAGACTGTTTCCAAACAAGGTCACATTCTGTGGTCCTGGGGGTTAGGACTTCAACACATGAATTTATAGGGGACACATTTTAACCCATGACAGTTTGCCCTCCGTTCCCCCCATAATCATGTCCTTCTCACTTGCAAAATCCCTGCATCCCATAGCAACATCTCCAGAATGGCTAACCCCTTCCAGCACCAACTCTTAGTCCACAATGTCAGAGAAACATCACCTGCATCAAGTGTGGGAGAAACCCAGGGTGAGATTCATTCTGGGGTGAAATTCCTCTCCATCTGTGGACCTTTGTAACTTGACAAGAAGTTATCTGCTTCCAAAGTACAATGATGGGGCAGGCATAGGATGGACATTCCTATTCTAAAAGGGATACATAGAAAGGGAGAGAGGAGCCATGGGTCCCAAGCAAGCCCAAACCCAGCAGGGAAAGCTGCATTAGATTTAAGGCTCAAGGCTCATCCTCCTGGGTCAATGCTCCATCTTCCAGGCCCACTGGGGTGACCCCATGCTCTTCGCCCATGGTGGCCAGAGCCCCCACAGCCTCCTCATCTTTGGCTCTGATCTCAAAGTCACCCTTCCTTCATTTTTTCTGGTCTTCTTTCCCTTCCATCCAATTGGCATTGTTTCTTCTGTTTTACAATTCACAAAATCCTTGTCAGCTTCCCATGAAATTCATGGGAGTTTGAGTCATCAGACAAGAGAGCCCTGCACAGTTATATCCTCAATAACCTTATCTCTACTCCTGGTTTCTGCTGAGATGGTTGATTTGATCCATAAGTCATGAGTCCAATCTCTAACAAATGGTTGCCCAGACACATCCTTGGCCTTGTTTCCAGAGCATGCTATTGGACAGGCTGAGAATTTTCCAGCTGTTCAAGTTGTGGGTCCTGTTTACTGAACACTTCCTCTCACTTTTTACTATAAGCAGTCAGGAGAAATCAGGTTGTGCCTTCAACACTTTTCTTAGAAATATCCTCAGGTAAAATCCAGGTTCATCACTTGTAAGTCCTACTTACCATAAATAGAATGCAATTCAGCTAAGTGCTTTTCCACTTTCTAACAAGGGTCGCCTTTCCTCCAATTTTCAATAACATGTTCCTCATTTCTGTCTGGGGCCTCAGCAGAGGCATCTTTAACATTCACATTTCTAGCAACATTCTGTTCGTGACAATTTATGTATTCTCTAAGATGACAGGAGTTTTCTCTATAGCTCTCCTCTTTCTTTCTGAGCCCCCACCAGGATCACCTTTAATGTCCAAATTTCTACCATAGTCTTCAAGGAAACCTAGGCTTTTTCTAACAGGCACCTGAAAACTCTTCTCACCTCTACACATTACCCTATCCCAAATTCATTTCCACAGTTTTAGGTATCAATTAAATCAGATAAATAAATCATTATCCTGAATTATTTCAGTTAAGCATGTTAGTTGGTGGCATAAGAGAAAACTTAGTCAGATAGTGCTGAAGACAGGACTGTGGAGACACCTTAGAAGGACACATTCTGTTCGGAATCACTGATGCGGCGTCAGCAGGACTGGCCTAGCGGAGGCTCTGGGAGGGTGGCTGCCAGGCCCGGCCTGGGCTTTGGGTCTCCCCGGACTACCCGGAGCTGGGATGCGTGGCTTCTGCCGCCAGGCCGACTGGCTGCTCAGGCCCCAGCCCTTGTTAATGGACTTGGAGGAATGATTCCATGCCAAAGCTTTGCAAGGTTCGCAGTGACCAGGCACCCGACGTGGTAAGAGATAGGCAGCCGCCGCTGCTGCATTCGCTTCTCTTAAAACTTTGTATTTGATGTCTTATTTCCACTAGAAGGGGAATTGGTCTTAATTGCTTCTCTTAAGCCACCACTTCTAA
This sequence comes from Pan paniscus, assembly GCF_029289425.2. Lineage (NCBI taxonomy): Eukaryota > Metazoa > Chordata > Mammalia > Primates > Hominidae > Pan > Pan paniscus. The sequence goes on along the minus strand of NC_073264.2, from coordinate 107,061,192 downwards.
AGCCAAAATCTGTTTTAGTTTCTTATGAGCTATTGTAACAAAGTACCACAACTGCATGGCTGAAACAACAGAAGTGTATTCTCCCTCATTTCTGGAGGCCAGGTGTCTGAGATCAAGCTGTGGGCAGGGTTGGCTCCCCTGGGTTGGCAAGGAGAATCTGTTCCAGGCGTCTGTCCTGGCTTTTGTTGGTTTGCTGGAAAGCTTTGGTGTTCCTTGGCTTTTGGAAACAGCTCCTCCGTCTCTGTCTTTACCTTCACATGGCATTCTGCCTGCGTGCATGTCTGTGTCTAAATTTCCGCTTTGCATAAGGACACCAGCCATATTGGGTCAGAGGCTCACCCGCCTCCAGCGTGACCTCATCTTAACTTGATTGCATCTGCAAGACTCTGCTTCCAAAGAAGGGCACATTCTGAGGCCCTACGGGTCAGAGCTTCAACACGTCCATTTATTTGGAGACACAACTCAACCCATAACAAGATCCATCCCTAGTGTCTCACCAGTGGTGCTGTAGAGGGAGGCCTGGCAGGGCTGACATCACAGAACCTCAGGGAAAAATGAAAACGGCCCAGAGGGGTCCAAGAGGTGGCTCGAGGAAGGGAATTAGGAACACACTGTTCAGGTGGAAGATTCTGAGATGGGCCGTGAATACTGCCTAGGATGTGGAGGGTTGACAATGGGTTGACAATCCTTCTCAGAAAATCCCAGGATAGAGGATGTAAATGGGGAGAAGAGGAGGGTCATCCAGAGTTTGGGAAAGCAGGGCGACAGTTTCTGCCCCAAGGGAGAAGGGAAGGAGAATGGGGCCACCGCCACACCAGATGACCTTGCATACCAGGCCAAAGAATGGGAACACCTGGCCCCACCTGAGCAGCAACAGTCAGTGTGGTGGTGGGAAGACATGGGTGGAGGCAGGGGGTGAGTAGAAGGTTAGACTAAGACGGAGCACCTGGGGCCTCCAGGGACCCAGGAAGAACCCTGCACTTGCTCAGCTGCCCTGGGTACCCAGGTCTCCAGGAAAGTGAGGCTGAGAGCCAAGCCCAGCAGGCAGCCACACATTCTGGGACCTGCCACCCTACAGCCTGCTGTCCATGAGTAACACCCCTTACAAGGGGCCAGGCCAGCTCATGGGTTTATCCCAGGCAGCAGAGCCCCTGGGGCCAGGAATCAGGGAGAGGAGCATCCAATCCCACCAGCTCCTCTGGAGCCACTCAGAGGGCCAGACGCATGGCCCTCCACAGGGACCCCATGGCCCCTGCAGGGCAGCTGAGGACCCGTGGCTGGGAGCCTGGGCAGGGGGGTCATACAGCCCTAGGCCCATTGCTCCCAGGCTTGAGTGCCCCTCCTCCCCTCAGGGGCCCAAGGGAAGTGGGTCCCAGAGAGGTTGGGGGCAGCAGGGAAGGTGGAGGTCCCAGGAATGCCCAGAGGGGCACCAAAGCCTCTGGAGGGAAGACCCCTCCCTTCCAGGAGCTCTCGGCAACAAGAGCCCAGGGTCCACAAAGCCACGGGTCCCACTCAGTTATTCTGAGTCACGGCAGCAGGGGCATTCGTGTTCACGGGCCACTTGGTCAGCCCCGCTCACCCTGGGCACTCCTCCTGGGCCCCTTCTCCCTGCCTTCCCTGTCACCCTGCTGCCAGGGTCCTCTGCCCTGCCCTGCCCCTTGTCCTCAGAGCCTCCAGCCTCAGACTCCCACTGTGTCTGTCTTCCAGCACCCACCAAGGCTCCGGATGTGTTCCCCATCATATCAGGGTGCAGACACCCAAAGGATAACAGCTCTGTGGTCCTGGCATGCTTGATAACTGGGTACCACCCAACGCCCGTGACTGTCACCTGGTACATGGGGACACAGAGCCAGCCCCAGAGAACCTTCCCTGAGATACAAAGACGGGACAGCTATTACATGACAAGCAGCCAGCTCTCCACCCCCCTCCAGCAGTGGCGCCAAGGCGAGTACAAATGCGTGGTCCAGCACACCGCCAGCAAGAGTAAGAAGGAGATCTTCCGCTGGCCAGGTAGGTCGCACCGGAGATCACCCAGAAGGGCCCCCCAGGACCCCCAGCACCTTCCACTCAGGGCCTGACCACAAAGACAGAAGCAAGGGCTGGGCTGTGAGGCAACCCCCACCTCCCCCTCAGAGCACATTCCTCCCCCTTCACCCTGTATCCACCCCACTGGACCCTCCCCATCTCAGTCCCTCTCCCTCAGCCCCTCCGCTCCCTCTCTCTGAGGCCCATCTCCCAATACTCAGATCACTTTCCTTCCAGACCCTTCCCCCAGTGTGCACGGAGGCAGCTTGCTCAGCAAAGGTGGTTGTCTAGTGGGCTTCCCACAGCCAAGCTCCCACCCCATGCTGTGGCCCCTCCCTTCTGCCTGCTTGGCTGCCTGTGCCCCCCACCTGCCTGTCCACAACCCAGCCTCTGGTACATCCATGCCCTCTGCCCTCAGCCTCACCTGCACTTTTCCTTGGATTTCAGAGTCTCCAAAGGCACAGGCCTCCTCAGTGCCCACTGCACAACCCCAAGCAGAGGGCAGCCTCGCCAAGGCAACCAGAGCCCCAGCCACCACCAGTAACACAGGTGAGAAGCCCCTTCCCTGCACACTCCACCCCCACCCACCTGCTCATTCCTCAGCCGCCTCCTCCAGGCAGCCCTTCATAACTCCTTGTCTGAGTCTCCAAGTCACACTTTGGTAAGGAGAGGGACATTGAACAGACCTCTAACAAACACCTACTGCCAGCCAGCCCCAGTCTGGGGGCCAGCAGATGCCAAACAGCCAGCAGACTCCCAGAGCAGACCTGGGCCGGCTCCCTGGCCCATGGACCCAGCTCTGCCTCGCTGAGCTCAGGCATGGGCTCTCAGCGCAGCCTCACATAGAGCCACCCTGCCGAGGCAGTCCGGCTTGCAGACTCACAGGTCACTTGGGCTGCAGCAGCCCCTCCCTGTGACCCTCGCCTCCCGCCCGCCCCAGCCTGGCTCTCTCCAAGTGTTGGATCTTGGTGGCCAGCCTGCTTCTCACCCTCACCCTGCCTGCCACCTCAGAATGGCAGGGGAAAGAGGGTCCTCACCAGGAACTTTATCTGAGAAGTCTGAGGCTTGTGACTCTGACCTGCCTGAGCTGTCCATGTGGCCGGGGGGACGGGTTCAGTGTTCCAGAGAACTCAGGTACGTGCCTGACCTTCTCTGAGTAGGGCAGGAAGCTGTTAGGAGAAGCAGCAGTGAGGTGGGCTGGACCAACAGGCAGAATGACTGTCCCTCAGCCACCCTCTGGGATGTGGGTCAAGCTCTGACAAAGGCATGGCACAGACATGGTGGCCCCTGCTTGGATGAGTGGCCACGGTGCCCTCACCCTGGGCCAGAATCTGCCTCCACTCTGCAGGTGCAGAAACACGACATTCCCGTCTCTAAACACACCTAGCTCCTAGGCTTGGGGTGGGCCTATCAGATGCAGGGAGATGGACACAGCACAGGGGCCAGAGCTTCCCATGAGAAAGGTGAGGGCAGCTGCTCCCTGACCCAGGCATCTGCACTTGTCCCTCTCCACCCTCCTCGTGGGCAGTGGAGACTCAGCAACAAAACAAGTTGAGTGCGTTAGCAGCCAGCTCTGGAGCCAAGTCACTCACCCCACGGCCTTGGCTGCTGGTGGAGGGGCCTTCCCCTGGGCAGCCTCCAAGAAGACGGACAAGTGCTCTTACTCAGACCACGGCGCTGCTTCCTGGCACCTCGATTTCCCACAACAACATGGGGTGCAGACAGGCTAGGGCCTCCTGCCCTGGGGCCTGGACGGCATCCAGTTAAAGATGACCTTTCACGGGCGGTGCCTGAGGTGTGCTGACCTCAGCAGCTGAGCCCTCAGGTCTGGTCTGCACTGCCCCACCTGGAGGACCCAACTGACTCAGACACAGCCAGGGTTATGGCATGACCCCGTGGACGGTGACCCACAGGCCAGGGTTATGGCATGACCCCGTGGACGGTGACCCACAGGCCAGGGTTATGGCATGACCCCGTGGACGGTGACCCACAGGCCAGGGTTATGGCATGACCCCGTGGACGGTGACCCACAGGCCAGGGTTATGGCATGACCCCGTGGACGGTGACCCACAGGCCAGATGCAGCCAGGGGCTGTTTCGTGTGGCCTAGAAATGTCTTTACAGTTGTAGTGGGATGGAGGAGGAAGAGGAAGAGGGGAGGGGGAGAGAAAAGCAGGGAAGAGGAAAAGGAGGAGTTCAATGCAACCCCAAAAGCCAGAACAGTTTTGAGCAGAAAGAACAAGGCAGGAAACATCCCAGTACCTGACTTCAAAACATACTATAAAGCGGTTGTAATCAAAACAGGATCATAAAAACAGACACACAGACCCATGGAACAGAAAAGCGAGCCCGGAAATAAATCTACATGCTTGCAGTCCATTGATTTTCAACAAAGGCACCAGGAAAACACAATGGGGAGGACAGTTTCCTCAATAAATAGTGCTGGGGAAACTGGATATCCATGTGCAGACTAATGAAACTACACAAAAATCAATTGAAAACAGTCCAGGCCAGGCGCGGTGGCTCACGCCTCTAATCCCAGCACTTTGGGAGGCCGAGACAGGCGGATCACCTGAGGTCAGGAGTTCGAGACCAGCTTGGCCAACATGGCAAAACCCGGTCTCCACTAAAAATACAAAAATTAGCACATGGTGGCCCACGCCTGTTATCCCAGCTTTTCAGGAGGCTGAGGCAGCAGAATCGCTTGAATCCGGGAGGTGAAGGTTGCAGGGAGCCGAGATTGCGCCACTGCATTCCAGCCTGGGCAACGGAGCGAGACTGTCTCAAAAAAAAAAAGAAAAGAAAAGAAAACAGTCTAAAGGTTTAACTGAACAGATAAAGCTACTAGAAGAAAACATAGGGGGAAAACTCCATGACATTAGTCTGAGCAACGATTTTTGGATATGATCCCAAAAGCTCAGGCAGCACTAGTCACAAAAGCCAAGATACAGAACCAACCTAAGCACCCCTCAGCAGATGCACGGGTAAAGGAAATGTGGTACATATGGGGCACAATGGAATACGATTCAGCCTTTAAAAACAGCGAAATTCTGTCATTGGCAACAATGTAGATGAACCTGAAGGACACTTATGCTAAGTGAAATAAGCCAGGCACAGAAGGAGCAATACTGCACGATTGCACTTACATCTGGAAGGTTAAAAAGGCAAACTCTTAGAGGCAGACAGTAGAGAGGTGGTGCCAGGGAGCGGGCACTGGTGGCTGGGCAGATGTTGGTCAAAGGGCACAAAACTGCAATTGGGAGGAACTAGTTCAGGACATCCCTTGGACATGGGGACAGTGGTTAGTAACAACGGATTGTATCCTTGAAAACCGCTAAGAAAATAGATTTTAAGTGTTCTTGACACAAAAAGTGACACGTGTGTGAGATACTGCATGGTCATTAGCTGGATTTAGCCATTCCACAATGTACACATATTTCAAACATTGTGTTGTATATGATAAACATGTATAATTTTTGTCAATTAAAAATTTTTAGGAAGAGGAGGAGAAGAGAAGAAGAAGGAGAAGGAGAAAGAGGAACAAGAAGAGAGAGAGACAAAGACACCAGGTTTTTTCTGACCCCTGGGCTATCAAAACACCTATTGCCCAATAACTAGTTGGCCGTTGGCGCCCTAAACTATTGAAGCGATTGCTGTTATGTGGATGGGCCCCAGACACTTAGAAACTCGTGACCTCTGAGGACCCCCACGAGGACAGTCAGGGTCCCCCCGAGCTCAGGGAGCACTGAGGAAGGAGCTCTTAGAGGCCCCTCAGAGGGCTCTGCCACATGGGCCAGGGGCAGGCTGAGGAGGAGTCCCAGGCTCCATGCGCAGCCTCTGTGCCTCTGACCAGGGTGTCCCCCACACCACCTCCTCCCCAGTGCCCTCCACTGGCCACACCTGGCCAGAAGCTGGGGAGAGGAGAGCACAGTAGTTAAGTCAGTCCCTGCAGGGAGACGGCACCAGAAAAACCTGGCCTGTGGATGAGTCCCGGCCTGGCAGCCACAGAGCAGAGAGCTCTGGAAGCAACGAAGGCCCGAGTCTGCTCAGGGAAGAGCAGGCAGCAGCCCCAGGGCCGGACAGTGACCAAGAGTGGCACCGCCCATGGCTCAACGGGTCTTTGCCCACAGATCCCCCAGCCCCTGGAGACAGGGTCTGTGTGCCTGGCCATGCAGGCAGGCCCTACACTCAGCGGGAGGCCACTGTGGAGCTCTGTGCAGCGCCCCGGGCGGGAGCCTGCTGCTCCCGAAGGTCCGGCCACAGCTGCTCTCGTTTGCTCTCCCCTGCAGACTGTCCGAGCCACACCCAGCCTCTTGGCGTCTACCTGCTGCCCCCTGCAGTGCAGGACCTGTGGCTCCGGGACAAAGCCACCTTCACCTGCTTCGTGGTGGGCAGTGACCTGAAGGATGCTCACCTGTCCTGGGAGGTGGCCGGGAAGGTCCCCACAGGGGGCGTGGAGGAAGGGCTGCTGGAGCGGCACAGCAACGGCTCCCAGAGCCAGCACAGCCGTCTGACCCTGCCCAGGTCCTTGTGGAACGCGGGGACCTCTGTCACCTGCACACTGAACCATCCCAGCCTCCCACCCCAGAGGTTGATGGCACTGAGAGAACCCGGTGAGGCTGGCTCCCAGGTGGGGAGACGAGGGTGCCCACAGCCTGCTGACCCCCACGCCTGCCCCAGGGCCACGACCCCAGCTGGGCCCCAGCAGCACCGGTCATCCTCCACAGGAAAGAAGGGAGGCACCAGCACCCTGGCCGGCCCCACTTCTCTCCCAGTGCCCCCGTGGCCAGAGCCTGACAGCCTCCCCCACCTCCCCGCAGCTGCGCAGGCACCCGTCAAGCTTTCCCTGAACCTGCTGGCCTCATCTGACCCTCCCGAGGCGGCCTCGTGGCTCCTGTGTGAGGTGTCTGGCTTCTCGCCCCCCAACATCCTCCTGATGTGGCTGGAGGACCAGCGCGAGGTGAACACTTCTGGGTTTGCCCCCGCACACCCCCCTCCACAGCCCGGGAGCACCACGTTCTGGGCCTGGAGTGTGCTGCGTGTCCCAGCCCCGCCCAGCCCTCAGCCAGCCACCTACACGTGTGTGGTCAGCCACGAGGACTCCCGGACTCTGCTCAACGCCAGCCGGAGCCTAGACGTCAGCTGTGAGTCACCCCCAGGCCCAGGGTTGGGACGGGGACTCTGAGGGGGGCCATAAGGAGCTGGAATCCATACTAGGCAGGGGTGGGCACTGGGCAGGGGCGGGGCTAGGCTGTCCTGGGCCCACAGGCCCCTTCTCGGTGTCCGGCAGCAGCATAGGCTTCCCAGTACTCCTGGGCCATGGATGTCCCAGCGTCCATCCTTGCTGTCCACACCACGTGCTGGCCCAGGCTGGCTGACACAGTGTAAGAGGTGGATACAACCCCTTGCCGTGCCCTGAGGAGTGGCGGTTTCCTCCCAAGACATTCCCCACGGCTGGGTGCTGGGCACAGGCCTTCCCTGGTGTGACCATGAATGTGGTCACCCTGAACAGCTGCCCTCCCTGGGAACATCTGACTGTCCAAGACCACAGTCAGCACCTCTGGGAGCCAGAGGGGTCTCCAGAGACCCCCAGATGTCAGGCTTGGGCTCACTGCCCAGCAAAAGGTCAGCCCCACACATGCTCACAGTGGGCGCCCACCCAGAGTGACAGCCCCCAGCCTCCTGCCAGGCCCACCCTTTTCCGCCCCCTTGAGGCTTGGCACACAGACCAGTGCCCCCACTGCCCGAGCATGTCCCCAGTGGGATGTGGTGGCCACGAGGGGCTGTACACACAGCAGGAGGCTGTCCGCCCTGCTCAGGGCCTGCTGCCCATGCCCCAGCTGTCCAGCCAAGGGAGGCGTGGAAGGGCCCCTGGTGTGAGCTGGAGCCAGGCGCCCAGGCCCCCGGCCACCCTGCAGAGCCAAGGAAAGGAAGACACCCAAGTCAACAAGGCGCAGGGGGGCTGAGGGCTGTCCCAGGCTCTTTTGGCCCCAGGGGCTGCCAGCAGCCCTGACCCGGCATGGGCCTTCCCCAAAAGCGACCCTGTGAGGTGGCCTCACAGAGAACCCCCTCCGAGGACAGTGTCTGACCCTGCCTGCCTCACACAGGCCCCACAGCAGTGGGCAACCTGGGGGGCAGCAGCCCAACCTGACCCTGCAGGGACTGCCCCCTGCAGCAGCAGCTGCTTCTCAGTCCCCCAACCTCCCTGTCCCCACCAGAGGGTCTTCCCTGAAGCTGCAGCCCCAGCCCATGGCTGCCCACCTGGAGCCGGGACTCCCTGTCCACTGCCCCCTCTCCTTCGGGGCCCCATCTGTGCTGGGGTCCAGGTTCGGCCTACAGATTCCCATCATTGCCACGGCCTCCTGACCTTGCCTATCCACCCCCGACCACCGGCTCCATGCTGACCCTCCCCCAGGCCCCCATGCCCAGCTGGCCGGCCATCCCCAGGCACAGACAGTCTGGGATCTCACAGGTGAGCCTGGACCATCCACCTGGCCAGACCTGGGAGAGGCTGGAAGCTGCCCTGCCACCATGCCCCAGGGCCCCAGGTTGCAGTACTATGGGGTGAAGGTGTGTGTGCACACCCGTGTGTACCTAGGATATCCGAGTGTACCCTTGTGCCCCCAAGCACAAGTCTGCCTCCCAGGCAGTGAGGCCCAGATGGTGCAGTGGTTAGAGCTGAGGCTTATCCCACAGGCAGTGAGGCCCAGATGGTGCAGTGGTTAGAGCTGAGGCTTATCCCACAGGCAGTGAGGCCCAGATGGTGCAGTGGTTAGAGCTGAGGCTTATCCCACAGAGAACCCTGGCACCTTGGTCAAGGAAGCCGCTATGCCTTTCTTGCCTCGATTTCCCCTCTTGTCTGCTGAGCCAGCAGGGGCCACGTCCTGGGCTGCTGTGAGGAGGAAGCGAGTTGGTGCTAGGAGGGGCTCCTGTGTGTGCATGGGTGGGAGGGGTGCAGGTATCTGAGCACCCCGGTCTCCACTTGAGAGAGCAGGGCAGGAGCTCCCTGACCCACCCAGACTATACACGCTGTGTCCACGTGTCTCACATTATCTGTGGCAGAGGATCCGGCTTCTTTCTAAATTTCCAGTTCTTCACAAAGCAATGCCTTTGTAAAATGCAATAAGAAATACTAGAAAAATGATATGAACAGAAAGACACGCCGATTTTTTGTTATTAGATGTAACAGACCGTGGCCCCGTGAAATGATCCCGGACCAGATCCGTCCACACCCGCCACTCAGCAGCTCTGGCCGAGCTCACAGTACAACTACAATAAACGCTTGTTGAATGAACTCTAGGAAGTCTGTGACGTGGCTGGTTCTTGTCAATGCTTCCTGCCTACCCACAGGCTCTGCCTCGTGGATGGGGCTGTGCTTGCCACGGAAGCGTTTTTCCTGGCCTAGGCTTGCCTTGGGCCCCACTGCCGTCTCCAGCTGGAGATGACCTTCTATACACACATTTGTTCATGACAGACCCTTGCTTAGCCCCCTTCCATGGCTCCCTCCTGCTGCTGGGATAAAATCACCTTGCCTGGATATCCCCTCCTGGGCCCCTTTCCACCCTCCTTAGTCAGCACCCCCAGTTCAGGGCACCTGCTTTCCCCGCTGCAGAGAAGCCACTCTCTCCTTGCTGCCCGGCTGTGTCTTGCCTTCCACACCTTGTCACAGTGGCCACTTCCTAAGGAAGGCCTCCCTGTGTGCAGGTGTGCAGAAGTGCCCCAGCCTCCCGTCACCCTTGTCACGGGAGCCCAATCCATGAGAGTCTATGGTTCTGTCTGTCTGCCCCACTCAGGGCAGCGACAGGTCCAGGCGGGGAGGACACAGTAGGCAGAGGCTTGTCGAGGGGACATATGAGCAAGAGGGTGAGGCTGGGAGCTCCCTGGAGGTAACCACGCCTCCTGGGAAGACTCGCCGTCATTTCAGCTCCACGCTGTGCGGGGGTGGGTGGAGGGGTAGCCTGGCCCTCATGACCAGGGAGCTTCTCACTCAGCCCCCGTTCCTCCCCAGACCTGGCCATGACCCCCTTGATCCCTCAGAGCAAGGATGAGAACAGCGATGACTACACGACCTTTGATGACGTGGGCAGCCTGTGGACCACCCTGTCCACGTTTGTGGCCCTCTTCATCCTCACCCTCCTCTACAGCGGCATTGTCACTTTCATCAAGGTCAGGGGAGCGGCCAGGCTCAGTGACCCTCGGGGTGGGTATGGGGCAAGGTGCCCTTCCAGGGGACATGCCGGAGCTGGTCCAGGGATCCTGGACCAGGCAGAGGCAGGGCTGAGGGAGCCTGGAGGACATGCAGGCCCTCTGTGGCCTGTGGACACTGTCGAAGGCCCTCTTGACCCTGTGGATAAAGGACAACACCCCCTCCCCTGCTCCTCTGTCTCCCCTGCCCCTCCACCCCTCAGGCTTCTAGCCCCCTGTCTGACCCCAGGGGTGTCTTTCAGGTGAAGTAGCCCCAGAAGAGCAGGACGCCCTGTACCTGCAGAGAAGGGAAGCAGCCTCTGTGCCTCATCCGTGGCTGCCAGAGAGCAGAAAGGACCCACCCTGGACTCTGCTGTGTGCAGGAAGATGCGCCGGCCCCTGCCCCCGGCTCCCCTCTGTCCGCCACAGAACCCAGTCTTCTAGACCAGGGAGACGGGCACCCATCACTCCGCAGGCGAATCAGAGCCCCCCTGCCCCGGCCCTAACCCCTGTGCCTCCTTCCCGTGCTTCCCCCAGAGCCAGCTACACCCCTGCCCCGGCCCTAACCCCCCATGCCTCCTTCCTGTGCTTCCCCCAGAGCCAGCTAGTCCCACCTGCAGCCCGCTGGCCTCCCCATAAACACGCTTCGGTTTATTGCACCTGCCTCCTGTTCTTTGTCCCAGTGGTCTGGATTCACCTCAAGTTAAAGGACACAGGGAGCTAATGGCAATGGGAAGGGAGTTTGGGGTGTCAGCAGCAACAGGGAACGCAATAGCCAAAGCTGTCACAGCAAGAACTGAGCGGAGACCCTGCTCTGAAGTTAATGGGTTAAGAAACGCCCTTCCCCACACCAAACACAAACATTTCACGCTCACTCGTACATGCACACACACGCACACAAGCATCTATGCACACATGCACATGTGCACAGCTCACGAATAAACATATATGCACACACATGCAGTACACTCACATGCATGCAAACAGGCAGATGCACAGGCATGAGCACACATGCACAAGGCATGCATGTGCAGGTCTGCAGACACACACATCTGCATGCGCATACACGGACGTGCACCTGCACACACACAAGTGCACATAGGCCTCAAAGACACACATGCTCGTGCACGCGCATACACACAGACATGCACACTTATGCATGCACACGCCATGACAGGATGGCACGGGAACAACGTTGCATATGGAGCCTGTTCTGTGTGTATCGAGAGCCTGCACCTCTTACTGTCTGCATGACTGTGGGCAAGAGCCTGAACTCCGTACCTCCATTTCCTCATCAGAATAGGGGTGAAAATACACCTGTCAAGTAGAGTGGGGTGAGAAGTGAGTAAAATCCTATCTGAAAGGGCTCAGCAAGGACCCAGGTATTGGTCGGACCTCCTGTTATCATCTGCTGTGGGCTGAACATTTGTGTCCTCCTGAAATTCATACATTCGTATATTCATACCTTTCCCCCTGAAATCCTAACCTCCAATGTAGTGGTATTAGAAGATGGGGCTTTTGGGGGGTGCTGAGGTCATAAAAGGGGGGCCCTCATGAAGAGGATTAGTGCCCTTATGAGAGAGGCCCCAGAGAGCTCCCTCACCCTTTCTCCCTTGTGAGGAGATGCCGTCTATGAGCTAGGATGCAGGCCTCACCAGACACCCGTCTGCTGGAGCCTTGGTCTGGGACATTCAGCCTCCAGAATGGTGGGAAATAAGTTTCTGTTGTTTCTGAGCCACCACGTCTGTAGTACGTGGAAGTCATCAGAATCAAAATTGAGTCACCTGTGGTTTTTTTTTTCTAAATCCCTGACAAATAGAGCCTAGGAAGGCCAAGAAGAGAAGAGGGTTCTCATCCATAAACACTTGACAACAAAAACTATCACAAAGGGCTCTATAAAAACTGCAGCTGGCACAAAGGCCATCACAACCTTACACAGAAGGTACTTCTGTGAGGACATCTTCCCAGCAACGGGCTGTCCAACCCCAGACGGGCATTGCCTTAGTTATTGGTCCTTGTAGCGAGGGTAATTATCTCAAAACGATCATGTAATCCTCCTCATTTTTCCTTTGAAAGCCTTGGTCTCCCTTTGCCTCCCTGAATACGCACATAGCTGATCATGGCAGGTGTATCCCATTGCAATGCTCTACCTCCAAATAGATACCTTTTTCTTTTAGACGGCATTTCTCTGTTATTTAGATTGAGATAAATGGAGTCAGAAGTGGGATGTGGAGAAGGATCACTGCTGGAAGGAGTCAGCAATTCTTGGGCCGGTGTGCAGTATTCACTTGAGCCCTTTGAGCTCTCAGCTTTTTCTGAGCTACTCAGTCTTCTCTTAGGCCAACCCTCCCTCTTTTTGGAAGATGCTTTTTTAATATTATGTGGGGTTTGTTTATTAGACTGCCTTAATAAGGACCTTATGTCCCTCCTGGGATGATAAAAGACTTTTTGTGCTTTCTGGCAAGTCCTGTTTAGCATAAAGACATTCCAGTCTGAGTACTCTGGCTTCTACAGAGTTTGCGTTCTGTCTCTGAGGGATGTATTCTCTGGTGAGGTGCCTCATTTAATACTTTGTTGGATATGCATGCCTGGGTTAACACATTTGTGAGCACCCTTATCTTGCCTTCTTTTGCTGTGGTTATGTGTATCTGTAAATGATCTGGCTGTTTTCCTCCGCTTGTTTCTAAAAATCTTTGGAGAGCAAAATAAACATTCTAAATGGTGGGCACAGGCTGGCTCATTAGAAGCTGCTACAGCAGTCACCACTGTCTAAAGCACCAGTCCAAACTGCCGGCGTGGCCTCATAGTATCTGTAGAATGTTCTTTACTGTAAAAAGATTAATAAGAAGGGGAATGGTTTTTAAATATTAAGGCACACTAAGTTTTCTGGAACTCCCACTGGCTACGTCCTTGTGCACATTTTTAAACTAATGGGCAAATTACGTCAAGGAAAATTTAGAGTTCCAATGGTTATTTTTCGAACTCTAACAAAAACCCTGCAACCGTAGTCATCATGCAGTGCCTCCTAACTCCTCTATCTCTCTATTTTGTTTTTCTGCCTACTTTAAATCTGCTGACTTTTTTACAGCATTCCAGCCAAGATTTTTTTGGTTTTTTGTTTGTTTGTTTTTTGTTTTGTTTGTTTTTTTAGATGGAGTCTCACTCTGTCACCCAGGCTGGAATGCAGTGGCGCTATCTTGGGTCACTGCAACCTCTGCCTCCCGGGTTCAAGTGATTCTCCTGCCTCAGCCTCCTGAGTAGCTGATTACAGGTGCCCGCCACCATGCCCAGCTAATTTTTGTATTTTAGTAGAGACAGGCTTTCACTGTGTTGGCCAAGCTCGTCTTGAACTCCTGACCTCAAGTGATCCACCTGCCTTGGCCTCCCAAAGTGCTAAAACTATAGGCGTGTGCCACCGTGCCTGGCCCAAGATTTTTTAAAGTTTCTTAAAGGTTTTAAATTAGTGGCTTTACAAATTACAACAGCTCTATGGTAACCAATGACCTAGATGTAAGAGTCATTTCTTTTGAAAATGTAGATTAGCTTTGCCTGGCTAACAACTGCTTAGGCTGATGGAATAGCTAACTGAAGGACTGATGGTCTCAAAGAACAGAACTAGGTAAATATTTACAGAAATTGGGCTTTCAGATCGAACAGGCCAAAATCTTGAGCTTAGAGCAGTAATATAAGGTATCTCTGTCTGCCATAAAAATTTTGCTTTGCCACAGGTGCCAGAAAAAGGAAAAACACTGCTAAGTGCTTCCCTGCATGCATTGTCTAGTCCAGAAAATCAGACCAACAACCAAAAAATAGATTTGTTACTAGTATAGACGAGTTGAAGATTTTGTTTTTCGTATACAATTCAGCCAGTCCTAGCTAAAACGCAATCACTGGAAATTTAACCTTAAATTCATTTAAAACTGAAAAAGGTCTTTTGAAATCAAACTAATGCAGAAACTGCTTTACCCAAAATTCTGATCCATGGCCCTCATTAGATGACCTATCAGGACAAATAAAGTTTAGCTTGTGAACAAGTCCCAGTTTTGTCAAAAATATAATTTGGATTGAAGTGTCTTTTAGAAACTGACACATTTGTGTTATTATCTCATGACCAAAATTCTAAAATGAAAGCTACAGTGTCTTTATTTGTGTGCGTATGTGGTTAAGTGTGTTTATGCATATGTATGTGTATTATGTTGTATGTTGTATCTACATGGTAAAATCTGGCATCATCAACAAAAAATCTATTAAGGGATTCTATTTAGATTGGCTTAGATAAATGAGCATTCATAAAAAATATGTACTAATTAACCCAAATGCCTTTTAGTTCATGTGACTTAAGTATATCTTTAATAAACAAATCAGTTTTTAAATTGTTGGTAAAATAAAAATACAAATGTTCTCAGAATTGTCAGCATATATTTTCCCCTGAGTTTACTGGTCAGGCAGCTTTATATTTGTCTCTGATAGATGTTTTAAGATGTCAGGGTTTGACACAAAGATGATAAAACTATAAACCCATCCTAAAACAGAATAATCTTTGTATGATCTTTGATAAATAAGACTAATTTGGCTGGGTGCGGTGGCTCATGCCTGTAATTCCAGCACTCTGGGAGGCCAAGGTGGGCAGATCACTAGAGGTCAGGACTTTGAGACCAGCCTGGCCAACACAGCAAAACCCCATCCCTACTAAAAAATACAAAATTAGCCAGGTGTGGTGGTGTGCATAATCCCAGCTACTTGGGAGCCTGAGGCAGGAAAATCACTTGAACCCAGGAGGCAGAGGTTGCAGTGAGCCAAGAGAGCACCACTGCACTCCAGCCTAGGCAACAGCGAGACTCCATCTCAAAAAAAAAAAAAGGCTAATTTAATATTGCTGGCTTAATAAAAACAGCTGTATCTTATGAGTTATCGACAAAATACCCATACACTTAACTAAGTTTCTTACTTAAGTGAACATCTAATAATCACAGGCTATAAAAATGGTTAAAAGGGAAATAGCTTTAAGTAATGGCTAGCTTTGTCTAATATCTCAATTTTCATAAGTAATCTAGGTAAATTATTAAAAATAAATTAATTAAGCCTGGTGTCATGGCACACGCCTATAGTCCTAGCTACTCAGGAGGCTGGGGTGGGAGGATTGCTTGAGCCCGGAAGTTCAGACCACCCTGAGCAATGCAACAAGACCCCCATCACTAAAATAAATAAATAAATAAGATAAATGTCAAGAAAATAAATGTTTAAAAATAAGCTTCTTATGTAATTTAAGATCTTAAAATTATGTTATCTTCAGTTAAATAATAGATACTCATTAAATGTCTGGGTCATTTCCAAATAAGATTTTTAAAACTAACACAAATTACTGAACATAAATGTTTGTTCTTGGCTTCTTAAATTTTATAGAAATTTTGTAGAAAGACTAAATTTATTTGGGTCTCTTAATATATGTAAAAATTATGTCATAGAAATATGTTTTCAAAAATTATAAAATTTTTCTCATCTATAAAATAGTGATATGTGACAAATGATTAAAATTTGCTTGCTAGAAATTAAGGTTACTATGAGTTAAAATTCTAAGTAATATATATGATTCTGTCTACAAAGTATACCACAAAAAATAAGATGTGTTTTTCATTTTTAAAAACTATAAGACAGGCATTTATAATTTATTTTATTGCAAAAAAAATTTTATCTAATTTGGAGTTTGTTTAAAGGTTGTTTCAAAGCACAGGTTTAGGAAAAAAGTAAAAACAAGATGGAAAAGAACCACTCTCATCTGCCGCCACGTAAGACGTACCTGCTCCCCTTCCACCACGACTGTGTTTCCCAAGGCCTCTCCAGCCGTGTGGAACTGAATTTAATCTACAAATAGAGTTGATCAAGTAACTTTAAGGTATATGGACAATAATATGCTTTGCAGCATAAAGACCTGAAAACAAACTAAATGCCCATCAGTGGGAAATTGTTTCAATAAACCACAGAACATTCCGTGGAAAACTCCACAGCCATTCAAAAGAATGAAGGGGGAGAGATCATCATGGTGGACGGGAGTCAGGACTAGATTGCAGCTCCGACTGGGATGGACAGAGCACACGTGGAGGCTGGCACCGTGAATTTTAGCTCCAGAACAACTGCAGGAATAAATCAGGAATCCCAAGAGGACCCACAGACCGTGTGAAGGAAGCAGGCTGCTCCTGCAGGACCCAGAGACACCCCAAATACTGTGAGTGCCCAAACTGTGGAAGTGGGAATGGGAGATCCTCCGTCCTGCACACACACCCTCACTAGAGAAACCGAAGGTCTAGTTTGTGGGAAAAGGTTCCAACCTTACCTGGAGCTGAGTCAATTTAGAAAGCTGAGCGAAATACAGGGGTACAGGGAGCAGCGGGAAAGGCCCTGGGAGCTTCCTGGGTCCCCAAGCAGGCCATTCCTGCATGGCACCATATGAATACTTTGGGAGGGTGGCCAGAGGCACAGGGAAAACGTGACAGGGAGAAGGAAGTCTCCAGCTGAACGCAGGGGAGGGCACGAATCCTGCAGATCCCACTGGTAGAGGAACAACCAAAGCCCTGTTCTTTCATAGCTGGGAAGTAGGTAGCCTGGGGCAAGTTCTCTGCTTGCCCAATGCCTGGAAACAGACTCAGTGCTGTTGGCGAGGGGCATGGTGTGAGTGAGACCCACCTTCAGATTGCATGGGAGCTGGGTGACGCCTGTGACTGCCGGCTTTCCCCACTTCCCTGACAACCTGCATGACTCAGCAGAGGCAGTCATAATCCTCCTAGGTTCCCAACTCCATTGACCTGGGAACCTCACAGCCATCCCCCACAGCAGCTGCAGCAAGACCTGTCCAAGGAGACTCTGTGAGCTCAGACACACCTAGCCCTGCCCACATCTGATGGTCCTTCCCTACCCACCCTTGTAGTTGAAGACAGAGGGCATATACTCTTGGGAGTTCTAGGGCCCCACCCACTGCTGGTCCCTCTCCATACTACCACCACTGATGCTCTCTGGAAAACGCCATCTCCCGGCAGGAGGCCAACCAGCACAAAAACAGAGCATTAAACCATCAAAGCTAAGAACCCTCATGGAGTCCATTTCACCGCCCCGCCACCTCCACTGGGACAGTTGCTGGTATGCACGGCGGAGAAACCCACAGACGGTTCACATCACAGGACTCTGTGCAGAAAACCCCCAGTACAAGCCTGGAGCCTGGTAGACTTGCTGGGTGGCTAGATCCAGAAGAGAAATAACAATCACCACAGTTCGGCTCTCAGGAAGCCACATCCACAGGAAAAGGGGGAGAGTGCTACATCAAGGGAACACCCCGTGGGACAAAGGAATCTGAGCAACAGCCTTCAGCCCCAGACCTTCCCTCAGACAGAGCCTACTCACATGAGAAGGAACCAGAAATCCAGCTCTGGTAATATGACAAAACAAAGCTCTTTAACTCCCCCAAAAAATCGCACTAGCTCACCAGCAATGGATCCAAACCAAGAAGAAATCCCTGATTTACCTGAAAAAGAATTCAGGAGGTTGGTTATTAAGCTAATCATGGAGGCACCAGAGAAAGGCAAAGCCCAATGCAAGGAAATCCAAAAAAAGATACAAGAAGTGAAGGGAGAAATGTTCAAGGAAATAGAGAGCATAAAGAAAAAACAATAAAAACTTCAGGAAACACTGGACACACTTACAGAAATGCAAAATGCTCTGGAAAGTCTCAGCAATAGAACTGAATAAGTAGAAGAAAGAAATTCAGAGCTCGAAGACAAGGTCTTTGAATTAACCCAATCCAACAAAGACAAAGAAAAAAGAATAAGAAAATATGAGCAAAGCCTCCAAGAAGTCTAGGATTATGTTAAATGAACAAACCTAAGATAATTGGTGTCCCTGAGGAAGAAGAGAAATCTAAAAGTTTGGAAAACATGTTTGGGGGAATAATTGAGGAAAGCTTCCCCAGCCTTGCCAGAGACCTAGACATCTAAATACAAGAGGCACAAAGAACACCTGGGAAATTCATCACAAAAAGATCTTTAAAACTAAAACTAAAACAAGCAATCTACAAAACCTAGGCACATTGTCATCTGGTTATCTAAAGTTAAGATGAAGGAAAGAATCTTAACAGCTGTGAGACAAAAGCACCACATGCTTAGTTTCACTGGATACAAAATTCTCGGCTGATAATTGTTCTGTTGGAGGAGGATGAACATAGGGCCCCAATCTCTTCTAGCTTGTAGTGCTTCTGCTGAGAAATCTGCTGTTAATCTGATCGGTTTTCGTTTATAGGTTACCTGGTGCTTTCGGTTCGAAAATTTTTTTAATTTCCATCTTGATTTCGTTTTTGACCCAATAATCATTCAAGAGCAGTTTATTTAATTTCCATGTATTTGCATGGTTTTGAAGGTTCCTTTTGGAGTTGATTTCCAGTTTTATTCCACTGTGGTCTGAGAGAGTGCTTGATATAATTTCAATTTTCTTAAATTTATTGAGGCTTGCTTTGTGGCCTATCATACGGTCTGTCTTGGAGAATGTTCCATACGCCGTTGAATAGAATGTGACCATATGATAGGAGATAAACTCCAAAAGAAGCCGAACGACGACAGTGACACAACCTGTCAAAACCTCTGGGATACAGCAAAGGCGGTGCCAAGAGGAAAGTTCACACCCCTAAGCGCCTACGTCAAAAAGACTGAAAAAGCACAGACTGACATTCTAAGGTCACCCCTCAGGGAACCAGAGAAACAAGAACAAACCAAATCCAAACCCAACAGAAGAAAGGAATTAATCAAGATCAGAGCAAAACTAAAGGAAATTGAGACAAAAAAATACAAAAGATAAATGAAACAAAAAGCTGGTTCTCTGAAAAGATAAATAAAATTGATAGACCATTAGCAAGATTAACCAAGAAAAGAAGAAAGTCCCAATAACCTCAATAGGAAACGAAATGGGAAATATTACAACTGACAACACAGAAATACCAAAGATCATTCAAGGCTACTATGAACGCCTTTACACACATTAACTAGAAAACCTAGAAGAGATGGATAAATTCTCAGGAAAATACAACCCTCCCAGCTTAAATCAGGAAGAATTATATACCCTGAAGAGACCAATAACAAGCAGCGAGATTGAAAGGGTAATTTTAAAATTACCAACAACAAAAAAAAGTCCAGGACCAGATTCACAGTAGAATTCTACCAGACATTCAAAGAACAATTGGTCCTATTGGTACTATTCCACAAGACAGAGAAAGTGGGAAGCCTCCCTAATTCATTCTATGAAGCCAGCGTCACCCTAATACCAAAACCAGGAAAGGACATAACCAAAAAAGAAAACTACAGACCGATATCCCTGATGAAGATAGATGCTAAAAATCCTTAACAAAATGTTAGCTAACCAAGTCCAACAACATATCAAAAAGATAATCCACCCCGATCAAGTGGGTTTCATACCAGAGATGCAGGGATGGTTTAACATACGCAAGTCAGTTAATGTGATACACCACATAAACAGAATTAAAAACAAAAATCACATGATCATCTCAATAGATGCAGAAACAGCATTTGACAAAATCCAGCATCGCTTTATGATTAAAACTCTCAGCAAATCAGCATACCAAGGGACATACCTCAGTGTAAAAAAAGCCATCCATGACAACATAATTCTGAATGGGGAAAAGTTGAAAGCATTCCCTCTGAGAACTGAAACAAGACAAAGATGCCCACTGTCACCACTCCTCTTCAACACAGTATTGGAAGTCCTAGCCAGAGCAATCAGACAAGGGAAAGAAATAAAGGGCATTCATATCAATAAACAGAAAGTCAAACTGTCACTACTGATGATATGATTGTTTACCTGGAAAACCCTAAAGACTCCTCCAGAAAGATCCTAGGACTAAAAAAAAAATTCAGCAAAGTTTCCAGATAGAAGATTAATGTACACAAATCAGTAGCTATTCTATACACCAACAGTAATTAAGCAGAGAATCAAATCAAGAATTCAACCCCTTTTACAATAGCTGCAAAAATAAAATAAAATACTTAGAAATATATCTTACCAAGGAAGGGAAAGACCTCTACAAGGAAAACTACAAAATGCTGCTGAAAGAAATCATAGATGACACAAACAAATGGAAACACATACCACGCTCATGGATGGGTAGAATCAATATTGTGAAAATTACCACACTGCCAAAAGCAATCTACAAATTCAATGCAATCCCCATCAAAATACCACCATCATTCTTCACAGAATTAGAAAAAACAATTCTAAAATTCATATGGAGGCCAGGCACGGTGGCTCATGCCTGTAATCCTAGCACTTTGGGAGGCCAAGGCAGTAGGATCACTTGAGGTCAGGAGTTCAAGACCAGCCTGGCCAACATGGTGAAACCCCATCTCTACTAAAAATACAAAAACTAGCCAGGTGTGGTGGCATGTGCCTGTAATTCCAGCTACTCAGGAGGCTGAGGCAGGAGAATCACTTGAACCTGGAAGGTTTGCAGTGAGCCCAGATTATGCCATTGTACCCCAGCCTGGGCAAAAGAATGAGAATCTGTCACAAAAAAAATTCATATGAAACCAAAAAAGAGCCTACATAGCCAAGGCAAGACTAAGCAAAAAGAACAAATCTGGAGGCATCACACGGCCTGATTCCAAACTCTACTATAAGGCCATAGTCACCAAAACAGCATGGTACTGATATAAAAATAGGCACATAGACCAATGGAACAGAATAGAGAACCCAGAAATAAACCCAAGTACTTACAGCCAACTGATCTTTGACAAAGTAAACAAAAACGTAAAGTGGGGAAAGGACACCGTATTCAACAAATGGTGCTGGGATAACTGGCAAGCCACGTGTAGGAGAATGAAACTGGATCTTCATCTCTCATCTTATACAAAAATCAACTCAAGATGGATCAAAGACTTAAATCTAAGACCTGAAACTGTAAAAATTCTAGAAACTATAAAAATTTCCAATAACATTGGAAAAACCCTTCCAGGCATTGGCTTAGGCGAGGACTTCATGACCAGAACCCAAAAGCAAATGCAATAAAAACAAAGATCAATAGCTGGGAGTTAATTAAGCTAAAGAGCTTCTGCACGGCGAAAGGAACAGTCAACAGAGTAAACAGACAACCCACAGAGTGACAGAAAATCTTCACAATCTGTACATCTGACAAAGGACTAATATCCAGAATCTACAACAAACTCAAACAAATCAGCAAGAAAAAAACAGACAATCCCATCAAAAAGTGGGGTAAGGACATGAATAGACAATTCTCAAAAGAAGATATGCAAATGGCCAACAAATATATGAAAAAATGCTCAACATCACTAATGATTAGGGAAATGCAAATCAAAACCACAATGCAATACCACCTTACCCCTGCAGGAATGGCCATAATCAAAAAATCAAAAAATATTAGATGTTGGTGTGGATGCAGTGATCAGGGGACACTTCTACACTGCTGGTGGGAATGTAAACTAGTACAGCCGCTATGGAAAACAGTGCAGAGATTCCTTAAAGGACTAAAAGTAGAACTACTATTTGATCCTGCGATCCCACTACTGGGTATCTACCCAGAGGAAAAGAAGTCATTATATGAAAAAGATACTTGCACACTCATGTTTGTAGCAGTACAATTTTCAACTGCAAACTTGTGGAACCAACCCAAATGCCCATCAATCAACAAGTGGATAAAGGAACTGTAGTATGTATATGTGATGGAATACTACCCAGCCACAAAAAGAAATGAATTAATGGCATTCACAGCGACCTGGATGAGGCTGGAGGCTATTATTCTAAGTGAAGTAACTCAGGAATGGAAAACCAAACATCGTATGTTCTTACTGACATGTGAGAGCTAAGATATGAGGATGCAAAGGCATAAGAATGATACAATAGACTTCGGGAACTTGGGGGTAAGGGTGAGAGAGGAAAGAGGGATAAAAGACTACAAATATGGTGCAGCATATGCTGCTCGGGTGATGGGTGCACCAAAATCTCACAAATCACCACTAAAGAACTTATTCATGTAACCAAACACCACCTGTATTCCAATAACCTATGGAAAAATAAACATTAAAAAAATTAAGAAGACTAAAAGAATTAAGAAATTTAAAAAACAGTAAGTAGAAGAGAGGTATGTGAAGGAAGTTATGGGTATGAAGATGTATTTTTGGTACGGAAGGTTAAAAAGAAAAGAGAATTTTTTTAAAAAAGGAAGAATCTTGTGTGATAAATTTTTGTCATAAAGTAAAATGACTGCTTACTTTAAAAAAGGAGGTATCACACACACCAGGGCCTGTTGTGGGGTGGGGAGAGGGGGGAGGGATAGGATTAGGAGATATACCTAATGTAAATGACGAGTTAATGGGTGCAGCACACCAACATGGCACATGTATACATATGTAACAAACCTGCACGTTGTGCACATGTACCCTAAAACTTAGAGTATAATAAATATATATATATATAAAGAAAATTCCACACCTGAAGCCATGTGACAGGCTACAGACAAAACACAGTTAAAACTTTGTTTCATGCACAAAGTTATTTAAAATAGTGTACAAAATTACCTTCAGGCTGTCTGTATAAGGTGTACATGAAATATAAATGAATTTTGTGTTTAGACTTGGGTCTATCCAAGATATCTCATCATATATATGCAAATATCCCAAAATCCAAAAAATATAAAATCTGAAACACTTCTGGTCCCAAGCATTTCAGACAGGGGATCGTTAGCCTGTAATGAGAGGGAGTATGGGTCAATTATGACGTTGAAGATTCAAAAAAAATTTTTTTTTAATTTTCAGTCAAGCTCTACCAACTACACTAACTAGAAAACACTCAGGCAGATTGCTTTTTGCTAGGTTAATATGGCATGATTACAACTGTGCATATGAATAACATGTATCAGATTCCTTTTGTTTGGGAATTATTTCATTACAACACTAAACACTGCTTATGTATGCTGGGTCTCTTTTTCAAAGACTACAAATAATGCTTGGTTCTTTGCTTTCAAAATATACCAAACATGAGGTACGAGAATGTACCCATCCATATTTGACCAGGGGTAGAATTAAAAGGTTTGGGTTGAAGAAGATGACATAACATCCCAAGAGGGTTGCATCCCTAGGGGTCATGGGAACAAATGTGGCCAAGTCCCTTTTTAACTGGAAAGGATTTCAGATCCCCGAACAAGATAATTCATCAGTCTTAAGCATAGTAAGTCATCTGCAAATAAGAGAATGATAAACACTAGAAAAATAATCAAATCATTGTCTAAATTCATTATAAAACTATATGAGAAAACTATAAAACCATATGAGAGAGATAAACAGAGACAAGAAGACAAGGATAAAATAAAAAAAGAGGTATCAAACAAAGCAGAACGCCTCAACATGTCATAAAACATCTGAGCAAGTCATAATAAGGTTTGCAAATAATGAATTTACGAAAGGAATTTTGCGTGTGATCAAGATGGCTATAATTAGAAGGGAATTATTTATGAGTCTTTCTAAAGACTAAGCTTTGCTATTAAAAATACGTTAATATAAAACTAAAGATTTAGTTTCCTGTGTTACAACAACAAAGTTATCTTGAAGTATTGATCTGTTCTTAAAACTACAAGAAGTTTTTATTTTTAATTCTAAAATCTGTTTCTTTAACGGGCCATTTCTATGGCTTCCTGGGATCCATTTACTTTCCCTAGTTTCAGGTTGGAAACGATGTCCTCTTCATGTAAAATGAGAATTTCATTTCTTGACATAGTCTTTTCCCCCTAAAGCTTCTCAGTTTCAGATTTCAGAACTTCAACTTCTGTTGTATTTCACAGCACATGATTTATAGATCATGTATATAAATATGGATTTATAGATCATGTATATAAATACAGACTTATCCATCAGTGCCTTCAGCTCTTCCTCCCCATGAGATGGCCTGGGGTGATAGCTCTCTCTTTCAACTTTTTTTTATCAACTCCTATGACATTTTTTCTCCCATTATAACTCTGTTGTTATGGCTTGATGCTGAAATGTTTATCCCGAAAGTCTAGAAAACAAATGTTCTCTCCAGTATAATTCCAGTATAATTGAATTTTCCCTTGTAACCAGGAAATTTCTCATGCTGTTGCTTTTTCTATGTGTTCCCCTGCTCAGGTACTAGTTATCTTGTTTACATTTCTCTACTAATGGTTTACACTTATAGCCTTGGACATACTCTTTCTCTGCCTTATTAAACTCAGTGTCTTTTTCCTCAGATTTGACTTCCAGTTTATCTACATGGGCTTCCCATGAGGAGACACAATCACACTGCAGGAGGCATTTCTTTAACTTTTGGGTAAGTAGCCTAAAAAAAACAAGGATTTTGTATTTTATTAGGATAATTTTTTGTGTTGCCTTTATGAGGTTTTTGGTTACTTAGGTAACTTGAGCTTTGAAGAAGTTAGGTCCTTTTAATCCATGTAAATTTCCATATTACTCTTAAGTCTTTTGATGATCACTGGTTAAATACATGGCTATATTTAATAGTGACCTGAGATTCTGCTTTGATTAGCCATGTTGAACCTTTGACATCTTTGCCAGGCTTCCTCAGGATCAAAATTCTAAAATAAGTCGTTTTTAATCTAGAATTGACTTAGGGATTTTACAGTTAGACCCCTGGAAAGCCTCAAAGAATTTATCTCTCATCCTATAAAGAAAATAAATGATTAGGCTTATTTGGTAAATTATATGGGAAACATTGTCAAATAATAAGTGATATTAGATCTTCTTCCAGTTACATTTGTGGGTATGCTATTGATATGATGTTTCAAAGATTATGTAAATTCATATAAGTCTATAATGTTATCAGCCATAATTTTGGTTATGCTACATCTTCTTTAAAGCTATATTTGTATGGAGATGTTACTGATGTGAGTATTCTAAAGATTATGTGAAATTTATAAAACTCTGATGGTTCTGATGTGATGCTATCAGTCACAGTCATGATTCTGTTTGTTACCTTAAAACGCTATAGTAATTTTTTAAAAGTCAATTTCCTTATCAATTGCTGATTATAATGAATTTTTATCAGATGTTTAACCATGGCCATTTTGTTTTTGTGACCCAGAGTTACTGTTTTGATTTTTCTCCAAAAGCATTTGTAATCAGCTATTGTCCAAAATTGCTTTTCATGGAAGAGACTCAAACAGGAACTCTTAAATACGGTTTCCCGATAAAAGATCAATGGACTCAATAAAAAATTTTCAGAACTCTAATAAAGAAACTGAGAAATTCAAAAACCTCCAATCAAGCTCAAGCAGAAAAGCTGACTTCATGATATTGAAGAAGTGATGAGGGGAATATTTTTATGAATTTTATTTGAAGCATTGTTCGTTCTTTACTTAAATGTTTTGTTTGCCAGATTTAGGGAAATTTTCTCTCGTAAGTTATCTATAGTTTACAGTAATTTAATAAAGTATACTTTTTGTGAACAAAGATGAAAGCAATTATTTTCCCCCCCACCTGACTCCTCCAAAATTTGGCAAGTATTCATGAGTGTTCTTATGACGATGTGGCTATTTGTGTTAAGTCCAAATAAAAACTAGTTGTCTCCTTACTGCAGGATATAATTGGAAACATCAGGTATATTACTAAGGCTTTGGCTGAAATACCATATTTGAAAAATATACATAGAATGCCTAGTTTCGGCCGGGCAGGGTGGCTCACCCCTGTAATCGCAGCACTTTGGAAGGCCAAGCCAGGCAGATCACCCGAGGTCAGGAGTTCGAGACCAGCCTGGCCAACATGGCAAAACCCCATCTCAATCCCGTCTCTACTAAAAATACAAAAATTAGCCAGGTGTGGTGGCGGGCACCTATAATCCCAGCTGCTTGGGAAACTCAGGCAGGAGACTCTTTTGAACATGGAAGGCAGAGGTTGCAGTGTGCCAAGATCACGCCACTGCACTCCAGCCTCGGCAACAAAGTGAGACTCCGTCTCAAAAAAAGAAAAAAGAATGCCTGGTTTCCAGGGTTCCTTATAATGAGTAAAAATCATCACTTCCTGGCAAGCCCAGAAACCTTAAAACTGTAAGTAAAAGCTAAAGCCTGTCTTGGTTTGGCTTACCAGCATAAAGAGGTATTGAAGTACGAGATTCCTATGTGATCAATGTACAGAGGAAAACTTATGCTTCTGAAGAAAAGCTGTAACACACCTGCTTTTAGATTGTAGCTCTGTGCGTTATTTTCAAGTTCTTGTTTTCTACCTATAGACTAGATCCTGAATTCTTCTAGATTCTTCCAATCCAACTTTCTTCCATGGAGAAAAATGAGAACTGCTCTGTTCCTGAAGCCCTATAAGCTGAAGCTAGATAAATGCTAAGAAACAAGTCTCATGCTTGATGTCCGAGCCCAACAGAAAGTTCACCAGACTGCCCAATGCCACGACTAGAGACATTCAAACTGCAAAGCAGGATGAGAATTTCACATTTTCACTCTGTAGACAGCTTCTCCCAAGTCATGGGAATAAGACTCCATATCATAATGGAACTCTTACCTGTCCTAGGGCCTACAGTTTTTACTTGGCTTCCTATTTTATTTATTCAATTAATTGCCTTTAATCCTGGATTCATTATTTATTCAATTAATTGCCTTTAATCCTAGACATTGCATAATCCTATTATGCAAACTAGGATTGTCATGTTATTACTAATTTTACTTTTTATTTTCCTTTTTTAAACTTTGTATCTGTTACTTGCTGAATTTTTTCAGAAGTACAACTTCTAACAGAATAATGCTAGCCCAGCACTTTGAGATGATAGCAAAAGACCACAGCACAGACAAAATTGAACTTAATCATTTACTCCAGGTAGACTTAGCCTGAAAGCCACTCTCTTCAAACCTCCTTTGTTACTCAAATGTGGCTAAAAGGATTTTGACACTGACTCCTAGACATCAATCACTCCTTCAAACATGTGACCAGACCAGAAACCTGGGACAGGCCCATCCAAGTACTGAGGGACATCAGAACCTACCACAGCATGGTCCATCAGTGAGGCTTCCAGAGAAAGACCTTGACCAAAGGGAGAAAATACGATGAAAGTCGTCAGAATCAAAATGGAGTCCCTTGTGTTAAAAAACAAACAAACAAACGAAACTCTGACGTATAAAGCCAGGGAGGGCTGAGAAGCGTTCTCATGCATAAACACCTACTAGCAAAAACTATCACAAAAGACTATAAAAAACACAGCCTCGCACAAAGGCCATCGCAACCTTACATAAAAAATACTTCTGCGAGGACATCAGCCCAGCAACTGCCTGTGCGCCTCATACTGGCATCACCCTTGTTATTGATCCTTGTAGCCAAAGATTATCTCAAAACGATCATGTAATCGTCCTCATTTTTCCTTTAAAAACCTTTGTCGTCTTTTACTTCCCTGAATATGCACATAGTTTATGATGGTACGTGTGCTCCCACTGCAGTGCTTTCGGACCAAGCTCCCTCCACACCTCACTGTTCCCAAATAAATATTTTCTGTTAGAGCCTCTCTCTGTTCATTATTTAGCTTGACAGGTATTTGGTACAGCAGCCAAAACAGGCCAAGACATTGCCTGGAATCTTCCAGCAGTAGACTGGGGGCCTGGATTTGACCCTGGTCAGTTGGACACGGGCTTCTCTCACTCCACCAGATGAGGAACAAATAGTGAGGTGTGGCGGGAGCTTGGTCCCCAAACAGCTACTCCGGCCATTTGCCCTCCCCACCCACGGACCAGAGACAGGACGAGGGTGAGCCCCAGTGTCAGCCATGTGCCCCCAACCCCGGTGCCTCATTTGCTCCTAGGATGCACCCTGTAGGTTATCTTCTTGCAGCTGTCCCGCTCAGTCTCCCCTCAACCCCTGCTCATGCTCTTGGTGAGCTTATCAATATTATGGTTTCCAATAGCATCTGTTCATAGTTTCAACTCATATCTGTCCCTAAGTGTGGACTTTTATTCCATGCGTTGGCACTGGCAGTCAGCTATGTGCCTCCTGCTCAAGGCATCTGAAACTGAAGGTGGGTAGTCGGCTAAGTCAGGCCCCAAAAGTGTCTTCATCCAGATTCCCAGAACTGTGACTCTGAGATCTTACATGGCAAAAGGGACTTTGCAGATGAGATTAAGCCAATGATCTTGAGATGAGGAGAGGGGCCTGGATTACTTGGGTGGCTCCGAATGTGAGCACAGGTGTCACAGGAGGGAGGCAGAGGGAGACG
Source organism: Pan paniscus (assembly GCF_029289425.2). Lineage (NCBI taxonomy): Eukaryota > Metazoa > Chordata > Mammalia > Primates > Hominidae > Pan > Pan paniscus. The sequence continues at coordinate 107,032,747 of NC_073264.2, read as the reverse complement.
TGAGGAGAAAGTGCCATGACTCCGAAGCCAGAGGCTCCTGCTGATCCTCCGGCCCCACCCCCACCCCACAGACCATGTGGTCTTTTTAAAACATGAATCTATCAGGGCAGCCCATTCAAACCCACAGAGAGGTTCCCACTGCACCAAGAACAAAGTCAGAACTCTCAGGCCTGACCCACTGCCCTCGGCCACCCTGGAGCCCCAGTGCCCCCAGACCTGGTCCTGGCCTCAGAGTGTAATAGGCTCGCTCCCACCACCCATCTGCATGGCAGGCGCCTTGCCATCGCCTCCCCTCTGAGAGCACAGACAGCCACAGCTGGCCCCCTGGTGAAAGGATGGATGAACAGTCAGGCCGGGCGAGTGCTCTCAGAGCCTGCTGGCCAACGGAGGCAGCAGCTCAGGCCTCTGCCTGAGCCATGTGCGATCACAGCTGCCGCCCAGCTGTCCCAAGGAGGCAGCTCTTGGCTTTCCCCCTGGGCGTCGAATTTTCAGGGAGCCCCATCCACAGGCCCCTGGGAGGCGGGAAGACATCTCGGGCTCCAAAGCCAGTAACCTGTGATTCCCCTGAGGACGGTGGGAACCTGGTGTGGGGCAGATGATCTGTATTTGAGCTTTGTTTCTCTCTAGCAATCATACCTAGGAAATGCCCTAAAATGCACGATGCAACGTACATTGACGCCAGCAAACTCCCCACCTTGCGCCTGTTTCTAGTGCCGGGGCTGGTCCAGCACAGCCTGTGCACTTGCCCGGATGTCTACAGCCCTGGCCCTCAGCCGCACTGTGTTGTTTTCATGCACCTTCACCCAACAGAATTGCTCCAACAGAGTGATTCAGAGGGCTGCCCTCCAGCACCACTTCCCCTTTCCATGTTACGTAAATGTCCGTTGAGTCCTGACTGACTACAGAAATCTGTCTTCTGGGGGCATGTGATGCCCCAGGTGGCCCAGGGCCCCGCACAGGAATGTGTTTACAGCTTTCCCGGCACTGAAGCCACCGTCGTAACTCAGCCTCGTGACATGGGCCAGGGCCCTCGCCCCCGCACGCTCTGCAGCTCACCCGTGTCGCCACAGCCTGCTGGGCCTGGACGCCACCCTCTGAGGCGGCACTCGGGGCAGAAACATCTGTTTCCAGCTGGTAACAAACAGGACATGTCTGCCTCCCACACCTAAATCAATGCTTGACAAGCCTGGCCTGATCTCGGGGCGCTCACCACCAGCCACCTGCCTGGGCCCAGCCGACCCCCTCTCCCTTGGTATTTTGAGGGAAGGGTCTGAGCCCTTTCTGCCCCCCCTAGACTTGTGGACAGAGGCCCCCAAGACCTGGACAGAAATCAGGCCATAGTCTCCAGCCCCAAAGAGCCATCCAGAGGCCTGCACCTCTCCTCTCCAGCCGAGGCCCTGATGTCTGCGGCTGTGGCCACAGCCGGCTCTATACCTGCCAAGTTTATTCTAGAAAACATTGGTTTGGACAAGACCTCAAAACAGAATTGGGAAAATGAAAGAGAAAAGAGAAAGGATTTCTGCTCTCATTGTAAGGACAAAAAGCAAATTGAAGACCAGCACTGATACAGATCAATAATCAGACCAGAAAAAAATACAGCAAAATATCTCTATTCTCTTAAGGTGAATAAGTGTTTTCTCAGAATGAGGCTAAGGCCAGGAACACTGAAAAGTAACACTGATAAATTTGCCCACAAGGAAAATAATTAAGTGTCTATAAGGACAAAGCCACCATAAACAAAGTAAGCACCCCAGGAAAGAAAGTGACCAAAGTATCTAACATGAAAGAGAGCGTGTATTCGCATGAGCTCCCGAGAGACAGAACCCATAGATGTGGATGTGGATATCAACAGAAATAAGTATCGACATAGACACAGGCTATGGCCACGGGTATGGATAGAGGGAGAGATGCGAGAGAGAGATTTTAAGGAATTGGCTCACACAGTTGTGGAGACGAATGTCCAAAATCTGCAGGGCAAACCAGCAGGCTGGAGACCCAGAGAAGAGCTGAGGCTGCTGCTCCCGTCCAAAGTTCAGCCTGCTGGCAGAATTCTGTCCTCCTTGGGGACTGCCGTCTGTTTTCTCTTAAGGCCTCCAACTGCCTGGATGAGGCCCACCCACATTATGGATGATGATCTGCCTTACCCAAAGTCCACAGGTTGAAATGTTAATAACATCTAAAAATCACCTGCACTATCTAGACTGGTGTTTGGCCAAATATCTGGGTACTATGGCCTGCCCAAGTTAACACCTAAAATTAACTATCAGAGTCCAAGTAAGTGAATGTAAAAAAAAAACAAACAAACAAACAAAAAACATGATGAATGAGACAAACTCGACCTTGAAGAAGTTTTCAGTGGAACGTGGGGAAGAGGAGTTCTCTTTAGCCAGCTGCAGACACAAATAGCCAATAGAACACATGGAGAGTGTTAAAAGTCACAAATCGTCAATGGAAAGCAACTTACAATGTGATGTTCATTGAACACCTACTGTGTGCCAGGCCAAGTGCTAAGGTGGACACATGCAGTGTGTCTGCACTGTGGCACTAAGGTCCTGGTGGGGAATGGATAATACAATTAAAAGAAAATCACAAAGAAACCAGAAGAGGAAAAAAGCAATTAAAAACAAATAAATGCTCCATAAAGGACAACAGCGCCAGCTGAGGGTGTGGCCATCGATGCCAGGCATCCAGAATACGTCCTTGGGGACATGGACCACTGGGAGGTGCATCCCAGGCAGAAGGAGCAGGAGGGGAAGGGTCCGGGCCAGAAACATGCTTGCCAAGTTCCAGAGCGGTGGGAAGGCCAGTGGGCTTGGGAAGGAGTGGGCTGGAAGGACAGGCCAGAGGCCAGACTGCACGGGGCCAGACCGGCCCTGATTCCAGCCTTGGACTTCACTCTGTGGTGATAGGAGACCCTCAGAGGGACTTGGGGAGGGGTTGTGTGTTTTCCTGGGAGCCACAGAAAAGTGAGTGACACTGGGCTGAGGAAGGAAGTCACAGGACCCACCAGTGTCTGCGCAGGAGTCCCAGTGGAAGAGCAGAAAAAATCCAGAAGAAGATACAAAAGTATTCAAAAGTAATACAAAATAGCGAAAATCCAAAATATTCAATAATTTAAATGGTATTACTTAAAACAGTATTATAAATAATAAAAATATATTATTAAAAATAATAGATTACTGGCTTTAATACCAATGTACAGAAATCCGTTTTATTTCTATAGACCAGCAACAAACGGAAAATGTGATTCTTATAAAGATGCCAGATGTCTGCTTCTATTAAGGGCATACGGGGAACTCGGACCAGTTAGCAAATCTGAAAGAAGTATTTTAAAAATCTGTTTGAAGGTAATGGAGAGATATCAGAGTGGTGAATAATAGCCACCAAAGTAGCTGCCATTTGCAGCCACTTCCCCCTGAGCCCCTCCCCAAAAGCATTTGCTGATTCTGGGATAGTCAGTGAGAAGCTGAGCAGAAATCCTGACAATCTTAGAGCTAGGGAGAAAAACTCAGAGGCCAGGACTCACCAGGAGAAAGGCGCTTGGGAAGTACATGCACTTTGGATTAGAAACCCATGGACTTTCCTTATAGGAGCAAAGGTGAAGGAAATCATCCCTCACAGGAACTGCAACCAGATGCACTTTATTCAGGTCCTTAGAAAAGCTCAACCTCTACCACTGGGTTAAGTTGATCTCAGATTTTGAATTCCACCAGGAACCAGCCAGAAGCATATGAAAACCGTCTCTGGAAAATTATAACGTCATTTTAGGTTCAGTTGCTCAACACAATACTTCTGAATACAGTATCCAGCACACAATCACAAAGAACCACACATACAAGGAGACGAAGAAACATGAGTAAGAACAGCAAAAACGGAAGATCAACAGGGACCCCAGACCTCAGCTATGGGAATTAGCATATGAAGACTTTCTTAATATTTTTTATTTCAATAGCTTTTGGGATACAAGTAGTTTTTGGTTACATGGATGAATTCTATAGTGGTTAATTCTGAGATTTTAGGGCACCCATCATCCAAGTAGTGTACACTGTACCCAATACGTAGTTTTTTATCCCTCACCTCCCCCACCCACTTGTAATCCCAGTGCTTTGGGAGGCCAGGAGGTTTGGGACCAGCCTGGGCAACATGGCAAGACCCTATCTCTACAAAAAATGTTTAATAATTACCTGGGCATAGTGGTACTTGTCTGTAGCCCCCACTATCTGAGAGGTTAGGTGGGATAATCACTTGAGCCAGAAGTTTGGGGCTACAGGGAGCTGTGATTGAATCACTGCACTCCAGCTTGGGTGACAGAGTGAGGCCCCATCTCTGAAAAAAAATAAAAATAAGTAAAATTTTAAAACTAATAAAATAAGAGTGCTACTAGGTTTGAAGAGTTTAAACACAATCTGAAAATTTCATCATAAATTGAAAACTATAAAACACACATAGCAGATCTTTTTTATTCAGAATTTTAGAACAGAAGTATACAATGAAGAGCTCAAATGATGGGTTTAAGAGCAGACAACACAGCTGAAGAAAGAATTAGTGAATCAGAAGTTAGATCAGAAGAAAATATCTAGAATGAAGGATAGACAAAAACACAGCATGGAACTGGAGGGTTAAAAGAAGAGAGTATCCACCGATAAGGTCTAACATATAGGTAGTTAGAGTCCCAGAAGGAGAAGTGAGAAGGAAGAGAAGAAACATTTTTAAAGAGGCAATTGCAGAAATCTTCCCAAACTTAAGGAAATATCCTACCCCATCATTCATATGGAATAAAATACGTAGAAAATCTCATCTAGGCCAGGCGTGGTGGCTCATGCCTGCAATCTCAGCAACTTTGGGAGGCTGAGGCAGGCAGATCACTTGAGGCCAGGAGCTTCAGACCAACTGGCCAACATGGTGAAACCCTGTCTCTAGTGAAAATACAAAAATTAGCCAGGTGTGGTAGTACTCATCTGTAATTCCAGCTGCTTGGGAAGCTGAGGCAGGAGAATCTCTTGAACCCGGGAGGTGGAGGTTGCAGTGAGCCAAGATCGCACCACTGCACTCCAGCCTGGGTGACAGAGCAAGACTCTGAAGAAAATAAAATAAAATAAAACCACATCTATCCATAACATTATAAAACTCCTGAAGACTAAAAAAAAAAAGAGGCTATCTTAAAAGTAGCCAAGGTCGGGGAAGCTCACACTACCTTTAAAGGAGGACCAGTGAGGCTGGCAGCTAATGTCGTAACAGAAACAAGAACAGAATGAGATGCTGTCTTTACAGTGCTAAAAGAAATACCTGCTAAGCCAGGGAAACTATCTTTGGAAAATAAAGATGACTTTTCTTTTTCTCTTCTTTTCAATTTTCATTCCCTAGGGCTATCCTAACAAGGACCGTAAAGAACAGAAGTGTATTCTTGCACAGCTCTGGAAGCTGGAAGTCTAAACTCAAGGTGTCAGAAGGGCTGGGCTCTCTCTAAAGCCTCTAGGGTAGGATGCTTCTTGCCCCTTCTAGCTTCTTTTTTTTTTTTTATTTCTAAAACAACTTTATTGCTAAGAACCATGATTATTACTTAAAATAGATTTTTCAGTTACTGATATAAAATATGTTCCTTTTGAGAACACATGGACACATAGAGGGGAATGACACACACTGGGACCTATTGGAGGGTGGAGGCCGGGAGGAGGGAGAGGGTCGGGAAAAATAACTAAGGGACACTAGGCTTAATACCTGGGTGATGAAATCATCTGTACGACAGATCCCCATGGCACACGTTTACCTGCGTAACAAACCTGCACGTGTACCCCTGAACTCAAAATAAAAGGTTTTTTAAAAAATGTTCTTTGTGCTTCTATAAATGTCTAAATAATCCTATATGCATTTTTCTTATTTGCCTCTTATGCGTAGCTTACAGATTTAAAAGCACAATGTTGCTTGTTTTGTATTCACCTTGGTGGATCTAATAATTTACAAATAGGACATAGGCATGCTGATACAGTCAGCAGTTAATTCCTCCTTCTGACAGTGGGGTCTGGACATACAACCAGCAATGCATGCAGGTGGAGAGACATAGAGGATCTTTTTTTTTTCTTTTTGAGATGGAATTTTGCTCTTGTTGCCTAGGCTGGAGTGCAATGGTTCGATCTCGGTTCACTGCAACCTCCGTCTCCTGGGTTCAAGCGATTCTCCTGCCTCAGCCTCCTGAGTAGCTGGGATTACAGGCATGCACCACCGCGCCCAGCTAATTTTGTATTTTTAGTAGAGATGGGGTTTCACCATGATGGTCAGGCTGGTCTCCAACTCCCAATCTCAGGTGATCCACCCGCCTTGGCCTCCCAAAGTGCTGGGATTACAGGCGTGAGCCACCGCGCCCTGTACAAAATTTTAGGTCATCTGTGATTCACAAACGACCGGCTTCGAGAAGCTCTGGAACGTGCCAAACAAGGCACTGTGGAGTAGTTTGGCTCCATGTGACCTAAGAGAGGGAAATCCGTTGTCTTTGGGAACATTACACAATTCAGGTAAGATACGTGCATATTCTCAAGGGAAATTTAAGGTGCTCATACTCAATAAATAAACACAAGAGCAGCGTTACAGATAATATTCAAAGAGACAGAGGCTTCTTCATACCTGATGTGGTGGAAAGACCACTGGATGACTGGACGCTGAGATACGTGGTTGACAGTCTCATCTCTGAAACACAAGATTTGAGTTTTGAGCTTAGACAAACTTGTTTTTCTCCAGCATCAGTTTTTTCATCAGTAAACAATAATAATAATACTGTGTTTATGCCAACATCATTAGGAAGATCACTTTAAATGGTGTATATAAAAGGCTCCATCAACTTTAAAGCCAGTACCCAATATACACTCATAGATATCAGCGTATTACAGAAAAATAGTATTTATTTTGTGGTCAAGCATATCTGGATTCTAATCCCAATTCTACTAATTGCTCCCTTATCTTTTGTGTCCCGTGATCATCAATGTTTTTATCATTAGAATCTTCATAATATCTAGCTCACCATGTTTTTCTGGAAATTATATGAGATAACATATGCAAAGGACTTAGTGCAGCACCAGCTGTGACTCTTCCAGCTCCTGCGGTTGCTGACTGCCCTGGGCACTCCCGGGCCTGCAGATGCATCGCTCCAGCCTCTGCCTCTGTCTTCATGCAGTGTTCTCCCTGTATCTGTGTCTAAATGTTTCTCTTCTTATAATGGCACTGGCCATAGTGGATCTAGGACCCACTCTACTGTAGAGTGGCCTCATGTTATCGTGATTACATCTGCCAAGTCCCTCTTTCCAAATAAGGCCACATTCTCAAGTTCTTGGTGGACATAAATTTGGGGGTGACTCTATTCAACCCAGTATACTTTCTCTTCCTGAGAAGAGCAGTTTGGACTCAAAGCTGTTCAGTGGGCAGATCAAGGGTGGGGGGTGTCTGCATGGTGGGGGTAGGAGGAGAGATGCAGGGGCCCAGAGTGGGAAGCCAGTGTGGAGTCCAGGCTCAGAGCACCCACAGGAGCAGAGGTGGGCAGCCTGATGTAGAAAGTCAGATCTTAAGTGGGGTGAGAAGGGTTCCAGATGGGGAGGAGTGCACACTAAAATGGAGGGGGAGCCAGAATGGCAGAGGGGAAGGGAGTACTGGCAGAGAGGGCAGGTTGGTCACACAAGGGGATTGGTCAAGTAAGTAAATACACTGAAAAGAATAGAAGAGAAGACAGTTCCAAATACCAAAAGGGAGTGATATGGTTTGGATCTGTGTCCCCACCCAAATCTCATGTCGAATTGGATTTGGATCTGTGTCCCCACCCAAATCTCATGTTGAATTTTAATCCCCGGTGTTGGAGGCGGGGCCTGGTGGGAGGTGGTTGGATCACGGGGGCGGGTTCTCATGAATGGTTTAGCACCATCCCCCTAGTGCTGTTTTCCTTATAGAGTCCTCCCGAGATCTGGCTGTTTAAAAGCACGTGGCACCTCCCTGGTCTCCTTTTCTCCTGCTCCGGGCATGTAAGACATGCCTGCTTCCCTTCACCTTCACCTTCCACCGTGATTTTAAGTTCCTGAGGCCTCCCCAGAAGCCAAGCAGAAGCCACTATGCTTCCTGGACAGCCTGCAGAACCGTGAGTCAATTAAACCTCTTTTCCTTATAAATTACCCAGCCTCAGGTATTTCTTTATAGCGGTTAAAGAACAGACTACAGGGAGAAACTGGAATGAATCCTATGGTACTGGATTGGAATTTGATCCATAAGTTTGAATTCATGGTTTCTAACATAAATAGCCATTATATAGGAGCTGTCCTGATTTGTAGAAAACACACTAAAATATTCATGAAGGAGGAGGTGTCAGGTCAAAAAAATACTCTCTTGAATGATTCAGATAAAAATTGTTTGTACTTTTCTTGCAACTTCCAATTTTTGGCTGAAGCTAAAGAAATATTTTCAGACAAAACAGAATATTTGTTGCCAGAAGACACACACTAAAGGAACTACTTAAAGATAGGTTTAAGAAAGAAGGAAAATGATCCCAGAGGAAGCCTTAGAGATGAAAAAAAGAATTTAAGAGTGTAAAGTACACAGGTGAGTACATTTTAAGAGTTATTAACTAATAACAATGATGATGTGATGGCTAGTGAGGATAGAAAATTAAAACAATTCAGATGCATAGCAATAACATATAAGTAATGAAGGGCTAATAACACTGCATCATCATATCTGAAAAGAAGATCAAAGAATTAGTGACAAATTTCTTGATAAATTTAACTAATAGAAAAAAATGCAACTGTAAGAAAGTCCATCCAGAGGGAAGCAAGGAAAAAGGGATAAAAGAAGACCAACAAGGACAGCATTATCTCACTTATTTGTGGAATCTTAAAAGAGTTGAGCTCATAAAAGTAGAGATTAGAATGGTGGTTACCAGAGGCTAGAGGCAGAGAGGGAGAGAATGGAGCATGGTTGGTCAAAGGGTACAAAGTCTCAGGTAGAGAGGAGGAATAAGTTCTGAGATCTATTGCATGACAGAGTGACTATATTCAATAATAATGTATATTTTGAGATAACTCAGAGAGTAAATTGAAAGGGTCTCTCCACAAAAAAATAAGTAAATGAGGTAACATATATTAACTAGCTTGATTCAATCATTCCACATTGTTTACATGTATCAAAATATTGTGGTGGGGCGCGGTGGCTCATGCCTGTAATCCCAGCACTTTGGGAGGCCAAGGCGGGTGGATAACTTGAGGTCAGGAATTTGAGACCAGCCTGGCCAACATGGTGAAACCTAGTCTCCACTAAAAATACAAAAATCAGCTGGGCGTGGTGGCACATGCCTGTAATCCTAGCTACTTGGGAGGCTGAGGCATGAGAATCACTTGAACCCAGGAGACAGAGGTTGTAGTGAGCTGAGATCATGCCACTGCACTCCAGCTTGGGTGACAGAGCCAGACTCTGTCTCGAAGAAACAAACAAACAAACAAAAAACATTGCATTGAACTCCATAAATGTATCTAATTATGATCTGTCAATTAGAAATTATATTAATTTTAAAACCACATTGCTAGATAGGAGATTTAGGCTCAAATATATCAGTATTTACATTAAATGTAAATGGGCTGGGAGTAATGTCACTGACAATGGCAGCTCCAAAAATGTGTCCCTTCACGAAAGCAACAATTAAGCTGGCAAAAAACTGACAGAATTAATTTTTTCATAACTCTAGAATATAACCAAAAACTTAAAACAAAGGGTGCTTAATGAAGAAAGAAACTGCTAAATTTGGGTAAGAGAGAATTGTGGAATTTTCTTACCTGCCTATAAACCCCTCATTTCCCAGCTCAGAAGTAGCTAGGGCAACAGCAGCCCATCTTCCCAGTGTGGTTTGCTGGTGCCAGAGGGAGTAAAAAAGCCGTTGTCATCAAAGAATTGTGCTTGCGAATCTCAACCTATCTGACAGCTCTCTGAGGGATCAGCTCAGGATCTTGCCTTTGTTTTGCTCACCCTGCCCCTGCCCTTCCTCCCCTGTGTCCTACCCCCAACAAACACACACAGAATTCTCTACAGGATGGAACAGCCTCCTGGGAAGCATACATGGAAAGTATTTAAAGGTATATACTTGTCACAACCATCTAGGTCAACAGATAATAGAAAGGGAAAACAGTAGACAGGCTAAAACGCCTAGGAAGAAAAAGGCTAAGGAAGGAAACGTGGGGAAATGAGAACTTTAAAAAACTCCCACCTATACTAAGGAATTCAAACAGCCACATGTATTACTAGATGTATGCTCAGATAAGACCTGAGAAGACCCTAAGCTTTTACCTCTGGCTGGTCATTAGGCTTCACATGAGCAGGAAGTAAAGGCTAAGGCAGAGTTGTAAATGACCTGGTTAAGTGTTGCAGCAGTGCTCTAACCCAGAGCCAGCCTGCAAAGAACAGGAGGGTCTTCTTCCTCTTTCTTTCTTTCTTTCTTCTTTTGGCTTAAGAAATTTAAGAAAATCTGTGAAAACACTAGCTGACCACTAAACTAACATAACAAAGATTTCAGTGGCCACATATGACAAAAGTCTTCACAAAAGTAGTTTAGACAAGTCACTAAACAACCATAACACAAAACAAGCAGCAACAACAAACCCTAGGGAGAAGAATCTAGTTTCCCATATTATAATATTTATTCAAATTTTCCAGTTTTTAACAAAGAAGTATGAGACATGCAGAAAAACAAGAAATATGACCCTTTCGCAGGAAAAGGTAAATTAACGGAAACGTTCCCTGAGGAAGCCCAGGCTGTGAACTTACTAGACAAAGACCTTAAATCAACTGTCTTAAATATTCTCAAAGAGCTAAAGGAAACCAGGAGAACAATGCCTCAGAACTAGTGATTATCAGTAAAGAGAAAGAAATTATAAAATAGCGCCAAATAGAATTCTTGAAATGCAAAGTACTGTAACTAAAGTGAAAAATTTACTACAGGTTCAAGAGGAAACTTGAGCAGGTAGAAGAATCAGTGAACTTGGAGGTAGTCCAATTAAAATTCTCCCAACTAAAGAGCAGAAAAAAGATAAGGAAAATGAGCTTAATTTGAACAATATGATCAATAAATTTGATCTACTAGGCATACACAGACCTTAGAAAGAGCAGCTACAGAATGCACCTTCATTTTGAGCCGGGTGGAATATTCACATATTATACCATTTATGACCACAAAGGAAGATTTAACACATTTTGAAAGGCTAAAAGTATTTAGTTATGATGTGATCACAGTGCTAAGTCAGAAATAAATAACAAAGAGGTAAGTTAAAATACACATATGCTTGGAAAATAAGATAAAAACTACTAAATATTGTGAATAATGCCGCAATAAACATACGTGTGCATGTGTCTTTATAGCAGCATGATTTATAGTCATTTGGGTATATACCCAGTAATGGGATGGCTGGGTCAAATGGTATTTCTAGTTCTAGATCCCTGAGGAATCGCCACACTGACTTCCACAATGGTTGAACTAGTTTACAGTCCCACCAACAGTGTAAAAGTGTTCCTATTTCTCCACATCCTCTCCAGCACCTGTTGTTTCCTGACTTTTTAATGATTGCCATTCTAACTGGGGTGAGATGATATCTCATAGTGGTTTTGATTTGCATTTCTCTGATGGCCAGTGATGATGAGCATTTTTTCATGTGTTTTTTGGCTGCATAAATGTCTTCTTTTGAGAAGTGCCTGTTCACAATAGCAAAGACTTGGAACCAACCCAAATGTCCAACAATGATAGACTGGATTAAGAAAATGTGGCACATATACACCATGGAATACTATGCAGCCATAAAAAATGATGAGTTCATATCCTTTGTAGGGACATGGATGAAATTGGAAACCATCATTCTCAGTAAACTATCGCAAGAACAAAAAACCAAACACCGCATATTCTCACTCATAGGTGGGAATTGAACAATGAGATCACATGGACACAGGAAGGGGAATATCATACTCTGGGGACTGTGGTGGGGAGGGGGGAGGGGGGAGGGATAGCATTGGGAGATATACCTAATGCTAGATGACGAGTTAGTGGGTGCAGCGCACCAGCATGGCACATGTATACATATGTAACTAACCTGCACAATGTGCACATGTACCCTAAAACTTAAAGTATAATAAAAAATAAAAAAAAAAAAAAAAAAAAAACTACTAAATAACCCTGAAGCTAAAGGAGAAAGCATAATGGAAACATTAAAATTTAAAAAAGTTTAAAATATTTTTAACTGAATAATAAGGGAAATACTACATATCAAAACATGGTGAGATGCAGCCTAAGCAGTGCTTAGAGGAAAACTTACAGCCTTAGAAGCATGTATTATGAAAGATAAAAGCCTGAAAGTTGATGAACTAAAAATTCACCTGAAGAAGTTAAAAAAGAATGTAAAACCAACTGAAAATAGAAGGAAAGAGATCATTAAAATAATATAAGAAAATGACTGAACTGAGGATAATAAAGCAAAGAAATGATCAACCAAGTGAATTAACAAAATTGATAAATCCCTGATAACACTTGTTGGGGAAGAAAAGAGAAAATGCAGATAACTAATGTCAGAAATAAAAAGGGACATCACACACATCCTGCAGATGTTTAAAATGTAAAAAAGAATATTTGGGAAAGCTTTAAGCTACTAAGTGTGAACAATTGGATGAAATCTAACTGGATAAATGTAAGTATTAAAAAAGTTTAATCTACAATTTATAACCTTACCCCAGAGAAAACTGTGAACCAGACATGATTTCATAGGGGATTTCTGATCAATATTTAGGGAAATACCAACACTCTTAGACAAACTCTTCCAGGGATCTGAAGAAGAGTCCATGCCCTGTAAGCCACTGTATGAAGCCAGTGTAATCTGAGTTCCATTGGGACTGCAACCGATAAAGTAATTCATCACAGAAATGACCTCAGGAAACTGGCCTTCAGAACGGGCTTCTGGGAAGTTGTCTCACATATTTGAGGACCACAGGCATAATTCATTGCCCGCAGGAAATGGGGCAGCCATCCATGACACGTAGTGGCACCATGATGTCTCAGACTGTCACTGACAGGAGTGCATCAAAAGTACAAGGAGAGAAAAAGGCATGGGCAGGTCAAGATGCAGTAGCACTTTGTTGTCATGGCAACAAGAGGGCTGCTAAAGATTATGGAGTCACCAACTTTTTCTCATGACCATAGAGAGTGTACACAGGGGAAAAGAAACAGTGAAAGCTATGAACATAGCAAAAAGAACATATACAGAGAGCCATGGACGCTTGAAGGAGTCCCTTACCTCCTGGTCATGGGACAGATAGAGCTGAGACCCAACCAATTCACTGCAGATGAAAGTCTTAGAAATTGTGGGGCTACAACATGCAAAGGTTTGCCATCATCCCACATAACACTAAACAGGAGGCTCTAACTGCAGTCTTGTTGGACATGTATCCAATTTCAGAATAGTGTTCCAAGAATCTGCCTCCTAGGACCACTTTTGTTGGTGTCGGGGATCCCCAGAAGCTGATCTTGAGAGAATATTTTAAGTGGACAGTTTGTTTGAGAGATGATGCCAGGAAACACTGGTGGAAGAGTTGGGGATGAAAGGAAGCCAATAAAAAGCGCACTAATAAGCATGTTACCATGGAAATAACTGTAACTGAAACTCACCAGGGCCCTCAGGAAGCCAGTGTCAAACAAACACCTTCTCAGTACGTCCCCCAACACACCCCAGCAGCAAGGGAGTTTGGGGTATTTATATGCTAACTTATTAGTCATTGGTTGTTGGCAGTTTGTGCAGAGCAAAATCCTGTGCAACTTCAGGCCTGTCGTGCACAGAAACCCTGACTACCAGAGAAACCCCTCAGGCAAGAAGATGCAGATGCTAGCAGTTTGAGGTTACACCAGTATACACTAAAGTGTAAAGGCCCAGGGCACCTGGAGCGCACCAAAAACTACTGCCACAGGTGTACAAATGTTCAAATTAACAAGAAAATGCCATGTCATCCTCCAAAGTCATGGCACCAATTCACATTCCCATCAGCAAATCTGAGACCTTATCCAATACCAACATCCTGACCTGAAACTAGATCATCAATTATTTGCATCTGTGTTTCCTTCTTTTATGTATCCTTTTGTCTCTTGATCAGAGTTAGGCACACTCTTTATTTTGTATGCATCATTCCCTCCCTTTCCATAAAAAAAATTTATCAAATATGGCCGGGCGCAGTGGCTCCCATCTGTAATCCCAGCACGTTGGGAGGCTGAGGCAGGCAGATCACCTGAGGTCAGGACTTCAAGACCAGCCTGGCCAACATGGAGAAACCCCGTCTCTACTAAAAATACAAAAATTAGCTGGGTGTCATGGCACACACCTGTAGTCCCAGCTACTCAGGAGGCTGGTGCAGGACAATCTCTTGAACCTTGGATGTGGAGGTTGCAGTAAGCCAAGATGGCACCACTGCACTCCAGCCAGGATGACAGAGGCAGACTCTGTCTCAAAAAAAAAATTATCAAATATGTATGTATATCTGAACTTGTCTGATTCTGTTTGCCCTTGAGCTATGTAAAATTATATCATACTATATGCAGTTTCTGCATTGGCATTTTTTACCAATTTTTATACATCTTGTTTCCAAGATTCATCTATGTTGTTGTGGGGTGTTGTAATTTATTACTTTTACTGCTGTATAGGTTTCCAGAATTTATTTTCCTTGGATAATTGTTTCAACATTTTTCTATTATTAGCTGCCTTACTATTGCATTCTTGTTCCTGTCTGTTGAGATCCTGTTATAGGCTGAATATGTCCTCACCTCTCCCCAAATTCATATATGGAAGCCCTAATCCTCAATGTGATGGATTTGGAGATGGGGCCTTTGGGAAGTGATTAGTTTTTGATGAAGTCAGGAGGGTGGGCCCCCACGGTGGTGATGGTCATGAGGGTGGTCCTCATAGGAAGAGGAAGAAATGGAAGAGCCTCACTCTCTCTGCCATGTGAATGCACCATGAGAAGGTGGCCATCTTCAAGCCAGGAAGACAGCCCTCATCAGAACCCAGCCACGCTGGCACCCAGATTCTGGACTTCCAACCTCCAGAACAACGAAAACTAAATTTTTGTTGTTTAAGCCATCCAGTCTGTGGTATTTTTGTCAGGACAGCCT
Organism: Pan paniscus; assembly: GCF_029289425.2. NCBI lineage: Eukaryota > Metazoa > Chordata > Mammalia > Primates > Hominidae > Pan > Pan paniscus. Next base: position 107,017,596 of record NC_073264.2, on the reverse strand, counting down.
GCACTAAGATGGATACAAGTGGGAGAGTTTCTCTATGAAATATGCACAGGAGTGGAAGTACTGAGGTATAGAATATTATCCCTATTTAGTTTTCTGGAAAGTGTTTTATCAAGCATGTTACCATGACAATTAACTAGAGTCTAACACCTCTGGGGAATTTTGATTATCGTTGTAGAATATATGCCTTAGAATTATCCCCAGGGACAAGTGACCTCAGGCATTTACACACACAAGCTCCCATCAGCCATGGGCTAAGAGCTGCTCCAATGGGTACTAATTCCTGGCACTTCTGGTCTGTATTCATTTAGGCTCTGGAAGCCACAGGATGCAATCAGACAAAAAGTTTCAGGTGTCGTGGCTGGGCATAGTGGCTTATGCTTGTAATACCAGCACTTTGGGAGGCTGAGGCAGGAGGATCACTTCAGCCCAGGAGTTCAGAACCAGCCTGGGCAATATAGTGAGACCACATTTCTACAAAAAATTTTAAAATTAGCTGAGTGTGGTGATGCATGCCTATAGTCCCTGTTACTCAGTAAGCTGAGGCAGAAGGATCGCCTGAGCCCAGGAAGTTGAGGTTGCAGTGAGCCGTGGCCTCACTACTGTGTGCATTCCAGCCTACGTGACAGAGCAAGACTCCATATATATATATATATATATATATATATATATATATATATAAAGGCTGGGTGCAGTGGCTCATGCCTAATAATCCCAGCACTTTGGGAGGCCAAGGCAGGCAGATCCCCTGAGGTCAGGAGTTCAAGACCAGCCTGGCCAACGTGGTGAAAGCCCACCTCTAATAAAAATACAAAAATTAGCCAGGCATGGTGGCGCATGCCTGTAGTCCCAGCTATTAGGGAGGCTGGGGTAGGGGAACCATTGAACCCAGAAGGCGGAGGTTGCAGTGAGCCAAGATCATGCCACCACACTCCAGCCTGGGCAACAGAGCGAGACTCTGTAAAAAAAAAAAAAAAAGAAAGAAAGAAAGAAAAAGGAACACAGAAGGCACCAACAGCATCCACTACAGTCACCCCTCGCATGTCTAAGGTGCACTTGCACCCCACAGTGATGTCACCACTTCCTATTATTTCCTCTGAAAATGAACCCATTTTGAGATGGGCTTGGGCCAGAATTACCCTTACCCACTGATCCCTGTAAATGCTCACTCTAACAGGTGAGGAGTGAAGAGAATAGGGAGGCTTCTGTGGTATTCTGGTCCCTCAATTCATTATCTGGGTTCATGGAACAACTACAGATTCTGCTGTTGCAACTGATCCCGAGGCCTTCATTGGCCTTTGTCATCTCCCTTTTGGAGATAGGTTTCTAAGGGTTTCCCTTGACTGTGGCAAGAACTTCTGCTGGGCTATGCTCTATGCCTGGTGGGATGACCCAAACCTCTATTTTCTGAAGAATTACAGACCCCAACAAAAATGTCCTTATTCCAGGTCTTGAGGTCCCACTCCTTCATTATTGGGGTGCTTTCCTTAGTGGAAGAGAACTTTGAGCTCCTGGATTCAGCCTTCTTTGTAATCCCACTACTCTTACAATCAGGTTCTGGGCCCAATTTTCAGTAGTTTGTTCTCCAGCTGCAGGAGATGGAGTTTTTTCTAATGCTGTGATGAAGGTTTTCTGAAATTTACACCATTTCCTGAGTTGAAAGGGGTTCAACTGAGCCTGTTGTTATACTTCTTCAGTGATTCAATTTCACTAAACAACAACCAAACTATTCCACCATTCTTATGATCCTGTCTTTCTCAAAGGCCAGAGAAATTACATAAGGAGCACATCCCCCAACACTGTAACACTTTCTATCTATGTCCCATTATCATAATGCCAGGAGAAGTTATTTACAAAGGGTTATTTACAAAAGTGCAAGTGAGATGTAAGAGAACCACTAGGGATAGTGCAGTAAGCCAGGTTAGGTAACAGGAGGGCTGTTGTTGCCCATGAAACCAAATCTCAAGGTGTTTCAGACAAGACACAAACTGTAAAAGACTTATTGGTAAATTTAACTATATAAAAATTAAAAAGTCATGTCCATCAAAAGATAAAGAAAGTGAAAGACAAGTCACAACCCGGGAAAATACATATGCAACACCTAAACTTAACAAAGGAATATTATCAAAAATGTGTAAACTCCTACAAATCAAGAAGAAAAGGATAAATATCCCAATAGAAAATAAAGGCCAACAGCTTAGGCAACATGGCAAAACCCCATCTCTACAAAAAATACAAAAATTAGCTGGGCATGGTGGCACACTCCTATAGTCCTAGCTACTTGGGAGGTTGAGGTGGGCGGATCGCTTGACCCCAGGAGGTCGAGGCTGCAGTCAGCCATGATTGTGCCACTGCACTCCAGCCTGGGTGACAGAGTCAGACCCTGTCTCAATCAACCAACCAATCAATCAAGTAAAATAAAGACCAAAAGATACGAACAGGTATTTCAGAGAATAAAAAAATACATAAGGCCAATAAACAGTTTAGAAGGTGTCAGCTTCACTAGCAATCAGAAAAAAAGTCAAATCAAGAGAAGAATATTCAAGAAATCATTTTAGCAAAATGATGTTGGCAAAAATTAAGAAGTTGAACCATAATCATTAAGACATAGATTCACAGAATCTTTCGTGCATTGCTGGTGGAAAGTCAAATTGGAAAAGTCACTTCGAAAAAGTTTATCATTGTCTTCAAATGTGGCATATTTATGTTCTCTGTCACCAAGCAGTTGCACCCATGGACATGTACTGGAGAGCCTTCCTTGCATGTATATGCCAGATAATCCATACAATCTATCAGGTGCGTCAGGCAGAGCTCTAACATGGGTGCAGGACTACAATGAGTCATATGGGATAAAAGATTTATGTTAGGGATTTGACTTTGCACAACCGTGAGAGACGCTGGGGAACTAAAGATCTGAAAGAGCCCACTGCAGAATCAGAGAAAAGTCATGGGCCAGAGATCATGAAGGAGGCCCCAGTGAGGTCTATGGAAGGTTCTTGCCCCTACATCTGGTGGAGGGAGTAAAAGTGGTGTAGCGCATCAAAGCAAAAAGGCAGAAAAGTTGATGACTAAAAAGCAGGGGAAAGCAAGCACAAACTGGAACCCATAAACAAAACAAACCCTGGAGGAAAGCTTGGAACCTGCATCTCTCATACCTGTGGAAGAAGCTGGTGGCCTTCAGCATGGAGCTGCACATCTGCCTGGCCCAGGACTCAGAAGACCTGAAGGAGATCTGGTGGGAGCTGGAAAAGAAGCTACCTCAACTAACAAGGTGGGTGTGCAGGTCAGCAGCAGCGCAGTAACTTAGCAGCTAGGGCCCTGCACCAACCTTCCAAACATAAGCACTGGTGCTTCATTTCCATCTTCCAAAAACTGTATAATTTTCTCTTATTAGCAACCCCAATCAGGGACCACACAGGGAAAGGAATTCTAAGAAATTAGTTGGAGTTTAGCTAAGGTGACAGACCAAAACCACCACAATCCACTCCTTGTCAACAAAACATGCCTTTTGGGACCAATTATAGTTTCCAAATAAAAAACAATAGCAAAATTGTCTTCCACCTAACATGTTGAAATTACCCCACATATAACTTAAAACATACCAATGCTCCCCTCCGAAAAGAAGAAGACTAAATCCAACATATCACTTTAACTATCTTTAGGTGATGTTCTTTTCTCTTCTTGATGAGTAACACTCAGCCTTGGATATCCTGCAACTTAAATACTGAGATACATAGTAAATCACCACTAGCACATCTTATGTTAAATGGTCAGGGTAATGCGAAGGTGACAAAAATAATTGGTTAATAAACATATGACTTCAAATAAATTAAGGGACCATCCTGGAATTCCAGCTGCTGAACTCTGGATCAATCCAGTCCTCTCTGTGGGGCACTCATGGCTGATGCATGCATGGAATATGACACCAGGACCTTGTACCAGGTGCCTAGGTTACAGAGATGGGTGTAGTCCATTACCTTAAGATACATCATGTCATGGGGTTATCATCCAGAATACTTCCTTCTTTTGAGAAAGGCTCTTGCTCTGTCACCCAGGTTGAGTGCAGTGGTATCAACATGGCTCACTGCAACGTCGACCTCCAAGTACGAACGATCCTCCGACCTCAGCCCCCCAAGTAACTGGGACTACAGGTGCATGCCAACATGCCCAGCTAATTTTTTTCCTTTTTTGTTTTTTTCATTTCTTTGTAGAGACTGGGTTTCGCCATGTTGCCCAGGCTGGTCTCGAACTCCTGGGCTCAAGCAGTCCGCCCATCTTGGCCTCCCAAAGTGCTGGGATTACAGGCGTAAGCAACCCCACCGGACCCAGAATGCTTTCTTAATCTAAAAACTCCCCTAAGTGGCCAGGCGCAGTGGCTCACGCCTGTAATCCCAGCACTTTGGGAGGCTAAGGCGGGTGGATCACGAGGTCAAGAGATGGAGACCATCCTGGCAAACATGGTGAAACCCCGTCTCTACTAAAAATACAAAAATTAGCTGGGCATGGTGGCGCGTGCCTGTATTCCCAGCTACTCAGGAGCCTGAGGCAGGAGAACTGCTTGAACCCAGGAGGCAGAGGTTGCAGTGAGCCGAGATCACACCACTGCACTCCAGCCTGGGAAACAGAGCGAGACTCCGTCTCAAAACAAAAACAAAAACCAAACTCCCCTAAGTAGGGCTATTTTCCTGTCCCTGATGCCACCTTGACAACATAAGTCAACCACTGTTCCACATTTGTCTTTTAGGAATGCCCCAGGACTGTCGGCTGCTGTCCATGGTGCTGCCTTGGTCAGACACGTGGTGTCCAAGCTGCTGTCCATGGTTCTGCTTTCATTTTTCTGTGTAGCATAATGATTTTTTGTTTATTTCTTTGTTTAATTAATTGATTTTCTCTTTTTAGAACAGCGCTAGGTTTGCAGACAAATTGAACAAAAAGTCCATAGACTTTTTACATACCCAGCGCCTCTCTCTACATACACAGTGTCACCTATTGTCATTGTGCATCTGTATGGCACATTTGTTACAAATGATGAGTCGGTATTGATACATTATCATTAACTGAAATCCGTAGTTTACCTTAGGGTTCACTACTTGTGTTGTATAGTTCATGAGTTTTGACAAATGCGCAATGTCACCTATCCACCATGGCAGTGTTATGCAGAATAGTATCCCCCATATTTCACTATTCATTCCTCACCCTTCACCCCAAACCCTGGCAACTGCTGACCTTTCTACTCTCTCTGCAGTTTTGCCTTTCCAAATATATAGTTTGGAAATGTACATTATTTAGCCTTCTCCAACTGGCTGCTTTCACTTAGCAATATGTATTTAAGATTCCTCCATGCGTTCTGTGGTTTAATAGTTTTTTGTTTTTGTTTTTTGTTTTTGATAGGGTCTTCCTCTGTCACCCAGGCTGGAGTGCAGTGGTGCAATCATATCTCACTATAGCTTCAGCCTCCCAGGCTCAAGTGATCCTCTTGCCTTAGCCTCCAACACAGCTGGGATTACAGGCACCACCATCATGCCCATGTTTTAATTTTTCATGGAGATGGTATCTGGCTATATTTCCCAGGCTGATCTAGAACTCTTGGGCTCAAGTGATCCTCCTGTCTCAACCTCCCAAAGTGCTGGGATCACAGGTGTGAGCCACCATGCCTGCCCTTGATAGCTCACTTTTTATTGCTGAATAATATTCCACTGTCCGGATGTACCACGGTTAACTGATCCATTCACCTGTGAATGGTATCTTAGTTACTTCCAAGTTTGGCAATTGCAAGCAAAGCTGCTATAAAAGCTCACGTGCAGATTTTTGTGTGGACGTAAGTTTTCAACTCATTTGAATAAATACCTAGGAGTGTGATTGTATGGTAAGATAAGATTTAGCTTTTAAAAACTGTCAAACTGTCTTCCAAAGTGGCTGCACCGTTTGTATTCCCACCAGCAATGAAAGAGAGTTCTTTATGCCCCACATCCTCCACAGCATTTGGCGTTGAGAGCTTTTTGTTTCATTTGTTTTCTTTGGGATTTTCTCCATTCTAGTAACTGGTTGTGGTCGCTCATTTTTGTTTTCATTTGCCATCCCAATGGCACACCACGTGGAGCATATTTTCATGTGCTTATTTGCCATCTGCAAGCCCTCTTTGGTGAGGTGTCTGTTCAGATCTTTTGCCCATGTTTTAATTGGGTTGCTTGTTTTCTTATTGTTTAAATTTAATAATGGTTCTTTAAGTGTTTTAGATACAAGTCTTTTATCAGATATATATTTTCTCCTCCCAGTCTGTGGCCTGCCTTTTTCATTCTCTTGACAATGTCTTTCACATGTAGACATTTTTTTCATTTTAATAAAGCTCAGTTAACTGATTTTTCTTTTTATACAAATTGTGATTTTTGTGTTATATCTAAAAACTCATTGCCAAGCCCAAGATCATCTGGATTTTCTCCTGTTATCTTCTAAAAGTTTCATAGTTTTAGACTTTACATTTGAGCCTATGATCCACTTTGAGTTGATTTTTGTGAAAAGCATAAGGCCTGTGTCTAGATTCTTTTTTTTTTTTTTTTTTTTTTTTTTTTTTGCTTTGGTGCCATGTAGTGAAAAGATGACGCTTTCTCCATTGAACTGCCTTTGCTCCTTTGTTGAAGATCAGTTGACTATGTTTATGGGCGTCTATTTTCAGACAATTTTGTTCTATGGATTTATTTGTCTATCCTTTCACCAATTCCACACTCCTGATTATTGTGGCTTCACAGTAAGTCTTGCATAAAAGTTGGGAAGAGTCAGTCCTCTAACTTTGTTCTTCTTCAATATTGTGTTGTCTCTTCTGAGTACTTTCCCTTTCCATATAAACTGTAGAATCAGTTTGCCAACATCCACAAAATAATGTGGTGGAAATTTGATTAGGATTGTGTTAAATCTATATATAAAGTTGGGAAGAACTGACATCTTAAGAATATTGTTTTTCTTTTCATGAACATGGAATATCTCTTGACTGATTTAGATCTTCTTTCATTTCTTTTATCACAGTTTTATAGTTTTCCTAGTATATATCTTGTATATGTTTTATTAGATTTATACCCAAGTATTTCAGTTTCTGGTGCTAATTTAAATGGTATTCGGTTTTCCACTTTAAATCCCAATTGTTCATTGCTGGTATATAGGGAAAAAATGGCTTTTGCCCATTAAACTTAACATCCTTCAAATTTGCTTTTAGGCCATTCTTGCATTGCTATAAAGAAATACTTGAGGTTGGGTAATTTATTTTTTAAAAAAAAAAGAGGTTTCATTGGCTCACGGTTCTACAGGCTGTACAGAAAGCATGGCAGCCTCTGCTTCTGGGGAGGCCTCAGGAAGCTTCCAATCATGGCAAACAGCAAAGGGAGAGAAGCCATATCACATGGCCGAAGCAGAAGCAAGAAAGAGACTCTGTGGAGGGGGAGGTGCCACACACTTCTAACGACTAGATCTCGTCTGAACTCTGAGCGAGAGCTCACTCATCACCAAAGGGCTGGCACAAACCATTCATGAGGATCTGCCCCCATGATTTAAACACCTCCCAGCAGGCCCCACCTCCAGCATTGGGGATTACATTTCAACATGAGATTTGGGTAGGAACAAATACCCAAACTATATCATTGCTATAATCACTAATTAGTTCCAGGAGGTTTTTTTGTCAATTATTTGGGATTTTCTGCACAGATATCATGTCATCTGATGACAAACGCAGCTTCATTTCTTCTCCTCCAATCTGTATATCTTATACTTGCTTTTCATGTTTTAACGCATTAGCTAGGACTTCCAGCATGGTGTTAATTGGGACTGGTAAGGGGACCTACTCACCTGTTGCTTCTCACCGTGAAGTACAATGTTAGCAGTAGGTTTTTCGTAGATGTCCTTTATAAATTTGAGGGTATTCCCCTTTATTCAAAGTTTGCTGAGAGTTTTTATGATAAATTGAGTTGTATTTTGTCAAACACTTTTTTGTTATCTATTGATATGACCACATGAGTTTTCTTAATCTTTTGAAGAGATGGATTATATTAATTGACTTTTAAGTGGAAAGTTTATATTAATTGATTTTGAATGTCCAATCAGCCTTGTTTCTATTACTGAGAGTTCTCCAAATTAACAGAACCAATAGAATAGGGGGTGTGTGTGTGTGTGTGTGTGTGTGTGTGTGTGTGTGTGTGTGTGTGTTAGAGAGAGAGAGAGAGAGAGAGGGAGAATTTTAAGGAATTGGCTCACGTGGGTGTGGAGGCCTGCAAGTCCAAAATCAAATCTGTAGTGTGGAACCTGACCTAGGGAAGAGATGATGTTCCAGCTTGAGTCCAAAGATAATCTGGAGGCAAAATTCCATCTTCCTCAGGGGACCTCAATCTGTCTTTTTTTATAGTCTTCAACTGATTGGATGAGGCCCACCCACATTTTGGAGGATGATCTGCTTTACTTAAAGTCTAACAACTTAAATGTTAATCCTGTCTAAAAAAAATACCTTCACAACATCCAGACTGATGTTTGACCAAATATTGGGTTCCAAGACCTAGCCAAGTTGACAAGTAAAATCAGCCATCACATTTGCATACCTGGGATAAATCTCAATGGGTATATTATTGTTTATACATGGTTGGATTTCATTTGCTAGTATTTCATTAACATTAGATTTTACACTGTCGATATTGAAGGTAAGCAATCTTTGAAAAAGACTACTAGAACTCACCCATACCTCTTTTTCTCCTTCCTTTGGCTCCTGCTAGACTGTGTTTCCCAGTGCCATCACATGTGGATGGAGACCTGTTACCAGTTCTGTTCAATGAGTAATGTGAATAAGTCAGACAGTACTTTGAAGAGTTGTGATGCTGTAACAAAAAATAATATTATGTGGCTCATGCCTGTAATCCCAGCACTTCGGGAAGCTGAGGAAAGAGGATGATTTGAACTGAGTAATTCAAGATCAGCCTGGGCAACATAGCAAAACTCCATCTCTAGAAAAAAAATTAAAAATTAGCCAAGCATGGAGGCACATGCCTGTAGTCCCAGCCACCGGGGAGGCTGAGGTGGAAGGATCACCTGAGCCTGCAGAAGCAGAGGCTGCAGTGAGCTGAGATCATACCACTGCACCCCAGCTTAGGTGACAAAGTGAGACTCTATCTCAAAAAAATAAAATAAAAAACTTGCCTTAGAATATGAGAAGCAGTTAGCAAGGAACCTGATGTCAGGCTGGAGGACTGCAGATCCTTGTCATGCCTTAATAAATCAGTTGTTAACATTTGGAAGGCAGAGTCCCTGCCTATTCAGCCTGCAGCTCTAGGGTAAGAGATTGCAAAATCAAGTATTAAGAGTTTGTTGGCTACTATTAGCTCCCTTCATTAATTAACTAGAGAAAAGAGGTTAGGTCAGAGAATTGGTGGCTTTGCAAGCAAAAATTTTAAAAGAATAGAGAAAATCCAAAACTTACAAGGAGGGAGTGGAAAAGCTGACTTATTCTAGAACCCAAACAAGACGGGACACCAAGAAAGGTTTTAGATGACGAGGATGGCCAAGGTGTGATTTGCAGTGTGGCCTTCCCATCCATGGCCTCTTTCATAGATAATCTAATTTTTAATTTATTATTTTTGTGGATACATAATAATTATATATTAATGTATTTATGGGGTACACATGATATTTTGATACATGCCTGGAATGTGTAATGATCAAATCGGGGTAGTTAAAATATCTATCACCTCAAAATTTATCATTTCTTTGTGTTGGAAACGTTTCAAATCTTCTCTTCTAGCTATTTTGAAATATACAATAAATTATTGTTAACTATAGTCACCACACTGTGCTATTAAACACTAGAACTTATTCCTTCTAACCAACTGTTTTTTGGGTGTTTTTTTGTTTTTTTTTTTTTTGAGACGGAGTCTTGCTCTATCATCCAGGCTGAAATGCAATGGTGCAATCTCGACTCACTGCAGCCTCTGTCTCCCGGGTTCAAGCGATTCTCCTGCCTCAGCCTCCCAAGTAGGTGGGATTACAGGCACATGCCACTATGCCCTGCTATTTTTTGTACTTTTACTAGAAACAGGGTTTCATCATGTTGTCCAGATTGGTCTCGAACTCCTGACCTCAGGTGATCCACCCACTTCAGCCTCAAAGTGCTGGGATTACAGGCATGAGCCACAACACCCAACCTACCCAATTGTATTTTTGTATCCATTATACCAACCTCTCTTATCTCCTCCCCACAGCAATGATCCTTCCCAGCCTCTGGTAACCACCATTCTCCTCTCTACCTCTATGAGATCCACATTTTTAGCTCCCACATATGAAAGAGGACACATGATATTTGACTTTCTGTGCCTGGCTTATTTCTCTTTAACATAATGACCTTCCTTTCCATCCATGTTGCTGGAAATGATAGGATTTCATTCTTTTTTATGGCTGAATAGTATTCCATTATGTATATATACCACATTTTCTTTATCCATTTATCCATTGATGGACACTTAGGTTGATACCCTATCTTAGCTATTGTGAACAGTGCTGCAATAAATATGGGAGTGTAGATATATCTCCAAAATATTGATTTCCTTTCTTTTGGATATATATGCATCAGTGAAATTGCTGAATTATATGGTAGTTCTATTTTTAATTTTTTGAAGAACTTCTACACTGTTTTCAATAATGGCTGTACTAATTTACGTTCCAACTAGCAGTGAATGAGCATTCTCCTTTCTCCACATCCTCACCAGCATCTGTTCCTTTTTGTCTTTGGTAATAACTATTCTGAATGGGGTAAGATAATATCTCATTGTGATTTTGATTTGCAATTCCTAGATCATTAGTAATGTTGAGCATTTTTTCATGTACATGTTGGTCACACTTGCATGTCTTCTTTTGAGATATGCATATTCATATCTTTTGTCCATTTTAATGGGATTTTTGTTGTTGTTGAGTTCCTTGTATATTCTGAATATTAGTCCCTTGTTGGATGAATTTTATCCCATCAAAAAGTTGACTCTTCACTCTGTTGACTGTTTTCTTGCTGTGCAGAAGCTTTTTAGTTTAATATAGTCCCATTTGTCTATTTTTGTTTCTGTTGCCAGTCCTTTTGAGGTGTTAGCCATAAAATATTTGTTTATGACAATGTCCTGTAGTGTTTTCTCTATGTTTTCTTCTAGTAGTTTTATAATTTTTAGTCTTATGTTTAAGTCTTTAATACATTTTAGTTGTTTTTTTAATTCAGTGAGAGATTGGGACCTAGTTTTATTCTTCTGCATATGAATATCCAGTTTTCCTAGCATCATTTATTGAAGAGGCTGTCCTTTCTCAGCACTTCCACTGAAAATCAGTAGGCTATAAATATGTGGTTGTTTTGTTTCTAGGTTCTCAATTCTGTTCCATTGGTCTGTGTCTGTTTTTATACCAATGTCATGCTGTTTTGTTTCCTATATCCTCATGATATATTTTGAAGTCAGGTAGTATGATGCTTCCAGCTTTATTCTTTTTCCTAAGGGTTGCTTTGGCTATTCAAGCTCTTTTTTGGTTTCATAATAATTTTAGGATTGTTTTTCCATTTCTTTGAAAAAATGACATTGATATTTTAATAGGGATTACATTGAATCTGTAGATTGCTTTGGATGGTATGGTCATTTTAACAATATTAATTCTCCCAATTCATGAGCATGGAAAGTCTTTCCATTTGTTTGTGTCCTCTTCAATTTCTTTCATCAGTGCCTCATAGCTTTCCTTGCAGAAGTCTTTCACCTCCTTGGTGAAATTTATTTATATGGATTTTTGTAGCTATTGTACATGGGATTGCCTTCTTGGTTTCTTTTTCAGCTAGTTCATTATCAGGGTATAGAAATACTACGGACTTTCATATATTGATTTGTATCTTGCAACTTTACTAAATTTATTTATCAGATCTAAGAGTTTTTGGTGGAGTCTTTGGGTTTTTTCCTTTCAGCCAGTATATATCTTTTAAGTGGAAAATTCTATCTGTTTACATTCAAGGTTATTATTGATACGTGGGGACTTATTTCTGTCATTTTGTTGGTTGTTTTCTTGTTGTTTTGTCTATCCTGTGTTCCTTTCTTTCTCTCTTATTGTTTATCATTGTGGCTTGGTGGTTCCTGTAGTGGTAACATTTGTGTCTTTTCTCTTCCTCTTTTTTTGTATTTGCCGTGCGGCTGTAAGTTTTATACATTTATGTGTTTTCACGATGGTAGAGATCATCCTTTTGCTTCCAAGTATAGAACTCCCTTAAGCATTTCTTGTAAGGCCAATATAGTGGTGATGAATTTCCCCAGGCTCCAGTGGCTCACATAAGTGCTGGCTGTGGTGGGCAGGATGGGATGATACTTTGCCCCACCCAGTAGCAGTAGCAGTGTGACGGGAGAGCCTGTCCTCAGGGCATGTGAAGTGCACAGTGGCCCTGCTATGGGGTCACTGCCCGTGGCATGTACTTCAGCCCTGGAAGCAGCAGCAGCTTCATCATAGCTTATTTAATTCAGTGGACCAAGAGCATAAACACCTGAGCTTCCTCTTTTTATCTGCTCATTCTGCTTCCCAAGTTCTCAAGGACTTATCTGGACAGTCTTCCCGCACTTGCCAAAAACTCAGTTCATTCTGTTATAAATCTCAGCGCCTCTACCTGCTACAGACACGGAGCTCACCCCGTCAGTGGCACATCTCCTGACCCAGAAGTGTCCCTAGGTGTCTTCGTGGCCTCTGCCATGGGTGCTGGTATGCCATCGTGGGAGGTGGGAGGCAGTGGGAGTCAGGAGGTTGCTCCTCTGGGTGGAGCTGCCTGCCAATCAAGATCCTGACTCTACCTCCACCCCATGTGACCAGGCTGCAGGGGCAGGCCTTAGTGGGCACCGGTGGTGCCCTGGTCACAAGACACCCTGGAGGTGAAGGGGGCCTTCCAATTCTAAAGCTGTAGCTGCAGACTTGGGCAGTGCAAATCCTGTCAGGACCAAACACCAAATTCTATCACCCACTCAAGCTTGAAGTTAAGTGGGAGGGGGAGAGTCCCTGCAGGACCCTTGCTATAGTTGGATGTTTTTCCCCCAAGACTTCATGTTGAAATTCGATCCGCAGTGTTGGAGGTGGGGCCTGGTAGAAGGTGTTTGGATTTTGGGTGCAGATCCCAAAATGCTCTCCTTTGAGGGTGAGTTCTCACTCTTATTCCTGCTAGAGCTGGCTGTTGAAAGGAGCCTGGCATCTCCCCTCTCTCTTGCTTCCTCTCTCCCCATGTGATCTCTGTGCATACCATGGTTCTTGTACAGCCTGCAGAGCCATGAGCCAAATAAACCTCTTTTCTTTATAAATTACCCAGCTTCAGGAATTCCCTTGTAGCAACTTAATGGACAAAGACAACACCTGACAGCCACTCTCCCACATGCCTCCAGCAATGCTCTGTGGGTTTGCACCTCCAACTAAGTTATTTAGGAAGGATTTAATGGAAGGACACCTTGCTGACACAGATCTGGGCTCGGTGCAAGAGCCCCTGGGACACTGAGGACTCCAGAGCTGGCTCCAGCAGAGTGAAGAGTAGCAGAATATGCCACTTTCAAACAAGAATAATTTTGAGCCGAAGACAATTAAAAAGAAGCATACCCAAGAAAAAAATCCCTGCCCACTCCCTTTCTACCAGGAAAAGCAGAGAATTCTTAGTCCTTGGAGACAACTCTAGATGCTTATCAGCCCAGAGAAGGCACTAGAGGAATCTACACAACAAACTAGCGAGCTATCTTCTGTTAGCTTCCCCTATATATTTACTTCTCAGAATTTGCTGCCCTACAGGTTGAAAGCCCCTTTCCTTTGTCTTGCCAATTCTGTAAAAATGATTGCCCATTTGCTAAGATGCTCCTTAAGCTCACGTTCCAACCGCCCCTTTGAATTCCTCATCTCTGACGGCTCCTGCATGGAGGCATAATGCACATGTTAGTAAACTTCTGTTTGTTTTTCTCATGTTAATATCTTGTTAATCTAATTGTTAAGACCCCAGCTAATGAACCTAAGATGGGTAGAAGGGGGAAAAATGTTTCTTCCCCTACAAGAGCAAGCGCCTCCCCCACACACACTGGAGGAGGAGAGAGAGCCGCTCCGAGATCTGCAGGAACAGAGGCTCCTTGGGCTGTCTGTTGAGGAAGGCAATAAGGTCCAGGCAACCCTGCAAGGAGAGAGCCAGGGTCACCACTTAGCATCAGCATCCCCTCCCTCTGATCTCCTGCAGGCAGCCAGCCCACCCAAAGAGCTGACCCATCCAGCACCCAAGGAGTGAGGCAGGCCAGAGTCCACTCCAAGGGCAGAGGCTGTGGGGCAGGTGGGGAGCCAGCCTGGAGGATGTTAGCAGAGCCAGGTGGGTCATGGCACCCACAGCCTGGGGGATCCAGCTTGAGAGAGACCCTGAGGGCCAGGCTTGTCAGAGCTGATAACAGATGAGTTGTGATGACAGGGCTCATTGTCAGACACTGTAGGCTGTCAGGCTGTCAACCTGAGCAGACTACCAAGTCTTCCCATCCACAAGACAGCTCACCCCAGCTATCAGGGGTGGGCACCCAGAGGAGAGGCCATTCTCATCTCCACCTGAACTCTTTTGGTGCTCCCAGAACATTCTGATGCTGAAGAGGAGTGTAGAATCAGATAGCAACTATTCCTCTTGTAGCTTCCATGATGGTTGGATGGTAAAGTACAACTGGCTTTGTTAGTTCATTTTGCATTGCTGTAGAGGAATACCTGAGGCTCAGTAACTTATAAAGAAAAGAGGTTTATTTGGCTCAGGGTTTTGCAGGCCATAAAAGAACCCTGGTGCCAGCATCTGCTTCTGGTGAGGGCATCAAGGAGCTTACAACCACGGCAGAAGTTGAAGGGGGAGAGAGCATGTAACATGGTGAGAGAGAGAGCAAGAGAGGGAAAGAGGAGGTGCCAAGCTCTTTTAAACAACCAGCTCTTGTGTGAACCAGTAGAGCAAAACTCACTCATCACCAAGAGGATGGCAGCAAGCCATTCATGAGGGATCCATGGCATGACCCAAACATTTCCACTAGGCCCCACCTCCAACATTGGGGATCACATTTCAACAGGAGATTTGGAGGGGACAAATATCCAAACCATGTCACTCCACACTGTCCCCCCAAATCTCATGTCCCTCTCACATTGCAAAATATAATCATCCCTTCCCAATAGTGCCCAAAAAATCTCAACTTGTTCTAGCATCTACTCAATAAAAACTCCGAAGTTTCATCTGAGACTCAAGGCATGCCCCTTCCACCTATGAGGCTGTAAGATCCAAAACAAGTTGCTACTTCCAGGGTACAGTGATGGTACAGGCATTGGGTAAACACTTCCCTTCCAAAAGGAATAAATTGGCCAAAAGAAGGAGGGGGAAGAAGCAACAGGCCCCACACAATTCTGAGAGAAAGACATTAAACTTTAAAGCTCCAAAATAATCCTTGACTCCATGTCCTGCATCCAGGGCACACTGGTGTGAGGAGCGGGTTCCCAAGGCCTTGGGCAGGTCTGCCCCCATGGCTTTGCAGAGTGCAGCCCACATGGCTGCTCTCATGGGTTGTAGTTGAGTGCCTGAATCTTTTCCAGGCTCTGGGCGCAAGCTGCTGGTGGCTCTACCATTCTTGGGTATGGAGGGCAGCAGCCCCATTCCCAGAGCTCCATTAGGCAGTACCCCACTGGGGACTCTGTGAAGGGGCTCCAACCCTACATTTTCCCTCCACACTGCCCTACTGGAGGCTCTGTGGGAGAACTCCACCCCTGCAGCAGGTTTCTGTCTGGGCTCCCAGGCTTTCTTTTTTGTCTCTCTTTTTATTTTTATTTCAATAGTTTTAGGTTTTTGGTTACATAGATAAGTTCTTTCATGGTAATTTCTGAGATCTTGGCACACTCGTCACCCAAGCAGTGTACACTGTACCCAATATGTAATCTTTTATCCCTCACCTCTATCCCCTACTTGCCGTCAAGTATCCAAAGTCCATTATATCATTGTTATGCCTTTGCATCCTTATAGTTTAGCTCCCACTTATAAGTGAGAACATATGATGTTTGTTTTTCCATTCCTGAGTTATTTCACTTAGAATAATGGCCTCCAACTCCATCCAGGTTGCTGCAAATGCCACTATTTTATTCCTTTTTATGGCTGAGTAGTATCCCATGGTGTATATATACCACATTTTTTATCCACTCATTGGTCAATGGGCATTTAGGCTGGCTCCATATTTTTGCAATTACAAGGAGTTGCAATTGCACTGCTCTAAATATGTGTGTGCAAGTGTCTTTTTCATATAATGACTTATTTTTTTCTGGATACCAAATAGTGGGACTGCTGGATCAAATGGTGATTCTACTTTTAGTTATTTAAGGAATCTCCATACTGTTTTCCAAAGTGGTTGTACTAGTTTACATTCCCAACCAGGAGTGTAAAAGTGTTCCCTTTTCACCATATCCATGACAACATCTATTAGTTTTTAATTTTTAATTATAGTCATTCTTACAGAAGTGAGGTAGTATCTCATTGCAGTTTTAATTTGCATTTCCCCGAAAATTAGTGATATTGAGCATTTCTTTATATGTTTGTTGGCCATTTGTATATCTTCTTTTGAGAATTGTCTATTCATGTCGTTTGCCCACTTTTTGATGGTATTATTTTTTTATTGATGATTTGTTTGAATTCCTTGTAGATTCTGGATATTAGTCCTTTATCAGATGCATAGTTTGCAAATATTTTCTCTTATTCTGTGGGCTGTCTGTTTACTCTCTGATTATTTCTTTTGCTGTGCAGAAGCTTTTTTGTCTAATTAGGTCACATTTATTTATTTATTTATTTTTGGTTTTGTTGCACTTGCTTTTGGGTTCTTGATCATGAACTCTTTGCCTAAGCCAATGTCTAGAAGAGTTTTACCAATGTTATCTTCTAGAATTTTCATGGTTTCAGGTCTTAGATTTAAGCCTTTCATCCATCTTGAGTTGATTTTTGTATAAAGTGAGAGATGAGGATCCAGCTTCATTCTTCTACATGTGTCTTGCCAATTATCCCAGCACCATTTGTTGAATAGGTCATCTTTTCCCCACTTTACATTTTTGTTTGCTTTGTCAAAGATCAGTTGGATATAAGTATTTGACTTCATTTCTGGATTCTCTGTTCTGTTCCATGGGTCTAATGCCTATTTTTATACAAGTACCATGCTATTTTGGTAACTATAGCCTTGTAGTATAGTATGAATTTGGGTAATGTAAATCCTCCAGATTTGTTCACCTTGCTTAGTCTTGCTTTGGCTATGTGGGGTCTTTTTTGGTTCCAAATGAATTTTAGCATTGTTTTTTATATTTCTGTGAAGAATGATGGTGGCACTTTGATGGGAATTGCATTAAATCTGTAGATTGTTTTTGGCAGTATGGTCATTTTCACAATATTGATTCTACCCATCCAAGAGCATGGGATGTGTCTCCATTTGTTTGTGTCATTGATGATTGCTTTCAGCAGTGTTTTGTAGTTTTTCTTGTACAGATCTTTTACCTCCTTGGTTAGGTATGTTCCTAAGTATTTTATTTTTTGCAGGTGTTGTAAAAGGGATTGAGTTCTTGATTTGTTTCTCAGCTTTGTCATTGTTGGTGTATAGCAGTGCTGCTAATTTATGTACATTGATTTTGTATCCTGAAATTTTACTGAATTAATTTAACAGATCTAGAAGCTTTTTGGATGAGCTTTAGGGTTTTCTAGGTATGTGATCATATCATCAGTGAACAGCAACAGTCTGACTTCCTTTTTACTGATTTGGATGGGCACCCAGACTTTCCTATACATCCTCTGAAATGTAGGTAGGAGCTGCCATGCCTCCTTCACTCTTGTATTCTGCCCACCTGTGGGCTTAGCACCATGTGGAAGCTACCAAGGCTTCCAGCTTGCACCTTCTGGAGTGGCAGCCTGAGCTGCACCTGGGACTCTTTGAGCCTTGGCTGAACCTGGAGCAGCAACATCCCAAGACACCACAGGGAAGCAAGACCCCAGCCCTGGCCCCCATAACCGTTTCATCCTCCTAGGCCTCTGGGCCTGTGATGGGAGAGACTGTCCCAAAGACTTCTGAAATGCCTTTAAGACCTTTTTCTCATTGTCTTTGCTATTAGCATTTAGTTGCCTTTTAGTTATGCTAATCTCTCTAGCAAGTGGTTGCTCCATAAGGCATTTGGGTTCCTTGCCTGAAAAGGCTCTTTTCTTCTCAACCTCATGGCCAGCCTGCAAATTTTCCAAATGTTTATGTTCTGCTTACCTTTTAATTATAAATTCTAACTTTAAGTCATTTTTTTGCTCCATATTTGATTTAGGCCATTCAAAGCAGCCAGGTTACTTCTTGGATGCTCTGCTGCTTTGAAATTTCTTCCACCAGATACCTTAGGTCATCACTGTCAATCTCAGCCTTTCACAAAGCCCTGGAACATGGACACAATACAGCCAAGCTCCTTGCTGGGGGCATAACAAGCATCACCTTTACTCCAGTTCCTAATAAATTCCTCATTTCTACCTGAGACCTCATCGGCCTGGCCTTTACTGTCCATATTTCTATCAGCACTTTGATCACAACTATGTAACCAGTCTCTAAAAAGTTCCAAATTTCCCCTCATCTTCCTGTCTTCTTCCTGGGCCCTCCAAACTCTTCCAACCTCTGCCCATTACCCAGTTCCAAAGCCACTTCCACATTTTCAGGTATCTTTATAGCAACACCGCACTCCTTGCTACCAATTTTCTGTTTTCATCCATTTTGCATTGCTATAAAAGAATACCTGAGGCTGGATAATTTATAAAGAAAAAGAAGTTTATTTGGCTCACTACAAGCTGTACAAGAAGCATAATGCCAGTATCTGCTTCTGGTGAGGCCTCTGGAAGTTTACAATCAAGGCAGAAGGCAAAAAAGGAGCCAGCATAGGCCAGGCATGGTGGCTCATGCCTGTAATCCCAGCACTTTGGGAGGCCAAGGCAGGTGGATCACTTGAGGTCAGGAGTTCGAGACCAGCCTGACCAACATGGTGAAACCCCATCTCTACTAAAAGCACAAAATTATCCAGGTATGGTGGTGCACGCCTGTAGTCCCAGCTACTAGGGAGGCTGAGGCAGGAGAATTGCTTGAACCCAGGAGACAGAGGTTGCAGTGAGTGAGCCGAGATCACACCATTGCACTCCAGCCTGGGCAACAAGAGTGAAACTCCATCTCAAAAAAAAAAAAAAAAAAGGAGCCAGCATGTCACATGGTGAGAATGGTGAGAGGGAGAAAGAGAGATAAGAAGGAAGTGTCAGGTTTTTTTAAACAACCAGCTCTTGTGTGAACTAATAGAGTGAGAAATCACCCATCACCAAGGGGATGGCACCAAACCATTCATGAGAGATCTGGCCCTATGACCCCAATACCTCCCACCAGGCCTCACCTCCAACACTGGGGATCATATTTCAATGTGAAATTTGGAGGGGACAAACATCTAAATCATATCAGGAACTCCATGTTACTGCTAACCCCCAAATCTCTAGGGGTGACATTGAGTGACAAGCATGGTACTGAAAGATACTTGGTCAGGTTCTCCCAGTGAAGCCCAAGCACCCTCAGGGTACAGGGCTGGGAGGCCTAATCACACCAGCTCAGCCCAGGACTTGGCTGAGTCTGCCCTGGCATTAGAAGACAGCAGACCTAGAACTGGGTTGAACAAGATCAGGCCACTTTGTGCATGTTGCCAAGAGAGAAACTGAAGGATCAGAAGTGGGCAGTAAGTTTTCAGTGAACCCAGGGGTCATAAGTAGCAAAAATGTGGAATTCAGTAAGGGGTAGAGGCTGGAAGAGTTTTGAGGTGTGTGTTAGAAAAAGCCTAGGTTTCCTTGAAGACTATGGTAGAAATATGGACATTGAAGGTGATCCTGGTGGGAGCTCAGAAAGAAAGAGGAGAGCTATAGAGAAAACTCCTGTCATCTTGGAGAATACATAAATTGTCACGAACAGAATGTTGCTAGAAATGTGAATGTTAAAGATGCCTCTGCTGAGGCTCCAGACAGAAATGAGGAAGATGTTATTGAAAACGAAGGTGACCCTTGTCATAAAGAGGCAAAGCACTTGGCTGAACTGTGTTCCATTTTGTGGAAAGTAGAAATTATACATGATGAACTTGGATGTTTAGCTGACGAAGTTCCTAAGAAAATTGTTGAAGGCATTCTTGATTTCTCCTTGCTGCTTACAGTAAAATATGAGAAGAGAGAGATCAGCTGAAGAGGGAAGTGCTGAGGTGGCTGGGTCAGCTGACCCAAGGGCCCTTCGAGCTGATTTAGGCTGCTCACCTTGGTCTCAGAATCACCACGGCCATGGCCAGTCAGTCACAGGTGATCCAGCAGCTGCTGCAGGCCGAGAAGCAGGATGCCAAGAAGGTGTCCGGGGCCCACAAGCAAAAGAACCAGAGGCTGAAGCAGCCCAAAGGAGCAGCTTAGGCTGAAATTGAACAGCACTGCCTGCAGAAGGAGAAAGAGTTCAAGGCCAAGGAAGCTGCAGCACTAGGATCTCGCAGACCCAGGATAACCATCCTCCAGACCTACTTCCAGCAGAACAGGGAAGAAGTCTTAGATAACCTTTTGGCCTTTGTCTGCAGCATCCAGCCAGAAATCCCTGAAAACTATCACATAAGTGGATAGGAAAAGAGAGAAGCACCTGTTAAATGGACTGGCACTTTAGATGCCCTCATGGAATAAGAAGCTCTAGTTATATTCTTATAAGAAGACATTAACTTATCTCTGTATATTATAGAGTAGGCCCATTCACTTTTCGGAGAGAAGCAAATCCAGTTTCTTTGTACAGACTTAGAATTTATCTAGGCTGGGCATGGTGGTTCACGCCTGTAATCCCAGCATTTTCGGGGGCCAAGGCAGGCAGATGGCTTGAGCTCAGGAGTTTGAGACCAGCCTGAACAACATAGTGAGACTGTGTCTCTACAAGGAAATATAAAAATTAGCCAGATATGGTGGTACATGCTTATAGTCCTAGCTACTTGGAAGAGTGAGGCAGGAGGATCACTTGGACCCAGAAGGCAGAGGTTATAGTGAGCCAAGATCGTGCCACTGCACTCCAGCCTGGGTGCTAGAGTGAGACCCTGTCTCAAAAAAAAAAACTTAAAGATTTCATCTTTTTACCTCATGTTTCTTAGGAATATAATGGGTAAATATTGTCTATTTTATTATGCCTTTTGGCTCAAGCAATATATATACATATATATATATATATATCACTGTTGATGTTTTCTTTCTTATATCAAGTTTAAAAGAAAAAGCAAAACAATCCTTTGAAGAAAGGAAGGAATTAAATCATTTTTTCCTTAATGCTTTTTTGAAGGTCAGGGGCTTTATCTATGAAAACGTAGTAGTTTCTGTAACCTGTGTGAAGCATCAGCCAGCCTTAAAGTAGTCCATTGCTGCTAATAATTAGAACAGTGAATATTACTAGTATAATTGTTTCAGCTTCTTAATCAAAATAACTAGATGATAGAATTCAAGAACTTGTTACGTGTTATTACTCGGTGTACTAATAATCACTTAAAAGTAAAGCCTATCATGCAAATAAATAAATAAATAAATACATGAGACCAGATAAAATGAAGGAAGAGTGACTTTGAGATCAGAGCCACAGGTGAGGAGGCTGTTGGGGCTGCTGTTGCCACCGTGGGCCCAGAGTGTGGGGCCACCCCAGTGGGCCTGGAAGATGGAGCATTAACCGAGGAGGATGAATCTTGAGCCTTAAATCTAATAAAGGGCCAACTAGAAGCCCCTAGTGCTCATCATCCTCATAAAGGCAGCCAGAAAAGTCAATAGACAACTATATTTTAATGAAAATAACTGAGGGAGAGCACTGAGTGCATCAGAGGAGTAACAGAAACCCTGATAAGCACAGAAATGTGGGCTGGCCACATAGACAACAGAAGGAAACACACGGTCTCCACCACTCCATCCCCCAACCAGGATTATCTGGGAATCGGGAGGAATTTCTGACATGAGGAGGTAAGCAAGAGGATCCCAGTGGCACCCACTAACACCTCGGACACCTGCAGACCTCACCACTGGGGTCTCCTGCAGTTTGCACTGGAGGGAGTTGCCTGGAGGCCACATAGCTGTGCTCCCAAAAAAAGGTGCTGACACTGTACCCCACTCCCACATGGCTAGTGCTTCACCACACTGGAATAGGAACTATGGCTGGAGTGTGTCTTACCCAAGGAGTGAGTAGTCACAGCTCCCCTTCATCCCTGAGGCTAAGCTGCCACCGAACAACCCAGACTAGTGGTCCCACATCCCCAAGTCAAGCTATGGGCATCTATTAAACCCTTCCCCACAGAGCCAAGTGGATCAGCTCCACCCACTCCTCCCCCTGACCCTTTGAGTCCAAGCTAAAGCAGTATCTTGCCTCCTAGCAAAACAGGACTTTGGCCATGCCTTTCTAGTGTCTACGTTGAAGCAGCACCCTGCATTCCAGGAACTAATGCCTTGGCCACCCAGAAGGTCACACACTGCAGTGCTTAGGCTGAAGCAGCAACCTGTATCCTACAGAAATGGTGCCTGGGCCACTCAGAACAATTACACCCTCTGATACATAAATGCAGGCCTTTCCTTACAGCGGAGAAGGCCTGAGCTGAAGCAACACATCACTTTCTAGGGAATCAGTGCCCTGGCTTAAGCTGAGCAGCAGCACATCCCAAGGCTGAGCTGATATAGCACTCTATGCCCCAGAAAAACAGAGCAGTGGCTAAGCTGAGACATCTCAGCCTACAGGCCAAACAACTGTAGTGCCCTGCTTCCCTGGAGCTTGCCTAGGCCCCTAGGGTCTGAGCTGCTGAGGCACCCTCTCCCTGGGAAGTAGAATCAGCACTGTGCTGTTCCCTGCCTGCTCCCCACCAAGGCCCAAATTACAGCTATGCTCTGCCATCTTGGGATACTTGCTAACACTGTACCTGGTCTCACAGAGTCTGGGATCCTGCTGAGCCCTACCATCCTAGGGTCTAGAGTCAATACCACACAGTGCCTCATCCCCTGGGACCAAAGTTTCCATTGTGCCCTATTGGCTCAGCTTCCCAAATTGCAGCCATACCATACTCCCCAGGTCCACACCTCCAGAACACCCCTTCTTCCCCAGAGTTGGACAAATGCTGCACCCCTCAGGAATAGACTCACAGCTACAACCTGGCCCCTTGAGCAAAAACTGTTAAAGGGTGCCTCAGAGTCACAGATCCTAGCACTGTGAGCCACCTAATCCAAACCTGCCACAGAAACTGAACCTACACCCCAAGACCCAGGTGCCACAGTAGATTCTTGAAACCAGGAGACTAGGACTCCAGTTGCACAGCTACTCTAATTTTCTGCACCTGGAATCCAGCACCATTGCAGCTGCACGTTGGCCACATTAGACCTGCTACCAAGAGAGAGCCCCTTGACTAAATCTCCTCATTGTGGGGAAACAAGAAGAGGAGGACTACAAAAGCCCTTGACACTGAGTACATTAACCTGTGCCACCACTACATCCACAAACTTCTACAGCCTAGTCCACTGAGGTGCCCACAGTTATTGCTGAGGTTGAATGCAGTTGAAGAAGACGCATGGAGGCTATGCCACCACACCTATTCAGAAACAGAGTCATCACACTTTCCCAACCAAAACACTAAACCCAACTGCAGGTGAAATTGTTTCTCTAAAAAACCCACTCTTGAAAGTTTGGAAGAGGTGACTATTTCACCAGATGCACAGACATCAATGCAGGAACACAATAAACATGAGAAAGCAAGGAAATATGACACCACCAAAGGAACATAACTCTCATTAATAGACCTCAATGGAAAAAGAAATCAATGTATTTCTGGAAAAGGAATTCAAAATAATGATCTTAAGATAACTCAATAAGATACAAGAAAACAGATAAACAATTCAATGAATTCAGGAAAGTAATTTACAGTATGAATGAAAATTTCAACAGAGATAGAAATAAAAAAGAAGCAAACTAAAATTCTGCAGGTGAAGAATTCAATGAATAAAATTAAAAAATACAGTAATGAGCTTCAACAGCAGATATGATGAAGCAGAAGAAAGGAAGAGATAGATCCCAATACAATAATAGTTGATAACTTCAACACCACTCTCAGCACTGGACAGATAATCCAGACAGAAAGTCAACAAAGAAGCATTCAATTTAAAAAGCACTTTAGACCAAATGCATCTAACAGATATTTACACAACATTTCATCCAACAGCTGTGAAATACACATTCTTTTCATCAGCACATGGAATATTCTCCAGGATAAACCATACAGTAAGTCACAAAACAAGTCTCAACAAATTTGAAAGAATTAAAATTATATCAAATATCATTTATGACCACAATAAAACTCAAAATCAATAAGAGGAACTTTTAAGACTGTACAAAGACATGGGAAATTAAATAATGTACTCCTGAGTGACCAATAGGAATTAAGAAGGGAATTTTAGAATGTCAACAAAGAAAATGAAAATAGAAATGCAACGTACTAAAATTTATAAGATATAGCAAAAAGCAGCATTAAGATGGAAGTTTATGGCAATAAATACCTACATCAAAAAAGCAGAGAGATTTCAAATAAATCTCATCCTTGAAAATGCATGTCAAGGAACTAGGAAATCAAGAATAAACCAAACCCAAAATTAGTAGAAAGAAAGAAATAATAAAGATCAGAGCAGAAATAAATGAAATTCAGACTAAAAAAAAAAATCAACAAAACGAAAAATTGAATTTTTCAAAAGATAAAAATGACAAATAATTAGCTAGACTAAAAAAAAAGACCCAAAAGAATGAAATCAGAAATGAAAACAGAAACATTACAACTCATATCACAGAAACACAAAGGATAATTAGAGACCATACACCAACAGATTAGAAAACCTAGCAGAAACAGGTATATTTCTGGACAATACAACCTACCAAGACTGAACCAAGAAGAAATAGAAAGCCTGCACAAACCAGTCATGAGCATTGAGATTGAATCTGTAACAAAAAGTCTCCCATCAAAGGAAAGCCCAAAGAAATTCCTATTGAAATACCAATGACATTCCTATCAAAATGCCAATTCTACAGTAACCCAATGGCTTCACTGGGGAATTCTACCAAACACTAAAAAAACTAATACCTATTCTTCTGAAAATCTTCCAGAAAATTGAAGAGGAGGGAATTCTTCTAAATTCCTTGTATGAGGCCACTATTATGGTAATTATGATTATGATTATGATTATGTGATTATTATTATGATTCCAAAACCAGACAAGGACACAACAAAAAAAGCAAACTATAGGCTAAATACTCTGATGAAGATAATAGATGAAAACCTTCAACCAAATACTAGCAAATTGAATCCAGCAGCATATTAAAAACATTATTTATCATGATCAAGTGAGATTTATCCCAGGAATGCAAGGATGGTTCAACATATGCAAATCACATCAACAGAATGAAGGACAAAAACCGTATTATCATCATAACAGACACAGAAAAAGTATTTGATAAAATCCAACATCCCTTCATAAAAATTCTCAGCAAGTTAGGTATGAAAGGAATATACCTCAACACAATAAGAGCTATATGTGACAAACCCACAGCCAACATCATACTGAACATGCAAGAGTTGAAAGCTTTTCTCTAAAATCTGGAACAAGCCAATGATATCAGGCCAGATGTAGTGGCTCATGCCTCTAATTCTAGCACTTTGGGAGGCCAAGGCAGGAGGATCACTTGAGCCCAACAAAGGAAACAATCAACAGAGTGAAAAGACAATCTACAGAATGTTAGAAAATATTTGCAAACTCTCCATCCAACAAGGGACTAATATTTAGAATACATTGGAAACTCAAACAACTAAACAGAAAAGAAAACAAATTTTTTTATTAAAAATAGGCAAATGAAAAAATATTTAAAAGTTTTTAAAACCAAAAAAGGAACTGAATAGACGTCTCTAAAAGGAAGATATACGAATGGCCAACAGACATATGAGAAAATGCTCAACATTACTAATCATAAGGAAAATGCAAATTGAAACCACAATAAGATATAATCTCACCCCAGTTAAAATGGCTATTATTAAAAAAGGCAAAAAACAATTGCTGTCAAAGATTCAGAGAAAGGGGAGCTTTAATGCATTACTGGTTGAAATCTTGTCTTTGGAATTAGCACAGCCATTGAAAAACAATAAAGAGCTTCCTCAAAAAATGGAAATGAGTACTGCCCCATGATCCCGCCATCCTCTACTGGGTATTTATCCAAAGGAAATCTATGTCAAAGAGACATCTACACTCCATGTTCATTGCAGCACTATTCACAATGCCAGTGTTGGAATCAACCTATGTGTCCATCAACAGATGAATGCATAAAGAAAATGTAGTGTTTATACACAAACACAGAGAGAGAGAGAGAGAGGAATTCTATTCTGCCATAAAAAAGAATGAAATCTTGTCATCTGAGATAACATGGATGAGCTTGGAGGACATGTTAAGTGAAATAAAGCTAGACACAGACAGCCAAATATCACATATTCTCACTCATATATGGAAGCCAAATAAGTTGATCTCATAGAAATAGGGAGTAGAATAGTGGTAACCAGAGGCTGGGAATGGGAGGGGATAGGATAGCTAGAAGTCGATTAATAAATACAAAATTACAGTCAGGTAAGAGGAATAGGCCCCGGTGTTCTCTAACACCATAGGGTGACTATAACTAACAACAATTTATTGTATATTTTCATATGGCTAGAAGAGCAAATTTTGATTCTTCCCAGCACAAAGAAGTGATAAATGTTTGAGGTGATGGATATGCTAATTGTTGCAGGAAGTCAGGGACCCCGAATGGAAGGACCAGCTGGAGCCATGGCAGAGGAACATAAATTGTGAAGATTTCATGGACATTTATCAGTTCCCAAATAATACTTTTATAATTTCTTATGCCTGTCTTTACTTTAATCTCATAATCCTGTTATCTTCATAAGCTGAGGATGTACGTCACCTCAGGACCACTGGGATAATTGTGTTAACTGTACAAATTGATTGTAAAACATATGTGTTTGAACAATATGAAATCAGTGCACCTTGAAAAAGACAGAATAACAGCGATTTTTAGGGAATAAGGGAAGACAACCATAAGGTCTGACTGCCTGAGGGGTTGGGCAAAAAGAGCCATATTTTTCTTCTTGCAGAAAGCCTATAAATGAACGTGCAAGTAGGGAAGATATCGCTAAATTATTTTCCTAGCAAGAAATATTAATATTAATACCCTGGGAAAGGAATGCATCCCTGGGGGAGGTCTATAAACGGCCGCTCTGGGAATGTCTGTCTTATGTGGTTGAGATAAGGACTGAGATAAGGACTGAGATAAGGACTGAGATACGCCCTGGTCTCCTACAGTACCCTCAGCTTATTAGGGGGGTGAAAAACTCCACCCTGGTAAATTTGTGGTCACACTGGTTCTCTGCTCTCAAACTCTGTTTTCTGTTGTTTAAGATGTTTATCAAGACAATATATGCACCGCTGAACATAGACCCTTATCAGTAGTTCTGTTTTTGCCCTTTGCCTTGTGATCTTTGTTGGACCCTTATCAGTGGTTCTGCTTTTGCCCTTTGTCCTGTTCCCTCAGAAGCATGTGATCTTTGTTAGACCCTTATTAGTAGTTCTGCTTTTTGCCTTTGAAGCATGTGATCTTTGTACCCACTCCCTGTGCTTACACCCCCTCCCTTTTTGAAACCCTTAACAAAAAACCTGCTGGTTTGAGGCTCAGGCGGTCATCACAGTCCTACTGATATGTGATGTCACCCCCGGCTGCCCAGCTGTAAAATCCTCTCTTTATACTGTCTCTCTTTATTTCTCAGCTGGCAACACTTATGGAAAACAGAAAGAACCTACGTTGAAATATTGGGGGCAGGTTCCCCCAATACTAATTATCCTGATTTGATCATCACCCATTGTATATATGTATCCAAATATCACAAGGTACCCCAAAATATATACAATTATTATGTGTCAGTTAAAAACAATCATAAAAATTTTTAAACAGCTAAAATAAAAGTATATTGTTTTCTTCAAAAAAAATCTAATGCAGTTTTCCCTACTAGGTTTTGGGCTTGCTTAGGACCCATGGCTCCTCTCTCCCTTCCAATGTATCCCTTTTGGAATAGGAATGTCCATCCTATGACTGCCCCATCATTGTACTTTGGAAGCAGATAACTTCTTGTCAAGTTACAAAGCTCCACAGATGGAGAGGAATTTCACCCCAGAATGAATCACCCTGCATTTCTCCCACACTTGATGCAGGTGATATGTCGCTGAGATTGCGGACTAAGAGTTGGTGCTGGAAGGGGTTAGCCATCGTGAAGATGTTGCTATGGGATGCAGGGATTTTGCCTGTGAGAAGGACATGATTATGGGGGGAGCGGAGGGCAAACTGTCATGGGTTAAAATGTGTCCCCTATAAATTCATGTGTTGAAGTCCTAACCCCCAGGACCACAGAATGTGACCTTGTTTGGAAACAGTCTTTGCAGCTGCAATCAAGTTCAGATGAGGTCACCCTGGAGTAGGGCAAGCCTCTGATCCAATATGACTGCTGTCCTCATGAAAAGGGGGAATCTGGGCACAGACAGCACGTGGGGAGAACGCCCTGTGAAGATGGTGCTGCTTCCACAAGCCAAGAGCAGCAGAGACGGCCGGCAAAGCCCAGCAGCAAGGAGAGAGCCTGGAACAGAGTCTCCATGACACAGAGGAGCCACCCCACCGAGGCCTCCATCCCAGATGCCCGGCCTCCAGAATCAGGACGGAATAAAGGTCTGTTGTTTAAGCCATGCAGTCTGGGGTGCTGTGTTGCCAGGGCCGCACTTAACGGATACGAGTGTTGTCCTGAGCTGCCAGCCCCACAGACTGCACGAGGCCTCCCTGCCCCAGCCAAGTGCAGTCTCCCCAGCCCCCTGGGTGTGCCATGGGCAGTGTGGGGCCCCTCACTCCGTCCTCCCCCAGCCTGGGAGGTTGAGCCCATTATGAGCTCCATGTAACCAAGGTGAAGCCAGAGTGAGAGGCTGGGAGCTGACTGGGAGCCTGCGGCTGGAGGATGGATTTCCCTAGGGACCCACACGTACACCTCCACCTGTCTCCTGGATGTTCTCTCTGAGGGCAGGGCTGGTGCCAGCTCAGGGATCCAGCAGGGTCACAAGGGCAGGCTAGGTCCTTGTGGAGAGCACATTTAGTGGGATGGACATGATTTCCCCTCGCAAGTGTCCATTATTCCTGTTCCTTGCTGGACGCTTCCTCTTCCATTCTGGATACTTCCTGTGCGACACCTCCTCGGGCTTTCAGTCTTCCCAGGCCCTCTGGCCTCATTCCATTCCCTGCTACCTCCCACCTCCACGTACGTCCTTGCCCAGCTCTTCCCTCTATCCAGAGCTTCTTCCTGGCAAGGTCTCTGCTGAGATCAGTCCAGGCTCCCCCAGCACAGGTAGGAGCCTTGCACCTGCCCTTGGCCCTCCCCACCCTGCATGATGCCAGCATCCCCAGGCCCCAGGGAGGCCCCATTTCTCTCTCTGCTGGAAGTCCAGTGGCCCTGGAGTCTCACTGCCGGTGGGGTGTGCCCCTGAACTCTGAGGAAGCTAAGTACACTGCCCTCAGACAGGCTATCACCCCTGCTCAGCCCCAGGGCCCTGCCCCCTACCCCTTCCCCTCACCTGCACCACAGGCTCTGGCCAACTCTGCCCAGGCCCTGAATGGGCCCCTCTGGCTCCCCTCTGCTGCTACACTGCCCTGCACCACCTCCACTCAGCTTCAGTGTGTTCATCCACCTGTCCCATGTCCCCTCGGCCCCCAGGAGCACAGCTGGTGGCCCTGGCTCCTGGCAGCCCATCTTGTTCCTTCTGGAGCACCAGCCTCAGAGGCCTTCCTGTGCAGGGTCCACTCGGCCAGCCCTGGGACCCTCCTTGTCTCAAGCACACACGTTCTCCCTGCAGCCAGACCTGCGCCTGCCTGTGAGCTCAGCCCTGAGCCTTGGAACGCCTTCCATTCTCCATCCCAGCTCGCCCTTGCCAGCTGCTCAGCGGGATGAACTCACACTCCCCTCCCTGCACTGTGAGTGAGAGTCAGCTGGAGAGATGCCCAGGCAAAAGCAGCCACCAGGGCCCAGTGGGGGCCAGAAGCTTCAGATGAGAGGCCCAGGTATTGAGAGGCTGAGACCACAGGCAGAATGGTCATAATCGCTGCCAGTCTCAGTCCAGCCCCAGGGACTCAGAGACAGGGAAAAGAGCAGCACACAAGGTCCGGGCTCCCCACCTTCTCCCGTGAGTATGGGGGAGTATGGGGCAGCCACCATCCCCATCCCCACACACCCATGAGGCAGCCTCAGCTGTGTCTGGACTCCCCCTCGCCCTCTGACACAGAAACCACCAGAAGAAAAGGGAACTTCAGGAAGTAAGCGGTGCCGCCGGTTTCAATCTTGTTCTTAGTCTTTGCAGCGTGGAGTTCACACCCCTGGGGACCTGAGGGCCGAGCTGTGATTTCCTAGGAAGACAAATGGCAGCTGACAGCGGAGGCGGGGCTGCCCACATGTACCGCGCCAGAACAGGAAGGGCTGAGACCCCCACCTCGGTGAGTGGGGTCAGCACAGGGCAAGGGCACAGGCTCGGGAGGAGAAGGACAGAGCCTGAGCGCAGCCGTGGGTGCTCCTGGACCTCAGCTGCTGAACAGGCTGCAAGAGGCTGGGGAGACGCGGGGGCGAGGCCGGCCCCACATGGAGGCCCAAGCGGAGCCAGCACGGGGGAGGTGGGCAGCCTTCAGGCACCGATGCCCACCCAGTGCGAGACAACGGGAACCGTGGGCAGAGGCTTCCAAGCCAACAGGGCAGGATACACCAGAGGCTGACTGAGGCCTCCAGGACGACCGGGCTGGGAGCATGAGGAACATGACGGGATGCGGCAGAGCCAGCCGTGGGGTGATGCCAGGATGGGCACGACCGACCTGAGCTGAGGAGGCAGTAGAGCGAGGGAGCAGGAGAGGCCCCAGGTGAACAGAGGGGCTTGTCCAGGCCAGCAGCATCACCGGAGCCCAGGGCAGGGTCAGCAGTGCTGGCCGTGGGGCCCTCTCTCAGCCAGGACCGACAGCAGGTGAGCCGGGAGCAGAGCAGGGAGGGTGAGTGTGGCAGCAGGACAGGAGGGTGGAAGCCAAGCCCAGAGGCAGAGGCAGGGACAGGGGAGGCACAGGGGCTGGGCTCAGAGCCAGCTGATGGGGCTGGGGCACCTGCTGGCAGGGAGCAGGGCTGTGGTCAGCAGCGGAGAGGAGGGGAGAGCTGTGCTGAGTGCACGGGCGGGAGGAGGGAAGAGTCCAGGGAGGCCCAGAAAGGCCCAGAGCGCAGCAGGCCTGGGGCGAGGGGAGGGGCTGAGGTTCCGTGCGTTCAGGGAACTGACCCAGCAGAGCAGAGGCCACTGAGGAGCTGAGGTTCTGGAGAGGCTTCCAGAGCAGGAGCAGTGCAGGGACGGGAGGATCCGGGAGCTCATCAAGGAGGGGCCCATGGGCAAGGGCAAGGGGCTCTGTTGGGGAGACCTGACTGGACAGTGGGGCTGCTCCACAGCATAGGGAACAAGCCAAGTGCTGCAAAAACAAAAATGAGGCAAGAAAAACAGCCTAAACCTGGACAGAGGGTGCCAGGACAGGCAGGGGGGCAACAGTGGACCGAGTGACGTTGTTGCCCCGGGTTGAGGGAGGGCAGAGTGAGCAGGGGGCAGGCATTGGAGTTCAGGGGACCAGGACCGAGCAGCCACAGGTGCGCAGGGCAGGTGGGAGGCAGAAGGAACAGGGGGCAGCTCCTGGAGCTCAGGGGACCACGGGAGAGCATCTGAAGGTGAACAGGAGCCGGTGGAGGGGCAGGATGAGCAGGGGGAAGACCCTGGAGCTCAGAGGACCAGGGCAGAGCAGCCACAGGTGAGGAGGCAGCCACAGGTGCGCAGGGCAGGTGGGAGGCAGGAGCAGCAGGGGGCAGCCCCTGGAGCTCATAGAGCCAGGGCAGAGCAGTCGCAGGTGAGCAGGGCTCAGTGGAAGATGGGCAAGCAGGGGGCAGCTCCTGGAGCTCAGGGGACCAGGGCAGTGTAGCCACAGGGGAGCAGGGGCTGGTGGGAGGCAGGACAAGCAGGCGGCAGCTCCTGGAGCTCAGGGGACCAGGGCAGTGTAGCTGCAGGTGAGCAGGGGCTGGTGGGAGGCAGGACGAGCAGGGGGCAGCTCCTGGAGCTCAGGGGACCAGGGCAGAGCAGCTGCAGGTAAGCAGGGGCTGGTAGGAGGTAGGATGAGTAGGGGGCAGCTCCTGGAGCTCAGGGGACCAGGGCAGAGCAGCCGCAGGTGAGCAGGGCTCAGTGGAAGATGGGCAAGCAGGGGGAAGCTCCTGGAGCTCAGGGGACCAGGGCAGTGTAGCCGCAGGTGAGCAGGGGCTAGTGGGAGGCAGGATGAGCAGGCGGCAGCTCCTGGAGCTCAGGGGATCAGGGCAGAGCATCAGAAGGTGAGCATGGCTGGTGGGAGGTGGGCGAGCAGGGGGCAGCCCCTGGAACTCAGGGGACCAGGGCAGAGCAGTCGCAGGTGAGCAGGGGTTGGTGGGAGGTAGAATGAGTAGGGGGCAGCTCCTAGAGCTCAGGGAAGAGGGGAGAGCATCAGAAGATGAGCAGGGCCGGTGGGAGGTTGCAGAGCAGGGGCAGCTTCTGCAGCTCTGCCAGCCAGGGCAGAGCAGCTGCAGGTAAGCAGGGCCGGTGGGAAGCAGGGGGAGCAGGTGGGCAGCCCCTGGAGCTCAGAGAGCCGGGGAAGATCATCGGTAGGTGAGCAGGGGCTGGTGAAAAGCAGGAGGAGCAAGGGGCAGCTCCTGGAGCTCAGAGGACCAGGGAAGAGCAGCCACAGGTGAACAGGGGCAGGTGGGCGGCAGAATGAGCAGGGGCAGCTCTTGGAGCTCAGGGGACAAGGGCAGAGCAGCCACAGGCAAACAGGAGCGGGGTGGAGGGACAGGAGGAGCAGGGGGCAGCTCTTGGAGCTCAGGGGACCAGGGCAGAGCCGCCACAGGTGAGCAGGGACAGGTGGGGGGCAGGAGGAGCAGGGGGCAGCTCTTGGAGCTCAGGGGACCAGGGCAGAGCCGCCACAGGTGAGCAGGGGCAGGTGGGGGGGAGGAGGAGCAGGGGGCAGCCCCTGGAGTTCAGGGGACCAGGGAAGAGCAGCCGCAGGTGAGCAGGCGCAGGTGGGGGGCAGGAGGAGCAGGGGGCAGCTCCTGGAGCTCAGGGGACCAGGGCAGAGCAGCCGCAGATGAGCAGGCACAGGAGGGGGACAGGAGGAGCAGGGGGCAGGCACTGGACTCAGGGGACCAGGGCAGAGCAGCCGCAGGTGAGCAGGCGCAGGTGGGGGGCAGGAGGAGCAGGGGGCAGCTCCTGGAGCTCAGAGGACCAGGGCAGAGCAGCCGCAGGTGAGCAGGGGCAGGTGGGGGGCAGGAGGAGCAGGGGGCAGGCACTGGAGCTCAGGGGACCAGGGCAGAGCAGCCGCAGGTGAGCAGGGGCAGGTGGGGGGCAGGAGGAGCAGGGGGCAGCTCCTGGAGCTCAGGGGACCAGGGCACAGCAGCCGCAGGTGAGCAGGGGCAGGTGGGGGGCAGGAGGAGCAGGGGGCAGCTCCTGGAGCTCAGGGGACCAGGGCAGAGCAGCCGCAGGTGAGCAGGGGCAGGTGGGGGGCAGGAGGAGCAGGGGGCAGCTCCTGGAGCTCAGGGGACCAGGGCAGAGCAGCCGCAGGTGAGCAGGGGCAGGTGGGGGGCAGGAGGAGCAGGGGGCAGGCACTGGAGCTCAGGGGACCAGGGCAGAGCAGCCGTACGTGATGAGGGGCAGGTCGGAAGCAGGAGGAGCAGGGGGCAGCTCCTGGAGCTCAGGGGACCAGGGCAGAGCAGTCGCAGGTGAGCAGGGCTGGTGGGGGGCAGGATGAGCAGGGGACAGGCACTAGAGCTCAGGGGACCAGGGCAGAGCAGCCGTACATGATGAGGGGCAGGTCGGAAGCAGGAGGAGCAGGGGGCAGCTCCTGAAGCTCAGGGGACCAGGGCAGAGCCGCCGCAGGTGAGCAGGGCTGGTGGGAGGCAGGATGAGCAGGGGACGGGCACTAGAGCTCAGGGCAAGGCAGCCACAGGTGAGCAGGGATGGTGGGAGGCAGCACTCAGCTCCTAGACTTTGGCAGGAGTTGGGTAGTTGCTGGCAGTAGACAGCTGAGGGCTGGTGAAAGTGCAGTGCAGCCTCCTGGTGCCGGGAAGGGAATGTGAGCCCATCCCACTGAGCAGTTGGCAAGGGCGAGCTGGGATGGAGAAGGGAAGGCGTTCCCGGGCTCAGAGCTGAGCTCACAGGCAGGGGCAGGTCTGGCTGCAGGGGGAACGTGTGCTTGAGACCAGGAGGGTCCCAGGGCTGGCCCTAGGGGACCCTGGGCAGGAAGGCCTCTGAAGCTGGCGCCCCAGAAGGAGCAAGATGGGCTGCCAGGAGCCAGGGCCACCATCACAATGAAGCTGAGTGGAGGAGGTGCAGGGCAGTGTAGCAGCAGAGGGCAGCCAGAGGGGCCCATTCAGGGCCTGGGCAGAGTCAGCCAGAGCCTGTGGTGCAGGTGAGGGGAAGGGGTGGTGAGTGGGGCCCTGGGGCTGAGCAGAGGGGATGGCCTGGCTGAGGGCAGGGCACTTAGCTTCCTCAGAGGTCAGGGGCACACCCCACCTGCAGTGGGACTCCAGGGCCACTGGGCCAGTGGCAGAAAGAAATGGGGCCTCCCTGTGGCCTGGGGGTCCTGGCACCATGCAGGGTGGGGAGAGCCAAGGGCAGGTGCAAGGCTCCTACCTGTGCTGGGGGGCCTGGGCTGAGCCCAGCAGGGACCTTGCCGGGGAAAACTCTGGAGAGAGGGAGGAGGTGGACTGGTGGCTGAGAAGGCCAGGCCAGGGCTGGGAGGGTGAGGGTGTGGTGACTGAGCCTCCAGAGGTAATGCAGGACACTGGGAGGCAGGGGGCATCCAGGCACTCAGGGCCCTGACCTGGGCTGCTGCACACTGGGGCTAAGGGGAAAGGAGGGGAGAGGCTGAGGAGGAGGCTCCAGGAGGCTATTCCAAAGCAGAGGGTTCCGGGGCCCTGGGGCTGAAGGGCGCCGACCCTATGCAGTCTCTGGCCCCTCTGCTGCACAGAAGAAAAGGGCCTTGGAGGGCAGAGGGCAGGCTATGACCAGGGCCCTGGGCAAGTCAGGCCCACTCACTAGGGGAGGGCCTCGCTGGGGCGGCAGGGTCAGGGGCTTCAGGGGACTCAGGGGACCCACGAGAAGCCATCTGAGAACAGTGTCCACTGGTCAAGCCAGGCACCTATAAAAGGCTGGAGTGGGGCCAATGGGCATGAGCTGTCCCTGAGGTGGCACCGATGGCCAGAGCTGAGGCCAAGCTAGAGGCCCTGGACTGTGCTGACTCCCGGCAGGCACAGAGCACTGACCCGGCTGCCGAGCCCCGCCTCCTAGGCTGCAGGGGTGCCTGCGGAAGGGCACCACAGGGCCGCCGGTCCTGCAAGCTTTCTGGGGCAGGCCGGGCCTGACCTTGGCTTTGGGGCAGGGAGGGGGCTAAGGTGAGGCAGGTGGCGCCAGCCAGGTGCACACCCAATGCCCGTGAGCCCAGACACTGGACCCTGCCTGGACCCTCGCAGAAAGACAAGAACCAAGGGGCCTCTGCGCCCTGGGCCCAGCTCTGTCCCACACCGCCGTCACATGGCGCCACCTCTCTTGCAGCTTCCACCAAGGGCCCATCGGTCTTCCCCCTGGCGCCCTGCTCCAGGAGCACCTCTGAGGGCACAGCGGCCCTGGGCTGCCTGGTCAAGGACTACTTCCCCGAACCGGTGACCGTGTCGTGGAACTCAGGCGCCCTGACCAGTGGCGTGCACACCTTCCCGGCTGTCCTACAATCCTCAGGACTCTACTCCCTCAGCAGCGTGGTGGCCGTGCCCTCCAGCAGCTTGGGCACCCAGACCTACACCTGCAACGTGAATCACAAGCCCAGCAACACCAAGGTGGACAAGAGAGTTGGTGAGAGGCCAGCGCAGGGAGGGAGGGTGTCTGCTGGAAGCCAGGCTCAGCCCTCCTGCCTGGACGCATCCCGGCTATGCAGTCCCAGCCCAGGGCAGCAAGGCAGGCCCCGTCTGTCTCCTCACCCGGAGGCCTCTGCCCGCCCCACTCATGCTCAGGGAGAGGGTCTTCTGGCTTTTTCCACCAGGCTCCGGGCAGGCACACGCTGGATGCCCCTACCCCAGGCCCTTCACACACAGGGGCAGGTGCTGCGCTCAGACCTGCCAAGAGCCATATCCAGGAGGACCCTGCCCCTGACCTAAGCCCACCCCAAAGTCCAAACTCTCCACTCCCTCAGCTCAGACACCTTCTCTCCTCCCAGATCCAAGTAACTCCCAATCTTCTCTCTGCAGAGCTCAAAACCCCACTTGGTGACACAACTCACACATGCCCACGGTGCCCAGGTAAGCCAGCCCAGGCCTTGCCCTCCAGCTCAAGGCGGGACAAGAGCCCTAGAGTGGCCTGAGTCCAGGGACAGGCCCCAGCAGGGTGCTGACGCGTCCACCTCCATCCCAGATCCCCGTAACTCCCAATCTTCTCTTTGCAGAGCCCAAATCTTGTGACACACCTCCCCCGTGCCCACGGTGCCCAGGTAAGCCAGCCCAGGCCTCGCCCTCCAGCTCAAGATGGGACAGGTGCCCTAGAGTAGCCTGCATCCAGGGACAGGCCCCAGCTGGGTGCTGACACGTCCACCTCCATTTCTTCCTCAGCACCTGAACTCCTGGGAGGACCGTCAGTCTTCCTCTTCCCCCCAAAACCCAAGGATACCCTCATGATTACCCGGACCCCTGAGGTCACGTGCGTGGTGGTGGACGTGAGCCACGAAGACCCCGAGGTCCAGTTCAAGTGGTACGTGAACGGCACGCAGGTGCACAATGCCAAGACAAAGCCGCGGGTGGAGCAGTACAACAGCACGTTCCGTGTGGTCAGCGTTCTCACCGTCCTGCACCAGGACTGGCTGAACGGCAAGGAGTACAAGTGCAAGGTCTCCAACAAAGCCCTCCCAGCCCCCATCGAGAAAACCATCTCCAAAACCAAAGGTGGGACCCGCGGGGTATGAGGGCCACATGGACAGAGGCCAGCTTGACCCACCCTCTGCCCTGGGAGTGACCGCTGTGCCAACCTCTGTCCCTACAGGGCAGCCCCGAGAGCCACAGGTGTACACCCTGCCCCCATCCCGGGAGGAGATGACCAAGAACCAGGTCAGCCTGACCTGCCTGGTCAAAGGCTTCTACCCCAGCGACATCGCCGTGGAGTGGGAGAGCAGCGGGCAGCCGGAGAACAGCTACAACACCACGACTCCCATGCTGGACTCCGACGACTCCTTCTTCCTCTACAGCAAGCTCACCGTGGACAAGAGCAGGTGGCAGCAGGGGAACATCTTCTCATGCTCCGTGATGCATGAGGCTCTGCACAACCACTACACGCAGAAGAGCCTCTCCCTGTCTCCGGGTAAATGAGTGTGACGGCCGGCAAGGCCCCGCTCCCCAGGCTCTGGGGGTGGCGCGAGGATGCTTGGCACGTACCCCGTCTACATACTTCCCAGGCACCCAGCATGGAAATAAAGCACCCAGCGCTTCCCTGGGCCCCTGTGAGACTGTGATGGTTCTTTCCGTGGGTCAGGCCGAGTCTGAGGCCTGAGTGGCATGAGGGAGGCAGAGTGGGTCCCACTGTCCCCACACTGGCCCAGGCTGTGCAGGTGTGCCTGGGCCGCCTAGGGTGGGGCTCAGCCAGGGGCTGCCCTCGGCAGGGTGGGGGCTTTGCCAGCGTGGCCCTCCCTCCAGCAGCAGCTGCCCTGGGCTGAGCCACGAGAAGCCCTAGGAGCCCCTGGGGACAGACACACAGCCCCTGCCTCTGTAGGAGACTGTCCTGTTCTGTGAGCGCCCTGTCCTCCGACCCCCGTGCCCACTCGGGAGCATGCCTAGTCCATGTGCGTAGGGACAGGCCCTTCCTCACCCATCTACCCCCATGGCACTAACCCCTGGCAGCCCTGCCCAGCCTCGAACCCGCATGGGGACACAACCGACTCCTGGGGACATGCACTCTCGAGCCCTATGGAGGGACTGGTCCAGATGCCCACACACACACTCAGCCCAGACCAGTTAAACAAACCCCGCACTGAGGTTGGCCGGGCACACGGCCACCACACACACACGTGCACGCCTCACACACGGAGCCTCACCCGGGCGACCTGCACAGCACCCAGACCAGAGCAAGGTCCTCCCACACGTGAACACTCCTCGGACACAGGCCCCCAGGAGCCCCACGCAGCACCTCAAGGCCCACGAGCCTCTCGGCAGCTTCTCCACTTGCTGACCAGCTCAGACAAACCCAGCCCTCCTCTCACAAGGTGCCCCTGCAGCTGCCAGACACACACAGGCCCCCACACACAGGGGATCACACGCCACGTCGCGTCCCTGGCTCTGGCCCACTTCCCAATACCGCCCTTCCCTGCAGCTGGGGTCACATGAGGTGTGGGCTTCACCATCCTCCTGCCCTCTGGGCCTCAGGGAGGGACACGGGAGACGGGGAGCGGGTCCTGCTGAGGGCCAGGTCGCTATCTAGGGCTGGGTGTCTGGCTGAGTCCCGGGGCCAAAGCTGGTGCCCAGGGCGGGCAGCTGTGGGGAGCTGACCTCAGGACACTGTTGGGCCATCCCGGCCGGGCCCTACATCCTGGGCCCCACCACAGAGGGAATCACCCCGAGAGGCCCGAGCCCAGCGGGACACAGCACTGACCACCCCCTTCCTGTCCAGAGCTGCAACTGGAGGAGAGCTGTGCGGAGGCGCAGGACGGGGAGCTGGACGGGCTGTGGACGACCATCACCATCTTCATCACACTCTTCCTGCTAAGCGTGTGCTACAGTGCCACCGTCACCTTCTTCAAGGTCGGCCGCACGTTGTCCCCAGCTGTCCTTGACATTGTCCCCCACGCTCTCACAAACTGTGCCTGACACTGTCCCCCATGCTGCACCCACCTTTCCAACAGTGTCCCCCAGGCTGTCTCCACATGTCCTTGACACTGTCCCCCAACTGTCCCTGATGCTGTCCCTCACACTGTCCCCACCTGTCCCTCACACTGTCCCCCACGCTCTCACAAACTGTCCCTGACACTGTCCCCCACACTGTCACAAACTGTCCCTGACACTGTCCCTGGCACCGTCTCTCATGCTGTCCCCACCCGTCTCCGACACTGCACCCCACGCTGTCCCCACCTGTCCTCAACAATGTCCCCCATGCTGTCCCCACCTGTCCCTGATGCTGTCCCCCACACTGTCCCCATATGTCTCCAACACTCTCCCCCACGCTGTCCCCACCTGTCCCTCACACTGTCCCCCACGCCATCCCCATCTGTCCCGACAATGTCCCCAGGGTGTCCCCAGCTGTCCCTGATGCTATCCCCCACACTGTCCCCACCTCTCCCTGATGCTGTCCCCCATGCTGTCCCCACCTGTCCCTGATGCTGTCCACCAAACTGTCCCCACCTGTCCCTGACACTGTCCCCCACACCATCTCCATCTGTCCTGACAATGTCCCCACAGTGTCCCCAGCTGTCTCTGACACTGTCCCCCACACTGTCCCCACCTGTCCCTCACACTGTCCCCACCTCTCCCTAACACTGTCCCCTATGCGATCCCCACCTCCCCCTGACACTGTCCCCCACACTGTCCCCTCCTGTCCCCAACAATTTCCCCCATGCTGTCCCCACCAGTCCCCAACATTCTATGCCATGCTTTTCCCACCTGTCCCCAACACTGTCCCCCATGCTGACCCCTCCTGCCCCCAACAATGTCCCCCATGCTGTTTCCTCCTGTCCCCAACACTGTCCACCACTCTGTCTCCTCCTTTCCCTGGCATTGTCCCCCACTCTGTCCCCACCTGTACCCAACACTATCCTCCACGCTGTCTCCAACTGTCCCTGATGCTGTCCCCCACACTGTCCCCACACCTCCCTGATACTGTCCCCTATGCTGTCCCCACCTGTCCCCAACACTGTCCCCCACACTGTCCCTACCTGCCCCCGACACTTTCTCCCATGCTGTTCCCACGTGTCCCCAACACTGTCCCCCACACAGTCTCCACCTGTTCCTGACACTGTCCCCCATGCTGTCCTCACCCATCTCTGACACTGTACACATACTGTCCCCACCTGTCCCTGATGCTGTCCTCCACGATGTCCCCACCTCTCCCTGACACTGTCACCCATGCTGTCCCCACCTGTCCCTGACACTCTCCTCCATGCTGTTCTCACCTGTCCCCAACACTCTCCCCCACACTGTCTCCACCTGTCCCTGACACTGTCCTCCACGCTGTCCCCACCTGTCCCTGACACTGTCCCCCATGCTGTCCTCACCTCTCCCCAACACTCTCCTCCATGCTGTCCTCACCTGTACCCAACACTCTCCCCCCACACTGTCTCAAACTGTCCCTGACACTGTCTCCCACACTGTCTCCACCTGTCCCTGACACTGTCCCCCATGCTGTCCTCACCTGTCTCTGACACTGTCCCCCGTGCTGTCCCCACCTGACACTATCTTCTGTGCTGTCCACATGCTGTTGCTGCCCTGGCTCTGCTCTCCACGTCCAGGCCTCAGAGCAGGCAGTGGTGAGGCCCTGGCACATGGGTGGCATGAGGGGCGGATGGGCCTCAGGGGCAGGGCTGTGACCTGGGTGGCCTGAGGGGTGAGCAGGCCTCGGGGTCAGGGCTGTGGCCTCGCTCACCCCTGTGCTGTGCCTTGCCTACAGGTGAAGTGGATCTTCTCCTCGGTGGTGGACCTGAAGCAGACCATTATCCCCGACTACAGGAACATGATTGGGCAGGGGGCCTAGGGCCACCCTCTGCGGGGTGTCCAGGGCCGCCCAGACCCCACAAACGAGCCGTGGGCCATGCTCAGCCACCACTCAGTCCACACCTGCCCCCGACCTCACCGCCCTCAACCCCATGGCTCTCTGGCCTCGCAGTCACCTTCTGACCCCTGACACGCCCCCCTTCCAGACCCTGTGCATAGCAGGTCTACCCCAGACCTCCGCTGCTTGATGCATGCAGGGCACTGGGGGCCAGGTGTCCCCTCAGCAGGATGTCCCTGCCCTCCGGACCACCAGGTGCTCACACAAAAGGAGGCAGTGACCGGCATCCCAGGCCCCCACCCAGGCAGGAGCTGGCCCTGGAGTCAACCCCATCCACACCAGCCTCCTGAACACAGGCGTGGTTTCCAGATGGTGAGTGGGAGCATCAGCTGCCAAGGTAGGGAAGCCACAGCACCATCAGGCCCTGTTGGGGAGGCTTCCGAGAGCTGTGAAGGCTCACTCAGACAGCCTTCCTCCCAGCCCGCAGCCAGCCAGCCTCCATTCCGGACACTCCCGTGAGCTCCTGACATGAGGAATGAGGTTGTTCTGATTTCAAGCAAAGAACGCTGCTCTCTGACTCCTGGGAACAGTCTCGGTGCCAGCACCACCCCTTGGCTGCCTGCCTACAC
The DNA here is from genome assembly GCF_029289425.2 of Pan paniscus. Classification (NCBI taxonomy): domain Eukaryota; kingdom Metazoa; phylum Chordata; class Mammalia; order Primates; family Hominidae; genus Pan; species Pan paniscus. The sequence goes on along the minus strand of NC_073264.2, from coordinate 106,976,013 downwards.
TGCTGGATTCTCGGGTGGAACTCGACCCGCAGGGACAGCCAGCCCCAGAGTCCGCACTGGGGAGAGAAGGGGCCAGGCCCAGGACACTGCAACCTCCCACCCACTCCAGTCCACTGAGATCACTCGGAGAAGAGCCTGGGCCATGTGGCCACTGCAGGAGCCCCACAGTGCAAGGGTGAGGATAGCCCAAGGAAGGGCTGGGCATCTGCCCAGACAGGCCTCCCACAGAAGGCTGGTGACCAGGTCCCAGGAGGGCAAGACTCAGCCTTGGTGGGGCCTGAGGACAGAGGAGGCCCAGGAGCATCGGGGAGAGAGGTGGAGGGACACCGGGAGAGCCAGGAGCGTGGACACAGCCAGAACTCATCACAGAGGCTGGCGTCCAGCCCCAGGTCACGTGCAGCAGGAACAAGCAGCCACTCTGGGGGCACCAGGTGGAGAGGCAAGATGACAAAGGGGGTGCCCGTGTTCTTGCGAAAGCGGGGCTGCTGGCCACGAGTGCTGGACAGAGGCCCCCACGCTCTGCTGCCCCCATCACGCCGTTCCGTGACTGTCACGCAGAATCCGCAGACAGGAAGGGAGGCTCGAGCAGGAGTGCGGCCAGCGCCTGCCTCGGCCGTCAGGGAGGACTCCCGGGCTCACTCGAAGGAGGTGCCACCATTTCAGCTTTGGTAGCTTTTCTTCTTCTTTTAAATTTTCTAAAGCTCATTAATTGTCTTTGATGTTTCTTTTGTGATGACAATAAAATATCCTTTTTAAGTCTTGTACTTCGTGATGGGAGCCGCCTTCCTGTGTCCACGTGCCTCCTGCCCCCGGTGGGAAGCGCAGTCAGGAGGAGGCTGGTCCAGCTGCACCTCGGGGGCTCCCTGCACACGCCCCCCGCCTCCTGCAGCCACACGCATTGCCCGAGCGGCCCTCCCTGGCCCCTGTCGCTACGTGGACCCCCGGGGCTTCTCCTCTTTTCTACATGGATGGAGTTTCTCCTCCTGCTGGGCACGGTGCTGCCTGCCCTGGTCACTCTGCGGGGGACAGGGCCTCCAGGGAAAGCTGGGTCAAGGCTGGGAGCTGGCTCAGGCTGGCCAGGCAGAGCCACAGGGAGGGCCTTCCAGAACCAACCATGGCCCGAAGTGAGGGGTGGGTGTCAGATCTGTGTGCGTCAGCTCAGGACCACAGCGGGGCGGCTCCCACAGCAGACATGGATCCTCCCAGGCCTAGAGACCAGGAATCTGAGATCAGGATGCAGGCAGGGCTGGTTTCTCTCAAGCCCTCTCTCCTTGGCTTGTAGACACTGTCTCCTCCCTGGTCCTCCATGGCCATCCCTCTGTGTGCCCGTGTCCTAAGCTTCTCTTCTTAGAACACACATCGGGTTAGATTAGTGACCCCATATGAACTGAATGACCTCTGCAAAGACCCCATCTCCAAATAGTCACATTGTGAGGCCAGGGATTAAGACTTCAATATATGAATTTGTAGGGGCCACAATTTAACCCATCACAGTCCAGACTCTGGGCCCCCAAAATTCATGTTCTTCTCACATGCAAAATACATTCATCTGTCTCAGCATCCCCCTGGGCACTAGGTCATGTAGCAAGGACGGATTTTCAACAGAAATAACTATTGCAAGGGAAGAAAGAGTCCGGCATGACCTGGACTCACCTTCATCTGTGCAGAGGGCACAGCCTTGTAAAGGGAGGTGGTAGGGGGAGCAGGGAGGGTGCTCGGGGCTCAGTTGTCGGGGAAGGGAAAAGTTGCCCAGTGCTGGTCAGCGTCCCTGGGATGGGGCCTGCTGTGTCTGTGCCGGCCACTGTTGAGGTCAGGATTCTGTCCTCCCAGAGCCTGGAGACACAGGCCCCATCCTTCCCAATGGGGACACTTCAGGGAGCAGCTCTCAAGTCTTGAGAAAGACCCTCCTGGGTCACAGGAAATGCACAGACATTGGGAACGGACAGAAGGACGTGTGGTTGCAGCTCTTTCAGCAGATACCCTGAGAAAAGGAGGTCGGGGTGGGTCCAAACGGTCAGTTCTGGTGCACGGAGCTTACTCAGGCAGGTGTTGACAGGGCAGGGGTCGGCCTAGGGGTACGGCCGAAGCTGTTAGTGTCTGCTCAAGTCTTTACAAGCCAAGGTTGAGGCCGAGTGGAGAGGCTCCAAGGAGCCTGGCTGGAACTCAGTCAAGGACAGGGTCTTGTTACTGCGGTTGCCGTGGTGGCTGCGGTGGCTGGGAAATGCCATCGGAGTTGCCTGTGGCAGGAGAGAGACAGTCTCACCCAGGAAAGAGGAGTGGTTGGATTCGTTTGTGTGGCATCGAGCAGCTGGAGCTCCACCAAACACAGAGTTGGGGATGAAATCCCCAGACCCCGGACCCTGCCGTGCCATGGGAGGGCTCGCCACTGAAGGGTGGGCTCCAGGGGGCCTGGCCTGAACTGGGTGCTGAAGCCTAGCCCTTTAACTCTCAGGACACGCTGCTGCAGCCCCGCGGGGGGTGAGGGAGGCAGCACCTGGGGTGCAGGGCGGGCAGCTGCTGCATCACCAGCTCTATCCCAAGCCCAAGGATGGCGTCCCAGAGATGCAGGAGAGCTTTGTCCAGAGAAGGTGCCAGCCTTCAGGGACCCTGCTGGACAGGTCTCCACCCTCTACCCTTCAAGGGGCCCTATGGGCCTCCGGGTGCTCTGGTGGGCTGGGCTCCAGTCCACTGTCTGAGGATGGACGGCCTGGCCAGGATAAGGAAAGGAAACCCAGGACAGTGCCGGGCTCCGGGTCATTCCGTGCACTGAGCAGGCTGAGTTGGGAAGAAGCAGATGCTTCCTGCAGCTGCTGCCCCCTGCAGGGCCTGGCACCTGGTCCAGGTTCCCCTGGGGAAATTGGGCCCCTCCCTGAGCCACCCGGGGCCCACCGCCCCCTTTCCACCTGGGACCGAGCATCCTCCAGAGGGTCAGCCTTCCTGCGGGAACACCATGCCCAGCCCCAGGACCCTCCCTCAACTCTCCAGCAAGGCTGCTCTGTGGGCGGCCCCTGCACATACCCCAGCAGTCCGTGCTGTGATGTAACATGACATGGTGTGACGTGGATGTAATGTGGCATGATGTGACAGGACATGGTGTGATGTTGTATGACGTGGTATGACAGTGTGATATCCGAGGGGTGATGTGATGTGTTGTGACACGGTGCAACATCGCTGGTGTGATGTGACGTGGCTGGACACGGTGTGATGCAGTGTGACGTAGTGGGATGCGGTATGACATCCCTGGTATGATGGGGTATGATGGGGTATGGTGTGGTATGATATGGTGTGACATGGTGTGATGTGGTGTGACAGAGTGTGACATCTCTGGTGTGATGTGGTGTGACATGGTGTAATGTCCCTGGTGTGATGTGGTGTTGGACATGGTGGGATGTGGTTTCACATGGTGTAATGTCCCTGGTGTGAGGTGGTGTTGCACATGGTGGGATGTGGTGTGACACAGTGTGACATCCCTGGTGTGAGGTGGTGTGACAGAGTGTGATGGGTATGACATTCCTGGTATGATGAGGTATAATATGAAATGATGTGGAATGGTGTGACATGATGTGATATCATGGGAAAGGGTGTGATATCCCTGGTGTGATGTGGTGTGATGAAGTCTAACAGGCTGTGACATAGTGTGATATGGTGTGGCATGTGACGTGTGACATGTGATGTGGTGTGATGGGGTGTGACATCTGTGGTGTGACATGATGTGACGTGTGACATGCTGTGACAGGGTGCCACATCTTTGGTGTGATGTGATGCCGTGTGACATGGTGTGATGTGGCAGGATGGGGTGTGGCAGGGTACGACATCCCTAGTGTGATGAAGAGTTTCATGCTGTGATGTGGCATGACATCCCTGGCGTGACATAGTGTGATGTGGTGTGACATGGTGTGACATTCCTGGTGTGACTCTTGTGTTGTGACATCTGTGGTCAGCTCAGCATACAGAGGTCCCTGTGGCCAAGGGAAGGGGGAGAATGGAACCATCTGAGCATGTTGACCTGGAGGAATTGGTGGCCCTTGAGTCCACGAAGCCCACCCTGCCAGGTGCCCCTGCCCCACGTGACCCAAGTGGGCTTGCAGAGCAGCAAGCAGGACTCTGGTTAGACAGAAGGAAGGACCTGCCACCACGTGGCCTTGTGAGGAGACAGAGCGAGGCTGTGACCTCGGCGTCCGCCCAGCACAGGGTGCTGTTGAAGCTCCTCCTGTGCTCTCAGCAGGGGTCCCAGAGCAAGGCCCCAGGCAGGCTGAAGAGAGGGGCAGAGGGAGGATGCTGGGGAGGCAGGGGTGAGGGGAGTGAGAGCCCAGGTTTCAGCTGAGCCCCTGCACAGGGAAGGAGCCTAGCTGAACACCCATCTCCCCACACGCTCCCAACCCTGCCTCTGCCCGACCACCTCCCAGAAGGCACCTCGAACCCTCTGCTACCCACACTCAGCAAGGGGTATGGTGTCCCCACCGAGTCCAGCCAGTGAGGCCCGGCACAGCCACGCCTGTGCCCACCACTCCCATGGCCAAGCTCCCTGCTAACATGGCAGGACAGGGCCAGGCCTGGAGGAGACAGAACATCAGTCCCATGGGGAGGCTCCCTGCTCACATGGCAGGGCCGGGCCTGGAGGAGACAGAACGCCCCGTCTGGCATGGTACTCAGGCTGCACATGCCTGCCACGCACGGGGACCACGCGACAATGCCTGCCATGCACGGAGGCCACGCGACAATGCCTGCCACGCACGGGGGCCACGTGACAATGCCTGCCACGCATGGGGGCCACGTGACAATGCCTGCCACGCATGGGGGCCACGTGGCACACACGTGTACTCACATGGTCCTCACACAGGGACACACGCACTTGCGACCCCAGCACCCATCCAGTGCACTCACGCACGGGCTCCCCAGGTGGGTCACAGCCTCACGCCTTGAGCTACTCCATGTGCCAGGCCCTTCACCCACGTTCCCGTCCCCGGTGCCAGCTGTTGAGCCACACTGTCTTCTCTGTGGATCCCTCCCAGCCCACTCAGCACAATGGACATGCTCTCTCCTGTCCAGCAACTCCACTGGCCTCTTCCCCTCAGAATCCACGTCTGGCCATCTCCCAGGAAACCCAGACCACCACGGGCAGGGACCACCTTCCTCACTGTCCACATGGACCACCCCACACCTGACCCCAGATGCAGTCACACTACGTCCTGCTTCAATATTGAAAAGGGGAAAAGCTGGAGGAGGGGAAAGATGAAAGAGAAAAAAGCAAGACGGGAGGGTCACATTCTTGTGAGGCTTTGATTAGAGCTCACTGATCCCCCACGTTGCATGAAAAGGAGGGGTGGAGGGAGCAATTACACATTTGCCTTGTGCTCAGTAAATCTGCACTTTATAAGAAAATAAACAGAGTAGAGGAAGAAGTCAAACATGCATTCGTCTCAGGGGTAGGAGGGACGATTTCTTGTCTCATTTTGTCCCATGTCATGAAGACCGGCCTGTTAATTTATATTGTCAGTGTGAGGGAGGCCACCTGGGTAGACCTGGCCTATCTGCTGCTGCTCTCAGTTTAGAAACAAAAGGAAACGCATGACTTTTTTTTTTTTTTTTTTTTTTTCATGACTCAGCTTCCCACCTCAACTGTTCTTTTTGCCATAGTGAGTTTGGGGTCCTGAGATTTTATTTTCCTTTCACAATGGTCAAGGTCGCACATCCAGTACTCAGGAGAGCTGGTCCAACCCAGACCCCTGCCGTTCCTGGACGCTTTTCAAATACGTGCTGCAGTCTCTGACACTCTCTCACCATCATAGAAACTGAGGCCTTGGTGAGCCTGCAGCCCCTGCTCATGGGGACAATGCAGGCTGAAACCCGCATTTCTGACCCCAAAGCTCCTGTTCCTTTCACTCACCCCCACACCAGCTCTTTGAGTCCAGAGCTTTGTCCTTGCCTGAGTCCTACCCTCAGGGACAGGGGCCCAACCCAGACACCAACACATCATACCCTGAGAGGGTGCCAGGAGCCCAGAGATGTTTGGAGACCACAGAAGCCCTGGAAGCTCTGTGGAGATGCTGCACATTTCTCTATTCAACAGATACTCACCAGGTGGCCAGCGGCAGAGATGCCACATGGCATGGAGCTCGCCTTGGCCAACAGGACAGGTGTGGGGTTGGGAGGCCTTCCCAGGGCACTCCTTGAAGCAGAGCTGTGGGGAAAAGTTGGGGCCAACCTCAGATTTCCTCATCAGCACCGGGTCTCCTGCCCTCCCGGGCCACAGAAAACTAAGCTCCCTGGATACTGCGGCTGGGTTGGGCCATGGGGTAGAAGAAATTTCAACGAGTTAAAAGATCATTTTTTAAAATTATTATGATCATGACTCACATAAACATATGATGACACATTTCAGAGATGCTCTTTATCTCATTAACTAAGGTGTTGCAACCAGTTCAAAGTGGAATTCTAAGCACTACACTTACATAATTGATTCAGGAATGCTAAAAGGAGTTCATAGATACATGCAAAACTGGCCTTTTCCCTGGAAGATGAGAAGCAATTCATTGTCCTTCCAAAGATGAGAACTTGAATTTCTAGCAACTCAAAGAGTTTTTGCATTGCTATCAATTATGTACAACTTAGAGCAGTGGTCCCCAACATTTTTGGCACCAGGAACCAGTTCCATGGAAGACAATTTGTCCACAGACCAGGATCGGGGGATGGCTTGGGGACAAAGCTGTTCCACCTCAGATCATTAGGTATTAGGGTGTCATAAGGAGTGTGCAACTTAGATCCCGGGAATGTGCAGCTCGCAATAGGGTTCGCTCCTATGAGAATCTAATGCTGCCACTGATCTGACGGGAGGTGGAGCTCGGGCAGGAATGCTCACACACCCCTCACCTCCTGCTCTGTGGCCCAGTTCCTAACAGGCCATGAGCAGATTCCAGTGCATGACCCACGGGTTGGGGAACCCTGGCTTATAGAGGTGTAAAATAGTTCAAAGGAAATAAAAGATGCAGAGCTCCATAGAATGAAATAACTTGGAAGAGTGTACAAGACGATGCCTTGCTTTCCATGGAAGGCACCTAGTAATCTTTTGGTCCATTTCAGTTCTTCTTAATGCTTCCTATAAACATATAAAACTGACTGACACAAACAGATCCATAATATAAAGAAGACCCCTGTAAACCAATCAGAAAAAAAATCAGATAATTCAATGAGGAATAGACAAGAGAATTGAACAGGTGTTTTACAGAAGATATCAAAATAGCCACTAAACATATGAAAAGGTGTTGAACCACACTAGTCAACAGGGAAATGAAAATGAAAAACCACATGAGAGAAAGTAGTCCTGATTCCAGTAATGCTGGAGCAGCTAATATCAGACTAGCCCTTTGGCAGATGGCAATTATAAACACTGGAAAAGCTGTAAGCACACACAACACCCACACACACCAATTGCAGGCACTGGAACATGACCAGAAGTAGGCAAACACTAGTAAGGATTATTCCGTTAAATATTCGTCTGAAGTCACACCCCAGGGCATGTAATGGGTGCAGCTAGAGTTCAAGCAGGAAACTGCAGCCCTCCTGGTGAGGAGTGGGATGCAGGGCTGCATTTTCAGAGCAGCTGGAAATGAAGAGAAGATGTCCATAAAGGAGAAGGTCACTGAAGGGAAACCCCACAATCGGCAAGTAAACTCCACTAAAACCTCTGGCTGATCCCTTAGGTGTGCATGGGTAGGGAAAACTCCAAAGGGCCCAGCAGAAAGCAACACCTATAAGGTCAAGAGAACTGAGATTCCAGCTACTGCCAACTGCCAGGCAGACAGACTGGGGAGTTTGAGTCAACTCAAGCTAACTGCTTGCTAACATTGAAAAAAACAATTAATGCTCTGCTAAGGAAGAATGCAAAACCCATAGCCAGTACCACATGTTATCAACAACATCAGGTGCACATCCAAAATTACCATGTATGCAAAGAAATATGACAATGTGATCCACAGTCAAAAGAAAAAGGGATCAATGGAGATCAACTCCAAGATGACCTAGATGCAGATACAGTTATCAGACAAGGACTTTAAAGAAGTTATGTTAAATATGTTCAAAGACTTAAAGGAAAATATGGTTATCATGAGTGACTAGATGAGGTATCTCTATAAAAAACTGAAAATAGTTACAAGAACCGAATAAAAATTCTAGAACTAAAAGTATGATTCTGCAATGAAAAACATCATTTGACCAGGCCCAGTGGCTCATACCTGTAATCCTAGCACTTTGGGAGGCCAACAAGGAAGTATCACTTGATCTCAGGAGTTTGAGACCAGCCTGGGCAACATGGTGAAACCCCATCTCTATTTCATTAAAAAAGAAAAGAAAAAGAAAAACATTACCCAAGTTTTATAACAGATTGGACAAGACATAAGAAGGAACTGAAAACTTAAAGATGCATCAATAGAATATGTCAATTCTTTTTAATCCAATTCAAAGAAGAGAGAGAAAAATACTAAAAAATGAAAAGAGACTCATCCTGCTGGACAAGGCGAACGATTCTAAAACATGTGAAACTGGAGTCCAGAGGGGGATGTAATACTTCCATGGGAAAGGTCAACCCTAAGCTATATGCAAATGTACCTGCATAGGCTGGTGTGGTGGGCTGATGGCATCTCCCTGGCCAAATGTATGCCCACCTGGAACCTCAGAATGTGACCTTATTTGGAAATACGGTCTTTACAAATTAGATTAAGGACTTGAGATGATATCATACTAAATTTTGGATGGATCCCAAGTCCAAACACTGGTGTCCTCATAGAAGGAGAGGACACAGACACACATGGAGACAAGCCATATGTTGAAAAAGGAGAAGATGAGGGGTGTGTCAGGAGCCACCTGTGTTTGTCCATTTGCATTACTGTAAAGAAATACCTGAGGCTGAGTAACTTATAAAGGAAAGAGGTTGAATTGGCTCACAGTTCTGCAGGCTGTATAGGAAGCATGGCACCAGCATCTGCTTCTGGCGAGGACCTCAGGAAACTTACAGTCATAGCAGCAGGTGAAGGGAGAGCAGGTATGCCACATGGCAAGAATGGGAGCAAGAGGCTGAGGGGGGCCCCAGACTTAAACAACTAGACTGTGTGTGAGCTGACTGGGGGAGAATTCACTCATCACCAAGGGGAAGATGCTAAATCATTCATGAGGGATCTGCCCCCTTGATCTAATCACCTCCTAGAGGCCCCACCTACAACACTGGGAATCATATTACAACATGAGATTTGGAGGGGACAAATATATAAACCATATCCTTCCACCCCTGGTCCCCCAAATCTCATGTCCTTCTCATGTTGCAACATACAATCATGACTTCTCAACAGTCCCCCAAAGCCTTACCTCATTCCAGAATCAACCCAAATTTCCCAAGTCCCAAGTCTCATCTGAAGATGAATCCCTTCCACCTATCAGCCTATGAAATCAAAGACAAATTATTGACTCCCAAAATACAATGAGAGTGCAGACATTGGGTAAACATTCCCATTCCACAAGGGAGAAGTTGGCAAAAAGAAAGGATCTACATGCCCCATACATGTCAGAAATCCAGCAGGGCGGTTATTAAATCTTAAAGCTCCAAGGTAATCTCCTTTGACTGTGTGTCCCATATCCAGGGCACACTGGTGCAGGGGGTGGGCTCCCAAGGCCTTGGACAACTCTACCCCTGTGGCTTTGGAGGATGTTGCCCCTGTGGCTTCTCTCACACAATAGAGTTGAGTGCCTGTGGCTTTTCCAGATTCAGGGTGCAAACTGCCAGTGGATCCACCATTCTAGGGTCTGGAGGACAGTGGCCCCCTTCCCACAGCTCCACTAGGCAGTGCCCTGGTGGGGACATTATATGGGGGTTCAACCCCACATTCTCTTTGGCACTGCTCTAGTAGAGCTTCTCTGTGAGGGCTCCATGCTGGCAGGAGGCTTCTGTCTGGGCACCTGGGCTTTCTCATACATTTCTGAAATCTAGAGGGAAGATGCCAAGCCTCCTTCACTCTTGCATTCTAGGGGCCTACAGGCTTAACACCAGATGGAAGTCATCAAACCAAGCTTCCTTCACTCTTGCATTCTGGGAGCCTACAGGCTTAACACCAGATGGAAGTCGCCAAGGCTTATAGTGGCTTGCACTCTCCAAAGAAGCAGCCTAAGCTATACTTGGGGCCCTTTGAGCCAAGGCTGGAGCCAGAGGAGCCAGGATGTGGAGAGCAGTGTCCCAAGGCTGCACAGGCAGCAGTGGCCATGGGCATGGCCCACAGAACCATCCTTTCCCTCTTGGCCTCTGGGCCTGTGATGGGAAAGACCACCTCAGAGATTTCCAAAATGCCTTCAAGGCCTTCTTCCCTTTGTTCTGGATATGAGCACTTAGCTCCCTTTTAGTTATGCTAATCTCTCTAGCAAGTGGCTGCTCCATAGCCTACTTATATTTGTCTCCTGAAAATACCTTTTCTTTTCTACCACATGGCCAGGCTGTGAATTTTCCAAAATTTTTATGCTCTGCTTCCCTTTGTTGACGAAAAAAGCCAAACTCTATAAAACACTTGACGAGATTGATTCTGAGCCAAATATGAGAGCCATGAACTGTGGCACAGCCTCAAAAGGTCCTGAGAACACCTGTGCAAGGTGGTTGGGTTGCGGCCTGGTTTTATGTTTTAGAAAGACATGAGACATCAATCAATACATGTAAAGTATACATTGGTTTTGGTTTGGTTTGGAAAAGCAGGACAATTCAAAGCGGGGAATTCCAAATCATAGGTGGATTTGAAGATTTTCTGATTGGCAATTGGCTGAAAAAGTTAAATTATCTAAAAAGTTGAAGTCAGCAAAAAGCAATGCTTAAGATAAAGCAGGTTGTGGAAGCCAAGGTTCTTGTTATGTAGATGAAGCCTCCACGTTCCAGAGAGAAGAGATGGTCAATGTCTCTTATCAGAACCTAAAAGTTGCCAGACTCTTGGATAAATCTCTCCTGAATCAGGAAGAGACCTGGAAAGGGAAAAAGATTCTCAACAGAATATACATTTCCTCCACAAGAGACGGCTTTGCAGGGCCATTCCAAAATGTGTCAGAGAAATATATTCTGGCATAAAATACTTTAATTTCCTTCCATGCCTGCCACCTGTCATGTGATGCTATACCAGAGTCAGGTTGGGATTTGATATCTTATTGCTACAAAGAGTCTGCTTTGTCAGTCTTAAGCTCCCTGTTTTAATGTTAACACTGGTCAGCTGAGCCTAAGCTCCAACAGGGAGAGGGTATAGTGAGGGAGTCCAAACCACCCTCCCCTTCCTGTCATGGCCTGAACTGGTTTTCCAGGTTTCTTTGGAATCCCCTTGGATTAGCATTTTATTTTCTCATTTGCACCTTTTAAACATCAGTTCCAACTTTAAGTCATTCCTTTGCTCCCATATCTTACCCTAGACTGTTAGAAGCAACGAGGTCACACCTTAGAAACATCTGCTTAGAAATGTCTTCCACAGATGCCCTAAGTCATCACTCTTAAGGTCAAACTTCCACAGATCCCTAGGGCATGAACACAATGCAGCCAAGTTGTTACCTAGGATTTAACAAGGGTGATCTTTACTCCAGTTCCCAATAAGTTCCTCATTTCCATCTGAGATTTCATCAGCCTGGCTTTCACAGTCCATATGTCTATCAGCATTTTGGTGACAACCATTTAATCAGTCTCTAAGAAATTCCAAACTTTCCCTCATCTTCCTGTCTTCTTCTGAGTCCTCCAAATTCTTCTAACCTCTCTGCCTGTTACCTAATTCCAAAGCTGCTTCCACATTTTCAGGCATCTTTATAGCAATGTTCCACTCCTCAATACCAATGTTCTGAGTTAGTTTGTGTTACTAGAAAAAAAAAATACATGAGGCTAGTAATTTATAAAGAAAAGAGGTTTAGGCCGGGCACTGTGGCTCATACCTGTCATCCTAGCATTTTGGGAGGCAGAGGCAGGAGGATCACTTGAGCTCAGAAGTTGGAGACCAGCCTGGGCAACATAGTGAGAACTTGTCTTGGAAAGACAAGAAGAAGGGAAGGGTAGGGGAGAGCAGAAGGGCAGGGCAGAAGGGAAGGGCAGGGAAGGCAGAAGAGAAGGAAGGAAGGGAGGTTTAATTAGTTCATATTTCTGCAGGCCATTCTGGAAACATGGCCCTGGCATCTGCTTCTGGCGAGGCCTCAGGGAGATTGCAATCATGGCAGAAGGCGAAGGGGGAGCAGGCATGTCACATGGCAAGAGGGAGCAAGAGAAGAGAAGTAGCACGTCCCAGACTTTTAAACAACCAGCTGTCACAGGGACTAACTGAGGGAGAACTCACTCATCACCTGGGGGATGGTGCTAAGCCATTCATGAGGGGTCCAGCCCCATGATCTAATCACCTCCCACCAGGCCCACCTCCAACACTGGGAATCACATCTCAACATGAAATTTGCAGAGACACACATCCAAACTATTGCACCACAGGAAGCTGGAAGAGGTGGATGGTCCTCCCCTGGAGCACTCAGAGACAGCCACCAACACCTTGATCTCAGATTCCTGACTTCCAGAACTCTGAAAAAATTTTTGTTGTTTTAAGCCACATTTGTGATATTTTGTTATGGCAGCCACAGCATGGATATAGCTGGTAACAGAGTTCTTTAGCCTCCAAAATACAAGCCTGGGGTAAATAACTATTGAATTTGGCCACATGGAAATCAGGAAGAATGTAATAAGCATCATCCATGGACAGGATGACCTGGGAGATCGTGGCAAGTTTAAAGCTAATTGGAAGTTGGCAACCAAAAAATCCTGTCTTGCAAATTGCCAGGAAATTGCCAAGAAAACCTTTAGAAAACATGGTTAAAGATGGAGAAACCCAGATGACTCCCTGGTTTCTGAAGAGGTGCTTAGGCATTGAAGTGAGACTGACGAGACTTCACACTGTACCCTTCAGAAGGGCAGACACTCACGAGATCATCAACCACGGCTCCCTCGCTGGGAGGCAGACACAGAGCTGGAGGCGGTGGCCACAAACTAGGTGGGCAGAGAGGCGTCAGCATCAGGACTTGTGGGAGGCCCTGGGAAGGAACAGGCAGCGGTGGGGCCTGGACAGCCCTGGGGAAAGGAAGTTACTTGGAGGAGACCAGGGGCTTGCATTTGGGCCAAAACCAAGGACAAGAGATCAGCTGGAGCCCAGCACCCCACCACGGGTGCAGGAGCCTGACAACCCAAGAGAGGGCTGTGGGCACCGGGCACCAGCCTGTGGGGGGTCTGAAGGCTGCTGCCCAGCCACACATGTCCTGGTTCTGAACAAAGGGTTCAAGAGACACCTGCAAACCTACCCTTCTGAGAGCAGCCTCTTAGCCTCAGCTGGTATTGGCCCCTGGTCACCCCACATGCCCCGACAGTGGCGCCTGCCCTCAGAAAGGGGCCCCTCCATTTGTACTTTCTATCTGATCCTTGACACAGTGCTAACACCAAAGACCAAATCCGAATCTTGGTTCACATACTCTGCAAAGAAATGACTAAGACTAGTTCTTCCGGAGGTCAGTTTTAGAACATGTTTATTCTGACTTAATTCTGCCTTATCTCTGTGCACCAAGAAAACTATCTGCACATCTGTAGTAAAATGTGAAGGTACCTTCATTTTATTTGTATACTAAACTTTTAAGAAATACCTCACTTTTTAAAACTTGGTTTTGTGTTTTGTATGCTTATAATATTTTCCATAATAGATCATTTTAATGACGAACGCTGAGTCTTCTGACAGAATGCAGATCAATGGATTCCTAGCCATCAGGGAGGCGTTGATTGCAAAGGGGCCTGGTGGAATTTTTGGAGAGATTCTACATCTTCTTGCAACTGTTCATCTGGATTACGGTGGTGGTTGCATGAGTGTGCATTTGTTGAAACTCACATGTCACAGGATGGATTATACTGAATGTAAACTACACTTGCGTAAATATGACTTTTAAAACTTTAAAAAGTTGGGGGATGGTTCACTGCCCCGGCTCGAAGCCCCCTGGCCACGCTGCCTGGCCAGCCCACCCCCATCCCTGCCAGCGCTTGCCTCCAGCGTCCCAACAGCCTCCTGACCCCTTGGGCTGCTCTAAACCCTCAGGAGCGCAGCCATCCGGGATCAGCTGGATGGAGATGGGGAGCCCGAGACTCGTGCCACACCACGTCCTCCCGCCCCCACCAGCCACACGCAGACGTCAAAGCAGCCCTGTCCTCGCACCCGCTGCTCCCACCCACCCTGGCACGGCCATTCCAGGGCTGAGGCAGGAAGGCAGATGCTCCCCCTGCCCCCAGACTCAAGCATTCCTGCACACACACCCAGCACACACACGCACTCCCATGCACACACTGACACACACAGGTGTGTGCAGCTGTGACACAGCCCGTTCCCAGGCAGTCCAGCCCCCGTCACTGAGGGAAAGGGGCAGCACCGTGGGGCCACAGGAGTGGCAGCTGGACACAGAGCCAGGCGCTGGCGAAGGCCCAGGCCACTGAGGCGGGCTGCCGGCATGGCTGGGCGTGAAGGCCAGAAGAGGGCAGGAGGGGCTGGGGGCACTGTGCCTATTGGGCCTAGGTGGGCACACGCCGGGAAGGAGAGGAACAGCCCGGCCCCTCAGACAGGAAGGGGTGGGGGCAGCGGCCATTTCTGGAGGCCAGGGCAGGGCCAGCACCCCAAGGAAAAGCAGAGCAGGGTGAGAACAGACATGGGGCTCAGAGCTGAGCAGGCCTGCTGGGCCCCAGGAGGGAGAAACAGACGACCGGAGATCTCAAGGCTGGCAGAGGCCAGAGATGGAGCCCCAGCTGGGAAGCCATCCTCCTTCCTGGGGGCCCACCCTGCCCGGCCCCTCCAGCCCAGCACAGCTTGGGGCATTGGATAGAACCGGGAGAGAGCCGACCAGGCACTGAGGCCCCTGCCCCAAATGCCCACAGCCTGGGGAAAATGAGCAGGTACATGGGAGGGGCAAGTGGAGCCCCAGGCACACCCACACAGTGCACACAGCCTCACCTGGGCCGGAGGGGGCAGGAGGCTCGCCACCCCTGCTGTGGTTTCTCTCCTAATCTCACCCTGGGTTTCTCCCACCCTTGATGCAGGTGATGTTTCTCTGACATTGTGGACTAAGAGTTGGTGCTGGAAGGGGTTAGCCATCTTGGAGATGTTGCTCTGGGATGCAGGGATTTTGCATGTGAGAAGGACATGATTATGGGGGGAAGCGGAGGGCAAACTGTCATGGGTTAAAATGTGTCCCCTATAAATTCATGTGTTGAAGTCCTAACCCCCAGGACCGCAGAATGTGACCGTGTTTGGAAACAGTCTTTGCAGCTGCAATCAAGTTCGGATGAGGTCACCCTGGAGTAGGGCGAGCCTCTGATCCAATATGACTGCTGTCCCCATGAAAAGGGGGAATCTGGGCACAGACAGCACGTGGGGAGAACACCCTGTGAAGATGGTGCTGCTTCCACAAGCCAAGAGCAGCAGAGACGGCCGGCAAAGCCCAGCAGCAAGGAGAGAGCCTGGAACAGAGTCTCCCGTGACACAGAGGTGCCAGCCCCGCCGAGGCCTCCATCCCAGATGCCCGGCCTCCAGAACCAGGATGGAATAAACGTCTGTTGTTTAAGCCACGCACTCTGGGGTGTGTTTCCAGGGCCACAGCTAACGGGTACGAGTGTTGTCCTGAGCTGCCAGCCCCACAGGCTGCACGAGGCCTCCCTGCCCCAGCTCAGTGCAGACTCCCCAGCCCCCTGGGTGTGCCATGGGCAGTGGGGGGCCCCTCACTCCGTCCTCCCCCAGCCTGGGAGGTTGAGCCCATTATGAGCTCCATGGGGTGAAGCCGGAGCCAGAAGCTGGGAGCCGACTGGGAGCCCGCGGCTGGAGGATGGATTTCCCCAGGGACCCACACGTGCACCTCCACCTGTCTCCTGGACATTCTCTCTGAGGGCAGGGCTGGTGTCAGCTCAGGGATCCAGCAGGGACAAAAGGGTGGGCCGGGTCCTTGTGGAGAGCACATTCAGTGGGAGGGACATGATTTCCCTTCAAAGTGTCCATTCTGGATGCTTCCTGTTCCACGCTGGACGCTTCCTGTTCCACGCTGGACGCTTCCTGTTCCACGTTGGACGCTTCCTGTTCCACGCTGGACGCTTCCTGTTCTACTCTGGATGCTTCCTGTTCCACTCTGGATGCTTCCTGTTCCACGCTGGATGCTTCCTGTTCCATGCTGGATGCTTCCTGTTCCATGCTGGATGCTTCCTGTTCCATGCTGGACATTTCCTGTTCCACTCTGGATGCTCCCTGTTCCATTCTGGATGCTTCCTGTTCCATGCTGGACATTTCCTGTTCCACTCTGCATGCTTCCTATTCCACTCTGGATGCTTCCTGTGCGAAACCTCCTCGGGCTTTTGGTCTGCCCAGTCCCTCTGGCTGCATCTCGTCCCCCGCTACCTCCCACCTCCACATCCGTCCTTGCCCAGCTCCTCCCTCTCTCCAGAGTTTCCACCTGGCAAGGTCCCTGATGAGCTCAGTCCAGGCTCCCCCAGCACAGGTAGGAGCCTTGCACCTGCCCTTGGACCTCCCCACCCTGCATGATGCCAGCATCCCCAGGCCCCAGGGAGGCCCCATTTCTCTCTCTACTGCTGGCGCAGTGGCCCTGGAGTCCCACTGCAACTCGGGTGTGCCCCTGACCTCTGAGGAAGTTAAGTGTCCTGTCCCTAGCCAGGCCATCCCCTCTGCTCAGCCCCAGGGCCCTGCCCCCTACCCCTTCCCCTCACCTGCACCACAGGCTCTGGCCAACTCTGACCGGGCCCTGAATGGGCCCCTCTGGCTCCCTTCTGCTGCTACACTGCCCTGCACCACCTCCACTCATCTTCAGTGTGTTCATCCACCTGTCCCACGTCCCCTCGGCCCCCAGGAGCACAGCTGGTGGCCCTGGCTCCTGGCAGCCCATCTTGTTCCTTCTGGAGCACCAGCCTCAGAGGCCTTCCTGTGCAGGGTCCACTCGGGCCAGCCCTGGGACCCTCCTGGTCTCAAGCACACACGTTCTCCCTGCAGCCAGACCTGCCCCTGCCTGTGAGCTCAGACCTGAGCCTTGGAACACCTTCCCTTCTCCATCCCAGCTCGCCTTTGCCAGCTGCTCAGCGGGATGAACTCACACTCCCCTCCCTGCACCATGAGTGAGAGTCAGCTGGAGAGATGCCCAGGCCAAAGCAGCCACCAGGGCCCAGTGGGGGCCAGAAGCTTCAGATGAGAGGCCCAGGTATTGAGAGGCTGAGACCACGGGCAGAATGGTCATAATCGTTGCCAGTCTCAGTCCAGCCCCAGGGACTCAGAGACAGGGAAAAGAGCAGCACACAAGGTCTGGGCTCCCCACCTTCTCCCGTGAGTATGGGGGAGTATGGGGCAGCCACCATCCCCATCCCCACACACCCATGAGGCAGCCTCAGCTGTGTCTGGACTCCCCCTCGCCCTCTGACACAGAAACCACCAGAAGAAAAGGGAACTTCAGGAAGTAAGCGGTGCCGCCGGTTTCAATCCTGTTCTTAGTCTTTGCAGCGTGGAGTTCACACCCCTGGGGACCCAGGGGCCGAGCTGTGATTTCCTAGGAAGACAAATGGCAGCTGACAGCGGGGGTGGGGCTGCCCACATGTACCGCGCCAGAACAGGAAGGGCTGAGACCCCCACCTCGGTGAGTGGGGTCAGCACAGGGCAAGGGCACAGGCTCGGGAGGAGAAGGACAGAGCCTGAGCGCAGCCGTGGGTGCTCCTGGACCTCAGCTGCTGAACAGGCTGCAAGAGGCTGGGGAGACGCGGGGGCGAGGCCGGCCCCACATGGAGGCCCAAGCGGAGCCAGCACGGGGGAGGTGGGCAGCCTTCAGGCACCGATGCCCACCCAGTGCGAGACAACGGGAACCGTGGGCAGAGGCTTCCAAGCCAACAGGGCAGGATACACCAGAGGCTGACTGAGGCCTCCAGGACGACCGGGCTGGGAGCATGAGGAACATGACGGGATGCGGCAGAGCCAGCCGTGGGGTGATGCCAGGATGGGCACGACCGACCTGAGCTGAGGAGGCAGTAGAGCGAGGGAGCAGGAGAGGCCCCAGGTGAACAGAGGGGCTTGTCCAGGCCAGCAGCATCACCGGAGCCCAGGGCAGGGTCAGCAGTGCTGGCCGTGGGGCCCTCTCTCAGCCAGGACCGACAGCAGGTGAGCCGGGAGCAGAGCAGGGAGGGTGAGTGTGGCAGCAGGACAGGAGGGTGGAAGCCAAGCCCAGAGGCAGAGGCAGGGACAGGGGAGGCACAGGGGCTGGGCTCAGAGCCAGCTGATGGGGCTGGGGCACCTGCTGGCAGGGAGCAGGGCTGTGGTCAGCAGCGGAGAGGAGGGGAGAGCTGTGCTGAGTGCACGGGCGGGAGGAGGGAAGAGTCCAGGGAGGCCCAGAAAGGCCCAGAGCGCAGCAGGCCTGGGGCGAGGGGAGGGGCTGAGGTTCCGTGCGTTCAGGGAACTGACCCAGCAGAGCAGAGGCCACTGAGGAGCTGAGGTTCTGGAGAGGCTTCCAGAGCAGGAGCAGTGCAGGGACGGGAGGATCCGGGAGCTCATCAAGGAGGGGCCCATGGGCAAGGGCAAGGGGCTCTGTTGGGGAGACCTGACTGGACAGTGGGGCTGCTCCACAGCATAGGGAACAAGCCAAGTGCTGCAAAAACAAAAATGAGGCAAGAAAAACAGCCTAAACCTGGACAGAGGGTGCCAGGACAGGCAGGGGGGCAACAGTGGACCGAGTGACGTTGTTGCCCCGGGTTGAGGGAGGGCAGAGTGAGCAGGGGGCAGGCATTGGAGTTCAGGGGACCAGGACCGAGCAGCCACAGGTGCGCAGGGCAGGTGGGAGGCAGAAGGAACAGGGGGCAGCTCCTGGAGCTCAGGGGACCACGGGAGAGCATCTGAAGGTGAACAGGAGCCGGTGGAGGGGCAGGATGAGCAGGGGGAAGACCCTGGAGCTCAGAGGACCAGGGCAGAGCAGCCACAGCTGAGGAGGCAGCCACAGGTGCGCAGGGCAGGTGGGAGGCAGGAGCAGCAGGGGGCAGCCCCTGGAGCTCATAGAGCCAGAGCAGAGCAGTCCCAGGTGACCAGGGCTAAGTGGAAGATGGGCAAGCAGGGGGCAGCTCCTGGAGCTCAGGGGACCAGGGCAGTGTAGCCACAGGTGAGCAGGGGCTGGTGGAAGGCAGGACAAGCAGGCGGCAGCTCCTGGAGCTCAGGGGACCAGGGCAGTGTAGCTGCAGGTGAGCAGGGGCTGGTGGGAGGCAGGACGAGCAGGGGGCAGCTCCTGGAGCTCAGGGGACCAGGGGAGGGCATCAGAAGGTGAGCAGGGGCTGTTGGGAGGCAGGACGAGTAAGGGGCAGCCCCTTTAGCTCAGGGGACCAGGGCAGAGCAGCCTCAGGTGAGCAGGGGCAGGTGAGGGGCAGGACGAGCAGGGGGCAGTCCTGGAGCTCAGGGGATCAGGGCAGAGCATCAGAAGGTAAGCATGGCTGGTGGGGGTGGGCGAGCAGGGGGCAGCCCCTGGAGCTCAGGGGACCAGGGCAGAGCAGTCGCAGGTGAGCACGGGTTGGTGGGAGGTAGAACGAGTAGGGGGCAGCTCCTGGAGCTCAGGGAACAGGGGAGATCATCAGAAGATGAGCAGGGCGGGTGGGAGGTTGCAGAGCAGGGGGCAGCTTCTGCAGCTCTGCCAGCCAGGGCAGAGCAGCTGCAGGTAAGCAGGGCCGGTGGGAAGCAGGGGGAGCAGGTGGGCAGCCCGTGGAGCTCAGAGAGCCGGGGAAGATCATCGGTAGGTGAGCAGGGGCTGGTGGAAAGCAGGAGGAGCAAGGGGCAGGCACTGGAGCTCAGAGGACCAGGGAAGAGCAGCCACAGGTGAACAGGGGCAGGTGGGCGGCAGAATTAGCAGGGGCAGCTCCTGGAGCTCAGGGGACCAGGGCAGAGCTGCCGCAGGTGAGCAGGGGCACGTGGGGGGCAGGAGGAGCAGGGGGCAGCTCCTGGAGCTCAGAGCACCAGGGCAGAGCAGCCGCAGGTGAGCAGGGATGGTGGGAGGCAGCACTCAGCTCCTAGACTTTGGCAGGAGCTGGGTAGTTGCTGGCAGCAGATAGCTGAGGGCTGGTGAAAGTGCAGTGCAGCCTCCTGGTGCCGGGAAGGGAGTGTGAGTCCATCCCACTGAGCAGTTGGCAAGGGCGAGCTGGGATGGAGAAGGGAAGGCGTTCCAGGGTTCAGGGCTGAGCACTCAGGCAGGGGCAGGTGTGGCTGCAGGGGGAACGTGTGCTTGAGACCAGGAGTGTCCCAGGGCTGGCCCCAGCGGACCCTGGGCAGGAAGGCCTCTGAGGCTGGCGCCCCAGAAGGAGCAAGATGGGCTGCCAGGAGCCAGGGCCACCAGCACAATAAAGCTGAGTGGAGGTGGTGCAGGGCAGTGTAGCAGCAGAGGGCAGCCAGAGGGGCCCATTCAGGGCCTGGGCAGAGTCAGCCAGAGCCTGTGGTGCAGGTGAGGGGACGGGATGGTGAGCGGGGCCCTGGGTTGAAGGGCACCGACCCTATGCAGTGTCTGGCCCCTCTGCTGCACAGAAGAAAAGGGCCTTGGAGGGCAGAGGGCAGGCTATGACCAGGGCCCTGGGCAAGTCAGGCCCACTCACTAGGGGAGGGCCACGCTGGGGCGGCAGGGTCAGGGGCTTCAGGGGACTCAGGGGACCCACGAGAAGCCATCTGAGAACAGTGTCCACTGGTCAAGCCAGGCACCTATAAAAGGCTGGAGTGGGGCCAATGGGCATGAGCCGTCCCTGAGGTGGCACCGATGGCCAGAGCTGAGGCCAAGCTAGAGGCCCTGGACTGTGCTGACTCCGGGCAGGCACAGAGCACTGACCCGGCTGCCGAGCCCCGCCTCCTAGGCTGCAGGGGTGCCTGCAGAAGGGCACCACAGGGCCACCGGTCCTGCAAGCTTTCTGGGGCTAGCCGGGCCTGACTTTGGCTTTGGGGCAGGGAGCGGGCTAAGGTGACGCAGGTGGCGCCAGCCAGGTGCACACCCAATGCCCATGAGCCCAGACACTGGACCCTGCCTGGACCCTCGCAGATAGACAAGAACCGAGGGGCCTCTGCGCCCTGGGCCCAGCTCTGTCCCACACCGCGGTCACATGGCGCCACCTCTCTTGCAGCCTCCACCAAGGGCCCATCAGTCTTCCCCCTGGCGCCCTGCTCCAGGAGCACCTCTGGGGGCACAGCGGCCCTGGGCTGCCTGGTCAAGGACTACTTCCCCGAACCGGTGACGGTGTCGTGGAACTCAGGCGCCCTGACCAGCGGCGTGCACACCTTCCCGGCTGTCCTACAGTCCTCAGGACTCTACTCCCTCAGCAGTGTGTTGACCGTGCCTTCCAGCACCTTCGGCACCCAGACCTACACCTGCAACGTAAATCACAAGCCCAGCAACACCAAGGTGGACAAGAGAGTTGGTGAGAGGCCAGCGCAGGGAGGGAGGGTGTCTGCTGGAAGCCAGGCTCAGCCCTCCTGCCTGGACGCATCCCGGCTATGCAGTCCCAGCCCAGGGCAGCAAGGCAGGCCCCGTCTGTCTCCTCACCCGGAGGCCTCTGCCCGCCCCACTCATGCTCAGGGAGAGGGTCTTCTGGCTTTTTCCACCAGGCTTCGGGCAGGCACAGGCTGGATGCCCCTACCCCAGGCCCTTCACACACAGGGGCAGGTGCTGCGCTCAGACCTGCCAAGAGCCATATCCAGGAGGACCCTGCCCCTGACCTAAGCCCACCCCAAAGGCCAAACTCTCCACTCCCTCAGCTCAGACACCTTCTCTCCTCCCAGATCCAAGTAACTCCCAATCTTCTCTCTGCAGAGCTCAAAACCCCACTTGGTGACACAACTCACACATGCCCACGGTGCCCAGGTAAGCCAGCCCAGGCCTCGCCCTCCAGCTCAAGGCGGGACAAGAGCCCTAGAGTGGCCTGAGTCCAGGGACAGGCCCCAGCAGGGTGCTGACGCGTCCACCTCCATCCCAGATCCCCGTAACTCCCAATCTTCTCTCTGCAGAGCCCAAATCTTGTGACACACCTCCCCCGTGCCCACGGTGCCCAGGTAAGCCAGCCCAGGCCTCGCCCTCCAGCTCAAGGCGGGACAAGAGCCCTAGAGTGGCCTGAGTCCAGGGACAGGCCCCGGCAGGGTGCTGACGCGTCCACCTCCATCCCAGATCCCCGTAACTCCCAATCTTCTCTCTGCAGAGCCCAAATCTTGTGACACACCTCCCCCGTGCCCACGGTGCCCAGGTAAGCCAGCCCAGGCCTCGCCCTCCAGCTCAAGGCGGGACAAGAGCCCTAGAGTGGCCTGAGTCCAGGGACAGGCCCCAGCAGGGTGCTGACGCGTCCACCTCCATCCCAGATCCCCGTAACTCCCAATCTTCTCTCTGCAGAGCCCAAATCTTGTGACACACCTCCCCCGTGCCCACGGTGCCCAGGTAAGCCAGCCCAGGCCTCGCCCTCCAGCTCAAGGCGGGACAAGAGCCCTAGAGTGGCCTGCATCCAGGGACAGGCCCCAGCAGGGTGCTGACGCGTCCACCTCCATCCCAGATCCCCGTAACTCCCAATCTTCTCTCTGCAGAGCCCAAATCTTGTGACACACCTCCCCCGTGCCCACGGTGCCCAGGTAAGCCAGCCCAGGCCTCGCCCTCCAGCTCAAGGCAGGACAAGAGCCCTAGAGTGGCCTGCATCCAGGGACAGGCCCCAGCAGGGTGCTGACGCGTCCACCTCCATCCCAGATCCCCGTAACTCCCAATCTTCTCTCTGCAGAGCCCAAATCTTGTGACATACCTCCTCCGTGCCCACGGTGCCCAGGTAAGCCAGCCCAGGCCTCGCCCTCCAGCTCAAGATGGGACAGGTGCCCTAGAGTAGCCTGCATCCAGGGACAGGCCCCAGCCAGGTGCTGACACATCCGCCTCCATCTCTTCCTCAGCACCTGAACTCCTGGGAGGACCGTCAGTCTTCCTCTTCCCCCCAAAACCCAAGGATACCCTTATGATTTCCCTGACCCCTGAGGTCACGTGCGTGGTGGTGGACGTGAGCCACGAAGACCCCGAGGTCCAGTTCAAGTGGTACGTGAACGGCACGCAGGTGCACAATGCCAAGACAAAGCCGCGGGAGGAGCAGTACAACAGCACGTACCGTGTGGTCAGCGTCCTCACCATCCTGCACAAGGACTGGCTGAACGGCAAGGAGTACAAGTGCAAGGTCTCCAACAAAGCCCTCCCAGCCCCCATCGAGAAAACCATCTCCAAAGCCAAAGGTGGGACCCGTGGGGTGCGAGGGCCACAGGGACAGAGGCCGGCTCGGCCCACCCTCTGCCCTGGGAGTGACCGCTGTGCCAACCTCTGTCCCTACAGGACAGCCCCTAGAACCACAGGTGTACACCCTGCCCCCAAACCGGGAGGAGATCACCAAGAACCAGGTCAGCCTGACCTGCCTGGTCAAAGGCTTCTACCCCAGCGACATCGCCGTGGAGTGGGAGAGCAGCGGGCAGCCGGAGAACAACTACAACACCACGCCTCCCATGCTGGGCTCCGACGGCTCCTTCTTCCTCTACAGCAAGCTCACCGTGGACAAGAGCAGGTGGCAGCAGGGGAACATCTTCTCATGCTCCGTGATGCATGAGGCTCTGCACAACCACTACACGCAGAAGAGCCTCTCCCTGTCTCCGGGTAAATGAGTGTGACGGCCGGCAAGGCCCCGCTCCCCGGGCTCTAGGGGTGGCGCGAGGATGCTTGGCACGTACCCCGTCTACCTACTTCCCAGGCACCCAGCATGGAAATAAAGCACCCAGCGCTGCCCTGGGCCCCTGCGAGACTGTGATGGTTCTTTCCGCGGGTCAGGCCGAGTCTGAGGCCTGAGTGGCATGAGGGAGGCAGAGTGGGTCCCACTGTCCCCACACTGGCCCAGGCTGTGCAGGTGTGCCTGGGCCACCTAGGGTAGGGCTCAGCCAGGGGCTGCCCTCGGCAGGGTGGGGGCTTTGCCAGCGTGGCCCTCCCTCCAGCAGCAGCTGCCCTGGGCTGAGCCACGAGAAGCCCTAGGAGCCCCTGGGGACAGACACACAGCCCCTGCCTCTGTAGGAGACTGTCCTGTTCTGTGAGCGCCCTGTCCTCCAACCCCCGTACCCACTCCGGGGCATGCCTAGTCCATGTGCGTAGGGACAGGCCCTCCCTCACCCATCTACCCCCACGGCACTAACCCCTGGCAGCCCTGCCCAGCCTCGCACCCTCATGGGGACACAACCGACTCCTGGGGACATGCACTCTCGGGCCCTATGGAGGGACTGGTCCAGATGCCCACACACACACTCAGCCCAGACCCGTTAAACAAACCCCACACTGAGGTTGGCCGGCCACACGGCCACCACACACACACGTGCACGCCTCACACATGGAGCCTCACCCGGGCGACCTGCACAGCACCCAGACCAGAGCAAGGTCCTCCCACACATGAACACTCCTCGGACACAGGCCCCCACGAGCCCCACGTGGCACCTCAAGGCCCACAAGCCTCTCGGCAGCTTCTCCACTTGCTGACCAGCTCAGACAAACTCAGCCCTCCTCTCACAAGGTGCCCCTGCAGCCGCCACACACACACAGGCCCCCACACGCAGGGGATCACACGCCACGTCGCGTCCCTGGCACTGGCCCACTTCCCAATACCGCCCTTCCCTGCAGCTGGGGTCACATGAGGAGTGGGCTTCACCATCCTCCTGCCCTCTGGGCCTCAGGGAGGGACACGGGAGACGGGGAGCGGGTCCTGCTGAGGGCCAGGTCGCTATCTAGGGCCGGGTGTCTGGCTGAGTCCCGGGGCCAAAGCTGGTGCCCAGGGTGGGCAGCTGTGGGGAGCTGACCTCAGGACACTGTTGGGCCATCCCGGCCGGGCCCCACATCCTGGGTCCCGCCACAGAGGGAATCACCCCCAGAGGCCCGAGCCCAGCGGGACACAGCACTGACCACCCCCTTCCTGTCCAGAGCTGCAACTGGAGGAGAGCTGTGCGGAGGCGCAGGACGGGGAGCTGGACGGGCTGTGGACGACCATCACCATCTTCATCACACTCTTCCTGCTAAGCGTGTGCTACAGTGCCACCGTCACCTTCTTCAAGGTCGGCCACACATTGTCCCCAGCTGTCCTTGACATTGTCCCCCATGCTGTCACACACTGTCCCTGACACTGTCCCCCACATGTCCCTGACGCTGTCCCCCACGCTGTCCCCACCTGTCCCTCACGCTGTTCCCCACGCTCTCACAAACTGTCCCTGACACTGTCCCCCATGCTATCCCCACTCATCTCCGACACTGTCCCCCATGCTATCCCCACCTGTCCCTGACACTGTCCCTGACACCGTCTCTCATGATGTCCCCACTCATCTCCGACACTGTACCCCACACTGTCCCCACCTGTCCTCAACAATGTCCCCCATGCTGTCCCCACCTGTCCCTGATGCTGTCCCCCACACTGTCCCCATCTGTCCCCAACACTCTCCCCCACACTGTCCCCACCTCTCCCTGACGCTGTCCCCCACGTGGTCCCCACTTGTCCCTGATGCTGTCCCCCACACTGTCCCCACCTGTCCCTGACACTGTCCCCCATGCCATCCCCATCTGTCCCGACAATGTCCCTATGGTGTCCCCAGCTGTCCCTGATGCTGTCCCCCACACTGTCCCCCCGTCCCTGACGCTGTCCCCCACGCTGTCCCCACCTCTCCCTGACACTGTCCCCTATGCTGTCCCCACCTCCCCCTGACACTGTCCCCCACACTGTCCCCCCGTCCCTGACGCTGTCCCCACCTCTCCCTGACACTGTCCCCTATGCTGTCCCCCCCTCCCCCTGACACTGTCCCCCACACTGTCCCCACCTCTCCCTAACACTGTCCCGCACACTATCCCCTCCTGTCCCCAACACTTTCCCCCATGCTGTCCCCACCAGTCCCCAACACTGTATGCCATGCTTTTCCCACCTGTCCCCAACACTGTCCCCCATGCTGTCCCCTCCTGTCCCCAACAATGTCCCCCATGCTGTTTCCTCCTGTCCCCAACACTGTCCACCACTCTGTTTCCTCCTTTCCCTAACACTGTCCCCTACTCTGTCCCCACCTGTACCCAACACTATCCCCTACGCTGTCTCCAACTGTCCCTGATGCTGTCCCCCACACTGTCCCCACCCCTCCCTGACACTGTCCCCTATGCTGTCCCCACCTGTTCCTAACACTGTCCCCCACACTGTCCCTACCTGTCCCTGACACTTTCTCCCATGCTGTTCCCACGTGTCCCCAACACTGTCCCCCACATGGTCTCCACCTGTCCCTGACACTGTCCCCCATGCTGTCCTCACCCATCTCTGACACTGTACACATACTGTCCCCACCTGTCCCTGATGCTGTCCTCCATGATGTCCCCACCTCTCCCTGACACTGTCACACATGCTGTCCCCACCTGTCCCTGACACTCTCCTCCACGCTGTTCTCACCTGTCCCCAACACTCTCCCCCACACTGTCTCCACCTGTCCCTGACACTGTCCTCCACACTGTCCCCACCTATCCCTGACACTGTCCCCCATGCTGTCCTCACCTCTCCCCAACACTCTCCTCCACGCTGTCCTCACCTGTCCCCAACACTCTCCCCCCACACTGTCTCAACCTGTCCCTGACACTGTCCCCCACACTGTCTCCACCTGTCCCTGACACTGTCCCCCATGCTGTCCTCACCTGTCTCTGACACTGTCCCCCTTGCTGTCCCCACCTGACACTATCTTCTGTGCTGTCCACATGCTGTTGCTGCCCTGGCTCTGCTCTCCATGTCCAGGCCTCAGAGCAGGCAGTGGTGAGGCCCTGGCACATGGGTGGCATGAGGGGCCGGATAGGCCTCAGGGGCAGGGCTGTGGCCTGGGTGGCCTGAGGGGTGAGCAGGCCTCGGGGGCAGGGCTGTGGCCTCGCTCACCCCTGTGCTGTGCCTTGCCTACAGGTGAAGTGGATCTTCTCCTCGGGGGTGGACCTGAAGCAGACCATCATCCCCGACTACAGGAACATGATTGGGCAGGGGGCCTAGGGCCACCCTCTGCGGGGTGTCCAGGGCCGCCCAGACCCCACACACGAGCCGTGGGCCATGCTCAGCCACCACTCAGGCCACACCTGCCCCCTGACCTCACCGCCCTCAACCCCATGGCTCTCTGTCTTTGCAGTCACCCTCTGACCCTGACACGCCCCCCTTCCAGACCCTGTGCATAGCAGGTCTACCCCAGACCTCCCCTGCTTGGTGCATGCAGGGAGCTGGGGACCAGGTGTCCCCTCAGCAGGGTGTCCCTGCCCTCCAGACAGCCAGGTGCTCACACAAAAGGAGGCAGTGACCAGCATCCGAGGCCCCCACCCAGGAAGGAGCTGGCCCTGGAGCCAACCCCGTCCACGCCAGCCTCCTGAACACAGGCGTGGTTTCCAGATGGTGAGTGGGAGCATCAGCCACCAAGGTAGGGAAGCCACAGCACCATCAGGCCCTGTTGGGGAGGCTTCCGAGAGCTGTGAAGGCTCACTCAGACGGCCTTCCTCCCAGCCTGCAGCCACCCAGCCTCCATTCCGGGCACTCCCGTGAACTCCTGACATGAGGAATGAGGTTGTTCTGATTTCAAGCAAAGAACGCTGCTCTCTGACTCCTGGGAACAGTCTCGGTGCCAGCACCACCCCTTGGCTGCCTGCCCACACTGCTGGATTCTCGGGTGGAACTCGACCCGCAGGGACAGCCAGCCCCAGAGTCCACACTGGGGAGAGAAGGGGCCAGGCCCAGGACACTGCCACCTCCCACCCACTCCAGTCCACCGAGATCACTCGGAGAAGAGCCTGGGCCATGTGGCCGCTGCAGGAGCCCCATGGTGCAAGGGTGAGGATAGCCCAAGGAAGGGTTGGGCATCTGCCCAGACAGGCCTCCCAGAGAAGGCTGGTGACCAGGTCCCAGGCGGGCAAGACTCAGCCTTGGTGGGGCCTGAGGACAGAGGAGGCCCAGGAGCATCAGGGAGAGAGGTGGAGGGACACCGGGAGAGCCAGGAGCGTGGACACAGCCAGAACTCATCACAGAGGCTGGCGTCCAGCCCCAGGTCATGTGCAGCAGGAACAAGCAGCCACTCTGGGGGCACCAGGTGGAGAGGCAAGACGACAAAGGGGGTGCCCGTGTTCTTGCGAAAGCGGGGCTGCTGGCCACGAGTGCTGGACAGAGGCCCCCACGCTCTGCTGCCCCCATCACACCATTCCGTGACTGTCACGCAGTATCCGCAGACAGGAAGGGAAGCTCGAGCGGGAGTGCGGCCAGCGCCTGCCTCGGCCGTCAGGGAGGACTCCCGGGCTCACTCGAAGGAGGTGCCACCATTTCAGCTTTGGTAGCTTTTCTTCTTCTTTTAAATTTTCTAAAGCTCATTAATTGTCTTTGATGTTTCTTTTGTGATGACAATAAAATATCCTTTTTAAGTCTTGTACTTCGTGATGGGAGCCGCCTTCCTGTGTCCACGTGCCTCCTGACCCCGGTGGGAAGCACAGTCAAGAGGCGGCTGGTCGAGCTGCACCTCGGGGGCTCCCTGCACACGCCCCCCGCCTCCTGCAGCCACACGCATTGCCCGAGCGGCCCTCCCTGGCCCCTGTCGCTACATGGACCCCCGGGGCTTCTCCTCTTTTCTACATGGATGCAGTTTCTCCTCCTGCCAGGCACGGTGCTGCCTGCCCTGGTCACTCTGCGGGGGACAGGGCCTCCAGGGAAAGCTGGTTCGAGGCTGGGAGGTGGCTCAGGCTGGCCAGGCAGAGCCACAGGGAGGGCCTTCCAGAACCAACCATGGTGTGAAGCGAGGGGTGGATGTCAGATCTGTGTGCATCAGCTCAGGACCACAGCGGGGCGGCTCGCACGGCAGACATGGATCCTCCCAGGCCTGGAGACCAGGAATCTGAGATCAGGATGCAGGCAGGGCTGGTTTCTCTCAAGCCCTCTCTCCTTGGCTTGTAGACACCATCTCCTCCCTGGTCCTCCATGGCCATCCCTCTGTGTGCCCGTGTCCTAAGCTTCTCTTCTTAGAACACACATCAGGTTAGATTAGTGACCCCATATGAACTGAATGACCTCTGCAAAGACCCCATCTCCAAATAGTCACATTGTGAGGCCAGGGATTAAGACTTCAATATATGAATTTGTAGGGGCCACAATTTAACCCATCACAGTCCAGACTCTGGCCCCCAAAATTCATGTTCTTCTCACATGCAAAATACATTCATCCTGTCTCAGCATCCCCCTGGGCACTAGGTCTTGAAGCAAGGACGGATTTTCAACAGAAATAACTATTGCAACAGAAGAAAGAGTCTGGCATGACCTGGACTCACCTTCATCTGTGCAGAGGGCACAGCCTTGTAAAGGGAGGTGGTAGGGGGAGCAGGGAGGGTGCTCGGGGCTCAGTTGTCGGGGAAGGGAAAAGTTGCCCAGTGCTGGTCAGCGTCCCTGAGATGGGGCCCGCTGTGTCCGTGCTGGCCACTGTTGAGGTCAGGATTCTGTCCTCCCAGAGCCCGGAGACACAGGCCCCATCCTTCACAAAGGGGACACCTCAGGGAGCAGCTCTCAAGTCTTGAGAAAGACCCTCCTGGGTCACAGGAAATGCACAGACATTGGGAATGGACAGAGGATGTGTGGTTGCAGCCCTTTCAGCAGACACCCTGAGAAAGGGAGGTCGGGGTAGGTCCAAACGGTCAGTTCTGGTGCACGGAGCTTTCTCAGGCAGGTGTTGACGGGGCAGGGGTCGGCCTAGGGGTACGGCCAGAAGCTCTTCGTGTCTGCTCAAGTCTTTACAAGTCAAGGTTGAGGCCGAGTGGAGAGGCTCCAAGGAGCCTGGCTGGAACTCAGTCAAGGACAGGGTCTTGTTACTGCGGTGGCTGTGGTGGCTGCGGTGGCTGCGGTGGCTGGGAAATGCCATCGGAGTTGCCTGTGGCAGGAGAGAGACAGTCTCACCCAGGAAAGAGGAGTGGTTGGATTCGTTTGTGTGGCATCGAGCAGCTGGAGCTTCACCAAACACGGAGTTGGGGATGAAATCCCCAGACCCCGGACCCTGCCATGCCATGGGAGGGCTCGCCACTGGAGGGTGGGCTCCAGGGGGCCTGGCCTGAACTGGGTGCTGAAGCCCAGCCCTTTAACTCTCAGGACACGCTGCTGCAGCCCCGCGGGGGGTGAGGGAGGCAGCACCTGGGGTGCCGGGCGTGCAGCTGCTGCATCACCGGCTCTATCCCAAGCCCAAGGATGGCGTCCCAGAGATGCAGGAGAGCTTTGTCCAGAGAAGGTGCCAGCCTTCAGGGACCCTGCTGGACAGGTCTCCACCCTCTGCCCTTCAAGGGGCCCTACGGGCCTCCGGGTGCTCTGGTGGGGTGGGCTCCAGTTGACTGAGGATGGACGGCCTGGCCAGGATAAGGAAAGGAAACCCAGGACAGTGCTGGACTCCGGGTCATTCCATGCACTGAGCAGGCTGAGTTGGGAAGAAGCAGATGCTTCCTGCAGCTGCTGCCCCCTGCAGGGCCTGGCACCTGGTCCAGGTTCCCCTGGGGAAATTGGGCCCCTCCCTGAGCCACCCGGGGCCCACCGCCCCCTTTCCACCTGGGACCGAGCATCCTCCAGAGGGTCAGCCCTCCTGCGGGAACACCATGCCCAGCCCCAGGACCCTCCCTCAACTCTCTAGCAAGGCTGCACTGTGGGCGGCCCCTGCACATACCCCAGCAGTCTGTGCTGTGATGTAACATGACATGGTGTGACGTGGATGTCATGTGGCGTGATGTGACAGGACATGGTGTGATGTTGTATGACGTGGTATGACAGTGTGATATCCGAGGGGTGATGTGATGTGGTGTGACATGGTGTAATGTCCCTGGTGTGAGGTGGTGTTGGACATGGTGGGATGTGGTGTGACACAGTGTGACATCCCTGGTGTGATGTGGTGTGATGAAGTGTAACAGGCTGTGACATAGTGTGACGTGGTATGACATAATGTGATGTGGTGTGAGGTGGTGTGACATGGTATAATGTCCCTGGTGTGAGGTGGTGTGATGTGATGTGACGTGGCGTGATGTGGCAGGATGGGGTATGGCAGGCTACGACATCCCTACTGTGATGATGAGTTTCATGGTATGATGTGGCGTGACATCCCTGGCGTGGCATAGTGAGATGTGGTGTGACATGGTGTGACATTCCTGGTGTGACTCCTGTGTTCTGACATTTGTGGCCACCCCAGGATACAGAGGTCCCTGTGGCCAAGGGAAAGGGGAGAATAGAACCATCTGAGCATGTTGACCTGGAGGAACTGGTGGCCCTTGAGTCCACGAAGCCCACCCTGCCAGGTGCCCCTGCCCCACGTGACCCAAGTGGGCTTGCAGAGCAGCAAGCAGGACTCTGGTTAGACAGGAGGAAGGACCTGCCACCACGTGGCCTTGTGAGGAGACAGAGCGAGGCTGTGACCTTGGCGTCCGCCCAGCACAGGGTGCCGCTGAGGCCCCTCCTGTCCTCTCAGCAGGGGTCCCAGAGCAAGGCCCGAGGCAGGCTGAAGAGAGGGGCAGAGGGAGGATGCTGGGGAGGCAGGGGTGAGGGGAGTGAGAGCCCAGGTTTCAGCTGAGCCCCTGCACAGGGAAGGAGCCTAGCTGAACACCCATCTCCCCACACGCTCCCAACACTGCCTCTGCCTGACCACCTCCCAGAAGGCACCTCAAACCCTCTGCTACCCACACTCAGCAAGGGGTATGGTGTCCCCACCGAGTCCAGCCAGTGAGGCCCGGCACAGCCACGCCTGTGCCCAGCACTCCCATGGCCAAGCTCCCTGCTAACATGGCAGGACAGGGCCAGGCCTGGAGGAGACAGAACATCAGTCCCCTGGGGAAGCTCCCTGCTCACATGGCAGGGCCGGGCCTGGAGGAGATAGAACACCCTGTCTGGCATGGTACTCAGGCTGCACATGCCTGCCACGCATGGGGGCCACGCGACAATTCCTCCCACGCATGGGGGCCATGCGACAATGCCGCCACGCATGGGGGCCACGTGACAATGCCTGCCACGCACGGGGGCCATGCGACAATGCCTGCCACGCACGGGGGCCACACGACAATGCCTGCCATGCATGGGGGCCACACGACAATGCCTGCCATGCACGGGGGCCACGCGACAATGCCTGCCACGCATGGGGGCCATGTGGCACACACAGGTACTCACACGGTCCTCACACAGGGACACACGCACTTGCGACCCCAGCATCCAGCCAGTGCACTCATGCACGGGCTCCCCAGGTGGGTCACAGCCTCACGCCTTGAGCTACTCCATGTGCCAGGCCCTTCACCCATGTTCCCGTCCCCGGTGCCAGCTGTTGAGCCACACCATCTTCTCTGTGGATCCCTCCCAGCCCACTCAGCACAATGGACATGCTCTCTCCAGTCCAGCAACTGCACTGGCCTCTTCCCCTCAGAATCCACGTCTGGCCATCTCCCAGGAAACCCGGACCATCACGGGCATGGACCACCTTCTCACTGTCCACGTGGACCACCCCACACCTGACCCCAGGCAGAGTCACACTACGTCCTGCTTCAATATTGAAAAGGGGAAAAGCTGGAGGAGGGGAAAGATGAAAGAGAAAAAAGCAAGAGGGGAGGGTCACATTCTTCTGAGGCTTTGATTACATCTCACTGAGCCCCCACGTTGCATGAAAAGGAGGGGTGGAGGGAGCAGTTACGCATTCGCCTTGTGCTCAGTAAATCTGCACTTTATAAGAAAATAAACAGAGTAGAGGAAGAAGTCAAATATGCATTCGTCTCAGGGGCAGGAGGGACCATTTCTTGTCTCATTTTGTCCCATGTCATGAAGACCAGGCTGTTAATTTATATTGTCAGGGTGAGGGAGGCCACCTGGGTAGACCTGGCCTATCTGCTGCTGCTCTCAGTTTAGAAACAAAAGGAAACGCATGACTTTTTTTTTTTTTCATGACTCAGCTTCCTACCTCAACGGTTCTTTTTGGCATAGTGAGTATGGAGTCCTGAGATTTTATTTTCCTTTCACGATGGTCAAGGTCGCACATCCAGTACTCAGGAGAGCAGGTCCAACCCAGACCCCTGCCGTCACTGGACGCTTTTCAAATACGTGCTGCAGTCTCTGACACTCTCTCACCATTGTAGAAACGGAGGCCTTGGTGAGCCTGCAGCCCCTGCTCATGGGGACAATGCAGGCTGAAACCCGCATTTCTGACCCCAAAGCTCCTGTTCATTTCACTCACCCCCACACCAGCTCTTTGAGTCCAGAGCTTTGTCCTTGCCTGAGTCCTACCCTCAGGGACAGGGGCCCAACCCACACACCAACACATCATACCCTGAGAGGGTGCCAGGAGCCCAGAAATGTTTAGAGACCACAGAAGCCCTGGAAGCTCTGTGGAGATGCTGCACATTTCTCTATTCAACAGATACTCACCAGGTGGCCAGCGGCAGAGATGCCACATGGCATGGAGCTCACCTTGGCCAACAGGACAGGTGTGGGGTTGGGAGGCCTTCCCAGGGCACTCCTTGAAGCAGAGCTGTGGGGAAAAGTTGGGGCCAACCTCAGATCTCCTCGTCAACACCGGGTCTCCTGCCCTCCCGGGCCACAGAAAACTAAGCTCCCTGGATACTGAGGCGGGGTGGGGCCATGAGGGAGAAGAAATCACGAGTTAAAAGATCATTTTTTAAAACTGTTATGATCAGGACTCACATAAACATATGATGACACATTTCAGAGATGCTCTTTATCTCATTAACTAAGGTGTTGCAACCAGTTCAAAGTGGAATTCTAAGTACTACACTTACATAATTGATTCAGGAATGCTAAAAGGAGTTCATAGATACATGCAAAACTGGCCTTTTCCCTGGAAGATGAGAAGCAATTCATTGTCCTTCCAAAGATGAGAACTTGAATTTCTACCAACTCAAAGAGTTTTTGCATTGCTATCAATTATGTACAACTTAGAGCAGTGGTCCCCAACATTTTTGGCACCAGGAACCAGTTCCATGGAAGACAATTTGTCCACAGACCAGGATCGGGGGATGGCTTGGGGACAAAGCTGTTCCACCTCAGATCATTAGGTATTAGGGTGTCATAAGGAGTGTGCAACTTAGATCCCGGGAATGTGCAGCTCGCAATAGGGTTCGCTCCTATGAGAATCTAATGCTGCCACTGATCTGACGGGAGGTGGAGCTCGGGCAGGAATGCTCACACACCACTCACCTCCTGCTCTGTGGCCCAGTTCCTAACAGGCCATGAGCAGATTCCAGTGCATGACCCAGGGGTTGGGGAACCCTGGCTTATAGAGGTGTAAAATAGTTCAAAGGAAATAAAAGATGCAGAGCTCCATAGAATGAAACAACTTGGAAGAGTGTACAAGACGATGCCTTGCTTTCCATGGAAGGCACCTAGTAATCTTTTGGTCCATTTCAGTTCTTCTTAATGCTTCCTATAAACATATAAAACTGACTGACACAAACAGATCCATAATATAAAGAAGACCCCTGTAAACCAATCAGAAAAAAAATCAAATAATTCAACGAGGAATAGGCAAGAGAATTGAACAGGTGTTTTACAGAAGATATCAAAATAGCCACTAAACATATGAAAAGGTGTTGAACCACACTAGTCAACAGGGAAATGAAAATGAAAAACCACATAAGAGAAAGTAGTCCTGATTCCAGTAATGCTGGAGCAGCTAATATCAGACTAGCCCTTTGGCAGATGGCAATTATAAACACTGGAAAAGCTGTAAGCACACACAACACCCACACACACCAATTGCAGGCACTGGAACATGACCAGAAGTAGGCAAACACTAGTAAGGATTATTCCGTTAAATATTCGTCTGAAGTCACACCCCAGGGCATGTAATGGGTGCAGCTAGAGTTCAAGCAGGAAACTGCAGTCCTCCTGGTGAGGAGTGGGATGCAGGGCTGCATTTTCAGAGCAGCTGGAAATGAAGAGAAGATGTCCATAAAGGAGAAGGTCACCGAAGGGAAACCCCACAATCTGCAAGTAAACTCCACTGAAACCTCTGGCTGATCCCTTAGGTGTGCATGGGTAGGGAAAACTCCAAAGGGCCCAGCAGAAAGCAACACCTGTAAGGTCAAGAGAACTGAGATTTCAGCTACTGCCAACTGCCAGGCAGACAGACTGGGGAGTTTGAGTCAACTCAAGCTAACTGCTTGCTAACTTTGAAAAAAACAATTAATGCTCTGCTAAGGAAGAATGCAAACCCCATACACTGTACACATGTTATCAACAACATCAGGTGCACATCCAAAATTACCATGTATGCAAAGAAATATGAAAATGTGATCCATAGTTAAAAGAAAAAGGGATCAATGGAGATCAACTCCAAGATGACCTAGATGCAGATACAGTTATCAGACAAGGACTTTAAAGAAGTTATGTTAAATATGTTCAAAGACTTAAAGGAAAATATGGTTATCATGAGTGACTAGATGAGGTATCTCTATAAAAAACTGAAAATAGTTACAAGAACCAAATGAAAATTCTAGAACTAAAAGTATGATTCTGAAATGAAAAACATCATTTGACCAGGCCCAGTGGCTCATACCTGTAATCCTAGCACTCTGGGAGGCCACCAAGGAAGGATCACTTGATCTCAGGAGTTTGAGACCAGCCTGGGCAACATGGTGAAACCCCATCTCTATTTTATTAAAAAAGAAAAGAAAGAGAAAAACATTACCCAAGTTTAATAACAGATTGGACAAGACATAAGAAGGAACTGAAAACTTAAAGATGCATCAATAGAATCTGTCAATTCTTTTTAATCCAATTCAAAGAAGAGAGAGAAAAATACTAAAAAATGAAAAGAGACTCATCCTGCTGGACAAGGTGAAGCATTCTAAAACATGTGAAACTGGAGTCCAGAGGGGGATGTAATACTTCCATGGGAAAGGTCAACCTTAAGCTATATGCAAATGTACCTGCATAGGCTGGTGTGGTGGGCTGATGGCATCTCCCTGGCCAAATGTATGCCCACCTGGAACCTCAGAATGTGACCTTATTTGGAAATACGGTCTTTACAAATTAGGTTAAGGACTTGAGATGATATCATACTAAATTTTGGATGGATCCCAAGTCCAAACACTGGTGTCCTCATAAGAGGAGAGGACACAGACATACATGGAGGTAAGCCATATGATGACAAAGGAGAAGATGAGGGGGGTGTCAGGAGCCACCTGTGTTTGTCCATTTGCATTACTGTAAAGAAATACCTGAGGCTGAGTAACTTATAAAGGAAAGAGGTTGAATTGGCTCACAGTTCTGCAGGCTGTATAGGAAGCATGGCACCAGCATCTGCTTGGGCGAGGACCTCAGGAAACTTACACTCATAGCAGAAGGTGAAGGGAGAGCAGGTATGCCACATGGCAAGAATGGGAGCAAGAGGCTGAGGGGGGCCCCAGACTTAAACAACTAGACTGTGTGTGAGCTGACTGGGGGAGAATTCACTCATCACCAAGTGGATGATGCTAAATCATTTATGAGGGATCTGCCCCCTTGATCTAATCACCTCCTAGAGGCCCCACTTCCAACACTGGGAATCATATTACAACATGAGATTTGGAGGGGACAAATATATAAACCATATCCTTCCACCCCTGGTCCCCCAAATCTCATGTCCTTCTCATGTTGCAAAATACAATCATGACTTCTCAACAGTCCCCCAAAGCCTTACCTTATTCCAGAATCAACCCAAATTTCCCAAGTCCCAAGTCTCATCTGAAGATGAGTCCCTTCCACCTATCAGCCTATGAAATCAAAGACAAATTGACTCCCAAAATACAATGAGAGTGCAGACATTGGGTAAACATTCCCATTCCACAAGGGAGAAGTTGGCAAAAAGAAAGGATCTACATGTCCCATACACGTCAGAAATCCAGCAGGGCAGTTATTAAATCTTAAAGCTCCAAGGTAATCTCCTTTGACTTCATGTCCCATATCCAGGGCACACTGGTGCAGGGGGTGGGCTCCCAAGGCCTTGGACAACTCTACCCCTGTGGCTTTGGAGGATGTTGCCCCTGTGGCTTCTCTCACACGATAGAGTTGAGTGCCTGTGGCTTTTCCAGATTCAGGGTGCAAACTGCCAGTGGATCCACCATTCTGGGGTCTGGAGGACAGTGGCCCCCTTCCCACAGCTCCACTAGGCAGTGCCCTGGTGGGGACATTATATGGGGGTTCAACCCCACATTCTCTTTGGCACTGCTCTAGTAGAGCTTCTCTGTGAGGGCTCCATGCTGGCAGGAGGCTTCTGTCTGGGCACCTAGGCTTTCTCCTACATTTCTGAAATCTAGAGGGAAGATGCCAAGCCTCCTTCACTCTTGCATTCTGGGGGCCTACAGGCTTAACACCAGATGGAAGTCATGAAACCAAGCTTCCTTCACTCTTGCATTCTGGGAGCCTACAGGCTTAACACCAGATGGAAGTCGCCAAGGCTTATAGTGGCTTGCGCTCTCCAAAGAAGCAGCCTAAGCTATACTTGGGGCCCTTTGAGCCAAGGCTGGAGCCAGAGGAACCAGGATGTGGAGAGCAGTGTCCCAAGGCTGCACAGGCAGCAGTGGCCATGGGCATGGCCCACAAAACCATCCTTTCCCTCTTGGCCTCTGGGCCTGTGATGGGAAAGACCACCTCAGAGATTTCCAAAATGCCTTCAAGGCCTTCTTCCCTTTGTTCTGGATATGAGCACTTAGCTCCCTTTTAGTTATGCTAATCTCTCTAGCAAGTGGCTGCTCCATAGCCTACTTATATTTGTCTCCTGAAAATACCTTTTCTTTTCTACCACAGGGACAGGCTGTGAATTATCCAAAATTTTTTATGCTCTGCTTCCCTTTGTTGATGAAAAAAGCCAAACTCTATAAAACACTTGATAAGATTGATTCTGAGCCACATCTGAGAGCCATGAACTGTGGCACAGCCTCAAAAGGTCCTGAGAACATGTGTGCAAGGTGGTTGGGTTGTGGCCTGGTTCTATGTTTTAGGGAGACATGAGACATCAATCAATTCATGTAAAGTATACATTAGTTTGGTTTGGAATGGCAGAACAATTCAAAGTGGGGAATTCCAAATCAGGTGGATTTTAAGATTTTCTGATTGGCAATTGGCTGGAAAAGTTAAATTATCTAAAAAGTTGAAGTCAGCAAAAAGCAATGCTTAAGATAAAGCAGGTTGTGGAAGCCAAGGTTCTTGTTATGTAGATGAAGCCTCCACGTTCCAGAGAGAAGAGATGGTCAATGTCTCTTATCAGAACCTAAAAGGTGCCAGACTCTTGGATAAATCTCTCCTGAATCAGGAAGAGACCTGGAAAGGGAAAAAGATTCTCAACAGAATATACATTTCCTCCACAAGAGACGGCTTTGCAGGGCCATTCCAAAATGTGTCAGAGAAATATATTCTGGCATAAAATACTTTAATTTCCTTCCATGCCTGCCACCTGTCATGTGATGCTATACCAGAGTCAGGTTGGGATTTGATATCTTATTGCTACAAAGAGTCTGCTTTGTCAGTCTTAAGCTCCCTGTTTTAATGTTAACACTGGTCAGCTGAGCCTAAGCTCCAACAGGGAGAGGGTATAGTGAGGGAGTCCAAACCACCCTCCCCTTCCTGTCATGGCCTGAACTGGTTTTCCAGGTTTCTTTGGAATCCCCTTGGATTAGCATTTTATTTTCTCGTTTGCACCTTTTAAATATCAGTTCCAACTTTAAGTCATTCCTTTGCTCCCATATCTTACCATAGACTGTTAGAAGCAACCAGGTCACCCCTTAGAAACATCTGCTTAGAAATGTCTTCCACAGATGCCCTAAGTCATCACTCTTAAGGTCAAACTTCCACAGATCCCTAGGGCATGAACACAATGCAGCCAAGTTGTTTCTTAGGATTTAACAAGGGTGACCTTTACTCCAGTTCCCAATAAGTTCCTCATTTCCATCTGAGATTTCATCAGCCTGGCTTTCACAGTCCGTATGTCTATCAGCATTTTGGTGACAACTATTTAATCAGTCTCTAAGAAATTCCAAACTTTCCCTCATCTTCCTGTC
This sequence comes from Pan paniscus, assembly GCF_029289425.2. NCBI lineage: Eukaryota > Metazoa > Chordata > Mammalia > Primates > Hominidae > Pan > Pan paniscus. Next base: position 106,936,905 of record NC_073264.2, on the reverse strand, counting down.
TTCTTCTGAGTCCTCCAAATTCTTCTAACCTCTCTGCCTGTTACCTAATTCCAAAGCTGCTTCCACATTTTCAGGTATCTTTATAGCAACGTTACACTCCTCAATACCAATGTTCTGTGTTAGTCTATTTCTGTTACTAGAAAAAAAAAAACATGAATCTGGTAATTTATAAAGAAAAGAGGTTTGCACCAGGCACTGTGGCTCATACCTGTAATCCTAGCAATTTGGGAGGCAGAGGCAGGAGGATCACTTGAGCTCAGAAGTTGGAGACCAGCCTGGGCAACATAGTGAGAACTTGTCTTGAAAAGACAAGAAGAAGGGAAGGGCAGGGAAGGGGAGGGCAGAAGGTCAGGGCAGAAGGGAAGTGCAGGGAAGGCAGAAGGGAAGTAAGGAAGAGAGGTTTAAGTAGCTCATATTTCTGCAGGCCATTCCGGAAACACGGCCCTGGCATCTGCTTCTGGCAAGGCCTCAGGGAGATTGCAATGACGGCAGAAGGCGAAGGGGGAGCAGGCATGTCACATGGCAAGAGGGAGCAAGAGAAGAGAAGTAGCACGTCCCAGACTTTTAAACAACCAGCTGTCACAGGGACTAACTGAGGGAGAAGTCACTCATCACCTGGGGGATGGTGCTAAGCCATTCATGAGGGGTCCAGCCCCATGATCTAATCACCTCCCACCAGGCCCACCTCCAACACTGGGAATCACATCTCAACATGAAATTTGCAGAGACACACATCCAAACTATTGCACCACAGGAAGCTGGAAGAGGTGGAGGGTCCTCCCCTGGAGCACTCAGAGACAGCCACCAACACCTTGATCTCAGATTCCTGACTTCCAGAACTCTGAAAAAATTTTTGTTGTTTTAAGCCACATTTGTGATATTTTGTTACGGCAGACACAGCACGGATATAGCTGGTAACAGAGTTCTTTAGCCTCCAAAATACAAGCCTGGGGTAAGTAACTATTGAATTTGGCCACATGGAAATCAGGAAGAATGTAATAAGCATCATCGATGGACAGGATGACCTGGGAGATCGTGGCAAGCTTAAAGCTAATTGGAAGTTGGCAACCAAAAAATCCTGTCTTGCAAATTGCCAGGAAATTGCCAAGAAAACCTTTAGAAAACATGGTTAAAGATGGAGAAACCCAGATGACTCCCTGGTTTCTGAAGAGGTGCTTAGGCATTGAAGTGAGACTGACGAGACTTCACACTGTACCCTTCAGAAGGGCAGACACTCACGAGATCATCAACCACGGCTCCCTCGCTGGGAGGCAGACACAGAGCTGGAGGCGGCAGCCACAAACTAGGTGGGCAGAGAGGCGTCAGCATCAGGACTTGCGGGAGGTCCTGGGAAGGAACAGGCAGCGGTGGGGCCTGGACAGCCCTGGGGAAAGGAAGTTACTTGGAGGAGACCAGGGGCTTGCATTTGGGCCAAAACCAAGGACAAGAGATCAGCTGGTCCCAGGGAACTCTGGAGCCCAGCACCCCACCACGGGTGCAGGGGCCTGACAACCCAAGAGAGGGCTGTGAGCACCAGGCACCAGCCTGTGGGGGGTCTGAAGGCTGCTGCCCAGCCACACATGTCCTGGTTCTGAACAAAGGGTTCAAGAGACACCTGCAAACCTACCCTTCTGAGAGCAGCCTCTTAGCCTCAGCTGGTATTGGCCCCTGGTCACCCCACATGCCCCGACAGTGGGACCTGGCCTCAGAAAGGGGCCCCTCCATTTGTACTTTCTATCTGATCCTTGACACAGTGCTAACACCAAAGACCAAACCCGAATCTTGGTTCACATACTCTGCAAAGAAATGACTAAGACAAGTTCCTCCGGAGGTCAGTTTTAGAACGTTTATTCTGACTTAATTCTGCCTTATCTCTGTGCACCAAGAAAACTATCTGCACATCTGTAGTAAAATGTGAAGTTACCTTCATTTTATTTGTATACTAAACTTTTAAGAAACACCTCACTTTTTAAAACTTGGTTTTGTGTTTTGTATGCTTATAATATTTTCCATAATAGATCATTTTAATGATGAACTCTGAGTCTTCTGACAGAATGCAGATCAATGGATTCCTAGCCATCAGGGAGGTGTTGATTGCAAAGGGGCCTGGTGGAATATTTGGAGAGATTCTACATCTTCTTGCAACTGTTCATCTGGATTACGGTGGTGGTTGCATGAGTGCATTTGTTGAAACTCACATGTCACAGGATGGATTATACTGAATGTAAACTACACTTGCGTAAATATGACTTTTAAAACTTTAAAAAGTTGGGGGATGGTTCACTGCCCCGGCTCAAAGCCCCCTGGCCACGCTGCCTGGCCAGCCCACCCCCATCCCTGCCAGCGCTTGCCTCCAGCGTCCCAACAGCCTCCTGACCCCCTGGGCTGCTCTAAACCCTCAGAAGCGCAGCCATCCGGGATCAGCTGGATGGAGATGGGGAGCCCGAAACTCGTGCCACACCACATCCTCCCGCCCCCACCAGCCACACGCAGACGTCAAAGCAGCCCTGTCCTCGCACGCGCTGCTCCCACCCACCCTGGCACGGCCATTCCAGGGCTGAGGCAGGAAGGCAGATGCTCCCCCTGCCCCCAGACTCAAGCATTCCGGCACACACCCCCAGCACACACACACACTCCCATGCGCACACTGACACACACAGGTGTGTGCAGCTGCGACACAGCCCGTTCCTAGGAAGTCCAGCCCCCGTCACTGAGGGAAAGGGGCAGCACCATGGGGCCACAGGAGTGACAGCTGGACACAGAGCCAGGCGCTGGTGAAGACCCAGGCCACTGAGGCGGGCTGCCGGCATGGCTGGGCGTGAAGGCCAGAAGAGGGCAGGAGGGGCCGTAGGCATTGTGCCTATTGGGCCTAGGTGGGCACACGCCGGGCAGGAGAGGAACAGCCCAGCCCCTGAGGAAGGGGTGGGGGCAGCGGCCATTTCTGGAGGCCAGGGCAGGGCCAGCACCCCAAGGAAAAGCAGAGCAGGATGAGAACGGACATGGGGCTCAGAGCTGAGCAGGCTTGCTGGGCCCCAGGAGGGAGACACAGACGACCGGGGATCTCAAGGCTGGCAGAGGCCAGAGATGGAGCCCCAGCTGGGAAGCCATCCTCCTTCCTGGGGGCCCACCCTGCCCGGCCCCTCCAGCCCAGCACAGCTTGGGGCATTGGATAGAACCGGGAGAGAGCCGACCAGGCACTGAGGCCCCTGCCCCAAATGCCCACAGCCTGGGGAAAATGAGCAGGTACATGGGAGGGGCAAGTGGAGCCCCAGGCACACCCACACAGTGCACACAGCCTCACCTGGGCCGGAGGGGGCAGAAGGCTCACCACCCCTGCTGTGGTTTCTCTCCTAATCTCACCCTGGGTTTCTCCCACCCTTGATGCAGGTGATGTTTCTCTGACATTGTGGACTAAGAGTTGGTGCTGGAAGGGGTTAGCCATCTTGGAGATGTTGCTATGGGGGTGCAGGGATTTTGCATGTGAGAAGGACATGATTATGGGGGGAGCAGAGGGCAAACTGTCATGGGTTAAAATGTGTCCCCTATAAATTCATGTGTTGAAGTCCTAACCCCCGGGACCGCAGAATGTGACCGTGTTTGGAAACAGTCTTTGCAGCTGCAATCAAGTTGAGATGAGGTGACCCTGGAGTAGCGCAAGCCTCTGATCCAATATGACTGCTGTCCCCGTGAAAAGGGGGAATCTGGGCACAGACAGCACGTAGGGAGAACGCCCTGTGAAGATGGTGCTGCTTCCACAAGCCAAGAGCAGCAGAGACGGCCGGCAAAGCCCAGCAGCAAGGAGAGAGCCTGGAACAGAGTCTCCCATGACACAGAGGAGCCAGCCCCGCCGAGGCCTCCATCCCAGATGCCCGGCCTCCAGAACCAGGATGGAATAAACGTCTGTTGTTTAAGCCACGCAGTCTGGGGTGCTGTGTTGCCCGGGCCACAGTTAACAGATACAAGTGTTGTCCTGAGCTGCCAGCCCCACAGGCTGCACGAGGCCTCCCTGCCCCAGCTCAGTGCAGACTCCCCAGCCCCCTGGGTGTGCCATGGGCAGTGCGGGGACCCCTCACTCCGTCCTCCCCCAGCCTGGGAGGTTGAGCCCATTATGAGCTCCATGGGGTGAAGCCGGAGCCAGAAGCTGGGAGCCGACTGGGAGCCCGCGGTTGGAGGATGGATTTCCCCAGGGACCCACACGTGCACCTCCACCTGTCTCCTGGACATTCTCTCTGAGGGCAGGGCTGGTGCCAGCTCAGGGATCCAGCAGGATCACAAGGGCAGGCCGGGTCCTTGTGGAGAGCACATTTAGTGGGAGGGACATGATTTCCCTTCAAAGTGTCTATTCTGGACGCTTCCCGTTCCATGCTGGACGCTTCCTCTTCCACGCTGGATGCTTCCTGTTCCATGCTGGATGCTTCCTCTTCCATGCTAGATGCTTTCTGTTCCACGCTGGATGTTTCCTGTTACACTCTGGATGCTTCCTGTTCCACGCTGGATGCTTCCTGTTCCATGCTGGATGCTTCCTGTTCCATGCTGGACATTTCCTGTTCCACTCTGGATGCTCCCTGTTCCATTCTGGATGCTTCCTGTTCCATGCTAGATGCTTCCTGTTCCACGCTGGATGTTTCCTGTTACACTCTGGATGCTTCCTGTTCCACGCTGGATGCTTCCTGTTCCATGCTGGATGCTTCCTGTTCCATGCTGGACATTTCCTGTTCCACTCTGGATGCTCCCTGTTCCATTCTGGATGCTTCCTGTTCCATGCTGGACATTTCCTGTTCCACTCTGCATGCTTCCTGTTCCACTCTGGATGCTTCCTGTTCTATGCTGGACATTTCCTGTTCCACTCTGCATGCTTCCTGTTCCACTCTGGATGCTTCCTGTTCCATGCTGGACGTTTCCTGTTCCACTCTGCATGCTTCCTGTTCCATGCTGGATGTTTCCTGTTCCACTCTGCATGCTTCCTGTTCCACTCTGGATGCTTCCTATTCCATTCTGGATGCTTCCTGTTCCATGCTGGACGTTTCCTGTTCCATGCTGGATGCTTCCTGTTACATCCTGGATGCTTCCTGTTCCATGCTGGATGTTTTTTGTTTGACTCTGGATGCTTCCAGTTCCATTCTGGATGCTTCTTGTTCCATGCTGGATGCTTCCTGTTCCATGCTGGATGCTTCCTTTTCCATTCCGCACAATTCCTATTCCATTCTGGACACTTCCTGTGCGACACCTCCTCGGGTTTTCTGTCTGCCCAGTCCCTCTATCCTCATCCCGTTCCCTGCTACCTCCCACCTCCACAATCGTCCTTGCCCAGCTCCTCCCTCTCTCTAGAGCTTCGGCCTGGCAAGGTCCCTCCTGATCTCAATCCAGGCTCCCCCAGCACAGGTAGGAGCCTTGCACCTGCCCTTGGACCTCCCCACCCTGCATGGTGCCAGCATCCCCTGGTCCCCAGGGAGGCCCCATTTCTCTCTCTGCTGGAAGTCCAGTGGCCCTGGAGTCCCACTGCAACTCGGGTGTGCCCCTGACCTCTGAGGAAGTTAAGTGTCCTGTCCCTAGCCAGGCCATCCCGTCTGCTCAGCCCCAGGGCCCTGCCCCCTACCCCTTCCCCTCACCTGCACCACAGGCTCTGGCCAACTCTGCCCAGGCCCTGAATGGGCCCCTCTGGCTCCCTTCTGCTGCTACACTGCCCTGCACCACCTCCACTCAGCTTCAGTGTGTTCATCCACCTGTCCCACGTCCCCTCGGCCCCCAGGAGCACAGCTGGTGGCCCTGGCTCCTGGCAGCCCATCTTGTTCCTTCTGGAGCACCAGCCTCAGAGGCCTTCCTGTGCAGGGTCCACTCGGCCAGCCCTGGGACCCTCCTGGTCTCAAGCACACACGTTCTCCCTGCAGCCAGACCTGCCCCTGCCTGTGAGCTCAGCCCTGAGCCTTGGAACTTCCATTCTCCATCCCAGCTCGCCCTTGCCAGCTGCTCAGCGGGATGAACTCACACTCCCGTCCCTGCACCATGAGTCAGAGCCAGCTGGAGAGACGCCCAGGCCAAAGCAGCCACCAGGGCCCAGTGGGGGCCAGAAGCTTCAGATGAGAGGCCCAGGTATTGAGAGGCTGAGATCACGGGCAGAATGGTCATAATCGCTGCCAGTATCAGTCCAGCCCCAGGGACTCAGAGACAGAGAAAAGAGCAGCACACAAGGTCCGGGCTCCCCACCTTCTCCCGTGAGTATGGGGGAGTATGGGGGCAGCCACCACCCCCATCCCCACACACCCATGAGGCAGCCTCGGCTGTGTCTGGACTCCCCCTCGCCCTCTGACACAGAAACCACCAGAAGAAAAGGGAACTTCAGGAAGTAAGCGGTGCCGCCGGTTTCAATCCTGTTCTTAGTCTTTGCAGTGTGGAGTTCACACACCTGGGGACCTGGGGGCCGAGCTGTGATTTCCTAGGAAGACAAATAGCGGCTGACGGCAGGGGCGGGGCTGCCCACATGTACCGCGCCAGAACAGGAAGGGCTGAGACCCCCACCTTGGTGAGTGGGGTCAGCACAGGGCAAGGGTACAGGCTCGGGAGGAGGACAGAGCCTGGGGGCAGCCGTGGGTGCTCCTGGACCTCAGCTGCTGAACAGGCTGCAAGAGGCTGGGGAGATGCGGGGGCAAGGCCAGCCCCACATGGAGGCCCAAGCGGAGCCAGCACGGGGGAGGTGGGCAGCCTTCAGGTACCGATGCCCACCCAGTGCGAGACGACGGGAACCGTGGGCAGGGGCTTCCAAGCCAACAGGGCAGGACACACCAGAGGCTGACTGAGGCCTCCAGGACGACCGGGCTGGGAGCACGAGGAACATGACGGGATGCGGCAGAACCGGCCGTGGGGTGATGCCAGGATGGGCACGACCGACCTGAGCTCAGGAGGCAGCAGAGCAAGGGAGGAGGAGAGGCCCTAGGTGAACGGAGGGGCTTGTCCAGGCCAGCAGCATCACCGGAGCCCAGGGCAGGGTCAGCAGAGCTGGCCGTAGGGCCCTCCTCTCAGCCAGGACCAAGGACAGCAGGTGAGCCGGGAGCAGAGCAGCGAGGGTGAGTGTGGCAGCAGGACAGAAGGGTGGAAGCCAAGGAGCCCAGAGGCAGGGACAGGGAAGGGACAGGGGCTGGGCTCAGAGCCAGCTGATGGGGCTGGGGCACCTGCTGGCGGGGAGCAGGGCTGTGGTCAGCAGCGGAAAGGAGGGGAGAGCTGTGCTGAGTGCACGGGCAGGAGGACGGAAGAGTCCAGAGAGGCCCAGAAAGGCCCAGAGTGCAGCAGGCCTGGGGCGACCGGAGGGGCTGAGGCTCCATGTGTTCAGGGAGCTGACCCAGCAGAGCAGAGGCCACTGAGGAGCTGAGGTTCCAGAGAGGCTTCCAGAGCAGGAGCAGTGCAGGGACAGGAGGATGCGGGAGCTCATCCAGGAGGGGCACATGGGCAAGGGGCTCTGTTGGGGAGACCTGACTGGACAGTGGGGCAGCTCCACAGCATAGGGAACAAGCCAAGTCCTGCAAAATCAAAAATGAGGCCAGAAAAACAGCCCAAACCTGGACAGAGGGTGCCAGGACAGGCAGGGGGGCAACAGTGACCTGAGTGACATTGCTGCCCGGGTTGAGGGAGGGCAGAGTGAGCAGGGAGCAGGCATTGGAGCTCAGGGACCAGAACCGAGCAGCCACAGGTGAGCAGGGCAGGTGGGGGCAGAAGGAGCAGGGGGCACCTCCTGGAGCTCAGGGGACCAGGGCAGAGCAGCCTCAGGTGAGCAGGGGCTGGTGGGCGGCAGGATGAGCAGGGGGAAGACCCTGGAGCTCAGGGGACCAGGGCAGAGCAGCCTCAGGTGAGCAGGGGCTGGTGGGCAGCAGGACGAGTAGGGGGAAGCCTCTGGAGCTCAGGGGACCAGGGCAGAGCATCAGAAGGTGAGCATGGCTACTGGGAGATGGGCGAGCAGGGGGCAGCCCCTGGAGCTCAGGGGACCAGGACAGAGCATCAGGAGGTGAGCATGGCTAGTGGGAGGTGGGCGAGCAGGGGGCAGTCCCTGGAACTCAGGGGACCAGGGCAGAGCAGCCGCAGGTGAGCACGGGCTGGTGGGAGGCGGGAGGAACAGGGGCAGCTCCTGGACTTCAGGGGACCAGGGAGGGCATCTGAAGGTGAACAGGGGCCGGTGGGGGCAGGATGAGCAGGGGGAAGCCCCTGGAGCTCAGGGGACCAGGGCAGAGCAACCACAGGTGAGCAGGGGCTGGTGATAAGCAGGAAGAGCAGGGGGCAGATCCTGGAGCCAGGGCAGAGCAGCCGCAGGTAAGCATGGGCTGGTGGGAGGCAGGAGGAACAGGGGGCAGCTCCTGGACTTCAGGGGACCAGGGGAAGGCATCTGAAGGTGAACAGGGGCCGGTGGGGGGGGCAGGATGAGCATGGGGAAGCTCCTGGAGCTCAGGGAGCCAAGGCAGAGCAGCTGCAGGTCAGCAGGGGCAGGTGGGAAGCATGGGGAGCAGGTGGGCAGCCCCTGGAGCTCAGAGAGCCAGGGCAGATCATCCACAGGAGAGCAGGGGCTGGTAGGAAGCAGGAGGAGCCGGTGGGCAGCTTTTGGAGCTCAGAGCACCAGGGCAGAAGAGCCTCAGGTGAGAAGGGGCAGGTGGGAGGCAGAATAAGCAGGGGACAGCCCCTGGACCTCAGGAGACCAGGGCAGAGCATCACAACGTCAGCATGGCTGGTGGGAGGTGGGCGAGCAGGGGGCAGCCCCTGGACCTCAGAGAGCCAGGGCAGATCTGCAGGTGAGCAGGGGCAGGTGGGAGGCAGGAAGAGCAGGAGGCAGCTCCTGGAGCTCAGGGGATCAGGGCAGAGCAGCCACAAGTGAGCAGTGGCAGGTAGGAAGCAGAAAGATCAGGGGTCAGCCCCTGGACCTCAGGGGACAAGGGGAGAGAATCAGAAGGTGAGCAGGACTGAGGATCAGCCTCAGGGAGCCAGGGAAGAGCAGCTGCAGGTGAGCAGGGCCGGTGGGAAGCAGGAGGAGCAGGTGGGCAGCCCCTGGAGCTCAGAGAGCCAGGGAAGATCATCCGCAGGTGAGCAGGGGCTGGTGGGAAGCAGGAGGAGAAAGGGGCAGCTCCTGGAGCTCAGGGAACCAGGGCAGAGCAGTCGCAGGTGAACAGGGGCAGGTGGGGGGCAGGAGGAGCAAGGGGCAGCTCCTGGAGCTCAGGGGACCAGGGCAGAGCAGTCGCAGGTGAGCAGGGGCAGGTGGGGGGCAGGAGGAGCAGGGGGCAGCTCCTGGAGCTCAGGGGACCGGGGGTGGGCAGGAGGAGCAGGGGGCAGGCACTGGAGCTCAGGGGACCAGGGCAGAGCCGCCACAGGTGAGCAGGGGCAGGTGGGGTGCAGGAGGAGCAGGGGGCAGGCACTGGAGCTCAGGGGACCAGGGCAGAGCAGCCGCAGGTGAGCAGGGGCAGGTCGGGGGCAGGAGGAGCAGGGGGCAGGCACTGCAGCTCAGGGGACCAGGGCAGAGCAGCCGCAGGTGAGCAGGGGCAGGTGGGGGGCAGGAGGAGCAAGGGGCAGCTCCTGGAGCTCAGGGGACCAGGGCAGAGCAGTCGCAGGTGAGCAGGGGCAGGTGGGGGGCAGAAGGAGCAGGGGGCAGCTCCTGGAGCTCAGGGGACCGGGGGGGCAGGAGGAGCAGGGGGCAGGCACTGGAGCTCAGGGGACCAGGGCAGAGCCGCCACAGGTGAGCAGGGGCAGGTGGGGTGCAGGAGGAGCAGGGGGCAGGCACTGGAGCTCAGGGGACCAGGGCAGAGCAGCCACAGGTGAGCAGGGGCAGGTGGGGGGCAGGAGGAGCAGGGGGCAGCTCCTGGAGCTCAGGGGACCGGGGGTGGGCAGGAGGAGCAGGGGGCAGGCACTGGAGCTCAGGGGACCAGGGCAGAGCCGCCACAGGTGAGCAGGGGCAGGTGGGGTGCAGGAGGAGCAGGGGGCAGGCACTGGAGCTCAGGGGACCAGGGCAGAGCAGCCGCAGGTGAGCAGGGGCAGGTGGGGGGCAGGAGGAGCAAGGGGCAGCTCCTGGAGCTCAGGGGACCAGGGCAGAGCAGTCGCAGGTGAGCAGGGGCAGGTGGGGGGCAGAAGGAGCAGGGGGCAGCTCCTGGAGCTCAGGGGACCGGGGGGGGCAGGAGGAGCAGGGGGCAGGCACTGGAGCTCAGGGGACCAGGGCAGAGCCGCCACAGGTGAGCAGGGGCAGGTGGGGTGCAGGAGGAGCAGGGGGCAGGCACTGGAGCTCAGGGGACCAGGGCAGAGCAGCCACAGGTGAGCAGGGGCAGGTCGGGGGCAGGAGGAGCAGGGGGCAGGCACTGGAGCTCAGGGGACCAGGGCAGAGCAGCCGCAGGTGAGCAGGGGCAGGTGGGGGGCAGGAGGACCAGGGGGCAGGCACTGGAGCTCAGGGGACCAGGGCAGAGCAGCCGCAGGTGAGCAGGGTCAGGTGGGGGGCAGGAGGAGCAGGGGGCAGGCACTGGAGCTCAGGGGACCAGGGCAGAGCAGCCGCAGGTGAGCAGGGGCAGGTGGGGGGCAGGAGGAGCAGGGGGCAGGCACTGCAGCTCAGGGGACCAGGGCAGAGCAGCCGCAGGTGAGCAGGGGCAGGTGGGGGGCAGGAGGAGCAGGGGGCAGGCACTGGAGCTCAGGGGACCAGGGCAGAGCAGCCACAGGTGAGCAGGGGCAGGTGGGGGGCAGGAGGAGCAGGGGGCAGGCACTGGAGCTCAGGGGACCAGGGCAGAACAGCCACAGGTGAGCAGGGGCAGGTGGGGGGCAGGAGGAGCAGGGGACAGGCACTAGAGCTCAGGGGACCAGGGCAGAGCAGCCGTACATGATGAGGGGCAGGTCGGAAGCAGGAGGAGCAGGGGGCAGGCACTGGAGCTCAGGGGACCAGGGCAGAACAGCCACAGGTGAGCAGGGCCGTGGGAGGCAGGATGAGCAGGGGACAGGCACTAGAGCTCAGGGCAAGGCAGCCACAGGTGAGCAGGGATGGTGGGAGGCATCACTCAGCTCCTAGACTTTGGCAGGAGCTGGGTAGTTGCTGGCAACAGACAGCTGAGGGCTGGTGAAAGTGCAGTGCAGCCTCCTGGTGCCGGGAAGGGAGTGTGAGTCCATCCCACTGAGCAGTTGGCAAGGGCGAGCTGGGATGGAGAAGGGAAGGCGTTCCAGGGCTCAGGGCTGAGCTCTCAGGCAGGGGCAGGTGTGGCTGCAGGGGGAACGTGTGCTTGAGACCAGGAGGGTCCCAGGGCTGGCCCTAGGGGACCCTGGGCAGGAAGGCCTCTGAGGCTGGCGCCCCAGAAGGAGCAAGATGGGCTGCCAGGAGCCAGGGCCACCAGCACAATGAAGCTGAGTGGAGGTGGTGCAGGGCAGTGTAGCAGCAGAGGGCAGCCAGAGGGGCCCATTCAGGGCCTGGGCAGAGTCAGCCAGAGCCTGTGGTGCAGGTGAGGGGAAGGGGTGGTGAGCGGGGCCCTGGGGCTGAGCAGAGGGGATGGCCTGGCTGAGCGCAGGGCACTTAGCTTCCTCAGAGGTCAGGGGCACACCCCACCTGCAGTGGGAATCCAGGGCCACTGGGCCAGTGGCAGAGAGAAATGGGGCCTCCCTGTGGCCTGGGGGTCCTGGCACCATGCAGGGTGGGGAGGGCCAAGGGCAGGTGCAAGGCTCCTACCTGTGCTGGGGGGCCTGGGCTGAGCCCAGCAGGGACCTTGCCGGGGGAAGCTCTGGAGAGAGGGAGGAGGTGGGCTGCTGGCTGAGAAGGCCAGGCCAGGGCTGGGAGGGTGAGGGTGTGGTGACTGAGCCTCCAGAGGTAATGCAGGACACTGGGAGGCAGGGGGCATCCAGGCACTCAGGGCCCTGACCTGGGCTGCTGCACACTGGGGCTAAGGGGAAAGGAGGGGAGAGGCTGAGGAGGAGGCTCCAGGAGGCTATTCCAAGGCAGGGGGTTCCGGGGCCCTGGGGCTGAAGAGCACCGACCCTATGCAGTGTCTGGCCCCTCTGCTGCACAGAAGAAAAGGGCCTTGGAGGGCAGAGGGCAGGCTATGACCAGGGCCCTGGGCAAGTCAGGCCCACTCACTAGGGGAGGGCCACGCTGGGGCGGCAGGGTCAGGGGCTTCAGGGGGTTCGGGGAACCCACCAGAAGCCATCTGAGAACAGTGTCCACTGGTCAAGCCAGGCACCCATAAAAGGCTGGAGTGGGGCCAATGGGCATGAGCCGTCCCTGAGGTGGCACCGATGGCCAGAGCTGAGGCCAAGCTAGAGGCCCTGGACTCTGCTGACTCCCGGCAGACAAAGAGGGCTGACCTGGCTGCCGAACCCCGCCTCCTAGGCTGCAGGGGTGCCTGCAGAAGGGCACCACAGGGCCACCGGTCCTGCAAGCTTTCTGGGGCAGGCCGGGCCTGACCTTGGCTTTGGGGCAGGGAGCGGGCTAAGGTGACGCAGGTGGCGCCAGCCAGGTGCACACCCAATGCCCATGAGCCCAGACACTGGACGCTTAACCTCGCAGACAGTTAAGAACCCAGGGGCCTCTGCGCCCTGGGCCCAGCTCTGTCCCACACCGCGGTCACATGGCACCACCTCTCTTGCAGCCTCCACCAAGGGCCCATCGGTCTTCCCCCTGGCGCCCTCCTCCAAGAGCACCTCTGGGGGCACAGCAGCCCTGGGCTGCCTGGTCAAGGACTACTTCCCCGAACCGGTGACCGTGTCGTGGAACTCAGGCGCCCTGACCAGCGGCGTGCACACCTTCCCGGCTGTCCTACAATCCTCAGGACTCTACTCCCTCAGCAGCGTGGTGACCGTGCCCTCCAGCAGCTTGGGCACCCAGACCTACATCTGCAACGTAGATCACAAGCCCAGCAACACCAAGGTGGACAAGAAAGTTGGTGAGAGGCCAGCGCAGGGAGGGAGGGTGTCTGCTGGAAGCCAGGCTCAGCCCTCCTGCCTGGACGCACCCCGGCTGTGCAGCCCCAGCCCAGGGCAGCAAGGCAGGCCCCGTCTGCCTCTTCACCCGGAGGCCTCTGCCCACCCCACTCATGCTCAGGGAGAGGGTCTTCTGGATTTTTCCCCAGGCTCTGGGCAGGCACAGGCTGGGTGCCCCTACCCCAGGCCCTTCACACACAGGGGCAGGTGCTGGTCTCAGACCTGCTAATAGCCATATCCGAGAGGACCCTGCCCCTGATCTAAGCCCACCCCAAAGGCCAAACTCTCCACTCCCTCAGCTCGGACACCTTCTCTCCTCCCAGATTCCAGTAACTCCCAATCTTCTCTCTGCAGAGCCCAAATCTTGTGACACAACTCACACATGCCCACCATGCGCAGGTAAGCCAGCCCAGGCCTCGCCCTCCAGCTCAAGGCGGGACAGGTGCCCTAGAGTAGCCTGCATCCAGGGACAGGCCCCAGCCGGGTGCTGACACGTCCACCTCCATCTCTTCCTCAGCACCTGAACTCCTGGGGGGACCGTCAGTCTTCCTCTTCCCCCCAAAACCCAAGGACACCCTCATGATCTCCCGGACCCCTGAGGTCACGTGCGTGGTGGTGGATGTGAGCCACGAAGACCCTGAGGTCAAGTTCAACTGGTACGTGGACGGCGTGGAGGTGCATAATGCCAAGACAAAGCCACGGGAGGAGCAGTACAACAGCACGTACCGTGTGGTCAGCGTCCTCACTGTCCTGCACCAGGACTGGCTGAATGGCAAGGAGTACAAGTGCAAGGTCTCCAACAAAGCCCTCCCAGCCCCCATCGAGAAAACCATCTCCAAAGCCAAAGGTGGGACCCGTGGGGTGCAAGGGCCACATGGACAGAGGCCGGCTGGGCCCACCCTCTGCCCTGAGAGTGACCGCTATGCCAACCTCTGTCCCTACAGGGCAGCCCCGAGAACCACAGGTGTACACCCTGCCCCCATCCCGGGATGAGCTGACCAAGAACCAGGTCAGCCTGACCTGCCTGGTCAAAGGCTTCTATCCCAGCGACATCGCCGTGGAGTGGGAGAGCAATGGGCAGCCGGAGAACAACTACAAGACCACGCCTCCCGTGCTGGACTCCGACGGCTCCTTCTTCCTCTACAGCAAGCTCACCGTGGACAAGAGCAGGTGGCAGCAGGGGAACGTCTTCTCATGCTCCGTGATGCATGAGGCTCTGCACAACCACTACACGCAGAAGAGCCTCTCCCTGTCTCCGGGTAAATGAGTGCGACGGCCGGCAAGCCCCCGCTCCCCGGGCTCTCGGGGTCACGCGAGGATGCTTGGCACGTACCCCGTGTACATACTTCCCAGGCGCCCAACATGGAAATAAAGCACCCAGCGCTGCCCTGGGCCTCTGCGAGACTGTGATGGTTCTTTCCACGGGTCAGGCCGAGTCTGAGGCCTGAGTGGCATGAGGGAGGCAGAGTGGGTCCCACTGTCCCCACACTGGCCAGGGCTGTGCAGGTGTGCCTGGGCCGCCTAGGGTGGGGCTTAGCCAGGGGCTGCCCTCGGCAGGGTGGGGGATTTGCCAGCGTGGCCCTCCCTCCAGCAGCAGCTGCCCTGGGCTGAGCCACGAGAAGCCCTAGGAGCCCCTGGGGACAGACGCACAGCCCCTGCCTCTGTAGGAGACTGTCCTGTTCTGTGAGCGCCCTGTCCTCCGACCCCCGTGCCCACTCCGGGGCATGCCTAGTCCATGTGCATAGGGACAGGCCCTCCCTCACCCATCTACCCCCACGGCACTAACCCCTGGCAGCCCTGCCCAGCCTCGCACCCACATGGGGACACCACCGACTCCTGGGGACATGCACTCTCGGGCCCTATGGAGGGACTGGTCCAGATGCCCACACACACACTCAGCCCAGACCCATTAAACAAACCCCGCACTGAGGTTGGCCGGCCACATGGCCACCACACACACACGTGCATGCCTCACACACAGAGCCTCACCCGGGCGACCTGCACAGCACCCAGACCAGAGCAAGGTCCTCCCACACGTGAACACTCCTCGGACACAGGCCCCCACGAGCCCCATGCGGCACCTCAAGGCCCACGAGCCTCTCGGCAGCTTCTCCACTTGCTGACCAGCTCAGACAAACCCAGCCCTCCTCTCACAAGGTGCCCCTGCAGCCGCCACACACACACAGGCCCCCACACACAGGGGATCACACGCCACGTCGCGTCCCTGGCACTGGCCCACTTCCCAATACCGCCCTTCCCTGCAGCTGGGGTCACATAAGGGGTGGGCTTCATATCTCCTGCCCTCTGGGGCTCAGGGAGGGACACGGGAGACGGGGAGCGGGTCCTGCTGAGGGCCAGGTTGCTATCTAGGGCCGGGTGTCTGGCTGAGCCCCAGGGCCAAAGCTGGTGCCCAGGGCGGGCAGCTGTGGGGAGCTGACCTCAGGACATTGTTGGGCCATCCCGGCCGGGCCCCACATCCTGGGTCCCGCCACAGAGGGAATCACCCCCAGAGGCCCGAGCCCAGCGGGACACAGCACTGACCACCCCCTTCCTGTCCAGAGCTGCAACTGGAGGAGAGCTGTGCGGAGGCGCAGGACGGGGAGCTGGACGGGCTGTGGACGACCATCACCATCTTCATCACACTCTTCCTGCTAAGCGTGTGCTACAGTGCCACCGTCACCTTCTTCAAGGTCGGCCGCACGTTGTCCCCAGCTGTCCTTGACATTGTCCCCCATGCTGTCACACACTGTCCCTGACACTGTCCCCAGGCTGTCCCCACCTGTCCCTGATGCTGTCCCCCATGCTCTCACAAACTGTCCCTGACACTGTCCCCCATGCTGCCCCCACCTGTCCAACAGTGTCCTCCAGGCTGTCTCCACATGTCCCTGACACTGTCCCCCACCTGTCCCTGACGCTGTCCCCCATGATCTCACAAACTGTCCCTGACATTGTCCCCAATGCTGCCCCCACCTGTCCAAGTGTCCTCCAGGCTGTCTCCACATGTCCCCGACACTGTCCCCCATGCTGTCCCCATCTGTCCCCAACACTGTCCCCCACCCTGTCCCCTTTTGTCCCCAACACTGTCCCCCAGTTTCCACCTGTCCCTGACACTGTCCCCGACACTGTCCCCCATGCTTTCCCCACCTGTCCCTGACACCATCCCTTACTCTGTCCCCTATAGTTCCTGGCCCTGTCCCCCACGCTGTCCCCTACAGTCCCTGGCACTGTCCCCCATACTGTCCCCTCCTGTATGAAACCCTGTCCCACATGCTGTCCCCACCTGTCCGTGACAATGTCCCCCGCGCTGTCCCCACCTGTCCCCGACACTCTCCTCCATGTTGTTCTTACCTGAACCCGACACTTTCCTCCATGCTGTCCCCACCCATCTCTGACACTGTACCCCACGCTGTCCCCACCTGTCCTCAACACTGTCCCCCATGCTGTCCCCACCTGTCCCCAACACTCTCCTCCATGCTGTCCCCACCTGTCCCTGATATTGTCCCCCATGCAGTCCCCACCTGTCCCCAATGCTGTCCCCCAGGCTGTACCTACCAGTACAACACTGTCCCCCATGCTGTCCCCACCTGTCCCTGACACTGTCCCCCATGCTGTCCCCTCCTGTCCCCGACACTGTCCCCCACACTCTCCCCACCTGTCCCCAACACTATCCTCCATGCTGTCCCCTCCTGTCCCCACCTGTCCCCTACACTGTCCCCCATGCTGTCCCCACCAGTCCCCAAAACTGTCCTCCACGCTGTCCCCACCTGTCCTGAACACTGTCCCCCACACTATCCCCCCTGTCCCCGACAATGTCCCCACTGTTTCCTCCTGTTCCCTCCTATCCCTGACACTGTCCCCACCTGTCCCCCACACGGTCTCCACCTGTCCCTGACACTGTCTCCCACTCTGTCCCCTACAGTCCCTGACACTGTCCCCCATGCTGTCCCCTCCTGTATGCACCACTGTACCCCACGCTGTCCCCACCTGTCCTCAACACAGTCCCCCATGCTGTCCCCACCTGTCCCCAACACTCTCCTCCATGTCCCCACCTGTCCCTGATATTGTCCCCCATGCAGTCCCCACCTGTCCCCCACACTGTCCCCACCTGTCCTCAACACAGTCCCCCATGCTGTCCCCACCTGTCCCCAACACTCTCCTCCATGTCCCCACCTGTTCCTGATATTGTCCCCCATGCAGTCCCCACCTGTCCCCGATGCTGTCCCCTGGGCTGTACCTACCAATCCAACACTGTCCCCCACACTGTCCCCACCTGTCCCTGATACTGTCCCCCATGCTGTCCCCACCTGTCCCTGACACTGTTCTCCACGCTCTCCCCTCCTGTCCCCGACACTGTCCCCCACACTGTCCCCACCTGTCCCCAACACTATCCTCCATCCTGTCCCAACCTGTCCCCTACACTGTCCCCCATGCTGTCCCCATCAGTCCTCAACACTGTCCTCCATGCTGTCCCCCATGTCCCCAACACTGTCCCCCATGCTATCTCCCCTGTCCCTGACAAGGTCCCCACTGTTTCCTCCTGTCCCCTCCTATCCCTGCCACTGTCCCCCATGCTGTCCCCACCTGTCCCCCACATGGTCTCCACCGGTCCCTGACACTGTCTCCCACTCTGTCCCCTATAATCCCTGACACTGTCCCCCACGCTGTCCCCTCCTGTATGCACCACTGTCCCCCATGCTGTCCCCACCTGTCCCTGATGCTGTCCTCCACACTGTCCCCACCTCTCCCTGACACTGTCCCCATCTCTCCCCAACACTCCTCCATGCTGTCCTCAACTGTCCCCAACACTCTTCCACACTCTGTCTCCACCTGTCCCTGACACTGTCCCCCACACTGTCCTCACCTGTGTCTGACACTGTCACCCACGCTGTCCCCACCTGTCCCTGACGCTGTCTTCTGTGCTGTCCACATGCTGTTGGTGCCCTGGCTCTGCTCTCTATGACCAAGCCTCAGAGCAGGCAGTGGTGAGGCCGTGGCACCTGGGTGGCATGAGGGGCCAGATGGGCCTCAAGGGCAGGGCTGTGGCCTGGGTGGACTGAGGGGTGGGTGGGCCTTGGGGGCAGAGAGGTGGCCTCAGTGCCCTGAGGGGTGGATGGGGCTCGGGGGCAGGGCTGTGGCCTCGCTCACCCCTGTGCTGTGCCTTGCCTACAGGTGAAGTGGATCTTCTCCTCAGTGGTGGACCTGAAGCAGACCATCATCCCCGACTACAGGAACATGATCGGGCAGGGGGCCTAGGGCCACCCTCTGCGGGGTGTCCAGGGCCGCCCAGACCCCACACACGAGCCGTGGGCCATGCTCAGCCACCACCCAGGCCACACCTGCCCCCGACCTCACCGCCCTCAACCCCATGGCTCTCTGGCCTCGCAGTTGCCCTCTGACCCTGACACGCCCCCCTTCCAGACCCTGTGCATAGCAGGTCTACCCCAGACCTCCGCTGCTTGATGCATGCAGGGCACTGGGGGCCAGGTGTCCCCTCAGCAGGACGTCCTTGCCCTCCGGACCACAAGGTGCTCACACAAAAGGAGGCAGTGACCGGCATCCCAGGCCCCCACCCAGGCAGGAGCTGGCCCTGGAGCCAACCGCATCCACACCAGCCTCCTGAACACAGGCGTGGTTTCCAGATGGTGAGTGGGAGCATCAGCCGCCAAGGTAGGGAAGCCACAGCACCATCAGGCCCTGTTGGGGAGGCTTTGGAGAGCTGCGAAGGCTCACTCAGACGGCCTTCCTCCCAGCCCGCAGCCAGCCAGCCTCCATTCCCGGCCCTCCCATGAACTCCTGACATGAGGAATGAGGTTGTTCTGATTTCAAGCAAAGAACGCTGCTCTCTGACTCCTGGGAACAGTCTCGGTGCCAGCACCACCCCTTGGCTGCCTGCCCACATTGCTGGATTCTCGGGTGGAACTCGACCCGCAGGGACAGCCAGCCCCAGAGTCTGCACTGGGAAGAGAAGGGGCCAGGCCCAGGACACTGCCACCTCCCACCCACTCCAGTCCACCGAGATCACTCGGAGAAGAGCCTGGGCCATGTGGCCACTGCAGGAGCCCCACGGTGCAAGGGTGAGGATAGCCCAAGGAAGGGCTGGGCATCTGCCCAGACAGGCCTCCCACAGAAGGCTGGTGACCAGCTCCCAGGCGGGCAAGACTCAGCCCTGGTGGGGCCTGAGGACAGAGGAGGCCCAGGAGCATCGGGGAGAGAGGTGGAGGGACACCGGGAGAGCCAGGAGCGTGGACACAGCCAGAACTCATCACAGAGGCTGGCGTCCAGCCCCGGGTCACGTGCAGCAGGAACAAGCAGCCACTCTGGGGGCACCAGCTGGAGAGGCAAGACGACAAAGAGGGTGCCCGTGTTCTTGCGAAAGCGGGGCTGCTGGCCACGAGTGCTGGACAGAGGCCCCCACGCTCTGCTGCCCCCATCACGCCGTTCCGTGACTGTCACGCAGAATCCGCAGACAGGAAGGGAGGCTCGAGCGGGAGTGCGGCCAGCGCCTGCCTCGGCCGTCAGGGAGGACTCCCGGGCTCACTCGAAGGAGGTGCCACCATTTCAGCTTTGGTAGCTTTTCTTCTTCTTTTAAATTTTCTAAAGCTCATTAATTGTCTTTGATGTTTCTTTTTTGATGACAATAAAATATCCTTTTTAAGTCTTGTACTTCGTGATGGCATCCGCCTTCCTGTGTCCACGCGCCTCCTGCCCCCGGTGGGAAGCACAGTCAGGAGGAGGCTGGTCCAGCTGCACCTCGGGGGCTTCCTGCACACGCCCCCCGCCTCCTGCAGCCACACGCATTGCCCGAGTGGCCCTTCCTGGCCCCTGTTGCTACGTGGACCCCCGGGGCTTCTCCTCTTTTCTACATGGATGCAGTTTCTCCTCCTGCCAGGCACGGTGCTGCCTGCCCTGGTCACTCTGCGGGGGACAGGGCCGCCAGGGAAAGCTGGTTCGAGGCTGGGAGGTGGCTCAGGCTGGCCAGGCAGAGCCACAGGGAGGGCCTTCCAGAACCAACCATGGTGTGAAGCGAGAGGTGGGTGTCAGATCTGTGTGTGTCAGCTCAGGACCACAGGGGGGCGGCTCGCACGGCAGACATGGATCCTCCCAGGCCTGGAGACCAGGAATCTGAGATCAGGATGCAGGCAGGCCTGGTTTCTCTCAAGCCCTCTCTCCTTGGCTTGTAGACACCGTCTCCTCCCTGGTCCTCCGTGGCCATCCCTCTGTGTGCCCATGTCCTAAGCTTCTCTTCTTAGAACACACATCGGGTTAGATTAGTGACCCCATATGAACTGAATGACCTCTGCAAAGACCCCATCTCCAAATAGTCACATTGTGAGGCCAGGGATTAAGACTTGAATATATGAATTTGTAGGGGCCACAATTTAACCCATCACAGTCCAGACTCTGGCCCCCAAAATTCATGTTCTTCTCACATGCAGAATACATTCATCCTGTCTCAGCATCCCCCAAGTCTTGGTCCTTTCAGTATCAATTCTAAGCCTAAAATCTCATCAAACTGTCACCTTCATCAGGCACAGGTGAAACCTGGTGTGTGACTCATTCTATGGTAAAATTCAGCCCATAAGACACATGGTGGGTGCCAGGAACGAGGACCAGGCAGGAGAGGCAAAGGTGGAGAGAGACATTTTTAAAGATAAAGCTGGGCACTAGATCATGTAGCAAGGACGGATTTTCAACAGAAATAACTATTGCAACAGAAGAAAGAGTCCGGCATCACCTGGACTCACCTTCATCTGTGCAGAGGCCACAGCCTTGTAAAGGGAGGTGGTAGGGGGAGCAGGGAGGGTGCTCGGGGCTCAGTCGTCGGGGAAGGGAAAAGTTGCCCAGCGCTGGTCAGCGTCCCTGAGATGGGGCCCGCTGTGTCCATGCTGGCCACTGTTGAGGTCAGGATTCTGTCCTCCCAGAGCCTGGAGACACAGGCCCCATCCTTCCCAATGGGGACACCTCAGGGAGCAGCTCTCAAGTCTTGAGAAAGATCCTCCTGGGTCACAGGAAATGCACAGACATTGGGAACGGACAGAAGGACGTGTGGTTGCAGCCCTTTCAGCAGACACCCTGAGAAAGGGAGGTCGGGGTGGGTCCAAACGGTCAGTTCTGGTGCAGGGAGCTTTCTCAGGCAGGTGTTGACAGGGCAGGGGTCGGCCTAGTGGTACGGCCAGAAGCTATTAGTGTCTGCTCAAGTCTTTACAAGCCAAGGTTGAGGCCGAGTGGAGAGGCTCCAAGGAGCCTGGCTGGAACTCAGTCAAGGACAGAGTCTTGTTACTGCGGTTGCCGTGCTGGCTGCGGTGGCTGGGAAATGCCATCGGAGTTGCCTGTGGCAGGAGAGAGACAATCTCACCCAGGAAAAGAGGAGTGGTTGGATTCGTTTGTGTGGCATCGAGCAGCTGGAGCTTCACCAAACACAGAGTTGGGGATGAAATCCCCAGACTCCAGGCCCTGCCGTGCCATGGGAGGGCTCGCCACTGGAGGGTGGGCTCCAGGGGGCCTGGCCTGAACTGGGTGCTGAAGCCCAGCCCTTTAACTCTCAGGACACGCTGCTGCAGCCCCGCGGGGTGTGAGGGAGACAGTACCTGGGGTGCAGGGCGGGCAGCTGCTGCAACACCGGCTCTATCCCAAGCCCAAGGATGGCGTCCCAGAGATGCAGGAGAGCTTTGTCCAGAGAAGGTGCCAGCCTTCAGGGACCCTGCTGGACAGGTCTCCACCCTCTACCCTTCAAGGGGCCCTATGGGCCTCCGGGTGCTCTGGCGGGGTGGGCTCCAGTTGACTGAGGATGGACGGCCTGGCCAGGCTAAGGAAAGTAAACCCAGGGCACTTTCCGTGCACTGAGCAGGCTGAGTTGGGAAGAAGCAGATGCTTCCTGCAGCTGCTGCCCCCTGCAGGGCCTGGCACCTGGACCAGGTTCCCCTGGGGAAATTGGGCCCCTCCCTGAGCCACCCGGGGCCCACCGCCCCCTTTCCACCTGGGACCGAGCATCCTCCAGTGGGCCAGCCCTCCTGCGGGAACACCATGCCCAGCCCCAGGACCCTCCCTCAACTCTCCAGCAAGGCTGCCCCTGCACACCCCCCAGCAGCCCATGCTGTGATGTAGCATGATGTCATCTGATGTGGTGTGATGTCCTATGACAGTGTGACATCCCTGGTGTGATGTGGTGTGATGTGGCGTGATGTCCTTTGTGTGATGTGGTGTTGGACTACATGGTTGGACATAGTGTGATGTGGTGTGACAGAGTGTGACATCCCTGGTGAGATGTGGTGTGACATGGTGTGAGGTGTTGTGACATGGTGTAATGTCCCTGGTGTGAGGTGGTGTGACATGGTGTGAGGTGTTGTGACATGGTGTAATGTCCCTGGTGAGATGTGGTGTGACATGGTGTGAGGTGTTGTGACATGGTATAATGTCCCTGGTGTGAGGTGGTGTGACATGGTGTGAGGTGGTGTGACATGGTGTGAGGTGGTGTGACATGGTGTAATGTCCCTGGTGTGAGGTGGTGTTGGACATGATGTGATGTGGTGTGACAGAGTGTGATGGGTATGACATCCCTGGTATGATGGGGTATGAGATTATGTGGTATGGTGTGACATGATGTGATGTGGCATAACATCCCTGGGGTAATGGGGTATGATGTCGTTTGACGGGTGTGGTGTAATGTGATGAGGTGGTGTGGGGTGTGATGAGGTGTGGTGTGACATGATGTGACCTGTGACGTGCTGTGTCAGGGTGCCACATCCTCGCTGTGATGTGACGCGGTATGACACGGTGTGATGTGGCATGATGGGGTGTGACCCGGTACGACATCCCCAGTGTGATGAGTTAATGGTGTGATGTGTGACATCCCTAGTGTGACATAGTGTGATGTGGTGTGATGAAGGGGGCCTCGCCCTCCACAGCTGTGGGTATTTCTCATCAGGTGGAAACACGAGACTGAGAAAAGAAATAAGGCACAGAGACAAAGTGCAGAGAAAGAACGGTGGGCCCAGGGGACCGGCACACTCAGCACGCGAGGACCTGCACCGGCACCGGTCTCCGGGTTCCCTCAGTATTTATCGATGACTATTTTCACTCTCTCCATACGGGGAGTGCGGCAGGAGAACAGCGTGAACAGGGTGATGATGGGGAGAAGGTCAGCAGGAAAACACGTGAGTAAAGGAAGCTGCGTCATAAATAACTTCCAGGGAAGGTACTGTGCTGGGATGTACACATAGACTAGATTTATGTTTCTCTTTACCCAAACATCTCAGTGTAGTGAAGAGTAACAGAGCCGTATCACCGCTAGCATATCTTGTCTCCAGCCTTAGGGCGGTTTTCTCCTACCTCAGAATAGAATGAATGGTCGGTGTAAAGCCGAGACATTCCATTCCCAGGGACATGCGGGAAACAGAGGCCTTCTTCTTACCTCAACCGTAAAGAGGCCTTCCTCTTTTACCAATCCTCCTCAGCACAGACCCTTTACAGGTGTCAGGCTGGGGGACAGTCAGGTCTTTCCCTTCCCATGAGGCCATATCTCAGGCTGTCTCAGTGAGGAGAAACTTGGACAATACCTAGGCTTTCCCCGGCAGAGGCCCCTTGAGCTTTCCGCAGCGTATTGTGTGCCTAGTTAACAGAGAATGGAGAACGGCGAGGACTTCCACCAATCACACTGCCTGCAAACATATTGTGAACCAGGCACGTCCTGCGCAGCCCTAAATCCCTTAAACCTTGATTCCATGCAGCACAGGTTTCTGTGAGCACAGGGTTGGGGCTAAAGTTACAGGCTAACAGCATCTCAAAGCAGAACAATTTTTCTTTGTACAGATCAAAATGGAGTTTCTTATGTCTTCCTTTTCTACATAGACACAGTAACAGTCTGATCTTTCTTTTCCCCACAGTGTGACATGGTGTGACATTCCTGGTGTGATTCTTGTGTTGTGACATTTGTGGTCACCCCAGGATACACAGGTCTCTGTGGCCAAGGGAAAGGGGAGAATGGAACCATCTGAGCATGTTGACGTGGAGGAACTGGTGGCCCTTGAGTCCACAAAGCCCACCCTGCCAGGTGCCCCTGCCCCACGTGACCCAAGTGGGCTTGCAGAGCAGCAAGCAGGACTCTGGTTAGACAGGAGGAAGGACCTGCCACCACGTGGCCTTGTGAGGAGACAGAGCGAGGCTGTGACCTCGGCGTCCGACGCAGGCTGAAGAGACAGGCAGAGGGAGGATGCTGGGGAGGCAGGGGTGAGGGGAGTGAGAGCCCAGGTTTCAGCTGAGCCCCTGCACAGGGAAGGAGCCTAGCTGAACACCCATCTCCCCACACGCTCCCAACCCTGCCTCTGCCCGACCACCTCCCAGAGGGCACCTCAAACCCTCTGACACCCACACTCAGCAAGGGGTATGGTGTCCCCACCGAGTCCAGCCAGCGAGGCCCGGCACAGCCACGCCTGTGCCCACCACTCCCATGGCCAAGCTCCCTGCTAACATGGCAGGACAGGGCCAGGCCTGGAGGAGACAGAACATCAGTCCCCTGGGGAAGCTCCCTGCTCACACGGCAGGGCCAGGCCTGGAGGAGACAGAACACCCCATCTGGCATGGTACTCAGGCTGCACATGCCTGCCACGCAACAATGCCTGCCACGCACGGGGGCCACGCGACAATGCCTGCCATGCACAGGGGCCACGCGACAATGCCTGCCATGCACGGGGGCCACGCGACAATGCCTGCCACGCACGGGGGCCACGCGACAATGCCTGCCACGCACGGGGGCCATGCGACAATGCCTGCCACGCACGGGGGCCATGCGACAATGCCTGCCACGCATGGGGGACACGCAACAATGCCTGCCACACAACAACGCCAGCCACGCATGGGGGCCACGCGACAATGCCTGCCACGCATGGGGGACACGCGACAATGCCTGCCACGCATGGAGGACACGTGACACACACATACACACACGGGCCTCACAGGCACACGAATGCTTGTGACCCCAGCACCCACCCAGCACACTCAGGCATAGGCTCCCTGGGCGGGTCACAACCTCACGCCTTGAGCTACTCCATGTGCCAGGCCCTTCACCCACATTCCCATCCCCGGTGCTAGCTACTGAGCCACACCGTCTTCTCTGTGTATCCCTCCCAGCCCACTCAGCACAATGGACATGCTCTCTCCCGTCCAGCGACTGCACTGGCCTCTTCCCCTCAGCACCCACGTCTGGCCATCTCCCAGGAAACCCGGACCACCACAGGCAGGGACCACCTTCCTCACTGTCCACGTCGACCACCCCACACCTGACCCCAGATGCAGTCACACTACGTCCTGCTTCAATATTGAAAAGGGGAAAAGCTGGAGGAGGGGAAAGATGAAAGAGAAAAAAGCAAGAGGGGAGGGTCACATTCTTCTGAGGCTTTGATTACATCTCACTGAGCCCCCACGTTGCATGAAAAGGAGGGGTGGAGGGAGCAGTTACGCATTCGCCTTGTGCTCAGTAAATCTGCACTTTATAAGAAAATAAACAGAGTAGAGGAAGAAGTCAAATATGCATTCATCTCAGGGGTAGGAGGGACCATTTCTTGTCTCATTTTGTCCCATGTCATGAAGACCGGCCTGTTAATTTATATTGTCAGGGTGAGGGAGGCCACCTGGGTAGACCTGGCCTATCTGCTGCTGCTCTCAGTTTAGAAACAAAAGGAAATGCATGACTTTTTTTTTTTTTCATGACTCAGCTTCCTACCTCAACGGTTCTTTTTGGCATAGTGAGTATGGAGTCCTGAGATTTTATTTTCCTTTCACGATGGTCAAGGTCGCACATCCAGTACTCAGGAGAGCTGGTCCAACCCAGACCCCTGCCATCACTGGACGCTTTTTAAATACGTGCTGCAGTCTCTGACACTCTCTCACCATCATAGAAACTGAGGCCTTGGTGAGCCTGCAGCCCCTGCTCATGGGGACAATGCAGGCTGAAACCCGCATTTCTGACCCCAAAGCTCCTGTTCATTTCACTCACCCCCACACCAGCTCTTTGAGTCCAGAGCTTTGTCCTTGCCTGAGTCCTACCCTCAGGGACAGGGGCCCAACCCACACACCAACACATCATACCCTGAGAGGGTGCCAGGAGCCCAGAGATGTTTGGAGAGCACAGAAGCCCTGGAGGCTCTGTGGAGATGCTGCACATTTCTCTATTCAACAGATACTCACCAGGTGGCCAGCGGCAGAGATGCCGCATGACATGGAGCTCGCCTTGGCCAACAGGACAGGTGTGGGGTTGGGAGGCCTTCCCAGGGCACTCCTTGAAGCAGAGCTGTGGGGAAAAGTTGGGGCCAACCTCAGATCTCCTCGTCAACACCGGGTCTCCTGCCCTCCAGGGCCACAAAAAACTAAGCTCCCTGGATACTGAGGTGGGGTGGGGCCATGAGGGAGAAGAAATCACGAGTTAAAAGATCATTTTTTAAAACTGTTATGATCATGACTCACATAAACATATGATGACACATTTCAGAGATGCTCTTTATCTCATTAACTAAGGTGTAGCAACCAGTTCAAAGTGGAATTCTAAGTACTACACTTACATAATTGATTCAGGAATGCTAAAAGGAGTTCATAGATACATGCAAAACTGGCCTTTTCCCTGGAAGACAAGGAGCAATTCATTGTCCTTCCAAAGGTGAGAACTTGAATTTCTAGCAACTCAAAGAGTTTTTGCATTGCTATCAATTATGTACAACTTAGAGCAGTGGTCCCCAACATTTTTGGCACCAGGAACCAGTTCCATGGAAGACAATTTTTCCACAGACCAGGATCAGGGGATGGCTTGGGGACAAAGCTGTTCCACCTCAGATCATTAGGCATTAGGGTGTCATGAGGAGTGTGCAACTTAGATCCCGGGAATGTGCAGCTCGCAATAGGGTTCGCTCCTATGAGAATCTAATGCTGCCACTGATCTGACGGGAGGTGGAGCTCGGGCAGGAATGCTCACACACCACTCACCTCCTGCTCTGTGGCCCAGTTCCTAACAGGCCATGAGCAGATTCCAGTGCATGACCCAGGGGTTGGGGACCCCTGGCTTATAGAGGTGTAAAATAGTTCAAAGGAAATAAAAGATGCAGAGCTCCACAGAATGAAATAACTTGGAAGAGTGTACAAGACGATGCCTTGCTTTCCATGGAAGGCACCTAGTAATCATTTGGTCCATTTCAGTTTTTCTCAATGTTTCCTATAAACATATATAACTGACTGACACAAACAGATCCATAATATAAAGAAGACCCCTATAAACCAATGAGAAAAAAAATCAAATAATCCAATGAGGAATAAGCAAGAGAATTGAACAGATGTTTTACAGAAGATATCCAAATAGCGACTAAACATATGAAAAGGTGTTGAACCACACTAGTCAACAGGGAAATGAAAATGAAAAACCACGTGAGAGAAAGTAGTTCTGATTCCAGTAATGCTGGAGCAGCTAATATCAGACTAGCCCTTTGGCAGATGGCAATTATAAACACTGGAAAAGCTGTAAGCACACACAACACCCACACACACCAATTGCAGGCACTGGAACATGACCAGAAGTAGGCAAACACTAGTAAGGATTATTCCGTTAAATATTCGTCTGAAGTCACACCCCAGGGCATGTAATGGGTGCAGCTAGAGTTCAGGCAGGAAACTGCAGTCCTCCTGGTGAGGAGTGGGATGCACGGCTACATTTTCAGAGCAGCTGGAAATGAAGAGAAGATGTCCATAAAGGAGAAGCTCACCGAAGGGAAACCCCACAATCTGCAAGTAAACTCCACTGAAACCTCTGGCTGATCCCTTAGGTGTGCATGGGTAGGGAAAACTCCAAAGGGCCCAGCAGAAAGCAACACCTGTAAGGTCAAGAGAACTGAGATTCCAGCTACTGCCAACTGCCAGGCAGACAGACTTGGGAGTTTGAGTCAACTCAAGCTAACTGCTTGCTAACATTGAAAAAAACAATTAATGCTCTGCTAAGGAAGAATGCAAACCCTATAGCCTGTACCACATGTTATCAACAACATCAGGTGCCCATCCAAAATTACCATGTATGCAAAGAAACATGAAAATGTGATCCAATGTCAAAAGAAAAAGGGATCAATGGAGATCAACTCCAAGATGACCTAGATGCAGATACAGTTATCAGACAAGGACTTTAAGGAAGTTATGTTAAATATGTTCAAAGACTTAAAGGAAAATATGGTTATCATGAGTGACTAGATGAGGTATCTCTATAAAAAACTGAAAATAGTTACAAGAATCGAATGAAAATTCTAGAACTAAAAGTATGATTCTGAAATGAGAAACACCATTTGACCAGGTCCAGTGGCTCATACCTGTAATCCTAGCACTTTGGGAGGCCAAGAAGGAAGGATCACTTGATCTCAGGAGTTGGAGACCAGCCTGGGCAACATGGTGAAACCCCATCTCTATTTTATTAAAAAAGAAAAGAAAGAGAAAAACATTACCCAAGTTTAATAACAGATTGGACAAGACATAAGAAGGAACTGAAAACTTAAAGATGCATCAATAGAGTATATCAATTCTTTTTAATCCAATCCAAAGAAGAGAGAGAAAAATACTAAAAAATGAAAAGAGACTCATCCTGCTGGAGAAAGTGAAGCATTCTAAAACATGCAAAACTGGAGTCCAGAGGGGGATGTAATACTACCATGAGAAAGGTCAACCCTAAGCTATATGCAAATGTACCTGCATAGGCTGGTGTGGTGGGCTGATGGCATCTCCCTGGCCAAATGTATGCCCACCTGGAACCTCAGAATGTGACCTTATTTGGAAATAGGGTCTTTACAAATTAGGTTGAGGACTTGAGATGATATCATACTAAATTTTGGATGGATCCCAAGTCCAAACACTGGTGTCCTCATAAGAGGAGAGGACACAGACACACATGGAGACAAGCCATATGATGACAAAGGAGAAGATGAGGGGGGTGTCAGGAGCCACCTGTGTTTGTCCCTTTGCATTACTGTAAAGAAATACCTGAGGCTGAGTAACTTATAAAGGAAAGAGGTTGAATTGGCTCACAGTTCTGCAGGCTGTATAGGAAGCATGGCACCAGCATCTGCTTCTGGCAAGGACCTCAGGAAACTTACAATCATAGCAGAAGGTGAAGGGACAGCAGGTATGCCACATGGCAAGAATGGGAGCAAGAGGCTGAGGGGGGCCCCAGACTTAAACAACTAGACTGTGTGTGAGCTGACTGGGGGAGAATTCACTCATCACCAAGTGGATGATGCTAAATCATTTATGAGGGATCTTCCCCCTTGATCTAATCACCTCCTAGAGGCCCCACCTACAACACTGGGAATCATATTACAACATGAGATTTGGAGGGGACAAATATATAAACCATATCCTTCCACCCCTGGCCCTCCAAATCTCATGTCCTTCTCATGTTGCAAAATACAATCATGCCTTCTCAACAGTCCCCCAAAGCCTTACCTCATTCCAGAATCAACCCAAGTCCCAAGTCTCATCTGAAGATGAGTCCCTTCCACCTATCAGCCTATGAAATCAAAGACAAATTGACTCCTGAGATCAAATTTCCCAAGTCCCAAGTCTCATCTGAAGATGAGTCCCTTCCACCTATCAGCCTATGAAATCAAAGACAAATTGACTCCCAAAATACAATGAGAGTGCAGATATTGGGGTAAACATTCTCATTCAACAAGGGAGAAGTTGGCAAAAAGAAAGGATCTACATGCCCCATACATGTCAGAAATCCAGCAGGGTGGTTATTAAATCTTAAAGCTCCAAGGTAATCTCCTTTGACTTCATGTCCCATATCCAGGGCACACTGGTGCAGGGGGTGGGCTCCCAAGGCCTTGGACAACTCTACCCCTGTGGCTTTGGAGAATGTAGCCCCTGTGGCTTCTCTCACACGATAGAGTTGAGTGCCTGTGGCTTTTCCAGATTCAGGGTGCAAGCTGCCAGTGGATCTACCATTCTGGGGTCTGGAGAACAGTGGCCCCCTTCCCACAGCTCCACTAGGCAGTGCCCTGGTGGGGACATTATATGGGGGTTCAACCCCACATTCTCTTTGGCACTGCTCTAGTAGAGCTTCTCTGTGAGGGCTCAATGCTGGCAGAAGGCTTCTGTCTGGGCACCTAGGCTTTCTCATACATTTCTGAAATCTAGAGGGAAGATGCCAAGCCTCCTTCACTCATGTTCTGGGGGCCTACAGGCTTAACACCAGATGGAAGTCATCAAACCAAGCTTCCTTCACTCTTGCATTCTGGGAGCCTACAGGCTTAACACCAGATGGAAGTCGCCAAGGCTTATAGTGGCTTGCGCTCTCCAAAGAAGCAGCCTAAGCTATACTTGGGGCCCTTTGAGCCAAGGCTGGAGCCAGAGGAACCAGGATATGGAGAGCAGTGTCCCAAGGCTGCACAGGCAGCAGTGGCCATGGGCATGGCCCACAAAACCATCCTTTCCCTCTTGGCCTCTGGGCCTGTGATGCGAAAGACCACCTCAGAGATTTCCAAAATGGCTTCAAGGCCTTCTTCCCTTTGTTCTGGATATGAGCACTTAGCTCCCTTTTAGTTATGCTAATCTCTCCAGCAAGTGGCTGCTCCATAGCCTACTTATATTTGTCTCCTGAAAATATCTTTTCTTTTCTACCATATGGACAGGCTGTGAATTCTCCAAATTTTTTATGCTCTGCTTCCCTTTGTTGATGTAAAAAGCCAAACTCTATAAAACACTTGACGAGATTGATTCTGAGCCAAATATGAGAGCCATGAACTGTGACACAGCCTCAAAATATCCTGAGAAGACCTGTGCAAGGTGGTTGGGTTGCGGCCTGGTTTTATGTTTTAGGGAGACATGAGACATCAATCAACACATGTAAAGTATACATTAGTTTGGTTTGGAAAAGCAGGACAATTCAAAGTGGGGAATTCCAAATCATAGGTGGATTTGAAGATTTTCTGATTGGCGATTGGCTGAAAAAGTTAAATTATCTAAAAAGTTGAAGTCAGCAAAAAGCAATGCTTAAGATAAGGGGGTTGTGGAAGCCAAGGTTCTTGTTATGTAGATGAAGCCTCCACGTTCCAGAGAGAAGAGATGGTCAATGTCTCTTATCAGAACCTAAAAGGTGCCAGACTCTTGGATAAATCTCTCCTGAATCAGGAAGAGACCTGGAAAGGGAAAAAGATTCTCAACAGAATATACATTTCCTCCACAAGAGACGGCTTTGCAGGGCCCTTCCAAAATCTGTCAGAGAAATATATTCTGGCATAAAATACTTTAATTTCCTTCCATGCCTGCCACCTGTCATGTGATGCTATACCAGAGTCAGGTTGGGATTTGATATCTTATTGCTACAAAGAGTCTGCTTTGTCAGTCTTAAGCTCCCTGTTTTAATGTTAACACTGGTCAGCTGAGCCTAAACTCCAACAGGGAGAGGGTATAGTGAGGGAGTCCAAACCACCCTCCCCTTCCTGTCATGGCCTGAACTGGTTTTCCAGGTTTCTTTGGAATCCCCTTGGATTAGCATTTTATTTTCTCGTTTGCACCTTTTAAATATCAGTTCCAACTTTAAGTCATTCCTTTGCTCCCATATCTTACCATAGACTGTTAGAAGCAACCAGGTCACACCTTAGAAACATCTGCTTAGAAATGTCTTCCACAGATGCCCTAAGTCATCACTCTTAAGGTCAAACTTCCACAGATCCCTAGGGCATGAACACAAGGCAGTCAAGTTGTTTCTTAGGATTTAACAAGGGTGACCTTTACTCCAGTTCCCAATAAGTTCCTCATTTCCATCTGAGATTTCATCAGCCTGGCTTTCACAGTCCATATGTCTATCAGCATTTTGGTGACAACTATTTAATAGTCTCTAAGAAATTCCAAACTTTCCCTCATCTTCCTGTCTTCTTCTGAGTCCTCCAAATTCTTCTAACCTCTCTGCCTGTTACCTAATTCCAAAGCTGCTTCCACATTTTCAGGTATCTTTATAGCAATGTTCCACTCCTCAATACCAATGTTCTGTGTTAGTTTGTGTTACTAGAAAAAAAAAAAATACATGAGGCTAGTAATTTATAAAGAAAAGGTGTTTAGGCCGGGCACTGTGGCTCATACCTGTCATCCTAGCATTTTGGGAGGCAGACGCAGGAGGATCACTTGAGCTCAGAAGTTTGAGACCAGCCTGGGCAACATAGTGAGAACTTGTCTTGAAAAGACAAGAAGAAGGGAAGGGCGGGGGAGAGCAGAAGGGAAGCGCAGGGAAAGCAGAAGAGAAGGAAGGAAGGGAGGTTTAATTAGCTCATATTTCTGCAGGCCATTCTGGAAACATGGCCCTGGCATCTGCTTCTGGTGAGGCCTCAGGGACATTGCAATCATGGCAGAAGGCGAAGGGGGAGCAGGCATGTCACATGGCAAGAGGGAGCAAGAGAAAAGAAGTGGCACATCCCAGACTTTTAAACAACCAGCTGTCACAGGGACTAACTGAGGGAGAACTCACTCATCACCTGGGGGATGGTGCTAAACCATTCATGAGGGGTCCAGCCCCATGATCTAATCACCTCCCACCAGGCCCACCTCCAACACTGGGGCCTGAGAGAGAAGAGAAACTCCCCCAGCACTCGGTGTGCGTCGGTAGTGAAGGAGCCTCACCTGAGCCCCCGCTGTTGCTCAATCGACTTCCCAAGAATAGAGAAAAAAGGGAACTTCCAGGGTGGCCCAGGCCTCCAGGGGTTCCCACCCCATTTTTAGCTGAAAGCACTGAGGCAGAGCTCCCCCTACCCAGGCTCCACTGCCCGGCACAGAAATAACAACCATGGTTACTGATCATCTGGGAGCTGTCCAGGAACCCGACAGGGAGCCGGACGGGCCACACCAGCCACAGGCACCAAATGGACAACCCGGCGCTTCAGGTATCCCAGCCCACTGGGAGCCCCAATCGAGGGGCCGGCCCAGGCAGCAGTGAGGGAGAGGCTGCCTGGGCCCCTGACAGCGAGGGGACTCCTGGGCCACCCTCACAGCATCAACCAAGCTTCTTGGTCACTGCATGGACTCCAGACGTCCCTTCCCTGCATGGGGACACAGGAAAGCTAGAAACAGCCTAACGCCGACCTGGAGAAGGCAGGGGGCTGGGAATCTTGGCTGGGCCCAAGACTAAGAAGGTCAGAGGCCCCACGCTGGGCAGGGCTAGGCTGGGTGCAGACTGCCTGTCACCCCTAGGACAGGGACAGCCAACCCAGAGCTGGGAGGGAGGGTGGGGAGGCGGCAGCAGGGAGCTGTCCTGAGCTCCACTGCACAGCTGGCTGATCTTGGCAAGTCTGAGCTGGGTGGACTGAGGGGGGCTTGGCTGAGTGGACTAGACTGAGACGGGCCTAACACACTGAGCTGAGGCGAGCTGGGTGGGCTGAGAGGGCTACCCTGTCCCTTAGAGGACAGGTGGCCAAGCTGGGCTGTCCTGAGCCAGGGCAATCGGGGCTGGCCCGGGCCAGGCGGGTTTAGCTGAGTTGAATGAGTGGACTGGGTAGAGGGAAATGAGCTAGGCTCAGCTGAGCTAGGCTTGAGCTGGGTTATCCTAAGCCCTAAGGTGGACTGAGCTAGGCTGAGCTGGACTTATCAGGGGGGCAGGGCTAAGTCAGGCTGAGCTGAGGTGGCCTGCCCTGGGTGGTCCAGGACTGAGTTAAGCTGAATTAGGCTGACCTGGACTTGACTGGACTTGGTTGAAATAAGCTGGG
The DNA here is from genome assembly GCF_029289425.2 of Pan paniscus. Lineage (NCBI taxonomy): Eukaryota > Metazoa > Chordata > Mammalia > Primates > Hominidae > Pan > Pan paniscus. Next base: position 106,903,288 of record NC_073264.2, on the reverse strand, counting down.
CCGACACAGGAGTAGGGACAAGCTACAGTTCTCTACTTAGGATAAAATGGGTGCTCATGGACTATCCGGGCTGAACAAGACCAAGCTGGGGTATTACCTGCTGAGCTTACCTGACCCGGCCTGAGTTCAGCAGGGCTGCGCTGAGCTGGACAGACCTGAGCCAAGCTTAGCTGGTTGGGCTGAGTAAACTGGGCTGAGCTAAATGGGATTGAGCTGAGGAGGGCTAGGCTGGGTGAGAGACCTGATGACGGACAGGGTTAAAAGCTGGAGTGAGCAGGGCTTAAATTATTGAACTAAATTGGGCTGGGGTGATCTGAATTTAGCTGGGATGAGCTGGGCTGGGCTGAACTGTGCCAAAGTGAACTGGGCTAAACTAGGCTCGCCTGAGTGGACTCAGCTGGGTTGGTCTCAACTGGGTTCAGCTGAGCTGGGCTGGGCTAGACTAAACTGGGTTCAGCTGAACTGGGTTGGGCTAGACTAAACTGGGTTCAGCTGGGCTGGGCTGGACTACACTGGGTTCAGCTGGGCTGGGCTGAGCTGGACTAAACTGGATTCAGCTGAACTGGGCTGGGCTGGACTATACAGGATTCAGCTGGGCTGGGCTGGACTACACTGGATTCAGCTGGTCTGGGCTGGGCTAGACTAAACTGGGTTGAGCTGAACTGGGCTGGGCTGGACTAACCCAATCCTCCCTGTCACCCTGTCAGCAGCACCCCACAGCCAAACACAGGATGGATGCGTGGGTTCCGTCCCCCTCTCACCCACACCGGAACCCCAGAGCAGGCTACATGCCCCTCACAGACCTCAAACCCACATGTGCATCTGACACCCCAGATCCAAATGCTCCCTCCGGTCATGCACACCAAGGACACAGCACCCACCAAATCCACACGGAAACACGGGCACCGGGCACCCCATGAGCACAAAGCCCCTCCAAGTCTGAAGACACAGTCCCTGCACACCGTCACACCCATACATTCAGCTTCACTCTCACGTCCCAGCCCACCTGCACCCAGCTCTGGGCCTGGAGCAGCAGAAAGAGGTGTGAGGGCCCGAGGCCGGACCTGTACCTGCTGATGACCCGGGACCAGCAGGCAGCTCACGGTGTTGGGGAAGGGAGTGGAGGGGACCCAGGGCAGGAGCCAGAGGGACCAGGCTGGTGGGCAGGGCCGGGCCGGGGTAGGGCCAGGAGGCAGCTCTGGACACCCACAGGCCTGGGCTCATAGTCCACACCAGGACAGCCCCTCAGAGCACCCATGCAGTGAGTCCCAGGTCTTGGGAGCCAGGCCGCGGAGCTCACGCATCCTTCCGAGGGCCCTGAGTGAGGCGGCCACTCCTGTGCCGAGGGGTTGGGTCCTTCTCTGGGGAGGGGGTGGGGTCTAGAGAGGCGGAGTGGAGGTAACCAGAGGTCAGGAGAGAAGCCGTAAGGAACAGAGGGAAAATGGGGCCAGAGTAGGGGCCCAGGGACGAGAGGTCAGGAGTGGTCGGCCTGGCCCTGGGCCGTTGACTGACTCGGGACCTGGGTCCCCACCGTCAGGGCTGGCTGGCGGCTCTGCGCAGTCCCAGAGGGCCCCGGATGGGGTGCTCTGCCACGCCGGACAGCAGCAGGGACTGCCGAGAGCAGCAGGGGGCTCTGTCCCCCACCCCTGCTGCCACTGTGGAGCCGGGAGGGCTGACTGGCCAGGTCCCCCAGAGCTGGACGTGTGCGTGGGGGAGGCCGAGGGTGAGGCGCCGTGGACGTGGACCGGCCTCTGCATCTTCGCCGCACTCTTCCTGCTCAGCGTGAGCTACAGCACTGCCATCACGCTCCTCATGGTGGGCACCCACCTCCAGGGGCCTGGCCAGGGCAGGGGGCTGGGCAGAGCCAGCAGAGCGCCCTGACCCACGCCCTCCCCTCAGGTGCAGCGGTTCCTCTCAGCCACGCGGCAGGGGAGGCCCCAGACCTCCCTCGACTACACCAACATCCTCCAGCCCCACGCCTAGGCCGCGGGCCACTCACGCTCCACCAGGCCCAGCTTTTTCTCTGCCAGCGCCTGAGCCACCCTCGGGCTGCGCCCTGCCCTGGGTGGGAAAAGGAAAGCAGACAAGAAAAGGGGGCACAAGGTCACTACTGTGGGCTGATGGCCGGTGAATCTGAGCCCAGAGGGGGCCGGCTCAGCCGCAAGGTTAAAGGCGCTGAGAGAACCACCAGTCTCAGCCCCCACCCAAAAACCGTGTCTGTCCCTTCAACAGAGTCATCGAGGAGGGGTGGCTGCTAGCCGTTCTGAGCTCATCCCAGGCCCCCACCCAAAAACCGTGTCTGTCCCTTCAACAGAGTCATCGAGGAGGGGTGGCTGCTAGCCGTTCTGAGCTCATCCCAGGCCCCCACCCAAAAACCGTGTCTGTCCCTTCAACAGAGTCATCGAGGAGGGGTGGCTGCTAGCCGTTCTGAGCTCATCCCAGGCCCCTGGGTCTCCGGGTCACTCCCATTCTGACTGTACAATCACCAAGAGCCAAGGAGGGCCCGGCACCCAGCCCAGGACACAGCTGAGTCTGCGTCCAGCCCAACACCAGCCCACAGCCTCACTCCCCAGCCTCAGTCTGACCCTTCTAGCCCTGAGGTCCAAGTGCCTGGCATCCCCGTCCCCCAAGCCTCACCCAGACCTTCTTTCCCTTCACCCACCCCTCCTGCCATCCATCCCCAGCCCCCATCCCTTCACCCACCCCTCCTGCCATCCATCCCCAGCCCCCATCCCTTCACCCACCCCTCCTGCCATCCATCCGCAGCCCCCATCCCTGCAGCCTGAAGGCACAGGGAAGCCCTCTGAGGCCAGGCCACAGGACGGTTGAGGGCTTCGGGCCCCTGGAGTGGGTAGAGGGGCTCCCACAGCCAGAGAAGGGGTTTCCTGCAGGGACAGCAGCTGCCGACCTCGTCCCTATGACCTCGTCCAGCGTCTGGCTTCAGCAGTCCTATTTCTTTCTCTCTGCGTTTCTTAGTAAAGTTCCTTTTCACAAACCCCACGTCTCTGAAGGGCTCTGTGGGAGGTGTGTGTGGCCCTGGAGTGGCTGGCGGGAGGCAGGACCCCTGAGGACGTGCAGGAGGAGCCAGAGGGGAAGGAAGGGCAGGGGCCATTCTGGGGTCCTGAGAGCCAAAGTGCCCAAGCAGTGGTTCCCATCAATCACCCCTCAGCACCCCAGAGACTCCCCAGCTCCGCCCTGTCATACCTGGTCTGCTGGTCCCCAGCCCAGACTCATGCCTCCTTCTCAGGTAAAGTCAAAGCAACAATCAACATCGACCCCTTTGTGGGCAAAACCAGAAGAAGCCCATGCTGTGGTCAGCACAGGAGGCCCCAAGAATGCAGCTGCACAGTCACCAAGGTGGAGGCTGGTGGGGGCCCCCAGGACCACTGGCCACACACCCTGATCCACCACCCACTGAGCACAGACAAAGCTGACTCCCCAGCCCACAGCCGCCCACCAGCCTGGACCTCCTGAAGAGCTGAGAGGTGACCCAGGAGCAGGCTGGGGCCCCAGAGCCATCGGGGCCACAGGTGGGCTTGACCCACACCGGTCCTCAGGGCAAACGTGCAGCCTCCCTGGCTGGAGAGGCCTGCTTACAAGGGTCTCCACAACATCCTAAAAATGGGAGAGAATGCATGATAGGCATGACAAAGGGCAGGGTTCCCTCATATACAAAGAGCACTCAGGGATCAATAAGAAGAAAGGTGAGCAATAGGTTCTTCATGGAAAGGAAAAACCCAGTGGCCGATAATATAAAGAAACCATTTTAACAGTGAGAAAAGTGAAAGGAAGGAGGAGGGGATAAAGGGGGTGGAGGTGCTTCTTGGCCCTGACTGAGGGCACGTGAATCGCTAAGACCACTTTTTACGGCCAGTTGGCAAAATGCCCCAATGCAGGAGAGTCCTCTCACAGTGATGGCCCCACAGGGAGAGCCTCGCTCTGTGCCAGGAGAGCCACGTCACATGGAGTCTGGCACAAAGCGGAATGAAGCAAGCCTGCCTCAGTCTGACAGCGGCACCTGGGCCCTCCGCCCTGTCCTCTGCTGCGACCTCGGAGCAGCCGGGCACGGGGGAGAAGGTGAGGAGCGATGGCTCCCTACGGGGTAGAAAACCCCAAAGCGGGCAGCGCTGAGGCCGACTGGGTCCAAACAACACCAGAGGAGGGGGCGTCGCAGGACAGGGCCAAGGCCACAGCCGCTGCCCAGCTCCCCTCACACACTCCCTCATTCACAGACACACACGCAGGCACACACTCGCACATGCAAAAACACACAGGTTCACACACACAGACTCAACCTCTCATACACATTTGCTCTCACACACACCAATCATGCACTCACACACACTGACACGCTCGGGCACGCTCATACCAACACACACACAGTCTCAGGAAGCCAGGCCCTCCATCCACCCCATCACCAGCCCAGGGTGTCGCAAACCCACATCTCCTACAACAGACCGGCCCTCCACAGCAAGGTGCCCCAGACCGGGAGCCCCCCCGGGGGACAGAGCTCAGTGACTTCTTTCTCTGCCCCGCACCCTAGATCATGAGACCCCCATGGCCCCAGAGCAAGGGCAAGGAGTCAGCTCACTGCCCCACTGTGTGGCAGGCGTCCTCACGCACAGAAAATTCCATCGCCTCAAAGGCCTGAGAGGAAGACCAGATGAGCACCCACGTAGAGGAGACAGATGGGGCCCGTGGGGAGGGGCAGAGGCCCGGATTCACACCCAGGCTCGGAACAGCGCCCCTGCCTTCCACATGGCCTGGCCTCCCGGGAGCAAGAGGATGCCATCTCAGGGCCCCTCCATCCCCCTCTACATTCCCCTATTAACCCACCCGTGGGTACAACCATGGTCCCCAAAAGATAGAGCCACATCCTAGCCCCTGGGGCCATTGAGTGCGGCATTATTTGTCAAAAGGGCCTTTGCAGATCCCATCAAGATAAGGATTTCGAGGTGAGGGCACCCTGGATTGTCAAGGATTTCGAGGTGAGGGCACCCTGGATTGTCAAGGATTTCGAGGTGAGGGCGCCCTGGATTGTCAAGGATTTCGAGGTGAGGGCGCCCTGGATTGTCAAGGATTTCGAGGTGAGGGCGCCCTGGATTGTCAAGGATTTCGAGGTGAGGGCGCCCTGGATTGTCAAGGATTTCGAGGTGAGGGCGCCCTGGATTGTCAAGGATTTCGAGGTGAGGGCGCCCTGGATTGTCAAGGATTTCGAGGTGAGGGCGCCCTGGATTGTCAAGGATTTCAAGGCGAAGGACACCCTGGATTATCGAGGGGGTTAGGTCCAAGGACAAGTGTCCTAGCTGGAGACAGACGAGGAGACACAGGGATGGGGAGAGGCAGAGGCAGACAGGGGTGGTGCTATGGACTGAGGGTCTGTGTCTGCCCGAAACTCCTGTGTGACAGCTGTCATCCCAGAGTGAGAGCATGCAGAGCTGGGGCCTCAGGGAGGTGGTTAGGGCCTGAGGGGGAACCCTCAAAAATGTGATTCGGTCCCTAATCTCACTAGAGACCCTAAAGAAAAGGGACCCCAGAGAGCAGCCCTGCCCTCTTTCCACCACGTGAGGACACAGTGAAAAGATGGGGGTCTGTGAACCAGGAATCGGCCCTTGCTGGAACTTGACCCTGCTGCCATCCTGACCTTGAACTTCCAGCTTCGAGAACCGTGAGAAATGAATGTTGCTGCTGAACCCACCAGTCTATGGTATTTTTGTTATTGCAGCCAGAAATGACTAAGACGCAGCAGCCACGTCCCCCTGGCAAGGGCCGGGGGCATCCCAAGGTTCATAACAAAAGCTCCAGAGCTTCCCTGAACCGCCAGGTGTGTCTTTCCAGGACCCTGGGGCAGCCCCAGGCTACCTCCCTCCTCCTCTGACCCCACCTGCCCTGATCCGGCCTCACTGTCACTCCCTGGATTTCACCCGACAGCCTCCGCCGGGGTGGCCCAGCCCCATGGCCAGGGCATCTTCCATTCACGCCCACGTTTTCCAGGACTCTGCTGCAGCAGCTCCTCTGTGAAGCACCCCTGGCCTCCCATTGCCGGTGCCACCTGAGCCCCCAGACAGAGCTGGCCTCCCCTGACTCCAGGGCCAGCATCGCTGGCGGGATCTCTCCAACGCAACGGCCAGCTCTCTGGTGACCCACAGTAGGAGTGCCACCTGGGCAGCGTTGGACAGGGTAGAGCAGGCACCTTGGCCACCCTGACCCGCAGGGCTGCAGGCTAGGAGACGGGGTGCCCCCATGCCCCCACCCTGGGCTGCAGTCTGGGGCCCCCAGCGGCCCATGGGGCAGGCCGAGGGAGGCCAGGCTGGAGTGGCTCCAACCCAGCAGCGCAAGACTCACTCTCCCCAGCCTGATGCCCGCCCTGTGGCCCCAAGGCCCCCTCAACAGGAGTCCACTCACAGGTGCCCTTCCCCTGCAGGTGGTCGGGGACCCTCTCGGGCCTTGTGTCTCCCCTTTGCCATCTCTGTCTCAGGGTCTCTGAGCCTCTAACTGTGTCTGTTCCTGTTTCCCTGCATCGTGGCCCCCACCCCGCCCTGTGGAGCCATGTGGAGCCGTGAAGCTCCACGGCCGGTGAGGTCACAGAGCCCTGGCCACACACACCTGGCCCCACCACAGCCAGACCACAGGCCAGACATGACGTGGAGCCGCGCGGCCGTGTCTGCTGGGGCAGGAAGTGGGCGAGTGACCCCGTCTGTAGGCCAGACGTACGGGCATGCAGGCCCTCCCCTCCAGCCCCTCAGCATCCAGCCACATCTGTGGACACAGCCAGCACGGCGGCGCAGGGCTCTGCTAAGGACAGACGGCCATCAAGGCAGGGCCTGGGCCGGGCCAGGGCTCCCTCCCCACAGCAGCCCTCTTGGCAGGCAGCCAGACGCCCGTGAGGGTGGACCTGCCATGAGGGCCTGCACGCCAGAGGCTGCCCACTCAGCACTGCGGGCCCTCCAGCAGCCTGACCAGGTGGGTCTTGGAGGTCTCCAGGCCTCCGTCTCCTCCTCTGCACATTGAGGAGTCCAGCCAGGCTGGTCCTGGCCCCTTCTGGAAGCAAAAGGTGGAGAACAGGCACCAAGACAAGAGGGAAGGACAAAAGAGGTCACCACAGGGACTCCGGAACCACAGGGCAGGGCTTCCTAACCAGGCAGGAAGGATCTGGGCACTGGGGGCTGAGCCAGGCTGGCCAGGCCTAAGCTGGGATGACCTGGCCCTTCCTGGGATACAAGGTGAACAGCTTTCATGGCTGAGCTGAGGCCTAGGCTGAGCCGAGCCAGAGGGCAGAGGAGAAGATGACCTGGAGCCAACTGATACACGTCCATGTGGGCTGCCCTGAGCTGCCCTGGCCTGGGCTGGGCTGAGCTAGGCTACGCTGGACTGGGCTGAGCTGAACTGGGCTGAGCTGGGCTGAGCTGGGCTGGGCTAGGCTGGGCTGAGCTGAGCTGGGGCTGGGGCTGAGGTGGACTGGGCTGGGCTGGGCTGGGCTGGGCTGAGCTGAGCTGAGCTGAGCTCTTCTGAGCTGGGCTGAGCTGAGCTGAGCTGTGCTGAGCTGTGCTGAGCTGTGCTGAGCTGAGCTGAGCTGAGCTGTGCTGAGCTGGGCTGGGCTGAGCTGAGCTGTGCTGAGCTGGGCTGGGCTGGGCTAGACTGGGCTGGACTGGACTGGACTGGGCTGGGCTGGGCTGGGCTGGGCTGGGCTGAGCTGGACTGGGCTGGGCTGAGCTAGACTTGGCTGAGCTGGCCTGAGCTGGGCTGGGCTGGGCTAGGCTAGATTGGGCTGGGCTGGACTGGGCTGGACTGGGCTGGGCTGGGCTGGGCTGGGCTGAGCTGGGCTGAGCTGGGCTGGGCTAGGCTAGATTGGGCTGGGCTGGACTGGGCTGGGCTGGGCTGGGCTGGGCTGGGCTGGGCTGGGCTGGGCTGAGCTGGACTGGGCTGAGCTGGACTGGGCTGAGCTGGGCTGAGCTCGACTGGGCTGGGCTGAGCTGGACTGGGCTGGGCTGAGCTAGACTTGGCTGAGCTGGCCTGGGCTGGGCTGGGCTGGGCTGGGCTGGGCTGGGCTGAGCTGGGCTGGGCTGAACTGGGCTGGGCTGAGCTGGGCTGGGCTGGGCTGGGCTGGGCTGGGCTGAGCTGGACTGAGCTGAGCTGGGCTGGGCTGGGCTTGGACGAGCTGGGCTGGGCTGAGCTGGGCTGGGCTGGGCTGGGCTGGGCTGGGCTGGGCTGGGCTGGGCTGGGCTGGACTGGGCTGGGCTGGGCTGGGCTGGGCTGGGCTGGGCTGAGCTGGGCTGAGCTGGGCTGGGCTGGACTGGGATGAGCTGGGCTGGCCTGGATTGAGCTGAGCTGGGCTGGGCTGAGCTGAGCTGGGCTGGGCTGGGCTGAGCTGGGCTGAGCTGGGCTGGGCTGGGCTGGGCTGGGCTGAGCTGAGCCGGGCTGAGCTGAGCTGGGCTGAGCTGGACTGGGCTGGGCTGGGCTGGGATGAGCTGGGCTGGCCTGGATTGAGCTGAGCTGGGCTGGGCTGGGCTGGGCTGGGCTGAGCTGGGCTGGCCTGGATTGAGCTGAGCTGGGCTGGGCTGAGCTGGGCTAAGCTGGACTGGGCTGGGCTGGGCTGTGTTGGACTGAACTGGGCTGAGCTGGGCTGAGCTGGGCTGAGCTGAGTTGGGCTGGGCTGAGCTGGGCTAAGCTGGACTGGGCTGGGCTGAGCTGAGCTGGGCTGAGCTGGACCTGGCTGGGGTGAGCTAGGCTGGGCTGGGCTGAGCTGGGCTGGGCTGGGCTGAGCTGGGCTGGGTTGGGCTGAGCTGGGCTGGGCTGGGCTGGGCTGGGCTGTGTTGGACTGAACTGGGCTGAGCTGGGCTGAGCTGAGTTGGGCTGGGCTGAGCTGGGCTAAGCTGGACTGGGCTGGGCTGGGCTGAGCTGGGCTGAGCTGGACCTGGCTGGGGTGAGCTAGGCTGGGCTGGGCTGAGCTGGGCTGGGCTGGGCTGAGCTGGGCTGGGCTGGGCTGAGCTGGGCTGGGTTGGGCTGAGCTGGGCTGAGCTGGGCTGAGCTGGGCTGAGCTGGGCTGAGCTGAGTTGGGCTGGGCTGAGCTGGGCTAAGCTGGACTGGGCTGGGCTGAGCTGGACCTGGCTGGGGTGAGCTAGGCTGGGCTGAGCTGAGCTGGGCTAGGCTGGGCTGAGCTGGGCTGGGCTGGGCTGAGCTGGGCTGAGCTGGACCTGGCTGGGGTGAGCTAGGCTGGGCTGAGCTGAGCTGGGCTGGGCTGAGCTGGGCTGGGCTGGGCTGGGCTGAGCTGAGCTGGGCTGACCTGGGCTGGGCTAGGCTGTGCTGGGCTGACCTGGGCTGGGCTGGGCTGGGCTGACCTGGGCTGGGCTAAGCTGGACTGATCTGGGCTAGGCTGGGCTGCCCTGGGCTGGGCTAAGCTGGACTGATCTGGGCTAGGCTGGGCTGGGCTGGGCTGACCTAAGCTGAGCCGGACTGGGCTGAGCTGGGTGAGCTTAGGTGGACTGAGCTGGGCTGGGCTGGGCTGAGCTGAGCTGGGCTGAGCTGGGCTGAGCTGGGCTGAGCTGGACTGAGCTAGGCTGAGCTGAGCTTGGTTGGGTTGACCTGGGCTGAGCTGAGCTGAATTGGGTTGACCTGGGCTGAGCTGAGTTTGGCTGGGCTAGGCTAACCTGGGCTGGGCTGGGCTGAGCTGAGCTAGGCTTGGATGAGCTCAGCTGGGCTGGGTTGGACTGCACTGGGCTGGGTTGGACTGGTCTGGGCTTAGCTGAGCTGTACTGAGCTGGTCTGACCTGGGCTGACCTGTGCTGAGCTGGGCTGGGCTAGGCTGAGCTGGGCTGACCTGTGTTGGGCTGACCTGTGTTGGGCTGGGCTGGACTAGGCTGGGCTGAGCTGGACTGAGCTGAGCTGGGTGAGCTTAGGTGGACTGAGCTGAGCTGGACTGGGCTGAGCTGAGCTGGACTGACCTGGGCTAAGCTGAGCTGGGCTGGGCTGGGCTGGGCTGGGCTGGGCTGGGCTGGGCTTGGCTAGGCTGAGCTGGGCTGACCTGTGCTGGGCTGGGCTGGACTAGGCTGGGTTGAGCTGGACTGAGCTAGGGTGGGCTGAGCTGGGCTGAGCTGAGCTGGACTGGGCTGGGCTGCACTTAGCTGGGCTGAGCTGAGCTAGACTGAGCTGAGCTGGATGAGCTTAGGTGGACTGAGCTGGGCTGGGCTGAGCTGAGCTGGACTGGGCTGGGCCGAACTGAGCTAGACTGGGCTGAGCTGGGCTGAGCTGGGGTGGGCTGAGCTGGGCTGAGCTGGGGTGGGCTGGGCTGGGCTGAGCTAGGCTGAGATGAGCTGGGTTTGGTTGACATGGACTGAGCTGTGTTGAGCTGGGCTAGGCTAAGCTGAGCTGGGCTAGGCTAAGCTAGGCTGGGCGGAGCTGAGCTGGGTTGGGCTGAGCTGAACTGGGCCAGGTTGGGCTGAGCTGAGCTGGGCTGAGCTGGGCTGGACTGGGCTGGACTGGGCTGGAATGGACTGGGCTGGGCTGAGCTGAGCTGTTCTGAGCTAGGCTGTCCTGGGCTAGGCTGAGCTGGGCTAAGCTGGGCTGGGCTGAGCTGAGCTGAGCCGTACTGAGATGGCCTGGGCTGGGCTGAGCTGTACTGAGCTGGCCTGGGCTGGGTTGACCTGGGCTGAGCTGGACTAAGCTGGGCTGACCTGGGCTGGGCTGGGCTGGGCTGGGCTAGGCTGACTTGGGCTGGACTGGGCTGGACTGAGCTGGACTGGCCTGGGCTGAGCTGGGCTGGGCTGGACTGAGCTGGACTGGCCTGGGCTGAGCTGGGCTGGGCTGGACTGAGCTGGCCTGGGCTGGGTTGACCTGGGCTGAGCTCAACTGAGCTGGCCTGGGCTGGGTTGACCTGGGCTGAGCTCAACTGAGCTGGCCTGGGCTGGGTTGACCTGGGCTGAGCTGGACTAAGCTGGGCTGGGCTGAGCTGAGCTGGGCTGGGTTGGACGGGGCTGGGCTGGGTTGGACTGGGCTGGGCTGGACTGGGCTGGGCTGAGCTGAGCTGTACTGAGCTGGACTGACCTGGGCTGAGCTGAGCTGGACTGAGCTGGACTGACCTGGGCTAAGCTGAGCTGGGCTGACCTGTACTGGGCTGGGCTGGGCTAGACTGGGCTGAGCTGGACTGAGCTGAGCTAGACTGGGCTGAGCTGGGTGAGCTTAGGTGGACTGAGCTGGGCTGGGCTGGGCTGAGCTGAGCTGGGCTGGGCTGGGCTGAGCTGAGCTGGGCTGGGCTGGGCTGGGCTGGGCTGGGCTGGGCTGGGCTGGGCAAGGCTGAGCTTAGCTGGGCTGAGCTGAGCTAGACTGGGCTGAGCTGGGCTGAGCTGGGCTGAGCTGGGGTGGGCTGAGCTGGGCTGAGCTGGGGTGGGCTGAGCTGGGCTGAGCTGGGGTGGGCTGAGCTGGGCTGAGCTGGGGTGGACTGGGCTGGGCTGAGCTGAGCTGGGTTGGGTTGACATGGAGTGAGCTGTGTAGAGCTGGGCTAGGCTAAGCTAGGCTAGGCTGAGCTGAGCTTGGTTGTGCTGAGCTGAACTGGGCTGTGTTGGGCTGACCTGGGCTGAGCTGGGCTGGGCTGGGCTGGGCTGAGCTGGGCTGGGCTGAGCTGAGCTGGACTGGGCCGGGCTGAGCTGACCTGGGCTGAGCTGGGCTGGGCTGGGCTGAGCTGAACTGAGCTGGCCTGGGCTGGGTTGACCTGGGCTGAGCTGAACTGAGCTGGCCTGGGCTGGGTTGACCTGGGCTGAGCTGGACTAAGCTGGGCTGACCTGGGCTGGGCTGACCTGGGCTGGGCTGAGCTGGGCTGAGCTGGGCTGGGCTGGACTGACCTGGACTGAGCTGGACTGGCCTGGGCTGGGCTGGGCTGGGCTGGACTGAGCTGGACTGAGCTGGACTGGGGTGGGCTGGGCTGAGCTGGACTGAGCTGGACTGAGCTGGACTGGGGTGGGCTGGGCTGAGCTGGGCTGAGCTGGGCTGGGCTGGGCTGGGCTGGGCTGGACTGAGCTGGACTGAGCTGGACTGGCCTGGGCTGGGCTGGGCTGGACTGGGGTGGGCTGGGCTGAGCTGGGCTGAGCTGGGCTGGGCTGGACTGGGGTGGGCTGGGCTGAGCTGGGCTGAGCTGGGCTGGGCTGGGCTGGACTGAGCTGGACTGAGCTGGACTGGCCTGGGCTGGGCTGGGCGGGATGAGCTGAGGTGGCTGCTAATGTGGGAAGGAGGCCGTGGGTTGAGTGTGACTCCACCTGCAGAGCCCTGAGCCCAGCTGTGTTCTTAGGGGTTCTGAGGGCCACGCAGCTCTGTTGCACCATGATTCTGTCTTCTCTCTTGCCCACTGCCTGAAGGAAATTTGGAGTGGGCTGGGCCCAGAGCTCCCCTGTGTAGCAGGCCCTGTCCTGGAGGGCCTGGCAGGGACATGGCTTAGCCTGTTCGCCTCTAGTCCCGAGACCTCATAGGCCACAGGGGTCCACTGTGGCTTGTTTGGGCCTGGGGTGGGGCTCATGGAGTGGTGGGTGTTGGACTGAGACTCTGACCAGGGACAGGGGGATGGGGAAACAGCCAAGCCGCTCCACCCCTACCCCATGCACACAGCACTCAGAGCCCAGGCCCCCTCCTCAGAGCCCCCACCAAAATCCTCTCTAGGGGCAGGGGAAAGAGCAAGACATGTCCCTCACCCAGAGCAGGAGCTGGGGTCAGGGAGCTCAGGGGACTCAGCCACTCCATGGCAGAGCCCTGTTTAATATAACTTGTGTCTGGGATGGCCTGGGTCAGAGGCCCTATCTAAGGAGCATGTTCAGAAACCGTGTCGCTGGGATGAGACAGCTGGGTCCAACCGCAGGCCCGTGGTACAGGAGCTGTGTGACCTTGGGGCTGTCACCAGGCCTCTCTGTGCTGGGTTCCTCCAGTATAGAGGAGAGGCAGGCACAGCCTGTCCTCCTGGGGACATGGCATGAGGGCCACGTCCTCACAGCGCATTCTGTGTTCCAGCATCCCCGACCAGCCCCAAGGTCTTCCCGCTGAGCCTCGACAGCAACCCCCAAGATGGGAACGTGGTCGTCGCCTGCCTGGTCCAGGGCTTCTTCCCCCAGGAGCCACTCAGTGTGACCTGGAGCGAAAGCGGACAGGGCGTGACTGCCACAAACTTCCCGCCCAGCCAGGATGCCTCCGGGGACCTGTACACCACGAGCAGCCAGCTGACCCTGCCGGCCACACAGTGCCTAGCCGGCAAGTCCGTGACATGCCACGTGAAGCACTACACGAATCCCAGCCAGGATGTGACTGTGCCCTGCCGAGGTCAGAGGGCAGGCTGGGGAGTGGGGCGGGGCCACCCCGTCCTGCCCTGACACTGCGCCTGCACCCGTGTTCCCCACAGGGAGCCGCCCCTTCACTCACACCAGAGTGGACTGCGGGCCGAGCCCCAGGAGGTGGTGGTGGACAGGCCAGGAGGGGCGAGGCGGGGGCACGGGGAAGGGCGTTCTGACCAGCTCAGGCCATCTCTCCACTCCAGGTCCCTCAACACCATGTCCCCCAACTCCCTCAACTCCACCTACCCCATCTCCCTCCTGCTGCCACCCCCGACTGTCGCTGCACCGACCGGCCCTCGAGGACCTGCTCTTAGGTTCAGAAGCGAACCTCACGTGCACACTGACCGGCCTGAGAGATGCCTCTGGTGCCACCTTCACCTGGTCGCCCTCAAGTGGGAAGAGCGCTGTTCAAGGACCACCTGAGCGGGACCTCTGTGGCTGCTACAGCGTGTCCAGTGTCCTGCCCGGCTGTGCCGAGCCATGGAACCATGGGGAGACCTTCACCTGCACTGCTGCCTACCCCGAGTCCAAGACCCCGCTAACCGCCACCCTCTCAAAATCCGGTGGGTCCAGACCCTGCTCGGGGCTCTGCTCAGTGTCCTGGTTTGCAAAGCATATTCCCAGCCTGCCTCCTCCCTCCCAATCCTGGGCTCCAGTGCTCATGCCAAGTACAGAGGGAAACTGAGGCAGGCTGAGGGCCAGGACACAGCCCGGGGTGCCCACCAGAGCAGAGGGGCTCTCTCATCCCCTGCCCAGCCCCCTGACCTGGCTCTCTACCCTCTAGGAAACACGTTCCGGCCCGAGGTCCACCTGCTGCCGCCGCCGTCGGAGGAGCTGGCCCTGAACGAGCTGGTGACGCTGACGTGCCTGGCACGCGGCTTCAGCCCCAAGGACGTGCTGGTTCGCTGGCTGCAGGGGTCACAGGAGCTGCCCCGCGAGAAGTACCTGACTTGGGCATCCCGGCAGGAGCCCAGCCAGGGCACCACCACCTTCGCTGTGACCAGCATACTGCGCGTGGCAGCTGAGGACTGGAAGAAAGGGGACACCTTCTCCTGCATGGTGGGCCACGAGGCCCTGCCGCTGGCCTTCACACAGAAGACCATCGACCGCCTGGCGGGTAAACCCACCCACGTCAATGTGTCTGTTGTCATGGCGGAGGTGGACGGCACCTGCTACTGAGCCGCCCGCCTGTCCCCACCCCTGAATAAACTCCGTGCTCCCCCAAGCAGCCCCACGCTTCCATCCGGCGCCTGTCTGTCCATCCTCAGGGTCTCAGCACTTGGGAAAGGGCTAGGGAAGAATACCCCCTGCCCTGAGCCTCGGGGGGCCCCTGGCACCCCCATGAGCCTTTCCACCCTGGTGTGAGTGTGAGCTGTGAGTGTGAGAGTGTGTGGTGCAGGAGGCCTCGCTGGTGTGAGATCTTAGGTCTGCCGAGGCAGGCACAGCCCAGGGTGGGTTCTGAGAGACGCACATGCCCCGGAGAGTTCTGAGTGAGCAGTGGCACGGCCGTTTGTCCCTGAGAGAGCCGCCTCTGGCTGCAGCTGGGAGGGAATAGGGAGGGTAAAAGGAGCAGGCTAGCCAAGACAGGCGCAGGTAGTGGGAGGAGCGGCGAGGGAGTGAGGGGCTGGACTCCAGGGCCCCACTGGGAGGACAAGCTCCAGGAGGGCCCCACCACCCTAGTGGGTGGGCCTCAGGACGTCCCACTGACGCATGCAGGAAGGGGCACCTCCCCTTAACCACACTGCTCTCTACGGGGCATGTGGGCACACGTGCACACTCACACTCACATATACGCCTGAGCCCTGCAGGAGCGGAACATTCACAGCCCAGACCCAGTTCCAGAAAAGCCAGGGGAGTCCCCTCCCAAGCCCCCAAGCTCAGCCTGCTCCCCCAGGCCCCTCTGGCTTCCCTGTGTTTCCACTGTGCACAGCTCAGGCACCAATTCCACAGACCCCTCCCAGGCAGCCCCTGCTCCCTGCCTGGCCAAGTCTCCCATCCCTTCCTAAGCCCAACTAGGACACAAAGCACAGACAGGGAGGGGCCGCATGGGGTGGCATCAGAAGCAGGCCAGTGAGACAGGGCCTGCCCAGGGCCCTCTGCATGCCTCTGGCTTCTGCCTGGGGCTCCCAGGAGTGGAAGAACAGTCCCACAACCACTGTGGGGACACCTGGCACCAGGACACCCACAAGGGGGCAGTGGGGCCCCTGCTCGTGCCTTAGACATCTTCCGGGCCTCCCCAGGGGTCCCCGCCTTCTGGCTGTCTCCCTCTGCTCTCAGGGCCAAGGTGAGGTGGAGGCCACTGTCAACCCTGAGGGTCCAGTCACCAGAGGGTAATTGAGAGCAACAGGTCACTCGGGGAAGCCCTGCCACAGAGAAGCCCTCCAGCCCATGGGACCCAGGACCTGGCCCAGGGGAGGGGCTTTTAAAGAGAGGGGGAAAGAGGGAGAATCAACAGATGAGGGGCTGAACCAGTAGACAGAGATCAGGCAGACACATGGGTAGATCCTAGGACATATAATGAATGGATGGGTGGATGGAGGGTGGGTAGATGAAGGATGGATGGGTGGTAAAATGGATGGGTGGGTAAATGGCTGGATGGAGGATGGACGGATGGATATGTGATGGATGGATGGATGAAGGATGGGTGGATGGAGG
Organism: Pan paniscus; assembly: GCF_029289425.2. Lineage (NCBI taxonomy): Eukaryota > Metazoa > Chordata > Mammalia > Primates > Hominidae > Pan > Pan paniscus. The sequence continues at coordinate 106,887,329 of NC_073264.2, read as the reverse complement.
ATGGATGAGTGGAGGAATGAAGGATGGAAGATGGATGGATGGATGGGTGGATGGACTGATGGATGATGGATGGATGGGTAGGCGGATGGAGGATGGAAGGGTGGATGGAGGATGGAAGATAGATGGAGGGGTGAATGGAGGATGGGTGGATGGAGGGAGGATTGAGGATACTGGGGTGGGTGGGTGGGTAGATCTATGGAGGTTAGGTGTATGGAAGATAATTGGATGGAGAATTGCTTTATGAATGGATGAATGAAGAGATGGAAAATAGCTTTATAGATGGATGGGTGAATGGATGGATGGATAGATGGAAGAAGGATGAATGGATGGAAAATAGCTTTATAGATATATAGGTGGATATTTAAATGATAGCCTTATATTAATAGATGAATGGATGATGAATGGATGGGTGAGTGGGTAGGAGTGTTACTGATGGAGGGGTGGATATACGGATAATAGCTTTATAGATGGATGGATGGATAGATGGACGGAAGGATAGAAAGACAGGTGAATGACTGGATGTATCAGCATATGACAAGCAGGTACAGCTGTACATGGGAGGTCTATGCCCTGAGACCCTGAGGAAAATGAGGATGCCTGTGCTGGTGGCCCTCACCTGGCCCTCCCTTGTAACCCCTCAGCCACATTCCCTGGGAAGGCAACAGAGCCCTCTGGTCTTGCCCATTCAACCTTTGGCACACTGAGTGTCAGACCCAGGTCTCTGTCTTGGACCCAGATCTCCTTGAGGGTGGGTGTGTCTGGTCCTCTCTGGCCCCGGGACCCAGTCACTGAATACGTGGCTGGGACTGAGACGGGGTGGGGTGGGAGGGGCGGGAGGGTACCTTGGGCTCAAGCTTCCCTTGGAGAGGCAGATGGTGTCCACTTTCTGCCCTGCCAAGTCTCTCCCTGAAGTGCCCTAAGAATGTCAAAGACAGAAGTTCCCAGCCCCTCACCTGGGACCCTGCCTCCTCATCCTCCCTGGGGGAGTCTCAGGCCTCAGATGGGGACCCAGACCCCACTGTCCCCAGACCCCAAGGAAGCATAGCCGCTGTTCACACGAGTCTGGGCCTGGCAGGCTCTTGCTCTGTTGCAGATTGGCAGATGCTGCCTCCCTATGTGGTGCTGGACTTGCTGCAGGAGACCCTGGAGGAGGAGACCCCCGGCGCCAACCTGTGGCCCACCACCATCACCTTCCTCACCCTCTTCCTGCTGAGCCTGTTCTATAGCACAGCACTGACCGTGACCAGCGTCCGGGGCCCATCTGGCAACAGGGAGGGCCCCCAGTACTGAGCGGGAGCCGGCAAGGCACAGGTGGGAGCCCAGGAGGGGGATGAGCCCACAGTAGATGAGGTGGGCTGCAGTGCTTGGCTAAGAGGAGAGCACCACCTGCTCCCACTGTGGGGGGACGTGCTCTCCTGGGGGGCCCTTCACAGACACTGAGGACACGGGCCGGCCCAGGGTCAGGGCTGAGCTTCCCTCCAGTGCAGTAACGAGGATTCCGTCCAGGCTCCCATGAGCCAGGCCAGGGCTGGGACAGAGGGCGTTGGCAAGGATGCTGCTCCTTCAGGCTGTGACCCCTCTGTCTTTGCAGGGAGGAAATGTGGAGGAACCTCTTGGAGAAGCCAGCTATGCTTGCCAGAACTCAGCCCTTTCAGACATCACTGACCTGCCCTTACTCACATGCCTTCCAGGTGCAATAAAGTGGCCCCAAGGAAAATGTTCACAGACTCTGAATGAGGAGACGGGGGTCAGGGAAAGGGTGGTGGCTTTAGACTGGAGAACGCCTGCTTCAAAGTCCCCCTGGGTGTCATGGTGGTCATGGTGGGCATGGACAGAGGGTACCCCTGGTCCCAAAATCAAGAAATGACCTGATCTTGCATGAGGCTGAGGCCCAAGGATGAATGCTGGATTCACCAGAGACCATGGCAAAGAAGCCTGCTCCTAAGAACTACATGGGATCCCTGTTCCTCATAACCTAGACAGCCCTGGTCCTCCTCACTGGGTCCTCATCCTGATCACAGGGCCCTGGTCCTGACCAGTGGGCCCTTTTACCGATCACTGAGCTCTGGTCCTACTACTTGGTCCCTGTTCCTGATCACTTAATTCTAGCCTTGATCACTGAGCCTTAGTCCTGATCACTGAGTCCTACTCCTGTTTTTGGCCCTGGACCTCATCACTCAGCTCTGGTCCTCATCACTCAGCCCTGGTCCTCATCACTCAGCCCCGGTCCTGGTCACTCAGCCCTGGACCTCATCACTCAGCCCTGGACCTCGTCACTCAGCTCTGGTCCTCATCATTCAGCCCTGGTCCTCATCACTCAGCCCCGGTCCTGGTGACTCAGCCCCGGTCCTCGTCACTCAGCCTGGTCCTCATCACTCAGCCCTGGACCTCGTCACTCAGCCCTGGTCCTCGTCACTCAGCCCTGGACCTCGTCACTCAGCCCTGGACCTCATCACTCAGCCCTGGACCTGATCACTCAGCCCTGGACCTGATCACTCAGCCTGGTCCTCATCACTCAGCCCTGGTCCTCATCACTCAGCCCTGGACGTCATCACTCAGCCCTGGTCCTCATCACTCAGCCCTGGACCTGATCACTCAGCCCTGGTCCTGGTCACCCAGCCCTGGTCCTGATCACTGGGTCCTGGTCCTGATCATTGAGTTCTGGCCCTCATCACTGAGCCCTGGTCCTGATCACTGGGCCCTGGTCCTGGTCACTCAGTCCCAGTCTTGATCACTGAGCCCTAGTTATGATCACTGAGCCCTGGTCCTGATCACTGGGTCCTGGTCCTGATCATTGAGCTCTGGCCCTGATCACTGGGTCCTGGTCCTGATCGCTGGGTCCTGTTCTTATCCCTGAATCTTGGTCCTGATCACTGAGCCCTGGCCCTCATCACTGGGTCTTGTTCCTAATCACTGGGCTCTGGTTCTGACCAATGGCCCCTGGTTCTGGTCCCTGAATCCTGGTCCTGATCAATGGGCTCTGCTCTTGACTTCTGAGTCCTGGTGCTGATCATCCAGTCCTGGTCCTGATCACTGGGCCCTGATTCTAATCACTCAGACCTCCTTTTGATCACTGAACCCTACTATTTATCACTGAGCCCTGATCATGATCGTTGGGCCCTATTTCTGGTAACTGAGCTCTGATCCTGACCACTGACCTCTGTTCCTAATCACTGAGCCCTGGACCAGATCACTGGCCCCTGGTCCTGATCACTGGCCCCTGGACCTGATCACTGACCCTTGTTCCCGATTGCTGAGCCCTGGACCTGATCACTGAGCCCTGTTCCTGATCACTAACCCCTGTTCCTGATCACTGAGCCGTGTTCCTGATCACTGAGCCCCGGACCTGATCACTGGGCCCTGTTCCTGATCACTGAGCCCTGGTCCTGATCACTGAGTGCTGGACCTGATCACTGAGCCCTGTTCCTGATCACTAACCCCTGTTCCTGATCACTGAGCCCTGTTCCTGATCACTGAGCCCTGGTCCTGATCACTGAGTGCTGGACCTGATCACTGAGCCCTGTTCCTGATCACTAACCCCTGTTCCTGATCACTGAGCCCTGTTCCTGATCACTGAGCCCTGGTCCTGATCACTGAGCCCTGGTCCTGATTACTGAGCCCTGGACCCAGTCACTGGCCCCTGTTCCTGATCACTGGGCCCTGGTCTTGATCACTGGGCCCTGGTCCTGATTACTGAGCCCTGGTCCTGATCGCTGGGCCCTGTTCCTGACCACTGAGCCCTGGACCAGACCACGGATCCCTGTTCCTGATCACTGATCCCCGGTTCTTTTCTTATACATATTCATTTTGAAGTCTGATTCCTTTTCTGAGCATGTATCAGTCTGTCTAGACACTGAGTCCTGTCTGATTTCTGAGCCTTGGCCCTCATTAGTAAGTGACCTGCAGTGGTGGAGGGAGGCCTCCAGGGAAGCCGAGACCCTCTCAATGCATGCACTCACTGGTAGATGACGAAATGACCCCAATGACTTGCTCCATTTTTCCAGGCTCAGAGGGGTGTGTAGGCCCCAGGAGGACTTGGTGGGGAGAGGACCAGCCCAGGCCCTGTGAGCTACACCCAGCCCCAGCCCCTAAGGGGTCGCCAGGTCTCGACTTAGCACTGGGGAGGGGGTACAGTACAGGAGTGGGGACAGGAAGGTGAGGTGAGGCCATGCCATTTGTATTCTCTTGCTTTTCTCTCCCTCCTGAAGCCTCTTGAATAGACCTGCAGAAATACCCAAAATAGCCCTGTGGGGTGGCTGAGTCATTGTGAACACAGCCCAGGTCCGGTGTTCCAGCCAGAGAACTGCTGTTCTGAGAAACATGCCCCAAAACCGAGACCTGGCCAGGTGTGCCTGGGGCCTGAGCGAGGGGCGGCAGCCACAGGGAGGCCCAGCCCCAACCAGCCCAGGGTCAGCTAGGGCTTTCCAGGTCCAGGGTTAGGCAGAGGTCAGCCAGGGTCAACCATGGTCTATCTGAGGGGAGAGACAAGAGACACAGAGACATAGAGAGAGAGAGACAGGGATGGGGAGAGACAAGAGAAGACAGGAAAGGAGAGACAAAGACAGACACAGAGAGAGAGAGATGGGGATGGAGAGAGATAAGAGACAGGGACGGGGAGGGACAGAGGCGAGGCCAGTGAGAGAGACAGAGTTACAAGAGACAGAAAGACAGAGAGATGAGATGAGAGAGATAAGAAGAAACGGAGACAGAGATGGAAGAAAAAGAGAGGAGATGGGAACAGGGAAAAAGAGACATGGACACAGAAATGCAGAGAGAACACAACAGAGGCAGAGAACACACAGGGAGAGAAAGAGGTAGCAAGATGGGCCCAGGAACTCAGGTGCAAGCCCCTCTCACACAGTCACTCTCACAAACACACACCACGACTATTATACAACATTCACACACAAACACACAGAAACATACCCACGCTCACAGCCACACACTAAGTCACTGTCACATCCATACCCACACTCACACCCAAACACACATGGCCCAGGAGCAAATGGGCAGACCTCAGCCTGCAGCTGGGAGCGGCCGAGCGGGTGCTGGGCCAGGGTCGGGGCCTGTCTGTGGGTGGGGGGCACGGCAGCACGGGCCCACCTGCACCTACAAGGCCTGGCCCCCGAGGTCACTGGGCCACCACCCAGCCCTCGCCCTGTTCCCCATCTGTGCTGGACGGGGCAGGACTCTGAGCCTCCGGGAAACCTGCAGATCCACACAGGACCCCGAACATCGGGCTGGGGAGGCTGGGGTGGGTAACAACATGGGAGAGGCGGAAGCAGGAGGTCCCAGGACCCTGCGCACTGCGACCCCAGCCCTGGGGGCTGAAGCCCAGGACGGCCTTGGGTCTCCCAGGAGGGACTAGACAGCGGGGGATGGTCAGAGAACAGGACAGCCAGCAGGGTGCAGCCCGAGGACAGGGATGGACACTGGGGGGTCAACAGGACAGGGGCAGGGGCTGTGGAGTGGGCAGAGGGCCTGGAGAACCTGCGGGTCAGTGTCTGTGGGAAGGAGGCCAGGAGCAGCCCAGAGTGGCCAGGCTGGCAGGGGTGAGGAGGTGGGGGCAGTGAGGTGAGGGTGACCGAGCCAGTGAGGCCTCTGGCCAGGGAGGGGACCTTGGCTGGGCTCTGACTGAACCCAGGGCTCCTGGAGAAGGGGCCCCAGGCGGGGATGAGGATGTGGGCATCGGACTCCATCAGCAATGGGGCTTCCAACACGCACAGCCTGGGCCTCGGAGACCTGGGCCCTGACCCGCCTCCCCCTGGCACTGGGCCGGGTGCCGTGTGTGGTCCCCAGTCCCCGCAGCACCTCCCCCACACTGGTCACGTTCCAGGGCCCCCCTGAAGCACCTACTGTGAGGGGATGTGGGGAGGGGACAGGGACTTGGGCCTGAGCTGCCGGGTGGGGTGGGAGTCGGGGACCCAGCCTCAGCGTGTGGCTGGGGACCAGACAGATGGGGATGGAGGAGGACACGCCATGTACCCACTGCCTGCCAAGGGGCTGGACCCACGCCCAGTCTAGGCCATGTCCCCCGAGGCCTGTGAATCTTCACTCTGAGCCACTAAAACATTCAGGAGCTTTGAAAGCAGCCCCCGTCCTTGTCACTATGCGATGACTCTGAGCATCACGCTGTCCCTGCTGGATCCACCCTCCAGCCCCAGCGAGGGAGGCTGGGCCCCGGGCAGCAGGTGGTGAGGGTAGCGGGCACAGCCACCCTACAGCACACACAGGGTCACGGGGACACGTCCACCACAGCCCGTGCACAGGCTCCTCACGGCACTGAGTTCACCCAGGGCGTGGGTCGTTTGTCCTCAGGAGTCCCGCTGTGCCCCCCGCCCCCAGCCCTGTCCTGCTGAGGCTGCAGCTGGGTCCTGGGGCACAGGGCGGCCCTGAGCACCTTGTCATCTTGGTCCCTGTTGGGTGAGCTGCTGGCTCTCTGTGGAGCTGGCAGAGCCGTGGTTCAGCCTTGGAGGCCGGTCCTGGGGCCCAGCAGCCGTGGGGAGCACTGCCCAGTCCCGTGCCCACAGGGAATCACCTGGGCTGAGGAAGGGCCCACACGCCGACGGGATCGGGGTCAGGCAGCGCACGCCTGGCACCGAGATCCCACGTCCCAAAGTGGGGACACGGCCCAGGGGCACTGTTCCGGGAGGGTCTCAAGATGGGGTCTCCTATTTCAATCTTCACTCCTTCTGCACCTGTTAGCTGGGACCTTTCTAGAAGGAGGGGTGTCCTCAATCAAGGGGTGGTTGTGAGCTGAGCACAGATCATGCAGGAAGGTACATGGCTTCTCCTTCACCAGGAAAACAGTGCAGAGAGACAGAGACACAGAGACAGAGACAGAGTAACAGAGAAAGAGAGACAGAGAGACACAGAGACAGAGACAGAGTAACAGAGATAGACAGAGAGAGACACAGAGACAGAGACAGAGTAACAGAGAAAGACAGAGAGGCAGAGAGAGACACACAGAGACAGAGACAGAGTAACAGAGATAGAGAGAGACACAGAGACAGAGACAGAGTAACAGAGAAAGACAGAGAGACAGAGACAGAGAGAGAAAGAGAGACAGAGAAAAAGAGACACAGAGATACAGACAGAGACAGAGAGAGAGAGACAGAGAAATAGAGACACAGAGATACAGACAGAGACAAAGACACAGAGACAGAGACAGAGAAACAGACAGAGACAGAGAGAGAAACAGAGACACCGAAAGAGACACACAGACACAAATAGAGACAGAGATGAGGAGTTACAGAGAGACAGAGAGAGAGACACAGAGACAGAAACAGAGTAACAGAGAAAGACAGAGAGACAGACAGAGAGAGAGACAGAGAAATAGAAACACAGAGATACAGACAGAGACAGAGAGAAAGACACAGAGACAGAGAAACAAAGAGACAGAAACAGAGAGAGAAACAGAGACACAGAAAGAGACATGCAGACACAAATAGAGACAGAGATGAGTTACAGAGAGACAGATAGATGGAGACAGAGATGGAGAGACAGAGACAGAGAGAAAGAAACACAGATACAGAAAGAGACATTGACAGAGACAGAGAGAGAAAAATAGGCAGAGACAGAGAGAGAGAGAGAAAAACAGAGACACAGAGACAGACACACAGACACAGAGACAGAAAAAGACAGAGATAAAGTTACAGAGAGACAGAGACACACAGAGACAGAGAGACAGATAAAGAGAGACAGAGATATAGGCAGAGACAGACAGTGAAAAACAGAGATAGAAACAGAGAGACAGAGATAAAGTTACAGAGAGACAGAGACAAAGACAGAGATAAAGAAAGACAGAGACAGAGTGAGAGAAACAGAGGCAGTAAGAGATAAAGAGAGTTACAGAGACAGAGATACAGAGAGATACAGAGAGACAGAAAGAGAGATAGAGACAGAGATAGAGATGAGAGAGACAGAGATAGAGACAGAGCGATAGAGATAAGAGAAAGACAGATACAGAGAGTGAGAGAGACAGAGAGAGATAGAGACAGAGATAAGAAGAGAGACTGAGATAGAGACAGAGAGACAGAGAAAGAGAGTTAGAAAGGCAGAGAAAGACAGAGACAAAGAGAGACAGAGAGGGGTGAAGAGAAACAGAGACAGACAGCAACAGAAAGACAGAGAGAGATATATAGAGGGGAAGAGACAGAGACAGAGAGACAGAGAAAGACAAAAAGAGACAGAGAAAGAAACAGAGAGAAAGAGAGGTATAAGGAGAGACAGAGAGAGGGAGAGCTACAGAGAGGAAGAGACACAGACAGAGAGACATAGAGAAACACACACAAAATGACACAGAGGCAGAGACAGACAGAGATGAAGAGACAGAGAGACAGAGACAGAGGCAGAGAGACACAGAGACACACACAGGAAGAGACAGATGAGAGAGACAGATATAGACAGAGATACAGAAAGAGACAGAGAGAGACACACACAGGGACACGAACAGACAGACACACAGAGATATAGACAGAGATACAGAGGCAGAGAGACAGAGATATAGACAGAGACATGGAAAGACAGAGATAGAGAGAGACACACACACAAGGACACAAAGAGTCTGAGATATAGACAGAGATACAGAAAGAGACAGAAGCAGAGAGACAGAGAGAGACACACACAGGGACACGAAGAGACAGACAGAGAGACAGAGGCAAAGAAAGGGACACAGCAAAGGGACAGGCACAGAGGGAGCGATAGACGGGAAGAGAGACAGAGGGATAGAGACAGACATGGGGGAGAGATGGATGGAGAAAGGAGGCACAGACGGAGACACACAGAAAGAGAGAGAGGCCAAGACAGGCAAGATGGCGGGACAAAGCCCAGCAGACGCGCTTGACAGAGATGAGTCAGAGACACCGACAATGGGACAGAGACAGAGATTCGGGCAGGGAGATACCTTCAGAGAGGCAGAGAGACAGGGAGACAGAAGGGTGGCCAGAGACAGGGACAGCGGGAAAGATGGAGCTGGAGGCTCAGATGGAGACGGGTGTGACAGAGCTGGGAGCAGGGAGGCCACAGCCCACACAGTCCGGGTGCTGCGCCCACCACGGCCCCCAGGCCCGGAGACCCAGCCCCCATCACCATGTAACCTCAGGCCATGTAACCTCAGGCCCTGCTGAGCCTCAGTGTTCTCTCTGTACAGTGGGGACCACCAGGCCATGAGGGTGGGGGAGGTGCGGGCCTGCACCAGACAGGCCCTGTACCAATGGGGCTGCCTGTGCCCAGGCCACCAGGGCCACGTCCGCTCAGCCTCCTTGGGGCTTCTGGGGTGGGGGTTGGCTGGAGGCCCTGCCAGCGTTGGCTCCCCTGCCCTTCCTGCCAACCTGGGGGCTGCCCCTGGGTCCTGGTCCCAAAGACAGCAACAAGTTCAGAACTACTGAATTCAATAAAGTTGACGTTTGCAGGGTGGTCCCAGTGTCAGTAACCCAAATGGGCCTGTCCTGGGGGAGGGGGCGGGTGTCCCCAAATCTGGAGGCCTGAGCCAGCCTGGCCACGGTGGGAAAGGGGGCGGGAGAATCGTGCAAGCTATTTCTGGAAACAGCCTCAGAGGGCAAGAAACATGTTTTCGGTGTGGAACAAACAACCATTTGCATGTGCCCTGAGGGCCAAGTTTGCCCAGAATGAGTCACTCAAGGAGAAACAGATCAGAGCCCTCACACCTGCCTGGGGGAGGGGTGGGCGCCGCTCCAAGGACCTGCTGTTGGGCCCAGAGATGCCGAAAACTCAGCCCACCCGGCCGCGGTGGGACCCACAGGACCCCTGGGAAGCCCTCAGCAGCCCTTGGGCAGGTCCCACCCTGCAGAGAACGCGAAGGCTCAAAGGCCCACCCGGGCTGAGACCGCAGGGAGCACTTGGCCACTTGGATGCAGACCCCTGGGGCCCGAGGCTAGGCTGTGGGAGGGAGCAGCAGTGAGACCCCACTGGCCCTCAGGGCTCACAGGTGCCCCGGTGAGGGTGCAGGGAGCGGGGGTGCCTGCCAAGCAGGAAGGCGGAGGGCCCAGGCTGCCGTGGCACCATCGGGGCACACTATGTGTCACTGGCCCAAAGGAGACTCGCCCATGAGGAGCTGCTGCTGGTGGACGCAGGGGTGCCCTCCAGCCTCCTTGGGGGGCTAGGAAGGGAGGGCAGGGCCAGGCAGACCCTAGGGTGAGGTAGGAGGACTGGCAAAAGGCCAGTATGGCCAAGGGAGAGCCACATGGGGGCTGGGAGGGCGCAAGGTTCGGGCCCGGCCAAAGCGTGGGTGCCAGGTATGGTGCCCACCAGGGCCGCGCAGCTTGTACTCCAGAAAGACCCTGGGGCACAGGACGGGCTTGCCATGCTGAGATCTGGAAAGTAAAGAGAGGCACTTCACGGCAACACGCCAGCCTGCATGATCTGTGCTCACACTCACCCACTAGGAGCAATGCCCTCCTTCTAGAAGTTTCCTCACTAACACGTGCACAAGGAGTGAAGGGAATGGGGTCTCCCGTCTCACAGCCCTCCATGTAATGGTGCCCTCAACCAACCGACTGCTCCCTACCGGCCCCAGCCCTCAGCCCCGCGGCCCACCTCTGCCTGACCCCGGCCCTGCTCTCCTCCTGGCAGCTCAGGGATTCGGCCACTGCCTGGGCTCAGCCGGAGCAAACCCAGTGTCCCCCGACACCCCACACAGCCTAGTCACCCCTCCCTCACTGCCCCCACCTCCTCGCCCCTGCCAGCCCAGCCACGCTGAGCTGCTCCTGGGCCCCCTTCCCAGAGACATCGGAGCCCTGCAGGTTCTCCAGGCCCTCCAGGCCCTCTGCCCACTCCACTACCCCTGCCCGCTCCCGGCTGCAGGCTGAGCTCTCCCCATTTGCTCCTGGGCCATGTGTGTTTGACGCCTTTCCTGAGCCAGGCCTTGGGTGGGCCCTGTTTCCCCCAGGCCAGCCATGAACAGAGCAGAGGGCATGTGCCCAGCTCATAGAGGGGACCCCCAAGGCGGGGTGTGGTGGGCACACACCGGTGAGCCAGGGGCTGGTGGCCCAGAGGCTTAGACAGGCTGTGGGCCCCATCGGAAGTGACAGGGCCTGAGGGAAGCTCAGTGTGTGTGTGTGAGTGTAAGTGACTGTGTGAGTGTGTGTGTGACTGTGTGACAGTGTGTGAGTGTGTGTGAGCAGGTGAGCGTGGGTATGAATGTGACAGTGACTATCTATCTCTGTCTCTGTCTCTCTCTGTTTCTGTGTATCTTTCTTATCTCTGTGTCTGTCTCTGTCTCTCTCTGTCTCTCTGTAACTCTTAATCTCTCTCTCTGTCTCTATCTCTCTGTCTCTGTCTCTCTATAACTCTTAATCTGTCTCTCTGCTGTCTCTCTCTGTCTCTGTGTCTGTGTGTCTCTCTCTGTGTCTCTGTTTCTCTCTGTCACTGTCTCTCTGTAACAATCTCTGTCTCTGTTTCACTCTGTGTCTCTGTTTCTCTGTCTCTCTTTCTCTCTCTGTCTGTGACTGTCTCTGTCTCTCTTTCTCTCTCTGTCTCTCTGTGACTCTGTCTCTGTCTATCTCTGTTACTCTGTCTCTGTGTCTCTCTCTGTCTCTCTGTCTTTCTCTGTTACTCTGTCTCTGTCTCTGTGTCTCTGTCTCTCTGCACTGTTTTCCTGGTGAAGGAGAAGCCATGTACCTTCCTGCATGATCTGTGCTCAGCTCACAACCACCCCATGATTGAGGACACCCCTCCTTCTAGAAGGTTCCCAGCTAACAGGTGCAGAAGGAGTGAAGATTGAAATAGGAGACCCCATCTTGAGACCCTCCCGGAACAGTGCCCCTGGGCCGTGTCCCCACTTCGGGACGTGGGATCTCGGTGCCAGGCGTGCGCTGCCTGACCCCGATCCCGTCGGCGTGTGGGCCCTTCCTCTGCCCAGGTGATTCCCTGTGGGCACGGGACTGGGCAGTGCTCCCCACGGCTGCTGGGCCCCAGGACCGGCCTCCAAGGCTGAACCACGGCTCTGCCAGCTCCACAGAGAGCCAGCAGCTCACCCAACAGGGACCAAGATGACAAGGTGCTCAGGGCCGCCCTGTGCCCCAGGACCCAGCTGCAGCCTCAGCAGGACAGGGCTGGGGGCGGGGGGCACAGTGGGACTCCTGAGGACAAACGGCCTGTGCCCCGGGTGAACTCAGTGCCGTGAGGAGCCTGTGCACGGGCTGTGGTGGGCGCGTCCTCGTGACCCTGTGTGTGCTGTAGGGTGGCTGTGCCCGCTACCCTCACCACCTGCTGCCCGGGGCCCAGCCTCCCTCGCTGGGGCTGGAGGGTGGATCCAGCAGGGACAGCATGATGCTCAGAGTCATCGCATAGTGACAAGGACGGGGGCTGCTTTCAAAGCTCCTGAATGTTTTAGTGGCTCAGAGTGAAGGTTCACAGGCCTCGGGGGACATGGCCTAGACTGGGCATGGGTCCAGCCCCTTGGCAGGCAGTGGGTACATGGCGTGTCCTCCTCCATCCTCATCTATCTGGTCCCCAGCCACACGCTGAGCCTGGGTCCCCGACTCCCACCCCGCCCGGCAGCTCAGGCCCAAGTCCCTGTCCCCTCCCCACATCCCCTCACAGCAGGTGCTTCAGGGGGGCCCTGGAACGTGACCAGTGTGGGGGAGGTGCTGCGGGGACTGGGGACCACACACGGCACCCGGCCCAGTGCCAGGGGGAGGCGGGTCAGGGCCCAGGTCTCCGAGGCCCAGGCTGTGCGTGTTGGAAGCCCCATTGCTGATGGAGTCCGATGCCCACATCCTCATCCCCGCCTGGGGCCCCTTCTCCAGGAGCCCTGGGTTCAGTCAGAGCCCAGCCAAGGTCCCCTCCCTGGCCAGAGGCCTCACTGGCTCGGTCACCCTCACCTCACTGCCCCCACCTCCTCACCCCTGCCAGCCTGGCCACTCTGGGCTGCTCCTGGCCTCCTTCCCACAGACACTGACCCGCAGGTTCTCCAGGCCCTCTGCCCACTCCACAGCCCCTGCCCCTGTCCTGTTGACCCCCCAGCGTCCATCCCTGTCCTCGGGCTGCACCCTGCTGGCTGTCCTGTTCTCTGACCACCCCCCACTGTCCAGTCCCTCCTGGGAGACCTGAGGCCGTCCTGGGCTTCAGCCCCCAGGGCTGGGGTCGCAGTGCGCAGGGTCCTGGACCTCCTGCTCCTGCCTCTGGCATGTTGTTACCCACCCCAGCCTCCCCAGCCTGATGTTCAGGGTCCCGTGTGTATCTGTGGGTTTCCCCGAGGCTCAGAGTCCTGCCCCGTCCAGCACAGACGGGGAACAGGGCGAGGGCTGGGTGGTGGCCCAGTGACCTCGGGGACCAGGCCTGGGGGGTGCAGGTAGGCCCATGCTGCCGTGCCCCCCACCCACAGACAGGCCCCGACTCTGGCCCAGCACCTGCTCCGCCGCTCCCAGCTGCAGGCTGAGCTCTGCCCGTTTGCTCCTGGGCCATGTGTGTTTGGAGCCTTTCCTGAGCCAGGCTTTGGGTGGGCCCTGTTTCCCCAGGCCACCAATGAGCAGAGCACTGTCGGCTTACAGAGGGGACCCCCAAGGCGGGGTTTGGTGGGCACACACCAGTGAGCCCTGGAGATGGTGGGGGGTGAGTGTGTGAGGGTGTGAGCGTGTGAGCATGGGTATAAATGTGACAGTGACTTAGCATCGGGGTTTGAGTGTGGGTGGGGGTGTAAGTGTGGGTGAGGGTGTGAGTGTGGAAGTGTGTTAGTGAGTATATGAATGTGAGGGTGAGTGTGAGTGAGGGTGTGTGTATAGGCGTGTGGGTTGTGTGTATAGGAAGTGTGCGTGTTGTGTGTGTGTATAGGAGGTGTATGTGTTGTGAGTGTGTGATAGTTGCATGTGTTGTGTGTGTATAGGTCTATGGGTTGTGTGTGTGGTGTATGGGTTGTGTATGAGTGGGTGGTGTATGGGTTGTGTGTGAATGTGTGGTGTATGGGTTGTGTGTGTGTATAGGTATATGTGTTGTGTGTGTTTGTGGTACATGAGTTGTGTGTGTAAGTGTGTGTATAGGTGTATGGGTTGTGTGTGTGGTGTATGGGTTGTGTGTGTGGGTGGTGTATGCGTGTGTGTATGAGTGTTTCGTGTATGTGTTGTGTGTGTGGTGTGGTGTATGTGTGTGTGAGTGTGTGGTGTATGGGTTGTATGTGTGTATAGGTGTATAGGTTGTGTGTGAGTTTGTGGTATATGGGTTGTGTGTGTGAGTGTGTGTACAGGTGTATGGGTTGTGTGTGAATGTGTGGTGTATGGGTTGTGTATGAGTGTGTGTAGGTGTGTGGCTTGTTTATGAGTGTGTATACAGGTGTATGGGTTGTGTGTGGGTATGGCTTGTGTATGTGGTCTGTGGGTTGTGTATGAGTGTGTGGTGTATAAGTTGTGTGTGTATATAGGTGTATGGGTTGAGTGTGAGTTTGTGGTATATGGGTTGTATGTGTATATAGGTGTATGGGTTGTGTGTGAGTGTGTGGTGTATGGGTTGTGTGGGGGGGTGTATGGCTTGTTTATGAGTGTGTGTATAGGTGTATGGGTTGTGTGTGTGTGGTTATGGCTTGTGTGTGTTTATGGTCTGTGGGTTGTGTGTGTGCTGTATGAGTTGTGTGTGTGTGTATAGGTATTTGGTTGTGTGTGAGTTTGTGGTATATGGATTGTGTGTGAGTTTGTGTATAGATGTATGGGTTGTGTGTGAGTGTGTGGTGTATGAATTGTGAGTGTGAGTGTGTATAGGTGTATGTGTTGTGTGTGTAGTGTATCAGTTGTGTGTGTGAATGTGTATAGGTATATGGGCTGTGTGTGTGTGGTTATGGCTTGTGTGTGTTTGTGGTCTATGGGTTGTGTGTGTGTGGTGTATGAGTTTGTGTGTGTGGTGTATGGGTTGTGTGTGTGGCATATGGGTGTGTGTATAGGTGTATCGTTTGTGTGTGAGTGTGTGGTATATGGGTTGTGTGTGAGTGTTTGGTATATGGGTGTGTGAGTGTGTATAAATGTATGGGTTGTGTGTGTGGTATATAGATTGTGAGTGTGTCTGTGGTGTATGGGTTGTGTGTGTGGTGTGTGGGTTGTGTGATTGTGTATAGGTGTATGGGTTGTGTGTGAGTGTGTGGTATATAGTTTGTGAGTGTGAGTGTGTGGCATATAGTTTGTGAGTGTGGTATATGGGTTGTGTGTGGTATATGGCTGTGAGAGTGTATATAGGTGTATGGTCTGTGTGTGAGTGTGTAGCATATAGTTTGTGGGTGTATGTGGTGTAGTTGTGTGAGTGTGTGGTGTATGGGCATGTGAGTGTGTATAGGTATATGGGTTGTGTGAGTGTGTGGTATATGGGTTGTGTGTGTGCTATATGAGTGTGTGTAAGTGTATGGGCTGTGTGCGTATGGGTGGTGGGTGTGTGTATAGGTGTAGGGGTTGTGTGTGAGTGTGTGGTGTATGGGTGTGTATGTAGGTACACGGGTTGTGTGTGTGGTATATGGGTGTGTGTGTATAGCTGTATGGGTTATGTGTGAGTGTGTGGTATATAGTTTGTGGTGTGTATAGTGTATGGGCTGTGTGTGGTGTATGGGTGTGTGTGTATGGGTGTATGGGTTGTGTGTGGTGTATGGGTTGTATGTGGTATATGGGTGTGTGAGTGTATAGGTGCATGGGTTGCGTGTGTGTGTGGTATATGGGTGTGTGTATAGGTGTATGGGTTATGTGTGAGTGTGTGGTACATAGTTTGTGGTGTGAGTGTGTACTGTATGGGCTGTGTGTGTGGTGTGTGGGTGTGTGCATATAGGTGTATGGGTTGTGTGTGAGTGTGTGGTGTATGGATTGTATGTGGTATATGGGGGTGAGTGTGTATAGGTGTATGGGTTGTGTGTATGTGGTATATGGGTATGTGAGTGTGGTATATAGTTTGTGAGTGTGAGTGTGTGGTGTATGGGTTGTATGTGGTATATGGGGGTGAGTGTGTATAGGTGTATGGGTTGTGTGAGTGTGTATAGGTGTATGGGTTGTGTGTGAGTGTCTGATGTATGGGTTGTGTGTATGTGGTATATGGGTATGTGAGTGTGTGGTATATAGTTTGTGAGTGTGAGTGTGGTGTATGGGTTGTATGTGGTATATGGGTGTGAGTGTGTATAGGTGTATGGGTTGTGTGAGTGTGTATAGGTGTATGGGTTATGTGAGTGTGTATAGGTGTATGGGTTGTGTGTGTCTGATGTATGGGTTGTGTGTATGTGGTATATGGGTATGTGAGTGTGTGGTATATAGTTTGTGAGTGTGAGTGTGTGGTGTATGAGCTGTGTGTGTGTGGTATATGGGTGTGTGAGTGTATATAGGTGTATGGTTGGTGTGTGACTGTGTGGTATATAGTTTGTGAGTGTGAGTGTGTGGTGTATGAGTTGTGTGTGAGTGTGTGGTATATGGGTGTGTGAGTGTGTGGTATATGGGTGTGTGAGTGTGTGGTATATAGTTTGTGAGTATGAGTGTGTGGTGTATGGGTTGTGTAGGTGTGTGGTGTATGGGTTGGGTGGGAGTGTGTGGGACGTGACTGGATAAGTTCGTGAGTGTCAGTGTGTGGCTGTGGGTGTCTGTGTGTCTCTGGGTGTGTGTGGATAGGAGGTACGTGGGTGTGAGTGTGTGTGTGAGGTGTGGGTGTGGGGGTGCACTGCGTGTCCTCCCTGGGGGTGGCCCCTGAGAGTCGGGGCCTGAGCCCGGATGTCTCCGCGACTCTGCATGTCTCCCTCTGCCTCCGTCTCTCTGCTTTGTGTCTGTCTCTGTCATCCCTGCCTCTGCCCCATCCCTCTGGGTCCTAGAATCTGCCCAAGTCTGGGGCCGCCTCCCAGGAAGCCCCACAAGTGTCCACCAAGGGATGCACGGAGGACAAACTGCAGTGCACACATACGAGGAGGCTGAGTCACCAGAGCCTCCACCCTAGTCCTGCCCTGACTCCCCAGGTCTGGGCTCCAGGCCCCAAGCGCCACCCGGCTCCCCACTGGGCTGGAGCCTGTATGGGGCTGGGAGTCTGGAGGCTCAGCCCTGCGGGGGAGGTGTGAGCAAACCCGCCTGCACTGCAAGCCCCGCACAGGCCATCCCCTGACACTCAGACACGCAAAGACATGCACAGACACACACACATACACACACACACAGACATGCACACACAGAAACGCACACACACAGACATGCACAGAGACACACACACAGAGACATGCACAGACACACACACACACAGACACACACAGACATGCACAGAGACACACACACACACAGAAATGCACAGACACACACGGACATGCACAGACACACACACATATGTGCACAGAGACACACATATAGACACACATCCACATGGATGCACAGACACACAGAGACACACACAGGCAAACACATACACACACAGACAGACACATAAAGACACAGACACACGGATATGCACACACACATATAGACACACATGCACGTGGATGAACAGACACACACCGACACACATAGAGACACACACACACAGACAGACACATAAAGACACACACAGACATGCCCGCACACAGGCACCCCCTCCCGCAGGTCACGCTTGCAGCCCCTGGCCACTGTCCTGCCCCATGTCATGAACCTGCCTCCCCTGTTGCTCCACGCCAGGCCATTGCTGCCTGACCACAGCCTGGACCACCTGCTCAGCCCTGTCAATGCGGACAAAGGCCTTGTCCTGGCGGTGACAATGAGCCAGGCCCACTGCACACTTGTCCACACCACACACCTGTCCACCCCACACACCTGTCCACACCACACACCTGTCCACACTACACACCTGTCCACATCACGCACAACCGCACACCTCCAGCTCATCCACCACTCACTGCACACACGCTTGCATCTCACACGCTCATGCTCACACTCATGCACTAACACACACATTCTCCCACCTGTTGCCAAGCTCACACTCACATGTGCACACATGGCGTTGCTGGGCCAGGCTTTGGCACATGGCGTCAGGGAAGGCTCGGAGAGCGCACGCTTTGGCCTCTCTGGCGGCATGTCCGGGTCTGCGGGGCAGAGGTCACAGTTGCTGCCCCACGACACCACATGTGCCCCTGCAGGGCCTGGGAATGGCACCCCGCAGAGCCCGCGCTCAGGGCCAGCTCATGTCAGCACCGCGTGGACCACGTCCCGAAGACACCTGGGCCAGCCAGTGCTGCGGGCTGCAGCGAGTGTGTGTGCACACGCATGCCCATATATGTGTTGTGTGTGCTTGTGTGCATGGGAGGGGGTCCCTGGGTGGGCCACGGTCTGCCTCGAGGGCTGGAGTGGGAGGCCTGGGCCCCTCAGCTTTCCTCCAACCCAGCCTCACTTCCCCGCCCCTCTCAGCTCTGCGTGGTCACCAGCCAGCCCTGGGCTTGGCCCCGGCATGAGGCCTGAGGCAGGGCCCTGGATAACGCTCAGGACGGGCACCTGGGCCTTCTGGGCCTCCTCGCCAAGGACCAGACTCGGCCTCAGCGCCTCACACTCATCGGGGGTCATGCCCTGGGGCCCAGCCAGGACCCTCGCTGCCCCACTCAGGAGGCTGGACACACTAGCAGGTGGGGGGGCCGCAGGTCCCCCTCCCCCACCCCCGTCCAGTCTGAAAAACAAGACCTCATGGGCACCGGGCCGCAGCTCCCACCCCCACCCCACCACACAGGCACAAACACATTCTTGCAAATATTTCTAAAAATGCTGAAAATGGGAACCACAGGGCAGGTGGGACAGTGGTGTGGAAACCCCCACCCACCTCCGAGATGGCGATTTGCATTGGGGGAGGTGGGGGGAAGGCTGGCACCCAGGCGGCTGGTTTGCAGGATTCCTGACTATTCACACTCCCCGGCCACACCCCATGTCCAGGCCAATGCTGTGGCCAGGCCCAGAGTGACCAGGCCCCAGGGCACTTCCCAGAGGACTGCCTGGTGGAGGGGGTAACAAGTCGGGCCTTGCCCCAGGGGAGCTGGGCCAGGGAGGAGGCCCCTGCATGGAGGTCCCAGGCATGGCTCCCAGGAACAGGACCCCCAGCACCCTCGGAAGAGGACTTTGTGGGTCACCTGGGGACAGAGCCTCCTCCGTGCACCTGCGGGGCCCCTCACAGCCCACCTGTCACCAAACCTCTGTCCTCCCCTGTGCCCAGGCCTGGCCAACCCAGGCACCTTCAGCCTGTAGACCCTGGGTGGGGTCGCCCAACCCTACCCCGGCCTCAGGACCCTCTGGGGTTGCCCCACGAGACCACCCCAGAACAGACCTGCCCAACCCCAGCCCTGCATCTTCAGCGGGCCACAGAGGCCTCCATAGGACCCCACCCCACACCCAGGGGCTGTCCGGGGCCCATCACCCCAGCAGCTGAGACCCTGGGAGACGAAACCCTGTGCCTAGAACAGGGTGGACCACATGGGGGGACATTCTGACCCGTGTCCCAGCCAGGCAGGACAGCCCCACCCCAGCCTCCTAGAGGAGGGGTCTGTGCCTGCGCCCACCCCCTCAGTGGAACCTAAGCCCTCCGGGGAGGACTCAAGTTTGAGGAAAGGATCCCTGGGAAGCCCCCCAGGGTGCAGCCCGGGTGACAGGGCTCAGGGGGCCCTTCCTGCACATACAGCCTCCCACAAATATAGTCATGCACACCCCACAGAGACACACAGAACACACAAACACACAGAGACACACAGACACATAGACATAGAGACATAAAGACACACAACACACACAGACACACTAACACACACACAGACACCTAGACACACATACAGAGACAGAGACACACAAACACACAGAAACACAAGCACACATACCACACAGACACAAGACACACAGATACACATAGACACACACAGAGACAGAGACACACACACAGAGACACACAAACACAGATATACCTCACACACACACGGACACACATACAAACACAGAGACACACAAACACACAGACACACAAGCACAGACACACTACCACACACATACAGACACACAGACACATAGACACATATACAGAGACAGAGACACACACAGACACAGAAACACAAGCACAGACACACTACCACACACACAGAGACACACAGACACACATAGGCACACACAGAGTCAGAGACACACAGACACAGAAACACAAGCACAGACACACTACCACACACAGACACGCATAGGCACACACAGAGACAGAGACACACGCAGACACAGATACACAAGCACAGACACGCTACCACACGCAGAGACACACACAGAGATAGATACAGACACACATAAAGTCAGAGGCACACACACATATAGACACACAGAGGTACACGGCACAGACACACACACTCAGAGGCTCACACTCAGCCACAGCCACGTGCACACAGCTCACACGGCCCACACTCAGGTCCACAAGGGCTCACAGCGTCACAGAGGACCCCAGTCCCACAGCCAGACAAGCACAGGCCATGATCACGCTCACACACTCACGCACACATTCTCCCACCCGCTGCCAAGCTCACGCTCACACATGCACACGTGGCATTGCTGGGCCAGGCTTTGGCACATGGGGTCAGGGAAGGCTCAGAGAGTGAGCGTCACAGACACGGGGTGGGACTGGTGTCCGGGGGGTCCATGAGGAGCCGAGGGGCAGCCCTGCCACGCCCACAGGCCCCAGGTCTATTCTCAGGCACCCGCCTGGGGCTGGGGGCTTCCTTCTGGGAACACAAGGACCTCCGTTCTGCACGGAGACACACGTCCAGAAAGGGACACCCCAGGGCCACACCCAGACACACCCAGCCCGACTCGGGCACCCAGCACACGCCGGGCACACGACAAACACAAGAGCTGGCACACGCCTGGCCCCAGACCAGGACAGCAGCAGGCAACTCGGCCAGTGCACACAGCCGCTCACACACACCACACATCCCCACAAGCCCTCACACCCTCACATCCCCACACACCCTCACACACCCTCACACTCCCACACATCCACACACACCCCACACCCCACACATGCACACACACCCTCACACCCTCACACATCCACACACACCCCACACACCCCACACACACCACACACCCTCACACATCCTCACACTCCCACACATCCACACACATCCACACACACCCCACACCCCACATCCACACACATCCACACACATCCTCAAACACCCCACACATCCACACACACCCCACACCCCACACACCCCACACATCCACACACACCCTCACATCCCCACACACCCTCACACATCCTCACACTCCCACACACCCTCACACACCCACACACACCCTTACACCTCACTCTCACACTGTCACACCCACTCACACTCACACACCCACACCCCCTCTCACACACCCTCACATACCCGCACACCCTCACACACCATCACACACTCCACACACATAACCTCACACACTCTCACACACACCCTTACACCCTCACTCTCACACACCCACACACTCTCACTCACCCTCACACACACACACCCTTGACAGCTTGCCTGCAGTCCGTCAGAGGGGTCCCTCAGAGGGCCACCACACCCTGCGGATCAGGTGCCCAGAATCCACCATCCAGTGGCTCTGGGCCTTTCCCCTCTCAGCTCATGACCTTTGGGTACCACGGCTCAGGGGTACCCCTGTGCTCCCCAGCTGCCAATCCCTGCATCTCCTTGGGCCCCTGCTGACCTCTCCAGTGGCCTCAGGGTGACGTCCTGGCCAGGCCCTGTCACTCTGCAGCCACCTCTGCCCACTGCCCCACCACCTGCCCAGGGCTCCCCCAGGCTCCCACACCAGCCGTGGGGGTCTCTCAGGCAGGCCGGCCAGGTGGCACCATGGCTCCCCCCTCAAGGGCAGCAGGTCAGGCGTGAGCATTGCTGTCTCCCATCCCCTCCTGCTGAGCCCCCACAGGAGCCTGGCAGCCTGATCCTGTCGCCACAGTGAGGGCAGCTCCTGGCCCACCAGGCCCAGTCCACACCAGCCGGCCGCAGGCAGCGTGTCTGGGAGACACCCCAGGCCGCCCACTGCCCAGCAGGGGACAAGCCAGCCCCCAGACCCGTGCCCTGCACAGGGGGACGGGGCTCAGACCCAGGCTGCCCTTGACAGCAGGAGCTGTGGTGGGCCCACGGTGGGGACCACTGGGGACAGGCCTGGGGACACACGGTGCTCCTGAGGGGCCTCAGGCTGCATCCTGGGTTGGGGCACTGTTCTGTGAGTAGGTGACATGTCACCTTGAAAGGGCTTCTATTTCACTAAGAGAAAAGGTGGAGACTTTCCTGGGGGAGGGCGGTGCGGTGCTGTGTGGGACAGTGAGAGAGGGACCCCCAGCACAAAGGAGAGGAAAGGGCGGGGGGGTGGGGGCTGCAGGGGCGGAGGCTTGGGGAGGCGCTGGAACCGCAGGGCACGGGCCTGGGGGGCCCACACGCCACCTCGAGGGACCGCACCTGGGGACCACAGACGCAGGCCCACTCGGGCTCTGGAGGCCCTCCTGGGGCTGCCTGGCCACGGTCTCTGTCTCCTGGTCCCAGATCCCCTCCATGGCCCCTCCCCACCCGTCCATCCAGAGGTTGCCCAGGGCTGGTCAGAAGGGGCCATATGACACCCCCAGGACCGGCTGGAAGTGGAGGGATCGTGGTCCCGCAATTCAACTCCCACCCGGCACTCCCCACTCAACATCACTTAGGACAGTTATATTGTTTCGGGTTTTTTTTTTTTTTTTTCTGTATTAAAAGCATTAACTTCCAATACTGCTTTTATAAAACACACATGCACTGCGGTGAGGACGTTTGGTTAAAATGAAAGGGACAAGCCAGGGCTGGACGGGGAAGCCCCCTGGTGAGGGGACACGGGAGGGGCACCCTGCATGCACAGAAAAGCCCCTCCGTTCTTTGCACGTTTCAAGTGTTGTATTTTCAAATATAATTAAGCGACGTGGGAGGAAGGGCACCGCGTGCTAGGCAGGAGCAGCCCCCTCCTGGGAGGGAGATGGCAGAGAGGGGACAGGGTGGGGGACAGTGACCAGGTGAGGAAAGATGCGGGTCAGGGACTGGGGGTGCAAATGGGGAGGTGGTGGGAGATGAAGCCCCTGCAAACCTGACCCCCCCGCCGCTTCCCGAGCCCGGGGTTCAGGGCTTCCTGTTTTCCTGTGTAATTATGAGCTCCTGCTCCTGCCCTCGCCCCACGTGCGAGTCTCCCCTGGAAGGATGTGCAAGCTTTTCACAAGCACCAAAGACTCTTACAACCCGGGACCACCTGGGACCCCAGGCGGTCAGGACCAGGGCCACTCCACAGGGCAGGCACCAGCGCTCCTGACCTGGGCTGCAGAACAGCCTGTGGTCAGGCAGGGGCTCCCACTGGCCCCTGTCCTGGGCAGGCCCTTCCCCAGGAGCAGCGTCCGGGAGCTCAAGACAGGCTTGGGGGCTGCCCGTCCACCTGGGGAGGATCTTTGCAGGGCCCTTTCTTTCTCACTAAACAGCTTGCCTGTAGAAAGGAGAATTCGAAGGGATTTAAATCCAGTATTTTTACTGGTTTTCCCCGGGGGTAGCCAGGGTGTCTGCCCCACCTGCTGGTGGAAACGAAGTTCCCACTCTGGCCTTTTCCGTTAGGGTTTTATTTCATGGAGGTTGCATATGACCGTCGCCCTGCAATGCGATGGTGAGGCCAGGGACTGGGGATGGGGCAAGGCCTGGAAGGGTGTGACTGTCTGTGAGGTGGGGATGGGCCTGCAGAGGGACGTCCGGGAATACACGGAGGCGTCTCGCACCAACACCGGGGTTAACTGTGACGGGAGGGGCTAGAGACAATCTGAGTGGGCTGGAATGGGGGTTGTCGCACACCCCTCGGGGGTGGATGTGGGTGCCCAGCAAGAGAAGCGGACCCGGCCCCACAGGAGGCTGCAGATGGAAGCTTCAGAGGCGGCTCCGGGGCTGCCACAAACCCCGCCCCTCCACGTGCCTCCCTGTCCCGGGAGCCGCCCCTCTGACCCCCAGGCCCTTCCCCGGACGTCCCAACTGCTCCACAGCCCAGGCTTCTCCCCTCCCGCCCCCATGGAACCCCCACCCTGGGCTGTCTGCGCCTGCCTAGCCGGCCGTGTGGGGTCCCCTAGGCCCGTGTCCCAAGCACCCATCTCCGTGTCCAGCGCCCAGTGCACTCGGACGTTTCACACGCGGGCCTCTGGGGAGGACCCCCAGGCACCGCCAGCCCAACCCCGGCGGCCGGAAACTGGACCCGCTGCTGCAGCCGCTGAGGCTCTGCTGCCCCCGTGTGGCCGACAGCAGCATCGCACGCCGCCGACCACGGGGCGCTTCCCGCACCAGGTGGGGCAGAGGCAGAGGCAGGGGCAGGGGCAGGGGGCACGGGCAGGGGGCACGGGCAGGGGGCAGGGGGCACGGGCAGGGGGCACGGGCAGGGGGCGGGGGCAGGGGGCAGGGGCAGGGGCGGGGGCAGGGGCAGGGGCAGGGGGCACGGGCAGGGGGCACGGGCAGGGGGCACGGGCAGGGGGCAGGGGGCACGGGCAGGGGGCACGGGCAGGGGGCACGGGCAGGGGGCAGGGGGCACGGGCAGGGGGCAGGGCCAGGCGTGCTCTTGGGCCGGATCCCGGCTCTACCTTGGGCTCAGGGCTGAGGCCCGGTCCGTGTCCAGCACTGTGATCCCCTCCCCAGCCCCTGCCGCGGAGGTGGCTGTGGCATCCGCGAACAGGTGTCAGCTTGTGGGGGCTCTGAGGTCTGGGATCCCAGCCTCTGCCGAAGTCCTGCATTCCCTGGGTGTGGGGACGCCGTGGTCTGGGGGCCTCGCAGGGCTGCAGGTGGGGCGGCTGGGGAAGCGGGCCTGGGCTCCTCGGTGGGGCCCCGCGCCCCCGACTTCTGCCGGCAGCATCCGATGCTCCCTGACCCTGGTCAGGACCCTTCCTCCTGGCGTGGCCCAGTGTCCCCGCGGAAGCCCCAGAATGCGGCCTGCCCGGGAGCCGGCTCGGGCCTGGGGCCTGCGGGTCTTCACTATGGTCGCGAATGGACCCACGGGATGCTGCATGAGGCGCACGAGCTTGAGGCACCAGCCTCCGGCCACTGTCCCTGGAGGACAAGGGACGCGGCTCCGGAGCAGAGGGTCCTCCCCTGGGGATGCC
The DNA here is from genome assembly GCF_029289425.2 of Pan paniscus. Classification (NCBI taxonomy): domain Eukaryota; kingdom Metazoa; phylum Chordata; class Mammalia; order Primates; family Hominidae; genus Pan; species Pan paniscus. The sequence goes on along the minus strand of NC_073264.2, from coordinate 106,862,276 downwards.
CTCCCGGCGGCTGGGTGTGGGGCTGGGGGCTGTGCCCGGAAGTGGGTGGGTGGGAGAAGCCTCCTGAGCACAGGGGACAGCAGCCAGGCCCAGGCCCAGGCCCTGCAGGCCCCCAGGGGCTCCAGAGCCCCAGAGAGGAGGAAGGCCTCCGTGTGCTCAGAATCAGCTCACACCCCGGGGAGGAACCTCAGAGGGCCGGGACAAGGAAAGGAAGGCCCCGGCCCAACATTGGGGTCTGGGCGCTGGTGGGACAGGGCAGGCTCAGCCTTGGGGCCGGTCAGGGCCCTGTTGGGGTTCGGGTCCCCCTGCCAGGTCCGCGTCTGCAGCCACAGCCCCTCAACCCCAGCAGGGACCCCAGAGACCGGCTCGGGACCCCCTGGTGGCCGTCTTGTGCCACTGCAGTTCTGCTGCTGAGAGGTTCCCGGGGTCCCCGGGGTCCCTGGCCCGGCAGCCTCCTGGGCTCCCAGGCAGGCGCGCTCTGCCGTCCGCTCATGCGGGGCAGCGGACCTCAGAGGCAAGCCTCAAAGACGCGCCCAGATCAGGATCCCGGGAACCCAGCTCACATACAAATCAGAAAAGCCCTAAAGCAGCAGAAACAAGAATCAGTGAAAGAAACTATAGAATAAGAACCCAAACATAAGCAAAATGTCAGCGTTATCAGACATAGAATATGCAATGTGTGCTTAAGAGGGTTTTTTTGTATGTTTTGTTTTGAGATGGAGTCTCGCTCTGTCGCCCAGGCTGGAGTACAGTGGTGCGATCTCGGCTCACTGCAACCTCCGCCTCCCGAGTTCAAGCGATTCTCCTGCCTCAGCCTCCCGAATAGCTGGGACTACAGGGGCCCGCCACCACGCCCGACTAATTTTTTTGGATTTTTAGTAGACACGGGGTTTCACCGTGTTAGCCAGGATGGTCTCGATCTCCTGACCTCATGATCCTTCTGCCTCGGCCTCCCAAAGTGCTGGGATTACAGCGTGGCCACCACGCTCGGCCAAGAGGTTTTTTAAACTTACGGAAGCTATTCAAATATTACTGCAAAATGGGAAATTACTGCACATTGCATTTCGAAATGACCTGAGAGTTTTACGAAGAACTTCTAGAATTGAAAACCGTAATAGATGAGGCTAAAATAAGAATGGATGGGACAGGCAGCGCAGAGGACACGCAGGAGCGGGAGCTGGTAACACCGAAGAAAGAGCAGGAGACGCCACCCAGCCCGAGCACAGCCCCGCGGAGGCTGGACCGAGGCTCCCACAAGGGCTTCTTCTGCCCAAAGGAGAAACAGAGTCGGGGGAGGCAGTGGCTGGGAATTTTCCAAAATCGCTGAATAACGGGACGCGTCAGGATCAAGGCCAAGTCCCAAGCAGGATAAATAAAAGCAAACTCCACGTCCACACCTTGACGCTTGCCGATGGAGCTGCCAACACCAGAGGCAAAGAGACTTTAGAAGCATCCAGAAGGAGGCCGGGCGTGGTGGCTCACATCTGTAATCCCAGCACTTTTCGAGGCAGAGGTGGGTGGGTCACCTGAGGTCAGGAGTTGGAGAGACCAGCCAGGCCAACATGGTGAAACCCGGTCTCTATTAAAAACACAAAAATTAGCTGGACGTGGTGGCGGGTGTCTGCAGTCCCAGGTACTCAGGAGGCTGAGGCAGGAGAATCGCTTGAGCCCGGGAGGCGGAGGTTGCAGTGAGCTGCCATCGCGCCACTACCCTCCAGCCTGGGAGACAGAGTGAGACTCTATCAAAAAAAAAAATCTGTCAGGGCCAGCCCAGGCAGGTGCACTCGCGCAGCCACAGACTCCAGAGCCGGACTCGGGAGCCCCCCGGCGGCCGTCCCGTGCCACTGCACGTTCTCATAGACAGGACCTGAGTCTCAAGAACCCTGGAGCAAACAAGACGCCTGGAGCAGCCTCCCAGCATCTACTCACCTCTGCCGGCCGTTTACACCCGAAAGCCACCCCTCAAGACCAGGACAACGGTGACACTTTCATACAAAGGGCACAGGCACTTAACTCCGCACGCTGGCTGCTGGCGCCTCCTAAGAGTGTGTTTAGAAATGTTAAAGAAAAAATTATTCCATGATAGTTGCTCAATGCGGAGGCAGGTGTGATTCAGGACCACCGCCGCAGGAGCAGGGACCACGGCCATGGGGGAGAGAGATGGGGCTCAGTTCTTGACACAGCATGGGCTGGCAGGGATTGACAGCCAGGGAGCTGGGTAAACTCGGAGGACGGACATTCCCAAGAGGAAATATTGGGGGGAAGGAGGGTTCTGGCTAAATTAGCCCAGGAAGATTTTTGCTGAAGACAGACCAGGGTGATCGACCTGGGAGATGGTGGAAGATGAGGAACTCAGGATCAAGGGTGATCAAATGTCAAGAGTGGGTCTTTAACCTGACTTAGGGGGGTTCTTTTTTTTTCTTTTTTTTTTTTGAGACAGAGTCTCACTCTGTCACCAGGCTAGAGTGCAGTGGCATGATCTTGGCTCACTGCAACCTCTACCTCCTGGGTTGAAGCGATTCTCCTGCCTCAGCCTCCCGAGTAGCTGGGATTATAGGCGCGTGCCACCACACCCAGCTAATTTTCGTATTTTTAGTAGAGACATGGTTTCACCATGTTGGCCAGGCTGGTCTTGAACTCCTGACCTCAGATGATCAGCCCGCCTCAGCCTCCCAGAGTGCTGAGATTACAGGCATGAGTCACCGCTCCGGGCCCCACCGGGTACTTTTTAAAGCCTTTTTCTTACAAGGAAGTGCAGGCCGGCCTAGGAGAAGGTTCCAGAGCCCGACTGCAGTTTAGCCAAGCAGAGAATCTTTGTCAGTCCACCCTGTTTAAAGAAAGAGGAGACATTCTGGTTTCCCTCCAACAATATAAGTCCATTGTCCTGTTGGGTGGCCTTTTGTTCATTAAGAACCAGCTGGATTTTCTGTTGGGAGGGTAGAAGAGGACATTTCGCCGCATGGTGCTAGCAGTTGGACATTCGAAGAGGAGAGATTCTGAAAATAAATGAAACACAAAGGTTAACACTTAGAAATGCAGTTTCCGAGCCCAGTGGGCACCAGGCCGGAAGATTTCTAGACGCTGGGCCTGAAGCATCTTCAGCTGCAGCCAGGTAGGCAGCTGAAGGGCCTTCCTGATTTGCAGGTCAGGTGTTGCAGAAGCTGCCCGCACAGGATCTGTGGGGATGATTTCTCTAAAGTTTACATCAACTTGTCCCATTTCAGCTCACAGGGCTTCAGGAAAAGAGCAGTTTTAAATTTGACTGATTCCAAGTCAGAGGGTGAGGGAAAATTGGAAAAATTAGTTTGCAGAGTTGTTGCCTGATATTAGAGAAAACTAGAAGAATTCTGAAGGGGCCAGCCCCTCCACACCTGTGGGTGTTTCTCGTCAGGTGGGACGAGAGACTGAGAAAAGAAATAAGACACAGAGACAAAGTATGGAGAAAGCACAGTGGGCCCAGGAAACCAGCACTCAGCATACAGAGGACCCACACCGGCACCGGCCTCTGAGTTCCCTCAGTATTTATTGATTACTATTTTCACTATCTCAGCAAGAGGAATGCGGTAGGAGAACAGGATGACAGTGAGGAGAAGGTCAGCAAGAAAACGTGAGCAAAGGAATCTGTGTCACAAATAAGTTCAAGGGAAGGGACTATGCCTGGATATGCACGTAGGACAGATTTATGTTTCTCTCCACCCAAACATTTCAGTGGAGTAAAGAATAACAAGGCAGCATTGCTACCAACATGTCTCATCTCCCACCACAGGGTGGTTTTTCTCCTATCTCAGGATAGAATAAATGTACAATCGGGTTTTATACCGAGACATTCCGTTCCCAGGGGCAGGCAGGAGACAGTGGCCTTCCTCTATCTCAACTGCAAGAGGCCTTCCTCTTTTACCAATCCACCTCAGCACAGACCCTTTACGGGTGTCGGGCTGGGGGACAGTCAGGTCTTTCTCATCCCACGAGGCCATATTTCAGACTATCACATGGGGAGAAACCTTGGACAATACCCAGCCCAGGGGCAGAGGTCCCTGCGGCTTTCCGCAGTGTATTGTGCCCCTGGTTTATCGAGACTGGAGAATGGTGATGACTTTTACCAAGCATACTGCCTGTGAACACTTTGTTAACAAGGCACGTCCTGCACAGCCCTAGATCCCTTAAACCTTGATTCCATACAGCACAGGTTTCTGTGAGCACAAGGTGGGGGCTAAAGTTACAGATTAACAGCAACTCAGGGCAAAGCAATTGTTCAGGGTACAGGTCAAAATGGAGTTTCTTATGTGTTCCTTTTCTACATAGACACAGTAACAGTTTGATCTCTCTTTCTTTTCCCTACATATCCCCCTTTCCTTTTGACAAAACCGCCATCGTCATTATGGCCCCTTCTCGCTGGTCGCTGTCTCTTCAGAGCTGCGGGATATACCTGTAGACCTTGTTTTTCTCAGGCTTTTCTTAGCTAACTGTGTCAGCTCCTGTATTTGGTCCCAGGTCAGCAGCTTTGCTTCCTTGGTGGATGGCAACTTCTTCTGTAAGTTGTAGATACTAAATTGGAAGCTGGTTTTTTCCTGGGGAAATACAAGCAAAACTTCTCCCCCATGTTATCACCTTCCCTATTTCCCATGTCTTGTTTTTGTTGTCTTTCCACCACATCAGTTTTCCTTCATGTGGGCTGCTCTTTTTACCAGTAAAATGTTGTTCTGCAGAAGTAGTGGTCTGATTTCTATAAATGTTTAAACAATTTAAAGTATAGATTGCTAGGTTAAGTTGCATATGGGGAGCGTTATACTCCTTACTGTCTTTTTCTTCTTTTTGTTTCACCAGTTGAGCTTTTGAGTATTCTATTAGTTCTTTCAATTATGGCCTGTCCTTGGGAATTGTACAGGATTCCTGTTGTATGTGTAATTTTCCACTGATTTAAGAATTTTTGAAATGTTTTACTACAGTATCCTGGACCATTATCTATTTTAATTTTTTCTGGAACTCCCATGACAGCAAAACAAGATAATAAATGTCTTTTAACATGGGAAGTACTTTCTCCTGTCTGGCAGGTTGCCCATACAAAATGTGAATAAGTATCAACTGTCACATGGACAAATGATAATTTTCCAAATGAAGGTACAGGTGTGACATCCGTTTGCCATAACGCATTAGGACATAGACCTGTGGGATTAACTTCTGCCTCCTGAGTGGGCAGGTGTAGGACTTGACACTAGGTGCAATGCTGTACAATATTTTTTGCCTGTTTCCATGTGATATCAAATTTATTTTTTAGTCCTGTTGCATTTACATGAGTTGAGGCATGAAGTTCTTGTGCTTCCATGAAGGCAGATGACACTAGCAAGTCAGCTTGTTCATTTGCTTTAGTTAAAGGCCCTGGTAAATTAGTATGCGCTCGAATTGAGTAATATAAAATGGGAAATTTCTTTTTCTCACAGTTTGTTGTAACAAATTAAACAGCTGGTTTAACTGATCATCCATGCTATATTTAATTAGGGCTGTCTCAACATCCTTTGTACCCTGTACTACATATGCAGAATCTGATACAATGTTAATAGGCTGATTAAAATCTTATAACACTGAAATGACAGCAACCAACTCTGCTCTTTGAGCTGAGTGATATTGAGTTTCAGTGACTCGTTCTTTTGGCCCAGTGTAAGCCACTTTTCCATTACTAGAACCATCAGTAAACACCGTCAGAGCATTTTTTTAAAGGTTTCTGTCTGGTAATTTTAGGTAAAATCCAATTAGTCAATTTTAAAAACTGGAAGATTTTCGTTTTGGGGTAATGATTATCAATAATTCCCACAAAATCAGCAAGACCCATCTGCCATGCACCAGAATTTATAAAGGCTTGTCTAACCTGTTCCTTGTTTAAAGGAACAATGATTTTATCTGGGTCAGTTCCACACAATTTTATTATTCATAATTTTGCCTGACTAATTAATGTAGCCGTTTGATCCAAGTGCAATGTAAAAGTCTTAATCATACTGTGAGGAAGGAAGGACCACTCCACAAGATCTGTGTTTTGAACAATGATGCCTGTTGGAGAATGTGCAGTAGCAAAAATCAAAAGTTGGAGTGGGGCTAAGTGGTCTATTCTATTTACTCGTGCTGGCTGAATTTTTTCTTCAACTAATTCAATTTCTTTCGTGGCCTCTGGAGTTAATGTTCTTTTACTATTCGATTCTGGATCCCCGCTCAAGATAGAGAACAAATTTGACATGGCATAAAGTCTACAAGTTTGTGTCCTATCCTGAGGTCGCAGGGTGCTCCACTGAGTGAGGACTGCCCGCCCCAACCAGAGGTGTCGGTTACTCCGCCGTGGCAGTTGTGGCCCCTGCTGCCGCCCCAGGGCACTGCCTCAGGAAAGCCAGGCACACCCAAGGGTGCAGGAATGGCAGGCCCTGGCGGTTTGGCACGCAACAGCCGGAACAAGTACATGCGCTCGGGCCTCTGTTCCACCTTCACCATCCAGTCTCTGCAGCCGCAGCCACCCCCTCAGCCTCGGCCTGCTGCGGTGCTCCCCAACGCAGCTCCTGCAGTCCAAGCCCCTTGGAGGCCTGCCTGGAGGCTGAGGAAGCCGGCTTCCCTCTGCAGGTCATCCTGACCCCGCCCGAGGCCCCAAACCTCAAATTAGAAGAGCCGAATGTGGAGCCGGGTTTGCGCCGCCCTTTGCCCCCGGAAGTGGAAGTGGAAGGGCCCGAGGAAGAGTTGGAATTCGCGGGGGAAAGAGGGTTCGTGCCAGAAACCGCCAAGGCCGAGCCTGAAGTCCCTCCACAGGAGGGCGTGCCAGCCCCGCTGCCGAGGTCCTTATGGACACCGCAGGGCAGGCGGGCGGCCACGCGGCTTCCAGCCCTCAGATCCAGCCGCAGAAGGGCCGGAAGCCCCGGGACCTAGAGCTTCCACTCAGCCCGAGGCTGCTAGGGGCGCCGGGACCCGAACGGACCCCAGGATCGGGAACTGGCTCCGGCCTCCAGGCGCCGAGGCCGGCGCTGACCCTGTCCCTGCTTCCTACGCACACGTTGACCCCGGCGCTGCTGACACCCAGCTCGCTGCCTCCCAGCGTTCACTTCCGGAGCAGCCTGAGTCCCCCCCCCGCAGCCCGGCCAAGCTCTCCTGCCAGCTTCCGTCCAGTGGCGGCGCCCAGGTGCACATCCCTTCCATCGGCGTGGCTGGCCTCTCGACCCCCGCGGTGCTCTCGCCAGGGCCCCAGAAGCCATGACCACCACCACCAGCACCACCACCCCTTCTGGGGTCCCTCCATCCGTGCTCTCTCAAGGAGAAACACAGTTCAACTGAAAGACTCATGCTCTGATTGTGGTGGGGTGGGGATCCTTGGGAAGAATTTCTCCCAGGAGTGACTCTCATTAACTCCTCCACAGAAAACACTCAGCTTCCACAGCTTCTCTCTTTTCTCTCTTTTCTGTCAGTCCCCCAGTGGCTGCCCTGACACGTCTCCTACTTCAATGGTAGGGGCGGTTTATTTATTTATTTTTTGAAGGCCACTGGGAAGCGCCTGACCTAACCTATTAGGGTGGTCAGGACGTCTCCCCCACCTCCCCGCTTTTTTCCCCAAGACAAGACAGTCGGGGTCTGGCTTGAGAACGACCTTTCTTTCTTCATTCCTCGGCCTGCCCTTGGGGAGATGAGGGAGCCCTGTGTCCATTTTCGGATGTGAGTAGAAGTTAGTTTCGTTTTATTATTCCTGGCCATACTCGGGGTCCAGGAAGAATTTGTACCATTTAATGGGTTGGGAGTCTTGGCCAAGGCAGAATCACACCCTTGGAATAGAAATTTCCACCTCCCCAACCTTTCTCTCAGACAGCTTATCCTTTTTTAACCAACTTTTTGGCCAGGGAGGAGTGTCCCTTTGTTCTTCTTCCCCCTGAGAAGCCATTCCTTTGTCTGCCAAACTCCCTGGGGTCCTGCCTGTTTCCTCCCAATGGAGGGGTTTTTGGGGGGTGGTTCCTGTCTGGGGGGCCCCTCCAGCCAGTACTCCAGGTCTCCCTGTCTCTCCCCCGCTGCCATTTTGATAGTATAATCTATTTTTAAATGGGGCTTTTCAATAGGGGAGAAGGAGTCATCTCTTCCTATATTTGGTGGGGTGGGTGTGAAGGAAGGGATGTGGGGGGGAATCTTCCTGCCGCCTCCCCCCCCAGGTGTTTATTTTTGATAACAAATGTGTATTTTCAGTTCCCTCCCAGCCCCCCAATTTCCTGCAGGTAGGTACAAAGGACCCTTTCAATGTCCCTGGAGTTGGGAGGGAGGAATGGGGGACATAAAGCCTGTCCTGTCTCTATTCTAGGCAGGAAGAGTGGGTTCAAAAGACTCCTGGGCTCCCCTGTCAGCCCTGGCCCAGCCCAGGCCTTGGGACCTGGGGCTTGGTGATTTGGGGGACGGTGCTACACTCGTCTCCACTGTTTTGCTTCCCCAAAATGGACCTTTTTTTTCTAAAGAGTCCCAGAGAATGAGGAATTGTTCCTGTAAATATATATTTTTCAAGGTGAAAAAAAAAAAAAGAAAAACCTGCCATAATGAAGAGCAGACCAATATTCCAGAAAACTGTCACTTTAACAGAGAAGACCAAATTCTAGTTTCACATGAACTGTTAATATTAAAGCTAATTCTAATTAAACCTTATAAATAATTCCATCCAGGCTGGGCAAGGTGGCTTACACCTGTAGTCCCAGCATTCCAGGAGGGTGGATCACTTAAGCCCCGGAGTTTGAGATCAGCCTGGGCAACATGGGGAAGCCCTGTCTCTACAAAAAATACAAAAAAAAAAAATTGGCCAGGCATGGTGGCACGTGCCCGTAGTCCCAGCTACTTGGGAGGCTGAGGTGGGAGGATTGCTTGAGCCCTCCAACCTCAACCTCCCTCAGCCTCAGTGCTGAGTGCCAGTGCACTGCTGCCTAGGCAACACAGTGGGACCCTGTCTCAAAAATAAATAAATAAATAAATAAATCCGGCCAGGTGCAGTGGCTCATGCCTGTAATCCCAACACTTTCGGAGGCCTAGGCGGGTGGATCATGAGGTCAGGAGTTCGAGACCAGCCTGGCCAACGTGGTGAAACCCCTGTCTCTACTAAAACTATAAAAATTAGCTGGGCGTGGTGGTGGGCACCTGTAATCCCAGCTACTCTGGAGGCTGAGGCAGGAGAATCGCTTGAACCCAAGAGGCAGAGGTTGCAGTGAACCGAGATCACACCATTACACTCCAGCTTAGGCAACAAGAGTGAAACTCTGTCTCAAAAAAATAAATAAATCCAATCACAGCCGCCTTTGACCACATAAGATCCCTTTTCCACAATCCTTTTACAACTTTTTATTTGTTTGTTTTTTGTTTTGTTTTGTTTTTTGTTTTTTGAGACAAAGCGCTGACCTGGCTGCCAAGCCCCGCCTCCTAGGCTGCAGGGGTGCCTGCAGAAGGGCACCACAGGGCCACCGGTCCTGCAAGCTTTCTGGGGCGGGCGGGGCCTGACCTTGGCTTTGGGGCAGGGAGGGGGCTAAGGTGAGGAAGGTGGCACCAGCCAGGTGCACACCAGATGCCCGTTAGCCCAGACACTGGACCCTGCCTGGACCAGCACTGAGAGATAAGAACCGAGGGGCCTCTGCACCCTGGGCCCAGCTCTGTCCCACACCGCGGTCACATGGCACCACCTCTCTTGCAGCTTCCACCAAGGGCCCATCGGTCTTCCCCCTGGTGCCCTCCTCCAGGAGCACCTCTGAGGGCACAGCAGCCCTGGGCTGCCTGGTCAAGGACTACTTCCCCGAACCGGTGAGCGTGTCGTGGAACTCAGGTGCCCTGACAAGAAGCGTGCCCACCTTCCCGGCTGTCCTACAGTCCTCAGGACTCTACTCCCTCAGCAGCGTGGTGACCGTGCCCTCCAGCAGCTTGGGCACCCAGACCTACACCTGCAACGTAGATCACAAGCCCAGCAACACCAAGGTGGACAAGAGAGTTGGTGAGAGGCCAGCACAGGGAGGGAGGGTGTCTACTGGAAGCCAGGCTCAGCCCTCCTGCCTGGACGCATCCCGGCTGTGCAGCCCCAGTCCAGGGCAGCAAGGCAGGCCCCATCTGTCTCCTCACCCGGAGGCCTCTGCCCGCCCCACTCATGCTCAGGGAGAGGGTCTTCTGGCTTTTTCCACCAGGCTCCAGGCAGCCACAGGCTGGAAGCCCCTACCCCAGGCCCTGTGCACAAAGGGGCAGGTGCTGCACTCAGACTGGCCAAGAGCCATATCCGGGAAGACCCTGCCCCTGACCTAAGCCCACCCCAAAGGCCAAACTCTCCACTCCCTCAGCTCAGACAACTCTCCTCCCAGATCCGAGTAACTCCCAATCTTCTCTCTGCAGAGCCCAAAACCCCATGTTGCGACACAACTCACACATGCCCACCGTGCGCAGGTAAGCCAGCCCAGGCCTCGCCCTCCAGCTCAAGGTGGGACAGGTGCCCTAGAGTAGCCTGCATCCAGGGACAGGCCCCAACCGGGTGCTGACACGTCCACCTCCATCTCTTCCTCAGCAACTGAACCCCTGGGGGGAGCGTCAGTCTTCCTCTTCCCTCCAAAACCCAAGGATACCCTCATGATCTCCCGGACCCCTGAGGTCACGTGCGTGGTGGTGGACCTGAGCCACGAAGACCCTGAGGTCAAGTTCAACTGGTACGTGGACGGCGTGGAGGTGCATAATGCCAAGACAAAGCCGCGGGAGGAGCAGTACAACAGCACGTTCCGTGTGGTCAGCGTCCTCACCGTCGTGCACCAGGACTGGCTGAACGGCAAGGAGTACAAGTGCAAGGTCTCCAACAAAGGCCTCCCAGCCCCCATCAAGAAAACCATCTCCAAAACCAAAGGTGGGACCCATGGAGCGCGAAGGCCACATGGACAGAGGCCAGCTCGGCCCACCCTCTGCCCTGAGAGTGACCGCTGTGCCAACCTCTGTCCCTACAGGGCAGCCCCGAGAGCCACAGGTGTACACCCTGCCCCCATCCCAGGAGGAGATGACCAAGAACCAGGTCAGCCTGACCTGCCTGGTCAAAGGCTTCTACCCCAGCGACATCGCCGTGGAGTGGGAGAGCAATGGGCAGCCGGAGAACAACTACAAGACCACACCTCCCATGCTGGACTCCGACGGCTCCTTCTTCCTCTACAGCAAGCTCACCGTGGACAAGAGCAGGTGGCAGCAGGGGAACGTCTTCTCATGCTCCGTGATGCATGAGGCTCTGCACAACCACTACACGCAGAAGAGCCTCTCCCTGTCTCCAGGTAAATGAGTGCGAAGGCCGGCAAGTCCCCGCTCCCCGGGCTCTCGGGGTCACGCGAGGATGCTTGGCACGTACCCCGTGTACATACTTCCCGGGCGCCCAACATGGAAATAAAGCACCCAGCGCTGCCCTGGGCCTCTGCGAGACTGTGATGGTTCTTTCCGTGGGTCAGGCCGAGTCTGAGGCCTGAGTGGCATGAGGGAGGCAGAGTGGGTCCCACTGTCCCCACACTGGCCAAGGCTGTGCAGGTGTGCCTGGGCCGCCTAGGGTGGGGCTCAGCCAGGGGCTGCCCTCGGCAGGGTGGGGGATTTGCCATCGTGGCCCTCCCTCCAGCAGCAGCTGCCCTGGGCTGAGCCACGAGAAGCCCTAGGAGCCCCTGGGGACAGACACACAGCCCCTGCCTCTGTAGGAGACTGTCCTGTTCTGTGAGCGCCCTGTCCTCAGACCCCCATGCCCACTCGGGAGCATGCCTAGTCCATGTGCGTAGGGACAGGCCCTCCCTCACCCATCTACCCCCACGGCACTAACCCCTGGCAGCCCTGCCCAGCCTCGAACCCGCATGGGGACACAACCGACTCCTGGGGACATGCACTCTCGAGCCCTATGGAGGGACTGGTCCAGATGCCCACAACACACACTCAGCCCAGACCCGTTAAACAAACCCCGCACTGAGGTTGGCCGGCCACACGGCCACCACACACACACGTGCACGCCTCACACACGGAGCCTCACCCGGGCGACCTGCACAGCACCCAGACCAGAGCAAGGTCCTCCCACACGTGAACACTCCTCGGACACAGGCCCCCACGAGCCCCACGCGGCACCTCAAGGCCCATGAGCCGCTCGGCAGCTTCTCCACTTGCTGACCAGCTCAGACAAACCCAGCCCTCCTCTCACAAGGTGCCCTTGCAGCCGCCACACACACACAGGCCCCCACACACAGGGGATCACACGCCACGTCGCGTCCCTGGCTCTGGCCCACTTCCCAGTACCGCCCTTCCCTGCAGCTGGGGTCACATGAGGTGTGGGCTTCACCATCCTCCTGCCCTCTGGGCCTCAGGGAGGGACATGGGAGACGGGGAGCGGGTCCTGCTGAGGGCCAGGTCACTATCTAGGGCCGGGTGTCTGGCTGAGCCCCGGGGCCAAAGCTGGTGCCCAGGGTGGGCAGCTGTGGGGAGCTGACCTCAGGACACTGTTGGGCCATCCCGGCCGGGCCCTACATCCTGGGTCCCGCCACAGAGGGAATCACCCCCAGAGGCCCGAGCCCAGCGGGACACAGCACTGACCACCCCCTTCCTGTCCAGAGCTGCAACTGGAGGAGAGCTGTGCGGAGGCGCAGGACGGGGAGCTGGACGGGCTGTGGACGACCATCACCATCTTCATCACACTCTTCCTGCTAAGCGTGTGCTACAGTGCCACCGTCACCTTCTTCAAGGTCGGCCGCACGTTGTCCCCAGCTGTCCTTGACATTGTCCCCCATGCTGTCACACACTGTCCCTGACACTGTCCCCAGGCTGTCCCCACCTGTCCCTGACGCTGTCCCCCATGCTCTCACAAACTGTCCCTGACACTGTCCCCCATGCTGCCCCCACCTGTCCAACAGTGTCCCCCAGGCTGTCTCCACATGTCCCTGACACTGTCCCCCCCGTCCCTGACGCTGTCCCCCACGCTGTCCCCACCTGTCCCTCATGCTGTCCCCCACGCTCTCACAAACTGTCCCTGACACTGTCCCCCATGCTCTCACAAACTGTCCCTCACTCTGTACCCACCTGTCCAACAGTGTCCCCCAGACTGTCTCCACATGTCCCTGACACTATCCCCAACGCTGTCGCCACCTGTCCCTGACACTCCCCAACGCTGTACCCACCTGTCCAACAGTGTCCCCCAGACTGTCTCCACATGTGCCTGACACTATCCCCAATGCTGCCCCCACCTGTCCCTGACACTGTCCCCCACACTGTCACAAACTGTCCCTGACACTGTCCCCCACACGTTCCCTGTCCCTGACACTGTCCCCTATGCTGTCACAAACTGTCACTGACAGTGTCCCCCATGCTATCCCCACCTGTCCCTGACGCAGTCCCCCACACTATCCCCACCTGTCCCTGACGCTGTCCCCCACACTATCCCCACCTGTCCCGGACACTATTCCCCACACTGTCCCCACCAGTCCCCAACACTGTACCCCATGCTATCCCCACCTGTCCCCAACACTGTCCCCCACACTGTCCCCTCCTGTCCCTGAATGTCCCCCATGCTGTTTCCTCCTGTCCCCTCCTGTCCCGACACTGTCCCCTACACTGTCTTCTCTTGTCTCCTCCTATCCCTGACACTGTCCCCCATGCTGTCCCCTCCTGTCCCCAACAATGTCCCCCACAGTTTCCTCCTGTACCTGACACTGTCCCCCATGCTGTCTTCTCCTGTCTCCTGTCCCTGACACTGCCCCCAACGCTGTCACCACCTGTCCCCGACACTGTCCCCCATACTGTCCCCACCTGTCCCCGACACTGTCCCCCACGCTGTCCCCTCCTGTCCCCAACACTGTCCCCATGCTGTCTCCTCCTGTCTCTGACACTGTTCCTCACTCTGTCCCCTACAGTCCCTGACACTGTCCCCATGCTTTCCCCTCCTGTATGCAACACTGTCCCCCATGCTGTCTCCTCCTGTCCCTGACACTGTCCCCCATGCTGTCCCCACCTGTCCCACTGTCCCACATGCTGTCCCCACCTGTCCCTGACACTGTCCCCGACACTGTCTCTCATGCTGTCCCCACCCATCTCCAACACTGTACCCCATGCTGTCCCCACCTGTCCTTGACACTGTCCCCATGCTGTCCCCACCTGTCCCTGATGCTGTCCCCCACTGTCCCCATCTGTCCCTGACACTCTCCCCCATGCTGTCCCCACCTGTCCCTGACACTGTCCCCCACGCTGTTCCCACCTGTCCCTGACACTGTCCCCCACACTGTCCCCACCTGTCCCGATAATGTCCTCACACTGTCCCCACCTGTCCTGACACTGTCCATGCTGTCCGCACCTCTCCCTGACACTGTCCCCCATGCTGTCCCCACCTCTCCCTGACGCTGTCCCCCACACTGTCCCCTCTCCCTGACACTGTCCCCCACACTGTCGCCACCTTTCCCTGACACTGTCCCCCATGCTGTCCCCACCTCCCCCTGACACTGTCCCCCACACTGTTCCCATCTCTCCCTAACACTGTCCCCCATGCTGTCCCCTCCTGTCCCCAACACTTTCCCCCACACTGTCCCCACCAGTCCCCAACACTGTACACCATGATTTCCCCACCTGTCCCCAACACTGTCCCCCACACTGTCCCCTCCTGTCCCCAAAAATGTCCCCCACACTGTTTCCTCCTGTCCCCAACACTGTCCACCACTCTGTCTCCTCCTGTCCCTGACACTGTCCCCCACTCTGTCCCCACCTGTCCCCAACACTATCCCCCACACTGTCTCCACCTGTCCCTGACGCTGTTCCCCACACTGTCCCCATCCCTGACAATGTCCCCATGCTGTCCCCACCTGTCCCCAACACTGTCCCCCAGGCTGTTCCCACCTGTCCCCAACACTGTCCCCCAGGCTGTTCCCACCTGTCCCCAACACTGTCCCCTGTAGGGAGACCCCCTGAAACTATTGCTACGGAATAAAAGATGAAATGCTCCTGATTATTGTAAATACGAAATTGCATGCAGGATTGTGTAAAGACAATGCCAGGTTGGACACCAGAACGAGCCAACAGCGTGTGATGTGCTTCCCCCTGCAGAGAGCGTATGAATGGACGTGCAGTCAGGGAGGTTTCACATCACCAAGATTCCTATCCCAGAAAAGCAGATGTTCATAGCTCTGGGAATGGAATGCGCCCCTCGTGGAGAGCCTGTAAACGGACGCATGAGGGGCGCCTGTCCATGTGGATAAGATAGGGCTATAAACACCCTCATCTTGCCACGGCTCTTCTAGGCCTCTTTAGGGTGAAGGCATACTCCCTTCTGAGAAATTCCGGTCTAACCCATTGTCTAGCTTCACGTCCTGTTTCATGGATTGTTTGTAACCAGCTTTTATTGCAATTGTTACTGCTGATTAATATCTTGCTAATCACAGATTATGGAAAGACTGTGTTTCTGTTTTAAGGCTCTGTTAGAAATTATGGATGCACACACTATATTGTAAATTCTTATCTCTGTAACCTCTACATACAAATGTACTGTACTTCTGCACACAGATGTTATGTTAAAGAATCACTTCATCCCCATGTGACCATCTCACCTCATAATCAAATGACCCTAAATCCCTCATAACCTACCCCCACCCTCACTAAACTTAATAATAAATGCTGGTATATCCAGTGCATTGCTGGCACCGCGGGACCAGAAGGCGGTGACCCCCCCAGACCCAGCTTTCACTATCTTGTGTGTATCTATTATTTCTCAACCTGCTGATCCACCTGGGAACAAAGAGAGAGCCCCACTGCATTGCAGGCTGCTGGCCAGATCCCACAATCGTCCCCCACATGGTCTCCACCTGTCCCTGACACTCTCCCCCATGCTGTCCTCAACCATCTCTGACACTGTACCCCACACCGTCCCCACCTGTCCCTGACGCTGTCCCCCATGCTGTCCCCAACTCTCCCTGACACTGTCACCCACGCTGTCCCCACCTGTCCCCAATACTCTCCTCCATGCTGTCCTCACCTGTCCCTGACACTCTCCCCCACACTGTCTCCACCTGTCCCTAACACTGTCACCCACGCTGTGCCCACCTGTCCCTGATACTGTCCCCCATGCTGTCCTCACCTGTGTCTGACACTGTCCCCCGTGCTGTCCCCACCTGTCCCTGATGCTGTCTTCTGTACTGCCCACATGCTGTTGGTGCCCTGGCTCTGCTCTCCATGCCCAGGCCTCAGAGCAGGCAGTGGTGAGGCCCTGTCACCTGGGTGGACTGAAGGGCGGATGGGCCTCAGGGGCAGGGCTGTGGCCTGGATGGCATGAGGGGTGGGTGGACCTTGGGGGAAGAGATGTGGCCCGCAGTGCCCTGAGGGGTGGGTGGGGCTCGGGGACAGGGCTGTGGCCTCGCTCACCCCTGTGCTGTGCCTTGCCTACAGGTGAAGTGGATCTTCTCCTCGGTGGTGGACCTGAAGCAGAACATCGTCCCCGACTACAGGAACATGATCGAGCAGGGGGCCTAGGGCCACCCTTTGTGGGGTGTCCAGGGCCGCCCAGACCCCACACACGAGCCGTGGGCCATGCTCAGCCACCACCCAGGCCACATCTGCCCCCGACCTCACCGCCCTCAACCCCATGGCTCTCTGGATTCGCAGTCACCTTCTGACCCCTGACACGCCCCCCTTCCAGACCCTGTGCATAGCAGGTCTACCCCAGACCTCCGCTGCTTGGTGCATGCAGGGCGCTGGGGGCCAGGTGTCCCCTCAGCAGGGCGTCCCTGCCCTCCGGCCCGCCAGGTGCTCACACAAAAGGAGGCAGTGACCGGCATCCCAGGCCCCCACCCAGGCAGGACCTCGCCCTGGAGCCAACCCCGTCCACGCCAGCCTCCTGAAAACAGGCGTGGTTTCCAGTTGGTGAGTGGGAGCATCAGCCACCAAGGTAGGGAAGCCACAGCACCATCAGGCCCTGTTGGGGACGCTTCGGAGAGCTGCGAAGGCTCACTCAGACGGCCTTCCTCCCAGCCCGCAGCCAGCCAGCCTCCATTCCCGGTACTCCCGTGAACTCCTGACATGAGGAATGAGGTTGTTCTGATTTCAAGCAAAGAAAGCTGCTCTCTGGCTCCTGGGAACAGTCTCGGTGCCAGCACCACCCCTTGGCTGCCTGCCCACACTGCTGGATTCTCGGGTGGAACTCGACCCGCAGGGACAGCCAGCCCCAGAGTCTGCACTGGGAAGAGAAGGGGCCAGGCCCAGGACACTGCCACCTCCCACCCACTCCAGTCCACCGAGATCACTCGGAGAAGAGCCTGGGCCATGTGGCCACTGCAGGAGCCCCACGGTGCAAGGGTGAGGATAGCCCAAGGAAGGGCTGGGCATCTGCCCAGACAGGCCTCCCACAGAAGGCTGGTGACCAGCTCCCAGGCGGGCAAGACTCAGCCCTGGTGGGGCCTGAGGACAGAGGAGGCCCAGGAGCATCGGGGAGAGAGGTGGAGGGACACCGGGAGAGCCAGGAGCGTGGACACAGCCAGAACTCATCACAGAGGCTGGCGTCCAGCCCCGGGTCACGTGCAGCAGGAACAAGCAGCCACTCTGGGGGCACCAGGTGGAGAGGCAAGATGACAAAGAGGGTGCCCGTGTTCTTGCGAAAGCGGGGCTGCTGGCCACGAGTGCTGGACAGAGGCCCCCACGCTCTGCTGCCCCCATCACGCCGTTCCGTGACTGTCACGCAGAATCCGCAGACAGGAAGGGAGGCTCGAGCGGGAGTGCGGCCAGCGCCTGCCTCGGCCGTCAGGGAGGACTCCCGGGCTCACTCGAAAGAGGTGCCACCATTTCAGCTTTGGTAGCTTTTCTTCTTCTTTTAAATTTTCTAAAGCTCATTAATTGTCTTTGATGTTTCTTTTTTGATGACAATAAAATATCCTTTTTAAGTCTTGTACTTTGTGATGGCAGCCGCCTTCCTGTGTCCATGCGCCTCCTGCCCCCGGTGGGAAGCACAGTCAAGAGGAGGCTGGTCGAGCTGCACCTCGGGGGCTCCCTGCACATGCCCCCCGCCTCCTGCAGCCACACGCATTGCCCGAGCGGCCCTTCTTGGCCCCTGTTGCTACGTGGACCCCCGGGGCTTCTCCTCTTTTCTACATGGATGCAGTTTCTCCTCCTGCTGGGCATGGTGCTGCCTGCCCTGGTCACTCTGCGGGGGACAGGGCCGCCAGTGAAAGCTGGTTCGAGGCTGGGAGCTGGCTCAGGCTGGCCAGGCAGAGCCACAGGGAGGGCCTTCCAGAACCAGCCATGGTGTGAAGCGAGAGGTGGGTGTCAGATCTGTGTGCGTCAGCTCAGGACCACAGTGGGGCGGCTCCCATGGCAGACATGGATCCTCCCAGGCCTAGAGACCAGGAATCTGAGATCAGGATGCAGGCAGGGCTGGTTTCTCTCAAGCCCTCTCTCCTTGGCTTGTAGACACCGTCTCCTCCCTGGTCCTCCATGGCCATCCCTCTGTGTGCCCGTGTCCTAAGCTTCTCTTCTTAGAACACACATCGGGTTAGATTAGTGACCCCATATGAACTGAATGACCTCTGCAAAGACCCCATCTCCAAATAGTCACATTGTGAGGCCAGGGATTAAGACTTCAATATATGAATTTGTAGGGGCCACAATTTAACCCATCACAGTCCAGACTCTGGGCCCCCAAAATTCATGTTCTTCTCACATGCAAAATACATTCATCCTGTCTCAGCATCCCCCTGGGCACTAGGTCATGTAGCAAGGACGGATTTTCAACAGAAATAACTATGGCAACAGAAGAAAGAGTCCGGCATCACCTGGACTCACCTTCATCTGTGCAGAGGGCACAGCCTTGTAAAGGGAGGTGGTAGGGGGAGCAGGGAGGGTGCTCGGGGCTCAGTCGTCAGGGAAGGGAAAAGTTGCCCAGCGCTGGTCAGCGTCCCTGGGATGGGGCCTGCTGTGTCTGTGCCGGCCACTGTTGAGGTCAGGATTCTGTCCTCCCAGAGCCTGGAGACACAGGCCCCATCCTTCCCAATGGGGACACTTCAGGGAGCAGCTCTCAAGTCTTGAGAAAGACCCTCCTGGGTCACAGGAAATGCACAGACATCGGGAACGGATAGAAGGATGTGTGGTTGCGGCCCTCTCAGCAGATACCCTGAGAAAGGGAGGTCAGGGTTGGTCCAAACGGTGAGTTCTGGTGCACGGAGCTTTCTCAGGCAGGTGTTGACGGGGCAGGTGTTGGCCTAGGGGTGTGGCCAGAAGCTGTTAAAAACTGTTAGTGTCTGCTCAAGTCTTTACAAGCCGAGGTTGAGGCCGAGTGGAGAGGCTCCAAGGAGCCTGGCTGGAACTCAGTCAAGGACAGGGTCTTGTTACTGCGGTGGCTGTGGTGGCTGGGAAATGCCATCGGAGTTGCCTGTGGCAGGAGAGAGACAATCTCACCCAGGAAAGAGGAGTGGTTGGATTCGTTTGTGTGGCATCGAGCAGCTGGAGCTGCACCAGAGTTGGGGGTGAAATCCCCAGACCCCAGACCCTGCTGTGCTGTGGGAGGGCTCGCTGCTGGAGGGTGGGCTTCAGGGGGCCTGGCCTGAACTGGGTGCTGAAGCCCAGCCCTTTAACTCTCAGGACACGCTGCTGCAGCCCCGCGGGGGGTGAGGGAGAGAGCACCTGGGGTGCAGGGCGGGCAGCTGCTGCATCACCGGCTCTATCCCAAGCCCAAGGATGGCCCCTCCCTGAAGCACCCAGGCCCCACCTCCCCCTTTCCACCTGGGACCGAGCATCCTCCAGAGGGCCAGTCCTCCTGCAGGAACACCACGCCCAGCCCCAGGACCCTCCCTCAACTCTCCAGCAAGGCTGCCTCCGCGCACCCCCTAACAGTCCATGCTGTGATGTAACATGACATGGTGTGATGTAACATGACATGGTGTGATGTGGTGTGATATCCATGGTGTGCCAGGGTGTAATGTGTGATGTGACAGGACATGGTGTGATGTGGTATGACAGAGTGTGACATCCCTGGTGTGACATGGTGTGATGTGGTGTGATGTGATGTGACATGGCTGGACATGATGTGATGTGGTGTGACATAGTGGGATAGGGCATGACATCCCTAGTATGATAGGATATGATATGGTGTGACGTGGTATGGTGTGACATGGTGGGACATCCTGTGACAGAGTGTGACACCCCTGGTGTGATGTGGTGTGATGTAGTGTGATGTGATATGACCTGATGTGATGTGGTGTGACATCCCTGGTGTGATGGGGTATGATGTCATTTAACGGGTGTGATGTGATGGGATGGGATGGAGTGTGACATCTCTGGTGTGACATGTGTGATGTGGTGTGACAGAGTGTCACATCGTTGGTGTGATGTAATGCAGTGTGACATGGTGTGATGTGGCATGATGGGGTGTGACAGGGTTCGACCTCCCTCATGTGATGAGGAGTTGCATGGTGTGATGTGGTATGACATGGTGTAATGTCCCTTCTGTGATGTGGTGTTGGACTACAAGGTTGGACATGGTGTGATGTGGTGTTACATTCCTGGTGTGATGCAGTGTGACATAGTATTATATGGTATGACATCCCTGGTATGATGGGGCATAATATGGTTTGATGTGGAATGGTGTGACATGATGTGATGTAATGGGACAAGGTGTGACATCCCTAGTGTGATGTGGTGTGATGAAGTGTAACAGGCTGTGACATAGTGTGATGTGGTGTGGTGTGACATGATGTGATGTGGTTTGGCATAATGTGATGTGTTCTGATGGGGCGTGACACCCCTGGTGTGATGGGGTGTGATGTTGTGTGGCATTATGTGAAGTGGTGTGATGACGGGTGACATCCACGGTGTGATGGGGTGTGATGTGGTGTGATGTGGCATGACATAAGGTGATGTGGCATAACATCCCTGGTGTGATGGGGTGTGATGTGGTGTGACACAATTTGATGTGGTGTATTGTGGTGTGACATAATGTGATGTGGCATAACATCCCTGGGGTAATGGGGTATGATGTAGTTTGACATGGCGTGACGTAATGTGATGTGGTGTGATGGGGTGTGACAACTCTGGTGGGGTGAGGTGTGATGAAGTGTGGTGTGACATGATGTGATGTCTGATGTGCTGTATCAGGGTGTCACATACTTGGCGTGATGTGATGCAGTGTGACACAGTGTGATGTGGCATGATGGGGTGTGACCTGGTACGCATCCCCAGTGTGATGAGGAGTTACATAGTGTGATGTGGTGTGACATCCCTGGTGTGACATAGTGTGATATGGTGTGATGAAGGGAACCCCTGGCTTATAGAGGTGTAAAATAGGTCAAAGGAAATAAAAGATGCAGAGCTCCATAGAATGAAATAACCTGGAAGAGTGTACAAGACGATGCCTTGCTTTCCATGGAAGGCACCTACTAATCTTTTGATTTTCTCAATGTTTCCTATAAACATATATAACTGACTGACACAAACAGATCCATAATATAAAGAAGACCCCTGTAAACCAACGAGAAAAAAAATCAAATAATTCAACGAGGAATAGGCAAGAGAATTGAACAGATGTTTTACAGAAGATATCCAAATAGCCACTAAAAATATGAAAAGGTGTTGAACCACACTAGTCAACAGGGAAATGAAAATGAAAAACCACGTGAGAGAAAGTAGTTCTGATTCCAGTAATGCTGGAGCAGCTAATATCAGACTAGCCCTTTGGCAGATGGCAATTATAAACACTGGAAAAGCTGTAAGCACACACAACACCCACACACACCAATTGCAGGCACTGGAACATGACCAGAAGTAGGCAAACACTAGTAAGGATTATTCCGTTAAATATTCGTCTGAAGTCACACCCCAGTGCATGTAATGGGTGCAGCTAGAGTTCAAGCAGGAAACTGCAGCCCTCCTGGTGAGGAGTGGGATGCAGGGCTGCATTTTCAGAGCAGCTGGAAATGAAGAGAAGATGTCCATAAAGGAGAAGGTCACCAAAGGGAAACCACACAATCTGCAAGTAAACTCCACTGAAACCTCTGGCCGATCACTTAGGTGTGCATGGGTAGGGAAAACTCCAAAGGGCCCAGCAGAAAGCAGCACCTGTAAGGTCGAGAGAACTGAGATTCCAGCTACTGCCCACTGCCAGGCAGACAGACTTGGGAGTTTGAGTCAACTCAAGCTGTTTCCTAACATTGAAAAAAACAATCAATGCCCTGCCAAGGAAGAACGCAAAACCCATAGCCTATACCACATGTTATCAACAACATCAGGTGCACATCCAAAATTACCATGTATGCAAAGAAACATGAAAATGTGATCCATAGTCAGAAGAAAAACGGATCAATGGAGATCAACTCCAAGAAGACCTAGATGCAGACCCAGTTTTCACACAAGGACTTTAAAGAAGTTATGTTAAATATGTTCAAAGACTTAAAGGACAATATGGTTATAATGAGTGACTAGATGGGGAATCTCTGTAAGAAAGGGAAAATATTTACAAGAACCAAATGAAAATTCTAGAACTAAAAGTATGATTCTGAAATGAAAAACATCATTTGGCCAGGCACAGTGGCCCATGCCTGTTATCCTAGCACTTTGGGAGGCCAAGAAGGAAGGATCACTTGATCCCAGGAGTTTGAGACCAGCCTGGGCAACATGGTGAAATCCCATCTCTATTATATTAAAAAAGAAAAGAAATAGAAAAACATTACTCAAGTTTAATAACAGAATGGAGCAGACATGAGAAGGAACTGAAAACTTAAAGATGCATCAATAGACTATGTCAATTATTTTTAATCCAATCCAAAGAAGAGAGAGAAAAATACTAAAAATGAAAAGAGACTCATCCTGCTGGACAAGGCGAACGATTCTAAAACATGCGAAACTGGAGTCCAGAGGGGGATGTAATACTTCCATGGGAAAGGTCAACCCTAAGCTATATGCAAATGTACCTGTGTAGGCTGGTGTGCTGGGTTGATGGCATCTCCCTGGCCAAATGTATGCCCACCTGGAACCTCAGAATGTGACCGTATTTAGAAATAGGGTCTTGAAAAATTAGTTTAAGGACTTGAGATGATATCATACTAAATTTTCGATGGGTCCCAAATCCAAAGACTGGTGTCCTCATGAGAGGAGAGGACACAGACACACATGGAAGTAGCCAGATGATGACAAAGGAGAAGATGAGGGGGGTGTCAGGAGCCACCTGTGTTTGTCCCTTTGCACTACTGTAAAGAAATACATGAGGCTGGGTAACTTATAAAGGAAAGAGATTGAATTAGCTCACAGTTCTGCAGGCTGTATAGGAAGCATGGCATCAGCATCTGCTTCTGGCGAGGACCTCAGGAAACTTACAATCATAGCAGAAGGTGAAGGGAGAGCAGGTATGCCACATGGCAAGAATGGGAGCAAGAGGCTGAGGGGGGGCTCCAGACTAAAACAACTAGATTGTGTGTGAGCTGACTGGGGGAGAATTCACTCATCACCAAGGGGATGACGCTAAATCATTCATGAGGGATCTTCCCCCTTGATCGAATCACCTCCTACCAGGCCCGACTTCCAACACTGGGAGTCATATTACAACATGAGATTTGGAGAGGACAAATATATAAACCATATCATTCCATCACTGGCCCCCCAAATCTCATGTCGTTCTCACATTGCAAAATACAATCATGCCTTCTCAACAGTCCCCCAAAGTCTTACCTCATTCCAGAATCAACACAAAATTCCCAAGTCCCAAGTCTCATCTGAAGATGAGTCCCTTCCACCTATCAGCCTATGAAATCAAAGACAAGTTATTGACTCCCAAAATACAATGAGAGTGCAGACATTGGGTAAACATTCCCATTCCACAAGGGAGAAGTTGGCAAAACGAAAGGATCTACATGCCCCATACACGTCAGAAATCCAGCAGGGCAGTTATTAAATCTTAAAGCTCCAAGGTAGTCTCCTTTGACTTCATGTCCCATATCCAGGGCACACTGGTGCAGGGGGTGGGCTCCCAAGGCCTTGGACAACTCTACCCCTGTGGCTTTGGAGGATGTTGCCCCTGTGGCTTCTCTCACACAATAGAGTTGAGTGCCTGTGGCTTTTCCAGATTCAGGGTGCAAACTGCCAGTGGATCTACCATTCTGGGGTCTGGAGGACAGTGGCCCCCTTCCCACAGCTCCACTAGGCAGTGCCCTGGTGGGGACATTATATGGGGGTTCAACCCCACATTCTCTTTGGCACTGCTCTAGTAGAGGTTCTCTGTGAGGGCTCCATGCTGGCAGGAGGCTTCTGTCTGGGCACCTAGGCTTTCTCATACATTTCTGAAATCTAGAGGGAAGATGCCAAGCCTCCTTCACTCTTGCATTCTGGAGGCCTACAGGCTTAACACCAGATGGAAGTTGCCGAGGCTTATAGTGGCTTGCGCTCTCCAAAGAAGCAGTCTAAGCTATACTTGGGGCCCTTTGAGCCAAGGCTGGAGCCAGAGGAACCAGGATGTGGAGAGCAGTGTCCCAAGGCTACACAGGCAGCAGTGGCCATGGGCATGGCCCACAAAACCATCCTTTCCCTCTTGGCCTCTGGGCCTGTGATGGGAAAGACCACCTCAGAGATTTCCGAAATGCCTTCAAGGCCTTCTTCCCTTTGTTCTGGATATGAGCACTTAGCTCCCTCTTAGTTATGCTAATCTCTCTAGCAACTGGCTGCTCCATAGCCTACTTATATTTGTCTCCTGAAAATCCCTTTTCTTTTCTACCATATGGCCAGGCTGTGAATTTTCCAAATTTTTTATGCTCTGCTTCCCTTTGTTGATGAAAAAAGCCAAACTCTATAAAACACTTGACGAGATTGATTCTGAGCCACATGTGAGAGCCATGAACTGTGGCACAGCCTCAAAAGGTCCTGAGAACACCTGTGCAAGGTGGTTGGGTTGCGGCCTGCTTTTATGTTTTAGGGAGACATATCAATCAATACATGTAAAGTATACATTGGTTTGGTTTGGTTTGGAAAAGCAGGACAATTCAAAGTGGGGAATTCCAAATCATACGTGGATTTGAAGATTTTCTGATTGGCAATTGGCTGAAAAAGTTAAATTATCTAAAAAGTTGAAGTCAGCAAAAAGCAATGCTTAAGATAAGGGGGTTGTGGAAGCCAAGGTTCTTGTTATGTAGATGAAGCCTCCACGTTCCAGAGAGAAGAGATGGTCAATGTCTCTTATCAGAACCTAAAAGGTGCCAGACTCTTGGATAAATCTCTCCTGAATCAGGAAGAGACCTGGAAAGGGAAAAAGATTCTCAACAGAATATACATTTCCTCCACAAGAGACGGCTTTGCAGGGCCCTTCCAAAATCTGTCAGAGAAATATATTCTGGCATAAAATACTTTAATTTCCTTCCATGCCTGCCACCTGTCATGTGATGCTATACCAGAGTCAGGTTGGGATTTGATATCTTATTGCTACAAAGAGTCTGCTTTGTCAGTCTTAAGCTCCCTGTTTTAATGTTAACACTGGTCAGCTGAGCCTAAGCTCCAACAGGGAGAGGGTATAGTGAGGGAGTCCAAACCACCCTCCCCTTCCTGTCATGGCCTGAACTGGTTTTCCAGGTTTCTTTGGAATCCCCTTGGATTAGCATTTTATTTTCTCGTTTACACCTTTTAAATATAAGTTCCAACTTTAAGTCATTTCTTTGCTCCCATATCTTACCATAGACTGTTAGAAGCAACCAGGTCACACCTTAGAAACGTCTGCTTAGAAATGTCTTCCACAGATGCTCTAAGTCATCACTCTTAAGGTCAAACTTCCACAGATCCCTAGGGCATGAACACAAGGCAGCCAAGTTGTTTCTTAGGATTTAACAAGCGTGACCTTTACTCCAGTTCCCAATAAGTTCCTCATTTCCATCTGAGATTTCATCAGCCTGGCTTTCACAGTCCATATGTCTATCAGCATTTTGGTGACAACCATTTAATCAGTCTCTAAGAAATTCCAAACTTTCCCTCATCTTCCTGTCTTCTTCTGAGTCCTCCAGATTCTTCTAACCTCTCTGCCTGTTACCTAATTCCAAAGCTGCTTCCACATTTTCAGGTATCTTTATAGCAATGTTCCACTCCTCAATACCAATGTTCTGAGTTAGTCTATTTGTGTTACTAGAAAAAAAAAAATACATGAATCTGATAATTTATACAGAAAAGAGGTTTGCACCAGGCACAGTGGCTCATACCTGTAATCCTAGCATTTTGGGAGGCAGAGGCACTTGAGCTCAGAAGTTGGAGACCAGCCTGGGCAACATAGTGAGAACTTGTCTTGAAAAGACAAGAAGGGAAGGGCAGGGAAGGGGAGGGCAGACGGGCAGGGCAGAAGGACAGGGCAGGGCAGAAGGGAAGGGCAGGGAAGGCAGAAGAGAAGGAAGGAAGGGACGTTTAATTAGTTCATATTTCTGCAGGCCATTCCAGAAACACGGCCCTGGCATCTGCTTCTGGCGAGGCCTCAGGGAGATTGCAATGACGGCAGAAGGCGAAGGGGGAGCAGGCATGTCACATGGCAAGAGGGAGCAAGAGAAGAGAAGTGGCACGTCCCAGACTTTTAAACAACCAGCTGTCACAGGGACTAACTGAGGGAGAAGTCACTCATCACCTGGGGGATGGTGCTAAGCCATTCATGAGGGGTCCAGCCCCATGATCTAATCACCTCCCACCAGGCCCACCTCCAACACTGGGAATCACATCTCAACATGAAATTTGCAGAGACACACATCCAAACTATTGCACCACAGGAAGCTGGAAGAGGTGGAGGGTCCTCCCCTGGAGCACTCAGAGACAGCCACCAACACCTTGATCTCAGATTCCTGACTTCCAGAACTCTGAAAAAATTTTTGTTGTTTTAAGCCACATTTGTGATATTTTGTTACGGCAGCCACAGCACGGATATAGCTGGTAACAGAGTTCTTTAGCCTCCAAAATACAAGCCTGGGGTAAATAACTATTGAATTTGGCCACATGGAAATCAGGAAGAATGTAATAAGCATCATCGATGGACGGGATGACCTGGGAGATCGTGGCAAGTTTAAAGCTAATTGGAAGTTGGCAACCAAAAAATCCTGTCTTGCAAATTGCCAGGAAATTGCCAAGAAAACCTTTAGAAAACATGGTTAAAGATGGAGAAACCCAGATGACTCCCTGGTTTCTGAAGAGGTGCTTAGGCATTGAAGTGAGACTGACGAGACTTCACACTGTACCCTTCAGAAGGGCAGACACTCACGAGATCATCAACCACGGCTCCCTCGCTGGGAGGCAGACACAGAGCTGGAGGCGGTGGCCACAAACTAGGTGGGCAGAGAGGCGTCAGCATCGGGACTTGTGGCAGGCCCTGGGAAGGAACAGGCAGCGGTGGGGCCTGGACAGCCCTGGGGAAAGGAAGTTACTTGGAGGAGACCAGGGGCTTGCATTTGGGCCAAAACCAAGGACAAGAGATCAGCTGGTCCCAGGGAACTCTGGAGCCCAGCACCCCACCACGGGTGCAGGGGCCTGACAACCCAAGAGAGGGCTGTGGGCACCGGGCACCAGCCTGTAGGGGGTCTGAAGGCTGCTGCCCAGCCACACATGTCCCGGTTCTGAACAAAGGGTTCAAGAGACACCTGCAAACCTACCCTTCTGAGAGCAGCCTCTTAGCCTCAGCTGGTATTGGCCCCTGGTCACCCCACATGCCCCAACAGTGGCGCCTGGCCTCAGAAAGGGGCCCCTCCATTTGTACTTTCTATCTGATCCTTGACACAGTGCTAACATCAAAGACCAAACCCGAATCTTGGTTCATATACTCTGCAAAGAAATGACTAAGACTAGTTCTTCCGGAGGTCAGTTTTAGAACGTTTATTCTGACTTAATTCTGCCTTATCTCTGTGCACCAAGAAAACTATCTGCACATCTGTAGTAAAATGTGAAGGTACCTTCATTTTATTTGTATACTAAACTTTTAAGAAATACCTCACTTTTTAAAACTTGGTTTTGTGTTTTGTATGCTTATAATATTTTCCATAATAGATCATTTTAATGATGAACTCTGAGTCTTCTGACAGAATGCAGATCAATGGATTCCTAGCCATCAGGGAGGCATTGATTGCAAAGGGGCCTGGTGGAATTTTTGGAGAGATTCTACATCTTCTTGCAACTGTTCATCTGGATTACGGTGGTGGTTGCATGAGTGCATTTGTTGAAATTCACATGTCACAGGATGGATTATACTGAATGTAAACTACACTTGAGTAAATATGACTTTTGAAACTTTAAAAAGTTGGGGGATGGTTCACTGCCCCGGCTCGAAGCCCCCTGGCCACGCTGCCTGGCCAGCCCACCCCCATCCCTGCCAGCGCTTGCCTCCAGCGTCCCAACAGCCTCCTGACCCCCTGGGCTGCTCTAAACCCTCAGGAGCGCAGCCATCCGGGATCAGCTGGATGGAGATGGGGAGCCCGAGACTCGTGCCACACCACATCCTCCCGCCCCCACCAGCCACACGCAGACGTCAAAGCAGCACTGTCCTCGCACGCGCTGCTCCCACCCACCCTGGCACGGCCATTCCAGGGCTGAGGTAGGAAGGCAGACGCTCCCCCTGCCCCAGACTCAAGCATTCCTGCCCACACCCCCAGCACACACACACACTCCCATGCGCACACTGACACACACAGGTGTGTGCAGCTGAGACACAGCCCGTTCCCAGGCAGTCCAGCCCCCGTCACTGAGGGAAAGGGGCAGCACCGTGGGGCCACAGGAGTGGCAGCTGGACACAGAGCCAGGCGCTGGTGAAGGCCCAGGCCACTGAGGCGGGCTGCCGGCATGGCTGGGCGTGAAGGCCAGAAGAGGGCAGGAGGGGCCGTAGGCACTGTGCCTATTGGGCCTAGGTGGGCACACGCCGGGCAGGAGAGGAACAGCCCAGCCCCTGAGGACGGGGTGGGGGCAGCTGCCATTTCTGGAGGCCAGGGCAGGGCCAGCACCCCAAGGAAAAGCAGAGCAGGGTGAGAACGGACATGGGGCTCAGAGCTGGGCAGGCCTGCTGGGCCCCAGGAGGGAGACACAGACGACCGGAGATCTCAAGGCTGGCAGAGGCCAGAGATGGAGCCCCAGCTGGGAAGCCATCCTCCTTCCTGGTGGCCCACCCTGCCCGGCCCCTCCAGTCCAGCACAGCTTGGGGCATTGGATAGAACCGGGAGAGAGCCGACCAGGCACTGAGGCCCCTGCCCCAAATGCCCACAGCCTGGGGAAAATGAGCAGGTACATGGGAGGGGCAAGTGGAGCCCCAGGCACACCCACACAGTGCACACAGCCTCACCTGGGCCGGAGGGGGCAGGAGGCTCGCCACCCCTGCTGTGGTTTCTCTCCTAATCTCACCCTGGGTTTCTCCCACACTTGATGCAGGTGATGTTTCTCTGACATTGTGGACTAAGAGTTGGTGCTGGAAGGGGTTAGCCATCTTGGAGATGTTGCTATGGGATGCAGGGATTTTGCATGTGAGAAGGACATGATTATGGGGGAAGCGGAGGGCAAACTGTCGTGGGTTAAAATGTGTCCCCTATAAATTCATGTGTTGAAGTCCTAACCCCCAGGGCCGCAGAATGTGACCTTGTTTGGAAACAGTCTTTGCAGCTGCAATCAAGTTCGGATGAGGTCACCCTGGAGTAGGGCAAGCCTCTGATCCAATATGACTGCTGTCCCCATGAAAAGGGGGAATCTGGGCACAGACAGCACGTGGGGAGAACGCCCTGTGAAGATGGTGCTGCTTCCACAAGCCAAGAGCAGCAGAGACGGCCGGCAAAGCCCAGCAGCAAGGAGAGAGCCTGGGACAGAGTCTCCCATGACACAGAGGTGCCAGCCCCACCAAGGCCTCCATCCCAGATGCCCGGCCTCCAGAACCAGGACGGAATAAACGTCTGTTGTTTAAGCCACGCAGTCTGGGGTGCTGTGTTGCCAGGGCTGCAGCTAACGGATACGAGTGTTGTCCTGAGCTGCCAGCCCCACAGGCTGCACGAGGCCTCCCTGCCCCAGCCCAGTGCAGACTCCCCAGCCCCCTGGGTGTGCCATGGGCAGTGGGGGGCCCCTCACTCCGTCCTCCCCCAGCCTGGGAGGTTGAGCCCATTATGAGCTCCATGGGGTGAAGCTGGAACGAGAGGCTGGGAGCCAACTGGGAGCCCGCGGTTGGAGGATGGATTTCCCCAGGGACCCACACGTGCACCTCCACCTGTCTCCTGGACATTCTCTCTGTGGGCCGCACTGGTGCCAGCTCAGGGATCCAGCAGGATCACAAGGGCAGGCCAGGTCCTTGTGGAGAGCACATTTACTGGGAGGGACATGATTTCCCCTCGCAAGTGTCCATTCTGGATGCTTCCCATTCCACGCTGGACGCTTCCTGTTCCACGCTGGACGCTTCCTGTTCCACGCTGGACGCTTCCTGTTCCACGCTGGACACTTCCTGTTCCACGCTGGACGTTTCTTGTTCCACTCTGGATGCTTCCTGTTCCATGCTGGACGTTTCTCGTTCCACTCTGGATGCTTCCTGTTCCACACTGGACGTTTCTTGCTCCACTCTGGATGCTTCCTGTTCCATGCTGGACATTTCTTGTTCCACTCTGGATGCTTCCTGTTCCATGCTGGATGCTTCCTGTTCCATGCTGGATGCTTCCTGTTACATTCTGGATGCTTCCTGTTCCATGCTGGACGTTTCCTGTTCCACTCTGCATGCTTCCTGTTCCACACTGGACGTTTCCTGTTCCACTCTGGATGCTCCCTATTCCATGCTGGACATTTCTTGTTCCACTCTGGATGCTTCCTGTTCCATGCTGGATGTTTCCTGTTCCACTCTGGATGCTTCCTGTTCCATGCTGGATGCTTCCTGTTCCATGCTGGATGCTTCCTGTTCCATGCTGGATGCTTCCTGTTACATTCTGGATGCTTCCCGTTCCATGCTGGACACTTCCTGTTCCACGCTGGACGTTTCTTGTTCCACTCTGGATGCTTCCTGTTCCATGCTGGACGTTTCTTGTTCCACTCTGGATGCTTCCTGTTACATTCTGGATGCTTCCTGTTCCATGCTGGACATTTCCTGTTCCACTCTGGATGCTTCCTGTTCCACACTGGACATTTCTTGTTCCACTCTGGATGCTTCCTGTTCCATGCTGGATGTTTCCTTTTACATTCTGGATGCTTCCTGTTCCACGCTGGATGTTTCCTGTTCCACTCTGGATGCTTCCTGTTCCATGCTGGACATTTCTTGTTCCACTCTGGATGCTTCCTGTTCCATGCTGGACGTTTCCTGTTCCACTCTGGATGCTTCCTGTTACATTCTGGATGCTTCCTGTTCCACTCTGGATGCTTCCTGTTCCATGCTGGATGCTTCCCATTCCACTCTGGATGCTTCCTGTTCCTTGCTGGACGTTTCTTGTTCCACTCTGGATGCTTCCTGTTCCATGCTGGATGCTTCCTGTTCCACTCTGGATGCTTCCTGTTCCATGCTGGACGCTTCCCATTCCACTCTGGATGCTTCCTGTTCCTTGCTGGACGTTTCTTGTTCCACTCTGGATGCTTCCTGTTCCATGCTGGATGCTTCCTGTTACATTCTGGATGCTTCCTGTTCCATGCTGGACGTTTCTTGTTCCACTCTGGATGCTTCCTTTTCCATGCTGGATGCTTCCTGTTACATTCTGGATGCTTCCTGTTCCATGCTGGACATTTCCTGTTCCACTCTGGATGCTTCCTGTTACATTCTGGATGCTTCCTGTTCCACTCTGAACGCTTCCCGTTCCACTCTGGATGCTTCCTTTTCCATGCTGGACGTTTCTTGTTCCACTCTGGATGCTTCCTGTTCCATGCTGGATGCTTCCTGTTCCATGCTGGATGCTTCCTTTTCCATTCCGGACACTTCCTATTCCATTCTGGACACTTCCTGTGCGACACCTCCTCGGGCTTTTGGTCTGCCCAGTCCCTCTGGCCTCATACCATCCCCCCTTACCTCCCACTTCCACGTTCGTCCTTCCTCAGCTCCTCCCTCTCTCTAGAGCTTCGGCCTGGCAAGGTCCCTCCTGATCTCAGTCCAGGCTCCCCCAGCACAGGTAGGAGCCTTGCACCTGCCCTTGGACCTCCCCACCCTACATGATGCCAGCATCCCCCAGGCCCCAGGGAGGCCCCATTTCTCTCTCTGCTTGTAGTCCAGTGGCCCTGGAGTCCCACTACAACTCGGGTGTGCCCCTCGCCTCTGAGGAAGCTAAGTGCCCTAAGCTAAGCAGAGGCCATCCCCTCTGCTCAGCGCCAGGGCCCTGCCCCCTACCCCTTCCCCTCACCTGCACCACAGGCTCTGGCCAATTCTGCCCAGGCCCTGAATGGGCCCCTCTGGCTCCCCTCTGCTGCTACACTGCCCTGCACCACCTCCACTCATCTTCAGTGTGTTCATCCACCTGTCCCACGTCCCCTCGGCCCCCAGGAGCACAGCTGGTGGCCCTGGTTCCTGGCAGCCCATCTTGTTCCTTCTGGAGCACCAGCCTCAGAAGCCTTCCTGTGCAGGGTCCACTGGGGCCAGCTCTGGGACCCTCCTGGTCTCAAGCACACACGTTCTCCCTGCAGCCAGACCTGCCCCTGCCTGTGAGCTCAGACCTGAGCCTTGGAACGCCTTCTCTTCTCCATCCCAGCTCGCCCTTGCCAGCTGCTCAGCGGGATGAACTCACACTCCCCTCCCTGCACCATGAGTGAGAGCCAGCTGGAGAGACGCCCAGGCCAAAGCAGCCACCAGGGCCCAGTGGGGGCCAGAAGCTTCAGGTGAGAGGCCCAGGTATTGAGAGGCTGAGACCACGGGCAGAATGGTCATAATCGCTGCCAGTATCAGTCCAGCCCCAGGGACTCAGAGACAGAGAAAAGAGCAGCACACAAGGTCCAGGCTCCCCACCTTCTCCCGTGAGTATGGGGGAGTATGGGGGCAGCCACCACCCCCATCCCCACACACCCATGAGGCAGCCTCGGCTGTGTCTGGACTCCCCCTTGCCCTGTGACACAGAAACCACCAGAAGAAAAGGGAACTTCAGGAAGTAAGCGGTGCCGCCGGTTTCAATCCTGTTCTTAGTCTTTGCAGCGTGGAGTTCACACCCCTGGGGACCTGAGGGCCAAGCTGTGATTTCCTAGGAAGACAAATAGCGGCTGACGGTGTGGGCAAGTCTGCCCACATGTACCGCGCCAAAACAGGAAGGGTTGAGACCCCCACCTCGGTGAGTAGGGTCAGCACAGGGCAAGGGCACAGGCTCGGGAGGAGAAGGACAGAGCCTGGGTGCAGCCGTGGGCGCTCCTGGACCTCAGCTGCTGAACAGGCTGCAAGAGGCTGGGGAGACGCGGGGGCGAGGCCAGCCCCACATGGAGGCCCAAGCGGAGCCAGCACGGGGGAGGTGGGCAGCCTTCAGGCACCGACGCCCACCCAGTGCAAGATGTTGGGGACCGTGGGCAGGGGCTTCCAAGCCAACAGGGCAGGACACACCAGAGGCTGACTGAGGCCTCCATGATGACCAGGCTGGGAGCACGAGGAACACGACGGGATGCGGCAGAGCCGGCCGTGGGGTGATGCCAGGATGGGCAGGACCCACCTGAGCTGAGGAGGCAGTAGAGCGAGGGAGGAGGAGAGGCCCCAGGTGAACGGAGGGTCTTGTCCAGGCCAGCAGCATCACCGGAGCCCAGGGCAGGGTCAGCAGTGCTGGCCGTGGGGCCCTCTCTCAGCCAGGACCAACGACAGCAGGTGAGCCGGGAGCAGAGCAGCGAGGGTGAGTGTGGCAGCAGGACAGGAGGGTGGAAGCCAAGGAGCGCAGAGGCAGAGGCAGGGACAGGGGAGGCACAGGGGCTAGGCTCAGAGCCAGCTGATGGCGCTGGGGCACCTGCTGGCGGGGAGCAGGGCTGTGGTCAGCAGCGGAGTGGAGGGGAGAGCTGTGCTGAGTGCACAGACGGGAGGAGGGAAGAGTCCAGGGAGGCCCAGAAAGGCCCAGAGCACAGCAGGCCTGGGGCGAGGGGAGGGGTGAGGCTCCGTGCGTTCAGGGAGCTGACCCAGCAGAGCAGAGGCCACTGAGGAGCTGAGGTTCTGGAGAGGCTTCCAGAGCAGGAGCAGTGCAGGGATGGGAGGATCTGGGAGCTCACCCAGGACGGGCACATGGGCAAGGGCAAGGGGCTCTGTTGGGGAGACCTGACTGGACCCTGGGGCTGCTCCACAGCATAGGGAACAAGCCAAGTGCTGCAAAAACAAAAATGAGGCCAGAAAAACAGCCCAAAACTGGACAGAGGGTGCCAGGACAGGCAGGGGGGCAACAGTGGCCTGAGTGACGTTGCTGCCCTGGGTTGAGGGAGGGCAGAGTGAGCAGGGGGCAGGCATTGGAGTTCAGGGTACCAGGACCGAGCAGCCACAGGTGAGCAGGGCAGGTGGGGGCAGAAGGAGCAGGGGGCACCTCCTGGAGCTCAGCAGACCAGGGCAGAGCAACTGAAGGTGAACAAGGGCAGGTGGGAGGCAGGATGAGCAGGGGGAAGACCCTGGAGCTCAGGGGACCAGGGCAGAGCAGCCTCAGGTGCCTCAGGTGAACAGGGGCTGGTGGGTGGCAGGACGAGTAGGGGACAGCTCCTGGAGCTCAGGGGACCAGGACAGAGCATCAAGAGCTGAGCATGGCTAGTGGGAGGTGGGCTAGCAGGGTGCAGCCCCTGGAACTCGGGACCAGGGCAGAGCAGCCGCAGGTGAGCACGGGCTGGTGGGAGGCAGGAGGAACAGGGGGCAGCTCCGGGACTTCAGGGGACCAGGGGAGGGCATCTGAAGGTGAACAGGGGCTGATGGGGGCAGGGGGAAGCCCCTGGAGCTCAGGGGACCAGGGCAGAGCAGCCACAGGTGAGCAGGGGCTGGTAGGAAGCAGGAGGAGCAGGGGACAGCCCCTGGAGCTCAGAGCACCAGGGCAGAGCACCCTCAGGTAAGCAGGGGCAGGTAGGAGGCAGGACGAACAGGAGACAGCCCCTGGAGCTCAGGGGACAGAGGAGAGCATCAGAAGGTGAGCAGGACTGAGGCTTAGCCTCAGGGAATCAGAGCAGAGCAGCCACAGGTGAGCAGGGCCGGTGGGAGGCAGGAGGAGCAGGGGACAGGCACTAGAGCTCAGGGCAAGGCAGCCACAGGTGAGCAGGGCCGGTGGGAGGCAGGACGAGCAGGGGACAGGCACTAGAGCTCAGGGCAAGGCAGCCACAGGTGAGCAGGGCCGGTGGGAGGCAGGACGAGCAGGGGACAGGCACTACAGCTCAGGGCAAGGCAGCCACAGGTGAGCAGGGATGGTGGGAGGCATCACTCAGCTCCTAGATTTTGGCAGGAGCTGGGTAGTTGCTGGCAGCAGAGAGCTGAGGGCTGGTGAAAGTGCAGTGCAGCCTCCTGGTGCCGGGAAGGGAGTGTGAGTCCATCCCACTGAGCAGTTGGCAAGGGCGAGCTGGGATGGAGAAGGGAAGGCGTTCCAGGGATCAGGGCTGAGCTCTCAGGCAGGGGCAGGTGTGGCTGCAGGGGGAACGTGTGCTTGAGACCAGGAGGGTCCCAGGGCTGGCCCCAGCGGACCCTAGGCAGGAAGGCCTCTGAGGCTGGCGCCCCAGAAGGAGCAAGATGGGCTGCCAGGAGCCAGGGCCACCAGCACAATGAAGCTGAGTGGAGGTGGTGCAGGGCAGTGTAGCAGCAGAGGGCTGCCAGAGGGGCCCATTCAGGGCCTGGGCAGAGTCAGCCAGAGCCTGTGGTGCAGATGAGGGGAAGGGGTGGTGAGCGGGGCCCTGGGGCTAAGCAGAGGGGATGGCCTGGCTGAGCGCAGGGCACTTAGCTTCCTCAGAGGTCAGGGGCACACCCCACCTGCAGTGGGAATCCAGGGCCACTGGGCCAGCGGCAGAGAGAAATGGGGCCTCCCTGTGGCCTGGGGGTCCTGGCACCATGCAGGGTGGGGAGGGCCAAGGGCAGGTGCAAGGCTCCTACCTGTGCTGGGGGGCCTGGGCTGAGCCCAGCAGGGACCTTGCCGGGGGAAGCTCTGGAGAGAGGGAGGAGGTGGGCTGGTCGCTGAGAAGGCCAGGCCAGGGCTGGGAGGGTGAGGGTGTGGTGACTGAGCCTCCAGAAGTAATGCAGGACACTGGGAGGCAGGGGGCATCCAGGCACTCAGGGCCCTGACCTGGGCTGCTGCACAGTGGGGCTAAGGGGAAAGGAGGGGAGAGGCTGAGGAGGAGGCTCCCGGGGGGCTATTCCAAGGCAGGGGGTTCCGGGGCCCTGGGGCTGCAGAGCACCGACCCTATGCAGTGTCTGGCCCCTCTGCTGCACAGAAGAAAAGGGCCTTGGAGGGCAGAGGGCAGGCTATGACCAGGGCCCTGGGCAAGTCAGACCAACTCACTAGGGGAGGGCCACGCTGGGGTGGCAGGGTCAGGGGCTTCAGGGGGCTCGGGGTACCCACGAGAAGCCATCTAAGAACAGTGTCCACTGGTCAAGCCAGGCACCCATAAAAGGCTGGAGTGGGATCGATGGGCATGAGCCATCCCTGAGGTGGCACCAATGGCCAGAGCTGAGGCCAAGCTAGAGGCCCTGGACTGTGCTGACTCCCGGCAGGCACAGAGCACTGACCCGGCTGCCGAGCCCCGCCTCCTAGGCTACAGGGGGTGCCTGCAGAAGGGCACCACAGGGCCGCCGGTCCTGCAAGCTTTCTAGGGCAGGCCGGGCCTGACCTTGGCTTTGGGGCAGGGAGGGGGCTAAGGTGAGGCAGGTGGCGCCAGCCAGGTGCACACCCAATGCCCATGAGCCCAGACACTGGACGCTTAACCTCGTGGACAGTTAAGAACCCAGGGGCCTCTGCGCCCTGGGCCCAGCTCTGTCCCATACCGCGGTCACATGGCGCCACCTCTCTTGCAGCCTCCACCAAGGGCCCATCGGTCTTCCCCCTGGCGCCCTGCTCCAGGAGCACCTCTGAGGGCACAGCGGCCCTGGGCTGCCTGGTCAAGGACTACTTCCCCGAACCGGTGACGGTGTCGTGGAACTCAGGCGCCCTGACCAGCGGCGTGCACACCTTCCCGGCTGTCCTACAGTCCTCAGGACTCTACTCCCTCAGCAGCGTGGTGGCCGTGCCCTCCAGCAACTTCGGCACCCAGACCTACACCTGCAACGTAGATCACAAGCCCAGCAACACCAAGGTGGACAAGACAGTTGGTGAGAGGCCAGCGCAGGGAGGGAGGGTGTCTGCTGGAAGCCAGGCTCAGCCCTCCTGCCTGGACGCACCCCGGCTGTGCAGCCCCAGCCCAGGGCAGCAAGGCAGGCCCCGTCTGTCTCCTCACCCGGAGGCCTCTGCCCGCCCCACTCATGCTCAGGGAGAGGGTCTTCTGGCTTTTTCCACCAGGCTCCGGGCAGGCACAGGCTGGGTGCCCCTACCCCAGGCCCTTCACACACAGGGGCAGGTGCTGCACTCAGACCTGCCAAAAGCCATATCCGGGAGGACCCTGCCCCTGACCTAAGCCCACCCCAAAGGCCAAACTCTCCACTCCCTCAGCTCGGACACCTTCTCTCCTCCCAGATTCCAGTAACTCCCAATCTTCTCTCTGCAGAGCGCAAATGTTGTGTCGAGTGTCCACCGTGCCCAGGTAAGCCAGCCCAGGCCTCGCCCTCCAGCTCAAGGTGGGACAAGTGCCCTAGAGTAGCCTGCATCCAGGGACAGGCCCCAGCTGGGTGCTGACACGTCCGCCTCCATCTCTTCCTCAGCACTACCTGTGGCAGGACCGTCAGTCTTCCTCTTCCCCCCAAAACCCAAGGACACCCTCATGATCTCCCGGACCCCTGAGGTCACATGCGTGGTAGTGGACGTGAGCCACGAAGACCCCGAGGTCCAGTTCAACTGGTACGTGGACGGCGTGGAGGTGCATAATGCCAAGACAAAGCCACGGGAGGAGCAGTTCAACAGCACGTTCCGTGTGGTCAGCGTCCTCACCGTCGTGCACCAGGACTGGCTGAACGGCAAGGAGTACAAGTGCAAGGTCTCCAACAAAGGCCTCCCAGCCCCCATCGAGAAAACCATCTCCAAAACCAAAGGTGGGACCCGCGGGGTATGAGGGCCACATGGACAGAGGCTGGCTCGACCCACCCTCTGCCCTGGGAGTGACCGCTGTGCCAACCTCTGTCCCTACAGGGCAGCCCCGAGAACCACAGGTGTACACCCTGCCCCCATCCCGGGAGGAGATGACCAAGAACCAGGTCAGCCTGACCTGCCTGGTCAAAGGCTTCTACCCCAGCGACATCGCCGTGGAGTGGGAGAGCAATGGGCAGCCGGAGAACAACTACAACACCGCACCTCCCATGCTGGACTCCGACGGCTCCTTCTTCCTCTACAGCAAGCTCACCGTGGACAAGAGCAGGTGGCAGCAGGGGAACATCTTCTCATGCTCCGTGATGCATGAGGCTCTGCACAACCACTACACACAGAAGAGCCTCTCCCTGTCTCCGGGTAAATGAGTGCCACGGCCGGCAAGGCCCCGCTCCCCGGGTTCTCGGGGTCGCGCCAGGATGCTTGGCACGTACCCCGTGTACATACTTCCCGGGCACCCAGCATGGAAATAAAGCACCCAGCGCTTCCCTGGGCCCCTGTGAGACTGTGATGGTTCTTTCCATGGGTCAGGCCGAGTCTGAGGCCTGAGTGGCATGAGGGAGGCAGAGTGGGTCCCACTGTCCCCACACTGGCCAAGGCTGTGCAGGTGTGCCTGGGCCGCCTAGGGTGAGGCTCAGCCAGGGGCTGCCCTCGGCAGGGTGGGGGATTTGCCAGCGTGGCCCTCCCTCCAGCAGCACCTGCCCTGGGCTGGGCCAGGAGAAGCCCTAGGAGCCCCTGGGGACAGACACACAGCCCCTGCCTCTGTAGGAGACTGTCCTGTTCTGTGAGCGCCCTGTCCTCAGACCCCCGTGCCCACTCGGGGGCATGCCTAGTCCATGTGCGTAGGGACAGGCCCTTCCTCACCCATCTACCCCCATGGCACTAACCCCTGGCAGCCCTGCCCAGCCTCGCACCCTCATGGGGACACAACCGACTCCGGGGACATGCACTCTCGGGCCCTATGGAGGGACTGGTCCAGATGCCCACACACACACTCAGCCCAGACCCGTTAAACAAACCCCGCACTGAGGTTGGCCGGCCACACGGCCACCACACACACACGTGCACGCCTCACACATGGAGCCTCACCCGGGCGACCTGCACAGCACCCAGACCAGAGCAAGGTCCTCCCACACGTGAACACTCCTCGGATATAGGCCCCCACGAGCCCCACGTGGCACCTCAAGGCCCACGAGCCTCTCGGCAGCTTCTCCACTTGCTGACCAGCTCAGACAAACTCAGCCCTCCTCTCACAAGGGTGCCCCTGCAGCCGCCACACACACACTGGCCCCCACACACAGGGGATCACACGCCACGTCGCGTCCCTGGCACTGGCCCACTTCCCAGTACCACCCTTCCCTGCAGCTGGGGTCACATGAGGAGTGGGCTTCACCATCCTCCTGCCCTCTGGGCCTCAGGGAGGGACATGGGAGACGGGGAGCGGGTCCTGCTGAGAGCCAGGTCGCTATCTAGGGCCGGGTGTCTGGCTGAGCCCCGGGGCCAAAGCTGGTGCCCAAGGCGGGCAGCTGTGGGGAGCTGACCTCAGGACATTGTTGGGCCATCCCGGCCGGGCCCTACATCCTAGGTCCCGTCACACAGGGAATCACCCCCAGAGGCCCGAGCCCAGCAGGACACAGCACTGACCACCCCCTTCCTGTCCAGAGCTGCAACTGGAGGAGAGCTGTGCGGAGGCGCAGGACGGGGAGCTGGACGGGCTGTGGACGACCATCACCATCTTCATCACACTCTTCCTGCTAAGCGTGTGCTACAGTGCCACCGTCACCTTCTTCAAGGTCGGCCGCACGTTATCCCCAGCTGTCCTTGACATTGTCCCCCATGCTGTCACACACTGTCCCCATGCTATCTGCACATGTCCCTGACACTGTCCCCCATGCTGTCCCCACCTGTCCCCGACACTCTCCTCCACGCTGTCTCGACCTGTGCCCAACACTGTCCCCCATG
Organism: Pan paniscus; assembly: GCF_029289425.2. NCBI lineage: Eukaryota > Metazoa > Chordata > Mammalia > Primates > Hominidae > Pan > Pan paniscus. The sequence goes on along the minus strand of NC_073264.2, from coordinate 106,822,275 downwards.
CTATCCCCCCATCCCCAACAATGTCCCCCACACTGTTTCCTCCTGTCCCCTATCCCTGACACTGTCCTCCACACTGTCCCCACCTCTCCCTGTCACTGTCGCCCATGCTGTCGCCACCTGTCCCAACACTTTCCTCCAAGCTGTCCTCACTTGTCCCCAACACTCTCCCCCACACTCTCTCCACCTGTCCCTGACACTCTCCCCCATGCTGTCCCCACCTGTCCCTGATGCTGTCCTCCACACTGTCCCCACCTCTCCCTGTCACTGTCCCCATGCTGTCCCCTGTCCCTCACACTTTCCTCCATGCTGTCCTCACCTGTCCCCAACACTGTCCCCCACAGTCTCCACCTGTCCCTGACACTGTCCCCCATGGACACTGTGCCCCATACTGTCTCCACCTGTCCCTGACACTGTCCCCCACACTGTCCCCACCTGTCCCTGATGCTGTCTTCTGTGTTGTCCACATACTGTTGGTGACCTGGCTCTGCTCTCCAAGTTCAAGCCTCAGAGCAGGCAGTGGTGAGGCCGTGGCACCTGGGTGGCCTGAGGGGTGGGCAGGCCTCGGGGGCAGGGCTGTGGCCTCGCTCACCCCTGTGCTGTGCCTTGCCTACAGGTGAAGTGGATCTTCTCCTCAGTGGTGGACCTGAAGCAGACCATCGTCCCCGACTACAGGAACATGATCAGGCAGGGGGCCTAGGGCCACCCTCTGCGGGGTGTCCAGGGCCGCCCAGACCCCACACACGAGCCGTGGGCCATGCTCAGCCACCACCCAGGCCACACCTGCCCCCTGACCTCACCGCCCTCAACCCCATGGCTCTCTGTCTTTGCAGTCATCCTCTGACCCTAACACGCCCCGCTTCCAGACCCTGTGCATAGCAGGTCTACCCCAGACCTCCACTGCTTGGTGCATGCAGGGAGCTGGGGACCAGGTGTCCCCTCAGCAGGATGTCCCTGCCCTCCAGACCGCCAGGTGCTCACACAAAAGGAGGCAGTGACCGGCATCCCAGGCCCCCACCCAGGCAGGAGCTGGCCCTGGAGCCAACCGCGTCCACACCAGCCTCCTAAACACAGGCGTGGTTTCCAGATGGTGAGTGGGAGCATCAGCCGCCAAGGTAGGGAAGCCACAGCACCATCAGGCCCTGTTGGGGACGCTTCGGAGAGCTACGAAGGCTCACTCAGACGGCCTTCCTCCCAGCCCGCAGCCAGCCAGCCTCCATTCCCGGTACTCCCGTGAACTCCTGACATGAGGAATGAGGTTGTTCTGATTTCAAGCAAAGAATGCTGCTCTCTGGCTCCTGGGAACAGTCTCGGTGCCAGCACCACCCCTTGGCTGCCTGCCCACACTGCTGGATTCTCGGGTGGAACTCGACCCGCAGGGACAGCCAGCCCCAGAATCTGCACTGGGAAGAGAAGGGGCCAGGCCCAGGACACTGCCACCTCCCACCCACTCCAGTCCACCGAGATCACTCAGAGAAGAGCCTGGGCCATGTGGCCGCTGCAGGAGCCCCACAGTGCAAGGGTGAGGATAGCCCAAGGAAGGGCTGGGCATCTGCCCAGACAGGCCTCCCACAGAAGGCTGGTGACCAGGTCCCAGGCGGGCAAGACTCAGCCTTGGTGGGGCCTGAGGACAGAGGAGGCCCAGGAGCATCGTGGAGAGAGGTGGAGGGACACCGGGAGAGCCAGGAGCGTGGACACAGCCAGAACTCATCACAGAGGCTGGCGTCCAGCCCCGGGGCACATGCAGCAGGAACAAGCAGCCACTCTGGGGGCACCAGGTGGAGAGGCAAGATGACAAAGAGGGTGCCCGTGTTCTTGCGAAAGCGGGGCTGCTGGCCACGAGTGCTGGACAGAGGCCCCCATGCTCTGCTGCCCCCATCATGCCGTTCCGTGACTGTCACGCAGTATCCGCAGACAGGAAGGGAGGCTCGAGCGGGAGTGCGGCCAGCGCCTGCCTCGGCCGTCAGGGAGGACTCCCGGGCTCACTCGAAGGAGGTGCCACCATTTCAGCTTTGGTAGCTTTTCTTCTTCTTTTAAATTTTCTAAAGCTCATTAATTGTCTTTGATGTTTCTTTTTTGATGACAATAAAATATCCTTTTTAAGTCTTGTACTTCGTGATGGCAGCCGCCTTCCTGTGTCCACGTGCCTCCTGCCCCCGGTGGGAAGCACAGTCAAGAGGAGGCTGGTCCAGCTGCACCTCGGGGGCTCCCTGCACATGCACCCCGCCTCCTGCAGCCACAGGCATTGCCCGAGCGGCCCTCCCTGGCCCCTGTCGCTACGTGGACCCCCGGGGCTTCTCTTTTCTACATGGATGCAGTTTCTCCTCCTGCTGGGCACGGTGCTGCCTGCCCTGGTCACTCTGCTGGGGACGGGGCCTCCAGGGAAAGCTGGGTCGAGGCTGGGAGCTGGCTCAGGCTGGCCAGGCAGAGCCACAGGGAGGGCCTTCCAGAACCAGCCATGGTGTGAAGCGAGAGGTGGGTGTCAGATCTGTGTGCGTCAGCTCAGGACCACAGTGGGGCGGCTCCCATGGCAGACATGGATCCTCCCAGGCCTAGAGACCAGGAATCTGAGATCAGGATGCAGGCAGGGCTGGTTTCTCTCAAGCCCTCTCTCCTTGGCTTGTAGACACCATCTCCTCCCTGGTCCTCCATGGCCATCCCTCTGTGTGCCCGTGTCCTAAGCTTCTCTTCTTAGAACACACATCGGGTTAGATTAGTGACCCCATATGAACTGAATGACCTCTGCAAAGACCCCATCTCCAAATAGTCACATTGTGAGGCCAGGGATTAAGACTTCAATATATGAATTTGTAGGGGCCACAATTTAACGCATCACAGTCCAGACTCTGGCCCCCAAAATTCATGTTCTTCTCACATGCAAAATACATTCATCCTGTCTCAGCATCCCCCTGGGCACTAGGTCATGTAGCAAGGACGGATTTTCAACAGAAATAACTATTGCAACAGAAGAAAGAGTCCGGCATCACCTGGACTCACCTTCATCTGTGCAGAGGCCACAGCCTTGTAAAGGGAGGTGGTAGGGGGAGCAGGGAGGGTGCTCGGAGCTCAGTCGTCGGGGAAGGGAAAAGTTGCCCAGCGCTGGTCAGCGTCCCTGGGATGGGGCCTGCTGTATCTGTGCCGGCCACTGTTGAGGTCAGGATTCTGTCCTCCCAGAGCCTGGAGACACAGGCCCCATCCTTCCCAATGGGGACACTTCAGGGAGCAGCTCTCAAGTCTTGAGAAAGACCCTCCTGGGTCACAGGAAATGCACAGACATCGGGAACAGACAGAAGGACGTGTGGCTGCAGCCCTTTCAGCAGACACCCTGAGAAAGGGAGGTCGGGGTGGGTCCAAACGGTCAGTTCTGGTGCACAGAGCTTTCTCAGGCAGGTGTTGATGCGGCAGGGGTCGGCCTAGGGGTACGGCCAGAAGCTGTTAGAAACTGTTAGTGTCTGCTCAAGTCTTTACAAGCCGAGGTTGAGGCCGAGTGGAGAGGCTCCAAGGAGCCTGGCTGGAACTCAGTCAAGGACAGAGTCTTGTTACTGCGGTTGCCGTGCTGGCTGCGGTGGCTGGGAAATGCCATCGGAGCTGCCTGTGGCAGGAGAGAGACAATCTCACCCAGGAAAGAGGAGTGGTTGGATTCGTTTGTGTGGCATCGAGCAGCTGGAGCTTCACCAAACACAGAGTTGGGGACTAAATCCCCAGACTCCAGGCCCTGCCGTGCCATGGGAGGGCTCACCACTGGAGGGTGGGCTTCAGGGGGCCTGGCCTGAACTGGGTGCTGAAGCCCAGCCCTTTAACTCTCAGGACACGCTGCTGCAGCCCCGCGGGGTGTGAGGGAGACAGTACCTGGGGTGCAGGGCGGGCAGCTGCTGCAACACCGGCTCTATCCCAAGCCCAAGGATGGCGTCCCAGAGATGCAGGAGAGCTTTGTCCAGAGAAGGTGCCAGCCTTCAGTGACCCTGCTGGACAGGTCTCCACCCTCTACCCTTCAAGGGGCCCTATGGGCCTCCGGGTGCTCTGGTGGGGTGGGCTCCAGTTGACTGAGGATGGACGGCCTGGCCAGGCTAAGGAAAGTAAACCCAGGGCACTTTCCGTGCACTGAGCAGGCTGAGTTGGGAAGAAGCAGATGCTTCCTGCAGCTGCTGCCCCCTGCAGTGCCTGGCGCCTGGACCAGGTCCCCCTGGGGAAATTGGGCCCCTCCCTGAGCCACCCGGGGCCCACCTCCCACTTTCTACCTGGGATCGAGCATCCTCCAGAGGGCCAGCCCTCCTGCGGGAACACCATGCCCAGCCCCAGGACCCTCCCTCAACTCTCCAGCAAGGCTGCCCCTGCACACCCCCCAGCAGCCCATGCTGTGATGTAACATGACATCGTGTGACATGGTGTGATGTCCTATGACAGTGTGACATCCCTGGTGTAATGTGGTGTGACGTGGTGGGATGTGGTGTGACATGGTGTGATGTCCCTGGTGTGAGGTGGTGTTGGACATAGTGTGATGTGATGTGACAGATGTGACATCCCTGGTGTGATTTGGTGTGACGTAGTGTGATGGGTATGACATCCCTGGCTTGATGAGGTATAATATGAAATGATGTGGAATGGTGTGACATGATGTGACGTGATGGGACAAGGTGTGACATCCCTGGTGTGATGTGATGAAGTGTAACAGGCTGTGACATAGTGTGATGTGGGTGGTGTGACATGATGTGATGTGGTGTGATGGTGTGGGACATCCCTGGTGTGATGGGGTGTGATTAAACCTTGATTTAATACAGCACATGTTTCTGTGAGCACAGGGTTGGGGCTAAAGTTACAGGTTAACAGCATCTCAAAGCAGAACAATTTTTCTTTGTACAGATGAAAATGGAGTTTCTTATGTCTTCCTTTTCTACATAGACACAGTAACAGTCTGATCTTTCTCTCTTTTCCCCACACTGTGACATGGTGTGACATTCCTGGTGTGACTCTTGTGTTGTGACATCTGTGGTCAGCCCAGCATACAGAGGTCCCTGTGGTCAAGGGAAGGGGGAGAATGGAACCATCTGAGCATGTTGACCTGGAGGAACTGGTGGCCCTTGAGTCCACGAAGCCCACCCTGCCAGGTGCCCCAGCTCCACGTGACCCAAGTGGGCTTGCAGAGCAGCAAGCAGGACTCTGGTTAGACAGGAGGAAGGACCTGCCACCACGTGGCCTTGTGAGGAGACAGAGCGAGGCTGTGACCGCAGCGTCCACCCAGCACAGGGTGCTGCTGAAGCCCCTCCTGTCCTCTCAGCAGGGGTCCCAGAGCAAGGCCCGAGGCAGGCTGAAGAGAGGGGCAGAGGGAGGATGCTGGGGAGGCAGGGGTGAGGGGAGTGAGAGCCCAGGTTTCAGCTGAGCCCCTGCACAGGGAAGGAGCCTAGCTGAACACCCATCTCCCCACACGCTCCCAACCCTGCCTCTGCCCGACCACCTCCCAGAAGGCACCTCGACCCCTCTGACACCCACACTCAGCAAGAGGTATGGTGTCCCCACCGAGTCCAGCCAGTGAGGCCCGGCACAGCCACGCCTGTGCCCACCACTCCCATGGCCAAGCTCCCTGCTAACATGGAAGGACAGGGCCAGGCCTGGAGGAGACAGAACATCAGTCCCATGGGGAGGCTCCCTGCTCACACAGCAGGGCCGGGCCTGGAGGAGACAGAACGCCCCGTCTGGCATGGTACTCAGGCTGCACATGCCTGCCACACACGGGGGCCACGCGACGATGCCTGCCACGCATGGGGGCCACGCGACGATGCCTGCCACGCATGGGGGCCACGCGACGATGCCTGCCACGCATGGGGGACAGGCGACGATGCCTGCCACGCATGGGGGACACACGACGATGCCTGCCACGCATGGGGGACATGTGACACACACATACACACACGGGCCTCGCAGGCACACGAATGCTTGCGACCCCAGCACCCACCCAGCACACTCAGGCACAGGCTCCCCGGGCGGATCACAACTTCACGCCTTGAGCTACTCCATGTGCCAGGCCCTTCACCCACGTTCCCATCCCCGGTGCTAGCTATTGAGCCACACCGTCTTCTCTGTGTATCCCTCCCAGCCCACTCAGCACAATCGACATGCTCTCTCCCGTCCAGTGACTGCACCGGCCTCTTCCCTTCAGCACCCACGTCTGGCCATCTCCCAGGAAACCCAGACCACCACGGGCAGGGACCACCTTCCTCACTGTCCACATGGACCACCCCACACCTGACCCCAGATGCAGTCACACTACGTCCTGCTTCAATATTGAAAAGGGGAAAAGCTGGAGGAGGGGAAAGATGAAAGAGAAAAAAGCAAGACGGGAGGGTCACATTCTTCTGAGGCTTTGATTAGAGTTCACTGAGCCCCCACGTTGCATGAAAAGGAGGGGTGGAGGGAGCAGTTACGCATTCACCTTGTGCTCAGTAAATCTGCACTTTATAAGCAAATAAACAGAGTAGAGGAAGAAGTCAAACATGCATTCGTCTCAGGGGCAGGAGGGATGATTTCTGGTCTCATTTTGTCCCATGTCATGAAGACCAGGCTGTTAATTTATATTCTCAGGGTGAGGGAGGCCACCTGGGTAGACCTGGCCTATCTGCTGCTGCTCTCAGTTTAGAAACAAAAGGAAACGCATGACTTTTTTTTTTTTTCATGTCTCAGCTTCCCACCTCAACTGTTCTTTTTGGCATAGTGACTTTAGGGTCCTGAGATTTTATTTTCCTTTCACAATGGTCAAGATCGCACCCTCAGTATTCAGGAGAGCTGGTCCAACCCAGACCCCTGCCGTCCCTGGACGCTTTTCAAATACATGCTGCAGTCTCTGACACTCTCTCACCATTGTAGAAACTGAGGCCGTGGTGAGTCTGCAGCCCCTGCTCATGGGGACAATGCAGGCTGAAACCCGCATTTCTGACCCCAAAGCTCCTGTTCCTTTCACTCACCCCCACACCAGCTCTTTGAGTCCAGAGCTTTGTCCTTGCCTGAGTCCTACCCTCAGGGACAGGGGCCCAACCCACACACCAACACATCATACCCTGAGAGGGTGCCAGGAGCCCAGAGATGTTTGGAGAGCACAGAAGCCCTGGAAGCTCTGTGGAGATGCTGCACATTTCTCTATTCAACAGATACTCACCAGGTGGCCAGCGGCAGAGATGCCACATGGCATGGAGCTCACCTTGGCCAACAGGACAGGTGTGGGGTTGGGAGGCCTTCCCAGGGCACTCCTTGAAGCAGAGCTGTGGGGAAAAGTTGGGGCCAACCTCAGATCTCCCCATCAACACCGGGTCTCCTGCCCTCCCAGGCCACAGAAAACTAAGCTCCCTGGATACTGAGGCGGGGTGGGGCCATGAGGGAGAAGAAATCACGAGTTAAAAGATCATTTTTTAAAACTGTTATGATCAGGACTCACATAAACATATGACGACACATTTCAGAGATGCTCTTTATCTCATTAACTAAGGTGTTGCAACCAGTTCAAAGTGGAATTCTAAGTACTACACTTACATAATTGATTCAGGAATGCTAAAAGGAGTTCATAGATAAATGCAAAACTGGCCTTTTCCCTGGGAGATGAGGAGCAATTCATTGTCCTTCCAAAGATGAGAACTTGGATTTCTCCCAACTCAAAGAGTTTTTGCATTGCTATCAATTATGTACAACTTAGAGCAGTGGTCCCCAACATTTTTGGCACCAGGAACCAGTTCCATGGAAGACAATTTGTCCACAGACCAGGATCGGGGGATGGCTTGGGGACAAAGCTGTTCCACCTCAGATCATTAGGCATTAGGGTGTCATAAGGAGTGTGCAACTTAGATCCCGGGAATGTGCAGCTCGCAATAGGGTTCGCTCCTATGAGAATCTAATGCTGCCACTGATCTGACGGGAGGTGGAGCTCAGGCAGGAATGCTCACACACCCCTCACCTCCTGCTCTGTGGCCCAGTTCCTAACAGGCCATGAGCAGATTCCAGTGCATGACCCAGGGGTTGGGGACCCCTGGCTTGTAGAGGTGTAAAATAGTTCAAAGGAAATAAAAGATGCAGAGCTCCATAGAATGAAATAACCTGGAAGGTGTACAAGACGATGCCTTGCTTTCCATGGAAGGCACCTACTAATTTTTCTCAATGTTTCCTATAAACATATATAATTGACTGACAGAAACAGATCCATAATATAAAGCAGACCCCTATAAACCAATGAGGAAAAAAATCAAATAATTCAACGAGGAATAGGCAAGAGAATTGAACAGACATTTTACAGAAGATATCCAAATAGCCACTAAACATATGAAAAGGTGTTGAACCACACTAGTCAACAGGGAAATGAAAATGAAAAACCACATGAGAGAAAGTAGTCCTGATTCCAGTAATGCTGGAGCAGCTAATATCAGACTAGCCCTTTGGCAGATGGCAATTATAAACACTGGAAAAGCTGTAAGCACACACAACACCCACACACACCAATTGCAGGCACTGGAACATGACCAGAAGTAGGCAAACACTAGTAAGGATTATTCCGTTAAATATTCGTCTGAAGTCACACCCCAGGGCATGTAATGGGTGCAGCTAGAGTTCAAGCAGGAAACTGCAGCCCTCCTGGTGAGGAGTGGGATGCAGGGCTACATTTTCAGAGCAGCTGGAAATGAAGAGAAGATGTCCATAAAGGAGAAGCTCACCGAAGGGAAACCCCACAATCTGCAAGTAAACTCCACTGAAACCTCTGGCCGATCCCTTAGGTGTGCATGGGTAGGGAAAACTCCAAAGGGCCCAGCAGAAAGCAACACCTGTAAGGTCGAGAGAACTGAGATTCCAGCTACTGCCCACTGCCAGGCAAACAGACTTGCGAGTTTGAGTCAACTCAAGCTGTTTCCTAACATTAAAAAAAAACAATTAATGCTCTGTTAAGGAAGAACACAAAACCCATAGTCTGTACCACATGTTATCAACAACATCAGGTGCACATCCAAAATTACCATGTATGCAAAGAAATATGAAAATGTGATCCATAGTCAGAAGAAAAAGGGATCAATGGAGATCAACTCCAAGATGACCTAGATGCAGACCCAGTTTTCACACAAGGACTTTAAAGAAGTTATGTTAAATATGTTCAAAGACTTAAAAGAAAATACTATTATAATGAGCGACTAGATGGGGAATCTCTATAAGAGATGGAAAATATTTACAAGAACCAAATGAAAATTCTAGAACTGAAAGTATGATTCTGAAATGAAAAACATCATTTTTCAGAGCAGGGTGAGAACAGACATGGGACTCAGAGCTGAGCAGGCCTGGTGGGCCCCAGGAGGGAGACACAGAGGACTGGGAGATCTCAAGGCTGGCAGAGGCCAGAGATGGATCCCCAGCTGGGACTGGACCTGGGCTTATGGGAGCAGCAGGTGACCCATCCTCCTTCCTGGGGGCCCACCCTGCCCAGCCCCTCCAGCCCAGCACAGCTTGGGGCATTGGATAGAACCAGGAGAGAGCAGGCCAGGCACTGAGGCCTCTGCCCCAAATGCCCACAGCCTGGGGAAAATGAGCAGATAGATGGGGGGGCAAGTGGATCCCCAGGCACACCCACACAGTGCACACAGCCTCACCTGGGCCAGAGGGGGCAGGAGGCTCGCCACCCCTGCTGTGGTTTCTCCCACTCTTGATGCAGGTGATGTTTCTCTGACATTGTGGACTAAGAGTTGGTGCTGGAAGGGGTTAGCCATCTTGGAGATGTTGCTATGGGATGCAGGGATTTTGCATGTGAGAAGGACATGATTATGGGGGGAGCAGAGGGCAAACTGTCATGGGTTAAAATGTGTCCCCTATAAATTCATGTGTTGAAGTCCTAACCCCCAGGACCACAGAATGTGACCTTGTTTGGAAACAGTCTTTGGGGCTGCAATCAAGTTGAGATGAGGTCACCCTGGAGTAGGGCAAGCCTCTGATCCAATATGACTGCTGTCCCCATGAAAAGGGGGAATCTGGGCACAGACAACACGTGGGGAGAACGCCCTGTGAAGATGGTGCTGCTTCCATAAGCCAAGAGCAGCAGAGACGGCCGGCAAAGCCCAGCAGCAAGGAGAGAGCCTGGGACAGAGTCTCCCATGACACAGAGGTGCCAGCCCCGCGGAGGCCTCCATCCCAGATGCCTGGCCTCCAGAACCAGGATGGAATAAACGTCTGTTGTTTAAGCCACGCAGTCTGGGGTGCTGTGTTGCCAGGGCCGCAGCTAACAGATACGAGTGTTGTCCTGAGCTGCCAGCCCCACAGGCTGCACGAGGCCTCCCTGCCCCAGCCCAGTGCAGAGTCCCCAGCCCCCTGGGTGTGCCATGGACAGTGTGGGGCCCCTCACTCTGTCCTCCCCCAGGCTGGGAGATTGAGCCCATTATGAGCTCCATGGGGTGAAGCCAGAGCCAGAAGCTGGGAGCCAACTGGGAGCCTGCGGTTGGAGGATGGATTTCCCCAGGGACCCACACGTGCACCTCTGGACATTCTCTCTGAGGGCAGGGCTGGTGTCAGCTCAGGGATCCAGCAGGGTCACAAGGGCAGGCCGGGTCCTTAGGGAGAGCACATTTAGTGGGAGGGACATGATTTCCCTTCAAAGTGTCCATGCTGGACGCTTCCTGTTCCACGCTGGACGCTTCCTGTTCCACGCTGGACGCTTCCTGTTCCACGCTGGATGCTTCCTGTTCCATGCTGGATGCTTCCTGTTCCATGCTGGACATTTCCTGTTCCACTCTGGATGCTCCCTGTTCCATTCTGGATGCTTCCTGTTCCATGCTGGACATTTCCTGTTCCACTCTGCATGCTTCCTGTTCCACTCTGGATGCTTCCTGTGCGAAACCTCCTCGGGCTTTTGGTCTGCCCAGTCCCTCTGGCTGCATCTCGTCCCCCGCTACCTCCCACCTCCACATCCGTCCTTGCCCAGCTCCTCCCTCTCTCCAGAGTTTCCACCTGGCAAGGTCCCTGATGAGCTCAGTCCAGGCTCCCCCAGCACAGGTAGGAGCCTTGCACCTGCCCTTGGACCTCCCCACCCTGCATGATGCCAGCATCCCCAGGCCCCAGGGAGGCCCCATTTCTCTCTCTACTGCTGGCCCAGTGGCCCTGGAGTCCCACTGCAACTCGGGTGTGCCCCTGACCTCTGAGGAAGTTAAGTGTCCTGTCCCTAGCCAGGCCATCCCCTCTACTCAGCCCCAGGGCCCTACCCCCTACCCCTTCCCCTCACCTGCACCACAGGCTCTGGCCAACTCTGCCCAGGCCCTGAATGGGCCCCTCTGGCTCCCCTCTGCTGCTACACTGCCCTGCACCACCTCCACTCACCTTCAGTGTGTTCATCCACCTGTCCCACGTCCCCTCGGCCCCCAGGAGCACAGCTGGTGGCCCTGGTTCCTGGCAGCCCATCTTGTTCCTTCTGGAGCACCAGCCTCAGAAGCCTTCCTGTGCAGGGTCCACTGGGGCCAGCTCTGGGACCCTCCTGGTCTCAAGCACACACGTTCTCCCTGCAGCCAGACCTGCCCCTGCCTGTGAGCTCAGACCTGAGCCTTGGAACACCTTCCCTTCTCCATCCCAGCTCGCCCTTGCCAGCTGCTCAGCGGGATGAACTCACACTCCCCTCCCTGCGCCATGAGTGAGAGTCAGCTAGAGAGACGCCCAGGCCAAAGCAGCCACCAGGGCCCAGTGGGGGCCAGAAGCTTCAGGTGAGAGGCCCAGGTATTGAGAGGCTGAGACCATGGGCAGAATGGTTATAATCGCTGCCAGTCTCAGTCCAGCCCCAGGGACTCAGAGACAGAGAAAAGAGCAGCGCACAAGGTCCGGGCTCCCCACCTTCTCCCGTGAGTATGGGGTAGTATGGGGCAGCCACCACCCCCATCCCCACACACCCATGAGGCAGCCTTGGCTCTGTCTGGACTCCCCCTCGCCCTCTGACACAGAAACCACCAGAAGAAAAGGGAACTTCAGGAAGTAAGCGGTGCCGCCGGTTTCAATCCTGTTCTTAGTCTTTGCAGCGTGGAGTTCACACCCCTGGGGACCTGGGACCTGAGCTGTGATTTCCTAGGAAGACAAATAGCGGCTGATGGCGGGGGCGGGGCTGCCCACATGTACCGCGCCAGAACAGGAAGGGTTGAGACCCCCACCTCGGTGAGTGGGGTCAGCACAGGGCAGGGGCACAGGCTCAGGAGGAGAAGGACAGCCTGGGCGCAGCCGTCGGTGCTCCTGGACCTGAGCTGCTGAACAGGCTGCAAGAGGCTGGGGAGACGCGGGGGCGAGGCCGGCCCCACATGGAGGCCCAAGCGGAGCCAGCACGGGGGAGGTGGGCAGCCTTCAGGCACCGATGCCCACCCAGTGCGAGACAACGGGGACCGTGGGCAGAGGCTTCCAAGCCAACAGGGCAGGATACACCAGAGGCTGACTGAGGCCTCCAGGACGACCGGGCTGGGAGCATGAGGAACATGATAGGATGCAGCAGAGCCGGACATGGGGTGATGCCAGGATGGGCACGACCCACCTGAGCTGAGGAGGCAGTAGAGCGAGGGAGGAGGAGAGGACCCAGGTGAACGGAGGGGCTTGTCCAGGCCGGCAGCATCACTGGAGCCCAGGGCAGGGTCAGCAGTGCTGGCCGTGGGGCCCTCCTCTCAGCCAGGACCAACGACAGCAGGTGAGCCGGGAGCAGAGCAGCGAGGGTGAGTGTGGCAGCAGGACAGGAGGGTGGAAGCCAAGGAGCCCAGAGGCAGGGACAGGGGAGGCACAGGGGCTGGGCTCAGAGCCAGCTGATGGGGCTGGGGCACCTGCTGGCAGGGAGCAGGGCTGTGGTCAGCAGCGGAGAGGAGGGGAGAGCTGTGCTGAGTGCACGGGCAGGAGGAGGGAAGAGTCCAGGGAGGCCCAGAAAGGCCCAGAGCGCAGCAGGCCTGGGGCGAGGGGAGGGGCTGAGGTTCCGTGCATTCAGGGAACTGACCCAGCAGAGCAGAGACCACTGAGGAGCTGAGGTTCTGGAGAGGCTTCCAGAGCAGGAGCAGTGCAGGGACGGGAGGATCCGGGAGCTCATCCAGGAGGGGCACATGGGCAAGGGCAAGGGGCTCTGTTGGGGAGACCTGACTGGACAGTGGGGCAGCTCCACAGCATAGGGAACAAGCCAAGTGCTGCAAAATCAAAAATGAGACCAGAAAAACAGCCCAAACCTGGACAGAGGGTGCCAGGACAGGCAGGGGGGCAACAGTGGCCTGAGTGACATTGCTGCCCCGGGTTGAGGGAGGACAGAGTGAGCAAGGGGCAGGCATTGGAGTTCAGGGGACCAGGACCAAGCAGCCACAGGTGAGCAGGGCAGGTGGGGATAGAAGGAGCAGGGGGCAGCTCCTGGAACTCAGGGGACCAGGGCAGAGCAGCCACAGGCGAACAGGAGAGGGGAGGGGGGACAGGAGGAGCAGGGGGCAGCTCTTGGAGCTCAGGGGACCAGGGCAGAGCCGCCACAGTTAAGCAGGGGCAGGTGGGGGGCAGGAGGAGCAGGGGGCAGCTCTTGGAGCTCAGGGGACCAGGGCAGAGCCACCGCAGGTGAGCAGGGGCAGGTTAGGGGGCAGGAGGAGCAGGGGGCAGCTCTTGGAGCTCAGGGGACCAGGGCAGAGCAGCCACAGGGGAGGAGGGGCAGGTGGGAGGCAGGATGAGCAGGGGACGGCTCCTGGAACTCAGGGAACAGGGGAGAGCATCAGAAGGTGAGCAGGGCCGGTGGGAGGTTGCAGAGCAGGGGACAGCTCCTGGAGCTCAGGGGACCAGGGCAGAGCCGCCGCAGGTGAGCAGGGGCAGGTGGGAGGCAGGAGGAGCAGGGGGCAGCTCCTGGAGCTCAGGCGACCTCAGCAGAGCAGCCGCAGGTGAGCAGGGCCGGTGGGGAGCAGGAGGAGCAAGGGGCAGCTCCTGGAGCTCAGGGGACCAGGGCAGAACAGCCACAGGTGAGCAGGGCTGGTGGGAGGCAGGATGAGCAGGGGACAGGCACTAGAGCTCAGGGCAAGGCAGCCACAGGTGAGCAGGGACGGTGGGAGGCATCACTCAGCTCCTAGATTTTGGCAGGAGCTGAGTAGTTGCTGGCAGCAGACAGCTGAGGGCTGGTGAAAGTGCAGTGCAGCCTCCTGGTGCCGGGAAGGGAGTGTGAGTCCATCCCACTGAGCAGTTGGCAAGGGCGAGCTGGGATAGAGAAGGGAAGGCGTTCCAGGGATCAGGGCTGAGCTCTCAGGCAGGGGCAGGTGTGGCTGCAGGGGGAACGTGTGCTTGAGACCAGGAGGGTCCCAGGGCTGGCCCCAGTGGACCCTGGGAAGGAAGGCCTCTGAGGCTGGCGCCCCAGAAGGAGCAAGATGGGCTGCCAGGAGCCAGGGCCACCAGCACAATGAAGCTGAGTGGAGGTGGTGCAGGGCAGTGTAGCAGCAGAGGGCAGCCAGAGGGGCCCATTCAGGGCCTGGGCAGTGTCAGCCAGAGCCTGTGGTGCAGGTGAGGGGAAGGGGTGGTGAGCGGGGCCCTGGGGCCGAGTGGAGGGGATGGCCTGGCTGAGGACAGGGCACTTAGCCTCCTCAGACGTCAGGGGCACACCCCACCTGCAGTGGGACTCCAGGGCCACTGGGCCAGCGGCAGAGAGAAATGGGGCCTCCCTGTGGCCTGGGGGTCCTGGCACCATGCAGGGTGGGGAGGGCCAAGGGCAGGTGCAAGGCTCCTACCTGTGCTGGGGGGCCTGGGCTGAGCCCAGCAGGGACCTTGCCGGGGGAAGCTCTGGAGGAGCTGGGCTGGTGGCTGAGAAGGCCAGGCCAGGGCTGGGAGGGTGAGGGTGTGGTGACTGAGCCTCCAGAGGTAATGCAGGACACTGGGAGGCAGGGGGCATCCAGGCACTCAGGGCCCTGACCTGGGCTGCTGCACACTGGGGCTAAGGGGAAAGGAGGGGAGAGGCTGAGGAGAAGGCTCCCGGGGGCTATTCCAAGGCACAGGGTTCCGGGGCCCTGGGGCTGCAGAGCACCGACCCTATGCAGTGTCTGGCCCCTCTGCTGCACAGAAGAAAAGGGCCTTGGAGGGCAGAGGGCAGGCTATGACCAGGGCCCTGGGCAAGTCAGGCCCACTCACTAGGGGAGGGCCACGCTGGGGCGGCAGGGTCAGGGGCTTCAGAAGGTTCGGGGGACCCACCAGAAGCCATCTGAGAACAGTGTCCACTGGTCAAGCCAGGCACCCACAAAAGGCTGGAGTGGAGCCAATGGGCATGAGCCGTCCCTGAGGTGGCACCGATGGCCAGAGCTGAGGCCAAGCTAGAGGCCCTGGACTGTGCTGACTCCCGGCAGGCACAGAGCACTGACCCGGCTGCCGAGCCCCGCCTCCTAGGCTGCAGAGGTGCCTGCAGAAGGACACCACAGGGCCACCGGTCCTGCAAGCTTTCTGGGGCGAGCCGGGCCTGACTTTGGCTTTGGGGCAGGGAGGGGGCTAAGGTGATGCAGGTGGCGCCAGCCAGGTGCACACCCAATGCCCGTGAGCCCAGACACTGGACCCTGCCTGGACCCTCGCAGAAAGACAAGAACCGAGGGGCCTCTGCGCCCTGGGCCCAGCTCTGTCCCACACCGTGGTCACATGGCGCCACCTCTCTTGCAGCTTCCACCAAGGGCCCATCGGTCTTCCCCCTGGCGCCCTGCTCCAGGAGCACCTCTGGGGGCACAGTGGCCCTGGGCTGCCTGGTCAAGGACTACTTCCCCGAACCGGTGACCGTGTCGTGGAACTCAGGCGCCCTGACCAGCGGCGTGCACACCTTCCCAGCTGTCCTACAGTCCTCAGGACTCTACTCCCTCAGCAGCGTGGTGACCGTGCCCTCCAGCAGCTTGGGCACCCAGACCTACACCTGCAACGTAGATCACAAGCCCAGCAACACCAAGGTGGACAAGACAGTTGGTGAGAGGCCAGCACAGGGAGGGAGGGTGTCTGCTGGAAGCCAGGCTCAGCCCTCCTGCCTGGACGCACCCCGGCTGTGCAGCCCCAGCCCAGGGCAGCAAGGCAGGCCCCGTCTGTCTCCTCACCCGGAGGCCTCTGCCCGCCCCACTCATGCTCAGGGAGAGGGTCTTCTGGCTTTTTCCACCAGGCTCCGGGCAGCCACAGGCTGGATGCCCCTACCCCAGGCCCTGGGCACACAGGGGCAGGTGCTGGGCTTAGACCTGCCAAGAGCCATATCCGGGAGGACCCTGCCCCTGACCTAAGCCCACCCCAAAGGCCAAACTCTCCACTCCCTCAGCTCAGACACCTTCTCTCCTCCCAGATCCGAGTAACTCCCAATCTTCTCTCTGCAGAGTCCAAATATGGTCCCCAGTGCCCATCATGCCCAGGTAAGCCAACCCAGGCCTCGCCCTCCAGCTCAAGGTGGGACAAGTGCCCTAGAGTAGCCTGCATCCAGGGACAGGCCCCAGCCGGGTGCTGATGCATCCACCTCCATCTCTTCCTCAGCACCTGAATTCCTGGGGGGACCATCAGTCTTCCTGTTCCCCCCAAAACCCAAGGACACCCTCATGATTTCCCGGACCCCTGAGGTCACGTGCGTGGTGGTGGATGTGAGCCAGGAAGACCCCGAGGTCCAGTTCAACTGGTACGTGGACGGCGTGGAGGTGCATAATGCCAAGACAAAGCCGCGGGAGGAGCAGTTCAACAGCACGTTCCGTGTGGTCAGTGTCCTCACCGTCGTGCACCAGGACTGGCTGAATGGCAAGGAGTACAAGTGCAAGGTCTCCAACAAAGGCCTCCCGTCCTCCATCGAGAAAACCATCTCCAAAGCCAAAGGTGGGACCCACGGGGTATGAGGGCCACATGGACAGAGGCCAGCTTGACCCACCCTCTGCCCTGGGAGTGACCGCTGTGCCAACCTCCATCCCTACAGGGCAGCCCCGAGAGCCACAGGTGTACACCCTGCCCCCATCCCAGGAGGAGATGACCAAGAACCAGGTCAGCCTGACCTGCCTGGTCAAAGGCTTCTACCCCAGCGACATCGCCGTGGAGTGGGAGAGCAATGGGCAGCCGGAGAACAACTACAAGACCACGCCTCCCGTGCTGGACTCCGACGGCTCCTTCTTCCTCTACAGCAGGCTAACCGTGGACAAGAGCAGGTGGCAGGAGGGGAATGTCTTCTCATGCTCCGTGATGCATGAGGCTCTGCACAACCACTACACGCAGAAGAGCCTCTCCCTGTCTCTGGGTAAATGAGTGCCACGGCCGGCAAGCCCCCGCTCCCCGGGCTCTCGGGGTCACGTGAGGATGCTTGGCACGCACCCCGTGTACATACTTCCCGGGCGCCCAGCATGGAAATAAAGCACCCAGCGCTGCCCTGGGCCCCTGCGAGACTGTGATGGTTCATTCCGCGGGTCAGGCCGAGTCTGAGGCCTGAGTGGCATGAGGGAGGCAGAGTGGGTCCCACTGTCCCCACACTGGCCCAGGCTGTGCAGGTGTGCCTGGGCCGCCTTGGGTGGGGCTCAGCCAGGGGCTGCCCTCGGCAGGGTGGGGGTTTGCCAGTGTGGCCCTCCCTCCAGCAGCACCTGCCCTGGGCTGGGCCACGAGAAGCCCTAGGAGCCCCTGGGGACAGACACACAGCCCCTGCCTCTGTAGGAGACTGTCCTGTTCTGTGAGCGCCCTGTCCTCAGACCCCCGTGCCCACTCCGGGGCATGCCTAGTCCATGTGCGTAGGGACAGGCCCTCCCTCACCCATCTACCCCCACGGCACTAACCCCTGGCAGCCCTGCCCAGCCTCGAACCCACATGGGGACACAACCGACTCCGGGGACATGCACTCTCGGGCCCTATGGAGGGACTGGTCCAGATGCCCACACACACACTCAGCCCAGACCTGTTAAACAAACCCCGCACTGAGGTTGGCCGGGCACACGGCCACCACACACACATGTGCACGCCTCACACACGGAGCCTCACCCGGGCGACCTGCACAGCACCCAGACCAGAGCAAGGTCCTCCCACATGTGAACACTCCTCGGACACAGGCCCCCAGGAGCCCCACGCGGCACCTCAAGGCCCACGAGCCTCTCGGCAGCTTCTCCACTTGCTGACCAGCTCAGACAAACTCAGCCCTCCTCTCACAAGGTGCCCCTGCAGCCGCCACACACACACAGGCCCCCACACACAGGGGATCACACGCCACGTCGCGTCCCTGGCACTGGCCCACTTCCCAATACCGCCCTTCCCTGCAGCTGGGGTCACATGAGGAGTGGGCTTCACCATCCTCCTGCCCTCTGGGCCTCAGGGAGGGACACGGGAGACGGGGAGTGGGTCCTGCTGAGGGCCAGGTCGCTATCTAGGGCTGGGTGTCTGGCTGAGTCCCAGGGCCAAAGCTGGTGCCCAGGGCGGGCAGCTGTGGGGAGCTGACCTCAGGACACTGTTGGGCCATCCCGGCCAGGCCCTACATCCTGGGCCCCGCCACAGAGGGAATCACCCCCAGAGGCCCGAGCCCAGCGGGACACAGCACTGACCACCCCCTTCCTGTCCAGAGCTGCAACTGGAGGAGAGCTGTGCGGAGGCGCAGGACGGGGAGCTGGACGGGCTGTGGACGACCATCACCATCTTCATCACACTCTTCCTGCTAAGCGTGTGCTACAGTGCCACCGTCACCCTCTTCAAGGTCGGCCGCACGTTGTCCCCAGCTGTCCTTGACATTGTCCCCCATGCTGTCACACACTGTCCCTGACACTGTCCCCAGGCTGTCCCCACCTGTCCCTGATGCTGTCCCCCATGCTCTCACAAACTGTCCCTGACACTGTCCCCCATGCTGCCCCCACCTGTCCAACAGTGTCCCCCAGGCTGTCTCCACATGTCCCTGACACTGTCCCCCCCGTCCCTGACGCTGTCCCCCACGCTGTCCCCACCTGTCCCTCATGCTGTCCCCCACGCTCTCACAAACTGTCCCTGACACTGTCCCCCATGCTGTACCCGCCTGTCCAACAGTGTCCCCCAGGCTGTCTCCACATGTCCGACACTGTCACCCATGCTGTCCCCCATCCTGACACTGTCCCCCACACTGTCCCCACCTGTCCTTCATGCTGTGCCCCACGCTGTCCCCACCTCTCCCTGATTCTGTCCCCCACGCTGTACCTGTCCCCAATGCTGTCCCCCAGCCTGTCCCCAACACTGTCCGCCATGCTGTCCCACCTTTCCCCCACACTGTACCCCAGTCTCCGCCTGTCCCTGATGCTGTCCCACATGCTGTCCCCCATTCCTGATACTGTCCCCCATGCTGTCCCCACCTTCCGCAACACTGTACCCCACACTGTCCCCACCTTCCCCAACACTGTCCCCACCTGTCCCCGACACTCTCCCATGCTGTCCCCACCTGTCCCCCACTCACCCCCACACTGTCCGTACCTGTCTGACACTGTCCCCCATGCTGTCCGCACCTGTCCCCGTTCCCCACGCTGTCCCTACCTGTCCCTGACACTGTCCCCCATGCTGTCCGCAGCTGTCCCCCACTCTCCCCACCTCTCCCTGTCCCACACGCTGTCCCTACCTGTCCCCCACTCTCCCCACCTCTCCCTGTCCCCCACGCTGTCCCTACCTGTCCCTGACACTGTCCCCCATGCTGTCCCCCACTCTCCCCACCTTTCCCTGTCCCCCACGCTGTCCCTACCTGTCCCTGACACTGTCCCCCATGCTGTCCACACCTGTCCCTGATGTTGTCTTCTGTGTTATCCACATGCTGTTGCTGCCCTGGCTCTGCTTTCCATGTCCAGGCCTGGGGGCAGGCAGTGTAGAGCCCTGATACCTGGGTGGCCTGAAAGGCAGATGGGCCTTGGGAGCAGGGCTGTGGCCTGGGTCGACTGAGGGGTGGGTGGACCTTGGGGGCAGGGCTGTGGCCTCGCTCACCCCTGTGCTGTGCCTTGCCTACAGGTGAAGTGGATCTTCTCCTCGGTGGTGGACCTGAAGCAGACCATCGTCCCCGACTACAGGAACATGATCAGGCAGGGGGCCTAGGGCCACCCTCTGCGGGGTGTCCAGGGCCGCCCAGACCCCACACAGGAGCTGTGGGCCATGCTCAGCCACCACCCAGGCCACACCTGACCCCTGACCTCACCGCCCTCAACCCCAAGGCTCTCTGACCTCGCAGTCACCCTCTGACCCTGACACGCCACCCTTCCAGACCCTGTGCATAGCAGGTCTACCCCAGACCTCCGCTGCTTGATGCATGCAGGGCGCTGGGGGCCAGGTGTCCCCTCAGCAGGGCGTCCCTGCCCTCCGGACCACCAGGTGCTCACACAAAAGGAGGCAGTGACCGGCATC
This sequence comes from Pan paniscus, assembly GCF_029289425.2. Lineage (NCBI taxonomy): Eukaryota > Metazoa > Chordata > Mammalia > Primates > Hominidae > Pan > Pan paniscus. Next base: position 106,802,004 of record NC_073264.2, on the reverse strand, counting down.
CCAGGCCCCCACCCAGGCAGGACCTCGCCCTGGAGCCAACCCCATCCACACCAGCCTCCTGAACACAGGCATGGTTTCCAGATGGTGAGTGGGAGCATCAGCCGCCAAGGTAGGGAAGCCACAGCACCATCAGGCCCTGTTGGGGAGGCTTCCGAGAGCTGTGAAGGCTCACTCAGACGGCCTTCCTCCCAGCCCGCAGCCAGCCAGCCTCCATTCCGGACACTCCCGTGAGCTCCTGACATGAGGAATGAGGTTGTTCTGATTTCAAGCAAAGAACGCTGCTCTCTGGCTCCTGGGAACAGTCTCGGTGCCAGCACCACCCCTTGGCTGCCTGCCCACACTGCTGGATTCTCGGGTGGAACTCAACCTGAAGGGACAGCCAGCCCCAGAGTCCGCACTGGGGAGAGAAGGGGCCAGGCCCAGGACACTACCACCTCCCACCCACTCCAGTCCACCGAGATCACTCGGAGAAGAGCCTGGGCCATGTGGCCGCTGCAGGTGCCCCACAGTGCAAGGGTGAGGATAGCCCAAGGAAGGGTTGGGCATCTGCCCAGACAGGCCTCCCAGAGAAGGCTGGTGACCAGGTCCCAGGCGGGCAAGACTCAGCCTTGGTGGGGCCTGAGGACAGAGGAGGCCCAGGAGCATCAGGGAGAGAGGTGGAGGGACACCGGGAGAGCCAGGAGCGTGGACACAGCCAGAACTCATCACAGAGGCTGGCGTCCAGCCCCAGGTCACATGCAGCAGGAACAAGCAGCCACTCTGGGGGCACCAGGTGGAGAGGCAAGACGACAAAGGGGGTGCCCGTGTTCTTGCGAAAGCGGGGCTGCTGGCCACGAGTGCTGGACAGAGGCCCCCACGCTCTGCTGCCCCCATCACACCATTCCGTGACTGTCACGCAGTATCCGCAGACAGGAAGGGAAGCTCGAGCGGGAGTGCGGCCAGCGCCTGCCTCGGCCGTCAGGGAGGACTCCCGGGCTCACTCGAAGGAGGTGCCACCATTTCAGCTTTGGTAGCTTTTCTTCTTCTTTTAAATTTTCTAAAGCTCATTGTCTTTGATGTTTCTTTTTTGATGACAATAAAATATCCTTTTTAAGTCTTGTACTTCGTGATGGGAGCCGCCTTCCTGTGTCCATGCGCCTCCTGCCCCCGGTGGGAAGCACGGTCAGGAGGAGGCTGGTCCAGCTGCACCTCAGGGGCTCCCTGCACACGCCCCCTGCCTCCTGCAGCCACACGCATTGCCCGAGCGGCCCTCCCTGGCCCCTGTCGCTACATGGACCCCCAGGGCTTCTCCTCTTTTCTACATGGATGGAGTTTCTCCTCCTGCTGCGCATGGTGCTGCCTGCCCTGGTCACTCTGCGGGGGACAGGGCCTCCAGGGAAAGCTGGGTCGAGGCTGGGAGCTGGTTCAGGCTGGCCAGGCAGAGCCACAGGGAGGGCCTTCCAGAACCAACCATGGTCCAAAGCGAGAGGTGGGTGTCAGATCTGTGTGCGTCAGCTGAGGACCACAGCGGGGCGGCTCGCACGGCAGACATGGATCCTCCCAGGCCTAGAGACCAGGAATCTGAGATCAGGATGCAGGCAGGGCTGGTTTCTCTCAAGCCCTCTCTCCTTGGCTTGTAGACACCGTCTCCTCCCTGGTCCTCCATGGCCATCCCTCTGTGTGCCCGTGTCCTAAGCTTCTTTTCTTAGAACACACATCGGGTTAGATTAGTGACCCCATATGAACTGAATGACCTCTGCAAAGACCCCATCTCCAAATAGTCACATTGTGAGGCCAGGGATTAAGACTTCAATATATGAATTTGTAGGGGCCACAATTTAACGCATCACAGTCCAGACTCTGGCCCCCAAAATTCATGTTCTTCTCACATGCAAAATACATTCATCCTGTCTCAGCATCCCCCTGGGCACTAGATCATGTAGCAAGGACGGATTTTCAACAGAAATAACTATGGCAACAGAAGAAAGAGTCCGGCATCACCTGGACTCACCTTCATCTGTGCAGAGGCCACAGCCTTGTAAAGGGAGGTGGTAGGGGGAGCAGGGAGGGTGCTCGGGGCTCAGTCGTCGGGGAAGGGAAAAGTTGCCCAGCGCTGGTCAGCGTCCCTGGGATGGGGCCTGCTGTGTCAGTGCCGGCCACTGTTGAGGTCAGGATTCTGTCCTCCCAGAGCCTGGAAACACAGGCCCCATCCTTCCCAAAGGGGACACTTCAGGGAGTGGCTCTCAGGTCCCGAGAAAGACCCTCCTGGGTCACAGGAAATGCACAGACATTGGGAACGGAGAGAACGACATGTGGTTGCAGCCCTCTCAGCAGACACCCTGAGAAAGGGAGGTCAGGGTTGGTCCAAACGGTCAGTTCTGGTGCACAGAGCTTTCTCAGGCAGGTGTTGATGCGGCAGGGGTCGGCCTAGTGGTACGGCCAGAAGCTGTTAGAAACTGTTAGTGTCTGCTCAAGTCTTTATAAGCCAAGGTTGAGGCCGAGTGGAGAGGCTCCAAGGAGCCTGGCTGGAACTCAGTCAATGACAGGGTCTTGTTACTGCAGTGGCTGTGGTGGCTGCAGTGGCTGGGCTGGGAAATGCCGTCGGAGTTGCCTGTGGCAGGAGAGAGACAGTCTCACCCAGGAAAGAGGAGTGGTTGGATTCGTTTGTGTGGCATTGAGCAGCTGGAGCTTCACCAAACACAGAGTTGGGGATGAAATCCCCAGACTCCAGGCCCTGCCGTGCCATGGGAGGGCTCGCCGCTGGAGGGTGGGCTCCAGGGGGCCTGGCCTGAACTGGGTGCTGAAGCCCAGCCCTTTAACTCTCAGGACACACTGCTGCAGCCCCGCGGGGGGTGAGGGAGGCAGCACCTGGGGTGCAGGGCGGGCAGCTGCTGCATCACCGGCTCTATCCCAAGCCCAAGGACGGCATCCCAGAGATGCAGGAGAGCTTTGTCCAGAGAAGGTGCCAGCCCTCAGGGACCCTGCTGGACAGGTCTCCACCCTCTGCCCTTCAAGGGGCCCTACGGGCCTCCGGGTGCTCTGTTGGGGTGGGCTCCAGTCCACTGTCTGAGGATGGACGGCCTGGCCAGGATAAGGAAAGGAAACCCAGGGTGGTGCTGGGCTCTGGGTCATTCCGTGCACTGAGCAGGCTGAGTTGGGAAGAAGCAGATGCTTCCTGCAGCTCCTGCCCACTGCAGGGCCTGGCGCCTGGACCAGGTTCCCCTGGGGAAATTGGGCCCCTCCCTGAGCCACCCGGGGCCCACCGCCCCCTTTCCACCTGGGACCGAGCATCCTCCAGAGGGTCAGCCTTCCTGCGGGAACACCATGCCCAGCCCCAGGACCCTCCCTCAACTCTCCACCAAGGCTGCACTGTGGGCGGCCCCTGCACATACCCCAGCAGTCCGTGCTGTGATGTAACATGACATGGTGTGACGTGGCGTGATGTCTCTGGTGTGACGTGGATGTCATGTGGCGTGATGTGACAGGACACGGTGTGATGTTGCATGATGTGGTATGACAGTGTGATATCCGAGGGGTGATGTGATGTGGTGTGACGTGGTGTAATGTCCCTGGTGTGAGGTGGTGTTGGACATGGTGGGATGTGGTGTGACAGAGTGTGACATCCCTTGTGTGATGTGGTGTGACAGAGCATGACATCCCTGGTGTGAGGTGATGTGACAGAGTGTGATGGGTATGACATCCATGGTATGATGAGGTATAATATGAAATGATGTGGAATGGTGTGACATGATGTGATATCATGGGAAACGGTGTGATATCCCTGGTGTGATGTGGTGTGATGAAGTGTAACAGGCTGTGACATAGTATGATATGGTGTGGCATGTGACGTGGTGTGACATGTGATGTGGTGTGATGGGGTGTGACATCTGTGGTGTGACATGATGTGACGTGTGACGTGCTGTGACAGGGTGCCACATCCTTGGTGTGATGTGATGCGGTGTGACACGGTGTGATGTGGCAGGATGGGGTGTGGGAGGGTACGACATCCCTAGTGTGATGATGAGTTTCATGCTGTGATGTGGCGTGACATCCCTGGCGTGACATAGTGTGATGTGGTGTGACATGGTGTGACATTCCTGGTGTGACTCTTCTGTTGTGACATTTGTGGTCAGCCCAGCATACAGAGGTCTCTGTGGTCAAGGGAAGGGGGAGAATGGAACCATCTGAGCATGTTGACCTGGAGGAACTGGTGGCCCTTGAGTCCACGAAGCCCACCCTGCCAGGTGCCCCTGCCCCACGTGACCCAAGTGGGCTTGCAGAGCAGCAAGCAGGACTCTGGTTAGACAGGAGGAAGGACCTGCCACCACGTGGCCTTGTGAGGAGACAGAGCGAGGCTGTGACCTCGGCATCCGCCCAGCACAGGGTGCTGTTGAAGCTCCTCCTGTCCTCTCAGCAGGGGTCCCAGAGCAAGGCCCGAGGCAGGCTGAAGAGAGGGGCAGAGGGAGGATGCTGGGGAGGCAGGGGTGAGGGGAGTGAGAGCCCAGGTTTCAGCTGAGCCCCTGCACAGGGAAGGAGCCTAGCTGAACACCCATCTCCCCACACGCTCCCAACCCTGCCTCTGCTCGAACACCTCCCAGAAGGCACCTCGACCCCTCTGACACCCACACTCAGCAAGAGGTATGGTGTCCCCACCGAGTCCAGCCAGCGAGGGCTGGCACAGCCATGCCTGTGCCCACCACTCCCATGGCCAAGCTCCCTGCTAACATGGCAGGACAGGGCCAGGCCTGGAGGAGACAGAACATCAGTCCCGTGGGGAAGCTCCCTGCTCACACGGCAGGGCCAGGCCTGGAGGAGACAGAACACCTCGTCTGACATGGTACTCAGGCTGCACATGCCTGCCACACGACAATGCCTGCCACGCGTGGGGGCCACGCGACAATGCCTGCCACACACGGGGGCCACGCGACAATGCCTGCCACACACGGGGGCCATGCGACAATGCCTGACATGCACGGGGGCCACGCGACAATGCCTGCCACGCATGGGGGCCCACGCGACAATGCCTGACACGCATGGGGGCCACGCGACAATGCCTGCCACGCATGGGGGCCACGTGGCACACACGTGTACTCACACGGTCCTCACACAGTGACACACGCACTTGTGACCCCAGCACCCACCCAGTGCACTCATGCACGGGCTCCCCAGGTGGGTCACAGCTTCAGGCCTTAAGCTACTCCATGTGCCAGGCCCTTCACCCACATTCCCATCCCCTGTGCCAGCTGTTGAGCCACACCGTCTTCTCTGTGGATCCCTCCCAGCCCACTCAGCACAATCGACATGCTCTCTCCTGTCCAGCAACTGCACTGGCATCTTCCCCTCAGAATCCACGTCTGGCCATCTCCCAGGAAACCCGGACCACCACGGGCAGGGACCACCTTCCTCACTGTCCACATGGACCACCCCACACCTGACCCCAGATGCAGTCACACTACGTCCTGCTTCAATATTGAAAAGGGGAAAAGCTGGAGGAGGGGAAAGATGAAAGAGAAAAAAGCAAGACGGGAGGGTCACATTCTTGTGAGGCTTTGATTAGAGCTCACTGATCCCCCACGTTGCATGAAAAGGAGGGGTGGAGGGAGCAATTACGCATTCACCTTGTGCTCAGTAAATCTGCACTTTATAAGAAAATAAACAGAGTAGAGGAAGAAGTCAAATATGCATTCGTCTCAGGGGCAGGAGGGACCATTTCTTGTCTCATTTTGTCCCATGTCATGAAGACCGGGCTGTTAATTTATATTGTCAGGGTGAGGGAGGCCACCTGGGTAGACCTGGCCTATCTGCTGCTGCTCTCAGTTTAGAAACAAAAGGAAAGGCATGACTTTCTTTTTTTTTTTTTTTTTTTTCATGACTCAGCTTCCCACCTCAACGGTTCTTTTTGCCATAGTGAGTTTAGGGTCCTGAGATTTTATTTTCCTTTCACAATGGTCAAGATCGCACCCTCAGTATTCAGGAGAGCTGGTCCAACCCAGACCCCTGCCGTCACTGGACGCTTTTCAAATACATGCTGCAGTCTCTGACACTCTCTCACCATCGTAGAAACTGAGGCCTTGGTGAGCCTGCAGCCCCTGCTCATGGGGACAATGCAGGCTGAAACCCGCATTTCTGACCCCAAAGCTCCTGTTCCTTTCACTCACCCCCACACCAGCTCTTTGAGTCCAGAGCTTTGTCCTTGCCTGAGTCCTACCCTCAGGGACAGGGGCCCAACCCAGACACCAACACATCATACCCTGAGAGGGTGCCAGGAGCCCAGAGATGTTTGGAGAGCACAGAAGCCCTGCAAGCTCTGTGGAGATGCTGCACATTTCTCTATTCAACAGATACTCACCAGGTGGCCAGCGGCAGAGATGCCACATGGCATGGAGCTCGCCTTGGCCAACAGGACAGGTGTGGGGTTGGGAGGCCTTCCCAGGGCACTCCTTGAAGCAGAGCTGTGGGGAAAAGTTGGGGCCAACCTCAGATCTCCCCATCAACACCGGGTCTCCTGCCCTCCCAGGCCACAGAAAACTAAGCTCCCTGGATACTGAGGCGGGGTGGGGCCATGAGGGAGAAGAAATCACGAGTTAAAAGATCATTTTTTAAAATTATTATGATCAGGACTCACATAAACATATGACGACACATTTCAGAGACGCTCTTTATCTCATTAACTAAGGTGTTGCAACCAGTTCAAAGTGTAATTCTAAGTACTACACTTACATAATTGATTCAGGAATGCTAAAAGGAGTTCACAGATACATGCAAAACTGGCCTTTTCCCTGGAAGATGAGAAGCAATTCATTGTCCTTCCAAAGATGAGAACTTGGATTTCTCCCAACTCAAAGAGTTTTTGCATTGCTATCAATTATGTACAACTTAGAGCAGTGGTCCCCAACATTTTTGGCACCAGGAACCAGTTCCATGGAAGACAATTTTTCCACAGACCAGGATCAGGGGATGGCTTGGGGACAAAGCTGTTCCACCTCAGATCATTACGCATTAGGGTGTCATGAGGAGTGTGCAACTTAGATCCCGGGAATGTGCGGCTCACAATAGGGTTCGCTCCTATGAGAATCTAATGCTGCCACTGATCTGATGGGAGGTGGAGCTCGGGCAGGAATGCTCACACACCCCTCACCTCCTGCTCTGTGGCCCAGTTCCTAACAGGCCATGAACTGGTTCCAGTGCATGACCCAGGGGTTGGGGACCCCTGGCTTGTAGAAGTGTAAAATAGTTCAAAGGAAATAAAAGATGCAGAGCTCCATAGAATGAAATAACCTGGAAGAGCGTACAAGATGATGCCTTGCTTTCCATGGAAGTAATCATTTGGTCCATTTCAGTTTTTCTCAATGTTTCCTATAAACATATATAACTGACTGACACAAACAGATCCATAATATAAAGAAGACCCCTGTAAACCAATGAGAAAAAAAATCAAATAATCCAACGAGGAATAGGCAAGAGAATTGAACAGATGTTTTACAGAAGATATCCAAATAGCCACTAAACATATGAAAAGGTGTTGAACCACACTAGTCAACAGGGAAATGAAAATGAAAAACCACATGAGAGAAAGCAGTTCTGATTCCAATAATGCTGGAGCAGCTAATATCAGACTAGCCCTTTGGCAGAAGGCAATTATAAACACTGGAAAGGCTGTAAGCACACACAACACCCACACACACCAATTGCAGGCACTGGAACATGACCAGAAGTAGGCAAACATTACTAAGGATTATTCCCTGAAATATTGGTCTGAAGTCACACCCCCGGGCATGTAATGGGTGCAGCTAGAGTTCAAGCAGGAAACTGCAGTCCTCCTGGTGAGGAGTGGGATGCAGGGCTACATTTTCAGAGCAGCTCGAAATGAAGAGAAGATGTCCGTAAAGGAGAAGGTCACCAAAGGGAAACCCCAAAACCTGCAGGTAAACTCCACTGAAACCTATGGCTGATCCCTTAGGTGTGCATGGGTAGGGAAAACTCCAAAGGGTCCAGCAGAAAGCAGCACCTGTAAGGTCAAGAGAACTGAGATTGCAGCTACTGCCAACTGCCAGGCAGACAGACTTGGGAGTTTGAGTCAACTCAAGCTAACTGCTTGCTAACATGAAAAAAACAATTAATGCTTTGCTAAGGAAGACTGCAAATCCCATAGCCTGTACACATGTTATCAACAACATCAGGTGCACATCCAAAATTACCAGGTATGCAAAGAAATATGAAAATGTGATCCATAGTTAAAAGAAAAAGGGATCAATGGAGATCAACTCCAAGATGACCTAGATGCAGATACAGTTATCAGACAAGGACTTTAAAGAAGTTATGTTAAATATGTTCAAAGACTTAAAGGAAAATATGGTTATCATGAGTGACTAGATGAGGTATCTCTATAAAAAACTGAAAATAGTTACAAGAACCAAATGAAAATTCTAGAACTAAAAGTATGATTCTGAAATGAAAAACATTTGGCCAGGCCCAGTGGCTCATACCTGTAATCCTAGCACTTTGGGGGCCCAACAAGGAAGTATCACTTGATCTCAGGAGTTTGAGACCAGCCTGGGCAACGTGGTGAAACCCCATCTCTATTTTATTAAAAAAGAAAAGAAAGAGAAAAACATTACCCAAGTTTAATAACAGATTGGAGAAGACAAAAGAAGGAACTGAAAACTTAAAGATGCATCAATAGAATATATCAATTATTTTTAATCCAATCCAAAGGAAAGAGAGAAAAATACTAAAAAATGAAAAGAGACTCATCCTGCTGGACAAGGCGAAGCATTATAAAACATGTGAAACTGGAGTCCAGAGGGGGATGTAATACTTCCATGGGAAAGGTCAACCTTAAGCTATATGCAAATGTACCTGCATAGGTTGGTGTGGTGGGCTGATGGCATCTCCCTGGCCAAATGTATGCCCACTTGGAACCTCAGAATATGACCTTATTTGGAAATAGGGTCTCTACAAATCAGGTTAAGGACTTGAGATGATATCATACAAAATTTTGGGTGGATCCAAGTCCAAAGACTGCTGTCCTCATAAGAGGAGAGGACACAGACACACATGGAGGTAAGCCATATGATGAAAAAGGAGAAGATGAGGGGTGTGTCAGGAGCCACCTGTGTTTGTCCATTTGCATTACTGTAAAGAAATACCTGAGGCTGAGTAACTTATAAAGGAAAGAGGTTGAATTGGCTCACAGTTCTGCAGGCTGTATAGGAAGCATGGCACCAGCATCTGCTTCTGGTGAGGACCTCAGGAAACTTACAATCACAGCAGAAGGTGAAGGGAGAGCAGGTATGCCACATGGCAAGAATGGGAGCAAGAGGCTGAGGGGGGCCCCAGACTTAAACAACTAGACTGTGTGTGAGCTGACTGGGGGAGAATTCACTCATCACCAAGGGGAAGATGCTAAATCATTCATGAGGGATCTTCCCCCTTGATCTAATCACCTCCTAGAGGCCCCACTTCCAACACTGGGAGTCATATTACAACATGAGATTTGGAGGGGACAAATATATAAACCATATCCTTCCACCCCTGGCCCTCCAAATCTCATGTCCTTCTCATGTTGCAAAATACAATCATGCCTTCTCAACAGTCCCCCAAAGTCTTACCTCATTCCAGAATCAACACAAAATTCCCAAGTCCCAAGTCTCATCTGAAGATGAGTCCCTTCCACCTATCAGCCTATGAAATCAAAGACAAATTGACTCCCAAAATACAATGAGAGTGCAGACATTGGGTAAACATTCCCATTCCACAAGGGAGAAGTTGGCAAAAAGAAAGGATCTACATGTCCCATACAGGTCAGAAATCCAGCAGGGCAGTTATTAAATCTTAAAGCTCCAAGGTAATCTCCTTTGACTTCATGTCCCATATCCAGGGCACACTGGTGCAGGGGGTGGGTTCCCAAGGCCTTGGACAACTCTACCCTTGTGGCTTTGGAGGATGTTGCCCCTGTGGCTTCTCTCACACGATAGAGTTGAGTGCCTGTGGCTTTTCCAGATTCAGGGTGCAAGCTACCAGTGGATCTACCATTCTGGGGTCTGGAGGACAGTGGCCCCCTTCCCACAGCTCCACTAGGCAGTGCCCTGGTGGGGACATTATATGGGGGTTCAACCCACATTCTCTTTGGCACTGCTCTAGTAGAGGTTCTCTGTGAGGGCTCCATGCTGACAGGAGGCTTCTGTCTGGGCACCTAGGCTTTCTCATACATTTCTGAAATCTAGAGGGAAGATGCCAAGCCTCCTTCACTCTTGCATTCTGGAGGCCTACAGGCTTAACACCAGATGGAAGTCATCAAACCAAGCTTCCTTCACTCTTGCATTCTGGGAGCCTACAGGCTTAACACCAGATGGAAGTCGCCAAGGCTTATAGTGGCTTGCGCTCTCCAAAGAAGCAGCCTAAGCTATACTTGGGGCCCTTTGAGCCAAGGCTGGAGCCAGAGGAGCCAGGATGTGGAGAGCAGTGTCCCAAGGCTGCACAGGCAGCAGTGGCCATGGGCATGGCCCACAAAACCATCCTTTCCCTCTTGGCCTCTGGGCCTGTGATGGGAAAGACCACCTCAGAGATTTCCAAAATGCCTTCAAGGCCTTCTTCCCTTTGTTCTGGATATGAGCACTTAGCTCCCTTTTAGTTATGCTAATCTCTCTAGCAACTGGCTGCTCCATAGCCTACTTATATTTGTCTCCTGAAAATCCCTTTTCTTTTCTACCATATGGCCAGGCTGTGAATTTTCCAAATTTTTTATGCTCTGCTTCCCTTTGTTGATGAAAAAAGCCAAACTCTATAAAACACTTGATAAGACTGATTCTGAGCCACATCTGAGAGCCATGAACTGTGGCACAGCCTCAAAATGTCCTGAGAACACCTGTGCAAGGTGGTTGGGTTGCGGCCTGCTTTTATGTTTTAGGGAGACATCAGACATCAATCAATACATGTAAAGTATACATTAGTTTGGTTTGGAATGGCAGGACAATTCAAAGTGGGGAATTCCAAATCATAGGTGGATTTGAAGATTTTCTGATTGGCAATTGGCTGAAAAAGTTAAATTATCTAAAAAGTTGAAGTCAGCAAAAAGCAATGTTTAAGATAAGGGGGTTGTGGAAGCCAAGGTTCTTGTTATGTAGACGAAGCCTCCACGTTCCAGAGAGAAGAGATGGTCAATGTCTCTTATCAGAACCTAAAAGGTGCCAGACTCTTGGATAAATCTCTCCTGAATCAGGAAGAGACCTGGAAAGGGAAAAAGATTCTCGACGGAATATACATTTCCTCCACAAGAGACGGCTTTGCAGGGCCCTTCCAAAATGTGTCAGAGAAACATATTCTGGCATAAAATACTTTAATTTCCTTCCATGCCTGCCACCTGTCATGTGATGCTATACCAGAGTCAGGTTGGGATTTGATATCTTATTGCTACAAAGAGTCTGCTTTGTCAGTCTTAAGCTCCCTGTTTTAATGTTAACACTGGTCAGCTGAGCCTAAGCTCCAACAGGGAGAGGGTATAGTGAGGGAGTCCAAACCACCCTCCCCTTCCTGTCATGGCCTGAACTGGTTTTCCAGGTTTCTTTGGAATCCCCTTGGATTAGCATTTTATTTTCTCGTTTGCACCTTTTAAATATCAGTTCCAACTTTAAGTCATTCCTTTGCTCCCATATCTTACCCTAGACTGTTAGAAGCAACCAGGTCACCCCTTAGAAACATCTGCTTAGAAATGTCTTCCACAGATCCCCTAAGTCATCACTCTTAAGGTCAAACTTCCACAGATCCCTAGGGCATGAACACAAGGCAGCCAAGTTGTTTCTTAGGATTTAACAAGGGTGACCTTTACTCCAGTTCCCAATAAGTTCCTCATTTCCATCTGAGATTTCATCAGCCTGGCTTTCACAGTCCATATGTCTATCAGCATTTTGGTGACAACTATTTAATCAGTCTCTAAGAAATTCCAAACTTTCCCTCATCTTCCTGTCTTCTTCTGAGTCCTCCAAATTCTTCTAACCTCTCTGCCTGTTACCTAATTCCAAAGCTGCTTCCACATTTTCAGGTATCTTTATAGCAATGTTCCACTCCTCAATACCAATGTTCTGAGTTAGTCTATTTGTGTTACTAGAAAAAAAAAAAAAAAAACATGAATCTGGTCATTTATAAAGAAAAGAGGTTTGCACCAGGCACTGTGGCTCATACGTGTAATCCTAGCAATTTGGGAGGCCAAAGCAGGAGGATCACTTAAGCTCAGAAGTTGGAGACCACCCTGGGCAACATAGTGAGAACTTGTCTTGAAAAGACAAGAAGAAGGGAAGGGTAGGGGAGAGCAGAAGGGCAGGGCAGAAGGGAAGGGCAGGGAAGGCAGAAGAGAAGGAAGGAAGGGAGGTTTAATTAGTTCATATTTCTGCAGGCCATTCTGGAAACATGGCCCTGGCATCTGCTTCTGGCAAGGCCTCAGGGAGATTGCAATGACGGCAGAAGGCGAAGGGGGAGCAGGCATGTCACATGGCAAGAGGGAGCAAGAGAAGAGAAGTGACACATCCCAGACTTTTAAACAACCAGCTGTCACAGGGACTAACTGAGGGAGAAGTCACTCATCACCTGGGGGATGGTGCTAAGCCATTCATGAGGGGTCCAGCCCCATGATCTAATCACCTCCCACCAGGCCCACCTCCAACACTGGGAATCACATCTCAACATGAAATTTGCAGAGACACACATCCAAACTATTGCACCACAGGAAGCTGGAAGAGGTGGAGGGTCCTCCCCTGGAGCACTCAGAGACAGCCACCAACACCTTGATCTCAGATTCCTGACTTCCAGAACTCTGAAAAAATTTTTGTTGTTTTAAGCCACATTTGTGATATTTTGTTACGGCAGCCACAGCACGGATATAGCTGGTAACAGAGTTCTTTAGCCTCCAAAATACAAGCCTGGGGTAAGTAACTATTGAATTTGGCCACATGGAAATCAGGAAGAATGTAATAAGCATCATCGATGGACAGGATGACCTGGGAGATCGTGGCAAGCTTAAAGCTAATTGGAAGTTGGCAACCAAAAAATCCTGTCTTGCAAATTGCCAGGAAATTGCCAAGAAAACCTTTAGAAAACATGGTTAAAGATGGAGAAACCCGGATGACTCCCTGGTTTCTGAAGAGGTGCTTAGGCATTGAAGTGAGACTGACGAGACTTCACACTGTACCCTTCAGAAGGGCAGACACTCACGAGATCATCAACCACGGCTCCCTCGCTGGGAGGCAGACACAGAGCTGGAGGCGGCAGCCACAAACTAGGTGGGCAGAGAGGCGTCAGCATCGGGACTTGCGGGAGGTCCTGGGAAGGAACAGGCAGCGGTGGGGCCTGGACAGCCCTGGGAAAGGAAGTTACTTGGAGGAGACCAGGGGCTTGCATTTGGGCCAAAACCAAGGACAAGAGATCAGCTGGTCCCAGGGAACTCTGGAGCCCAGCACCCCACCACGGGTGCAGGGGCCTGACAACTCAACAGAGGGCTGTGGGCACCAGGCACCAGCCTTTGGGGGGTCTGAAGGCTGCTGCCCAGCCACACATGTCCTGGTTCTGAACAAAGGGTTCAAGACACACCTGCAAACCTACCCTTCTGAGAGCAGCCTCTTAGCCTCAGCTGGTATTGGCCCCTGGTCACCCCACATGCCCCGACAGTGGGGCCTGGCCTCAGAAAGGGGCCCCTCCATTTGTACTTTCTATCTGATCCTTGACACAGTGCTAACACCAAAGACCAAACCCGAATCTTGGTTCACATACTCTGCAAAGAAATGACTAAGACTAGTTCTTCCGGAGGTCAGTTTTAGAACATGTTTATTCTGACTTAATTCTGCCTTATCTCTGTGCACCAAGAAAACTATCTGCACATCTGTAGTAAAATGTGAAGGTACCTTCATTTTATTTGTATACTAAACTTTTAAGAAATACCTCACTTTTTAAAACTTGGTTTTGTGTTTTGTATGCTTATAATATTTTCCATAATAGATCATTTTAATGACGAACGCTGAGTCTTCTGACAGAATGCAGATCAATGGATTCCTAGCCATCAGGGAGGCGTTGATTGCAAAGGGGCCTGGTGGAATTTTTGGAGAGATTCTACATCTTCTTGCAACTGTTCATCTGGATTACGGTGGTGGTTGCATGAGTGTGCATTTGTTGAAACTCACATGTCACAGGATGGATTATACTGAATGTAAACTACACTTGCGTAAATATGACTTTTGAAACTTTAAAAAGTTGGGGGATGGTTCACTGCCCCGGCTCGAAGCCCCCTGGCCACGCTGCCTGGCCAGCCCACCCCCATCCCTGCCAGCGCTTGCCTCCAGCGTCCCAACAGCCTCCTGACTCCCTGGGCTGCTCTAAACCCTCAGGAGCGCAGCCATCCGGGATCAGCTGGATGGAGATGGGGAGCCCGAGACTCGTGCCACACCACGTCCTCCCGCCCCCACCAGCCACACGCAGACGTCAAAGCAGCCCTGTCCTCGCACGCGCTGCTCCCACCCACTCTGGCAGGGCCATTCCAGGGCTGAGGTAGGAAGGCAGATGCTCCCCCTGCCCCCAGACTCAAGCATTCCTGCACACACCCCCAGCACACACACACACTCCCATGCACACACTGACACACACAGGTGTGTGCAGCTGAGACACAGCCCGTTCCCAGGCAGTCCAGCCCCCATCACTGAGGGAAAGGGGCAGCACCGTGGGGCCACAGGAGTGGCAGCTGGACACAGAGCCAGGCGCTGGCGAAGGCCCAGGCCACTGAGGCGGGCTGCCGGCATGGCTGGGCATGAAGGCCAGAAGAGGGCAGGAGGGGCTGGGGGCACTGTGCCTATTGGGCCTAGGTGGGCACACGCCGGGAAGGAGAGGAACAGCCCGGCCCCTCAGACAGGAAGGGGTGGGGGCAGCGGCCATTTCTGGAGGCCAGGGCAGGGCCAGCACCCCAAGGAAAAGCAGAGCAGGGTGAGAACGGACATGGGGCTCAGAGCTGAGCAAGCCTGCTGGGCCCCAGGAGGGAGACACAGACGACCGGGGATCTCAAGGCTGGCAGAGGCCAGAGATGGAGCCCCAGCTGGGATGCCATCCTCCTTCCTGGGGGCCCACCCTGCCTGGCCCCTGCAGCCCAGCACAGCTTGGGGCATTGGATAGAACCGGGAGAGAGCCGACCAGGCACTGAGGCCCCTGCCCCAAATGCCCACAGCCTGGGGAAAATGAGCAGGTACATGGGAGGGGCAAGTGGAGCCCCAGGCACACCCACACAGTGCACACAGCCTCACCAGGGCCCGGGAAGTGAAGGAACAGGAGGCTCACCGCCCCTGCTGTGGTTTCTCTCAGAATCATGGGTCCTTCCAGGGAACTCAGCATTTTCCCCTCAGCGTCCCACACGGCACCTTTCTCCAGGGCCACAAGCAGGGCATGGGGGCCTTGGACAGCCTGGGAACACTCACCCCCAGCCTGCGTTCCCTGAGCCTCACATCATAGCCCTCCAGGGCCCTGGCAGCCAGCAGCCCTTCTGGTGTCTTCCACACGTGGTGAGCATCTCTCTGAGGGCACCAGGCCCGACAGCCCCTCTCCCTCCATAGGACAACCAGCCCTGGGCACCCAGGGTCCCAGGGGCAGGTCCCAGTGTCTCCCTCCCCAAAGATTCTATATAACCCACCCCTCCCCAGTGGCCACTCCATGCATACTGGCCTCCAGGGGACAGGCAGGCCAACGGTGTGAAGGAAATTATCTCGCTCAGAGCAGAGCACTGGGTGCAACCAGGGACGAATGCCATGGGCGCCTCCAGGAAGGCCACCGAGCCCGAGCCCGGCCTTCTCCATGTGCCCACGCCCACCCATGGCATAGACGGGGCACAGTGTCCCCAGCCTCCAGCAGCTTCAAGGACCTTGCAGAGCCACCAGCCACCTCCGCACAGCTCCCTGCCAGCCCCCAGCCAGGCCCCAGCCTTCATGTGCTCGCCTTGAGGAGCAGCCCAGCTTGGGACCCCCGGCTGCAGGACAGTGACCTGGGAGTGAGTACAAGGTGAGGCCACCACTCAGGGTGCCAGCTCCAAGCGGGTCACGGGACGAGGGCTGCGGCCATCAGGAGGCCCTGCACACACGTCTGGCACACGCGGCCCCCGAGGGCCAGTTCACCTCAGTGCGCCTCATTCTCCTGCACAAAAGCGCCCCCACCCTTTCTTCACAAGGCTTTCGTGGAAGCAGAGGCGTCGATGCCCAGTACCCTCTCCCTTTCCCAGGCAACGGGACCCCAAGTTTGCTGACTGGGACCACCAAGCCACGCATGCATCAAGAGTGAGAGTCCAGGACCTAGGCAGGGGCCCTGGGGTTGGGCCTGAGAGAGAAGAGAACCTCCCCCAGCACTCGATGTGCGTCCATAGTGAAGGAGCCTCACCTGAGCCCCCGCTGTTGCTCAATCGACTTCCCAAGAACAGAGAGAAAAGGGAACTTCCAGGGCGGCCCGGGCCTCCGGGGGTTCCCACCCCATTTTTAGCTGAAAGCACTGAGGCAGAGCTCCCCCTACCCAGGCTCCACTGCCCGGCACAGAAATAACAACCACGGTTACTGATCATCTGGGAGCTGTCCAGGAACCCGACAGGGAGCCGGACGGGCCACACCAGCCACAGGCACCAAATGGACAACCCGGCGCTTCAGGTATCCCAGCCCACCAGGAGCCCCAATCGAGGGGCCGGCCCAGGCAGCAGTGAGGGAGAGGCTGCCTGGGCCCCTGACAGCGAGGGGACTCCTGGGCCACCCTCACAGCATCAACCAAGCTTCTTGGTCACTGCGTGGACTCCAGACGTCCCTTCCCTGCATGGGGACACAGGAAAGCTAGAAACAGCCTAACGCTGACCTGGAGAAGGCAGGGGGCTGGGAATCTTGGCTGGGCCCAAGATCAAGAAGGTCAGAGACCCCACGCTGGGCAGGGCTAGGCTGGGTGCAGACTGCCTGCCACCCCTAGGACAGGGACAGCCAACCCAGAGCCGGGAGGGAGGGTGGGGAGGCGGCAGCAGGGAGCTGTCCTGAGCTCCACTGCGCAACTGGCTGATCTTGGCAAGTCCGAGCTGGGTGGACTGAGGGGGGCTTGGCTGAGTGGACTAGACTGAGACAGGCCTAACAGACTGAGTTGAGGCGAGCTGGGTGGGCTGAGAGGGCTACCCTGTCCCTTAGAGGACAGGTGGCCAAGCAGGGCTGTCGTGAGCCAGGGCAATCGGGGCTGGCCTGGGCCAGGTGGGTTTAGCTGAGTTGAATGAGTGGACTGGGTAGAGGGAAATGAGCCAGGCTCAGCTGAGCTAGGCTTGAGCTGGGTTATCCTAAGCCCTAAGGTGGACTGAGCTGGGCTGAGCTGGACTTATCTGGGGGGCAGGGCTAAGTCAGGCTGAGCTGAGGTGGCCTGCCCTGGGTGGTCCAGGACTGAGTTAAGCTGAATTAGGCTGACCTGGACTTGACTGGACTTGGTTGAAATAAGCTGGGCCGACACAGGAGTAGGGACAAGCTACAGTTCTCTACTTAGGATAAAATGGGTGCTCATGGACTATCCTGGCTGAACAAGACCAAGCTGGGGTATTACCTGCTGAGCTTACCTGACCCGGCCTGAGTTCAGCAGGGCTGCACTGAGCTGGACAGACCTGAGCCAAGCTTAGCTGGTTGGGCTGAGTAAACTGGGCTAAGCTAAATGGGATTGAGCTGAGGAGGGCTAGGCTGGGTGAGAGACCTGATGACGGACAGGGTTAAAAGCTGGAGTGAGCAGGGCTTAAATTATTGAACTAAATTGGGCTGAGGTGATCTGAATTTAGCTGGGATGAGCTGGGCTGGGCTGAACTGTGCCAAAGTGAACTGGGCTAAACTAGGCTCGCCTGAGTGGACTCAGCTGGGTTGGTCTCAACTGGGTTCAGCTGGGCTGGACTGGGCTAGACTAAACTGGGTTCAGCTGGGCTGGGCTGGACTACACTGGGTTCAGCTGGGCTGAGCTGGGCTGGACTAAACTGGGTTCAGCTGGGCTGGGCTGGGCTGGAATAAACTGGGTTCAGCTGAACTGGGCTGGGCTGGACTAAACTGGATTCAGCTGGGCTGGGCTGGGCTAGACTACACTGGGTTCAGCTGGACTGAGCCAAGCTGAACTGGACTAATGTGGCCTGGACTGGCCTGAGCTGTGATTGGAAGACCTGGGCTGAGCTGGACAGACCTGAGCCAAGCTTAGCTGGTTGGGCTGAGTAAACTGGGCTGAGCTAAATGGGATTGAGCTGAGGAGGGCTAGGCTGGGTGAGAGACCTGATGACGGACAGGGTTAAAAGCTGGAGTGAGCAGGGCTTAAATTATTGAACTAAATTGGGCTGAGGTGATCTGAATTTAGCTGGGATGAGCTGGGCTGGGCTGAACTGTGCCAAAGTGAACTGGGCTAAACTAGGCTCGCCTGAGTGGACTCAGCTGGGTTGGTCTCAACTGGGTTCAGCTGAGCTGGGCTGGGCTAGACTAAATTGGGTTCAGCTGAGCTGGGCTAGACTAAACTGGGTTCAGCTGAACTGGGCTGGGCTAGACTAAACTGGGTTCAGCTGAACTGGGCTGGGCTAGACTAAACTGTTCAGCGGGGCTGGGCTGGGCTGGGCTAGACTAAACTGGGTTCAGCTGAACTGGGCTGGGCTAGACTAAACTGGGTTCACCTGGGCTAGGCTGGGCTGGGCTAGACTAAACTGGGTTCAGCTGGGCTGGGCTGGGCTAGACTAAACTGGGTTCAGCTGAACTGGGCTGGGCTAGACTAAACTGGGTTCAACTGGACTGAGCCAAGCTGAACTGGACTAAGGTGGCCTGGCCTGAGCTGTGATTGGAAGCAGGGCTGAGCTGAGCTGAGTTGGGCTGAGCTGGACAGACCTGAGCCAAGCTTAGCTGGTTGAGCTAAGCTGGGCTGAGCTAAATTGGGTTGACCTGGGGAGGGCTAGGCTGGGTGAAGGAGCTGAGATGGACAGGGTTAGAAGCTGGACTGAGCTGGGCTTAATTGCTGAACTGAGTTGAGCTGGGCTGAGCTAGACTGGGCTTAGCTGGGATGAGCTGATCTGGGCTGGGCCTAACTGAACGGTCCCAAAGTGAACTGGTCTGAACTAGGCTAGCCCTGAGTGGGCTGGGCTGGGCCAACCTAGGTTCAGCTGTGGTCATATGGGCTGGGCCAGGCTAAGGTGAACTGAACTGAGCTGAGCTGTGCCAAACTGGGTTCAGCTGGGCTGGGCTGGGCTGGACTGACCAGAACTGAACCTGGCTGGGCTGGGCTGAGCTAGGTTAGACTGGGGCAGGCTGGGCTGGGTTGGGCTGGGTTGGGCTGGGCTGCTCTAGGCTGGGCTAAGCTAAGCTAAGCTAAGCTAACCTAACCTAACCTGGGTTCAGCTGGCCTAGGTTGGGCTGGGTTGGGCTAAACTGGGTTCAGCTGAGATATGCTAATATGGGCTGGGCTGGGTCAGGTTGACGTTAACTGAACTGGGCTGACCTGGGCTGACCTGGGCTGAGCTCAACTGAGTTCACATGGGCTGGGCTGGGCTGGCCTGGCCTAAACTGGGTTGGGCTGGGCTGGGCCAACTGGACTGAGGTGGATGGAGCTGGGCTGAGCTGGCCTGGCCCGGCCTGAGCTGTGATTGGAAGACCTGGGCTGAGCTGGACAGACCTGAGCCAAGCTTAGCTGGTTGGGCTGACTAAGCTGGTTTGGGCTAAACTGGGTTGAGCTGGGGAGGACTAGGCTGGGTGAGTGACCTCAGATGGACAGGGTTATAAGAAGCTGGAGTGAGCTGGGCTTGGATTATTGAACCGAATTGGGTTGGGGTGATTTAAACTGAGTTCTGCTGGGATAAGCTGATCTACGCTGGGCTGAACTGAGCAGAGCTGAACCTAGCTGGGCTGGGCTAAACTGGGCTAGCCTGAGTGGGCTGAACTGGGCTGCTGGGCTGGACTGGGTAAGCTGGGCTGAGCTGGGTTGGGTGGAAATGGGCTGAGCTGAGCTAGGCTAAACTGGGTTTGGCTGGGCTGGGCTGGGCTGGGCTGGGCTGGGTTCAGCTGAGCTGGGTTGGGTTAGACTGGGTCAAACTGGTTCAGCTGAGATGGGCTGATATGAGCTGGGCTGGGCCAGGCTGAGCTCAGCTAAACTGGGCAGTGCTGGACTGGGCTGAGCTAGACTGGGCTGAGCTAGACTAAACTGTATTCAGCTGGGCTGGCCTGGCCTCGGCTAAACTGGGTTCAGCTGGGCTGGGCTGAGCAGGTGTGAGCAGGATTAGTTGAGCTGGTCGTAACTGGATTTAACTAGCTAGGCTAGGCTTAACTGACTAAGCTGATCTGGACTGTATTCATCTGGGTGAAGCTGGGGTGAGGTAGCTACTTTAGGTCCAGCTTTGCTGAGCTAAACTGGACCGGGCTAAATTGATCTAGACTGACCATTCTCACCTGGCTAAGAGGAGCTGAGTCAGAAGCAAGCTGGTTGAGCTGGCTGGACTGAAATAAGAGTTTGCTGCCTGCAAGGGGAGGTCCTGGGCTGACCTGGGCCAGGCTGAACCAGGCTGGCTTAGAGTGAACTTCAGAGGGCGACTCCCCCGGTAGGCCAGTCTCAGCTGAACTTGGCTGTCCCGGTGGGCAGAGCGGGGCTGGATACTGTGATTTTGGGGGTACCTAGAGCAGACTTCAAGACCAAGCTAAACTGGGCTCCAGGGGCAGGATGGGCTGGGGACTTGGGACTCCAGGCCAGGGGCGAAGGGCCACGCTGTACAGACCGCACTATCTGGGCCAGGGTTCTGTGGTGGGAGGGACTGACTGCCTGGGGCATCAGGGCAAGTCTTCCCACCCTCCCCTAGAGGTCAGGGTGGGCAGAGCACCATGGGGGTCTGGCAGGTCAGGTGAGGGCTGCTGTGATGGGGAGATCCAGGCTTGGCACTCAAGAGCCCGAGGAGCTGAGACCACAGCCTCGGGGGGTTGGGGTCAGGGTTGGAGGGCAGGCAGACCATCCACCATGACCCCAGAGAGAGTTTGAAGGGGGAGGGCTCTGGGGTCCCAGGCCCCATGGGGTCCCCGGGCTTCAGCCTAGGGACATGGCCCAGTGCCTCTGCTCCTGAGTGTCCACCCTGCAGCACTTGCGGGGGGAGGCTGGGGTCATCCTGGAGGCACCCCCCTTCCTGAGCCCAGCCTGAGGATAGTGGCTGAGCAACAGCCTCTGGTGGGGGAATGGGGGCCCTGGGAGGCGCCCTGGGCCTGGGGATTGTGGGGGAAAAGGCCCAGAATGAGCCTGGCCATCTGGATCCCTGCCACGGGGTCCCCAGCTCCCCCATCCAGGCCCCCCAGGCCTGATGGGCGCTGGCCTGAGGCTGGCACTGACTAGGTTCTGTCCTCACAGCCCCCACACGGAGCCCATCCCTCTTCCCCTTGACCCGCTGCTGCAAAAACATTCCCTCCAATGCCACCTCCGTGACGCTGGGCTGCCTGGCCACGGGCTACTTCCCGGAGCCGGTGATGGTGACCTGGGACGCAGGCTCCCTCAACGGGACAACTATGACCTTACCAGCCACCACCCTCACGCCCTCTGGTCACTATGCCACCATCAGCTTGCTGACCGTCTCGGGTGCGTGGGCCAAGCAGATGTTCACCTGCCGTGTGGCACACACTCCATCGTCCACAGACTGGGTGGACAACAAAACCTTCAGCGGTAAGAGAGGGCCAAGCTCAGAGACCACAGTTCCCAGGAGTGCCAGGCTGAGGGCTGGCAGAGTGGGCAGGGGTTGAGGGGGTGGGTGGGCTCAAACGTGGGAACACCCAGCATGCCTGGGGACCCGGGCCAGGACGTGGGGGCAAGAGGAGGGCACACAGAGCTGAGGGAGGCCAACAACCCTCATGACCACCAGCTCTCCCCCAGTCTGCTCCAGGGACTTCACCACGCCCACCGTGAAGATCTTACAGTCGTCCTGTGACGGCGGCGGGCACTTCCCCCCGACCATCCAGCTCCTGTGCCTCGTCTCTGGGTACACCCCAGGGACTATCAACATCACCTGGCTGGAGGACGGGCAGGTCATGGACGTGGACTTGTCCACCGCCTCTACCACGCAGGAGGGTGAGCTGGCCTCCACACAAAGCGAGCTCACCCTCAGCCAGAAGCACTGGCTGTCGGACCGCACCTACACCTGCCAGGTCACCTATCAAGGTGGCACCTTTGAGGACAGCACCAAGAAGTGTGCAGGTACGTTCCCACCTGCCCTGGTGGCCGCCACGGAGGCCAGAGAAGAGGGGCGGGTGGGCCTCACACAGCCCTCCGGTGTACCACAGATTCCAACCCGAGAGGGGTGAGCGCCTACCTAAGCCGGCCCAGCCCGTTCGACCTGTTCATCCGCAAGTCGCCCACGATCACCTGTCTGGTGGTGGACCTGGCACCCAGCAAGGGGACCGTGAACCTGACCTGGTCCCGGGCCAGTGGGAAGCCTGTGAACCACTCCACCAGAAAGCAGGAGAAGCAGCGCAACGGCACGTTAACCGTCACGTCCACCCTGCCGGTGGGCACCCGAGACTGGATCGAGGGGGAGACCTACCAGTGCAGGGTGACCCACCCCCACCTGCCCAGGGCCCTCGTGCGGTCCACGACCAAGACCAGCGGTGAGCCACGGGCAGGCCGGGGTCGTGGGGGGAGGGAGGGAGCGAGTGAGCGGGGCCTGGGCTGACCCCACGTCTGGCCACAGGCCCGCGTGCTGCCCCGGAAGTCTATGCGTTTGCGACGCCGGAGGGGCCGGGGAGCCGGGACAAGCGCACCCTCGCCTGCCTGATCCAGAACTTCATGCCTGAGGACATCTCGGTGCAGTGGCTGCACAACGAGGTGCAGCTCCCGGACGCCCGGCACAGCACAACGCAGCCCCGCAAGACCAAGGGCTCCGGCTTCTTCGTCTTCAGCCGCCTGGAGGTGACCAGGGCCGAATGGGAGCAGAAAGATGAGTTCATCTGCCGTGCAGTCCATGAGGCAGCGAGCCCCTCACAGACCGTCCAGCGAACGGTGTCTGTAAATCCCGGTAAATGACATACTCCTGCCTCCCTCCCTCCCAGGGCTCCGTCCAGCTGTGCAGTGGGGAGGGCTGGCCAGACCTTCTGTCCACTGTTGCAACGACCCCAGGAAGCTACCCCCAATAAACAGTGCCTGCTCAGAGCCCCGGGTACACCCGTTCTTGGGAGCGGGCAGGGATGTGGGCAGGTGCATCTTGGTACAGAGGAATGGGCCCCCCAGGAGGGGCAGTGGGAGGAGGTGGGCAGGGCTGAGTCCCCCCAGGAGAGGTGGTGGGAGGAGGTGGGCAGGGCTGAGGTGCCACTCATCCATCTGCCTTTGTGTCAGGGTTATTTGTCAAACAGCGTATCTGCAGGGACTCATCACAGCTACCCCGGGCCCTCTCTGCCCCCACTCTGGGTCTACCCCCTCCAAGGAGTCCAAAGACCCAGGGGAGGTCCTCAGGAAAGGGGCAAGGGAGCCCCCACAGCCATCTCTCTTGGGGGCTTGGCTTCTACCCCCCTGGACAGGAGCCCCTGCACCCCCAGGTGTAGATGGGCACACAGGCCCCTCCAGGTGGAAAAACAGCCCTAAGTGAAACCCCCACACAGACACACACGACCCGACAGCCCTCCCTCAAGTCTGTGCCACTGGCGTTCGCCTCTCTGCCTTGTCCCGCCTTGCCGAGTCCTGGCCCCAGCACCGGGGCCAGTGGAGCCGAGCCCACTCACACCCCGCAGCCTCCGCCACCCTGCCCTGTGGGCACACCAGGCCCAGGTCAGCAGCCAGGCCCCCTCTCCTACTGCCCCCCACCGCCCCTTGGTCCATCCTGAATCGGCCCCCAGGGGATCGCCAGCCTCACACACCCAGTCTTGCCCACTCATGCCTCACTCAAGGCACAGCTGTGCACACACTAGGCCCCATAGCAACTCCACAGCACCCTGTACCACCACCAGGGCGCCATAGACACCCCACACATGGTCACGCGTGGCCCACACTCTGCCTCCCACGCTGCCTCCAGCCAGGCTACTGCCAAGCCCTTCCTCTGAGCCATACCTGGGCCGCTGGATCCCAGAGAGAAATGGAGAGGCCCTCACGTGGTGTCCTCCAGTCCAACCCTCCCTGTCACCCTGTCAGCAGCACCCCACAGCCAAACACAGGATGGATGCATGGGCTCCGTCCCCCACTCACCCACACCGGAACCCCAGAGCAGGCTACATGCCCCTCACAGACCTCAAACCCACATGTGCATCTGACGCCCCAGATCCAAACGCTCCCCCACGGTCATGCACACCAAGGGCACAGCACCCACCAAATCCACACGGAAACACGGGCACCGGGCACCCCATGAGCACAAAGCCCCTCCATGTCTGAAGACACAGTCCCTGCACACCATCACAGCCATACATTCAGCTTCACTCTCACGTCCCAGCCCACCTGCACCCAGCTCCGGGCCTGGAGCAGCAGAAAAAGGTGTGAGGGCCCGAGGCCGGACCTGCACCTGCTGATGACCCGGGACCAGCAGGCAGCTCACGGTGTTGGGGAAGGGAGTGGAGGGGACCCAGGGCAGGAGACAGAGGGACCAGGCTGGTGGGCGGGGCCGGGCCGGGGTAGGGCCAGGAGGCAGCTCTGGACACCCACAGGCCTGGGCTCATAGTCCACACCAGGACAGCCCCTCAGAGCACCCATGCAGTGAGTCCCAGGTCTTGGGAGCCAGGCCACGGAGCTCACGCATCCTTCCGAGGGCCCTGAGTGAGGCGGCCACTCCTGTGCCAAGGGGTTGGGTCCTTCTCTGGGGAGGGGTGGGGTCTAGAGAGGCGGAGTGGAGGTAACCAGAGGTCAGGAGAGAAGCCGTAAGGAACAGAGGGAAAATGGGGCCAGAGTGGGGGCCCAGGGACGAGAGGTCAGGAGTGGTCCGCCTAGCCCTGGGCCGTTGACTGACTCGGGACCTGGGTCCCCACCCTCAGGGCTGGCTGGCGGCTCTGCGCAGTCCCAGAGGGCCCCGGATAGGGTGCTCTGCCACTCCGGACAGCAGCAGGGACTGCTGAGAGCAGCAAGGGGCTCTGTCCCCCACCCCCGCTGCCACTGTGGAGCCGGGAGGGCTGACTGGCCAGGTCCCCCAGAGCTGGACGTGTGCGTGGAGGAGGCCGAGGGCGAGGCGCCGTGGACGTGGACCGGCCTCTGCATCTTTGCCACACTCTTCCTGCTCAGCGTGAGCTACAGCACTGCCATCACGCTCCTCATGGTGGGCACCCACCTCCAGGGGCCCGGCCAGGGCAGGGGGCTGGGCAGAGCCAGCAGAGCGCCCTGACCCACGCCCTCCCCTCAGGTGCAGCGGTTCCTCTCAGCCACGCGGCAGGGGAGGCCCCAGACCTCCCTCGACTACACCAACATCCTCCAGCCCCACGCCTAGGCCGCGGGCCACTCACGCTCCACCAGGCCCAGCTTTTTCTCTGCCAGCGCCTGAGCCTCCCTCGGGCTGCGCCCTGCCCTGGGTGGGAAAAGGGAAGCAGACAAGAAAAGGGGGCACAAGGTCACTACTGTGGGCTGATGGCCGGTGAATCTGAGCCCAGAGGAGCCCGGCTCAGCCGCAAGGTTAAAGGCGCCGAGAGAACCACCAGTCTCAGCCCCCACCCAAAAACCGTGTCTGTCCCTTCAACAGAGTCATCGAGGAGGGGTGGCTGCTAGCCGTTCTGAGCTCATCCCAGGCCCCCACCCATAAACCGTGTCTGTCCCTTCAACAGAGTCATCGAGGAGGGGTGGCTGCTAGCCGTTCTGAGCTCATCCCAGGCCCCCACCCAAAAACCGTGTCTGTCCCTTAAACAGAGTCATCGAGGAGGGGTGGCTGCTAGCCGTTCTGAGCTCATCCCAGGCCCCCACCCAAAAACCGTGTCTGTCCCTTCAACAGAGTCATCGAGGAGGGGTGGCTGCTAGCCGTTCTGAGCTCATCCCAGGCCCCTGGGTCTCCGGGTCACTCCCATTCTGACTGTACAATCACCAAGAGCCAAGGAGGGCCCGGCACCCAGCGCAGGACACAGCTGAGTCTGCGTCCAGCCCAACACCAGCCCACAGCCTCACTCCCCAGCCTCAGTCTGACCCTTCTAGCCCTGAGGTCCAAGTGCCTGGCATCCCCGTCCCCCAAGCCTCACCCAGACCTTCTTTCCCTTCACCCACCCCTCCTGCCATCCATCCACAGCCCCCATCCCTTCACCCACCCCTCCTGCCATCCATCCCCAGCCCCCATCCCTTCACTCACCCCTCCTGCCATCCATCCCCAGCCCCCATCCCTTCACTCACCCCTCCTGCCACCCATCCCCAGCCCCCATCCCTTCACCCACCCCTCCTGCCACCCATCTGCAGCCCCCATCCCTTCACCCACCCCTCCTGTCCTCCATCCCCAGCCCCCATCCCTTCACCCACCCCTCCTGCCATCCATCCGCAGCCCCCATCCCTGCAGCCTGAAGGCACAGGGAAGCCCTCTGAGGCCAGGCCACAGGACGGTTGAGGGCTTCGGGCCCCTGGAGTGGGTAGAGGGGCTCCCACAGCCAGAGAAGGGGTTTCCTGCAGGGACAGCAGCTGCCGACCTCGTCCCTATGACCTCGTCCAGCCTCTGGCTTCAGCAGTCCTATTTCTTTCTCTCTGCGTTTCTTAGTAAAGTTCCTTTTCACAAACCCCACGTCTCCGGAGGGCTCTGTGGGAGGTGTGTGTGGCCCTGGAGTGGCTGGCGGGAGGCAGGACCCCTGAGGACGTGCAGGAGGAGCCAGAGGGGAAGGAAGGGCAGGGGCCATTCTGGGGGTCCTGAGAGCCAAAGTGCCCAAGCAGTGGTTCCCATCAATCACCCCTCAGCACCCCAGAGACTCCCCAGCTCGGCCCTGTCATAGCTGGTCTGCTGGTCTCCAGCCCAGACTCATGCCTCCTTCTCAGGTAAAGTCAAAGCAACAATCAACATCGACCCCTTTGTGGGCAAAACCAGAAGAGGCCCATGCTGTGGTCAGCACAGGAGGCCCCAAGAATGCAGCTGCACAGTCACCAAGGTGGAGGCTGGTGGGGGCCCCCAGGACCACTGGCCACACACCCTGATCCACCACCCACTGAGCACAGACAAAGCTGACTCCCCAGCCCACAGCCGCCCACCAGCCTGGACCTCCTGAAGAGCTGAGAGGTGACCCAGGAGCAGGCTGGGGCCCCAGAGCCATCAGGGCCACAGGTGGGCTTGACCCACACCGGTCCTCAGGGCAAACGTGCAGCCTCCCTGGCTGGAGAGGCCTGCTTACAAGGGTCTCCACAACATCCTAAAAATGGGAGAGAATGCATGATAGGCATGACAAAGGGCAGGGTTCCCTCATATACAAAGAGCACTCAGAGATCAATAAGAAGAAAGGTAAGCAATAGGTTCTTCATGGAAAGGAAAAACCCAGTGGCCGATAATATAAAGAAACCATTTTAACAATGAGAAAAGTGAAAGGAAGGAGGAGGGGATGAAGGGGGTAGAGGTGCTTCTTGGCCCTGACTGAGGGCACGTAAATCACTAAGACCACTTTTTAGGGCCAGTTGGCAAAATGCCCCAATGCAGGAGAGTCCTCTCACAGTGATGGCCCCACAGGGAGAGCCTCGCTCTGTGCCAGGAGAGCCACGTCACATGGAGTCTGGCACAAAGCGGAATGAAGCAAGCCTGCCTCAGTCTGACAGCGGCACCTGGGCCCTCCGCCCTGTCCTCTGCTGCGACCTCGGAGCAGCCGGGCATGGGGGAGAAGGTGAGGAGCGACGGCTCCCTACGGGGTAGAAAACCCCAAAGCGGGCAGCGCTGAGGCCGACTGGGTCCAAACACCAGAGGAGGGGGCGTCGCAGGACAGGGCCAAGGCCACAGCCGCTGCCCAGCTCCCCTCACACACTCCCTCATTCACAGACACACACGCAGGCACACACTCGCACATGCAAAAACACACAGGTTCACACACACAGACTCAACCTCTCATACACATTTGCTCTCACACACACCAATCATGCACTCACACACACTGACACGCTCGGGCACGCTCATACCAACACACACACAGTCTCAGGAAGCCAGGCCCTCCATCCACCCCATCACCAGCCCAGGGTGTCACAAACCCACATCTCCTACAACAGACCAGCCCTCCACAGCAAGGTGCCCCAAACCGGTAGCCCCTCCGGGGGACAGAGCTCAGTGACTTCTTTCTCTGCCCCGCACCCTAGATCATGAGACCCCCATGGCCCCAGAGCAAGGGCAAGGAGTCAGCTCACTGCCCCACTGTGTGGCAGGCGTCCTCACGCACAGAAAATTCCATCGCCTCAAAGGCCTGAGAGGAAGACCAGATGAGCACCCACGTAGAGGAGACAGACGGGGCCCGTGGGGAGGGGCAGAGGCCCGGATTCACACCCAGGCTCGGAACAGCGCCCCTGCCTTCCACATGGCCTGGCCTCCCGGGAGCAAGAGGATGCCGTCTCGGGGCCCCTCCATCCCCCTCTTCATTCCCCTATTAACCCACCCGTGGGTACAACCTTGGTCCCCAAAAGATAGAGCCACATCCTAGCCCCTGGGGCCATTGAGTCCGGCGTTATTTGTCAAAAGGGCCTTTGCAGATCCCATCAAAGTAAGGATTTCGAGGTGAGGGCACCCTGGATTGTCAAGGATTTCGAGGGGAAGGAACCCTGGATTGTCAAGGATTTCGAGGTGAGGGCACCCTGGATTGTCAAGGATTTCGAGGTGAGGGCGCCCTGGATTGTCAAGGATTTCGAGGTGAGGGCGCCCTGGATTGTCAAGGATTTCGAGGTGAGGGCGCCCTGGATTGTCAAGGATTTCGAGGTGAGGGCGCCCTGGATTGTCAAGGATTTCGAGGTGAGGGCGCCCTGGATTGTCAAGGATTTCGAGGTGAAGGAACCCTGGATTGTCAAGGATTTCGAGGTGAAGGAACCCTGGATTGTCAAGGATTTCGAGGTGAGGGCACCCTGGATTGTCAAGGATTTTGAGGTGAGGGAACCCTGGATTGTCAAGCATTTCAAGGTGAGCGCACCCTGGATTGTCAAGGATTTTGAGGTGAAGGAACCCTGGATTGTCAAGGATTTTGAGGTGAGGGCACCCTGGATTGTCAAGGATTTCGAGGTGAGGGCACCCTGGATTGTCAAGGATTTTGAGGTGAGGGCACCCTGGATTGTCAAGGATTTCGAGGTGAGGGCACCCTGGATTGTCAAGGATTTTGAGGTGAGGGCGCTCTGGATTGTCAAGGATTTCGAGGTGAGGGAACCCTGGATTGTCAAGGATTTCGAGGTGAGGGTGCCCTGGATTGTCAAGGATTTCAAGGTGAGGGCGCCCTGGATTGTCAAGGATTTCAAGGTGAAGGACACCCTGGATTATCGAGGGGGCTAGGTCCAAGGACAAGCGTCCTAGCTGGAGACAGACGAGGAGACATAGGGACGGGGAGAGGCAGAGGCAGACAGGGGTGGTGCTATGGACTGAGGGTCTGTGTCTGCCCGAAACTCCTGTGTGACAGCCGTCATCCCAGAGTGAGAGCATGCAGAGCTGGGGCCTCGGGGAGGTGGTTAGGGCCTGAGGGGGAACCCTCAAAAATGTGATTCGGTCCCTAATCTCACTAGAGACCCTAAAGAAAAGGGACCCCAGAGAGCAGCCCTGCCCTCTTTCCACCATGTGAGGACGCAGTGAAAAGATGGGGGTCTGTGAACCAGGAATCGGCCCTTGCTGGAACTTGACCCTGCTGCCATCCTGACCTTGAACTTCCAGCTTCCCTGAGAAATGAATGTTGCTGCTGAACCCACCAGTCTATGGTATTTTTGTTATTGCAGCCAGAAATGACTAAGACACAGCAGCCACGTCCCCCTGGCGAGGGCCGGGGGCATCCCAAGGTTCATAACAAAAGCTCCAGAGCTTCCCTGAACCGCCAGGTGTGTCTTCCCAGGACCCTGGGGCAGCCCCAGGCTACCTCCCTCCTCCTCTGACCCCACCTGCCCTGATTCGGCCTCACTGTCACTC
The DNA here is from genome assembly GCF_029289425.2 of Pan paniscus. Lineage (NCBI taxonomy): Eukaryota > Metazoa > Chordata > Mammalia > Primates > Hominidae > Pan > Pan paniscus. Next base: position 106,772,033 of record NC_073264.2, on the reverse strand, counting down.
CCTGGATTTCACCCGACAGCCTCCGCCGGGGTGGCCCAGCCCCATGGCCAGGGCATCTTCCATTCACGTCCACACTTTCCAGGACTCCACTGCAGCAGCTCCTCTGTGAAGCGCCCCTGGCCTCCCATTGCCGGTGCCACCCGAGCCCCCAGACAGAGCTGGCCTCCCCCGACTCCAGGGCCAGCATTGCTGGCGGGATCTCTCCAACGCAACGGCCAGCTCTCTGGTGACCCACAGTAGGAGTGCCACCTGGGCAGCGCTGGACAGGGTAGAGCAGGCACCTTGGCGGCCCTGACCCGCAGGGCTGCAGGCTAGGAGACGAGGTGCCCCCATGCCGCCACCCTGGGCTGCAGTCTGGGGCCCCCAGCGGCCCGTGGGGCAGGCCGAGGGAGGCCAGGCCGGAGTGGCTCCAACCCAGCAGCGCAAGACTCACTCTCCCCAGCCTGATGCCCGCCCTGTGGCCCCAAGGCCCCCTCAACGGGAGTCCACTCACAGGTGCCCTTCCCCTGTGGGTGGTCGGGGATCCTCTCTGGCCCTGTGTCTCCCCTTTGCCATCTCTGTCTCGGGGTCTCTGAGTCTCTAACTGTGTCTGTTCCTGTTTCCCTGCATCGTGGCCCCCACCCCGCCCTGTGGAGCCGTGAAGCTCCACGGCCGGTGGGGTCACAGAGTCCTGGCCACACACACCTGGCCCCACCACAGCCAGACCACAGGCCAGACATGACGTGGAGCCGCGCGGCCGTGTCTGCTGGGGCAGGAAGTGGGCGAGTGACCCCGTCTGTAGGCCAGACGTACGGGCATGCAGGCCCTCCCCTCCAGCCCCTCAGCATCCAGCCACATCTGTGGACACAGCCAGTGCGGCAGAGCAGGGGTCTCCTAAGGACAGACGGCCATCAAGGCAGGGCCTGGGCCATGCCAGGGCTCCCTCCCCACAGCAGCCCTCTTGGCAGGTAGCCAGACGCCCTTGAGGGTGGACCTGCCATGAGGGCCTGCACGCCAGAGGCCGCCCACTCAGCACTGCGGGCCCTCCAGCAGCCTGACCAGGTGGGTCTTGGAGGTCTCCAGGCCTCCGTCTCTTCCTCTGCACATTGAGGAGTCCAGCCAGGCTGGTCCTGGCCCCTTCTGGAAGCAAAAGGTGGAGAACAGGCACCAAGACAAGAGGGAAGGACAAAAGAGGTCACCACAGGGACTCCGGAACCACAGGGCAGGGCTTCCTAACCAGGCAGGAAGGATCTGGGCACTGGGGGCTGAGCCAGGCTGGCCAGGCCTAAGCTGGGATGACCCGGCCCTTCCTGGGATACAAGGTAAACAGCTTTCATGGCTGAGCTGAGGCCTAGGCTGAGCCGAGCCAGAGGACAGAGGAGAAGATGACCTGGAGCCAACTGATACACATCCATGTGGGCTGCCCTGAGCTGCCCTGGCCTGGGCTGGGCTGAGCTAGGCTACGCTGGGCTGAGCTAGGCTATGCTGGACTGGGCTGAGCTGAACTGAGCTGAGCTGAGCTGGGCTGAGCTGGGCTGGGCTAGGCTGGGCTGAGCTGGGCTGGGCTGAGCTGAGCTGGGCAGAGCCAGGCTGAGCTAGGCAGGGCTGAGCTGAGCTGGGGCTGGGGCTGAGGTGGACTGGGCTGGGCTGGGCTGAGCTGAGCTGGGGTTGGGGCTGAGGTGGACTGGGCTGGGCTGGGCTGAGCTGAGCTGGACTGAGCTGGGCTGGGCTGGGCTAGGCTGGGCTGGGCTGGGCTGGGCTGGGCTGGGCTGGGCTAGATTGGGCTGGGCTAGGCTGGGCTGGACTGGGCTGGGCTGGGCTGGGCTGGGCTAGATTGGGCTGGGCTAGATTGGGCTGGGCTGGACTGGGCTAGGCTGAGCTGGACTGGGCTAGGCTGAGCTGGGCTGAGCTGAGCTGGACTGAGCTGGGCTGGGCTGGGCTGGGCTGGGCTGGGCTGGGCTGGGCTAGGCTGGGCTGGGCTGGGCTTGGCTAGGCTGGGCTGGGCTGGACTGGGCTGGCCTGGGCTGGCCTGGGCTGGGCTGAGCTGGACTGGGCTAGACTGGGCTGGGCTGGACTGGGCTGGGCTGAGCTGGGCTGGACTGGGCTGGGCTGGGCTGGGCTGAGCTGGGCTGGGCTAGATTGGGCTGGGCTGGACTGGGCTGGGCTGGGCTGAGCTGAGCTGAGCTGGACTGAGCTGGGCTGGGCTGGGCTGGGCTGGGCTGGGCTGGGCTGGGCTGGGCTGGGCTGGCCTGGGCTGCGCTGGACTGGGCTGGCCTGGGCTGGCCTGGCCTGGGCTGCGCTGGACTGGGCTGGCCTGGGCTGGCCTGGGCTGGGCTGCGCTGGACTGGGCTGGCCTGGGCTAGGCTGGGCTGGGCTGAGCTGGGCTGAGATGAGCTGGAATGAGCTAGGCTGGGCTGGGCTGAGCTGAGCTGAGCTGAGCTGGGCTGGGCTGAGCTGGGCTAAACTGGACTGGGCTAGGCTGAGCTGAGCTGAGCTGAACTGAGCTGGACTGGGCCGGGCTGGGCTGAGCTGAGCTGGGTTAGGCTGGGCTGGGCTGGGCTGACCTGATCTGAGCTGGACTGGGCTGAACTGGGTGAGCTCAGGTGGACTGAGCTGGTCTGGGTTGAGCTGAGCTGGGCTGAGCTGGGCTGGGCTGAGCTGAGCTGGGCTGGGCTGAGCTGGACTGAGCTATGCTGAGCTGAGCTGGGTTGCGTTGACCTGGGCTGAGCTGGGTTCGGCTGGGCTAGGCTAAGCTGGGCTGGGCTGAGCTGAGCTGGGCTGGGCTGGTTTGGACTGGGCTGGGCTGGGCTGAGCTGAGCTGGGCTGGGCTGAGCTGAGCTGGGCTGGGTTGGACTGGGCTGAGCTGGGTTGGACTGGGCTGGGCTGAGCTGAGCTGTACTGAGCTGGACTGACCTGGGCTAAGCTGAGCTGGGCTGACCTGTACTGGGCTGGGCTGGGCTAGACTGGGCTGAGCTGGACTGAGCTGAGCTAGACTGGGCTGAGCTGGGTGAGCTTAGGTGGACTGAGCTGGGCTGGGCTGGGCTGAGCTGAGCTGAGCTGGGCTGGGCTGGGCTGGGCTGAGCTGGGCTGGGCTGGGCTGGGCTGGGCTGGGCAGGGCTGAGCTTAGCTGGGCTGAGCTAAGCTAGACTGGGCTGAGCTGGGCTGAGCTGGGGTGGGCTGAGCTGGGCTGAGCTGGGGTGGACTGGGCTGGGCTGAGCTAGGCTGAGCTGAGCTGGGTTGGGTTGACATGGAGTGAGCTGTGTTGAGCTGGGCTAGGCTAAGCTAGGCTAGGCTGAGCTGAGCTTGGTTGTGCTGAGCTGAACTGGGCTGTGTTGGGCTGACCTGGGCTGAGCTGGGCTGGGCTGGGCTGGGCTGAGCTGGGCTGGGCTGAGCTGAGCTGGACTGGGCCGGGCTGAGCTGAGCTGGGCTGAGCTGGGCTGGGCTGGGCTGAGCTGAACTGAGCTGGCCTGGGCTGGGTTGACCTGGGCTGAGCTGAACTGAGCTGGCCTGGGCTGGGTTGACCTGGGCTGAGCTGGACTAAGCTGGGCTGACCTGGGCTGGGCTGACCTGGGCTGGGCTGAGCTGGGCTGAGCTGGGCTGGGCTGGACTGACCTGGACTGAGCTGGACTGGCCTGGGCTGGGCTGAGCTGGGCTGAGCTGAGCTGGGCTGAGCTGGGCTGGGCTGGGCTGAGCTGTACTGAGCTGGCCTGGGCTGGGTTGACCTGGGCTGAGCTGGACTAAGCTGGGCTGACCTGGGCTGGGCTGGGCTGGGATGAGCTGTACTGAGCTGGCCTGGGCTGGGTTGACCTGGGCTGAGCTGGACTAAGCTGGGCTGACCTGGGCTGGGCTGACCTGGGCTGGGCTGGGCTGGGATGAGCTGTACTGAGCCGACCTGGGGTGGGCTGGGCTGAGCTGGGCTGACCTGGGCTGGGCTGGGCTGGGCTGGGCTGGGCTAGGCTGACTTGGGCTGGACTGGGCTGGACTGAGCTGGACTGGCCTGGGCTGAGCTGGGCTGGGCTGGACTGAGCTGGACTGAGCTGGACTGGCCTGGGCTGGGCTGGGCTGGATGAGCTGAGCTGGCCTGGGCTGGGTTGACCTGGGCTGAGCTGGACTAAGCTGGGCTGACCTGGGCTGGGCTGACCTGGGCTGGGCTGAGCTGGGCTGAGCTGGGCTGGGCTGGACTGACCTGGACTGAGCTGGACTGGCCTGGGCTGGGCTGGGCTGGGCTGGACTGAGCTGGACTGAGCTGGACTGGGGTGGGCTGGGCTGAGCTGGGCTGAGCTGGGCTGGGCTGGGCTGGGCTGGACTGAGCTGGACTGAGCTGGACTGGCCTGGGCTGGGCTGAGCTGGACTGAGCTGGACTGGCCTGGGCTGGGCTGGGCGGGATGAGCTGAGGTGGCTGCTAATGTGGGAAGGAGGCCGTGGGTTGAGTGTGACTCCACCTGCAGAGCCCTGAGCCCAGCTGTGTTCTTAGGGGTTCTGAGGGCCACGCAGCTCTGTTGCACCATGATTCTGTCTTCTCTCTTGCCCACTGCCTGAAGGAAATTTGGAGTGGGCTGGGCCCGGAGCTCCCCTGTGTAGCAGGCCCTGTCCTGGAGGGCCTGGCAGGGACATGGCTTAGCCTGTTCGCCTCTAGTCCCGAGACCTCATAGGCCACAGGGGTCCACTGTGGCTTGTTTGGGCCTGGGGTGGGGCTCATGGAGTGGTGGGTGTTGGACTGAGACTCTGACCAGGGACAGGGGGATGGGGAAACAGCCAAGCCGCTCCACCCCTACCCCATGCACACAGCACTCAGAGCCCAGGCCCCCTCCTCAGAGCCCCCACCAAAATCCTCTCTAGGGGCAGGGGAAAGAGCAAGACATGTCCCTCACCCAGAGCAGGAGCTGGGGTCAGGGAGCTCAGGGGACTCAGCCACTCCATGGCAGAGCCCTGTTTAATATAACTTGTGTCTGGGATGGCCTGGGTCAGAGGCCCTATCTAAGGAGCATGTTCAGAAACCGTGTCGCTGGGATGAGACAGCTGGGTCCAACCGCAGGCCCGTGGTACAGGAGCTGTGTGACCTTGGGGCTGTCACCAGGCCTCTCTGTGCTGGGTTCCTCCAGTATAGAGGAGAGGCAGGCACAGCCTGTCCTCCTGGGGACATGGCATGAGGGCCGCGTCCTCACAGCGCATTCTGTGTTCCAGCATCCCCGACCAGCCCCAAGGTCTTCCCGCTGAGCCTCGACAGCAACCCCCAAGATGGGAACGTGGTCGTCGCCTGCCTGGTCCAGGGCTTCTTCCCCCAGGAGCCACTCAGTGTGACCTGGAGCGAAAGCGGACAGAACGTGACCGCCACAAACTTCCCACCCAGCCAGGATGCCTCCGGGGACCTGTACACCACGAGCAGCCAGCTGACCCTGCCGGCCACACAGTGCCTAGCCGGCAAGTCCGTGACATGCCACGTGAAGCACTACACGAATTCCAGCCAGGATGTGACTGTGCCCTGCCGAGGTCAGAGGGCAGGCTGGGGAGTGGGGCGGGGCCACCCCGTCCTGCCCTGACACTGCGCCTGCACCCGTGTTCCCCACAGGGAGCCGCCCCTTCACTCACACCAGAGTGGACCACGGGCCAAGCCCCAGGAGGTGGTGGTGGACAGGCCAGGAGGGGCGAGGCGGGGGCATGGGGAAGGGCGTTCTGACCAGCTGAGGCCATCTCTCCACTCCAGTTCCCCCACCTCCCCCATGCTGCCACCCCCGACTGTCGCTGCACCGACCGGCCCTCGAGGACCTGCTCTTAGGTTCAGAAGCGAACCTCACGTGCACACTGACCGGCCTGAGAGATGCCTCTGGTGCCACCTTCACCTGGACGCCCCCAAGTGGGAAGAGCGCTGTTCAAGGACCACCTGAGCGTGACCTCTGTGGCTGCTATAGTGTGTCCAGTGTCCTGCCTGGTTGTGCCCAGCCATGGAACCATGGGGAGACCTTCACCTGCACTGCTGCCCACCCCGAGTTGAAGAACCCACTAACCGCCAACATCACAAAATCCGGTGGGTCCAGACCCTGCTCGGGGCTCTGCTCAGTGTCCTGGTTTGCAAAGCATATTCCCAGCCTGCCTCCTCCCTCCCAATCCTGGGCTCCAGTGCTCATGCCAAGTACAGAGGGAAACTGAGGCAGGCTGAGGGGCCAGGACACAGCCCGGGGTGCCCACCAGAGCAGAGGGGCTCTCTCATCCCCTGCCCAGCCCCCTGACCTGGCTCTCTACCCTCCAGGAAACACGTTCCGGCCCGAGGTCCACCTGCTGCCGCCGCCGTCGGAGGAGCTGGCCCTGAATGAGCTGGTGACACTGACGTGCCTGGCACGCGGCTTCAGCCCCAAGGACGTGCTGGTTCGCTGGCTGCAGGGGTCACAGGAGCTGCCCCGCGAGAAGTACCTGACTTGGGCATCCCGGCAGGAGCCCAGCCAGGGCACCACCACCTACGCTGTAACCAGCATACTGCGCGTGGCAGCTGAGGACTGGAAGAAGGGGGAGACCTTCTCCTGCATGGTGGGCCACGAGGCCCTGCCGCTGGCCTTCACACAGAAGACCATCGACCGCCTGGCGGGTAAACCCACCCACATCAATGTGTCTGTTGTCATGGCGGAGGTGGACGGCACCTGCTACTGAGCCGCCCGCCTGTCCCCACCCCTGAATAAACTCCATGCTCCCCCAAGCAGCCCCACGCTTCCATCCGGCGCCTGTCTGTCCATCCTCAGGGTCTCAGCACTTGGGAAAGGGCCAGGGCATGGACAGGGAAGAATACCCCCTGCCCTGAGCCTCGGGGGGCCCCTGGCACCCCCATGAGCCTTTCCACCCTGGTGTGAGTGTGAGTTGTGAGTGTGAGAGTGTGTGGTGCAGGAGGCCTCGCTGGTGTGAGATCTTAGGACTGCCGAGGCAGGCACAGTGCAGGATGGGTTCTGAGAGACGCACATGCCCCGGAGAGTTCTGAGTGAGCAGTGGCACGGCCGTTTGTCCCTGAGAGAGCCACCTCTGGCTGCAGCTGGGAGGGAATAGGGAGGGTAAAAGGAGCAGGCTAGCCAAGAAAGGCGCAGGTAGTGGGAGGAGCAGCGAGGGAGTGAGGGGCTGGACTCCAGGACCCCACTGGGAGGACAAGCTCCAGGAGGGCCCCACCACCCTAGTGGGTGGGCCTCAGGACGTCCCACTGACGCATGCAGGAAGGGGCACCTCCCCTTAACCACACTGCTCTGTACGGGGCACGTGGGCACACGTGCACACTCACACTCACATATACGCCTGAGCCCTGCAGGAGCGGAACATTCACAGCCCAGACCCAGTTCCAGAAAAGCCAGGGGAGTCCCCTCCCAAGCCCCCACGCTCAGCCTGCTCCCCCAGGCTCCTCTGGCTTCCCTGTGTTTCCACTGTGCACAGCTCAGGGACCAACTCCACAGACCCCTCCCAGGCAGCCCCTGCTCCCTGCCTGGCCAAGTCTCCCATCCCTTCCTAAGCCCAACTAGGACCCAAAGTATAGACAGGGAGGGGCCGCGTGGGGTGGCATCAGAAGCAGGCCAGTGAGACAGGGCCTGCCCAGGGCCCTCTGCATGCCTCTGGCTTCTGCCTGGGGCTCCCAGGAGTGGAAGAACAGTCCCACAACCACTGTGGGGACACCTGGCACCCGGACTCCCACAAGGGGGCAGTGGGGCCCCTGCTCGTGCCTTAGACATCTTCCGGGCCTCCCCAGGGGCCCCCGCCTTCTGGCTGCCTCCCTCTGCTCTCAGGGCCAAGGTGAGGTGGAGGCCACTGTCACCCCTGAGGGTCCAGTCACCAGAGGGTAATTGAGAGCAACAGGTCACTCGGGGAAGCCCTGCCACAGAGAAGCCCTCCAGCCCATGGGACCCAGGACCTGGCCCAGGGGAGGGGCTTTTAAAAAGAGGGGGAAAGAGGGAGAATCAACAGATGAGGGGCTGAACCAGTAGACAGAGATCAGGCAGACACATGGGTAGATCCTAGGACATATAATGAATGGATGGGTGGATGGAGGGTGGGTAGATGAAGGATGGATGGGTGGCAAAATGGATGGGTGGGTAAATGGCTGGATGGAGGATGGACGGATGGATATGTGATGGATGGATGGATGAAGGATGGGTGGATGGAGGATGGATGAGTGGAGGAATGAAGGATGGAAGATGGATGGATGGTTGGATGGATGGATGATGGATGGGTGGGTGGAGGATTGGTAGACGGAGGATGGATGGATGGTAAAATGGCTGGATGGAGGATGGACAGATGGATATATGATGGATGGATGGATGAAGGATGGGTGGATGAAGGATGGATGAGTGGAGGAATGAAGGATGGAAGATGGATGGGTGGATGGACTGATGGATGATGGATGGATGGGTAGGCGGATGGAGGATGGATGGGTGGATGGAGGATGGAAGATAGATGGAGGGGTGAATGGAGGATGGGTGGATGGAGGGAGGATTGAGGATACTGGGGTGGGTGGGTGGGTAGATCTATGGAGGTTAGGTGTATGGAAGATAATTGGATGGAGAATTGCTTTATGAATGGATGAATGAAGAGATGGAAAATAGCTTTATAGATGGATGGGTGAATGGATGGATGGATAGATGGAAGAAGGATGAATGGATGGAAAATAGCTTTATAGATATATAGGTGGATATTTAAATGATAGCCTTACATTAATAGATGAATGGAGGATGAATGGATGGGTGAGTGGGTAGGAGTGTTACTGATGGAGGGGTGGATATACGGATAATAGCTTTATAGATGGATGGATGGATAGATGGACGGAAGGATAGAAAGACAGGTGAATGACTGGATGTATCAGCATATGACAAGCAGGTACAGCTGTACATGGGAGGTCTATGCCCTGAGACCCTGAGGAAAATGAGGATGCCTGTGCTGGTGGCCCTCACCTGGCCCTCCCTTGTAACCCCTCAGCCACATTCCCTGGGAAGGCAACAGAGGCCTCTGGTCTTGCCCATTCAACCTTTGGCACACTGAGTGTCAGACCCAGGTCTCTGTCTTGGACCCAGATCTCCTTGAGGGTGGGTGTGTCTGGTCCTCTCTGGCCCCAGGACCCAGTCACTGAATACGTGGCTGGGACTGAGATGGGGTTGGGTGGGAGGGGCGGAAGGGTACCTTGGGCTCAAGCTTCCCTTGGAGAAGCAGATGGTGTCCACTTTCTGCCCTGCCAAGTCTCTCCCTGAAGTGCCCTAAGAATGTCAAAGACAGAAGTTCCCAGCCCCTCACCTGGGACCCTGCCTCCTCATCCTCCCTGGGGGAGTCTCAGGCCTTAGATGGGGACCCAGACCCCACTGTCCCCAGACCCCAAGGAAGCATAGCCGCTGCTCACACGAGTCTGGGAGTCTGGGCCTGGCAGGCTCTTGCTGTGTTGCAGATTGGCAGATGCTGCCTCCCTATGTGGTGCTGGACTTGCCGCAGGAGACCCTGGAGGAGGAGACCCCCGGCGCCAACCTGTGGCCCACCACCATCACCTTCCTCACCCTCTTCCTGCTGAGCCTGTTCTATAGCACAGCACTGACCGTGACCAGCATCCGGGGCCCATCTGGCAAGAGGGAGGGCCCCCAGTACTGAGCAGGAGCCGGCAAGGCACAGGTGGGAGCCCAGGAGGGGGATGAGCCCACAGTAGATGAGGTGGGCTGCAGTGCTTGGCTAAGAGGAGAGCACCACCTGCTCCCACTGTGGGGGGACGTGCTCTCCTGGGGGACCCTTCAGAGACACTGAGGACACGGGCCGGCCCAGGGTCAGGGCTGAGCTTCCCTCCAGTGCAGTAACGAGGATTCCGTCCAGGCTCCCATGAGCCAGGCCAGGGCTGGGACAGAGGGCGTTGGCAAGGATGCTGCTCCTTCAGGCTGTGACCCCTCTGTCTTTGCAGGGAGGAAATGTGGAGGAACCTCTTGGAGAAGCCAGCTATGCTTGCCAGAACTCAGCCCTTTCAGACATCACTGACCTGCCCTTACTCACATGCCTTCCAGGTGCAATAAAGTGGCCCCAAGGAAAATGTTCACAGACTCTGAATGAGGAGACGGGGGTCAGGGAAAGGGTGGTGGCTTTAGACTGGAGAACGCCTGCTTCAAAGTCCCCTTGGGTGTCATGGTGGTCATGGTGGGCATGGACAGAGGGTACCCCTGGTCCCAAAATCAAGAAATGTCCTGATCTTGCATGAGGCTGAGGCCCAAGGATGAATGCTGGATTCACCAGAGACCATGGCAAAGAAGCCTGCTCCCAAGAACTATATGGGATACCTGTTCCTCACAACCTAGACAGCCCTGGTCCTCCTCACTGGGTCCTCATCCTGATCACAGGGCCCTGGTCCTGACCAGTGGGCCCGTTTACCGATCACTGAGCTCTGGTCCTACTACTTGGTCCCTGTTCCTGATCACTTAATTCTAGTCTTGATCACTGAGCCTTAGTCCTGATCACTGAGTCCTACTCCTGTTTTTGGCCCTGGACCTCATCACTCAGCCCTGGTCCTCATCACTCAGCCCTGGTCCTCATCACTGAGCCCCGGTCCTCATCACTCAGCCCCGGTCCTCATCACTCAGCCCCGGTCCTGGTCACTCAGCCCTGGTCCTCGTCACTCAGCCCTGGACCTCGTCACTCAGCCCTGGACCTCGTCACTCAGCCCTGGTCCTGGTCACTCAGCCCTGGACCTCATCACTCAGCCCTGGTCCTCATCACTCAGCCCTGGACCTCGTCACTCAGCCCTGGTCCTCGTCACTCAGCCCTGGACCTGATCACTCAGCCTGGTCCTCATCACTCAGCCCTGGACCTCATCACTCAGCCCTGGTCCTGATCACTCATCCCTGGTCCTGATCACTCAGCCCTGGTCCTGGTCACTCAGCCCTGGACCTCATCACTCAGCCCTGGTCCTCATCACTCAGCCCTGGACCTCGTCACTCAGCCCTGGTCCTCGTCACTCAGCCCTGGACCTGATCACTCAGCCTAGTCCTCATCACTCAGCCCTGGACCTCATCACTCAGCCCTGGTCCTGATCACTCATCCCTGGTCCTGATCACTCAGTCCTGGTCCTAATCACCTAAGCCTGGTCCTGATCACTCAGCCCTGGTCTTGATCACTCCGTCCTGGTCCTCATCACTCATCCCTGGACCTGATCACTCAGCCCTGGTCCTGATTATTAGATCCTGATGCTGGTCACTGGGCCCTGATCCTTATTACTGAGCCCTGATCCTAATCACTGAATCCTGCTCCTGATCAATGAACCTGGCCCTGATCAAAGGGCCTTGCTCCTGATCACTGGGCCCTGGTCATGCTAACTGTGGTCTGGTCCTGATTACTGAGACTTGGTCCTGATCACTCAGTCTTGGTCCTGATCCCTGAGTCCTAGACTTGATCACTCAATTCTGGTCCTGATCACTGGGCCCTGGTCGTGATCACTGAGCCCTGGTCTGGATCACTAGGCTCTGGTCCTAACTCAGTCCTGGTCTGGATCGCTGAGTCTTGATCCTGATCACTGGGCCATGTTCTGGATCAATGAGCCCTGGCCCTGATCACTGGGCCCTGGTCCTGCTAATTATGCTCTGGTCCTGACCACTGAGCCCTTGTCCCAGTCAACAGTCAATAACTGAGCTCTGGTCCTAGTCAATAGTCAATCACTGAGCCCTGGTCCTGATCACTGGGTCCTGGTCCTGATCACTGGGTCCTGGTCCTGATCATTGAGCTCTGGCCTTCATCACTGAGCCCTGGTCCTGGTCACTGGGCCCTGGACCAGATCACTGGGCCCTGGTCCTGGTCACTCAGTCCCGGTCTTGATCACTGTGCCCTAGTTATGATCACTAAGCCCTGGTCCTGATCACTGGGTCCTGGTCCTGATCACTGAGCTCTGGCCCTCATCACTGAGCCCTGGTCCTGATCACTGGGTCCTGTTCCTGATCACTGGGTCCTGGTCCTGATCATTGAGCTCTGGCCCTCATCACTGAGCCCTGGTCCTGATCACTGAGCCCTGGTCCTGATTACTGAGCCCTGGACCCAGTCACTGGCCCCTGTTCCTGATCACTGGGCCCTGGTCCTGATCACTGACCCCTGTTCCTGATCACTGAGCCCTGGACCCAATTGCTGGGCCCTGGTCCTGATCACTGAGTGCTGGTCCTGATCACTGGCCCCTGTTCCTGATCACTGAGCCCTGTTCCTGATCACTAACCCCTGTTCCTGATCACTGAGCCCTGGACCCAATCGCTGGGCCCTGGTCCTGATCACTGAGCCCTGGTCCTGATTACTGAGCCCTGGTCCTGATTGCTGGGCCCTGTTCCTGACCACTGAGCCCTGGACCCAATCGCTGGGCCCTGGTCCTGATTACTGAGCCCTGGTCCTGATCACTGAGCCCTGTTCCTGATCACTAACCCCTGTTCCTGATCACTGAGCCCTGTTCCTGATCACTGAGCCCTGTCCTGATTACTGAGCCCTGGACCCAGTCACTGGCCCCTGTTCCTGATCACTGGGCCCTGGTCCTGATCGCTGGGCCCTGTTCCTGATCACTGAGCCCTGGACCCAATTGCTGGGCCCTGGTCCTGATCACTGAGCCCTGGTCCTGATCACTGAGCCCTGTTCCTGATCACTAACCCCTGTTCCTGATCACTGAGCCCTGTTCCTGATCACTGAGCCCTGGTCCTGATCACTGAGTGCTGGTCCTGATCACTGAGCCCTGTTCCTGATCACTAACCCCTGTTCCTGATCACTGAGCCCTGTTCCTGATCACTGAGCCCTGTTCCTGATCACTAACCCCTGTTCCTGATCACTGAGCCCTGGTCCTGATTACTGAGCCCCGGACCCAGTCACTGGCCCCTGTTCCTGATCACTGGGCCCTGGTCCTGATCACTGAGCCCTGTTCCTGATCACTGAGCCCTGTTCCTGATCACTAACCCCTGTTCCTGATCACTGAGCCCTGGTCCTGATCACTGAGCCCTGGTCCTGATCACTGAGCCCGGTTCCTGATCACTGAGCCCTGTTCCTGATCACTAACCCCTGTTCCTGATCACTGAGCCCTGGTCCTGATCACTGAGCCCTGGTCCTGATTACTGAGCCCTGGACCCAGTCACTGGCCCCTGTTCCTGATCACTGGGCCCTGGTCTTGATCACTGGGCCCTGGTCCTGATTACTGAGCCCTGGTCCTGATCGCTGGGCCCTGTTCCTGACTACTGAGCCCTGGACCAGATCATGGATCCCTGTTCCTGATCACTGATCCCTGGTTCTTTTCTTATACATATTCATTTTGAAGTCTGATTCCTTTTCTGAGCATGTATCAGTCTGTCTAGACACTGAGTCCTGTCTGATTTCTGAGCCTTGGCCCTCATTAGTAAGTGACCTGCAGTGGTGGAGGGAGGCCTCCAGGGAAGCCGAGACCCTCTCAATGCACGCACTCACTGGTAGATGAAGAAATCACCCCAATGGCTTGCTCCATTTTTCCAGACTCAGAGGGGTGTGTAGGCTCCAGGAGGACTTGGTGGGGAGAAGACCAGCCCAGGCCCTGTGAGCTACACCCAGCCCCAGCCCCTAAGGGGTCGCCAGGTCTCGATTTAGCAATGGGGAGGGGGTACAGTACAGGAGTGGGGACAGGAAGGTCGGGGGAGACCATGCTGTTTGTATTCTCTTGCTTTTCTCTCTCTCCTGAAGCCTCTTGTACCCCATCACCTGCAGAAATATCCAAAATAGCCCTGTGGGGCGGCTGAGTCATTGTGAACACAGCCCAGGCCAGGTGTTCCAGCCAGAGAACTGCTGTTCTGAGAAACATGCCCCAAAACCGAGACCTGACCAGGTGTGCCTGGGGCCTGAGCGAGGGGCTGCAGCCACAGGGAGGCCCAGCCCCAACCACCCCAGGGTCAGCTAGGGCTTTCCAGGTCCAGGGTTAGGCAGAGGTCAGCCAGGGTCAACTATGGTCTATCTGAGGTCATCCAGGGTCAGCCAGGGTCAGCCAGGGTCATCTGGGGTCAGCCAGGGCCAGCCGGAGCCAACTAGGGCTAGCTAGGGCCAGCCAGGGTCAGCCAAGGTCAGCCTGGGTTCCGCCAGGGTCAGCCAGGGCCATCTGGGGTCATCTGGGGCCAGCCAGGGCCAGCCTGGTTTCCAGCCAGGGTCAGCCAGGACCATGTGGGGCCAGCCAGGGCCAGCCTGGGTTCCACCAGGGTCTGCACAGGCCATTGTCCCCCTGTCCGGGCTCTCTAGGCGGCAGGCCTCCTCCATGGGCAGCCCTCATGAGGGCTGTGCCCACCACACAGCAGACCCAGGGAGGCACCAGCACTGAGCATCTGGCAGTGACTGTGGTGGGCCTCACACCCTGCATGCACCTCCCTCAGCTCTCCCCAGGGCCCTTGGCCAGAGCCAGGACGCAGTGCCCAGCCCTGGGGCTTGAGCGGCTGCCCTGGCAGGCTGTGTCCAGCACAAGCACGGCCCACAGGGCCACAGCAGGACCTGCACCCCACACCAGGGAAACAGGGGTTCTGGGAAGGGGACATTGGACCAGGGGCCCAGAGAGACACAGAGACATAGAGAGAGACAGGGACAGGGAGAGACAAGAGACACAGAGACACAGACAGAGACAAGGATGGGGAGAGATAAGAGACACAGAGACATAGAGACAGGGATGGGGAGAGAGATAAGAGATGAAGAGACATAGAGAGAGACAGGGATGGGGAGAGATAAGAGACACAGAGACAGAGAGAGAGAGACAGGGATGGGGAGAGACAAGAGACATAAAGAGACAGGGATAGGGAGAGATAAGAGACACAGAGACATACAGAGAGACAGGGATGGAGAGAGACACAGAGATATAGACAGAGAAAGACAAGGACAAGGAGAGATAAGAGACACAGAGACACAGAGAGACAGGGATGGGGAGAGATAAGAGACACAGAGACATAGACAGAGAGAGACAGGGATGGGGAGAGACAAGAGACATAGAGAGAGAGACAGGGATAGGGAGAGATAAGAGACACAGAGACATAGAGAGAGACAGGGATGGAAAGAGACACAAAGACATAGACAGAGAAAGACAAGGACAGGGAGAGATAAGAGACACAGAGACATAGAGAGACAGGGATGGGGAGAGATAAGAGACACAGAGACATAGAGAGAGACAGGGATGGGGAGAGACAAGAGAGACAGGAAAGGAGAGACAAAGACAGACACAGAGAGAGAGATGGGGATGGAGAGAGATAAGAGACAGGGACGGGGAGGGACAGAGACACAAGAGACAGAAAGAGAGAGATGAGATGAGATAGATAAGAAACAGAGACAGAGATGGAAGAAAAAGAGAGGAGATGGGAACAGGGAAAAAGAGACATGGACACAGAAATACAGACAACACAACAGAGGCAGAGAACACTCAGGGAGAGAAAGAGGCAGCAAGACGGGCCCAGGAACTCAGGTGCAAGCCCCTCTCACACACTCACACTCACAAACACACACCACAACTATTATACAACATTCACACACAAACACACAGAAACGTACCCACGCTCACAGCCACACACTAAGTCACTGTCACATCCATACCCACACTCACACCCAAACACACATGGCCCAGGAGCAAATGGGCAGACCTCAGCCTGCAGCTGGGAGCGGCCGAGCGGGTGCTGGGCCAGAGTCGGGGCCTGTCTGTGGGTGGGGGGCACGGCAGCACGGGCCCACCTGCACCTACAAGGCCTGGCCCCCGAGGTCACTGGGCCACCACCCAGCCCTCGCCCTGTTCCCCGTCTGTGCTGGACGGGGCAGGACTCTGAGCCTCGGGGAAACCCACAGATACACACGGGACCCCGAACATCGGGCTGGGGTGGTTAACAACATGCCAGAGGCAGGAGCAGGAGGTCCAGGACCCTGCGCACTGCAACCCCAGCCCTGGGGGCTGAAGCCCAGGACGGCCTTGGGTCTCCCAGGAGGGACTAGACAGCGGGGGATGGTCAGAGAACAGGACAGCCAGCAGGGTGCAGCCCGAGGACAGGGATGGACACTGGGGGGTCAACAGGACAGGGGCAGGGGCTGTGGAGTGGGCAGAGGGCCTGGAGAACCTGCGGGTCAGTGTCTGTGGGAAGGAGGCCAGGAGCAGCCCAGAGTGGCCAGGCTGGCAGGGGTGAGGAGGTGGGGGCAGTGAGGTGAGGGTGACCGAGCCAGTGAGGCCTCTGGCCAGGGAGGGGACCTTGGCTGGGCTCTGACTGAACCCAGGGCTCCTGGAGAAGGGGCCCCAGGCGGGGATGAGGATGTGGGCATCTGACTCCATCAACAATGGGGCTTCCAACACGCACGGCCTGGGCCTCGGAGACCTGGGCCCTGACCCGCCTCCCCCTGGCACCGGGCCGGGTGCCGTGTGTGGTCCCCAGTCCCCGCAGCACCTCCCCCACACTGGTCACGTTCCAGGGCCCCTCTGAAGCACCTGCTGTGAGGGGATGTGGGGAGGGGACAGGGACTTGGGCCTGAGCTGCCGGGTCGGGGGGGAGTCGGGGACCCAGGCTCAGCGTGTGGCTGGGGACCAGATAGATGGGGATGGAGGAGGACACGCCATGTACCCACTGCCTGCCAAGGGGCTGGACCCATGCCCAGTCTAGGCCATGTCCCCCGAGGCCTGTGAACCTTCACTCTGAGCCACTAAAACATTCAGGAGCTTTGAAAGCAGCCCCCGTCCTTGTCACTATGCGATGACTCTGAGCATCACGCTGTCCCTGCTGGATCCACCCTCCAGCCCCAGCGAGGGAGGCTGGGCCCCGGGCAGCAGGTGGTGAGGGCAGCGGGCACAGCCACCCTACAGCACACACAGGGTCACGGGGACGCGTCCACCACAGCCCGTGCACAGGCTCCTCACGGCACTGAGTTCACCCGGGGTGCGGGCCGTTTGTCCTCAGGAGTCCCGCTGTGCCCCCCGCCCCCAGCCCTGTCCTGCTGAGGCTGCAGCTGGGTCCTGGGGCACAGGGCGGCCCTGAGCACCTTGTCATCTTGGTCCCTGTTGGGTGAGCTGCTGGCTGTCTGTGGAGCTGGCAGAGCCGCGGTTCAGCCTTGGAGGCCGGTCCTGGGGCCCAGCAGCCGTGGGGAGCACTGCCCAGTCCCGTGCCCACAGGGAATCACCTGGGCTGAGGAAGGGCCCACACGCCGACGGGATCGGGGTCAGGCAGCGCACACCTGGCACCGAGATCCCACGTCCGGAAGTGGGGACACGGCCCAGGGGCACTGTTCCGGGAGGGTCTCAAGATGGGGTCTCCTATTTCAATCTTCACTCTTTCTGCACCTGTTAGCTGGGAAACTTCTAGAAGGAGGGGTGTCCTCAATCATGGGGTGGTTGTGAGGTGAGCACAGATCATGCAGGAAGGTACATGGCTTCTCCTTCACCAGGAAAACAGTGCAGAGAGACAGAGACACAGAGACAGAGACAGAGTAACAGAGAAAGACAGACGAGAGAGAGACACAGAGACACAGACAGAGTAACAGAGAAAGAGAGACAGAGACAGAGACAGAGTAACAGATAGAGTCACAGAGAGACAGAGAGAGAGACAGAGTAACAGAGAAAGACAGAGACAGAGAGACAGAGACAGAGTCACAGAGAGACAGAGACAGAGAGAGAAACAGAGACACAGAAAGAGACATGCAGACACAGAGACAGAGATGAGGAGTTACAGAGAGACAGAGAGATAGAGACAGAGATAGAGAGACAGAGACAGAGAGAAAGAAACAGATACAGAAAGAGACATTGACAGAGACAGAGAGAAAAACAGAGACACAGAGACAGACACACAGACACAGAGACAGAAAAAGACAGAGATAAAGTTACAGAGAGACAGAGATACACAGAGACAGAGAGACAGATAGAGACAGAGATATAGACAGAGACAGAGAAAAACAGAGATAGAAACAGAGAGACAGAGATAAAGTTACAGAGAGAGAGAGAGAGACCAAGACAGAGATAAAGAGAGACAGAGACAGAGTGAGAGAAACAGAGGCAGTAAGAGATAAAGAGAGTTACAGAGACAGAGATAGAGAGAGATTGAGACAGAGAGACAGAGATAGAAAGATACACACAGAGAGATAGAGATACAGAGAGACAGAGATAGAGAGACATATAGAGAGACAGAGATAGAAAGATACACACAGAGAGACAGAGATACAAAGAGACAGATAGAGAGTCACTGTCACATTCATACCCACGCTCACACACTCACACCCTCACACACTCACACTGAGCTTCCCTCAAGCCCTGTCACTTCCTATGGGGCCCACGGCATGTCCAAGCCTCTGGGCCACCAGCCTCATGGCTCACTGCTGTGTGCCCACCACACCCCGCCTCAGAGGTCCCCTCTGTGAGCTGGGCACGTGCCCTACACTCTGCTCATGGGTGGTCTGGGGAAACAGGGCCCACCCAAGGCCTGGCTCAGGAAAGGCCCCAAACACACATGGCCCAGCAGCAAACGGGCAGAGCTCAGCCTGCAGCTGGGAGCGGCGGAGCGGGTGCTGGGCCAGAGCTGGGGCCTGTCTGTGGGTGGGGGGCACGGCAGCACGGGCCCACCTGCACCCCCCAGGCCTGGCCCCCGAGGTCACTGGGCCACCACCCAGCCCTCGCCCTGTTCCCTGTCTGTGCTGACCTGGGCAGGGCTCTGAGCCTCGGGGAAACCCACAGACCCACATGGGATGGAGAGACAGAGATAGAGAGAGACAGGGAGAGACAGAGAGAGATAGAGAGACAGAGATAGAGACAGAGATACAGAGACACAGAGAAGACAGAGAGATAGAGACAGAGAGATACAGAGAGACAGAGAAAGACAGAGAGACAGAGACAGAAAGACAGAGAAAGAGATAGAGAGATAGAGATGAAAGACAGAGAGATAGACATGAGAGAGACAGAGATAGAGATACAGAGAGAAAAAGATAGAGAGATAGAGACAGAGCAATAGAGATAAGAGAAAGACAGAGACAAAGAGATACAGAGAGTGAGAGAGACAGAGAGAGAGATAAGAAGAGAGACTGAGATAGAGACAGAGAGACAGAGAAAGACAGAGTTAGAAAGGCAGAGAAAGACAGACAAAGAGAGATAGAGAGAGGGGAAGAGAAACAGCGACAGACAGCAACAGAAAGACAGAGAGGGATATACAGAGAGGAAGAGACAGAGACAGACTCAGAAAGACAAAAAGAGACAGAGAAAGAAACAGGGAGAGAGAAAGACAGATATAAGGAGAGATAGAGAGAGGCAGAGCTACAGAGAGGAAGAGACACAGACAAACAGAGAGACATACAAAAACAGAGACACCAAATGACACAGACAGGCAGAGACAGACAGAGATGAAGAGACAGAGAGAGACAGAGACAGAGGCAGAGAGACACAGAGACACACACAGGAAGAGACAGATGAGAGAGACAGATATAGACAGAGATACAGAAAGAGACAGAGAGAGACACACACAGGGACACGAACAGACAGACACACAGAGATATAGACAGAGATACAGAGGCAGAGAGACAGAGATATAGACAGAGGCATGGAAAGACAGAGAGAGACATACACACAAGGACGCAAAGAGGCTGAGATATAGACATAGATACAGAAAGAGACAGAAGCAGAGAGACAGAGAGAGACACACACAGGGACACGAAGAGACAGAGAGACAGAGGCAAAGAAAGAGACACAGCAAAGGGACAGGCACAGAGGGAGCGATAGACGGGAAGAGAGACAGAGGGATAGAGACAGACATGGGGGAGAGATGGATGGAGAAAGGAGGCACAGACGGAGACACACAGAAAGAGAGAGAGGCCAAGACAGGCAAGATGGCGGGACAAAGCCCAGCAGACGCGCTTGACAGAGATGAGTCAGAGACACCGACAATGGGACAGAGACAGAGATTCGGGCAGGGAGATACCTTCAGAGAGGCAGAGAGACAGGGAGACAGAAGGGTGGCCAGAGACAGGGACAGCGGGAAAGATGGAGCTGGAGGCTCAGATGGAGACGGGTGTGACAGAGCTGGGAGCAGGGAGGCCACAGCCCACACAGTCCGGGTGCTGCGCCCACCACGGCCCCCAGGCCCGGAGACCCAGCCCCCATCACCATGTAACCTCAGGCCATGTAACCTCAGGCCCTGCTGAGCCTCAGTGTTCTCTCTGTACAGTGGGGACCACCAGGCCATGAGGGTGGGGGAGGTGCGGGCCTGCACCAGACAGGCCCTGTACCAATGGGGCTGCCTGTGCCCAGGCCACCAGGGCCATCTCCGCTCAGCCTCCTTGGGGCTTCTGGGGTGGGGGTTGGCTGGGGGCCCTGCCAGCGTTGGCTCCCCTGCCCTTCCTGCCAACCTGGGGGCTGCCCCTGGGTCCTGGTCCCAAAGATGGCAACAAGTTCAGAAACAATGAATTCAATAAAGTTGACGTTTGCAGGGTGGTCCCAGTGTCAGTAACCTAAGTGGGCCTGTCCTGGGGGAGGGGGCGGGTGTCCCCAAATCTGGAGGCCTGAGCCAGCCTGGCCACGGTGGGAAAGGGGGCGGGTGTCCCTGAATCTGGAGGCCTGAGCCAGCCTGGCCACGCTGGGGGAGGGAGCAGGTGTCCCCGAATCTGGAGGCTTGGGCCAGCCTGGCCACGCTGGGGGAGGGGGCGGGTGTCCCCAAATCTGGAGGCCTGGGCCAGCCTGTCCACGCTGTGGGACAGGGCAGGTGTCCCCAGATCTGGAGGCCTGGGCCAGCCTGTCCACGCTGTGGGACGGGGCGGGTGTCCCCAAATCTGGAGGCCTGGGCCAGCCTGTCCACGCTGTGGGACAGGGCAGGTGTCCCCAGATCTGGAGGCCTGAGCCAGCCTGGCCACGCTGTGGGACAGGGCGGGTGTCCCCGAATCTGGAGGCCTGAGCCAGCCTGGCCACGGTGGGGGAGGGGGCGGGTGTCTCCGAATCTGGAGGCCTGAGCCAGCCTGGCCACGCTGGGGGAGGGGGCGGGTGTCCCCGAATCTGGAGGCCTGGGCCAGCCTGGCCACGCTGGGGGAGGGGGCGGGTGTCCCCGAATCTGGAGGCCTGAGCCAGCCTGGCCACGCTGGGGGAGGGGGCGGGTGTCCCCGAATCTGGAGGCCTGAGCCAGCCTGGCCACGCTGGGGGAGGGGGCGGGTGTCCCCGAATCTGGAGGCCTGAGCCAGCCTGGCCACGCTGGGGGAGGGGGCGGGTGTCCCCGAATCTGGAGGCCTGGACCAGCCTGGCCACACTGGGTGGGTGGCGGCTGCAGCTGCAGGTGCAGAATCGTGCAAGCTATTTCTGGAAACAGCCTCAGAGGGCAAGAAACATGTTTTCGGTGTGGAACAAACAACCATTTGCATGTGCCCTGAGGGCCAAGTTTGCCCAGAATGAGTCACTCAAGGAGAAACAGATCAGAGCCCTCACACCTGCCTGGGGGAGGGGTGGGCGCCGCTCCAAGGACCTGCTGTTGGGCCCAGAGATGCCGAAAACTCAGCCCACCCGGCCGCGGTGGGACCCACAGGACCCCTGGGAAGCCCTCAGCAGCCCTTGGGCAGGTCCCACCCTGCAGAGAACGCGAAGGCTCAAAGGCCCACTCGGGCTGAGACCGCAGGGAGCACTTGGCCACTTGGATGCAGACCCCTGGGGCCCGAGGCTAGGCTGTGGGAGGGAGCAGCAGTGAGACCCCACTGGCCCTCAGGGCTCACAGGTGCCCCGGTGAGGGTGCAGGGAGCGGGGGTGCCTGCCAAGCAGGAAGGCGGAGGGCCCAGGCTGCCGTGGCACCATCGGGGCACACTATGTGTCACTGGCCCAAAGGAGACTCGCCCATGAGGAGCTGCTGCTGGTGGACGCAGGGGTGCCCTCCAGCCTCCTTGGGGGGCTAGGAAGGGAGGGCAGGGCCAGGCAGACCCTAGGGTGAGGTAGGAGGACTGGCAAAAGGCCAGTATGGCCAAGGGAGAGCCACATGGGGGCTGGGAGGGCGCAAGGTTCGGGCCCGGCCAAAGCGTGGGTGCCAGGTATGGTGCCCACCAGGGCCGCGCAGCTTGTACTCCAGAAAGACCCTGGGGCACAGGACGGGCTTGCCATGCTGAGATCTGGAAAGTAAAGAGAGGCACTTCACGGCAACACGCCAGCCTGCATGATCTGTGCTCACACTCACCCACTAGGAGCAATGCCCTCCTTCTAGAAGTTTCCTCACTAACACGTGCACAAGGAGTGAAGGGAATGGGGTCTCCCGTCTCACAGCCCTCCATGTAATGGTGCCCTCAACCAACCGACTGCTCCCTACCGGCCCCAGCCCTCGGCCCCGCGGCCCACCTCTGCCTGACCCCGGCCCTGCTCTCCTCCTGGCAGCTCAGGGATTCGGCCACTGCCTGGGCTCAGCCGGAGCAAACCCAGTGTCCCCCGACACCCCACACAGCCTAGTCACCCCTCCCTCACTGCCCCCACCTCCTCGCCCCTGCCAGCCCAGCCACGCTGAGCTGCTCCTGGGCCCCCTTCCCAGAGACATCGGAGCCCTGCAGGTTCTCCAGGCCCTCCAGGCTCTCCGCCCACTCCACTACCCCTGCCCGCTCCCAGCTGCAGGCTGAGCTCTCCCCATTTGCTCCTGGGCCATGTGTGTTTGTTTGAGGCCTTTCCTGAGCCAGGCCTTGGGTGGGCCCTGTTTCCCCCAGGCCAGCCATGAACAGAGTGGAGGGCATGTGCCCAGCTCATAGAGGGGACCCCCAAGGCGGGGTGTGGTGGGCACACACCGGTGAGCCAGGGGCTGGTGGCCCAGAGGCTTAGACAGGCTGTAGGCCCCATCGGAAGTGACAGGGCCTGAGGGAAGCTCAGTGTGTGTGTGTGAGTGTGTGTGTGTGTGTGTGACTGTGTGTGTGAGTGTGTGTGTGTGACTGTGTGAGTGTGTGAGGGTGTGTGTGAGGGCATGTGAGTGTGAGGGGGTGTGTGAGGGTATGTGACGGTGTGAGGGTGTGTGAGGGTGTGGGTGTGTGAGGGTGAGTGGGTGTGTCAGGGTGTGGGTATGTGAGGGTGTGACGGGGGTGTGTGTGAGAGTGAGAATGTGTGTGAAGTCTGTGTGATGGTGGGTGAGGGTGTGTGAGGGTGTGTGTATGAGAGGGCACGTGAGGGTGTGAGGGTGTGAAGGTATGTGTGAGGGTGTGTAAGGGTGTGAGGGGGTGTGAGGGTGTGACTGAATGTGAGAGTGTAAGGGTGTGGGGATGTGTGAGGATGTGTGTGTGAGGATGTAAGAGTGTTAGGGGTGAATGAGAGAGAGGGTGTGAGGGCTTGTAAAGGTTTCTGAAGGTGGAGTGTGGAGATATGCAGAAGTGTGGGGGTGTGAGTGTGAGGGTGTGTGAGAATGTGTGGGAGGGTGTGAGTGTGGGATGTATGAAGTTGGGATGTGTGTGTCAGCATGTGTGTGAGAATGTGTGGATGTGTGTGGGTGTGAGGGTGTGGGGAGTGTGTGGATGTGTGAGGATGTGTGTGGATGTGTGGGGTGTGGGGTGTGTGTGGATGTGTGAGGATGTGTGTGGATGTGTGGGGTGTGGGGTGTGTGTGGATGTGTGGGGTGTTTGAGGATGTGTGAGGATGTGTGGGGATGTGAGGGTGTGTGTGGATGTGTGGGTTGTGTGAGGGTGTGTGGATGTGTGGGGTGTGGGGGGTGTGTGGATGTGTGGGGTGTGTGGGGATGTGAGGGTGTGTGTGGATGTGTGGGTTGTGTGAGGGTGTGTGGATGTGTGGGGTGTGGGGTGTGTGTGGATGTGTGGGAGTGTGAGGGTGTGTGAGGGTGTGTGGGAATGTGAGGGTGTGAGGGCTTGTGGGGATGTGTGGTGTGTGTGAGCGGCTGTGTGCACTGGCCGAGTTGCCTGCTGCTGTCCTGGTCTGGGGCCAGGCGTGTGCCAGCTCTTGTGTTTGTCGTGTGCCCGGCGTGTGCTGGGTGCCCGAGTCGGGCTGGGTGTGTCTGGGTGTGGCCCTGGGGTGTCCCTTTCTGGACGTGTGTCTCCGTGCAGAACGGAGGTCCTTGTGTTCCCAGAAGGAAGCCCCCAGCCCCAGGCGGGTGCCTGAGAATAGACCTGGGGCCTGTGGGCGTGGCAGGGCTGCCCCTCGGCTCCTCATGGACCCCCCGGACACCAGTCCCACCCCGTGTCTGTGACGCTCACTCTCTGAGCCTTCCCTGATCCCATGTGCCAAAGCCTGGCCCAGCAATGCCACGTGTGCATGTGTGAGCGTGAGCTTGGCAGCGGGTGGGAGAATGTGTGCGTGAGTGTGTGAGCGTGAGCACGGCCTGTGCTTGTCTGGCTGTGGGACTGGGGGCCTCTGTGACGCTGTGAGCCCTTGTGGACCTGAGTGTGGGCCGTGTGAGCTGTGTGCATGTGGCTGTGGCTGAGTGTGAGCCTCTGAGTGTGTGTGTCTGTGCCGTGTACCTCTGTGTGTCTATATGTGTCTGTGTGTGCCTCTGACTTTGTGTGTCTGTATCTATCTCTGTGTGTGTCTCTGCGTGTGGTAGCGTGTCTGTGCTTGTGTCTCTGTGTCTGCGTGTGTCTCTGTCTCTGTGTGTGCCTATGCGTGTCTCTGTGTGTGTGGTAGTGTGTCTGTGCTTGTGTTTCTGTGTCTGTGTGACTCTGACTCTGTGTGTCTCTGACTCCACATGTGCCTATGTGTGTCTGTGTGTCTCTGTGTGTGTGGTAGTGTGTCTGTGTGTGTATCTGACTCTGTGTGTGCCTATGTGTGTCTGTGTGTCTCTGTGTGTGTGTGTTAGTGTGTGTGTGTATTGTGTGTCTTTATGTCTCTGTATGTCTATGTGTCTGTGTGTCTCTGTGTGCTCGTGTGTTCTGTGTGTCTCTGTGGGGTGTGCATGACTATATTTGTGGGAGGCTGTATGTGCAGGAAGGGCCCCCTGAGCCCTGTCACCCGGGCTGCACCCTGGGGGGCTTCCCAGGGATCCTTTCCTCAAACTTGAGTCCTCCCTGGAGGGCTTAGGTTCCACTGAGGGGGTGGGCGCGGGCACAGACCCCTCCTCTAGGAGGCTGGGGTGGGGCTGTCCTGCCTGGCTGGGACACAGGTCAGAATGTCCCCCCATGTGGTCCACCCTGTTCTAGGCACAGGGTGTCATCTCCCAGGGTCTCAGCTGCTGGGGTGATGGACCCTGGACAGCCCCTGGGTGTGGGGTGGGGTCCTATGGAGGCCTCTGTGTCCCACTGAAGATGCAGGGCTGGGGTTGGGCAGGTCTGTTCCGGGGTGGTCTCGTGGGGCAACCCCAGAGGGTCCTGAGGCCGGGGTAGGGTTGGGCGACCCCACCCAGGGTCTACAGGCTGAAGGTGCCTGGGTTGGCCAGGCCTGGGCACAGGGGAGGACAGAGGTTTGGTGACAGGTGGGCTGTGAGGGGCCCCGCAGGTGCACGGAGGAGGCTCTGTCCCCAGGTGACCCACAAAGTCCTCTTCCGAGGGTGCTGGGGGTCCTGTTCCTGGGAGCCATGCCTGGGACCTCCATGCAGGGGCCTCCTCCCTGGCCCAGCTCCCCTGGGGCAAGGCCCGACTTGTTACCCCCTCCACCAGGCAGTCCTCTGGGAAGTGCCCTGGGGCCTGGTCACTCTGGGCCTGGCCACAGCGTTGGCCTGGACATGGGGTGTGGCCGGGGAGTGTGAATAGTCAGGAATCCTGCAAACCAGCCGCCTGGGTGCCAGCCTTCCCCCCACCTCCCCCAATGCAAATCGCCATCTCGGAGGTGGGTGGGGGTTTCCACACCACTGTCCCACCTGCCCTGTGGTTCCCATTTTCAGCATTTTTAGAAATATTTGCAAGAATGTGTTTGTGCCTGTGTGGTGGGGTGGGGGTGGGAGCTGCGGCCCGGTGCCCATGAGGTCTTGTTTTTCAGACTGGACGGGGGTGGGGGAGGGGGACCTGCGGCCCCCCCACCTGCTAGTGTGTCCAGCCTCCTGAGTGGGGCAGCGAGGGTCCTGGCTGGGCCCCAGGGCATGACCCCCGATGAGTGTGAGGCGCTGAGGCCGAGTCTGGTCCTTGGCGAGGAGGCCCAGAAGGCCCAGGTGCCCGTCCTGAGCGTTATCGAGGGCCCTGCCTCAGGCCTCATGCCAGGGCCAAGCCCAGGGCTGGCTGGTGACCACGCAGAGCTGAGAGGGGCGGGGAAGTGAGGCTGGGTTGGAGGAAAGCTGAGGGGCCCAGTCCTCCCACTCCAGCCCTCGAGGCAGACCCTGGCCCACCCAGGGACCCCCTCCCATGCACACAAGCACACACAACACATATATGGGCATGCGTGTGCACACACACTCGCTGCAGCCCGCAGCACTGGCTGGCCCAGGTGTCCTCAGGACGTGGTCCACGCGGTGCTGACACGAGCTGGCCCTGAGCACGGGCTCTGCGGGGTGCCATTCCCAGGCCCTGCAGGGGCACATGCGGTGTCGTGGGGCAGCAACTGTGACCTCTGCCCCGCAGACCCGGACATGCCGCCAGAGAGGCCAAGGCATGCGCTCTCCGAGCCTTCTCTGACCCCATGTACCAAAGCCTGGCCCAGCAACGCCATGTGTGCACATGTGAGTGTGAGCTTGGCAACAGGTGGGAGAATGTGTGTTAGTGCATGAGTGTGAGCATGAGCGTGTGAGATGCAAGCGTGTGTGCAGTGAGTGGTGGATGAGCTGGAGGTGTGCGGTTGTGCGTGATGTGGACAGGTGTGTAGTGTGGACAGGTGTGTGGTGTGGACAGGTGTGTGGTGTGGACAGGTGTTTGGGGTGGACGGGGTGTAGTGTGGACAGGGGTGTAGTGTGGACAGGTGTGCGGGGTGGACAGGTGTGCGGTGTGGACAGGTGTGTGGGGTGGACGGGGTGTAGTGTGGACAGGTGTGTGGGGTGGACGGGGTGTAGTGTGGACAGGTGTGCAGTGTGGACAGGTGTGCGGGGTGGACAGGTGTGCGGGGTGGACAGGTGTGTGGTGTGGACAGGTGTGTGGGGTGGACAGGGATGTGGGGTGGACAGGTGTGTGGTGTGGACAAGTGTGTGGGGTGGACAGGGGTGTGGTGTGGACAGGTGTGTGGTGTGGACAGGGGAGGCAGGTTCATGACACGGGGCAGGACAGTGGCCAGGGGCTGCAAACGTGACCTGCGGGAGGGAGTGCCTGTGTGCGAGCATGTCTGTGTGTGTCTTTATGTGTCTATCTGTGTGTGTGTCTCTATGTGTGTCGGTGTGTGTCTGCATCCACGTGCATGTGTGTCTATATGTGTGTGTGCATATCCGTGTCTGTGTCTTTATGTGTCTGTGTGTGTATGTGTTTGCCTGTGTGTGTCTCTGTTTCTGTGCATCCGTGTGGATGTGTCTATATGTGTGTCTCTGTGCACATATGTGTGTGTCTGTGCATGTCCGTGTGTCTGTGCATTTCTGTGTGTGTGTGTCTCTGTGCATGTCTGTGTGTGTCTCTGCGCATGTCTGTGCATGTCTCTGTGTGTCTCTGTGCATGTCTGTGTGTGTCTGTGCGTTTGTGTGTGCATGTCTGTCTGTGCGTTTCTGTGTGTGCATGTCTGTGTGTGTCTGTGTGTATGTGTGTGTGTCTGTGCATGTCTCTGCGTGTCTGAGTGTCAGGGGATGGCCTGTGCGGGGCTTGCAGTGCAGGCGGGTTTGCTCACACCTCCCCCGCAGGGCTGAGCCTCCAGACTCCCAGCCCCATACAGGCTCCAGCCCAGTGGGGAGCCGGGTGGCGCTTGGGGCCTGGAGCCCAGACCTGGGGAGTCAGGGCAGGACTAGGGTGGAGGCTCTGGTGACTCAGCCTCCTCGTATGTGTGCACTGCAGTTTGTCCTCCGTGCATCCCTTGGTGGACACTTGTGGGGCTTCCTGGGAGGCGGCCCCAGACTTGGGCAGATTCTAGGACCCAGAGGGATGGGGCAGAGGCAGGGATGACAGAGACAGACACAAAGCAGAGAGACGGAGGCAGAGGGAGACATGCAGAGTCGCGGAGACATCCGGGCTCAGGCCCCGACTCTCAGGGGCCACCCCCAGGGAGGACACGCAGTGCACCCCCACACCCACACCTCACACACACACTCACACCCACGTACCTCCTATCCACACACACCCAGAGACACACAGACACCCACAGCCACACACTGACACTCACGAACTTATCCAGTCATGTCCCACACACTCCCACCCAACCCATACACCACACATCTACACAACCCATACACCACACACTCACACTCACAAACTATATACCACACACTCACACACAACCCATACACCACACACTCACACTCACAAACTATATACCACACACCCTCACACTAACCATACACCTATATACACTCACACACCCATATACCAAACACGCACAACCCATACACCACTCACACTCACAAACTGTATACCACACAGTCACACACCAACCATACACCTATATACACTCACACACCCATATACCACACACACACACAGCTCATACACACACACACTCACAAACTGTATACCACAGTCACACACCAACCATACACCTATATACACTCACACACCCATATACCACACACTCACACACAACCCATACACCACACACACACAACCCATACACCTATACACTCACACCTACAAACTATATACCACACACACACAACCCATACACCTATACACACACACAGCCATATACCACACACAACCCATACACCACACACACAAACCATATACCACACACTCACACAACCCATACACCTATACACACTCATACCCATATACCACATAAAACCAATATACCACACACTCACACACAACCCATACACCACACACAGCCCATACACTACACAATCACACCACAAACTATATACCACACACTCACACATAACCCATACACCTATACACACACACCCATATACCACACAAACCTGTGCACCTACACACTCACACACCCATACACCACACACAACTCCTACACCTACACACACCCACCACCCATACACACACAGCCTATACACCTACACACACTCATACACTCATATAGCACACACACAGCCCATATACCACACACTCACACAACCCATATACCTATACACACACGCCCATACACCACACACTCACACAACCCATATACCACACACTCACACACAAACCATACATCTATACACATACCCATATGCCACACATACAACCCATACACCACACACACAACCCATAGACCACAAACACACACGTCATAACCACACACACACAGCCCATATACCTATACACATTCACACACACAACCCATACACTACACACACAACACATACACCTATACACACTCACACTCACAAATCATACACCACACACTCACACACAGCCCATACATCTATACACAAACACACACAATCCATATACCACCTACTCACACACAACGCATACACCTATACACACACATGAAACTCATACAGCACACACACAACCCACAGACCATAAACACACACAAGCCATAACCACACACAAACCCATACACCTATACACACACTCATAAACAAGGCATACACCCCCACACACAACCCATACACCACACACTCACACACAACCCATACACCTATATACACACACAACCATATACCACAAACTCACGCTCAACCCATACACCTATACACACAAACTCATACACCACACACTCATACACAATGCACAGACCACATACACAAGCCATAACCACACACACACAACCCGTACATATATACACACTCATAAACAAGCCATACACCTACACACACAACTCATACACCACACATTCACACATAACCCATACACCTATACACACACACACAACCCATATACCACAAACTCACACACAACCTATACACCTATACACACATACAACCCATACACCACACAAACACATACACACCACACACACAACACATACACAGAACACTCATACACCCATACACCACCCCCACACAGAACCCATACACCACACACACACAACCCATACACCTATACACACACTCACACACAACTCATATACCACAAACACACACAACACATACATCTATGCACACACACAACCCATACACCACACACACACAACACATACATGAAACATACATACAACCCACACACCACCCACTCATACACAACCCATACACCACACAACCCATAGACCTATACACACACAACACATGCAACTATCACACACTCACAACACATACACCTCCTATACACACAAACACGCACACTTCCTATACAAACAACCCACACGCCTATACAGACTCACACCCTCACTCACACTCACCCTCACATTCATATACTCACAAACACACTTCCACACTCACACCCTCACCCACACTTACACCCCCACCCACACTCAAACCCCGACGCTAAGTCACTGTCACATTTATACCCATGCTCACACGCTCACACCCTCACACACTCACCCCCCACCAGCTCCAGGGCTCACTGGTGTGTGCCCACCAAACCCTGCCTTGGGGGTCCCCTCTGTAAGCCGACAGCGCTCTGCTCATGGGTGGCCTGGGGAAACAGGGCCCACCCAAAGCCTGGCTCAGGAAAGGCTCCAAACACACATGGCCCAGGAGCAAATGGTCAGAGTTCAGCCTGCAGCTGGGAGTGGCCAAGTGGGTGCTGGGCCAGAGTCAGGGCCTGTCTGTGGGTGAGGGGCACGGCAGCACGGGCCCACCTGCACCCCCCAGGCCTGGCCCCCGAGGTCACTGGGCCACCACCCAGCCCTCGCCCTGTTCCCCGTCTGTGCTGGACGGGGCAGGACTCTGAGCCTCGGGGAAACCCACAGATACACACGGGACCCTGAACATCAGGCTGGGGAGGCTGGGGTGGGTAACAACATGCCAGAGGCAGGAGCAGGAGGTCCAGGACCCTGCGCACTGCAACCCCAGCCCTGGGGGCTGAAGCCCAGGACGGCCTTGGGTCTCCCAGGAGGGACTAGACAGCGGGGGATGGTCAGAGAACAGGACAGCCAGCAGGGTGCAGCACGAGGACAGGGATGGACGCTGGGAGGTCAACAGGACAGGGGCAGGGGCTGTGGAGTGGGCAGAGGGCCTGGAGGACCTGCGGGTCAGTGTCTGTGGGAAGGAGGCCAGGAGCAGCCCAGAGTGGCCAGGCTGGCAGGGGTGAGGAGGTGGGGGCAGTGAGGTGAGGGTGACCGAGCCAGTGAGGCCTCTGGCCAGGGAGGGGACCTTGGCTGGGCTCTGACTGAACCCAGGGCTCCTGGAGAAGGGGCCCCAGGCGGGGATGAGGATGTGGGCATCTGACTCCATCAACAATGGGGCTTCCAACACGCACAGCCTGGGCCTCGGAGACCTGGACCCTGACCCGCCTCCCCCTGGCACTGGGCCAGGTGCCGTGTGTGGTCCCCAGTCCCCGCAGCACCTCCCCCACACTGGTCACGTTCCAGGGCCCCTCTGAAGCACCTGCTGTGAGGGGATGTGGGGAGGGGACAGGGACTTGGGCCTGAGCTGCCGGGTGGGGTGGGAGTCGGGGACCCAGGCTCAGCGTGTGGCTGGGGACCAGATAGATGAGGATGGAGGAGGACACGCCATGTACCCACTGCCTGCCAAGGGGCTGGACCCATGCCCAGTCTAGGCCATGTCCCCCGAGGCCTGTGAACCTTCACTCTGCCCCACTAAAACATTCAGGAGCTTTGAAAGCAGCCCCCGTCCTTGTCACTATGCGATGACTCTGAGCATCACGCTGTCCCTGCTGGATCCACCCTCCAGCCCCAGCGAGGGAGGCTGGGCCCCGGGCAGCAGGTGGTGAGGGTAGCGGGCACAGCCACCCTACAGCACACACAGGGTCACGGGGACACGTCCACCACAGCCCGTGCACAGGCTCCTCACGGCACTGAGTTCACCCGGGGTGCGGGCCGTTTGTCCTCAGGAGTCCCGCTGTGCCCCCTGCCCCCAGCCCTGTCCTGCTGAGGCTGCAGCTGGGTCCTGGGGCACAGGGCGGCCCTGAGCACCTTGTCATCTTGGTCCCTGTCGGGTGGGCTGTTGGCTGTCTGTGGAGCTGGCAGAGCCGCGGTTCAGCCTTGGAGGCCGGTCCTGGGGCCCAGCAGCCGTGGGGAGCACTGCCCAGTCCCGTGCCCACAGGGAATCACCTGGGCTGAGGAAGGGCCCACATGCCGACGGGATCGGGGTCAGGCAGCGCACACCTGGCACCGAGATCCCAGGTCCCGAAGTGGGGACACGGCCCAGGGGCACTGTTCCGGGAGGGTCTCAAGATGGGGTCTATTTCAATCTTCACTCCTTCTGCACCTGTTAGCTGGGAAACTTCTAGAAGGAGGGGTGTCCTCAATCATGGGGTGGTTGTGAGCTGAACACAGATCATGCAGGAAGGTACATGGCTTCTCCTTCACCAGGAAAACAGTGCAGAGAGACAGAGACACAGAGACAGAGATAGAGTAACAGAGAAAGACAGAGAGACAGAGAGAGAGAGACACAGAGACAGAGTAACAGAGATAGACAGAGAGACACAGAGACAGAGTAACAGAGATAGACAGAGACACAGAGACAGAGACACAGTAACAGAGATAGACAGAGACACAGAGACAGAGTAACAGAGAAAGACAGAGAGACAGAGTAACAGAGATAGAGACAGAGTCACAGAGAGACAAAGAGACAGAGACAGAGTAACAGAGATAGAGACAGAGACAGGCACAGAGATAAGATACACAGAAACAGAGATAGTCACTGTCACATTCATACCCACGTTCACCTGCTCACACACCCTCACACACCCACACACACACCATCACACAACCCTCACAGACTTCATGCACATTCTCACACTCTCACACCCCCTCACACTCACACACCCTCACACCCTGACACACCCACTCACCCTCACACACACCCCCTCACACCCTCACATGCCCTCACACACACACCCTCACACACCAACCCTCACAGACTTCACACATTCTCACACTCACCCTCACACACACACACCCTCACACCCTGACACACCCACTCACCCTCACACACACACCCTCTCACACACCCTCACTCACGCCCACACACCCTCATACTGTCACACACTCCACACCCACACACCCTTACACCCTCACGCACCCACACACTCACTCGCACACACACCCTTACACCTCACTCTCACACACACCCACTCACTCACACCCACTCACTCACACTCACCCACACCCCCTCTCACCCTCACATACCTGCACTCACACCCTCACACCCTCACACACCATCACACACTCTCACACACACACCCTTACACCCTCACTCTCACACACCCACACACTCTCACACACCCTCACACACACACACCCTTGACAGCTTGCCTGCAGTCCGTCAGAGGGGTCCCTCAGAGGGCCACCACACCCTGCGGATCAGGTGCCCAGAATCCACCATCCAGCGGCTCTGGGCCTTTCCCCTCTCAGCTCATGACCTTTGGGTACCACGGCTCAGGGGTACCCCTGTGCTCCCCAGCTGCCAATCCCTGCATCTCCTTGGGCCCCTGCTGACCTCTCCAGTGGCCTCAGGGTGACGTCCTGGCCAGGCCCTGTCCCTCTGCAGCCACCTCTGCCCACTGCCCCACCACCTGCCCAGGGCTCCCCCAGGCTCCCACACCAGCCGTGGGGGTCTCTCAGGCAGGCCGGCCAGGTGGCACCATGGCTCCCCCCTCAAGGGCAGCAGGTCAGGCTTGAGCATTGCCGTCTCCCATCCCCTCCTGCTGATCCCCCACAGGAGCCTGGCAGCCTGATCCTGTCGCCATAGTGAGGGCAGCTCCTGGCCCACCAGGCCCAGTCCACACCAGCCGGCCGCAGGCAGCGTGTCTGGTAGACATCCCAGGCCGCCCACTGCCCAGCAGGGGACAAGCCAGCCCCCAGACCCGTGCCCTGCACAGGGGGACGGGGCTCAGACCCAGGCTGCCCTTGACAGCAGGAACTGTGGTGGGCCCACGGTGGGGACCACTGGGGACAGGCCTGGGGACACACGGTGCTCCTGAGGGGCCTCAGGCTGCGTCCTGGGTTGGGGCACTGTTCTGTGAGTAGGTGACATGTCACCTTGAAAGGGCTTCTATTTCACTAAGAGAAAAGGTGGAGACTTTCCTGGGGGAGGGCGGTGCGGTGCTGTGTGGGACAGTGAGAGAGGGACCCCCAGCACAAAGGAGAGGAAAGGGCGGGGGGGTGGGGGCTGCAGGGGCGGAGGCTTGGGGAGGCGCTGGAACCACAGGGCGCGGGCCTGGGGGGCCCACACGCTACCTCGAGGGACCGCACCTGGGGACCACAGACGCAGGCCCACTCGGGCTCTGGAGGCCCTCCTGGGGCTGCCTGGCCACGGTCTCTGTCTCCTGGTCCCAGATCCCCTCCATGGCCCCTCCCCACCCGTCCATCCAGAGGTTGCCCAGGGCTGGTCAGAAGGGGCCACATGACAACCCCAGGACCGGCTGGAAGTGGAGGGATCGTGGTCCCGCAATTCAACTCCCACCCGGCACTCCCCACTCAACATCACTTAGGACAGTTATATTGTTTCGGGTTTTTTTTTTTTTTTTCTGTATTAAAAGCATTAACTTCCAATACTGCTTTTATAAAACACACATGCACTGCGGTGAGGACGTTTTGTTAAAATGAAAGGGACAAGCCAGGGCTGGACGGGGAAGCCCCCTGGTGAGGGGACACGGGAGGGGCACCCTGCATGCACAGAAAAGCCCCTCCATTCTTTGCACGTTTCAAGTGTTGTATTTTCAAATATAATTAAGCGACGTGGGAGGAAGGGCACCGCGTGCTAGGCAGGAGCAGCCCCCTCCTGGGAGGGAGATGGCAGAGAGGGGACAGGGTGGGGGACAGTGACCAGGTGAGGAAAGATGCGGGTCAGGGACTGGGGGTGCAAATGGGGAGGTGGTGGGAGATGAAGCCCCTGCAAACCTGACCCCCCGCCGCTTCCCGAGCCCGGGGTTCAGGGCTTCCTGTTTTCCTGTGTAATTATGAGCTCCTGCTCCTGCCCTCGCCCCACGTGCGAGTCTCCCCTGGAAGGATGTGCAAGCTTTTCACAAGCACCAAAGACTCTTACAACCCGGGACCACCTGGGACCCCAGGCGGTCAGGACCAGGGCCACTCCACAGGGCAGGCACCAGCGCTCCTGACCTGGGCTGCAGAACAGCCTGTGGTCAGGCAGGGGCTCCCACTGGCCCCTGTCCTGGGCAGGCCCTTCCCCAGGAGCAGCGTCCGGGAGCTCAAGACAGGCTTGGGGGCTGCCCGTCCACCTGGGGAGGATCTTTGCAGGGCCCTTTCTTTCTCACTAAACAGCTTGCCTGTAGAAAGGAGAATTCGAAGGGATTTAAATCCAGTATTTTTACTGGTTTTCCCCGGGGGTAGCCAGGGTGTCTGCCCCACCTGCTGGTGGAAACGAAGTTCCCACTCTGGCCTTTTCCGTTAGGGTTTTATTTCATGGAGGTTGCATATGACCGTCGCCCTGCAATGCGATGGTGAGGCCAGGGACTGGGGATGGGGCAAGGCCTGGAAGGGTGTGACTGTCTGTGAGGTGGGGATGGGCCTGCAGAGGGACGTCCGGGAATACACGGAGGCGTCTCGCACCAACACCGGGGTTAACTGTGACGGGAGGGGCTAGAGACAATCTGAGTGGGCTGGAATGGGGGTTGTCGCACACCCCTCGGGGGTGGATGTGGGTGCCCAGCAAGAGAAGCGGACCCGGCCCCACAGGAGGCTGCAGATGGAAGCTTCAGAGGCGGCTCCGGGGCTGCCACAAACCCCGCCCCTCCACGTGCCTCCCTGTCCCGGGAGCCGCCCCTCTGCCCCCCAGGCCCTTCCCCGGACGTCCCAGCTGCTCCACAGCCCAGGCTTCTCCCCTCCTGCCCCCATGGAACCCCCACCCTGGGCTGCCTGGGCCTGCCTAGCCGGCCGTGTGGGGTCCCCCAGGCCCGTGTCCCAAGCACCCATCTCAGTGTCCAGCGCCCAGCGCACTCGGACGTTTCACACGCGGGCCTCTGGGGAGGACCCCCAGGCACCGCCAGCCCAACCCCGGCGGCCGGAAACTGGACCCGCTGCTGCAGCCGCTGAGGCTCTGCTGCCCCCGTGTGGCCGACAGCAGCATCGCACGCCGCCGACCACGGGGCGCTTCCCGCACCAGGTGGGGCAGGGGCAGGGGCAGGGGCAGGGGCAGGGGGCACGGGCAGGGGGCACGGGCAGGGGGCAGGGGGCACGGGCAGGGGGCAGGGGGCACGGGCAGGGGGCAGGGCCAGGCGTGCTCTTGGGCCGGATCCCGGCTCTACCTTGGGCTCAGGGCTGGGGCCCGGTCCGTGTCCAGCACTGTGATCCCCTCCCCTCCCCAGCCCCTGCCGCGGAGGTGGCTGTGGCATCCGCGAACAGGTGTCAGCTTGTGGGGGCTCTGAGGTCTGGGATCCCAGCCTCTGCCGAAGTTCTGCATTCCCTGGGTGTGGGGACGCCGTGGTCTGGGGGCCTCGCAGGGCTGTAGGTGGGGCGGCTGGGGAAGCGGGCCTGGGCTCCTCGGTGGGGCCCCGCGCCCCCGACTTCTGCCGGCAGCATCCGATGCTCCCTGACCCTGGTCAGGACCCTTCCTCCCAGCGTGGCCCAGTGTCCCCGCGGAAGCCCCAGAACGCGGCCTGCCCGGGAGCCGGCTCGGGCCTGGGGCCTGCGGGTCTTCACTATGGTCGCGAATGGACCCACGGGATGCTGCATGAGGCGCACGAGCTTGAGGCACCAGCCTCCGGCCACTGTCCCTGGAGGACAAGGGACGCGGCTCCGGAGCAGAGGGTCCTCCCCTGGGGATGCCCTCCCGGCGGCTGGGTGTGGGGCTGGGGGCTGTGCCCGGAAGTGGGTGGGTGGGAGAAGCCTCCTGAGCACAGGGGACAGCAGCCAGGCCCAGGCCCAGGCCCTGCAGGCCCCCAGGGGCTCCAGAGCCCCAGAGAGGAGGAAGGCCTCCGTGTGCTCAGAATCAGCTCACACCCCGGGGAGGAACCTCAGAGGGCCGGGACAAGGAAAGGAAGGCCCCGGCCCAACATTGGGGTCTGGGCGCTGGTGGGACAGGGCAGGCTCAGCCTTGGGGCCGGTCAGGGCCCTGTTGGGGTTCGGGTCCCCCTGCCAGGTCCGCGTCTGCAGCCACAGCCCCTCAACCCCAGCAGGGACCCCAGAGACCGGCTCGGGACCCCCTGGTGGCCGTCTTGTGCCACTGCAGTTCTGCTGCTGAGAGGTTCCCGGGGTCCCCGGGGTCCCCGGCCCGGCAGCCTCCTGGGCTCCCAGGCAGGCGCGCTCTGCCGTCCGCTCATGCGGGGCAGCGGACCTCAGAGGCAAGCCTCAAAGACGCGCCCAGATCAGGATCCCGGGAACCCAGCTCACATACAAATCAGAAAAGCCCTAAAGCAGCAGAAACAAGAATCAGTGAAAGAAACTATAGAATAAGAACCCAAACAAAAGCAAAATGTCGGCGTTATCAGACATAGAATATGCAATGTGTGCTTAAGAGGGTTTTTTTGTTTGTTTTGTTTTGAGATGGAGTCTCGCTCTGTCGCCCAGGCTGGAGTACAGTGGTGCGATCTCGGCTCACTGCAACCTCCGCCTCCCGAGTTCAAGCGATTCTCCTGCCTCAGCCTCCCGAATAGCTGGGACTACAGGGGCCCGCCACCACGCCCGACTAATTTTTTTGGATTTTTAGTAGACACGGGGTTTCACTGTGTTAGCCAGGATGGTCTCGATCTCCTGACCTCATGATCCTCCTGCCTCGGCCTCCCAAAGTGCTGGGATTACAGCGTGGCCACCACGCTCGGCCAAGAGGTTTTTTAAACTTACGGAAGCTATTCAAATATTACTGCAAAATGGGAAATTACTGCACATTGCATTTCGAAATGACCTGAGAGTTTTACGAAGAACTTCTAGAATTGAAAACCGTAATAGATGAGGCTAAAATAAGAATGGATGGGACAGGCAGCGCAGAGGACACGCAGGAGCGGGAGCTGGTAACACCTAAGAAAGAGCAGGAGATGCCACCCAGCCTGAGCGCAGCCCCGCGGAGGCTGGACGGAGGCTCCCTCAAGGGCTTCTTCTGCCCAAAGGAGAAACAGAGTCGGGGGAGGCAGTGACTGGGAATTTTCCAAAATTGCTGAATAACAGGACGTGTCAGGATCAAGGCCAAGTCCCAAGCAGGATAAATAAAAGCAAACTCCACGTCCACACCTTGACGCTTGCCGATGGAGCTGCCAACACCAGAGGCAAAGAGACTTTAGAAGCATCCAGAAGGAGGCCGGGCGTGTGGTGGCTTACATCTGTAATCCCAGCACTTTTTGAGGCAGAGGTGGGTGGGTCACCTGAGGTCAGGAGTTGGAGAGACCAGCCAGGCCAACATGGTGAAACCCGGTCTCTATTAAAAACACAAAAATTAGCTGGACGTGGTGGCGGGTGTCTGTGGTCCCAGCTACTCGGGAGGCTGAGGCAGAAGAATCGCTTGAGCCCGGGAGGCGGAGGTTGCAGTGAGCTGCCATCGCGCCACTACCCTCCAGCCTGGGAGAGTGAGACTATCAAAAAAAAAAAAAAAAAAAAAAAAATTCCGTCAGGGCCGGCCCAGGCAGGTGCACTCGCGCAGCCACAGACTCCAGAGCCGGACTCGGGAGCCCCCCAGCGGCCGTCCCGTGCCACTGCACGTTCTCATAGACAGGAGAGTCTCAAGAACCCTGGAGCAAACAAGACGCCTGGAGCAGCCTCCCAGCATCTACTCACCTCTGCCGGCCGTTTACACCCGAAAGCCACCCCTCAAGACCAGGACAACGGTGACACTTTCATACAAAGGGCACAGGCACTTAACTCCGCACGCTGGCTGCTGGCGCCTCCTAAGAGTGTGTTTAGAAATGTTAAAGAAAAAATTATTCCATGATAGTTGTTCAATGCAGAGGCAGGTGTGATTCAGGACCACCGCCGCAGGAGCAGGGACCACGGCCATGGGGGAGAGAGATGGGGCTCAGTTCTTGACACAGCATGGGCTGGCGGGGATTGACAGCCAGGGAGCTGGGTAAACTCGGAGGATGGACATTCCCAAGAGGAAATATTGGGGGGACGGAGGGTTCTGGCTAAATTAGCCCAGGAAGATTTTTGCTGCAGACAGACCAGGGTGATCAGACCTGGGAGATGCTGGAAGATGAGGAACTCAGGATCAAGGGTGATCAGATGCCAAGAGTGGGTCTTTAACCTGACTTAGGGGGGTTCTTTTTTTTTGAGACGGAGTCTCACTCTGTCACCAGGCTGGAGTGCAGTGGCATGATCTTGGCTCACTGCAACCTCTGCCTCCTGGGTTGAAGCGATTCTCCTGCCTCAGCCTCCCGAGTAGCTGGGATTACAGGCACCCTCCACCACACCCAGCTAATTTTTGTATTTTTAGTAGACAGGGTTTTACCATGTTGGCCAGGCTGGTCTTGAACTCTTGACCTCAGATGATCCGCCCACCTCAGCCTCCCAGAGTGCTGAGATTACAGGCATGAGCCACCGCTCCGGGCCCCAGCAGGTACTTTTTAAAGCCTTTTTCTTACAAGGAAGTGCAGGCCGGCCTAGGAGAAGGTTCCAGAGCCCGACTGTAGTTTGGCCAAGCAGAGAATCTTTGTCCACCCTGTTTAAGGAAAGAGGAGACATTCTGGTTTCCCTCCAACAATATAAGTACATTTTCTTGTTGGGTGGCCTTTTGTTCATTAAGAACCAGCTGGATTTTCTGTTGGGACTGGGTAGAAGAGGACATTTCGCCGCATGGTGCTAGCAGTTGGACATTCGAAGAGGAGAGACTCTGAAAATAAATGAAACACAAAGGTTAACACTTAGAAATGCAGTTTCCGAGCCCAGTGGGCACCAGGCCGGAAGATTTCTAGACGCTGGGCCTGAAGCATCTTCAGCTGCAGCCAGGTAGGCAGCTGAAGGGCCTTCCTGATTTGCAGGTCAGGTGTTGCAGAAGCTGCCCGCACAGGATCTGTGGGGATGATTTCTCTAAAGTTTACATCAACTTGTCCCATTTCAGCTCACAGGGCTTCAGGAAAAGAGCAGTTTTAAATTTGACTGATTCCAAGTCAGAGGGTGAGGGAAAAATTGGAAAAATTAGTTTGCAGAGTTGTTGCCTGATATTAGAGAAAACTAGAAGAATTCTGAAGGGGCCAGCCCCTCCACAACTGTGGGTATTTCTCGTCAGGTAGGACGAGAGACTGAGAAAAGAAATAAGACACAGAGACAAAGTATAGAGAAAGCACAGTGGGCCCAGGAAACCAGCGCTCAGCATACAGAGGACCCGCACCAGCACCGGCCTCTGAGTTCCCTCAGTATTTATTGATTACTATTTTCACTATCTCAGCAAGAGGAATGCGGTAGGAGAACAGGGTGACAGTGGGGAGAAGGTCAGCAAGAAAACGTGAGCAAAGGAATCTGTGTCACAAATAAGTTCAAGGGAAGGGACTATGCCTGGATATGCACGTAGGACAGATTTATGCTTCTCTCCACCCAAACATTTCAGTGGAGTAAAGAATAACAAGGCAGCATTGCTACCAACATGTCTCATCTCCCACCACAGGGTGGTTTTTCTCCTATCTCAGGATAGAATAAATGTACAATCGGGTTTTATACCGAGACATTCCGTTCCCAGGGGCAGGCAGGACACAGAGGCCTTCCTCTTTTACCAATCCTCCTCAGCACAGACCCTTCACGGGTGTCGGGCTGGGGGACGGTCAGGTCTTTCTCATCCCACGAGGCCATATTTCAGACTATCACATGGGGAGAAACCGTGGACAATACCCGGCTTTCCAGGGCAGAGGTCCCTGCGGCTTTCCGCAGTGTATTGTGCCCCTGGTTCATCAAGACTGGAGAATGGTGATGACTTTTACCAAGCATACTGCCTGTAAACGTTTTCTTAACAAGGCACGTCCTGCACAGCCCTAGATCCCTTAAACCTTGATTCCATACAGCACAGGTTTCTGTGAGCAATTGTTCAAGGTACAGGTCAAAATGGAATCTCTTATGTCTTCCTTTTCTACATAGACACAGTAACAGTCTGATCTTTCTTTTCCCTAAAAATTCAAGATCCAGTCCAGTTTGCAGATAAATAACAAAACCTCGTAAACAATGAGCAGGGCTGAAATCTCATCACGGTGCCCTGCAGTTTTGCATTGAATCATTTTTTTCTCCACAGTCACTCCCATATTTCCATAAATATTGATCCAAATAAGAGTGAAATGTTTGCAAAGTCAGTCTAGTTTCACTATACTTGGCCTGATTGTTTACATAAGTGCAACAAGAAGCAGTGGACCACATTCACTCTCTTTAAATTTGCTTTGCTGGAGGCTGGGCGTGGTGGCTCATGCCTGTAATCCCAGCACATTGGGAGACTGAGGCAGGTGGATCACGAGGTCAGGAGTTCAAGACCAGTCTGCCTAACATAGTGAAACCCCGTCTCTACTAAAAATAAAAAAATTAGCTGAGTGTGGTGGTGTGCACCTGTAATCCCAGCTACTCGGGAGGCTGAAGCAGGAGAATTACATGAACCTGGCAGGCGGAGGTTGCAGAGCCGAGATCACGCCATTGCACTCCAGCCTGGGTGACAGAATGAGACTCCGTCTCAAAATAAAAAAAAAAAAATTGCTTTGCTGGAGCTTTTCATAAAGAATCTCAGATTG
The DNA here is from genome assembly GCF_029289425.2 of Pan paniscus. Lineage (NCBI taxonomy): Eukaryota > Metazoa > Chordata > Mammalia > Primates > Hominidae > Pan > Pan paniscus. The sequence continues at coordinate 106,730,522 of NC_073264.2, read as the reverse complement.
AACTGTAAAGGCCTCCTGGGGCTGGGAAGCCACACCAAGGACATGCCATCTGACTTGGCACAGAGTACCTATAGATCTGGGTGAGTTCCTTTCTGCTCAGTCCCCAAAATACCCTGAGGTTGCTGGGCTGCCTTACGCAACCCGCAAGACTGGGAACCCTCAAGCCAATTTTTCCAAGGGGGGGTTTACTGGCTCCATAAGGTCAACTCTAGTTCCTTAAAGCTGTGTGGTCGTATCTGAAGATAGGATGTCCCGGTCAAAGCCTTGGTAATATCATCAGAGTCTGTAATTGTGCCGTTACAAGGAGAACAGATTCTTACTGAAGTTTTATAAATAACTCTATTGTCATAAAAATAAGTGTAGGGAAACGAGATCAAACCGTTACTGTGTCTATGTAGAAAAGGAAGACATAAGAAACTCCATTTTGATCTGAACCAAGAAAAATTGTTTTGCCTTGAGATGCTGTTAACCTGTAACTTTAGCCCCAACCTTGAGCTCACAAAAACCTGTGCTGTATGGAATCAAGGTTTAAGGGATCTAGGGCTGTGCAGGACGTGCCTTGTTAACAAAATGTTTACAGGCAGTATGCTTGGTAAAAGTCATCACCATTCTCCAGTCTCGATTAACCAGGGACACAATGCACTGCGGAAAGCCTGGGACCTCTGCCCTGGAAAGCCGAGTATTGTCCAAGGTTTCCCCGCCCTGAGACAGTCTGAAATATGGCCTCATGGGAAGGGAAAGACCTGACCGTCCCCCTAGCCCGACACCCGTAAAGGGTCTGTGCTGAGGAGGATTAGTAAAAGAGGAAGGCCTCGGCCGGGTGCGGTGGCTCACGCCTGTAATCCCAGCACTTTGGGAGGCCGAGGCGGGTGGATCACGAGGTAGGTCAGGAGATCGAGACCATCCTGGCTAACATGGTGAAACTCTGTCTCTACTAAAAAAAAAAAAAAAAAATACAAGTAATTAGCTGGGCGTGGTGGTGGGCGCCTGTAGTCCCAGCTACTCGGGAGGCTGAGGCAGGAGAATGGCGTGAACCCGGGAGGCGGAGTTTGCAGTGAGCCCAGATCATGCCACTGCACTCCAGCCTAGGCGACAGAGCGAGACTCTGTCTCAAAAAAATAAAAAAAAAAAAAAAGAGGAAAGCCTCTTGTGGATGAGATAAGAGGAAGGCCTCCATCTCCTGCATGTCCCTAGGAGCAGAATGTCTCGGTGTAAAACCTGATCATACATTCGTTCTGAGGAGAAAACCGCCCTGTGTCTGGAGGCAAGATATGCTGGTGGCAATGCTGCTGTTACTCTTTACTACACTGAGATGTTTGGGTGGAGAGAAGCATGAATCTGTCCTAGGTGCACATCCAGCGATAGTACCTTCCCTTGAACTTATTTGTGACACAGATTCCTTTGCTCACATGTTTTCTTGCTGACCTTCTCCCCACTGTCACCCTGTTCCCCTGCCACATTCCCCTTGCCGATAGTGAAAATAGTAATCAATAAATACTGAGGGAACTCAGAGACCCGTGCCGGTGCAGGTCCTCCATATGCTGAGCCCTGGTCTCCTTGGCCCACTGTGCTTTCTCTATACTTTGTATCTGTGTCTTACTTCTTTTCTCAGTCTCTGGTCCCACCTGACAAAAAAATACCCACAGGTGTGGAGGGGCTGGCCACCCCTTCAATAAAAACACTCACTACTAGTTTTGGGGTTCTGGAGGGATTAGGGAGAAAATAGTTGTTTCCTCTCTGTTCGCAAAGATGTAATTTACCAAATTACTGCAAACTATTGACAGCTTAAGGGAAAAAAGTTTTCTAAAATCTGAAAAACAAAACATTAAAGAACCAGCAATGTTTCCAACAAAAAGTCATTTAAAAATTATCCTCGGCCGGGTGCAGTGGCTCACACCTATAATCCCAGCACATTGGGAGGCCAAGGCGGGCAGATCACGAGGTCAGGAGTTTGAGACCAGCCTGAACAACATGGTGAAACCCCGTCTGTACTAAAAATACAAAAAAATTAGCTGGGTGTGGTGGCACACACCTGTAATCCCAGCTGCTCAGGAGGCTGAGGCAGGAGAATCACTTGAACCCGGGAGGTGGTGGTTGCAGTGAGCCGAGATCGTGCCATTGCACTCCAGCATGAGCAACAGAGTGAGACTCCATCTCAAAAAAAAAAAAAATTATCTTCCTTTGTTCACTCAGTCCCATGTAATTGAATCTTGTTCTGTTTGAAGCTGGATTAGTAGTTTGATGACATCAGTTTTTTCAATCCATTTCTGAAAATTCTTACACAGTCCAATGGTATGATCTTAAAGCTATCAGCAGCGGTCTGTATTTCAGAGTAACTGTCAGAGTCTTTTTCATGAATCTTGAAGAATAGCCACTTTTGTCTGTAGCTAATTGCAAATTACTTTAGAAAAGAATCAAAGGAAAACAATAACTGAATGGCAAAGGCTTAAAATGGCCATTTTTAAAGATCTGATGAGAGTTCACTATAATAATGATATAATTGACAAGGAAATCTGGTTATTTCTGTAACATACAACACTTTAACACAATACCTGAAATTATGGCTCATAAAATTATACCAGGACATATCCGATTTCTAGGATTTCCACATAATTTCTGAAGCATTCATTAATGACATATCCAAAAATATGATTTAAAGATGTAGTATCAAATACTATTTGTTTTCCTTATAACTTTACTTATCAAATAAGCCCAATTAGACCAGGCACGGTTGCTCACACCTGTAATCCCAGCACTTTGGGAGGCTGAGGTGGGCAGATCACCTGAGGTCGAGTTTGAGACCAGCCTGGCCAACATGGTGAAACTCCATCTCTACTAAAAATACAAAATTTAGCTGGGCGTGATGGCACACACCTGTAGTTCCAACTACTTGGGAGGCTGAGGCACGAGAATCACTTGAACCCACGAGACGGAGGTTGCAGTGAGCCAAGATCTCGCCATTGCACTCCTGCCTGGGCGACAGAGTGAGACTGTCTCTCAAAAAAAAAAAAAAAAAAAAAAAAGCCTAATTAGTTTAAAATCTCTCTTTTGAGACAGGCTCTTGCTCTGTCACCCAGGCTGGAATACAGTGGTGCAACCATTGCTCACTGCAGCCTCCACCTTTCAAGCTCATGCTATCCTCCCATCTCAGCCTTCGGACTGGTAGGGATTACAGACATGTGCCATGTCACCTGGCTAATTTTTATTTTTTTGTAGTGACAGGGTCTTACTAAGTTCCCAAGACTTGTCTTCAACTCCTAGTCTCAAAGGATCCTCCCACCTTGACCTCCCAAAGTGCTGGGATTATGGGCATGAGCCACCATGCCCGGCCTAAAATCCAGGAGTAAGGCCATTCCAAAGCATCCAAGCTGACTATATTGAAATGCCCCCAATAGGCCACCTCAAGTATTTACTAGTGATAGCAGACCACCTTACCCACTGGGTAGAAGCTCTCCCCTTCCCACGCGCAACAGCCAGTGATGTAGTCAAAGCCCTGTTAGAACACATCATACCCAGGTTTCGACTAACAGAGACCATTGATTCAGACAATGGGACCCACTTTACCGTGCTCATTAAAGGGCTAACCCAAGCACTAGAAATAAAGTGGGAATACCATACTCCCTAGCATCCACCCTCACCAGGAAGAGCAGAAAGAATGAACCAGACTCTAAAAACCCACCTACCTAAATTAATTCTAGAAACCCGGTTACCATGGACTAAGTGTCTTCCCATTGCCCTATTAAGAGTCTGAACTGCTCCCTGAAAAGACATCATGGGTTGCCTTATTTAAGTTCCACTACTCACCTCCCAACATTTGAGACAAGCGATGAGTTTCTTAAAAACTATGTATCCAGTCTGTCTTCTACCCACTCCTCCCTTGAATTCCCAGTTCAACACCAGCCCCGAGATCACATTCTTATCAGAAGTTGGAAAGGAGAAAAGCTTGAACCCACCTGGGAAGGACCTTATCTGATGCTCCTAACGACTGAGACGGCAGCCAGCCCGCTAAGGAGTAGACCCACCATACCCAGTCAAAAAGGTGTCTCCCTCTCCAAAGTCACGGACCTTCATCCCAGGACCAATCCCCACCAGAGTAACGTGAAAGAAAAAAGCCTAATTGGCCTGTCCGCTTTCCTCTTCTCTTTCCCTTAGCTACCCCACATCTCATTATTAATGTAACCAGGGCAAAGTCACCCCAAATCATTACTTTTGATGCTTGTCTTGTTATACCTTGCGGAGACTTGCAAAGTCAAACGCAGCTCTCTACTTCAGAAAAATGTCTTTGCGAAAAAAAAAATTAGCTTTTTCGTTAATCACCGACATAATGAAAAACAACATGAAGCACAAATTATCTTGATGACACACAAAAATCCTTGTTTTTCCTAAGCCAATTACTTAAAACGTAAAAAAAAAAAAAAACCTTCCGGCCTCCGCCTCCGCACCCAGGCCTGGGGGGCGGCGGGACCGCGTATGGAGCCCCCACCCCCTGGAGCTGCCAACATGGCCAGCACCACCGCCCCGCTACACACAGGTACCCCTAGGATGGCGTGAGCACTCCCCCGGCGATGGACCCACCTGTGACGCTGTGGCACTTTCTGCTGCAGCTGCTGAAAGCAAGGCAACGGCCACAGCTCCTGGACTTCATGGGATGGTGGTGAACTCAAGCTGGTGGTTGCAGAGGAAGGTGGCCTAGCCGTGGGGGCTACGCAAGAACAAAACCAACGTGAATTACGACAAGCTCAGGCGGGCCTTGCCGTACTACTGTGTCTGGAATTGGTGGGTTCTTGATCTCACTGACTTCAACAACGAAGCCACGGACCCTCGCAGTGAGTGCTACAGTTCTTAAAAGGCGGCGTGTCCCGCCGTTTGTTCCCTCATGTTCCGATAGGTTCCGAGTTTTTTGTTGTTGTTGTTCTGGTGGGTTTGTGGTCTCGGTGGTTCAAGACTGAAGCTGCAGACCTTCGTGGTGCGTGTTACAGCTTTTAAGGCAGCGCGTCTACAGTTGTTTGTTCTTCCTGGTGGGTTGGGAGTCTCGCTGGTTTCAGAAATGAAGCTACAGACCTTCATGGTGAGTGTCACAGCTCACTAAGGCACTGCAGATGCAAAAACGGAGCAGTAACAAGATTTATTACAAACAGTGAAAAACAAAGCTTTCTCCCTATAGAAGACGACCCTAACGGGTTGCCGCTGCTGGCTCAGGCAGCCTGCTTTTATTCCCTTATCTGGCCCCACCCACATCCTGCTGATTGGTCCATTTTACAGAGAGCCGATTGGTCTGTTTTACAGGGAGCTGATTGGTCCGTTTTGACAGGGTGCTGATTGGTGTGTTTACAATCCCTGAGCTAGACACAAAAGTTCTCCACGTCCCCACTAGATTAGCTAGATACAGAGTGTCGATTGGTGTATTTACAAACCCTGAGCTAGACACAGTGCTGATTGGTGCAATTACAAACCTTGAGCTAGATACAGAGTGCTGATTGGTGCATTCACAGTCCCTTAGCTAGACATAAAGATTCTCCAAGACCCCACCAGATTAGCTAGACACAGAGCGCTGACTGGTGCATTTACAACTCTTGAGCTAGATACAGGGTGCTGATTGGTGTATTTACAATCCCTTAGCTAGACATAAAGATTCTCCAAGTCCCCACCAGATTAACTAGATACAGAGCGCTGATTGGTGCATCCGCAAACCCTGAGCTAGACACAGGGTGCTGATTGGTGTGTTTACAAACCTTGAGCTAGATACAGAGTGCTGATTGGTGTATTTACAATCCCTTAGCTAGACATAAAGGTACTCCAAGTCCCCACCAGATTAACTAGATACAGTAGCATGCCAACTGGTGCATCCACAAACCCTGAGCTAGACACACGGTGCTGATTGGTGTGTTTACAAACCTTGAGCTAGATACAGGGTGCTGATTGGTGTATTTACAATCCCTTAGCTAGACATAAAGGTTCTCCAAGTCGTCACTAGACTCAGGAGCCCTGCTGGTTTCACCCAGTGTATCTTGCACCCGGGCCGTAGGTGGGGCTGCTTGCTAGTCCCCCGCCATGGGCCCACACTCCTCAGCCCTTGGACGGTCAATGGGACCGGACGCAGTGGAGCAGGGGGCAGCGCTCTTCCGGGAGGCTAGGGCCAGGCAGGAGCCCACGCCAGCGGGTGGTGGTGGGGGGCGGCGGGGAGGCTCAGGCATGGCAAGCTGCAGGTCTCGAGCCCTGCCCCACGGCGAGGCAGGTAAGGCCCAGTGAGAAATGGAGCACAGCGCCGGTGGGCCGGCACTGCTGGGGACCCCAGCGCACCCTCCACAGCTGCTGGCCCGGGTGCTAAGCCCCTCACTGCCCAGGGCAGGTGGGGCCTGCCACTCCGAGTGCGGGGCCCAGGGAGCCCACACCCACCCAGAACTGGCGCTGGCCCGCAAGTGCCGCGCGCAGCCCCAGTTCCCACCCGTGCCTCTCCCTTCACACCTCCCTGCAAGCCGAGGGAGCCGGCTCCGGCCTCGGCCAGCCCAGAGAAGGGCTCCCACGGTGCAGCGGCGGGCTGAAGGGCTCTTCAAGCGTGGCCAGAGTGGGCGCCAAGGCCGAGGAGGCACTGACAGCGAGCGAGGGCTGCCGGCATGCTGTCACCTCTCACGACTATGAGAAGAACATCATCCGCAAGGTGAGCGGCCAGAAGTTGGTCTACAAGTTTGTATCCTATCCTGAGGTCGCAGGGTGCTCCACTGAGTGAGGACTGCCCGCCCCAACCAGAGGTGTCGGTTACTCCGCCGTGGCAGTTGTGGCCCCTGCTGCCGCCCCAGGGCACTGCCTCAGGAAAGCCAGGCACACCCAAGGGTGCAGGAATGGCAGGCCCTGGCGGTTTGGCACGCAACAGCCGGAACAAGTACATGCGCTCGGGCCTCTGTTCCACCTTCACCATCCAGTCTCTGCAGCCGCAGCCACCCCCTCAGCCTCGGCCTGCTGCGGTGCTCCCCAACGCAGCTCCTGCAGTCCAAGCCCCTTGGAGGCCTGCCTGGAGGCTGAGGAAGCCGGCTTCCCTCTGCAGGTCATCCTGACCCCGCCCGAGGCCCCAAACCTCAAATTAGAAGAGCCGAATGTGGAGCCGGGTTTGCGCCGCCCTTTGCCCCCGGAAGTGGAAGTGGAAGGGCCCGAGGAAGAGTTGGAATTCGCGGGGGAAAGAGGGTTCGTGCCAGAAACCGCCAAGGCCGAGCCTGAAGTCCCTCCACAGGAGGGCGTGCCAGCCCCGCTGCCGAGGTCCTTATGGACACCGCAGGGCAGGCGGGCGGCCACGCGGCTTCCAGCCCTCAGATCCAGCCGCAGAAGGGCCGGAAGCCCCGGGACCTAGAGCTTCCACTCAGCCCGAGGCTGCTAGGGGCGCCGGGACCCGAACGGACCCCAGGATCGGGAACTGGCTCCGGCCTCCAGGCGCCGAGGCCGGCGCTGACCCTGTCCCTGCTTCCTACGCACACGTTGACCCCGGCGCTGCTGACACCCAGCTCGCTGCCTCCCAGCGTTCACTTCCGGAGCAGCCTGAGTCCCCCCCCCCGCAGCCCGGCCAAGCTCTCCTGCCAGCTTCCGTCCAGTGGCGGCGCCCAGGTGCACATCCCTTCCATCGGCGTGGCTGGCCTCTCGACCCCCGCGGTGCTCTCGCCAGGGCCCCAGAAGCCATGACCACCACCACCAGCACCACCACCCCTTCTGGGGTCCCTCCATCCGTGCTCTCTCAAGGAGAAACACAGTTCAACTGAAAGACTCATGCTCTGATTGTGGTGGGGTGGGGATCCTTGGGAAGAATTTCTCCCAGGAGTGACTCTCATTAACTCCTCCACAGAAAACACTCAGCTTCCACAGCTTCTCTCTTTTCTCTCTTTTCTGTCAGTCCCCCAGTGGCTGCCCTGACACGTCTCCTACTTCAATGGTAGGGGCGGTTTATTTATTTATTTTTTGAAGGCCACTGGGAAGCGCCTGACCTAACCTATTAGGGTGGTCAGGACGTCTCCCCCACCTCCCCGCTTTTTTCCCCAAGACAAGACAGTCGGGGTCTGGCTTGAGAACGACCTTTCTTTCTTCATTCCTCGGCCTGCCCTTGGGGAGATGAGGGAGCCCTGTGTCCATTTTCGGATGTGAGTAGAAGTTAGTTTCGTTTTATTATTCCTGGCCATACTCGGGGTCCAGGAAGAATTTGTACCATTTAATGGGTTGGGAGTCTTGGCCAAGGCAGAATCACACCCTTGGAATAGAAATTTCCACCTCCCCAACCTTTCTCTCAGACAGCTTATCCTTTTTTAACCAACTTTTTGGCCAGGGAGGAGTGTCCCTTTGTTCTTCTTCCCCCTGAGAAGCCATTCCTTTGTCTGCCAAACTCCCTGGGGTCCTGCCTGTTTCCTCCCAATGGAGGGGTTTTTTGGGGGTGGTTCCTGTCTGGGGGGCCCCTCCAGCCAGTACTCCAGGTCTCCCTGTCTCTCCCCCGCTGCCATTTTGATAGTATAATCTATTTTTAAATGGGGCTTTTCAATAGGGGAGAAGGAGTCATCTCTTCCTATATTTGGTGGGGTGGGTGTGAAGGAAGGGATGTGGGGGGGAATCTTCCTGCCGCCTCCCCCCCCCAGGTGTTTATTTTTGATAACAAATGTGTATTTTCAGTTCCCTCCCTCCCAGCCCCCCAATTTCCTGCAGGTAGGTACAAAGGACACTTTCAGTGTCCCTGGAGTTGGGAGGGAGGAATGGGGGACATAAAGCCTGTCCTGTCTCTATTCTAGGCAGGAAGAGTGGGTTCAAAAGACTCCTGGGCTCCCCTGTCAGCCCTGGCCCAGCCCAGGCCTTGGGACCTGGGGGTTGGTGATTTGGGGGACGGTGCCGACTTTGACCACATAAGATCCCTTTTCCACAATCCTTTTACAACTTTTTTTTTTTTTTTTTTTTTGAGACAAAGTCTTGCTCTGTTGCAAGGCTGGAGTGGAGTGCAGTGGTGCAATCTTGGCTCACTCCACCTCCCAGGTTAAAGCGATTTTCGTGCCTCAGCCTCCCAAGTACCTGGAATTACAAGCATGCACCACCATGCCCAGCTAGTTTTTGTATTTTTTGTAGAGATGGAGTTACACCATGTTGGCCAGGCTGGTCTCTAGCTCCTGGCCTCATGTGATCCGCCTGCCTCAGCCTCCCAAAGTGCTGGGATTACAGGCATGAGCCACCACGCCCAGCCTAACATTTCATAATTTTTAAAAACGTGCTTCCTCATAGTACAGCTTCTCATGTTAATAACAGACCCAAATATGTTTAGCTTTTCAATACCATATAAAAACAAGATGCCAGGCCAGGCACAGTTGCTCATACCTATAATCCCAGCACTTTGGGAGGCCAAGGCAGAAGGCTCACTTGAGCCCAGAAGTTTGAGACCAGCCTGGGCAACATAGCAAGATCCTGTCTCTACAAACAAATTAAAAGTTAGCTAGGTGTTGTGGCCCATGCCTGTAGTCTTAGCTACTGGGAGGCTAAGGCTAGAGGATCGTTTGAACCCAAGAGGTTGAGGTTGCAGTGAGCTATGATCACACCACTGCACCCAGCATGGGTGACAAGTGAGACCTTGACTCTAAAAGGTAAAATTTAAAATTTGTTTAACAAAAGAATAGAAACAGAATGTATAACTTCTAAATCAGAAGAAGAAAGATTAAGTGAGGAAAATAACTCCTAAAGAAATAAGAAAACGATTTAAAAGATACTCAGAAAAAGCAAGACAAATAGAAACACAAAATAAGGAGGTAGAAATAAGTAACGAGTAATGAAAATAAAAAGACATGGACTACATTCTCCAGTTAAAAGATGGATGCTCTTAATCCAGCTATGTGGTTTTTCAAGAGACACACACAAAACAAAATGACACAGAAGAGTTAGGAGGGAAAATGATGGGAAAAGATAAACCAGGCACACAGTAGCTCACAAAACACAAGTTTGTGGCATTTTACTGTCAGGCAAAATTGATGTTTTGGGGAAAAGCATTACTAGAGATGTTTTAAAGGGCATGAACTACTGATTATTGTAATAACATGTAGCACACGAAGCACTTACAATGGCCTGGGGGCTGCTCTCAACCCCTTAGTTAAATTAACTCCCCATTTTACAGGTGAAGGAAGCCAAGCACAGAACAGTTAGGAAGTATTTTCTGAATTTTCATGTAAGCTGTCTTTTCAATCATCTGCCTTATGATTTGTGCTTCCGAATTTTTATTTTATAACTTTTTCCCTGCTCTAACATCAATAAGTGATCCTCCTTTTTTTAGCATTAACTTTATAGTTTTGCAATTCACAGATCTATAATCTGGCTCAAGTCTACCCACATATGGGATAAGTGGTGGAGGCCCAGTTTCTATTATTCCCTGTATAGTGAGTCGATTTTGCCAACACCATTTATAAACGATCTTGTCTCATTGATTTGTGGTGTTTCCTTTTTATCTTATGTTAAGAGTCTGTATGTGGTAGCAGTAAACATTGTTCATATTCACCAATAGCCAGTGGTTCTCTACTTCCAGGAGCACAGAGTTACTCCTCCCTCACCCCTTGGCCTTGTCATTCATTCTGGCCAATGATATTTGAGAAGCGATGTATGGAATTTCCAGGTCTAAGCATTCAATGGCCAGGATCCCTCTCCACTCCTAGCTTCCCTGCTATAACTGTGATGATAACCCTCTTAGTTCATAGTTTTCTATCCTTCTAATTTTTCAACTTGTGTCTTTTGTTTTAATTATAAAGTTGCTCTTGGAGTGCTCGTTTCTTTGTTTGTTCATTTGTTTGTTTCAGAGACAGGGTCTTGCTGTGTTGCCCAGGCTGGACTCAAATTCCTGGACTCAAGCAATCCTCCACCCCAGCCTCCTGAGCCTGAGTAGCAGGGGCTATAGGCAAGTGTCTGCCACTATGCCTAGCTTTGTCTTGTCTTAATTTTTTTTTAATTTCAATACAAGAATCTCTACTTTTTAACTGATTAGTTTAAGCCATTAATATTTATTGTGATTACAACTGTATTATGATTTAGTTCTATCATCAAAGTTATTTGGCTTCCGTCATCGTGAGTTTTCCTTCTCGGCCATTATGACCATCAAGGGCGACTCTGTTTTGTAAAATGTTGCAGCATTGCACTTTGTCCAGAGGATTTGCCAGCAGCAGGTGTGAGTGAGGAGGTGGCCCCTGGGGCTCTCTCACTGCTGGGCAGGATGCAGGTTTGGGTAACGCTTGGGAGGAAAACACTGAAAAGTCCAGTAAAGTTACCAAGGTGCAGCAACACAGGAGGGCTCCCCTTCACAGTAAAAGAGCCTCGACTGGGCATGCGGCACCCACAGGCAGGTCCCTCTTCCTGGCTCCCCGGCAGCTCAGGGCACTGGCATGTCTAAGTCTGGGCAGCAGAGTGTGGGCAGGTGCCTCGTGCCAGCTCCTGAGCCCCATCCCAAAGAGACCCCAAAAGCATGCCTCATCAACCTCCTCCACCCTGGCTGTGCTGCCGCCGAGCCCTGATGGTGCAGCCTGACCTGTGAGAGTGAGACCCACACCCAGGACCTAGGGGCCACGAGTAGGAGGGATCTGTGTCCTGGCAGCCTGGACCACTGCCCAGACTCACCCAGGAGGGAAATGAATGTGTATGTTGACAAACACCACCATCATCCGAGCCTGGACTATGGCTTGAGTGTCCCCTCCAAAATTCATATGGAAATTTAATTGCCACTATGGCAATATTAAGAGGTGGGGAGCTGGGCGTGGTGGCTCACACCTGTAATCCCAGCACTTTGGGAGGCCAAGGCGGGCAGATCACTTGAGGTCAGGAGCTCAAGACCAGCCTGGCCAACATGGCAAAACCCTGTCTCTGCTAAAAAAAATACAAAAAATTAGCCAGGTGATGGCAGGCGCCTGTAATCCCAGCTACTTGGGAGGCTGAGGCAGGAGAATTGCTTGAACCCGGGAGGCAGAGATTGCAGTGAGTCAAGATCGCGCCACTGCACTCCAGCCTGGCGACAGAGCAAGACTCCATCTCAGGCCGGGTGTGGTGGCTCATGTCTGTAATCCCAGCACTTTGGGAGGCCGAGGCGGGTGGATCACGAGGTCAGGAGATCGAGACCATCCTGGCTAACACGGTGAAACCCCATCTCTACTAAAAATACAAAAAAAAAAAATTAGCCGGGCGTGGTGGCGGGCACCTGTAGTCCCAGCTACTTGGGAGGCTGAGGCAGGAGAATGCGTGAACCTGGGAGGCGGAGCTTGCAGTGAGCCAAGATCGCGCCACTGCACTCCAGCCTGGGTGACAGAGTGAGACTCCGTCTCAAAAAAAAAAAAAGGTGGGGCCGTTAAGAGGTGATGAGGCCAGGCGGGTTCCACCCTCGTGGAGGGGTTAACGCCATTATCTTGGGGCGTGTTTACTATCTGTACTGTGGGTGGTTACGACAGCAAGCTGGGCCCTCTCTCTCTCACCCTTTCCTGCCCCTGCACCTTCCACGGTGAGCTGGTGCAGCACAAAGGCCCTCGCCAGAGCTGGCACCTCAATCTTGGACTTCCAGCCTCCAGAACTGTGAGAAATAAATGTCTTTTCTTTGTAAATTAGTTCCCAGCCTGTGGTATTATTATAGCCACACAAAATGGACAGCCTGTTGCATTGGGGATTATGTTTCCACATAAGTTTTGGAGGGGACGCAAATGTTCAAAGCACAGCGGTCACCATGGGTTTTCTTTCTCGGGGGACAGTGTGATGTTAACGCCCCTTCCTTGGCAGCTGCCCCAGCCCTCAGAGGACGGAGTCCATTCCACATCAGCCACGGAGTGAGGAGAGGCGGCACTGTCCCAGGGAAATCTGGGGCCTCGTGCCAATGCAGGGTGGCGGGGGTGGGCATGGGCCGGGGGCTGCCGTGTGTCTGGCAACACTCCTGCCCACCTCCCCCTCTGTCTTGACCTCCCTCTGGCACCCAGGCCCTTTCCTCCTCCTGTCCCCGTCTGCCTCCCTCTGGTGTTCCCCCCACCTGCCCACTGCCTTTTCTACCCTCTCCTCACCCACCTCTTGACCCTCTGCATGCTTGGTCCTCACGCGCAGTGCAGCCCTAGCCCTGCTGCTGGTCAAGCCCCGAGGACAGAGGCCCTCCCTGACATCCTCTGATTGGGGGGTGTTTTTTCCCTTCATCTTTCCCTGGTTAAATGGCAGTTACCTTGTTTTTGCAACAAATGAAGCCACCCGTGTTTCAGCCAGGGTGGGGATGTGGCTTTGCAGCCTCTGCCACCGTTCTGCGCTGGCAGTGACTCTGATGGCTTTTCCCTCTGGGGTTGCCACTTAGTGCATCTCCGTTATTTTACTGCATAAAACGAATCCAATAATGTTTGGCTTTCTTATTGCTTAAGATAAGTGAGTTCAATTTCGCTAAATTGAGTTTTTATTATTATGAGGCTGTTTTCCCACAGAAAATGTGAGTGTGTTCTGAAAGGAAGATGAAAGGTCGGCAGTTCGAGTATATTTTATCTTTCTGGGTGACTGATCTTCTTGTGTCTGTGATTAGACTCCGACGTCTCTTCCCACAAGCACGTGGAGGCAGGTCTGACGCAGCTCCCAGCCCTACCGTTCTAGGGGGATGAAGGGGGACACGGTCCCGCTCTCTGCAGTAAAGGAGAGTGGCTGGGGCTTTGGCCAGGGCAGCCCTGGGTAAGCCGAGCTGCAGAACTTCCCAAGGGCTCAGGAGCTGCCAGGCTGTGCTGCTGGAATCACCTAGGAAGAGAATTGTTGACACGTGCTTGGTGAGACAGAGCTGGAGGCTGGGTTGCTGCTGTGCGGGTTAAACTGGACGTTGCTCCGTGTGGGGGGTTAAATATGTGCTGGCGTTGTGTAGAAAGAAATTGATCACCATGATGGCTCTTATAGGATCAAAGGCAATTTGCAAGCTCACAGCTTTTGCAGAATGTGAACCTGGGCCAAGTTGCAGAGTATTTTTGATGTCACACTGCGGCCTCCTGGGTAATGGCAGAGGGAGGGTGGGCTCCTGCCAGCTGTGTGTGCTGCATCGCCAGGCACTCCCGTCGCCCCCACGGGATTGTAGGCAAGAGGAGCCACAGCTGAAGCTCATGCTGAGAAACAGGGCCCTTTGTCTCAGACCCACGAGTCTCGTGTCTTCTGGGGCATCCATGATACCACGGGCTCACCTGTGGGCAGGCAGCCAGTCATGACACCCATGTCCCCTGCCAGCGGAACTGTACACATTGTCCTGGAACAAGCTCTGGACCACAGGACCTGAGCAGACACATTCTGGGGGCTTCTGAGAAGGGTTTTCCTCCCAAGGAGAGGGAGGCACCCAAGGAGGAGCCGTCCCTCCTTCCCTCACGCGGATGACATTTTGAGACAATGTGATGCTCGCTGCTGTTGGGGCTCCATCACCAACCCCCCCAGATGGTGAAGAAAGATGGGCTGAGCCTGGGTCCTCCATGGCCAGGTGACCCTGGAAGGGCTCACCTCAAACTTCCACAGAGTGACCTGACAGTGTCTTCACAGCTACAATCTGCCATGTCCTTCACAATTAGAAAAGAGCTCACTCATTCATCTAGGGGAGCCGACTGGGCTGGGGCTTTCTTGACGCAGCTTCAGCAGCACCTGAATTCCTGGTGGCGGTGGAGCTATGGTGGGGCATGCACGCTGCATGGATTCCTGGTGGCTGCAGGGCAGAGAGGTCTCTGCTGGTGTAGAGGCAGACTAGGCCACGAGAGGGAGCAGAGTGCCTGCAGACAGCCCCTTTCTCAGGACAGGACCTCCACTGCCCAATTTCTCTCCCCCACACACACGCCTCCCTTCCCAGCCAAACCACACTGGTGCACCCCGCTGCATCTCCGTCCACACCCTGCTCAGCATCCCAGCCCCGCCTCTTCCCTCTGAGCTGCCCACTTCTCCCCCGGGCCCTTCCTGCTCCCTTTGCTGGTGAGCTGCCCACCACGGCCTTCTCAGGCGCTGACACCCCCAGCTCTCTGCCTCCAGGCTGCTGCACCTGCGGGCCTCCCTCTAGGCCAGCTCCCAAGTCCACCCCAAGCCCATCTGAGGAGGCCTCCCTGCTCCTCCCAGGCCCTAACTCCCCAAAGTGTGGCTGTCCCCAGACATCTCTGCCTGGGTTGGGCACCAGGCCCCAGCACAGGGCCAGCGGGTAGTGGACACACATCAGGACTCACGTACTCACCAGGAATCAGTGAGGGGACAAGGGAGCTGGCTGGCTTCTCCGTCGAATCTGGCCATTGCAGGACACCTCAGGAAACTCGCGAAGGGCAGGCTGGAGTGCGGCCCGGTCCCCGTCCTGTTCCCAGGGGAGATCACAGAGGCCAGAAACCTCAGGCCGTGAGCCTGACAAAGGCCCCCTGCTTCCCAGCCCTGCCACAGTCGGAGCCACAGCTGCGCCTCGTCGTGGAAACCGGGTGCCAGGTGTGGGCCCGGGCAGGGTGGGGCTTGATGTCTGCTCCAATGCCCTCAGAGTCAGTTGCAGAGGCGATGGGCCATTGAACCAAGTCATAGCGGGTAGAGCCAGGATCCCTGGCCCCACTGGTGAGCGGGGGGACAGCCAGGACTTGGACCTCCACTGCCAGGGATGTGGTGGCAGAGGTAGAGGGCACTGGCCTGTGCCAAGGAGCATGGAGACCAGGGACCACCCCTGAACAGGCCAGGAGGAGTGGGGTGTGTGCAGGGTAAGGTTGCCTGGGGAGGTCTTCAAGCCCCAGGGCCTTCACTGCCCGGAGAGTAGCTAAACTAGGGGAGTAGCTAAACCAGCCTCTGACTAGGGGGTGTGGGCTTTCAGCTTTCACAGGCCAAGCTGGGCCCAACGCCTCCCAGACTGCAGCCAGCAGGGAAGAGACCATGGGCTTTCAGGAAGGGTCAGAGCAGGATGTCAGGAGCCCAGAGCCCCTCAGCTCCATTCACCCATGGCCACGCTGCCTGTCTGTTCCCATGGGATTTGCTGCAGGTGCCAGAGCCAAGACGATTGTGGGCTCGTCTTCACCCAGGAGACCCTTAAGGCAGGATGGGGCCGGCACTGGCTTCAGCCAGGGGAGGAAACAGGCTCCAGCCCAGACAGGCAGAATGAAGCTCGCCCCTCACCCACTGCCCCCCACCCCAGACCACACCCTCCCAAGAAGGCCCAGGTCCTCCCACTGGCCCACGCAACTCCCACAGCCCCTCTTCTCTCTCCATGCCAGGCCTGGGGCCTTTCCACCGCTGCTCATCACCGCCCCTCCCCGGCCCCCCAGCCCCCTTGATCCTGCAGACCTTCCACTTCCCAACACGATCATTAGTGGTCTGGGCACAGCCCAGAGCAGGGCGCCTCTGACCTCCTACCCAGGCCAGCGCCCCGTGCCCACCCACGGCGCTCGGCGCTTGGAGGGGCTGCTGGGGATATGGTCGGAGGCCAGGGCCAAGGCACGGTTTTAGAGGTGGGCAGAGCGCCGGCCACGTCTGACCTGGACAGGGAGGTAGTCCCCCTGCCCGGGACCCTGAGGACAGTGGTCCCGAGGCCAGCTGCCTGGAAGGCAGGCAACTTTCAAAGGCCAGACCCCAGGTGGCCTGGAGCTGGGGTATGAGGACTGTGTGGGGTCGGGGTGCGGCTGGGGCTGCCACCAGCCACGCCCTTAACTGCTGCAGTTGTTGGGAAATGCACTTGGGGAGGACCCCACTTGAGCAGCCAGCTCCACTCCCCTGGATGGTTTTAGCCCTGGCTGGCTAAACCTTGCCACCTTTGGGCCGTGGAAATGCGGGAAGCGAAGGCCCAGGCAGTGAACTGTGCCACGTGAGATGTGTGTGACCATCACCCGCTCATGGAGCAGGCATCCTCAAACAATCCTTTTAGCAGCCTCATAAAGGGCCCCTCCCCAGATGCTACGGACCTTCCCAGGCCGGGTGGATACCCAGGGCCACATCACAGGTGCAGGGTCCCAGGTGGAAGGCAGGTGAGAGACCCCTTGCAGATGGGCTTCAGGGCGGGTGCTGCCTGGGCCAGGGGCTGCCAGCTCCCGTGCTGGGGCAAGGCCAGGATGGTAAGGTGGGGCCAGGCTCCGTGCTGCTCCTGGGGCTGCGACCTGGGGCTGCCACATCAACTTGGGAACACCCTGATTCCATCTGGCTGTGGCTGTCCTGGGCTGGAGGAGCCCACAGGGAAGGTGGGTTCCACGGTGGGGGAGAAGGAAACCAGGGATGTGGGAGACACTGTCATGCCTGAGGTTGAGGGGAGCAGGGGCCAGGACACCCACGGTGCTGGGGGAAGATGGGGGTCAAGGTATCCCAGGAAGAGAATTGGGAACACCGAAGCTGGAGTGGAGGAGCTGTCCCTGGGACAGAGCGGCAGTGGCCCCCAGGAGCTCCTGAGAGCCCCGGAGGAAGTGGAGCGGCCCAGCCTCACCAGCATCCGGCACTTGGACGCCACCATCTCCCCCGCCCTCCACACACCCCTCCTGGCTCCCGGCCTCCCAGCCTGGCTGGTAAACACAGGGACACAGGAACAGGCAAAGCGGTGCGGCCTTGGATACAAAACTGTAAACACGAGTCTTTAAAATGACAGAGGCCTCCTTGGCCCCAAATCTGAGCCAGAGGCCCCCACCGAAGGAGCAGATCTCCGCCCACACTGCCCTCCCTTCCAACCCGGGCGGCCCAGCAGGCAGGGGCCGGACCACCTCTGCTCTGCTCCGGCCAAGGCCTCCCAAACAGACCCACGCGCTGGGGCGGACTGGTGGAGCGGGGGCTGAGGATCCGCGGTCCGAGAGATTCCTGAGATGAAGAAGCGGCCGCGGGACCCCAGGCACGGGCACTCGAGGCACCTGTCCCTAGGGGAGCCCGCCCCCACCCCATCCCATGCAAACCGCGCGCCCCAAGCCAACCCGGTGTCTCTGCGCCCCAGGGGCGTGTCGGGGGCCGCGCGGGCCCTGTCACGTGTCCAGGGGGTCACGCGTGGGCGAGGACATGTGGGGGCGCCCAGGCGGGCCGTGCAGCGGCGGCGGCGGCGGCACCGAGTTGCGCTGCGGGGGTGGCGGCTGCAGCTCCAGTGCTAGCGCAGGCGGCGGGAAGTCGCGCACCTGGCGGCGGTACTCCAGGAAGGTGCAGGCCTTGGTGGCGAGCGCCACCACGTTTTTGCCGACGAAGATGGCCGAGACACGGCTGTCCCGGAACAGCGCCATGTTGGCGGCGCGCGCCAGCACGGCCACCACATTGACGGTGGCGAGGCTGAGCACCGGGTACAACATCATCTTCTGCGGCGCTATGTGCTCGCCCTGCATGCTGACCTCGCTGAGCGCCACGCACGGCAGCACCAGCAGCAGCATGTAGCAGTAGAAGAAGGTGAGGCCCTCGGCCCACAGCGGCAGCCCGGAGCGCGGCGGCTCCCACAGGCTGGCCTGCATGTCCAGCAGGTCCAGCAGGTCCAGCGCCACCCAAAACAGGCGGCCGCGCAGGTCCTCGCGCTTGCGGAAGGTGCGCACGTACTCCATGCGGTCCAGCGCCACGAGCAGCAGGAACAGGCCGGGCACACACACAGACAGCAGCAGCGTCAGCGCCTTGCGCGCCACGGGGTCCGCCGCGCCGCGCCGCGCCGCCTTGTAGTTCTGGAAGATGAAGTAGAGCTTGATCTCCAGCACGAAGATGTAAAGGAACCACAGGATCATGGCGTAGCCGCGCTTGGCCGTGCGCACCTCGGCGCCCACCCACACGGCCACGTAGCGCAGCACCAGCAGGAAGCACACGTCGCCCACCAGCACGATGATGCACACGCCGATCTTGCGCGGGCCCTGGTTCTGCTCCACCAGGTACGCGTCCATGACGGCCATGCTGCCCATGATCACCAGCGTCGTCAGGCACACGTGGCGCCGGTCCGGGGGCGGCAGCACCATGGTCGGCCGCCGGGCCCCGGCCTGGGCGCGCGCGGCCCCCACGCCTGGCGGGACGAGGCCCTGCGGCGCTCAGCCAGCGGGCATGGCGCGGCACGGCCCGGCGAGCTCGAAACCTGGGGAGACCGGAGGAGACAAGATCAGGGTGCGGGCTGGAGCGGCCTCCCCCAACACCCCCCGCCCCCCCCACCCCGCGTGCTTCCCACCAGGCGCGGTCTCCGCGCCGGGGCCCCGAGGCATCGCGCACGCCTGCGCCCATGCGCGAACCGGCGGCCGCGAACCACAGCGAGGCCTCCAGAGGGCGCTGCTGCCTCGCCAGAGCACCCGGGCCTCGTTCCCGCCGCCAGGAAGGAAACGGAACGGACGCGTTTTCTGCCCGCCGAGCTCGTTCCCGGAGCCCGGGGGGGTTTGTCACTGCTGGGCCCGCGCCGCCCTCCCTCCTGGCTCCGGCGGCCCGGACCCCACGCCCGCGCTGCTGGCCCCAGGCCGTTTCCGCGGAGTTCCGGGAATACCCTCTCCCCGCCGCCGCACTGGGCAGGGAGGCGGGCCTGCCCCTCCGCTCTTGGAGTACCCAAGGAGGCCCCGGCCCTCCCAGGCTTTCTGATCCCGGACCGAGAGTCACCCAGGTCCCGATGCATCCGTCCCACAAGCCTCTCCGAGCCTCCCCGCCCCTGCCTGGCAGCCCCCACGCCCCTCCTCCCTGCGCGGGCAGGCTCGGTCTCCCCTCCTGTCCACCATCCTGGGCGCGTGGCCACTGCCTGCCCTGCTCCCCATGGCTCCGCATTGCCTTGGCGAGGTGTTGTCCCCCACCCTCTGCCCCGGCACAGCCACCCTGCTTTGCTCCTATGCGCCAGGGCGATGCCTGTGGCTGCCCTCGAATCTCGGGAAGCCCGTCCACCAAGGCCCGTCGGGCTTCCACAGGCCCCTGCACCTCTGTCACACACCTGGCACTGGTCCTCACGGCCGTGCTGTCGGAGTCCCTGCACCTGGGCCTGTGCACACCTGGGTGACGATGGAGGCCCGCACACCCGCACCCACCCCAAAGTCACTGACAGGCTTACTCCCAGCCAGCCCCTCACCCCTCCACAGCCCCAGGCCTGGGGCTCCGTTTACTGCCGTGTCTAGACAAAGGCATAAAATTTAATGTCCCCGTGACAGTCGGGCGCTCGGACTGCCCTGGTGACACCGCAGGCCCCACCGATCCGGGAAAGCGTTGAACTCTGCACTCCCACCCCTGCCCCCACCCAGCACCCGCCGCCCAGGATCCCCACAGCCACACACAGGACACCCCCACCCCTCGGAGCTCTGACAGGTCGCGAGGAGGGTGCCTTGAGGGTCCTCAGCCCATGCCCCTGCCTCCAAGCTTCCCCGCGCTCTGGGTCCCACCGGGACACTCACCCGGTTTTCACGTCCACTGGATCTACACGTCTGACCCAGGAAGCCCTCTCTGGGCCCATTCCAGGCCCACCTGGGCCTCCCCTAGCTGCAGCCGCAGCCTGAGAATTTCCTCCCTCTCCGCGCGTGGCGGGGCCAAATAAATAGCGGGGGAGCCACGGCGCGGCTCACCCTTTCCGGCCGTGCCTCCAGCCCCTCCGCCCCACTACGCTGTCGCTCGATCCTCAGTCACTTGGCAGATGCGGGCCGAGGGGCTCTGCGCCGGCGAAGGGACGGACTCCAGCCCCTAGCGGAGCCCCTACCCCGGCAAGCCAGAGCCCGGCCCGGCCACCTCTCCGTAGGGACCTGGCCCCAGGCCCACCTGTCCTGGGTCTCCTGGGCCCCGGCCGAGGCCCCTCCTCCCCCCACGCCCCGCGGCTCAGACCTGGCACAGACTCTGGGGCCTCCAGGCCCTTCACTGCCCGGGCCCCGCAAGGACCCTCGCCCCATAACCACCCCTCGGAGCCCCCGGGAGGAGGGGCGGGAGGGGGCTGCTGCGCTCCCGCCGCGGGCCGGTGCAGAGCTTGGGCCGCTCCCAGCAGGCTGCGTCTCTGCTTGTCCCCCCGAGGCTTCCCCACGCAGGGCCGGGTCCCCGTCACCCCGCCGGCCCCAGGCCTCACCCCTGCCGCATCGGCCCCCGCCCCACCCCACAGTCTCCACGGCCCAGAGATGCAGGGTCGCCCAGGCCCGCTGCCCCCTCCGCGGACGCAGCCGCGCACCCAGCCAGTCCCGCCCGCGCCCGCGCCTACCCCGCCGCCCGCAGATGCTGCGCCGCTCCCGGGCCCGCCCGCCCAGCCTCTGCCGCCACTGCCGGGGCCGCGCCGGCTCCTCCCGCCGCGCCCCTCCCCCGCCCGCGCGGCACCGCCCCCGACCCAGAGGCCCCGCCCCGCGCCCCTCGGCCCGCGAGCCCCGCCGGACCTGGGGACCTGGGAGCGCGGGGGTCCCGGTGCCCCGCCCCCTCCGCAGCGCCGGTTGCCACGGCAACAGCACCGCGCGGCGGCGCGCAGGACTGGTGGCTCTGGGGAGCGGGGCGCCCTCGTGCACCCCCAGGCCCGGAGTCCCGTCTCCACCCTCCTCACCCACCGCCCAGAATCCCAGGGTTCCGCCCAGTGCCCCCCGCGCCCTGAAACTCCGCTGCCGCCCCCTAGAGCGACCCCACTCAGCCGGACAGGCGCCCACCAGCCCAGGAGCTGGCAGGGATGTAGGCGCGGGGCTGGCCTGGCCGCCGGGGCCCTCCGCACCACCCTCTGTCCTCTTTGGGGAGAAACCCAGCCTTCCCGGGTTTCTTCTCAGGGCAGAGGAAAGGAATGATGAGCGGCCCCCACCTTCTTCTCCAGCCCGTCCAGGAGGCAAGCTAGGGTTTGGGGACTTGGGCTTCATTTTGTCACTGAGGTGGCACTAAGCCCCTCCACCCACATCCTGTCCATCCCGTGTGAGCCAGAGAAGAACCCAAAGGCACCTTCTGCCTGCCTGCCCTCCTTCCCAGAACTGCTGTCACTTCCCTCTGACATAGGAGGAGACTGAGGGTCAGAGAGGTAAAGGGACACCAGATTTGGGGGAAAGGCCAGAATTTGAGGCACCACCCAACTGGTAGTGAACTTCCAGATTCTCTTCCCGTATCCCCGGGCCTGGACTCAACACGGCCTGAAAGCCAGAAGAGGACAGAGAGCTCCAGAAGTTCTCTAGTCCTGGCACAAGGGGAGGAAAGAAAAAGGTCGCCTAATGCTCCCAGGGTGCAGGAGAATGCCCTGGGGGATGTTAGGGTTTGGGAGGATGGGTTTTTTTGGTAGTGGTTGTTGTTTTACTCTTCTCCATTCTCTGATGCCCCAGCCCCTAGGTATCCCACCAAAGCCATGATCAAGGCATAGGGTTTACAAGCACCTAAAACGCTGAGGCAGAAGAGCCTTCCTTTCCAGCCCCGGGAGATGTGGTCCCCTGTCGCTGGAGAGATGGTGGGCAGGGAGAAGCAGTAGAAAGCAATCCATGGGCTGGGCATGGTGGCTCACACCTGTAATTCCAGCACTTTGGGAGGCCGATGCGGGCGGATTACCTGAGGTCAGGAGTTCGAGACCAGCCTGGCCAACATGGTGAAACCCCCATCTCTACTAAAAATATAAAAATTAGCCGGGCGTGGTGGCACACACCTGTAATCCCAGCTACTCGGGAGGCTGAAGCAGGAGAATTGCTTGAGTCCGTGAGATGGAGGTTGCAGTGAGCCAAGATCTTGCCACTGCACTCCAGCCTGGGCAACAGAGTGAGACTCTGTCTCAAAAAAAAAAAAAAAAAAAAAAAAAAAAAAGCAACCCCAGGAAGTTGTGCAAGCCGTACATGATGTACAAGTCTAAACCCTCATTCACATCCCAAAGGCTGAGAACTGAACAAAAGGACAGCCCACTGCCCACGTCCCACACTGGCCACTGGGCAGTGCATACAAAGGACACATCTGAGTCCCACTGCAAAGGCTTTGAAAACAAAACCAACATGGAAGGCAGGACCCACAGGAGCCTATTTGAACTTGTGGCCTGAAACCAACTAGGTTGATTGCATGATAAAACAAAATGCCAACATTCTCAATGGGATTTAAATAAGACCAGTCTCATAACATAATGTCTAAATGTGCAGGAGACAATCTAAAATTACTCTGCATGTGAAGAACCAGGAAATCCAACCTGCAAGAGAAAAGACAATCAACAGCCGCCAATGCCAACATGACACAAAAACCCTCAACTAATTATCAGCAAATAGAATCAAGCAGCATTAAAAACACACACACACAAATACCCCAACCAAATGGAGGCTATCCCAGAAAGGCAAGGCTGGTTCAACATGTGAAAATAAATCGATGTGATCCACCATATTAGTCTCAAGAAGAAAACCATGTGATCATCTCAATCAATTCAAAGAAAGTATTTGACGGAATTCAACACTCATCCCTGATAAACACTCTCAGCAAACTAGAAAGCAAAGGGAACATGCTTAATCTCATAAAGGGAATCTACAAAAAGCAACAACAAAAACAACAGGCCAGGCATGGTGGCTCACCCCTGCAATCTCAACATTTTGGGAGGCCAGGAGTTCAAGACCAGCCCGGGCAACATGGAGAGATTCCATATCTGTTATTTTTAATTAAAAAAAAAATTAGGCCTGGCACTGTGGCTCATGCCTCTAATACCAGCATTTTGGGAGGCCAAGGTGGGCAGATTGCTTGAGCTTGAGTTCAAGACCAGCCTGGGAAACATGGTGAAACCCTGTCTCTACAAAAAATACAAAACAATCTGGCCGGATGTGGTGGCTCACGCCTGTAATCCCAGCACTTTGGGAGGCCAAGGCAAGCAGATCACCTGAGCTCAGGAGTTCTATGCCAGCCTGGGCAACATGGCGAAACACCATCTCTACTTAAAACACACACACACACACTAGCAGGGTACAGTGACACACACCTGTAATCCCAGCTACTCAGGAGGCTGAGGCATGAGAATCGCTTGAACTTGGGAGGCAGAGGTTGCAGTGAACTAAGATCGCACCACTGCACTCCAGTGTGGGCAACAGAGGAAGACCCTGTCCAAAAAAGAAAAAAAAAAAACCTCTGCATCTAATGTGATACTTAATAATGAAGGACTAAATGCTGAGCCCTAAGATCAGGAACAAGGTAAAGATGTCCACTCTATTCACTCCTATTCCACAGTGTACTGGCAGTCCTAACCCATGCAATAAAACCAGAAAAATAAAAGGCATACAGATTAGAAAGGAAGAAATAAAGATGTCCCTATCCATAAATAACATAAAAGTCTATGTCGAAAATCCCAAGAATTTTACCAACAAAAAAGTCAGAATACTAATAAGTGAGTTTTGCAAGGTTGCAGGATGAAAACACAGAACTCAGTCCTGTTTCTATATATTAGCAATGAACAATTGAAAACCAAAATTTTTAAAAGCAATGCTATTTAAAATGGTCCCCCAGTAAATTTATTAGTTTGGTATTAATCTAATAAGACTGGTACAGGATTTGTATACTGAAAACTACCAAATGCTGATAAAAGAAATCAAAGAAGGCCTAAATATGTGAGAGGCATGCTGTGTTCCTGAATTAGAACAAATATAGTTAAGATACCAATTCTCTCCAAAACGACTACAGATTTAATGCAATTTCAATTAAAATTCCTGTCGGAAATTTTATAGGTATAGAAAACCTTGTTCTGAAATGTATATAGAAATGAAAAGCAACTAGTTGCCAAAATAATTCTGAAAAAGAAGGGAAAAAGTTGGAGGGTTCTCAAGAATGGATGTTTTTGTTGTTGTTGTTTTTGTTTTTTGGGGTTTTTTTTTTTTTTTTTTTTTTTTTGAGACTGAGTCTCGCTCTGTAGCCCAGGCTGGAGTGCAGTGGCGCGATCTCGGCTCACTGGAAGCTCTGCCTCCTGGGTTCATGCCATTCTCCTGCCTCAGCCTCCCGAGTAGCTGGGACTACAGGTGGCCGCCACCACGCCTGGCTAATTTTTTGTATTTTTAGTAGAGACGGAGTTTCACTGTGTTAGCCAGGATGATCTCTATCTCCTGACCTCGTGATCCACCCACCTCGGCCTCCCAAAGTGCTGGGATTACAGGTGTGAGCCACCGTGCCCAGCCATCACTAATGGATGTTAACTCACCGTAAAGCTAAAGCAATTGAGACAGGCTGAACTGGCAGAGGGTCAGCCGACAGATCAATGGAACAAGTGCACCCACACAAGCATGGCCATTGATTCTTTAACAGATTTATTGAAATATAATTCAAATACCATAAAATTCACCCATTTAAAGGGTACAATTCAGGCCAGGCGCAGTGGCTCACACTTGTAATCCCAGCACCTTGGGAGGCCGAGGCAGGTGATCACCTGAGGTCAGGAGTTCAAGACCAGCCTGGCCAACACAGTGAAACCCCACCTCTACTAAAAACACACACACAAAAAAAAATTAGCCAGGCGTGATGACCCACGCCTGTAGTCCCAGCTACTTGGGAGGCTAAGGCAAGAGAATCGCTTGAACCCAGGAGACGGAGGTTGCAGTGAGCCGAGATCATGCCACTGCACGCCAGCCTGGGCAACAGAGCAAGACTCTGTCTCAAAATAAATAAATAAATAAAGTGTACAATTCAGCCAGGCACAGTGGCTCACTCCTGTAATCCCAGCGCTTTGGGAGGCCAGGCAGGAGAACTGCTTGATCCCAAGAGTTCGATGCCAACCTAGGTAACATAGCAATACCTCATCTCTACAAAAAACACAAAGGGTAGGTGGGCATGGTGGCGCATGCCTGTAGTCGCAGCTATTTGGGGGGCTGAGGTGGGAGGATCGCTTGAACCTGGGAGGTTGAGGCTACAGTGAGCCGTGGGAGCTGGGGCAACAGAGTGAGACTCTGTCTCCAAAAGCAAAAGTGTACAGTCTGGGCACAGTGGCTCACGCCTGTGATCCCAGCACTTTGGGAGGCCAAGGAGGGCAGATGACTTGAGGTCAGGAGTTCGAGATCAGCCTGGCCAGCATGGTGAAACCTCGTCTCTACTAAAATACAAAAATTAGCTGGGCGTGGTGGCGCACACTTGTAATCCCAGCTGCTTGGGAGGCTGAGGCAGAAGGAGCCTAGCTTGAACCCAGGAGGTGGAGGTTGTAGTGAGCCGAGATGGCACCACTGCACTCCAGCCTGGGTGACAGAGCAAGATAAGAAGGAGAGAGACAGAGAGAGAGAGAGGGAGGGAGGGAGGGAGGGAGGGAGAGAGAGAGGGAGAGGGAGAGGGAGGGAGGGAGGGAGAGAGAGGGAGAGGGAGAGGGAGGGGGGAGAGAGAGAGAGAGAGGGAGAGAGAGAGAGAAAGAAAGAAAGAAAGAAAGAGGAAGGAAAGGAAAGAGAGAGGAAGGGAGGAAGGAAGGAAGGAAAATTTTACACGTCATAATCAATTTTAAAAGATTTTCATCATCCCCAGACCCAGTAGCATTCACCCCCCTTTCACACCCAATTTCTCCCCAGTTTTCCCAGCCCCTGGCAACCACTAATCTACTTTCTGTCTCTACAGATTTGCCTTTTCTGGACGTTTCATATAAATGGGACCATACCATATGCGGTCATCTGTGACTGGCTTATTTTGCTAAATGTGTTCAAGGCGCATTCATGTTGCAGCATGCATCACTACTTCCTTCCTTTTTATTGCCAAATAATATTCCATTCTCTTATTATCTCTTTATCAGTTGATGGACATCTTTTGGCTTTGTTTCCACCTTTTGGCCATTATGGATGTGGCTATGAACACTTGAGTACAAACTCTTATGTGGACCTGTGTTTATTTCTCTTAGGTATCCGCCGAGGGGTGGAATGGCCGGGTCATACGGTAACTCTGTGTTTAACATTTTGGGGAAGCGTCGACTCTTTTTCAGATCATTTTACGTTTCCATCAGCAATATGTGAGGATTCCAATTTCTTCACACCCTTGCCAGCACTTGTTATTATCAACATGTTTAATCATAGCCATCGTGGCAGGTGTGAAATGTTGCCTCACTGTGC
Source organism: Pan paniscus (assembly GCF_029289425.2). Lineage (NCBI taxonomy): Eukaryota > Metazoa > Chordata > Mammalia > Primates > Hominidae > Pan > Pan paniscus. The sequence continues at coordinate 106,703,715 of NC_073264.2, read as the reverse complement.
CTCTGATTTGCATGTCCCTGATGGCTAAGGACACCAGGCATTGGTCGTGTGTTTAGTGGCCATTTGCGTATCTCCTTTGGAGAAATGTCTGTTCAAATCCTTCGCACGTTTTTCCATTGGGTTATTTATCCTTTTCCTGTTCCACTCTAAGGGTTCCTTATATATTCTGGATACAATTCTCTTATCAGATATGTGATTTGCAAATACTTTCTCCCATTTTCTGAGTTGTCTTTTCAACTTTTTTTTTTTTTTGAGACAGAGTCGTGCTCTGTCACCCAGGCTGGAGTGCTGTAGCACAATCTCAGCTCACTACAACCTCTGCTTCCAAGGTTCAAGCAATTCTCGTGCCTCAGCCTCCCAAGTAGCTGGGAATACAGTCACACGCCACCACACCCAGCTAATGTTTTGTGTTTTTAGTAGAGATGGGGTTTCACCATGTTGCCCAGGCTGGTCTTGAACGCCTGAGCTCAAGCAATCTGCCCACCTCAGCCTCCCAAAGTGCTAGGATTACAGGCATGAGCCACTGTGCTTGGCCATTTTGTTTTCTTTTCTTTTTTTTTTTTTTGAGACAGAGTCTTGCTCTGTCACCCAGGCTGGAGTGCAGTGGTGAGATCTCAGCTTACTGCAACCTCCGCCTCCTGTATTCAAGTGATTCTCCTGCCTCGGCCTCCTGAGTAGCTGGAATTACAGTCACGTGCCACCACGCCCAGCTAATTTTTGTATTTTTAGTAGAGACGGAGTTTCACCATGTTGGCCAGGCTGGTCTCAAACTCCTGACCTCAGACGATCCATGTGCCTAAGCCCCCCAAAGTGATCCATGTGCCTAAGCCCCCGAAAGTGCTGGGATTACAGGCGTGAGCCACCACGCCCAGCCTCAACTTTTTTTTTGAGACAGGGTCTCTCTCTGTCGCCCAGGCTGGAGTGCAGTGGCACAATGACAGCTCACCAGGGCCTTGATCTCCCAGGCTCAAGTGACCTTCCCACCTCAACCTCCTGAGTAGCTGGAACTACAGGTGCGCACCACCATGGCTGGCTAATTTTTTAATTTTTTGTAGAGACATGGTCTTGCTACTCTCGTTTCCCAGGCTGGCCTTGAACTCGTGGGCTCAATTGATCCTCCCACCTTGACCTCCCAAAGTGCTGGTATTACAGGTGTGATCCTTACCCACCCAATGTTTTTTATGGAGTCCCAAAGCACAGAAACTTTTTTTTTTTTTTGAGACAGTCTCGCTTTATTGCCCAGGCTGGAGTACAGTGGTATGATCTCAGCTCACTGCAACCTCCACTTCCCAAGTTCAAGCAATTATCCTGCCTCAGCTTCCCGAATAGCTGGGATTACAGGTGCACACCACCACACTCGGCTAACTTTTCCTATTTTTAGTAGAGATATGGTTTCACCATGTTGGCGAGTCTGGTCTCGAACTCCTGACCTCGTGATCTGCCCACCTCAGTCTCCCAAAGTGCTGGGATTACAGGCACGAGCCACTGTGCCCGGCCAGAAACCTCTAATTTTAATTAAACCCGATTTATCTATCTTTTATTTTGTTGCTTGTGCTTTTCTGTGTCCTAAGAAGCTTTTGCATAATCCAAGGTCACAAAGATTTTCTCCTCTGTTTTCTTCTAGAAGTGTTATAGTTTTAGGTTTTACATTTAGGTGTATGATGCATTTTTAGTTAAGTTTTATGTCTGTTTTAAGGAAGGGATCTGCTGTGGGCTAGATCATGGCTCCCAAAAAGATATGTTTCAGTCCTACCCTGATACCTGCGAACGTAACCTTATTTGGAAACAGGATCTTTGTAGGTATCATCTAGTTAAGTTGAGATCACACTGGATTAGGGTGGGCCTACATCCAATGTCTGTGTCCTTATAAGGAGAGAGGAAAGAAGACTGTATGAGGACAGGGACAGAGGTTGGAGGGAGGCAGCTGCAAGCTGAGAGTTGCTGGCAAGGTTACTGAAACACCAGGGTTTCATTCCAGGTCCTGCTGCTTGCTGCAAAGAAAGCCAATCACTGAGATGCCAAGTACGGCCAAGGAAGAAGGCTTTAATTGGGTGCTGAGCAGAGGAGATGGGAGCTCAGTCCCAAATCCATCTCCTGACTGACTAAAACCAGAGGTTTATATAGCAGGGAAGAAATGTAACAACGTGTAAGGAAACAAGAACTAGAGAGGTGCAATGTATTATCTCGTTTTCATGCTGCTGATAAAGATCTACCCCAAACTGGGAACAAAAAAAGATTTCATTGGACTTACAGTTCCACATGGCTGGGGAGTTCTCAGAATCATGGCGGGAGGTGAGAGGCACTTCTTACATGGCAGCGGCAAAAGAAAATGAGAGAGAAGCAAAAGCAGAAACCCCTAATAAACCATCAGATCTCATGAGACTTATTCACTATCAAGAGAATAGCACAGGAAAGACTGGCCCCCATGATTCAATTATCTCCCCCTGGTTCCCTCCCACAACACGTGGGAATTCTGGGAGATACAATTCAAGTTGAGATTTGGGTGAGGACACAGCCAAACCATGTCAGGCAAGGAAGCAATCATGATGAATGAGGGGTCCAGCATCTGTGCCTTGGTCTGGGTAGTTTCAGTTCTTTGATACTTTTCTGAGAGGCCTGAAGGTCCTTTGCTGAGGAAGAAATTCAGATAAAACAAAAGTTTCAAGCTTTAAGACCAGAAGGGTCCATTTCTGTGTTTTCAAAAAGAACAGTCTGTAGGACTATTGGGTCAGTTTCAGCAACACCAGTCCTGCAGACACCTTGATCTTGGGCTTCTAGCTTCCAGAGCGTGGGAGAAGGAATTCCTGTGGTTGACGCTGTCCCGTTTGCAGTGCTTTGTTAGGGCAGCCCTGGGGCACAGACACAGGGTCTAGCTTCCTGCTTAGGCATATCCAGTGCTCCCAGCACCATTTGTTAAAAAGACGATTCTTTCCCATTTAATGGTCTTGACATCCTTTTCAAAAATTGACTGGCCATAAAAATGTAAAGGTTTATTTCTGGATTCTCCACTCTGTTCCAGTAATCTGTAAGTCTGTCCTTCTGTGAGCCCCTCATTATCTTGATTTCTGCAGCTTTGTAATAAGTGTTGACATTGGGAAGTGTGGATACTCCAACTGTTTCTTCAAGACTGTTTTGGGGCCAGGCGTGGTAGCTCACGCCTGTAATCTCAGCACTTTGGGAGGCCGAGGCAGGTGGATCACTTGAGGCCAGGAGTTCGAGACCAGCCTGGCCAACATGGTGAAACCCCATCTCTACTAAAAATAGACAAATGAGTTGAGTGTGGTGGTGGGTGCCTGTAATCCCAGCTATTGGGAGGCTGAGGCATGAGAATAGCTTGAACCCAGGAGGCAGAGGTTGAGGTGAGCTGAGATCTCGCCACTGCACTCCAGCCTGGGTGACAGAGCCAGACTCCATCTCAAAACAAAACAAAACAAAAGACTGTTTAGTCCGCCCTGGATCCCTTGCATTTCCCTATGAATTTCAGAATCAGCTTGTCAATTTCTGCAACAACAAACAAAGAAGCCGTGTGTGGTTTTGATATTAGGGATTGCACTGAGTCTGCAGGTCAGTTTGTGATTAACATAGGATGTCTTTACATTTACTTAGTTCGGTCTTCTTTAATTTCTTTCAACAATGTTTTGTCGTCTTCAAAACACAAGTTTTACAGTCTGTTTTTTTTGTTGTTGTTGTTGTTTTTTGCATAGAAAAATACACCACACGTTGCCAACGTTTTATACTTCTTTTGTAAAATTTATTTCTAAGCGTTTAATTCTTTTTGACTCTGTTATAAATGGATTTTTTTACTTCATTTCAGTTGCTCGCGGCTGGTGCATAGAAATAAGTGGATTTTCTGCACATCGATCACAAGATTCTGCAACCTTGCTGAATTTCTTTATTAGTGCTAATATTTTTAGTTCATTTCTGAGGATTTCCTATATATAGTATTATATCATCCCCAGACAGAGAAGTTTTACTTCTTCCTTTCTGATCTAGATGTCTTTTATTTCTTTATCTTGCCAAATTGCCTTGACTAGAGCCTCCAGTACAATGTTGAATAAAAGTGGTGACAGTAGATATCCTTGTCTTGTTTTTGATCCCAGGGGAAGAGCATTCTGCCTTTTACCATTAAGGAGAATGTTAGCTGTGGGGCCTAACAGATCTCTTTCATCAGGTTAAGGAAATTCCCTTCTATTCTTAGCTTTTCGAAAGTGGTAATTAATTTTTAACTAAAGTGCAAAAGTGATTCGACATTGGAAAGATAGTATTTTCACCAAATTGGACATGTGTGTGGGAAAAAAGAAAGGATCCTCAACCTAGACCCTCATTCCTTCTGCAAAAATTAACTCAAAATGATCACAGGTCTAAATGTCAAGTGTAAAGCTACAAAACCTTTAGAAGAAAAAAACAGAAAAAATTTTCACAACCTGGGCCAAGGCTAAAAATATCCTTAGACACAACAACGAAAGCTCAGTCCATAAAAGATAAATTGATAAATTGGATTTCATCAAAATTTAAACCTTTTTTTCTATGTAAAAGTCACTGTTAAGAGGATGAAAAGACAAATTATATACTGGGAGAAAGTATTTGTGTATTAGTCCATACTCATGCTGCTATGAAGAAATACCCAAGACTGAGCCCGGGTGCAGTGGCTCACGCCTGTAATCCCCAGGACTTTGGGAGGCTGAAGTGGGTGAATCACCCGAGGTCAGGAGTTCAAGACCAGCCTGGCCAACATGGTGAGACCCTGTCTCTACTAAAAAATACAAAAATAAGCTGGGCGTGGTGGCAGGGGCCTGTAATCCCAGCTACTCAGGAGACTGAGGCAGAGGAATCACTTGAACCAGGGAGGCAGAGATTGCGGTGAGCCAAGATCATGCCATTGCACTCCAGCCTGGGCAATAAGAGCGAAACTCCATCTCAAAAAAAAAAAAGAAGTAACCAAGACTGGGTAATTTATAAAAGAAAAAGGTTTAATTGACTCACAGTTCCACATGCCCGGGGAGGCGTCAGGAGACTTAGAATCATGGCGGAAGGGGAAGCAACACGTCCTTCTTCACATGGCGTCAGGAGAAAGAACAAAGGGTGAAAAGCGGGCAGATCACGAGGTCAGGAGATCGAGACCATCCTGGCTAACACAGAGAAACCCCGTGTCTTTTAAAAATACAAAAATTAGCTGGGTGTGGTGGAGCGTGCCTGTAGTCCCAGCTACTCAGGAGGCTGAGGCAGGAGAATGGTTTGAACCTGGGAGGCAGAGGTTGCAGTGAGCCGAGATCACGCCACTGCACTCCAGCCTGGGCAACAGAGCAAGACTCTGTCTCAAAAAAAAAAAAAAAAAGAATTGGAGATGTTTAAAATGAAACTATCATTAGTTTGTTTGTCTGTTTTGTTTTGGTTTGGTTTGGTTTTTTGAGACAGAGTCTCGCACTGTTGCCCAGACTGGAGTACGGTGGCGCGATCTCGGCTTACTGCAACCTCTGCCTCCCGGGTTCCAGTGATTCTCCTGCCTCAGCTTCCCTAGTAGGTGAGATTACAGGCACCCGCCACCACACCTAGCTAATTTTTTTGTTGTTGTTGTATTTTTAGTAGAGATGGAGTTTCACCATGTTGGCCAGGCTGGTCTCAAATTCCTGACCTCACGTGAGCCACCTGCCTCAGCCTCCCAAAGTGCTGGGATTACAGGTGTGAGCCATCGTGACTGGTCTTTTTTGTTTGTTTTTAAAGAGAGGGTCTTGCTCTGTGCAAGGTGGAGTGCAGTGGCATGATCATGGCTCACTGCAGTCTCAACCTTACAGGCTCTGACAATCCTCCTGCCTCAGCCTCCAGAGTAGCTGGGAATACAGGTGCACACCACCACATCCTGTTAATTTTTAAATTTTTTGTAGATACGGTGTGTAACAGTGTTGTCTGGGCTGGTCTCAAACTCCTGGCCTCAAGTGATCCTCCCACCTTGGCTTCCCAAAGTGCTGGGATTACAGGCATGAGCCACTATGCCCAGCCTAACCTACAATTAGTTTTCGCAAGTGATATAATTGTGTACTTAGAAAAGTCTTTTAAAATCTAGGCTGGGCACGGTGGCTCTTTGGGAGGCCAAGGCGGGCAGATCACTTGAGGTCAAGAGTTTGAGACCAACCTGGACAACATGGTGAAACCCCATCTCTAGCAAAAAATACAAAATTTACAAAAATTAGCTGGGCGTGGTGGTGGGTGCCTATAGTCCCAGCTTCTCAGGAGGCTGAGGCATGAGAATCGCTTGAACCTGGGAAGCGGAGGCAGAGGTTACAGTGAGCTGAGATCACACCACTGCACTCCAGCCTGGGTGATGGAGTGAGACCCTGTCTCATAAAAAAAAAAAAAAAAACTAGAGATAAATTTTTTAGTATTAATAAGTGAGTTTAGCAAGACTCTTTAGACCAGGTCAAAATGCAGAAATCAGTTTCGGGTTTCTACAATTTTCAACAGAGTTAGAAAATGAAATGTAAATATGAAATGGGTGTGGGGGTGTGTGTGTGTATATATATATATCTATATATAAGATATATATATATCTTACAATATTTCAAAAAGACCAAATACTGAGAAACAAATCTAACAAAAGAAGTATAATACCTATATCCAGGAAACTATAAAACATTAATGAACACCTAACCCACGGAGAAGTGTGTTTGTAAGGCAGAAGAGCCAGCATTAACATTCTAAAGACATCAGTTCTCAAACTGATCTATGGATTCCACGTCATCCCAAGTAAAATCCCAATAGTTCTTTGCCTAATATTCGACAAATGGATTCTACAATGTCTATGAAATATGAGGCGTCGAGAAGAGTCCCAGGGCTCCCGACATAGGCAAGAGTGGACAACACACCCTCCCTGCCCTACATGGAGCCCAAGAGACGGCTGGAGTCATGAATACCATGTGGGCTTCCCAAAGGGAAAGAAGGAAGACCCGAGACGAAGATGGACACCAGGGCGGTACCAAGCGGCACACAGGGTGGCAGGAGAGCAGGGTCTTTTCCACAAGTGGTACTGGGACCCTTTTCACATGGAAAAAAAAGAGAGTCAAAACTCATTGGCTGGGCACAGTGGCTCATGCCTACAATCCCAGCACTTTGGGACGCCGAGGCAAGAGGACCAGTTGAGCCCAGGAGTTCGAGACCAGCCTGGGCAACGTGGTGAGACCCCCCCCCTCCCCAGTCTCTACAAAAAAATACAAAAATTAGCTGGGTGAGGTGGTGCACACCTGTAGTCCCAGCTACTCAGGAGGCTGAGTTGGGAAGATCCCTTGAGCCTGGGAGGCAGAGGCTGCAGTGAGCTGTGATTGGGCCACTGCACTCCAGCCTGGGCAACAGGAGACCTTATCTCAAAATAAAATAAAATAAAAAGTTATGTGGCCAAAGCACCCAGCAAGTGTCATACTTCATGGACAAACTTTAGACGCCTGCCCTCTGAGACTGAGAACAAGGACGCCCACTGTCACCAGGGCTGCTGGGTGTGCGTCAGCAAGACGGCAAAGGCAAACCCTGACAATCACAGCCTCCCCCATGCCAGCCTCACACGCACCCCACCCTTCCTATGTATCACAGCCCCCACCGGCTCGGCTACTCTGCTTGAACCCTGATGACATGCAGGGTAATAACGCCATGTGGTATTGGTGAGGAACAGCCCGCTGGATCAGAAGGGAGGTCGGGGCAAGACCCCTGCATGGACAGGAGCCGATGTGGATGACAGCGACAGCGTGGACTGTGAGGAGGGCAGAGCTCCCAGGAGATGGTCTTGGGAAGGGGCTCACCCTGTGGAGAAAAACTGGTTTCGACATGAGAGCACCTGCGGAGGTGGGCTGTGGACGAACGGAAGACCGAAGTGCTACAGGGAGAAGTGACAGAAGGAAACTGGGAGAAGGAGGACTGGGAGAGGAAAGCTGGTTTTCACAAAATGCTGAGGTGAAAACCAAGAGTCAGAAAAAAAAAAAAAAAGACGAATTTGATTATAGCAAAGTTAAAATTTTCTGGCTAACCATAGGCAAATCTTTAACCAGATGACAGAATGGGAGAAGCTATTTATAGTGTGTAAAACCACGGAGAGATCCCTATCTTGAATTTTCAAGGAGTTCCTGCCACTCGATTTGTAAGACAGCAGGTCCCAAAAGAAAAACGATCAAAGGGTATGACCAGGCAGCTCACAGAAGAGGAAACCCAGAAACGAAGCAAGTGTGTGAAAGATGCTCACGGTCAATACTCAGAGAGATGGAAATTAGATGCAGAGACCACCTGACGCTCTGCTGGCAAACCCGCAAACGCTAGAAAACGCTGAGGGAGGGAGGGCCGGGACCCAGGAGGTAGGAGCCGGACAGGAGTACGGGCCAGAAAGGCCACTCGGGGAGTCACAGCACGTCCCCGACCAAGGGAAGGACCACAAGCCCTCCTTTTCTGTGGCCTGATCCCTTGGGCCCACCTGAGAGCTGCGTCTTTTGTGTGGCAGGGAGCAGGGGGCAGCCAGGTACCCATCTGTGGGGAGTGGGTGGGTAGTTGCCTAGATGCTCCCCACTGGACGTGTGTGGGAGTTGGAAGCAGTGAGTTGCTGCAGGTGCACCTTAGAGGGTGGAGCTTAAAACACAACAACATTCCATCCTGGCTAACACGGTGAAACCCTGTCTCTACTAAAAATACAAAAAATTAGCTGGGCGTGGTGGTGGGCACCTGTAGTCCCAGCTACTCGGGAGCCTGAGGCAGGAGAATGGCGTGACCCCGGCAGGTGGAGCTCACAGTGAGCCGAGATAGCGACACTGCACTCCATCCTGGGCGACAGAGCGAGACTCCGTCTCAAAACAAACAAACAAACAAACAAAAAACACAACAACACTAAGTGGAAAGAAATTATGAAGCCAGGTACGGTGGCTCATGCTTGTAATCCCAACATTTTGGGAGGCAGAGGCGGGTGGATCACTTGAGGTCAGCCTGGCCAACATGGTGAAACCCCATCTCTACAAAAATACAAAAATTAGCCAGGCATGATGGCGGGTGCCTGTAATCCCAGCTACTGGGGAGGCTGAGGCAGGAGAATCACTTGAACCCAGAAGTCCGAGGTTGCAGTGAGCCAAGATCGCGCCATTGCAGTTCAGCCTGGGCAACAGAGTGAGACTCTGTCTCAAAAAAAAGAAATCACAGGAAAGTTAGGACGAGAGCTCCCAAACTGAGTCACCCCAGGGTGCCATCAAAAGTTTTCGGGGCCACTACAAAGTATTTTAAGGTTCTGAGGGAAATGCAGGGATACACAACACGTCCGCTACCTCATGAAAAATTCAAGAGAGCCCAGGCCAGGCGCGGTGGCTCACGCCTGTAATCCCAGCACTTTGAGAGGCCGAGGCAGGCAGATCACCTAAGGTCAGGAGTTTGAGACCAGCCTGGCCAACATGGTGAAACCCCGTCTCTACTAAAATCACACACACACACAAATTAGCTGGGCATGGTGGCCCACGCCTGTAGTCCCAGCTACTTGGGAGGCTGAGGCAAGAGAATCCTTTGAACCCGGGAGGTAGAGGTTGCAGTGAGCTGAGATCGCGCCACTGCACTCCAGCTTGGGGGACAAGAGCAAGGACTCCGTCTCGGCCGGGCGCAGTGGCTCATGCCTGTAATCCCAGCACTTTAGGAGGCCGAGGCAGGCGGATCACGAGGTCATGAGATCGAGACCACCCTGGCTAACATGGTGAAACCCTGACTTTACTAAAAATACAAAAAAAAATTAGCCAGGCGTGGTGGCGGGCGCCTGTAGTTCCAGCTACTCGGGAGGCTGAGGCAGGAGAATGGCATGAACCCGGGAGGCAGAGCTTGCAGTGAGCCGAGATCGCGCCACTGCACTCCAGCCTGGGCGACTGAGCAAGACTCTGTCTCAAAAAAAGACTCCGTCTCAAAAAAAAGAGCCCAGAGTTTCAGCAGTGGGTTGCACCTTCCTTGCGTTGGTGTCTCTTTGCAAAGCTGGTTTCACAGCAGTTGCTGTGAGCAAAAGCAAATGCCAGGCAAAAATTAATGTGGATCAGAAATCCAGATGATGATGTCCAATCTAATTAAGGTTTGCAAAAACATGCAGACCTCAACAGACCCAGACATGCTATAAGTAAGTAATTACAATTCTTTTAATAATTAAGTTAAGGGTTTTTCTTTTTCAATTTATATGACTTTTTTTTCCCCCCAAAACTGCTACTAAGTTGTTAGGACATGAATACTTAAGGCATTTGGCCCTAACAAACAGAACTGTTGGGTTTTTCTTTTGACCAAGGGGTGCTGTAAAAAAATCACTGGGACACTAAGAGTGCCATGAACTGAGAAAGTGCAGGAACCCCTGAGTTAGGACAATGCCAGCTGCTGTCACAAACAGACCCCAAGAAGTGACTGGAGGGAGGGGCTGGCAGTGGCTGCCACATTCCACTAGTTCCTGCACACTTCAGGATCTGCAAGGGCTGCAGTTTCTCCATTACATGCCGGACAAGAGCCGCCTGCCCACCTGGCCCCCATGTACAAGGGTGACGCCCGGCAGGGCCGCTCAGCAGAAGGCCCCATCCACAAAGGGCACCAGTGAGGCCGTCCTTGGAGGAGACCCTGGCCCACGTGCGTTGCGCTCTCAGCTAAGACCCCTCGTCCACGGGCCCAGGGTGCTGGCTTTACTTCCCGGGATGGGCCTGCTGGTCCCTCTCCTTCAGGATAAGCGTTAGGGTGTCCGCCCTCCTGGGCTGGCTTTTCCCAAAGTCTCTTCCTGCTGGTGCAGTCCTGGGGCCCAGGCCTTCTGCAGCCAGGCTCAGGTCTCTTTAGCAACTTGATTCTATCAAAAACCAGCAGTGGGGCCAGGCACAGTGACTCACGCCCGTAATCCCAGCACTTTGGTAGGTCGAGGCGGGCGGATCACGAAGTCAGGAGATTGAGACCAGCCTGGCTAACACGGTGAAATCCCGTCTCTGTTAAAAATACAAAAAGCAGCCGGGCATGGTGGCACGCATCTGTAGTCCCAGCTACTCAAGAGGCTGAGGCAGGAGAATCCTTTGAACCCAGGAGGTGGAGGTTGCAGTGAGCCGAGATCACACCACTGCACTCCAGCCTGGGCGACAGAGGGAGACTCTGTCTCAAAAAAATAAACAAAAAAAAAAGTAGGCATCTCGCCAGTGCCCCGCAGCCTCCCACCTAGCCGCTCACCTAGCAGTTCTGTCCCTCACTGTCAACAACCACGCCCTAGGAGGACGTTCACAGCAAGGTCCTGGCCCTTCAGTTAACGGAGGGATGTTAAATTAATAGGACTTCGTGGCTAAACGGCTCTTGAACTTCCTGTACTCTGGGCTCAGGAGCAGCAGGTTTTTCCCACAGGCAAGGCCCCGAACTCCCTCCCTCTCTACTGCCCTTTGCTTCTGCTCTCATGCCGGCAAGGCCTCGCCCCAGCCCATCTCCTAGGGGTGACATGGGGCCAGGTGCACATGGCCCTCGCCAGTAACATCCAGGCCTTTTCCTCGCTCTTCCCTGAAACTACAGGGCTGGCAGTGGTGTGTCTGCTTTCCAAGTCACTGGAGCACACTCTGATCACAATGCCGGCTTCATGCCAGGGCCCCACCAGCCTGGCATCCCCTCCAGCCAGGCACCCCCACCTCCCAGGGCTCCACCAGCCCGGGGCATCACCAGCCCAGCGTCCCCTCTAGCCAGGCGCCCCCACCAGCCCAGAGCTCCTCCACCCCAGCACCCCACCAGCCCAGTGCCCCCTCCAGCCTGGCGCCCCCCTCCAGCCTGGCGGTCCCCTCCGATACCCCAACCGGCCCAGCGCCCCCACCAGCCCAGGGCTCTGCCCGCCCAACATCCCCCACCAGCCCAGGGCTCTGCCCGCCCAACATCCCCCACCAGCCCAGCACCCCCGCCAGCTGGGTGTCTTCTCCAGCCTGGCGCCCCCACCAGCCCGGCGCCCCCTCCAGCCCAGTGCCTCCCCGAGCCCGGTGCCCCCCACCAGCGTGACAAGCCATGGGTCCCCCACTTCAAGGCCCACATTTTTTTATTAGCTGAGGTCGTGGTAGCTGTTGTACCACCTCACTAAGCGCGTCTTTTTCTGTAGTTTTGATGCTGACGTCTTGCCCATTCCTCTGCCCCGACCACCCAGCTGCGTGGAGCAGCCCCCACTCTCTGTGGATAAAAGAACTTTCTTCCTACAAGACGGTCATTCCTGCGTCTGTGTGTTACCCTCCCTGATTACAACAAATCCCAGGCTCATTTTAAAAAGATACAGGCCCCACATTTAGGAGGCTGCAGCCCAAACCTCTGCAGCCAGCATCCTATGTCTTCGCTGCAGTTTATGGCAAGACCCTGGAGACCTGGTGAGAGCACAGCCCTGGTGTCCTCCTCCGTGGCCCCCCTCATCCCCCTCTGTCAGGTGTGTAGCCCCCACTCCAAGCGTGATCTTCAGCCCCCGGCCCTGTCCCTCAGCAGCACAGGTGATAAGCCCCTCCGTCCGGAAGCACTGTCTTTACTTGGCCACCAAGACCCCCCACTTGACCGCACCCCCACTTGCCAGCCATCCCCTCTGCCCTGCCTGTGCTTCCTACCACTGTGCAGGCCCAGGCTCAGGCCTCAGACCCAGGCCCCTCACCAGCCCCAGGCCCCTCACCAGCCCCGGGCCCACCGCACCCTGGGGCCCTGCCCTGCCCTGCCTCCCACCCCGGCTGAGCCCACCCCCACCCTGCATTCTCACATTCCATTCTCCAGCCCCAAATTCCAGGTTCACGCAGCCAACTGCCCACCTGACACCCACTAAGATGCCAAGATTGTGAGCAGGTCAGAGCCGGGCTACCAAGCAGCAGTGCCCACCCCAGCCTGCCCAGCTCTCAAACCACCATGGGCCCAGCCACCACAGCTCTTTACATCACGCCCACAACCAAGACGGCGGCCAATCCTGTGCCCCAGTGGGCCAGAACCCACCTAGTCCAGCTGTCCTCCAAACCCACCTCCTCTGAGCCACAGAACCTCCCCACCAGCGGATGGGGGCAGAAGCCTGGGCCCTGCCTACTCTCAGCCTGTGACCCCCTTGGGGCTGAGCCCCGGCGGGCACCCATGTCCTCCAGCTGTGAGCACTTTCCTCTATGGTGTTTGCTCTTCCCTCTGGGACGTGGCCATGGGGCCCCTCAGAATGGCACATATTGGGCACCACGTGACTTCAGGTAGAATGACTGAGGGACCAGCCCAGCACAGCCAGGCAGGAACAGGCAAGCCAGGCAGGGCAGCGAGAGGCCGGGCAGGACACCCTCCGACCACTCTGAGGACAGGGATGGCTGCAGAGCCAATGCAGGCTCACACGCAGGGACAGACAGCTGGAGGCTGAGCCAGGCGCAGGACTTCAGAGCCACCAGCCACAACCACACCCAAGGCCATGGGGTAGACAAGGGCAGTGTGGACTGAGCGGTCAGGGTCCCCATGAGATAAACAGGAACCACTCAGAAACACTTCTCTCCTGCCAGGAGCGGTGGCCTACGCCTGTAATCCCGGCACTTTGGGAGGTAGAGGCAGGCAGATCACTTGAGCCCAGGAGTTTGGGACCAGCCTGGGCGGCATGGTGAAACCCTGCGTCTACTAAAAATGAAAATACAAAAATTAGCTGGGCATGGTGGCACGCGACTGTAGTCCTAGCCACTCAGGAGGCTGAGATGGGAGGATTAGTGGATCCTGGAAGATCGAGGCTGCAGTGAGCTGATTGTGCCACTGAGTCACAGAGCAACAGCTTGTCTCAAAAAAAAAAAAAGAGAAACCCTCCTGTCCAACCAAGGCGGGACTTCAGAGGCCGTAGGACACATTCCCTGGGCTCCAGGGGGAGGTGCAACCACCACAGGCCCCAGAGGTTGTGATCCTGACCTGGCCGGAGTCCCAACCAGCCTCATCCCTCAAGGCAGGGTCAGCCAGGACCAGGTGAAGGAGCCCTGAAGTAGTGCAGAAAGGGAAGCAGAGGCCAGGAAGGCTGAGCCAGCCGGAACAGAATAGGAAAGCGTATGAGACACTGCACTTCCATCTCATTAATCATTTTTTCTTTTTCAGATAGGGTCTCACTCTGTTGCCCAGGCTGGAGTGCAGTAACAAGATCATAGCTCACTTGGCCTCATAGCCTTGGTCTCCAGGCTCAAGCGATCCTCCTGTCTCGGCCTCCCTTCTATGTAGCTGGGACTACAGGCACACACCACTACACCCAGCTGCTTTTTTTATTTTTTGTAGTGGTGGGACCTCCCTATATTGCCCAGGCTGGTCTTGATCTCCCAGGCTCATGCAATCCTCCCATCCAGGCCTCCCAAAGCGCTGGGATTACAGGCATGAGCCACTGCATCCAGCTGCACCACCTCTTAATAAACATTAGTTTTGGCCAGGCACAGTGGTTCACGCCTGTAATCCCAGCACTTTGGGAGGCCGAGGCGGGTGGATCACCTAAGGTCAGGAGTTCAAGACCAGCCTGACCAATACGATGAAACCCCATCTCTACTAAAAATACAAAAATTGGCCGGGCATGGTGGCGCACTGCTGTAATCCCAGCTACTCAGAAGGCTGAGGCAGGAGAATCGCTTGAACCCAGGAGGCGGAGGTTGCAGTGAGCCGAAATTGCGCCACTGTACTCCAGCCTGGGTGACAAGAGCAAGACTCTGTCTTAAAAAAAAAAAAAAAAAAAAGTTTCTAGTTTTGTTGAAGTTTATTGCACCTTCCAGTGAGCGCACTTGGTCTCACGCGCCAGGTGACCTCTGCTGTTTCCTGTGAGGCCATCTTCGCCTCTGTCTTCCTGGGAAGCAAACTGCACTGTCCTTACACAGATGCTGGCTCGTCCAGGGTGCAGGGCCCTACTGCCCCAGCCAGGCCGACACTGTGGGCCTCCAGGCTGTTCCGTGGGTCTGGGGCAGGTCGCAAGACAGAAGGGAAAAGCTGCAGCTGGCCTTAAGACAGGAAGTCTATGGGGACAGAGGGGATGGGGGTCTTGAGGATGACTCGGGCTCCTGAAGGCAGGGGAGGGAGGCAGGAGAGTGTCAGAGAGGCAGTGTTGTGAGGACCTCCATGGCTGCTCTGAGCTGGGGGCCACACAGCCCTGCCTGCCCATCCAGCTTTAACCCTGTGGACTGGCAACCCCGGACCCACAGAACAAGAGGGTGTGACTTCAGGTGACTCGAGCCACTGCATGTGTGATAACAGCTAGAGCTGAAGGCCAGGGTCCCATCCCTGCTCCATCATGATGGGCAGCACTAGGGCACCCTGCCGGCTTCCCTCCCGCAGGCCCTGGCCTCTCAGGCCCTCTCCACCGCCAGCATCATGGGGGCACACGCGCACCCGGGACTTGGACTGCCCTGAATTCACGCATCACATCGAGAGGTGACAACTCCATGACAATAAGCCTGCTTTTGTGCTCGTAAAAATCAAGTCCCCCAGGCCTGTGAGAGTCCTGGTTCTGTGGCAGTTTATAAAAAGCAGGGCTTCAAGTGGACTTGCTCCCAGCCCAAGAAGAGCCCTGTCCGGCAGTCGAGGGTTGCTGAGAGCACGGGGGACCTTCAGAGGCTGCAGGTGGAGGAGGGTTGAGGTCTGAGGGCCTGGAACAAAGCTGGAACCAGCAGGTGGAGGTGGCAGGAGCCCTTACGAGGAGCTGGCGGAGGGGCCGGAGGGTGGCGCAGGCCAGGGAGCATTTGCACAAAGCCTGGTGGCCCACAGGAGGCCCAGCTGCATGAGAGGGTCAGAGAGGTGCTCCTGAAAGGGAGGCCTTGCTGGCCACGGCCAGGTCTTGCCGGTGCTCCTGGGGCCCATGCACCGGAATGGGAAGGCAGGCGGTCTAGGCGTGTCCACCCCTGGGACCAAGGAGGCCCAGACAGGCTGAGACTGGAGCTGGAGCCCCAGGTGTGCGCTGTCACTCAGGCACATGCCCCAGTGAGAGCATGTTCTGGCAGGGGGAATGGACGTGGCCTCGGGGCAGGGCCGGCAGGAGCCTGGAGGTGGCCTCACAAGCCCCATCGTCTGCCCACCTCAGGTCAGAGTCCGACAGCCCCAGAAGAGAGGGGAGCCCGGCAAGGCAGGCAGGGCTGGAGGCTCAGGGCCACCTGTGCCTGCTGGTGGGGGGCGGGGGGGGTGCCATGAGGCCGAGCCTCCTTCCGCCAGGCTGAGGCACGTCCCCCGGACACAGATGGCTCTTTGTCAGGGATGAGCTGAGCTTGCTGAGCAGCCTCTGGAACAAAGCCCCTCTGTCCATGCCGTGCCTCCCCACCCGGAGCACCACCTCCCGGGAAGGAGCAGAGCCCCGGGCTCCCATCCGGCGCACCCACCAGGCACAGCCATGGCCGGAGGCGGGGGCAGCTGTGCTCACAGCCCAGGGCCGGGCCCACAGCGGGAGCCCAAATGAAGGGGGGCGGGGCCGAGATAATCCCGCTCCAGGGAGGCCTGTGCCACCTCCCCATGGTCCTGCCACTCACCAGTGCTGGGGTATGCATGTCCTCCAGCACCTGGCCAGCCCTACACTGGCCACCACTGCCCAGGGGCTCCTCCACGCTCCCACCCCCAAACAGGGAAACCCGAAAGGGTGGCAGGGGGAGGGCCAGCGGCAGGAAAGCCGCTACAATTTATTTCCGAGTCCCCTCCAGACCACCAGGCTGAGCCTGTCACGACCTCCTCAAGGGACCTGCCATTCCTGTCCCCAGTGCTGCTAGCCACAGGCCTGGGATCCGGCCAGAGTCAGCCCAGCCCCACCCCTGGAGCGAGCATGTGACATGGGCTCTGCATCTGCATTGTCCCTGCAGCCACCTGGCCTTGGAATCTGCTCCTCCAAGACCCAGCCAGGCTGGGCCAGGGCAGGCTTCCCACACGAGGGCCCGTCGACAGGCCCTCAGCGTCCAGGTGGCGGGATCCAGATGAGACCAGGCAGGGCTCCCACCAGCCTGGCCAGTTCCTGCCGACACTGTCCCTGTAGTCGACGTAGCACCGCCTCCAGGCAGGCCTCCTGGCTCCTCAGAGTCCTGATCACCACAGCTGCCCGCAGGTCCCGGTCCCCTGCTGCCCCATCCTCTCGTCTCACCAGCCGGTGTGGCCCATGGGGCTGGGCTGGGCCACCGTCTCGCTCCCAGCACTGCTGTAGAGCTCCCAGCTCCTTTTCCACAGCCTCCCGAGAGGCCCGCCGCGCGGCACTCCACTCTGGCCCCCGTCCACAGCCTCCAGCCTGCGTGGGACACAATGGCAGTGGCTCTGTCCCCCCAGGACACTGGCCTCAGGCCCCCTGAGCATTCCCTGGGCCCAGACTCAGGTGCAGGCGCTGCAGGCATGAGGCGCTGCAGCCATGCTCTTCAGAGAGGCTTACTGAAAATTTTAAGGGGAAAACCATGCCTGCAATTTAAGTTAAAACTCTTCAGAAAAAGAAAATAGATGGAGCCAACGCAGCCCCGTGTTCACAGCCATGAACCTGCGCAGGTTAAGAGGGCAGCTCTGAGTCTAGGGTGGAGGCCCAGGTGGCCACCAGGAGGTTAGACGGGTCCCAGGCAGGTGTGGAGGAGTGACTGCCACCGTGTGATGCACGTGTGGGGCAGACGCATGGGAGCAGCAGGGCCCACACAGCACGGGCTTCCCTCCCTCGTGCAAAGAATCAGACAACAGACCTCCAGCAGGAGGGGCGGGGGCTGTCTCGCAGCAGCTGCGGCTCCTCACCAGGTGCCCTCCCGCTCCCTCAGAGTGCGTGCCTCTAAGTGTGTCCCCTGCCATGCTTCACAAATGCAACTGTAGGATTCAACAAGTCCAAAGTGCCCTCAGGTCAGCCATCCCCCGAAGGTGGGGCTGGGCCAGTGCCCAGAGCGAGGCTGGCACTCACCTTGGCCTCCCAGGCCACCCGCCTGCGCTCCACAGCCTCCTGCAGCTCCTCCTCCAGTGCCTGCAGCTCCCGCACTGCCAGGTCCAACTCGCCACCCCCGCGCTCGGGGACCCAGGGCAGGAAGGTGGGCTGTGAGGCTGCAGCAGGCACCTCCGGGGCACAGGTGCCCAGGACCGTGTCCTACAGAGACCCAAGTGAGACAGCGTGCACCAAGCCAAGGGGACAGAGGGACAGAGGGCACAGAGGGCAGTGGTAGTCCCCCAGGTCCCACAGCAGGCTGGATGCCACCATCTCAGCAACTGTGACGTCCAGGGAGGCACAAAGGCCACACTCTAGAAGGCCATGGAGCTGAGGGCGGGGGCAGCAGCGGGCCTCCCCAGAAGGCGAGCGGAAGTCCTAGAAAGAGCCTACGCTAGGTCTGTGGCCTCCCTAAAAGCCCCTCTTCCTGTCTGGAAAACAGGAAGATCCCAAACGCCCCACCTGGGGGCTGCTGTGGGAAGGGATGCCAGGAGAGGGATGCGTGGGCTTCCTCACCATCCACCGCCAGAAGACCAGCTCAGAGCGCCGCCACGCCAGGACAGCCTCCAGGCGCTGGTTCTCACGCTCCAGAGTCCGCAGCAGCTGGAAGGCAAACGGCAGCTGGCCTAGAACCTCACACGGGACCCCATGGACAGACAGTCAGATGGACAGCTGGACCCAGCGCCGACACCCGGCCCAACACCTAGCTCACGCCCCGCCCCTGCAGCCCTCCCCTGCAGCCCTCCCCTACCTGCGCCCAGGTTCTCTGGCCAGAGCGATGAGCAGGGCACCCTGGTGTGGTGCGGACGCCACAGCCCACCTGTCCTTTCTGCAGTGCAGGGCAGCCCCCAACCAGTGCACGGCCAGGCCCTGCCTGCCAGGCAAGAGCTGCCCCCCGGCTCTGAGGACACCCGCTGTCCCCCACACCAGCCCCACTGCCAGTCCAACAAGGTCAGGGACAGAGTCCAGGTGCCTCTCAAGCCTAGACCTCTGCCCCACAGCCCTCACTGAATGGGGGCTGTATGCGGGGACTGCAGGCGGACGGGGAGGCCCCAAACAAAGGAGCAAGCCAGGCTCTGGGGGAGGGAAAACCCATCCCCTGTAACTTCAGGGACCCCCTAAGGCAGTGAGGAGTCTGCCTAGTAACCCAGGTGGCAGAGAAGGCAGAGCTGAGCCACACTTGACATTCCCAAGTGAAGGGTCAGGTAGGGCCAGGAGACCCCGCCCTGCCTGCCCCATGGCCCTGCACAAAGGTACCTGCCCACAGTGCCCACAGACAGGCGGCTGGAGAATGGCCAGGACACAGCAGCTGCTCTGCCCACACATGGAAGGCCTCCCAGGTTCGCTCATGGGCTATCTGTACCAGTGACCCTGGGCCCGGGGCAAGGGGACCCCTGCTGGGGACAGGCCCTCTACACCTGAATCCTGCCCCACTCTACCCCTGCTTCCCCCGGGAACCCAGAGTGTGGAGCAGGCTGCAGGGGCCTGGGGCTCCAGCAGTGGGCTGGGGGGCAGATAGGGATGGCCTTGAACACCAGGCCCAACCCAGCCCATCTGGGGCGGAGCAGAGCAGAGGCAGGCAGGCCTGCGGTCAGAGAATATGAGGACAGGGAGGTCTGTGGGCGGTGTGGGAGCTGGAGCAGGCTGGTGCCGGGGCTGCAGCCCACCTGCCCACCCCAGCACGCCACGAGAAGAGCAAAGGCCTCCACCATGGGTACGGCCGCTTAAACACACCTGACAGAAGGCAATCACCACAGTTCCCAAGAAGGTAAGGGCCAGGGGTGGGAGCAGGCAGGAGAGGAGGAGCAAACACACCCCCTCGCCACCCCCTCCCACCCACCCCCAAGTCCTGCAGTCTCCACTTTCCTGCCAGCCTCCCCGACTTACCGCCCTAAAAGGGGAGAGCAGGCTGCAGGCTGAGGCCCCACCAGGATCCAAGGGCGCTGCCCAGTCACCCGGCAGCAGACCTGGCTGCTCACATACCAGCCATAGATCATTCCAGAAGGTTCTGGGACCCATCCCAGGAGTGCCGAAGGAGTGTAGGCACTTTGGGTAGGCCGGTATCCAGGTTTTGGGCGGCTCCCGCTCCAGAAACCTTGGAAGGAAGCCAGCCATGGCCCCAGTCCACCTGGCCAGTGCCGCACACAGCTTCGGGGAGAGGGCGGGGCCTCACTTCCAGGCCCCCCCAGCCCACCACAGAGGGTGGTCCCACAGAGGCACTGGGCAGGAGCAGCCTGGGGCCAGGGCAGCCTCTGCTCTGCCCCAACCCAGGGGTCCCAGGGGCCAGAAGCCTGGGCTTCGCTGAGCCGCCTCTACAAGGCAGGTAGGGACAAGGGCAGACCAGGACGCCCGGATGCTGCCTCAGCACTGCCAACACCAGTGCAGGCTGACTGGGTGGGCGCCAGCCCGGCTTCAGCCAGGGACACAGGTCCAGCTGGCACCAGGGGCCAGGCAGGCGTCAGGGGTTGGGCCCTGTAAGCCCATGAGTGAGGCATGCAATCCCCCAGGCTTGGGCTGCAGAGCTGGAACCCACAGGCCCTTGCTACGAGCAGGAAGCCCCAGCAGACACAAGACTAGGGGCCAGGAGCCAGGCCATCCGCCTCTGACCCCTAGGTCCCCCTGGGCAGGCCTGGGATGAGGTACAGGGGCCAAGTCTCTGGGATTGGAGAGGGAAGAGGCAGAGAAGGGGGACTGGGTCTGGAAGAAGAGGTCACACCAGCCCTGAGCCTCTGCCCTCCTGCCCGGCCATATGCACCTGGAGCAGGACAGTGCCAGCCCGTCACTCAGGACAGTACAGAGCCCAGCCCAAGTGGTTGGCTCACGCCTGTAATCCCAGCACTCTGGGAGGTCGAGGCAGGCGGATCACCAGAGGTCAGGAGTTCGAGACCAGCCTGGCCAATGTGGCAAAACCCCGTCTCTACCAAAAATACAAAAAAATTAGCCAGACGTGGTAACAGGTGCCTGTAGTCCCAGCTACTCAGGAGATTGAGATAGGAAAATCGCTTGAACCCAGGAGGCGGAGGTTGCAGTGAGCCAAGACTGTGCCACTGCACGCCAGCCTGGGCGACACAGCGAGACTCTGTCTCAAATAAATAAATAAATAAAATAAATTAAAAGAGTGGCAGCCAGCCCTGCCCTATCCCCTGAAACCAAGCCAGCCAAGAGGAAGAAGCCAGTGATGACGGGCGGGCAGACCCCCAGAAAGAAGGATGAGGATGGAAGGCCAGCAGCAGGGTGAGAGGAAGCGGCCATCCCTGGGGAAGATGCCTGGGGCTAGGTCAACCCTAACACTTGGGTCAGTGCTCCAGCAGCCCCAGTCAGAGGAGGATGCTGTCTCCCCAAGGTCATACAGCCACCTGGGGCTCAGAGGCAGGTTTTCCTCCAGGTCTATGCTATCCAGGGCTCAGGATCTGCCTGGGACCACAGAGCCCCGGTCGCCGGGGGCAGGCCTGCCTAGAAAGCGCCGTGCCCCCGGGTGGTCCGGGTGTAGCAAGCAGAACGCGACTGCAAGTCTCCAGAGCCTATGGAGCTGACTCCAGCTTGGGAGGCTCGGTCCAGCACACCCCATGTGGGCCTGGCCTTGGGTTCCGAAGGGCAGTTGTCCCCTCCCACAGTCAGCCCTGTGCCCAACCCTTCACCCAGTGTGGGCTGGCCCCCCACACCCCTAGGTGCCCCCTGACACACCAGGTGAGACCTGCTTGAGATGCCAACACCACCAGCTCACACCTGAGATCTGTGTTCCTTTATTCCAACAGCCTGCCCTTAGCCAGCTGCCTGCCCAGCCCAGGCTCCTGTGTCCTGGGCCCCCACCCGTGCCACGTCTTGATTTGTGGAAGGGAAGGGTGAGTGGCCCATGAGGCTAGGAGAGGCCCAGAGGACCTGTCTGTCACCCAGGCTGGCAATGATCAGTGGCAGACATGCAGAGACACCCACCGCTGGAGGCCCAAGAGCTGCCCCACCCCCCCAGGCCCCTCCCACCCTGGGCAGTCCCCCTGCTGCGCCCCCCAGCCCACCCCCACCCCCCCGCAGCAGCTTGCCCGCCCTCACCTGCTGGCCTCCCTCTGGGTCCCTGAGCATCTCTGCTTCAGTGACAGACAGATGGCTAAGGCTCTGGTCGCTGTGGCAGCCGCGTGTGTACAGGTGGATCTAAAACAGGTAGTGCAGACCCCAGGCTGAGTGGCAGTCAAGCACCTCCCCCAACGCTGAGTCTCCATGAGTCCAGGGAGGTCGGCCATCAGAGCCCACCTCACAGATGAGGAAAGAGGGCTCAGAGAAAGCCACTCCTTGCCTGAGGTTGGCGGGGCTGGGCTGGGTGCAGAACAACCGTCAGCACCGCTGGGGTCTCCTGCAAGGGGGCGCCAGGCAATTTCACTGATGGCCTCCCCACCCCGCCTAGCTTCCAAGCAGCAGCAAGATTGGAGTGGGGTGCCCTGGCTTCCCCAGCAGCATCGGGGGAGGAACAGCCTCTGGACAGGCACAGCAGTTCAGCCAGGCTCACAGTGGGGACATGAATGACTGCTTGGATCTAGGGAAATGGGGAAGGCTCCCCAAAAAAGGGAGGCTGGAAGGTGGCACAGAGGGTCACAGGTAGGCACATAAGTAAGCGGAGCAGCTGGTGCCAAGGCCAGGCCCAACGGGGTGAGAGGTCCCTGGAAAGGCCAGCTGAGCAACAGACCTTCTGCAAGGGTGGGATGGGGGGGTCTCCAAGGAGTCCCGCGCTGGTGGGAGCCCGCCGCTGCCACAGACCCACCTGTCAGCGCTGGCCTCACAGTGGACACACCACTGGGTACCTGTGCCCGTGAGCCAGCCCCTGCCACCTTCAGGACCCCACAGGAGCTGTCCACCCCCCAAGTCAGCCCCCACCAGGATGTGGTGGCAACAGGAGCTGTCTTCCTCCCCCTCCAGTGCCCAGGAGGGAGTGGCTTTTACGGCACAGACCCCATCCCACTGTTCACAGAGCTGGAAGTCCACTGGTAACTTTTGGGAACAAAAAGGCAAATTCTGTGAGCTCTCTGACACCCGTTTCTGCCCACCATTGCCCACCCCACTGGGCTCCCTGCCCAGCCCTGCCTCCTACAAGGACCACCGGGAACCACGGGCTCAGGCTTTGGGTAAGCCCAGGGCAGGAAGGCCCACATCCAGCCAAAAGCCTGTGCCGGGCCTCACGGGACGGGCTGCAGGGACTGGCAGCTGGCGGCCTGCAGCACGGGACACAGCCCCTGAGTGGAAGCCCTGTGCCAGCTCTACCTTGCTCAGGAGGGCGCACTGCTCCTGCTGACTGGACACCAGCTGGCGCCACCGGAACCGCAGCTTTCCCATCAGCCACTGCACGTGGCGGACATCCACAGGACCTTCTGCTTCCATGTGGGGTGCAGGTGGGCCAGGGCTGGCCAGGGCCTCACACTGGAGAGGGGCAAGGGTCAGGCCCTGCTCCCACCCCACCCTGCCCCCCAGAAAAGGCCAGGATGGAGACGGTAGTGGAGGCACAGCCAAAAACAACGGGTGCTCCCTGCACAGGGAGCCTCCGTGCTTTCAGCTGGGCAGCTGGGTAACCCTTCATGGGACTGCCCTGAGGAGCAAAGCAGACAGAGGGGGCTGACCCAGGCCTGCCCTTGCTCTGGCCCCAGGAGTTGAGACCAGGGCTGGCTCAGCTCACCCTCACCCACACGCACCTGGCACACAGTCATCTCGTCACCCAGAGGCACTCGGGCCTGGGCCAGCATCTGCTCGGGCACAGGTCCTCGGGCCAAGAGCCAGGACAGAGCCAGCAGCAGCTCCCGACTGCCCTGCGAGCCATCCTCAGGTAGTTGTGCCAGTGCCAGCCTCGGGTAGCCCTGGGAACACAGTGCTGACTTCACCAAGCGGGCTTGGACCTCTAGGAAAGAAGACCACCACCTTAGGGGGACCACCCACCTGGAGGTGACACCACCTGGATCCCTCCAGAGACCCCCACAGGTCACTTGAGCAAAAGCTCAAGGCCTAGTTCAGAAGACATGATAGTGGGAGAGCTAGAACTCAGACCAGGATGAGGAGACCAGGGGCCAACAGGGACGTCCCCAGGGCTTTGTAGGAGCAGAAGCCAGTGCTACCCAAGGGGGTGGAGCTAGGGCCCGTCAGGGGGCGTGGCTTACCGGGGAAGGCGGAGTTTTGAGGAGCAAGCGGGGTCAGTGTTGGGTGGTGGCTAGAGCCTGCCGGGGCGGGGCTTACTGGGGAAGGCGGGGCTTTACAGGAGTAGGCGGGGCCAGTGCTACCGGGTGGGCGGGGCCAGGAGCGGGGCTTACCCAGGGCGAGCGATGCCAAGGCGTTGCCCGCAGGGAGTGGCGAGAGCACACGGAAGAGGAGCTGCCAGAGCGCGGAGGTCTGCGGAAAATAAAAAGCGGGCGGTCAGCGGAGCCGGCCCAACTCCCTGCGAGGGCCCGGGACCCCACCCGGCCCGCCTGCCCTCCGCGAGAGCGTCACCGCCTCCGGACGGTCGAACTTGGCGCGGCGGAAGATCTCGGGGCTGGGTCCCGAGGGCAGCGACCGACTCAACGCGGCGATGGCCTCAGGCAGGGCCCCGGCCCGGGCCCCAGCCGCGGGGTCCACCCGCTGCCGCCGCCTCCCCATGCAGCCAGCACCAGCCTCTTTCGGATCGCCCGCCTCCGCCGCGGCCCGGGGCCTGCGTCCAATCACCGCACGGGCCGGGTTTAGTGCGGCGGCTGGGACCTGCGCCTAGTTACCGCTCCGGCTGGAACCTGAGCCCAATCATGGCACGGGCCGGGTCCAGCGCCCAATCACCGCGCCGGCTGGGACCTGCGCTCAATCACCGCGCTGGCCGAGACCTGTACCCAATCACCGCGCTCCCGAGACCTGTACCCAATCACCGCGCTGGCCGGACATGCATCCAATCACTGCGTCGGCAGGGTCCCGCCTTCGTGTCCAAGCCCAATGAACGGTTCCCCTGGAGTTTGAGTGTAGTCTATTCTGTCTCGTGCGGACCCACTTCCGGGCTCCTGGCAGGGCTGTTGATATGGAGAACACGGCAGAGTCCGCCCTTGCAGGCTCAATCGTCACGACACCCGACACCCCGCCTCGCTCAGACCCCACCCATCAGCGCCTCACGCCCCTTGGCAACCTAGCAACCGCCGGGCGGGAGCGCGCAGACTCCGGAAGGCGCCCTGTGGGGCCGCTTACGCAGTCGGAGCCGACGAGCCTCGCCCCATCGCGCCGCCTTCCAGGCTGGGCCGCCAGGAGGCGCCCAGAGCCCGCCGCGCCGCACAGCGCAGACCCCAGCGCGGCCGGCCCCTGGCCCCTGGCGCGAAGTCCCGGGCAGCTCCCCCGCCCCGAACGCGCAGCCGGAGCCCGCGGCAGCCTCCTCAGGCGCTCCCGATCCTCGCCCGCCCGCGGCAGCGCTTCCCTCTGCCGCCGCCACGGAGCAGCCCCGGAGGAAGCCGGCGCATGGAAGCAGCTGCTGCCCGGGCGCCGCTGAGCCGGGCCCGCGTGCACGGGCGGCCCCGAAAGACGCGGGCCGGGAGGAACGTGGGGCTGTCTGCGGGGATAGAAGGTCGGGCTGGCTTCTGGCCAGCGGCGCCTCCGGGCATTCGTGAAGACCCCGGGCAGCGTGTCACCGGGGCTGTTCCCGCGATGCCCCTGCACCTCCCGGGGCTGCGAGGACGGCGGGAGAGGGAAACTCGGTCCTCCCGGGACCCCCAGCCCTGGCTGGCCACGCCCACGAGAGGCGCAGCCCGAGGGGTCCCGGCCCCACCTTCCTCCTCGGCCTCCTTCGCCCCCGACCTCCTCTTCCAGGCGGCCCTCCCGGCCCCGCCTCGGAGCCCCCACCCCAGCAAGCCCCTCCTCTCTCTCCCCGCACGCCCTCCGTCCTTCCCCGCCCGCAGCCTCCTTCCCTCCGGCGCATCGCGATCTCCTTCACGGCGCCAGTAGGAGGACTACGCTCCTCACCCCGCCCACGCGGGTTCCTTGAAGCTAAGGGGCCTCCTCCTCGGAGCGCCTACTGCACCTGCCGAGCTACAGGGCGGCGGGAGCCAGGGGGATGGGAGCAGGAGGTGGGGAACCGCGGCGCCACAGGAACTTGGCAGGAGGCGTGGGGGAGATGGCGGAGCACCTCTGCGGCCTTGTTCAGCGCTCTCCCAACCCCCGAGCTTGCGGACTTTTCTCTGCACCAGGCGTCGCTGTCTCAAAGATCTCAGTTCCCTCAGCTCCACCCACCACCGTCCAGCCAGAAACCAGCCTCACCTCAGCACCCCCTGCCCCCATCCCATCAAAAGTGCTGTGGCT
Organism: Pan paniscus; assembly: GCF_029289425.2. Lineage (NCBI taxonomy): Eukaryota > Metazoa > Chordata > Mammalia > Primates > Hominidae > Pan > Pan paniscus. The sequence goes on along the minus strand of NC_073264.2, from coordinate 106,677,608 downwards.
CCCAGCTCTTGGAATTCCAGGAATCCCCCAATCACCCCCACACACCCCACCCTGCGGGCCACCCTAGACTGCCCCCACAGCACCTGTCGAGCTGAGCCTGCAGCACACCCACCACAGCCCTAAGGCAGGGCCAGACCCCTGGGCTCCTTTAAACCAGTGGGTGTCCGGAGGGGTGGCTTTCTGCCAAGGCCGGTATCTAAGTAGCCAGTGTGGGGAAGAGGGTCTCTGAAGGTGGCCAGTCAGCAGCGGCTGGCTGAGTTGACAAGGGAGTTTCCAGAAGGCCCCCCAGCCCCTGTGCACGGCCAGTACTCAAGTTCCCCACTGGACGCCGGGCCACTGGGTAAGTCCCTGGGCACAGGGTAGATGGCAGATGAGGATGCACATGGGGCAGTGGTGCCTAGGTCAGGGGCAGAGCAGCCTCATCAGGCCCTTGCAGAAGCTGGGCCTGGCCTGGAGGGGTGGGGAATGAGGACAGGGTTGGGGGGTGGAAAGGAGGAAGGCCAGGAGTTCCCACAACTCCCCCAGAGCCTCTCAGAAAGGGAGCCAGCATGAGCTGATTCACCCTCTGACCCGAGGCCAGCCTCACCCGCCCCCAGGCCTCTCGGCCTGCTGAGCCTTTGGCTGGAGGCCTGCAAAGCTCCCCTTCCCCACTCCCAGAAGGCCAGGAGGGCTCAGAGGCACTTCTGAGGATCTGGGAGTTGTAGAGGTGGACTCAGAGTGCCAGGGCTGGCTGCGGGCTGTCTAGGGTGGCCTGGACTCACCCTGCACAGGGAGCCCTGGCCTATGAGACCCTGGAACGGCCCCCTGGGGAGGGCAATGGGCAGCAGAAGAGCAGGCGCCGGTGGCAGAGCCTGCTGCCAGGGCCCCACTGCAGCTCCCTTGGCACTCCCCAGCACACACGCGCATGTACACACACAGGTTTTCCAAGTGTTCAGGTTTACTGAGAGCATTAGGGGCAACAAGGGAGCCCTGGGCATCTGGGGGCAAGGCCTGGCATTTGCCTGGACAGTGGCCCTGCAAGCAGCCAAGGATGGGGTCTCCACCACCTGTGCAGAGAGAGACAGGCACAGACGTGAGTGCAGCGTCCACGGCCTCCCTTGGGGCCCACGAGTGGTCAGGCCTCCCTGGGAGGGGGCATCCCCATCCCGAGGGTGGAACCAGGGGGCAGGATAGGGGGTGGGGTCCTACCTACCTGGTTTACTTGAAAGTGTGGCTCTCGGCTCCACCCCGCCCAAAGCCTGCAGAGAAGGTGGAAAAAGTCAACAGGCTGGGGTGGAGGAGGCTGTGGGGTGGGGTGGGGACGACGGGAGCATACCTTTAGGCCCAAACATGGCTGCGTAGCAGGGGTGGTTGCAGTAGGGTTTGCCTTCGTGCTGCAAAGAGAAGGGCCGTGAGGGGGTGCCGTCACCCCTGGCCCCTGCCACCAGGGTGGGTCCCACCTACCTCAGCGTGGCCCCCAGAGGTCAGCGTCTTCCCACATTTCTCGCACTTCAGGCAGGGCCGATGCCAGTCCTTGCCCAGAGAGGTCACCCTCTCGGCTGCAGAGGCACAGACAGGCCCCGGTGAGACGCTGCAGGACTCGGCGCCTGCCCACCACTGGCGTACCCACCTCTTGCAGCCAGCTCTGCCCAAGGCCTTGTGCACTTAGGCCGCATCCGCCCAGCCTGGCAGCCCACCCTAAGGTCTCAGCACCCCCCATGAGGGGGACATCTCCAATCCCCAGAGCCAATACAACTAAACAAAGCGCAGGGTCGCTGGTCCCCGGGGCACTTTCGGGTGCGGCCGGGAATCTTGCTCCTGAGGGCTGGGTGGGGCTAGAGGGCGAGGCCGAGGGTCAGGGGTCGCGGCTTAGGTCAGCAGGGCCTGGGCCTGGCTGCCTGCTTTCAGCCCCGGGCCTCTGCGGTGGCAAGGGTGGAGCCTGCGACAGCCCTTCTCGGCGGGGACAGGGGTGACTTCCCACTTCCTCCCTCCCCTCGGGGCGCGCGCGCGCGGGGCAGGAAGGCGGGCGCCCGGGATCGCGCCCCGGGCGTCGGTTTCCGCGTCTGTTTCTACTTAGCGCTGGGAGGCGCGGCCCCAGCCCCGCGTTCCTTCCAGCCCTGCGGGTCCCCCACCCAGGGCGCGCCCGAGAGGAGACGGCAGAGACCGTAGGACCCAGAGACGGGGAGGCTCAGAGCCAGAGGTAGCCCGCCGAGCACAGCAAGACCATTAGCAGGCAGAGATCGCCAGGGCCCTCGGACGCAGGGGCCTCCACCCTCATCCCGGGGCGGGCGGCGGGCCAGGCTGAGGCGTCTTCAGGCTGGGGCGCCGCCCCAGGGACCCAGCGCCCCCGGTCCTCCTGAGCGGTCCCCAGCCTCGTCGCCCCGTCGGCGGCGCCTCCTCGCGGGGCCGGTGTGGGCGCGCTCACCGAAGTACACCTCCTTGTTGCACTTGGGACACTTGGGCATGGCGGCTCCGGGTCCGGTGCAGGCGGCAGCGGCTGGGGCGGCACGGGCTGCAGGCGCGAGACTGGGTGGATCCGGCCTGGTCCGCGCCTTTCAGGGACCCCGGGACCCCGCCCCTTGGAGACCCCGCCCCTCGCGCCCCGCCCTCTGAACCCAGGACTTGGACCCTGGGGACCTCGAATCTAGGCCCAGAGCCCAAGAAAGATCATCTGGTCCACCCCCGCCTTCAGGCAGGACCCGGGCCTGACTGAGGACGGAGCGCGGGGGGCAGGGGGCCATGGGGACTTACTGAGAGGGCGCAGCTCTTTAGGCGAGTTCAAGCCGCGCCCCTAGCCCAGCGCTGTGATGTCTCCCGGGTCCAGTTCCGAGGCAAAAGGCTCACCCGCAGCAGGAAGCGCCGCTCCCACCCCCAGCCCTACCCCACCGGCACCCGCCCGAACCCCAGATCTGCCCGGGCCAGGACTGGACCAAACACCACTAAAATGCAAAGAGATGCAAAGCAGCCCGCGCGCTGATCCTGCCCTCCCCAGGACGGAGGGTCGGGGACAATTGCCGGAGAGTCCCCGCTGTTGCCCCCCACCGAGGAACCCACTCTGACTTTCCATCCCACGCAGGGTTATGAGGCCGCCCCTGTCAGTCCCCTCACTCCCAAGGGACGTCCCCGCCTCTGCTAGCTCCCCTGACCTCCGCTGCTCTGGGAGGTCCATTGGACCGCAGCGGGAACATCCCCGGGGAATTCAAAAGCGGGGACTCCCAGAGAGGGGAGCTGTAGCTTGAGGACCGATCGGCTGCGGGGGCTGCGGCGGCTGCGGGGGCTGCGGCGGCTGGGGTTTCGGCCGGCAAAAGAGAGTTCAGCCACCCCCAGGCCGGCTCGGAGATGCCCCGACCGGGCGCAGGGAGGGGCCCTTATCTCTGCGGGTAGCGCCCAGGGCGGCCAGAGCGGTCCAAGTACGCTGCAAAGTTGAGGCGGAGGATGGTCCTGGTGCCAGGCGGAGTCTGTCCCGCCTCACCCGCCCCCCAGATTCAGGAGGGCCAAGGGGGCTGCGCTGGCCTCGGGCTTTGGGGTCAGCCCTCTAGCTGACTGGCCAGCCTCAGGAAGGGAGCCCAGGTCACTGTCAGCCCCCTCTCCTGTCGCTGAGCAGGGGAGCCCTCTCTCTGCAGGCCCTTCACCTCCATGCTGCATGGAGCTCCCTGCCGGGGCTCCCACAGCACAAGGGCGGTGCTGCCCTTCCTCCCCACCCACCATCCCTCCTGTCAGCCATGTTAACCAGCGTCCTTATCTCCCCTCGATCTCCACTGGGCCTGTGCTGGCCCTGTCCCCGCTGGGGGCGCTGGAGACCATCGTCCCGGGCCCCAGGAGCCACTGGCCTACCGCTGTCGGGCCCTGAGCCCTAACTGCACCTGTGATCCCAACCTCACCTTCCCTGAATCCTACCGCACCCGTCAGCACCTCGAGGCCTGCACTTACAGGAAGAGAAGCCGCCTGCCCTGCCCTGTCTGCCACCAGTCCCCAGCTTGGGGAGAGGGCAGGGGCAGCAGGGCTGTAGGACGGCCAAGGCACAGGCGTCTGGCACAGAGGCCACACTCCAGAGAGCCCCACACGAGCACACCCAGCCCAAGGCCACATCCTGCTTGCCCTCCTCCTGGCGCCCCTCTAAGGCCACAGTTCTGTCCCCGACTGGGGCTAAGTCCTGGGGTCTGATAGGACATTCCACAGGGGCCCATTGGAGCCCTCCTCATCCCCCATTCTGAGACCTCAGAGATAAGGTTTCCAGAGTAGGGGTGCGCTCCTGTCCTGCAAACTTGGAACCCCCAGTCTCCAGCCCATGAGCCTTGAAACCCACTCTGAGGTCTGGGCCCACCTGCCATCTCCACTGAGTGTGGGGCACCGTGGGACAAACCTGCAGACAGGCAGAGGGAGAGGCAGAGGCACCAAGAAGGGGGAGAGGCCAGGGGAGCCCGGACAGTATTGGGGAGGCCGGGGGCTCTGTCACTGCACTTCCCCTGGGGCGTGCACTGCCCCCAAGCCCCAGGGTGCCCAGCACCGCTGTCCACACCCCCACCAGGATGACGTGCTCCGGGTGCAGAGGTGCAGGGCAAGTGCCTGGTGCCCGTGGACATACCCGTATGGGTGTGTCCATCTGGGGTCCCCGCGAGCATATGTGTGGTCCCTCTCACAGTTGTCCGCCCATATTTCTGTCAAGCCTCCTCCCCAGCCCATCCCAGCTCCTGGCCCGGTACCTTGCAGCTCATGTACGGACATTAGCCAGGGCAGATAGGGACAATGACCCAGTCCTTGTCCTCCCCTCTACCCGCCCCCAGGGATGGTCCCTTCCCCCACACTCTGGACTCCAACCCACCCTGCCCATGGAGGAGCCCCTCCTTGAAAACCAGGGTGATGAGTCCATTCCTGGCCTTCCCTGCTGTTGCTTCCTGTCACCATGGTCACGGGTGGGGTGGGGGGCAGGATGCCCTCGCCGTGGGGCCACGCCTTCTGTGTTGGCTCACAGCAGCTTTTCCACTCAACTCAGACACCCACACTCACAGATACACACAGACACACATGCACAGATACACACGCACACCCTCACTGACACAGACATAACACAGAGACACACGCACAGTCACATACACACGATCCCTGGAACCCTTCCTAAACTTCAGCCACAGACTGACATGCCCCTCAAACCCCCTTTCTCCTGTGCTCCCCATCCACCCTGTCCTCTGGGGGTGGGGACCCCTCATCAGCTGCAGGACCCCAGCTTCCAGCTCCTTTCTCCACCCACACTCAGTGTTCAGGCCATCCCACCCCCAACGCCCACCTCCATCTGAGCAGGTCAGGGTCCTGCCGGCTTCCGGGACACACTGCCCCCGACCGGCCCCAGCCCAGTCACTAGGCCTCCGGCTTTGTCAGCTCTCACCTGGCCGGGGATGCACCTAGGACAGGGCACTGACCTCGTCCATGGGGCCAGCCTGACTCAGGCCCACTGGGCTGGCTGGAAACCCCAGCCCCTGTACCTCTCAGCCCACTCTGCAGGGTGCTGGTGGCATTTGTTTCAGGAACAAACAGAGGACAGAGTGGTCGGGACAGGGACTCGGAGCTCCGCAGCTGCTCGCCCCAGGCTGCCTCTATGCCCAGAACATTCCACCCTGCACCTGGACAGCAAGAGGGCCCTAGACCCGGGGGTGGCGGGGGCTGCTGCAGTGTTCCGGGTGCATCTTGGAGGCCGCCTCTGTCTGCTCAGCCCACCCTCTGCACACATCCCTGCGCCCTGGCCTGCTCCTGCTGGCCCTCTGGCTGAAGCCCACAGGGGCTGGGGTGCGGCAGCCTGCAGCCAGGCCTGGGCTCCAGGAACCAGGGTAACCCAAGAGGCAGGGCTGGGCCCCACTGTCCCTGAGGAATCCCACTGTCCACCCCTCTAGGAACATTTTGCTCCTCTGGGCCCACAGCCCCTTCCTCTGCAGACTCGGCTTGGGGACTTGCCTTGAGATGCCCCTCCTTGTCCTTGGAGCCCTCCCCACCACCTCCCCTTGCCCCATGCCCAGGCTGAGAGTGTGAGCAGGTGTGAGGTGCCCTCCCGGGGCTGCAGGCCAGCCAGGCCTGTCCTGGATGCTGTGCAACCAGGTGCCCTGCACTGCCAACATGCGTGCCAGGACAGCGCGGAGCCGGCCACGCCCAGCTCAGGCCTCCCCAGGGCCCACCTCCCTGCCCCTCCCCCTCGGCCCAGCTGAGTCTCAGACACTCCCAAGTTCCCAGGGTCTATTTTCAGCTGCTTGTCTCCCGGGACCCCCTGTCTGGCCTGTGGTCTGGCCCCGGTTGGCCGTGCTGGGCTCAGTGGCCATTCCTGCCCTGGGCAGACCCGGCATGGGGCTGGCATGGGACAGGCTTACCAGACAGGCCCCTCCTGTCCTCCAGGCCTCACCTCCAGCCCCGAGCAGGTGGGAAGGCTGCGCAGTTCCTCCTCTCCCAGAGCAGACGTGGCAAGGTGTGGAAAGAGGGAAGGAGGGGGCTCCCTCAGCCAGCCCTGCCCCCAGCGGGGCTGCACCCCTGCCTGGCTTCCACAGACTGGTCAGATGGGGTGCCCCTGACCTCCCTCCCCTCTCTTGAGGCTGGGCCTAGTACCCAGCATCCTACAGCCATAGCCCAGGAATTCCAGAGGCTGGAATTCCAGCCTTCCCGCCTGGCAGCTGGACCCCACATCCCCACCGGAAGCCCATCAGGCGCTGGGAAAAGTGCTGCCCATACCTGGCCGTCCTGGTCCTCCAGCCTGCCTTTGCCTGTGCCCAGCCCTCCACGGTCCAGAGCTAGGGGCCCACGGCACTGGGTGATTTCCTCACATCCACCTCTCAGGCTACCGCCGGCCCCCAGTAAGCTGGACCCAGGGCCGGGAGGGAGGTGTGCCCCACCAAGTCCTGTGGAGGGTCAGGGTCAGGGGCGCTAGTCCCAGCTGTGTGGAGTCCGAAGGGGTCCAGGAATTAGGGAAGACCCTGGGAGCGGGGGTACCCAGGGCCGATGCTGCGGTCACTGGCTGGGCAGGGCCTGGAGGAAGGGTGCTGGGGTTCCCGGGCAGGGGCCAGAAGAAGTGGAGACAGGGGTAGCTGGAGGCTGAGCTGGCCCCACAGAGATGCCTGGCTGGGGGCACCAGTGAGGGCCCCACCAGCCCAGGTTGGAGTGGGGGATACCTTGGAGGGACCTGGCCAGGAGGCACGGGAAGACTGGACAGTGGGGGTACAGACGGGGAGCGGCACAGCTCGGTTCAACAGAGCGCCGGGGTGTGAGCTTAGCCCCATGGGGCACCAGGGCCTTGTGGATCCCTGGACTTGGTTCCCAGGGGTTCTGAAGGGGAGGGATGGAGCAGATAGCATTTCAGAGCCGCCTCACTGGCCAGGCATGGGTCCAAGTAGAAGAGAGTGAAGGTTGAGGGCAGAGCAGCCCCCAAGGCAGGCACAGAGAAGGAGGCACGCCCAAAGGCAGAAGAGCCCATTCCAGATTCCCCTCCCTTTTAGGGGATATCTGGGTCTGTGGGCACCCAAGGGAGCACCTGGCTGGCAGGCGGCTGGGAGGGCAAAGCTTCCTGGAGCTGGAGACACCAAGCGAGCCCTGTTAGTGCCGTGGGCACCCAGCCAACCCCAGCAACACCGCCCAGCGACGCAGTCCAGACAAACAGTAGCAACAACCGCCCCGGTTTCCATGACAATGACTTGGAAACAAACACAGCAGGCAGGCGTCATCCTCAAACCGGCCCCGCAGGAAATGGTCCTGCCCCAGCCAGACCTGGGGTCGGGGGTGCTGCTGTCCCTGGCGGGGTCAGGGGCTGATCTCTGGAGGAGACCCCTTACCCACATCATCCCCGCAACCGACCCTGGCGGGTCTTCTGGCACACAAATCCCCCACCGCCGCCCAGGTTTTAGAGAAGGGCACAGCACCCACCACTCTCCTCACGACATAGTTTCCACTGGAGGCTCCCAAGGGAGGGGGGTCCAGCTGAGCCCTCCAGTCCCCCCCCACCCCACCCCCGCCCGCCAAGCTGAAAGCAGGAATTTCCCATGCAACCCTGGGAGCCCGCAGCAAGGGCGGAGACGGGCACTCCGGAAATTCTCAGTTCTCCCGAAACAACCCCCCAACACACCCGAGGAAGCCTGGGCCTGGCAGGAGGGGATGAGAAGGGGAACCATCCCAGCCTCTCCTGTGAGCAGGGGTCTGGAACCTGCCTGATCCTCCCCTCTGCCTGGGGTTGGGGACTGGCCGTCCCTTCCGCAACGTCAGGCCCCGGGGGTTTTGGCTGAATTCCAGGTGGGAGGAGACCGCACTGGGTGCCTGGCTGGAGGGCAGCTGTGGTACGGCTGGACCCCGGAGCCAGCCCAGGCCCCGCCAGGACTTGGATGGCTGCTCTCGGGACAATGGGCTCAGCATCCAGGCTCAGCTCCGTCTGAGCCCATGGGCTGGAGGGTGGCCAGGCAGGGAGCTGTGCCAACGGCTGGGAGCAGGGAAGAGGCGTAAAGCCCCGGCCACCCTGTAGCACTGGGGACAGGGGCCTGGAGGTGGCCAGGTCTGAGTGCCCCTCACTGAAGGAAGGGCCAAGGCAACTTCGGTGTGGTGCCAGGGGCAGAGGAGCATAAACCAAGGTGGGGAGTCCAGATGGCGCCAGGACAGGGCTCAGCCACTGGGGAAGGTCTCCACGTTTCTGCTCTGTGCTGCCAGAATGGGACAGTGCGCCCTCTAGTGGGCACCCGAGGAGTGGCGCACAGCAAAGGCGGGGCGCGGGGGAGGGGAGAGCTCCTTGGAGCCGCCAGCGCCCCTGGCTGAAAGGGCAGAGCCTGGACCATGAAGACGCCAGGGGCGAGTCGGTCATCACTAAAACCTTCACCAGAACACTTGGGCAGGGATTCTGTCCCTGGGCCACACCCAAGGCAGGCCTGTCCACAAAAGCCTGTCCATCACCCTATGGACAAGAGCTGGAAACAGCCACGCTGAGCCTCTCCAGTCCTTGCTCTGACCAGAGCCCCCAAACCCTCCTGCGCGTCCCAGTCCAGTCCGGGGCTGCCAGAGACCTCTGCCCCACCCGCCCTTCGCCAGCTTCCCCATTCTCTGCCCAGGACCCCTCCTCTGGTCCCCGGCCCCCTTCCCTCCTCAGCCACACTCTGCTCTCAGGGCTGACCCCTCCTGCACTTCCCAGGGTCCACACACCCAGGCAGCTCCGGGTTCTCAGGCCTGCTGTTGGTATTTTCAGGGTTCTAGGTTCAACTTTCCTCCAAGGCTCTGTCCTCCATGGACCCCACCCTCACCTGACCCTGGCCCCGGAATGCCTCCCACCTTCCTTACCTCCCCACAGCCTGGCGTTCTTACTGCCTCCCCATCTGGGTGGGCACCACCACCCAAACCGGAGACCACGCTCCCCGCCCCCAACCCTCCCTCCTCCTCAGAAACATCCCAGGGCCCCACCTCCCACTATGACCCCCAGGAGAAGAGCCCACCCCCACTAGCAGCCAGGCCCAGGGGTGTTGGCTGGGAGCACGCATGGACCGGAGAAAGGGACCCTGGTCTGGGATTTGCATCCATCCCACAAGCGGAGACAATCCTGCAATCCTCAAACCGTTTATTGACAGCACAAGGCTCAACAGCAGGTGAGCCACGTGAGGGTGGCGAGCGCTTGCGAGGCAGTGTGGGCACCAGGCAGGGGATCCCGGAGGAAAGCCCTCTGCCAGGGACATGGTGAGGGCGTGGCCATCACCCACGAAGGGAGCATAAATAACACTGGCAGGTGGGTGGGCAGCAGGAGAGGGAGAGCGGACAGCGCCACGGGGACACGCAGGGTCGGCGGGAAAATGCTGGGACAGGGTCACACGGGGATTCGGACACGCAGACACAGAAGGGATCATGGGACGCCCAGAGGATGCCAGAGGGGGCAGACACACCAGAGACTCGGGGATGGGCATGGCGCTCTGCCCGTGGCTGCCCCTCCTCCAATACTCGCCCTGGGCTTGCAGGCAGGACTGGGCGGCTGAGCACTCTCCCAGCAGAGCCAAGCAGGGGGGCCCCTGCAGGGTCTGGGGCGCAGGTGAGCCCACATCACGAGAGCCGCTGTAGCCTAGGGCTGGACCTTGCCTTCGGGGTCCCGGTCATAGATGTAGCTGCCCACCGCGCCGGTGTTCACTCCTGTGGAGGGAGGCCGCTGGGGTGGGTCGGGGGAACAGTGGAGGGAAGGGGAGGGCAGGGAAGACATCGTGGACCACCCTGGCTACACTCACCCTTGGGTCCGAAGAGGATTCCATAGCAGGGCTTGTGGCAGTAGGGCTGGCCGTCGTGCTGGGGCAGAAGGTGGGTGCTGAGAGAGGAGTCCACAGACTCCCCCGACCCATCACCTGGAGGCTTCCAGAACGTGCAGGCCGGCTCGCCGTGGGGGAGAGGGCAGCGCAGCTCCCAGAAGCACCACCCCCATCCCCTCTAGGCGCGCCTCTCACCCTCATCGCCCCCACCCCGCGCCCCTGCCCGGCCCCCAAGCCCCGTTGCACTCCCCTCACCTCCGCGTGCCCGCCGGGGGTCAGTGTCTTCCCGCAGCGCTCGCAGCGCAGGCAGGGCCGGTGCCAATCCTTGCCCAGAGACGTCACCTTCTCAGCTGGAAAGGGGGAGGAGTGAGGCCGAGACCCGGGGCGGGGGCGGGGGCGGGGGTCCAGGGCCCGGGCGCGCACTCACCGAAGTACACCTTCTTGCTGCAGCGCGGGCACGTGTTGGGCTCCCCGGTGAAAGTGGTGACACTGGAGGCTGTGGGGCGCACGAGTCAGGGCGGGGCGGGGCCGGGGGCGGGGGTGCCCACAACCCCCAGCCCCAGCCCGCGCCCAGCCCACCTCTGCTGGGCCCCTTCGGGGGGCCGCTCGCCTTCCGCTCCTCTGCTCGGGCCGCGGGGACCTCGATGGGGCCGGTGACCTGCGGCCCCTCCGCCAGGGGCTTCTCGTAGATGTAGGAGCCCGCGCCCCCGATGTTCACGCCTGCGGGTGGGGGTACGTGGGGTGGGGGCCGCGGCCACCGGGCGTCTCAGAAAACGGCCCGCTGGGGGCTGGGGGCACTAGGCTTTCCAGGGTGGCAGGGACTCTGGGCGGGGATCCACGGCGGCCGGGACCCCCAGCCCTCCCCAGCGCCAGCGCCACGCCCCTCCCAGCAGGTCCCAGGGCAGGCCAAGGGCAGCCGGAGCTCACCTTTGGGTCCGAACAGGGTGGCGTAGCACGGCTTGTGGCAGAACGGCTTCCCGTCATGCTGCGCAGAGGGGCGCGGGTCAGGACCCTGCCTGAGGGTGGCGGGAGTCGCGACCCCCGCCCCCGCCCGCGCCGCGCAGTGGGGCTCACCTCGGCGTGGCCCCCGGGCGTCAGCGTCTTGCTGCAGCGCTCGCACTTGAGGCAGAACTTGTGCCAGTCCTTCCCCAGGGAGCTCACCTTCTCGGCTGAGCGGGAGGGGCGACAGGGGGGTCAGGGCCGGGGCGCGCCCCGCACCCCCTCCGTCCCCACCTGGCAGCCACCACCCCCACGCGCTCCGGGGGTCCCCACTTTCAGGAGGTCTCCGCCAGGCGCCTTCCTTCCACCTGGCGGGCCCTGCCCCTCCTTCCGAGAGCCGGAGGAGCCCGTCGCCCCCAGGCCCTGTTCTCCCTCTGGGTCTCAGCGCCCCCAGCCCTGGAAGCCCGCTAGAGCCGCCTTTGAGAAGGGGCCCGGGGCTGCCCGGTTAGTCCCCTCGGTGCCTGCGGTGAAGAGGCCTGTGCTCGAGCCTGCCCGCGCTCCAACACCTGCCCGCGCTCCAACACCTGCCCCCGCTCCAACACCTGCCCGCGCTCCAACACCTGCCCGCGCTCCAACACCTGCCCGCGCTCCAACACCTGCCCGCGCTCCAACACCTGCCCCCGCTCCAACACCGGCCCGCGCTCCAACACCTGCCCGCGCTCCAACACCTGCCCGCGCTCCAACACCTGCCCGCGCTCCAACACCGGCCCGCGCTCCAACACCGGCCCGCGCTCCAACACCTGCCCGCGCTCCAACACCTGCCCGCGCTCCAACACCTGCCTCCCGGACACCCGCCACACACCCGCTTCCTCACACACCCGCTTCCCCACACACACCCGCCTCCCCCACACACACCCGCTTCCTCACACACCCGCTTCCTCACACACCCGCCTCCCCTCCACACACCCGCCTCCCCACACACACCCGCTTCCTCACACACGCGCCTCCCCCCCACACACCCGCCTCCCCCACACACACCCGCCTCCCCACACACACCCGCTTCCTCACACACGCGCCTCCCCCCCACACACCCGCCTCCCCCACACACACCCGCCTCCCCACACACACCCGCCTCCTCACACACACCCGCCTCCCCACACACACCCGCTTCCTCACACACACCCGCCTCCCCACACACACCCGCTTCCTCACACACACTCGCTTCCCCCACACACACCCGCCTCCCCCACACACACCCGCCTCCCCCACACACACCCGCCTCCCCCACACACACCCGCTTCCTCACACACACCCGCTTCCTCACACACACTCGCTTCCCCCACACACACCCGCCTCCCCCACACACACCCGCCTCCCCACACACACCCGCTTCCTCACACACACCCGCCTCCCCACACACACCCGCTTCCTCACACACACCCGCTTCCCCCACACACACCCGCCTCCCCACACACACCCGCTTCCTCACACACGCGCCTCCCCCCACACACCCGCCTCCCCACACACACCCGCTTCCTCACACACGCGCCTCCCCTCCACACACCCGCCTCCCCCACACACACCCGCCTCCCCACACACACCCGCTTCCTCACACACGCGCCTCCCCCCCACACACCCGCCTCCCCCCCACACACCCGCTTCCCGCACACACACCCGCTTCCTCACACACACCCGCTTCCTCACACACCCGCCTCCCCTCCACACACCCGCCTCCCCACACACACCCGCTTCCTCACACACGCGCCTCCCCCCCACACACCCGCCTCCCCCACACACACCCGCCTCCCCCACACACACCCGCCTCCCCCACACACACCCGCTTCCTCACACACACCCGCTTCCTCACACACACTCGCTTCCCCCACACACACCCGCCTCCCCTCCACACACCCGCTTCCCGCACACACACCCGCCTCCCCACACACACCCGCTTCCTCACACACACCCGCTTCCTCACACACACCCGCTTCCTCACACACCCGCCTCCCCCACACACACCCGCTTCCTCACACACCCGCCTCCCCTCCACACACCCGCTTCCCGCACACACACCCGCTTCCTCACACACACCCGCTTCCTCACACACCCGCCTCCCCCACACACACCCGCCTCCCCCACACACACCCGCCTCCCCCACACACACCCGCTTCCTCACACACACCCGCTTCCTCACACACACTCGCTTCCCCCACACACACCCGCCTCCCCTCCACACACCCGCTTCCTCACACACACCCGCCTCCCCACACACACCCGCTTCCTCACACACACCCGCCTCCCCACACACACCCGCTTCCTCACACACACCCGCTTCCCCCACACACACCCGCTTCCCCCACACACACCCGCCTCCCCCACACACACCCGCTTCCCCCACACACACCCGCTTCCTCACACACCCGCCTCCCCCACACACACCCGCCTCCCCCACACACACCCGCCTCCCCCACACACACCCGCCTCCCCCACACACACCCGCCTCCCCCACACACACCCGCTTCCTCACACACACCCGATTCCTCACACACCCACTTCCCTCACACACACCCGCTTCCTCACACACACCCGCCTCACCCACACACACCCGCTTCCTCACACACACCCGCCTCCCCCCACACACACCCGCTTCCTCACACACACCCGATTCCTCACACACCCACTTCCCTCACACACACCCGCTTCCTCACACACACCCGCCTCCCCCCACACACCCGCTCCCTCACACACACCCGCTTCCTCACACACACCCGCCTCCCCCCACACACACCCGCTTCCTCACACACACCCGCCTCCCCCCCACACACCCGCCTCCCCACACACACCCGCTTCCTCACACACGCGCCTCCCCCCCACACACCCGCCTCCCCCACACACACCCGCTTCCTCACACACCCGCCTCCCCTCCACACACCCGCTTCCCGCACACACACCCGCTTCCTCACACACACCCGCCTCCCCACACACACCCGCTTCCTCACACACACCCGCTTCCTCACACACACTCGCTTCCTCACACACACCCGCTTCCCCCACACACACCCGCTCCCCCACACACACCCGCTTCCCCCACACACACCCGCTTCCTCACACACCCGCTTCCCCCACACACACCCGCTCCCCCACACACACCCGCTTCCCCCACACACACCCGCTTCCTCACACACACTCGCTTCCTCACACACACCCGCTTCCCCCACACACACCCGCCTCCCCCACACACACCCGCCTCCCCCACACACACCCGCTTCCCCCACACACACCCGCTTCCTCACACACACCCGCTTCCTCACACACACCCGCCTCACCCACACACACCCGCTTCCTCACACACACCCGCCTCCCCCCACACACACCCGCTTCCTCACACACACCCGATTCCTCACACACCCGCTTCCCTCACACACACCCGCTCCCTCACACACACCCGCTCCCTCACACACACCCGCCTCCCCCACACACACCCGCTTCCTCACACACACACCCGCTTCCTCACACACCCGCTTCCCTCACACACACCCGCTTCCTCACACACACCCGCTTCCCTCACACACACCCGCTTCCTCACACACACCTGCTTCCTCACACACCCGCTTCCTCTCACACACCCGCTTCCTCACACACACCCGCTTCCCCCACACACACCCGCCTCCCTCACACACACCCGCCTCCCCCACACACACCCGCTTCCCCCACACACACCCGCTTCCTCACACACACCCGCTTCCTCACACACACCCGCCTCCCCCACACACACCCGCTTCCTCACACACACCCGCTTCCCCCCCACACACCCGCCTCCTCACACACCCGCTTCCCTCACACACACCCGCTTCCCCCCCACACACCCGCCTCCTCACACACCCGCTTCCCTCACACACACCCGCTTCCTCACACACACCCGCTTCCTCACACACACCCGCCTCCCCCACACACACCCGCCTCCCCCACACACACCCGCCTCCCCCACACACACCCGCCTCCCCCACACACACCCGCTTCCCCCACACACACCCACCTCCCCGACACACACCCGCTTCCCCCACACACACCCGCTTCCTCACACACACTCGCTTCCCCCACACACACCCGCCTCCCCCACACACACCCGCTTCCCCCACACACACCCGCTTCCTCACACACACCCGCTTCCTCACACACACCCGCTTCCTCACACACACTTGCTTCCCCCACACACATCCGCTTCCCCCACACACACCCGCTTCCTCACACACCCGCCTCCCCCACACACACCCGCCTCCCCCACACACACCCGCCTCCCCCACACACACCCGCTTCCTCACACACACCCGCTTCCTCACACACACCCGCTTCCTCACACACCCGCCTCCCCCACACACACCCGCCTCCCCCACACACACCCGCCTCACCCACACACACCCGCTTCCTCACACCCGATTCCTCACACACCCGCTTCCCTCACACACACCCGCTCCCTCACACACACCCGCTCCCTCACACACACCCGCCTCCCCCACACACACCCGCTTCCTCACACACACCCGCTTCCTCACACACCCGCTTCCCTCACACACACCCGCTTCCTCACACACACCCGCTTCCTCACACACCCGCTTCCTCACACACACCCGCCTTCCTCACACACACCCGCCTCCCCCACACACACCCGCTTCCCTCACACACACCCGCCTCCCCCACACACACCCGCTTCCCCACACACACCCGCTTCCCCACACACACCCGCTTCCTCACACACACCCGCCTCCCCCCACACACACCCGCTTCCTCACACACACCCGATTCCTCACACACCCGCTTCCCTCACACACACCCGCTCCCTCACACACACCCGCTCCCTCACACACACCCGCCTCCCCCACACACACCCGCTTCCTCACACACACCCGCTTCCTCACACACCCGCTTCCCTCACACACACCCGCTTCCTCACACACACCCGCTTCCTCACACACACCCGCTTCCCCACACACACCCGCCTCCCCCACACACACCCGCCTCCCCCACACACACCCGCTTCCCCCACACACACCCGCCTCCCTCACACACACCCGCCTCCCCCACACACACCCACCTCCCCCACACACACCCGCCTCCCTCACACACACCCGCCTCCCCCACACACACCCGCTTCCCTCACACACACCCGCCTCCCCCACACACACCCGCTTCCTCACACACACCCGCCTCCCCCACACACACCCACCTCCCCCACACACACCCGCCTCCCTCACACACACCCGCCTCCCCCACACACACCCGCTTCCTCACACACACCCGCTTCCCCCCCACACACCCGCTTCCTCACACACCCGCTTCCCTCACACACACCCGCTTCCTCACACACACCCGCTTCCTCACACACCCGCTTCCCTCACACACACCCGCCTCCCCCACACACACCCGCTTCCCCACACACACCCGCTTCCTCACACACACCCGCCTCCCTCCCACACACCCGCCTCCCTCACACACACCCGCTTCCCCCACACACACCCGCTTCCTCACACACACCCGCTTCCTCACACACAGCCGCCTCCCTCCCACACACCCGCCTCCCTCACACACACCCGCTTCCCCCACACACACCCGCTTCCTCACACACACCCGCTTCCCCCCCACACACCCGCTTCCTCACACACACCCGCTTCCTCACACACACCTGCTTCCCCCACACACACCCGCTTCCTCACACACCCACCTCCCCCACACACACCCGCTTCCTCACACACACCCGCCTCCCCCACACACACCCGCTTCCTCACACACACTCGCTTCCTCACACACCCGCCTCCCCCACACACACCCGCTTCCCCCCACACACCCGCTTCCCCCACACACACCCGCTTCCCCCACACACACCCGCCTCCCCCACACACACCCGCTTCCCCCCACACACCCGCTTCCCCCACACACACCCGCCTCCCCACACACACCCGCTTCCTCACACACCCGCCTCCCCCACACACACCCGCTTCCCCACACACACCCGCCTCCCCCCCACACACCCGCTTCCCCCACACACACCCGCTTCCTCACACACACCCGCTTCCCCACACACAGCCGCCTCCCCCACACACACCCGCTTCCTCACACACACCCGCTTCCTCACACACAGCCGCCTCCCCCACACACACCCGCTTCCTCACACACACCTGCTTCCTCACACACACCCGCCTCCCCCACACACACCCGCCTCCCCCACACACACCCGCTTCCCCCCACACACCCGCTTCCCCCACACACACCCGCTTCCCCCCACACACCCGCTTCCCCCACACACACCCGCCTCCCCACACACACCCGCTTCCTCACACACCCGCCTCCCCCACACACACCCGCTTCCCCACACACACCCGCCTCCCCCACACACACCCGCCTCCCCCACACACACCCGCTTCCTCACACACACTCGCTTCCTCACACACCCGCCTCCCCCACACACACCCGCCTCCCCCACACACACCCGCTTCCTCACACACACCCGCCTCCCCCACACACACCCGCCTCCCCCACACACACCCGCCTCCCCCACACACACCCGCTTCCCCCCACACACCCGCTTCCCCCACACACACCCGCCTCCCCACACACACCCGCTTCCTCACACACCCGCCTCCCCCACACACACCCGCTTCCCCACACACACCCGCCTCCCCCCCACACACCCGCTTCCCCCACACACACCCGCTTCCTCACACACACCCGCTTCCTCACACACACCCGCTTCCCCACACACACACCCGCCTCCCCACACACACCCGCTTCCTCACACACACCCGCTTCCTCACACACACCCGCTTCCTCACACACAGCCGCCTCCCCCACACACACCCGCTTCCTCACACACACCCGCTTCCTCACACACACCCGCTTCCTCACACACACCCGCTTCCCCACACACACCCGCCTCCCCCCCACACACCCGCCTCCCCCACACACACCCGCTTCCTCACACACACCCGCTTCCTCACACACACCCGCTTCCTCACACACAGCCGCCTCCCCCACACACACCCGCTTCCTCACACACACCCGCTTCCTCACACACACCCGCCTCCCCCACACACACCCGCCTCCCCCACACACACCCGCTTCCCCCCACACACCCGCTTCCCCCACACACACCCGCTTCCCCCCACACACCCGCTTCCCCCACACACACCCGCCTCCCCACACACACCCGCTTCCTCACACACCCGCCTCCCCCACACACACCCGCTTCCCCACACACACCCGCCTCCCCCACACACACCCGCCTCCCCCACACACACCCGCTTCCCCCCACACACCCGCTTCCCCCACACACACCCGCCTCCCCACACACACCCGCTTCCTCACACACCCGCCTCCCCCACACACACCCGCTTCCCCACACACACCCGCCTCCCCCCCACACACCCGCTTCCCCCACACACACCCGCTTCCTCACACACACCCGCTTCCTCACACACACCCGCTTCCCCACACACACACCCGCCTCCCCACACACACCCGCTTCCTCACACACACCCGCTTCCTCACACACACCCGCTTCCTCACACACAGCCGCCTCCCCCACACACACCCGCTTCCTCACACACACCCGCTTCCTCACACACACCCGCTTCCTCACACACACCCGCTTCCCCACACACACCCGCCTCCCCCCCACACACCCGCCTCCCCCACACACACCCGCTTCCTCACACACACCCGCTTCCTCACACACACCCGCTTCCTCACACACAGCCGCCTCCCCCACACACACCCGCTTCCTCACACACACCCGCTTCCTCACACACACCCGCCTCCCCCACACACACCCGCCTCCCCCACACACACCCGCTTCCCCCCACACACCCGCTTCCCCCACACACACCCGCTTCCCCCCACACACCCGCTTCCCCCACACACACCCGCCTCCCCACACACACCCGCTTCCTCACACACCCGCCTCCCCCACACACACCCGCTTCCCCACACACACCCGCCTCCCCCACACACACCCGCTTCCCCCACACACACCCGCTTCCTCACACACACCCGCTTCCTCACACACACCCGCTTCCTCACACACAGCCGCCTCCCCCACACACACCCGCTTCCTCACACACACCCGCTTCCTCACACACACCCGCTTCCTCACACACACCCGCTTCCTCACACACACCCGCCTCCCTCACACACACCCGCTTCCTCACACACACCCGCCTCCCCCACACACACCCGCCTCCCCACACACACCCGCTTCCTCACACACCCGCCTCCCCCACACACACCCGCTTCCTCACACACACCCGCCTCCCCCACACACACCCGCCTCCCCCACACACACCCGCTTCCCCACACACACCCGCTTCCTCACACACACCCGCTTCCTCACACACAGCCGCCTCCCCCACACACACCCGCTTCCTCACACACACCCGCTTCCTCACACACAGCCGCCTCCCCCACACACACCCGCTTCCTCACACACACCTGCTTCCTCACACACACCCGCTTCCTCACACACACCCGCCTCCCTCACACACACCCGCTTCCTCACACACACCCGCCTCCCCCACACACACCCGCCTCCCCACACACACCCGCTCCCCCACACACACCCGCTTCCTCACACACACCCGCTTCCTCACACACACCCGCTTCCCCCACACACACCCGCCTCCCCACACACACCCGCTCCCCCACACACACCCGCTTCCTCACACACACCCGCCTCCCCCACACACACCCGCCTCCCCCACACACACCCGCTTCCCCACACACACCCGCTTCCTCACACACACCCGCTTCCCACACACACACCCGCCTCCCCCCACACACCCGCTTCCCCCACACACACCCGCTTCCTCACACCCGCTTCCCCCACACACACCCGCTTCCTCACACCCGCTTCCCCCACACACACCCGCTTCCTCACACCCGCTTCCCCCACACACACCCGCTTCCTCACACACACCCGCTTCCTCACACACACCCGCCTCCCTCACACACACCCGCTTCCTCACACACACCCGCCTCCCCCACACACACCCGCCTCCCCACACACACCAGCTCCCCCACACACACCCGCTTCCTCACACACACCCGCCTCCCACACACACACCCGCCTCCCCCCACACACCCGCTTCCCACACACCCACCCGCCTCCCCCCACACACCCGCTTCCCCCCACACACCCGCTTCCCACACACACACCCGCTTCCTCACACACACCCGCTTCCCCCCACACACCCGCTTCCCACACACACACCCGCCTCCCCCCACACACCCGCTTCCCCCCACACACACCCGCTTCCCCCACACACACCCGCTTCCTCACACCCGCTTCCCCCACACACACCCGCTTCCCCACACACACCCGCTTCCTCACACCCGCTTCCCCACACACAGCCGCCTCCCCCACACACACCCGCTTCCCCCCACACACCCGCTTCCTCACACACACCCGCTTCCCCACACACAGCCGCCTCCCCCACACACACCCGCTTCCTCACACACACCCGCTTCCTCACACACACCCGCTTCCCCACACACAGCCGCCTCCCCCACACACACCCGCTTCCTCACACACACCCGCTTCCTCACACACACCCGCCTCCCCCACACACACCCGCCTCCCTCACACACACCCGCCTCCCCCACACACACCCGCCTCCCCCACACACACCCGCTTCCCCCCACACACCCGCTTCCTCACACACACCCGCTTCCCCACACACACCTGCTTCCTCACACACACCCGCCTCCCCCACACACACCCGCTTCCCCCCACACACCTGCTTCCTCACACACACCCGCTTCCCCCCACACACACCTGCTTCCCCCACACACACCCGCTTCCTCACACACACCCGCTTACTCTCACACACACCCGCTTCCCACACACACACCCGTTTCCTCACACACACATCCGCTTCCTCACAGACATACCCGCTTCCCCCGACACACCCGCTTCCCCACACCTGCCTCCCCCCACATAGTGACTTCCCCCCACACACCTGCTTCCGGACACCCGCTTCCCCCCACACACCTGCCTCCTCCACACACCCGCTTCCTCCACACACACCCGCGTCCCTCATACACCCGCTTACCCCACACACCTGCTTCCCCACACGTCTCTCTACACACACCCGCCTCCCCCCACACACCCACCTCCCCCGACACCTGCCTCCCACCCACACACCTCCCCCCCACATGCCTCCCTCCTACACCCACCTCCCTCCACACACCTGCTTCCCCCCACACCCAATTCCCTCCCACACCTGCCTCCCCCTCCCCCCACACCTGCCTTCCCCCACACACCCACTTCCCCCATCCTCGCTTCTCCCCACACACCTGCCTCCCCCCACACATATGCATCTCCCCCACCTGTCATTCCCTCAAACACTTGTCTTACACTCACACACCTGCCTCTCCAGTGCACCTGCTTCAACACATGCTGCTCTCCCTCTCACACCTGCCTGGCACTGACACGCCCCTGATCCCCACCAATTGGGCCCTGATGGGGCTGGCAGCACCCCGCTGCTGAGTCAAAGGTGCAGCCCCAGAGCCTCCAGCTCCCTCATGGGAAGGCCAGGACCCGTCCCCGTGGGTCCTCCAGGCGGGACCCTCATCTGTCTGTGGATTCCTCGTCCTAAACCCTGAGCTCTCCCCCCGCCCTAATGCTCCTGGCTGCCACTGGCATGGAAGATCTGAGGGCAGCTGCTGAGGGTCCGGGACCCTCCGCCACTGCCTCCCACCCCCACACTGGGGCTACTGGACTGCTTCCCAGTGGATGGAAGCAGGGGCCTCCCCAGGGAGCCAGGCAGGAAGAGGTGGGGAGGGGCAGGAAGGGCCCAGCAGAGCCGGAATTCTGAAGGGAAGGGGACAAGCTGCAGGCCCTGGGGGGAGGGAGCATGCAGGCTGGGCCCACCCTGCCCGGCAGAATCTGGCCAAGCCCCTCAGGTGGCCAAGGACCAGTGGCTCTCCCAGCTCCCTTTCTCAGCAAGTGGCGCAGCCCCCTTTGTCTGGCAGATATCGGGGAGGGGCATCTGGCTAGGGCGAAGCCCACTCTGAGAGGCCCAAGGGTGCTGCTCCTGGCAGTGAGATGGGATCCCCCAGGTGGCCTACTAGGTAGAGGGCTGTGAATACTGGCTCTCCATGGCCCTGGTACAACCCTCTGGGCATGGCCAGGGCCAGCCTCCAGGACACCAGCCCAACCACAAGGCTGCACCAGCTTAGAGCCCTCTGACCAGAACCACTCCGCTCAAGGAAGCTGGGACACACCAGGGCAGGCAGGGGCTGGCTGCACGGTGGGCAGGCGTGTCCCAGCAGCAGCAAGGAAGTCTCGGTGGCTATCGGCCGTGGCAGCTGCTGCTCAGGGCTGCCAGCACTGTGCTCTGGCCAGCTCTGGGACGTGGGCCAAGTGGGGGCAGGGAACTGGCCCTCAGACCCACTGGGTGGGTCAATGGCCACACATTACGGGTCCGAGTTGGGAACACAGAATCGATTGGGTCTAATGGCTCAGAAGAAAACCAGCTGCCCACCCTGGCTGCACGGGCTCTGGGGTGGCCTCCTCAATGTGCTCCAACATCCCAGCCTGGGTTCTACTCAGGTATGAGCTGTGGGGGCAGCCTGGTGTGAGGGTGGGCAGGATTCTGGACCCTCGCCCTCACAGTGCCTCCCAGGCAGGACAGAAGCCAGCCGGGTCTGAAGCGCCTTTGTTTTCCGCTGAGAGGCTGGGCGGGCCAGGCAGGCAGGCCTTTCCGGGCTGTCCACAGGACTGTTGGCCGAGACCCTGGAGAGCCCCAGGCTGGCCTGGCCCGGCCTGGGGTAAAGTCATGGGCAGTTGGACTGCAGAAGGGCCCTGGGGACCGTCTCCCACCCTAAGCCTTACAGAGACAGCCCTCGCTGGGACAGAGACTGAGGGCTGAGCGGGCTCCAGGAGAGGCAGCCGGAAGCCCCTCGGCTCCCAGCCACGCCAGAAGCACTCCAGGCCAAATCCGGTCCCTCCCCTCTGGGACTGGCAAAATACAACCTCCCCTCAACCCCCTCCAGCCTGTGAGCCGGGGAAGCCCAGTGGCGGCCTTCCCTGCAGCCTGGCCGCATTCTGGGTATGGGGCGACCAGGGCAGGCGCCCTGTTGGTCCCGGCCCTCCTCTCTGCTTCACTAAGTCTGCCCCGCCCCGTGCAGCAGCTGGTGGGTAGGTGGGCAGGGACCTTACCACCCTGGAGAAAGCTGGGCAGGGAATCAGCCAGGAGGAAGGGGGTAGGAAGGGCGCACCCAGGCCCAGAGAGTGAGTAAGCCCAGACGGGGGGAGCGCGCCTGCCGGAGGGGCTAGACCGAGGGCCGCCTTGCGAGACATCCCTCCTCCCGCCACCACCTGCATCCTGTCCAGGGCTGTTCTGACCTTGAGGAGGCAGGGATCCTGGACACCTGGGCTGCTTGAGCACAAGGTTCCGCTCAGGTTCGCGGGAACTCGCGTGTCACACCCGCCCCCACCCTACCCCCGTGTGAAACTCCTGGGGGAACTGGCGCCAAGGGAATGCGTTGGGACAAGCAGGAGGCAGAGGCCAAGGTCGCCCCCGCTTGGACTGAATCCCGACAGAGTCCAAACCTGGCCCAGCCCAGCTCAGCGGAGCCCGGAGTGGGAGCTGGGGGTCACTGTTCCCGGCCACTTGTTCCCGGGGGAAGCGGGTGTAGGGGGTCCAGGAGAAAGGGCCCAGGCCCGCGGGAGCGCGCGGGACGCACCCAGGGCGTACAGCCACGCCCTGCCCCGCCCCGCCCGGCGCCGTCCGAGGAACCGGGATGCGTCCGCGGATCCCCGAGCGCTCCCCCAAAACACTGGCCTCATCCCGGGGTACCACAAGCCCCGCCCGGGTGGTCCCTGCCCCGCCCCCACAAGCTGCTTCGGGGTTCGGGCGTGACTGCCCCCGCTTTCGCGCAGCCCCACCCTTTGGCTTTAGCCGCTTGGGCAGCGCGGCCAGCCAGCCTCCGGGACGCGCATCCTCGGTCCGGGGCCGGGGCCGGGCGCACCCCGAGTTACGCCGCGGCTCTGCGGCGCGGGACTGGCCGCGAAGGGCGGCGGGATGCACCAAGCGGGCCGGGAGCGGGCACGCACTCACCGAAGTACACGGTCTTGTCGCACTTGGGGCATTTGGAGGCCATGGTCGGTGCGCCCGGTCGGCCCGCGCCCTCCGCCCGTTCTCCTCCGGGCCGCCGCCGCCCGCGCCCAGCCCCGCCTGCCCGGCTGTCCGCGCGCCCATTGGCTCCGCGGCCGGGGCGGGGCCTCGATAACCCGTCCCCCGGGCTGGGGGCCGCCTGGGGGCGCCGCGGGGGCGGGGAGCACCTGCCGGGGGTGGCGGGTGCGGGGCAGCCGGGCCAGGCCTGGCGCCCCCGGGCCCCTCGCGCCGGAGGTGGCGTCTACAGGGGCCCGCCCGGGCGACCGCGGCGCCGCCCGCGCCCCGGCTGTTTCCATGGCGACGTCGGGGCCGCCTGGCCGGGCCGTCCCCGGGGCGGCGGGCAGGGTGCGGGGAGCCTGGCCCTCGGCTCTCGGGGAGCCCTAGTGACTTGGGCCTAGGGGTCCAACACACCCGGCCCTGGGCGCCCAGGCTGCGCTCCGCCGCGGGAAGGGGTCGCAGGCTCCGGGAGAACCCCACCCCCACCCCGCCGGGCGCGGCGCCTGTCCCGCTTCCCTTTGTTGCTCGGTTTCCATAGCAACAGCCGCGCCGCGGGAGCGGAGTCAGATTCCCGGCGGGCACGGCCCCCAGCCCTGTCCGGGTCTCCATGTCCCGCTCCGCCCCCGCCCGCGCCCCGCCCCAACACTGTCTGTGGTGCTGAAGGCTCCTTGGGTGGAGGGCAGGGCTCAGGAAGGAAGGCGCCGCCACCTCCAGAAACAGCTCGAGAAGCTGCTGGTAGGGGGTGTGGGGAGGTCTGCGTCTGCCTCGCAGGCAGGGAAGGGGCGGCGGGCACCAGCGCCGAGGGATCCGCGCTTAAGGCGTCCACCCCAAGCACTTCCACCCAGGGGGCGGCCGGGGAGGCTGTGAGGAGTTAGGAAGGGAAGGAGGGGAAGGAGTGGGCGTGCCCTCTGTGCCCCGGGCTGGGGCTGACACTCCAGTCCCTTCTCCCGCACCGCCCAGGACCAGCTGCGGGCCTCGGGGCCCAGGGCCTGACCTCGAGGGGTCAGGCGGGAGATTGAGGGGTCATGCCAGTCACCGCACCCCCACACCCCCACTCTGGCCTCCTCCCAACCAGGGCGTGCCTGACCACGCCTCACCACGGTGCCTCCGCCCTAGAGCCCCGTAGAGCTGGCCCCAGGTGGGGAACCTCCGCACCCACGGGCTTCCTGGTGCTCTGTCCCCATGGGCCCTTCTCTGAGCCTTCTGGCCCCAGCTGAGCATCGGCCTGGGAGACAGGCAGATCCCAGAAGCCCAGTGATCAGGCCCTATGGGGGCAGCTGACTCTGGGCACCCTTCCCCCTGTGTCTTGGAGGCTGTGGGCTGGACACGGAGACCTGCCTGTTCCCTCTGCCTGGTGCACCAGGCATGTTTGTGAGCCAACCAGAGGCCCTCGGTGCTCCTGGCTTTCATGGTGGTCCTGGCTGGGCTCTCTGTGGCAGCAGCCTCCTCCCTTGCACACACACCCTGCAGCCACTGCCATTTCCATGGTGACAGCAGGCCAGAAACATGCCCCCCGCCCCCCCGCCCGACTGACCAGCCTGACCAGCTCCCCCTCTGCACTTGGGACCTGTGCCAGCCAAGGCAGAAGATGGCAAGGAGGCATCAGTCAGTACCTTTTCTGGGCAGCCCTTACTCCCTGGCAGGCCCAGGGGTCCCTAGGGGTCCCTCACAGCAGGGCCTTGCCCAGGCTGGATTCATGGGCCCACTGCCAAACCCTCTCCAGCTCCCTGCCCTGTTCTGTCCAGCTTGGGAGCCTGGGGCTAAGCCATTACCCTCCCCGACTTTGCTACCTGTGGGGCTTGCTACCTGTGGGGCTTGTTCTGGAGGACAGGGCTGGCTGAACACAGGGCTCTTCTGGAGGGAGACCACCTGCCCCAAGGTCCCCAGCCCTGCCAGAAGAGTGGATGGGGGTAGAGGCAGGCCCCTCCCAGGGTGGCAGCAAAGGAATGGCATTCGGCACTGGCCAGGTGCCCTGGAGATACACGGAGGGTGGGGTGGGACAAGGAGTGTGCCAGCTGCTGCACTGCCCTCACCCCAGCCGCAGTCCCTGGGCAGCGGCCAGAAGCTCCCTAATGCGACGGGGCTGTTCTGGGCCTGGCAGGCAGGGGTCAGGATCAATGGGTGCAGAGCAGTGGCCTTGGTCTCCACCTCTGAGGCTGCGGTGGGTCACAGGCAGGGGAAGTGACACAGTGGGACGGGCCCGAGTGGAGGGGGGGGCACAGGACACGGCGGGTGTGAAGGGAGCTGGCAGGGCTGATGGCTGGGCATGGGGCTGGGTCACACCCCTGGGCTGCAGTGGTCTGGTGCCTTCTGCCATCCTGTGACACTGGCAGATGGCAGGCCCCTGCCACTCAGCTCCACTGCAGGGAAGCCAGGCTGGGCTGAGTGGTGGACAGAGGACCCTAGCAGGGTGGAGCGGAGCTGGCAGGACAGGTCTCCAGGCATGACAGCATGATGGCCTTGCCACCCTGAGATGCCCCTGGCCCTGGGGAGCCGCGGCCCCTGTGGGGTTGCTGGTGCAGGAAGCAGGCTGCTGTCTCATCAGCAGGGAAGGGCCTAACGAGGACATAGCAAAGCTGGGAGACCCCTTCATGGCCTGGGCACCAAGGCCAATGCTCCCCCCAGCCGGTACCCACTCATTTCTAAGCCCAGGTTTAGACCCCCAAGCAGCCCAGGCCCCACCCAGCACCGGTGGCCAGAGCTTGGCCCTGTGAGGGCACTGCAGCCTGGGTGTCTGGCCGGGGAGGGTGTCTGGGGTGGGAAAGGGCCCCACATCTCCTCAGGGCCTCCCTGCCCTTGGGATAGAGCCCAGGACCTAGGACACCTCACAGCCCACATGTTGACTCCAGAAAAGGACAGGCCCTGGGGGGTGGAAGAGCTGCTGAGGCCAGAACCCTGCAGCCAGCACTGGGAGGCAGGCCTGAGGCCTGGGGAAGGGAGACAAGGGAGCTGGGGTCTTCACTGAGCCCCTGCTCCCTTTCTCCAGACCCCCAGGGTTGGAAAAGGCCTCAGAGGGAGCTGTGTCCTTCATGAGGTCAGGGGCCTGATTTCCCAGCCCTCTGATGACGCACTACAGGCAAGTCCTCAGGCTGTGGGGTCACTTGGATGCTGGCTGCAGATTAGAGTTGGCTGGTGGGGGCTGGGGTTGGGGGGGGGGGCGCCAGCAGCCCAGGGAGGGTGGGTGGGACGTGCACTGCAGCCGAGTCCCTGACACCTAGTCCTGTCACTGCTGGGCCCCAGCACAGGCTCCCACGGAGGCCAGGACGCCCCCTTATCTTTGTCTCCTGGGAGACAGCAGAAGTGGTTTCTATTTTAATTCCATGGCTGAGATTTCCACATGACAGGGCGCCTGGGTGGGCTGGGGGAGCAAAGGCACAGCTCTGGGGAGAGACAGAGGAGCTACTCTCCCTGAGAGAGGCCTGGGCGGACCCCTCCTGGCCGGCTGAGGTAGCACGGCCAGGGGGGTGGTCTGGAGCCAGGCTATCCACCGGACCCCTCCTTCTGGTGGCCCGGCCTGTACCTGTCCCCCGGCCTGCAAGTCCTGTCCCCGGCCGGAGGATGGGCCAAGCAGGATTTCTGAGAATGTGCTTGCTGAAATCTAAGCAGATTCTCACTGTGGAGACTGCACACCTGCTTGGGGGCCAGAGCTCTGGGCAGAAACCCTCAGGCGGCTGGGGCCAGGCTCTACATGGCCAGGTGGTTGGGCCTCTGGCTGGAGCACTCCAAGGCCTCGCTGGCCCAGCTGCGCTGGCTGCCCTGGTGGGAAGCCACAGGGTCTTCGGCAGGGCCAGCTCTGCCTGCCGGGAGGCAGTCCCCGGCCCACCGCTGCCGCAGACACAGACGCACAGACGGTTTCAGCACAGCTCTGCTGGGGAAGGGGGTTGGGCCCTGCAACCGCTTGCTGCCCCCTGTGGAGGGCAGAGGGCACTGCGCCAGGCCCCAGCAAGGGAAGGTCTGTGGGCAGGTGGGAGAGCAACAGAGCCCAGAGGCTGGGGTGGCTGTCCTGGCTGAGGTGGCCTCCAGGGGCCTCCAGCTCCACGGCAGAGCCACAGCCTAGGGCCGCCCGATGGGGGTGGGGGGCCCAGGGCCTGAGTCAGGGAGAGGGACTGGGAACAAAAGACACAGGGAAGGACCGGTTGGTTTTTTTCCTTTTTATAAGATTTTTTTCTTTGTTTTTGTTTAATATGAAAATTACTTGAAAAGACAAGGGCCAACCCCGCCAGGCAGCTCGGCCGGCCGCGGCCGCACGATCCTAACATTCCAGGTGTAAGTTACAGAGCTCAAGTTCATCTACAAAAAAAGTAATAAAAATAAAATTTAAAATGGCACCTTCAACAGAACACAACAAAACCTTAGGGCCCGGCCTCCGGGCAAAAGGCCCCGCAGCACAGGGGCACGGGGTGGCCCCTCATCTCCGCTCCAGCCAAAAAGTAAACACAAAGCTAAAAACGACAACTCCTCGGCATTCTCGGAATAAGTTAGCCGCGCTTCTTCCTCTCCTCCCCCAGGGTCCGCCAAGGAGCGCGTTTCTCTGCAGGTGAGGGCGGGAGGTGGGGCACTACCAAACTGAGGGGCGGGCGGCGGGCTGGCTGGGAAGGGGCCGTGTGGGCGGGCGAGGGGCGGGGGGCGGCCGCAGGTGGGGGCGGCCCCTAGTCCTCGATGACGATGGGCTCGTCGTTGACGGGCGCAGGTGGCGGTGGCCGCAGCGGCAGGGCCTGGCTCTGGCGCAGGGCGATGGGCTTGTAGGGCCGGCGGGCAGCACGCTTGGTTTCCGAGGATGAGAGCAGCTTGCGGATCTTCCTGTGGGCACAGGTGGTGGTGAGGCCCGGGACGCTGTGCCGAGCCCTCCCGCCTGCCCTGGGAAGGCCCCACCTGGTCTCCTCTGTGGCCATGTAGAACACGTCATCCGGGGCGTCGATCCAGTTCATCCGCCGCCGCTTGACTGGGGGCAGGGAGCCCCCCCGGATCAGGCGCACTTTGGTGGGGTAAGACTTCCCGTTGAGCAGGAGGTTCCGGCTTGGTCCCTGCAGAGGGGGTGCGCTTCCTGGGCAGCCAGCCAAGGGCCAGCTCCACCTCAACCTGCAGGGCTCCCGCTGGGAGGGGCCACGAGCCAAGGTGCTGTGCCTGGCCAACCCCCCACCACCCCAGTGAGCTACACGGACCCCCAGCCTGGCCCAGGGCAGCCCTGAGGGCTGGTCGGCCGCACACCGCTGGGCCTGGCACAGGGGCCATGGCCCCCACATGCTGCAGCCCCTCTGGTCTTGCCAGGCCTCCTGGAAGCTTCCACGTGGCACCTGACAGGGCTGGCCAGGCCTCTTCCCAACACCCCAGAGAGCTCATGGGTGAGCGCACCGTACCCCATCATGGGCTGTTCCTCTTACCATGTGCCTGGTCTGTCCGTGGTTTGCCAGACCTGATGAGAAATGGAGGAGAGAAATGAGGCCCCGAGAGAGCGCGTCCTGCACTCCCACCGCCCACCACGGCCTCAGCCACCTCGGGACAATGGGCCGGGGCCACCTGCCAACCAAGCCACAGCCCACACCCAGGATGGGCCTGGGGGACGTGGGGCCTCACCTCCCCGGGTCCTGGGCCGCCTGGTGGCCCCACAGCTCTCTGGCCAGCAAGAGACACATTGGCTTGGGCTCCAGGCAGGCGGCCAGGAGCCTTGGACCCGACAGTCACCTCCCTGCACAGGGGCCGGGGCTGTCCACCCACTTGCCTGCCATGCCGAGACAAGCAAAGCCTCGCAAGGCTGTCAGTCCAGCAGCGGCACAAGCCCCTCTGCAGGGCAGCCATGCTGTGGCCGGCACTGCCCCACCAGGAGGCCGGGCTTCTTCCTAAGGCTCTGAGAGAGCTGCCAGCCCCGGCCAGAAACAGGTCACCACCCACTGCCCTGGCTGGGCCCCAGCCACCCTGGCATGTGCTTGGGGATGGGGTGCCAGAGGCCTCTGACTTCCCACAGTGCAGGGTGAGGAGCCCAAGGGGCACTGCGGGAGTTGGGCCAAGAAGCGGGGTCCATGCTCCTGGTCACCCCCAGCTGGGCCCAGGACCGCTGCTGCCCTCCCCCACTCACTGCCCTTCCCCACTGCCCTGCCTGTAGGTGTGGGCGTGTGCATGTGGGAGCTGGTCCCAGGATGGCTCGGCTCCCAGCAGGACCAGCTCAGAGAGGACAGGACGTCATACTCAGTTAGGTGCCAGGGCCCAGGGGCATCGGAGCAACCTGCCAGCTCCAGAAACGCTGCTTAGCTGAGGCCCATCCCTTAAGGAACAGAAGTGGCCTGTCCAGCTCCTCCCCACCTGCAGTTGCCTCCTAACTTGGGGCACTCCCCTGGGAGCCAACTGGGGCCCTGGAGCCCTGGGTCAGCCTTTCCCTGCCAGTTTGCTTAGCTCTGCCGGGCAGGGTCAGGTGGGGGCCCAGGTGCCTGATCTGCGGCGCTCCCAAGCAGGAACAGCCATACCTCAGGGCACCTGCCACAAGCCAAGGCCCAGCGCCCAGGGCTGGCCAGTAGCACAAAAACTACTTACCCAGGTAAGTGCCTACCAGAGCGGTGGACAGCAGAGGGAAGAAACACATGCTTTAGGTTAGTGAGCCACACGCAGCCATCTGCAGGCCCCGCAGGTGGGGACAGCGCAACAGGCTGCACGGGCAAATGGCCGGGTTAGAGCGCTGGGGCCCCGTGCTGTGGGCAGGCAGGGCCCTCGCTCGAGCTCAGCTCATGCCTACCCAGGCTGGACAGAGACCCCACCTCGTGTGCGCCAGTGCCCCCGGGAGCCGTCTTCACCCAGCTGGCCCCTCTCCAGCGCCCAGGTCCTGGCCGCTACACGTCAGGACAGGCGCTTCCTCTGTGGCTGACCCCTCTGAGCCCAGGGCCCCGCCCAGCCAGGCGGCAAGGGGTGATGCTCCCTCACAAGCACTGCACGGCTGGGACTCACGTGTGACGTGTGGAAAATTCAGTGGGAACAAATAAGCTTTTATGTAACTTGCTGGTTAACCGCTTCTTACAAAACAAAACAAAAAGCTCGAAGATGCCTGCTGACAAGGACTCCCTCCTGTTTCTACCAGCTCTTATGGGGCTGTTCCTGGGACGCCCCGCCATTAGGAACAGACAAGTAAAGCCAGCCCAGAGTGGGCTGGCCCTGGGCCCAGGACTAGGCAATGGGGGCAGCCCCAATACCAGATGGCTGGGAGGGTGCCCCAGGAAGGGAGGGCGGGGGCTGGGGCCGAGACAGAGACACCGCCAAGGGCTGTCGGGAGGAAGCTGCAAGGACAGGCCAGGGGTGCGTGTCCAGACAGGTGGAGATGGGGGGCCCGGCACCCGATCTCAGGCCCACCCTGCGCTGCAGCCGGCGTGCTGACCCCACAGGACGTGCTTGCCAGGACACCCAGCAGCCTCGAGAGAATGCCCCAAGGGGACAGGGCTGGCTGGGCTGGGCAGCCACTGCCCATATCCACCTCCAGGTCGCCAAACCGGCCCTGCTGCCCTGGCCAGCACCGTCAGTGAAAGCCGCCTGGGGAAGGGGCTCCAGGCACATCCACACTGGCAGGCCCAGCACTTGCACACCCAGGCCCCACACACCTGGCCTCCTCATGCTAGGCCTGGTCCTATCTGCTCTTCCCCAAGGGGCCTGGGGTCCCGCAGCCCCTGCTCCAAGCAACCGGCACAGAGCACCTGAGCCAGTCCTCCGACAGAAGGCGCCCGTGTGTACAAGCTCAGTTGCCCACGGCCCACGCAAACACCCCCGACCACCCTCCCCACTGTCCCGCCTGGCAGGCACACGAAAGGATTGCAGGCACAGCACGGGCGGCCCCACGAGCTGAGGCTGGCAGCATGCGGGCAGTCACAGCGCGATGGCAGACAGCGCAGGCAGGGGCGCCAGGGCCACACGTGCCAGGACAGTCCACTGACAGGGCGCGGGGCCACGGGGCCGAGGGCCAGATGCCTGGGCTCGGGGGGTCTTCACCAAGGGACCAGTGATGTCAGGAGGAATGTGGGGAACTGGGCTGTGGCCTGGCTCACGTGGACTGCCCCAAGCATGGGCCCTGGGCCGCCCGCCGCGGGGACACACAGCAGCACAGCACAGGCATCACGGGCGGGGCCGGCGCAGCGCCCGCCCGCGGCCCCAGGCCTTACCCCTACTGGGCATCAAGAGGCGCTTCTTCATGTTGCCTGGCAGCGCCGGGGTGGGAGAGAGGGAGAGAAGACAGCGTCAGCACGCACGGCGGGTGCCCGGGCGGGGACGGGCCGGACTCATCAGGCGGGGAGGGCCACACTCACCGGGCGGGGCAGGCCCGGACTCACCAGGCGAGGGGGCCACTCACCGTCCACCCCGTTGTGCTGCTCGTAGCTGCGCTTGCCCAGGATGGTGGGGGAGCCGTTGTTGATGACGGGGGCCACCTTGGCGGGTGTCAGGCTGCTGAGCACGCTGGACACGCTTTTCACGGGGTCAGGCTTGGGGGGGCGGGGGTGGGTCTCTGCCGGGAATGACACAGGCAGAACGAGTTGCCTCTGCCCAGCAGGGGAGGGGCAGGCGGGCCCAGGCTCCAGCCCTCATGGTTCCGGGATACCCCCAGGAACTAAGCCCCATGCGGCCCCCACCCCTGAGGCCCCATCCTGACTGGGCTGGAAGTGGGGAGGTCACCACAGAACCAGGAGCCCAGGAGCCCTCGGCAAGGCGTGTGCCCAGGCCAGTCCTGCACCCCAGGGCTTCCAGAGAGCAGGGAGACCACCTGGCAGGGGCCAGGCCCCTCAGCCCCAGGACAACAGGATCCATACACAGGCCCGTGAGCACAGCACGCCTATTAAACAGCCCCCACGTCCAGGCCCCCGGAGCTGCTGGTGGAGGGCTGGCTGCTGGTCAGACAGTGAACCAACCACCCAGCCAGCCTGGCCAGGGACACAGCTGCTGAGGACCAGCCCTGACACCAGCCACCTCTTCCCACAGGACAGGGGCCACGACCACAAACAGGGAGCAATGCCAAAGCCACTTGAATCTCAGAGCACACTTGGCTCATGGCTCTGGAATGTCCTTCTCAGGACAGTCACCCTGTGTCGGGAGGGCAGATGCACAAGCCCACTCGAGCCCAGCAAATGGAGGAGGCCCCCTACCGCCACCACAAATGTCTGGCCCAGCCACCAAGCTGCTTCCAGCTGGGCCAGGGTAGCCGGCTGAGGTTCTCGGGTGTCCTCAGATGCTCAAAGGCAAGGGAACCCCCGCCGCCTGAGGCTGCTTGCCAGGTGTGCACCTCCCCCTGCCGAGGGCGTGCAGAGGCCTGAGTGCTGCCCCTGTGGAGTGGGCGTGGCTCAGGAAGTATACTCCCTGCAGGCAGCAGGTACGACCCTGCCTTAATGGTATTACAGGCAGGGGTGTGCACCACCTAAACCCCAGACCCTCAGGCCCCAGGGACGATCAGAACACAGGGAACAGGGTAGCGAGACTGGCAGGGAAGCCCCCGGGTGTGCCTTGAGGAGGCTGGCCCCGCAGAAGACAGGGCGGCCGCTACTCCGCACTGGGCCCCATCACGACCCCAGGAGCAGGGAGCAGCCTGGGTCCCAGTGGGTCTGCCTGAGCCTGGCACGGTGCAGAGTACCCCAAAAGGACAGTTCCAGGCCCTGGGGGGCTGTCCAGGAGCTCCCAGCTAGAGAAGGCTGGGAGCACCAGTGCATGAGCTTGGGTGAGAAGCTGCCTGCAGGCAGCATTGGGAGCCCCCCAGCACGCCTGGCTGCTCACCAAGATACCGAAGCACGGCTTCCAGCGGCTTGCGTACCGCCTGCTTCAGCACCAGCGGGCTCTGGGAGGCTTCGGGCAGCCGCGCCGTGCCTGCGGGGTACCACACGGTGTGAGGGGTGGGGCACCCCCAGGGGAGCACGGGACCCTGCCTGCGCCTTGACCTGGGAGCCCTCACTGGGCTCGGCCATGTCAGCACCGAGGAGGACGTGGGGCTCCCTGAGATCAGAACTCCCAGTGGGGCTACAGGCTGGGCCCCAAGGTTGCTGCTCTCTCCCCACCACCTGCAGGAACAGAGTAAGCGGGGCGTTGGGGTGACTCACACTCGGCCTTGATGGCCGCGCTGTTGATGGGCAGGTAGGGGTGCCGCGCAGCGTGCCACGGGCGCAGGATCTCACGGCACAGGCGCCGGGCGATCCGCGTCAGCTTCGTCGTGTGCAGATAGAAAGCCTGCCTGGTCTTCATGGCAAACTTGGGGCTCCCGCTGCTCCGGGCTGGGAGGCCGTGGGGACTCTGCGGAAGGGGGCGCGACCGCCCCGACACAGCGCCATGACCGGGGGCCAAGGACCCGCGTGGCCGACAGGCTCACGGCAGGCAGGGCGGGTGTCCCCCCCCTTACCATGTTACTGCGGTTTGGTCCTGGCCTCTCTCCATCTAACCGGGTTGGCATTTTCAAGCCACCATATTTCTTCCAATATGTCCAACAAGATGCGCAGAGACGACACTGCATGTTAGGGGGACCCCAAGAATACCACTGGTAAGACTGTGTGGCTACGGACAACAAAGTTGGAAATAGACGGATTCTTAAGCAGAACCAGTGATGTCAGAGTATTCCCCGCCACCCCCACGCCGGCCACCCCCACCCGCCAGGCACCCCCACACGTTCCCCGAGGCTCTCCCAACCACACCCTTGGGACGCAGCCCCCATCGTCAGTGGGCCCCTCGCAGGCTGGGCCATGCTGGAGCCCTCAGGGCCAACGCAGGCACCACGGCCCACAGGCGGGCGTGCGGTGTGCCCCCGGCCATCCAGGGCACTTACTGTAACAGCTCTCGCAGGCCCGGCCAGCCCCAGGGCTCTGGCCCGGCACCCCCGTGCCGTTCACCACACCGGCCTTGACGTTGTTGACGCTGATTTGGTTGGGATTTGGCTTGTTACTTAAAGAGGGAAAGGAGAGACGAGAGGAGCTGCAGGAGCACAAACCTCGAGGGCCCATGTGCCCAGCAGGCACCGCGGCTGACCACCCCTTGTCCAGAACCACGTCCTCGCACCCCTCGGCCTCGGCAGGGATCTTCCTTTCTCCCCTTTCAGTTCCTGGGAGCCACTGCTGAGGTCTGAGCCGTTCTCCAGGCCCCCATGCTCCCCCTAGCATGGAGCCCAGCTCAGGGACTCAACCCTGGCGGTGTGGGCTGGAATCCCAATGCCCCCTTACTGACCAGGAGGCCAGGACGACAGAGACATGGCCACTGCGTCTGCAGCCAGAACCCCCCAGCCCTGGGCCGCCCTCCCGGGGGCTGCCCCAACTTTCCCAGCCTCTGAGCCTGAGTTTCCTTGGGACCCGCCTGGCCCCAGCACCCTGTGCCCACCCTCCCTGGCCCCCGGGGCCACGAGGACGACGGCTATGAGGGCACACTTACTAGTTGGGAATATAAACTTGCTTTAACTTGCTCTCAGCTTCAGCTGCTTTCAAGCGTTTCTTAAAACAAAAGAGAAGGTCAGAGGTCAGCAGGCTAGGCCCAGGTTGGGGCTGCAGTGCAGACAGGCTGGAGGCTACGGAGAGGAGAGCACCCAGCCGGGCCAGGGACTCAGGAGTCTTCCTTCCCCTCCTGCTGCAGCAGTGCACGCCCACCTGCTGGGAGAGGATGGGGCGCAGGACGCGGAGGCGGCACACCCCGGGCACTGAGTGGCGGGCGGGCTTACCTGCTGCACGTATCTGTCGGTGGTCTTCCACATGTAGTAGTACTCAATGATGCTGGTCAGCGACTTCCACGGGAGCTGGGTGGGAGGAGGCGTGTCACACAAGCAGGAAGGGGCAGGAGGCAGGCACATGCGGGCAGGGGCAGGGCTGCGGCCAGAAGGCCACAGAGGGGGCGGGAGGTCAGAGGACGAGGTGTGCTTGGTGCACGGAGGCCAGGCCCCTGCTGGCAGGCAGGTGCAGAGGGCAGCTGATGAAGCAGGTCCCTCCGCCAGATGCCAAAACACAGTGACGCCAGGGGAAGAGGAGCTGGCACAAGGTCAAGGTCGAGATCTTGCCGAGGTGGCACTGACAACCCAGCCTCCATCTCAGCCTTTTTTTTGTTTGTTTTTGAGACGGAGTCTCGCTCTGTCACCCAGGCTGGAGTGCAGTAGTACAATCTCGGCTCGCTGCAACCTCTGCCTCCCAGGTTCAAGCAATTCTCCTGCCTCTGTCTCCTGAGTAGCTGGGACTACAGGCACCTCTCACCACACCCGGCTAATTTTTGTATTTTTAGTACAGACGTGGTTTCACCATGTTGGCCAGGCTGGTCTCGAACTCCTGACCTCAAGTGGTCCACCCACTTCGGCCTCCCAAATGGGATTATAGGCATAA
This sequence comes from Pan paniscus, assembly GCF_029289425.2. NCBI lineage: Eukaryota > Metazoa > Chordata > Mammalia > Primates > Hominidae > Pan > Pan paniscus. Next base: position 106,641,002 of record NC_073264.2, on the reverse strand, counting down.
GCCACCATGCCCGGCCATCTCAGCCATTTTTGTTTTTGAGACAGAGTCTCGCACTGTCGCCCAAGGCTGGAGTGCAGTGGTGCGATCTCGGCTCACAGCAACTTCCACCCCCGGGGGTTCAAGTGATTCTCCTGCCTCTGTCTCCTGAGTAGCTGGGACTACAGGAGCCTGCCACCATGCCCGACTAATTTTTGTATTTTTAGTAGACATGGGGTTTCACCATGTTGGCCAGGATGGTCTTGATCTCCTGACCTCATGATCCTCCTGCCTCGGCCTCCCAAAGTGCTGGGATTACAGGCGTGAGCCACTGCGCCCGGGCTGTGGCATGGATTTAAGAAACCTGTCTTATTAAGTAAAGGGTTCAGGTAGTTCCTCAGTCTGGTCCACTGCATCTGGCAGGAAGGAGAGCGGGGCCTGCTCCCTCGACACAGCCCTGAAGCTGCAGCCTCCCATCCCCGCGCCTGGACAGGGCCCCGCAGCCGCAGCCCCCCGAGACCGCGCCTGGGGACGGCCCCGCAGCCGCAGCCCCCCGAGACCACGCCTGGGCACGGCCCCGCAGCCGCAGCCCCCTGAGCGCTGCCTCGCTAGGCATCACGTGGGCTCAGCACTGGGGTCTCCTCCGCTGGAACCATGTGCAGCAGGGTCTCCCTCAAATTCCGCCCTGGTCTGAGCCTAGTTGGTGAATTTTGTTTCTAGCCCTCGTCCTCTTGTCTGAACATGTTCTGCTCATCTTGGTTTGTTTTTAAGCCTGGAGAGATCCGTATCCGCCTTGGAGAGGCCGCTGGCCCCAGGGACAGTCAGGGACTCCTCCCGCCCGGCCAAGCTCTCCCCTTGGCCAGAGGCCCCCACACAAAGCTGCACTCCTGCCCCCAGGAGATGCGTCCTCGGGAGCCTCACAGCTGGCTGCTGTCCCTCCTCCTCTTCAGGTCTAGGCACCCTACCCAACCCCACGTTTGTTTCTTCCGAATTCCAGATGTGTCTCCAGTCTCTGCTGCGCTGGCCTGTGCGCTGCTGCCCGGATGGTGCTTTCATCAGACACTAGCCACCCCGCTGTGTCCCGGCCCCTTTGGGGCTCCTCCCTGCCCTGCCACAGTCTCCACCTCCCCAGGGCTGATGGTCGGGGGCCCCACCACCTCCACATAGGGATGCTCTTCTAACAGATTAATTTACAAGTATTTTAGGAGGGCTGACGGTTGGAGGGTGGGGGTCCTGAGGTGGAGGTACAGGGAAGGGAGACCCCACGCCATGAAGACTCTCTAGGCCTGCTGCTGGGCTAAACTCACGTGAGACAGAAAACAAGGACATGAGGAGTCAAGAGGTTCAGCTTAGTCAAAAACAAAGCAAAACCAAGCCTGGGGCTGGAGGGGGCAGCAAGGAAGGGAAAGTCTCCGTGAGGATACCCTGGCCTCCGTCACCTGGGCCAACCCTTATCCTCAACACGCAATGGTGGCAGGAGCATGGCTCTCTATGCCCAGGCCCCACCAGCGCCCCCATGCCTGTCTGCTGAACCAGTGTGACAGGAAGGACTATGGCGGCCGAGCGCAGCTGAGACAGAACTCATGCAGCTCCACACAGGGAATCAGGGTGCAGGACAGACTCCCTCAGGGCAGAGTGGGATGTGGACCCCACACCCCCACAGCCTACCTGGAGATGGGCACGGCCAGCCACTCCCCCATCGCCACCCACGGTACTCACAAAATCTTGCTGAATGTCTGTGAAATCCTTCCCATATTTTTCCAGGGCTTCCTCGAAAAGGTTGGCCTCTGATGCAGACCACTCCTCCATCTCGTCCCTGCAGAGCACGGGCCCGCCCTGCGGCACCAGCGCCGAGATGGCCTTGGAGATGTCGTAGATGTTCTTGTGGAGAGTATCCATGGCGTGGAACTGCGGCAGGAGACAGCAGGGTCACCCGGGCCAAGGTGGCTTTTCCTGCACCTGTGGCATGGTACCCCCTCCCTCAGTACCTCAAGGATCCCCTACTGCAGGCCCAGCAGCACAACCCTCCCTGCACCCTCAGCACAGTCTGGCCGAGTTTGGGGTGGATAGGAAAGGCCAGTCCAGGTGGGACAGCACCTCTGCAGGGGTCCTGAATACCTGGGGCAGGTGCTGGGCCCTGGTAGGAGGAAGGGTGCAGCCACTCTGGGCCATGGGTCACCCCAGGTCTCAGCTGTCCCGCCCTGGGCCCACTTACCAGGGTGATGTCTCGGGAGGCAGCTGCGGCGCTCATGTGCAGGCTGGGCTGCCGGACGGAGCTGCTGCAGTCCAGGGCCCGTGCGAAGGTGCCCACAGAGCTGGGGAAAGGAGATGCGCTGACCACAGTGTCGGCCAAGCAGGGACTCCCCCCAGGCACACCGCTCCCCAGGCGCCAGGGACCAGGGGCCACGGGCAGCACGGACTCCCCCAAGGCACACCACTCCCCAGGTGCCAGGGACCAGCGGCCATGGGCAGCACGGACTCCCCCCAGGCACACAGCTCCCCAGGGACCAGGGACCAGGGGCCATGGGCAGCACGGACTTCCCCCAGGCACACAGCTCCCCAGGCGCCAGGGACCAGGGACCAGGGGCCACGGGCAGCGCGGACTCCCCCCAGGCACACAGCTCCCCAGGCGCACAGCTCCCCAGGCGCCAGGGGCAGCAGGGACAAACTGCATGAGCATCGCAGGGAGCAGCCCGCAGGTGGCGAGGACTCCTTGTGTCTTGGGCCCCAGGCTGCAGAGTAGGGCCCAGCACCCACCCCAGAACCCACGTGCGTCTAACTGAGGGCATCCCAATAGATTGGCAGCCGCCTTGGGGCTTCTTTTGGGGTTTTCTCCACCTCCCAGGCTGCTGGCAGGGAAGGTGCATGGTCCTCTCCTGGGCCTCGGCCTTCGCCCTGCACCAGGGGTCTGCCCGGGCTGCAGCTGCTGTGCTCCCTGACCAGGCCCAGCCCACTTGCTCCCAGTGGCCCAGGAGTGGGAAAGCACCTCTGGCCCATCCTGGGAAAGCCCCATTAGTGACACGTGGGCGGGCACACAGGCCTGCCCCACAAAAGGGCCGCCCTTCTATTTAATGAAGGGCCTGGACCCAGCACTCCCGAGCCTCTCTGGGGGTCTCAGGGCTGCAGCGCATGGGCTTCTTGTTGGGATATGGGATCCAAGACTGTCACGTCCCCAACACCCACCACGGGGCAGGGAGAACAGAAGCTCCAGGCACCACCCCTGCTGGCCTTGCCCGGGAGCAGGACTCACCGGGCCACCACCAGGAACTGGTCAATCTGCTTGTCTGTGAGTGGGTTGTGCGCCTCCCACACCTTGGTCTCCAGCTTGGACTGGTCTCGGCCATCCTCCTCGCCTACAGGGAGGAAGTGTGGCCTTTCTGAGACAGGGTCCCACGGCGCGCCGGGTCGCGCCTCTCCTCCCCGGGTGCAGGGAGCTGCTGGGATGGGGAGGGGGAAGGGCTGCAGGGCCCCATAGGTGAGGCCAGGGTGCAAGGCTGGACGGAGGCTGTTGCACACACAGGCACACAGTGGCCTCTCAACCCAGGGCTGGGGTGCACACGCAAGGGGCCTCCCAGCCCACCCAGAATGCAGGGCTCCAAGAACTGTGGCCACAAGAGATGGGAAGGTTGGTTTGTAAATTTAAATCAAGCCTTTTTATTTATTTATTTATATTATTATTATTATTTTTTTGAGACGGAGTCTCACTCTGTCGCCCAGGCTGTAATACAGTGGTACGATCTTGGCTAACTACAACCTCCGCCTCCCAGGTTCAAGCGATTCTCCTGCCTCAGCCTCCTGAGTAGCTGGGACCACAGGCACTGACACCATGCCCAGCTAATTTTTGTATTTTCAGTAGACACGGGGTTTCACCATGTTGCCCAGGCTGGTCTCGAACTCTTGACCTCAGGTGATCCATCCGCCTTGGCCTCCCAAAGTGTTGGGATCATAGGCGTGAGCCACCATGCCCGGCCCAAGCTTTTTATTTTGAGATATTTGGATTCACATGCTGTTGCAAGAGGGCCCTGCCACGTCACAGCAGCAGGCAGACCACCTCCAGGGACCTTCTGGGGGCACAGGCTCCCTCCTGGCCCCTCTTCCACCCTGGGGGTTTCTGGGGCAGCTGCTGCGAAGCCTGGCACAGCCAGAGCCGGGGGCCAGGGAGTGGGCGTGCCTTTGGAGTCACCAGTTGTTTCCTGGCTTCTGGGAGCTGGGACGATGGAGAACTCAAGGCTGGTGAAGAGGCCACCTGACGCCGGCAGTCGGCCAGGGCCAGGAGGGTTTCTGACGAAACAGCCTTTTACTCGCCAAAAAACAAGACCGTGGTGTTGGGAGACACCCTCAGGAGAATGTGTGTCTGAGCATGGCTGAGCCTGACTCCTGGGGGAGGACTTGGAGAAAGAGCTCCACAATTGTCCTCTGTCCACCTCTCAGCCGCCTCCATAGCTCAGTGCAGGGTGCCAGGCTCAGACTCTGCAGGCGGCTCCCCTCCAGCCCTGGGCAGCACTGAGGTTCCAGACCAAGGACCACGGAGTGCGGGGCCGCCCTCCACTGGGGCGCCCGGCTGCAGGTCCACCATGGAGAGAGCTCTTGAGACTAGAAAGTCCCCAAGAAAATGCTATCCCTCGCTAAGGGGCACTGGCTCCCAGACCCTGCCCCAAGGGCTGGACATCCTGGGCCGTGTGTCCAGGGAGGGTCAGGCCATGTGGCCTCTAGGAAACAATGCCTGGCCAGACTCAGAGGACGGGGTCAGCCAGGGCCTGGGGCTGTGTGAACCAGCAAGGCGGGCTGGGGGGTCTTCAGCCTGGTGTGGACTCCTCACCTGGCTCAGGGGTACCCTGGGGAAGCTGGGGCCCAGCTCCCTGACGGCCAAGAAGCTGAGCCTTGGTGTGACCCACACAAGCCATGGTGCCTCCGTGTATGCGCACCGCTGGTCATGATGGTTGCACTCCCTTTGACATTTCAAACGCACTAAAGGCAGGTGCACAACTAGCGTGCAATTTTCCATCACTCAAGAGGGACACAGCCTCTCGGAGGTGGGGAAAGCTCTGGCCGCCACGTCCCGGCCCCACACCGGCTGGTAGGATCCCTGGTCCTTGCACCAGCGGCCCAAAAGCCAAGGAACGGCAGGGCAGCGGGGAAGGCAGCGTGGGGAGAGGAGGCCGGCTCCTGCGGCTGGCTCGGGCTTGTGGACCCTTAGTCCCATCGCCCCAGACCCTGCAGAGCACCGCCAGGTCTCTCCAGGTGTGCATGGTAAGATGGGGGCACCTCAAGGCCCACTCTCCTGCCAGGCCCACTGGCCCCAGGCTGAAGGTACAGATGCGCCAGGTGAGGGCCTCTGACCTGAGACGGCTCCTCACTCTCTGGCCCTCATGTGATCTGTGTTCTCACCTGTCTCCCAGCCACGGACTCTGCCTTTCCACCTGGGTGCGGCTGCCAGGCCTTCACCTTTGGCCAGGCCAGAAAGGCAAGACAGCCCCAGGCTGGGAGACCCTGGCATGATAGCAGGGCACCCTGGAGGCCACAGGCCAGGCCCCAGCACAGAGGCCTCCCCACGCTCAGACCCACAGGCCTCAGCACAGTGGCCTCCCCACGCTCAGACCCACAGGCCTCAGCACAGTGGCCTCCCCACGCTCATACCCACAGGCCGGGCCCCAGCACAGAGGCCTCCCCACGCTCAGACCCACAGGCCTCAGCACAGCAGCCTCCCCACGCTCAGACCCACAGGCCAGGCCTCAGCACAGTGGCCTCCCCACGCTCAGACCCACAGGCCAGGCCTCAGCACAGTGGCCTCCCCACGCTCAGACCCACAGGCCAGGCCTCAGCACAGCAGCCTCCCCACGCTCAGACCCACAGGCCTCAGCACAGCGGCCTCCCCATGCTCAGACCCACAGGCCTCAGCACAGCAGCCTCCCCACGCTCAGACCCACAGGCCTCAGCACAGCGGCCTCCCCATGCTCAGACCCACAGGCCTCAGCACAGCAGCCTCCCCACGCTCAGACCCACAGGCCTCAGCACAGCGGCCTCCCCACGCTCAGACCCACAGGCCTCAGCACAGCAGCCTCCCCACGCTCAGACCCACAGGCCTCAGCACAGTGGCCTCCCCACGCTCAGACCCACAGGCCAGGCCTCAGCACAGCGGCCTCCCCACGCTCAGACCCACGGGCCTCAGCACAGCGGCCTCCCCACACTCAGACCCACAGGCCTCAGCACAGTGGCCTCCCCACGCTCAGACCCACAGGCCTCAGCACAGCGGCCTCCCCACGCTCAGACCCACAGGCCTCAGCACAGTGGCCTCCCCACGCTCAGACCCACAGGCCTCAGCACAGCAGCCTCCCCACGCTCAGACCCACAGGCCAGGCCTCAGCACAGCGGCCTCCCCACGCTCAGACCCACAGGCCTCAGCACAGCAGCCTCCCCACGCTCAGACCCACAGGCCAGGCCTCAGCACAGCGGCCTCCCCACACTCAGACCCACAGGCCTCAGCACAGCAGCCTCCCCACGCTCAGACCCACAGGCCTCAGCACAGTGGCCTCCCCACGCTCAGACCCACAGGCCTCAGCACAGTGGCCTCCCCATGCTCAGACCCACAGGCCAGGCCTCAGCACAGTGGCCTCCCCACGCTCAGACCCACAGGCCTCAGCACAGCAGCCTCCCCACGCTCAGACCCACAGGCCGGGCCTCAGCACAGTGGCCTCCCCACGCTCAGACCCACAGGCCTCAGCACAGCAGCCTCCCCACGCTCAGACCCACAGGCCTCAGCACAGCAGCCTCCCCACGCTCAGACCCACAGGCCTCAGCACAGCAGCCTCCCCACGCTCAGACCCACAGGCCTCAGCACAGTGGCCTCCCCACGCTCAGACCCACAGGCCAGGCCTCAGCACAGTGGCCTCCCCACGCTCAGACCCACAGGCCTCAGCACAGCAGCCTCCCCACGCTCAGACCCACAGGCCTCAGCACAGCAGCCTCCCCACGCTCAGACCCACAGGCCTCAGCACAGTGGCCTCCCCACACTCAGACCCACAGGCCCCAGCACAGTGGCCTCCCCACACTCAGACCCACAGGCCTCAGCACAGTGACTTCCCCACGCTCAGACCCACAGGCCGGGCCCCAGCATAGCAGCCTCCCCACGCTCAGACCCACAGGCCTCAGCACAGTGGCCTCCCCACACTCAGACCCACAGGCCCCAGCACAGTGGCCTCCCCACACTCAGACCCACGGGCCTCAGCAAAGCAGCCTCCCCACGCTCAGACCCACAGGCCGGGCCTCAGCACAGTGGCCTCCCCACGCTCAGACCCACAGGCCGGGCCTCAGCACAGTGGCCTCCCCACGCTCAGACCCACAGGCCTCAGCACAGTGGCCTCCCCACGCTCAGACCCACAGGCCTCAGCACAGTGGCCTCCCCACGCTCAGACCCACAGGCCTCAGCACAGTGGCCTCCCCATGCTCAGACCCACAGGCCTCAGCACAGTGACTTCCCCACGCTCAGACCCACAGGCCAGGCCCCAGCATAGCAGCCTCCCCACGCTCAGACACACAGGCCTCAGCACAGCAGCCTCCCCACGCTCAGACCCACAGGCCTCAGCACAGTGGCCTCCCCACGCTCAGACCCACAGGCCAGGCCTCAGCACAGCAGCCTCCCCATGCTCAGACCCACAGGCCTCAGCACAGTGACTTCCCCACGCTCAGACCCACAGGCCGGGCCCCAGCATAGCAGCCTCCCCACGCTCAGACCCACAGGCCTCAGCACAGAGGCCTCCTCCCCAGGCCCAGCCCTCAATGTGCCCTGTGTGCCTGGAGAGACGTGGGGGTCTTCCCCCACTGCCCAGCGCCTCCCAGAGCACAGATGCTTGCAATGTAGCAGGCCCACGAGCCCAATGCTGGAGCCCACAGCTGCCTGGAGGAGGTGGCACACCCAGCCACCTGTGAGACGCACCAGCACCTTACGGACAATCAAGAAGAACACGAAACAGCCCCAGCTACTCGGGAGGCTGAGGCTTGAGGATCGCTGGGGCCCAGGACTTCAAGTCCAGCCTGGGCGACACAGCAAGACCCGCTCTCAAAACAAACCAAAACAGGACAAGCACGAAACGCCTTGATCACAACTGCAAGCAGGGAGGCGAGTCCCCGCCCACCCTCGGGGGCAGAGCCCTGTGTCTCGAGGGCAGCCTCGTGGCCTTGCCCAGCGGGGAGATGAGGGACAGGGCTGAGAAGGGGACAGTGAGCCCCAGGACCTCCCACCAGGACTACCGAAGCACCCGGTGGAGGGAGGAGGCCGCCTGCATCCGGGGTGAGCACTGTGTCGGAGCTCCACGGCCCCACCAGGCCTCAAGGGTGGGGCACCCACAGGCAAGACAAGAAACGTGGGCAGATTCACACAGAAGAAAATTTCTGGAGGCAAAAAGAACTTTAACAAATGAGGCCAGGCGCAGTGGCTCACACATGTAATCCCAGCAGTTTGGGAGGTCGAGGCAGGTAGATCACTTGAGTTCAGGGGTTTGAGACCAACCTGGGCAACATGGCGAAACCCTGTCTCTAATAAAAATACAAAAAAACTAGGGGGGTGTGGTGGTGCGCGCCTGTAGTTCCAGCTACTGAGGAGGCTGAGGTGGGAGGATCATCTGAGCCTGGGAGGTCGAGGCTGCGGTGAGCTGTGATTGCACCACTGCATTCCAGCCTGGGCGACAGAGCCAGACCTTGTCCAAAAAAAAGAAAAAGTAATGAAAAATAACTGCCAAGGCCAGACTCGGTGGCTCACGCCTGTAATCCCAGCACCTTGGGAGGCCTGAGGTCAAGAGTTCAAGACCAACGTGGCCAACACGGTGAAACCCCATCTCTACTAAAAATAAAAAAATTAGCCGGGCATGATGGCAGGCGCCTGTAATCCCAGCTACTCGGGAGGCTGAGGCAGGAGAATCGCTTGAACCTGGGAGGCGGAGGTTGCAGTGAGCCGAGATCACCCCACTGCACTCCAGCCTGGGCAACAGAGCGAGACTCCGTCTGAAAAAAAAGAAAAAGAAAAACAACTGCCAGAAGGAAACCAGGTGTCACTGTGCAAGGACAGCTGATCACCACGTCCTGCCTGAGGGTCTGGGGCTTCCCCAGAACCCCACCACCACCAGGAGTAGGTTGGGGAAGGCTCCGGGACACCAGCCTACACACATCACCCACGTGGACAGAGCCCAGGCCTACACCTGCCGCCCCCAGTCACACATGAATCACTGACACGGCCGTGTCCCAGCCTCCTCTCACCCAGTGTGTCACCCGGCAGGACAGGACAGAGGGCTCCATGCCTAGGGCGGCCCACCCTACCTTCTTTTAACAAGTCGGTGATGTCTGCCTGGTACCGGTTTCCTACTCGAATCTCTCCTTTATCTGCCAGCAGGGTCTTCTGCTGTGGGTCGTAGACTAGAGAATAGAAGAAGAAATCCTGGAAAACACCACAGGAGACAGAGAGGCGTCAGCAGTCAGGCTGCTGGGAGGGTCAGAGAGGCGTCAGCGCGGCCGGGCTGCTGGGAGGGTCAGAGAGGCGTCAGCACGGCCGGGCTGCTGGGAGGGTCAGAGAGGCGTCAGCATGGCCGGGCTGCTGGGAGGGTCTTGCCCAGAGCTCTTGTGGGGCGACATGGGCGCAGGAGGGAGGGAGGGCGCAGGAGCCCCCACAGCTCCTGGCCATGCCTGGGAGGAGCCTACAGCGGGGCCTCAAGGGTCACTGGGGGATGCACCTGCCCCATGACACTGCACGGAGGAGACATGCCGAGGGTCAGCAGAGGCAGGGCCAATGAGCAGCTGCAGGGGTGGGGCCAGGCTCCACAAGCCTTTACCAAGGCAGGGTGGATATGGCTACAGCCCAAAAACCATGACTTATTTGCCTTTTTATTTTTTTGAGGCAGAGTTTCGCTCTTGTCGCCCAGGTTGGAGTGCAATGGCGTGATCTCGGCTCACTGCAACCTCCGTTTCCCGGGTTCAAGCAATTCTCCTGCCTCAGCCTTCCAAGTAGCTGGGATTACAGGTGCCCACCACCACACCCAGCTAATATTTTGTATTTTCAGTAGAGACAGAGTTTCACCATGTTCGCCAGGCTGTTCTCAAACTCCTGAGCTCAGGTGATCCACCCACCTCGGCCTCCCAAAGTGTTGGAATTACTGGCGTCAGCCACTGCGCCCAGCAGACTTATTTTCCTTTTTCGAAACATGGTCTCGCTCTGTCGCCCAGGCTGGAGTGCAGCAGTGCAGTCACAGCTCACTGTGGCCTCCGCCTCCTGGGTTCAAGTGATCCTCCCACCTCAGCCTCCAAGTAGTTGAGACTACAGGTGTGTGCTATGCCCGGCTACAAAACCATCCCTATCAGCAGCAGCAATGTGAAGATGTAACTTATCCAAGGTGTTTAAGAGCAACAGAAATCAGGAGTTCTGGGCACAACCTTGGAGGAGCGGCCACCGCTGGAGCGCTACGGAGCATTCCAGGCTCAGCGCCGCCGGCCGCCACCCGCGCAGCAGGCGCGGCCCTTCCCGCCAGCACTCCATCTCAGGCAACCTCACACCAGGGCCCCCAGGCTGCCTCTGGGATGGCATTTCCAGGACATGGCCTTTGCCAACCTTTTGCTGTCCGGCATTGTGTGTCCTGCACTGGGCTGGTTCTGATGATTTTTGAAGGAGGCCTGTCCGGGCCTGACCCTGGAGTCCCAGCCTGAGCACCTGGCCTCAGCCAGGGCTGCACTTTCTTCTGCATGTGTGCCTGGCGTCCAGTCACCCTCCCGTTTCCAGGTCATCCTCCTGATTCCTGTGGGTCGTCTTTTCCAGCCCTTACCCGCTTTCCCTGTCTCTCCTATTCTGAAAGCCACTCTGCGTGTTTTCTTTCAAGAGCTACCTTTAAAGTCCAGCATGACACCTGCTCCATGTGTGACCACGAGCCATGCTTCAGGGCCTTCGTCCTCTTGAACTGACACGACTATCCAGAGGCCAGCTGCCAGCCTCAGCCTCAGCTCCTACTCTGCCTGGATCTTTTATTTTTTTTGGAGATAGGGTCTTGCTCTATCACCCAAGCTAGAGTACAGTGGTGCGATCTTGCTTCAGTGAAGCCTCCGCCTCTTGACTCAAGCAATCCTCCCACCTCAGCCTCCTGAGTAGCTGGGACAACAGTAAGTGTGCACCACCACGCCTGGCTAATGTTTTTTACTTTTGTAGAGGTGAGGTCTCACTATGATGCCCAGGCTGCTCTTGAACTCCTGAGCTCAAGTGATTCCCCCGGCCTCGGCCTCCCAAAGTGCTGGGATTACAGGCACGAGCCACTGTACCCGGCCTGTTTCTTTAAATTAATAAACACAAGTGGTTTCTATTTGGTGCCGGACTGCGCCACTGGCCAGGGCCTGGGTGTGTCTGTGACTGCTGTGTGCTGTTTCTGCACTCTTGCTTATCTGTGACATGAGCCTGTGTTTATCAGGACTTCATCAGGGAGGGTTATTTGAGGCGAGGCAGGGGCACGATCGCCCAGGGGCCAGTGGCACAAGCTTCTGCCAGGTGCTAAGTGTACTCACCCTGAGCCTGTTACATTAAATTCCCATATTGGGGCTGTTCAGAAACCCCAGGTAAGAAAGAAGAGGGAAGTGGCTGGGCGCAGTGGCTCATGCCTGTAATCCCAACAGTTCGGGAGGCAGAGGCGGGATGATCACCTGAGGTCGGGAGTTTGAGACCAGCCCGGCTAACATGGTGAAACCCCATTTCTACTAAAAATACAAAAAATTAGCCGGACGTGGTGACACACGTCTGTAATCCCAGCTACTCGGGAGGCTGAGACAGGAGAATCGCTTGAACCCGGGAGGCGGAGGTTGCAGTGAGCTGAGATCGCGCCACTGCACTCCAGCCTGGGCAACAAGAGCGAAACTCTGTCTCAAAAAAAAAAAAAAAAGAAACAAAAAAAGAAAAAGAAAAAGTGGGGAAGGGCTGCATCGTGCAGCAGGAGGGTTTCAGGGTGCCTGAGCAGCCTGTTTTGTCCCCGGCGAGCATGGACCCGGCCGTTTCTGGGCAGACACAGTGCAGACAGGCTTGTCACCGCACCTGCTGCTTCCTCACGGGCCTTTTTTGCTAACAAACATTTTCTGTGCCCACAGATACATTTCTGCAGTCTCACCCTCTCTGTGTGGCTCTGTCAATAAGGGCACTCCTCATTCCTGAGTGGAAGCCTTCACAGCGACCCCCACAGACTCTGCTCCCGCCCAGCATGTTGTGGCTCAGCCTTCTGGGAAGCTGGTCTGGCAGCCTGAGAGGGTTCGAGCCCTGCCCATGCTCCACGCATGTGTTACGACCCCAGGCCAAGCCCTGCCTGCTCTTCTCTGACTGCTCATGACTCTGAGCTAAGGCACGACCACAGCCCTAGCTGAGCCACTGTCGCCCTTCACGCCTGTTTCCAGGCTGTGTGGTGGGAATGGGGACCGGGGCCACAGAGGTAGTGCAGGGCTGAGCTTGGGACACACCGTGGCCATCCTGGATCCTTCAGAGCCCATGCCAGAGCGCCGATGGCCACGACAGAGATGAGCCCCCCTGGGATGGGCAGGGTGGGGGCCGCATCCAGCAACCTGCATCTGAGCTGACTGGACACGCTGGGGGTGTTCAGGTCACAAGACTCCAGCCAGGTGGCAGCAGAGCCCGTGGGAGGCCAAGCCCTAGGCCTGGAGATGCGCCTGCCCCTTGGCAGGTGTCCCCTGCAACTGTGACAGGCACTCCAGGGAACCAACACGCTCCAGACGCTTTTGCCCCCACGTGGCCTCAGAAAACCCAACCCTCCCATTCGCTGGATCTCACAGCAGCCTCAGTGCCACCGCTCTCCGTCAGGCGACACTGCTCCCCAGGGATGTATGGCATTGTCGGGACACATTTTTTGGTTGTCACGCCTTGGGGGATGCTATACGGCAGGTTAACACCGTATAATCACAGGTGACCCCCAGATAAGAATCACCTGGTAACACCGTATAATCACAGTGACCCCCAAGGTGGGCCTACCAGGACTCTGCCCACCGCCCAGGAGAGACCAGCCAAGACTCCTGCGAAGACTCAGGTGGCCCCTGCCCCCACCTGCCTCAGCCACACCCTCCCCAGGGGGACCCCCCCTCGCTGGCTGTCTGGGTGGCAGTGGCAAGAGGAAAGAGCTCCAAGCTCCTGGCCCACAACTCTGGACGCGTAGGGTGGGGGCGGCCACACACCAGGACACCTGGAAGTGACAGTCAGGACGCAATCCCCGCTTCCCCCAGAACAGCCTGGGCCTAGAGGGAGGAGGGAAAATCGTCTCCGCCGCCCAGGCCAGCAGAGGTCATAGGTAGAGGAAACAGTGGCCCAGGACTGGCTGCGGCAGACCAGGCCGGGCTGGGCCTCACCTCCCGCTCCAGGTAGGACTTGAGCGACTCGGTCTCGTTGAGCAGGGTGACGCTGCACTTGCCCCTGGAAGAGAAGGACGGGCAGGCTGGAAAGGCGAGGGCAGCCCGAGGGGCCCAGGGCGGGAGCTGCTGGGGGCTACCTGATGTGCGTGGCGGGCAGAGACTCCAGCTGCCGGGAGAGGAACAGCTCCCGATGCCGCAGCTGGTGCTTTAGTTTCTCAGGCAGGTCCACCATTTCCGGATTCTCCATTTCCTCTTCTATTTCCCCTGAAGGACAAGGAGCCCCTGTCAGCACCGCGGCAGACGCACACTGCCAGACCAAGGCCCACCCCACCGGCCCCACCTGGCGCCAGCACACAGGAGGCCCAGTCCTGGGAGGCCTGCCTCCTCCTGCTGCCGGACACTGTCCCACTGCCCCACCCTATGGCGGCCCAGCGGCTCCTTGGCAGGTACCCCTGCAGACACTCTGGTGCCCACGTGCCCTTTAAGTCCAGGCACCCTAAAGGCCCAGATTCCCCAGGGCATGAAGATGGAAGGAGGAGGGAGAACAAGGTCCGGGCCAGCCCCAGAAGCAGCAGCAAGAGCAAGAGGAGCGGGGGAGTCGGCGGCTGCCAAGAGCCCAGGCCAGGAGGGCGAGGGGCAGCCGCCCTCTGTCCGTCCCCATCTCGTGGCCAGACAGCCCCATACAGCCCACCACAGACCTCCCACACCAGCAGGTCACCCTCAGGCCGGGGCCGCACCAAGCCTGGGCCGTGGGCCGGACACAAGGGAGGGCCCCTCCTCAGCCGGGCCGGCCGGGCGCAGGGCACAGGCATGCAGGCGGCCCGCCCAAACTCTGTCCCTCAGCGGCGCTGCCGCCCCCAGCCCAGGAACACAGACAGGAGGGCTCTTACCTTCCTCGCCGTTGTCCGCCCCCGGTCCGGCCTTATAGCAGACTGACAGGGCTATATAACAGACAGACAGCACCCGGCAGCACCGTCAGCACAGGGTGGCGGCCTGCTCCCTGCCCAGGGCCCGGACCGAGGGCTGTGCCGCCAGGGGGCAGGGCAGAACGGGGGCCGCAGGCCTCCCGGTGGGGCGTGAAGACCACCCGGTTGAAGATCATCTGGGCCTCGACGTCCCCCCACTCTGGCTGCCCATCCACCCAGTGCCAAGCCTCTTTGGGAAGAGCCCAGACAAGCCTGGCTGTGGAGGGCCCCTGTCCAGAGGCCACCCCTGCCCCCACTCCACTAGGGCTTCCCAGAACAGGCTGTCCAGATGAGACCGGGGCCGGGCACGGGCCAGCAGCATGGGGATTCCTGCCCTGTGCTAGGAACCCAAGTAGGGTCTTATAACACCCAAAATGGGGGCGTGCAGTGGTGCTCCCCACCGCCCCTCGCACGCTCAGCACCGGCCGCCAGTGGGCCACTCATCCCGCTCAGCGCCCTGCCGGCTCTCTGAGCCCGAGGTCCCCAGACGGGACCACAGCCAGCCGGGCTGCTCGCTCTCTGCGGCCCCCTTGTGGTGCCTGCAGGAAGTCCTGGCTCCTCTGGGCCCTCCCAGGCGCCAACAGCTAAGACTGAGGCTGGGAGCAGCCATGCTGGGCCTGTTCTGGGCGGGCCCTATCTGGGCCTCAAAAGCCTGGGGTGTCTGCCGGCTGAGCCTCACCTCCTCCCGGTCCATAGAACAGGGCAGGGCCGACCAGGACAGCCCCAGTCCTCGCATCCCAGGCCAACACATCTCACTCGCTCCCACTTCTGGGGACCCACGAGCAAACTGCACCCTGAACTCAGACATCACCAGGGCCCAGAGGCCTACACACCAGCCCCAGACCAGAGGCTGGCTTTTGTTCACACCCGCCCTATGCCAGGCCCCATCCGAGCACTGACCCAGCCTGGACAGAAGCCCACAGCGGCTCCGAAACTCCCATCTCACCAGTGTCCCGGTCAGCAGAACAGGGCTCTGTGGTGCAGCCTGTCGGAGATGTGGGCGAGGTGGGCCTACAGCTCCTCAGAAGACCCTCAACAGGCAGAAACACCCAGGCAGGAGGTGGGGCTGGCTAGTGTACCCTGCACCCCTCACACTCTGAACCCTCCCTCAGACCCTGGATACACCCCTAAGCATGAGGCCCAGGCTGTGCCCTCACTCCCACTCTTGGCTGTGGTCTCCAGGGCCCCCACGCCCTCCTCCGAGGAGGGACGTTCCCCTCTCCCTGTCATTCTGTCCTGAGAAAGGCTTCATGCTCACAGCCCTGCCGGGGGGAGGGCTTCTCTGCCGCAGGGGCCACAGTGCAGCCTGGCGGGTGTCTACCCTCCACCCTGAGGCCTGCACTGTGGGCTGGACGCCCCAGCAGGGGCTGGGTGGAGGCAGTGACGTGGGAGAGCCAGAGGCCTCCCAGAGTGTCCTCACACCTGTCCCTGGGATCAGCTGGGGGCCTCACCCTGGCTGCCATGAGCTCACAGAGAAGCAGGAGAAACACACAGATTGACACAACCCCGGGGGGTGTGGGCCCTGCAGAATCACCACAAGGCCCAGCCGCCAGACAAGAGTGGGGCCGCGCTCTGAGTCCCTGGACCAGCGGCAGACCCATCACCCATGATGCCTGCTCTCAGTTCATAGGAACGCCCTGCAGAGGGGCCGCCACGCAGCTTTCCAGGGAGCACCGTCCAAAGGGGCTGTGCTGTGTACCTGGGGGGCCAGTGCTCGAGCTGGGACACTGCTCTCCGCCCAGTCCTATCAGCCCCAACGAGGCCCTTCTGGAAAACCTGCCCTCTGATACCTCTAATCACGTTATGTCTGGAGTCCCCTTCTGGGGCTCTTCCAGCAAAAGGCCATCCTCTGGGGCGTCTGAGAGCAGAACCTCAGCCAAGGGGGCCACAGTACCCTCAAAAACCACTAAACCACTGATACAGGCTCTCTGGAGCAGGGACACTGTGCCCCCAGGTGCCAGAGGACAGAGACAGGATCCACCCTGGGCCAGCCATAAACATGCCCAACTCAACGGTGGCGCCTGACTCCCCAGGCCACACAGACTGGCAGGGCCACACTGCGGCCGCTCAGCCTGGGCACTGCTTCTCCAGCGGGCCAGCCCTGCAGAGTCGACATAGGCCAGCCTCCGACACTAAGAACCGCCAGCCGTGCTGCTGACTGGCACCCAGCACCTGCAGGGCCAAGGGCCGCACCAAACGCCCCTCCAGAATGTGTAGCCTGTGGACCTTCAACATCCCCAGCTCTCCTCCTTGGTGCCTGGAGCCCAAGGAGCAGTGGAGTACACAGGCTTTGGGGTCAGAGGTCAAGGATCACCATGCCCCACCTTGAACGCTCCCCTCCTCTGAGCAGAGAGCTAGGAAGTCCAGTTCCTCACAAAGCCAGAGAAAGCCCATGGTCAACTGGCAGCTCCCTTTGGGCCAGCCACAGGCCCCACAGCCCAGTGTCCAGAGAGGACCCAGGCTCGGGGGCCCGGCCCAGCTGCACTGACCCAGGGCAGCTCACGTCCGCATCCACTGGTTGCTGAGGAAAGGTCCCAGCTGTCCGGTGGGCAAGGCAGTGGGGTTAAGGGACACCTTCATTCCACAAGCGCCTGCCCTGGCCGACTCCCAGCAAAGGCTCAGGAACAAGGCATCGGTGGCAGGATTGTCTGCCCTGTCCCTAAGCCCCTCCCAGGGCAGGGGGAGGTTGCCTCGGCTGACTTCCTGCCCCTCACCCACAGCGCTGGGACGGGGCAGAAGATGCCAGGGTCCTCCCACCCGATCCACCGCAAACCCACAGTCCCTGGACCTCACCCCATTAGGGGTCGTGGGAGGCTACAGGTGGGACCTTGGCCCACCCCAGCGACACGGGTACCCGGGCAGTCACATGCCTCACCTACTGGGAAATGTCACCCTACAGACCACAGCCTCAGCCTGGGCTCAGATCCCACCCCAGATGATGTGTCAGAGTGGAAGCCAAAAATGCCCCTCATGCCTGCCCCCACCGACACATGAAGGGCCTCAGTGGGGTACCACACTGTGTCTGGTGCAGGTGGGGCCCAGCTCGGCAGGCCCTGTGTCAGTAGCATGTGGAGGGCGTGGGGGTGCCTCTGGCTCCTGGCTCTGAAGTCAACATCCCCCGGCACAGGAGACTCCACCACCTGCGAGCACCTGTTCCCGGGGGAGAAGCTGGGCCCCCAAGGCTGAGGGCATTCCCATGCAGCCAGTGGCTTCCTCCCACACGCTGTGCTGGCCACAGCAGCCCCTCCCAGCCAGATTACTAAACTTGGGTTTGAATCGTAAAGAATAAGGAGAGGACTGCTTTCCTGAAAACACTACTCAGAATCCCAACAGAAGCCTCTCCGCAAAATTAAAAAGAGACATTGGCAAGTGCAGGCAGCAGGGTCCCACCAGCCTGGAAAGTCTCCAGAAGTCATCATAGAAGGGAAAAAGAAGCCTCGATCAATGATGCCCACACCCAGCCACACCATGACAAGCTCGCAGAGGATGCCAGTGAGAGACAGACCACTCCAGGGGGCGTGCAAGGACTTCATTCACCCAGCCCCCGAGGAAACGGAGCCAGGACACCCCCGCCCACTGTGGAAGGGAGAAAAAGAGACGCCAGAGTGAGTTGGGCAGAGGGTGGCCCCACGAGGCCAGGACGCCGATGGGCCCTAGGGAAGAAGGACCCCGCCAGCCCTCCCCAGCCGACCCTCCCGCCAGGCGGGCACCCCAGGGAAGGCCGGACTCACTTGCGTGCTTGTCGGCCAGGGCGATGAGGGTGCTGGAGATGTCCCGCCTCCGGTAGAAGCACACCACTTTGGCCTCCACGTTCCCATTGGCCGTCTGTAACAGCAAGGCAGGGGCGTCTGAGAAACGCGACCAAACCCGGGCTGCACAGCTCCCAGGAGGGGCTCCAAGGCCGGCCCCTGCCGTCCAGGGACTGCAGGTGTAACCACACTACCCCTCGGGACTCCAGGAGGGCACTTCACAAATGGAGCAAATCCTGCAGCTCTGGACGCCCGTGGCGTCTATCCCGGGGGAGAAGGCGGGCGTGTGCACCCAACCTCAACCTGTGTCTCCATCCTCCCTCCCTTCCAGACCCCAGTGTACCACCTGAGAACAGCAGGGTCCCAAGGAGGAAAAGGCCCCCGCCACACTGGGTAGGACCTCAGTCAGCTCCTGGGAGGCCACGCCCAGCTATCCCAGCCCCTCTGGGGTGACCTGCACAGCAGCCACGGCCCTAGCGGACGCAGCCTGGACCCCCTGCATGGGACCAGCCCTCCCACCTGGCCTGGCTGACAAACGTCTCTAAGTCAAGACGGCTGTAAAACGCCACCAGAGAAGCACGTATGTTTTCTGAACGAGTTTTTATAACATCTTTGCTACTGCAAGAATTGTGCTGTAATTCTAATCACAGTGCAAGTGCCTAATGGAATACCATTTATAACTCTTTTTTTTTTTTTTAAGATGGGGTCTCACTCTGTCGCCCAGGCTGGAGTGCAGTGTTGTGATCTTGGCTCACTGCAACCTCTGCCTCCTGGGTTCAAGTGATTCTCCTGCCTCAGCCTCCCAAGTAGCTGAGATTACAAGCGTGAGCCACCACGACCAGCTAATTTTTGTATTTTCAGTAGAGACAGGGTTTTGCCATGTTGGCCAGGCTGGTCTGGAACCCCTGACCTCAAGCAATCTGCCTGCCTCAGCCCCACAAAGTGCTGGGATTACAGGTGTAAACAGCACCCAGCCTCACCTAACTTTAATTTTTTGAGATAGGGTCTCACTCTGTTGCCCAGACTGGAGTGCAGCAGTGTGATGTCAGGTCACTGCAGCCTCCATCTCCCAGGACCACAGTCCAATTACACCATGCCTGGCTTTTTTTTTTTTTTTTTGAGACGGAGTCTTGCTCTGTCGCCCAGGCTGGAGTGCAGTGGTGCGATCTCAGCTCACTGCAAGCTCCGCCTCCTGGGTTCACGCCATTCTCCTGCCTCAGCCTCCCGAGTAGCTGGGACTACAGGTGCCCACCACCAAGCCTGGCTAATTTTTTTGTATTTTTAGTAGAGACGGGGTTTCACCTTATTAGCCAGGATGGCCTCGATCTCCTGACCTCGTGATCCGCCCATCTTGGTCTCTCAAAGAGCTGGGGTTACAGGCGTGAGCCACTGCACCCGGCCTTTTTAGATGGAGTCTCACTCTGTCGCCCAGGCTGGAGGGCAGTGGTGCGATCTCAGCTCACTGCAACCTCCACGTCCCGGGTTCAAGTGATTCTCCTGCCTCAGCCTCCTGAGTAACTGGAACTATAGGCACCCACCACCACACCGGCTAATTTTTGTATTTTTAGTAGAGACGGGGTTTTACCATGTTGGCCAGGATGGTCTCCATCTCCTGACCTCGTGATCCACCCGCCTCGGCCTCCCAAAGTGCTGGGATTACAGGCATGAGCCACCGCGCCCAGCCAACCTGGCTAATTTTTAAATTTTTTGTAGAGACGGGGTTTCACCACATTGCTCAGGCTAATCTTGAACTCCTGGACTCAAGCAATCTGCCCGCCTTGGCCTCCCAGAGTGCTAGGATTACAGGAGCAAGCCAAGGCACCTGGCCACTTTTCTTAAAGATAATTTGGTTTAATGTTATAAATGGGTTGGGGGCAGTGGCTCACTCCCAGGAGTTCAAGACCAGCCTGGGCAACATGGTGAAACCTCATCTCTATAAAATGTGTTTTAAAAATTAACCAGATGCAGTGGTGTGCGCCTGTAGTCCCAGCTACTTGGGAGGCTGAGGTGAGAGGATCACTTGGGCCTGGGAGGTCAAGGCTGCAATGAGTTGAGATCGTGCCACTGCACTCTGGTCTGAGCAAAGGAGCAAGACCTTGTTTCAAAAAAGCAACAACAAAAAAGAAAGAATAAAGAGAAAAGTGCTCAGTTGCTCTGCACAGCCTGCCGGGAGCCAGGCGTTCTCGAAGGTGGAATTCCTCTGTTTGGGACGTGCATCTCCTCTCCCCTTCACATCTGTATCTGCTCACTACGGTGGTGTGAACCCAGGGACCACCATGCTCTGCTTCAAGTCATGATCCAATGTGGCCTGACCCTCCTGCAAGTCGAGCTGTCCCTACCCTGGCCGCTGGGTTCTCGCTCTGTTGGCTCTTGTGTCCCTGACAGGCTCCACCGCAGTGGGGTTACATCCACATCTGATCACAGTGACACACACAGACCATCCAATGTCACAGCGAGCCATGAACCCTGCAAGAACACATGACCGCAGCCACCCCACCCGGGCAGCTGGGACCGTGGGGCCAGGCTCTTCCGCATTCAGGTTCCCACCAGCTCGGCGCCTCAGGCCAGGCCTCCCATTGCCACACATGCACCCCACCCTCCAGGATCACTGTGTGCATTCCGTGACGCTCGAGGTCTGTTCTGCTGTGTTCCTGCACACAGCGGACTCGGTCTCGCTCGGGGTCTGTTGTGTTGTGTTCCTGCACACAGCGGACTCAGTCACGCTTGGGGTCTGTTGTGTTGTGTTGTGTTCCTGCACACAGCGGACTCGGTCACGCTCGGGGCCTGTTCTGTTGTGTTCCTGCACACAGCGGACTCAGTCACACTCGGGGTCTGTTCTGTTGTGTTCCTGCACACAGCGGACTCAGTCACACTCGGGGTCTGTTCTGTTGTGTTGTGTTCCTGCACACAGCGGACTCAGTCACACTCGGGGTCTGTTGTGTTGTGTTCCTGCACACAGCGGACTCAGTCACGCTCGGGGTCTGTTCTGTTGTGTTCCTGCACACAGTGGACTCAGTCACGCTCGGGGTCTGTTGTGTTGTGTTCCTGCACACAGCGGACTCAGTCACACTCGGGGTCTGTTGTGTTGTGTTGTGTTCCTGCACACAGCGGACTCAGTCACACTCGGGGTCTGTTGTGTTGTGCTGTGTTCCTGCACACAGCGGACTCAGTCACACTCGGGGTCTGTTCTGTTGTGTTGTGTTCCTGCACACAGCGGACTCAGTCACACTCGGGGTCTGTTGTGTTCTGCTGTGTTCCTGCACACAGCGGACTCAGTCACGCTCGGGGTCTGTTCTGTTGTGTTGTGTTCCTGCACACAGCGGACTCAGTCACGCTCGGGGTCTGTTCTGAGACGCTCCTGCACACACAGGTAAAGGCGGTGAGGCCACACTAGGCCATTCTTTCTTCTCTTCCTTCGAACACCTTTGCTTCCTGAGGTTAACAATCGTCTTTTTTTCTCCACTTGCCTAGTTTTTCATGGAATCATCACAGATTCTTCCCTAAAGTGCTCGGCAGCAGAGCTCCCAAAGAGAAAGGGCTCATATCAGGGCGCCTGCGAGGCCCCTCCCAGAGCTGGGGTCCACCCTGCTTGCTGCCTGCACCAGGGGCCGCATCTTCCTGGGCGGGAGGAACCTGCGCCTCCCTCGTGTTGGAAAGGCGCAGAGGAGTGCACTCCAAGGCCTCAGTCAGGAAACCTCACTCATCTGCCTTCCGGGAGATGGAGCTTGGCTGGGCGTGGAGCCTCCACACCTGAACGCGGCTGCCGAAAGGCAAAGTGGGTTTTGACTCCGGTGCTTCGTGTGTGACTCGCTTTTTCTCTAAATGCATTTCTTCTCCCGTGTTCTAAAATTTTAAATACACCTTGAAGGGGCCCCTCTTTATTGCTTTGCTCGCTCCTTCTCTGCTATTAACTGGACGTTGGACCAATGGACTGATGTCTGATTTTTTTCTATCCTAGTTTCTTTGTGTTTTTGCCCCATCTTCTGCGCGGTATCCTCAACTTTATCACCTGATCCTTTCATTTCATTTGTTACTTCTCCTAACCCAAGTGTCAAGAGCTTTCCTCTCATCTGACCACATCCCAGGATGGATCCCATCCATTTCTCTGAGAACATTCATGGGCTTTGTTTTGCTTTAGTTTCCTTCTGTTCCCTGCACTGGCCCTTCCTCTGAGTTCCTTTTTTACTTTTTTATTTTTTTGAGACAGAGTCTCGCTCTGTCGCCCAGGCTGGAGTGTAGTGACGTGATCTTGGCTCACTGCAAGCTCCGCCTCCCGGGTTCACGCCATTCTCCTGCCTCAGCCTCCCGAGTAGCTGGGATCACAGGCGCCCGCCACCACGCCCAGCTAATTTTTTGTACTTTTAGTAGAGACGGAGTTTCACTGTATTAGCCAGGATGGTCTTGATCTCCTGATCTTGTGATCCACCTGCCTGGGCCTCTCAAAGTGCTGGGATTACAGGCATGAGCCCCTGCGTCCGGCCTCTGAGTTCAATTTTTACATGTGCTGGCTGACCTTCATGTTAAAAGCCCCTCCGCCGCCCCATACGTCTTGCGACTTTTCATCCCTGGGAGCCTCCCAGATGCTGGACAGCTCGCTGCATGGGCTGCACCCATGGGCGCTGGGGTAGCGGGCATTCTGCTGGGTCCCCGATGCCAGCAGCTGGGTCTGTGGGCTTTAGAAGTCTGGCCGCTAGGGTCCTGGGAGCCAAGGAGGCAAGAGGGGCAGGGAGGCCCACCAGGGGACAGGCCATGAGCCAGGTGATCCCCACTTCCAGCCCCCGCACGAACTGTGCTGGCCTGGGTCTGGTGCCCCAAATCTGGGTCCTCTGAGTCCACTGCTCCAACCCAGGGAAGGGCTCTGTGGGTCCACCTGACCCCCCAGACAGGCCTTCCGCACTGCCAGCCACACGTCAGCATGGTTCCTGTTCTCCCCATCCTGACCCAGGCCAGGGCCAGGGCCTCTCAGGTTGCCCAGTCTGCCTGGCTGCCTTCCAAGCTGTGCCCATACCTCCCAGTGGCACCGCCTCTCCCACCTTCCTTGCCCTGTGGGTGCAGAGCCCCAGCACCACTTTCTTGTTATTTGAGGGGGCGTTCAGTCCAGGGAACAGAGGGGAGGTCTGTACTCAACCAGCTGCGCCCACCTGGAAGCCCCGCCTGGAGCTCCTTGGCGTGGAGGGCACTGGCCGCGCTCTGTCGCAGGCCTGGGGGTCCTTTTCCACATGGTGAGCGTCTGGCTCGGCTGCCCTGCCTGAACTGTCCAAGAGAGTAGTCGTGCCCCTCACAGGCTGGTGTCCCGCCCAGAGACAGGCAAGTGCCCAGGCCATGTGGCCCTGGCCCTGAGGAGGAGGGAGTCCTAGGACGAAGGGGACTCCTCTGAGTGTGTGCAATGCTACATGTGTAACTGAACATCGCCCAAGGGCCGGAAGCCAGCCCCCTGCCTGCACACGCCTGCAATCTACTGTCTGCACATGGAAGCCGGAAGCAGCACGAGGGAACCTTCCTGACAGTGGCACCTCCCAGCAGTGGCACTCGGCCAGGCGCCCACGGAGGCACTGCAGCCTCCCGCCACGGGCTGCCTGCCAGCTGGCTGTGTGGGGCCAGCAGTGCCGTCTGCCGGCCGCCCCTCCACTACACAGACCAGGAGGGACACAGGACCTCCCCCAGCTATGGTTCAGCGTCAGCTGAGGAACCTCCCTCTGCACATGTTTCCCTACAGTCCGCATGCTGGGATGCGTAAAGTGCTGCCCCGCACTCAGGAGGCTCAGCCACAGGAGCAGCGCCCTGTTCTGGCAGTACCCAGAGTCCAAGTGGCCTTGCTCTGCAGGCGGGCAGGCCCTGCCCAGCAGGGGCAGTGAGGCGGACTCAGAAGACACCCAGGTCATTGCCCGTGCCTCCAACAAACAGGCCTGGCCCTCAGACCTCCCAGGAAGCTGCAGGGGAGCAGACGTCACACCCCACGCTCCTCGGCCCCAGGTGGTGGCAGATACCGCATGGAATGGCCCTCGACAAGCGCAGCCAGGGAAGCCCGGAGCCCAGCATGGCTACGTCAGAGGTGGCGCGCTAACCTTCCCCCCGCTGCCCCCTCTGATCCCAAGAACCCCACATCACCGCTGCCACCAAGCCTGAGGTCCAGGAAGGCAGCTTCTCCCAGGTGAGCCTGCAGCATCCAGATGGAACACCAAGGGCCCGAGTGCCCCAGGACTGCCGAGTGGGCAGGGCTCCTAGGAGAAGGCAGCCATCGGGCCACTGGCTCCAGGGGATCAGGGGCTCAGGAGCCCTGCAGGCAGGCACAGAGGTCTGTGAAGCACCCAGCACCCCACCCCACTCTCTGCTGGAACCATGTGTCCACTGGTGGGGACAACCTGCCCTCCCTCAACACCCTTAGAAAGTCTCCAACCAGGAGGAGGAGAAGGGACGCTGGGGGACCCACCCACCACCCCTGAGGACAGCGAGAAGGCTCCCAGGGTGTGCGGGCGCCCTGCACCTCCATGGCCATCTGCGGCTCTGTCTCCCGAGCTGATGGGACGGAGGCTGTGCCGAGGCAGTGGAGGCCAGGAGTGGCTGGGGCTGAGGGGCCCATGTGTCACCACCCCCCAGGAAGGATCTGGTGCTGTCAGGCTCAATGCATGGGCACAACCACGTCCCCCGACCAAATAGCAAGCAACTGCCAAGGACTCATGGCAGACACAAACCAGGTGGGAGCAAGGGCTGCCTGAGTGACCAGGGAGGGCGCTTCCAGCCACGCAGACACCTCAGGGGTAGGGGGCAGAGCTCACAGCCCTGCAGGGCTGCCTGACTGACCAGGGAGGGTGCTTCCAGCCACGCAGACACCTCAGGGGTAGGGGGCAGAGCTCACAGCCCTGCAGGGCTGCCTGAGTGACCCGGGAGGGTGCTTCCAGCCACGCAGACACCTCAGGGGTAGGGGGCAGAGCTCACAGCCCTGCAGGGCTGCCTGACTGACCAGGGAGGGAGCTTCCAGCCATGCAGACACCTCAGGGGTGGGGGGCAGAGCTCACAGCCCTGCAGGGCTGCCTGAGTGACCAGGGAGGGTGCTTCCAGCCACGCAGACACCTCAGGGGTGGGGGGCAGAGCTCACAGCCCTGCAGGGCTGCCTGAGTGACCAGGGAGGGAGCTTCCAGCCATGCAGACACCTCAGGGGTGGGGGGCAGAGCTCACAGCCCTGCAGGGCTGCCTGAGTGACCAGGGAGGGAGCTTCCAGCCACGCAGACACCTCAGGGGTGGGGGGCAGAGCTCACAGCCCTGCAGGGCTGGCTGCCAGGGTTCGGGCAGGGCAGGGGCACCGAGTATGGCTTCCTGCAGCCCTTGGTTGGTTTCAGAATCACGCCATTCCGCTTGGGCTCCCCAGGGGACACTGGCATCTTCAGGGGACCCAGCGCCCACAGACCAAGTGTGGAGTGGGCAGGCAGCTCAGGGCAGCTGCGCTGGGTCCTGCATGAGGCCACCAGGCCCCTCACTCAGTATCTCCAAGGAGGAGCCACGGTGCAGGTGACAGTGGACGGAGTCACTGAAGGGCCTGCGCAGTGGCCAGTCCAAGATCAGCCCCGAAAGGGAGCCACCCACACTGGCCACCCACAGGGCAGGAGCTGGCGTAGCCCCCACCCACTACCCCCCTGCAGCAACACCAGGGCCCCCCAGTACCTTGTTGAGCTCCTCGATCCTCCGGATCAGGTATGGGTTGCTGGAGGAGTTCTCAAAGTAGACGTAGTCTGCAAACAGCAACAGAGAGAGTGCCACCTGTGGCACCAAAGGCCAGACCCAGTCCCACCTCCCGCGGCCCAGGGACTCGGGGCTCAGGCGGGGCAGTGTCATCCCCTCACCTCTGCTCCCTCAGGCGAGGAACAAACAGAGGAAGCGAAGCCCCCACACCATCAGGGAGGGGTGGCTGCAACCAAAATGGACTGACAGGCTGGGTCAGGGCCAGGGAGATGCATCTGGAGGGGCCGTTCCCAGCAGGAGCAGACAGCCCCCATCCTGGATCCTCCCAGACGCCAGCTGCCCCCAAGGGCTCAGGCCCTTCTTGGGGAAGCTGTGGGGGCCAGGCGGCAGCTTCCCAGGCAAAGCCCAGCTCCAGCACTGCCCAGACCCTGCCGGGAGCCCCAGGACACCTTCCCACTGGCAGCAGCCAGCCTGGATGCTACACCCCCATAGCCACGTGGCCACCACCAGCCACCAGCCCTGCCCACAGCGGCCCCCATCTTTCCCTCCAAAACCAACAGCAGTGACTACACAGAGAACACAGTTGGGGCTTCCTGGGCCCAGGCAGGCTCAAAAACAGGGCAGAGTTGCTCCAGGAATGACAGGGACACCAGAGCTCACCAGAGCTCAGGGACAGCAACAGGCAGCAGGCACTGGGAGTGCCCCGAGATCGGCCATCAGGTGAGTACAGCGCTTCCCTCAGCGATGAAACCATCTGGCCCTCCAGCCTTCTCACCAGCTCCACAGACAGAGAGCCACAGAAACTTCCGGAGCCCAGAGGCTTACCCTGGAAGGCCCAGGGAAGTCCAGGCTGGTGGTGCTGACACCCCGATGCTCCAGGCCTCCTGGGGCCGCCGCAGGGGCTCAGCTTGGGAGGCAGTGAGGCCATGTCCTCACGAACCAGCACCACGAGCACCCTTGCCAGCCCACCCTGCATCAGCTCCGCAGGGATGACTGAGCAGGAGGCCTGTCTCAGCTGGAATCAGCCCAGAGGCCCGCACAGGCCTGGGATTCAGCAAAATACAGCAAGACCAGCACCAAAGAAGCCCAGCCCATCTGTCCACACGGAGGCCAAACCCGTGCTGCGAGGACCCTGTGGAGGGGCCTGGAGAGCATCTCCCTCCTGCTGCTGGCACACACCTGCAGGCTCATGCCCGTGAGGACATGCCAGTGAGGACGCACCTGCAGGCTCGTGCCCGTGAGGACACACCCATGAGGACGCACCTGCAGGCTCATGCCCGTGAGGACACACCCCTGAGGATGCACCTGCAGTCACACGCCCATGAGGACACTCCCATGAGGACACACCCCTGAGGACGCACCTGCAGGCACACACCCATGAGGACACTCCCATGAGGACGCACCTGCAGGCACACGCCCATGAGGACACACCCGTGAGGACACACCTGCAGGCACACGCCCGTGAGGACACATCTGTGGGTGCACACCTGGGAGGACGCACCTGTTTGGCCACCCATGTGCAAAGTCACACCTGTGCATGCAGCTCCTGAGCCCCCCGTGCTGCCTGAGCAAACCAGCTGATCAGATGAGGCTACGCCCACATAGAGCTCCACAGGACAACAGGCTAGGAGCATGGAGAGCCCAGAGGGTGCCCAGGGGACAGCCACGGTGCCCGGGGGACACGCACAGCAGTGAGCGTTCCCTGCAGAAAAGCCTGCAGAAGTGACAGGGGGCCTGTGGGTCTGTGTCATGGCTACAGGAGTGTTCTGAATGCAGGATGTGTCCATGCTTGTGCAACGCTGTGAAAACGCTAGAATTCACTGAATCACACACTCAAAATTGGTGGGTTTCATCACATGTAGATATCCCAAACTTTTTTTTAAAAAAGGTCTCAAATCAACGGTCTAACTTTTCACTCCAAGAGACCAAATAAATTAAATTCAAAACAATGCATCAAACTTGCCAAAAACTGGGGGAAAAAATGTCCCTTAAGTGAGGAAAGACAAACAAGCTGGGGTCCGTCCACTTGATGGAAGACTCCTCGGCAGGGGCCAGGAGTGAAGCCCCCTGGCAGCTCGGGGTCTGCAGCACCGGAAGGCCCTCTCGGGGGAGGTGGCGGGCACGACGGCTGCGTGCAGCGGGGCCACCTACAAGCTGCTGGCGCAGGAAAACCAAGATGTGGAAGACGTGAGAATTTGGGAATTTGGGAACTATTCTGTATCATGACTGTGGTACGACAACATGACTATGGACTTCCAAAATTCACGGAACTGTACACGTAAAAGGAATTGTACTGAATGTAAATTATACCTTAATAAACGGACAAATAAAGCAAGAAGGCAGGAAATGATAGAGTAAAAATAACGTGAAACAAAAATAGTAGAGGGGAAAATATCAGAGGAACCAAAAGCTGAGTGTTTGCTTGTTTGAGATGAAGTTTCGCTCTTGTTGCCCAGGCTGGATGGAGTGCAATGGAGCGATCTCAGCTCACTGCAACCTCCGCCTCCCGGGTTCAAGTGATTCTTCTGCCTCAACCTCCCGAGAAGCTGGGATTACAGGAGCCTACCACCACGCCCAGTTAATTTTTGTATTTTTAGTAGAGACGGGGTTTCACCATGTTGGCCAGGCTGGTCTCAAACTCCTGACCTCAGGTGATCCACCTGCCTCAGTCTCCCAAAGTGCTGGGATTACAGGCGTGAGCCACCATGCCCAGCCTACAAGCTGGTTATTAACAAGATCAATAAACTGAAATCTATAGCCAGACTGACAAAGAAACAAAGAGAGAAGCCACAAGTAACCAACATCAGGAACGACAGATGGGACATCACTACGGATCCTACTGACACGAGAAGGGGTGTAAGGAATATTATGGAGGACTTTATGCCACAGAACTTGACAGCTTAAATGAAATGAACCAATTGCTTGAAAGATATAAACACCAAAGCTCATTCAAGAAGAAACAGGTAACCCTATCCATACTACGGAAATACAACAACAAGAACTCTCTGCCCAGATGGCTTCATTGGTGAAGTCTATCAAACATTTAAGGAAAAATTAACACCAATTCTACACAACTCTTCCAGAAAACTGAAAAGGAGGGAACACTCCCCAGCTGACAGTGAGAATGCCATTGCCCTGATACCAAAACCAAAGACACACAAGAAATCAGGAGGATCGCTTCAGTCCAGGAGTTTGAGACCAGCTTAGGCAACATCACAGGACCCCATCTCTAAAAAAAAATTATTTTTAATTATGCAGGTGTGGTAGCATGTGCCTGTAGTCCCAGCTGCTTGGGGGCTAAGGCAGAAGGACCGCTTAAGCCCAGGAGTTTGGGGCTGCAGTGAGCCATGATGGTACCACTGCACTCAAGCCTGGGTGACAGAGTGAGACGCCATCTCTAAATATAACTTAAATTTTTAAAAACATTCAAAAACCAGTGTAGCTCATCATATTCACAGAATAAGTAAGAAAAGCCCTATGACCATCTCCGTAGATGCAAGAATATAATCTGAAAAAATCCAACACATACACTATTAAACTCTGAGCAAACAAGGAACTAAAGGGTACTTCCTCAGCCTGGTAAGACATTTACAAAAAACCTACAGCTAGCATCATCCTCAGTGGTGAGAAAAGGGCTGCTTCTGCTGAGACCAGGGATGTGGCAAGGGTATAGCTACTCTCACCACTACTGCTGACCATCGAGGAAGTCCCAGCCAGTACAATGGGAAGAAAAATCAATGAGAGGCACACAGACTGGATATGAAGAAATAAAACTTTCTATACGCAGATGACGTGACTTTCTATACAGAAATCCCCAGAGTCTACAAAAAAGCTATTGAAACTGCTGAGTAAGAGTTTTGCAAGGTCACAGGTCAATATATAAAAATAAGTCCTCTTTTGGGCCGAGCATGGTGGCTCACGCCTGTAATCCCAGCACTTTGGGAGGCTGAGGCGGGTGGATCACCTGAGGTTGGGAGTTCAAGACCAGCCTGACCAATATGGAGCTACCCCATCTCCACTAAAAATACAAAAAAAAATAGCTGGGTGTGGTGGTGTATGCCCGTAATCCCAGCTACTCAGGAGGCTGAGGCAGGAGAATCGCTTGAACCCGGGAGGCGGAGGTTGCGGTGAGCTGAGATCACGCCATTCACTGCACTCCAGCCTGGGCGACAAGGGTGAAACCCTGTCTCAAAAAAAAAAAAAAAAAGTCCTCTTTCTACGTACTACTAACAAATGGAAATCAAAATTGTAAAAGTACTATTCACAAGAGCACCAAGAAAAATTAAATACTTCCAATATAAATTTTACAAAAGATCTATAGATGTTTAAAGATCAAAAGATCTGTGCAAAGATCTACATGCTGAAAAGTACAAAACACTGGTGAGACAAATCAGCAAAGATCTAAATAAATGGTAACAGGTAAGGTGTCAAGCGTTAAAATACATGTTGGTGAGCTTCGTATAAAGGTCCAGAGAGTAAATACTCCAGGCTGTGCAGGCCAAGAGGCCACACCAAGGACATTACATAGGGACTAACGTAACAATCTCTACACATTTCATACTGATGAAATCAAAATCACTGGGCCAGGCGCAGTGGCTCACACCTGTAATGCCAGCACTTCAGGAGGCGGGCAGATCACTTCAGGAGATCGAGACCATCCTGGCCAACATGGTGAAAGCCTGTCTCTACTGAAATACAAAAAATTAGCCAGGTGTGGTGGCGGGCGCCTGTAGTCCCAGCTACGTGGGAGGCTGAGGCAGGGGAATCGCTTGAACCTGGGAGGCGGAGCTTGCAGTGAGCCGAGATTGTGCCACTGCACTCCAGCCTGGTGACAGAGCAAGACCCCATCTAAAAAAATTTTTTTAAAAAGCTGAGTGCAGCTTTCTATAATACAGATGCACTCATGAGAGGACTTGTTTTGGGAGATGACATTTTGCTTCACTGGGTTCAAATTTAATGTTCTTTATCACCAAAATCAACAACAAAGGTGCATCCGTTAGTGCTGGCTTACAGTGAGTTCGTGTGTTTCCTCTGTAACTGTCTTTCCACACAGGTACTGCCAAGCACACTGTCAGCCGCAGGTGCGCAGCTCTAAGTGAGCAGCCTCGCTACTCCCTTTCCTGGAAAGGGCCAGCTCAGCAGGCTTGGATTGCCCGCATTCTTCCTTCCAGAGAGGTCTGACCCTTGACCTGCTCCTAGGAGGTCACCTCGGAGCTCTTGGGGCATCCTGCCTGCCAACAGCGTCTGCTCACCCAGGGCCTCAGGCCACCTCAGAGAGGCTACCCTGACAGTGACGTACCGCGGAGCCTTGTGGCATCAGCCTGACCTCTGGAGGGGCTGAGACGGAGGGACCGAGGGCAGCCACACCGGTGCTCAGCCAGGCCCACCTGACCAACCTCTAAAAACACCTGGGCCACCAAGGCTCACGGGAGCGTCCCTGGTTGGAAATACGCCAGGCCTGTCACCACAGACCACTGCTACACCCACACACCGCCCACGTCTCTGCTGGGAGAGATGCCGGAAGCCCACCCCTGGTCTCTCCTGAGCCCGGCCCCTGTGCCGCTTCCCTTTGCTGATTTGAGTCTGCGTCCTTTTGCTGTAATGAACTGTACCCCTGGCAGAAATGCTCTGCTGTATTCCATGAGTCCTAGTGAACTACTGAACCCGAGGGTGGTCTTGGGGCCCCTATACTACAGCACGGGGTTACGCTACAGTCCAATCGCTTTCGACTGAAGCTCAGGCGGGAGCTCCCTAACACACAGCTGAGTGGATTTTGAAATGTCGACGTTTCCCTTGCACTTGCATGGAAGTCGCACACTCTGCTGTAACCACAGTGTGAGCCCAGAAAAGCAGCTCACTGCAAATCTGTGTGGCAATGCAGACTTTGCCTCTCATTTTACCTCTTGACAATAAGAAAACTGTACAAAGTAGTTTGTGATTTAAACATGAGCTGTTGCCAAAGTGACTTCATCACAGTATAAATTTTGCAAATAAATGTGGTTGTGCCTTGTAACTTTAAGATGAATTCATAAAGAACGTAGAGAACATCATGCAGCAAAAACTAGTTTCCCAAGTCATCTGGTGTACTGATGATGGCAGTCAACAGTGGTTCTTCTCATTCTGAAATTTTCCAATTTTGGCGCTTTTTCAAAAAGCAGGCCAGACACGGTGGCTCACGCCTGTAATCCCAGCACTTTGGGAGGCCGAGGCAGGTGGATCATGAGGTCAGGAGTTCGAGACCAGCCTGGCCAACATGGTGAAACCTCATCTCCACTAAAAATACAAAAATTAGCCGGGCATGGTGGCATGTGCCTGTAATCCCAGCTACTTGGGAGGCTGAGGCAGGATAATTGCTTGAACCCAGGAGGCAGAGGTTGCGGTGAGCCGAGATCATGCCACTGCACTCCAGCCTGGGTGACAGAGCAAGACTCCGTCTCAAAAATAAATAAATAAATAAATAAAAAATAGAAATAAAAAAGCAATAGAACTTCACCACTGCCAACTCATCAAGCTGCTGCACAGGACAGCAAGTCAAGATGTTCAGCTTTAGGCCAGGCACAGGGGCTCACACCTGAGCCCAGGAGATTGAGGCTGCAGTGGGCCAGGACTGTGCCACTGCTCTCTAGCCTGGGCAATAGAGCAAGACTCCATCTCTTTAAAAAAGGTTTTTTTTTAATTCACAGAACTGATGACATCAAGTCCACAAGGTCAAATGAAGTTCACTGTTGACACTACTGTTTCAATAAGGCATGACAGACTCAAATACTTTCCACAGGCCGGGTGTAGTGCCTCAAGCCTGTAATCCCAGCACTTTGGGAGGCTGAGGTGGGCGGATCACTTGAGGTCAGGAGTTTGAGACCAGCCTGCCCAACATGGCGAAACCCCATCTCTACTAAAGATACAAAAAATAGCCAGGTGTGGTGGTGCATGCCTTTAGTCCCAGCTACTTGGGAGGCTGAAGCAGGAGAATCACTCGGGCCCGGGAGGCAGAGGTTGCAGTGAGCCGAGACTGCGCCACTGCACTGCTGCCTGGGCAACAGGGCGAGACTCCACCTCAAAAAGTAAAAATAAAAATAAACAAATACTTTCCACAAAATATTTACCTGCCAACAAGTAATTGAATAACTATAGGCTTTTGGCACTTTGTATGTTTAACAACCCTTGTAAATTTGTCCAACCAAGCCCTTTTCTGTGCCACACATTTCTCGTGTCAGTGGGATCTGTAGTGATGTCCCATCTGTCGTTCCTGATGTTGGTTACTTGTGGCTTCTATTTCTTTGTCAGTCTGGCTATAGATTTCAGTTTATTGGTCTTGTTAATAACCAGGTTGTAGGCTGGGCACAGTGGCTCATGCCTGTAAATCCCAGCAGTTTGGGAGGCCAAGGTGGGTGGATCACCTGAGGTCAGGAGTTTGAGACCAGCCTGGCCAATGTGGTGAAACCCGGTCTCTACTAAAAATACAAAAATTAACTGTGCGTGGTCGTGGGCGCCTGTAATCCCAGCTACTCGGGAGGCTGAGGCAGGAGAAGTGAGGACAGTCTTGTGGGACTCAGCCCTTCAGCTGCAGAACCTAATATTCTCTCCAGGTAAGCAGTGTCAAAATTGGGTTAAATCACTGGATAACCGACTGGCTGCTGGTGGGGAGAAACCCCACACACATTCCAGGGACCAGAGGTGAAGTGTTCTGTGTTGAACGTGTGAGACTGGGAAAAAGTTAGGTTTTTCCTGTCCCTATCACAAATATTCAACCCCACCACGGTAGCTCAAAGCAGCCACATAATAACTGGAATCCCTCCCATTAGTGCGGCCGTGTTCCCATAACACTTTATTTCTGAGCACTGAAATGTGAATTTCATATAATCTTCATGTGTCATGAAGTTTTCTGCCTTTGATTTTTTTCTCAACAATTAAAAAATGTAAAACCCATTCTTAGCTCGTGAGTCATCAGAAACAGGCAGCGGGCCAGTTTGCCAATCCCTGTACGAGAGGACCCAAGATTGGTTTAGATGCCAATTATTTCCCAAACATCTACACGGGCATCATGCTTAGCTTGATGATGCTTTGCAGGTATTGTGTTTCTTACAAATTGAAGGTTTGTGGCAACCTGCATCAAGTCAAGTCCATCGGTGCCATTTTTCCAACAGCAGGTGCTCACTACGTGTTGCTGTCACGTTTCGGTAATTCTCTCAACATTTCCAACTTTTTAACCATGATTCTATCTGTGATGGCGATCTGTGGTCATTGCTCCTCGATGCTACTATTGTAATTGTTTTGGGCATCATGAGCCATACCCCACGTAAGAACTTAATTGATAAATGTGTGTGTTCCGACTGCCCCAGGAACTGGCCATTCCTCCATTTCTCTCCCTCTCCTGGGGCTCTCTATTCCCTGAGACACAACAATACTGAAATTGGGCCAACTAGCAACCCTGCCATGGCCTCTAAGTAGTCCAGTGAAGGGAAGAGTTGAGGGTCACACATCTCTCACTTTAAAACAAAAGCTGGAAATAAATGACTAAGCTTAGTTAGGAAGGCCTGTCGAAAGCCAAGATACCCTAACGGAAAGCCTGGTCTTCAGCGCCAAGCAGGTAGCCCAGTTGTGAATGCAGAGGAAAAGTTCCTGAAAGAAACTAAAAGTGGGTCGGGCGCAGTGGCTCACACCTGTATTCCCAGCACTTTGGGAGGCCAAAGCAGGTGGATCACTTGAGGTCAGGAGTTTGAGACCAGCCTGGCCAACATGGTGAAACCCCATCTCTACTAAAAATACAAAAATTAGCCAGGCATGGTGGTGTGTGCCTGTAATCCCAGCTACTCGGGAGGCTGAGGTGGGAGAATCACTTGAACCCGAGAGCTGGAGGTGGCAGTGAGCCGAGATCGCGCCACTGCACTCCAGCCTGAACGACAGAGCGAGACTTGGTCACAAAAAAAAAAAAAAGGCCGGGCACAGTGGCTCACGTCTGTAATCCCAGCACTTTGGGAGGCTGAGGCAGGTGGATCACAAGGTCAGGAGATTGAGGCCATCCTGGCTAACATGGTGAAACCCCGTCTCTACTAAAAAAAAACAAAAAATTAGCCGGGCATAGTGGCGGGCACCTGTAGTCCCAGCTACTCGGGAGGCTGAGGGAAGAGAATGGCGTGAACCTGGGAGGCGGAGCTTGCAGTGAGCCGAGATCGTGCCACTGCACTCCAGCCTGGGTGACAGAGGGAGACTCTGTCTCAAAAAAAAAAAAAAAAAAAAAAATTAGCCAGGTGTGGTGGCGCGTGCCTGTAGTCCCAGCCACTTGGGAGGCTGAGGCAGGAGAATCACTTGAACCCGGGAGGCGGAGGTTGCAGCGAGCCGAGATCATGCCACCTCACTCCAGCCTGGGCGACAGAGCAAGACTTCATCTCCAAAAAACAAAAAGTGCTACTCCAGTGAACACAAGCCTGGTAAGACAGCTGAACGGCCTTAGTACTGATAGAGAGAAAGCTGAAGTGGCCGGGATGGGAAATCAAAGCAGACACATTCCCCGAAGCCAGAGCCCCAGCCTGAGCGAGGCCCTAACTCCCTTCAGTTCTACGAAGGCTGAGGGAGGTGAGGAGGCTGCAGAAGAAAAATCTGAAGCTAGCAGAAGTTGGCTCATGAAGTTCAAGGAAAGAAGCCATTTCTACCACATAAAAGTGCAAGGTGAGGCTGGGCACAATGGCTCATGCCTGTAATCCCAGCATTTTGGGAGTCAAGGCAGGAGGATCACTTGAGGCCAGGGGTTTGAGACTAGTGTGGGCAACATAGTGAGACTCCATCTCTACAAAAATAAATAAAACTAGCCAGGCATGGTGGCGTATGCCTGTAGTCCTAGCTACTCGGGAGGCTGAAGTGGGGAGGATCACTTGAGCCCAAGAGACTGAGGCTACATACAGTGAGCCAAGATCATACCACTGCACTCCAGCCTGGGCAACAGAGCAAGATGCTGTCTCAAAAAAAGAAAAAAAGAAACACTTCTTTTTGGTTTCTGTAGAAATTAACAAGCCAATTCTAAACTCTGTAAGGGAAAGCCAAGTAACCAGAACAGGCTAAACAATTTTGAAAATGAGGAACAAAGTTCAAGGATTCCTACTACTTGATTTCAAGAATTACTATAAGGCTGGGCATGGTGGCTCACTCCTGTTACCTCAGCACTATGGGAGTCCGAAGTGGGAAGATCGCTTGAGCCCAGGAGTTCGAGACCAGCCTAGACAACATAATGAAAAACTTAGCTGGGTGTGGTGGTGCACACCTGTGGTCCCGGCTGTTCAGGAGGCTGAGGTGGAAGGATCACTTGAGCCTGGGAGGTGGAGGCTGCAGTGAGTCATGGCTGTACCACTGCACTCCAACCTGGGTGACAGACTGAGACCTTATTTCAAAAAAAAAGAAAGACGCCAGACTCAAAAGCCCACATGCTGTGCAATTCCACTTCTACCACATTCTGGACAAGGCAAAACAGCAGGAACAGAAAATAGGTCAGTGTTGCTGGGAGCTGGGGGAGAAGAGGGGGCTGACTACAGAAGGTCACAAGAGAAGCATGTCAGGTGTGGAAGAGCTGCAGCGACCACACAGCTGTGCATGAGTGGAAAACCACAGGCCCCTACACATAAGTGGGTTTGCCATGTGAAACGTGTATCTCAATAAACCTAACTTTTTTTTTTTTTTTTTTTTTGAGAGAGTCTCACTCTGTTGCCCAGGCTGGGGTACAGTGGTGCGATCTCCACTCACTGCAACCTCTGCCTCCTGCACGCAAGTGATTCTCATGCCTCGGCCTCCCAAGTAGCTAGGATTACAGGCACGCACCACCACGCCTGGCTTTTTTTGTATTTTTAGTAGAGATGGGGTTTTGCTGTGTGGTCAGGTTGGTCTCAAACTCCTGAGCTCAAGTGATCTGCCCACCTCAGCCTCCCAAAGTGTTGGGATTACAGGTGTGAGCCACCATGCCCGGCCTAAACCTTACTTTAAGTTAAAAAAATATACACGTACCCAGAGTCAATTCTCATTGTTCGCAGTAATTACGTTCCATAAAGTCACCACTAATACTGAACACCGTACCTCTGTTCCTACAGGAAATACAGGGTCAGGTTCCTACGAGCCTCTGGTCACAACATTTTCAGCAACCAATCAATACACAACAGCCTTATTTTACGTTTCTGTCAAAGAACTTTATAATTATTATTGTTCTCCGACACTGAACTCACGTGGGGCAGAGCCTGTCCAACACACGTTCTCTCCATGGGACCCATCCCAGCCTGCCTGTGTCCAGGGACACTCAACAGCACTGCGGCACCTCCCCCAGGGGCATCTAAAAAGCAAAATCACCAAGAGCCCCCAAATGCAAGAAGCATGGCCCTCAATAGATGGAGAAAGGACAATTTGCTTCCAACATGGGAGCAGTGGCAGAGGGCAGGGTGCCTCGCTCACCCCAGCAGACACCCAAGCACCACGCAACTTGGGCTTTTAGCAGCCTGTGCGTGCCCGCAAATGACTGGGAAAGTGACATAAGTGTGAATTTTGGGGTTACACGTAAGTTTTAACAAATAGGGGATGGGGCCACAGAAGAATTGGGGGAGAACAGACACAACCCCCAAGATCATTGAGCAACAAGAGCTGCGCGGCAGGGCGGTGCCCGTGGTCCCTGCCTGTCCGGGACCCTCCAGGGCACAGCCCACTCTCCTGAGCTCACCCACAGCCAGGTCTGCCATGGTCAGAGACAGGAGACCAGGGAGCACAGAGAGGAACTTTGTCTTTTCCCTTTTGGGAACAGAGTCAAGAGAAACAGCAACAGTGGTCAGGAAAGCCCCCAGCACCCCTGCTCCAGGAGCCGGGTCTCCATGTGACAACGTCCCAAATGCTGCAGGGGTGTCCTGTATTTTTATCTGCAAAACCTGGGCACTGCTGCAAGCCTCGCGCCCGGCCCATCCTTGGGGCCATCCTCCTCCGTTGCTGTCCCCACAAAGTCCAAGAAGGATCGGAGACCAGAGCCCCAGCATCCGAGGTGCATCCGGCAGTCAGGGATGGGGACAGCGGCCCCCAGGGGATGCAGACAGACGTTCCCTCATGCAAGTGGCCAGGTGGCCCAGGCACTGTGTCTCCTGGAGGAATAGGACAGAACACGCCCCTCCCTCAGAACTGCCCTAGCCCAGCCCAGAGAACGCCACACCTCAGGGCCAGCCCCCACGTGCGCTGCACCCTTGCTGTCCTCTGAAGGCAGGGGATGAGCCAGGGCAGAATCAGGTGTGCCCATACCTGACTCCACCGCTGACCAACTGCACAGGCCTTGAGGCTCTTTTTTTTTTTTTTTTTTGTGAGACGAAGTCTTGCTCTGTCACCCAGGCTGGAGTGCAGTGGCGTGATCTTGGCTCACTGCAACATCCATGGGCTCGTTTTTAAGGTATGCTTGGTACCAGGAGCCGCTGCCGCTGCCCTGGTTTCCTCCCCTGTGACGACGCTGCTGTGAGGACAGCCTGGCAGGGCACGGACGGGAAGGGACGCGTGGGCCCCTCCATGCCCCAGGGGTCCCCCAACCGCACAGATCTGCAGACCCTCCTCCTAACGGCACCCACAGAGCTCAGGCCCTGACCGTGGAAGGGCTCTGGGGGCAGGCGGGCACTCGAGTTCCTCAGGCCACCGGGCAGAGAAAGCAGCAAAGCCCACGCCAGGCCGGATCACGGGGCTGCAGTGCTGAGGCCCGCCCCGGGGAGGCTGCCGGGCGGCTCTGAGGAGTGGTCACCTCAGACCCCTCAGGTGCGCTGCATGGCCCAGGCGGGAGCAGCCTAGAGGGTGGTGCAAAGCCCATAGAAGCAAGCCTTGGGGCCTGGCCTTGGGGGTGCGGGGGGCACATTGGTGGGGCGGGTGGGGTATAGGGGCGAGGTGCTGGGTGGCCTTACACTATGAGGGTGGCCCCAGCCTCCCTGGGCTTGGCTCCATCACCACCAAGATCCCCCAGTCCGCACACTCAGACATGAGCCCACCGGGACAGGAATGGAGCAGGCCAGCTGGGGTGGGGGTGGGGGTGGGGACACCAGCAACACGAGAGCCCCGGAAAGCAGTGAGCCCAGGTAGCACACGAGGAAAGACATTTGGAGAATATTAAATGCTCTGCCGGGCATGGTAGTTCACAGCCTTGCAACCCCAGTGGCACTTTGGGAGCCCAAGGCAAGAGGATCGCTTGAGCACAGGAGTTCGAGACCAGCCTGGGCAACATAGTGAGACTCCGCCTCTATAAAAAATCTTAAAATTAGCTGGGTATGGTGGTGTGCACCTGTGGCCTCAGCTACTCAGGAAGCTGAGGCGGGAGGATCGCCTGAGCCTGTGGGGTGGAGGCTGCAGTAGCTGTGATGGTGCCACTGCACTCCAGCCTGGGCAACAGGAGACCCTGTCTCAAAAAAAACATAATTACACGCTCCCAAGACAGCCTGCTGGAGTCTAAGGTAGGGTCTAAGCTGCCCCCCAACCAGGTCTCAGGGGGGGCTCCTCTTGGGGAAGGGGGGCCACCCTCCCTAGCAGGACTCAGCCCATAATCTGGCAAGAGCACTCCAAGTTCAGCAGGAGGAGGAAGGAGGCCCTGCAGCCAGTGCTCCCCCAAGCCGCCTCCCGGGTACCTGGCCAGGCACACGGCACCTCCTCTGGCATCCCGGCCTCACCTGCTGACCAGCGTCCAGATGCGCAGCTGGGGACCCACCTCTAGGTAGGATGCCTGCAGGGCCACTGCAGCAGTTTTGACACTCAGAACCCACACACACGGGCGGGAACGGCACTGCCAGGGCGGGTCGGGCGCGAGGGATGTGCTTCATTGGACCATATATTCCAACATCTCTCACTGACAGCTACTTTTTTATTATTCTGAGAGCTCAACGGTCAAATTCTCCACTCAGAACAATATGGGGCCAGGCACAGTGGCTCACACCTGTAATCCCAGCACTTTGGGAGGCCGAGGCGGGTGGATCACTTGAGGTCAGAAGTTCGAGACCAGCCTGGCCTAGATGGTGAAACCCTGTCTCTACTAAAAACACAAAAACTAGCCAGGTGTGGTGGTGCACACCTGTAATCCCAGCTACTCAGGGGGCTGAGGCAGGCAAATCACGAGAACCCAGGAGGCGGAGGTTGCAGTGAGCCACGATTGTGCCACTGCACTCCAGCCTGGGTGACAGAGTGAGACTGTCTCAAAAAAAAAAAAAAAAAAAGCCAGATGCAGTGGCTCACGCCTGTAATCCCAATACTTTGAGAGGCTGAGGCGGGTGGATCACAAGGTCAGGAGATCGAGACCATACTGGCTAACACAGTGAAACCCCATCTCTACTAAAAAAAAAAAAAATACAAAACATTAGCCAGGCATGGTGGCGGGCGCCTGTAGTCCCAGCTACTTGGGAGGCTGAGGCAGGAGAATGGTGTGAACCCGGGAGGCGGACTTGCAGTGAGCCCAGATTGCGCTACTGCACTCCAGCCTGGGGGACACAGTGAGACTCCGTCTCAAAAAAACAAAAACGATATGGAAGGCCAAAACTAGGCAGCAAGCCCACCCTGGAGCAAGCCAGGAGTGCTCAGTGGCTGAGGCAGGAGAAGCTCAGTGGCCCATCCTGCCTGGGGAGTGAGCCAGGGCTGCCAACGGCGCAGTGCTGAGGCCAATCCTCACAGGCCAAGTGGGACAGCCCCATGCCATCCCCTCCAGGACATCACACCTGGGCCCCCGCCACTTCTACCACTCCCGCTCCTGGTGCTCACAGGACGGCCGTGTCTCCAGGGCTCTTCCCTGCCTTCTTGGAAAAAGATGGGTGCGACCCCAAAAGTCGGCCCATGGAGCAGCAAGTGCCTAGGGACACGGTGCACTCAGCACTCCAGGGTAGGGCGCTGGCTGCAGCCCTCTACAAATCTGACATTTTTTTTAAGTTTACTTTTTTTCCCCACTGGCAAGTATGTAGAGCAATAAAGTTTAAACTTCAAAAAAACACTAGAATAAAAATACAAAAGCAACATTTCTAAGAGCGCGCCAGAGCGCAGATGATGGCACATGCCAAGCCCAGTGAAGACCAGCAGCATGGACAGGGTGCTTCCGCCCAGGCTGCGCCAGAGACCGGGGCAGAGCCCGCGGCCCTGCAGGGGCAGGGGCTTTCTGGCATCCTTTCAAACTACATTAAATTTTTTTTTTTTTTTGATACGGAGTCTCACTCTGTCACCCAGCCTCAACTTTTATTAAAATTAAAACAAAAAGGCCGGGCATGAGCTCACGCCTGTAATCCCAGCACTTTCGGAGGCCGAGGCGGGTGGATCACTTGAGGTCAGGAGTTCCAGACCAGCCTGACCAACATGGAGAAAACCCGTCTCTACTAAAAATGTAAAACTTAACCAGGCCTGGTGGCGCCTGGCTAGTCCCAGCTACTTGGGAGGCTGAGGCAGGAAATCACTTGAGCCGGGGAGGCGGAGGTTGCAGTGAGCCGAAATCGCGCCTCTGCACTCCAGCCTGGGCCACAGAGCAAGACTCCATCTCAAAAAAAAAAAAAAAAAAAAAAAAAAAAATTAAACAAAAAAAATCCAAAAGATGGGGTGTTAACCTCTTACAATGAAAAACAGAAACACCCAAGGCAAAATGGTAATGGCCTGTCCACTGAAAAGCAGAAGCCCCACATGAGCAAGCTGCAGGCGGCTGGCAGGCACCGATTCCTGCTGTCCTGTTTTGGATGCTATCTAACATCTTCATGTTCAACCCAGAGAAGAAACATCCCGCCATCGCCCTGGGGCCCTCTCATCCCACAGCAGGTTTCGAGCCTTCCCCAGCCCTCAGGATGGACAACCCTTGAGAAGCAGAGGTCAGGGAACCCTGACCCCGCCACCCTTGCCCAGGCCATCCGCTGCCCTCACAGGCACAGACAGAAGGCCTCTGTCCGTGGCCAGGGCACTCCATGGGGAAGAAACAGGCCCTGTTCCCTCCCTGCTCACCACTTCACCCAGCTCAGCTGGCACAAAAATACTGCCACCACACCTTCACCCTGCCTAGCCCGACCTGGCAGGGCCTCGGAGCAGCCTGCCAGCTAAAATACGGGTTGCCCAGATAACTGTGAATGTCAGATAAGAATCTTCTGGGACAAGTATGTCCCATGCCATATTTGGGACATACTTACACTAATAAATTTCTGTTTATCTGAAACTCAAATTTGCCTGGGCGTCCTGTACTTTTCTTAACTAAATTTGGTGCCTCTACACACAAGGTCCCTGGGGTGGGGGGGCACAGGAGCAAGCCCCTTCCCAGGCTGGGTCCCTGCCGGCATCTCCCACAGGCCACCACTGGCCACCCAGATGGAGCCCGTGCCAGGCAGCCGGCGACAGACGGACAAAGGCTGCTCAGGAGACACTGCACACCTTCCTCTTTCTTGTCTGGGGGCTCAAGAATCCAGACGCCCACCTCCCCGAGCGAGCACCAAGACAGGAAGCCAACCTGCAATGCCCAGCCCACTGCGACCACAGGGCTCTGCCGGGGTCCTGCCGGAACCCAGGGTTCCGGTCCAGAAGCCAGGGATAAATGCCGCTTCTCCTATAGGGACCGTCAGAGTAGAGAGGGGGAGGCCTACAGTCTCACCTGCAGGGAGAGGAAGTCCTTGGGGCGGGCACGTGGGGGGCCTGACAGCCCCGAGCACACCCAGCCACAGTGACCACGGACTGCACACGCAGAAGCAGTCTGGATCCCACGCGTGGCTGTGCTGCCAGCAGACAGCACCCAACCTCCCATGCTCCTCATCACAGGAAAAGAGACCAGCAGCATCTCTGCCAGGCATGGTGGGCCCCTCCGCCACAGCCTAGGAGTCCAGGCCACCCACCCTCACAGCACTGGACTGCGTGGGTCAGTGAGGCCCTGGGACGGGCCTGTGGGCACAGGGGGACAGAGGGTTCGGGGAGGGCGGCGCAGCCCCACGAAGGGCTCCTCCCAAGCCTGTGCGGGGCCCAGGGGAGCTGCACCTCCGGGATGGGACAAGGCAGGGTCCTGGCTTTCATCAGCCACAGCACAGCTGCCACAGGGCACAAAAGGATGGCTGAGAGACGAGGTCCTCACCCACACCATGGGGAAACTGAGGCATGGGAAGGTTGGAGGGGGGGCAGCCAGGCTGGCGCCAAGATCACAGGCAGGCAGGCCTGAAGGCCGAGCAATGCAGCCACTAGGAAGGCATGAGTTGGGGTCGGGGTGTCCCCAGCCCTAGAGCCCAAAGCTGCCACCACTCCCCACCCCCAACATGGGTGGGGGCAGGGAGAGCTCTTCTTGGGACCAATCCCAAAACCATGCGCAGTGGGCCCGGCTGGAGCCCAGGCAGCAGGCATCCTCTCTGCCAGGGTGAGAAACTGGGCCCTCATGTCAGGCTGGAAGGGGGGTTTCCAGGTGGGGAGAAAGAACAGGAAGGAACAGGCCCCTCCCTCGAGGGACCCCGCACCCAGGCTGCTCCCTGAGCGTGGGGTGGGCTCAGCCCACCTGGGTCCACACAGGGACCTGGCAAAGCTGTATGAGGCTGTGGGAGGGGGCTGCCGCTGGATGGGGTACAGGCCCACCGCCCCTCTGAGAGGACAGGGGAGGCCCAGAGCTGCTGATGCGGACTGACCGCCCATCTCACAGACGGGATGTAGGGGGCTCCCACCGTCCCCAAGGTCACAGGACTGGCCGGCGAGACCACACGGCGTCCAAGGCAGCAGAAGCCACGCTCGAGAGACACAGAGTGTTCTGGGCACTCGGGGTCAGGGGCATGGGGATCAGGCCAGAGCGGGAGTGACCCCAGCTCCCTCCAGCAGCGCAGGCTGCAGGTGGGAGAGGTAATGAGCACCTGCCCGAGAGGGTCACAGGCAGGGAGGGGTCTCAGAGTCCTGAGGAGGGAGGCGCTGATGGAATGATGGAATGCGCACGACCCCCCACCTTCCTGTGAAAGACCCCACGGAGTCCCAGGCACACGAAGGAGGGCAAGGCTCAAAGCTGCAGGCCCGGGGGGCCCGAGCAACAGGAGGCTGGGCCCACGGAGGAAGCCCCTGCCCAGGAGGCCCTCCGGCCTCTCCCCAACCTTTGCAAAGCGCCTCCCGAATGGGCTGAGGTGAGCGAGGCAGGGAAAAGTTTGGGGGGACTTAGAGGCGTGCTCGGGATGCTCGCTCCCTGCTGAAGACCCCCTGAGGGATCCCTGCTGGGGGAAGCCCCGGGGCCAGGCTGCAGGAGGGCTCTAGGGAGGAACGTGGCCCCTCACCGGGGCTCCCCATCCCCAGAGGGGATGCACCGGAGTCCCAGCACAGGGCCGCGGGCCGGGGGAGACCCCACAGCCCCAAAACTCCTGCTCCCAGACCGGCAGCCGGCGCCTCCCAAGGCCACGTGCTCCCGCTGGGGGCTCCCGGCCCCGGACCCCCGGATGTCCCCAGCCTCCCGCGCCCCCCCGCCACCCCCGCGGCCGCCCCCTCGGCCCCAACAGGTGGGCCGCCCCCCACCCCCGGGCCGCCGAGCCCCGCCCGCCCCCGATGGGGCCGACCCGCGGGGCCATTTTGGGTTGGGGTGAGCACGGCGGGGGGCGGTTCGGGAAGGAGCCGGGGGCCGCGAGGGCGGGCGGGGGGCGCGGGGCCTGCGGGGCAGAGGGGCGGGGGA
Source organism: Pan paniscus (assembly GCF_029289425.2). Classification (NCBI taxonomy): domain Eukaryota; kingdom Metazoa; phylum Chordata; class Mammalia; order Primates; family Hominidae; genus Pan; species Pan paniscus. Next base: position 106,596,669 of record NC_073264.2, on the reverse strand, counting down.
GGCGGCAGCGGCGGCGGGTGGGGGCTGCGGGCGGGTCGGGGCCGGGCATAAAGGCGGCGCGGCCTTACCTCCGACCCTGTACATGTTGGCGGCCATGTCCGGGCCGGCGGCGGCGGAGGGGCCCGGGGCGGGCGCGGCGCTCGGCGCGGGCGGCCGGGAAAATGGAGGCGCGATGGCGGGGGCGGGGGGCGCCGCAGGCGTTTAAAGGGGCCGCGCTGCTGCCGCCGCCGCCGCCGCCGCCGCCGAGGCCGCCGAGGCCGCGCAGGGACGGGAGGGCCGCGGCGCGGGCGGGAGAGGAAGAGGAGGAGCGGCCGCGGGCGGCGGGGAGGGGCCTCGGGCGCCGCCGCCCACCGCACGGGCCGTTACCGACCCCGCGCCGCCCGCGGCCCGCGCGCCCCTTCCCGGGCAGTTCCTCTCGGCGCCCCCGAGTCCTCCCCGCGCGCCGCTTCCCGGGTGGGCCCTTCCACCAGAACCCCCTGGTAGATCCTCCCCTGGTGCCCTGGGGGTAGAGGGGAGATCCTCCACAAGGGTCATTTCCCTGGTGATCCCTCCCTGTGCCCCACAGGTGAGTCCTGCCGTAGCTCTCCAGGGGTTCCTCCTGATGCTGGGGTCCTCCGGCATTCCTCCCTGAGCCCCCCAAGGGCCCTGAAGCTCAGCGGCCCAGCCCTGGCCTCGGGGTCCCCACCCCACACCTCCCTTCCAGGCCTAACCTTTGCCCCCGACACCAGGCAGGGCGTGTCCTTGGCCTTCGCCGCCCAGCCCGCGTGGCATCTCTGGACAGGTGGCCGTGCGCGCCTTGGTGTGGGCAGGCTCCGTAGCCGGCAAAGCCTCCCTGAACCGTGACCTGGTGAGAAGGCCACAGAGGAGGTGCCTGTGCCCAGAGGCCACCTCCAAAGACCCCACCTGAGGCTGGAACCCAGCGCCTGCTGACCCCGCCAGCCCCAACAGGGCTGGAGTCCAGGAGCGGCCGTGCTCTTTCCGCAGTGAGGCAGCTGCCTTCTCTTCCCACCACCTGTCAGGATGCCTTCCCGTGTGTGCTTGTGCACAGGTCTAAGGAGAGGAGAGTCCAGTGACCCAGACGCCCCAGCCAGGAAGAGCATGAGGTGGGAAGGGGGCTTCCCAGATGGAGAGAAACAGATGGTCCCAGGGTGGCTTGGAGACAGGTGCAACATCAGTGTTGGGGGAGGTGAGCAAAAGGAGCTGTCTCGGGGTTCCAGGCTGCTGATGTGAGCAGCACCGTGGGTCTCTGCCCTGCCTGCTCAGATGCTGGAGGGAGCTGACATCTACTTGGGACATCCCTCCCTGTAGGACATGGAGCGGAGCGTTCAGGGCTATCAGGAGGGAGCCCCGTGGCCACGGTGCAAGATCTAGGCAGGTGGGACAGACATGGTCAGGATGCTGGGGACACAGCATGGGGAATCCAGCACACAGGACACCATCCAGGTGGGTAGGAAACAGCGTGTGCTGGGAGGAAAGCCAGGTGGGGGTCCCAAGGAGAGCGGTGGCCGCAATGTCATGGCTGCAGGGCAGACCAGAAAGGAAAGCCCCACCAGGGTTAGCATGGGGCCAGGAACCCGAGCTGCAGGGCGGTGCTGTCTCTGGGGAGAGAGGGCTATGGGTCCCAGGACACATCCTGCGGGCTGGGCTGCAGGGAACAGGAGCTGGCTTGCTGGTGATTGGGAGGGAAGAGCAGCCAGCCAGCGGCCAGGTGCAGGAGAGGGGCAATGACAGACAGGCAGCGTCTCTCCAGAAGGAAGGTGGGGCTGCTGGCCTCCCCTGTCCTACAGCCCCAGCCTACCTCTGTCTCCTCAGCAGGAAAGCAAAGCTGCGGCCTGAGATCTCCTTCCACCAACTCCTGGCATGGCCAGAAAGTTAGCCAGAAACACCAGAAAGTGCCAGGCAGCTAGGAAGCATGGGGAGAGCCCCCCGAAGCTGCGTGTGTAGTGCCTGCTTCCGCTGCCATCCCAGAAATGGACGAACTTCTCCCTCAGAACCCAGCCACGCCACTGGGACACATCCTGACAGTGACACGCACACTCTCCCCTGGCCCCAGCCTGGAGAGGAGCCTCCTGAAGACACCAGCCTTTGCTCCTTCTCCCAGTGGGAGTGGAGAGAACTGACTGCTGGAGTGGAGACAGTCAAGGCTGTCCTGAGGGAGCACAGCACAGGGTCTGGTGTCCCAGGGAGGCAATCTGAAATTCAAGCCAGGCCTCCCCAGTGGAGAGGACACACCCCTCACCATGCAGAGTGACATTTAGTAAACTCTCAAAAGAGAGCACAGAGCCCCGCTCCTCCAGCCGACCCCTACTCTGCCTCCCAACTCCAGACCAGTGAAAAAGGTGGATTGCCCTTAAGCCAGCTCAGAGGCAAAGTCCAAAGACCTCAGGTGAGTCAAACAATAAAAACAAAGAATTAAGAAGAATCCAGCCGGGTGCAGTGGCTCACGCCTGTAATCCCAGCACTTTGGGAGGCTGAGGCGGGAGGATCACGAGCAGGAGATCGAGACCATCCTGGCTAACACGGTGAAACCCCGTCTCTACTAAAAATAGAAAAAATTAGCTGGGCGTGGTGGCGGGCGCCTGTAGTCCCAGCTACTCCGGAGGCTGAGGCAGAAGAATGGCGTGAACCCAGGAAGCGGAGCTTGCAGTGAGCCGAGATCGTGCCACTGCACTCCAGCCTGGGCGACAGAGCAAGACTCCGTCTCCAAAAAAAAAAAAAAAAAAAAAAAAAATCCATCCACTCCATCCACTTAGTAGCAGAGCGAATAGACATTCAGGAAAGAGCTTTCACGTCAGAAAGCACTACAGAAGTAGTGGCATATCCCCGGAGGCTGAGGTGGGAGCATTGCTGAGAGGTGGCACGTGACCACATCCATGTCATTCAACAACAGAAAAACAAGTCAGCGAGGGTGTGAGGGGCCGGTGAGAAACCCAGTATGGAAGAAAACACAACTGGGCTGAGCGTGGTGGCTCACGCCTGTAATCCCAGCACTTTGGGAGGCCAAGGCAGGAGGATCACCTGAGGTCAGGAGTTCAAGACCAGCCTGGTCAACATAGTGAAACCTCATCTCTACTAAAAATACAAAAAAATTAGCTGGGTGTGGTAGCGCGTGCCTGTAGTCCCAGCTACTCAGGAGGCTGAGGCAGGAGAATTGCATGAACCCAGGAGCCGAGACCACACCACTGCACTCCAGCCTGGGGGCGGCACAGTGAGACTCCGTCTCAAAGAAACAAAAATAAAAAATAAATAAATAAATAAGAAAACGCAACCAAAGAAACAGAAGAGGACTCCACAGGACTGCTTTCAGAGCTTCATAGCAGCATGAATTCAACAATCAGGAATTCAAATGCTTGACGACAAAACAGCAGGATGGGAGGAAGAGTTAAGAGCCAAGCAAACCGGAAGCACCAAAATCGCACCGTGGCTGGATTAAGTCAAAAACAGCAAAGGGCAGAATATCAAGTTACTTGGAGATGAAAGGCTTGAGATAATTTCAGAGCAAGACAAAGTGATTAACACAATAATTTACTCATTGATTATTTGTTTAACACCTACTTCAAGCTACAGGCCACTCTAGGCCTTGGAGGGTAAGGAAACAGCGCCTTTGCCCTCAGAGGGTTTGCAATCTAGCAGGGAGGGGAACATAATAAAGTGTATAAAACCAGGGCTCTGGCTCTGAAGTTCCAGCACTTTGGGCAGGTCACTTGAACCCAGGAGTTTGAGACCAGCCTGGGCAACATAGTGAAAACCCATCTCTACTGAAAAATATAAAAATTAGCGGGGCGTGGTGGTGCATGCCTGTAGTCCCTGCTACTTGAGAGGCTGAGGCAGGAGGATAGCTTAGGCCTGAGAGGCATAGTTCGCAGTGAGCCGAGATAGCACCTCTGCACTGCGGCGTGGGTGGCAGAGCAAGACCCTGTCTAACAACAACAACAAAAACTGAAGTCTAGCCAGTAAAGATGTAAATCAAAACAAAGACTTTCAGTGGGTCAAATACTGGCGGTGAGCCTTGATCTTCTGGTAAGAAATGCCCTGCCAGGGGATACGGAAATGTCAGTGCCAGTTCCTCACCATTCACAGGCAGAAGTCAGCCGGTGCCGCCTCAGCCGAACCGTGCTTTGCTGCTGGAAACCAAACACACTCATCTCTTGATGTTTTTGTAATTTCTAAAAATAATCGTAGAAGACTTTTTTTTTTTTTTTTTTTTTTGGAGACAGGGTCTCACTCTGTCACCCAGGCTCAAGTGCAGTGGGCCTATCTTGGCTCACTGCAGCCTCGACTTCCTGGGCTCAAGCGATCCTCCTACCTCAGCCTCCCAAGTAGCTGGGACTACAGGAGCGCACCACCACGCCCGGCTAATTTTTGTATCTTCAGTATGGATGGAGCTTCGCTATGTTGCCCAGGCTGTTCTCCAACTCCTGAGCTCAAGCGATCTGCCCGCCTAGGCTTCCCAAAGTGCCGGGATTACAGGCCTGAGCCACGGCGCCCGGCCATCGTAAGGAGACTTTTAAACTTGAGGTGAAGAAGCATTCATCTGCTTTTAGCAATTTTTTCTTTAAATATTTAAAAGTGTATAAGTAGCAACTCGACACGTATTTCTGTATTTCCATTACATCCTTTTATCTCCCCATATACATTTAGAAATATCTGGGATAACCTTCAGGTAATGTTAACAGCTGTTATTCCAGGGAGGACACTGGGCGCGTTTTTAAAGCTGTATTCGTTGCTGTATTAATAGCAAGCGGTGTTTCTGCAAAGCCAAGGAAGGCGTTTCTCCAGCGGGGCCGCGTCGGGCATTGTCTGGTGCGCCGGGGAAGGCCGCGAACTACATCTCCCAGGCGCCCCGCGCCCCGTTCCGCGCCCCGCGCCCCCGCCCGCGCGGCTCCTGCTGTGGTGCTGGAGCGTCCTCGGCTCGGTCCGGAGCCAGCCGGAGTCACAATTCGAATCGGGCGTGGGAAGCCCGGGGGACCACGCGGCCAACCCGGGGCGGACCTGCGCGCCGGAGACCGCGTCCCCGGGAGCCCCCAGACGCTACCCCGCGCGGCCGCTCGTGGCGCTGCGGAGGCCTGCGGGTGGGGAGGCGCAGTGGCGGCCGGGGCGACGGCCTAAGCACCATACTGCTGCTGCGAGGCTTCGGGGGATCCCCACTCCCCTCCCAGGATCCTTCCCACTCCCCTCCCAGGATCCTTCCCACTCCCCTCCCAGGATCCTTCCCACTCCCCTCCCAGGATCCTTCCCACTCCCCTCCCAGGATCCTTCCCACTCCCCTCCCAGGATCCTTCCCACTCCCCTCCCAGGATCCTTCCCACTCCCCTCCCAGGATCCTTCCCACTCCCGAGACTGCTTCTTCTGTCCCCTTGATTCCACGCGCCTCAGAGACCTTCCCTCTGCCGTCCCGCGAAGAGCGCGCCCCTCCCCTTGCAAGGTGGGCTTCACATGAGCTCCCGCCGCACGCACCCTCCTCTGCCCCCGGGTTTCCTGCCGGGCCCTCGTGGTTTGGGGCTGCCCATGCATTGCGGGATCCTGAGCAGCACAGCACCCCCGCCTTTACCCACCAGGTGCCGGCAGCCCCTGTGGAAGGCAGAATGCCCCTCTCACACATACTTGTGTACAAATCCCCAGAACCTCGGAGCAGGCTGGGTTAACTGGGTTAAGTGGCTGGGTTAAGTGGCAGGTTAGGAAGGGCGCTAACCAGTTCACCTGAAAGCAGGCAGGCGACCCTGGATCTTCCGGGTGGGCCCAGCGTAGCCACAAGGGTGTTTCAGGGTGCAGGAGGGAGGCAATGGAGAGGTGGGCAGAGAAGGGCAGGGCAGAGAGGGGCTTGGCCGCTCCGAAGGAGGCCACAACTACCAGCCAAGGAATGCAGGTGGCTTCTTGAGGCTAGAAAAAGGGAAACAGGGTCTCCCCTGGCGCCTCCAGAAGGAACAGAACTCTGCCAACCCCTCATTCTGAGCCCAAAGATACCCATTTTGAACTTCTACAAAACTTAGCTAATACATTTGTGTTGTTTTAAAACACTCAAAGCCAGGCACCAGTGGAACACTCATGTAACCCCAGCTACTCAGGAGGCCGAGGCAAGAGGATTGCTTGGGTCAAGGAGTTCAAGACCAGCCTGAGCAACATACCAAGACTGTTTCTCTACAAAAACTTACACACACAAAAAAAAGGCCGGGTGTGGTGGGATGCACCTGCAGTCCCAGCTACCCAGGAGGCCAAAGTCGGGGGATCACTTGAGTCCAACAGTTCAAGACCAGCCTGGGCAACATAGCAAGCCTGCCCCCCCCTCCGCCCCAACCACCAAAAAAAAAAAAAAAAAAAAAAAAAAGAAAAGAAAAAGAAACCAAACCTACTGAATTTGTGGCAATTTTTATGGCAGCTACAGAAAACTAGTACACAAATCCCAGTTGTGACAACCTAAGCGGTCTCCAGGCACTGCCCCTGTCCCGGCACCACCTCTGTTGGAGAGGCCTGTGCCTCTCAGTGCCAATACCCTGCTGCCAGCTGGCCCTGTGGCCACCTTACCCACCAGGAGACTGGCTCTGGACCTCAGCCTGAAGGAGGCCAGGGTTTTGTCTCTGCTGCCACCATGGGGGAGGTGCTCTGTAGGGAGACCTCATGGAACAGAGAGGGCAACCATCCCAGCATCACCAGCATCCTGGACCACCACGCTCTGACTGCAGCCTCAGGAGACACTCAAACGAGAGCAGGAGAGCTGGCAGGATGAGCCCAGCCAACCCCCAAGTCACAGAACAACGAGTGGTTCTTTAAAGCCACTCAGCAACAGAGGACTGCCCAGCTCATCACCCCCATGGCAACTGCTTACCTGTCAGCTCCTCTCTGCCCTGTTTACACCTGGGGATGCCTGCCTGGCATGCAGCTGGGCCCATAGGATCCCATTCCCCACATCATCATCAGGGGCCTCAGAGGGGGTGGGTCATGACCCAAAACTCCCCACACCCTTAAGGACAGTGCCCTGCCCAAAACTCCCCACACCCTTAAGGACACCTGCCCTAGCCCCTGGAGGATCTGCCCTCCATCCACCTACCCTAGGGCTCCTGAGAAATGCAGAGGATCCCTAGGGTGCACCAAATGACATTCAGAGGACTTGGGAGAGAAGGGGGGCACCTGGCTGTGTAATCTTGGAAGGCTTCCTGAAGGAGGAGGGAACTTCACTGAGTCTTACAGTAAGAAGGGGAGACAGGCAGGTGCAGAGGATTCAACTCGGGCCAGGGATCCTGTGTCAGGGCAGCAGGTGGCTGGCAGTGCAGTCAGGTGGCTTCTCAGCAGCAGGAAGGGGAGGGGTAGAGGCCAGGTGGGCAGCACAGCCAGCATGTAGTGTGTCTGGTGGTCCAGGCCACCGCACAGGTCCAGCTCCTGCCCTCACCTGGAGCCCAGGAGTGATCACCTCCGCTTGCCCCAAAGCCTCCTCCACCTAGCACCTCCACAGAAGCCCAGTCAGGCCCCTAACAGTCAGTCACAGAGTCCAGGGCCCTTTCCCCACCCCCACCCACCCCGGGCTGGGAACCCATGCTCACAGCCCTCCTGCCCTGCCTCCCAATCCAGTCCCCCTGCAACTTAGTGTCCCCAAAATGCAGCTGGGACACGTTACCCCGGCTCAGCACCCTTGCGAGGGCCCTGCAGCCTGGAAACGAGGCAGTCACCCAGTGGACCATGGCCCACAGGCCCCTGCGGCAGCCAGCTCCTCACAGTTGCTCAGACCCCCTGCGCAGGATACCCTCTTGGCCCTCGTCCACCACCAGCATCGCTGTCCAGAGGCCAGGAGGCATCTCTGCCTCCAGACAGCCTCCCTCTGTGCTGGGCACTGCATTGGGTCCCTGGGCTTGCTGCTCCCCACCACAGCACCCCTGGGGTCCCGTGTGGCCTTCTGGGTCTTCAGAGGCAGGACCCAATGTGAGACCCCGCCCCCTGGAGAACTCTGCCTGGCCCATCTCACAGCCTGGTGCAGGCAGATACCCAGTTCCCCAGACCAGGCCAGCCAAGGAGCTGAGTCTCCAGGCAGCGCCTGCCACTGGGGCTTCCCAGGACACCAGTGCACCTCAGGCAGGCCCAGGTACCCCAGGCCTCCTCCCAGCGGCCCCGAGGGCAAGCTCCTGCTACCCAGGCCTTGCCAGGGCCCTCTCAGACTGACCCGGGGCAGTGTTCCCCTCCCCTAGATGGCCTCCCATGGCCCCTAGCCCCGTCTCCAAGGCCTCAGCAGCTGCAGGCTGTCCGGAGCCAGGTCCTGCCTGGCCTGTTTTCCTAACATGGGTGGGTGGTGACCCCCTGGTGGGGCACAAAAAAGGCGCAGAGGCTGCCCCCACCCTGGGCCCCCAAGGAAAGGCACTGGAAGACAGACAACGGGCTGAATGGGGCTCTTAGGAAGGGGGTGACCTCGAGGCCTCGAAAGTCGCATTATGCCAGAAAGGCGCACTCCGCGCCAGGAAGGCCTGGAAGGCGTTGGTGGACTCGGTGGACCTCAGCGGGTGGGGAAGGAGCACGTCCTTGTCCACGTCCTCCGACACCAGCTGGGCTACCATCTGCACGACGTCCTGCGGGCGAGGGTGGTCAGGGAGCCTCGAGGGGCGGGAAGGGGACAACGGCGGGGCCCGGGAGCGCCAGGGTAAAGGGCCCAGTGGGACTGAGTCGAGGGAGGCGAGGTGGAGGCGCGGGGCGGGGCGGGGCGGGGCGGGGCGGGGCGCGGCGGGGCGGGGCGGGGCGGGGCGGGGCAGGGACGGGGCTGGGAGGACCCGCCCCCGCGCACCCTGCAGTGCAGCTGGGTCCCGGCGGCGCCCGGCCTCTCCCGGCCGCCCAGCGTGGCCAGCCGCCGGCGCTCGTCGATGCTGACGCTCCAGTGGCGGCCCGGGCGCCTGCGTTCCGGCGGCTCGCACACCTGCGGGGACAGGGCAGCGGGTGGGCGAGGGCCTCGGCGCCAGCTCCCCTTCGCCGCTCCTACCCAGCACCCGCCGACCCTCAGAGCTCGCCCCCTCGGCGGCCGGGGGCGCTTTCTAAAGCGCCGTCTGCTCAGCCTCCCGCTGCTCCAGCGCCGGCTCCCGGCGCGGGGCCTCAGGCAGTGTGGCCCTCTGTGGCTTTGCACAGTAATCTGTGCCAGGAGACCGCCCAACCCAGTACCTGCCCCGCTTCATGTACAGCAGGGCTGCCTCTGGACCGCTTAGTCCTCACGGCCGGCCCCCGGCTTGACCGGCAGGAGAACCCCCGGAGCTCGAGCACTGATGTGTGCCTCAGGCAAGGCAGGACTAAGGCCAGCTCCAGACTGCCCTTCTCCCCAGACCCCTCTGAAATGATCATAAAGAGAGTTCGGGAGAAAATAAAGATCATGAATCCATAGACAAAAGACCAGCGCCAGTGGAGGAGGGCCCCTGGGAGGGTACAGGAGACTGGAGGGCAGGGACCACCAGCTGGAGAGGCTGTGGGAGGGCCACAGGGCAAGGCCAGAAGCAGGTGAGGTCCCCAGCACGACCTCTATCCCCCAAGAAGGAACTTCCCACGTGGGCTGCAGGAGACGGTTCCCCCAGACTCTGCTCAGCCTGAAGTTCACCATCCTCCACCTCCCTCACCAGGGGGAAGGGGAGAGGGGAGAGAAGGCAGTGCCATGCTAAGAGTGGGATTCATGCAAACCCGAAGTGAATTCTCATTCCTCAAAACATTAAAATCAGAATTGCCGTGGGATCCAGCAATTCCGCTTTGGGGTATATACCCAAAAGAGTTGAAGGCAGGAAGGCAAACAGACGTGCGCACTCCAACACAGCAGTGGTCATTATTCACAACAGCGAAAATGTGGAAGGAATCCAGGTTTCCACAATGGATGAATGGATAAAGAAAATGTGGCAGATCCAGAAAATGGAATATTATTAAGCCTTAAAAAGTAAAAAGGCTGGCCGGGTGTGGTGGCTCATGCCTGTAATCCCAGCATTTTGGGAGGCCGAGGCGAGTAGATCACCTGAGGTCAGGAGTTCGAGACCAGCCTGACCAACACGGAAAAACCCCATCTCTACTAAAAATACAAAATTAGCCGGGCGTGGTGGCACATGCCTGTAATCCCAGCTACTCAAGAGGCTGAGGCAGGAGAATCACTTGAGTCCGGGAGGTGGAGGTTGCACTGAGCTGAGATCACGCCATTGTACTTCAGCCTGGGCAACAAGAGCAAAACTCCGTCTCAAACAAACAAACAAAAAAGGTAAGGAGGCTAGGCGCCATGGTTCACATCTGCAATCCCAGCAGTTTGGGAGCCCAAGGCAGGAGGATCGCTTGAGGCCAGGAATTCTAAACCAGCCTGTGAGACCCCATCTCTACAAAAGAAAAATTAAAAAATTAGCCAAGTTCAGTGGCACATGCCTGTAGTCCTTGCTACTGGGGAGGCTGAGGCAGAGATTGCTTGAGCCCAGGAGGCTGAGGCTGCAGTGAACTGTGATTTTGCCACTGCACTCCAGCCTGGGTGACAGAGTAAGACTCTGGGAAAAAAAAAAAAAGAGAGAGAGAAAGAAAAGGAAGGAAGGAGAAAGAGAGAAAAAGACAGAACGAAAGAAAGAATGAATGAAAGAAAGAAAGGAAGGGAGAAAGAAACAGAAAATGTAAGAAAATCCTGGCTGGGCACAGTAGCTATAATCCAAGCACTTCAGGAGGCTGAGGAGGGAGGATCGCTCGATCCCCTTGAACTCCCCAGGAGTTCAAGGCCACAGTGAGCTAGGATTGCACCACTGCACTCCAGCCTGGGTGACAGTGCAAGACTCTGTCTCAAAAAACAAAAAAAAGAAGAAGAAGAAGTCTTAATAGTCTAGGGCACCACCACACAGCAGCGCTGCAAGCTAGAAGGTGATGGACAAAGCCTTAAAACCCTGAAAGAAAATTATTTCCCACCTAGTATCTCACCCAACCAAGGTGTCATTCAAGCATACAGGCAGAATAAAGATATTTTCACATCTTTAGAGTCTCAAAAACTTTCACATCCTCTGAACCCTTTTGGAGGAAGCTGCCAGATGTACTCCAGCAAAACAAATGATTAACCCAGGAGAACAAGCTGGGGCCCAGGAAACAAGGGGTCCTGTAGACAGGAGGCAGGCGGATTGTGGGGGGAGGGGAGAGGGAGTGGGGAAGGCTACTCAGTGGCCCTGCCAGCTGGGCTGGTTGCTGGCAGTCCAGGGCTCCAGGAAGGCCACTGCCAAGGAGAAAACACAGCTCCAGACGACCCAACGTACAGGGGTCTGTGAGAGGAGAGTCCTAGATTTGTTGGAAGGTTTAGGAAAGAATAATCAGTTCATAGAAGAGGGAGGAGCAGGAGGAGGGGGAGGGGGAGGAGGGGGGAACACAGTGATTTCCTCCAGGGAAAACAGCACAAAGGCAACACGGCCTTCCCACGGTCACGATGCCACATGGTCACTGTAAAGCTAACAGTGGAATTGGGTTTCTGCTGAGTAGACAGAATGCTGGTGGGAGGATGGGGAAGGGGCGCTACACCCTTCGTCTCTGCAGTGGGGCACGGACAGAATGCAAGACAGAGGAATGAAAAGGAGGCAGTGCGGCCGGGCACGGGGGCTCACGCCTGTAATCCCAGCATTTTGGGAGGCCGAGGCGGGCAGATCACCAGAGGTCAGGAGTTTGAGACCAGCCTGGTCAGCATGGCGAAACCCTGTTTCTACTAAAAATACAAAAATTAGCCCAGCATGGTGGCGCGCACCTGTAATCCCAACTACTTGGGAAGCTAAGGCAGGAAAATCGCTTGAACCCAGGAGGCAGAGGTTGCAGTGAGCCAAGATCATGCCATTGCACTCCAGTCTGGGTGATGGAGCGAGACTCTGTCTCAAAAACAAAAAACAAACAAACAAAACACAAAAATTAGCTGCGTGTGGTGGTGGGTGCCTGTAGTCCCAGCTACTTGGGAGGCTGAGGCAGGAGAATCACTTGAACCCCGGAGGCGGAGGTTGCAGTGAGCCAAGATCACGCCACTGCACTCCAGCCTGGTGATAGAGTGAGACTCCGTTTCAAAAAAAAAAAAAAAAGGAAGAAAGAAAGAAAGAAAAGGAGGCAGCGCACCGGCAAAAGTGCACTTCTCACCTCAGCATGCGGTGGGACGTCTGCAAGGGCTGAGAGTGGCTTTGGGGACTGCTGTTCTAAATATATATGTTTTAACAAAAGTAATTTAAAATTTAAAAAAATAAGATTGAAGTAATGAGTAATCCAACAGACACAGGAGAACATGCACAGAACTCTTTAACTCACAGAGAATCCATGTTCTTCCCAAACATGCTCAACATGCACATGAATTGGCCACAAACAAAATAGACCCCAATGCAGATAGAGCCCCGTAACACAGACAGACCCCAATGCAGACAGACCCCCATAACACAGACGGACCCCCATGCAGACAGACCCCCATAACACAGATGGACCCCAATGCAGACAGACCCCCACAACACAGATGGACCCCCATGCAGACAGAGCCCCATAACACAGACAGACCCCAATGCAGACAGACCCCCACAACACAGATGGACCCCCATGCAGACAGACCCCCATAACACAGACAGACCCCAATGCAGACAGACCCCCACAACACAGATGGACCCCCATGCAGACAGACCCCCATAACACAGATGGACCCCAATGCAGACAGACCCCCACAACACAGATGGACCCCAATGCAGACAGACCCCCACAACACAGATGGACCCCCATGCAGACAGACCCCCATAACACAGACAGACCCCAATGCAGACAGACCCCCACAACACAGACGGACCCCAATGCAGACAGACCCCCACAACACAGATGGACCCCAATGCAGACAGACCCCCATAACACAGATGGACCCCAATGCAGAGACAGACCCCCACAACACAGATGGAACCCCATGCAGACAGACCCCCATAACACAGATGGACCCCAATGCAGAGACAGACCCCCACAACACAGATGGACCCCATGCAGACAGACCCCCACAACACAGATGGACCCCCATGCAGAGACAGACCCCCATAACACAGATGGACCCCAATGCAGACAGACCCCCACAACACAGATGGACCCCAATGCAGACAGACCCCCATAACACAGATGGACCCCCATGCAGACAGACCCCCACAACACAGATGGACCCCCATGCAGACAGACCCCCATAACACAGATGGAACCCCATGCAGACAGACCCCCACAACACAGATGGACCCTATGCAGACAGACCCCCACAACACAGATGGACCCCCATGCAGACAGACCCCCACAACACAGATGGACCCCCATGCAGACAGACCCCCACAACACAGATGGACCCCCATGCAGACAGACCCCCACAACACAGATGGACCCCCATGCAGACAGACCCCCACAACACAGATGGACCCCCATGCAGACAGACCCCCACAACACAGATGGACCCCCATGCAGACAGACCCCAACACAGATGGACCCCCATGCAGACAGACCCCCATAACACAGATGGAACCCCATGCAGACAGACCCCCACAACACAGATGGACCCCATGCAGACAGACCCCCACAACACAGATGGACCCCAATGCAGACAGACCCCCATAACACAGATGGACCCCAATGCAGAGACAGACCCCCACAACACAGATGGAACCCCATGCAGACAGACCCCCATAACACAGATGGAACCCCATGCAGACAGACCCCCACAACACAGATGGACCCCAATGCAGACAGACCCCTATAACACAGATGGACCCCCATGCAGACAGACCCCCATAACACAGGGTTCTGCAACTACAAAGTGACATAATTAGAAATTAATAGCAAAAGGATAACAAAACACTCCTGTTGATATGGACATTCCAAAACACCCTTCTAATTAAGTCCTGAGTGAAAAAGAAAATAAAGACTGAAATACCAATTTATTTAGAAAGAAACAATGGCAGAGTGCAGTGGCTCTCGTCTGTAATCCCAACACTTTGGGAGGCCTAGGCAGGATGGCTTGACCTCAGCAGAGAAGTTCGAGACCAGCCTGGGCAACATAGGGAGACCTCATCTCTACAAAAAATAATTAGCTGGGCATGGTGACGTGTACCTACAGTCCCAGCTATTTGGGAGGCTGAGATGGGAGGATCACTTGAGGCTAGGAGTTCAAGGCTGCAGTGAGCCGTCATGGTGCCACACGCTGCACTCTAGCCTAGACAACAAAGTGAGATCCCATCTCTAAAAAAATTTAAGAAACTGGCCAGGCATGGTGGCTCATGCCTGTAATCCCAGCACTTTGGGAAGCCAAGGTGGGTGAATGGCCTGAGCTCAGGAGTTCAAGACCAGCCTGAGCAACATGATGAAACCCCATGCCTACTAAAATATAAAAGAATAGCCAGGCATGGTGGTGTGCACCTGTAATCCCAGCTACTCAGGAGGCTGAGACAGGAGAATTGCTTGAACCCAAGAGGTGGAGGCTGCAATGAGCCAAGATCACGCCACTGCACTCCAGCCTGGGTGACAGAGTGAGATTGTCTCAAAAAAAAAAAAAAAAAAAAAAAAAATTAAGAAATTAGCCAGACATGGTGGCTGAGAAACGAACGATGAAATCAGGACACACCAAAACGTGAGGTATGGTCAAAGCTGTGCTGCGAGAAGCTGGAGCTTTAAATACATCTTTAGAAAAAGGTCCCCAAACCATGACCGTGCAAATTATTTGAAAAGATACAAAAAGAACAGCAAAAGAAATGGTCTGAAAGCTTAAAGATGAAATTAGGAAAGATTAATGACTAAATTAAAATTTAAAAATGGTGAATAATGATCACAATGGGCTCTTTGAAAAACCAATAAAACAGACTTACTCTTTCCTTACATCCTCACCAACTCCACATAGATCCACCTTTATAATTTTTGCCAACTTTTTCACTGTTTCACTTCATTTAGTTCCTTTTCTTTTTTTTTTTTTTTAGGAACTGCAAGTACGTAGACTTAGTTCATTTTTTTCCTCCTTTTTTTTAAAGATACAGGGTCTTGTTCTGCCTCCCGAGCAGCTGGGAGCCTACAGTGGCACACCACCCTGGCTAATTTTTATTTTTTGCAGAGATAGGGTCTCACTATGCTGTCCAGACTGGTCTTGAACTCCTGGCCTTAAGTGATCCTCCTGCCTTGGCCTCCTGAAGTGCTGGGATTTACGGCAGTGAACCACTGTGCCTGGCCCACTTTTCTATCCAGTTTTAAAAATAGTTTCCTCATTGCTTTCAAGCATCTCTTCATAGATTCTGGTTGGTAAACATTTGAATGTTATAAATGTTACAAGTATTTTCTTCCAGACTGTCGTTTAACATTTTTGTGTCTTTGATTGCACAGAAATGTTTAAAAACTCTGCAGTTAGATTTGTCAGGCTTTTCCTTCAAGGATTTTGTATTTGGCCTACGAAAGGCAGTTATCACTTCCAGATCCCAAATATTCTCTCATATACTCTCTCAGTGCTTACATGGTTTGGGTTTAATGTTTTTTGTGTGTGCATTTTTTTGAGAGACGGAGCCGCACTCTACCATCTTCTGACTATACAGCCAATCACCCCAATACCACTTACTGAAAGGTCTGTTTCTCACTACTCTGAAATGCCATGCTCAACATAAATTAAATCCCCACATTTATGCACAGGTTGGTTTCCGGGCTACTTGTCCAGGCAGTGGTGTCTTTGCCACCTTCTGCCACAGGGCCACACAGTTTTAATTGTTGGAGCTGGTGCGGACAAGCCAGGCCTTGCTCTTATTTTCCAAAATTGTTGCATGGTTCCTTTTCCAAGTAAACATTTAAAAACATCTTTATTTTTTCAAATTATACTTTAATGAATATTAACAATATCTTGTTTACTTCTGCATGCTTTTGAACTCTGAACAAAGCCACATGGCATGAATAATTTTGTCACCTTTTTGCCTCTTTCACTCAGGAATAGGTCTATGAG
Source organism: Pan paniscus (assembly GCF_029289425.2). Taxonomy (NCBI): domain Eukaryota; kingdom Metazoa; phylum Chordata; class Mammalia; order Primates; family Hominidae; genus Pan; species Pan paniscus. The sequence goes on along the minus strand of NC_073264.2, from coordinate 106,580,768 downwards.
ACTCACGCTCGCGGCTGCATGCAACAGGCGTCCACACAACCACATTCCCAAATCCGAGGTAAGTTTGCTGTTTGACAGAAAAATGCAATGTGAACTGATGCACGGCCGTTTGGTGTCCATCTTCACCCTGTGGTTGGAATATTCCTGTGCTTACCCCTGCACACGTTCACAACCCTACCGCTGAATCTGGTTGTTTTCAATCCACTCTGACAATGTCTGTCTTTTAACTGGAACACTTAGTCCGTTTTCATTGACTGAATTAAATGACATACCGGTGATTCTATCTGCCATCGTATCTCCTTCTGTTCTTCTGCTGTAATATGTGAGGGCAGGCAAACTCATCTAACTCCGAAGATGAAAGCAACTCGATCTTTTTCTTTTTTGAGTCAAGGTCTGGCTCTGTTGCCCAGGTTGGAGTGTGGTGGTGCAATCTCAGCCCACTGCAGTTTCTGCCTCACAGACACAAGTGATCCTCCTGCCTCAGCCTCCACGTAGCTGGCACTACAGGTACATGCCACCATGCCTGGCTAACTTTTTGTAATTTTTTTGTAGAGATGGGGTTTTGCCATGTTGCCAAGCTGAGCTCAAGCAATCCTCCCACCTAGGCCTCCCAGAATGCTGGGATTACAGGTGTGAGCCACCATGGCCCACCCCCCTCCTCTTCTCAGAGGAACCGAGAACACTTTAGTTCTACTCACAGGCACCATCTTGACATTTATGCCATTGCAGGTACATATATTGATTGTATCCTTGCTTTTCTGTGCATGAGTGACATCCAGTGACTATCAGTTTCAGTTTACTCAGACACTTCCTACTTCCTCTCATGCTTTATCCATTTCAGACCTTTCATCACTTTCATGATGCTTTGAGATCATTTCTTCAGAACTGAGGTGAGAGTGTGCTGGGGGCAAATTCTCTTTTTTATCATTTAAAAACTTTATTTACTTAGCCCTTTGTATAATCCATTTTTGCTGGGCCTGCTATTCCAGGCTGAGCATGGCTTCCCCTGAGCACAGGCATGCTACTGCTCTACTGTGACGAGCTCCTGTGGCTGCTTTGAAGGTTCTGTCTTCCCACTCGAATTGCTTCTGAGGTTTTTGTCACTGGCATTCTACAATTTCACTATTATGCTTCTCAGTACATAATTTCTTAAAGCGTATAGACTAAGTGACTGCCTGTGACAGCTGTCCTCCAAGATGGCATCCAATGATCCTCACCTCCTGGTATCCATGCCCCTGTGTCGTCCCCTCTCACACTAAATAGGATGACCAGTGTATCCAAAATGGATACTGTAGAAAGAGAGGAGTGTGACTTCCAAGGTTAAGTCATGGAAGTCATTGCAGCTTTCAGTTCACTCTCTCCACTCACTCACTCTGGGGGAAGCCAGCCCCCATACTGAGGATACTGAAGCTGTCCTATGGGGAGATCCACGTGGTAAGGAGCTGAGCCTCCTGCCAGCCCCTATCATGGACTCGCCAGTCATGTGAATGAGCTGCCATGGAAGCAGTCTCCAGCCTTCCTCAAGCTTTGAGATGACTGAAGTGTTGACTGCTATCTCAACTATAAGCTCCTGAGAGATCTCAAACCAAAGCCACCAGCTAAGCAGCTCCCAAATTTCTGACCTACGGAAACTAAGATAAAAATACTTACTGTTTTAAGTTGCTAAGCTCTGGGGAAATTTGTCATGCAGCAATGGATAACCAATACATTGCCAAAGGCTGGGTATGGTGGCTCATGCCTGTGATCCCAGCTCTTAGGAAGGCCAGGAGTTAGAGACCAGCCTAGGTAACATAGTGAGACCCTGTCTGTATTTTTTTTTAAAAAGTAAACTAGTAATACATTTCCAGAATCACTATGTACATTTAAAATGAAATTTTCAAGATTCATGAAGTCTGTTTTTTTAAAAAACACTGAATTGTTTTTGGGAAGCTTGGCATGTTTAAAACGTTAAATCTGGCTGGGCGCAATGGCTCATGCCTATAATCCTAACACTTTGGGACCCCAAAGCTGGAGGATCACATGAGCCCAGTTCAAGACCACACCAGGCAACATAGTAAGACCCCATCTCTGCAAAAATTTTTTAAAAATTAGCTAGGCATGGTGGCATGCCACGGTGGTCCCAGCTACTTGGGAGGCTGAGGTGGGAGGATAGCTGGAGTCCAGGAGGTCCAGGCTGTAGTGAGCTGTGATTAGAGAAGCAGGAGTCTAGGAGAGCCAGGATAACATCATTTTATGTTCAACTCCACCTTAAGACTAATAGAGCACATTCCTTGCAGGTCACAACCACGGTCCTAAGATGTTTACAGCTAAGGAAGCAGCTTGGTAATGCCTACAAGGACAAACTCGTAGAAAAGGAAGTTCAGATGTCCCAACACCCACAATAATATATGCTTTCAAGATAATTATAGTTATGCTTTAATGTACTTGCACACTAAAATGTAAAATAGTTTCCTTTTAATCAATAGAATAAAAAATTGTTATGCTGTCAGCCCACCCATACGTAGGCACAGCTTGGTCTTTACATAGATAAGACCTCGATATAAGAAAAACTAAAAACAAAGTAGGTGTGTTCCTCTGCTTGCTTGTTGAGGATGCCCTGCTCTGCAGTGGAGCGGCTTTCAATAAATGATCTCTTCTCACTGCACTCTGCAGCTCGCCTCAAATTCCTTCCTGCATGAGATCCAAAAATCCTCTCTTGGGGTCCAGATGGAGATCCCTTTTCCAGTAACACTGTGATCATGCCACTGTACTCCAGCCTGGTGACACAGCAAGACCCTGTCTCAAAAACACACATATGAAATCTGCCCATCCAATATGATAAACATCTCCATGAGGAGCTGTATATGCTATTCAGTAACATTGTAAAGTGTTCTTCATGAAGGAATTGAACAACAGGTTTCTCTTTTTTTTCTTTTTTTTTTTTTGAGACAGAGTCTCGCTCTGTCGCCCAGGCTGGAGTGCAGTGGCGCGATCTCGTCTCACTGCAAGCTCCGCCTCCCGGGTTCACACCATTCTCCTGCCTCAGCCTCCTGAGTAGCTGGGACTACAGGCGCCCACCACCATGCCCGGCTAATTTTTTTGTATTTTTTAGTAGAGACGGGGTTTCACCGTGTTAGCCAGGATGGTCTCGATCTCCAGACCTTGTGATCCGCCCGCCTCAGCCTCCCAAAGTGCTGGGATTACAGGCGTGAGCCACCGCACCCGGCCAGTAACAGGTTTATTTCTAAGAACTTCATAGTTCCTGTTGCTAAGTTGAATAGCATCCTTTGTTTCCATTCCATTTTCTGGTTTTTACTGTGTTGAAAAGTTGTGAATGGTGATCACATATCCAAACTCCCTCTTTTATCTGTACTCATGTTTCTTAAATTGGATTTTCCAAGTAGGTAACATATTAGATGCAAATAGTGATTTTCATCTTTTCAGATATTTACACATCTCATTTTCTTGATTTACTATAAGGGCTTCGGTTTCCAGAATACTGTTTATTTACTTTTTTGAGACAGTCTCCCTCTGTCGCCCAGGCTGGAGTGCAGTGGCGGAATCTCGGCTCACTGCATCCTCCAACTCCCGGGTTCAAGCAATTCTCCTGCCTCAGCCTCCCAAGTAGCTGGGATTACAGGCACCCACCACCATGCCCAGCTAATTTTTGTATTTTTAGTAGAGACGGGGTTTCATCACATTTGTCAGGATGGTCTCCAACTCTCGACCTCAGGTGATCCGCCTGCCTCGGCCTCCCGAATTGTTGGGATTACAGGCGTGAGCCACCGCACCTGGCGATTTTTCTGACGTCATAGTGCTACCATGCATCCATCTGCTTGCATCTGAAATACTTCCATTGGTGGCCACTGCAAGCTCTTGAGAGCTCCCCTCCGTCAGGCTACGGAGATGTCCATCTCTTCCCACCTTATCCAGAACCTACAGGTTTCTATACTTCGGTTTTTTTAAAATTATACTTTTAAGTTCTAGGGTACATGTGCACAACGTGCAGGTTTGTTACATATGTGTACATGCGCCATGCTGGTCTGCTGCACCCATTAACTCGTCATTTAGCATTAGGTGTATCTCCTAATGCTATCCCTCCCCTCCCCCCATCCCACAACAGTCCCCGGTGTGTGATGTTCCCCTTCCTGTGTCCAAGTGTTGTCATTGTTCAATTCCCACCTATGAGTGAGAACATACAGCGTTTGATTTTTTGTCCTTGCGATAGTTTGCTGAGAATGATGGTTTCCAGCTTCATCCATGTCCCTACAAAGGACATGAACTCATCCTTTTTTATGGCTGTGACTTCTTTTGTTCTTAAGGAAAGATACTGGAATTTATTAGTATTACTTTTCAACATCTATTGAGATAATCATGTGATTTTCCACCTGTTGTTACTGAACTTTATTTACAGATTTCAAAATTCCTTTGTCCTTGGGTTACAATCTTCTTTTATTTACATACAACTTCATTTATTCCATATACATTCATTGAGCACCTACTATGTGCCAGACACTGTCCTAAGCACTGGGACAGAGCTGTGAAGAGACATGTGCCTGCTCTCCTGGCAGGCGGAAGTGTGCAGGATCCATCCTTATGGCTATGAAATTCAGCATTTCAGGTGCTCCTGGACTTGGTCTAGTACTTACTCAGGATTTTTCAGTCTATGCCCACAGGTAGACTGGCACATCGTTTTCTCTTTTTCCTTTTCTCCCTCTGTTCTCTTCTGGCACTGGTATTGGGTGATACCGGCTCCATATCAGAAGTGGCTCTGGGCAGGTGAAGCTTCATCAATGAGGATGACTAATTTCTTGTTTGGGAGTGCCCACCTATAAAGTCATCTGGGCACCCACATTTTTTAGGGAAGATTCCCTGTCCCCAAACTAAAAACCTGCCCGTCAGCAGAGATGCACCCATACCCCTTTCCACCCTTGGCCAACAACCTAATTCTCCCACTGCTCGCCTGCCCTGGGAGGCCTTCAGCCCACTCTTCTGCCTCCCAGCCTTGTCCTCAACCGCCATTACCCAAAGCCACCAGTCCATCTCTTGGAACTACAAATACAGCCTGGCTGCCCCTGCCCAAGAGCCACTGGGTCCCTGTGTCCTTGCTGGATGTGGGTCCAATACACACTCCTCCTGCATCCACATCCCTACCCCTTCAGACATAGTGCCCTGTCCCCAGCCCTGTGCAGGACAGAAGCCTCACACCCCCTGGCCCTCCTCCTGAGCGGCCCTCACTAGACAGGTGACCTATGTGTATTTATAGTCCAGATTGCCTATCATGAGATGTTCGCCTCCCAAAAGCCACTGCATCTGCTGGTTTGGTCACCCCACTCCCCAGCACCTGACACCATCATAGGGGTTTTGAAAGCATTTGGGCCTGAAGGACATGACTGAGAGGGTACAAAGGGGCCTCAGCAGGCAGCCCTGGGAACACACGCAGACGCGCCTGTGTGCATGGCTCAATGAGCTCCCCACACTGAACTGGCCGCATGACCAGCGCCAGCTGCCAAAGCATTGCCAGTGCCCAGGAGCCCCTGCACCCATCTCGCCACAGCCTAGAGCCATCTCTGAGCCTGGCTTTGAACCTGCCAAAAGTGGAACCACACAAGTGGGGTTCTGGCTTCCTCTGCCCTCAGAGAACGTCCTAAGGCTGAACAGCTATATCCCACCATTCTCACTACTGGGCCTGACACAAGCCTGTAGCTCACTGTCCAGCAGTAGAGAGACCAGGAGATGCTTCCAGTTTGGGGAATCGCAGCAGAGCCTCTCCCACCATTTTGTTTTGGTCAACTTTCAGTGACAAATCCTTCTGACAGCTGCCCCACCTGGTTGGGAGGACACCACCCCCCCCGGGGACCTTGCTTTCCCTCCTGCTTCTTGCCCCCTTCAGCCCGGGGTGGGAGCACTGGGGAGGGCTAAGGGAAGTGTGCTGCGTTGCCTCCTTCCTGGCCTTGGAAGACCTCTCTACAGAGCCCAGCAGAGGCCGGTGGCCCACGGTTCTGGAGGCAAGAAGGGTGCAGGTCCACCTTGGTGCTCGTCCAGGGCCATGGGGAAGAGAGCCTCCTGAGTCCAGCCATCTGTTTCTCATCAGTCCCACTCCCATCACGACCAGCCTGGAGTTTTCAGAGACAGCGGCCTCAGGCGGGCTGGGGACAGGAGAGTAGCCTCGGCCAGGGTTTCCTTCCGCTTACCCAGTCCTGAGTCTGCAGTCCCTGCTGAACGCTGCTCTGGATACTGGGCTGGCCCCAGGCTGCTGTCAGGCCCAGTGGGGGCCGCCTGTGCTCTTGGGAGAGGTGCGACTCCAGCTTCTTCCCCTGGGGGGACAGTTTCCTGCTATCCATCTCTAGCCCTAGTAGGCTGCTTGTCCACACCTCTGAGATCTGGGGGAAGGAGCAGGATGAGGTGGGGCGGGGCCCCCAAGGCCATCCATGTGCCCACCAATACCTGAGTCCCTGGGGGCAGACAGTGGCAGTATCAGGGTCTGCTAGGGTCACCTTCCAGCCAAAGGTCAGGCATCACTGACCCCTCTGGGTGGAGTGGATCCCCCAGCTCCCGCCGCAGCTCTTCTCCCAGCCTCCCGAACTGTCCTCTCTGCCCCTGCCGACCCCACCCCGGGAGCCTGGAAAGCCTTCGGCAGCCTGCTGCACGGACTCCACGCCTCTGCCAGCCTTCTCAAACGGTTCCAGGGGCATCAGCCCTCAGCCAGCACTGCGGGCACGCTCTCAGGGCCCGGCCTTGCTACGCCCGGGGCGAAGGAAAGGCCCAGAGCTCTTGCCACAGCCCTGCTCCCGACCCTGAGACCTCCCCTCCACGCGGCCCAGGCCTCACCCCAGGCCCAGCCCGGAGCCCTTACGTGCCCGCCCTCTCCGGTGGGGAGGCGGGGTCTGCGCGGCCGGGGTCCGCGGAGGGACGGGGGAAGAAGGCTCAGGACACACGCTGGAGGCCGTGGGCACTCTGGGGTTCGGCGGGGGGACACGGGAACGGCGTTCGGAGGTGGGGGGTACGTGGGCACCCGGAGACAGAAGGAGGGACAGACCCGCCGCGGATGGAGAGGCCACAGGGGGCCGGTGGAGTACACCGCGGCTTGAGGGGCCCAAAGGGCCGGCGCCTCGCTCCAGAACTTCCGCTACGGCAAGCCCCGCCCCCGCCGGTTCCGCTTCCGGTCTGCGCCGCGCCTGCGTTCTGGGCTCCGTTGCGGAGGGTGGGGGATGGGCGCGGCCTGGGGGTCCCCGGCGCATATCCGGGTCTATGGCCGCTGCCGCCCCACGGGCCCTTCCGGGCGTCGGCCTCCGGGGTCTCCCGAAGCACAGACCTGAACTTGGGGTTTGTCGGCCTGAGCCCCTTTCGGCCCTGCGCCCCTCCCGCGGCGCGATGCCGCTGAGCCCCGGGCCACCTCCGCGCGCGCGGGGCCGCAGGGCTGGGGCGGGGCGGACCCAGGACAGGGCGCGCGGGCGGGAGGGAGGCGCTGCTCCGCCGCGTGCTCCCAAGGGGTGGACGGCCGAGAGAATCACACTGCAGGCGGGGGCCGGCCCCTCCAGGTTTATTAGTGTTGCATCAGCACCTTGAAATAGTCCACACGGTCACATACGTGACATTAGAATCCGTTCCCCAAAAAGCTATTTACATTAATCCCGGGTTTCATTAAAAAAAAACTAGCAACACATACATCCTAGAAACCAAACAATGCACAACGAACCGCATGGGGGTCTGCAGAAACTACAGTGGTGCTTCTTTGGCCCACAGGGTCAGATTCCAGAGGTGCCCAGCAAGCCCAGCTCTCAGTCCCCTAAAGGCCACACACCCGCGGATGACAGGACAGGTCTCGGGGAGGGGGCGGCCTGGCCCTCGGAAGAAGTGGCCTGGTCATTTTCATGAGGAATTCATTCCCGGAGGAAGGCGAGAGGCACTCAGGTCTTTCCATCTGGGAATGAGGACAGTGTGGCAAGGCTGCCAGTACCCTGCAGAGACACCCCCAGCTCTCACCCAGAGGCCCCTCTCCTGCCCCAGCTCTGGCCGAGGCACTGAACCAGGACACTGGCCTGCGTGCCCAGAGACAGTGGCCAAGGGGACCAACATGGAAGAGGAAGGCAGCAGACCAGATTGCAGGGCGGGACTGGCCCACAGCTGGCCTGGGTGAGGGTGGGGTCTGTCTACGTAATAGTGGACAGTGGCCACCAGGCCTGAGGGGTGCCTCGGTGGTGACTGGTGGCTTAACCTTTGAGACTGATGGGGCTGAGCCCTAGCTCTACAAGGGGCTGCCTCCTGTCCTGTGAGGCCAGTCCAGGGCCAAGGTCTCGGGGGGTGTGCACACCTCACACACACATCCCCCGCCCTTACCGCACTGGCTGTCAGATGGCTTTGGTTTCTAGTTGTCCTTGGTGGAACAGAGTGCTCCTCCATGCACCCTCAGAACAGCTCTGTGAGGTAGGCAGGGAAAATGCGACCATCCTGTGTAACCAGTGGGAAAACCGAGGCACAGAGGGCTGGCATGGCCCAGGTCTTGTCTGCCCAACCTCCCTGGTGCTGGGCATGGTGTGGGGGATGGACCGTGGGGCTCCTGGGTGCAGGGCAGACCCACAGCCCAGCAGCAGCAGGGGCACAGGGAGTGCCACCAGAACCCCCAGCTGCTGGATGGAGACTCTGCCCATGTTCTCCCCTTGCGTGGGTAAGGATGGAGCTGTGCAGCCAGATGGGAGGTACGGGGTAGGCAGGAGGGCTCCAGGAAAGGGGCTGCCCACAGCCAGGATGCACTAGGCAGCCTGTGGCCCCTTCCTCTAAAACCTGCTCTGAGGCCAGAAAGCCACAGCAAGGATGTTTCCACCTTCATCTCCCTACTGAGTGTGACCCTTGGGAAAGAAACTGGAAGAGCCGGCAGGACGCGGTGACTCACGCCTGTAATCCCAGCACTTTGGGAGGCCGAGGCGGGTGGATCACTTGAGGTCAGGAGTTCAAGACCAGCCTGGCCAACATGGCAAAACCCCATCTCTACTAAAAATACAAAAAAACAGCCAGGTGTGGTGGCACACGCCTGTAATCCCAGCTACTCGGGAGGCTGAGGCAGGAGAACTGCTTGAACCTGGGAGACGGAGGCTGCAGTGAGCTGAGATCATGCCACTGCACTCCAGCCTGGGCAACAGAGCAAGACTCCATCTCAAAAAAAAAAAAAGAAAAGAAAAGAAAAGAAACTGGAGAGCAGAAAAACAGACGCTCTGCAGCCCAGCTTGGGGGCAGCTGGAACGAGTCGGTCAGGGTCCCACCTGTTGCCGGGGTCAGAGGCCATCAGCCCGGGGCTCACACCCTCACCGCAGACACTTCTCGGGGCAGAGCCTGAAGCCAGGATTCAATGGGAGACCTTCCTACCCTCTCCCCCACCCTGGAGTGTGCCCCAGGCTCCTGGTCCCAGGTGAAGGAGTCCCTGGTGTGGAGGGGCTCTGGTTGGGAGGGGCTGGGGCTCTGCCTCCTGCACACAGGCTACCTCTGAGGCCTGAACCCAGGGAGCTGAGGCTGCACACCAGGCCACATCCTGGCCCCTCACCACAACAAAATCACCCTGTTCAGCCACCTGGGGGGGGGGGGGCCGCCAGGAAGAGCAGGGCGGTCACAAGTAAGAAATGTGGGCCATCTCTCAGGCCAGCAAGGGTGGAGACCCCTCCAGCCCCGGCTCGAGGCCCACCCTGCCCTGCGTTTGCTTTCTGAGCATAGCCTTTTGCAGTGCTCCATCTTACGAAACCAGGCCAAGAGCCCCCAGGGTCGATCAGGGCCCCTGGGAGGGCCCCAGCTTCCCCAACTCCTCCTATGGAGACCCCAGAGTGCAGGCTTACTGGGGAGAAGCAGGACTGAGGAGGCAGGTGTGGTCAGGGAGGCCCTCTCCTGCTGTGTGGAGGGCATGGAACCCACACACAACATGGGACCCAATGCACTCTGAGGACTGTGGCCTGGAGAGCCTCCCAGGCCCTGCACGGGGTACCGGGCTGCACCCATGGCTCCAAAGTGCCGGCCCCACTGGTCAGGCCATCCCGCTGGAATCTTCATTGGCTACAGCGTTGCAGCAGGTGACACAAACACACCTGGACGCCTGCCCCATATTCACCAAAACCTGAATCTCAACCCAGATACCCCCATGGCTGACCTTAGACATACCCACTGGGGTGGAGGAAGTGGCCCCCACCTCAGGCCAACCCCAGCAGCATCTCACTATGTACCAAGCTGGGCTCTGGAACATTTTCTGGGGCCGCCTGGGCTGTGGAGGCCCCTGTGCTTGCTAAGTTTGGGGCAGGGACTACACGCAGAAGCCTCATGGTGTTTCAAGAACAGCCTGAGAGTGGGGAAGGTGTGAGGCGGGGTGGGGCAGGGGCTGGGGAAGTGGGGGCAGGCTCTGCTGGCTCTGCCCAGCCCCAGGGGGACTTCAGAAGAGCAACATGTTTGGCAGCTACATTAGAACATGTATTGAAAAGCATTAAAAATATCTGCTGCTATAAAACCTCCGCCGCAGGCAGGAGTTTATTGGGAACCACGAGTGTGCGGTGCTGGGGGCATCTCTTAGGCGGGCAGGACGGCCCCCCCAGGCTCAACTCAGGACACCCCCAACGGGACTGAGCGGCCCCATGGCCCTCGGCCTGTGGCCACTGAGCTCCGCCTGCCCCGGGCTCCCTGGGGAAGCAGAGTCCTGACTTCCAGGAAGGACAGGACACAGAGGCAAGAACTCAGCCTGTGAGGCTCTGGGTGGCTCCTGAGGCCAGAGGACGCCTTCCGCGATCCATGGCTCAGCACCGTCCTTCTGGCTTCCCAGCCCCGGGCCGAACGTTCGGGTTAATAAGCAGAGCAGTTATTCGGCTCCCGGCGGGAGCTCCCCCGTTAGTTTCCACGTTGTGAGCACATTCATACTTAAGACTGTTTCTCTTCGTGTTTTAAGCGTCTGTCTCTGTAGTAAACTGAAATGTTAACAGAAATGCAGCTGGGCCCCTCACAGCATGGGGCAGGAGGTGGGCCCCTTGGTGGGTGGGGCTAGAAGGTGGCCTTGGAGTGTCCGAAGATGCAGATGGGGAAGTGCTTCACGTGCGAGGACCACTGCGCGGCCAGCTGGAAGAACTTGACGTCGCTGCACTCCACGCCGTCGATGAGGACTGTGGGAGAGGGCTGCCTGACCGCCTGCCCCCCTGCCCGGCCTGCCCACCCTGTCCACCTGCCTGCCTGGCCCACCAGGCTGGGTGGCAGCCGGGCGTACAGGATGAGAAGGAGCCCCATGCTGGAGGGCACCAACACTTTCCTCAGGGACTCGGGGGCTCCAGGGCCATGCTGGCTCCTGAGGGACGCCATTCCTGCCCCCGCCCTCCCACACCTCAGAGCCCTGGGGGGTGGGGAGGGCAGCATTTCCCCCAGGGCTGCCTGCAGGTGGAAGGAGCAGACCCCACCACCTTCCGCCAGGTGCTGCTCGTCCACATCCACCTCCACCTGCACAGGTGTGGGAAGAAGACAGTGGGAGCCCCCTTAAAGCAGAGACCCCTGTGGGGAGACAGGGCCACGTCGACCTGGAGGTCATCTGACCCGGGCTCAAAAAGAGGAGAGCCTCCCAGAGCCTCCGTTTCTCAAACAGTTACTTGCAGAGTATCTTCTCCAAAACCCCCCCCCCTTTTTTTTTTTGAGGCGGAGTCTTGCTCTGTCACCCAGGCTGGAGTGCAGTGGCGCAATCTCGGCTCACTGCAAGCTCCGCCACCCGGGTTCACGCCATTCTCCTGCCTCAGCCTCTGCGCTCAGCCAACACTTTTAAACTACAAGCCATTATTTTTAGGCCAGCTGCGGTGGCTCGCGCCCGTAATCCCAGCACTTTGGGAGGCCGAGGCAGGCAGATCACCTGAGGTCAGGAGTTTGAGACCAGCCTGGCCAACACGGTAAAACCCCATCTCTACTAAAAATACAAAAAATTAGCCGGGCGTGGTGGCACGCGCCTGTAATCCCAGCTACTTGGGAGGCTCAGGCAGGAGAATCGCTTGAACCTGAGAGATGGAATTTGCAGTGAGCGGAGATCACACCATTGCACTCCAGCCTGGGTAACAAGAGCAAAACTCTGTCTCAAAAAAAAAAAACCAAAACAAAAAACAAACAAAAAAAACGAAACAAGTCATTATTTTTAAAAAGCAAAAAGGGTTGAAAAAAAATTCTTTCTCAGCATTTGGAAGGTTGTCAGCCTCACTGAGGGCTTCATCGAATGTGCTTGCACCTTGAATCGTGGAATGTGCGTGTCACGGCGAGACACCCGCAGCTCCTATGCTGGGCTCCAAAGCAGCCTTGCTGTGCTCTCACCTACGTCCCACTCTACAGACCCCGGGGCCCGTGGTGCTCACCCCGCAGCATGTTCTGCTGCTGCCTGGCAGTGCAGATGAGCCGGCTGATGCCCTCAATGCACTGGCTCTTAGACTCCACGTCCTTGTCCTTCGCTTTCTTGGGCAGAAACATCACTGGGAGGAGAAAAGAGGCCCTGCTGTCATCTTGCTGCTCCTTCGGGGCTGGGGCCAGGGCCAGGGGTACGTGTGGGGGAGGCACTGGGGGCTCAGCTGGTCATGGCACTGCTCACCTAGGAAACCTGCCTTCCACGGTGACTGGGGACAGCTGCTCTCCTGCCCACCCAGCTGGCCTCCGCCTGAGGCTCTGGTCAGAAGCACCTGACCCTCACTGCCCTCAGGATTCAGGCTCCCTCACTCTACCCGCCCCTGCCTGCGCATGTGGGCTGCCCGAGGCCAGCCCGGGGGCTGTCATCCCTGTTGACTGCGAGCCGCCCTCTCCCACAGAGCCGCCCTTCTGTGCCGTGTGGCCTTATAGCCTGCCCCACCTCACCCTTCTTGTTCTTCTCCTTGGTGACCACGGTCATGGACATGGTGGGCGTGGCTGCAGCCTCGCCGCTGCTGGGCAGCCTGCTGACCTGGAGGGACCGGAAAGTGCACTTGAGCGTGTTTTTGGTGACAGGCAGGTCCTTCTTCTCGGCGTCCCTCTTCCTGTCCGCAGGCTGTGCTGCCGTCCAGTAGTCCACCTGCAGCCCCATCAGCTCGGCGCCGACACCCTGGCTGGGAAAGGCAGAGGGAGGCATTCACACCTGCATCTTTGGGCCTAGTGATGGGGACATCGCTGTCCCTGTGACAGGCCAGGAGGTGACAGCCAGCACCTGTGCCAACTTGCCAGCAGAGGAGGGCCGGGTGCTTGGAGCATGCTCTGTGGAGCTGTTCACATGCCCAGTCACCCCCAGAAGGGTCCTGCTTAAATTACAGGGACCCTGGCGACAGGAGAGCCTCGGCCTGGGAGGCCTGTCCACCTGCTCTCCAAGCTGCCCCTTGGAGTCGTGAGGGCCCATGCGAACCAGCTCCCTCAGGCGCAGCCTGGAAGGAGCCGGCGGCGGGAAACACAGAGGCAGGGGGGTCGGGGGGGGGTATCTGCTGGTGTGAGCCCTGCACGCAGCACCAGCACCACACCTGGCCTCAGGGCCCACACCCCCCCCATGGCTTAGTTCCACTTGAGTGAGGTCTGCTCCGGAGAGACCCGGGCGGGCTAGCGGGGCCTCAGCACAGCTGTCGAAGCTGATCCCATGAGGACCGTCTAGAGACTCACGTCTCTTGCACCTTCTGCCCTCAGCTTGTTTTTTAAAAGCCCCAACTGTGTACAGAGCTGAGAGACAGCCCAGCACAACGCCCATGTTTATTCACTGTGCAGGAGTTTCTGTCCCGCAGAGGTCCTGCCCCCAAACCCCAGATCTGTGGCAGGAGGTGGCAGAGAGGACCCAGCCGTCCTGCAGAGCCCCTCCGCCTGCGTGGCTGACAGGCCAGGTGCCCTGGGAGGTGGATGTGACATAGGGGAGGAGGACTGAATCAGGCAGCATGTGGTGGGGCGGGTAAGTGAAACATGCTGAGCCGTGAGGCACCTTTACCTGGGGGAGGACAGGCCTCCGCTCACCGACGGGGAGGAGGGTGGGGTGGGTGAGGCCTCCTTGGCCGCAGGAGATGTGGACGGCGGGGTGGAGGAGAGCGTGCCAGAGCCCGAGGGGGCCGCGTCGTCCGAGTCGCCTTTGGGGAGGAGTCACAGGGCAGGCTGAGCCCACCTGCTGCTCTGCCCGGGTGCCACCAGGCCCTCCGGACCAGGATGTGGCCAGAAGGCCAGGCAGCCCCTGGGGGTGGGCAGGGCGGGAGTCCCCAGTGGCCTGTGAGAGACGGGAGGGTCTCGGATTCTCCTCGGTTTTTGGAAGACAACCCTGCCAGCCTTGATGTGGGGCTTTGTGACAGCAGTCCCTGGAGGATGAACCCCCCACAGAACAGAAGCACCACAGCAAGACTGGGACGTGGCAGCTCTCAGGCCCTGAAGGGTTGATCTGGTCTGCAGGACCAGAGTGACCGTGCTCCTGCAGCCCACCCACGGGCCACTCACAAGGCCTCAGGGTGGGATGGGGTTACCTGATGTGGCCGAGGATGGCTCCACAATTCCAACCTTCACAACCTAGAAAACAACAGGCACTGGCTGGTGAAAGCCGTGCAGTTCAGCTAGCCCAGCGCCCTCCCAGCGGGGCTCCCGCCTCCCCACCGTGGCCACCACTCCCATGATGCTGGAGCGGCCAGGTGGTGCCAGGTCCCTCCTGCCCTTCTCTCCCCATCTATGGAGCAGAGCTGAGCTCAGAGCAGCCACGTGGGGACAGACAGTGCTCAGGGTGCGTGGCCTCAGCAGGAGGGACTGCTCTCTCTAAAGGCGGCCCTCAGGGCAGCTGCAAACTATGTGTGCAGTAAAAACAGGACGCTGGTGAGAGGGACCTTGGCGGGCCGACGGGGATAGGCCCCGGACCTGGCAGGCCCCGCGTGGCAGCCACGAGCCACAGGCGGCTACGTAGATCTACCGTGAATCCCAGTGACACGGCAGGGCCTTGGTTGCATGGGAAGGCCTGTGTGCCCGAGCACAGTGTACTCTTGTCACCGGAGAAAGCTCCTTGGGCAGCCGCTGTTCAAGACGAACTCCACCCTCCCAAAGGGCCAGCCATCGCCCCAGAGCCCTCAGCAGACCCAACCACTGCATGGTGCACGAAAAGGCCTCTGTTCCACCAGTGGGGAAACCGAGGCCCAGAGACCCTTCCGCTGCCTGGGCAACCCGTCTGCCAGGCCCCGTGGGTCTGTCTCACAGCAGACACCTGGCGGGAGGGAGGCCATACAACAGAGCGAAAAGATGGCAGGAAACAGGCTGTGGAGACCCAGGGCTGGCAGGGAGATGGCCTGGCTGGCAGAAGCAGCCCTAACCCTGGGCAGGGCAGGAAGTGAAACCCACACACTGCAGGCTGCAGCCCAAGTGAGCACTGGGAAGCTCCCGGGGCCTTGGGCTCCTAGAGGACAGAGGCGCCCTCCCCAACCCGGGCAGGCAGTCTCTCCTCTCCTGAGACGTGGGGCCAAGCCTGCTGGGTGTTCTGAGGCCTCGCCCCACCGATCTGTCTCTGCTTCCATTTATCAGCCCCCAAGGCAGAGTTAAGGGGAACTAACAACCTCTGGCCCCACACCCCACTCCAGCAGGGAAGGAAGCGAGCTTTGAGACAGGCCAGATGGGAAGGCAAATCCCCAGCTCGTATCTGTGGGAAGGTTCTGGAATATATCGAGTCAATCCCCAAACGTTCTGACTGTAAATGACAAGTTGGCAGGTGTGCGGTTTCCCGTCACATAAAGCTGGCCAGTACTCACCCCGACAAAGGGAATGAACTTTTGGGAGGACTCTTCGTCAGGGCTAAGAGCAAGGAAACAGACAGTTAAGCTCTCCTCAGGGCACAGCCCCGCCTGGTGGGCACAGCTCCCTCTTGGCCTGAGAACCTGGCGCAGCCCTGGGGCCGCGGCCCTGCCGGACAGCCCTGCCCCGTGTGTCCCGGCCCCACCCATCCCCAACCACTGCCAGCCCTGGCCTGGCCCCCAGGACCAACGCCTGGGCCCCTTCTGACATGCTGACATGCTGGAAGGACAAAGGGGTCTCTGTGCACCCATGGTCAGGAGGACAGGCCAGAGGGCACAGCTCCACGGAGGGATTCACTCTGCCATCCTAGGTGCCCGACGCCCACACAGCCAGCTCAGCCCTGTCCGGCTTGCATTTCCACTTCCCCACCAAGCTGGGCACCCCTGCTCTGCTGGGGTTAGGGCAGCTGCCAGTGCCCTGGGACTCCCGGGAAGAGCCTGGGCCCTCTCTGGTAATCAGCAGCACCAAAGCCAGGGCGCAGAAGTTTTCTCCAGACTATCTGGGTAACGTCCATGCCCACATAAGAGGCCAGGCTTTGGCTGCAGTGGGACTCCATGTTCTACCAAAACACCCCACGCACAGCCTGCAGGCAGGCCCAGCACACCCCAGGCCATGCCCCGCGTGAGCTGATGTACTCAGCGGGCAGTGGAGGTTTTGCCTGGACTTGGCCCCATACAACATCTGGCAGGTAACAGCAGCCTCTCCTGGAAGTCTGGTCACAGCCCGTCCACACGAAGATGCCAAGGGTGTGAGGACAGGAGCCGCGGGGCCGCTGAGGGGACCCGTCTGTCTTCCCCTCCGACGTGTGCGGCTCAAGCAGGGCTGTCCTGTGGTCCAGCTCGCACAGGCTCCTGCTGACTGTGCCCACTGCAGCCTGGGCTTGGGCCCAGGGAGCTCTCCCACAAGGGGCCAGCACAGCATGAGGCCCCGCTGGCAGCTAGGGTGAGGTGAGGGCATCTCCTTCTGGGCACCAGGAAAGATCCAGAGGGCAGGGCCTATCCTGAGTGGTGGGCTGGGTCTGGCTCTCCTCTTTCCTCCTCTCCCCTGGCCTCAAGGCTCCCCGTGGCCTGCACGCAGGGACAGAGGTGCCTCCCCGCCCAGCTTCCTCAGCCAGACCGCATCAGCAACTGGTGCCTTCTCTCTGGGGAGCTCCCTCAGCTGTTTCTTCTGTCTCATTTCCCCAAACTGCAGAGTCTGATGCCGGCAAGTGGCTGTCTTACAGGCGGAAACTGTGCACACACAGTGCAGAGGAGCACCTGTTGCCCCTGGAGCGCCGGGGGCAGGACGAGAATGGCCAGGCCAGCAGGGTGGCCCTCAGGGACAGCCCGGCACCAGGTGCAGAACATGGGCTCGCACAGTGGCCCCGGCCCTCCCTTGGGTTGTCGTCCAGCACAGGGTCATTCAGAGAGAATCCCTTGCAGGAAACAGGCCCAGCGGAGGATGCCACAGGCCCAGCCCAGCCGTCTGCCTGGAGCACCAGCTCCCAGGACCAGCAGCGCTATCTCCTCAAGAGCCCTGCAGGGCAGAGGCTTGATCCCAGTGCTCCCCACAAAGTGTGCCCACAAGTAAAACAGCCTCTGCCCGGCAGCCGGTCCAGAGCACACTCCCAGGAGGCAGCCTCTGCGGCTGGTCCCAGCAGGTGCCTTCCCTGTCTTCGCAGCGCCAGTGTGAGGAGACGGCGGCTGGCAAGACCCACCCTCCCCAGACGCCAACCTGGACGGCTCCTGGCCCACCCTCTGCAGAAGACCTGGCAAATGCCTCTGGATGAAACCACCTACAGATTCCTCCCATCCCATTAAAGATGCCCCAGGCCTAGTTCCATTTCTAAGGAGAAGAGTTGAAACTTTCCCCTCTTCTTGTCCATTTCAAATAACATAAAGCGATGCAAATCCTGTGTTGAGGCCCGCCTCTGCCTCAGGGCGGCCTCCTGGCCCCCCAGCACCCTGGCTGTGTCCACAGCTGTCAGGCAGGAGTGCCTGGACGTGGCCTTTGACATCCCACTATCCTTGTTGAGCAGACTGGTGTTTGGAAATCTGTGACATCTGTGTCCTCCCAGGCACGCAAAGGCACAGAAGACAGGTGGTGGCTGCTGGTCCCCAGGGCATGGGTGGCTCCAATTCCCAGGGCCACCTGCCCTCTGCCGAGCCAGACACCCCCACCGAGCCAGCCATGGCAGGCTGGCCTCCCATCCATGCTCTGCTCCGAGGCCCATGGGGCAGTGCGTGGCAGATGAGGGCCGAATGCAGGAGACGTCACAACACAGGGATGTTGCTGGAACTCTCAAAGCCAAGCTGCGCCTCTGGGCCATGCAGACAGCACCCAGCCCTGGACATGGGCCAATATGACAGGGGTGACACCGGCTGGACACTGAGACCCTCACCCTGACCCTGGAGGCACACACATGTCTGTGGAGGCAGTGTGGTCAGGAGTGTAAGGAGCATACCACCGTGGCGTGGGGAGGCCCCGCGGGCACGGAGGGTGCAGATGCCTTGGGGGCCACTCCGCATGGCCCTGGGCAAGCTGCCGGATGCCTGAGCAGCCCTTTCCACCCATGCGCTGCACGGGCAGGCTGGGGCTCGAGGCCGCCCTCCAGGCCTGGCCTGCCCTCATAGGAGGAGTGCCATTCTCGGCAGAGGAGGGCGGGCCAGCAGGAGTCACCTCACGAGGGACTCTCGCAGGGGAGCCTGGCTGGAGAGGGCTCTGCACAGGTCCCCTGTCACAAGGGCTGTGCCACCGCCTGCACTCTCTCAGCCTCCCGACTGACCCTCCTCTGGGTAGAGAGAGCAGGTAAGACACTTATGGCCTTTGCTGGGTTCCTTCCAGGACCCCAGGCAGCCAGTGTCACCCTTATAACGCGGAGGCAGCCAGTGTCACCCCTGCAACGCAGAGGCGGCCAGCGTAACCCTTGCAACGCGGAGGCAGCCAGCATCACCCCTGTAACGCGGAGGCAGCCAGTGTCACCCCTGTAACGCGGAGGCAGCCAGTGTCACCCCTGTAACGCGGAGGCAGCCAGTGTCACCCCTGCAACGCGGAGGCAGCCAGTGTTACCCCTGTAACGCGGAGGCAGCCAGCGTCACCCCTGTAACGCGGAGGCAGGGGCAGGAGGCGCAGGGTGGGAGTGGGTGTAAGGCCCCCTAAGGCCCTGGCTTGCTGCTTGGAAGAGCTGACCTGGGAGATACAAGCAGCTGCGTCCACGGCCTGCGGCGGCCGGGCGGCCAGAACATGCTGCAGGCTCCTCGTGCCACAGCCAGGGGGCAAGGGCGGAGGCTGCCGGGGGTCAGCAGGGGAGGCCCCCACGGCTGGTCTTTCACCTGTGAAGGCTTGTTTAGCAGGACAAGACATAGGATGTTCAGCCCCCTTCCTGTGTCTTCCCAGCGCCCAGCCCTGCAGCTGTGGGTGGTCCCAGGCTGCCCACTTCGAGCAGCTCCTAGGCCAGCAAGGGGGCCCCAGGGACCCAACTACCCTGCACTGAGGGCAGGGGGTTGGGGGGGTTTCCTAGGACAGCAAATGACCTCACACAGGGCAGAAGACACGGGGTAGAGAACGAGCCCATGGGAGGACCAGCAGGGGCCCCCACCCTGCAGCAGGACACACCTGGCCAAGGAAAAGGGGTGGCTCTGTCTGAAAGGGCAGCTTTGGGGGTGCCTGGGACTTGGCTCTGAACATGAAAGGTTGTAGGGGGTGGAGCTGCCTCGGAATGAAAGCTCTTTACCCCCATTTGGAGGTCTCGGTAGTTTGGCCCCGTCTCCAGGTAAGCCACAAGATGCTGGAAACCCCTCTCTGCTGGCCCCAGGTGCTCGAGGGAGCCCTGGGAGCCAGGCTCTGCAGTGTGTAGGGGGCCCAAGGCACAGCCGCTGACCGCCGTGTCACCAGGCCAGCTCCTTAACTACTTGCTTGGGCGTCCCCGTGTGTAGGGCGTGCACCCGCGCCCCTGCTATGCTGCTGCCAGGTTAACAAACGTGAAGGGCCTGGGAAACAGCCTGGCCCAGGTGACCCTGGTGTCCACACCAGCCACTCGTTCCTGGTTTAAAACGAGGAGGGGCTAAACCTGGCTACTTCTTAAATCAAAACCCAGGGTCAAAACAGAGAGGGGGAAAGGCCTGCCTGGCCGACCTGCAGGCTTCAGGGCTCTGGGGTGGAGTCCCAGCACACGGGCCTGGCCAGGGACAGGAGGGCCCATCTGCTGCTCTCCTGACTCAGTGTCAGAGATCGGATGGAGGAAAAGGGTCCACGTCAGCACAGAGTGACTCGGGTTGGGGCCACTTCCCCTCTCCCGTGCGGGCTCTCAGCCTGCAGCTGGTGGCCCTCAGGGCCTGACTCCCAGTCCGGAGAGAGGACAGCGGGGTGATTCAGACGTGACTCTGCTAAACAAGCCCTAAAGACCAGCCTGGGGACAGACAGGGTGGGAGGCAGACCCAGAGAGCCGTACCTTAGGGTAAAGTCAAAATGAAAATGCTTTTTCCTTTTCAGAAAGCCACCAAAAGAGAAAACAGACACGTTACGACGCCCTCAGGAGCCCTCCAGGGACCGCCGAGGGCACTCAGTGGCTCCCATCTCACTGGGGCTCCTGCGTGGGAGAGCCCGTGAGCGCTGGCTTTGCGCCTTGCACTCGGCTCTCTCCCCTGTAGTCTAGGGAAGGTGTGGGACAGTGGCGCAGGATGTGCAGGGAGGAGGCACCGGGCGGGACAGACAGGTCTCCGCAGGACTTTCGGCCGGGGGCTCCTGAGCACCGTCCTGCTCTGGGTAGGTGAGGACATGAGCTGATCACTCACCCACAGGGCCCGAGGCCCAGGGAATCCTCGGTTCCCCAGCCCGGGAAACCCAGGCTGTGGAAGGAACAGGTGCCCAGACTGGAGGGGCTGGGCCACTGCCACCCTGGCCCCATGACAGCTGTCCATTCTGTCAACTTCTTATCACGCGGGGTTTCAACATGCACAGAAACAGGTGCGGAAATGGCGCTTACTATGAGGGATCTGGGGTGCGGGGAAGCACCTGCTGTCAGGGAGGCCCAGAGCTGCCCAGCTGGCCCAGGCTCTGGTCTAAGCCCGGTGCAGGGCTCTGCGGCCCACCAGGCCAAGCCCAGCAGCGGGTGGGGAGGCCCACGGAGGGTTGGTGGCTGGCGGCAGCCTGTGGTATGGTGCCTGGGCCCACCGCGTTACCTCTTCTGCTTGTAGGTCAGCATGGCCTCTGCGATGGGGAGCTGGTGGGCACAGTTGGCCCCTGCGATGTACTGCGTGATGCGTGACACAATGTCTGGCGTGTCCTGTACTGCAGGGGGAGGAGGCGGTGGGGGGTTAGGCTGGTGCCAGGTGGGGTTGCAGACGGGGCTAAGCTGGGCCTCCCCGGTGCCCCGCCCAGGCCTCCCGTACCCCGAAGTGCGGCAGGGCTCGCTGGTTGCAGCTGAGGGGCCCTGGTGCTCTACTCTCGAGGCAGTACCAGGGCAAGTGTGGGAAGACCTGAAGGGCTGTGCCCGCCCCTTCCCAGACAGGCCCCACAGCTTCCAACATTCCAAGGCTCAGGGGAATAGGAGGCATCCTGGCCAAGGCCCCAGCAGGCCCTGTCCATGGCCTCTTCCCTGAGGCTGAGCCTGAGCAGGTGCAGGGCCTCCTGGGCACAGCATCTGGGGAAACCAGGGCCCCTTCCTCCTCGGTGGTGTGGGCTGTGGGCGCGCCCGGGCCTCACCCGCACTCTGAGCCTCCAGCTTGTTGAACAGGTCTCTCCAGGCCAGGTCCTGGAAGAAGTTGTTGTAGCGGTAGTCCACGGAGCCTAGGTACCTGGCCACGGGGTGGGAGCCTGCATGCCAGGGGTGGGGCTGGTGTCACCACGGGGGACTCGGAGCTGCAAGGCTCCCACCACGGCACAAAAGCTGGGCCACCCGACCCCAGGCCTGTGCTGCTGCCTTCCAGACAAGCCCACTTTCCTGCCACCGAAAGAGAAAGCCACCACTGCCCCTCCCTGGTGGATGCCTGTGGCCCCGCTGAAGGAGCTCCAGCCCTGAGCTGAGGTCCCAGAGCCCTGAGTGCCACTGAGGAAGGCCCAGCAGGGCACATATGACCGTGCAGAGGCCTCGGCTGGCTCAGGGCTCTGACGTCGGCATCGTGAGGGCCACACGGGAGAGGTGTCGCCTCCAGGCCTTGCTGCTGGTCAACAGATTAAGGCTGGGTGGGTTTGTTTCGTGGTAAGACACATTGTATGGACCTAAAGAAGTAATGGAGTTCGACGACACAGGACATGGACGATTTGAGAGGATTAATAACGAGCCCTGCTTTGCACTTCTGACTTTGGAAATCGAAACTGGCATAGAGTTATCACAGCGACTGATGGAGGAGACACCCAGCTCAGGCCCCTTCAGAGGGCGATGGCTTTATCTTGACCCAAATGGCTGTTTTAGGGCAATCAAGTTATCTTGCATATAATTAAAATTAACAAAGTGTTACCGTATCAAACAAACATTTAAAAACAACAAATGTGTAGCAAGCAGGGACACCACGCCACGCCACACCGCGCCACGCCACGCCACACAACACGCCACGCCACACAACACGCCACGCCACGCCACACCACTCCATGCCACGCCACACTGCCCGTGGCATCTGTGCCCAGGCCCAGGTGGACGGCGTGGTGCTCACCCAGCGGGATGACCAGGAAGCGCATGTAGCCGAGCCAGTCGGGTGTCTTGTGGGACAGCTGCTCCACAAAGAGCCGCAGGATGGCACTGAGGTAATGCTGCGCTCCCGCCACGGCGATCTTCACGGGGGTCGGGGGCTGGGAATTGCAGTTGCAGCTGCAATCCAGAGGCAGGTGGGACGGAGAGGGGACAGACGCCTCAGGGGAGCCGTCCTCCGTCCAAGGATGCCAGTGTGAGCCCAGGGGGCTCCGTGCCTGTGGCCGCTCATGCCACAACTGCCCTGGAGCTGCCCAAACCCAGGACCCCCACATGCCCAAACGTGCCCAGGCTGAGGGACCACACAGTCATGGCCTCAGCCCAGGCTTCCAAGGACGGGCCAGGAGGCCACCACTCCAGTGTGGCAGGACACCCACCAGGCTGCTGCTCCCGCCCACAACTGAGGGGAGGCCAGGCTGCGAAGAGCGCATGGGTCAGCCTCTGTGGACACCAGCCACAGCCCCAGGTCCAGGACGCACCTAGCCCCAGAGCAATGGGCAGAGGCGGGGGTGCAGGGACCCCGAGGGGTACTTGGGTGGTGAGTACAGGGTGGAGCCCAACTCACTATCTCTGTATCCGTGAGACGATGGTGCTGAAGGCCGCCTGGACATCCGCAGGAGAGCACGTGCACACCACGGGGAGCGTGTGCCTCTGCAGGACGTCGGAGAGGAACTGGCAGAAGACAGGCAGACGCTGACTTCGGCACAGCCGCCCAGGCCACCCCCAGCACCTGACCCTCACCAAAGCTCTCAGGGGCTCCAGAGACCCCAGGCACGTCCAGGCAAACCACAGCCAGCAGCTCCAGCACCCAGGTGTGCCGGGTAGGGGGCAGCTTCAGGAGCCCACTCTCCTCTGTCCTACACCCTGACCCTCCACTCCAAGAGACTGCCCCTCTACCTGCCCCTGCCAGTCCGAGGTGTTGACGAGGATGATGTTTTCGGGAAGCTGGTCATCGGAGATGAGGATGTGGTTGAGCTGGTCATACACAGTCTTCCTGGGGATCTGGAGGCACAGAGCCCTGTCCACACCCAGAAGAGAAGCACAGCGCCCATCCCCACCGCGCCAGCCCTGGTGCCTGCAGTGCCCCTGCTCCCCCTGCAGCCACAGAGGCTCGGTGGCAGGAAGAGAGCTGGCCAGCTTGGAGAACTGCCCTGGGCTAAATCAGCCAAGCAATGAGGCTGCCCTGGACCAGGGAGGGCAGCAGAAGGACTAGAACTTGCCCTGGGGTCCACATGGTCTTCCTGACAAACCAACCCATGACCCGCCCGCCCTGCTGTGTAGCAGGAGCCCTCCAAAGCCCAGGCATGCTCTGTGGCCCAGCACCCTTGGCCCCCTGTGCTTCTCTTTTTGCCCTGCTCTGGTTGGTGCCAGGGTGACCACAAGCCCTGCCTCCTGGGCGTGCCACGCCCTCCACCCCCACCTGCACCTGCACCTGTAGCTGGCTCCGGGCGTCCGGGCAGCGCTCGTTGTCCAGGCTGTTGGCCCGCTCATTCTGGGGCCGTGCTGCCTGCCGCTCCTTCAAGGATGTGCTCCGGCCCCGTCGGCCAGCCTGCTTCCCCTCGGACCTATTGGGGACCAGGACAGGCTAAGTGGCTGTGGCAGCAGGAACAGGAACAGGGGCAGAGGCAGGGGCAGGCCTGCAGTGGCCTACACATTGTGGTGGGGACAGGGAAGGGTGAGCACAGGGCCGACTGATGGGCAGTGGGAACATGGGCTGCACAGAGAGGCCACCAGCCCTGGGAGGGCCACAGCAGCAGCTGAGTACAAGTGAGGCCGTGCCTCTGATGGGACCCCACGCAGCTCTGCCTGTGAGACTGTGAGCCAGGCCAGGAGGCTTGGAGCCACCGTGAGGACTGAGCTTACCCTCCCTGCCCGGGCCAAGAGCTGGGCAGAGCCAGGTGCAGGCCAGTGCAGGGCACTGAGGCTGCCAGGGCGACCTGGCTCCAAAGCGCAGACACAGGCACCTGGGTGCCGCCACAAGGTAAAACCAGTGCCCAGACTCGCTGCTTTGGAAAAAGTCCCAAATATCACAGAAACATGAAATTGAAATCCTGGAAGAATCAAGCTGGTGTATGTGTGTCTTTTGGCTGAGGCAGGGGCTACTCAGGGGGCTGTGGGGGCACCTGCAGGAGGGCAGACACGCCTGACCCTGCCCTCAAACAGGTAGGGTGGAATCTGGGGCTGCAGGCTTGACACCCAATGCTGGGCCAGGGGGTTTGCTTCTCCTTTTTAAGAAGGACGAGGCCCTGAATCTGCTGTCTACACCCGAGGGAGCTCATCAGGCTGGACTGACACGCACCCACCCTGACTGATGCCCCTGACGGCCCCTCCCCCGACAGGTGCATCACCGCCCCGCCCCGCCGTGCAGCCCCCATCACCTGGTGGAGGGGATGACAAGGGACTCTGTCTTGGTGATCCTCCCGCTGGGCGGCAGCCTCTCCATGAACACATCCAGGGTGGAGGCCTCAGCCTCGGGGCTGTCCTCAGGCTGTCCAGGGTGCTCCCTCGGGCCTGGCACACCCTGCTGAGCAGAGACGGGCCTGGAGCCTCCCGTGGAAACCACACCCGTGCTGCGGCCTCTCCAGCCCTGTGGCCTCTGGCTCGGGTGAGGGTTTAGGCCTCTCTAGGCTGTGGCTCCTACACGTGGACCCGGCCACACGCTGACCAGGGAGCCTATAGCTGAGCCAAGTTCCAAGCACAGGGCTCCCATCCTGGCCATGCAGGGTGACCAACCCCCAACCTCCCAGGACCTGACTTGCCCTGGGCCCAGGACCTCCTAACTGAGGAGACCCCATGCAACGCAGCAGGGGGGAACCAGGCATTCCTGGGTGCCATCCACCTGAGGGTGGGGTGAGTCCAGGTGCCCTGACCCTGAAGGTAGGGTGAGTCCGGGGCACCCGGACCCTGAGGGTGGGGTGAGTCCAGGGCACCCGGACCATGAGGGTGGGGGGAGTCCAGGGCACCCGGACCATGAGGGTGGGGTGAGTCCAGGGGCCCTGACCCTGAGGGTGGGGGGAGTCCAGGCGCCCTGACCCTGAGGGTGGGGGGAGTCCAGGCGCCCTGACCCTGAGGGTGGGGGGAGTCCAGGGCACCCTGACCCTGAGGGTGGGGGGAGTCCAGGGCACCCTGACCCTGAGGGTGGGGGGAGTCCAGGGCACCCTGACCCTGAGGGTGGGGGGAGTCCAGGGCACCCGGACCCTGTGGGTGGGGTGAGTCCAGGCGCCCTGACCCTGTGGGTGGGGTGAGTCCAGGCGCCCTGACCCTGAGGGTGGGGGGAGTCCAGCTGCCCTGACCCTGAGGGTGGGGTGAATCCAGGGCACCCGGACCCTGAGGGTGGGGTGAGTCCAAGGCGCCCTGACCCTGAAGCTGGAGTGGATTTTGGGATACTCTGACGATCTGGCTGCCTGGCCACCCCTGAGGGCTGACCCCACCTCTGCACACCAGGTGTGACATGAGGACCTATATGTGGGCCCCGCCCCTCCAGGTCAGACCCTTAAAGGCAGCATTGGTGTGCCTGATGTGTGGAACGGGTGGGTGCGGCCCGAGCCTGCTTACGAGGGCCACCGTGTCAGAGACACTGTCGCTCGGCTGCCTGCCTCCCAGGGACCGCGTCTTCTCGGGCACGTCAGCCTGTGGGGGAGGAGATGGGAATCAGCTTGTGCTCAACTGCAGGTGCCAAGGCGCTGACTTCTGGGCTGGGACTCAGGGAGACCCGGGCACCTGCGTGGCAGTGTGCTGGACAGTGGGTGCAGAGTGGCTCCAGGACAGCTGGACAGGGCCCTGGGCCCAGGACATGCTGGGAGATTTGGGCCACACCACAGCCCAGTCAGACCACGGTCTGCTCTGGGAGATCAGTGTGGCCCCACTCACCGGGCTTGGGGGCTCCTTGTGGCTGCGGGCGCTGTGGATGCTCCCAATCTCCGTCTGCGAGCTCGAGTGCGACAGGCCTTCAAAGTATGGCCTGGCTCAGGGAACAGGGGTGGGGGACATGTTAATTTCCAGGACCCTTCTTGCACTGAAAGCGCAGTTCTCCCACCACACCTGGAGGGACAGACTGCAGAATCCAACGGCAGAGCAGAGCTGGGTCCAGAGAAGAGCCCGTGTCAGCGCACACCCCGCTCGCACCAGCTGCAGCACAGGGCACAGAACGATTCTGGAGCTGGCAACACTAAGTGCTGGGCCAACCTGGCTGCCCCGTCCTGGTTCTTCCACCTGCCGTGACATCAGCTGCAGGAAACACACATCCCTGAAACTCGCGGCCTTAGCTCCAGGCAAGGCTGCCACAAACACAAAGGGGCTCTGGGGAGAGCTCCACTGGCCAATCCTGCTGCAGGGCAGCCCTGGGATCTGCAGCCAGCCTGCAGCAAACAGGTGAACATGCTCGACAAAACAACAAGGGCACATCAGATGAAGCAGGCCCTTCCGGACCCACCAGGCAGATCAGACCACCCAGGCCCGTCCAGGTCCTTCCAAACCATCCAGGCCTATCCAGACTATCCAGGCCTTTCCACACTATCCACACTGATGCAGGCCACCCACGCCTTTCCGGACCACTCAGGCAGATCCAGGCCACCCATGCCTTTCCAGACCACTCAGGCAGATCCAGGCCACCCAGGCCTTTCCGGACCACTCAGGCAGATCCAGGCCACCCAGGCCTTTCCGGACCACTCAGGCAGATCCAGGCCACCCAGGCCTTTCCGGACCACTCAGGCAGATCCAGGCCACCCAGGCCTTTCCGGACCACTCAGGCAGATCCAGGCCACCCAGGCCTTTCCGGACCACTCAGGCAGATCCAGGCCACCCAGGCCTTTCCGGACCACTCAGGCAGATCCAGGCCACCCATGCCTTTCCGGACCACTCAGGCAGATCCAGGCCACCCATGCCTTTCCGGACCACTCAGGCAGATCCAGGCCACCCATGCCTTTCCGGACCACTCAGGCAGATCCAGGCCACCCATGCCTTTCCGGACCACTCAGGCAGATCCAGGCCACCCATGCCTTACCGGACCACCCATGCCTTTCCAGACCAACCAGACCCTTGCAGACCATCTGGCCGATCCAGGCCATCCAGGCCGAATGTCTCATCCCTGGTTGATATAATATGTACGAAGAAAAAGGAGGAAGGGAGACCTACAGATTCAATAAGACTTAAAAGACCTTTCACGTGAAAAAAATTTGACAGGAGGCCAGGTGCACTGGCTCACACCTGTAGTGTCAGCACTTTGGGTGGCCAAGGCAGGTGGTTCACTTGAGCTCAGTTCGAGACCAGCCTGGGAAACATAGGGAGACCCTGTCTCTACAAAAATATAAAAATTAGCTGGGTGTGGTGGCGCACGCCATTGGTCCCAGCTACTGAGGAGGCTGAGGTGGGAGAACCGCTTGAGCCCGGGTGGTCGAGGCTGCAGTGAGCCACGACTGCACAACTACACTCTAGCCTGGCTGACAGAGCAAGGCCTTATCTCAAGAAACAAACAACTCCCCCGCCCCCTAAAAAAACAGACGGGACTTAGCAGTGTCTGCTGCTCCACCCTGGGTGACAAAGCCACGTGGAAACTTGCTGCTGTGTGTGCCCATTCAAGATCATAGGCCCGAGACGCACACGCCTCTCCCCAAACTATGAATGCTAGCTGGCCAGGGCTCTGCAGATACAGCCAACGCCACGGAGTTTAAGATGGGAGAGGATCTGGGCCACAAAGATGTCTCCTATGGAATCACGTGAGCCGTTAAAGACAGAAAACTTTCTCCGGCTGAAGGCAGAAGAGATGAGGCAGGAAGGCCAGGGAGACCCAAAGTGTGAGGGGGACTTCACTGGGCCTTGCTGGTTCCGAAGGTGGAGGAGGGACCCTGGGCCAGGGTACGAGGACGGTTGCCAGAAGGCAAGAATGACCAACAGCCACCAGGTGGCAGGGCAGCCAGACCCCCATCCCGCAGCCATACGGAGCTGAACTCCACCAACCACCACGCCGGGCCTGCACTGCGTGACCTCGGAGCCCCAGTCAGGGCAGCCACCAATACCTCCACCCGAGCCCAGTGAGACCCTGGCCAAGAATGAGGCCGCAGCCTCGGGATGGCAATCTCCAGAACAGGAGGAGCAGAGGCTGTTTCTGGTGGCCACATCCGCGGTCACCTGTTATGGTGGCTGCTGGCAACTGAAGGAGCAGCAAGTTGGGCTGGGGCTGCCGGGCCGGGGCAGGTGAGGTGGGAGGCCGCTGCGTGGCTGCAGGGCTAACTGGGGCCGCGCCTCCAACATGCAGCAAGGCCACCTTCTTCGTGTTGTTTAGGTTAAAAAAGCGTGAGAGCAAAAGGTCTACCGAGCTTCCTGACTCTGACTGGGGTCTCTGGCTCCTCAGCAGCTGCCCAGAGGCTGGCACCTGCCTTCTGCCTGGTGTGCTTGCCTTCTTGCCCCCAGCTGACCGAGGCCTCCACACCCAGACCCATGCACAGAGCTGCCTGCCCTGCATCCTCTCCTCCTGCCCAGGCCAGGCCCCCCCAGCCAGCCCCTCCTCCCATCCAGCCACAGAGACACCTGCCCTCCCTCCCCACCTGCCTCTGCCTCCTCCTCCTCAGGGAGGGGCACCCAGCATGGGAGCTCTACTCCCCACCTGAGTGAACGGAGGTCCCCTGCAGTTCCCAGGGCATCCCCCAGAGACGGATCCCCTACAATGGGGTGCCACACCCAGCCCAGCCAGCACCCTGGGGGACCCCTCTCGGTCCTCCCCAGCCCAGAGCTTGTACCCCCTGGCCTATGAAAGGAAAGCTGCCTGGCTCAGTGCAGCCGTAGCCTGGGCCTGCCAGGCAGCCGCACACCCCTCCTTCCAGCCACCAGAGCCTTCCCAGGCTTCGAGGCAGCTGGCCCTGCCCACCCCGTCTCCAGGGCTGGACATGGGTCTGCCAGAGTGGCCGCAGAGTGGCCGGGGCATCTGAAATGGCTGTTCCTCCCCGCCCCGCCCCGTAGGGCTCACCGCAGCTTCGGCTTGGGGGTGCTGAGGACGCTGTCGTCATCCTCCATGTCGGGGCCGCTGTCGCTGGGGTGCTCCATGTCCAGCGTGTCATACAGGAGGTCCAGGTCCTCCTCTGCCTCGGGGATGTGCTCCGCAGGGTCCTGCTCCGAGTCCAGGACCTGCACAGGTGCCAGGCACGCGTGAGTTCCCTGCAGCGGCCCACGCTGCCCCACTGGGGGCGCCCGAGACCCCAGAGTCTGCAGGAGCAACAGGAGGCGGGCGCCCAGCCACCAACCCCCTCCGCTCAGCACGGCTGTAGTCCAGCTTCTGTCTTGGAGCTCGGGATGATCACTGAGGACCCCCGGTCCCCAGGTACCGGTGCGTGTGGCATTCCTCCACCTCCCCTGGGCTGGTGCAGTCATCTGGGCTGCCAGGGTGCACGGAGGGCCTGGGTGCAGGCAGGTGAGCTCTGACGGGTGTGGGCCACTGTGCAGCCACCACCAAAACCAAGATAGAAAGTGCTCCCCACACCCAGGAGGCTCCCCTTTGCCTTCCTCTAGTGCGTCCCCTCCCTCAGCCCCAGGCCCTGCGAATCTCACTCTGTTCCTGTACGTTCTGCCCTTTCCCGAGTGCTACCCAAAAGGAATCATGTGGCCTGCAGCTCTCGGTGGCGGGGGGAGGAGGGCGTCATCCACCCAGCGTGGCACACTTCATGTTCCACTGTGTCCCCACCCAAGTCTCACCTTGAATTGTAATCCCCATAAGCCCCACGTGCCAAGGGCGGGACAGGTGGGGGTAACTGGATCCTGGGGGTGGTTTCCTCCACGCTGTTCTCATGATAATGAGCACATCTTATGAGATCTGATGGTTTTATAAGCATCTTGTATTTCCCCTGCTGGCACCCACTCCGACCTGCTGCCCCATAAAGAAGGTGCCTGCTTCCCCTTCTGCCATGATTGGCAGCTTCCTGAGGCCTCCCCAGCCATGCTGAACTGTGAGTCAACTAAACCTTTCCTTTATTCACTTCCTCTGACGGTTCTGCAGTGCGCCACTGAGTGGGTGGACCCCAGTCTAACAGATCACCAGCTGACGGGCATTATGACCATCACAGATGAAGCTGCTGTGAACGTCTGAGTGGGTCCATGCATGTGTGTGTTCACCTCCCTGAAGTCAACACTGAAGAACAGGGGTGCTGGGTGTCTGGCAACTGCTTCCTGTGGCTGCCACACCACCTTACATTCCCCTAGCAGGGTGTGGGTTCCTGCTGTTACACCTCACCCTGTTGCATTTCATTTGTTCCAGCCATCCTAGTGGGGATCAACTAGTGTCTCATTGTGGTTTGGTTTACATTTCCCTAATGACCAGTGATAATGATCATGATGATCGTGTACTTATTGGCTACTTGTGTGTCTTTGAAGAAATCTATTTAGAAAGATCCCTATTTTTTTTTTTTTTTTTTTTTTTTTGAGATGGAGTCTCGCACTGTCAGTTGCCCAGGCTGGAGTGCAGTGGCAGGATCTCGGCTCACTGCAAGCTCCGCCTCCCGGGTTCACGCCATTCTCCGGCCTCAGCCTCCTGAGTAGCTGGGACTACAGGCGCCCATCACCACGACCGGCTACTTTTTGTATTTTTAGTAGAGATGGGGTTTCACCGTGTTAGCCAGGATGGTCTCGATCTCTTGACCTTGTGATCCACCCGCCTCGGCCTCCCAAAGTTCTGGGATTACAGGTGTGAGCGACCACACCCGGCCCCCTGCCCATTTTTTAATTGGACAATTCACTGTTCTTTGAGAAAGGGTCTTACTTTGTTGCCCAGGCTAGAGCGCAGTGGCACAATCATAGTTCACTGCAGCCTCGACCTCCTGGGCTCAAGTGATCCTCCCACGTCAGCCCCCAAAGTGCTGGGATTACAGGTGTGAGCCACTGTGCCTGGTTCTGACAAGTGATAATCACTTTATTAAAATAGTTGGCTTAAGCATCTGCAATGGTGATGTCAATCACGGCTCGCAGCTCAATTCCAACAGAGCAATCAGCCTCACAATCCAGGAAGGACCAGGCAGGTCCACGAGCTGCTTATGGATTCTCGTCTGG
Source organism: Pan paniscus (assembly GCF_029289425.2). Classification (NCBI taxonomy): domain Eukaryota; kingdom Metazoa; phylum Chordata; class Mammalia; order Primates; family Hominidae; genus Pan; species Pan paniscus. The sequence goes on along the minus strand of NC_073264.2, from coordinate 106,549,357 downwards.
AAGTGATCCTGTGTCTGAGAACCTTCACCACAAGGTGTGTTTCTCTTAGTGATTCTCAAAGACTTGGCAGGCATCAGAACTGGTTCTTTCACTTTGAGATTGTTTTTCTCCGTGCCCCTCATAAGCCAGCACACACCTCCACGGATTTTACATTGCAGCTGGTCAGGGTAATTCTAATTCAAGGAATCACTCCACGGGCTCCAGAGGTGTCCTCCCGGTGTCTTTAAAAGCCGTGGCCGCGAGGCGGCTTCCTGGTCGACTTCTCAGCACAAGTGGACAGCAGCGAGTCAGGGCAGGAGTGGGCGGGCCCCAGCTCCGTGGCACCTGAGGCTGCATCGTTCTCAAAGCAATGGACAATTCAGCTTTTAACTAGACTGTCTGTGTCTTTGTTTTTCAGTTATAAGCATTCTTTATGTGTTCTGGATTCAAGCCCCTTATCACATATATGATTTGCAAAAAATATTCTTCTGTTCTACTGTTCGGTTTTCTTGATGGCACTGTTTGGAGCACAAAACTGTAAAATGTTGCTGTGGTCCAGAAAAACTTACCTTTTGTCCCTTATGCTTTTGATGTCACATCTAAGAAACCCCTGCCTAACCCAAGGTCATAAGATTGGCCCATTTTCTTCTAAGAGCTTTATAATCTTAGCTCACAGATGGAGATATTTGATCCATTTCAAGTTTTTCTTTCTTTCTTTTTTTTTTTTGAGACAGTGTCTCGCTGTGTCGCCCAGGCTGGAGTGCAATGATGCAATGTTGGCTCACTGCAACCTCTGCCTCCCAGGTTCAAGTGTTTCTTCCACTTCAGCCTCCCAGGTAGCTGGGACTACAGGCACCCGCCACGACGCCTGGCTAATTGTTTTTGTATTTTTAGTAGAGACGGGATTTCACTATGTTAGCCAGGCTGGTTTCGAACTCCTGACCTCAAGTGATCCAGGTCACTTGAGCCTCAAGCCTCGGCCACTAATCCCAAAGTGCTGGGATTACAGGCATGAGCCACCGCACCCAGCTGATCCATTTAGTTAATTCTTGAATATGGTGTGAGGTAGGGGTCCAAATTCCTTTTTTTTTTTGAGACAGGGTCTCACTCTGGTTGCCCAGGCTGGAGTGCAATGGCATGATCTCAGCTCACTGCAGCTTCCACCTCCTGGGCTCAGGTGATTCTCCCACCTCAGCCTTCCGAGTAGCTGGGATTACAGGTGCATACCACCATGCCCGGCCAATTTTTTGTATTTTTAGTAGAGATGCGATTTCACTATGTGGACTTATGCAATCTGCCTGCCTCAGCCTCCCAGAGTGCTGGGGTTACAGGCATGAGCCACCACAGCTGGCTGTAATTCCTTCTTTTGCATGTGGATATCCAGTGGTCCTAGCACCTTTGTTGAAGACTATTCTTCCCCCATGGATATCTTGACATCTTTGTTGACCATCACTTGCCCATAAATGGAAGGGTTCACTTCTGGACTATCACCTCCATTCCACTGATCTCCATGCCTGTCCCTGGGCCAGCCCCACATGGTCAGGATTACTACTGTGGTTTTGTAGTACATTTTGAAATTGGGAAGTATAAATCTTCTTTCTTCAAGACTGTTCTGTCTGCCCTGAGTCTCTGGCATTTACACATAAATTTTAGCTGGTCAATTTCTACAAAAACACAGCTGGGAATCTGATACGCACTTGAATTTGTTGAATTTGTACATCAATTTAGGGAGTATTGCCACCTTAACAAGACTAAGTTTTCCAATTCATGAACATATGACATCTTTCCACTTATTTATATCTTCTTTCTTTAAAAAATGTTTCATAGTTTCACTGTATGAGTCTTACTCATTTTAAAAATCAGGTTGCTTTTCTTACTGGGTTTTGAGAGTTTTTAATATATCTATTGGATACAAATCATTACCAGGTATGTTATTTGCAAATATTTTCTGTCAACCTGTGGCTTTTTTCTTTTTCTTTTTTTGAGACGGAGTCTCGCTCTGTCGCCCAGGCTGGACTGCAGTGGCCCCATCTTGGCTTACTGCAAGCTCTGCCTCCTGGTTTCACATCATTCTCCTGCCTCTGCCTCCCAAGTAGCTGGGACTACAGTCGCCTGCCACCACGCCCAGCTAATTTTTTTGTATTTTTAGTAGAGATGGGGTTTCACCATGTTAGCCAGGATGGTCTCGATCTCCTGACCTCATACCGCCTCGGCCCCCCAAAGTGCTGGGATTACAGGCGTGAGCCACTGCACCTGGCCATCTTTTCATTCTTTTAACAGTACCTTTCAGAAAGCAAATTTCTACTTTTTTATTGTGTTAAAAATATATAAAACATAATATTTACCATTTTATCTATTTTTAGGTGTACAGTTCAGTGGCATTAGTGCAGGATTTAAGTTCATATTTTTTAAGGCTTAGAATCTAGGTAATTTAAATTTTAGGCTTTTACATTTAGGAATATGATCCAGTCAAGCTGAATTCTGCACATGGTGTGCATTGTCAAGCCTCAGTTTTTTTGTGAAAAGATATTTTCTCCAATGAACTTGGCACCCTTGTTGAAAATCAACTGACTATCCAGGTGTGCCACCTTTTACAATGAAAAATTCAGAAGGCAGCCCTCAGCGGACGCTTTCGCTGTGAGCTGAAGCTGAGGGCTGTAAGGAACAGACTTCACTCTGGTTCCTCCTCACAGGACGGGTCCCAAGCAGAGCCCTGCTCTCCTCCTCATCAGACCCACTGTGTGGGACCTGGGCACAGGGCAGCCTGGATGCCAGTGCTCTGTGGTCAGCCTGGGGGCTGTGAACGTTTGTACCCCCAAAATTCCTACACTGAAACCTGACCACCAAGGTGCTAGAATTAGGAAGTGGGGCCTCTAACAGGTGGTTAGGGCCCGAGAGCTCTGCCCTGCTGAATAGGCTCAGGGCCCTGATGAGGGAGGCTTGAGGGAGCTTGTCAGTCCCTTTCACCACACAACACACAGAAGGTGCCCTCTATGGGAAACAGGCCCTCAGACACCGAGTCTACTGGCACCTTGATCTTGGACTCACAGCCTCCGGAACTGTGAGAAATACACTTTGGTTGTTTATTAATTTCCCAGTCTGAAGTATTTTGTTATAGCAGCATGAACAATCTCAGATGGCTGTAATCCAGGCGGTGACCTCGTCTCACTGTGCATCTCCTGCCCCCTGAGGGTTGCCGTGAAGTCCTGGGCAGGGGGCAGTGCCAGGTGTGGCGCTCCTAGTGGCCAAGACACAGGTTCAGAGCTGTGGCGGAGACGGTCTGGTCTTTTCAGGAAACGGAGTGATGGGTGAAAATATGGAAAGAGACCCCATCACTCCATAAAGTACTGTGTTGACCTGCGTGAATTTCACACAACGCTGTGCAATTATCCCTATGAAAACGATGTCCTCTCCCTGAACAGCACCTGTGACGTTGGCCCATCTTTTCACAGTTTGGGTTGTGAGTCTCAGAACCATAATCTGTGTAAGTGAAATGCATTCTGGGACTCAGTTCAGTTGCCCAGGTGAGTGCAGAACCCCGCGGTCAAGATTCAACCAAGAACACCCACCCCTGAACCCACAGGCGCTCAGCAGGGCTCAAGGAAGCCCCAGGCCAGGGAGCCGACTTGGCTAAGTCCCATCTTCAGCTGGACTTGGGAATGTTCCAATCCAAGATGCAAACCAAAAGACACAGGGGCCCGATGACCATCCCAGTGGCGGAGCTGCCCTTCCTCTGCGGCCAGTTGGTGATGTTACGCTGTTCCCAGAAATGCTGCCTGCCCCACCGGGCCACGAAGCACCTGTTTCGGCACATGCACCTGACAGCCTTGCTGAGTGTGTGCCCCAGGGGCTGAGCTGGATGCATCCCGAGTATGTTAGGACACAGCGCCATCTACAGGCAGTGTGCTCTCAGGCCGATGGGTGACAACCCTGCTTCAAGGCTGAGACGCTTAAAGGCCACCTCTCCACTTCAGGTCCTGAACCCAGGCATGTTTTTCTTCTGACATTAAAGAAACAACAAAGGCTGGGCGCGGTGGCTCACGCCTGTAATCCCAGCACTTTGGGAGGCCGAGGCAGGCAGATCACTCGAGGCCAGGAGTTCAAGACCAGCCTGGCCAACAGGGTGAAACCCTGTTGAACCTGGGAGGCAGAGGTTGCAGTGAGCCGAGATTTGAAGTTTTTTCTTTTGAGACAGGGTCTTGCTCTGTTGCCCAGGCTGAAGTGCAGTGGCTCAATCTCCACTCACTGCCGCCTTGGCCTACCAGGTTTCCTCCCAAGTAGCTGGGACTACAGGTGCACACCACCGCCCACAGCTAATTTTTGTATTTTATTGTAGAGATGGGGTTTCACTATGTTGCCCAGGCTGGTCTCAAACTCCTGGGCCCAAGTGATCTGCCCGCCTTGGCCTCCCAAAGTGCTGGGATTACAGGCATGAGCCACTGAGCCCAGCCATGTTTTTCTTTTCGGTATGAAAATTATACAAGCTCATTGTAGAAAATTCAGAGATTAGAGAAAAGCTAAAAGATGAACATTAGAAATCCATGGAATGTCAGTAGTGGGGGGCTGTCAGGTGGGGAGGGGGGTCCATGTCAATAGTGGGGGGCTGTCAGGTAGGGAGAGGGAATGTCAATAGTGGGGGGCTGTCAGGTGGGGAGGGGGGTCCATGTCAATAGTGGGGGGCTGTCAGGTGGGGAGGGGGGTCCATGTCAATAGTGGGGGGCTGTCAGGTGGGGAGGGGGGGTCCATGTCAATAGTGGGGGACTGTCAGGTGGAGAGGGGGGAATGTCAATAGTGGGGGGCTGTCAGGTGGGGAGGGGGTGTCCATGTCAATAGTGGGGGGCTGTCAGGTGGGGAGGGGTCCATGGGAACTCTGAACTTTCTGCTCAATTTTGCTGTAAACCTAAAACTGCTCTAAAAACTAAAGTCTATTTATAAAAAAAAACACACACAAACTAATGGTTACATCCCCCTGAAAATGACTTTCCAACTTCCAGTGTATTCACGGCTTGTACTTCAGCAGAGACCCAGCGGGTGACCTGGAGCCCGGGAGGCAGTGCCACTGTCACTGCGCCTCGCAGACTGTGCGATGCTGGCGGGGCCGTGCAGACGGGGAGCGGCAGAACCAGACGTGGCCCGGAGACAGACCCCAGAGGCCTCCTCCCGACCAGGCGCTGCCGCAGGCGTGGGGGCCGCGAGCAGAAGGCGCGGCGCACTCACCTCGTCGGACACTTTGAACCTCCGCAGCAGCGCTACCACTTTCTGCTTGAAGTTCTGTTGCTGCAAGACAGGCGGTGCAGAGTCAGAGCCGCCGCCGGAGCCGCAGACCTGCCGCTGGAGCCCCTTCCTCAGGCCCAGGCCGCGCCCAGGCCCGCCGTGGGAGAGCAGCAAGGCCTCAGCACCAGCCACGCGGATGGATTCGCACGTGGCTCCCAGAGGCTTCCCAACAGGCCTGAGGCCTGACAGTTCCATTCCTGGCCAAGGGGGACCTGGGGAGGCGTGTGTGGACTCCATGGTTCTTCCAGAAGCCTCTGCAGCCCTTCCCAGGCTCACGGGGCCCTTCCCTCAGCACCCCCTCCCGGGAAAGGCCCTGGCCGACCCCAGAAGGAAGGTGCTGGGCACCCATGTGGGGTGGGCAGGTGGGCGAGTGTGGGGTGGGGCGTGCTCCAAGAGCCTGAGCCCCATGGGTGCCTCGTGCCACCCTGGACTGCAGAACCTCAGCTCCAGCCACTGGGTGAGCGGGACCCTCAGCCACCCTCTCGGGGACCAACCCTACAAAGGCAGCCCACGCCCTCCCTTCACAACAGTTGGGCCCAAGGGGGCCCTGGAATGGAGGCTCAAGCTGGTGTTCTGTGCAGCGGGGGCTGCTCTCCAGGCCAGCAAGACACAGCTTCACCACTTTGGGAGCAGCTTGCCCGTCCCTGGCACCGTCTGCCCACAGCGCCCCCTTGAATGCTGCCAGAGGAGGCGGCGGTGTCCGGGCTGGGCTGTGCCCACGTCCCTTGTCAGCACCAGGCACAGGGCTCCCCGCCCACCTGCGCTGGCCTCCCCGGAACCGTGCCTGTCCTTGGGGTGTCCAGGCGCCAGGCGGTGGACCCTCTGTGCCAGTGCCGGACACGGCCTCTGAGGAAAGAGCTGCCTGAGCTTTCCTCAGGGAAAAAATGCCAAACAGCCCTGCCAAGCTCCTGGGGACCGTGGAGGTAGGTAGGCCAGATCCCAAACAAAAACGGGGGAACCAGCCCACTCAGGTTATGTGGGCACCTGACGGGACAAAAGGGAGGATGGCCTCCCGGGGGCTCTGCACATGGCGTGAGCCTGGCAGCGAGGCAGCCTCCCAGCCTTGCTCAGGGCCCACTGAGCCTGGCGGCCACACAAGGCTGAAGCCAGGAGATGTGGCGAGGCAGGGGAGACAGGGGCACCCGGCAGGAGACTGGCAATCAGGGGGTCTGCCACGGGACATGCTGCTGTGACCTGGGGTGAGATCTCACCTCCCACGGCCCTGTCCCCCCCACGCCCAGGCTCCCGGCGTCCTCCCCCACCCTCGCCTTCCCCAGCATTCACAGAAGCAGTCTCCACCGACCCTGGCCATGGACGTCGCTCTTACAATCGATCTCCGCTGCTTCTTCGGTTTCCCCACGTCAAAGTCGTCCTCGTCCAAGTCCTGCAGAGACATATGCAGTGGCTGAGGCCACGGCAGCCTGCATAGCGCTGGCAGGACCCTGCCAGCCTCAGCGTGGGCGATGGGAGAGGCCCGGCACTGAGAGCCCACCTGCGTCCCAAGACTCTCAGAGCCACCTGAGCACAAACTCGGGCCCCTGGGGTAGGGAGACGAGAGATGGGCGGCCAACCAGGGGCCAGGCCCGTGGCTCACCCACCCTCACGAGGCCCTGGTGACAGCTGGTGAGGACCCCACAGACCCCAGGACACCCGGTGTGAGCCGGGAGAGGGCGCGGAGCCCCGGCCCCAGGTCACCTGCCCCTGCACGGCGTCGTCACTGGCCTCCTGCTCGGAGGAGAAGCTCTCATACTCCTCCTCGGAGTAGTTATCTGCGGAATGAACAGACAGAAGGGAGGGTGCCGTGAGATTCCACCCGGGAAACCAGGCAGTGACCACCCCCAGGCTTCCCTGGACACAGAGTGGGGGCAGCGAGGAGGTGGATCCATGCAGGACAGAGGGGCTCCAGACACAGGTGCTGTGGCCCCGAGCCCCCGAGTCCCCCAAGTCCACTGGCAACAGTCCAGGTCGGGGTTGGCAGGAAGTGGGGATGGGCAGGGAGGGCAAAGGGGGCCACATGAACTGCTCCGGCCTCCACGGCCCCTCCTGCCAGCTGGCATTTCAGCCTGGATTTGCACCGACTGGGTCTCCCCCGCCTGAGGAGTAGGGGAGGCCCTGGTGACCCCACTGGGGTGGCGGCAGCTGTGGCACCTGCCCATGGCGGGCCCTGCACCCAGACCAGCAAGGGCATCACAGTGCAACCCTACACCTCCTTTTTGAGGACACTCAGGACTCAGGCCTCTTGACCAAGGAGCTGCAGCCACGGGGGCAGAACAGGGACCTGTGGCAGCCCGGACCCTACAACAGCGCGCACCTCTGCTGTGGCTTCCAGACAGGAGAGCAACTGACATGTGCTCCGGACCCCCCACTCCTTAAGCCAGGCTGGACAGGTTCCGCCACCCGATGTGCCGTGGCTGGAAGGCAGGGCCTCCCCACAGCAGGGGCAGGAGCGGGCTGGCACCACACTCACCCGTGGACTTGGCCTTGGGGCCGGCCTGCATGGCGCTGTCTTCGTGGTCAATGGGCTGGCTGGACAGGGAGGCGATCCAGATCTCGGCCGCCTTGACGGGGGCCTCCTTGATGCTGCTGCAGAGGCTCAGCACCTGGCCACCTTCAGACGGGTGTTGCATCACCTGCAGGCCAGGGGCACGGTTCTAGAAAGCAGCACGACGGGAAGGAGCCCCGGTGCCCTGATGTGCGGGCTGGGGTTTCTGAAGGGCTTTCTCTCTCAGTGACAGCAAGGGGGACCCTCAGCAGGGCAGCCACAGGGCAGGGAGCATCCAGTGGACAGGAAACGTGGCCACTGGGGAGAGGGGACAGATACGAGAGGAGGACACAGGAGCCAGGCGGACAGACGAGAGGAACACGTGGGAGCTTTCACGAACGGGCCATAAGCAGAGGGCACTGGGCTGTGCTGGAGAGGCCAGTGCCAGGCACAGTCACGAGGGACTGAGATGGACAGACAGGGGTGTCCGCGGCCCTCCTGATCTCAGGCACGACTGCTGTCCATGCAGTGCCACCCAGGAAGATCCTGGCCCCCTGCTCCAACCCTGCCTCCACCCTCCACCCACCCAAGAGCTCAGCAGCAGCAAAGCAGTGTGTGAAGCCGGCCGCCCAACCCACAGGAGCCAATGCCCAGGGACCAGTGTCTGTGGGGGACCAAGGAGGAGCCGCCGGCACTCTCAGCCAGGCCGGAATCTCCAGCAGCAGGAGACACCCACCAGACCTGGCTCACAGGCCAGGTCAAGCTCCTCTGTTGTGAGACATTCAAACCAGGGAGCGGCAGAACAAGCCCCGGCCCCTCCTGCAGCCACGACCTGTGCCCAGGCACAGCCCCGCCGTGCCCCACGCCAGCCTCAGAACCACACGCCATGACGACAACTCTCAGACGCTCACAGCCTTGGGGCCAGCTGTGCTCTAGAAGCCGCCTTTTGGGGCTATCGGTTCACATCCAGATGTTAGGATTTTATAGACCAGATTTATTTATTACTTTTTTGAGACAGAGTCTCATTCTGTAGCCCAGGCTGGTGTGCAATGGTGCGATCTCGGCTCACTGCAACCTCCGCCTCCTGGGTTCAAGTGATTCTCCTGCCTCAGCTTCCCAAGTACCTGGGATTACAGGCGTCTTCCAGCACGCCCAGCTAAGTTTTGTATTTTTAGTAGAAACAGAGTTTCACCATGTTGGCCAGGATGGTCTCAAACTCCTGACCTCAAACGATCTGCCTGCCTTGGCCTCCCAAAGTGCTGGGATTACAGGCGTGAGCCACCACGCCCAGCCGACCAGATTTATTTTGATTGTGGGGTCCTGATTTGGGCTGCTAATTCTTCAATTAATCAAGGTAAAAAAATGTTTAAAAGTTTACATTTGCCCTCATCTTCATTTCAGAAAATGACAAAGGGCAGCTGGCAGCTTCTGCCAACACTCGCACCCACTGCTGACGCCCTCGTTCCCACAACTCGCCGGGGCACACGCAGCTTCACGTACTTGGAGGCTGCTGTTGTCCAGGCCCCCAGCACCCTGAGTCGCCTTCTCAGAGTGGCATCTGACCTGGCAGGGTCTCAGTGTCACACAGGGGTGAGAACCTGGAAGCTCTGAAGCCCTCGGTCAGAAATGCTGAGCCCTTGCTGGGCATCCCAGTAAAATGAGCTCCGTGGGGAGGGGACTGCCGGGCTGGGGTCCCGGAGGAATCAAGGTGGGGCTCAGGCGGTGCTGCACCTGCTCACACCAACCTCCATGGGGCTCAGAGGGGTCTGGGCCCTTTTTCTCCTAAGAAAACCCTGCTCGCTTCCTCCTTCAGGTGGGAGGGCAGGAAGGAATGGGGCCTCTTATCAAAGATGCTTTTGCCGGGATCCCTGGAGCTGGCTGTAGTGGGAATGCTCTGCTGGGCCCGCAGCGGGCCAGGGGCGGGTTGTTGATTAGCCCCCGCTCCACTCAGCCTGTCGTCGACCTATATGTGAACACTATTTTGATATCTGCAGGCCCTGAAAGTCCCAGGCCCCCACACTCCAGGCTGCATGTTCCTCTCCTCCTGACAGTGCTCCTTGGGGCGTGCATCCTCCTGCCAAGGGGCCAGCCACCCCTGAGCTGGGCACTCCCCTGGGGTGATGCTGGCCGGCAGGTCACTGTCCTGGACTGTGGCCATTCCCACTCCTGCCCCTGCTGACCCTGAGACCACCCTCCCGGGTTAGTCCAGCAGATGCTCTGTGGATGCTCAGCGATCCTCAGCAAAGGGCTGGAGCTGCCTCACCAAGGAGGGTGGCCCCAGGGCCCAGCTCCCTCCACCCCTGACCCTGACAGGCTCCTCCCTCTTCCATTTTCAAATAGATTTTAGTGACAAGGAAAATTGAGGCCGGGCACAATGGTTCACGCCTGTAATCCTAACACTTTGGGAGGTTGAGGCAGGTGGATGGCTTGAGCTCAGGAGTTTGAGACCAACCTGGGCAACATGGCGAAACTCTTATCTCTACAAAAAGTATAAAAAATTAGCCGGGCATGGTGGTGCGCACCTGTAGTCCCAGCTACTTGGGGACTGAGGTGGGAGGACTGCTTGGGCCCAGGGGCTTGAGGCTGCAGTGAGCCAAGATCACACTACTGCACTCCAGCCTGGGTGACAAAGTAAGACCCTGTCTCAAAAAAAAAAAAAAAAAAGAAAAGAAAACAAAATTGCTCAGGATGTCACACTTAATTGTACAAATACTATAATAAAAATTTTGCAAAAACAAATAGTCATGCACCACGTAACGACAGAGGTATGTTCTGAGACATGCATGGTGAGGAGACCTCGTCATCTTGCCAACATCGCAGCAAATAAGCCTGGATGGTGCCGCCCACCGCGCACCCAGGCCGCCGCCCACCGCGCACCCGGGCCACCGCCCACCCGGGACGCCCACCGCGCACCCAGGCCGCCGCCCACCGCGCACCCGGGCCGCCGCCCACCGCGCACCCGGGCTGCAGCCCTCACTCTGCTCTACTGCACTTTGCTGATCTTTTGTTTTTTACAGTGAAGGCTTTTGTCAACCCTGCATCAAGCAAGTCTATCAGCGCCACTTTTCCAACAGCACGTGTTCACTTGGTGTCTCTGTGTCACATTTTGGTAATTCTCCCAATATTTCAAACTTCTTCACTATTATTATATCTGTATGGTGATCTGTGATCAGTGAGCTACGGTGTGACTATTACAATTGCTCTGGGGCACCACGAACATCACCCATGTAAGACGGTGAACTTAATCAGTAGGTGTGTGTGTGCGTCCGACTGCTCAGCCCACCGGCCATTCCCGTGTCTGTCTCTCCTGTGGCCTCTCTCTTCCGAGACACAATAATATGGAAATTAGGCCAATGACTAACTCTACGGGCCCCTAAGTGTTCAAGTGAAAGGAGGGGTTGCACATCTCTTTCAGTGAGAACCTAGAAATGACTGAGTTTAGTGAAGAAGGCACGTCAGAGCCGAGAGAGGGTGAGGGCGAGGCCTCTTATACTAAATCACCAAGCAGTGAATGCAAAGAGAAAGCTCCGGAGGGAAAGGAAAATCGCTGCTCCAGCGAACACAGCAACGAGAATCAGCAAAGCAGCCTCAGTGACGGTGTGGAGAGAGTGAGTGGCCAGGATGAAGATCGAACCAGACCACACTCCTTCATCCGGAGCAAGGCCCTGACTCCCTTCACCTCTGTGAAGGCTGAGAGAGGCGAGGAGGCTGCAGAAGAAGTTTGGAGCTGGCAGAAGCTGGTTCATGAGGTTTTAGTAAAGCAGCCGTCTCCATAACATAGAAATGCAAGGTGAAGCGGCAAATGCTGACAGAGAAGCTGTGAGTTCTCTAGAATATCTAGTTCAGATCTTGACGAAGGTGGCTAACACTAAACAACAGATTTTCAACGTAGAAGACATAGCCTTCCATTGGAAGAAGATGCCATCTAGGACTTTCATAGCTAGAGAGGAGAAGTCAATGCCTGGCCTCAAAGCTTCAAAGGACAGGCTGCCTCTCTTGTTAGGAGTGAAGGCAGCTGGTGACTTTAAGTTGAAGCCAGTGCTCATTTACCATTCCTGAAATCCTAGGGCCCTTAAGAATTATGCAAAGTCGACTGTCTGTGTTCTGAAAATGGAACAACAAAGCCTGGATGACAGCACATGTGTTTACAGCACAATTGGCTGAATGTTTTAAGCCCACTATGAGACCTATTGCTTGGGAAAAAAAAGGTTCCTTTCAAAATATGACTGCTCATTGACATGACCTGGTCACCCAAGAGCTCTGCTGGAGACTCGCAGGAGACGAATGTTGTTTTCATGGCTGCTCACACGACATCCATCAGGCAGCCCATGCATCAAGGAGTCATTTCAACTTTCAAGTCTTATTATTATTTGAGTTGGAGTTTCGCTCTGTTGCCCAGGCTGGAGTGCAATGACGCGATCTTGGCTCACTACAACCTCTGCCTCCCGGGTTCAAGCGATTCTCCTGCCTCAGCCTCCTGAGTAGCTGGGATTACAGGGGCCCGCCACCACGCCTGGCTGATTTTTATATTTTTAGCAGAGATGGCATTTCAACATGTTGGTCAGGCTGGTCTTGAACTCCTGACCTCAGATGATCCACCTGCCTTGACCTCCCAAAGTGCTGGGATTATAGGCGTGAGCCACTGCGCCCGGCCTCAAGTCTTATTATTTTTAAAAAATGTGTTTCATTCATAAGGCTATAGCTGCCATAGACAGTGATTCCTCTGATGGATCTGGGCAAGGTAAATTGGAAACCCCCTGGAAATGACTCACCATTCTTTTTTTCCTTTTTTTTTCTTGAGACGGAGTCTCGCTCTGTCGCCCAGGCTGGAGTGCAGTGGCACGATCTCGGCTCACTGCAAGCTCCACCTCCAGGTTCACACCATTCTCCTGCCTCAGCCTCCCGAGTAGCTGGGACTACAGGCGCCTGCCACCATGCCCAGCTAATTTTTTATATTTTCAGTAGAGATGGGGTTTCACCGTGTTAGCCAGGATGGTCTTGATCTCCTGACCTTGTGATTCGCCCGCCGTGGCCTCCCAAAGTGCTGGGATGACAGGCGTGAGCCACCACACCTGGCCCATTCATTTTTTTTGAGACAGATTCTAATTCTTGTTGCCCAGGCTGGAGTGCAATGGCGCGATCTCGCTCACTACAACCTCCACTTCCCAGGTTCAAGCAATTCTCCTGCCTCGGCCTCCCGAGTAGCTGGGACTTTAGGTGCCTGCCACCACACTCCACTAATTCGTTTTTTTTGTTTGTTTGTTTGAGACGAAGTCTCACTCTTGGCGCCCAGGCTGGAGTGCAATGTCGTGATCTTGGCTCACTGCAACTTCCGCCTCCTGGGTTCAAGCGATTCTCCTGCCTCAGCCTCCTGAGCAGCTGGAATTACAGGCATGTGCCATCACACCCAGCTAATTTTGTATTTTTAGTAGAGACTGGGTTTCTCCATGTTGGTCAGGCTGGTTTCGAGCTCCCGACCTCAGGTGACCTGCCTGCCTTGGCCTCCCAAAGTGCTGGGATTACCAGCGTGAGCCATTGCACCCGGCCCACTAATTTTTTTGTTTGTTTGTTTGTTTGTTTTGAGACGGAGTCTCACTCTTGTCACCCAGGCTGGAATGCACTGGTGCAATCTCAGCTCACTGCAACCTCCGCCTCCCAGGTTCAACCGATTCTTCTGTCTCAGCCTACTGAGTAGCTGGAATTACAGGTGCCCTCTACCACACCTGGCTAATTTTTGTACTTTTAGTAGAGACAAGGTTTCACCATGTTGGCCAGGCTGGTCTCAAACTCCTGACCTCAGGTGATCCACCCGCCTCGGCCTCCCGAAGTGCTGGGATTACAGGTGTGAGCCACCGTGCCCAGCCTTTTTTTCTTTTTTTGTATTTTTAGCAGAGACAGCGTTTCACCATATTGGCCAGGCTGGTTTAGAACTCCTGACCTCAAATGATCCGCCCACCTTGGCCTCCCAAAGTGCTGGGATTACAGGCGTGAGCCACTGCACGTGGCCTGGATTCACCATTCTTGATGCCATGGAGAACATCTGTGATTCATGGGAAAAAGTTGAGATATCAGCATTGACAGGAATATTGGGAGAAGTGGATTCCAACTCTCTCGTGGATGACTTTGAGGGCTCAAGGCTTCAGTGCAGGAAGGAAGTGCACATGTGGTGGAAATAGCAAGAGGACTGGGATTAGAAGCAGAGCCTGAGGACTGACTGAATTGCTGCAGTCTCATGAAGAAACTTCAGCTGATAAGAAGTGGCTTCTCATGGATGAGCAACAAAAGTGGTTTCTTAAGATGGAATCTGCTCCTGGTGAGGATGCTGTGAACACTGTGGAGTGACAACACAGGACTTGGGAGAGTCCACCATCTCGGTTAGTAACGCAGCAACGGGGTTTAAGAGGACTGACCCCAATTCTGAAATAATGGTGGGTAACATGGTACCAAACAGCACCGCATGTGACAGGGAAAGAAGAGTCAAGTATGCAGGAAACTTCTTTCTTGCCTTATTTAAGAAATTGCCACAGGCACCCTAGCCTTCAGCCACCAACACTCTGACCAGTCAGCAGCCACCCACACTAAGGACCCCCACCAGCCAAAGGGTTACAACTCCCCGAAGGCTCAGATGATTGTTAGCTTTTTCTTTTCTTTTCTTTTTTTTTTTGAGAGGAAGTCTCACTCTGTCACCCAGGCTAGAATGCAGTGGCGTGATCTTGGCTCACTGCAACCTCCGCCTCCCGGGTTAAAGTGATTCTCCTGCCTCCCCTCCCTAGTAGCTGGGATTACAGACAGGTGTGAGCCACGACGCCCGGCTAATTTTTTTTTTGTATTTTTAGTAGAGACGACATTTCACCATATTGGCCAGGCTGGTTTCGAACGCCTGACCTCAGGTGATCCGCCCGCCTTGGCCTCCCAAAGTGCTGGGATTACAGGCATGAGCCACCACACCCAGCTTTAGCAATATTTTAAAATTAATGTATGTATATATTTTTTGACATAATGCTATTGCACACTTAACAGATTACAGTACAGTGTAAACATAACTTTTATATGCACTGAAAAACCACGAAATTTGTGTGACTCACTTTATTTCAATATCCGTTTTTATTGGGGTGGCCTAGAACTGAACACACAATATCTTCAAGGTCAGCCTATATGAGAGACAGCCTCCTGCTCCTAGGCCACAGACCTGTAAAGCATGTTACTGTACTGAATACTGTAGGCAATTGTTACGCATGGTAAGTATTTATGTGTCTAAACACATTTAAACACAGAAAAAGTAGGCTGGGCACGGTGGCTCATGCTTGAAATACCAACACTTGGCCGGGTACAGTGGCTCACGCCTGTAATCCCAGCACTTTGGGAGGCCGAGGTGGGCGGATCGCGAGGTCAGGAGATCGAGACCATCTTGGCTAACACGGTGAAACCCCGTCTCTACTAAAAATACAGAAAATTAGCTAGGCATAGTGGCGGGCGCCTGTAGTCCCAGCTACTCGGGAGGCTGAGGCAGGAGAATGGCGTGAACCTGGGAGGTGGAGGTTGCAGTGAGCTGAGATCGCGCCACTGCACTCCAGCCTGGTCGACAGAGCGAGATTCCGTCTCAAAAAAAAAAAAAAGAAATACCAACACTTTGGGAGGCCCAGATAGACAGATCACTTGAGGTCAGGAGTTCAAGACCAGCCTGGACAACAGGGTGAAACCCTGTCTCCACTAAAAATAAAAAAATTAGTTGGGCGTGGTGACGAGCACCTGTAATCCCAACCACTCGGGAGGCGGAGGAAGGAGAATCACTTGAACCCGGGAGGTGGAGGTTGCAGTGAACTGAGATCGCGCCACTGCATTATAAAAGTGAGACCATCACGAAAAAAATTTAAAAATAAAAAGCAAAAAAAAAACCACAGTAAAAATAAAGTATAAAAGACATAAAGTGGTGCCTGTGAATAGGGCACTGACGATGGCAGAGCCTGCGGGGCTGGAGGTGGCTCTGGACAAGCTGGTGGGTGAGTGAG
Organism: Pan paniscus; assembly: GCF_029289425.2. Taxonomy (NCBI): domain Eukaryota; kingdom Metazoa; phylum Chordata; class Mammalia; order Primates; family Hominidae; genus Pan; species Pan paniscus. The sequence goes on along the minus strand of NC_073264.2, from coordinate 106,533,613 downwards.
TAATGCGAAGGCCCAGGAGGTCGCCACGCACCGCCGTGTAGGGGTGGACGTGTGTGTGGATGCGAAGGCCCGGGAGGTCGTCACGCACCGCCGTGTAGGGGTGGACGTGTGTGTGGATGCGAAGGCCCGGGAGGTCGCCACGCACCGCCGTGTAGGGGTGGACGTGTGTGTGGATGCGAAGGCCCGGGAGGTCGTCACGCACCGCCGTGTAGGGGTGGACGTGTGTGTGACCAGGCCCTGGACACCTGGGCCACACTGAGTTCACACAGGAATAAAGTAACTGTGCTATGGTGTTACGATGGCTACCATGTCATCAGGAGATAGGAAGTGTCCAGTGCCATCATATTCTCACGGGGCCACCCACTGATATGCAGCCCACACCTGACTGGGCTGTCATCAGCAGCCTGTGGCCGTGCAGACACTCATAGAGAGAAACTAAAGGGAATCCAGCGTGCAAACGGTCAGGGTGACGCTCCCGCGCTGTCCTTACCCTGAGGTCTTCCTGTGTCCCACCATGAGCCGCCCACCCCTCAGGTCCCCTTGGGCTGGACCTGGCCCCAGTGGCATGTGCAGCTTGTGGCGAGTCCACAAGAGGAGTCCGGCTGTGCAAAGAAGCATGGCTGCTCCCTCAGCCACCACCGCACTCCCAGGTCACCCCTTCGCCTGGTCATGGGTCTGTCAACCTTCCCGTCTTGTCGGGGAGCCCACAGGCCCCAGCCTCAGACAATGGCCACCAGCTGGCATGCCTGCGTCCCCCAGGCTGCAGCCCCAGGGTGGTCTGGCCACACGAACGCCCACCCCTACACACTCCCTCTACGGGTGCTGGGGTGAGTTCCGAGAGCCACACCACAGGAGAAGGCCCCACGTCTGCCCCCACCGCACACCTGCCTCTGCGGAGCTGCCTCTGAGAGGGACCACCTGCAGTCAGCTCAAGCTTCCTGAGAGGTGGCAGGCAGAGGCGCGTGCCCAGCAGGCCCTGGGGCTGCGGTCACTCCTGATGGTCTCAGCCAGAACTGCTGGTCAGCCTGCAGACCTAAGCCACCCCACGCCGGCGTCCAGCTCCTGGCACCCATGAGGCCCGGCCCCTACCCTGGGCCACCTTGGACTCCACTTCCTCAGCCTCAGAGTAAGTCCAGGGCTCTGGGCCTCAGCTCTCACAGAATGAGTGCCAGGTGAGGGCAGAGCTATTGTGTGGCAGGGGCCCAGGCTGCTCCCAGCCCCTCCTGCCCCCTGCGTGTGCACCCATTTGAAGGGAGGTGACACCTGTGTCCCCACAGCCATCGCCTCCTGCTCTCCCCACAGCCTGGAGGTACTGGGCAGGTGCCCCCCACATCCTCTCCCACCACACTCTCAGCCCTGGCCTCGAGTCCGCCCAACGGCCCGCCTCACCCCACCCTGTGCCCTCAAGGACCCTTCCCCACCGCCGAGCACTACTCTCAAATGCATGGCGCCAGCCTCACCGACACCCCACTCTCATGACAGTCCCTATGGCAGCACCCATGCCCTCACCCCCGTCTCAGGCGTGCAGTCTCGGAGCCAGCAAGCCCCCACGGCACAGCTGCCTGAGCCCAGCTGGTGAGAGCCCCCCACCTCTGCCACCTGTGTCCGTCTGTGCCCTCGGGGCTGTCCCGCCTCCGCAATCTCCCGTGCTCACACTCTCAACAAGCCAGCAACGCTCACAGGTGGGAACCAGCCCCAAAAGGTGGCAGGACACAGGGAGCCCATGAACCGCCCTGGTGCTCGGGGACACATGGGAGGACCCAACTAGGTTCTGGGACCAGGCTGCCAGTGGGAGGTGGAAGGATGCCCCGAGGGCCTGGAGGAGATGCTGGAGGGGAGAGCGAGGAGCAGTCAGATGATCTCGGCTTTGGAAGCCACAGGTGCAGGGCGAGGGAGCCTTGGGGTGGGGGCCACAAGCTCAGGGGCAGGGCACTGGAACTACATCCAGGGGTGGGGCTTTTCTGCCAAGAGTGAAGAACAGATGATGGGATTTCAAGCAGCAGACGATGTGGCTGGTGTGACCTGGGGTGGGGGAAGGTTGCTCCAGCCTCTCCCCGGGGATCAGGAGGGGACAGCCCAAGGCTGGGAGGACAGGTGAGGGAGGGGCCTGGGAGCAGAGGCCAGCATTCAGGGCAAGGACGCCAAACACAGAAGCACCAGTGCTGAGAGGGGCTGGGAGGAGCCGCCTGGGGCACTGGGGTGCAGACTGAGAGATGTGGGTGGAGCAGCCCGGGGCAGGAGCTCACAGGGACCGGCAGGGATCAGCAGGACATCGCCTGCATGGCTAATGGGAAACACAGGGACCGGCAGGGATCAGCAGGACCTCACCTGCATGGCTAATGGGAAACACAGGGACCGGCAGGGATCAGCAGGACCTCGCCTGCATGGCTAATGGGAAACACAGGGACCGGCAGGGATCAGCAGGACCTCGCCTGCATGGCTAATGGGAAACAGAGCCTGCATGACCTCCCCACAGTGCCTGGACCCTCCTGCTCCACAGGAAGCAAGCGGTGGCTCCCAGGAGGCTCTCACAGCCCAGAGAGCATCCCTGAGCTACCTGTTCACCCATCGCTCAGCCTGCAGGAGGGAGGCTGGGATGATGGGCAGCTCCAGGCCAACAGAGGGGTCCCAGGGCCCTGGGAAGTGCAGCCTGGAGGCCCGGTCCACCCGTGCTGTCCGTGGTTTGCCGAAGGAACCGGGAAGACTGCAAAGCTTGTCTGAGGCCCTGAGGCGGCACGGAGAAGCGAGGCCTCGGGACGCCACTGCTGCTTCCTGTACCCTCCACGCTCCCATCTCCTGGGGTAGCAGGGAGGACTGAGCCCAGAGTAGTACTTGGCACTTGTCCTGGATGCGTAAGTGGGGGTGTGTGAGGATCTGGGGGACCTAGCGCTTGACCTGGGAGACAGGAGGCCTGCAGGCTGGGCCTGGGGGTGTGGGGGAACCAGCTACAAGTGGGCACCCCCACTGTCCTAGCCCCAAGCCCCAGGAGCAGGGGGACAAAGTGGGAAGAAGAGGGGCTGGGGGGCTCTGGCATCTCCGGCTCCCAATGAGGGGCTGTGCTGGCTGACCTTCCCAGGCTCCAGGCAGGCAGCAACCCAGCTTCACATGCCCCAAGCACCACTCACGCCTGCAGCCCCTGGACCCCTGAACACAACCCCACGATGGAGAAAGTTCTGAAGCAAAAGAGACAAACTGGTCTGGGGCCCTGGGCTGCCCCTTCTCCCAGAGCCAATCTTGCAGCCCCGAAAGGGTCCATGAGAAAGTCCGAGGCCTCAGCCTGGGGTGTCTTCTCCCAGGCCCCCACGCCCTACCGCAGCCTCCTTGGAACGCTGGGTCCTCTGGAGCAAGGTGGGCTGCTGCTTGGCTGTTTCTTTTCCTTTTGAGGTACTTCCCCTTCTTTCCCCTCCAGGGAACTCCAGCCACCCCTCTGACCTCTGGGTGCTGCCCCTGCCCTGCTCGGGTATCGTCGCTAGCCCCTTCACAGAACTGACACCTGTCCTGCTCCTGCTCAGCCAATCCTGGGCCAGAGCACGTGCTGAGCAGGATGCAGACACGAACCCATCACAGGACGCACCCGTGGTGTGGGGACAGCAGCGATTCCTCCATGGGAAGGACTCCAGAGCAGCCTGACCCAAAACCCAGCCTCCACTGAAGGGCAGGACAGGCTCGTTAGAGGGGAGTGCGCGCGGCTGCAGGCATGCGTGGAGCCATGCTAGGCGGCAAGGGAAGGTCAGAGAGGAAGCACCACCTGGGGCCGCACCTGGCCCTTATGGCGGAGCCCGGCTGCCCAGGCTCCTCTCATCATTTTCACCTGATCCCTGGACATCTGGACCCGGGAGAGACATCTCCATCTCCCACGGGCGAATGCTCTGGCGCCCACGTGGCCAGCCCGACGCAGGCCACGCCAGACGGAGCACTCACCTCAGCCATGCTGATGGAGCCCGCGGCCAGCGTCTTGTAGCCCAGGATGGTTCTGTTCTTGTAGCGCTTTCTGCGCTGCAGCATGATCTGAAGCTTGTTGCCTTCCCTCTTCAAGAAGTGAGGATACTGTGGGCACAAGTGCGAGTGGCAGCTGAGGGTGCACCAGGGCCCCAGGCAGCATCACGGCCTCTGACGGCCCAGCCACCCTGCAGCCTGCGACCAGGTCAACCTGCTGCCCATGAGATCGGAAGGGCACCCACAGACGGGCCCCCAAGTTCATCCCAGTGGCATGCCGGTCCCCAGAGCCCTTCCTTTACCCAACACAATCAAGAGTGAGCCAGTCGCCAGAGCTTAGGCCCCGAGGGCTCCGCTCCACGCTAACAGCCATGGCAGGTGGACGAGGACTACGTGCTGCAGTGTCCGGGATGGCCGAGCGCACCTGTGGACACTCGGAAACAGTGCGGCGGCTCATGTGCCTGAGGCAGTCAGCAAGGTGTGACCCAGGATGCTTTTCCGCGAGGGGCACACAGGGCGGGGAGGGCTCTCCCTCCGAGGCCCCCTGTGCACCCAACTCGCCTGCACGTCTCACCACAGGCTCCCTGTCCAGCAGGGCTCCAGCAAGCTGATGTTCACAAGTATCTCTTAGACACTCAGAGTTCACAAATAAAAATCAGTTTAAATACTTAGGGGAAGATGGGGCTGTTCACCACCCTAACTGCGGTGGTGCTGACATGCCTGAGCATGCCTATCAAAACCCACTGAACCATGGAGCATTGGGCCAGGCGCGGTGGCTCACACCTGTAATCCCGGCACTTTGGGAGGCCAAGCTGGGCGGATCACCTGAGGTAGGGAGTTCGAGACCACCCTAGCCAACATGGCAAAACCCCATCTCTACAAAAATACAAAAATTAGCCGGGCTCACTGTCACCTCCACCTCCCGGGTTCAAGCGATCCTCCTGCCTCAGCCTCCCGAACAGCTGGGATTGCTTGTGAACTCTGAGTTTCCCCTATCTTTTTAAATAGAAGAGCAAAATAGCCTTGACTCAGTAAGTGTTTTTTTTGCCCTCATTATTATATTCTCTCTTTTTTTTTGAGATGGAGTCTCACTCTGTTCCCCAGGCTGGAGTGCTATGGCATGATCTCAGCTCACTGCAACCAACCTCCACCTCCCGGGTTCAAGCGATTCTCCTGCCACCTGCCTCGGCCTCCCGAAGTGCTGGGATTACAGGCATGAGCCACCGCACCCGGCCTTACATTCTCTTTATCATAGATAAGGAATGAAAAACTAGGCTGGGCATGGTGTCTCACGCCTGCAATCCCAGCACTTTGAGAGGCCGAGGCAGGCAGATCATGCAGTCAGGAGTTCGAGACCAGCCTGGCCGAGATGGTGAAACCCCGTCTCAACTAAAGATACGAAAAATAGCCGGGCGTGGTGGCGCGTGCCTGTAATCCCAGCTGCTCGGGAGGCTGAAGCAGGAGAATCGCTTGAACTCGGGAGGTGGAGGTTGCAGTGAGCCGAGACTGCACCAGTCTGGGTGACAAGGAGAGACTCCATCTCAAAAACAAACAAACAAACAAAAAACAAAGAAAAACTCAACCTAATAAACAAATACAAATCTTCTAATCATTTAAGAATAAACCATAATCAACAGAAGATCTGCAGTAACGCAGGACACTGGTGGCAATGATGAGACAAATGCTCTCACCCCAGGGGACAGTGATGAGAGTGCCGTCTCCCCAGGGGACAGTGATGAGGGGGGCCCGTCTCCCCAGGGGACAGTGATGACGGGGGCCCGTCTCCCCAGGGGACAGTGATGGGGGGGGGCCCGTCTCCCCGGGGAGTGATGAGGGGGCCCGTCTCCCCAGGGGACAGTGATGGGGGGCCCATCTCCCCAGGGGACAGTGATGAGGGGGTGCCCGTCTCCCCAGGGGACAGTGATGAGGGGTGCCGTCACCCCAGGGGACAGTGATGAGGGGGCCCATCTCCCCAGGGGACAGTGATGAGGGTGCCCGTCTCCCCAGGGGACAGTGATGAGGGGGGGCCCGTCTCCCCAGGGGACAGTGATGAGGGGGGCCCGTCTCCCCAGGGGACACTGATGAGGGTGCCCCTCACCCCAGGGGACAGTGATGGGGGGGGGCCGTCACCCCAGGGGACAGTGATGAGGCGTGCCCGTCTCCCCAGGGGACACTGATGAGGGGGCCCGTCTCCCCAGGGGACAGTGATGAGGGGGCCCGTCACCCCAGGGGACAGTGATGAGGCGTGCCCGTCTCCCCAGGGGACACTGATGAGGGGGCCCGTCTCCCCAGGGGACAGTGATGAGGGGGGGCCCGTCTCCCCAGGGGACAGTGATGAGGGGGGCCCGTCTCCCCAGGGGACAGTGATGAGGGTGCCCGTCACCCCAGGGGACAGTGATGGGGGGGGCCGTCTCCCCAGGGGACAGTGATGAGGGTGCCCATCACCCCAGGGGACAGTGATGGGGGGGGCCGTCACCCCAGGGGACAGTGATGAGGCGTGCCCGTCTCCCCAGGGGACACTGATGAGGGGGCCCGTCTCCCCAGGGGACAGTGATGAGGGGGCCCGTCACCCCAGGGGACAGTGATGAGGCGTGCCCGTCTCCCCAGGGGACACTGATGAGGGGGCCCGTCTCCCCAGGGGACAGTGATGAGGGGGCCCGTCACCCCAGGGGACAGTGATGAGGCGTGCCCGTCTCCCCAGGGGACACTGATGAGGGGGCCCATCTCCCCAGGGGACAGTGATGAGGGGGGGCCCGTCTCCCCAGGGGACAGTGATGAGGGGGGCCCGTCTCCCCAGGGGACAGTGATGAGGGTGCCCGTCACCCCAGGGGACAGTGATGGGGGGGCCGTCTCCCCAGGGGACAGTGATGAGGGTGCCCATCACCCCAGGGGACAGTGATGGGGGGGGGCCGTCACCCCAGGGGACAGTGATGAGGCGTGCCCATCTCCCCAGGGGACACTGATGAGGGGGCCCATCTCCCCAGGGGACAGTGATGAGGGGGGCCCGTCTCCCCAGGGGACAGTGATGAGGGTGCCCGTCACCCCAGGGGACAGTGATGGGGGGGGGCGTCTCCCCAGGGGACAGTGATGAGGGTGCCCATCACCCCAGGGGACAGTGATGGGGGGGGCCGTCACCCCAGGGGACAGTGATGAGGGTGCCGTCTCCCCAGGGGACAGTGATGAGGGTGCCCGTCTCCCCAGGGGACAGTGATGAGGGGGGGCCCGTCTCCCCAGGGGACAGTGATGAGGGTGCCCATCACCCCAGGGGACAGTGATGAGGGGGCCCGTCTCCCCAGGGGACAGTGATGAGGGTGCCCGTCTCCCCAGGGGACAGTGATGAGGGGGGGCCCGTCTCCCCAGGGGACAGTGATGAGGGTGCCCATCACCCCAGGGGACAGTGATGGGGGGGGCCGTCACCCCAGGGGACAGTGATGAGGGTGCCCGTCTCCCCAGGGGACAGTGATGAGGGGGGGCCCGTCTCCCCAGGGGACAGTGATGAGGGTGCCCATCACCCCAGGGGACAGTGATGAGGGGGCCCGTCTCCCCAGGGGACAGTGATGAGGGTGCCCGTCTCCCCAGGGGACAGTGATGAGGGTGTCGTCACCACTGGTGAAAGACTCACCTGCAAGGAGAAGGTCAGGGCCAGGTCTGTCTCCACTTGTCCACTGGGGGGCAGCACAATCTCATGGGACCGCAGGATTCGTTTGGAGCCCTGTGATTAAGCAAGACCTGTTCTAGCTCAAAGGACTGCATATCAGCAGGAAACCAGGCAAAGACACCGTGACTCCTGCACTCTAAAACTGGCAGGATTGCAGCCCTGCAGTCTGGGGCTGGTAGGCACAGGCTGGGGTAATTCTCAGAGGTGCCCTGGCATCTTTCCCAAGAGCCTTAAAAACATGGAGACCCTTCGGCGCACAGGCTCCACCTCCAGGAATCTGCCCTAAGACATGAGAGAGAAACCAGGAGCGGCTCCTGCTGAAGTTAACGCCATCACAAAACAGATTCCACGGCCAGGTGCAGCAGCACCTGACTGTGCTGCCCAAGTCTGTCTGGCAGAACAAATCTGGAGGCACCAAGCCTCTTCTGGTTTTGGTTTTGAGAGACAGGTCTCGCTGTGTTGCTCAGGCTGGACTTGAGCTCCCGGGCTCAAGCAATCCTCCTGCCTCAGCCTCCTAAGTAGCTCAGCCTACAGGCATGTGCCTCCATGCTTGGCTTAAAGCATTTTTTTATTTTTTGTTTTTATTTTTTGAGACAGGGTCTCTGTCACCCAGGCTGTGGGGCAGTGGCTCGATCTCAACTCACTACAGCCTTGACCTCCTAGGCTCAGGCAATCCTCCAGCCTCAGCCTCCCTAGCACCTGGGACTACAGGCATGTACCACCACAAAAAAATATACAATAATTTTTGTATTTTGTTAAGAGACAAGGATTAGTCATGTTGCCCAGACTGGTCTCCAACTCCTGAGTTCAAGCAATCCACCCTCCTCGGCCTCCCAAAGTGCTGGGATTACAGGCATGAGCCACTGCACCTGGCCTAAAGCATTTTCTAAAAAGAAGAATGAACAGGGCTGACTGGTCCTCTCAGAAAATAAAACATACAGAGATACAATACTTAAAACACGGAGATGCTGTCACAAAAATGAGGGTAGTAGAAGCCTAGATGTAGGTGCAGGAAATGCATGAGCACCTGAAAACTCAGTTCATACCCGGTGAGCTTCAGGCCAGCAGGAGACATCACACGCACCTGTGCTAAGTGGATAACGAGTCATTTGCATGAAAGACAACAGGACCCCACCGCAAACTTTATATCAAAATAGATTCCTAATGGATTGAACGTGCTTATCGCAGTGCTGTTTTAAATGGGACCATCCCAACAAGGATGAGCTCGGGGACCTCGTGCCCCGAGAAACAAGCAGCCGCTGTGGGGTCCCAGGCACAAGGTTCCCGGAGGCCGGCGCGTGGGACACAGTGGATGAGAGGTGCCAGGTGGCTGGAGGGCGGGCGGGGGTCCAGGACAGACAACGGGAGCCCGGGGCCAGCCCAGGTTCGGGTGGGAGCAGCGGGGCCTCAGGACAGGTGCGGGTGGCCCGCATGGCCGTACTCGGGCTCCATGAGACGTCCATGGGGGACTCTGGTCCTCCCCTTGTGCTGGGGCCTCACGTGCAGCGCGGCAAGGGGCAGCGCGGCTCTCCTCGGCCAGCCCTCCTGTCCCCTCTCCTCTCCCCAGCTGCCCCTGCGTTGTGGTCTGGACTCTCCCTGCTCCTCCCCTTGACCCTTCAGAGATGTTTCCCTGCAAACGTGCTCTGCGTCGGGTCCCTCTTAGCATCCCCCCCTCAGAGGACCTGCAGGGACCCAGCTGTGTCGGGAAAAGGACAGTGTGTGCCACCAGCCAGTGAGGCGAAGGTGCACGCCAGAGAAGGCTGAGGGGCAGGTGGGGCTGTGGGGCCAGGGTGGCTGTTTCCCCCACAGGGGGCCTGGGCGGAGAGGACACCCCAAGAGAAGCAGATGAGGAGCTGGGGGTGATCAAGGGAGGCCAAGGGCCACGTGGCTGCTGAGCTGGGGTGGGCAGGGAGGGCATGGGCAGCCAGTCCATGGGCTACACAGAGGGGCTGGAGAGGTGGGGCTCTGAGGGGCCCTGGGGCCAAGCTCTCGGTCGAGACACAGGCTGGGGCAGGACCAGAGACAGGCAGAGGAAGGAATGGGGCCAAGGAACAGGGTCAGTGTGGGGTGGGGCCCCATGCCAGAGGTTACAGGTGAACAGCACCAGACTCAGAAGCCAGTGAAGGGTCGACTCTTGCCTTCATGCCTTTCTGCATTGCTCTGAAGACCCAATGAGACCCTGACCCCTGACCCCCAAACCAAGAGGTCCAGACACAGCCTCATGGCCTGGTGGCAACGGCCCACAGAGAGCTCCCTGTTCCCCAGGGATGACCCGCAGCCAGACTGCAGCAGGTACTGGGCACCCTGGGCATGGCCACACCCATGGGCAGGGCAGGCGGAGAGATGCTTCCATCCTGCTATCAGCCACGCACTCCTGGAAGTTCTTGGGGTCCTGCTATCAGCCACGCGCTCCTGGAAGTTCTTGGGGTCCTGCTATTAGCCACGCGCTCCCGGAAGTTCTCGGGGTCCTGCTATTAGCCACACGCTCCCGGAAGTTCTCGGGGTCCTGCTATTAGCCACGCTCTCCTGGAAGTTCTCGGGGTCCTGCATTAGCCACGCTCTCCTGGAAGTTCTTGGGGTCCTGCTATTAGCCACACGCTCCTGGAAATTCCTGGGGTTCTGCTATTAGCCACGCACTCCTGGAAGTTCCTGGGGTCCTGCTATTAGCCACACACTCCTGGAAGTTCTCAGGGTCCTGCTATCTGCTATTAGCTACGCACTCCTGGAAGTTCCTGGGGTCCTGCTATTAGCCACGTGCTCCTGGAAGTTCTTGGGGTCCTGCTATTAGCCACGCACTACTGGAATTTCTTGGGGTCCTGCTATTAGCCACGCGCTCCTGGAAATTCCTGGGGTTCTGCTATTAGCCACGCACTCCTGGAAGTTCCTGGGGTCCTGCTATTAGCCACACACTCCTGGAAGTTCTCAGGGTCCTGCTATCTGCTATTAGCCACGCACTCCTGGAAGTTCTTGGGGTCCTGCTATTAGCCACGCACTACTGGAAGTTCTCGGGGTCCTGCATTAGCCACGCACTCCTGGAAGTTCCTGGGGTCCTGCTATTAGCCACACACTCCTGGAAGTTCTCAGGGTCCTGCTATCTGCTATTAGCCACGCACTCCTGGAAGTTCTCAGGGTCCTGCTATCTGCTATTAGCCACGCACTCCTGGAAGTTCTTGGGGTCCTGCTATTAGCCACGCGCTCCTGGAAGTTCCTGGGGCAAGGCCCCGCCACCCGGGGAACCCGGCCACCAGCACACGCCGCAGATGTAGGCTGCTGCTAACCCACGAGCATGTTCAGCGAGGAAAAGGGTTTCTCCAGACGTTTATTTAAGATGCAGTAGGTTTCACACAGCGGCAATTGACTGGGACAGACAACAAGCCTCAGGCCTCCTCGCACTCAAGACCCAGTGCTTGGCTGGTGACCTCAGCCACGCTGGCCGAGGCTCAGGTGCTACTCTGCAGGTCCGGGAGACCCGGAGACCCCGTGTCAGAGCCACAGCAGGTGTCAGGAATCCGGCCAGCTGCAGGGACCTGTGTGGGGCCTTGGACATCGGCTCCACGAGCAGGGCCCCATCCTCGAGGAGCTGATGGGCTGGGGTCAGGAGCACAACAGCCACTGAGACCCCACCCTGTCACACTGGACGGCCACACAGAAGGACACTCCTGTATCTGAAGACATGGGTGAGACTTGCCCATGAGTGGTGCCGGCTAGGGAGAGCCCGCTGGCGGTGGCCCTATACAGGCCACACACCTGGAACCGTACGGCCCTGAAAGGGCAGGGGTGGCCCTGACAGTTGGCGGGGACACCTCCCTGTCTGGGCCACTGGGCAAAGGCCATGCTGCAAGGGTCATGGCAGCTCTACCCCAAGGAGGGGGCGGGGCCTGGGCCAGGCATGGGGAAGACACCAGCACGACCCCTCTGGAACAGCTACTTGTTCAAAGCCTTCGAGAGGTCACAGGACCCACTAGGGTCAGGAGAGAGGCCCTGGCACCAGAGGCTGGGAGTTCTGGCTAGGCCCTCACCTCCCAGAGTGCCCTGCTCCCCTCTCCCACCGACGCCCTCCACCCCACAGAAAGTGGGCAGGAAGTGGGTGCTGAGTGCAGCAGGGAAGCCCTGGCTCCAGGTGCTTGGGGCCCGTCCATCACTGTGAGGTGACTCGAGGGCAGCTCTGCCCTGGGAAGGCCCCATGCATGTGACCTCCACATCCCAGAAGGCCGGGCCTGCCTCTCTTGTGCGGGACAGGACTGGACCCGGGAGCATCCTGTCATTCCCAGCCCCCCGGCTCCCGGAGATGGCATGGCTGCCCGCTGTTTCCTGTCATTCCCAGCCCCCCGGCTCCTGGAGATGGCATGGCTGCCTGCTGTTTTGGCACAAGGCCCCACGCTAGCGCACCGCCTGACTCGTCTCCCAGGCACATGGAAAGCCTACACAGCACCCAGCCACGGCCGGGGTCACAAGGGGCCTCACCTGCATCTTGACAGCGATCACCACGGAGATTAGCTCCTTCTCCAGCTCCTTGAAGACCACCAGCTTCTTCAGAGTCAGGCTGCACAACCTGTGAGGCAAGACACAGCTCAGCCTCGGGGCTCCGCCCTCTCCTCAGGACGCGGCCCTGTGCCGTCCCAGCACTGTGTCACCCCGGGAGCCTGCACCCTGGGGTGCAGGGCGGGGTGTGACTGCCTGGGCGGCCCCAGGACCTCACAGGGCTCCAAGACATCACCCCAGCTGTCCCTGCACATGGTGGGCACCCCTCAGCATCCGCTGGCTGCCGGGCCAGAGGTCCCATCTCCTGAAGGCCCCTGAGGGTTAGCCTCCCTCCCATGGAACTCACTCAGTGTGGGCCTGTGGACAGGCAGGTAGGAGGGATGACAGGCCACAAAGAGAAGATCTGAGAGTCCTGAGCCAGCTCCCAGCTGTGAGAGCACAGGCCTCCCCTCTCCCGTGGCCCTATCCAGCCCCAGGCCCAGCCGCCACAAATCCTGCCCACCCCAGGACCCCCTGCCCATAGCTGGGATACGCTTTCCCCCAACCTTCCTTCTGTTCATTTCACCTCCATCATTCCGTCCTGAGGCCACAGGAGTCCTGGAGACGCCAGGGACAGTCTGAAGGACACACCCAGTGTCCAGGGCTCTGTTGCTGAGGAGTGGAGGGGTGTAGACCCTACCCTCCACTCTGCCTAGTGCTGCCCCGTGTGAACATGCCATCTCCCCGGGGCATCTGCCGTACACGCGCCAGGGCTCCAAATCCATCCAGTGAAGATGCCCACACCACCCACCCATGCCTGAAGGTGTGTGGGGTGCAACACCCACACTGGCAAGCTTTCCGGAAACTTTGGCACAGCTCTCTTTGAAGCTTGGCTCATTTTTCTTCTTGCTCAGGACAGTAGAAGGGTGAAGGCACCACCATCCAGATGGGGATGGCACTGTCTGCCCCGCCCGGCTTCAGGCTCCAAGACCAACAAGTTCTGAGTGGCTGTGTCTGTGCTGGGGACACTTTCCCTTGGGGAAGTCTGGACTTGTGGCACCCACCTCCTGGGCTGGTGCTTGGCCCTCAAAGTATGAATGTAAAACACCAGAACAGGCGCCAGACACAGTCAGGCCATGGAACGCAGCCACCCACCAGTGCCACAGTGGCCGCCACGTACTTCCGTCTCCACCCCTGGGCATTGGGTGTGGACATGACGGTGGGAAGGCAGTCCCAGGCCCTTCCAGCACACATCCCTGCCCCCAGGCAGCGGGAGCACTGGATGGATACAGCCTGTGTACGACTGCCTGGGTGGCCTCAGGACGTCACAGGGCTTCCTGAGCACCTGTCAACCCATTTGTAAAATGGAGACCACAGAGACCCCACTCCCATCCTGGCTGCTCAGGTGATGATATCGACACTGTCTACACTCCACTGAGCTGCTGAGAGAAGCCAAAGGGCAGACACCAGAGCACTCTGGGTGGGACGCGCCTGACTTGACAGCAGGGCAGCAGGTGGGAGGTGCAACGGGGACAGCGGACAGCAGGCAGTGGGGGAGCCGTGCAGGCAGGGGTAGGGAAGCTGTGTGGGCAGAGGTGGGGGAGCCATGCAGTGGGGGGGGATGCTGTGCAGGTGGGGGTGGGGGAGCCGTGCAGGCGGTGGGGGTGATGCCGTGCAGGTGGGGGTGGGGGTGGGGGAGCCGTGCAGGCGGTGGGGGTGATGCCGTGCGGGTGGGAGTGGGGGAGCCGTGCAGGCAGTGGGGGGGATGTTGTGTGGGCGGGGGTGGGGGAGCCGTGCACGCAGGGCCACGGGGTGCTCTCTGCAGACAGGGCTGCAGACGCGAGCAGTGTCTGACAGTCACCAAAGTCACCAACCGGGCTGTGTGATTCTGCATGGGACCAAGTCATACACAGGGCGGCCTGTTCCAAACAAGATTGGGTCAGTGTAGCTCAAAAAGCAGCACAGGACTAACCCGGAAATGAGTCTGCTTTCCAACACTGGAAGACGGACCTACCCGGGTCAGAAGATGTTTTATTTTTCTGAGTTCCAAGTTCAATGTATTTAAGTCCAGCTTTTTAGGTAAACAGGCATGGAGCTTAAACAATGAGTGTGACAAGCCTGTCTACTACAGACATCTCTGTCAGAGTCCTTCAACTCATTCCCCGAGCTGCAGTCAGACTGTCCACTGTCGCCCGTCAGTGTTTGTGCACACAAGGTGCACTCTGAGGCCACCTGTGAGCTTTAAAGTCATTCTCATGCTCAGTATATCACAAAATAAGTTAGGCATTAAGTCAGAGTCTCCTAGGACTTGGCAGAAACGCGGAAGGGCCTGGCCTGAGGGGGGCGCTCCTCCAGCAGGGACCCTCGTCCTGGCTCCACCCCACTCCACTGGGGCTGCCCGGATTCCCACAGACTCTCTCTTACTCAACACAATGCAAGAGGAAGAAAGACAGAGGAGAGAGACTAAGAGAGAGGTGATATGAACCAAGATAGACCGTAGGCTGGGTCACACCACAAATCCTTCACAAATACAAAAGATCTGATATCATACAAAGAATACGTTCTCTGACCAAAATGGCGTTAGACTAGCAATCTGTCACAGAAAGATGGCGGGGAAATCCTCTTGGGATGCTTGGGAAACTAAAAAACAAAAACCTACGGATCAAAGGAAGTCTCAAAGGAAATCAGAGAACACTCTGAAAGGAATGTAAATGAAAACGCAGCACGTCAATCTGCCAGGTGCAGCTAAAGCCGTTCTGAAATGAGAATTTATAGCGTTAAGTGCTTATGTCAGAAAAGAAAAAAGATTCAAATACACAATCTAAAGATTCCATTTTTTTTTTCTTCTCAAGACGGAGTCTCGCTCTGTTGCCCAGGCTGGAGTGCGGTGGCGTGATCTCGGCTCACTGCAAGCTCCGCCTCCTGGGTTCACGCTATTGTCCTGCCTCAGCCTCCCGAGTAGCTGGGACTACAGGCGCCCGACATCACGCCCGGCTAATTTTTTGTATTTTTAGTGGAGACGGGGTTTCACCGTGTTAGGCAGGATGGTCTCAATCTCCCGACCTTGTGATCCGCCTGCCTTGGCCTCCCAAAGTGCTGGGATTACAGGCGTTGAGCCACTGCACCCAGCCAGATTCCATCTTTTTTGAGATGGAGTCACACTGTGTTGCCCAGGCTGGAGTGCAGTGGTGTGACCTCGGCTCACTGCAACCTCCACCTCCTGGGTTCAAACGATTCTCATGCCTCAGCCTCCCAAGCAGCTGGGATTACAGGTGTGCACTACCACGCCCAGCTAATTTTTTATATTTTTGGTGGAGACAGGATTTCACCATGTTGGCCAGGCTGGTCTCGAACTCCTGACCTCAGGTGATCCACCCACCTCGGCCTCCCAAAGTGCTGGGATTACTGGGCCACCGCGCCCAGCCCTAAGGTTCCATCTTAAGAAACTAGAAGAACATATTAAACCCCAAGTAAGCAAAAGGAAGGAAATTATAATGATAAAGAGGAACAACTAAACTGAAAATAGATAAACAATAAAATAAAACCAAATGCTAGTTCTTTGGGAAGATCAATAAAATTCATAAAACCTCTACCCAAACAAAGAAGAAAGTAGACAAAAGTTGCCATTATCAGAAGTAAAAGAAGGAAAGCACTACAGACCTTACAGACTACTGGGAAATACTATAAACAACTTCATGCACAAAAATTTGACTACTTTGATAAAATGTACCAATTTTCATTTCCCTAGAAAGCCACAAACTACTAAAACTCCCCACAATGAAATAGATAGCTGGTATAGTCCTACACCTATTAAATAAATTGAATTAATTGTTAAATTTTCTGGGCCGGGCGTGGGAGAATCACTTGAACTGGGGAGGCAGAGGTTGTAGTGAGCCGAGATCGTATCACTGCACGCCAGCCTGGGGGACAGAGTGAGACTCTGTCTCAAAAATAAATAAATTAATTAATTAAATCTTCCAAAACAAAAAAAACAAAAAAAAAACTTCCAGGCAAATTCAACCATATATTAAAAGTTGAGGCAGGGAAGGGTGGCTCATGCCTGTAATCCCAACACTTCGGGAAGCTGAGGTGGGTGGATCACTTGAGCCCAGGAGTTTGAGACCAGCCTGGGTACACAGGGAGACCCTGTCTCTATAAAAAGTATAAAAATTAGCCAAGTACGGCAGCACACATCTGTAGCCCCAGCTACATGTTGGCCAGGCCTGGTCTCGAACTCCTGGCCTCGAGTGATCTGCCCACCTCAGCCTCCCAAAGTGCTGGGATTATAGGCATGAGCCACCACACCTGGCCGCAGATCACATATTCGACAAAAATTTTATCCAAAATATGTAAATATATGAACTCTCAGAACTCAACAATATGAAAACAAACAACCTAATAAAAAGTGAGAAAAGCCTGTAGTCCCAGCTACTCGGAAGGCTGAGGCAGGGGAATTGCTTGAACCAGGGAGGTAAAGGTTGCAGTGAGCTGAGGTCGCGCCACTGCACTGTAGCCTGGGTGACAGAGCAAGACTCCATCTCAAAAAAAAAAAAGTGAGCAAAATATTTGAACAGACGTTTCACCAGAAAAGATACATTGATAGCAAATAAGCACATGAAAAGATGCTCAAAATTATTAGTTATTAGGGAAACACAAATTAAAACCAAACGAGATACCAACTACACCTATTAGAATGGCTTAAAAAACATGAAAAATAAAAAAAGCTAATACCAAATGCTGGCGAAGAAGCAAAACCACTGGGACTTCCATATACTCTGAACGCACAGAACGCCACATGGCAGAGTCACTGGAAAGCAGTTTGGCAGTTTCTTACAAAGTTAAACATACAGGACCCAGCAATCCTACCCCTTGGAATTGGTCCAAGGGAAATGAAAGCATGTGTCCCTACACAGATCCCTAATGCACATTCACAGCAGCTCTATTCATAACTGCCACCCACTGGAAACCCCGACGTCCTTCACACAAAGACAAGGACATTTTGGTACTACTCAGCAACAGCTAGGAACGGATCATTGATACATGATAGGATGGATCTCGAAGGCATCGTGTTGAGTGAGAGACGCCCGTGTCAAGAGGGCACACACCATTTTTGTCCATCTCTATGGCACTCTGGAAAAGGCAGAGCTGGGGGCACAAGGCCAGGTCAGTAGGGAAGGTGGCTGCTGGGGACTGTTTTGGGTGGACTGCCTAGTGTTCTGTGCCTGGTTGTATGGTGGATGTTAAGCTCAGAGCTGCATACGAAAAAAGGCGTGAGGGGTGAACCTTTACCATAACAACACTGTCTTTTTTTTTTTTTTTTTTTAAGACAGAGTCCTGCTGTCACCCAGGCTGGAGTGCAGTGGTGCGATCTTGGCTCACTGCAACCTCCGCCTCCCGGGTTCAAGCAATTCACCTGCCTCAGCTTCCTGAGTAGCTGGGACTACAGGCGTGCACCACCACACCCAGCTAATTTTTTATATTTTTACTAGAGATGGGGTTTCACCATATCGGCCAGGCTGGTTTTGAACTCCTGACCTCAAGTGACCCGCCCACCTCGGCCTCCCGAAGTGCTAGGATTACAGGCGTGAGCCACTGCGCCTGGCCTACCAGACGATACTTGCAAAGTTTTTGTTTTATTAAAGACAGCCGCAAGACACACACCAACCAACTGCAAACAAGAAGCTCTACTGTGGCTGGGCACAATCACGCCTGTAATCCCAGCACTGTGGGAGGCCGAGGCGGGTGGATCACTTGAGGCCAGGAGTTCGAGACCAGCCTGGCCAACATGGCAAAACCCTGTCTCTACAAAAAAATACAAAAATTAGCTGGGCTTGGTGGGGCGCACCTGCAGTTCCAGCTACTTGGGAGGCTGAGGTGGGAGGATCGCCTGAGCCCAGGAGTTGGAGGCTGCAGTCAGCTGTGATTGCACCACTACACTCCAGCCTGGGTGACAGAGGACCCTGTCTCTCTCTCTCTCACACATAGACACACACACACAGGCAGCAGCTTGGATCCTGCTGTGGATGAACTAATTGTAAACAAACAAACAAATCCACAAGAGGCATTTGGGGAGTGTGCAGGTACTGCAAACCCACAAGAGGCATTTGGGGAGTGCGCAAGTACTGCAAGATTTCCCTTCCTCACCACTCAGGCTTCCACGCTCGTTTCCAGAAGCTCATGTTCCTTACATTCGTTTGACTTGGGGCTGGGGGTGAGTCCAGTGCTCACCATCTATGCAGCACAGCCCAGTGCCCCCTCGCCCAAGATGCTTGTCACAAAAACAGCAGGCTACGGCTCCCCGTCCCTAGGCAGGGGCTCCTCTCCGCACACTTAGAAGGAAAAAGTCACAGCTTGCGGTCCTGTAGCAGACAGATCCTGCCCAGGGGGAACGTGGCTGCCCCTCTCAGGCCTGTCTCTGCTGTCACTACACATAGCTACAGCCACTGTGCAAACACGAAGAATAAAAAGCTCCAGCCTGGGAAACACGGCAAGACTCTGTCTCTAAAACATAAATAAATAAAATAAGGAATAAAAAGAATCATTTGCATTCAGAAACTGCGCAGATAAACAAAACATGTTATTTGCTTATTATCCACAGTTGGTTCTGAGAGCGAGGCCTAAAGGTTTGCCCAGGCCAGGTGCACCAGACTTGGCCCTGAGAGAATCATAACAAAGACACCAGAAAACCTACAGAAGATGATTCATCACCAGCCTGCCACTGTGTTCAGGACACCGTGCAGCTGTAATGGATTCAACAGCAACGAAAGTGAAGCAAAGCATATTTTAAAAACAACTCAATATAAAATAAAATCACAGTGACAAGTGGAAACTCAATGTTCACATCCAAGACAACTTGCTGAATACCCACAGTGTTATCTGTTTCCTCTTTCATTGTGTCTGCTCAAAATAGGTGAATAAAAGAGCCGACTTGAATCCGAATCCCAGAGAATAGAGGCTTCTGTTTTGTTTTCTGACAGAGAGAAGCGAGAGGCATACAGGAAAAGTTCAGAGTGAGACACAAAAACCCACAGGCCTGCCAACAAGAATGAGCACATGTTCTCTACACTTGGGATCTGTTTGAAGAAATAAAGGGGCCTGACCACAGAAACGCACGGTGCGCTCTCCCCGCCAGCCCCGTTTCTTCCCCTCTGCAGGCACTGCAGGTCTCAGGAGCGGGTGTCTCTATGCGTGGCCGAGACTGCCAGCTGTCTCCAAGCTCCGTTCTCCAGCCCCCCACCCCTTGGTAGCGAGCCTCCCCATGCTAGCTGGGTGACGGCTACCTGGCCAGAGACGGGGCAAGGGTGCTGAGCAAGCAGCCCCACTAGGGGCCCTGAGCAGAGGCAGCAGGCTCACCCCGGGCAGCAGGCCCTGCCCACTCCTTTCACCCTGGCTGCAAGGGCAGGTCCCAGGCAGCCACCACGGACCCAGAGGCAGAAGCCAAGCCAGGACAGGAGATGCCCCTGGCCAGCCCTGGACCACGGACACCTGCACCACTACACAGGTGGCAGGAAGCACCAGCTCAGCCAGCCCTTCATTCCTGGCTCTGGTACAGAAAAGTCACCTGTGCTGTAGACCAGAGGTCCCCAACCCCCAGGACAGGTTCCTGGCCTGTTAGCAACTGGCCGCACAGCAGGAGATGAGCACCAGGGAGCGAGCATTCCCACCTGAGCTCCGGAAGAACCCTATTGTAACTGTGCACGCGAGGGATCCAGGCTGCACGCTGCTTATGAGAATCTGATGGCTGATGATCGGAGGTGGGACAGTTTCACTGGAAACCATTCCCGTCACCGTCTGTGGAAAAACTGTCTTCCACAAAACCGGTCCCTGGCGGCAAAAAGGTTGGGGACCACTGCTTTAATCCATCCCACTCCCCCATTTGTTCCTTCCTCTTTTTCACAATGAGATTATCCATCCATTTGGAGTTGTGTGTGTTGTGATTGCATTTTATTTCCTACATGAATGTTCAGTTATCACCAAACCATTTACCTAAAAGTATATCCTTTCCCCACAGATGAATGAGGCCATTTCTGAAGCACATTACGATCGCGTGTGTTTCTGCTGGTACATTCCATTAGTCAATGTTTATACTTCTGCCAATTCCATATTGTTTTAACTAGCATAGCTAATTTAAATAAATTTGTATCTGCTAAGGAAAATACTCCTTAGCCAGACGCGGTGGCTCACACTTGCAATCGCAGCCCTTTGGAAGGCCAAGGCAGGTGGATCACCTGAGCCCAGGAGCTCAAGACCAGCCTGGGCAACATGGTGAAACCCCATCTCTACAAAAAATACAAAAATTGGCCGGATGTGGTGGCTCATGCCTGTAATCCCAGGACTTTGGGAGGCCGAGGTGGGCTGATCACCTGAGGTCAGGAGTTTGAAACCAGCCTGGCCAACGTGGTGAAACTCCTCTCTACTAAAAATACAAAAATTAGCCAGGCATGTTTGCTAATTTATTAAGCTTTTCCAATCAGCTTCTGGCTTTTGTTAATATTCAATTAAGACTTGTTCTTTGTCATCTCCATTCCTTTTTTTTTAATAGAGACAGAATCTTGCTCTGTCACCTAGGCTAGAGTGTAGTGGTGCAATCACGGCTCACTGCAGCCTTGAACCCCTGTGCTCAGGAGATCCTCTCCCTTCAGCCTCCCAAAGTGCTAGGATTACAGGCATGAGCCACCACACCTGGCCCTGCTGGTCTTTTCTTCTTCTTCCTTTTTTTTTTTTGGAGACGGAGTTTTGCTCTTGTTGCCCAGGCTGGAGTGCAATGGCATGATCTCAGCTCACTGCAACCTCTGCCCCCGGGTTCAAGCCATTCTTTCGCCTCAGCCTCCCAAGTAGCTAAGACTACAGGTGCACACCACCACACCCGGCTAATTTTTGTATTTTCAGTAGAGATGGGCTTTTCTCATGTTGGCCAGGCTGATCTCAAACTCCTGACCTCAGGTGGTCCCCCCACCTTGACCTCCCAAAGTGCTAGGGTTACAGGCATGAGCCACCACACCCAACCCTGCTAGTCTTTTTGAAGCACCTGGTCTCGCTCTGAGTGGCAGTGGAATAGCGTCCCCCACTTTCCATCTTTGGCAGCATCCACTTAGCTACGGGAACCACCATAAACATCAAGGGGCCAAAGTGACAGCCACGGGTCCCCAGGAACTTGCAAAGCAGGGGCTGAGGAGCACCTCTGAAGTCAGCCTGGGTTGGTCAACAAAGCCACAAAGGCACCCTCAGCCCAGATGCCTGGATACCTGCAGTCAGTTGAAGGCAGGAGTGAGCACCTCTGGTTGTGGGGCCAGGCTCAGAGAGGAGAGCAGCTGGGTGGGTGGAAGGAGGGGAGAGAGTAGGAAGACAGGAGGCAGAAGGGAGGGAGAAGAGCGGGGAGATGGCACAATGAAGCCAGGGAATTCCAAGGGCCTTCAACAGACACCAGGACCCCTGCTGCTCTGGCCACTTTAGAGCTGTCCTTTCCTGGCGGATGCCTGGGGACCCACTGGCATAGGGCACTGCTAGGCCTGGGCACCCAAGGGCAGGGGTCAGTCATGCAGGTCACAGGCACATGGTCACAGTCAGGGTGGATGGACACCTGGCCCTGGGGCAGATGACCTGGGAACGGGAGGTGAGGGTCGGCAGGGGACCTCCCTCCAGGGTCACTCTGAGAACCCAGCAAGGATCACATGGCCCTGGAGGACCCAGAATCCTGCACAGCCCCCAGGGACCTGGGGTGAGCGAGCTGTGGCAGGGTCAATAGGTCAGGGGAGGCCCAAGGAACAAGGTGGGAAAGGAAAGACAGCAAAGGACAAACACCCCCTGGGAATGCCCCACCACCGCCCCCCCCCCGGCAGGGACTTCCAGGAGAAGGAAGGCACCATATCCCAGCACCCCAGTTTTTGTGAGTTACAGAACAAGTGACATTTCAGGAAGGTCAGAGAAACCTGACTCAGCAGAAAGCGCCCCACGTGCGTGCCCTGCATGGCATTTCCATGTCAGCTGGAAGGAGAGCAGCCAACACTCTCCAGGGCTGAGCAGAGCCCCAGCACCATGCAGCCCACAGCAGGCGGAAGGGGAGGCTGGAAGTCCTCCGCAGGTCACTCCCCCGCTTCCTCCTCCAGGAAACCGGGCCAGCGCCAGGCCCCAGTCTGAGAACAGACCCCTCGGCCACCCAGCCTCAGATGGGGGCGGGGCAGGACCTCCATGGGTGAGGAGGCCAGAGACAGCATGGCCCAACAGTATGCTCTCTGGGAGACTGAAACTCCCACCCACCCACTCCTGTGCATGACGCAAACCAGAGACTGGAGGGGGCCCTGCTGCCCCTGGGGGTGCACATGTGGGGGCTGAGGCAGGCACCTGTGTCCCTATGTCCCAACGGAGCAAGGGTGGGCAGCCCTTCACACTGACTTCTGGAAGCCTGAGCTAGGACTCTGCACCAGGCCCCCCAGTTTTGTTCAGAGGCACAGAGGCCCTCGTCCAGGGGTGGGACAGGATCTCAGGGGCAGGTCTGGAGAGGTTCCCATCTCAGGGGGCTCAGGTGGGCCCTGGGGTTTGGAGACCACTTCCCATTTTGAACAGGAACCCAAAAGACAAGAGGCCCAAGCTCCTCGCAGGGTTGCCACCCAAGCCCAGGGAGGCATAGCCACAGGCTCAGCCAGCCCCAACCCAGGAGGTTAACACTGGTGCTCCCCCTGGCTTTGGGATTTAACTGTTTTTTTCTGGTAGGAAGGTAAACGGTG
The DNA here is from genome assembly GCF_029289425.2 of Pan paniscus. Taxonomy (NCBI): domain Eukaryota; kingdom Metazoa; phylum Chordata; class Mammalia; order Primates; family Hominidae; genus Pan; species Pan paniscus. Next base: position 106,510,834 of record NC_073264.2, on the reverse strand, counting down.
ACAGCCTTATTTTGGAGAACAGCTTGACGATGTCTATTTCTCTTTTTTATTGTGGTAAATATAACGTAAAACTTGCCGTTTGAACCATTTTTCAGCGTGCAGGTCAGTGGCACTACGTGCGTGGATGCTGTTGTGCAGCCCTCACCGCCATCCATCCCGAGAACTCTCCTCACCTTGCGCAACTGAAACTACCCATTCAACCCCAACTCCCCATTCCCACCTTCCCCGGCCCCTGGCATCACCAGGCTGCACCATCCTACCTCTGTCTCTATGAATGCAATGACTCTAGGGACGTGACACAAATGGGATCATACAGTGCATGTCCTCCTGTGACTGGCTTATTCCACTCAGCACAATATACCCAAGGTTCATCCACGTTGCAGCCTGTGTCCATTTCCTTCCTTTTCAGGGCTAAGTAATATTCCACAGTGTGGAGGGCCACACAGTGCTGACCGAGTGCCGAGTGATGCTCGGTGGCGCGGAGGGCCACGCGGTGCTGACCGAGGGCCGAGTGATGCTCGGTGGCGCGGAGGGCCACGCGGTGCTGACTGAGGGCCGAGTGATGCTCGGTGGCGCGGAGGGCCACGTGGTGCTGACTGAGGGCCGAGTGATGCTCGGTGGTGTGGAGGGCCACAGCATGCTGACTGAGGGCCGAGTGATGCTCGGTGGTGTGGAGGGCCACGCGGTGCTGACCGAGGGCCGAGTGATGCTCGGTGGTGCGGAGGGCCACGCGGTGCTGACCGAGGGCCGAGTGATGCTCGGTGGTGCGGAGGGCCACGCGGTGCTGACTGAGGGCCGAGTGATGCTCGGTGGTGTGGAGGGCCACGCGGTGCTGACTGAGGGCCGAGTGATGCTCGGTGGTGTGGAGGGCCACGTGGTGCTGACTTGTTTGTCCGAGGATGGACACAGGCTGCGTCTATCACGCAGTCACCGTGAATAAGGCTGCTGTGAACAGAGGGTGGAGATCTCCCCTGGAGGCCCTGCGTCAGTGCTCCCGGGTTCTACTGAGAAGTGCAACTGCTAGCTCACACAGTAACTCTGATGGTAACTCTGTCTCATTTCCCGAGGGGCTGCCGTCCTGTTCCCCGCAACAGCTGCACCATGCTACATTCCCAGCAGCCGTGCACAGGGACCGGCTTTCACTCTGATTAACACTTCTACAAGGACGCCCTCCCCACAGTGGCCTCCCACAAGTAGGGCCCACAACCCCAGGAAGGAAGGCCAGACTCACCCAACAGCACACTCTGGCCCCGCTGGAGCATGGGGCGTGCGTGCTTTCTCTCATTCACTCACTGAGTTGCTCTGGGCGGCCGCATCCTGCCGCCTGCCCCAGCCCCAGCCCCGTCCTCACTCGCTCCTGCGCGGACTCTGGTCACCTGAGGACCCTGCCCTCCAGACAGCAGCGTGGACCAGGATCTCTTCCGCCCAGCCACTCCACGGTGCCACCACTGCTGGGCTGCATCCTGTGCTTGGCTCAAGGCCTCCTGGAGAGGCTGCGTGGCCAACTCTGCAGCCCTGGCAAGCGGCCGCGCCACTCCCAAGGACAGCTCAGAACACGAGCAGGACAAGGGAGCACTTCACGGATTTCTGAGAAACGCACCAGCGCCCGGCTGGCCCTCGAGGTGCATGTCAACCCCACCACTTTCCTCCAGGCAGGCAAGGGGGTGGGGGCGCGCACAGAGCACAGATGGTTAAGACCCCAGGCAGCTGGTCCCAAACCTGCTGACAGTGTTTTGATGGAAGGGAAAACTGAGGAGCTTTTGTCTCCAGGAGCTGCCCCCTTGGTGCGGTCGCGAGCCTGCCCGCGTGGGAGCTGGGGGCCTGTGGCGGCAGCTGGCCACACGCGCTCCATGCCCTGCTGCCCCTGGGCAGAGGAATGTCACAGGCTGGTGCTCCACGTGCTCAGCCCACGCCCTGCCATCCCCAGGCTCCAGGTGCCTGCACAGCCATCCTCGTAGCTGGGCCCCAGGGCACCGCCGTCCTCATGGAGAGAGTTCCACGGGGCTCTCTGCTCCTGCATCACCAGCACTTACCACCCAGCCCGTCCCAAGGCTCGCCCGGGCGGCCGAGGGCGGCTGCCAGCTCTTGCCAGCCTCACTCAGCTTTCTCTGATGTCCAGCCTTATCTGGACATGGCTGCTCCCTGCTAATGAGGACAGAAGGTCAGGGTGCCTTCTCAATGTCCTCGTTGGCCAGTGGTCAGGGCCAAGGAGGCTGCTGTGGAGTGAGAGGAACAGGCTCAGCCAGGTGCCTCATGGATAGACGACACCGAGGGCTAGGACCACTGGGTCTCCATGCCTGGGCCCAGTGAGGGGCCACCTCAGGAGAGGCCAGCCCTGCCCAAGAGGGAGGGTGAAGAGGTGGTCCCCACCTGCCCCAGAATAGGGGAAGGAACTGATGGTGCCGGAGTCAGCACATCACAGCCACGCCAGGCGCCAGCCACAGCGTCAGAGCCACGCCAGGCGCCGGCCACAGCGTCACAGCCACGCCAGGCGCCGGCCACAGCATCACAGCCACGCCAGGCGCCGGCCACAGCGTCACAGCCACGCCAGGCACTGGCCTATGGGGGTCGAGCTGAGCCCAGGGTGCCTCTGGGAGCACCACGGCTCCAGCAACGGCATCTGCCCCAGAGCAGGGAAGCCTCCAAGATGGTTGTGAGAACAATGCTGCAAACACACGTCCGGCCCTCAGTGCTGGGCTCCACCACACCACACATTCCAGTCAGCCTGTGGCAAGGCTGGGAGCTGCCGGCCATTGTCCAGGCTGGGTCCAGTCATCAGGAGGCCCTGTCCTCAGACCTGCTGGGCCTGTACTTCTGTCTCAGTCACCCGAAGGCCCAGGGGCCATTCCATGTTCCTACACGTCCAGCCCAACAGTCCCAAGCACAGGTGTGCAGGTGTACAGTGTGCCTCACCAACAGCTGGAGGGGAACCCCACCCCATGGAGGGGAGCCCCTCCCAGCTCTGTTCCCACCTCCCATACCATGCACACACTCCCGAGGCTGCCAGACCAGAGGGGCTCTGGGAAAAGATGCCACAGCTCCCCCCGCAGTGCACGTTATGAGCTGCGTCCCATCTGGGTCTGTGCTCAGTGACTTGTGTGGCCACGTGCACCTGTGAGCATGACCACGAGCCTGGGCTAACTCAGCTGTGGGCACCAAGCACACACTGGCCCTCAGGTGGAGCTCTACACAGACACTGGCCCTCAGGTGGAGCTCTACCCACACACTGGACCCTCAGGTGGAGCTCTATGTAGACACTGGCCCTCAGGTGGAGCTCTACGCACATATTGGGCCTCAGGTGGAGCTCTACGTAGACACTGGGCCTCAGGTGGAGCTCTACGCACACACTGGGCCTCAGGTGGAGCTCTACGTAGACACTGGGCCTCAGGTGGAGCTCTACATAGACACTGGGCCTCAGGTGGGGCTCTACGCACACACTGACCCTCAGGTGGAGCTCTACGCACATATTGGGCCTCAGATGGAGCTCTACGCACACACTGGGCCTCAGGTGGAGCTCTACGTAGACACTGGGCCTCAGGTGGGGCTCTACGCACACACTGACCCTCAGGTGGAGCTCTACGCACATATTGGGCCTCAGGTGGAGCTCTACGTAGACACTGGGCCTCAGGTGGGGCTCTACGCACACACTGGGCCTCAGGTGGAGCTCTATGTAGACACTGGGCCTCAGGTGGGGCTCTACGCACACACTGGGCCTCAGGTGGAGCTCTACGCACACACTGGGCCTCAGGTGGAGCTCTACACAGACAGAGGGAAGAGGGTGAGGCCCTGCACATACCTTCTGCTGCTCAGGATGGAGCCAGGTCTGGTCTGCGTCAGCCTCAAGGTGGGAACAGCTCTCTCCTTCCCATGCCCTCCTGGCCACGCTGCCCTGGAGTCAGGTGGGGTCTGTGGCCTGACCCACTCGGCTAGCTGGCACTGCCTCTGCAGCCGGGGCCCACTCCCTTGGCCCTGGAGTCTGGCAGGAGGGGGTGTCAGGGGAAGGCAGACAGACGGGCCCAACACAGGAGGATGCAGCTGAGCAAACGGTGGCCACTGCCTGTGGGCAGTCATGCCAAGGGGAAGCCAGGCCAGGCTCTAGACCAGACAGGGCATCGTGGATCCAGGCCCAGGCCCCCGACACCCCACGACCACCCCCAGGCTGGACACTCCATATGGCCCCAGGCAGGAAGGGCCCTGACAGGTGTCTCCCAGCAGGAATGGGCCCTGCCCCGCAAGGGCGTTTCTGTGCAGGGGCTATTTTAGCCCGGGTGAGGCACAGGCAGGTGTGTGTGACAGCTGGGGGAGGCTCCCAGAACCCCCTCTGGGAAGGCCTGTGGGCCACGCCTCAGACTGCAGGCCTCCAGGGCCAAGCCCCTGTCCTGGGCAGCCCTGCCATGGGCCACAGGCTGTGACCCTCAGTGAGAAGGGTGACAGGCCGGGCCGGTCGCCAGCCCTGGGTCTGCGTGGACCTTTGGGCTGCTTTGCCAAAACCTCCCACCTCCTCCCTCTCCAATGGCCCACGGGGCAAAGGCTGAAGAGTGGGCCTGCAAGAAGGTGTCCCAGGTTTTGGCACTTTCAGTGCTCAGCTTTCCCAAGTGGCCACCACAAGCCCAACGGGTCCCAGGAACATCCCCAGACTGCATGTCACTGGGACCCAGCAAAGCCAGGTGACACAAGCCAGCACCCCAGGGAGCAGCCAAAACCTTCTGCCGAGACACTGTGCCCCCAGCAGGACAGGACGGCCAGGGACCGGCTTCCAGGAGGGTCTGTCCAGCACCCCAGGACTGGCAGGCCTGTGCTGCAGGCAGCTAACACAGCAGTGGCACCGTGGGAACGACTGCAATGGGGCAGCTTCCCAGTGTAGTGTCCCCGCCTGGGGCAGGCCAGGGGAGGGCAGAACCAGCACCTGCTCCGCACAGGGCACGGCTGTGGGCAGGAGGATGACTCCAGCTGTCAGGTGAAGAGAGGGAACCAGGAGCACCTGCAGCAGGAGGGGGTGGGGACTGGTAGGGAACAGGGCCAGGGTGTGTGCGCACACGCGTGCATGGGTGTCTGTGTGCACATGTGTATGTGCCTGAGTGGGTATGCGTCTCTCTCTCTCACACCCACGCCAGTTGGTCTACATGGGCCCAGGCTCGGTCTGCATCCACCCCCAGGGGCCCAGCACACGCCCCACAGAGAGGAGAAACCACGACGCAGCCCACAGGAGCGGAGCCTGGGGAGGGGGCAGAGCACAGATTGGGCACCCCCACAAAAAAGTGGGGGGACGATGGCGGTGGGGGCATGAGACTGTCTCAGATTTCTTCTCTGCCCCACATCAAGAGGATGCACTTAGGACCAACTTCTTGTTTAGGAATCAAGGCTGCTCCGCTCCAGGGAGTTTCAGGAAGGTGTCTGTAACCTACTGGCCCCTGGGGGCAGGAGAGGGACGAGAGGATGGAACTGCTCTCCTGCGGGGGACTCAGACCTCAGAATCCACCTCCTGGGCTCCAGGTATGTGGACCGCCCACGAGAGGACCAGGCAGAGGCCCCGCAGAGAAGCCGTGCAGTGCCCGAGGAGGGAGCTCCCACTTGGGAAGAAGTGGGTCAGACACCAAACCTTCCCAACTCAGCCCCAGGCACCGAGCCCCACCATTGCCTGTGCCCTCAGCTGTCACAGGCTCAGGGGAGGATCAGCACACCTTCCCATGGGGGTTTTCACAAACCCAACTGCTTCCTGTGTGGCCTCAGTCCCGGAGGTGGTTGGCCACACAGGCACACCCTGAACACAGCCGAGGGGGCCACCTGCTCCTCTCACTCCCCACTGATATCACGGGCACCAGGCAAAACCCCCGTGCTCCGTGTTGTGGGTCTGGGACTAGCCAGCAACATTTCTCAACACAGCCCACAGAGGGAAGGACCACTGTGCTTCCCAGCGCCAGTGAGGGGCTGGGAGGGGCTCCCCATGGAAGGAGAAGCAGGCACAGAGGCACAGGCAGCCCCACGGCGAGGCACAGGACAGTGACTGAGCAGCTTCCACCCAAGGAAGGAGATGCAAAGTCTGACTGAGGATTCTTCCAAAACAAGAAGAGAGATGCTCATATTCAGTAAGTCCCAAGGAGGATCAAAAGCAATGTTGATAACAAATCCGCACCAAATCAAAATAAAAACACTAAAAGCAACCACAGATCACACATGTGTCCCACAAGGAACAAGGAGCAGGCTGATCACAGACTCCTCAAAACCACAACAGAGGCCAGAAGACAATAAAACAATCGTCAAAGTACCGAGGAGACAAAACTGTCAACCTAGAAGAACTCTGTGATCACCAAGTATGAGGGGGACAAAAACGCCATCTTCAGGCACTGAAAGACTGAAAGAGCTTCTGAAGGATGTGCTCCAGGAAAACAAAAACTATCCTTGGGAAAGGCAGGGCCACAGGTGAGCAAAGTAGCAGCAAAGCCATAGTCATCAAAGGCATTGCTGTTTCTCCTGCATTTCAGCTCTCCTTCCTTTGGAGGGTGGGAGGGTTGTTGACTATCCTTAAATGTCAACAGGGCTTTCACATTTTAAGCAAATCAGTAACAGTTAAAAGGACTACAGTGATTTCCTGGAGTGGGTAATACATAAAACTCAGGCCAGGCACAATGGTTCGTGCCTGTTAATCCCAGCGCTTTAGGAGGCTGAAATGGGAGGATGACTTGAGCCCCAGAGTTTGAGGCTGCAGGGAGCTATGATCATGCCACTGCACTCTAGCCTGAGCAACAGAGTGAGAACCTGCCTCAAAAATACAAATAAATTCAATCAGTCTTGATCCTTCCTTAATTTCCGAGGAGGAAATAACAAAACGTAGGAAAGGAAATATGTAATAAACACAATCAAAATGATCAAAATGACAGGAATACATGCAACTATATCATCGCACAGAAACACAGACTAAACTTGCCAGTTAAAAGCCAACCCAGGCTGGGCGCGGTGGCTCATGCCTGTAATCCCAGCACTTTGGGAGGCCAAGGCAGGCAGATCACCTGAGGTCAGGAGTTTGAGACCAGCCTGGCCAACACGGTGAAACCCAGTCTCTACTAAAAATACAAAAATTAGCTGGGTGTGACGGTGCATGCCTGTAATCCTAGCTACTCGGGAGGCTGAGGCAGGAGAATCACTTGAACCCTGGAGGCAAAGGTTGCAGTGAGCCGAGATTGTGCCACTGCACTCCAGCCTGGGCAACAGGATGACTCTGTCTCAAAAAAAAAAAAAAAAAAAAAAAATGCCAACCCCAGCATCCAACAAAGCCATTCACCAGAGCAAGGCTAGGCCCCAAGGACCCAGAAGGTTGACATCACGTGAGGAGATGCCGGCAGAGGCTGCATGGGGCACAGCTGGCACAGAGATGGAATTGGGAACGCACTTAAGGCAAAAAGCAGGATTTGAGGTAAAGGCGAGGACAGAAATGACTGACCACAGGGCACTCGCCAGGAAGCTGAAACAAGGCCAGCCCTGGGTACCATGGCGATTGCCTGAGAAAAGACAGGAAATGCGTGGGTGTTGGGTGGGGCCCCAGGATTCTGATGCCAGAGTCCCACGGTGCTCCGTGGAGACAGGGGCGAGGGGTCATGCTGGTGTGGCCTAGGCTGCACTAGCTGCCACCCTGGGACCGGGGGTCCAGAGAGCAGCCACACACCCAGCTGGGTCAGGGCTGGCTGCGGCCCCACTCCCTCCCAGGAGGTGAGCATTGAGTGCTCGGAAAGAAAACTCTGCGGCATAGCAACCTTCCCCTGTGTGACCTCGTCTAAGGCAGGACATCACTATAGTGAGCCTCCCGGAACCCACACGCCCTTCACAACCTCCTGTCCCCCGTTCCTACGGACACACGGACCCCAGGCTTCTTGGAGGCTCCTGTCCCCGTTCCTTCCCACACACGGACCCCAGGCTTCTCGGAGGCTCCCTGTCCCCGTTCCTTCCCACACACGGACCCCAGGCTTCTCGGAGGCTCCTGTCCCCGTTCCGTCCCACACACGGACCCCAGGCTTCTCGGAGGCTCCTGTCCCCGTTCCTTCCCACACACGGACCCCAGGCTTTTTGGATCCCACACACGGACCCCAGGCTTCTCGGAGGCTCCTGTCCCCGTTCCTTCCCACACACGGACCCCAGGCTTCTCGGAGGCTCCTGTCCCCGTTCCTTCCCACACACGGACCCCAGGCTTCTCGGAGGCTCCCTGTCCCCGTTCCTTCCCACACACGGACCCCAGGCTTCTCGGAGGCTCCCTGTCCCCGTTCCTTCCGACACACGGACCCCAGGCTTCTCGGAGGCTCCCTGTCCCCGTTCCTTCCCACACACGGACCCCAGGCTTCTCGGAGGCTCCCTGTCCCCGTTCCGTCCCACACACGGACCCCAGGCTTCTCGGAGGCTCCCTGTCCCCGTTCCTTCCCACACACGGACCCCAGGCTTCTCGGAGGCTCCCTGTCCCCGTTCCTTCCCACACACGGACCCCAGGCTTCTCGGAGGCTCCCTGTCCCCATTCCTTCCCACACACGGACCCCAGGCTTCTCGGAGGCTCCCTGTCCCCGTTCCGTCCCACACACGGACCCCACACGGACCCCAGGCGTCTCGGAGGCTCCCTGTCCCCGTTCCTTCCCACACAAGGACCCCAGGCTTCTCGGAGGCTCCCTGTCCCCGTTCCTTCCCACACAAGGACCCCAGGCTTCTCGGAGGCTCCCTGTCCCCGTTCCTTCCCACACACGGACCCCAGGCTTCTCGGAGGCTCCCTGTCCCCGTTCCGTCCCACACACGGACCCCAGGCTTCTTGGATCCCACACACGGACCCCAGGCTTCTCGGAGGCTCCTGTCCCCGTTCCTTCCCACACACGGACCCCAGGCTTCTCGGAGGCTCCCTGTCCCCGTTCCGTCCTACACACGGACCCCAGGCTTCTCGGAGGCTCCCTGTCCCCGTTCCTTCCCACACACGGACCCCAGGCTTCTTGGAGGCTCCCTGTCCCCGTTCCTTCCCACACACGGACCCCAGGCTTCTCGGAGGCTCTGGCTTAACCCTTCCTGGTTCTCACTGAAATCCCCCAGCAGGCATCCAGAGCCCACCCTGCACCCTCCCAGGGCATCCCAGCTGGGGGCTCGGCCCTGGCGTGGACGTGCAGACCACAGGGATGGGTTTCATCTCCTGGCTGTGCTTGGCTCCTGGGCTGGCACCACCACACCACAGCTCGAGTTCCAGGCCTGGATGCTCCCGCTGCAGAGACCTCGCCCTCCTGGAAGGAGCCTGGTGGTCTCCTGTCCATGAGAAGCAGTACCACACGGCAGAGCTTGCTGCTGCCTGCAGTCCGGGAGCTGATGCACTAGAGCCCTGCAAGGCCTGTTTGCAAGTCACGCAGGAAAGGACTCCAGGTGCGCACCTAGACAAGGGGGCTGTCTGGACCTCCCTGAGCCATCGTGAGAAGCCCCGCCCCCAAGCCCAGAAGGTGCCCGCCACTTGGCTGACACCAGAGCGGTCTCTCCAGAGGGTGCCCAGGACCACAGCCCCCCACTCTACTGCCCCATGAGCCCAAGGATCTAGAGCATCCTAGACTCTCCCAGAGCTCCTGGAGGCCCTGAACACCCCCTTGACTCTCAGCCAGTTTGGACCCAGGATGGTTCTGGTGGGGCAGGAGCAGCAGGCAGGTGACAGCAGGCTGGCCCTGGTTCCAGGGACTTCTCTTCTGGGAAAGGCAACAGTTGCCAGGGAGCAAATCTTGAAGTGCCAAGTTGGGCACACAGGACCCAAGGAAGCCGGGAGAAGACGGGGACAGAGATCACACAGGGCAGCTGCAGCCAGGCCCCTGCAAACCACAGGCGCCCCCGGAAAGGCTTCTGTGCAGCCCACCCTGCTCCCGTACACACCCTCGCTCCACAGCTGCCTCCTCTGCAGACAGATGAGGGGGAGCCCCAGAGGATGTAGCCAGCACCAGGGCCATGCTGGCCTCCAGGGCGCAGGGCCAGCCTCCAGGGAGTCCTCCCTCTAATCTCACTCCCAGCACACTCCCCACTGCTCCCCTGAATTAACCCCCCAGCAAGGTGGAGAAGATTCATCGAATGCCTAGAGCGCCTATAATTCTCTGTTGCTACAAATTTCCCGACTGTGCAGCTCCGAATTACAATTGACTTCTCTCTCTAGGTCAATAATATGCAAAAGAGGTGCTGCCGGGTCACAGTGGCACTGAGAGAGGACGCCGCCCTGCCTCATGACCCTTAGAGGCAACTGCAAAGACAGCAGGCAAGAGATTCACTGGAATCTTTTTTTCAATGAGTCTAATCAAACAAGGTTTTCTCTTCACTCTGAACAGAAACAGCTAGTTGGAAATCCTAATGACGCCGCTGCCACTGTGCCCTGGGTGTTCAGGTCAGCAGAAAGGTGCTGAGTGTGGGAGTCCAGCCCACGCGCCACGACTCGGGCTGCTGGGAGGGCCTGGCCACAGTCTACCCCCAGGCAGTACCTCCAGCAAGTGCGTGGCACTTGTGGAATATTCCAGCTTCAAGGATGGCGAGCCCAGAGCGCAACTGCTGCCAGTGTCCCCGAGAGCAGCCTCTGGGCCCCTGTTCTCTATGGCCATTCACACTGCTGGGCCCAGCGGCTGGAGCGTCCGTGTCCAACTCACAGAGCAGCCACAGCCTGAGCTCCCTCCTCTCCTGAGAGCTGAAGAGCCCCAGGAAGGCCCAGAGGAGGCAGTGGGTGGTTTGCACCAGGTCACCCACTACTGGGTCCCCTTTCTGAAGGGACCACATTCTCCAGGAGGAGAGGTGAGGACAACCCTGGACAGCTGCCTCCTCCCCAGTCAAAGGAAAGCTGGCCACTCCGGGGGTTGGGGCAGGGGGTGCGGCATAAGCCATGTGTCCTTTAAGAACTGCACCCCTCTCTTCTCCGTGCACCTCCACACCTAGGGAAACACTCAACCTCTGACCAAGAGTCACCCCCTAATCAGTGCTGGAAATTTTCCCAGGGAATAACTGGAACCACTGCAGGGCCTGGTCCACTGAAGGTTGACGAATCCTGGGGGGAGGCACTGTTCTGATAGAATCCGCAGTGAAACCTCGGGTGGCCTGGGCCGGTGAGCCAAGGCTCGGCTGTCAGTGGCCCCTCGGGTGGCCTGGGCCGGTGAGCCAAGGCTCAGTTGTCAATGGCCCCTCGGGTGGCCTGGGCCGGTGAGCCAAGGCTCGGCTGTCAATGGTCCCTCGGATGGCCTGGGCCGGTGAGCCAAGGCTCGGCTGTCAATGGTCCTGCTCCCTGGCAGGGAACCGCTCGAGCCACAGTCGCAATCTCTGGATATCATGTTGCTAATTAAAGAAACCTCCAAAACCTTCGATAGCCCACCAGAGTCAGGTGCAGTCCAAGAGCCTGGCCAGCTGCCCTCTGCCCCTGCCACATCCTCCCCAGGCAAGTACAGTGAGCAAGGGGCAGAGGCATGAGATGCACCACCCTGCCCCCAGCACAGGCTCCGAGCCCTAGCGGCAGACACCTGCTGTGATTCCTGGCCCCGCCCCCAGCACCATTTGACAGGACCGTGGCAGGAGAACAACTCCGCCCCAGCCCCCTGTCACCACTTGCCAAGGGTCTGAGAAGCAAAAGGATGGTGCAGGAGCTATCCACGGGAGCCAAGGTCCCCGCCCCTCAGGCCCACGATCCCCAGTGCTCAGGCAGTCAGCGCAGCAGGCAGTAGCGGCAGGCACTGACCTGGCCGCGCACATCCCCTCAGGCTACCACCACTGCAGCCTCTCGACCTTCCTGGACCCCTCCCCAAGGCCTGCCCTCCTTCCCCCTCGCTTCTGAGGCTCGCTCTGTGTGGCCAGGTCAGGCACGCCGGCCTCCCAGCTGGTGAGATACCCCTTGGCCCTGTGGCCTTGCAGCTGTTCTTCACGCCCAAAGCCGACACCTCCCGCAGGAGACAGCGACGCTGGACCTGATAGGTGCTGTATTTATAAACATAAGCCACGCTCAGCTCCATTTCCAGCTGAAGCCATAGCCAGGCGAGCCAAGAGTGCGTCGATTCGGGTGTGGTGACTTAACTTTCCAAGGCGCGACAACCTTTACGTCCAGCTAGGTGGGAAAAACAGGAAGTCCACGGCCAAGCTGGAAACTGCAGGAGCCAAAGGAACAGCAGGACTGACTGCAAGGGGCAGGCTGGCAGGGACTGGAGGCCACCCAGGGCACCACAGCAGCTCCCACCAGGAGGAACAGCAGAGTCCTGGCCGCAGGGTGAACGTGGAGCTCATAGCAGAAAGCACGCTCAGGCCAGGAGAGCCCAGACCTCAGGGTGGGTCTTCACGGCCAGAGCTCCCCCTCCGCTCCCTGGCTAGGCCACACCCCAGGCTTGAGGTGGGGGAGGAAGGAGAGCCCTAGGCCAGATGAGGGGCCTCATGACCTGACACCTGTGTGGCACACGGGCAGCCCGAGAATGTGGAAGGGCCACCCTCCCGGGCCCCACCACGGAGCACCTTCTAGAGGCACCGGCAGGCACTGCCCGAAGCCTGAGCCGCCATCTCTCTCCTTGGCGCTCAGAGGAACGAACAGCCCAATTCAGCACCGCACCAGGAAGGCCTGGCCCCGAGGGACTGCCTGCTAGCAGGGCATCGGCCTCCTGCCACTCACCCTCCTGAGGCGCTCCTGGGGCGACTGGGAAGATGCAGGATGTCTGGTATGTCCACCCTCAAACTGACCAGGAGTGAGCTCATACGGAAGCCTCAACTCCACTGCTGCGGAGGAGCCCCCACCCCACCCGTATCCAGGACCAGGGAGGCGGGCGCTGGTCTCAAGGCGGCCCTGGAGACACCTGCACAAGCCCAGCATGCAATGCCCATGAAAAGTCTTGCCCAATTATTTTGTATCTAAAAAGAGGGAAGTCCTGGCTGGGGCCATACAATAAAGAAATATTGTCAATGCCTCCTGCAAGGTCAGCTACAGAATTACACTGGGAAATGAGGCTCAAATTAAACAAAAGATGCTGGTGGCATCCTAGCTGTCAACTGGTCCCTGGTCACCTCTGTCCTGATGCAGACGTGGGACTCCCAGAAGGTTGGAGAGTAAACAAAGGCATGGAGGAGGGGCCCAGCAGAGGGGCCAAGCTCGCAGGACAGCAGCCCAAGGTCAGGGCCCTTCCCATCAGCATTGGCTTGGTGCCATTCCCCGTGCTCACCGGAACAAGAACAGCATTTGAGAAGAGGGATGTGCATCTGCAGGTCTGCCTCGCTGTGGATCCACATCCTGGCCTGCCAGGGAAGGGACAGTGCTGGTCACCCCCACAATGGCCATCTCCGCAAGATGAAAGGCATCCTGGGGAAGGCTGAAGGGAGGCTGGACTGCATGGCCACTTTGCTGCCCAGCTCAAGACACACCTGGCTCCTGGGGCTGCTGAGCTGAGCTGCCTGTGCGTGGCGGCTGCTGCCAGCTGCTCTTGGGACACGGGCTGGATGGGGCAGTCGAGAGACAGAAATGCGAGACACAGCATTGGACCGAGCGAGCTGACCACCTGGGCCTCAAGCCTGTGGATCCCAAACTCCTCTGCCAAGCAAGGCCCAGGATGTTGGCCCGAAAGGTTGTGCAAGGGCTGCGTGGGGACTGAAGGCCCTTCCAAGTCCCCTCCCCTGCTCCAGCTCACCCCACCTTGTCTCAGGACTCAGGGGTCATTAGAACCCATCTGTCTCCTCGCTGAACCCCTGAAGAGAGCCGCTTCCCTGAAGCAAACCCTCCCCCAGCCCCACCCCACCCCGAAGCCACAGCACTGACCCCTCCACAACCACTGTGTCCCAGCCCCTCCCCGTCCCACCACCCTACGACGGTGCCCTCAGGGCTGGGCCACAGGCGAAGAGCCAGCTGGAGTGTCTCTGCACTTGGCCAGGTGCTGCCTGTGTCCGGGGGCAGGGGGTGCCCACAGCTTGGCCAGGGGGTGCTGAGGAAAGGCTGGTTGGGGCAGTGGAGCGGAACAGCCAGGCCCAGAGCGGGTTGCTCAGCCCCAGGCCTGTGTGCACCCCCAGCAGGAAGGGCAGACCCACCCCTTCCCCAGTGTCTTCCCTTGCCCATTTCTGCCCCTTTTGGGTCCTGACTCCTCTGTTGAGCGGCACCTGCACCCCAGGGGACCCAGCATGGCCCCTGACCATGCAGAGGACCTGGGGCTACGGCCATGAATGTCCCGGGCCTGAGAGCAGCCCAGCAGTAGCCAGTGCTCCCCGGGGCTCCTGGAGAGCCTGCCCCCATCTGTGGGGTGAGACGGGGCGCCACCGGCCTCCACAGGCCGGAGCCCTCGAGGAGCTGCTGACGACCCCAGCACCATGACCAGCAGCCACGCTCTCATCACTCTCACAACCCTGCTAAGTCGGCCTGAGCTGAGCACACATCGGCGCGCGCCTGCGGAGCAGAAAGGGACGGCCTCTCAGCGCTCGGCTATTTTTAGGGCTGCCTCTCAGAGCAGCTGCTGAGCCAGCCAGGCCCAGCCACCCTGCGGGGCCAGCAGCTCACAGGCCTCAGGGCTGCCCTCAGTGGGAGCCTGTCCTACGGAGACCCTCCACGGCCAGGCAGGAATAAGCACGCCACACCCTGCCCCCTGGTCCTGGGGAAAGCACTGTACAACCTCCATCCTGCCACCCCTTCCCACCTGCACCTGAGCACCCTGTCTCGGCAACGCCACTGCCTGCCGCCACCACACACAAGTCACAGGGTCCAAAGAGACCCCCGTCACTGTGACTGACCGCAGACCCGCTCTCTGCAGCAGCCCCCGGACCCCGCCACAGCACCGCAAGCTGCCCACTCCATCAAACCTTCCTGAGACGCATGCTGAGAATGCTGGGCAGAGAGAGGGAAAGGGCTGGTTCTAGCGCCCAGATCCGAGGAAAGCATCCTTTAGTCCAAGGCACTGCAGCCCGTGCCCTCCGTCTCCTGCACAAAAGCCAGTCCCCAGCAGGAGACCCACTGCCATGTGACTGCAGTGTTGACAGCAGGACAGAGCTGCCAGAGGTTTCCAGGCATCTTGAAAGCAAGGCACAGCCTGCGCGGACAGGGCGGTGTGCACGCACCGTGCAGGCCACGGCGATGGGCCAGGTCCTCCGAATCCCCAAGGCCTCCAGGGCTACGGGCACCGTCCTGCTGCCCCTTGGCCCCAGCTCGAGTGCTGCCCAGCCTACAGGCCACCGGCTGCCCAGGTCAGCTTCCTCAGCCCCTCCCTCAGAGCAGCCTGTCTTCCCCGGATCACTGCAGACCACCTCCGAAAGCCCTGTCCCAAGCCCTGCACGACACCTCCCACCCATCTCCACCTGCACACCCTGAGGCAATCTCCACCTCCAGTGTGGTCCACCACTCCAGCAGCACTGCTCTCCCAAATACACACGCTTGGAATAGTCCAGCGACTTCCCCACCACTCAAAATGAAACCACACTCCTTGGCATGACATCCTGGTTCCATTACAGGAACGTCCGCCAAGGAGCTACACTGTGCAGGCTCTGGGCAGCACCAAGCAAGGCAGACAGGGTCCCGCCGTGAGAGTCTCGTGCAGGCTGGCAGCGGTCAGTAGGCAACGTGCGTCCTGAGGAGACGCCCCTGCACGTGGACAGAGGCAGGGGGAAGGGCTGGAGACAGGCTACTGCCCCAGCCAGCCGCCGCCCACTGACACCACCCAGTGCATCTACGGATGTGGAGGATCCGGCAGGAAGAGCAACACGTCCAATTGTTGCTCCAGAGGTGAGAGAGAGAATAGCGCAGAACCAACAGCAGAAGAAAAAGTGGCTGAGAGCTTCCCAGGACTCATGAAAATCATCGATCCACAAAGTCAGCAAGTCTAGTAACCCCGACTCAGGCAATCACAAGAGAACCCACACCAGGACCCACCATGAGACGACCGTTGGCAACGATGACATGACCACAAAGCCACCCAGACGTCTCCCTCCAGCCTGTCACGGCCGCTGACCTCTTACAGCAAAGCTGGAAGTCAAAGCCAGGGACGCCCTGCCTGGACCTGTGGGAGGAGCACACACCACCCCAGCATCGTACAACCAGCACACGGCCTGCTCAGGGTGAGGGCAAACTAAAACATCTTCAGACAAACAGAAAGAGAAGGTAGTTATCAGCAGATCCTCACTAAAGGAAATCCTAAGAACAAATATTCAACAGAAGAAGGAAAATGATTCCTGACATGCGAGAAGAATGAGCAACAAAGGAAGTGGTGAGTTTTGAAGCTCATCAAATATCACAGTATAAAGCAGTAACAACATCTTGTGGGCTTCACAAGAAAACAATTAAGATACACAGTAACAAATGCATATAAATATAAACATGAAAGGGTTGGATTAGAATAAAGTGGGCTAAGGTCCCTGCATAGTTCAGGAGAGTAAAGATACAATTAACTATGCACATTAAAATTTACAGGGTAGGCTGGGCGTGGTGGCTTATGCCTGTAATCCTAGCACTTTGGGAGGCCGAGGCGGGCAGATCATTTGAGGTCAGGAGTTCGAGACCAGTCTGGCCAACATGGTGAAACCCCGTCTCTACTAAAAATACAAAAAAATTAGCCGGGTGCGGTGGCGTGCACCTGTAGTTCCAGCTACTCGGGAGGCTGAGGCACAAGAATCACTTGACCTGGGAGGTGGAGGTTGCAGTGAGCCAAGATTGCACCACTGCATTCCACCCTGGGCGACAGGGCAAGACTCCATCTCAAAAGAGAGAGACTCCGTCTCAAAAAATAAAAAATAAAAATAAAAAAAGGCCGGGCACAGAGGCTCAGCCTGTAATCCCAGCACTTTGGGAGGCCAAGGCGGGCGGATCACGAGGTCGAGAGTTCGAGACCAGCCTGGCCAACATGGTGAAACCCCGTCTCTACTAAAAATACAAAAATTAACTGGGCGTGGTGGCAGGCGCCTGTAGTCCCAGCTACTCGGGAGGCTGAGGCAGGAGAATCGCTTGAACCCGGGAGGAGAGGTTGCAGTGAGCCAAGATTGCATGACTGTACTCCAGCCTGGCGACACAGCGAGACTCTGTCTCAAAAAAAAAAAAAAAAAAGTCAGAAAAAGTCAGAGTGAATGAAAATGAAATCTAGATACATGCTGAATAACCAAAGACACATCTAATATGTAAGGATATATAAAGGTTTTTAAAAAGGATAGAAAAATAGCTAACAGGCAAAAATTATCCAAAAGAATGCTTGCATCAAAGTCAATACTAAAGACAAAAAGCATTACTAGATATAAAAGCAGTCATACAATGAGAAAAAGTTCAAAATACCTAGAATTACAATTCTAAACATGTATGTACCTAATACCATAGCCTCAAAAATATATCAAGTGACGGGGCGTTAGTGGTTCATGCCTATAATCCCAGCACTTTGGGAGGCTGAGGCAGGTAGACTGCTTGAGCCCAGGAATTCAAGACCAGCCCGAGCAACATGGAAAAACCCAGTCTCTACAAAAAATACAAAATTTAGCCAGGTGTGGTGGTGCACACCTGTAGTCCCAGCTACTCGGGAAGCTGAGGTGGGAGGATTGATTAAGCCTGGGAGTTCAAGGCTACAGTGAGCTGTGATCGTCCCACTACACTCCAGCCTAGGTGACAGAGTGAGATCCAGTCTGGAAAAAAAAAAAAAAAAAGTATCAAACAGAAACTGACAGAACTGTTAGAAAAACAGACCAATCTATTCTCAGATTATAAGATTTTAACATACATTTCTAGTAGGCAAAAAAAGGGAACGGACTTGAAGACCACAGTAAACCAAGCTTGATCTAATAGACAAACACTGCACCATCAACTGCCAAACACACATTCCTTTTAAGTATAAACAGAACGTGCATTAAAATTGACACACTGAACCAGAAAGCAGGTTCAAAAAAAAAAAAAGTTTTTGCAGTGGCGCCATCTGGGCTCACTGCAACCTCCGCCTCCCAAGTTCAAGTGATTCTCCTGCTTCAGCCTCCTGAGTAGCTGGAATTACAGGTGCGTGCCACCACGCCTGGCTAATTTTTGTATGTTTAGTAGAGATGGGATTTCACTACGTTGCCCAGGCTGGTCTCGAACTCCTAACCTCCAGTAATCCACCCACCTCAGCCTCCCAAAGTGCTGGGATTACAGGTGTGAACCACCAGGCCCGGCCAGTCAGGTTATTTTATAAGTGAATTATCCCAAACATTCAAGGAAGAAATGATTCCAATTCTACATAAGCTATACCACGATACAGCAAAAGAGGCAGTACTCATTTCACTTCACAAGGAAATCTTAGCACCAAAATCTGCTAAGGACTACAGAAGAAAGGAAGCACACAGACCCCAGACACACACGCAAAAGTCCTAAACAAGATACTAATCATCTAAGCCCACCAATGTGGGCAGGTGGGGAGGCTCACACCTGGAGTCCCAGCTCTTTGAGAGGCCAAGGTGAGAGGATCACTTGAGGCCAGGAGTTGGAGACCAGCCTGAGCAACATAGTGAGACCGCGTCTCTACAAAAAATTTAAAATTAGCCAGGCCAGTGGCATGCACCTGTGGTCTCAGCTACTCAGGAGGCTGAGGCAGGAGGATTGCTTGAGCCATGGTCACACCACTGCACTCCAGCCTAGGCAAAAGAGCAAGACCCTGTCTCAAAAAATAAATACATAAATAAATATATATCCACCAATTTTTAAAAACGGTAATACAACATGCTTAAACTAGTATTTTTCCAGGAATAGGTTAATGTTAGAAAATCAATTTACGGCCAGGCATGGTGGCTCATGCCTGTAATCCCAGCACTTTGGGAGGCTGAGGTGGACGGATAACAAGGTCAGGAGATCGAGACCCTCCTGGCCAACGTGGTGAAACCCCGTCTCTACTAAAAATACAAAAATTCGCTGGGCGTGGCGGTGCACACCTGTAGTCCCAGCTACTTGGGAGGCTGAGGCAGGGGAATTGCTTGAACCTGGGAGGCAGAGGTTGCAGTGAGCTGAGATCACGCCACTGCACTCCAGCCTGGTAACAGAGCGAGACTCTGTCTCAAAAAGAAAAGAAAAGAAATAAAATCAATTTATGTAATTTACCACAATAGTAATGAAAAGATAAAAATTATATAATCCTCTTAATGAAAGTATTTGATTATATTCAACATCCACTCATAATGATTTATTTAAAAAGCCTCTGCCAGTCATGAATAGGATGAGACTTTTTAAGTGCATAAAGGCTATCCACAAAAAGTTGCAGCAAACATCGTCCTTAAAGGTAAAACACTGGAAACCTTCCTTAAGGTCAAGACAGAACACGGGTAATCCACGCAACCAACCATATTCAACACTGTACTATGACAACCGGCACAGTCAGGCAAGAGAAAGAAAGAAAAGTATGAGGATTGAAAAGAAACAACTTTGTCTTTTGCAAAAGATAAAACATGCATTTTGAAAATACAAAATAATCTATAGATAAGTTACTAGGTTAAAAATAGTAAAATCACTGATTTCTTTGAAAAATCAACTGAATTTCTATATGTTAGCAACAAACATAATAAAAAGCTGACTTTTACTATGACTTCTAAAATACAAGCATCTAGGAATAAATGTAACAAAGGATATGCATGACAGCAGAATCTTGTAAAACTCTCAAAATACATTCAAGACCTAAGTAAATAGCTTGATCATGAATGAGAAGACTCAGTACCACACAAATGTCAATTCTCCCCACCTGCTCTACAGAGTTAAAGAACTTCCAATTATAAACCAAATGTGGCTTTGTGTGAAACTTAAAAAGATAATTCTGGCTGGGCGTGGTGGCTCACGCCTGTAATCCCAGCACTTTCAGAGGCCGAGGCGGGCGGATCACGAGGACAAGAGATCGAGACCATCCTGGCCAACATGGTGAACCCCTGTCTCTACTAAAAATACAGAAATTAGCTGGGCGTGGTGGTGCACGCCTGTAGTCCCAACTACTCAGGAGGCTGAGGCAGGAGAATTGCTTGAACCCGGGAAGTGGAGGTTGCAGTGAGCTGAGATCGCGCCACTGCACTCCAGCCTGGGCGACAGAGCTTCTCAAAAAAATAAAATAGGCAGGGCGTGGTGGCTCACGCCTGTAATCCTAACATTTTGGGAGGCTGAGGCGGGCGGATCACGAGGTCAGAAGATCGAGACCATCCTGGCTAACACGGTGAAACCCCATCTCTACTAAAAATATTTAAAAAATTAGCCGGGTGTAGTGGCGGGCGCCTGTAGTCCCAGCTACTCGGGAGGCTGAGGCAGGAGAATGGCGTGAACCCAGGAGGCGGAGCTTGCAGTGAGCCGAGACAGCACCACTGCACTCCAGCCTGGGCGACAGAGCAAGACTCCATCTCAAAATAAAATAAAATAAAAATAAATAAATAAATAAAATAAAAATACAAAAATTAGCCGGGCATGCTGGCAGGCGCCTGTAGTCCTAGCTACTTGGGAGGCTGAGGCAGGAAAATCGAAACCGGGAGGCGGAGGTTGCAGTGAGCCGAGATCGCACCACTGCACTCCAGCCTGGTGACAGAGTGAGACTCTGTCTCAAAAAAACAAAACAAAACAAAAAAATTAGACAGACATGGTGGTGTACACCTGTAGTCCCAGCTGCTCAGGAAGCTGATGTGGGAGGACTGCTTGAGCCCAGGTTTTAGGGGTTACAATGAGCCATGATCGAGCCACTGCACCCCAGTCTGGGCCACAAAGTGAGGCTCTGTCTCTAAAAACCAAACAGATGGCCAGGCCCAGGGGCTCACACCTGTAATCTCAGCACTTCGGGAGGCCGAGGTGAGAGGACGACTTGAGCCCAGGAGTTCAAGACCAGTCTGGGCAACATAGGGAGACCCTGTCTCTGCAACAACAACAACAACAAAATACATAAATAAAAACAAATTAATAAACATCAACCGAAAAAACAATCAAGTGGGAAGGGCAAGGTACAAAGCAGCCCAGCCCTTGCTGAAGAGCGGGTGGGGGCGCTCAGGGACATGGGCACCAGGAGGACACTCTGGGAACCCAGCAGGCGGAGGCCACAGACAGGCACTGACGCATACCCCGTGGGCCACCTAGGAGCACCGTGTGTAACAGTGCTGAGCCAAAAGCGTCGCAAGGAAACCCGGGGCACAGGCCTCCCCAACAACAGCCCAGCATGCCCAGTTCAAGCTCCCGGGGGCAGACTTCTCCGGCTGCCTCCCAGAAGGAGAACCGAAACGAGACCAGCACCCCAGCCTGGCAAACGGTCAATGTGCACACTCCACCAGGCTGACACGGGGAGTGCACCCAGAGGCTGCTCAGAGAGCAAAGACTCGCTCATAACTGGACGGGGACATCCTCAACACAGCCGAGAAAGGATGACTATCTCTAAAGAAACTGCTGAAACTCAAGCAGAAAAAAAGAGAAAGAAAAACTGGCAAAGGAACAGGAATTTCACTGACAAGGAAGTACAAATGGCCTAAATTAGTAATCAGAGAAATTCAAGTTAAAACCATGATACCACTTCACACCCACCAGACTGGCAAAAATTAAGTCAAATGAGTGTTGGCACAAATGTGGAGCAGTGGGGACTCTCGTCCCTGTCAGTGGGGGCCGGAGCAGGCACAACCACTCTGGAAAACTGCCCAGCAGTAACGCTGAGTGCGTGCACACCCCCACCATAAATCCTGGTAGCTGGCGGCACGTGCTTAAGACAGGCCCTGCCCATCCAGAAAGACACACGCAGAAGACTGGCACAGGATGTCCACAGCAGCAGGGGGCTTGTAATTAACCAAAAAACTGGAAACAAGCCAAGGTCCCTTGACAGAAGCAAAGCCGAGGTACTGTCATGCCAGGGAATAGTACGCAGCAGTGAACACGCCGAAAGGCATCAGCATACACGCAGCCCAGAAGCTTCATGGCTGGGCAAAAGTGAGGAGTACAGAAGAACTCAGGAGGAACGAAGCAAAACTAAGTAGCAGACTGTCCGAGGATGCACGGACAGGCAGCACAAGCACAAAGCAAACCTGGGGGCAAGCCCGCCTATGAGGGGCCCTGTTCCAGGACAGGTAAGGGCAGGAGCTCATTATGAGGCTGAGCATGTTCTACGAACAAACTGCATCTGCCCACCTGGACAGCTGCGCCACTCGCTCCTCCGCCCATTAACTTCACACCAACAGAACAAATCCTGTCCTCCTGCCTACCCTTCCTCCCAACCCTGTCCAGGCCAGAGCTCGGGACCCCCCCAGCACTTAGTGCTACCCAGCCCAGGTGCCCCCATCTACCCCCGCCTGTCCTAACCAGGCTTCTCGAAACCCGCCCTACCCATACCCTCCCCACAGACACCAGAGTGGGCTTTCTAGACCCCTGGAGAATAGAGCACAGCTCCACAGGGGGGCTGATAAGGCCCCCGGCCCCTCCTGCCACACGCCCCCACCTCCCTTGGGTTAAAGACTTTGCTGCTCATTCGGAGGGCCCCAGGAAGCTGCTGCAGAGGTTCAGCAAGGGCGGGCTATGTGCTGCAGTGCTGGAGCAGGGGAGCGCCAACAGCCCGCATGAAGGTTCTGGGGCTGTGGGTGAGGCAGTGACTCACAGGGGCAGACAGGAGAAGCGCTGTGGGGTTGTGGGACCTGACATTGGGGCAATCGCCAAGACCTGGAATGGAGAAGCAGCCAGGCCTGGGGAGATGCTCCTGGCTTTGGCTTTGAGGCCCCAGAGACTTCCCAGAAGAGAGGCAAGCAGGCACATCTGCAGTGCTCGGCCCCAGACCTTGGGCAAATGCTGACCCTTAGGTCTCATATGGACACTGGGTCCTTCGGGAGGCCCCGCCAGGTGCAAGAGTCGTGCCGGGTGGGCATCCTTCCTGTCCACTCAGCAAAACCAAAGCCCCGAGGTCCCAACCCTGCGCTCCAGGAGGGCAAGCCCCACTGTCCACCGGCTCTGCAACTCCAACACCACGCTCAGAGATGCAGGCTGTGGGAGCCACAGGAAAGCACGAGAGGCCCACCTGCAGCTGACTAGGGGTGGAACAACTCAATGCCACGTGGGGTCCCCTCCAGGCATAGTGGCCACTTCCAGTGCCTGGAAGGTCCGCTCACCCGAACTCTCACTACCCCCAACCGCCTCCTCTTCTAGCCTGCTGTCTATTCTAGAACCAGAACTTTTCCGGAGAGCGTGTCTCTCTCCTCCTTAGCCTGGGAGCTTCCTGAGCAGGAACTACCAAGTCACGAAGAAATTACAAAAGTTTCAAACTGAGCAGGAGACTCAGGGAAGCTGCAAGTCCAAGGAAGGCTGGGCTATGGCCGGAGGGTAAACCCTATCCAATCGTTACCGCTGGGCGACCGGGCGCCCCCCTACCAAGTGCATAACAGCCAGTCCTCCGCAATGGCAAGATCAACTGGGAGGCGCAAATAGCAGTACTGGCTTGGCGACGTCTCTAAATGAGAGACAGCGCCAACCAGGTACCCGCGAGGAAGACCCCGCCCCGCAGGACAGGGCATCTCCACCGCGCGCTGGACGGAGGATACAACCGAGTCCTGCGCGCCCCGTGCGCCGGGGGTCGCTCCCAGGCCGAGGTCTGACAGTGTCGCCGAACGCGAAAGGAAGCGTGTGGTACCCGAGAGAGGAAGCACCCTCGTCACCCCGGCCGGCACCGCACTGAGGCAGGTGTGCAGGTGCGGTTGCGGCGAGCCAGGTGAGCGCCGCCCGGGAGCCCCAAGGTCCCGCCGGGTCTGAGCAGCACCGGGTCCTCGGAAGCTGAGAGCGGCCCCCGGTGCTCGGGACCCGGGGGGCTGGGGCCGCGCTTGCCGGAGCTGCGGGGGGGGCGGCGGCTGCACGCGTCGAACCGGCGGGCGGGGGCGCGGGGGGCGACCTGGGCTCCGCTGGGGGACCCGGGCCGGGGATGGGGCGCGCAGAGGCCGCGGCCAGGACACCCCCAGCAGGTGCCCGGCGGGAACAAAGCGCGGCGGGCGGCGCGTACCTGGGCACGCAGCTGGGGCTGGAGCCGTCCACCTCCCAGGTGGCGAACAGGTTCATGGGCACGGGCGTGTTGAGCGCGCCGGGCGCGCCGGGGAGGCCGAGGCGGCCTCGCTCGGCCATGGCGCCGGCCCCGCCGCTCCCTCGGCGGCCTGGGGCTGCGGCCGGGCCGCGGACGCGCGGCGGGCGGGCCGGGCGCGCGGAGGGCGGCGGCGCGGTCACATGGCTGCCGGGCGGCGGAGGGGACGGGCCGGGCCCCGGCGTCGGACAGGCCCGCCGGCGGCGACGAGCTGCGGCCGCTCCGCCCCGCCCCGCCCGGCGCCCCGCCCGCGCCCCGCGCGCCCCCGGCCGCCCCGCGCGCGCCCGGCGCCCTCCGACCCGCGCCGGCGCCGCCGATTGGCTGGGCGGGGCGCCAGCTCGCCGCCTCGGGTCCAATCGCCGCCGGCGCAGCGCGCGCCGGAAGTGAGGTGCGCGCGCGCTTCCTCCGGCGGCGCCTCGCGGGGCGTCCCCGCCCGCCGGTGCGCGAGAGCGCGCACTCACGCGCCTGCGCACAGACCCCGCCCGGCGCGCCCCGCCCCGCCCCGCCCCCCGGGAGCCGCGGGCAAGGGCCGGGAGCGACATGGGGGTCCACCGGGTCCCGGCCAGCTTCAGGCGCCGCCCCCTAAGGAAAGCTCATCGTCGCCCTGGCGATGCCCACCTCCCCACGCGCGGATTCCCCGGCCTCGACACTTTCCCGCCTCCACCCCGCCATGCCCCGAGTCTCCCCGCCCCCCTGCCCTCGCCGCCCCTTGTCTCCTGCCGACCCCCGCTGGGTTGGCCCGGCTGTGCGGGCCCCGCCCGTCCCCGAGCCCCTCCCTCGCTCCCCCCCGCGTGGGTTCCCCGGGACGCAGGGAGGTGGCAGGGAGGTGGCCGGGCCTGGCGGCGGTCGCGGGCACTCGAAGCCACTCGGGGCGCCAGGCTGCCGAGCATAGCCTCCAGGGCTCCAGATGACCCCGGGCGCCCTCTTTGCGTCCCAGCATCCTTATTCAGCGCCGCTTTTCAGCGTTGTGCTCAGGACAATGGAGAACAAATGTCTGGGGCCAAGGCTGGCTCCTGGCCCTGGGGTTAACAGTGAACTTGGGGACCCAAGCAAAGAGGAGGAAATGGCTAGAGCCGCTGGGGCCCGACGTGTAGGCTCTGGGGCTCAGGGAGGGTGCTTCCCCCATCTGTTTGGCAGCGGCTCTGGTCCAGCACCAGATGCCGAGCCGAGATTTAGGAAACGGTTTTCTGGCCTCTCTTCTGTTTCCTTGTTTCACAGTTAGTTTACAGTTGCTTTTCTCTCCGCCCTGTGTCTTGTTGTCTACAAGTAGTTTTACTGAAACAAATCCAGCCCGAGCAAATTGACCTGGAGTTGGTTTCTTTCCTGGCCCACGGGGCTTGCCACCCCAGTGCCCCGTCAGCTCCTTCTGCAAAGGCCCTCATGCCGCTGCTTCCTCCGTTGTGAGAGCTCAGCCTCCAGCTGTAACTCCTGTATCTAGAACTGCAAACAGCTGCGACTGCTTAAAGTCAGGGTCCCACTTCGGAGAGAACAAGGGACTCTGTGTTTCCCACGCGCCCCCGGCTCCTCTAAGGTGGTACACTGAGAGCCATGAGGGTCTGTCTGACCTTGGCCAGCTGCTCGGCGGGCAGAGGGCCGGAGGATCTCATACCTTTGAGACAGGGTAGGGGGAGAAGTGACTATGTCCAGAGAGGGGGTAGCCATACCCCAGGAGGACAGGCTGTCTGTGATGGGAGGGCAGGAGACAGGCACCCATTGACCCCAGAACTGAGCGTACGGCGCTGCTGGACCTGGCGAGCGTGCAGTTGCAGTCAGATGGATGGGCCGCCTGACACATGGTGCCTGCGTGCGCCAGCGTCTAACCCAGGCAGGGACTACAACTGGGGGTCAAGTGAGGAGATGCGGGGTGACTAAGCCGTGCACAGCAGGGCTTGGCACCAGCTGCCACCATTGAGCGGCGCCCCTCCTCTGTGCCAGGCACCGTTGTGAGCCCTTAAGGGACGTGACAGTTCTGTCCCATCCCAAGTGACAAAAGAGGAGATGGCGGCCTGTGAGGTTATGCAGCTGCCAGGGGTCGGGATGTGACCCACACAGTCTGTACCAGAGTGGCCCCAAGTACCCGTATGGCGGGTCTACATCAATGCTTCTGCCAGGCAGGAAAGCAGGGACACGAAACACACCGTGCATCACGCCTGCGACCACGTTTATGTTTGTTTTTAAGGTGGGATGGTGGTGATGGGACTGTGGTCTTCTGTATTTTCCAAGTGGACAGATGTCCCTTGGGTGATCAGAGTAACTTTTTAGCCAGAACCTGTTATTTGCACTGCCCTCCTCTGTCGGAAAATGACGCTGTGCTGGTCCTTCTCTTGAGGGCTGTGGGTCACAGGAGGAGATCCCCTGAAGGCTGGGAGGCATCCCTCCCCATGACCCTATGACCCTGGCATGGTGTGAGCCCTCACCCCCATGTTTGGAGCACAGGTGCTTTCTCTGGTAGCGTTTTCTTTAAAGCAGGAACTTGGTTTGAGACAAACCTCTCGGATGACTGGGGTGGCTGGGCACAGTTGGGGAGGATGTCCAAGAAGAGGATCCTTCAGAGCCCTGGGGTCTCAGGAGGACAACCTGAAAGCTGGTCCTACCACGTGCTGCCCGGGGTCCCCGGAGGTTGTGGGAGTTATTATTATTTAAGAAGTTAAAGCTTCAAGGTTCTGAATGCTTGGCTAGGATTCCATTGGTATTAAAAAGACGAAGCCCCAACCCCCAATCATGGGACAGGATGGGCCGAGGCCTTTCCTCTGTCCGCCTGGCTTCGCTAGGTCCCTCCACCTAGGGTGAAGGCTCAGGCTTTTCCAGTCGGGCGCCAGGACCGTGGGCTGCTTGGAAACACATTCATCTCCTCAGCCTGGGCTAAGATGACACAGACACACAGCAGGCCCTGCTGAAGTCGGGGAGTGGGGGAGGGGCCTCCTCCAGGGCCAGCACTGGTCAGTTGGCGGCTCCAGCCCACAGCGCCCCTACTCCTTCTCCTGCCAGGAGCTGGGCTGAGGAAGCAGCCCCACGTGGCCAGGTCCCTGCCCAGCCCATGCTATGGCAGAGGGACAGAACTGCCGAACCCCTAGACAGGCCCTGCCGCGTCCACTGCCATGGTTGGAGCACGTGGCCGTGACTGAGGCTGAGGAGGAAAGGTCACAAAAAAGGTACAGCAGGGCCTTCCCCCTGGAGGCATTTTCTAGGAAGCCATGTGGGGGATGGCCAAGAGCTCTAAGACCGCTGAGATCGCTGCACCCGCAGCCGCACCTGTGGACAGTTCCCACGGTCACCCTTAGAGCAGCTCAACTGCTGAGAGTGAGGCCTGGAATCAACCCCGGGGTTGTAGAGTAGAACAGGGTTAGGTGAGCCATGATAGAACGTGATAGAATATTCTACAGCTGGCAGAAATAGTGAGTTAAAAGTAGCTAAAAACAGGCCAGTCGCAGGGGCTCACACCTGTAATCCCAGCACTTTGGGAGGCCAAAGCGCACAGATCCCGTGACCTCAGGAGTTCAAGACCAGCTTGGGCAATATGGCAAAGTCCCATCTCTAACAAAAATACAAAAACGTACCTGGGCATGGTGGTGCGCATCTGTGATCCCAGTGACTTGGGAAGCTGAGGTGGGAGAATCACTTGAACCCAGGAGGTGGAGGTTGCAGTGAACCAGGATCACACCACTGCACTCCAGTCTGGGGGACAGAGCCAGGCTCCATCTCAAAAAATAAAAATAAAAGGGCCGGGCACAGTGGCTCATGCCTATAATCTTAGCACTTTGGGAGGCCGAGGTGGGGGGATCACCTGAGGTCAGGAGTTTGTGACCATCCTGGCCAACATAGTGAAACCCCATCTCTACCAAAAATACAAAAAATTAGTGGGGCATGATGGTGCGCGCCTGTAATCCCAGCTACTCGGGAGGCTGAGGCAGGAGAATCGCTTGAACCCAGGAGGCAGAGGTTCCATTGAGCCAAGATTGTGCCACTGCACTCTAGCCTGGGTGACAAGAGTGAAACTCTGTCTCAAAAAAACAAAAATGTATGTGAAAATGCACGTCCATGTGCAGTATGTATTTACATGTTAGTGATTATACATATAAAACACCTATTTTCAGGTATAGAAAAATATTGATAGGATACAAATTAATCCAAAGTGTTAAGAAAGTATCTCTGTGTGATGGGGATTCCATTGATTTGGTTTCTCCTTTTTGCTTATCTTTATCTCCTATTTTCTCCACGATGAACATGTATCAATTGTGTAGGGAAAATCAAACCACAGCAGGGTGAGCTGCCGCTGGCTGGAGAGCCAGGCGCCATCTGGCTGGGGCTGCGCCCCGTCCTGAAAAAACCAAATGTGCAAAGGGAACCCTCACCCAACGCAACAAACTATTGAGGATGATCTTTGTGAGAATACTGAATGTTTCACTAGGGTAACATTCTTTTTTTTTTTTTTTTTTTTTTTTTTTTGAGACAGAGTCTCGCTCTGTCTGTCACCCAGGCTGGAGTGCAGTGGTGCCATCTCAGCTCACTGCAAGCTCCGCCTCCCGGGTTCATGCCATTCTCCTGCCTCAGCCTCCTGAGTAGGGGGGACTACAGGCGCCTGCCACCACGCCTGGCTAATTTTTTGTATTTTTATTAGAGACGGGGTTTCACCGTGTTAGCCAGGATGGTCTCGATCTCCTGACCTCATGATCCGCCCGCCTCGACCTCCCAAAGTGCTGGGATTACAGGCGTGAGCCACTGCACCTGGCTCACTAGGGTAACATTCTTAATATCAAAGGAAATCATACAAGTCCATAAGACCACTAAAAAATTCCCAGTGGAAAATGGTTAGAGAAGCTACAAAAGATTCACAAAAGAATAAGTGAGACAGTTGTCACTACTATCACGAATTGTAAATTATAAAAAGATGCACATGGCTGGGTGCGGTGGCTCATACCTGTAATCCCAGCACTTTGGGAGGCCGAGGCGGGTGGATCTCCAGGTCAGGAGTTCAAAACTAGCCTGACCAATACACTGAAACCCCGTCTCTACTAAAAATACAAAAATTAGTCGGGTATGGTGGCGGGCGCCTGTAGTCCCAGCTACTCGGGAGGCTGAGACAGGAGAATTGCTTGAATCCAGGAGGTGGAGCTTGCAGTGAGCCGAGATTGTGCCACTGCACTCCTGCCTGGGCAAGAGAGTGAGACTCCATCTAAAAAAAAAAAAAAAAAAAGACGCACATCACCACCTTCTCCTTAATGCAGGCTAATCTAGACCTAATACAGACCTAAGGTCGTGATGACATCCTCGGTGCACCTGGGGCAGGTGCACCCATGGCATCCTGCAGGTGACACTGGAAATGTCAACAGGGACGCAGGTCCAGGTGTGTGAGATATTTCAAACAGCAACACCTACAGAAAGGAATGTCCAGTCCAGGGGAAATGACAAAACTTGCCCTGGCACATCCACCCCATGGGATGTGGAATAACCAGCAAAACGGAACGCTGCCTCAGTTTTAGCAACATGGGGAAATTCTCAGGTATGTGATTGTGTGACAAATCAGGGTGTAAAGTTGAACACAGCATGACCTGGATTCAGGAATAAAACTCTCCCCTCTTGACTGTGGTTATCCTGAGTCCCAAGATTAAGAGGGACCTTGATGCATAAATTTTAACACTTCTCTCTTTCCCACAATAGAATATCATCACAATAAGCCAGGACATAACTTAAATATTAGAAAAGAAAGGAAAACACCCAGGCCCTAATACAGAAATCAGCCAAGGACATTCAGAGACATCAGAACAGCAATTACCGCAACACGTGTCAACCAACACTCAACCTCAGTGCTCTTCGTGCAGGATGGATTTCTGGTTTTGTTAGGTTTTGTTTTTTTCTTTTTTTTTTCTTTTGTTTTCTTGACAGGGTCTTGCTCTGTCAACCAGGCTGGAGTGCAGTGGTGCCATCATGGCTCACTGTAGGCCAGATCTCCTGGACTCAAACCATCCTCCTGCCTCAGCCTCTCAAAGTGCTGGGATTACAAGTGTGAACCACTGTGCTGGGTCCCTAAGGGTTTTTAAAAATTATTTATTTATTTAGAGACAGAGTCATGGCCGGGCGCAGTGGCTCACGCCTGTAATCCCAGCACTTTGGGAGGCTGAGGCAGGCGGATCATGAAGTCAGGAGTTCCAGACCAGCCTGGCCAACATGGTGAAACCCTGTCTCTACTAAAACTGCAAAACTTAGCTGGGCACAGTGGCTCATACCTGTAATCCCAGCTACTCAGAAGGCTGAGGCAGGAGAATCACTTGAACCCAGGAGGCGGAGGTTGCAGTGAGCCAAGATTGCACCACTGCACTCCAGCCCGGACGACACAGCAAGACTCCATCTCAAAAAAAAAAAAAAAAGAAGACAGAATCTGCCTCTGTCGTGCCCAGGCTGGAGTACAATGGTGCCATCTCAGCTCACTGCAACTTCTGTCTCCTGGGCTCAGGCAATCCTCCCTCTTCAGCCTCCCGAGTAGCTGGGACCACAGGCATGTACCACCACACCTGGCTAATTTTTGTATTTTTGTTAGAGATGCTGTTTTGCCATATTTCCCAGGCTGGTCTCAAACACCTGGGCTCAATGAATCCTCTCACCTCAGCCTCCCAAAGTGCTGGGATTACAGGTGTGAGCCACTGTGCCCGGCCTAATTGTTTTTTTGGGGGGGACAGAGTCTCACTCTATGGTCCAGGCTGGAGTGCTGTGGTGTGATCTTAACTCACTGCAGCCTCAGTCACCTGGGTTCAAGCGATTCTCCTGCCTCAGCCTCCCAAGTAGCTGAACTAGAGGCACGCACCACCACGCACAGCTAATTTTTAAATTTTTTGTAGAGACAGGGATCTCACTTTGTTGCCCAGGCTGGTCTCGAACTCCTGGGCTCAAGCTATCCTCCCACCTCTGCCTCCCAAAGTGCTGGGATGACAGGCGTGAGCCACTGTCCTGGCCTGGCCCTTGACTTCTGTGGTGGAAGGTGGACTGGAGCCTCACCAAGTCTCACTCGAGTTGCGGAGAACAGACAGGAACAGGGACTTGCCTTCTGAGCAGTCTGTCTACCAGACACATGTCCTCCATCATACTCCGCAGTGCTAGGGTGGGCTATTCTTATCCCTGTTATGCAGATGAGGAAATAGAAACCTAGAGAGATTGAAGCACTTGCCCAAGGCCAGGCAGCAGGTGAGAAGGTGAGAAGGCCATAGAAGCTTGCCTTCTCATTTCCCCCGCTGACTGCTGCATGGGGGGACAGGGCTATTGAGTACCCAGGAGTTATTTTGATCAAATGTGATAAGATGACAGACACAGAGACAACCGCCTTTGAAAGAGGAGTTTATTACTCACAGTTCCCAGGAGGAGGGGCACGTGGGGAAGCACCCAGGGCCAGTCAGGACAGGGAGGGGGTGAAGGGAAAGGGTGGGCAAGAGGCTTTATTGCCATTTTCCAGGCAAGGCAGAGGAGGCAAGCTGAGCAGAATTAGAACTGGGTCATTTCAGTGGGCTCTGGGCTTGGGGGGTGGTATCTAGCTAGCTGGTACCTGGCCTTGGGGTGATTTAGGGCAGGGGGCTAGTGTTCAGGAATGCAGGAGCCTGATGAAAGGAGGCAGGTGGGACTCATGATGGTTGCTCTGCATATCAAAGGTATGCTCAGCCTGCACGGTGGCTCAAGCCTGGGATCTCAGTACTTTGGGAGGCTGGGGCCAAAGGATCTCTTGAGCCCAGCAGTTTGAGACGACAGTGAGCTATGATCATACCACTGCACTCCAGCCTGGGTGACAGAGTGAGACCCTGCCTCAAAAAAAAAAGAAAAAAAGAAAAAATAAAGTAAATAAGGCATACTCAGAGGCACGTGGTCAGCTGTCTCTAGGAATTAGCTAACCCTGGGAGGGGAGTCCCTCTCTAGGTCCACGAGAACCCAAGATGTCAAAGCACCACAGATGAGAACACGACGAGGCTTGGCATGGTGGCTCACTCCTGTAATCCCAGCACTTTGGGAGGCCAAGGCAGATGGATCATTTGAGGTCAGGAACTCAAGACGAGCCTGGCCAACATGATGGAACCCTGACTCTACTAAAAATACAAAAATTAGCTGGGCACGGTGGCAGGTGCCTGTAATCCTAGCTACTTGGGAGGCTGAGGCAGGAGAATTGCTTGAACCTGGGAGGTGGAGATTGCGGTACATCAAGATCGTGCCATTGCACTACAGCCTGGGCGACACAGCGAGACTCAGTCTCAAAAAAAAAACAAACCCCAAAAAACAGGCCAGGTGTGGTGGCTCATGCCTATAATCCCAGCACTTTGGGAGGTTGAGGTGGGCGGATCACGAGGTCAGGAGATCGAGGCCATCCTGGCCAACATGGTGAAACCCCATCTCTACTAAAAATACAAAAAATTAGCCGGGCATGGTGGCATGCACCTGTAATCCCAGCTAATCGGGAGGCTGAGGCAGGAGAATCGCTTGAACCTGGGAGGCAGAGGTTGCAGTGAGTCGAGATGGCGCCACTGCACTCCAGCCTGGGGGACAGAGCAAGACTGCGTCTCAAAAACAAAACAAAACAAAACAAAACAAACCCAAAAACAAAAGACACCATGAATGAAGAAAGCCTCCAGGAGGGGGAAGTTTGCAGGTGCCTAGGCGTGTCCTTCAAAACTCTAACCCTGCTGGTCAGGTCATTTTTCTCAGGCCTTGAGAAAAGGAAATCCTTCCTGGTCTAAGTGTTACGAGCACGTTCAGTTCAGATTAAAGCAATTCTCTCATTTCAGTGCAACACCTACATTACTTTCCAGCTCTCTGGGGCCCCCATGAAGGAATGTTCCTGCCCCACACCCCCAGCCTGGGCCCCGCTCTGCGCTGTGTGCTGGAGTCAGGTCTAGGGGCAAGCCCACAGCCTCTCCCTGTTTACAGCCAGAGCGGAGATCACTGCACGTTTCCAGCGTCCTCTTTGGCGCGGTGCGAGTGAGGGTCCTGCCTCGCAGGGCTGAATGAGGAGTACAGAGGACCCTGGGCACAGGAAGCTGGTGCTGGGTGCCCAGTGTGGGTGCTCTGAGGGTACTGGTGCCCCTCGGCCGCCCTTGCTTGACTCTTTGAGCTTGTCAGTCAGTCCTAAATGTTTCCAAGCTTCCTGGGGCGCTTGCAGCAGGGGGCACCTAACCGGTCCCCAGGGCAGTTCTCCGCATTCTCCCTCTAACCTGGCTCCATTCTTTATGCCTTCACATCACGTAGGGAGCCTTACTCCCTGCCTCAGTTGGTTCACACTGCAATGGCAAACCACCACAGTCCAAGTGGCTTATAAACCACAATTCATTTCGCAGGACGGTGCTGGCAGATGCCGTGTCTGGTGAGGGCCACTTCCTGGTTCATAGACAGTGCCCTCTTCCTGCATCCTCACATGGGGGAAGCAGCAGACAAGCTCCCTCCAGCCACGTTTTTTCTTTTTTCTTGTTTCTTTTTTCTTTGAGACAGGTTATCAATCTGTCGCCCAGGCTGGAGTGGAGTGGTGTGATCTCAGCTCACTGCAGCCTCAACCTTCTGGGCTCAAGCAATCCTCCTACCTCAGCCTCCCAAGTAGCTGGGACTACAGACACATGCTACCACAACTGGCTAAGTTTTTGTAGTTTTTGTAGAGTCAGGGTTTTGCCATGTTGCTTAGGCTGGTCTCAAACTCCTGGACTCAAGCAATCCTCCCTCCTTAGCCTCCCAAAGTGCTGAGATCACAGATGTGAGCCACTGTGCCCAGCCAGCCACTTTCTGAGGGCATTCATCCCACTCATGAGGGAAGCAGCCCTCATGACCTCATCTCCCAAAGGCCCCACCTCTCTAAAACCATCGCCTTGGGGCAAGGA
This sequence comes from Pan paniscus, assembly GCF_029289425.2. Lineage (NCBI taxonomy): Eukaryota > Metazoa > Chordata > Mammalia > Primates > Hominidae > Pan > Pan paniscus. Next base: position 106,477,044 of record NC_073264.2, on the reverse strand, counting down.
CGTCAACATATGGACTTTGGGGGAACACACATGATATGATTTGGCTCTGTGTACCCACCCAGATCTCATCTTGAATTCCCACATGTTGTGGAGGGACCTGGTGGGAGGGAATTGAATCATGGGGGCAGGTCTTTCCCGTGCTGTTCTTGTGATTGCGAATAAGTCTCATGAGATCTGACGGTTTTATAAGAGGGAGTTTCCCTGCAGAAGCTCTCTCTCTCCCTGCTGCCAACCACGTAAGATGTGACTTGCTCCTCCTTGCCTTCCTCCATGATTGTGAGGCCTCTGCAGCCACGTGGAACTATAGGTCCAATAAACCTCTTTTGTTTGTTAATTGCCCAGTCTCACGTATGTCTTTATCAGCAGTGTGAAAACAGACTGATACAACGCACATTCAGACCATAGCACCCCTCCTCTGCAGCCCATCTGAGCAAAGGCTTAGTTCTGGCAGCACGCACCTTGGGCCATTGCCCAGTAGAGCCTCACCCTTTTTTATATTTTATTTTATTTTATTTTATTTATTGTGAGATGGAGTTTCACTCTTGTCGTCCAGGCTGAAGTGCAATGACGCCATCTTGCCTCACCACAACTCCCGCCTCCCAGGTTCAAGCAATTCTCCTGCCTCAGCCTCCCGAGTAGCTGGAACTACAGGCGCCCACCATCACACCTGCTAATTTTTGTATTTTTTGGAATGATGGGTTTCACCATGTTGGCCAGGATGGTCTTGATCTCTTGACCTCGTGATCTGCCCTCCTCAGCCTCCCAAAGTGCTGGGATTACAGTCCTGAGCCACCGAGCCTGGCTGAAACCACACCCTTTAAACCTCTTACCGTTGTGGGTGTGGTCTTCCCCACCCTCTGCTCCTCTGGCCAATCCTGTCCTGTACAGCCTGACTGTCCTGTACTGCCTGACTGTCCTGCACCGCTGTGGCCTGGGAGGCATGCTGCCCCCTGCACCTGCAGGCACCTCACAGGCTTTGGTGAGGGAGCACACGAAATAACCCCTCTAGTCTGTCAGGTGAGAGCAAGGATCCAGTGGCCACACGGCCTCAGATTGGATTCTGGCTTTGTTACCTACTGGCTATGAGATTTGGGGCTGTCACCCCTCACATCCTCAAGGGCTCCCTCCATAAAATGGAGACAACAGTGTCTGCAAGCTAGTGTTGCCATAAGGATGAAATGTCATCATGGACAGAGAGCATTTTGCATAGAGATCAATAATACATATTTGAAAAATCCCCAACATTTAGAAACAAAACAATACACTTCCTAATAACCCTTGGATCCGGGAGGAAATTAAGAGTGGAGACAATCTTGAGCTGAATGAAAATGAAAACACAGCACATTGAAATGTGCAGGATTCAGCTAAAGTGGTAATTACAGGGAGAATTATAGCAATAAAATGCCTATTTATAAAAGAAAAGAGATCTTAAATCAATGATTTCATCTTTCACCTTAAAAAACTAGGAAAAGGCCAGGCGCGATGGCTCACGCCCGTAGTCCCAGCACTTTGGGAGGGCGAGACAGGTGGATCACGAGGTCAGGAGATCAAGACCATCCTGGCTAACACAGTGAAACCCTGTCTCTACTAAAAATACAAAAAATTAGCCAGGCATGGTGGTGGGCACCTGTAGTCCCAGCTACTTGGGAGGCTGAGGCAGGAGAATGGCATGAACCCGGGAGGTGGAGGTTACAGTGAGCCAAGATCGCACCACTGCATTCCAGCCTGGGTGACAGAGCGAGACTCCACCTCAAAAAACAAAACAAAACAAAAACTAGAAAAAGGGGCCGGGTGCATTGGCTCACGCGTAGAATCTCAACACTTTGGGAGACCAAGACAGGTGGATCACTTGAGGTCAGGAGTTTGGGACCAGCCTGGCCAACATGGGGAAACCCCATCTCTACTAAAAATACAAAAATTAGCTGGGCATGGTGGCACATGCCTGTAATTCCAGCTACTTGGGAGGCTGAAGCGACAGAATCACTTGAACCTGGGAGGTGGAAGTTGCAGTGAGCTGAGATGGCACCACTGAACTCCAGCCTGGGTGTTCTCTATCTCAAAAAAAAAAAAGAACTAGAGAAAGGGCGGGGAGCAGTGGCTCATGCCTGTAATCCCAGCACTTTGGGAGGACAGGGCGGGGAGCAGTGGCTCATGCCTGTAATCCCAGCACTTTGGGAAGACAAGGCGGGTGGCTCACTTGAGCCCAAGAGTTCCAGACCAGCCTGGGCAAATGAGGCAAAAACCCATCTCTACAAAAAATATTATCTGGGTGTGGTGGCACATGCCTGTAGTTCCAGCTACTCGGGAGGCTGAGGTGGGAGGATCACCTGAGCCCAGGAGGTAGAGTCTGCAGTGAGGCTTGATTACGCTACTGCACTCCACCTTGGGTGACAGAATGAGACACTATCTCAATTTTTAAAAAATGAAGAAACTAGAAAAAGGGAACACATTGAACCAAATTAAGTGGAAAGAAGGATCTAACAAAAATGAGAGCAGAAATTAATGAAATAGGGCCATGCACGGTGGTTCATGCCTGTAATCCCAGCACTTTGGGAGGCTGAAGTGGGCGGATCACCTGAGGTCGGGAGTTCAAGACTGGCCTGACCAACATGGAGAAACCCCGTCTCTACTAAAAATACAACATTAGCCAGGTGTGGTGGTGCATACCTGTAATTCCAGCTACTCGGGAGGCTGAGAGAGGAGAATCGCTTAAACCCAGGAGGCAGAGGTTGCAGTGAGCCGATATCTCGCCACTGCACTCCAGCCTGGGCGACAGAGCAGAGACTCCGTCTCAAAAAGAAAAAAAAAGAAAAAAAAAAAGAGGGTGGGGTCTTCCGCATTTCCTTTTTTCTCTCTTTTTTTTTTGAGACAGAGTTTCACTCTTGTCACCCGTCACCCAGGCTGGAGTGCAATGGCGGGATCTCAGCTCACTGCAACCTCCACCTCTCAGGTTCAAGTGGTTCTCCTGTCTCAGACTCGCGAGTAGCTGGGATTACAGGCGCCCACCACCAAGCCTGGCTAATTTTTTTGTATTTTTAGTGGAGACGGGGTTTCGCCATGTTGGCCAGGCTGGTCTCGAACTCCTCACCTTACGTGATCCGCCTGCCTTGGCCTCCCAAAGTGCTGGGATTACAAGCGTGAGCCACTACGCCTGGTTACGCATTTCTTTTTAGGCTCATTCCTGGGTATGTCACCGGCCCTATGGTGATTGTGAACAGCACCTGCAGATATTTGAGGGCGTGCGCAGCCAGGGTTCCCGCTCTGGGCAGGGGGCACAGCGAGGTGACTCACGGGTAACCACAGGTGGCCACGAATGACTGCTAGAAAGTGGGAATTTTAGGGGAACAGAAAACGGAGAATAGCGGGGCGCACGGGGAGGCTCTGGAACCTGGGCGAGCGGAGCGGCGGACGCCGCAAATGCGGAGGGCGGGGCAGGGTGGCCCCTGGCGGGTGTCTCCACCTCTCCGGCCAGGCCCCCCAGCGCAGCTGCCCTGGCCCCGCCCACCACTCCCAGAGCCCGGGGTTGGGTCCCAGGTCGCCCTCAGGGGCCAAGGCCCCGCCCACCGCGCTCGGCCCCCCACCCTCGCCTCAAGCCCCGCCCACAGTTCGGGTCCAGACCCAGGCTCCGCCCCCTTCCCCGCCCACAGCTCCAGTTCCCTTCGCAGGCCGTCTCTCCACGGGAGGCCCCGCCCCCCACCCTCAGCCCCGCATCCGGCTCTGAGTCCTCACCCCAGGCCTCGCTCGCCGCTGGAGACCGCGCTCACTATCCGAGGAGGACCCTCCTCTGCCCCGCGTCCAGCTTTAGTCCCCGACTGCGTTCATCGCCAAGGGCCCGCCCACTGCCTTAGGTCGCGTCGCCAGCCTTGGGTCCCGTCGCCAGCCTTGGGTCCCTTCCCCGGCCGCACTCACCGCGAGGCCCCACCCTTAGCTCTAGTCCCCGGTGTCGCCCACCGACGAGGCCCCGCCCCAAACTCCAGTCCCGGGCTGCGCTCACCGCCGTGGCCCCGCCCCCAAGCGCCAGTCCTCGGCTGCGCTCACCGCTAGGCCCCGCTCGGGTTCCGCCGAAGCCCAGCCCCCGCAGGTCGCCCCTCCGACGCCGGCGCGCCGCAAGGGAGGCCAGCTCGCTCGCAGTGGGGAGGTCGCGGCTCCAGTCCTCGCGTCCCCGCCGTGGTCCCGGTGCCTGTCCCATCCCGCGGGCGCGGCCGTTGCGGGCGGCGCGGCCCCGGCGCGCGCGGCGAATCTGCGGCTGCGAATCGGCTGGAGCGGGGCCTCGCGAGAGCGGCGAGGCCTGGGCGACTGGGCCTGGGCGGGCGGCTGGGCCTGGGCGGGCGGCGCGGGCTGCTCCGGAGGCTCGGGTGGCTTGAGAGTCTTGGGAGGCTCCGGGCGCTGCCCGCGCGGTCGCCGGCATGACGGGCCGCGTGTGCCGCGGTTGCGGCGGCACGGACATCGAGCTGGACGCGGCGCGCGGGGACGCGGTGTGCACCGCCTGCGGCTCAGTGCTGGAGGACAACATCATCGTGTCCGAGGTGCAGTTCGTGGAGAGCAGCGGCGGCGGCTCCTCGGCCGTGGGCCAGTTCGTGTCCCTGGACGGTGAGTCCCGCGGGCTGGCGCTGCGCGGATTTCCCGGTGCGGCTTAGGCGGGCTGGAGGCGGTGACGGCGCGGCCGGGACCAGCGCCTCGGTACCGCACGCTCTGTCTGGGCGCGCGCGGTTCTGCACCGTCTGGGCGCGAGTGTGGATCCCCTTGGCGAGAATGTAGACCTCGTTGGCGCGAATGTAGACCTTCTTCGCGCGCCTGTGGACCCCCGTGGCGTGCGTGGACTTCCTCGACACACGCGTGGGCCAGGGCAGCCAGCACAGGGAGGGTTGAAGAGAGCCTGGGGAGCCCAGAAGACCCCTCAAGCTGCCCCTCACTGTCACTCTCTGTGCCTGCAGTTTTGTTTTCAGCAATGTCTGGTACTTAGAATCCGATTGCTGCTGCCCTTGGCCTTGGTGGTTCCCGGGCGGATGCCCTAGGGCCACTCAGGCTGCTGCAGGCCTCGGAGGGGACGTTTCAGTGATGGGCAGTATTGCGGGCTGGGGATGGACCCCAGCCTGTGGAAGGAGCTGGACTGTGGCCAGTTTCAGGTGGTTGTGAATAGAGCTGCTAAAAGGATTCATTTGCAGCTCTCCGTGTGAACATACGTTTTCGTTTCTCTGGGGAACTTAGTTGTATGTGTAACTCTATGGGAAACTGTCATGAACTGTTTTGTGATGTGGCTGTGCCATTACGCATTCTCACCAGTTGCCCCACATCTTCACCAGCACTTGGTGTTGTCAATGTTTTTATTTTGGTTGTTCTAACAGGTGTGTGGCATCTCATCATAGTGGTATTCTGTATTTCTCTACTGGCTAGTGATGTTCAACCTTATTAGGGTGCTTATTTGCCATGCCCGAATCCTCTTTGTTGAAATGTGTGCTCAAGTCTTATTTTTTTATTAATCTTGAGACAGGATCTCACTCTGTGGCCCAGGCTGGTGTGCAATGGCCCAGTCATGGCTCTCTGCAGCCTTGAACTCCTAGGCTCAGGCAATTCTCCTGCCTCAACCTCCTGAGTAGCTGAGACTACAGGTGCATGCTACCACACTGTGATCATTTATTTTATTTTATTTTTAGTAAAGACAAGGTCTCTATGTTGCCCAGGGTGGTCTCAAACTCCTGGGCTCAAGTGATACTCCAGCCTTGGCCTCCCGAATTGCTGGGATTACAGCGTGAGCCACCACACCCTGACTCTCATTTTTTATTTGGGTTGTTTTCTTATTGTTGAGTTTTGGGAGTTCTTTGTGGATTGTAGTTACAAGCCCTTTGTTGTATATGTGATTTTCAAAGCAGAAGTTTTTTTTTCTTTTGAGATGGAGTCTTGCTCTGTGGCCCAGGCTGGAGTGCAGTGGCACAATGTCGTTTCACTGCAACCTCTGCCTCCCAGGTTCAAGTGATTCTCGTGCCTCAGCCTCCCAAGTACCTGGGATTACAGGCGTGCGCCACCTCACTTGGCTAATTTTTGTATTTTTAGTAGAGACAGGGTTTCACCATGTTCGTCAGGCTGGTCTTGAACACCTGACCTCAAGTGATCCGCCTGCCTCAGCCTTCCAAAGTGCTGGGATTACAGGCGTGAGCCACCGCACCTGGCCTAAATCTGTGGCCCATCTATGTTTTGTATAAGGTGTGCTTTGTAGGCTGAGGCTCATTGTTTATCTGGAGGTCCCCTTGTTTCAACACCGTTTGTTGAAAGACTGAAGGCCTTTGCTCCCTCGGCTGTGCTCACTGGGCCCCGTCCATGCAGGTCTGTCTCTGGGCCTTGTGTCCTGCCCTGTTGATCAGGTGCCGTTTTCCTTTGTCAGCATCACACGCTTTTTTACTATACCTGTTATATTGTCCTGAAATCAGATATTGTGAGTCCCTCAACCTTTGTTCTTCCTTTTCAAAGTTGTTGTAGCTATTAATTGCCCTTTCTCTTTTTAATTTTAGAGTAAGTTTGTGCATCTCTACAGGTCACATATTCTTACCTGAAATGCTTGGGACCAGAAGTGTTTTGGATACCGGAGTTTTCTGATTTTGGAATATCTGCATTATAATTACTGGTTAAGCATCCCTAATCCAAAAATCTGAAATCTGAAATCTGAGATGCTCCAGTGAGCATTTCCTTTGAGCATCGTGTTGATACTCAAAAAGTTTCATGTTTTGGAGCATTTATTTTTTATTTTATTTTATTTTTTTCTTGAGACGGAGTCTCGCTTTGCTGCCCATGCTGGAGTGCAGTGGCACTGTCTCCGCTCACTGCAAGCTCCGCCTCCCGGCTTCACGCCATTCTCCTGCCTCAGCCTCCCGAGTAGCTGGGACTACAGGAGCCCACTACCATGCCCGGCTAATTGTTTTTGTATTTTTTAGTGGAGACGGGGTTTCACTGTGATAGCCAGGATGGTTTCGATCTCCTGACCTCGTGATCCGCCTGCCTCAGCCTCCCAAAGTGCTGGGATTACCAGCGTGAGCCACTGCGCCCGGCCGTTTTGGAGCATTTATAATCTCAGATTTTTGGATTTGGGATGTTCAACCTGTACAAAAGTCCTGGTGGGGTTTTCATTGGAATTGCATTAAACCTCTTGATAAATTTAGGGAGAGCTGACATTTTTTCTTTCTTTCTCTTTTTTTGAGACAGAGTCTCACTCTGTCACCCAGGCTGAAGTGCAGTGGCGCGATCTCAGCTCACTGCACCCTCCGCCTCCCGAGTTCAAGTGATTCTGCTGCCTCAGCCTTCTGAGTAGCTGGGACTGCAGGCACGTGCCACCACACCCAGCTAATTTTTGTATATTTTTTAGTAGAGATGGGGTTTCACCACATTGGCCAGGCTGGTCTCGAACTCCTGACCTCGTGATCCGCCCTCTTCGGCCTCCCAAAGTGCTGGGATTACAGGTGGGAGCCACCGTGCCCAGCTGACATTTTTTCTATGTTGAATCTTGTAGTCCATGGAACACAGTGTATGTTTGCATTCATTTAGATTTTCTTTGATATAGTCTGTCAGTGTTGGGTAGTTTTCAGCATACAGCTTCTGGACTTTTTTTTTGAGATGGAGTCTCGCTCTGTCACTCAGGCTGGATTGCAGTGGTGCAACCTCAGCTCACTGCAACCTCCGCCTCTTAGGTTCAAGCGATTGTCGTGCCTCAGCCTCCCAAGTAGCTGGGATTACAGGAGCCCACCACCACGCCTGGCTGATTTTTGTATTTTTAGTAGAGACAGGGTTTCACTATGTTGGCCAGGCTGGTCTCGAACTCCTGACCTCAAGTGATCCCCCCACTTCAGCCTCTCAAAGTGCTGGAATTACAGGCATGAGCTGCCGTGCCTGACCCTCTGGACGTTTTTTAGATGTGTACTTAAGCTCTATTAGGAGTTATTATAAGTGGAATTTTTTTTTAAATTTAGTTTTCAACTCTTCATTGCTTGTTTATATAAATATGGTTGATTTCTGTGTGTTGTCCTGTTTCCTATGGCTTTGCTAAACTTACTTGTTAGTTCTAAGAGGTTTTTTTTTTTTCTTTTTTTTTTGAGATGGTGTTTTGCTCTTGTTGCCCAGGCTGGAGTGCAGTGGCACCATCTCGGCTCACTGCAATCTCCGCCTCCCAGGTTCAAGAGATTCTCCTGCCTCAGCCTCCCAAGTAGCTGAGATTACAGGCACCCGCCACCGCACCCAGCTAAGTTTTTTGTTTTTTTTTCTGAGACGGCGTCTTGCTCTGTCACCCAGGCTGGAGTCCAGTGGCACAATCTCGGCTCACCGTAAGCTCTGCCTCCCAGGTTCATGCCATTCTCCTGCCTCAGCCTCCTAAGTAGCTGGGATTACAGGCGCCCAGCACCACGCCCGGCTAATTTTTTGTATTTTTAGTAGAGGCGAGGTTACACGGATGGTCTCAATCTCCTGACCTCGTGATCCGCCCACCTCGGCCTCCCAAAGTCCTGGGATTACAGGTGTGAGCTGTTGCACCCAGCCGCAGTTTTTGTATTTTTAGTAGAGACGGGGTTTTGCCATGTTGGCCAGGCAATCCACCCGCCTTGGCCTCCCAAAGTGCTGGGATTACAGGTGTGAGCCACCACACCTGGCCCCTAAGAGTTTTTAATACACTCCTTGAGTTTTTTTTTTTTTTTTTGAGATGGAGTGTTGCTCTGTTGCCCAGGCTGGAGTGCAGTGGCGCAATCTGGGCTCACTGCACCCTCCCCCTCCTGGGTTCAAGCGATTCTCCTGCCTCAGCCTCCTGAGTAGCTGGGATTACATAGGAGCCCACCACCATACCCGGCTGGTTTTTGTATTTGTAGTAGAGATGGGGTTTCACCATGTTGGCGAGGCTGGTCTTGAACTTCTAATCTCAAGTGATACACCTGCCTTGGCCCCTGAAAGTGCTGGGATTACAGGCGTGAGCCACCGCACCCAGCCTTTTTTTTTTTTTCTGGGACAAAGTCTCACTGTTGCCCAGACTGGAGTGCAGTGGTGTGATCACAGGTCCCTGCAGCCTGGAACTCCTGGGTTCAAGAGATCCTTCCACCTGAGACTCCAGAGTAGCTAGGACTACGGGCATGCACTACCATGCCCAGCTAATTAAAGAAAATTTTTTTTGGTGGGGGAGACAGGGTCTAGGGTCTTGCTCAGTCACCCTGGCTGGAGTGCAGTGGTCATGGCTTACTGCAGTCGTAACCCCCTGGGCTCCAGTGACCCTCCCAGCTCAGCCTCCTGAGTTGCTGGTACTACAGGTGCGCCGTACTATACCCAGCTAATTTTTGTATTTTTCTTGTAGAGATGGGGTTTTGCCATGTTGACCAGGCTGGTCTGGAACTCCTGGGCTCAAGTAATTCTCCCGTCTTGGCCTCTCAAAGTTCTAGGATGACAGGTGTGAGCCAACGCCAATTTTTTTTTTTTTTTTTTTTTTTTTGTAGAGATGTGGTCTTGCTTTGCTGCTCAGGCTGGTCTCGAACTTCTGGCCTCAAGGCATCCTCCCACCTTGGCCTCCCAGAGTGCTGGGATTAGCGGCATGAGCTGCTTTGCTCAGCGCCGGATGTTCTGTTGAGGGTTCCTGCTGATGCTTGCGTGGGATATTGGCCTGTAGTTTTTCCTGTAACGTCCTTGTCTTGGGTATCAGGGTTCTGCTCCTTATGGAATGGGTTGGGAAACGTTTCCTCTTCTATTTTCTGGAAGACATTATGTAGAGTTGGTGTTCTTTCTTTCTGAAATGTTTGGTAGAATTCACCAGCGTAGCCATCTGGTCCCAAAGCTTTCTTTCTCAAGATTCTGCACTGTGGTTTCGGCTTCTTTCATCACTGAGGTTCTAGTTATATTTAAGATGCTGTGTTTCACCTGGGGTGAATTAGCCGCTTGTGTTGAGGAATTGGTCCACTTGACCTAGTTGTTGAATTTGCCCAGAGAGTTGTTCGAAGCATTCCCTTATCCTTTTGATATCTGCGGGGTCCACAGTGGCCTCCTTTTTCCTTTCAGATGTTGGTGTTTTGTGTCTTTTTTTCCCTTTGTCTCTCTTGCTAGAAGTTGATCGGTGTTTTTGATCTTTTCTAAGAACTGGCTTGGGCTTCATTGAGTTTTCTCTCCTGCTCTTCCCTCCCCATCGTCTTCCATGCTCATACTCCCTGGGTATCTTCCTAGGACTGCTGGGCACAGAGTTTGCAGCTGTGTCACAGTTGCCAAGACTTGGATGTCTGTTGGGATGATAACAACAGTAATGAAAGCAAGTTGTCATGGCAGCAGACGCAGGGTTTCCCGGGCAGGCACAGTGTTAAGTGCATCCGGGCCTGGTGACAGCGCACTGCCCTCACTGTGCCCTGCCGGGGAAGGGTGGTGGTGTGGAGCAGTGCAGAGCTGGAAGTCTGTCACCCGGGTGCTGTCAGAACACGCTCAGAGCCAGCGCTGTCAGGTGGCCCCAAGACGCCTCTGAGCCCAGGCACACTCTCTCAAGGGAGGGGCAGGCCCAGCAACCAACTGTGGTGGTCCTGGGGGAAGTGCTGCGAGGCGGCAGCTTCTTAGCCCCTGGGGACCGGCGCAGGTGGTGCCTGGGCCGAGAGTGGGGAGGAGGGAGGGGATCTGTTGCTCTGGGCAGCCCCTCTGTCTCCCAGGCAGGCTCTCCAGGTGCCCGCTTGGCATCCTCCCTCCCTCGTCACAGCGGTGATCACAGGGGGCTGGAAACCTTTGTGGCTTCTCAGTTTCCCTGGCACACAAGTAGGCCCCAGCCGCCCCTTCCTCCAGCTTCATCTTGAAAGCTGAGCTTTCTCTCTGAGCTGTCGTTTTCTAGTCCCAAGGCCACTGTCTTTCCTAGGTGTCTTGCCTATTAATTGAGAACTAAGCCTGACACAGCTTCGCAGTTTACTCTGGAATATTTAACTAAGGCATCAGGGCAGGTGACCAGAGGCCTCAGGAGAGTCCCCAGAGGGTCCTGACCTTGGAAGCCAGGCCCCGCGGGGGAAACCACACTGGTGCTCCAGCGTCCCGGGGCACCTGAGCAGAGACTGTGCAGAGAGAAGGGTGGGTGAGGACTGAGGCTCAGCGTGGCTGGAGGGGCCAGGCAGACGGTGGAGTTGGGGGCCGTGGGCAGTGCCCTGAGGAGGCCGTCTGCTCCACTGAGGCAAGGCGGGGCTTCCCTGTGAGCCCACATGAGTGTCCTGCGCTGTGTGTGCCCTGAGGCTTCCCTCTGCCAGCAGGTGATGGTGATGGCGCCCACACACCAGGCATCCCGGGCTCCTGCTTGCAGGGGTCCCTCCTCGTCCTGTGCAAGGAGCAGCACACCTCAGTGTCACCAGAACTTGTGGGGGTGGGGAGCGTTTCCCGTAATCACAACTTTCAGTGGCTTCACAGCTAGAACTTTGAAGCTGGGGTGTCCGTGAGTGCTGCTGTTTTCCGTTTGGGGTCACGATGCAGCCGGACCTACTTTGCGACATGGCTGCATGTCACCTGGCGCTGGCCCTGGAGAGGGACATGGGTGGTGGAGTTGCCCTCGCCTGCTGGGAAGCTCCCTCTGCCTCAGAGAAGGATGTGACCGGCCAGCCTCTCCCTGCGGCCTGGGGTTCCGAGCGTGCGCCTGGCCTCTCCCTGCGGCCTGGGGTTCTGTGCGTGCGCCTGGCCTCCTGGCGGGGCTCTAGTCCTGAGGGTGGAAGGCTCCAGGCTTCTGCCTCTGCTCCATGACCCCCAGAACCCTAAGTTGTGGCTGAAGGTGCCTGCTCTCAGGAAACGGGTGAATTCTGTCCCGTTGCCATCTGGGTGAGGGAGGAAGCTGCTGGTTAGCCTGCAGCGTGACACACGTCCTGTTTTCCGTAACCAAATTGTAATCACTACAAAACCAGCTCCTCCACAGTGGCCTGGGGAAGGGGCCTGGGCTTGGGAAGGGCTCTGGACCTGGGGAGGGGATGTGGACCTGGGAAGGGGTGTGCGCCTGGGAAGGGTCTGCGCCTGAGAAGGGTCTGCGCGTGGGAAGGGGTGTGCGCCTGAGAAGGGTCTGCGCGTGGGAAGGGGTGTGCGCCTGAGAAGGGTCTGCGCGTGGGAAGGGGTGTGCGCATGGGAAGGGTCTGCGCGTGGGAAGGGGTGTGCGCATGGGAAGGGACTGCGCGTGGGAAGGGGTGTGCGCCTGGGAAGGGACTGCGCGTGGGAAGGGGTGTGGGCCTGAGAAGGGTCTGCGCGTGGGAAGGGGTGTGCGCATGGGAAGGGTCTGCGCGTGGGAAGGGGTGTGCGCATGGGAAGGGTCTGCGCGTGGGAAGGGGCGTGCGCATGGGAAGGGACTGCGCGTGGGAAGGGGTGTGGGCCTGGGAAGGGTCTGCGCGTGGGAAGGGGTGTGCGCCTGGGAAGGGTCTGCGCGTGGGAAGGGGTGTGCGCCTGGGAAGGGTCTGCGCGTGGGAAGGGGTGTGCGCCTGGGAAGGGACTGCGCGTGGGAAGGGGTGTGGGCCTGGGATGGGTCTGCGCGTGGGAAGGGGTGTGGGCCTGGGAAGGGACTGCGCGTGGGAAGGGGTGTGGGCCTGGGAAGGGTCTGCGCGTGGGAAGGGGTGTGCGCCTGGGAAGGGACTGCGCGTGGGAAGGGGTCTGCGCCTGGGAAGGGTCTGCGCGTGGGAAGGGGTGTGCGCATGGGAAGGGTCTGCGCGTGGGAAGGGGTCTGCGCCTGGGAAGGGTCTGCGCGTGGGAAGGGGTGTGCGCATGGGAAGGGTCTGTGCGTGGGAAGGGGTGTGCGCCTGGGAAGGGACTGCGCGTGGGAAGGGGTGTGCGCCTGGGAAGGGTCTGCGCGTGGGAAGGGGTGTGCGCCTGGGAAGGGACTGCGCGTGGGAAGGGGTGTGCGCATGGGAAGGGTCTGCGCGTGGGAAGGGGTGTGCGCATGGGAAGGGTCTGCGCGTGGGAAGGGGTGTGCGCCTGGGAAGGGACTGCGCGTGGGAAGGGGTGTGCGCATGGGAAGGGTCTGCGCGTGGGAAGGGGTGTGCGCCTGGGAAGGGACTGCGCGTGGGAAGGGGTGTGGGCCTGGGAAGGGTCTGCGCGTGGGAAGGGGTGTGCGCATGGGAAGGGTCTGCGGGTGGGAAGGGGTCTGCGCCTGGGAAGGGTCTGCGCGTGGGAAGGGGTGTGCGCCTGGGAAGGGACTGCGTGTGGGAAGGGGTGTGCGCATGGGAAGGGTCTGCGCGTGGGAAGGGGTGTGCGCATGGGAAGGGTCTGCGCGTGGGAAGGGGTCTGCGCCTGGGAAGGGTCTGCGCGTGGGAAGGGGTGTGCGCATGGGAAGGGTCTGCGCGTGGGAAGGGGTGTGGGCTGCTGTGCTTGGCCCTGTTTGTCAGTGCTCCTCCCAGATGTCTGATGCTACTGCATCCAGCCCCACCAGTAGGCACACGCCCTGTGTTCCCGGGTCCCCGTCCTCAGCTCTCAGGGATGCACTGCGGTCTGGTCCAGCCTCCTTTGGGCACTCACCTGTGGGACCCCTGAATTCCTCTCCATCCATTACTGCCCAGCCAGCCAGGCCTCCTACAGGTGTCTCCCCTTAAAAGAAGTTTCCAGTCAGGTGTGGTAGCCCATGCTTGTAATCCCAGGATTTTGGGAAACCAAGGTGGGAGGATCACTTGAGGTCAAGAGTTTGAGACCAGCGTTGGCAACATAGTGAAACTGTCTCTACAAAAACTAAAAAAACAAAACAAGAAAAAACCCCAAAATACAAAAATTAGCTGGGCATGGTGGTGGGCGCCTGTAATCCCAGCTACTTGGGAGACTGAGGCATGAGAATCGCTTGAACCCAGGAGGTGGAGGTTGCAGTGAGCCAAGATCGTGCCATTGCACTCCAGCCTGGGCGACAGGAGCGAAACTCTGTCTTGTTTCCAAAAGAACAAACAAAGAAAACAAAAAATAAGAAAACATTAGCTAGGCATGGTGGCGCATGCCTGTGGTCCCACCTATTTGGGAGGCTGAGGTGGGAGGATTCCTTGAGCCCGAGAGGTTGAGGCTGCAGTGAGCCGTGATGGTGCCCCTGCGCTTTAGCCTGGGTGACAGAGTGAGACCTCTTTTTTTTTTCTTTTTGAGATGGAGTGTCTCTCTTGTTGCCCAGGCTGGAGTGCAATGGCGCAATCTCAGCTCACTGCAGCCTCTGCCTCCCGGGTTCAAGCAATTTTCCTGCCTCAGCCTCCCAAGTAGCTGGGATTACAGGCGCACACCACCACGCCCGGCTAATTTTTGTGTTTTTAGTAGAGACAGGGTTTCACCATGTTGGCCAGGCTGGTCTCAAACTCCTGACCTCAGGTGATCCACCCGCCTTGGCCTCTGAAAGTGCTGGGATTACAGGCGTGAGCCACCACGCCCGGCCAGACCCTGTCTCTTAAAAAAAGGAAGTTTCACAGCAGCAACAGAAAGTCTCCAGTTAAAAAAAATTTTTTTTTTGACCGAGTCTTGGCTCACTGCAACCTCCATCTCCTGGGTTCAAGCAGTTCTCCTGCCTCAGCCTCCCGAGTAGCTGGGACTACAGGAGCACACCACCATGCCTGGCTAATTTTTTTTTTTTGTATTTTTTAGTAGAGATGGGGTTTCGCCCTGTTGGCCAGGCTGGTCTTGAACTTCTGACCTCAAGTGACCCACCCACATCGGCCTCCCAAAGTGCCGAGATTACTGTCATGAGCCACTGAGCCCGCCCCCAGTTAAGTTAAATGAGCACGTGAGTATTAAAGGTTATTGCTTTCTCATGTTGGAAGAATCCTGGTGTGAAATGGACAGTGCTGTGCTGGGTCTTTCAGGACGTGGAGGGCCCCTGGCCCGCCTTTCTGTCTGTTCCGCGGTATGGGGTGTTGCTGGCTTTGTCGGAGCTCAGAGGTGCCCCTGCGGCCTCTGGCCCTCCTCTGGCTCTGGCGGAACCGCAGGTCCTCCCTTGCTGTCCACAGGGGGGCAGTCTTGCCGGGCCCCACAAGACCTGGCCCCTTCCACATGTCAGTTCCAGCTAACGGGAACTAGCACATATTTTTTGTTATAGAAACACGCTATGGAAAATACCAAATGTTTTTAGAAGTAGAGGGCATCCTGGCAGTTTCAGCCAGAGGTGGCACTTTCCTCTTTCATCCTCCCCGTGGGTTAGTGTTCTGAGGTTTCACACTGTCCACATGTGTCCTGTGTGTGTGCCTGCAAGTGTGCACGCACCAGGGTGTGAGGGAAGCAGAAGCCAGGAGGCGCTTCCAGAGCAGGTGCAGCAGCGTGGCCCCAGGGAGGGTGACTGTGGTGTTGGGGGACAGGGAGAACAACACAGGGACAGGAAACAGAGGTCCTGGGGTGTGAGGAGGGTATGGGAGGCTGGAGGGTGCAAGATAGAGTGATGGAGGAGGGAGGGCAGAGGTGGCAGGTGGAGCGTGGAGCTGCTGACGCACGCAGCTTTGCAGTGTGCTGTGGTGCAAGCTGATGGGTATGGGTCAAGGAGTGAAGAGATTGCGTAAAACACAACCAGAATCGAAATCATCACTGTAATTTAACGTGGCCTCTCACTGTGGCCCTGTTCTGTCAGAAGCACGCCTGCCGCCCACTGTACCTAGGCAGGGAAACGTGGCTATAATTGAGGCTGTACGGCATCCCCTATTCTTGGAAGGTGGGGCTTCAGGGGCTTTTTATTTATTTGTTTTTGAGATGGAGTTTCGCTCTTGTTGCCCAGGCTGGAGTGCAATGGCGTGATCTCGGCTCACCACAACCTCTGCCTCCCAGGTTCAAGTGATTCTCCCGCTTCAGCCTCCTGAGTAGCTGGGATTACAGGCATGTGCCACCATGCCTGGGTAATTTTGTATTTTTAGTAGACACGGGGTTTCTCCTTGTTGGTTAGGCTGGTCTCGAACTCCCAGCCTCAGGTGATCCAACTGCCTCGGCCTCCCAAAGTGCTGGGGTTATAGGCGTGAGCCACCGCACCCAGCTGGCTCTTTATACTTTGATCATTGTCCTTTTTCTAATGTGGTATTATATGAGTTATTTATTAAAAGCATTATATACACTAATTAGAATATAGTGAGATTTTTCTTTTTCTAAAGTAAAAGTTGGTGAGGGAGCATGTGCTGGAGACCAGCATGCTAGGGGCTACACAGAATGGTGATCTTAATTCGAAAGCTTAGAAAAAACAGGCGGGGCGCGGTGGCTCACGCCTGTAATCCCAGCACTTTGGGAGGCCGAGGTGGGTGGATCACTTGAGGTCGGGAATTCAAGGCCAGCCTGGCCAATGTGGTGAAACCTCATCTCTAGTAAAAATACAAAAATCAGCTGGGCGTGGTGGCACGCACCTGTAGTTCCAGCTACTCAGGAGGCTGAAGCAGGAGAATCGCTTGAACCCGGGAGGCGGAGGTTGCAGTGAGCCGAGATGGCACCACTACACTCCAGCCTGGGCAATAGAGCGAGACTCCGTCTCAAAAAAAAAAAAAAAAGAATACACACTGCTCACAAAACAAAGAACTCTGAGGGAGGGTCGGAGTTGCAGGCACCTGGAGCTCAGCCTGGGGAGGCCTGGGCCAGATTTCTGCAGAATTTAGAATTGGCTCATCAGTGCTGCTCAGAGCCCCCTTATTCCAGGATGGGTCTCCTCTGAGTCCTGTGTTTCTCCCTGGCCTCTCTTCTGGATTCTCATATCAGCAGGCACCTCACTGTGGCCCTGCCGGGTCCTCTCTAGCCCCCACAAGGAGACACCACTGCGACCTGCTCCAGCTTCTGTTTAGTTTATTATTTGTTCAGACAGGTTCTCACCGTGTTGCTCAGGCTGGAGTGCAGTGGTGCATCACAGCTCACTGCAGCCTCCACCTTCTGGACTCAAACGATCTGCCTGCCTCAGCCACCTGAGTAGCTGGGACCACAGGCATGCCCCACCATACCCCGCTCTTTTTTTTTTTTGTAGAGATGGGATCTTGCTATGTTGTCCAGGCTGGTCTTGAACTCCTGGGCTCAAGCAGTCTTCCTGCCTCAGCCTCTCAAAGTGCTGTGATTACAGATGTGAGCCACCATGCCTGGCCTGTTCTAGCTTCTTTTTTTTTTTTTTTTTTGAGACAGGGTCTTGCTCTGTCACCCAGACTGGAGTGCAGTGGCACGATCTCAGCTCATTGCAGCCTCGACCTCCCGGGCTCTAGTGATCCTCCAACCTCAGCCTCCTGAGTAGTAGGACCACAAGCAGGTGCCACCACACCCAGCTAATTTTTTTCAGTTTTTTTTTTGTAGAAATGGGTCTCCCCCCATCCTGGCTAACACAGTGAAACCCCGTCTCTACTAAAAACACAAAAAATTAGCCGGGCGTGGTTGCGGGCACCTGTAGTCCCAGCTACTCGGGAGGCTGAGGCAGGAGAATGGCATGAACCCAGGAGGCAGAGCTTGCAGTGAGCCAAGATCACGCCACTGCACTCCAGCCTGGGTGACAGAGCGAAACTCCGTTTCAAAAAAAAGAAAGAAATGGGTCTCCCCGTGTTGCCCAGGCTGGTATTGAACTCCTGGGTTGAGCGATCTTCCTGCTCCGGCCTCCCAAAGTGTTGGGACCACAGGTGTGAGCCACCATGCCCGGCCACCACTCCAGCTTCTTTTTTACTTTATTTTATTTTTATTTTTATTTTTATTTTTATTTTTTGAGACGGAGTCTTGCTCTGTCGCCCAGGCTGGAGTGCAGTGGCACGATCTCTGCTCACTGCAACCTCCACCTCCTGGGTTCAAGTGATTCTCCTGCCTCAGCCTCCTGAGTAGCTGGGATCACAGGCACCCGCCACCATGCCTGGCTAATTTTGTATTTTTAGTAGAGACAGAGTTTCACCATGTTCGCCAAGATGGTCTCGATCTCCTGACCTCGTGATCCACCCACCTTGGCCTCCCAAAGTGCCGGGATTACAGGTGTGGGCCACCGCGCCTGGACCTTCTACAGCTTCTTGAAGGCCACTAGGTTTGTGGCAATTTTTATGGCAGCCACAGAAAACTAGTACATAGATCCCAGTTGTGACAACCTAGGTAGTCTCCAGGCACTGCCCCCGTCCCGGCACCACCTTTGTTGGAGAGGCCTGTGCTCAGTGCCAGTGCCCTGCTGCTGCTGCCGGCCATCCCTGTGGCCACGTTACCCACCAGGAGGCCGGCTCTGGGCCTCAGCCTGAAGGAGGCCCGGGCTTTGCCTCTGCTGCCACCAGGAAAAGCTGAATGCCACCTGACCCTGTTCAGCTCTGAGTTCCCGGACGGGCCCAGTAGCTGCCCCTTGCTCTCTTCAAAACTTTTCTTGGCTGCTCTAGTTCCTTTTTGCTTCCAACTGAACTTTAGAATCATTTTACTGGAGTCTTTAAAGAGTGTTGTTAGTATTTGTTTGGGATTCAGTT
This sequence comes from Pan paniscus, assembly GCF_029289425.2. NCBI lineage: Eukaryota > Metazoa > Chordata > Mammalia > Primates > Hominidae > Pan > Pan paniscus. The sequence continues at coordinate 106,458,724 of NC_073264.2, read as the reverse complement.
ACATTCACAGTGAAGCCAGAGGCCGTGCCTGTTCTGCCTTGTCTGTGCTGGTGGCTGCCCCTGGATGACCCTGAGGTCCCTGCCTCATGCTTTCCCTGGAGGGCCTGGCCCCAGGCTCCAGCAATTGGCTTCTGCTTCTGCATCCTATCCTTCCAGTGTCCTCCGACAGGCCCTGCACACTTGCCTTCCCCCAAGTGGCCAAGGTTGTCTGTGCGTCCCCTGATTGCAGCAGCCTCCAGTCCTGTGTCTGTGCTTTGTCACAAATGCATTGGCCCCTGTGCCAGCCACTGAGGGCCGACACTGCGGGGCGGGGGGCACTTTCCAGCTCTCCCCATCTTTGGGCATGCCTGGGGCCTCACCTCACTGTTCTCGTTGGAAGATCAGGCCGCAGCGTTTGGGTTGGTGAACCTGGTGAACAATCCACATGTCCACCGTGCTCATTGGGAAATCAGGCTGCAGCGATCGGGCTGGTGAACCTGGTGAACTATCCAAATGTCCACCTGATGTTTCCAGAGGTACCAGGGCCAGGTCTTAACCCCGAAGCCCTGCAGGGCAGACTGTGGTGGACGTCGTAGGCATGCTGTCAGTTGGCAGAGCTTCAGAGTAGAGTGTCCAGCAGGTTCAGCTGCAGCCTCCCCATGGGTGGGTGGACTGAGGCGTGGGGGCCTTCTGCAGACTGGCTGTTTGCAGTGCCTTGGGGCACATGGGATGGTACCTGCGTCCCCTGCAGTCCAGCAGGGAGGTGGATGTGTTCACATGTGGTCACCATGCAGGAGTGATACTTGAGTGGGCTGGCCTGGGGCAAGGGGGACGGCCAGCCCATGCTGTGTGTGCACCACTTGCAGAGGTTTGGAGGTACATCTGTGTTCTCGCCCGGCAGCCATTTGACAGCGTCCACTCTGGACTTGCAGTGTGTTAGGGACATGGTTAGAAAATTCAGAAAGTGCCTGTAATCCCAGCCGGGTGTGGTGGCGGGCGCCTGTAGTCCCAGCTACTCGGGAGGCTGAGGCAGGAGAATGGCGTGAACCCAGGAGGCGGAGCTTGCAGTGAGTGGAGATGGGGCTACTGCACTCCAGCCTGGGCGACAGAGCGAGACTGTCTCAAAAAAAAAAAAAGAAAATGCGGAAAGTGCAGTTGGCTCACCCTCAACCCTGCTGGCTGGGCAGAGTGAGAGATGCTTCCCCCACTGGGGTTCCTGGCTCAGTGACGGAGGTGTGGGGGGCCGACCTGCTGCTTCCCCCGTGAGTGCTGACCCCCGCTTTGTTCTCACTTTGTGTCTGTGGATGTTAGGAAAGGGTTGTAAATGCAGATCTCCAAGTTTTGGCTGATCTGTCTTTTTTTGTGTTTCCAGGTGCTGGCAAAACCCCGACTCTGGGTGGCGGCTTCCACGTGAATCTGGGGAAGGAGTCGAGAGCGCAGACCCTGCAGAATGGTATTTCCCTCCGCGGATGCTGCTGAGCGTGTGGCGGGTCCCAGAGATGGGGATGGTGGTGCTAGGGTGGAGGGCACTGACTCAGCCATGGACCTCATGGCCTGCCACTTCCTCGTCACCCTGCACGCCCAGCCCAGGCTGCTTTCCAGCAGGAATCGTGCCCTGAGTCCCCTCCTGGATGTCCTGCAGACTCTGCCAGGGCTGCTTGGGGAGAACCCAGTGGATCCCGCAGGATCCACAGCCATTGCTTGATGGCCTCAGTGAGATGGAGGCAGAAATAACACATTTATAGCAGTTGGATATTGTAGTGACATTCTCACTGCGTTTTGTCAAAGTGCCAGTTCACCACAAACTGGAGAAATGTCTGCTGGGTTATTTGTCTTATGATTGAGTTGAAAAAGTTCTTTATGTGTTTTAGGTACAAGTCTTTTATCGGATGTGTGATTTTATATATTTTAGGTACAAGTCGTTGATCGGATGTGTGATTTTATGTGTTTTAGGTACAAGTCTTTTATCGGATGTGTGATTTATAGGACATTTTCAGCCATTTCATGTGTTCTTTTCATTTTCTTTTGTCTTTTTATTTTTCGCTGGTATCCTTTGGAGCATGAAAGTTTTAAATTCTGATAGTATCCAGTTTACCTATTTAGTCTCTTGATGGCTGTGCTTTTGGTATCATAACTAACAAATGTTGCCTAATCCAGTCCAAATCGTGAAGATTTGTGCTATGATTTTTTGGAGTTTTGCGCCTTCCTCTCTTTCCAGTAGGTTTTGGTCCATATTGAGTCAGCGTTTGCATGTGATGTAAGTAAGGTAAGGGCCTACCTTCACTCTTGCACGTGCAGACCCAGTTTTCTCAGGACCATGTGTTGAAAACACTGTATTTTGCCAGTTGGCATCCTCTTGGTGCCCTTGCTGAAAATCGATTGACCGTAAACCTAAAAGCTCATTTCTGGATCCTCAGTTTGGCTTAGTGACTGCATTACAGTCCTGGTGCCCGTTCCACGCTGTTCAGGACACTGAAGCTTCGCAGTCAGTTTTGAAATCAGGAACTGTGAGTCCTCTAACTGCTCTCTTTCAAAAGTGTTATGTTGCCTGTTTGAAGTCCCTTGAGTGGCAATATGAATTTTAGGATGAGCTTGTCAGTTTCTGCCAAGAAGTCAGCTGGGATTTTGACGGGGATTGCGTTAATATGTTGGTCATTTTGGGGAACACTGCCGCCTAAACAGTGTTAAGTCTTCTGATACCTGAATACGGGATTTCTTTCCATTTATTTGGGTCTTCTTTAATTTGTTTCAACAATTTTATTAGTTCTCAGAGTATAAGTTTTATACTTCTTTTGTCGAATTTAGTCTCAATTGATATGTATTGATCTTGTATCTTGCAGCCTGGCTGAACTCATTTTTTATGCTGAAGAGTTTTTTAGCAGATCGCTTAGGATTTTCGGTACAAGATCGTGTTATCTTTCCTTTCTAGTCTAGTGCCTGTTTTTTGTTTTTGTTTTTTTGTTTACCACATTGAATAGCAGTGGTGTGAACAGACATCCTCTTGTCCTTGGTCCTGGGGAAGCATCCAGTCTTCACCATTGAATGTGGGTTGGCCGTGGGTCAGTCCAGGCAGGGATACTTTGTGCTAGGATCTCTTCGGCTTCACTGTTTCATTGAATACACTCTCAGGAACCTGAGGACCACGTGAGGGATTCTTGTGATCGATGCAGCCATGTCCCGCAGCCTTAGTGTGGATGCTGGAAGGTGGTCGGGACAGGTAGAACATCTCTTGTGGACAGCACGTCACCCTGGCTGTTTTCCCCTGGGCCATCTCCAGGAGGCCGGGCTCTTGAGCACCTGCCTCTGCTTCTGGCTGCTGCTGCCGACGGGTGGCCAGCACCGACACATCTAGGCTGGCAGGGGTAGTTGGGCTTGTGATGATCCCTCACAGCAGAGTGGATGGATCCTTACGCTTCCCTTGTGCTTTTTTCCTTGTCCTGCTGTGGACTTACTAGTAGAGGAGTATAGTCAGCGCCTTTCTTCCTGACTGCCGGTGTGATTCTTCTGCAGTAGAGAGCACCCTCTGTGTGATTTCAGTCTTCGGAAATGCTTCGAGCCGTGGCCCGGTGGAAGGCCAGTTTTGTGGACGTGCATGTGTGTTGGGCGCTGGAATGCGTTTCCTGCAGGAAGCGGGTGCAGCACAGCACATCCCTCTCCCTCTCCACTGGCTGGTTCTCTGTGTCTGCCACCGAGAGTGTGCATGAAGACCTGGCACAGTGACTGGATCCGTCCTCTCCTACCCACAGTTTTGTCAGTTTTTTGTTTTGTCTGTTTCAGGGCTTCCTGGCACACACGTTTACAGTTCCTCCAGGTGGGGGCTGGGGCTGCGCTGCCCAGGGGCCCTCCTGACCTCAGGCTGCCTGGGTTGGGGCCCAGCTCTGCCCACTGCTTGTGGTGCCACTAGGCTATCTCCTTTTTTTCTTCTACTGACTTCAAGATTTTCTCCTTGTGAACAGCTTTGTTCTCCACAGAGAATGTAGTCTGTATTTTCCCAAAAACTCGCGGTACCTTTACTAGAGTTGGTCGTGCCTCAGACCTATACAAATTGCAAAGAGTAGTGTCGGTGCAGACGCGTGCATTGCAATAAGATTGGAAACCAACAACAGAGAAAGAGAAATAGCTCATCTTACCTTTTCAAAAGCCTTTTAAATACCTTTGGTTCAAGAAAGAAATGAAAATTGGAACATACAGGCTCCCTAATTAGGGGTGAGTGTCAGTGAAGGTTGTGACCCTGCAGGCCCAGGAGGCCCCGTGGACCCCACTCACTGTGTGGGGGAAGCTGCGGGGCCCCCACCCCTCTTGAGTCTTACTGGGGATGGGTGGTTCTGGGGGACCCTATGCTGATCTTTGTACCTGGGTTCCCACCTGAGGTTCTGCAGCTGCAGCCCGGGTACCTGCAGCATCAGGGGCCATGCCCTGCTGCCCACTCAGCTCTCCCACCCACCTGCCCCAGGCCAGGCACCGCTCCTGCCTGGGTGGGGTGAGGGGCTGAGGGAGGCTGTTGGTCCAGCCCCTGTCCTGTTTCCTGCTGACTTTTCGCCGGAGTCATCCCTTTCGCTGCCAGTCAGGCCCCCTGCTGTGGCAGTGATGCCCTCCTCTGCCTTGGCTGGCTGGGCCTGCTGTACCTCCTTGCTGTCGAGTGTCCTGGGAGCGTGTCTGTGAGGCAGATCCTAACGTATTTTTCAAATACTTCTGGAGACATGAGAGGGGATTTTGGCCCGTTGTAACTGGCACATTTCTGATGCGTTGGGCTCTTCCTCCCTCTTATTTTGTATTTCGTATTTATCTTACCTTTTGTTTGTTTGTTTGTTTGTTTGTTTTTTGAGATGGAGTCTCGCTCTGTCACACAGGCTGGAGTGCAGTGGCGTGATCTGGGCTCACTGCAACCTCCGCCTCCTGGGTTCAAGCGACTCTCCTGCCTCAGCCTCCCGAGTAGCTGGAGTTACAAGTGCCCACCATCACGCCCGGCTAATTTTTGTATTTTTAGTAGAGACGTGGTTTTGCCATGTTGGCCAGGCTTATCTCGAACTCCTGACCTCAGGTGATCCACCCGCCTTGGCCTCCCAAAGTGCTTGAATTAGAGGCGTGAGCCACCACACCTGGCTGTATTTATCTTACTTTTAAAAAACCCTTTATTTGGATTGATTGATTTATCATGGGTTATGTTTGTTTAAATCTTGTTTGTTCTCCTTTGTTCTCCCCATACCGCCCTGGTTGAAGGTTTCATATCAGCCCTGGTCCCGCTGCAAGCTTGGCCCACGGCCTCCACTCCCGCCCGCCACCCAGCCTGCCAGGTTTGGTGGAAATCTGTGAATGTAGCTTCCGACTGTTACTGTTTTGGTGAAGTCTTGATTGCCTTTCTTAGAAAACTGCAAAGATGGAAATAAACTCATGGGCCACCCTTCCTGCCCGCAGCGACGGTCATGTTCTGCGAGGACTCTGTCTCCTCTGCTTGCCTCCGTGCACCCTGTGAGGTCACAGGCCCCTCCTTTGGTTTGCTGGGGACACGCTGAGAATGTATTTAGAGAAAGGGTCTGGGAGAGAGAAACTCCTGCCCCTTCCCCCGGGGATGGTTGCCAAGGGGTTGAGACAGGCACCCCATGGAATGTGGGGAGCATCTGCTCCGGGTCCACCAGCAAGAGACGTTGAATGCCAGTGTGTTTTGATCTCTGTTTTTAAAATCTCAGGCCTTTTGGGATGATTTCTTTGATGTTCTGAAGCGACGGTTCTGAAATGCCGCTAGGTGGGGCTCTCTTCATTGACCTGATGAGCCTTTCGTTTGGGACGCGTTTCTCAGGGAAGTTCTTTTTCTGTTCTCTTGGTCTGTTTTTCCTAGTATAGCACGCAGAGTAAAGTGCATGAAATGTGCTGACCTTCCATGAACCACCTGACAAATCCACATGAGTCAGGCCTGCAGCAGCTCAGAAAGCACCTGCTGCCCACTGGCTTCGCTTGGTTTTCTGCTTCATACAGTGGGAATCATATAGAAAGGAATTAAAAAAAAAAAAAAGACTTGTAATTTTTAGAGCATTTTAGGTTCACAGCAAAATGGATCGGAAGGGACAGAGAGTTCCTGTAGACGCTGAGCACCTCCCACCACACAGCTTCCCCTGACCCCGTCAGCGCCCCCCTCCACTGTGGTGCACGAGCTGCAGTCAGCCGCCCCACATCGACTCATCACAATCAAGCAGGCTCTATCCACACACCCGGGCTCAGGATCACGCAGGCTGTATCAGCACACCCGGGCTCAGGGTCACGCAGGCTGTATCTGCACACCCGGGCTCAGGATCACACGGCCTCCACCTGCACACCCGGGCTCAGGGTCACGCAGGCTGTATCCACACACTCGGGCTCAGGGTCACGCGGGCTGTATCTGCACACCCGGGCTCAGGGTCACGCGGGCTGTATCCGCACACCCGGGCTCAGGGTCACGCGGCCTCCACCTGCACACCCAGGCTCAGGGTCACGCGGGCTGTATCCGCACACCCGGGCTCAGGGTCACGCGGGCTGTATCCGCACACCCGGGCTCAGGGTCACGCGGGCTGTATCCGCACACCCGGACACAGGATCACGTGGCCTCCACCTGCACACCCGGGCTCAGGGTCACGCGGGCTGTGTCCGCACACCCGGGCTCAGGGTCACGCGGGCTGTGTCCGCACACCCGGGCTCAGGGTCACGCGGGCTGTGTCCGCACACCCGGGCTCAGGGTCACGCGGGCTGTGTCCGCACACCCGGGCTCAGGGTCACGCGGGCTGTGTCCGCACACCCGGGCTCAGGGTCACGCGGGCTGTATCCGCACACCCGGACTCAGGATCACGTGGCCTCCACCTGCACACCCGGGCTCAGGGTCACGCGGGCTGTGTCCGCACACCCGGGCTCAGGGTCACGCGGGCTGTGTCCGCACACCCGGGCTCAGGGTCACGCGGGCTGTGTCTGCACACCCGGACTCAGGATCACGCAGCCTTCACTGCACAGCCGGGCTCAGGATCATGCAGCCTCCACCTGCACACGCGGACTCAGGATCATTCAGGCTGTATCTGGACACCTGGGCTCAGGATCACGCAGCTTCCACCACACACCCAGGCTCACGCTGGGCGGTGCGTGTTCTGTGGGTTTAGACGAATGCGTAGTGACGGGTAACCACTGTTACAGTTTCATACAGAGTGCTTTCAGAGTCCTAAAGATCCCCTGAGCTCCACCCATTCATCCCTCCTTCCCCAGCCTCCAGCAACCATTGATCTTTTCACTGGCACTTGGTCATGTGGTCGTAGAGCTGGAGTTGCACACTGTGCATCCTGTCTCTGTGCAGCCTGTCACTCAGCCATGGGCATTTAACTGTCCTCCAGGTCTTTGCACAGCCTGTGGCCTCTTTCTCTTTAGTGGTGAGTAATATTCCACCGCCTAGGTGCGCCACAGTTGATTTATCCTTTCACCTGCTTGCTGAAGGGAATCTGGGCTTGGGCGATTATGAGTGAAGCTGCTGTAAACGTCATGCGCAGGTTTTTCTGAGTGATTGCTGGGCGGTGTGGTGAGAGTATGCTGAGTTTTGTAAGAAACTGCCAAACCCTTTTCCAAAGCACCTGAGCCATTTTGTGCTCCCAGCAGCAAGGAAGGAGAGTTCCTGTGGCTCTAGTTGTCCGCGTCTGGCTTGCCAGTGTCTGGGCTGGAGCCGTTCTAGAACGTGCTGTTTTGGAGCGTGTAAGTAGTTTATTCTTTTATTGCAGTGTAGTATTTCATGGGATGAATAGACCACAGTTTATCTCCTTTTCCTGTTGATGGATGTCTGAGGTGTTTCCATTCTTGGCTGTGCATAGGAAGCTGCTGTGCGTGTTCTTGCACATGGTCCTTCGGTGGACACAGGTGCCCCCTCCGCTTGGGAGTTTACCTGCGAATGGGTGTCTGGGTCCTGAGGTCTGGCTGTGCTCACCATTAGATAGGGCCACAGGGTTTTCTGTAGTGCTTGTACCAGTTCATCTTCCCACCAGGAAGCAGTGTAGGAGAGTCCCAGTGGCTCCGCAGCCTTGTTCACATGTGGCATCATCAGCCTTTCCAGTTGTAGTCTTTCTGGTAGGTGTGTAGCACACTCGCTGCGGCTTTAATTCGCTTTCCCTGGTGAGTAATTATGGCCACAACCTTTGCTCACGCTTCTTGGCTGTTGGGACGTCCTTTCTGTGTGAAGTGCCTATTGGCGTCTTTTGTGCTTTTTAAAAACTGAGTTGTCTTTTTCTTACAGATTTGTAGAGTTCTTTATATATTCTGGATTCGAGTCCTTTGTTGGATATACATGGTTCGAATCCTCCTCCCATGTCTGTAGCTTGTCTCACTCTCTTAATGTTGTCTTTTGACGAACAGAAACTTCTGATTTTTTTTTTTTTGAGACTGGGTCTCACTCACTCTGTGGCCCGGGCTGGAGTGCAGTGGTGCAGTCGCTGCTCTCTGCAGCCTCAACCTCCAAGACTAAAGCTGCCCTCTCACTTCAGCCTCCCGAGTAGTTGGGATCACGTGTACATGCCACCACATCCACTCATTTTTAATTTTTTTTTTTTTGACATGGAGTCTCACTCTTTTGCCAGACTGGAGTGCAGTGGCGCGATCTCGGCTCACTGCAGCCTCTGCCTCACGGGTGCAAGCGATTCTCCTGCCTCAGCCTCCCGAGTAGCTGGGATTACAGGCGTGCACCACCATGCCCGGCTAATATTTGTACTTTTTAGTAGAGACGGGGTTTCACCATGTTGGTCAGGATGGTCTTGATCTCTTGACCTCGTGATCTGCCCGCCTCGGCCTCCCAAAGTGTTGGGATTACCGGCATGAGCCACTGCGCATGGCCAATTCTTTTTTTTTTTAAATAGAGATGGGGGTCTCATCATGTTGGCCAGGTTGGTCTTCAACTCCTGGGCTCCAGTGATCCTCCCACCTCAGCCTCCCAAAGTGCTGGGATGACAGGTGTGAGCCACTGCACCCTGCCAGAAATTTCTTAATTATAATGAAGTCCCAGTATATCAGTTTTTATGGTTAGGGCTGTTTGTGACTTGATCAAGAAATTCTTATCTACTCCAAGGTCTGAAGATACTCTTGTGTTTTCCTCTGGAAGCTTTATTGCTTTATACTTTACATGCAGGTGGTGATATGCCTCAAATCTTTTTTTTTTTTTTTTTTTGGAGACAGGGTCTCGCTCTCTTGCTGCCCAGGCTGGACTGCAGTGGCAAGATCATGGCTCACTGCAGCCTCAACCTTCCAAGCTCAAGCAGTCCTCCCATCTTGGCTGGGCCTACAGGCTTGCACCACCACACCTGGCTGATTATTTTAGCAGTTGGATCTCACTATGTTGCCCAGGCTGGTCTTGAACTTCTGGGCTCAAGTGATCTACCTGCTTCAGCCTCCCGAAGTGCTGGGATTACTACAGGCATGAACCACGGCACCCAGCCTGAGTTTACTTTTAGAATTCATTTGTTGGAAGGAAGTCTAAGGAGACTCACAGGCTATGGCTAGCTAATTAGTAGTTGGTTTCTATGTGAATATCTGTTTATTAATAACATATCTGACCAGGCATGGTGGCTCATGCTTGTATCCCAGCACTTTGGGAGGCGGAGATGGGCGGATCACGAGGTCAGGAGTTCGAGACCATCCTGGCCAACAGTGTGAAACCCTGTCTGTACTAAAAATACAAAAAATTAGCTGGGTGCAGTGGCGTGTGCCTGTAGTCCCAGCTACTCAAGAGGCTGAGGCAGGAGAATCACTTGAACCTGGGAGGCAGAGGTTGCAGTGAGCTGAGATCGCACCACTGCACTCTAGCCTGGGTGACAGAGCGAGACTCCATCTCAAAAAAGAGAAAGAAGATGGTAAAAAATAACTTACTGCAGTCATCGTAAGCCCCCATTTTAGTCCTTTTGGGCTGCTGTAACAGAACACCACAGACCAGAAAGGCAAAACAGCAGGAATGTGTTTCTCACACTTTTGCAGCTGGAAAGTTTGAGCTAGAGATGGGGGAGACAGCTGCCTCCTCCCCAGCTCTCTAGTGAGGGCCGCCTCCCGGCTCACAGACAGCTCCTTCTCACTGTGGCCTCCTCCCCAGCTCTCTAGTGAGGGCCGCCTCTCAGCTCCTTCTCACTGTGGCCTCCTCCCCAGCTCTCTACTGAGGGCCACCTCCCGGCTCACAGACAGCTCCTTCTCACTGTGGCCTCCTCCCCAGCTCTCTACTGAGGGCCGCCTCCCGGCTCACAGAGAGCTCCTTCTCACTGTAGCCTCCTCCCCAGCTCTCTAGTGAGGGCCGCCTCCCGGCTCACAGACAGCTCCTTCTCACTGTAGCCTCCTCCCCAGCTCTCTAGTGAGGGCCGCCTCTCAGCTCCTTCTCACTGTGGCCTCACGTGGTAAAAGAGCTGGGCTAGTTCTCTGGGGTCCGGTTTTTAGGGGCACTGAGCTCATCATTAGTGCTCTGCCTCCTGACCTAGTCACCCCTAAAGGCCCTGCATCTTAATACCATCCCCGTAGGGGATAGGATTTCAACATAGGAATTTTAGGAGTCAAACATTCTGACCATAGCACCCCTGCATGCTGGGAACACGAGCTGGTGCCTGTGGGGTCGGGGCTTGGGATCGAGTCCCAGCCTCAAGTGTGTCGCCTCAGAGAGTACCTCTCCTTACCTTTTATTACAGAATTTTCAAACATACAGCAGAGAGCTGGTAGGTAAGGAGCTGTAGCTTCAGCGGGTCCCCTGTCAGCTGACTCTGTTTCCCTCTGGGCCTTGCTGGGCCGCGGGGATGGTCTGGCTGGTGCTGCACATGCGCAGGTGGCAGCTGGCACGACGCCCTTTCTGTCCATTCTTTTGGGGTCTTGGCTTGGCCCAGGCCTCAGCTCTGGGGACAGTGACCAGCCTTCCACGTCAGCTCAGCTGGACTGCAGGCCTCAGAGCTGTATGAGCTCTAGGCAGGTGGCCTTAGGTGCTCAAGGTGGCAGGGCCACAGCAGGGCTGGGGGCTCCATGTGGTGCTGCTGACTGCCAGGGGCCTGGCAGTGTGAGGCTTGACCTGGACCTGCCGGACTGTGTACCCTGGCCACCGGCTTCCTTGGGATGCAGGCTCAGCAGCTGCCCACCTCTGGCTGCTGGTCATCATTAGTGAAGTTGGGCGTGAGCAAAACATCAGCCCTCACTTTCTCCAGCTCATGTGCCCTTATCAAATAAATCTGGGAGGTCAGTTTTTGACTTTATATGGGGATGGAGGCTGCCTCGGGTAGTCTTTGCAGGAGGACTGTGGGTTTGGGTGCCAGAGGATGCAGTGGGAACTGGAATCTCCGTGGCGGCAGCATTCCTCTGCATCGAGCCGTGACCCACCACACATGTCCTCTGGGTACCCCATGGGGCTTATTGCCTGGAGCAAGGACTCTGCCTGCCCACGACGCCCACTCTGCAGACAGAAGTGGGGGCAGTGAGGTTGGCCCAGGTGCTCCCCACACAGCCTGCGCTCTGCAGACAGAGTGGGGCAGTGAGGTTGGCCTGTACTCTGCATTGACATTTGTTTCCCAAGGTTCCTCCTGCCTGCAGGGCAGCTTTGCCATTTCCCTCCTGATGCCATCATGTGGCCCGAAGCTTTAGGAGGGTCTTGCTCCAGGGAGGCGCGTGTGCTCGGATGTTGCCGTCCTGGCCACCTCCAGCACCTCGCAGCCCCTAGGAGGGCGCAGTGGCCTCCTCCGGTCTGCTGGGCATGCCCTTGCCATGGTGAAGGGATGGCCTGCCCCTCCACACCTGTGGGTATATCTCGTCAGGTGGGACCAGAGACTGAGAAAAGTAATGACACAGAGACAAAGTATAGAGAAAGCACAGTGGGGCCAGGGGACCGGCACTCAGCATACCGAGGACCTCCACCGGCACCGGTCTCTGAGTTCCCTCAGTGTTTATTGATTATTATTTTCACTATCTCAGCAAGAAGAATGCGGCAGGAGAGCAAGGTGATAGTGGGGAGAAGGTCAGCAAGAAAACATGTGAACCAAATAATCTGTGTCATAATTAAGTTCAAGGGAAGGTACTATGCCTGGATGTGCACGTAGGACAGATTTATGTTTCTCTCCGCCCAAACATCTCAGCGGAGTGAAGAATAACAAGGCAGCATTGCTACCAACATGTCTCATCTCCCGCCATAGGGCCGTTTTTCTCCTATCTCAGAATTGAGCAAGTGTACAATCGGGTTTTATATCGAGACATTCAGTTCCCAGGGGCAGGCAGGAGACAGTGGCCTTCCTCTATCTCAACTGCAAGAGGCCTTCCTCTTTTACCAATCCACCTCAGCACAGACCCTTTACGGGTGTCGGGCTGGGGGACGGTCAGGTCTTTCTCATCCCACGAGGCCATATTTCAGACTATCACATGGGGAGAAACCGTGGACAATACTCGGCTTTCCAGGGCAGAGGTCCCTGCGGCTTTCCGCAGTGTATTGTGTCCCTGGTTTATCGAGACTGGAGAATGGTGATGACTTTTACCAAGCATACTGCCTGTGAACACTTTGTTAACAAGGCACGTCCTGCACAGTCCTAGATCCCTGAAACCTGGATTCCATACAGCACAGGTTTCTGTGAGCTCAAGGTTGGGGCATAGTGGCTGGGGCAGAGTTACAGATTAACATCTCAGGGCAAAGCAATTGTTCAGGGTACAGGTCAAAATGGAATCTCTTATGTCTTCCCTTTCTACATAGACACAGTAACAGTCTGATCTCTCTTCCTTTTCCCTACACCATGGCCCTCCCTCTGGGCAGGTGCAGGGGATGGCGCTAGCCTGGCTTTTTCTCAGGCCAGGTGGCTGGCTCTTAGAGGAGAGGCTGGCGGGCGCAGGGCTGAGCAGAATGGGCCCTGCTGAGAAGGGACGGGTGGGCTGACCCAGCCTCTGTGCGGTTGGGGAAGGCGGTGGCGCTGGGGCATGTGGCTGTAGGAAAAGGGGCGTTCCCACCGTAGCCCAGGGCAGTCAGGGGCATAGCACCTGCCAGCCAGCCCAAACCAAGCCCTTGCCAGACACGCCGCACCTCAGAGCCCTGGAGAGACGCACATTCAGCCATGCCGCACACGCCACCCAGAGCCTAAAGAAGGGAAACAGGCAGAACAGGATCTCATGGCACATGGAGATCACAGAAAATTCACATTTCAGTGTCCTTAAATAAAAAGTGATTGGAACCCACATATAAAAAGTGAGCTCAGAAACTTACAAGGAAAAGCACAAATCTATATTCTTAAAGTTGCTGCTGTGGCCGTGTGATACTTTTCATGTTCTGTGGGAACATTTGGCTAAGAGCTGCCTCGTGCTGTGTCCTAGGGAGGCGCCACATCCACCACCTGGGGAACCAGCTGCAGCTGAACCAGCACTGCCTGGACACCGCCTTCAACTTCTTCAAGATGGCCGTGAGCAGGCACCTGACCCGCGGCCGGAAGATGGCCCACGTGATTGCTGCCTGCCTCTACCTGGTCTGCCGCACGGAGGGCACGCCGCGTATCCTTTGGTTTGAGAGCCTCCCAGAGGGCCCCATCTTGATGCTTAGTTGGCTCCCCTCGAATATTGGGACTTGGTAGTTGCAGTAACTTGGTGTTTGTCTTTAATAGAAAAACACCTTATTGGAAGAACTGTTTCAGTTGATCCAGGGCTTTCTGAATTTGGGGTCTCCTTTTACTGGATCGAAGAACTGGGGAGCTGGGCACCTGCCTTCCTTGCACAGCCCTTGGGCATGCAGAGCGAGGGTTCTGTCGGTCCCTGAGAATCATGCCCTGGATTCTCCCTACTTGTGGACCTACTGCGCCTTGGGTGCTGTCTCCACGTCCCCTGTGGTTCAGGCCGCCCTCTGGCCTGAGCAGGTGGGGTGCTGTTGCTGAGTGGGCTGCAGCCAGGCGTACACTGAGTGCCTGCAGCTGTGGACACCGTGACTGTGGGCGATGGGTGGGGAGGCCGCCGACCCTCAGCGGTGTGCAGCTTGGCCTTGTGGGTGGACACCGTGACTGCAGGCGGTGGGTGGGGAGGCCGCCGACCTTCAGAGGTGTGCAGTTTGGCCTTGTGTGTGGACACCATGACTGCAGGCTGTGGGTGGGGAGGCCGCCGACCCTCAGCGGTGTGCAGCTTCGCCTTGTGCGTGGACACCATGACTGCAGGCGGTGGGTGGGGAGGCCGCCGACCCTCAGCGGTGTGCAGCTTGGCCTTGCGTGGAGATCCAGTGTCTGGTGTCCTCTTGCATTGGTCTCTGTGCATCTGGTCCTGTGCCCACTGCTGCCATCTGCAGACACACACATGGGTCAGGAGCTGCCTTCGGCCTCTTGATAGGGAGCCCAGAGCCTTCCAGCCTCCTCTGCTCTGTGCTGTGCTGTCCACACCTGCTGTGCACCTGCATCTTTTCCCTGCTCTCTGGGGGCTCCCCGCTTCCTGGTCCACACCCTCCTCATCTTGTGAGGTGCCTTCTGCAATGGCTCCCTGGGAGAGGGACCTCTTCCGAGCTGCGCCCCTCTGAAGGTGGTCCCCCTCCCTGCCCCGTGTCTGGTGAGCGTGGCGTGCCCGGCCACACGTCTGCCTCCCAGCCTGCGCCCCTGCCGTCGCCTTGCCTCCAGCATTCTCACTGGGCAGTTCTGTGGCCCTCTGGCTCCTGGCCCTTGCTGTGCAGCTGCGGGGCTTCAGCTCCTTGCCTCTAATCTCCACGTTCAGAAATCTCACGGCAGTGTGAGCTCATCAGGCCTTTGCTCTCTGACAGCCTCCTGTCCTGAGCTTCTGTTGAATTCGTCGTTAGATGTGTCTCCCTTCTTCTCTGTTACTCTGCCTGCCACACTGAACCCATGTGGTTATCTCATCCTTCTTTTGCACGTGGCTATCTTTTTGCTTTGGGACAGCACCTGAACTTTAGCTTCCAGCAGGCTGTGTCATTTCTTTCATGTTTTTCATCTCTAAGAGCTCTGTGTGTTTTCCGAATCTTTTTTATAATCTCCCGTTTTCCTGAGTGTGGCATCTTCTCACCTTGAGCTCTTTTCTGTCCTGGTCTGTTTTTCTGGTTGGTCCCCCTCAAGGGGTGTCCTGGGTGCCAGGTGATCCTGGTGGCTTGCTTCTCTTTTGAGTGGGGTGCAGGGAGGGCTCCTGGAGATGACGAGCTGGTAGCCTGCTGACTGTGCCTCTGGCCAGGCAACCCTCAGTATCAGGATCTTTCATTAAAATGTTACCTTTTTTTTTTTTTTTTTTTTTTCCAGACAGGGTCTTGCTCTGTCACCCAGGCTGGAGTGCAGTGGTAGTATCTCAGCTTACTGCAACCTCTGCCTCCCAGGTTCAAGCAATTCTTATGCCTTAGCCTCTCGAGTAGCTGGGATTACAGGTGTGCACCACCATGCCTGGCTAATTTTTTTGTATTTTTAGTAGAGATGGGGTTTCCCCATGTTGGCCAGGCTGGTCTCAAACTCCTGGCCTCAAGTGATCCACCCGCCCTGGCCTCCCAAAGTGCTGAGATTATAGGCATGAGCCACTGCACCCAACCCTGAAAATGTCCTTTTAACATTTTGAAATTTGGGCTGGGCATGGTGGCTCACGCCTGTAATCCCAGCACTTTGGGAGGCCTAGGTGGGCGGATCACGAGGTCAGGAGATTGAGACCATCCTGTCTAACACCGTGAAACCCCGTCTGTACTAAAAATACAAAAAAAATTAGCCGGGCGCGGTGGCAGGCACCTGTAGTCCCAGCTACTTGGGAGGCTGAGGCAGGAGAATGGCGGGAACCCAGGAGGCGGAGCTTGCAGTGAGCTGAGATCGCGCCACTGCACTCCAGCCTGGGCGACAGAGCGAGACTCCGTCTCAAAAAAAAAAAAGTCCTTTTAACATTTTGAAATTTGTCATTTCTGCGTAAAAGTGTTTAAAGCACACACGTGCCTTTAGGGATAGGGATGATGCAAAGTGCCCAGGCAGCCCACTGCAGGATGAGAAACAGAGCCCACGCCCGTGTCCCTGCCTGCCCCGCCTGCTGTCTGCTCGCCCCAGCTCCACCCTGGGGTCCCACTGAGATGCCTGCTCCGATCCTGCTCTCTTAGAGGTAGACCAAGGTCCTGAGAGAGAAGCTGAGCAGAGCCCAGGGTCAGCCCGTGGCTCTGTCTCCCTTGTGTTTGTAGGAGCTGTGTGGGGACTGCTGTGGAGCAGGGCCTAGGGAGCAGGGCCTAGGGTGCAGGGCCTAGGGTGCAGGGCCTAGGGTGCAGGGCCTAGGGAGCAGGGCCTAGGGTGCAGGGCCTAGGGTGCAGGGCCTAGGGAGCAGGGCCTAGGGTGCAGGGCCTAGGGTGCAGGGCCTAGGGTGCAGGGCCTAGGGTGCAGGGCCTAGGGAGCAGGGCCTAGGGAGCAGGGCCTAGGGTGCAGGGCCTAGGGAGCAGGGCCTAGGGTGCAGGGCCTAGGGTGCAGGGCCTAGGGAGCAGGGCCTAGGGTGCAGGGCCTAGGGAGCAGGGCCTAGGGAGCAGGGCCTAGGGTGCAGGGCCTAGGGTGCAGGGCCTAGGGAGCAGGGCCTAGGGTGCAGGGCCTAGGGAGCAGGGCCTAGGGTGCAGGGCCTAGGGTGCAGGGCCTAGGGAGCAGGGCCTAGGGTGCAGGGCCTAGGGAGCAGGGCCTAGGGAGCAGGGCCTAGGGTGCAGGGCCTAGGGAGCAGGGCCTAGGGTGCAGGGCCTAGGGTGCAGGGCCTAGGGAGCAGGGCCTAGGGTGCAGGGCCTAGGGTGCAGGGCCTAGGGAGCAGGGCCTAGGGTGCAGGGCCTAGGGAGCAGGGCCTAGGGTGCAGGGCCTAGGGTGCAGGGCCTAGGGTGCAGGGCCTAGGGAGCAGGGCCTAGGGTGCAGGGCCTAGGGTGCAGGGCCTAGGGAGCAGGGCCTAGGGTGCAGGGCCTAGGGTGCAGGGCCTAGGGTGCAGGGCCTAGGGAGCAGGGCCTAGGGAGCAGGGCCTAGGGAGCAGGGCCTAGGGTGCAGGGCCTAGGGTGCAGGGCCTAGGGAGCAGGGCCTAGGGTGCAGGGCCTAGGGAGCAGGGCCTAGGGAGCAGGGCCTAGGGAGCAGGGCCTAGGGTGCAGGGCCTAGGGAGCAGGGCCTAGGGTGCAGGGCCTAGGGAGCAGGGCCTAGGGTGCAGGGCCTAGGGAGCAGGGCCTAGGGTGCAGGGCCTAGGGTGCAGGGCCTAGGGAGCAGGGCCTAGGGAGCAGGGCCTAGGGTGCAGGGCCTAGGGAGCAGGGCCTAGGGTGCAGGGCCTAGGGAGCAGGGCCTAGGGAGCAGGGCCTAGGGTGCAGGGCCTAGGGAGCAGGGCCTAGGGTGCAGGGCCTAGGGTGCAGGGCCTAGGGAGCAGGGCCTAGGGTGCAGGGCCTAGGGAGCAGGGCCTAGGGAGCAGGGCCTAGGGTGCAGGGCCTAGGGAGCAGGGCCTAGGGTGCAGGGCCTAGGGAGCAGGGCCTAGGGTGCAGGGCCTAGGGAGCAGGGCCTAGGGTGCAGGGCCTAGGGTGCAGGGCCTAGGGAGCAGGGCCTAGGGTGCAGGGCCTAGGGTGCAGGGCCTAGGGAGCAGGGCCTAGGGTGCAGGGCCTAGGGAGCAGGGCCTAGGGTGCAGGGCCTAGGGTGCAGGGCCTAGGGAGCAGGGCCTAGGGTGCAGGGCCTAGGGTGCAGGGCCTAGGGAGCAGGGCCTAGGGTGCAGGGCCTAGGGAGCAGGGCCTAGGGTGCAGGGCCTAGGGAGCAGGGCCTAGGGTGCAGGGCCTAGGGAGCAGGGCCTAGGGTGCAGGGCCTAGGGTGCAGGGCCTAGGGAGCAGGGCCTAGGGTGCAGGGCCTAGGGAGCAGGGCCTAGGGAGCAGGGCCTAGGGTGCAGGGCCTAGGGAGCAGGGCCTAGGGTGCAGGGCCTAGGGAGCAGGGCCTAGGGAGCAGGGCCTAGGGTGCAGGGCCTAGGGTGCAGGGCCTAGGGTGCAGGGCCTAGGGAGCAGGGCCTAGGGTGCAGGGCCTAGGGAGCAGGGCCTAGGGTGCAGGGCCTAGGGTGCAGGGCCTAGGGAGCAGGGCCTAGGGTGCAGGGCCTAGGGTGCAGGGCCTAGGGAGCAGGGCCTAGGGTGCAGGGCCTAGGGAGCAGGGCCTAGGGTGCAGGGCCTAGGGAGCAGGGCCTAGGGTGCAGGGCCTAGGGTGCAGGGCCTAGGGAGCAGGGCCTAGGGTGCAGGGCCTAGGGTGCAGGGCCTAGGGAGCAGGGCCTAGGGAGCAGGGCCTAGGGTGCAGGGCCTAGGGAGCAGGGCCTAGGGTGCAGGGCCTAGGGTGCAGGGCCTAGGGAGCAGGGCCTAGGGAGCAGGGCCTAGGGTGCAGGGCCTAGGGAGCAGGGCCTAGGGTGCAGGGCCTAGGGAGCAGGGCCTAGGGTGCAGGGCCTAGGGTGCAGGGCCTAGGGAGCAGGGCCTAGGGTGCAGGGCCTAGGGAGCAGGGCCTAGGGTGCAGGGCCTAGGGAGCAGGGCCTAGGGAGCAGGGCCTAGGGTGCAGGGCCTAGGGTGCAGGGCCTAGGGAGCAGGGCCTAGGGTGCAGGGCCTAGGGTGCAGGGCCTAGGGAGCAGGGCCTAGGGTGCAGGGCCTAGGGTGCAGGGCCTAGGGAGCAGGGCCTAGGGTGCAGGGCCTAGGGAGCAGGGCCTAGGGTGCAGGGCCTAGGGAGCAGGGCCTAGGGTGCAGGGCCTAGGGTGCAGGGCCTAGGGAGCAGGGCCTAGGGTGCAGGGCCTAGGGTGCAGGGCCTAGGGAGCAGGGCCTAGGGTGCAGGGCCTAGGGTGCAGGGCCTAGGGTGCAGGGCCTAGGGAGCAGGGCCTAGGGTGCAGGGCCTAGGGTGCAGGGCCTAGGGTGCAGGGCCTAGGGAGCAGGGCCTAGGGTGCAGGGCCTAGGGAGCAGGGCCTAGGGTGCAGGGCCTAGGGTGCAGGGCCTAGGGAGCAGGGCCTAGGGTGCAGGGCCTAGGGTGCAGGGCCTAGGGAGCAGGGCCTAGGGTGCAGGGCCTAGGGAGCAGGGCCTAGGGAGCAGGGCCTAGGGTGCAGGCCGGCACTGGGACCCCAGCGTCAGCAAGGTGGGGTGGCACCGCGTCCATGCTGCTGCCTCACTGGGCCTCCTGTGGGGGGACAGATGCCCTGGGACATGGGCCCTCATGGGGTGATGACAGGCAGGACGGAGAGCAGTCCTGTGGCACTGCCGGGGCTGCCTCTGAGCCTGGCAGGACCACCTTTAGCCACAAAGTTCCCACATGCTCCAGCGATCCTCCTACTAAGTGTGTGCCCAAGGGAAAAGAGTACCTGTGTCCCCACCGAGGCTCACGCACAGTGCTCACAGTGGCAGCATCCAGGAAGCCACCCCGTGTCCCCCACGCATTCTAAAATTAGATCCTGGTGGTGGTTGCTCAGCTCTGGGGATTTACGAAAACCCACTGCCCGGTGCACTGTGAACAGGCAGGTTTGTGGCACAAACTTGTACCTTATAAAGCTGCTAAGGACAAGACAGCTTGGAACAGGACTGTGCTCACGGGAGGCTGCACTCTATCCCCTCTGGCTGCTGGTGGCCTGATGGGGCTCCCTTCAGCATCCTCAGAGGATGCTTCGGGCTGGTCTCGGGTAGCTGTAGCCCTCACTTCCCAGCCCACCCCTGCTTTGCCGGCGCTTTAGAGGGAAGTGGGTCAGGCCAGGTGTAGCATGTCCCGCTCTGCCCTCCCCTCAGGTTGCTGGCAGCACCGTGCCCTAGGCCTGCCAGCCAGAGCCCCCAGACCCATCCTGGACATGTCTCCGTCTCTCACCGCCCTCCTTGTTTTCCCCTGCCCCTGTGCCTTCTCCCTCCCTGCTGACCTGCATTGGCTCTGGCCACTGTCCTGGCCTCCTGCAGCCCCAGCTGGCTGGCTGGGCTCATGTGCTGCCTCAGTTTCCTCAGTAGCTCCACCCACTTCCCTTCCACAGAAAATCCACCCAGGAGAGAGAGTGTGCAGCCAGGCTCTCTTCTCCGAGACAGGGCTGCTTGGCCCAGCCCTGCTGCCTGCACAGCTCCCGTCACCTTCTGGACTCGCCCCCTTTAGCCAGGGCACAACAGCACCCACCACCCCACCCCCACCCTGCCATCAGCAGGACGTGGAGGGTCCTATGCAGTGAGCTTACGTTGTGGGGTGCATGGCCCCCACCCCAGGAGAGGCCCCCCAGGATCCTCCTATCGTATCGTCCAGCCCATGGGTGGGACCATGGGCTGGATACAAGAAATCCTCTCTCAGAAGGAACAAGGGCTTGATTTAAGAACATCCAAGCTTATTCCTCCTTCTGCCCACCCTTCATTGTTGCCCGCTCCTCAGGTGTGTCCACTATCACCCCGAAAGTGCCGGGGGCTGTGCACACACACCTCCTCTCTTGGCCCCGCAGCCTGGTGGCTGACACAGCCAGTCCCGGATTCCTGGAGGAGGAACAGGGTGCTGCTGAGTCCCACTGAGTCTGGCAAGGCCCGGCTGACCCTAGGCCTGAGTCTGCTCCTGGCTCCCAGCCCAGGGAGGCTGCGTGGGCAGCAGGGCTGAGACGCGGGACCTGGACATGCCGGGCAGAGACTCAGCTGGAATGAGCACCTCTGCCATTGTCGAGCAGGTAGTTTGTGGCCAGTGTGCTTTTCCTGGCTGTGTGTCTCGACTTGTTACTGCAGCTTTTGCCCACAGCTGGTTTGTGGGTCTTTGACATTTGTTCCTGTCCAGCCAGGCTGCCCTAGGCCTGCATGTGAGAGGGCATCTTGGGATGGTGACAGGCTGGTGAGCCCTAGAGGGCGTCCGAGCCCTGGGGCCAGCACTGTGGATGGTGCCATCACCTGTCCCCACGTAGGTCTGCAGGGAGCATGCCCAGCTTCCATGGCCTGCCAGCCTCAGCCTCCATGGCATGCCTGGCCACGCGTGGGAGCAAGGCCTCTGCCGCCAGCCGCCACACTCCCTTCAGACCCGGCTCCTCTCTCAGGCTGCAGAAACGTGCGTTCAGGTCAGCAGGGGCCATGTGCATTCAGCTTATTCCATTCTGGGGTCTGGGATGGGCTTTCAGAGCCCACACTTCTCTGCCCCCCTGTTCTGGCCAGCACCTCCTTCTGCCACCAGGCCCCCTTGTTCCTGCTCCTCTCCCTCTGCTCCCTTCTCAAGGACAGGGCATTTATAACAGTTTAAGTGGTCAGAAGAAGTTATCAGGATGGCTGATGAGGGAATCAAATGGTGCACACATCATTAGGCATGAAGACGTTGGCATTTCAGTCAGGCACAGTGGCTCACGCCTGTAAATCCCATCACTTTGGGAGGCCCAGGCAGGAGGATTGCTTGAGTCCAGGAGTTTGAGAACAGCTTGGGCAACATGGTGAAACCCCGTCTCTACAAAAGAAAAAGAAAACCAAAAAAAAAATCCGGCTGGTGGTGTGTACCTGTGGCCTCACCTACTGGGGAGGCTGAGGTGGGAGGATCACTTGAACCCAGGAGGTCGAGGCTGCAGTGAGCCATGATCGCACCACTACGGTGCAGCCTAGGCAATAGAGTGAGCCCCGTCTCAAAAAAAAAAAAAAAAAGTTGCCATTTCAGACTTCCGAAAGGCTGACCTGGAAACACGGGCACACCCAGCGTGGGCCCATGTGGGCCCCTTGTCGGTGGTGTCTTGTTGCTGGCGTAGCAGAGGTTTAGCTGAGTTTTGTATGTTGACATTATTAATACATCATTCCTACCAAATTCAATTGTCGATCTTACTGTTTGAGTTTTGGAGTCTCTCCTTTAATGCACACAACTGTGTCTGCTGCTCATAATGCCAGTTCTGCTTCTTTCTTTTCATGTTTTTCATGAGACAGGATCTCACTTGATCACCCAGGCTGGAGTGCAGTGGCGCAGTCTTGGCTCACTGCAGCTTCTGCCTCCCAGGCTCAAGCGATCCTCCCACCTCAGCCTCCCGTGTAGCTGGATTACAGGCATGCACCACCACGCCTGGCTAATTTTTGTACTTTTTGTAGCGACGGGGTTTGCTATGTTGTCCAAGCTGGTCTCAAACTTCTGAGCTCAAGTGATCCGCCTCCCTCAGTCTCCCAAAGTGCTGGGATTCTAGGTGTAAGCCCCCCGCCCAGCCTTGGTTCTTCCTTTCTAACCCACACACCTCTCATCTATTTGTCCTGCCTTTTGTATGCCGAGGACTCAGCATGGTCCTGGGGAGGGAGATGTGCCTGGCTCTCTCCTGTCCTGGGAGGGGTGTTTCCTGCTCTTCGCTGTATGTATCTGCGGTAGACTTTTGTGTATAGGACTCTTAATCAGCTTGAGGATGTTACCTTGCTTTCTAATTTTCCAAGAGTTTTTGTCATGAAAAATACTGAATTTTATCAAACACCAATGTATTTATTGGTATGATTTTTTCATGTACATTTTCCCCTTAATCTGTTACCTAATGTAAATAACACTGATTAATTTTTAAAAATTTTTTAGAAACAGGGTCTTGCTCTGTTCTCCCAGGCTGTACCGCTGTGGCACCACCCTAGCTCGTTGCAACCTCCGACTCCCTGGCTCAGGCGACCCTCTCGCCTCAGCATCCCGAGTAGCCGGGACCATAGGTGCACTAGAGATGGGGTCTCACTGTATTGCCCAGGCTGGCCTCAAACTCCTGGGTTCCAGTTATCTTCTCATCTTGGACTCCCAAAGTATTGGGATTACAGGTGTGAGCTATTGTATCTGGCCTGTTTTTTCTAACATAAGCACTCGAGGCTATAAATTTCTCTCTAGGTGAGTTTCGTTACATCACACGGTTTTTTGTTTGTTTTGTTTTTTTTTGAGACAGAGTCTCACTGCCTCACCCAGGCTGGAGTGCAGTGGTGCGATCTCGGCTCACTGCAACCTCCGCCTCCCAGGTTCATGCCATTCTCCTGCCTCAGTCTCCCAAGTAGCTGGGACTATAGGTGCCTGCCACCACATCCGGCTGATTTTTTGTATTTTTAGTAGAGACAGGGTTTCGCCGTGTTAGCCAGGATGGTCTCGATCTCCTGACCTCGTGGTCCGCCCACCTCACCCTCCCAAAGTGTTGGGATTACAGGCGTGAGCCACCACGCCCGGCCGGGAATTTAACTTTTCTTGAGCAAGCAGAGAGCACGCAGGTAGCTCACTCTGATCCAGTTGCTGCTGGTCCATCTTGGTTCCCGGCTGAAGGATCGTGGCAGGACCCAGGTGTCCCTTCCTGGCACCTCGGGACTGCAGAACTTCCTGCTCGGCTCTTTTGCCTTTCAGAGCTGACTTCTGGGCTTGGTGGGCCTCAGCCTGGTGCCTGTGGCTCCAGGGGCGGCAGCTGCCGTAAAGGGACTAAGTGCACTGTGCCCTGCTCGCTTGTTGAAGTTGCTTCTTCTTCTCTTGGCAGCTTGGCCCCTCGTGTCTGGCTGGCTCGGAAGCCACTGAACTGTAAACTCTATCTTCCCTTGCCAAGCGAGACTGTGAGCACTAGGCTCCTACATTTTTTTTTTTTTTTGGTGGAGTCTTACTCTGTTGCCCAGGCTGGAGTGCAGTGGTGCCATCTCGGCTCACTGCAACCTCTGCCTCCCGGGTTCAAGCGATTCTCCTGCCTCAGCCTCCCGAGTAGCTAGGCTTATAGGTGCCCGCCACCATGCCTGGCTAACTTGTATTTTTAGTAGAGATAGGGTTTCACCATATTGGCCAGGCTGGTCTCGGACTCTTGACGTTGTCATCTGCCCGCCTCGGCCTCCCAAAGTGCTGGGATTACAGGCGTGAGCCACTGTGCCCAGCCACTTTTTTTTTTTTTTAAATAGAGATGGGGTCTTGCTATGTTGTCCAGGCTGGTCTTGAACTCCTGTCCTCAGGCAATCCTGGCCTGGCACTGCCAGACTATGACAGCTTATTAGAATTGGCGAGAATTGGAAGGAGGCCCGAGCTGAGACACTGCACCTTACACCCGTGCCACTCAGCTCCTCCTGGGGCCATCCATGTGCCTGGTTGCATGTGTGTGCTTGAAAGCCAGGGGCTGGGAGCGTCAGATGACTGCCTGGATAGCAGCTGCATTATCCATGAGACCACCTCAGTGTGGCTGGGACAGAGCCAGACTCCCAGCTCTGTGGGAGGCTCAGTCTTCAGAGCAGGGATCTTTGAGAAGGCACCTGGGTACCCTTGAACTTTACAGAGGCCATGCATGATGACAGCGGTGAGGTGCTAGATTATTCAGGGTGTACTGCACACAGGAGCCCACTGTGGGGTGGTGTGGCAGCCAGCAGTGGCTCAGGGATTTAGTCACTGTGCAGGGGATGGGCAAGGCCCAGCAATGACCCACTGGCTCTTCCCTGGAGGTCAGAGGTATCTGGACAAAGGGCAGCCAGCAGGTCTCCTACCCCGCATCAGTCATTCAGGGACTCCCAGAGCACCTGCTCTGTGCCACACCTCCAGGCGGAGGAGCAGGGTGGTCTCTGGGAAGTTCGGGAGGGCAGGGCTGCTCATGACCTAGGCCCTGGGTCTTGATGGGTCCTGCTCTTGGGGTGCTGAGGGCATCCGAGCTCTGGGGTGAGTGACCCCATTCCAAGCTAGGATCCGTCATAGCCCCGTCCAGGCATGTGTGGGGCCTGAGGATGCCCAGTCTGCCTGCTGGGCTCCTGTGTGGGTGCTTGGTCGGCCGCTGAGTGCTGTATGCTGAGTGCTGCCGGGGCCTTGCCCTTGGTGGGGTGGGGCTGGGCGCTACTGCTCTACACGGAGCTTCGGCCGGGCCGTGTGTTCCCGTGCCAGGTGGTGTTGGCTGCCGGTGAGGAGCACTCAGAGCAGGGGGGGCCTGCAGAAGGGGAGTGGCACTGGGTAGGGGCAGTGAGCCGTGGGCCGATGCAGTGCTGGGCATCATTCTCCAGAAGGTGTGGGTTTCGCTCCTTGGTCCTCACACCGTGTGGGTGCCGCAGTCCCCCTCTCCAGTCCCATGGGGCCGGGAATGCTGGTGTCTGCTCAGGGCGGGGCCCTGCCGGCCCCTCCACTGCTGACTGTTGTGGACACAGCCCTTTCTGTGGGGCTCTATATACAAGAGCACTTTCCCTCGCTTCTCTCTTTGGGTATCGAGTAAGAGCATTTGTATGTGAGGCTCTTGAGAGAAATTTCTTGTTTTTTTAAGTTTTAGTTCTGCCTTATGTAAATCTCTGTAAACTTTTCCACGTAAGGAAAGTGTGTCTGTTTGAGTCAGGACCCATCTGCAGTTTTTCTCCCTGCAAGCATCGTGCAGCCAGCCAGGGTGTGGGCAGCCTCAGTTTCCCCATCCTCTTCACAGTGGGGTGGCCCCTCGCTGTGTTGTCCACAGCTGTGGTGGGGAAGCCTGGTTGGTTCCTGGAGCCGGGACAGTTTGATGGCACAGCAGTGGGGTGCAGGGCTGCACCGTCATGACTGGACCATTTCTGGGCCTTGTCATCTGCTGATGGGAGCCTCGCGTGGGCCTCTGCCGCGCTCAGGAATGTCTGGCGCCCTTTGAGGGCGTTGTGTCACCTGCCCTCCATTGTGCTCACGCGTCTCTCCTTTGACTGGCACTCAGCTGCACCAAGCAGAAGCCCACCCGGCACGGCGTGGCAGGGGCCAGAAGGGAGGCAGAAAGAGGCCCCAGCTGGCAGAATCCAGGCTTTCGCACCCTGGGGGCCGCAGACAGGGCCTCTTCTCTGCAGACGTTTTTCCGATTCTCAGATGGTCAGAAGCAGCTGCTCAGCAAAAGGGAGGGGCTGCTGGGAGGACACAGGTACCAGCCATGCTGGACACTGGAGAACCTCCAGAGCCCCGGGCGCTCATCAGCTGGGGGACCTGTAGGCTGGGCCCCAAAGGCATTAGTGGGCCTCCCGGGATTGGCCAGAGGGAATGTGATATCCTCACAAGGGAAGCACATAATTGAGCTTCCATCGTCTGGAAACTTCCCTGAAAGCGCCTGATAGAGCCAGGTGAATGCAGATCAAGTGCCAGGTGATTTTCATTTCAAGGAAAGCAGTAATTCTAACTTCGTTAAATGTTTAATTCGAAGCTCCTTTTAAAAATGTACACACTTATCCCATTGTTTTATTAAGAAAATTTTCTGTGGAGCTTGGTGGCTTATGTCTGTAATCCCAGCACTTTGGGAGGCTGAGGTGAGCAGATCACCTGAGCTCAGGAGTTTGAGACCAGCTCGGCCAACATGGTGAAACCCCATCTCTACTAAAAATACAAAAAAAATTAGCCAGGCATGGTGGTGCATGCCTGTAGTCCCAGCTACTTGGGAGGCTGAGGCAGGAGAATTGCTTGAACCTGGTAGGCAGAGGTTGTAGTGATCCAAGATTGTACCATTGCACTCCAGCCTGGGCGACAGGGCAAGACTTCATCTCGGGGAAAAAAAAAAATTCGAACACCTGCAAAGCTGAAGTGAATTGTGGAGTCCCCTCGCTCACACCTGTGGTCTGCTCCCCAAAGCTATGCTGCCCTCACCGTCTTATTTTTTGGCACATTTCAAGGCAAGTTGCAGACGTCTGTGTACTGCACACAGCCCTTCAGCAGGCAGACCATCAGCTCAATAGCGGTGAGCATCATTCCTGGATCTTTTTCTCCTCTGAAGGTAAAGTTGGCTTAAAGTGAGATGCACAGGCCCTAATTGCTCCATCTGGAGAGTTCTGACAAACGGTCACCCGTCAGCCCAGAGCAGGGCTCTGTGGACAGACCTCATGCCCCTTCCAACAGTCCCAGCCCCGCAAAAGGCAACCGCTGTTTCCATTTCCTTCCACTACAGACCAGTTGTGCCTGTTCTAGAATGCCCTATAAATGGAATCATATGATCTGTGCCCTGTCACTTCACATGCTTTTTTTTTTTTGGTGACAGAATGTAGCTCTGTCGCCCAGGCTGAGTGCAGTGTGGTTCCATCTCAGCTTACTGCAACCTCTGTCTCCTGGGTTCAAGCGATTCTAATGCCTTAGCCTCTCAAGTAGTTGGGACTACAGGGGCACGCCACCATGTCCAGCTAATCTTTTGTATTTTTAGTAGAGACAGGGTTTTGCTATGTAGGCCAGGCTGGTCTCAAACTCCTGGCCTCAAGTGACTGCCCGCCTTGGCCTCCCAAGGTGCTGGGATTACAGGCGTGCGCCCCGTGTCCAGTGGACATGGTTTTGAGAGGCGCCCATGGTGTTTTGTATGGTGAGTGGTATTGCTGTGTGAATACAAGCCAGAGTATTCTTGTATTAATGGACACCTGGACTGCTCCCCGTTTTTGGCTCTTCTGAATGAAGCTGCTATGAACATTCTTCTACAAGTTTTTTTGTGGACATATTTCTTTTTATTTTTAGAGACAGAGTCTCACTCTGTGGCCCCAGCTCAGTGCAGTGGTGCAATCACAGCTCACTGCAGCCTCGACCTGTTGGGTGCAAGCAATCCTCCTGCCTCAGCCTTCTGAGTAGCTGGGACAATAAGTGTTTGTCACCATACCCGGCTAATTTTTGGATTTTTTTGTAGAAACAGGGTCTCACTGTGTTGCCCAGGCCGGTCTTGAACTCCTGGGCTCAGGTGATCTGCTGGCCTCAGCCTCCTAAAGTGCTGGGATTATGGGTGTGAGCCACTGCACCTGGCTGACGTCTGTTTTTATTTCTCTTGGGTAAATACCTAGGAGTGGAATAGGTGGGTCAGAGGTGTGTGTTTAGCTTTGTAAGAAACTTCCAGGCCTTTTCCCAAGGTGGTTGTACCACTTCACGCTTCCATCAGCAGCATGGGTGAGCTGTGCTTGCCCCACATCCTCGCCGGCATTCAGTCACGTCGCGGGCTCGTGGCATTGTCACAGTTTTGTTTGCATTTCTGATGATTAATGCAGTTGAGTTCTTTTTCATGTGCTTGTTGGCTATTTTTTTTTGTCTTCATGAAGCTTCTGTTGAATTGTTTTGCCTTTTTTTATTTTGGCCTTTATTCTTTTTCTTATTTAAATAGAGTTCTTTTTTTTGAGACTGAGTCTCGCTCTATTGCCCAGGCTGGAGTGCAGTGGTGCGATATTTGCTTACTGCAACTTCTGCTTCCTGGGTTCAAGCAATTCTCCCACCTCAGCCTCCCAAGTAGCTGGGATTACAGGCGCCCGCCACCACCCCTGGGTAATTTTTGTATTTTTAGTAGAGACGGGGTTTCACCATGTTGGCCAGGCTGGTCTCAAACTCTTGACCTCAGGTGATCCTCCCACCTCGGCCTCCCAAAGTGTTGGGATTACAGGCGTGAGCCCCTGCGCCTGGCCTTAGAGTTCATTTCTTTTTTTTTTGAGACGGAGTCTCGCTCTGTCGCCCAGGCTGGAGTGCGGTGGCGCCATCTCGGCTCACTGCAAGCTCCGCCTTCTGGGTTCACGCCATTCTCCTGCCTCAGCCTCCCAAGTAGCTGGGACTACAGGCGCCCGCCAACACGCCCGGCTGATTTTTTTGTATTTTTAGTAGAGACGGGGTTTCACCATGTTAGCCAGGATGGTCTTGATCTCCTGACCTCGTGATCCACCCACCTCGGCCTCCCGAAGTGCTGGGATTACAGGCGTGAGCCACCGCGTCCAGCCCAGTAGAGTTCATTTCTTAGAGCAGTCTTAGTTTACAGAAAAATTGTGTAGAAAGTACAGAGTTCCCATACACCCCCTTCAATCCCCAATTTCCCTACGTTATTAACATTTTGTGTTAGCTGGTCCATTTGTTATGGTTGATGAGCCCGTCTTGCCAAGTTGTTGGTAAGAAAAGTCCACAGTTCACATTGAGGTTCACTCTTGGGGCTGTGCCTTCTATGGGTTTTCACAAATATGCAATATGTGAACCCACCAGTGCGGCGTGGTGCAGAGCTGCAGTGTCCTGGAACCCTCCTCTCGGCCCACCCACCCTGCCTTTCCCCAGCCCTTGGTGGCCGCTGACCTAATGCTGTCTCCATAGTTTTGCCTTTTCCGGAAGGTGTATGCTTGGAGTCACACAGGGTGTGTAGCCTTCTGGCCTCGTTCACTTTTCCCGTTGGTGTGTGTTGGCTGTCACGGGCGTTTCCCCAGGTAGTTCTTACTGCTTTCCTTTGGTTTCCTTTGATGTCACTGGCCCCACCCCTGCCGCCGGTCTTCTCATAGTGCCTCTGGTGAGGCTGTTGGCTGTGCTGCAGTCGGTCCTGCCCGTCGTCTCGGCCCTCTGGGACTGCCTGCCTTCAGATGCACCTTTGTTCACGGGCCTCACCGCTCACGTCCCAGCCGTCCTGGGGGTTCTGCTCTGTGTCGGAATGCCCCTGTACCCAACCCTGGCACCTTCTTAGGGTGGGAGGCCTTGCTGTTCTGCATGGAGTTGCAAGAGAGGTCAGGGGCCTCCAGCCCAGGGTGTGGATGAGTGGGCTGGCGTCCTAACCATCTGACTGCTTGCGAGGTTCTTGCGTGGTGGGGCTTTGCTGCTCTGGTCCCGGGGATCTTCCTTTGGACCCCTGCTCTGGACTCCTGATCCAGCTCCAGGAGGTGTCCTTAGTGACTTCTCGAAGCTACAGTGGGCCCATGGGAGATGTGCACTTCAGCTGTCTGGCAGGGTGTATTAACCGGTGACTTGTGTTTGATAACTTATGTATCCATGTGAGTTTTGAATCACTTAGGACACATTCTTGGTCCTGTTTGTTCATCTGAGCGAAGACAGGTCCTGTGTGGGGTCCCCACACCTGTCTCTCGAGTGCAGCCCCCAGTGGCGCCTGCAGGCTCACCACTCACCAAGGGGGCCCCAGGTCTATGTTTCTGTCTCTCGGGAGGACTGCCTGCCTGACGCCTGATAGGTGCTCAGCAAGTGCCCTTGGGATGGAGCATGAGTGCCACTGTCTCTTCTGTGCTGTGTGTGGGCAGCAGATCCGCCATATGGTGGGCACCTGACTGGGCAGGCGGGTGTGTGGGGGTGCACGCTCTCTCCAGGATCAGATGGAATCCCCCGTTTCTGGTTCCCCCGACCCGGCTCCAGGTTCCTTGCAGTCCCTTGTCCTGGTACTGGGTTCACAGAAGTCTCACTTGTGCCTGGGGCTGGGAGGTTCTGGTGAGGCCTGAGCGTGCCGCGCCTCGCTTCCATCCCACCTTTCCTTCCTGATCAAAGGTGGAGCTTGTATTTGGAGGGGCAACTCCAGCTCCCTGGAGGTGCAGTCCTGCGGTCCTGCCCATTTGAAGGTGGGCGAGTAACCTGAGCTTGCAGCCTTACTCGACAGGATCCTTGACTCCTGCTGCAGACATGCTCCTGGACCTCAGCGACCTGCTCCAGGTAGACAGCCTCCGTCCTGCATCTTTCCCCACCTGGGGTTGTGACCTGGGGGTTGTGACCAGGGTTGTGACCGGGGTGTACCCCAGGTGCCTCCACGCATCTCAGTGGCCGGTCTGTGCTGCCTGCCCGGTCAGGAAGTTTTGGTCTGTAGGATGAGGGGCCTTCATGACATGGGGGTCACGGTCCGAGACTTGTGGGAGTGTGGGTCTCCATGGCAGGAGGGCACCTGCCAATGCTGGGCACGGTTGGGTGTTAGCTAGGCCTGGGTGAACAGTGAACTTTTGTCCTACACAAAGGAGATTATTTCAATTAAAAAATTTTTTTGTGAGTACCTAGTTTGGTATAGGAGATTATTTCTTTTGACCTTGCATTTTATTTATTTATTTATTTATGAGATGGAGTCTCGCTCTGTCACCCAGGCTGGAGTGCAGTGGCGTGATCTCAGCTCACTGCAACTTCTGCCTCCTGGGCTCAAGCGATCCTCCCACCTCAGCCTCCCAAGTAGCTGGGACCACAGGTGCCCACCACCATGCTCGGCTATTTTGTATTTTTAGTAGAGACGGGGTCTTGCTATGTTGCCCAGGCTGCTCTTGAACTCCTGAGCTCAAGCAACCCTCCCACCAAGGCCTCCCTAAGTACTGGGGTCACAGGCATGAACAACCATACCTGGCCTCTTGCATGCATTTTAAATTGTAGAAAAATCTTATATTACAGTCTGTTTGGAGACACTCACTTTCTGGGTACCACAGAAAGCACTTTCAGTTACATCTCTCTTTCCACATGACTGAACAAAGTGACAGAGTGGAAAGACCAACCCCAGGGACCCCTGTGCAGACAGGATACAGGGTGGGGGCACCGAGGCTCTGCAGGGACGGTGCTGGGGGCTGCACCACAGGTCCTTGGTGACCATGCTGCTGAGGACTCAAAAAGAGAAATACTGAAAACAGTTGTGACCACAGTGCAGAATTCATGTAGATTTCACTCCTCAAAGGGAGCTCTGTCCAGATCCAGGTGCCCACAGGGGTTCTGGGCACCCACAGGCTGTGCTGCCACCTCTGGTCCTCAAGGGCTTTCCGCCTTTGGCAGCAGCCCACAGTTAGGCTTCTGCCCGTGTCAGGTGGCATCTGGGGTCCTTGTCCTCCCAGCTGTCTTTATAAATGGCAACTCAGAAGCTACTGCTGAAACATTTTGTGGTCAAGCTAAAAATAGTCTGCTGGAATTGTGATAATCCAGCAAGTCCACATTTCAGATGCTCTGTGCTCGGTGCAGGGCAAAACCACATGACCCTGGCTCCAACCCCACGACTTCCCAGGGAAGATGAGTATGAGGGCCAGGGCCAGGGCAGCTGCTCCGGAAGTGGTCAGGCTCCTGGGGACTCAGATGGTCCCATGGCGAGCTCATGGAGTCTCCCTCTTGATCCCTGCCTTAGGGCAGACCCAGGTTGTTCACTGGCCTGGGCACACAGCTCATCAGACACCCACGAGGGCAGTCTGCAGGCAGAATCCACCTGCTGCCCAGGAAGAGAGATGGGGGGGCAGCTGGCTGTGCCCCACCCTGACCTCTGCCCTCAAGGAGCAGCCACTGTTAGACTGTTAGCAAGAGAATTTCCAATAAATGGTCCTCATACATGTTAGCAACTCTGTAAAGAACTGCATGTGTTTAGGCCGGGCGCGGTGGCTCACACCTGTAATCCCCGCACTTTGGGAGGCTGAGGCAGGCAGATCACCTGAGGTCAGGAGTTCAAGACCAGCCTGGCCAACATAGTGAAACCCCGTCTCTACTAAAAATACAAAAATTAGCTGGGCGTCGTGGCGGATGCCTATAATCCCAGCTACTTAGGAGGGTGAGACAGAAGAATTGCTTGAACCCTTGAGGTGGAGGTTGCAGTGAGTCACGATTGCGCCATTGCACTCCAGCCTGGGCAACAAGAGTGAAACTCCGTCTCAAGAAAACAAACAAAAAACTGCGGCCAGGTGCGGTGGCTCACTCCTGTAATCCCAGCACTTTGGGAGGCCGAGGCGGGCAGATCAGGAGGTCAGGAGATCGAGACCATCCTGGCTAACGCGGTGAAACTCCATCTCTACTAAAAACACAAAAAAATTAGCTGGGCGTGGTGGTGGGCGCCTGTAGTCCTAACTACTCAGGAGGCTGAGGCAGGAGAATGACGTGAACCCGGGAGGCAGAGCTTGCAGTGAGCAGAGATCGCACCACTGCACTCCAGCCTGGGCGACAGAGCAAGACTCCGTCTCAAAAACAAACAAACTAAAACAAAAAAACTGCATGCGTTTTGCACACATGGCTTTTTAAACGTGAGTTTCCATGTAAAGGCCCTTTGGAGATTCCTCACTTGCAGTGTTCAGGTCTCATTGATCCCTGTGTCTCTGGGACACAAGGTTGGGGGGTGTGGAGTTTAAGGTGGGCAGGCAGAGGCCAGCAGCAGATCATGGTTCTGCTGTGGCTTAAAGAGAGATGGTGGGATCAGGACGATCAAGATGCAGGGGCCTGGCAGGAACCCAGCACAGGGGCTGGGGCACTCATACATGACATGCGTGAGTCACACCTAGACACACTGTATGCGTGTGTACACACATGCATGTCTGCACACTGCATGCGGATGCACACACACACTACATGTGCTGACACGCCCCCCAGTTTGGTGAGCAGACCCCAGGGATCCCTGGAACCCCCAGAAACTGTGAGGAGGGGAAATTCCTTCAGAAGGCACACTCTGTGAGCCACCAGCCCTTGTGATGGAGCCCTCGGATATAATGGAGAAGATGGAAGCTGCGCCCCACTGGGGTGGATGGTGACCAGGAGGAGCTGCTGTGGGGGCCCAGCCCTCCCAGCGGGCAGGGTCCCTGATCAGAGGCATCCCCCACAAGTGCTGCCTCTGGCTCTTGCCTCTGTCTCTTGCCTCTAGCGCAGACAGGACCCTTTGTGTGCGGTCCCTTAGGTCTCCCAGTACCCTGGAGTCAGCAAGCACCTGGAAGTGCCACTGGCGGGCCAGGACAAGGGGACTTGTCTAAGGGCCCACGAGCCGGGCTTGGTCAGGAGAGGGAATTCTTTGGGGGAGGCTAGTGGCAGAGGGTCAGACTGGCCAAGCCTGTGAGGCCCGGGGGCCCCAGGGGCAAGCCTGGGATGAAGACAGCCAAGCGTGGGCAGGGCTCTTGCAGGCTCCAGTAGGGACCAGGCTATTCCTGCTGTGCACCTCATCCACACCTGCCAGCAGACATTGCTCTGAAGTGTCCTCCCCCAGCCAGCAGGGCTCCTTAGGGGTACTCGGCCCACGGCAGGGCTGTGCACAGGGTCTGCACACAGGCTAGAGTCCTTGTTTTGCTGAGGACAAGCAGCGGTGCTCCCATCACTG
This sequence comes from Pan paniscus, assembly GCF_029289425.2. Classification (NCBI taxonomy): domain Eukaryota; kingdom Metazoa; phylum Chordata; class Mammalia; order Primates; family Hominidae; genus Pan; species Pan paniscus. Next base: position 106,425,250 of record NC_073264.2, on the reverse strand, counting down.
CCAACCCTCGGCGTTGCCCTTCTCGGTCTGGGCCTCACCTCCACTGCCCTATGGCAGGTAGCCGAGGCAGGGGTGACAGGATCTGTGTGGATTTGGACCTAAGGTAGGAAGAGTGCGGGGGGGCAGGGGAGTCACTGAGGAACACAGATCTCAATCCCAGCAAGGGGGCTGAGGCCAAGACCCCTGGGCCCGTCGGAATCTGGGCTGGAGGTGTGGCTGGTGGGAGCACATGTGGACAGAACAGGTTTTGTGTTCATGGGTGTGCAGTTGTGAATGAAATGCCGCGTGCACCGTGTGATGACGCCCTGGGAGGGACCTTGCAGTCAGGTTTTCTTCTAAGCAGATGCCATCATTGGCGAGACGGCAGCACGGCCTAAAGCAGCAGCTTAGAGGAAGAAGGCAGGGCCCTGGGAGCCCCAGCAGCCAAGGGAGGCCAGCCAGGCTTGCGGGTGTGGGGTGGCTGCTCCATGGGTCATCGGAGTCTTTAAAGACTGCACAAGAGATGCATTTTAAGAGAAAAAAAGCAAACATTTCCTTAAATACCAATGCTGTTTCTGGTTGTGATCTCTCCATCTCAGGTGAATGTGTACGTGCTTGGAAAGACGTTTCTTCTCTTGGCAAGAGAGCTCTGCATCAATGCGCCGGCCATAGGTAGGCATCTGGGTGAGATGCTGGGGTGTCCAGCAGGCTGCTGTAGGGACCAGCGTGCCAAATGTCCTTTGAACAGTGGAGGGAAATCCTATCCAAGCATGGGACCCCTCAAGGTAAGAAATGTTTCTTAAAGCTGCTAGGAGCTCAGCAATGTAGGGCCTTATTTTCTAAGACAGAGTCTCGCTGTTGTCCAGGCTGGAGTGCAGTGGCACAATCATAGCTCACTGCAGCCTCAAACTCCTGGCCTCAAGCGATCCTCATGCCTTCGCCTCCCAAAGCACTGGGATTACAGGCATGAGACCGCACCTGGCCTGGGGCTTGCTTTCTGCTGCAAAACCAGAAGGCCTGTTGTCAGTGCCTGTCAGGTGGCAGGAAGGTGTAGACAGGGAAACAGAAGTGCTGCGTGCTGGGAGCATCTTGTGTGGACAAGGTTTAAGGAACACACCTGGCACCAGGTGCCTCTGGACAGATGGGGACAGCGGGGCAGCTCCTGGTTGTGCTTTCCAGCCACAGCCCTCTTTTGTGGTTTTTCTGCCACTTTTGTTCTGTGTTGTGTGCGAGTTTGTGGAACTCCTGTATGCCTTTCTTGACGTGTGTTAGGTGTAGGGTAAGTCCTGTCTACCCCTCGAGGCAGCAGCGGTGTTCATGCATGCGGAATCTAACCTAGTGGAAAAGTCTAGAAGGAAAGGATCAAAACAGCACTCACTGCCCGATGGTTCCGACCCACCCTTTCTTTAGCAAGCAGATGACTGGTTTCCATGGCCCGCTTAGAGGCCCCTTTCTTACTTTGCCTGTTTGCATCTAGGAGCGTATGTCCTTTGGGTAGAGAAGCACCAGGTGGGGCTGGGTCACCAACAGGACTGAGCAGCATGGGCTGCAGCAGCAGAGGGGCACTGGCTGGGGCTATACACTCGGCCCATGCCCTCTCCCAGGTGCCAAGAGGGGCCATCCCTCTTTTCAGGGGTCATACAGGTTTTCCAGAAAACAACTGCCTACAGGGTATGCAGAGTGGAAGGAGAGAGACAAGGGGTGGGAGAGCCTGTTTCACCCTATAGTCCACTCCTGCAACAGGCTGTCCCGCAGCAGTGTCACAGCTAGTGACACTGTGTCCCCAGGGTCCAGAACGCTGGGCCCAGCAGAATGCTCCCCCGACAATCTGTTCATAGGGTAGGACTCTGAGGTGCTAGTGATGCATTAGGACATAGAGACAACCAGGCACCTGGTGTTTCCTAGGGTGGCCCAGAAGCCAGCCAGCAACCCAGGGGACAGATGGGCTTCACTGGGGCACAGTTTGCTCCTAACCACATAGCATGTTCAGCATGACAGGTTTTCTCCTCGGGATGGGAGGGAGCTGTTCTGTTGCATGAGGAAGAGAATACCCCACTGTATAACTGCTGTAGTCATTTACTGACACGTGGGTGTTATTTTAGGCAAACTTTATTACAGAAGTCCACTATTTTAAGTGACTTTTTGCCAATTTTAGATTTGAAGGGAAGGTCTCAAGTTAAGCTTGGAACCACTTAGAATCCAAGAGGGTAGCAGGAACATCCAACCCCTCAAAGCAGGTGGCGTGGGTGCCACTGGGAGGGGATCTGGGGCCTGTCTTGAGCTGTAAATCTTCCTCCACCTGAGACGTGCAACCCAGTGTACCAGAGATGCCTAAGACTCCAATCCCTGGGTTCTGGCTGTGTGGAAAAGGTCTCTACACAGTCAAGCTTCAGCTGACTACATGTCAAAGAGAGACAAAGTTAAGAGCAGCCTTTCATGGTGTCAAGAAGCAGTTAGCATCTTGACTTCCCCTCCACTCACTCGCTGACCTGCTGCAGCCTCCCCGGGCACCTCAGGCATAGAAAATGAGCTCAGGGATCTGCCCACCCTGGACCCCAGTCCCGTTGGTGCTGTCCGAGGAGCACTGGAACTGGAAGGCCACCTTTCCACACTGCACTTCCGTCATCCCCTCCTGCCCAAAGTAGCTGAGTTCGCTGCCGTCCAGGACGGCACTGGCCGTGTAGAAGGTGTCTTGTTCAACCTGGACCGGGTGTTCAAACCAGACCGGGAAGGTGTTACTGGATCCGTCTGACATGAACTTGGTCAAGTTCTGAGCCAGAACCACCCCGAGCCGCTTGAGCTCAATCTTCACGCTGTACTCAGCCTTCCCAGAGCTGGAGCCATACAGGCCCAGCCCTGCAATAAATACCCTTCTGTCCACTGCAAACTGGATGCTGTCGCAGCGCCCGCGGTACCGCCACTGGTTGCTGCGGTAGGCAGAAGACTGGAATCGGTGGCACCTCTGCGGGGCGAGGCCCTTCCTCTTGGTCAGGGGGAAGTCCAGGCGGGGCTTGTTGGTGGCCGTGTACCACAGGAAGATGCTGTGGGTCTCCTCCAGAGTCAGGATGTCTGACTGGGCAGCGCCGTTGGCAAACTCCTCTAGGGTCATGGTTGGAATTCGGACCAGATAGAGGGCTCGCCCCAGAACGTGCCTCTTGTTTCGTGGGGTGATTGGCAGCCCCTGCCTCTTGCACTCCGCCTCGGCCCAGTTCAGGACGGCCTCGAAGACCACCGCCTCTTTGGTGTTGAGGGCCTCCCGAGTGACAATGATCTCCAGCGTCTGCCGGTCTATCTCACAGAAGCCTTCGGACCGTAGGGCCATCTCGGCCTGTGCGTCAATGACCTCCCAGCAGCGCTGCGTCAGCTCGGGCTCCTCAAACAGCCGGCTCTGGGACAGCAGGACGCAGGCGTTCTTGGCTTCCAAACTTGTCTCCAGAAAGTTGACACAGGCTTTTGCCAATGCTGGGACGATGTACTTCTTAGCAGCGTACAGAGTGGCCAGCACCGTGTCGGCTTCCAGATCGATCTCATCACTGTACATGTACCTAGGCAAGGCAGGGCCCGCGTCAGGGGCTGGCTCCCAAGCACCCATCGCGGGGCTGGGCCTGGGAGAGGAGTCCATCAGCTCCTGTGTGCTTCCCCTCAGAAGCCTCGGGAGGCCGCCTAAAACGGACCCACCCGTCCCTCCCCAGTAGAGTGGACTTACTTTAAGAGGATCAGAAAGGCTGCGGGCTCCACATCTGGAATGTGAATTTCAGATTTGACTTCCGCCAGGTCTCCGTAGAACATGGCATAGAAGACGGAGCTGCCGACAGCCAAGACGTACTGGGAGGAGAAAGCGCCGCCGTGAGCCTGGCTCTCCCGCAGGCTGCGGGTCAGCCACACGGCGGGCAGGGCACGCGTTCCGAGAGGGGCCGCCGCTACCCACCTTGTGGGCGGGCACCGTCCTGGTCGCCCCCGGGGGCCCCACGACGAAGTGCACGTCGGCCATGAGCTCGTTGTTGAACATGAGCGCGTTCCTGCAAAGGTAGAGGCACGGGCTGGGGGCGTGGGCGCGCGCGGGGGCCGCGGGGCACGGGGCACGGGCTCACCTCTCGCGCAGCGTGGGGCGGCAGCACCGCCAGCCGGGGCTCTCCTGGTGGTTGTTGCCGAGTGTGGGCGGCGCGGGCGCGGGCGGCGGCGGTGCGGGCGCGGGGGCGCTGGGCGGGCTGCGCGGCCCGGCCTTCCTGCCCACGGCGGCGCCGGCGTTGCTGTTGGCTAGGTCCGCGGCCGCGGCGCTGGCGGGAGCGTAGAGTTCCGCCGCCATCTTCGCGGGCGGGGCGGCGGGGGCAGCCTCGGCGCCTGTGGACGCCGCGCCCCGCGCCCTCGCGCCGCGCCGGGGCCTCGGGAGCGGCTCTGCGAGCAAAAGCAAGGAGGTCAGGCACTGAGCGACGCGGCCGTGCAGGCAGGCTAGGGGCAGCAGCATGGGCGGCGGCGGCGCTGTGACCCGCGGGGCTGCCACCCGCTCCCCTGCCACCCCCGCCCCTGCGACCCTGCCCGAGCCCAGCCTAGCGCAGCCCGGCCAGGCCCGGCCGCGGGGGGCGCCGTCCCGCCCGCCCGAGCCCGTACCCGCCGCGGCGCCGGTGCGTCACGCTGCGTCACGCTGCGTCAGGGCCGCGCCCCGCGCGACGTCGCTGCCTCGCGGCCCCGCCCCCAGGCCCGACATCCTCGAAGCTGCTCGAGCTTCTGCCCAGCAACCGGCGCGAGCCGCGCGCTGTGCAGAGGCAGCCGTGGAAGGCGGCTCCCGGCGCTGGCAGGCGGCCGCCCCCAGACCCGCAGTGCCATGCGCAGGTGCTTGCGCCCGTTCTTCAGTTAGCGATCTTTTGGTTAGGAACGCAGGTGGACCTGCTTGTTTGGCCATTTGCATTCCGGAGTCTGCCTCTGGCCGCGGCCTGTGAGATGGTCGTTGGGCTTCCTCGTTCGTTCAGATGCTTCGCGATTTAGCTTGCTACGGACGCCAGCAGCCAGCGCTTGCAGAGAGCGCGGTCCACTCTGCTCTGAGGGCTTTACAGGGGCAGGCGCTGCTATTTCCCGGCATTTTCCTCGAGGAAATAGGCACAGAGAGGTTAGTCGCGCGCTGAAGGTCACACAGCCGGCGGGTGGGCAAGTCAGGATCTGGCCCTGGGCCTGCAGCCCTGGAGCTTGGGCCCCAGGGCGCGCCCTGCCTCTGTGGCTCTGCCTGTGGATCGCAGTTGCAGGCTCGCTCCTTGTGGGGCCTCTAGCCTCCCGGCCTGGGGCTAATCCTGGGAGGTGCGTGGCATGGGGCACTGGCTTTGCTGATGAGGAGACCAGACTTCAGAGGCCGTGTCACCTGGCCTGGGCCGCACAGCCAGAGGCCTGGCTGTCAGGAGGGTTCCTCCCCGAGGACACACACGCAACCTCCTGGACCGCCAGGCTTTAGACTTTTAAAACTTCTATATGCAGGAAACCCCACAGGACGCAGCCAGCATCTCGGGTCATGGGTGCACCCGTCACCGCAGTCCTGGGCTAAACAGTGAACAGGAGCTCTGTGTCTCTGTGGTCGTTACAGTTGTAGTGAATGTTCCCTGGGAGAGTCCTCTTCAGAAGATATTTGCCGTATTTTCAACAAAGGACTCTCCAGGATGGATGAGCAACTACAAGTCAGGAAGGAAAAGGCTGACAACCCAGTTTTTTAAAAAACGGGCAAAGGACGAGAACAGACACCATGCAATGGCCCAGAGTGCACACATCATCATTTCTCCCAGGAATGGGGTGCCCGAGCCCCCAGGCGGCTGAACTTGAGACTTGTCACGTAGTGTTGGTGGAATGCAGAGCAGCTGGAGATCACCTGCTGCGGGTGGGTGTGTAACTCCGCACGGCCAAGCCGTTTGGAAAGCTGTAGCATATGCATGAGAGTCCGGAAAGTTCCGAGAGAAAGTGTGTGGATGCACCCGCCAAGGACACACCCACCGAGGCCACAGCTGCGATTTCATAGTGTGGGACCCCACTGGCAAAGACACGCTGGCTGCTGTGGCCGTGGTTTCTGTCCCAGCCGTCTGTTTCCATAGAAAAAGGTAACGGGCATAAGCAGTTTCCAGGAGAAATACAAATGGCCAGAGTGGAGACAGCCTACATGTCCATCAGCAACAGAAAGTATCAGCAGGTTGTGGTGGGTCCACTTGGGGAATGCAGTGAGAAGGAATAACTTACAGCAACACACAAGACCTGGGCCACAGCTGTCTCCTGGGCTGCCAGGATAGAACTGCTGAGCCGCCAGAGGTAGTCAGCGTCTTGATCTGCATGGTGGTGTGGAGCGTGTGAATAATAATTTTCATTCTTAGAAAGAAGCCACCCTTTGCACTTTGATTTTTAAATATGTTACAGTGTAGGCTGGGCGCGGTGGCTCACGTCTGTAATCCCAGCACTTTGGGAGGCCAAGGTGGGCGGATCACTTGAGGTCAGGAGTTTGAGACCAGCCTGGCCAACATGGTGAAACCCCATCTCTACTAAAAATACAAAAATTAACTGGCACCTGTAATCCCAGCTGTTCGGGAGGCCAAGGAAGGAGAATGGCTCGAACCAGGGAGGCGGAGGTTGCAGTAAGCTGAGATCATGCTACTGCACTCCAGCCTGGATGACAGAGCGAGACTCCGTTGACCAGGCTGGTCTTAAACTCCTGGCCTCAAGTGATCTACCTGCCTAGGCCTCCCAAAGTGCTGGGATTACAGGTGTGAGCCACCGTGCCCAGCCTATTCTTTTTTGTTTGTGATAATGGTCATCCTAATGGACATGAGGTAGTGTCATGTGGTTTTGATTTGCATGTCCCTGATAAATAATGATGTTGACCATCTACTCATGTGCTTGTTGGCTATTTGCATGCCGTGTTTGGAGAAACGTCTGTTCAAGGGCTTTGCCTTTTTTTTTTTGAGACAGAGTCTTACTCCGTTGCCCAGGCTGGAGTGCGATGGTGAGGGTGCACTGCAACATCCGCCTTCCAGGTTCAAGCGATTCTTGTGCCTCAGCCTCCCAAAGAGCTGGGATTACAAAAGTGCAGTTTGCCCATTTTTAATCGATTTTGTTCCTGAGTTGTAGGAGTTTTTTGTATATTCAGGCTGTTAACCCCTTATGAGATAGATGGTTTGCACATAGTCTCTTCCATTCTATAGGATATCATTTCTGTTCATGGATTCCTTTGCTGTGCAGAAACTTTTTAGTTTGAGGTCATCCCATTTGTCTATTTTTACTTTCGTTGCCCTTGCTGTTGGTGTCATGTTCAAGAAATCATTGCCAAGACCAATGTCATGAAGTCTTTCCCTTTGTTTTCTTCTAAGGGTTTTACAGTTTCAAGTCTGTGTTTGGATCTTGCATCGGTTTTGAGTTAGTTTTTGTGTATGATGTAAGGTAAGGGTCTATCTTTATTTGCAAGTGGATATCCAGTTTTCCCAGCGCTGCATATTGAAGAGACCATCCTTTCCCCATTGTGCAAGAAGTTCTTGTCACCCTTGTTGAAGGTCATCTGTCTGTCATTGTCATTTCTGGCCCTGTGCTGTCCTGTCCTGTCCTGTTCTGTCTGTTGGTCTGTAGGTCTGTCTTTATGTCAGCACCATACTGGCTGTTGGACTTTTTAATTCTTTTCTTGACAGTGGTAATTTATTTGCTTCTTTTTCTTATTAGTCCCTTTGCCTACTTTAAATAATTAATTTTGTTAATTTTTAGTTTTCTGTTATTTTAGTTCATTAATTTCATTGCTTCCTTTATTTATTTATTTATTTATTTTGAGATGGAGTCTTGCTCTGTCACTCAGGCTGGAGTGCAGTGGCACGATCTCAGCTCACTGCAACCTCCACCTCCCAGGTTCAAGTGATTCTCCTGTCTACGTCTCCTGAGTAGCTGGGATTACAGGCACGTGCCACCATGCCCGGCTAATTTTTTGTATTTTTTAGTAGAGACGGGGTTTCACTGTGTTGCCCGGGCTGGTTTCAAACTTCTGAGCTCAGGCAATCCACCTGCCTCGGCCTCCCAAAGTGCTAGGATTACAGGCCTGAGCCACCACGCCTGACCCATTGCTGCCTTAAATACACAAAGCGCTTGAGTTAATAAAGTTACCTGAAGGATTGAACTTTAATTTCTAACAGCGTTTGGAGGTGAGGGGACTACTTGTTTTTGCTCATTTTTAGTTTTTTTTTTTTTGCACTTGGGGTCAAATGGCATGTCCTATGTGCTGTTACCTGAAATATATTGAGGGTTTCTTTGTTCTATCATACCTGGTCATTTTCATAACTGTCCCACAGACACTGGAAAAGCATGATGACTCCATGGGGTACAGAATTTAGAACATCCTTGTCAGATTGAGTCTATGGTCATGTGTCTTATGTCTTCCCTTAGTCTTTTTTTTCCTAATCAGTCTGTCAAATTTCAGAGAACCACGTTAAAATCCCCCATTATTGTGGTTTTGAAGGTCGTTTCCAGTGTTTTTCCTTCATTTAATTCTTCGTCTGTCGCTGTGCGCCTGCAGATTCCAGGCTGCTTGACATGGGTTCCTTTCCATGATGAAATGCCATGCCTGTCCCGTGCCGCTCCGCCACTCCGCGTTTGCCCACCGTGCCGCCGCTGCCCACCACCTCCTCCTCCACCCTAGTCACTGACGGATTTGTCTTGAAAAAAACACTTTTTGCTTGTCTTTTTTGTTTTTTGTTTTGAGACATGGTGTCAGTCACCTAGGCTAGAATGCAGTGGCAAGGTCATGGCTCAATACAGCCCCGACCTCCTGGACTCAAGCAATCCTCCCACCTCAGCCTCCCAAGTAGCTGAGACAACAGGTATGCATCACTACACTAGGCTAAATTTTTCATTTTTTGTAAAGATGGGGGTCTCACTATATTGCCTAGGCTGGTTTCAAACTCCTGGGCTCAAGCAGTCCTCCTGCCTTGGCCTCCCAAAGTTCTGGGACTCACAGGTGTGAGCCACTGCATCCGGCCCCAGATTTTTTTTTAAGAGATGGGGTCTTGCTGTGTTTCCCAGGCTGACCTCGAACTCCCGGGCTCAAGCAATCCTCCCACCTCGGCCTTCCAAGTAGCTAGGAATATAGGTATGAGCCACTCTGCCTGGCTTGTCTTGAATTTTTTGTTTGTTTGTTTGAGATGGAGTCTCGCTCTGTCGCCTAGGCTGGAGTACAGTGGCGCAATCTTGGTTCATTGCAACCTCCACCTCCCGGGTTCAAGCAAATTCTCCTGTTTCAGCCTCCTTAGTACCTGGGATGACTACAGGCGCACACCACCACCCCCAGCTAATTTTTGTATCTTTAGTAGAGACGGGGTTTCACTGTATTGGCCAGGCTGGTCTTGAATTCCTGACGTCAGGTGATCCACCCTCCTCGGCCTCCCAAAGTGCTGGGATTACAGGTGTGAGTCACTGTGCCCAGCCGTCAATATATTTACCAGTGTTTTTGAAATGAGTTTTCTATTTCAAGAATTAATGAGCATCAAAGTCCCACCCACATTAGTACATCTTTTTCTTTCTCTCTCTTTTTTTTTTCTGTTGCCCAGGCCTGAGTACAGTGGTGCAATCACAGCTCACTGCAGCCTCAACCTCCCGGGCTCAAGTGATCCTACTGCATCAGCCTCCTCAGTAGCTGGGACTAGACCACACCCACTAATTTTTTTTTTTTTTTTTTTTTTTTTAAGAGACAGAGTCTTGCTGCTCTGTCGCCCAGGCTGGAGTGCAGTGGCATGATCTTGGCTCACTATAACCTCCACCTCCCAGCTTCAAGCAATGCTGTAGTCTCAGCCTTTCAAGTATCTGGGACTATAGGTGCCCGCCACCACACCTGGCTAATTTTTTTTTTTTTTTTTGTATTTTAGTAGAGACAGGGTTTCACTATGTTGTCCAGGGTGGTCTTGAACTCCTAAGCTCAGGCAATCCACCTGCCTTGGCCTCCCAAAATTCTGAGATTACAGATGTGAGCCACCACACCCAGCCTCACACCCACTAATTTTTTTGTTTGTTTGTTTTTTGAGACAGAGTCTCACTCTGTCATCCAGGCTGGAGTGCAGTGGCATGATCTTGGCTCACTGCAATCTCCGCCTCCTAGGTTCAAGCGATTCTCTTGCCTCAGCCTCCCAAGTAGGTGGGATTACAGGCGTGCACCACCACGCCCAGCTCATTTTTTGTATTTTAGTTGAGACGGGGTTTCACCATGTTGCCCAGGGTGGTCTCGATCTCCTGAGCTCAGGTCATCCACCCGCCCTAATCTCCCAAAGTGTTGGGATTACAGGCGTAAGCCGCAGCACCTGGCCCCGGCCAAATTTTTTTCAAAAATTTTTGTATAGACTTCGTCTCTGTATTGCCCAGTCTATAAGCATATCTTTTTTTTTTTTTTTTTTTTTTTTTTTTGAGACGGAACTTCGCTCTTGTTGCCCAGGCTGGAGTGCAATGCTGCGATCTCAGCTCACCAAAATCTCCACCTCCCTGGTTCAAGCAATTCTCCAGCCTCAGCCTCTTGAGTAGCTGGGACTAGAGGCATGCACCACCACGCCCTGCAAATTTTGTATTTTTAGTAAAGACAGGGTTTCTCCATGTTGGTCAGGCCGGTCTCGAACTGCGGACCTCAGGTGATCCGCCCGCCTCGGCCTCCCAAAGTGCTGGGATTAGAGGTGTGAGCCACCGCGCCCAGCCTGTAAGCGTATTTTTTATCGTTCTCTTTATTTCTAGCTCCGATGATTGTATCTTATTGAAAATCATTAAAAATCTTAGCAATTATTTTAAATTATCTAATTTTTTTCTCCAAATAATATCTATTTTAGCAGCCAAATCACCACAAATCATTTGTTTTTATCTTTAGTTGTGGGTGCACAGCGGGTGTGTGTATTTATGGGGCACGTGAGTTGTCTTGATGCGTGCATGCAGTGTGTAACAATCACATCAGGGTAAATGGGACATCTTTCACCTCAAGCGTTTATCCTTCGTGTTACGGACACCCTCAGCTGGAAAGGGGAGCCGCGTCGTGGGTATGAATGGATGCAAGTCATAGCCACCTGAGCCTGGTGGGGCACAGCAGGGCCCTGTGGAGTCACATCCCGGCCTCATGCTCAGCATAGGGGAGCACTGCTTAGGTCCATGCAGTCGCTCAGGGCCCAGGCTGCACAGCGCCCAGCCTGTCCTGCTCCAGGCACTCCCCCGTGGCACTGTGCCGTGCTGGCAGAGGTGCACAGCGCCAGGCCTCAGTGTGCACACACAGCCCCCGTGGCACCGCCATGCTGGTAGAGATGCCAGAAGTGGGCCCTCCTCTCACCCATGAGTGTCAGCTGATGCCGGCCGGCTGGCGACTTGTGTACCCAGCCCACGCCTGTCTTGCTCTAAGAGTCCCGGGACCGTTGTTGGGGGTGGTGCTGTCTGCATGGTCTGGAGGGAAGGCTGCTGGGCGTGCGCCCCTCTGTGTCCTGAGCAGGGCGGCCATGCAGTAGGAGCACGCTGCCTGGCCCTAGTGTCTGCAGCAGGCTGGCTGGCAGCAGGTGGCCAGTGGCTCTCCTGGGTTTGGTGCGATGGCTGCCCTAGCTGAGGGTCAGAGAGGCTTTGTCCAGGGGAGGGGGACTGGTGGGGGGCCTGGGGGCCTGGAAAGACAAGTGCAGGTTGCCCCACCCCTGGGCTGTGTGGGCCGCCTGTGCACGTGCCATGGCACATGGAGGTGGGCACTGAGGTGCTATGTCTGCCGCAGACCCGTGCCTGTATATTCCACGCTTTGCGCACCTGCTGGAATTCGGGGAGAAGAACCACGAGGTGTCCATGACTGCCCTGAGGCTCCTACAGAGGATGAAGCGGGACTGGATGCACACAGGCCGGCGCCCCTCGGGCCTCTGTGGAGCAGGTACAGCGGGCCCTGCCCGCCTGGGGGATGCTGGCCTGGGTCCTGGCTTTCACACTTTCCTGACTCCTGAGTGCTGGTGGGCTGTGCCGTATGTTTGCAGAGCACTGAGAGCTGCCTCCAGCCTCCCGGGGCTGACACTGGCCTGGCCCACCGGGGTCCTCAGCCCTCCAGGACCTCCTGGCTGCCCCGTTGGCCTCTGCGTGTCCTGGCATAAGGGGCAGAACCCTCAGGGCAGAGCGGCCTTGACCCCAGGTTGCCTACTTCTGGGGTGCGGCTGCATGGCCATCCCTGCCCGTGGTCTTGTGGGGCCCGGCTTCTGACGCGGATAGTGGTGTGGCCTCTCTCTTCTGAGATGCTAGGTTGTTGCTCATGAGGGTGCCACAGGGCTGTCAGGCTGTCCCCCGCCCCCAGCTGGGCGATTGTTCTAGTTGGACCTCTGTGACCCCCCAGGTTGCAGCTGTCACTCAGACTCTCACTTTGCCCTTGGTGCTGGTGGGTGGATGTGGCCGTGGCCTGGTCAACTACCCCAACTCCGGAATTGGAGCCCCAGGTCGGAAGGGCCCTCACTCCTCATCAGGGCCGTTACCCTCGTGCCCACAGAGTCCACTCTACCCAGCAGGCCAGGTACCAGCATCCCTGCACTGCAGGATTCAGTCCACCTGAGAAGCCGTTCCATCTGCACACATGATCTCCATGTTTGCACTGGAGGTTCTGGGCCCACTGTGGCCTTGGTGAACCTGTGTCAGCTGCCAGCTGTGGCCTCGCCCCTTTCCTGCACAGCCTGGCTCCGCATCCTCAGAATCCCCAGCTCCCATCACAAGCTGTGTTTCCCGCACAGTCATCTTAGAGTTAGTTTGTTTGCTTTGAGGGATTACGTGAAGCTCTCGGAAACCTTCATTTTAATTTTCCTTGATTTGAAAATGGAATGGGGCGCAGCCACCACCCACAATAAGATAGAGAGGGTCTTGTCGTTCAGGAATAGCCATGCCAAGTGAGGGTCTCACTGCCTGGCACAGACACGTCTTCCCAGGCCATCATCTCCGTGACCGGGATCCGCAGTGTTGTCCTGGGCCGCCACAGATGTTGCCCTGGTTCCCGGCCATGGTTGACGGGGCCCGTCCAGGTCATCATCTCCGTGACCGGGATCCGCAGTGTTGTCCTGGGCCACCACAGATGTCGCCCTGGTTCCCAGCCGTGGTTGACGAAGCCCATCCAGGTCATCATCTCCCTGACCGGGATCTGCAGTGTTGTCCTGGGCCACCACAGATGTTGCCCTGGTTCCCAGCCGTGGTTGACGAGGCCTGTCTCGTTGCCTTCCAGCGCTCCTGGTTGCAGCCAGAATGCATGACTTCAGGAGGACTGTGAAGGAGGTCATCAGTGTGGTCAAAGTGTGTGAGTCCACGCTGCGGAAGAGGTGAGGGGCTCTCATTCATGGCATGGGGACCACGCAGAGGCTTCGTCAGTCCAGCTCAGGCCTGCTTGCCAGAGCAGGCGCCACCTCCCGGGACCCTGCTGTCCCCCGCCTGGCTGCTGGCCAGGACCTAGCCCAGCCCCGGTCGCACTATGGCTTGGACGTGCTGGTGGGCTGCCTCGCCTCCCTCCAGAGAGTTCCCTGCTAGTCCTTCTGGGGCCGGCCCTATCCCACGGAGGCATCCTCCTCCTCCGATCCCTGTATTTTTTTTTTTTTTTTGAGGGATTTTGCTCTGTCGCCTAGGCTGGAGTGCAATAGCGTGATCTCGGCTCACTGTAACCTCTGCCTCCCGGGTCCAAGAGATTCTCCTGCCTCAGCCTCCTGAGTAGCTGGGATTACAGGCGTGTGCCACCACGCCTGGCTAATTTTTTAGTAGAGATGGGGTCTCACCATGTTGGTCATGCTGGTCTTGAACTCCTGACCTCGTGATCTGCCCGTCTTGGCCTCCCAAAGTGCCGGGATTACAGGCATGAGCCACCGCGCCCCGTGTTTCTAAGTTGAGGCGGAGGGTGATGTGTAAAGTTGCCCTAAGTCACAAACAGGCATGAGGCTGTCTTTGACGTCAGAGGCCTGGTCCGTCTCCTTTTTGCTGTGGCCCGTCCTGGACTTGGAGAGCCCAGGTGACCCCTGTCCCAGTGAGAAGCCGGAGTTCCATAAGAGGCCCCCGCATCAGTGAAACGAGTGGCGTAGCAAGCCAGGCAGGCAGGGGCGGGGCTTTGCACCCCGGCTTTGCTGGGTGGTATCTGTTGGGGTTCCTCACAGCTCGCCTGCACCGCAGCCCTGTTTCATAGACTTTGACAAGGTAAATGTGACAGTGGAGTTGCTGCCACCTGTAACTGCTGTGACATTTATCACAAATCTTAAAACACAGGACTGCTGTTTTTCAGCTGAGATTGTGTCCTGTGGCATTTTCCAAAACCAGCTGTAAAGTATTTCACTTTAAACATCTGACCGTTGATTCTGTAAAAAAACCTTTGATGAAACGTGTTTGGAGGTTGTGTAGCGTGTAGAGGCGTTCGTAAGAACTGAGCCCCATGGCTCACAGGCCTGCAGGGCCCCTTCCTGCCCGACTGCCAGGTGCTGAGGTTCTAGCCCAGCCTCCTCTCTTCAGACCTTCTGAGTCTTCCGCCTAGGATTGGGGTTCTCTTGTGAGGGATGAGGGTGCCTGTGGGCCTTTCTCCTAGTGAGCAGAGGTCCGGGCAGGATCGGGTAGGGGTGGAGAAGCCGCCAGAAGGGACCTGGGCGCCGAGGGGCAAGGCCTGAGCGCCAGGCCCTGTGGAGGAACATCCGACAAGCACAGTTCAGGTATTTGTTTTTATTGTTATTTATTCATTTTTTTGACACAGATTTTCGCTCTTGCCGCCCAGGCTGGAGTACAGTGGCACGATCTTGGCTCACTGCAAGCTCCGCCTCCTGGATTCAAGCGATTCTCCGGCCTCAGCCTCCCGAGTAGCCGAGATTACAGGCTCCCACCACCATGCCCAGCTAATTTTTGTTATTTTTAATAGAGATGGGGTTTCACCATGTTGGCCTGGCTGGTCTCAAACTCCTGACCTCAGGTGATCCTACCACTTCGGCCTCCCACATGCTGGGATTACAGGCATGAGCCACTGCGCCTGGCCTTTTATTTTTTATGTATTTTTTGAGACAAAATCTCACTCTGCTGCCCAGGCTGTTGGGCAGTGGCGCTATCACAGCTCGTTACAGCCTCAACCTCCTGGGCTCAAGTGATTCTCCCTGACCTCAGCCTCCCAAGTAGCAGAAACTGCAGGTGTGCACCACCATGCCTGGCTAATTTTTTTTGTTTGTTTGTTTGGGTAGAGACAGAGTCTCACTGTGTTGCCTAGGCTGGTCTCGAAGTCTTGGACTCAAGCAATCCACCCACCTTGGGCTCCCAAAGCACTGGGATCACAGGCATGAGCCACGCCCAGGCGGAAGCTCAGTTTTAAACATCTGGTTTCAGAGCCACCAGCTCCATTTCCCATGTCTGGCTCCATTTTAGGCTCACGGAATTTGAAGACACCCCCACCAGTCAGTTGACCATTGATGAGTTCATGAAGATCGACCTGGAGGAGGAGTGCGACCCCCCCTCGTATACAGCTGGGCAGAGGAAGCTGCGGATGAAGCAGGTAGCGCCGGCCTTGGTGTCTGTCTGTGCTGGGCTTGCCAGCCTTGGGGGGAAGCCGCACACCCCGACTGGGGTTGTAGCAGAGCTGGTGCCATCCCAAAGCCTCATAGCCGCTCTTCAGTGCTATGACCAGCCAGAGCCCGAGGCTCCGGGATGCCCCTCACACAGACTCTGGGAAGTGCCACCTCTTCCCGTGGGGGACACAGGCCCATAGCTCCACCTCCACTGCTGCGTACCCCTAAGTTCTAGCAGCCTGTGGTCCCTGGGGCCCACGGGGCACCCCAGAGGCTGCGCTGTGCACCAGGGCCTCCCTTCACGAAGCCTCTTGCCCTGTTCCCTTTCAGCTTGAACAAGTCCTGTCAAAAAAACTGGAGGAGGTTGAAGGTAACCAACCGATCTTCCCATGCAGTGCTTCTGTTTTGTTGGGAAAATTGATTTTATGCTGACTTTTTGCTTTTAACTTATGACTTCAGGTGAAATATCCAGTTACCAGGATGCAATTGAGATTGAACTAGAAAACAGCCGGCCAAAGGCCAAGGGGGGCCTGGCCAGCCTGGCAAAAGATGGTGAGTCCACTGTGCCCGGCCCCTATTCAGACCTTTAAAATGTGCTAGAGTCTCAGCAGATCTCTTCAGGATCAGAAAAAGACCTGGAAAGGGAAGGGGATTATCTACAGAATGTAAGTTTACCACCGGGCATGGTGGCTCACGCCTGTAATCCCAGCACTTTAGGAGGCTGAGGCAGGCGGATCACGAGGTCAGGACATGGAGACCATCCCGGCCAACATGGTGAAACCCTGTCTCTACTACAAATACAAAAATTAGCTGGGCGTGGTGGTGCGCACCTGTAGTCCCAGCTCCACGGGAGGCTGAGGCAGGATAATCACTTGAACCTGGGAGGTGGAGGTAGCAGTGAGCCAAGATCGCACCACGGCACTCCAGCCTGGGTGACAGAGCGAGACTCCGTCTCAAACAAAAAAAAAAGAATGTAAGTTTCCCCTACAAAAGACAGCTTTGCGGGGCCATTTCAAAATATGTCAAAGATATTTTGGGGTAAAATATTTTTATTTCTTTCAGGGCCTGCTACCTGTCATTGATGTTGTACTAGAGTCAGGTTGGAATTTGGTATCTGTTGCTACAAAGTCTGGTCAATCATCAGATCTGTGTTTTGATGTTAATGCTGATGAGCTGTGCCTGAACTCCAAAGGGAGGGGGTATAAGCGGGTATAATGAGGCGTGTCTGACCCCGCCCCCACTTCCCATCATGGTCTGAACTAGCTTTTCAGGTTTCTTTGAAATCTCCTTGGCCAAGAGAAGGGATCCATTTGGTTGGTTGTGGGGCTTAGAATCTTGTTTTTGATTTGTATTCTGTACTGTGTATTTTCACTTGGGGGTTAATAGGAGCCACGGGAGGGCCTGAGAACAGAGGCAGGAGGTAGGGAGGCTGTTGCAGGAACCCAGGGTGAGAGACCTGGCCCAGCCTGGTCGAACTCTGGAGGTACTTTTGGGGCAGAGCCAACAGTCCAGGGAATGTGCATGTCCCGGGAATGTGGCAGCCGGAGCCGCCAAGGCTCCTGGCACCTGCGGCCTGGGCCCACTTGCCCGGGGAGGGGCTTCTGAGAGGCTGCTCTGTCCAGAGGTCATCGTCCACTGACATCTGCTCTCTGGGGATCAGGTGCTTTCCCCCAAGGAGCCATTCCTCACCATGGGGACCCCTCCGGGACTCAGTGCTAGCCAGGAATCTTGTATTGGAACACATTCAGAAGAAAGCAGTCTAAGACTAGGGAGTGGGTCAAGCATGGTGGTTCATGCCTGTAATCGCAGCACTTTGGGAGGCAAATACAGGAGGACTGCTTGAGCAGAGTTCAAGACCAGCCTGGTCAGCATAGTGAGACCCCATCCCTACAAAAAATAAAAAAATTAGCTGGGCGTGGGAGTGTGCACCTGTAGTCCCAGCTCCTCGGGAGGCTGAGGCCGGAGGATCACTTGAACCCAGGAGTTCGATGTGCAGTGAGCTATGATTGCACCACTGTATTCCAGCCTGGGCAGCAGAGCCAGACCCTGTCCCCAGTATACACACACACAAAATCCAGAGTGGGATGTTTTAAGATGAGTTTTGCCAACCTTAAAGGAAGAAGCAGAGGCAAAATTAATCTACATAATTTATTTGGGTCAAGCTTGAGGATTGCAGCCAGGGAGGACATATCCCATTGCCCTGAATATGCACTCTGGTGAGCAGCAGTTACACATGGACTTTTTCTTTTTTTGGAGACAGAGGCTCACTCTGTCACCCAGGCTGGAGTGCAGTTGCATAATCTCAGCTCACCACAACCTCCACCCTGTAGTTTGAAGCAATTCTCCTGCCTCACCCTCCTGAGTAGCTGGGATTACAGGCATGCGCCACCATGCCCAGCTAGTTTTTGTATTTTTTGTAGAAACAGGGTTTCGCCACGTTGGCCAGGCTGATCTCAAACTCCTGATCTCAAGTGATCTGTCCACCTTGGCCCGCCAAAGTGCGGGATTACAGGAGTGAGCCAGCCTTAGCTACAGATGGATTTTTAAAGGCAAAAAGGGACAGTGATTGGATAGATACAAAGTTGTCTGTCGGGAATTCTCATTGGCTTACAATAGTAACGTTCATTCGTGATTGGCTGTACATCGTTAAACTATTGGGTGCGGCATTATTGGGTTAGTTTAGAGCTACTTGTGGCAACAGCAAGTGGTTTCAAGAAATGAACACGTAGCTCAAGGGGGAGGAGTCACATTCCTCCCGTGAAAGTTCTTTTCTCAGTCTTTTAAATTTACCATTGGGTGATTTTTAACAGCCTTATTGAGGTGTAATTGCCATATGAAAACTGCTCATATTTAAAATGTGCCCTTTAATTTCTGAACTTTGATGTCTGCACACACCTGTGAAGCCATAGTGACAACCAAGAAGACCCACAGATCTGTGGCTCCCACGGGGTCCACAGGCCCTTGGTCACCACCCGCCCTCCTGCCCCAGGCCACCAGTGAGCTACTTTTTGTCACGATAAATTAGTTGTATTCTGTAGAATTCCATAGGAGTAGGATCACATAGTATATGTTTTTCCCTTCGGCTTTTTTCACAGTGTAATTATGTTGAGTCACGCGTCAATGGTTTGTTCATTTGTGTTGTGGCGTGGCAGTCGGTAGTCCTTCAGCACGCTGAGGGTGTGTGTTGAGTCACGCATCAATGGTTTGCTCGTGTGTGTTGTGGCGTGGCAGTCGGTAGTCCTTCAGCACGCTGAGGGTGTGTGTTGAGTCACGCATCAATGGTTTGCTCGTGTGTGTTGTGGCGTGGCAGTCGGTAGTCCTTCAGCACGCTGAGGGTGTGTGTTGAGTCACGCATCAATGGTTTGTTCGTTTGTATTGTGTGGCAGTCGGTAGTCCTTCAGCACGCTGAGGGTGTGTGTTGAGTCACGCATCAATGGTTTGCTCGTGTGTGTTGTGGCGTGGCAGTCGGTAGTCCTTCAGCACGCTGAGGGTGTGTGTTGAGTCACGCATCAATGGTTTGTTCGTTTGTATTGTGTGGCAGTCGGTAGTCCTTCAGCACGCTGAGGGTGTGTGTTGAGTCACGCATCAATGGTTTGCTCGTGTGTGTTGTGGCGTGGCAGTCGGTAGTCCTTCAGCACGCTGAGGGTGTGTGTTGAGTCACGCATCAATGGTTTGTTCGTTTGTATTGTGTGGCAGTCGGTAGTCCTTCAGCACGCTGAGGGTGTGTGTTGAGTCACGCATCAATGGTTTGCTCGTGTGTGTTGTGGCGTGGCAGTCGGTAGTCCTTCAGCACGCTGAGGGTGTGTTTTGAGTCACGCATCAATGGTTTGTTCGTTTGTATTGTGTGGCAGTCGGTAGTCCTTCAGCACGCTGAGGGTGTGTGTTGAGTCACACATCAATGGTTTGTTCATTTGTGTTGTGGCGTGGCAGTCGGTCGTCCTTCAGCACGCTGAGGGTGTGTGTTGAGTCACGCATCAATGGTTTGCTCGTGTGTGTTGTGGCGTGGCAGTCGGTAGTCCTTCAGCACGCTGAGGGTGTGTGTTGAGTCACGCATCAATGGTTTGCTCGTGTGTGTTGTGGCGTGGCAGTCGGTAGTCCTTCAGCACGCTGAGGGTGTGTGTTGAGTCACGCATCAATGGTTTGCTCGTGTGTGTTGTGGCGTGGCAGTCGGTAGTCCTTCAGCACGCTGAGGGTGTGTGTTGAGTCACGCATCAATGGTTTGTTCGTTTGTATTGTGTGGCAGTCGGTAGTCCTTCAGCACGCTGAGGGTGTGTGTTGAGTCACGCATCAATGGTTTGCTCGTGTGTGTTGTGGCGTGGCAGTCGGTAGTCCTTCAGCACGCTGAGGGTGTGTGTTGAGTCACGCATCAATGGTTTGTTCGTTTGTATTGTGTGGCAGTCGGTAGTCCTTCAGCACGCTGAGGGTGTGTGTTGAGTCACGCATCAATGGTTTGCTCGTGTGTGTTGTGGCGTGGCAGTCGGTAGTCCTTCAGCACGCTGAGGGTGTGTGTTGAGTCACGCATCAATGGTTTGTTCGTTTGTATTGTGTGGCAGTCGGTAGTCCTTCAGCACGCTGAGGGTGTGTGTTGAGTCACGCATCAATGGTTTGCTCGTGTGTGTTGTGGCGTGGCAGTCGGTAGTCCTTCAGCACGCTGAGGGTGTGTGTTGAGTCACGCATCAATGGTTTGTTCGTTTGTATTGTGTGGCAGTCGGTAGTCCTTCAGCACGCTGAGGGTGTGTGTTGAGTCACACATCAATGGTTTGTTCATTTGTGTTGTGGCGTGGCAGTCGGTCGTCCTTCAGCACGCTGAGGGTGTGTGTTGAGTCACGCATCAATGGTTTGCTCGTGTGTGTTGTGGCGTGGCAGTCGGTAGTCCTTCAGCACGCTGAGGGTGTGTGTTGAGTCACGCATCAATGGTTTGCTCGTGTGTGTTGTGGCGTGGCAGTCGGTAGTCCTTCAGCACGCTGAGGGTGTGTTTTGAGTCACGCATCAATGGTTTGTTCGTTTGTATTGTGTGGCAGTCGGTAGTCCTTCAGCACGCTGAGGGTGTGTGTTGAGTCACACATCAATGGTTTGTTCATTTGTGTTGTGGCGTGGCAGTCGGTCGTCCTTCAGCACGCTGAGGGTGTGTGTTGAGTCACGCATCAATGGTTTGCTCGTGTGTGTTGTGGCGTGGCAGTCGGTAGTCCTTCAGCACGCTGAGGGTGTGTGTTGAGTCACGCATCAATGGTTTGCTCGTGTGTGTTGTGGCGTGGCAGTCGGTAGTCCTTCAGCACGCTGAGGGTGTGTGTTGAGTCACGCATCAATGGTTTGTTCGTTTGTATTGTGTGGCAGTCGGTAGTCCTTCAGCACGCTGAGGGTGTGTGTTGAGTCACACATCAATGGTTTGTTCATTTGTGTTGTGGCGTGGCAGTCGGTCGTCCTTCAGCACGCTGAGGGTGTGTGTTGAGTCACGCATCAATGGTTTGCTCGTGTGTGTTGTGGCGTGGCAGTCGGTAGTCCTTCAGCACGCTGAGGGTGTGTGTTGAGTCACGCATCAATGGTTTGCTCGTGTGTGTTGTGGCGTGGCAGTCGGTAGTCCTTCAGCACGCTGAGGGTGTGTGTTGAGTCACGCATCAATGGTTTGTTCGTTTGTGTTGTGTGGCAGTTGGTAGTCCTTCAGCACGCTGAGGGTGTGTGTTGAGTCACACATCAATGGTTTGTTCATTTGTGTTGTGGCGTGGCAGTCGGTCGTCCTTCAGCACGCTGAGGGTGTGTGTTGAGTCACGCATCAATGGTTTGCTCGTGTGTGTTGTGGCGTGGCAGTCGGTAGTCCTTCAGCACGCTGAGGGTGTGTGTTGAGTCACGCATCAATGGTTTGCTCGTGTGTGTTGTGGCGTGGCAGTCGGTAGTCCTTCAGCACGCTGAGGGTGTGTGTTGAGTCACGCATCAATGGTTTGTTCGTTTGTATTGTGTGGCAGTCGGTAGTCCTTCAGCACGCTGAGGGTGTGTGTTGAGTCACACATCAATGGTTTGTTCATTTGTGTTGTGGCGTGGCAGTCGGTCGTCCTTCAGCACGCTGAGGGTGTGTGTTGAGTCACGCATCAATGGTTTGCTCGTGTGTGTTGTGGCGTGGCAGTCGGTAGTCCTTCAGCACGCTGAGGGTGTGTGTTGAGTCACGCATCAATGGTTTGCTCGTGTGTGTTGTGGCGTGGCAGTCGGTAGTCCTTCAGCACGCTGAGGGTGTGTGTTGAGTCACGCATCAATGGTTTGTTCGTTTGTATTGTGTGGCAGTCGGTAGTCCTTCAGCACGCTGAGGGTGTGTGTTGAGTCACACATCAATGGTTTGTTCATTTGTGTTGTGGCGTGGCAGTCGGTCGTCCTTCAGCACGCTGAGGGTGTGTGTTGAGTCACGCATCAATGGTTTGCTCGTGTGTGTTGTGGCGTGGCAGTCGGTAGTCCTTCAGCACGCTGAGGGTGTGTGTTGAGTCACGCATCAATGGTTTGCTCGTGTGTGTTGTGGCGTGGCAGTTGGTGGTCCTTCAGCACGCTGAGGGTGTGTGTTGAGTCACGCATCAATGGTTTGCTCGTGTGTGTTGTGGCGTGGCAGTCGGTAGTCCTTCAGCACACTGAGGGTGTGTGTTGAGTCACACATCAATGGTTTGTTCATTTGTGTTGTGGCGTGGCAGTCGGTCGTCCTTCAGCACGCTGAGGGTGTGTGTTGAGTCACGCATCAATGGTTTGCTCGTCTGTGTTGTGGCGTGGCAGTCGGTAGTCCTTCAGCACACTGAGGGTGTGTGTTGAGTCACACATCAATGTTTTGTTCATTTGTGTTGTGGCGTGGCAGTCGGTCGTCCTTCAGCACGCTGAGGGTGTGTGTTGAGTCACGCATCAATGGTTTGCCCGTCTGTGTTGTGGCGTGGCAGTCGGTAGTCCTTCAGCACACTGAGGGTGTGTGTTGAGTCACACATCAATGGTTTGTTCATTTGTGTTGTGGCATGGCAGTCGGTCGTCCTTCAGCACGCTGAGGGTGTGTGTTGAGTCACGCATCAGTGGTTTGTTCGTGTTGTGGCGTGGCAGTCGGTAGTCCTTCAGCACGCTGAGGGTGTGTGTTGAGTCACGCATCAATGGTTTGCTCGTGTGTGTTGTGGCGTGGCAGTCGGTAGTCCTTCATCACGCTGAGGGTGTGTGTTGAGTCACGCATCAATGGTTTGCTCGTTTGTGTTGTGGCGTGGCAGTCGGTAGTCCTTCAGCACCCTGAGGGTGTGTGTTAAGTCACGCATCAATGGTTTGCTCGTTTGTGTTGTGGCGTGGCAGTCGGTAGTCCTTCAGCACGCTGAGGGTGTGTGTTGAGTCACGCATCAATGGTTTGCTCGTGTGTGTTGTGGCGTGGCAGTCGGTAGTCCTTCAGCACGCTGAGGGTGTGTGTTGAGTCAGACATCAATGGTTTGTTCATTTGTGTTGTGGCGTGGCAGTCGGTGGTCCTTCAGCACGGTGAGGGTGTGTGTTGAGTCACGCATCAATGGTTTGTTCGTGTTGTGGTGTGGCAGTCGGTAGTCCTTCAGCACGCTGAGGGTGTGTGTTGAGTCACGCATCAATGGTTTGTTCGTTTGTATGGTGTGGCAGTCGGTAGTCCTTCAGCACGCTGAGGGTGTGTAGCCATTCATCTGTTGGAGGACATTGCACGTTTGAGGCTGTTTCAGATGCGCTCATGAACACTCGTGTACAAGTCCTTGTGTGGACGTTGATTTCCTTTTGGGTCAATTGCTGAGGAGTGAAATTGCTGGGTTATGTGAAAGGCAAGTGTGTATGTCTTTTTTTGTTGTTTTGAGACAGGGTCTTACTCTGTCACCCAGAGTGGAGTGCAATAGTTCCATCATAGCTCACTGCAGTGTCAACCTGGGCTCAAGCAACCCTCCCATCTCAGCCTCCCAAGTAGCTGGGACTGCAGGCGGGCACCACCACACCCAGATAATTTTTACATTTCTTCATAGTGACAGGATCTTGCTGTGTTGCCCAGGCTGGTCTGGAACTCCTGGGCTCAAGTGGGCGGCCACGAACTGCCTGTCTTTAAGAAATGATCAGGTTGTCAGCCAGGCGCAGAGCCTCACGCCTGTAATCCCAGCACTTTGGGAGGCTGAGGTGGGCAGATCACAAGGTCAGGAGATCAAGACCATCCTGGCTAACACAGTGAAACCCCGTCTCTTCTAAAAATGCAAAAAATTAGCCGGGTGTGGTGGCAGGCGCCTGTAGTCCCAGCTACTCAGGAGGCCAAGGCAGGAGAATGGCGTGAACCCGGGAGGCGGAGCTTGCAGTGAGCCGAGATCGCGTCACTGCACTCCAGCCTGGGCGACAGAGCGAGACTCCATCTCAAAAAGAAAAAAAAGAACTGATCAGGTTGTCTTCAAAGGGTTAGCACCATGCGTGGAAGTGCGAGGGAGCGTGTTCCCCCTGTCTGGGAAGTGCGGCCTGGTTTTCTTTTCAGGGCTAGACATTCTGGTGGTTGTGAAGGAGGAGCTTGGGGTGGTTTCATTTGCATTTCCTTCAGGACTGGAGGTCTTTGTATATGTTCGTTTACACCAATATGTCGTCTTTGCCGGAGCGTTTGTTCAGATCTTTTTCCATTTTTTAATTGGGTTGTGTTTTCTTGTGAAGTTTTGGGAATTCTTCATCTGTTCTAGATTTAAGTCCTTTATCAGTTGCGAGATTTGCAGATAAGCCTGTGGGCTGTCTTCATTGTCTTAACGATGTCTTTCAAAGGGCAGTTCTTAATTTTTTGGAAATCCGTTTTATCAGTGTTTTATGGATTCTGCTTTTAGAACCATTAGAAATGTTTGCCTTATCCAAGGTCACAAAGTTTTTCTTTTATGTTTTTGTCTGAAATGTCTGTACTTTAACTCTCCCCCAGGTCTGTGATCTGCTTTGAGCTAACTTCCGCCTGCAGTGCGAGGTGCGGGCTGAGGCTCGTTCTTTGGCACCTGACCGCCAGGCACCGTGCACTGACAGCCGTTCTATGGGTTACCTGGCAGCTTGGTAGCATTGTTTTTTGTCACAAAAGCGGGCACCTGGCCCTCTGCCTGGCTAACAGGTGGATTGTGTACACCTAGGCTCCACCGAGGACACCGCGTCCAGCTTGTGTGGCGAGGAGGACACGGAGGACGAGGAGCTGGAAGCCGCGGCCAGCCACCTGAACAAAGACTTATACCGGGAGCTCCTTGGTGGCGCCCCCGGCAGCTCGGAAGCAGCAGGAAGCCCCGAGTGGGGCGGCAGACCTCCGGCCCTGGGGTCCCTGCTGGACCCCCTCCCCACTGCAGCCAGCCTGGGCATCTCAGACTCCATCCGCGAATGCATCTCCTCTCAGAGCAGCGACCCCAGTGAGTTCTGATGGGGCCCTGGGGGGTGCTGAGGTCATCGGGAGAGCTTTCAGGCGTGTCCCTCTCATGGGGAGAGCCGGATGCTGCCATCCTCTGTCGGGAGGTGTGGTGTTCTCGGGCGGTGGGCTTGGGTGTTGGCACCACCAGTCCCCCCAATGGGGCTGTGTGGGCGTCAGTGGTCCTGGCGTGAAGAATTGGGTGTGTGCCGACGCCGGAATGCAGTGAGTCTCGTCACCCTCACTGGGACCGCCTTCAGGTCACAGGGGCCACGGAGAATGGAGCCCACAAGTTGTGTCCAGGAGTCCCATGGGGCAGCTCCACCCCTCATCCGCTTGTCCAACATGGTCGGGGGAACGTCACTTGCTGAGCTTGGGCATGGCAATGACGAGGCACCCCTGCCGCATAGTGCCCAGGCCAGGCCACCGTGCCCATCTTGCCCCCCGCACCCTGCCCGTATGGCTGGGAGCTCTAGGAGATAGGTGGGTCCCGTCCCCCATCCCTGCCAGGACAGGCTTCCCTGGCTGAGAGCCTAGACCTTCCTGCAACGCTTCACCCTCAAGCCCTGCCTCCCGTCGGGCACCAGGGCCTGGCCTCTGTGTGAGGAGCCAGGCGAGTGTTTACCAAGTGACCTCTGGGCCGGCGTAGAGACAATCCTGATGGTTGGGGCTGCTGTGTGGGTGGAACCCAGGCGAGTCACACACGGCAACAGGCAGAGGGGACATGCACAGGCCCTGGGGCAGCCAGCCGCACAGTGACCCTGAGCAGAAAGGGCCATTCTGGCTGGGGCTGAGGAAGGGCTGTGGGGGGCCTTGAGGGCTGCCTGCGAGTGCTGAGAGGAGCCGTCTCTGGCCTCGGCCCTGGAGCAGCATGGCAGGAGAGCACCTCAGACAGTCTGGCCCTGTGCTGGAGTTGACTTGGCAGCACGGGGCAGGCAGCTATGGCGTGGGGCTGTGGCAAGGAGAGGCTGTCCCAATTCCAGGCTGTGCAGATGCTTCCTGGACTGCGTGGGGCTGGGCAGGGGTGACAGGCAGGTTTTGGGGTGTCCTGAGCATGATCATGGAGGGCTCCCTCAGGCCTGGACTCCGGAATCATTTCTATTCCCTCATTTCTATCCCCAGACCTATGGGCTCAGTGATGGGGAGCTGGCTCCCCTGAGCACAGACCCCCATCTCACTCCGTGGCCTGACCTTTCCTTCCTGCCCAGCTTCCGTGCCCTCCCTCGGTCTTTGGGGCCTGACAGCCTCTGTCTCCTGTTCTTAAAAAGTTGCTTTCTTACAAAAAGCACAGAAGTGCTGGGGTTTTCCTTTGTAGCTTCAGTTTAGCGTTCTGCTGGCTTCGCTTAGCGTTCTGAGCTAAGCATTTAAAGAGGTGTGGCCATGTGGGCAAACAGGGCGTGGCCCACCAGTGCAGAGGAGGGGATGGGGTTCTAGAAGGCCCTTAGCCCAGACCCAGGGTCCTGAGCCAGCCCAGGTGGTGGCCACGCTCCTGTAATCAGAGCTGGCCCTGAGTGACGCTGATGCTGTGCTTCCCTCCAGAAGATGCTTCAGGAGACGGTGAGCTGGACCTCAGTGGCATTGATGACCTGGAGATTGACAGGGTAAGTGGCAGCACCCCTTCCCAAGAGGGGCTGGGCTTGGGATGGCGCTGCAGCCCAAGGAGCCCTGAGTGGTCAGGCGGGGTTGGCCACCTCCCCTGCCCAGAGCCCACCCCGCTGGGTGAAGTGGGCTCCTGGCCTTCTAGCCACTGTTCCCGGGACCCACCCCCACACTCTCTTATCCAGTGTCGGCTCGGGGGCGGCCTGTCGAGAGGCCCCTGGCTTTGCATCTGGCCCTTGCGGCCCTCGGCACATAGGCTGCAGCAAGCACACATCGCACAAATAGCACCAGGGGCAGCCCCTCGAGGGGTCTCTAGACACAAGAGGGCACCCACTGACTCCACATGAGCTGTGCGCCCCCAAACCCCAGGGCTTCCAGCCATTGGGACCAGCTCTTTGCAGTTTATCTCAATATACTTGCCCTCTGTCAGGCAGGAAGTCTTCTTCCCTGATTTCATGGCCACGTGGTGCCTCAGACCCCTCCAGCCTGGCCCATCTGTACCTGAGTGGGAGGCTCTCACCCTCACTTGGCCCCTTTGTGGGGACCTGTGGCCTGCACTCTGGCTGGCCAGGGTCCTGGTGCCGGCAGGGCTTGCAAGCTGCCCTAGAGGGTCTCACACATGTGGCCTGCGTGGTTGGCCTTGGGACAGGCAACGGAGCAACAGGTCCCCAACTCGCCCCGCGCGGTGAGGCCTCAGCCTAGGCTCCGCACTAAATAGAGGCTGCCCCGGGTTCCCCTTCCTCTAACGGTGGAAATACTTCCCGCTGGCCAGCGCGACCTTAGCATGCCCCGGTGTGCAAAGGCTAAAAGCCAGCCCCACTTCCCTGTGCTCGCCCAGTACATCCTGAATGAGTCGGAAGCCCGCGTGAAGGCCGAGCTGTGGATGAAGGAGAACGCCGAGTACCTGCGGGAACAGAGGGGTAAGCGCCACCCGCCCGCACTCACACACAGGACGCACAGTCCCCAGGCCTGGGGCGTGGGCCCTCAGTGACGCTGGCCCCCTTTCTGAACTTTTAGAAAAAGAAGCAAGAATAGCGAAAGAGAAGGAGCTCGGCATCTACAAGGAACACAAGGTGGGCGCCTGTGACGCTGGGCCTGGCCTTCTTGGGGGTGTCCAGGTTACGGTGGGCAAATGTCTCTGGAATGTCCCTTCCCCATGTGACAGGAGGGTCTGGGTCCCAGGGCAGGCAGCCGGAGGCCATGTGCTCTGGACCCCAGACCCACATCCCTAACCACTAGGTCCTGCCCCGTGCTGGCCACAGGCGCCCAGCCGTCGGCCTCACCTTGGAGGGCGTGTGCTCAGCTTTGGGGTAACCTTCTGGATGCAGCACCGGGGCAGACTGTTAAGACTCGGGGCTGGACACTGGGGTCCCTGCCTGTGTAACGGGTTTGCTCTTCTCACGCCCTGGGAAAGTCCGACTGTCATGCCTCCCTGCCTTGTGGCCGTCACGGTGACTTGCTCTGCCAGCTTACTCTCTGGTGGAATGTGCCTTCAGCCTCGTGGTGCAGGCAGCAGTGGTTGAGCCTCTGAGTGACTGAGCAGGAGAAAACACGGGGAGCCAGTTCCCTGCCTGCGAGACTGGGGTCCCTCGGACGAAGCTGGAGGTGGCTGGGATGGCAGATGTGGGGCCTACCCACTCAGCAGGACCCGGGGAGCTTGTGGTCAGAGAGTTAGGAGCCCAGGGACTCCACCCCACCCAGCAGCACGTCCCAGGCCTTGCTGGGCCACGCGGGAAGGACGTCGTGCAGCGGGGGGCAGCAGGGGTGGTGCAGGCTGATTGCCCTGAAGTGGTCTATGGCTCCAGCTCCTAGAAGGAGATCCAGGGTCTTCGGGCAGCTGGGGCCTTTGACGTGGGCAGCGGTGCTGGGGTGGATTGTCTGTCTTCACTGAGTAGCCATCTCTGCTGCAGCCCTCACGGTGCAGCAGCACATCGCCCTGCCGTGTGCATGTGGCCCTGCCCTGTGTGGGACCCAGGGGCAGCAGGGCCCTGAGCACCTGTGGCATGTTTGCTGCTGTTTCTGTCTGGAGGCCCTGCCAGCACCCATGCCAGGCCACGTGCCCCACTCACCTGGGAGGGCAGGATTTGACGTGGGCAGGCCCAGAGAGCGCCAGGCTGGCCCACATTCTGGGAGGAGGAGGCAGGAGCAGCCCTTCTGAGGGCCTGAGCCAGGCCTCACCCGCCTGCACTCCTGGCCTCACGTGGAGCCCCTGATGGTTGAGTGCAGTGGGCGTGACTCATGGGAGGCATTCTTGCGTGTTTCCATCAAGCCCAAGAAGTCTTGCAAGCGACGGGAGCCAATTCAGGCCAGTACCGCCAGGGAGGCCATCGAGAAGATGCTGGAGCAGAAGAAGATCTCCAGCAAGATCAATTATAGCGTGCTCCGGGGCCTCAGCAGCGCCGGCGGGGGCAGTCCGCACAGGGAGGATGCACAGCCCGAGCATAGCGCCAGTGCCAGGAAGCTGTCACGAAGGAGGACGCCGGCCAGCAGAAGTGGGGCTGACCCTGTGACCAGTGTGGGGAAAAGGTACCATCCTGTCCTGAGTGGCTGGGTTAGGGCAGCAGCCCAGGGCGGGCAGAGGCCCATGGCTTCAGGTCCTGGAGCTGCCAGGGGCCAGCCGGGGCCACAGAAGTGCCTGGAGTGGCATTTGCCACCTGCATGCTGGGGACTGGTGGGCCTTCTCCGGCACGTTGACAGTGTCTCAACTCTCCTTGGCCTGGCGGGCTGTGAGCCGACGGGCGGGTCCAGCTGTCAGAGGGGTCCTGCAGCCTAGGCTCTGTTTTGTCCCAAGAAGGGGCTGGGACAATCCGTGGGGTCGGTGCCTTCTCCAGCCTGGGTTCGGGAAGAAGAGTCCCCAGCCCTGCCGCCCTGTGCCTGCTCTGCGCACCCTGGCTGCATTGCCGTCTCTGCTGAGGTGGTGGGTGAGAGCAGCGCACTGCTGAGGAAGGAGGATGTGGGTGGAGAACGTGGCTGAGGGACGTCAAAGGCGGGATGTGCTGGCCTCAGCGCACAGGGTCACGAGGCTCTGCAGCTCCATGGAGGGCCGCCTTGGAGTGGGTCGGCTTCTGTGCACAGCTTGCCGCTGGGTGGCGGCTGCAGGCTCTCCTGACGAGGTCATGGGCAGCTGGGCTCACCTGCTGCGTCTTGGGGGCCTGTGGCTGGTCCATGTGTCCCTCTGGCAGTGGAGATGGGGTTGGCGGCTTAGCTTCTGGGTCCACCCTTTGGTGGTTCCGACCTTCACTCCACCCCACCGAGTCTCCGGGCTGGGTGCGTCTGCTGGTCCCACTGCTTCTTGGGATCTCTTGCGTTGTCTCCAGCTGCTTCCGCCTGTGGGGCAGTGCTGACTCTCGGCAGCCCCGTCAGGGCCTCCTATTGTTTGCGGTATTTGCGGTGGTTTCTCCTTGGCCTTTTGAGCTGCTAGGCTGGCCACTCCACCCCGCAGGAGTCGGCTGTGCTGTGGCCCTGCCCCTGCCCCTCCCCTGGGGTGCCCAGGTGCTGCTCTGTGAGGGAGCCTGACCTCCTTGCAGGCTGGTGCTTCTCAGCCGGCATCTCAGCCCCTCAGGAGGGCCGCATGGGCTGTCTCCTCCACATCAGCCACGCACTGGTCCTCTGGGGGTGCATTCCTAGCACAGCTCCTGGCATGCGTAGGAGGTCAGTGGGGCAGAGGTGAAGTCAGGGCAGGTCTGTGGCTCGGTTCCCCTGTGCCTGAGCACTCCCAGGTCCAATCTGAGGCCTTGGTCTCCGTGTCCTCTGCCTGCCCAGCCAGCCTCTGTCAGCACTGGAGGTGGGGGTCCTGTCCCAGTTGGGTGATTCTGGTGCCTGGTGACAGGGTTCACAGCCCCCTCTGTCACATCTGACCAGCTGGCCCAGACAGGGCCCGGGTGTGCATGTGTGTCTCTCTGTGTGTGTATACATGTACATGCAGTGTGTATACATGTATCTGTGTGCATGCAGTGTGTGCCTGTGTCTGTGCGCATGCAGTATTTGTGTGCATGTGTGTGTGTGTGCCTGTGTCTGTGTATGCAGTGTGTGTGTGCCTGTGTCTGTGTATGCAGTGTGTGTGTGCCTGTGTCTGTATGCCTGCAGCGTGTGTGTGCATGTGTGTGCCTGTGTGTGTGCATGCAGTGTGCATGTGTTCTGTATCTGTATGCATGCAGTGTGTGTATGCGCCTGTGTCTGTGTGCCTGCAGTGTATGTGTGCATGTGTGTGTGCCTGTGTGCATGCAGTGCGTATGCACACAGTACGTGTGTGCGTTGGTGCACTCAGTACGTGTGTGTGTGCATGTGTTCCGGTGTCTGCACACAGTGCATCTGCATGCCTGTGTGTGCACACAGTGTGTGCCTGCATCTGTGACTGCACATAGTGTGTGTGCATGTGTGTGTAAGTTTTTGTGTGCAAATGCAGGTGTGCACACCTATGTGTCTCTCTGTGCATGCAGTGTGTGTGTGCATGCAACACGTGTACCTGTATGTTTACAGATTGTGGTGTGCAGGTCTGTGTCTCTATGTACACGTGTGTGCATGCATGTGTCTGTATACACTGTGTTTCTCTGTGTGCGTGGGGCATGTGTGTGTGTCTTAAGTCTCTCAACTGTGTGCAGTGTGTGTGCATCTGTGAGTCTGTGTGCACACACATCTGCATGTTTGTGCACTGCTTCCTGCATTAGAAACCCATCAGTCTTCCCCCCAACATAGCCATGATCTGATACGGGAATATTTAGTGTTCTAAGACGGAAGCATGAAGACCTCAGGGCTGGGGACCCCCCGCACCCCCACCCCCACCCCCACTCAGGCCTGGGCAGCTCAGGCAGTTCCAGCGGGGCAGGGGAGAGGGGCTCTACCTGGGGACAGAAGGGCATGTCCCGGTTGCCCTTGCAGCCCATGGGGGCAGCTTTTCACCCACACTCGGGTGAGGAAAAAGGGATTTGGACCACTTGGAAAGAGACTGAGGCTCCGACGTGGGGAGGGGTGGTGGGGAGGGACTACCAAGGAGGGGTTCAGCTGAGGAGGCACTGCCTCAGCCCAGCGACCACAGCGTCCCTCAGCAGCAGCTGTGCTGCCTTGGGTGGCCCAGGCATGGCAGTCCCTCCTTGCTGTGGGGGAACCAGCCTGAGCTGCACCCCCTTTCTCTTTGGCTGCCGGTGGCTGCCTAGCCCATCTCCCTCTGGCCACCTGCCCCTGGTCCCGCGTCGTGATGCATGCTTCCCCTGATGACAGACAACTGCAGGACCTGAGCTGGGCCACTCAGGGGTGTGGGCAGCTGAGCCACGCAGCGGTGTGGGCAGCTGAGCCACGCAGGGGTGGGCCATGCAGGGGTGTGGGCAGCTGAGCCACACAGGGATGTGGGCAGCCGCTCCCTCCGAGCTTGTCTCCTCCTCACTCTGTGGTCACTCGGGCTGCTTTGACCCTCGGGGTCTTCCTCTAGCCCATGCAGATCAGTCTGTCCTCATGCCTGAGCGTCCCACTCTGGGGACAGGCAGAGGGGCCAGTGTGGGCTGTGGGCCCCAGCGCCCATATCTGGAAGGGGGACAAAGTGGGGGCCCACCAGATGAGCTGCCCTCTTGCCTGCTTACAGGCCCCAGGATCCCCCCAGGCTGGGCTGGGGCCGAGCTTCAGCCGAGCGGGGTCAGCAGGTGCTGGCGCGGCTGCGAGAGGAAGCAGCCTGAGCCCAACAGTGGGTTTGCGTGAACAATGGGCCACAGCACCCCACATCCTCAGGCCCCTGGCTGGGGACCCCCTATAGGCCAAAGCCATGGCCGAGGTGATGCCAGGTGGGAGCTTGTTCTCCAGGCGCTCTCAGGCCCTCCCGTGTGGCCTGGCTGCCTCAGGTTCACACAGGATACTGCGTGGAAGTGGGGGAAGCCCTTGAGACAGGCCCCCAGCTAGCCCGCAGACCCCAGGAGCCCTTGCGGTTCTGCACTCTTGAACACCACGCACCCGCTCTCCAGCCGGGCTCTGCAGGAGTAGGGAGCTTTCTGGCCCCCCAGGGTGAGGCCTGGCACAGCTGCTTCCTGGTTCTGGAAAAGCTGGACTTGTCCGTCAGGACCTTGGGTCAGTGCAGCAGGACCTTGTGGCTTGAATTTCAGCCTGTCCTCAGTGCCAGGTGGGGGAGGTAGGGTGTGTCCCTGCAGGAAGCGCACCCTCCTAACAGCGCCGCTCTCCCTGTAGCCCCGTATTCCTGCCCGCCAGCATCTGCTCCTCTCTGGCTAAGGTACAGTCTGCCAAAGTCAAAGAAACTGCCTCTTCCAGAGGTTGCAGTGGGCCGAGATCGCGCCACTGCACTCTAGCCTGGCGACAGAGCAAGATTCCGTCTCAGAAAAAAAAAAAGAAAAAAACTACCTCTCCTTGAGCCAGCGGGGTCTCAGGGCCCTTCTCAATGGGGGCCTGCTGGCCTCACCTTCCAGAGCATGAATCTCCTGGGGACTTAGTCCCACCCGCCAAGATCAGGCCTCCCACCCAACTGCCAGGCCTGCCTCCTGGAGCGCCAGCCACTTCTGGAGAGACCACAGTGGGGTGTCTCATTGAGGTCAGCCTGCTGAGAAGCCCCGCTGCAGGGCCAGCTGCCATCCCCAGAGGCCCCCACTCCACTGCACAGTGGGCCTGGGGATGGGAGTGGGGAGGGCGGAGCAGCACCTGTCAGGCTCCAGGAGCCAGGCTGGAGGCCTGGCCTGAGGATACAGCACCACCAGGAGCCCTGGGAGCTGAGGCTCCCACTGTCTCCAGTCTGGAGAGGGGCCACATGGGGAGCCCGGGGCCTCAGCCTGGCTCACACCTGCTATCAGCTTCACCCCGAGCAGAGCTCCACGTCTAGATGTTCTGCTAAGGTCCACCTGTCACGGGGTCCCTTCCCAGTGTCCCGAGGGTTCATCTGACACGTCAGAGCCAGGCAGGGCCCTGCCTCAGGCCCCCTACCGCCTCCCCACACAGCTGCGCCCTGGAGGGAAGGGCTCTGCCCCGCCGCGTCCTTCCCCACAGGCCCTGAGCCCTCTCATTGCCCGCCCGACAGCCCTGTGTGTCCGTGCTGGAGGTTGCGGGTAATGCCTGCGTCCTCTCCCCTGGGCCCCCCTGTCTCCCTGGGGGGACCAGCAGTCTCCAAGAAGACTTGGCATGTGGAAGGCACCTTTGGCCTTTGTGTGTGGCGGGCCAGCGAGCAGGCCCTGTGCAGGGTGTTGTCAGCAGAAGTAGGGATTGCCCTGGGCCTGGTGAGGGTTGGGGAAGCAGTCTCAGGTCTGACAGTGTCCCTTCACCCTCCCTCCCCTCCTCCCTGAGTGAGGTAGGGCACCAGGCAGCTCCTTGAGGGCTCAGGCACTGTTGGAAGGGGAGTGGGCTGGGGAGCGGGGCGTCTGCAGCTTCTGTGTTCGTGTCGAGTGCTGCTCGCTGTTGAGAATGTGAACGGGTCAGAGCTCTGTGTTGACGTGCAGTGAGCACTGATGGAGCACACAGAGCCTGGACGCAGAACCAGGCTTCCAAAGGGACAGAGAAACAGTCAATTAACGCTGGGAAAGTGAAGATGGGCAAAAGGGAACAAGTGGGCAGGCGTTCGGGAGCCTGGGCTGAGGCCGCCATGCTGTGCTTCCTTTTGCAGGTTGAGGCCTCTGGTGTCTACGCAGCCAGCAAAGAAGGTGGCCACGGGAGAGGTGCGTTGTCCCACGCAGCCAGGGCAGGGAGACCTTGGGAGGCAGCCCACTTCTTCCTGGGCCCAGATGCTTGGTCTGTGACCACAGGGAGAGCAGGCCTGACAGAGGCGCCTGCCCCTGCTGCCCCATACTTGCCTGGCATGGCCAGAGAATCGAGGCCCGAGGGTGGGAGCTCCCGGTTGCCGGAGCAGGAGCGGGCAGGAAGTGGGGACCGTTGTGTGCCTGCTGCTCAGCGCTCGGGCCAAGGCTGAGCAGCCTTGCTGTGGGCCTGGTGCCTGCAGGGAGCCTGTATGTAGGAAGCAGGCACTGCCAGGTCACAGGGCCCAGCCCTCCAGGGCTCAGGGGTCTTTCACCTGGACTGTCACTTGTTGGGGACTAGTCTGGCCCAGGAAACCAGGGTGAAGGTGCTGGCAGGTGGCGGGGGCTGGGGCAGGGGCCGGAGCAGCAGCCTCTGTCTGTCTTCTGGGGGTCAGGGCAGGCCAAGCCCCCGGGGGCTGAGGCCACAGTGTCCTCGGCCGAGGCCTATGGTCTGGAAAGGTGTTCTGCATGCTCCCCGAGCACTGGGGTGGGGCCCAGTAGGATACAGGAGCAGGGGCTGGCAGAGGCCTGAGGGTGGGATCTTGATGCTGACACAGCTCATGGCACAGCCCCCAGGAGGCCAGAAGGGGCCAGTGGGCCTGGGAGCCCTGGCCAACCCCGGGAGCCACTGGTGTGGCGGGAGTGGCTGAGCATCCTGGGCCAGCCCTGGTGGTTCTGAGGGGTCTGTTGCGATACACAGGGCTCCCAGCTCTGTGTGTGTCAGAGCCCCACTTCGTTCCAGGCTTTGCTCCCAAGCTCTCCCACCCTCGGAGCTGAGCCTGCCAGGCCCCAGGCGGTGCTGGTGGAGAGCGGGCCCGTGTCATACCACGCCGACGAGGAGGCTGACGAGGAGGAGCCCGACGAGGAGGATGGGGAGCCCTGCGTCAGTGCCCTGCAGATGATGGGCAGCAACGGTGGGTGGGGCCCGACAACAGGGAGGGGTTCAAGGGAAATAAAGGCATCAGCTACTGCCCCTCATGATCCCTGAACTTGGGCCTGTTAGCTTCAAACTAAATTTCTGTTTCTCCCTGGAAAGAAATTTGAACTAAGACATTTTGTAAATTGGTCATGTCGATTGTGAGGTTGGAGGCAGCCAGGGTCAGAGAGGCTAGGGACGGTGAGGTACCCGCCACGAGGGCCGCCCAGCCAGCAGCACGAGGTTCCCGGATCTGCACACCACCACGGACCTGCACACCCAGGGAGGGAGGCTGAGGGAGCCCACACTGCTCTCAGGTGCCCTCGACGAGGAGCAAGGCCCTGCTCTGGGTGCATGCCAGTCCCGGGAGGTGGAGAGGAGCCCAAGATGGCTCCTGGCGGGGCGCGGGGGGCTGGGGCTGGGGCTGGAGCCTGAGTCTTCTAGGGGGGCACCAGGAACAGGGCGGGTTGGGGGGTCTGGGCTCCTGGGTCCCACAGAGACCCTGGGCTTCATGACTGTGCTCTTCTGCAGACTATGGCTGTGATGGCGATGAGGACGACGGCTACTGAAGTGTGGCCTCCAGGCAGGTGATGTCCTGGCAGGGGGCCTCGCGGGTCTCCTCAGCATCAGACGGGCTTCCAGGACCGCAGCAGGCAGGCCCCAGCGCCGAGACTCCTGGTGACAGGTGGCACCTGTCCCACAGCCCTCGTCCCATGTGGAACTTACCATTGGGATTGTGTTTCTATTCAGCAAGGGAAACCGGACCAAGCGTCTGCATGTGTGTGATCAGATGTGGGCCGGGTGTGTGCAGGGCTGGGTCCCGCTGCCTGCCATCGACTCATCCAAGGACCCTCCAAGGCTGGCAGTGTGGTGTTGCTACTATTAAGGAAACAGGCTTGGGGCAGCCCCACTGCTGGTCCAAGTGTGTGGAGGGCTGAGTGTGCTGGCCCTGTGACTCAGGACCAGCTCTGGAGTCCCCAGCCCACCCTCCGCACCGTCCCCTCCTGAGCAGCACTCGGCGCCAGCAGCCTCTGCCAGAGTGGAAGCCAGAGCCCTGCAGGTGTCCGGCGCAGCCGTGGGAGCTGAGGATCTGGTACTTGAGAGGCAGCAGCTCCTTGAAGGTCCTCTGCCTCCAGCTGTGGCCCTGCATCCAGATACCTGCCTCGTCCGAGGCAGACACCCCCACCCCTGCCTCCTCCAGACCCCCTTCCCCGCTGCCTGCACCGCCTGGAGCAGCATGGGGGTCAGACCCCTGCTCCAGGGCCACTTGAGTTGTGGGCCCAGGAGCCCTGCAGCTGCTGGCAGGTGAACTGAGTGCCCGACAGCTGAGACCAGCGCCCACCCGTCCTGAGCATAGCTCTGTAGGCAGTGCGGGCATAGCTTGCATAGTGTCCTGGCGCTGGGAGTTCCCCGTGGACAGAGCCAGAGGGCAGTGGCGCTCCCTGTCAGAGCTGGATCAGGCCCCCCATCGAGGAGGGAGGGCAGACGGAGGCCCGAGAGCCTCCCCAGGCCTCTTCGTGGGAAGGCCCCAGTACCAGTCGTAGGGGGTCTCAGCTCTGGCATGGCTGCCCCGGATGTGGCCAAGGAGGGGGCTTCACCCTGTGTCCTTAGGAGAGGGTGGCCTTGAGGCAGAGCCGTGCCTCACTGACCCCCAGGGGCCTCATCCTCCCCATGGAATGGGCTGTATGTCCTGCCCCAACTTGGCCCGCAGCAGGCCAGACCCCCCTACCCCCGCCCAGAGCTCAGCAGCCAGCCTGGGTCCTGCCAGGGCTTCTCGAGGGCTTGGGGGAAGAATAGATTTAGTAAAGCAGGAAGATCTGTTGTTACTTAACAGAAATTGCCTGAGGCTTGTCTGATTCTGTGTTGCGATCTGTGGCCAGCCGTCATGTCGGTCTGCTGGCTGCACGGCCTGGCTGTGGATATTAGCCCCTGAGACCCAGAGGCTGCCCTGAGTGAGGGGTGTGGGGTCTTTAGGTCCCCCCAACTACTGCAGCAGCTGTTAAGTGGGTGTGCATCAGCCTGGGCTGGACATGGGTGTGCCACAGGGGACCGGGTGGACAAGTCCCCGCTTGGGCCCCCAGCGCCGTGTGGGCACCGGGAGGTGAGTGCTGTGAAGAAAGTGAAACGGCAGGACCAGCCCACAGGGGCTTCACTGAGGCTGGGGTAACAGGAAGCAGCAACTGGGCCAGGGTGGGCGGGCCTGGGGGCCACAGCTGGCACCCAGAGGCCCCGAGGGAGGTGTAGGTGGGCCGTGGGGCCGCAGGATGGGGGCTTGGAGAGGGTGCTGTTAGAGGAACCCTGAGGACCAGCTGGAGGGGCTCCCGGCCTAGCAGATGGCCACTGGGGCCGGGCCAGAGATGACAGCCAGGTGGCATGGAGTGGGGGTTTTGTTGGAGATCGAAGAGGGTGGATTTGGGGGGCGAAATGGGTGAAACCTGCCACCAGATCTTATTTGGGGAGGAGACCAGACGTGCAGCTGAGGGGCGCAGGCGAGGCAGGCCGTGCAGCGATCCAGCCCTCGGCCTGGGTGCTGGGGTGCAGGGCAGGGGGCAGCGTCTGACTCTGGTGGTGCTGTTTGCCAGGCTGTGGGGCCCCAGGCACAGGTGGGCTGCAGCTCCGCAGGAGAGAAGGAATCCTCATCCCGGGGAGACCTGCTTTGGGGCCAGTTGGGTGTTGGAGGGGGTTTCAGGATAGACAGCTCTGGCTGGGCACTTCCACTCGGGAGGCCAGGAAAGAAGGTTTCCAGGCTGCCTGTGCAGGAGCGGCTTGGCCCACAGGTGGTTTAGGATATTGGCGGAACGGCCCGCCTGAGGCTGGAGGGAGAGGGAGGGGTGGAGAGGTGGGTGGGAGGTGAGGGCCAGGGGAAAGGGAGGCCCGGGAGGCAGTGGCTGTCCACCCTTTGGGGATGGAAGCGGGGGGGGCGGTTATCACAGAAGGGGGAGGGTGGGATGGGGCTCGGGAGCTGGGGTGCGGGAGAGGATGGCTGGGGTGTGGGGCTGAGGGGCACAAGCGGGGCCAGGCGGTGACCAGTGTGCTAGAGTCAAGCCCCACAATGGCTGGAGGGGAGGTGGGACATCTTTGGGCTGGTGGGGGAAGACTCCCTAGAGAGGGTGCGGCGTGGAGGGGAGGTGGGGCATCTCTGGGCTGGTGGGGGAAAGACTCTTCCCCAGAGAGGGTGCGGCGTGGAACTCAGCATCCGGGTCCTGGAGCCGTGGGGACCTGTGCTGCACAGACACTTGGGTGGCCGAGGTGCTGAGGTGCTGCGGGCCGGGAGTAGACGGCCGTAGTGGCCAGGTGCCTTTGGGTGCTGGCCTGAACCGCGGGTTTGGGCATTCAGGTCTGTATTGCTCAGTCCCGTAGGTGGCTTAGGGGCCACATCTCCCAGCCTGGAGGCTGACAGGCCTGAAGCAGTGCTTGGCCAGCTGTGACGCTGCAGCTGCACGGGGCCTGCCAGCATGTCCAGCAGCACCTCGGGCAGGTTCTGCCTGGGCCCTTCCCAGTGCCAGGACCAGACCATGCTGCAGCCTCGGAGAAGGGGGAGCCCAGCCTCTCAGCCCCGCATCACTATTCTTAGCTTGCTAGCTGTCCCCTTGAATGCTGCCTTCCGGGCTGGGCCTGCCAGGCATGCACACCCCAGCCCTGAGCAGCCACCGCCGTCTCCTGCTGCCTGCTCAGAGCAGGGCCATCCGAGGCTGTTATGAGCCGGCTTAGGAACCTGGTGTTTGGTGGCCGCCACCACCCCATGGATACCACGTTACAGTCCTGACAGGACTGGAGAACAGCCAGTTGGGGGCTCAGTGGTCCTGGGGGCTCCAGGACTTTGTCAGAGCATGTGTCCACCTTTGGGGGTGCCCGGGAGAAGTGGTCTGCACAGCTCCATAGAGCGAGGGGGTGGGGCATGTGGGGCTCAGGACTGGGTCAGGCCCGAGGCTCCACCACAGCCGGCCCTGAGCTCCGTTGTCTTGGTCCAGCTGTTCTGTGCCTGGATGGCTCCTTTGCAGCCCATGGAGCTGGGGTGGGGAGAGCCCCCTGGAGGAATCCCCTTGAGCCACAGAGTTGGAGGGTGGGGCGCGAGATCTGACCCTTTGCCGCCTCTGGGCTCCTTGCCAAGTCCTTAGGGATGTCTGCCCAGCGACCTCACTCCCTGACCCAGAGAACAAGCTGGGCCACGCCCCACACCCCTGTACCCCAACTGCAGAGGGGCTGCCGTGCCTGCCCACAATCCTGTACCCCAACTGTAGAGGGGCTGCCATGTCTGCCCACAATCCCTGTACCCCAACTGTAGAGGGGCTGCCATGCCTGCCCATGCCCCTGTACCCCAACTGTAGAGGGGCTGCTATGTCTGCCCACACCCCGTACCCCAACTGTAGAGGGGCTGCCATGCCTGCCCACACCCCATACCCCAACTGTAGAGGGGCTGCCATGTCTGCCCACACCCCGTACCCCAACTGTAGAGGGGCTGCCATGCCTGCCCACACCCCTGTACCCCAACTGTAGAGGGGCTGCCATGCCTGCCCACAATCCCGTACCCCAACTGTAGAGGGGCTGCCATGCCTGCCCACGCCCCTGCACCCCAACTGTAGAGGGGCTGCCATGCCTGCCCATGCCCCTGTACCCCAACTGTAGAGGGGCTGCTATGCCTGCCCACATGCTCACTGGCCTTTATTCTTGACCCATGCTCATTTGGTCCAGCCGTATGGGTGTGGACCACGCTGGCCAGGGGAGGGACAGGCCGGGCATCTGCGCCCCTGACTTTGGCTTCCTCAAGTCCCTGCAGGGGCACTGGTTGTCTCCAGGCTTTCCTGAGCACAGGTGCTTTGCAGGAGACTCCAAGTGCCAGAGGGAGCAGTTCCCATGTCCAGCACAGCTGACAGCGGATGACCCAGCAGCCTCTGTCTAGTGCTGAGGAGCAGGGGAAGAGGAGCGAGTGTGGCCAGCACCCTCTGCAGCTGGCTGCCTCATGCTGGGTGGGCGCCTAGAGCCTTACCCTGTGGCTTGGAGCGAGGTTGGGGGCACCAGCAGGTGGGCGGATTGGCAGCTTCAGAGTCGGGCCCCAGGCAGGTCCAGCCCAGCTGCTGCTCCCTGTGTGGCAGAGGAGGCCAGACACTCCCCTCCCCACTGGCCTGAGCTGCCTGCCTGGGCTGAGTGTTCAAGGCAGGCTGGCATCTTCCCAGAGCTGCCAAGAGCAGGGGCAGGGCCTCAAGGGCGGCAGGGGGAGTCGGGGCTGCAGAAGGCTGTGGCCCCAGCCCTGGCAGTGTGTCCTCGTGGAGGCTGGTTGGATGTTTTACTTGAGGCCTGGTCCTTCCAGCTGCTGGCCTGGGCGGCCTCTTTCTCTTCTGGTGCCTTGGGGAGGGGTCCCCCAGCAGGCTCAGGGCTGCAAAGCCGGAGCATTGCTGGGGTGGGAGGGGGCAACTGCATGGCCTCTCACCTCCCCTGGCCTCCCACCACACGTCTGAGGCTCTGCAAGGGCAGAGGCAGCAGCGGGCCCCACGGGGGAGGGGCACAGGGCCAAGGAACCCCAAGGACCCTGGGTAAGCAGAGCTGGGCCCTGGGGAGCCTCTGTTGGCACTGGAGGGGCAGAGCCCTGGAGGTTCTCCCATGGCCCGGGGCTGTCCCCAGATGTGGCAAGATCTACTTCAGGCTGGGAGTGTGACTGGCAGCCAGCCACCGTGGTCTTTCTGCCAGGGATACCCCAACTTCCCCAGCCTTCCACAGTCCCCAGGCCTCTCGTGTACCCCCACTGTGCTTGGCGTGCACCAGCCAGGGGCCGGCCCTTTGTGGGGATGGAGCACATCTGCATGTGAGTGTGCGTGCATCCATGAGTGCACACGTATGCCTGGGCATCCTTGGAGCATCCTGGACCCCTGTCCTAGTGTGGAGTTTGGTGTTGTGTACTGGGAACTTTGTGGGACCAAGGGCCAGGACCCAAGGCCAGCCAGGCCCCTCTGTTCACCCACCTACCCCAGCTCAGCACATACCGCTCAAGGCCAGTGGGCAGGAAGCGCGCATGTCCTGCCCAATTTCAGGTGGGGCATAGTGGGCGGGTTCTGCCCATTCATGCAGCCACAGAGCTTTCCTGGGCAGTTTCCTGCCCTCTGCCAAGTCCAAGTCACCTTTGCCCGCATGCCAGAGGGGAGGGCAGGGCAGGGGCTGAGGGCCACGTGGGCTGCTGGCTGCTGAGCTAGAGTCAGCCAGCCAGAGAGAGGATGGAGCTGGCAGCCTCAGGGGCACACGTGTGCAGGCATGTGACCATCCACAGAGAAATGCATAATGCCCTTACGTACGTGTGCCTGTGCACACCTCATGTGAGTGCCCTTCCATGCACACCACACCCTCCTACATGGCCGCTATTCATGCACACCCAGTACGCGTGCACACGTACACACATTCATCCGCACGCACGTCTGCTCGCACCCATCCCACCACCATGTGCACGGGCTTGAGTGTGTGTACCCAGACCCACACCTGGATGCACAGATGCTGAGGGCCGGGAGCCTCTGGACCAGCTCAGGGTGTCGGGCCCGGTTGGGGCAGACAAATGGCCGCAGTCCACACCCACATGGTGGCTGAGCCCTCAGACACTTGTGGGCCTGTGGGTGATCTTTCTAATTTTTAAATTTCTTTTTGAGGTTGAGTCATGCTATGTTGCCCAGGCTGGCCTTAAATCCCTGGGCTCCAGCGATCCTACTGCCTCAGCCCCCAGAGTAGCTGGGACTGCAGGTGTGAGCCACCGTGCCCGGCTGGGGATGCTCTTGGTAGTTTCTCCTCGCAGGGGCACCGTGACAGGGCCCAGGAGTCACCAGGCCTGCCCCTGCAGCCACTCCCCACAGATGCAGCGGGGAGGGATGGTCTGGGGGCTTGTGTCTGGTAACTCCGGCACCTGATGGTCACCCAGCCCACACCAGTGCTGTGTGACCTGGCACCTGCTCCATCCCTCGGCCACAGAGTGGGGAGTGAGGTGAGCTTCCTGGCAGTTCGGGGAGTGAGGCAGCACCAGGCTGGGTGAGCACTCCAGCGTGACCCCCCCACTGCCCAGGCCTCTGGAATAGGGGACAGCAGACAGGCCCAGGCTCCCCCAACCCCCAGGTGCCTTCTGTTGCCCACGTCTGCCCCTCTGCCGAACA
Source organism: Pan paniscus (assembly GCF_029289425.2). Lineage (NCBI taxonomy): Eukaryota > Metazoa > Chordata > Mammalia > Primates > Hominidae > Pan > Pan paniscus. The sequence continues at coordinate 106,383,092 of NC_073264.2, read as the reverse complement.
GGCCCCTGGTCAGCCCAGCCAGGGTGGGTCAGGAATCCTGGGCCTGGGCTGAGCATTACTGGGGCAGCAAGGGACACCTGCAGGGTCTCTCACTGAATGAGAGGCTCTGCAAGGGCAGATGCCGGGCAGCCCCTGAGGATGCCCCCACCCCTCCCTCTGCCTCCTGCTCCCCATCCCCCACCCCTCCCTTCACCTCCCCTCCATCCCCTCCCTCCACCTCCCAGCCCCTCTTTCCACCGTCTGTCCCCCAGTGTCCTCCAAGACACTGACAGAAGCCCTCTTCTAGGCCTGCTGCTGCTCTCTGGTCCTGTTCCAGGTGGGACAGGGGCTGCTGCATGAGGAGCTGCTGGGCCTGGGGCCAGAAATGGGGGGCTCTTTTGTCACTGTCTAGAGTCTGTCTGCCACCAGGGACTGCCACCCGCTCCCCTGGTTTGAGGGATTCGGGCAAAGGAGTGTGGAGCACGCCCTTCCCAGCCCCCACAGCTGGGTGATGGTGGGTGGGGGCCGCCCTGTGGTTCTCCCATGGAGTTTGGAGGTGGTAGCCAGACACAGCAGGCTGACGTGGACCCGCTGAGGGATGGGCACCCGGGATCCAGGCTCCTGCGGGACCGGCCTGCCCAGTGTGTCCGGGAGACTCGGCTGGCCCGCCCCCTGGCGGCCACGGGCGGCACCATCTGGAAGTGGACATTTATGTTCTTGGGACACTTGGCCTTTTCCCGGGTGATGAAGCCCACCTTGCACCCCATCTGGTGAATCCGGAGGCCACGAAGATGCCTTTATGTTCTTTATTGTTGTATCAGGTCTTTGTTGAATCTTGGAGCCCTGCCTGGCTGGTGCCCCCCAACCCCACACAGCAAGGCCTTCTCACCTTCCTCCTCGGTCCTTCCCTTTCAGGGTCTGAGGACCCCTTGGCCAAGACGGTGGAGACAGGCTCGGAGGAAAAGTAACCCTGAGCCTTGGGGGCTTCAGGAGATTACCTGCCCCTGCAGCATCCCAGTCCCTGTCCCAGTCCTGGCACCAGAGACCTTAGTGGGGCCCTGGACACACCCCAGGCCTGAACATCCCAGCCTCCTCTGCCAGGGGTCTCAGACCTTCACCAGCAAGGTGAGCAGACGGCTGGAGGCCTCAGAGTGCAGAGCTCTGCCAGACCCACCTGCCACCTGTGACTCTAGAAAGCCCTCAATCCTGCCTTCCCCTGCAGGACTGGCCCCCAGTTTCTGCATCTCCAGGGGCATCCCAGGACCATCTGGGGAGGCAGGGCGCGCACACGCCCTGAGGCAGCCCTGCTTCGAGTCCCCTGTCTTGTGTGAGGACAGATGGCCCTTCTCAGGCCTTGAGTGCCACGACCCTCTGCCCTCTCCAGCCTAGGTGCGCCTGCTCCAGGGCCAACACCCTCCAGGGTCCCTTGGCTGTCCGCCCCCACAGGGCTCAGCCACCCTGCAGATGTACCCTGGCCTCTTGGGAGGCACCGAGGGGGGTCGGTTGCCTCTGTCTCCAGCCTGTACGGAGTCCGGGCCCAGGACTCTGCGTCCTTCCAAGCTCTGATGCCGTGTTGAGCCCACTGCCTGCATGGTTCTGGCCAGCGGCTTCCTGGGCCGTCAGTAACTGTCCCTGTGGCCTGTACTACGTGTCTGGAGAGCTGGCAGGTCCCTGGGGAGACCGGGGCCTGGGCTAGGCTGGTAAGAGGTGGCGCCGGGGGCAGGCCCCAAGGCTGCAGTCAGTGCCTGAGGCTGGCCCAGGCCCTTCAAAGGGGCCGTGGGCGGAGGCAAAGAGGAGGTTCTGTGTGGTTTTCCTGCCCGGAGAGGAACCTGGCTCAGGAAGCCATTGTCCCCACACAATGAGCACGGCTGGAACTGTGAGGTCAGGGGCGCTAGGCTGGGGGACCCAACCCTGACCTCAACCCCGACTCTGTTCCATCACTGATGCCCCCAGGACTGCCACCCCAGCTCACCCTGGACAGGGAGGAGTCACAGCTGGGGTCGGGGCACTCCTGAGCAGTCCGGGGGTCCTCAATTGGGGAAGTGCCCGCAGCTCAGGCCCGCTGACAGGCAGGGAGGGAGCGTTACATGTACCCACTTAACAGCAAAGGTGGGACCACAGAGGCCCAGGAGGCCCTAGCTGGACTGAGATTGGGATAGGAGGCTGGGCAGAAGGCCCAGTCACACCTGCCCAGGGGAGGCAGTGCCCACTCTGCCAGACGATGTGGGGACCCTCCTTTCCTTTGCGGCCGGGGGCCTCTGCACCAGCCCGACTGAGTCATTGCTGCCTCCCTGTGGACAATAACGTTGTCTGCCAGGTACCCGCCTTGGTGGAGCCTGGGAAAATGACCCCAGCCTGACCCGGCTGCCAGCACACCTCGGGGGGTGGCCCCCATGGCTCTGCTCCAGCCTTGACCACCCACCCATTGAGCTGAGTTGGCCGCCGTGGGGGTCCTGGGCGGCAGTGCAGGGCCAGACTGCAGGTGCCACAGAACCTGGCAGGTGGAGGCGGCACTGTGGGCTGAGGCTGAGCTAGGGTCAGCACCTGCAGGCCACAGCCTCGCCTGCCTGGGGTCCAGGAACACACATGCTGGGAGATACGTACCCAGCATGGAGACGATGTTCGAGCTTCTGTCTCTGTGCTCTGCCCCCGCGGCGCCCGGAGGATGGGGAGTGGCTGCCATCCCCACACAGCCCACCCTCCAGGCCTCACCCCTTCCGACTTCCCCTCCCACAAATCCCTGACCAGAGCATTCCCTCCAGCTGCACGTGGGGTTCTGGAAAATGCGTGTTTCTCATGCATTTGTTCATGGATTCACTCAGCAAGCGTGGAGAAAGCCTGACAGCCAAGGGCGTGCGCAGAGTCGGCGAGGATGAAGCAGGGAACCGGGAAGTGCTGCCCGCAGGCCAGCGCCCCTGTCCTTGTAGGGGAGATGTGCTTCGAGCCACCCCCTCCCCAACAAGATCCATAGGCACAAGTTTTTGCAGGGAAATCAGGGCGTGAGGCGCAGCGGCCGGCGGGCAGAGGAGAAGTGGTCTTGCCAGCTGCTGGAGGGTGGGCTGTGGGGCTGTGAACAGAGCGCATGCTTAGTTCCATTTTGGAGCACTCTGGGGAGGGGATGGAGAAGGGCCCAGAGGCTGGGGGTGTCCCTGGGTGGGGCCGGGAGGTGGGTGGAGGAGGAGATGAGACTGGCTCCCTGGTGAAGGTCTCAGCAGGGATTTGTTATTAGGGGAGGGGGACAGCGGGAAGGAGTAGGTTCAGGTGGGGCCAAATTTAGGGGCCTGTGATGTGTGGAGGGCCTGGGGCTGGAAGAGCCTGGGATGATGTGATCCTGGGAGGTGAAAATCAGGGCTCAGCAGCCTGCTGGTGGCCTTGGAGGGCCCTGGGCACACTCTTGGGCTGGTGTGTCCCAGCCTGGCTCCCGGGGAGGTTGCTATTCAGAGACAATATTTCCCAGCCCACCAAGGGGAGGGGTGTGGTGGTCACATGGCCACTGGGGGACAGGTGCATCTGTACATACCCATGCACAGGATGCTCGCAGGCTCTGCAAGCTGGGGGAGGCCCCTCGGGCCCTGGCCATCAGGAGGCGGGACAGCTGGGTGGGCTGTGTGGGGTGGCAGCCTGAGGGGCCCTCAGTGCCTGTGTGGGTGCAGCCCTCTTGCAGGTATTGGGCGTGTGTAACAGTGTCATGAGGAGGGCAGGAGCCTCGCCAATGGGAGGGGAGGCCTCTAGGGAGGGAAGGAGTCCACTGAGGCAGCTAGCTCCTTTGTCACTTAAATGAGGTGGCCACCTGGATTTGGGGTCGGGGCACCCTGCACAGGGGAGCTTCCTCGGAGCTTTCTCTGCTTTCCGGCCCAACTTCCATTCTCATCCTGACCGGTGCAGTGTCTCCAGGCGACTTGGGCGAGGGTCGCAATAGGATGGGGTTGGAGGGTGAGTTCTGCCTTGGGGACACACCAAGCTCAAAGACAAGGTCCATGGGGTGGAGGCAGGAGAGGCAGCCTCAACGAGGCGGGGCTGAGAGGGCTCTCAGGAGCCCATAAGCCTTCCCAGAGGAGGGGCTGGCCGGCTGAAATGGGCTACAGAAGGTCCCAGGTGTACAGAGGTAGGTAGGCCTTCCAACCTAGGACTCAGGCAACAGAGGGTGTGTGACGGCAGGGCTGGTGGCTCTAGGGAGAGCAGGGCAGAGGTGGGCAGAGCCCCACAGCCAGGGACAGCAAGGGCCTCTGAGAGTGGGGGGCTGGAGTCCCCTGAGGCTGGGGTGTCATGCTCTTTACAGTGGAGGACCCCCAGCCGGTGGGTGGGAGCAGGTGCAGGGCCACTGAGGAGGAGGTGTGTGCTGGGCGGTGGCAGTCCTGCAGCCCAGGCCAGATGGTGGGGTGAGGTGGGGACGGGGTCCTCTGCTGAGAGCCGGGAGTGGGACGTTCGGGTGCTGGGCTCTGGATGAGTCACTGCTCACCAGGCCGCCCGGCGCCAAGGGGGGCCTGGCTGCAGGAAGCAGCAAGGGCTGATCGAGGGCAGGAATGGAAGCCGCTGGACCTCCCACTTCCTGTGGCCTGAGAGCTGGGGCTGGACGCCGGTGTCTACCGCCTGGGCTGGATGGCTCAGAAAACAGAATGCACAAGCGCCATGACCTGCGTGGCTGAGCACCGGGGGCGTGCAGGATCTGTCCCAGTGGGTGCAGGGAGACCCAGGAAGCTTCTGCTCACACAGGAAGGAGGCTACTGAAGGGCTGTGGATCAGGGTGGAGTGGAGACGGTGGTCCCAGCAGGGCCACAACCAGGGCCAGGCCAGTGAGGTGGAGGAGGGTGTGGCAGGCAGGTATCCACTTGACCAGGCTTCGGAGAGGGTTCAGGGGTACCCAGGAGAGGGGGGTGCTCACAGCACATGGTAGGGCACTCTGGGGCTGGCTCCTTGGATGGCGGGGCCCTGGTTGGGCAACGATGCTCAGAGCCTCTGAGCCAGAAGGCAGCCTGCAGCACCCCAGCATTTCTGGCATACTGTGGCCACCACCCCAGCCCACCAGCAGGGGCCCAGGGTGATCATGCTCAGCACCACCACTGCCAAGGTGGTCCTGTAGGACCTGCATAGGGGAGCTTCCCTAGAGCTCTGGTCACAGCCCCAGCACCCTCTCCCTGGTACCCCCACCTGACCTGACTCCTGGGGACCCCAGCAAATAAGCAGTCACCACTATCCACCTGCCCTGCCATGGCTTGCCACTGCCTCCAGGTTGCCACTCCAGAGCCTTGCTCCTGTCCCTGGTCCAGCATGGCCTCAGCTCCTGCTGTCCCCACCTGTGCCCCTGGGACTCCTTGCCCTCCCTGTCAGCACCCGGCTCTCCCCTGACTGGGGTCTATGCCTCGCTGTCCCTGCCTGTCAAGCCTTTCCTCTGTCACCTCCTCCCTTGGCAAACTCAACCCAAGTGCCACCTCCAAGAAGCCTTCCTTGCCACCCTCACCCCCATGGCTGGGCCAGAGCCTGCTCTGGGACCTCTGCAGCTGGCAAGTGTCTCTTTGTCCTGACTCTGCTCACCTTGTGTCATCCCTGTCCTGGCCAGTGGCTTGCTGAGGGAGGGGTCTGTGGCTGGTAGAGATGATGGCAGGAAGTGCCATGGGCTGGACGTCTGTCTGGGGCTTGCCAAGACCAAAGTGGGCCTGGGCTATCTCATCCTGCCCAGAAGAGAGGGGCTGCCTCAGTTTCCCCAAACCTTGAGTTCTTGCTCCTCCTTCAGCCCCCAGCCCCTGACCCCTCCCAGTGCCACACCCCTCCTGTGTGATTATCTAATCCTGGGGCAGCCAGGTGCCAGGCTGCTGCCGGAAAATGCTGAGACACCCCAACCCCTCCCGGCCCTTGCCCTAATGACAGCTCTGCACCTGCCCACACAAAGCCTTCCCAGATTCGAGTGGGAATGTGGTGCCCCTGAGCCCTCTGGAGCCAGCACAGCGCTGACTCCTGATCTCCCTGGGTGCTCAGGCCTGGGGATGGGGGACAGGGAGCCGCCTCTTCACTGGTCCTAGGTTCAGTCTCTGCCAACACAGAGCTGCCCCAGGCCTCGGGAGGAGGTAGAGTCTTCAAGGAGAGTCTTCCGGAAACATGGCCCTCGAGGACTTGGAGGCTGTCGGACAGTCCTGCAGAGTCCAGGGGGGTGGGGGGTGGGCAGGAATGTGGCCTCTCCCTCCCGATGGCCCTGCCCTGAGGCCCAGCTGGGGAGGATGTTCCTTGGAGCAGACCCCCCCCACCCCATGTCCCCTTGCAGCATACACAGGCATGAGGCCCAGGCTGCCCCTGGGGACAGCAAGTGACCGAACCCTGCAGAAAGCCAGGAGATGCTGCAGCCACGTGGCCAGCCCTCCCTGGCTGTCATTCTGTCCAAAACAATGCGAAGGAAACGCAGCCAAGCCCTGAGGCTCTCCAGTGTCATGACGTCTGGTGCATTTTGGGGAAATACCAAACATCACGCCCTCTTAAAAGCGCGGCTTCCTTGGCGTGCACAAGGGCCAGGCTCTCAGGCAGCCGGGTAGAGTCTGGCCCCCACATACTCTCGCCCCCCGCCCCGCCCCCGCCTGCCCAGGGCTTGGGCCGGACCCCCAGACCCCAGGGCGGGGTCAGGTGCAGGGACGGGGTCAGATCATAGAGGGCCCAGACTGCGGGACCCGCCGTATCCTAGGGGCTCAGATCTCCGGGCAGGGTCAGGTGCAAGGGGCAGGGCCAGATCCCAGGGGGTTCAGTTCGTCGGGGGGGAGGTAGAGGCGGGGCCAGATCCCAGGGGGGTCAGACCGCGGGGCAGGGTCGGGGGGGGGGGGGGCAGGTGCTAGGGTGGCTCCCCGGCGCGCTCCTGGGATTGGTCCCGGGCGCTGGCTCCTCTTTAGCCCCCAGCGGGGCGGGCACGGCCCCCTGAGGCCGCAGCTGAGCCTCCCACTCCCGGCCCGCGGTCCCGAGTCCCGGCCGCACCTGCGGAGGCCCCCGGGCTGCGAAGGAGGGAAGGCCGCGCCGGGCGCCGCGGGGAGGGTCTTATCAGCGCGGGCAGCTGGCGGCCTGTCCCTGCGCGAGCGCCCCGGCCCAATTCAATGGCCATTGTCCGCCGGTCCTTTTGTTCTGAGGTGTCCGCTTCCTGCCAGGCTAGGAGCGGGCGGGCAGGAAACCCTCCGAGCCGAGGCCCAGACGAGGAGGCCGGCCCAGCCTGGGGTCAGAGGCGACGGCAGACCTGGCTCGGGGCTCCCGGGGGCTGGGGAGTGAGGCTGGGGCTCGGTGTGCGGTCTGCAGGGCGGGGGCAGGAGCGGGATGTCCCCTCCAGGGGGACACTGTGAGGGCGGGGCTCCCGCCTCCAGATCCTGCCGCGCTGGGGGCGGGTGGAGGAAGGAGGAGGAAGACCCTGAGACGGAGGGTGCCCCTCCCAGCTCTGCAGCCTTCCTCTGCTCCCTGCTGGATGACAGGCTCAGAGAGAGCGAGGGCAGGCTCAAGTTTCAGGGTCGTGAAAACCCAGCGCCCACGGCCTCCCATGCGGAAGACGCCCACCCAGGACTGTGGGCTGGGAAGAGGGGCTGAGGCCTGGGAGGGGAGTGATGCGGCCAGGGTTCATCCCTCCTTCACGGGGGCTCTGCGGCGCCCCTGACCATCTGAGGCCGTCTCCACCCCCTCGTCCTCTCTCCCCTGTGCTCCACGCTGCCCATTCACCAGGCCCCACAGGTTCGCCCAGCACAGCACCCTGGTTGGCTGGCCATCGGTTGTAAGCTCACCCGTAGCTGGGGCTGGGTCTCTGGGAGCTGGTGGGAGGGGGAGTTGGCACCAGTGCCACAGCCCACCGGTGCCCACCAGAGCTCCCCATGGCACTCGAGGCCACTGAACCAGCTGGAGCAGGATGGCCACAGCCGCCGCTCACTTCCCACCATGTGCCCTGGGGTCTCCTGCAGTTCCTTTTTCCGAGACCCCCTGGGTGCCTTCCCAGCAAAGCCCTGGCCCTGACTCAGGCCAACTCAATCAGCAAACGGAAGCCACCGCAGGGATTTCAAACAGCAGAACTTAATGCGAACAGCTTGGAGGGGATGCAGGAACGTGGAGAGGAGAGTCTGGCAAGCCGGAAATCAATTTCCTGCTGCAAGAGGCAGCCGGCAGGTGGGGTTGGGGGGGCGGCTAGCCAGGCCCCACTGCTGCTGTGTCCCCACAGATTGGGCCAGTGGTTCACCCCCTCTTGCTGACGCCCCTGCCGTCATCACCACTGCCTCTTTCTGTCCCCATGTCTGCCACCACCATCATCACCTGAAGTTGCCACTGCCGGACAAACATGGCCTGTCCCTCCTCCTTCTGGACTTCCTTGGACAGAGCTTCCAGGGAAGTCAGCAAGAGAGTGTGGGAGATGGGGAGGCAGGCTTCCCTGGTGGAGAGGAGGCCCCCCACCCTCCAGCTCATGAGTACAGCGGGCCCCGGGTGGAGAGGAGGCCCCCCACCCTCCAGCTCATGAGTACAGCGGGCCCCAGGTGGAGAGGAGGCCCCCCACCCTCCAGCTCATGAGTACAGCGGGCCCCGGGTGGAGAGGAGGCCCCCCACCCTCCAGCTCCCAGGCACAGTGGGCCCCAGGTGGAGAGGAGGTCCCCCACCCTCCAGCTCACGGGCACGGTGGGCCCCAGGTGGAGAGGAGGCCCCCCACCCTCCAGCTCACGGGCACAGCGGGCCTGGGGGCCACGTGCACATGGCTTTCAGCATTCCCACCTACAGCTCCTCCCGGGAACTCGATGAGAGCAAGCCAATGGCCACCCCAGCCCAGCTGCTTGTCCCTTGGACAAGTCTTCCCTGCCTCTGAGGCTCCTGGGGGAGTTCACACAGGTGAAAGGAGGTGCCAGATCTTAGTGGGCACTCTACAAGCAGCAGCACGTGTTTATGAAGGGCCTGGCACTAACCGGGGCACTCTGGGGAGCCATGCCATGCTGCCTATGAACCAGAAAAGTGGGGAGGCAGCCCTTGTCATAAGGAGCCAGAGGGCACCCAGCCCAGGAAATGGAACCGGGCCCGGAATCTGCGTCTCCTGTGTGAGCTCAGGTCCTCTGAGAAGAGGGCACCAGGATCCCGCGCAGGTGCGATTCAGCTGGGGAAATGCAGGGGAAGGATAGAGAGGGGAGGAGGCACAGCAGAGGGAGAGCCTGACTGACGCAGGGGCGCTGGGAAGGATGGAGGTAAGAGAGCCGGGTGGTGGGTGGGAGGAGCCTCAGAGCTGGGGCTGCCTGGGCACGATGCCAGTGTGATGCGGGGCCAGCGCTGGGCAGCTGGGCATTGTCTACTGGCTCCTGCGTCAGGATGTCTGCACACAGCCTCGTCACAGCCATCTGCACCTGGTGGCAGAGGAGGGCATGTGTGTCCCCCGGGGGCAGGGTGGTCCCACAGTCTCTGTGTGCTAGGGACTCCTAAGGGGAGACTTGGGGGATGGAAGGAAGAGGGGAGGGGGTGAGAACCTTGAAGACCAGAGGCCCCAGGGTGGTTGGCCGGGTCTCTGCCCAAGAGAGACCAGGAGGCGAGTGGTCCCAGGAAGGGCAGTGGTCTGGGGGCGGGTTCCAGGCTGCCTCGTGGTAGCAGGAGCTCCTCAGGCTTGGGGACCACACACAGGTTGTATACAGAGCTGGGGAGAGACTGATGGCGGCTGGGCCCTCAGAGCAATGATGTGGAGCTGGGTGGATTCTCCCGGAAGCTGGGGGCGGGGTGCAGAGGAGCTATGCCTCAGTTGGCAGGAACCTCCGCTGACTCCTCCTGCACCTTCTTCAGATCTCTCACTGAGATGTTGCCCTCCACCTCTCTTCTCCAGAAGGGAAAGATGTTGGGGTGCCCTCAAGGTTCCTTTACCATGAAGGACTGTCCCCTGGCAGGTCAGATGTCCCATGGGCTCTGGGGCCACTCAGGAGCACACGCTTTCCAGGACCCGCAGGCACTGGGCACCTGCAGCCATGGCCCCTGTACAGTGGCCCTCCCTGGCCTCCCCATGTCCAGGGACACCCCCGACTCCCCAGCCACTGTGGGCTCCATGACCACCACTCCCACCCCACCCTTGCTGCCTGAGCACCCACAGCCTGCCCTCACCACAGCCCCTCAGTGCCCAAGCACCCTGTGCCTGGCTCCTCAGGAAGCCCTCCGTGATTCACACCAGCTGTGTTGATGCGTGTGTTCTGGCTGCTGGGTGTGGAGCTGAAGCCTAGGAAGAAGGCAGGGGCTCCCTGGAAGGGCAGTGGGCCCTGGCCCGGCCCCGGGGGGCTGGCAGAGCGGGGAGGCTCTGGGACACTGGGCCTGGCGGTGTTGGCTGGGGCGCGGGGTGGGGGCTGTCTTTGTGGGAGGTGCGTGCGTGAATCACCCCTTCAGGCGCAGGCACAAATGCAGGAAGTTGCCATTCTACCGAACTCTATTTTCTCTCACAGAGGGGAAAGTCTGTCACACGAAGGGCATTGTTCCCTGGGCTAGCGCTTTCCGGGTGGGCTTGCTCTGCAACGGGGGCTGGGGCTCACTTGGTGCTGGGGCCCTGGGCTGAGCCGTTTCCCTTCGAGACCCAGGGGCGCCTAGGGGCCAGGCACGGGGGCCTCGGTCCAGCGGCCAGCCCCAGGTGACACACGTCCACAAGGCGGGTGCCGGCAGGAGCAGGGCTGGGGGCCTATCGAAGGAGGGGCTGGGTGGGCCTGAGTGCGGCAGGTCTATTCTGTGCCTGGCGGTGGTTTCCGGAGTCCCCACGTACAGGGTGGGCTGGGGAGAGCAGGGCAGATGTGTCCTCCTGTGACTTGCCACACCCTCCCTCCTCTTCCCAGGAAGGGACCATAAGGCGTTCCCTAAGACTGTGAGGCCAGCCCAGCCCCTGCCCCCAGGCAAGGCTTGCAGCCCCCAGCCCTGCTGTGGGCCTGTTTGGCTGCTCTGTCTTTGGGAGACCCTGCCGTGGTTGGGGAATGCGGCTGGGCCGACAGGAGGTGGAGCCCGAGAGTCCTGCGGGGATGTGTGGGGTCAGCGTGGAGACCGAGGGTCCTGCGGGGATGTGTGGGGTCAGCGTGGGGTCTGAGGGTCCTGCGGGGGGTGTGTGGGGTCAGCGTGGAGAATGCTTTTTGGGCTGATGTGCTACCCAGAGGACCAGGGCATCGTGTGCAAAGGTCTGGGGCAACGGGCACCCCTCCCACATCCTAAGGGCAATGCCAGATGGGGATGGACAAGGGAGCCATGTCGGAAGTCCCAGGAGAAGCAGCACTCGGGAGCCGAGGTGGAGGAGGAAGAAGCCACCCCTGTTCTCCCAGCTCCATGGGGGGCTGGGAATTGGGCTGAGGGAGAGAAAGTGACTTGTGTCTTCTCCTGGGGCCAGACTCCGCGGCCCAGGCCAGAGCCTCGTCATTTATGAGCTCTGGCCTCCAAGCCTGTGGCTGCATCTGAAGCCCATGGTGGACACCTCCTGCTGCTGCTGGGCCCGCCCCTGCACTCTCCGGAAGGCACTGCCCAGTGAGGGTGGTCTAGGGAGCACCCGCAGGCCCTGCCCCAAGTACCCACCACCCAGCCCCACCCGCCCCAGCCCATGACGGGGACCCTCTCTTGCGCCAGGCTGCTCTGGTGTCCCAGGGGCCATGGGGTGTCAGGGGTACACCCAGAACACATGCGCACATGCACGTGACGCCCCTCTGTTGCCTTCGTAGTCCTGGAACCACCGTCAGGAACGAAACAGACCAACAGAGGAGAGAGGACCAAGTGAGAACTGTCCCCAGGCTTGGAACACGCCGCGGGCAGAGAGGACCCGGGCCCAGCCCCTCAGGCACTTTCGGCTCCTGCGGGTCTCAGAGGGCCTGTGTGCCGTCGGCGGGTGCTATCACCTCCCACCTTGTGGGTCCGTTCCCGGGGGAGATGGGTCTCAGGGGGAGGCGGCTGACATGGCAGGTGCGCAGCCCTGGAAGAGAAAGAAGCAAAGTGCCCACCTATGCCAGCAAGAAGAGGTGGACTAGGCATGCACAGAGGGGCCGGGGCAGGGCAGAGGCCCAGGAAGAACCACCCAGAGGCTCAGAGATGCCCCGGGGAAGGGGCCAGAGCTGGACACAGGTGGTGGTGGGGTTTCCCCAGAACACACAGTGGTGGGGGCAGGGTCGTGGAGCCTGGGGAGGTGTGTGCATCCTCCTGTTCACCCCGGGGAGAACAGGTCGCTGGGGGAGGAGTCTTTGAAAATACAAGTCAGAATTTCCCTAGGTTAAAGACGAACAGCTCGAGCAGGAGGGTGGGGCCCAAGGCATCGAGGCATCTGACTACAGGCCCTGGGACTCAAAGGCACGTTTGTCCCCCTCCGCATCGCTCAGCGACCCCCTCCCCATCGCTCAGCGACCCCCTCCCCATCGCTCAGCGACCCCCTCCCCATCGCTCAGTGTCCCCTCCCCATCGCTCAGTGTCCCCCTCCCCATCGCTCAGCGACCTCTGCTGCTGCTCCCGGGTTCTGCCTGGGGGACCTTCCACCTTTCCTACGGGCTCCCCAGCCCGTCTCACCCAGGGAGACCCCTGGAGCACTGATTCAGGGCCCTCCCCACCTGCAGGGGTCGACTCACACGCTCCAGCTTTCGTGTACATAGCTAGTGACACTTCACAAAGTTTTCCAATTTGTTTTCATTGTAGTAAAAGATACACAATGTAAAATTTACCATGGTAACCACTTTTTAAAAGTTTTTTAAATTGAAAGAGTAATACATGCCATGGTAAAATTTAAATAGCACCTAAAAGTATGCAGTGAACAGTGCATTCCCTACCAGAGTCAACCATGGCCAACAGTGCTTGTGTGTTTTATATTGTGTTAAAACATGCAATAACAACATTTACCATCTTTTTTTTTTTTTTTGGTGGGGGGGTTAAGATGGGTCTTGCTCTGTCACCCAGGCTGGAGTACATCATAGCTCACTGCAGCCTCGACCTCCTAGGCTCAAGAGATCCTCCCACCTCAGCCTCCCAAGTAGATGGGACCACAGGTGCACCACCACGTCCAGCTAATTTTTTGTAGAGACAGGGTCTTGCTATTTTGCCTAGGCTGATCTGGAAATCCTGAGCTCAAGCAATCTGCCTGCCTCAGCTTCCCAAAGTGCTGGGATTACAGGTGTGAGCCACCGTGCCCGGCCATCTTGACCATTTTTAAGTAAACAGCTCAGGAGGGTGAAGGAACATTGATGGCGCGCTACTTTTGCCACTATCATTTCCAGAGCCCTTCATCGTCCAAAACTGAAGCGGTTCCCATTCAACACCAGTGCCCTCGTCCATGCTCCCCAGCCCCTGGCGCCACCACCCCACTTTCTGTCTTTATACCTTCGACTCCTCTAGGATCTCCTATAAGTGGACTTGGGCAGGATCTGTCTTTTTTGGGACTGGTGTATTTCACTCAGCATAATGTCGTCAAGGGTCACCCATGGGTCAGAATCTCCTTCCTTTTTAAAGCTAAATAATATTCCGCTGTATGTATATATCACACTTTGCTTATCCATTTCTCCATCGATGGACTTCAGCTGTTTTAGGTACAAGTTTTAAATTTTCATAAAGCCCAATTTGTCTATTTATTATCTTGTTGCCTGTACCTTTGGTGTCATGTCCAAAAAAGCCACTATCAAAAGGAATGTGTTGGAGCTTTTCCTCTGTTTCTTCTCAGAGTTTTATGGATGTAGCTCTTGTATTTAGGTCTTTTATCCATTTTGAGTTAATCTATTTTTTTTTTTAGAGACAAGGTCTCGTTCTGTGGCTCAGGCTGGAGTGCAGTGGCATGATCGCTGCTCACTGCAGCCTCTACCTTGGTCTGCCAGGGTGCTGGGACTACAGACGTGTACCACCACACCTGGCCCGTGTTAGGGTGATTAGGGTGGTTGGTGAAGATCCAGCTTCCTCCTTTTGCATGTGAATACCCAGTTTCCCAAGAACGCCTCGCACTCCACCCAGCTCCACAACAAACAAACCACATCTGCCCTTGCTCCAGGTGGGCCCACCTCCCAGGTGCTTGGGCCAGAAAACCTGGGGAATATCTCTGGCTCTCCTGTTTCCTTCATGTTGAACTCTTCTTGGATCTGCTGTTGGGTTACATCCTGGATCCGGCCACGGCTCATCACGGGCCTTGTGGCAGACACAGTGTGCGGACCACCCCCGCTCTGATGGTTTCTACAACACTCGGCGGCAGAAGCCACAGCAGTGAGTGACGTGCCCCACCAGCATTCTGGGCTGGCTCCAGTTCCCACACCACCTCTCTACACTATGCCCCCTTTTTTTTTTTTTTTTTGAGAAGGCCTCAGTGGTCTTCAGCGTGGGGCCAGTTCTGCCGTCTCCTTTCCCTCTCCCGACATGATTATTTTGAAGTCGATCCTAGATGTCGCCTCCTATTTCAGTTTTATCTCTAACTCGTCTTTCAGAAACTGCCAGCTCAAGCATCCCCAAGCCAAGACGCGACAATGTGGAAAACACCGCGAACAGAGACTGCGTGCCCGTTTCCAGGGCAAACAGAACATTCTCCACATGGACACATGTTAGGTCTTCAAACGGGCCTCAGAATGGCCTGAGAAGTGGAAGCAGCCCCTGGAGACAGACAGACGATGAAGCAATGCCTGCAAAATGCTGGAGGAAAGTGACTTCCAGCCTAGACTTCTTTTTTTTTGAGATGGAGTCTTGCTCTGTCGCCCAGGCTGGAGTGCAATGGCGTGATCTCAGTTCACCGTAGCCTCCACCTCCTAGGCTGAAGTGATTCTCCTGCCTCAGCATCCCGAGTCGCTGGGACTACAGGCATGCACCACCATGTCTGGCTAGTGTTTCATATTTTTATTAGAGACAGGGTTTCACCATGTTGGCCAGGCTGGTCTCAAACTCCTGGCCTCTTGTGATCCACCTGCCTCAGCCTCCCAAAGTGCTGGGATTACAGGAGTGAGCCACCACGCCTGGCCCTAGCCTAGACTTCTATACCCAGCCCAGCTATCATTCAAGGATGAGAGTGTAATAGACATTCTCAGATAGGCACGGTGCTCAAAATGTGTCTTCCATGCACCCTGTTGCAGGAAGTGGCTGCAGGATGGGCTCCACCAGAGCAGGGGGAGGGAGCCTTCAGAGGGCTGTGAAGGGAGGTGTCTGGAGGCCAGCTGTGCCCGCGTGGGAGCTGGCCGTTGAGAGTAGAGGGTGTGACAGCAGGTGGCGCCCGTGGTGCAGCTAGGATGCTGCTTCTCCACCGCACCTGCTCTGACTCATGCCTGGGACCTGGGAGATGGTGGCGAGGCCCTGGGGGGTTACAAGCAGAACTGCAGAGCAGCCCCTGCCAGCCTCGTCACACGCCCTGACTGTGGGGACCTGGGTATCCTTAGAATCCTCCAGTCCCCACCCACTGATGGCCCTGAACGGCTCTTGTGAAGTCCCCAGGAGGCTGAAGACACCTTGACCCCAGGCTCTGTTCAGTTCTCTTCTCTTGAGACTTTCAGCTGACAGGGTGAGGTTGAGCCCACTGTGAGATTAGGCAAGACAAAAGATAATATAGCTTAGGACATGCAAAACAGGCTGGGTCACTGGCTCACGCCTTGATAGCACTTTGTGGGGGCCAAGGAGGGAGGACTGCTTGAACCTAGGAGTTTGAGACCAGCCTGGGCAACATAACGAGACCTCATCTCTACAAAAAATATAAAAAATTGGCTGGGCGTAGGGGCGCACACCTGTAGTCCTCACTACTTAGGAGGCTGAGGTGGGAGGATCACTTGAGCACAGGAGGTCCAGGCTGCAGTGAATCAAGATTGCACCGCTGCACTCCAGCCTGGGCAAGGGTGAGACCCTGTCTAAAACAAAAACAACACCCCCCCACAAAAAAAAAGAAAAACAAAAAACAACCTATCATCACCAAAACTCCCTATCATAGGTGAAAAGAAAAGGCTTTTCCAGATGCCCAGAAAAAACAGCAGTTCCCAGGCTCTCCCTGCCAAGCACCTCACGAAGGCAGGACCTTCAGCCTGGGAGGAAGCCTTTGTGTACTCAGCCTCTTCTGCAGCGCGCTCCTGGGTTGCAGGTGCTCCAACCTGCTCAGCCCCTTTGCTTAGTGAAGCCGCCCTATTCCTACTCAGTGCAGAAGCTTGGCTGCACACACACTCACACACACACACACCCCCCCACATACCCCCCCACACTCACACACACGCATACATACCCCCCACACACCCCCCCTATACACACCCCCACATACACATATCCCCCCACACACATACCCCCCACACCCCCCACAAACATACCCCCACACATACCCCCACACACATACCCACACACACACACCTCCCACACACCCCCTATACACACCCACACACACACCCAGACACATACCCCCACACACATACCCCCCACACCCCCCCACAAACATACCCCCCACACATACCCACACACACACACCTCCCACACACCCCCTATACACACCCACACACACCCACACACTCACATACCCCCACACACATACCCCCCACACTCACACACACACCCATACACATACACCCCACACACATACCCCCCACACTCACACACGCATACCCCCCACACCCCCATACTCCCCACAAAGATACCCCCACACACACACAGCCCACACACACACTTCCCACACACCCCCTATACACACCCACACATACCCCCACACCCACTCACATACCCCACACACACACCCCATACACTCACACACACACACCCCCACACACATACCCCCCACATTCACTCCCACACACCCCCCACGCACATACTCCCCCACATTCACTCCCACACACCCCCCACACACACACTCCCCCACACTCACACACATACCCCCCACACACATACCCCCCACACACTCATGTACACCCCCCCACACAGCCCCCCACACACACCTCCACACACACACATACTGCTTCTCTCACACTCCATTACACACTCACACAGACACACAGAGATGCACAGACACACACACACACACACACACACACATATACACGGCCCAGCCCCCTGCTGTTCCTCCGGGTGTGGTCTCTGCTGTATCCCCCCAGCCCCCCACTGCCAGTCCTGGAGCCCACCACTCTGCTCACTTATGAGCACTCTGCACTCAACTCCTGCCCACACCCAGTGGACTTCTGTGCCCCACACCCCCGACCTCCTGACCCCCCATCCTGATCCTCCTCCAACTTCCCCTCAACTCAGCCTCTCTCGGGACACTCCCTCTGCACTTACCTCGGAATCCCCGCCCCCGGCTTTCCTGCGTCCCTCCTGCCCCTGGCTCCCCCACGTCCTCCCCACCCCCCGGACCCCCACCTGGGCTCTGTCATGCCTGTAGCTCCCTGCTCAGTGTCCTCAACTCTCCAATCCACCTGCTGCCTGTGACCTTACTGGGAAGGAGCTGAGCCCTGGAGGAGCCCAGGGGCCCCCCTTGTACCTGCCCTGCCTCCAGCATGGCCCAGGAGCATCCCCAGCCCAGTGCCACCAGGAAGCCTTGCTCCCCAGGCCCCCTCAGAGCCCGCACCCAAGCCCCCTGCCAACAGCGGCCACTTCGCCTCCCTCCCCTCTCATCTCATCCTTGGCAGGGGCCCTTGCCTCACTCCCCTTACAGAGGAAGGAGGACAGAAGCCCACAGCAGTCTCCTAGGTGTCCTGCAAGAAACCCGCCCACTTGCTGCGGGGCGAGGCCCCAGGCTGCAGATCCTGGCGCCACAGGGTCCTGCCCTGGTGGTGATGCCCTCCCGATGCATCCTCCCCAGAGTCCATACCTGGATCCCCAGAACCTGCGAGTATGGACCTTCTGTGGCAAAGGGGACTTAGCAGGTTTGACTAACAGAAGGACCCGAGATGGGAAGATGGCCCCGGATGACCCGGGGGGGCCCTAAATTGTGGTCACAAGGGCCTCAGAAGAGGGAGCAGGAGGGTGGAGGTGGAGACGTGAGGACGGCAGCAGAGTCAGAGAGAGGACGGAGGGGCACTCTGCTGGCCTTGAAGATGAGGAGGGGGCGGGGGCCGCCTCCGGAAGCTGGAGAAGACAAGGAATGGATCTTCCCCTGGAGCCCCCAGAAGGAGCTGCCCTGTGACCCTGGACCTTCACCCGGTGGGATGCATTTTGGACACCCATCCCCCAGGGCTGGAAGGCCATGGCTGTGCTGTTCCCAGCTGCTGGGTTGGCAGTGGTTTGTCTTGGCAGCCCTGGGGAGCTGACACTGGTGCTCTCACCCCACGTGCCCTCTGGCCCCGCTACAGGGCATCTGCAGGGGCCTCTGCCACTATGCTCAGCAGGGTCTTTGAAGCCCCCACACTGCCAAAGCCAGAGGTGGCTTTTCAGAGCTCTCCACTGTGGCTCAGGCCACCTGGCCACACGGAGTCCTCTCATTCCCCCTCCTGGAGCCCCTCCCCAAATCAAGCTCCTCCTCCTCCTCCTGCACCTGCTTCCATGGGGAACGAAGCCATCCTCTGCACAGCCACCACTCTGGACAACAGCCAAAGGCCCTCAGACCAGTCTCCTCCTCCCCCGGCCCCAGGCAGCCGCGGTGACCTCCCAGAGGGGCATCTGACCACCTGCCCTGCCCAACCCCTCCGAGACTTCCAGTGGCCCCAGGGGATGTGCCAAGCACAGGCCAAAGGAGCTGCCCCCAGGGCCACAACGCCTCTTCTGGCCTTGGTCCCCTCCTGCCAGGACAGCTTCCTTTCTCCTGCCTTGGATCTTCGGGTTTCTGGGGAGTGTCGTGTCCTCGGGGAGGCTGTCCTCTGCCTCTTGGCATGCCTGTCCTAACTTCTTGTGACATCAGGCCTGCCCCGAATCACCTGTTTGAGCCACCCCAGTGCACAGCAGGAACTGGTAAAGTGCCTGGGCTGCTTCTGCCTTTTCTTCCTTTCCATCTCGGAGGGACAGCAGGCCTCACTTGCCCTGTCCTCAGCTCCACGTGTGGGCAGTGGCCTTGTGGTCATAGACAGCATGGAATGTTCCTGAATAGCCTCAGTGACATGGGTTTTTCCTTTTTAAAAAAAAATTGAACCGAGCCAGGCATGGTAGTGTGAACCTGTAGTCCCAGCTACTCAGCAGGCCGAGGTGGGGGAATTGCTTGGGGCCAGGAGTTCAAGTCCAGCCTGAGCCACATCATGAGACCCTATCTCTAAATAAAATTTGTTTAAAATGGAACTGAAATTCACAGAACATTAAACACTTCACAGTGCACACTGAGCGGCATTCAGTACATTCATACTGCTGTGCGGCCACCAGCACTGCCTGCTTCCAGAATGCCTTCTTCACCCCAAACGGAAAGGAAAGCCGGCACCCATTAGTCAGCATTCTTCATTCTCCCGCCCTCAGCCCCACCAGTCCGCAGCTGCTTTTCCGTCTCATGGATTTACCTGTTCTGGACATTTTCTTTTTTCTTTCTTGCTTTTTGTCTCCCTCCCTCCCTTTCTCTGCCTTGCCTTGCCTTGCCTTGCTTTGCCTTTCTTGATGGAGTCTTGCTCTGTCACCCAGGCTGGAATGCAGTGTCAAGATCTCAGCTCACTGCAACCTCTCCCTCCCGTGTGCAAGCGATTCTCGTGCCTCCGCCTCCCGAGAAGCTGGGATTACAAGCACACACCACCACGGCTGGCTAATTTTTGTATTTTTAGTAGAGACAGGGTTTCACCATGTTGTCCAGGCTGGTCTCGAACTCTTGACGTCACGTGATCTGCCTGCCTCGGCCTCCCAAAGTGCTGGGATTACAGGCATGAGCCACCGCGCCCGGCCTGGACATTTCATATACACAAAATCGCAGAGGACATGGCCTTTGTGTCTGGCTTCTTTTGCTGAGCATAGTGTCGCTGTCACTTGTGTGGGAATTTCTCTCCTCATACCTTACACGTCTACACGGCATTTTCTGGATCCATTCACCTGGCAACGGATGCTTGGGTTGTTCTTCCCTTTGGCTGCTGTGAACAAGCATCTGTCTGAGTGTCTGTTTTCAACTCCTTTGGGTGGATACCCAGGAAGACAGTTGCTGGACCACAGGGTAATTCTATGCTTAACTTTTTGAGGAGCCGCCAGGCTGCGTCCCACAGCGGGCTCCTTGCTGATATTTTCAGGCACTCAGCTCTGCAGTCTGCACTGCCAGACACCTGGACCTGAGTGAGTCTGAGGAGCATGGTGCTTTGAGGAGCTGCTGGCTCTCCCAGGGGCTCCTTGATGGGGCTCCTGTTGCCTCTGCCTGTCCCGGGGCTGCTGCTGCTGGAAGCTGAGACTCATCCTCATTTTCCATGCAACCACGGGCAGGAAGGAGCCTGCACGCGACATGCCAGGGTGCGCGCTTACCCTGGGCCCCTCGTGCACCGGAGGAAGAGGCCTGCCTGGCTGTGGGGTAGGGTGGGGCCAGCTTCTGGGCTGGGCGCTCTGGCTTCCGGGACACCAGGCAGAATGGCTAAAGCAGGGAGACACAGGCCCCTGTAGAGCTACTGGGGCGGTGACAGCTGGACTTGGATGCTGGCTTCATGACCGTGCTCCCCAGCGTTCTCACCTGGTGATGTCCCTCCCCTGGAATCTGCCGGTGGCCCAGGACTTTCTGACCCACAGGATGCCCCAGGAATGACACCATATGACATCTGAGGCCAGGTCACACAAAGCCTGGCAGCTTGGCCTGGCCTGGTGAACGTGCTCTGGAGGGAGCCAGCTGCCACGGGAGAATCCAACTACCCCGAGACCACCATGCTGCAGGGAAGCCCACACCAGCCACATGGGAGGCCAGCCGGCCCTAGCTGTTCCAGCCACCCAACTGAGGGCGGGGGCGAAGAGGCCATCCTGGACGGTCCACCCCGTTTGGCCTTCAGACGACTCCAGCCCCAGCTGCCACCTGATTACAACTGCAGAGAGACCCCAAGACAGGGCTGCCTGGCTGAGCTGGGCGATCCACAGGCCAGGCGATAACGGGGTGCTTTAAGGCACTAAGCTTTGGAGGAGTGTTTTGTTACACGGCAATAGTTAACAGGGAACTGGGAGTCGATTTCAAGCTCACATGGCCAGTCCACCCTGAGCATGTCCCCTGGGCCATAGTTCAGAAAGCAGGTGCAGGTCAGGGTTCAGGGCCAGCGTGGGCCTCAATATTGTTTCCTGCCCCCGTGGAGGCCGTGGTGGCATTTGGAGGGGGTCCTTGGAATCCATGCCCAAGGAAGCACTGAAGCTGCCTGGGACCCTCCCACACCCAGGAAGGGCCGTCATCAAGGTAGGACTTGCAGGAGGAGGGAAGGGCAGCTGGCTTTTGAGTGGAGGAGGGACAGCTCCAGAGACAGCGTGGCAGCTCCCAGCCACCCTCGCCACCAGGAACCTCGAGGGGAGGCCCCCTCGGCCCAAGCTCTGGCCCCTCCCGCTCCCTACTCTCCTCTCCCCTAGCTTCCTTCCAGGGCCCTCTCTCTTTGGTCTCCTGTGATTCTCTTCCCGGGCCCACAGTCCCTCCCTCCCTGGGGGGCTGCCCAGCCACCGGCCCCGCCCGCGGACCCCTGGAGTAACTTAATCTCGGGGTTGTGGTCCATCCCCAGAGTGGGGAGGCATCCGCTCGGCCCATCGCACCCCAAAGCTGCAGGCCCTTGGCTCCAACCACCTCCAGGCCCTCCCTCCCCCAGCCAAGAGGTCCCGAGTCCCACCCAAGCACTGTACCCCGGCCCGGCTGGCCCCGCCCGGCGGCCGGGGTCGACCCGGCCAGTCCTTCCGCCGGGCGACGCCCACGTGCCTGCGCGGCTTCCCTGGCACCGCGGCGACCAGCGCCCCGAGGCGCGCGGCACCCGACAGGTGGCACCTGCGAGCCCCGCCCACCTCGGCCGCCCCGCCCACCTCGGCCGCCCCGCCCCGCCCCGCGCGCCCACGGAGCATGCTCAGAGCCGCGGTCACGCGCCCGCCCGAAGGCTCCTGTCGGGACAGGGCGCCGCCCCGTGTCGGCCCCCGCAGAGCTCGCGGCCCCCGCCTGTCCGGGCGCCGCCATGGAGCGCATCGAGGGGGCGTCCGTGGGCCGCTGCGCCGCCTCACCCTACCTGCGGCCGCTCACGCTGCATTACCGCCAGGTGAGCCCGCGCCCCCGCGTCCCCCGCGCCCCCGCCGGCGGCCCGGCCCACGACCCGCGCCCCGCCCACCATCTTCTGCGCTGCCGGCCCCGCCCCGGAGCCCCGCCCCCGCCTCCCGCCGATCTCCCGGGCGGCCGCTTGTCCGCCAGCCGGATCGCGGGTTCCCAGACCCAGTGAGCCCCCAGGCCGGGGAGGGACATCTGAGGGGGCACCACTCATCCTTTCAAGGAAGCATTGCTGGGCCCCATCCTTCCCGCCCGCCCAATCCGACCCTCTTGGCAGTGGAACTCCTTGGTTGCCCTGGGGATCAGGGAAGGCTTCCTGGAAGTGGTGGCTTTCATGCTACCACTTGAAGGAGGAGATAGCTGGGCCGAGGAGGAAGGAGCAAGGAGTGCAGAGGCCGGGCGCAGAGAGGTAGGAGAAGGAGCTGAGTGAGAACGTGAGAGAGCCTCTCAAAGCAGACTTCCTCCTTGGGGTTTTTTCCAGGGAGGGCACCTCCTTGGAGTCTCCATCTGCCTAAGCTCAGCCTTCCCCACCTCCTAGGGTGTCACCTTCTCCCATGCCAGGCCACGGCACAAGAGGCTGTATTGCCTCACTTAGCACCAGGCACATGGTAGGTTCACAAGGAATATTTTGTTTTGTTTTGTTTTTGAGACAGGGTCTTGCTGTCTCCCAGGCTGGAGTGCAGTGGCATGATCACAGCTCACTGCAGCCTCAACCTCCTGGGCTCAAGCGATCCTCCTGCCTCAGCCCCCGCCCCAGTAGCTGGGACCACAGGTGCACACCACCACACCTGGCTAATTTTTAAATTTTTTTGTAGAGACTACGTCTCACTGTTGCCCAGGCTGGTCTTGAACTTCTGGCCTCAACCGATCCTCCTGCCTTGGCTTCCCAAAGCATGGGGATTACAGGCATGAGGCATATGTGTTGGGTGAAGGAGCTGCTGCCATCCTTTTCCCACATCCAGTGGATCACTGAGTCCCGGGCCGTCTTCCTCCAAGTCCAGCCCTGTCCAGTTAGGGCCCCACCTTTTGCTTGCATGCCCACCTGCCCCCAGCAGATCTCCCCTCTGCCAGAGCCCCTCCATGCCATTAAGGCAAAGACCACCTTCCTGGTCACAGTCAGTCCAGCCCCCCAGCCTATCAGGTCAGGTGGTCCAGGTCGCAGTGCCTCTCTGCCTGCCTGCCTCCCTCCCTCAGGGGGCATCCTGTCCCCCCCATCACATCCAGGACTCTGCCCCTCACCATCCTTGTGAAGCCCTCTTGGCCCCCAGCCTGAGAGAGGCCCTGTGCCCCTCACTTTCCCTGTTGCGGGAGTCCTGTTGGCTCTGGAGGACAGGGGATCCCTCTCCCCAAGGCGAAGCTAAGCTGGTGGTGCTGGCAGGGGGCAGCTGGGATTAGTTGGGGTACAGCAGGTGGGGACATGGGGTCACTGCCCTTTTCCCTGACGTTGGCCATATGGGATGCCTGCTTGTGGCTGCACAGTCCCCACAGGGCTGGGTCTCAGGCAGCAGGTACAGGCCCAGGCAGGTGCCCTCTGTGGCCCTGGTGGCAGCACTCTCTCCCTCACTTCCCGTGAAGCGCTCAGGGCAGCCCTTGCAGCCTCAGCGGGCAGCCTCAGCGGGCAGCCCACCGGCACAGCTCTGCTGAAGGGTTCTGGTGACCAGAGCTGAGCTGGTGCGGGCCGTGGCTGTGGTGGACACGGATGTAGGCTCAGGCTGGGCGGCATCTCCTCAGGGCCAAGGGACATTGGGCTGGATGCTGGCTGCCACCCAGGGGCAGCTGCAGCCCTCAGCTTTTTGCTGCGTTCAGCCAGGGGAGGCCTGTGATGTCAGGCAGACCAAAGGCAGGGGACCCCTGTGGCTCTGAGGCGATGGGGTCTTCTTTGCACCCAGCCCTGCCCCTCCCTCCCAGGCCTCAGCAGCCTCCCTAAACCTTCCTGCACCTTGACCTGGCTGGACCTAAGGGTCTGACACGCTTTTGACCTTGAGCTGAGAGGGTCCTTGAGACCTGCATGGGGTGATGTTACTCGGGGGGAAGCAGTGGTGGGGAAGGGGCATGGGCACAGCAGGCACATGGCAGGCTGTGGGCAGGGGGCTTCCCTGGAGCCTGCTCTGGCTGGGTGGTGGCTCTGGGGTGGCTGGATATCAGGCAGGCCTGGGCTCGCCTCCCGGGAGTGGTACCCCACGGCCTCTCGGGCTGCCTGACCTGTGCAGGACGCCGGCCCTCCCTTCCCTTGGAAACCGGTACTCTCCTCCCAGGACGCCTTTGCCTCCCGGCCAAGCTCAGAGGGCCTCTGCGCCTCTGCCTGCCCAGAGTCCCTTCCCTCACTTCCGTCACCTCCTCCAGAAAGTCCTCAGGAAGGCTTCTTCCCTCTTCTGCAGTCCTGGCTGCACTTCTGTGTCTCTGCTGCTCAGACCTCTTGTCCATTTCACAGCCTGGGCAGAGCCCCTGGGGGGGGATGAGCAGCTGGCCTGGGCCTCAGAGTGGCAGATGGGCTGTGCGTGCCGGAGATGGGACCCCGCGGGACCCCAGGCCCAGCCCCCAGGATGGGAGTGCATCTCAGAATGCATCAGTTCCAGCCTTCCCCAGCAGGCCCAGCCCACACGCCTGCCCACCCTGCCTCCTCCGTTCACTGAGTGCCACCCAGGGTGCAGGGGCCTGCCAGGGCGGTGTGCCCAGCGTGGGGGAGTGGAAAGGTGGAGGGTGGCCACAGGAGATCAGGACCACAGGGTATGTGGGAGAGTCGAGGGCAGAAACTGGGGGTGGGGGTGTGTGTGGGGGGGTGCCGAGCCTGGTCACCATCACAACAGTCACCAAGTCCTGCAGTGCGATCTCCTACCTGGCTGGGGCGCCACCCTTCCTCATCTGCTCCTGGTGCCAGCCCCTCCTGCCACCCTTCCCCATCCACTCCTGGTGCCGGCCCCTCCTGCCCTCCCGTCTCCACCTGTTCAGTGGCCCAAGGAAGCTTCAGCAGGAAAACCTGACCTCTCCTCTGCCTGCAGGGCCCTCCTGCCCTGCTGTGAGGGAGTCACACCTGCCCTCCCCGAGCCTCCATGAGCCTTCCTATACTTGGTGACGGTGTACGTCTCTCTGCAGCCCCTTGTGCTCGGTCTGTGCTGGGCAGTGTTTCATGAGGTGCCTGGACACCTTCCCTGCCCTTTGCCCTGGTCTTCTGCCTCACTCCTAGGGTATTAGGCTGTCCTTGACCTCCCTGCCCCTCCCAGGCTGCTTGCTCCTCTGCCCACGGGAGCTGCAGTTCCTGGCTCCCGTGGGCCCAGGCCACGAGCCGATCTCCCTGGTTAGGAGTGGGTGCAGCGGGTCTGTGGCCTCCTCGGTTCCCCGAGCACCTCCGCCCATCCTGGGACATTCTAACCGCTGACCTGCCCCTTCTAGAATGGTGCCCAGAAGTCCTGGGACTTCATGAAGACGCATGACAGGTGAGAGCCTGGCCCAGCCTGGCCACTGGGGAAGCCCCAGACTGATGTCCACGGGGACACTGGGCCCAGGGCGAAGGTGCCCTCTCCTCCCTGACGTTGCTGTTCCCTGCGTGGGCTCCAAAAGTCCCTTCTCTCTGCCCGGCCTCTGGGTTTCCTATCTCTGAGGGGTCAGCCTGAGGCCTGGGGGCTGAGTCAGGTCTTTGCTCAGGCCACTGGGACCATGATGGTGGGCAGGCCCTCTCAGGGCAGGGAGAGGCCATCCTGGAGCCTTTGCCCCTAGCATCCAGGGTCTGGGCTGGATGGCGACGTGGCTCGAGGAGTGTGGCTGGTGGGCAGCTGCTCAGTGAGGGCCAAACGTCCTGTCAGTCACCCGGCTGCAGCTGCGAGCACCCTGACCTACTCAGCTGCCCGTGTGTCCTTCCCTGCCCCCCGCCTCCCATCCTGCCAGCTGGAATACAGCAGGTCTGGGTCCTGGCCAGACTGTGACCCTGGAAAGCTCTGGTCCCGCCTGGGCCTCAGCCATCCTATCTGAGCAAGGGGCCTGACCTCCCTGGGCTGCTGGCAAGGAGGTGGGATGGCCACGCTGGGAACAGAAAGATGGGAGGTGGGGCCCCACGAGGGCCAGTGGAGTGCTTCTGTGCTGAGCCCCTCCCCCCGTACACAGCGTGACCGTTCTCTTATTCAACTCTTCTCGGAGGAGCCTGGTGTTGGTGAAGCAGTTCCGGCCAGGTGAGGCCAGCTGGGGTGGGAAGGGGATCTGCAGGGTCACCTTCAGGTCCCTGTGGTCCTGAGGGTCTGAATACAGATGTGGGAGGGGGCTCCAGGGGAAGCTGAGGCCCTGGGAGGGGGCCTGGCTGTGTGGGTGACCTGGAGGTGGCCACCACGTGGCTGTGAGCACAGTCTGGCTTCTTCCCACGCAGCTGTGTATGCGGGTGAGGTGGAGCGCCGCTTCCCAGGGTCCCTAGCAGCTGTAGACCAGGACGGGCCTCGGGAGCTACAGCCAGCCCTGCCCGGCTCAGCGGGGGTGACAGTTGAGCTGTGTGCCGGCCTCGTGGACCAGCCTGGGCTCTCGCTGGAGGAAGTGGCTTGCAAGGAGGCTTGGGAGGAGTGTGGCTACCACTTGGCCCCCTCTGATCTGCGCCGGGTTGCCACATACTGGTGAGTGGGACCAGGCCCTCAGGCCTGTGGTGTGACTCAGGAGATGGGAGAGAGTGAGGGCCCCGTCCCTGGGAGTGTGCAAGCAGGATGGATTCCTCCTTGTTTTCCAACATGGGATTAGGGGAGGGTTGGACCGAATGCACCTCAGATCCTAAGCCAGGCCAGAATCTGGGCTCTTGGGGCTCTCTCTGCAGCGTCTCGGCCCCATGCCCCCAGCCTGCGGCCCCCAGCCGTGTGAGGCAGGCCGGGTGACAGCTGCTGCTGACAGGTGCCTCTACTTCCTGTAGGATTAAGACCGGGCGCTGGGGGTGGGGGTGACTCACAGCTCTGTTCTCAGAGGGTGGCTCAGGAATGAGGGAGAAGCTGTGTCCTGGGCTGGAGAAGGGGTGGCTCCAGCCCTCCTGGGGAACAGGCACTAGAGCCTGTGCTTTGGGACCTGACCCACCAAACTCGAGGCACCAATTCCTGCCTCGCGAGGGCTGCCAGCTGGGGTGGGGTTGCCTTCCCAGGACTAGATGTTGGTATGAAGCCCATCCACTTCCCCAGGGATGCTACGATGGGCTCCTGACCCCAGCTGAGGTCTTGGGGAAGGAGGAGGGTGTCACAGAGACCCCCACCCCCACCAGCTGAGCACCAGTCTCTGCAGCCTCCTCCAGAGGCCAGGGCCTGCTCCACTGGGAGAAGCACCGGAAGTCTCTGCACCTGTCAGCCTGGCACATGGGCCACTCAGGGTTGAGCCTGGGGCCCTCCTACCTCAGCAGCCTCAAGGACTTCACCTGGGCACGTTCCTGGCTGGGTGGGTGGACTCCCAAGTTAAAGGCAGCATTTCCACGCTGGGCCAGGCACGGTGGCTCACGCCTGTAATCCCAGCACTTTGGGAGGCCAAGGCAGGCGGATCACCTGAGGTCAGGAGTTCGAGACCAGCCTGACCACATGGAGAAACCCCGCCTCTGCTAAAAGTACACAATTAGCCAGGCGTGGTGGCAGGAGCCTGTAATTCCAGCTACTCGGGAGGCTGAGGCAGGAGAATCGCTTGAACCCAGGAGGCGGAGGTTGTGGTGAGCCGAGATCGCGCCATTACACTCTAGCCTGGGCAACAAGAGCGAAACTCTGTTTCAACAAAACAGAATTTCCATGCCGAAGGGTGGACTTGGGTGTGAAGGATGGGCCTTGGTTTTCTGCAGGTGTCTACCCCGTGGCGGGCCACGCCCACTGTGCCCCCAGCTCCCCAGCCCATAGTACTGAGCACAGCCAGGAGGCATGGGAGGGGCTGGAGTCCCCTTGGTCCCCCTGGAGGAGGTGGGCCTGGGCAGAGGGACCGCATAGGCTCTCAGGGCAAGTGGTCAAGCAGCCCTGGCCGCGGTGGTTCTACTGGTACAGCCTCTGGGCCACAGCCTGATTGTGAGGGTGCTGGGGAGCCAAGGAGGGCTCTGGGAAGTAGGCATCCTGCTTAGACTTGCATCGTGAAGAGCAGGTCGTGGCTTCGGGGATGCAGGACTGGAGATGCTGCTGACTAGGGGTCAGGGTGTCTGTCTCTGAGGGCCTGATGGGGGGCTGGACTGACAGCAAAGTTCACCCACCCTGTGGCAGGGCCCGTGGCTCCCTGTCTCTGATTCTGGAGGTGAGCCAGGCCTCTTACCTGCCGCTGCAAAGGACAAGGCCCAGGGAGGCAGTCAGCTTGGGGCGTGATGGAGTGAAGTTGGAACGTGCCCTGGGGTGGGGGAGGCGTTGCCCAGCCTGGCTGGCAGATTCCTCTCAGCCCGGGCCAAGGGCCGGGCCTGTCTCCTTCACAAGCCGGCGGAAACCGGGGCTGGAAACCCCAGACCCGCCACTTCCCTCAGAGGCGCAGCCGTGGCCGCCGCCGGAAATGGGCCATCAGGAAGGGGTCTGCGGGAGGTGAGGGGCTAGAGGGCAAGGAAGCAGCTGGGTAAGGTCGGTCTGGGGTGAGTCCCCCTGGAGGTGGGGAGGCCTTGGGGGGTGGAGCATGGAAGCCCCCCGTTCTGTCCCTGCCCCTGCATGTTGGGCACATCTCAGAGGGCGGCCTCTACCCTGCAGGCCTCCGGCTGGCCTTGGTTCATGGCACCCGACAGCCCCTCCTGCGGCGAGCCAGGGCTCCCCCACCCCCTGGTCATCTTCCCAGATGCCCCTCAGTCCCGTTTCTCCCCAGATCCACACCTGGCCCTCCCCCTCCTGTTCCAGAATGCAGCCCAGCCCCTCTGCCATCCTGTCCTCCCAGCCCGTGGTCTCCCTCCACACACGCCAGTCCAGGCTCCTTCCCTTCGTGCCTGACCCCTCCTGGCTGCCAGCAGCCCCCTTCTGGCCACTGCCCACTGAGGGAGGGGGCTCCCTCTCACCCCTCCCCAGCCTGGGCCACTGGGCCTGGTACTGAGGACCTCGCTGCCACCCCACCCCACTCTGCCATGCTACGGTGGGGGGGTGGTCAGTGCATGCTGTTCCTAGTCTGAAACATGTGTCCTGTGGGTGCCTGGTGGGGAACCCTTGCGGGAAGGCCTGGTGGGTTTGTCCCTGCTTCCCAGCCAGCCTGTGTCCCTGGGTATGGGCTGGGGTCTGGCATGGGCCTCTGCAGCTGGCCACAGACTGAGGGGCTCCAAACAACACTGGGAACAGCCTCAGGGTATCTGGTTGGGGGCTGCAGACAGGGGTGGGGTCTTCTGCTTGGCCTTGACAGGTTGCAGGCAGGTTGTCAGCCGGATCTGCAATCTCATGGGGACTTGGGGTCTTCCCGGCTCACGAGGTTATGGCAGAATTCAGCTCCTGGTGGCTGGGGACTGGGTCCCACCTCCCTGCTGGCTGTTGGCCCTTCCCAGCA
This sequence comes from Pan paniscus, assembly GCF_029289425.2. Lineage (NCBI taxonomy): Eukaryota > Metazoa > Chordata > Mammalia > Primates > Hominidae > Pan > Pan paniscus. The sequence goes on along the minus strand of NC_073264.2, from coordinate 106,353,718 downwards.
TGGCGGTTGCTTCCCCTTCAGGGCCAGCAGGACAGGTCTGAATTTCTCCCTTTCTGGCGTTGAAACACCCTCTGGAGGGCTTCGTGATCGGGCCATGCCCGCCTAGGATGCTCTCCCTTCTGATGAGCTCAAGTCACTGGTTAGGGTCCTTAATCACATCGACAACACCCACCCCACCTGACGAGTACAACCTGATCAGGGAAGGGATGCCCTGCTGCGGGAGGGGCCACGGGCGTGCACACCAGGTGGGAATCCGGGTGGGAGAGGGCATCCCAGAGTCCTGCCTACTGGAGGGCTGGAGGGAGCAGAGTGGAGAGGGTGGGTTGGAGGGTGGTAGAAGGGCCAGGGGGCCAGCGGGGCCAGCGTGGGTAACTCAGCAGACCCTGTCTCAACCCGTAGGTCTGGAGTGGGACTGACTGGCTCCAGACAGACCATGTTCTACACAGAGGTGACAGATGCCCAGCATAGCGGTCCAGGTGGGGGCCTGGTGGAGGAGGGTGAGCTCATTGAGGTGGTGCACCTGCCCCTGGAAGGCGCCCAGGCCTTTGCAGACGACCCGGACATCCCCAAGACCCTTGGCGTCATCTTTGGTGTCTCGTGGTTCCTCAGCCAGGTGGCCCCCAACCTGGATCTCCAGTGAGACTCCAGGGTTCTAGACAGAGGCCAGTCTTGGCCACTCACCCCACACCCCGCGGACCCCAATAAAGGCTTGCATAGCTCCAGCTTCTGCCTGCTGGTTCTGAGCTCTGTGACCAGGGCCTTGGAGAGGACTGGGGAAGGGGCGGGAAGCAGTGACCCTGACCTGAGATGGCCCTCGGGACATGGCGAGCTCTCCTGTAGGAGGAGTAGCTGGTGGCAGGCCATGCGGGTGGTTGCTGTGGGGCTGAGGACAGGCCTGGGGATGCCATGGGCAGGGCCAGGCTGTGCCTCCTCTTGGAGCTGGGAGGGGGGTCCGGGACTCATGGAGGGTGGCATGGCAGGCCTGGGGGTGGGCCTGCTGGTCACGGGGCTGCAGCATGAGCTGTGCTCACGAGAGTGGTGGCTGAGCCAGTCCTCAGGAGTTGGGATGGGGTGGGCAGCACTGCAGGCTGCACGCTGCAGGGAAAGTATGTTCCCTGCTCCTGGGGCAAGTGAGGAGTCCCCACCCTGACTGGGGCTGGGCTCGAGCCACTCCACAGGAGCCCGGAGCCAAAGCTGCCCTGTGTCGGGGGCCCCAGTAGCTGATCCGTGCACCCCCAGCCTTGGAAGTTTTCCAAGGGACCTTCCTCGGCCTGTGGGGTATGCAGAAATGTCTGCAGGCTTGCTCCAAGAGGAGCAGGTGGCGGCACAGGGTGGGGACACAAGGCCAGTGGTCTTGACATGGGCCAGGTTCCTGGTGCCAGCCCGGTCCTGGTCCCGGGGCATGGCCTCAGCCTGGGCCGCCCAGCACCAGGCTCTACTGGCCCCTGAGCATCTCTGGCCTGTATGCCCTGGCCTTGCCTTCTGACCTATCCTGAGGGTGGGGCTGTGGGAGATGCGTGCAGCTCAGAGCTGCTCCCCAGGTGCCCAGAATGCTTGTGAGGCAGGAGGGGACCCAGCTCGCCTGGTCTGCTTCCTGGGCCACAGGTGCACAGTAAGGGTTCTGCAGGTGAATGGGTGTGTTGGCACTGGTTGTGGGCATTCGAGGGCACTGCTGGGCCATCAGTCTGCGGCAGGATTGATCTGCTCCTGGACATCATTAGGTCCAGGCTGTGGCTCCCAGGAGGAAAGTAGAGAAGGAGACAGTGAAGTGAAGGGAGCCTCAGTACCCTGCAGGGTGGCACCCTGGGCAGGGAGGTGGAGACTGACCCCCTGTTGTCATCCAGCACAGTGCTGGACAGCCTGGCATTGGAGGCTGTCCTGAGGAGGCTGTGCCTCAGGGGCCCACAAAAGCAGTGCCACCTGTATGCAAATGCTGGCTGTGGCCCAGGTGGGGCCCTGTGGGCATCAGGAAGGCCAGCGACAGGGCTGCCGGGGAGGGGCTGTCAGGTATGGGGTGTGTGCCAGGGAGGGGCTGCCCTGTATGGGGTGTGTGGGTCTTGGCCAGCCTCAGCTTCACTCTACCCAGATGAGGCCCCAGCAGGACATTCACAGGACAGGAGCTCTGCCTGACCCACAGCAGCCTTGCTGTGCTGCCCTTACCAGCAGCCTGCCTGGTGACACCACGAGAGTGCGATGGGCCCTCCGGGTTGACCAGCAGAGGCCTCCCACTACCTCAGAGGGACCTCTCGCAGGCACCAGGTGGGTCTGGCCCCTGAAGCACTGAGGGGACAGGTGACAGGGCACCCGGACCTGGGTGTAGTCCAGCCCCTCACTTTGCTCCGCAGCCCGATGGGGTGGGTCAGCAGGCAGTGCTGCCGGGCCTAATGGAGCTGGCATTGATTTCCCGGCACTGGAGGGGGGGTTGTAACCGGAAACTCCCCTCTCTGTCTGCTATATTTAGCACTGCAGGACCCAGCGGAAGCACAGCTTACTCTGGAGCCTCGCCGGCTCTGTCCAAACCCCTGGCAGCCCGTCCCCAGCCTGGTCCCCAGGACTGCCCTATGGGTCCAGAGCCCCTGGCCAGGCTGAGCAGCTGCACCCTTGCCCTCTGCATACAAGCTGGGCACCGCCCAGCCCTCAGAGTGGGAGCCCTCCAGGCTGGGGGACGGGTGGCTCTGGGAGGCTGGAGAGTGCTGTGGTCCAGTGGGCCCCAGAACAATGACGAGGTCCCTTACTAGAAGAGACCAGGTAGCCTGGTCTGGTGAGGGTTGGGGCTGGAGCCCTGGCCACCACTGATCTCAGCCCCTCACCCCAGCAAGGTGCAGCAGGGGGCAAAGGCGTTTTGTGAAATATGTGTGAGGGGCGAGGGTTCCCACTGCTGCCTTCTGGAAACTCAAACCAGGGTCCAGCTGCCTGGCATTTCTGGCTCAAGGGCTGCTGAAATTCCTGCAGGGAAGGGACCCCCTCTCCGATGCCTCCTATGTCCCCCTCCTCCCCAAGGGCAGGTGCGGCCACCTTCCTGACCTGGGTCCTCTCATGGACATCATGAGGTCTGGCTGACCCATGCCCGTCCACGCTCTGGCGGCCCCCTATGCCAGCTTCTGTATGACTTGTCTAAGTCCTCTGTCCACCCCCGGGCTGGGGGCTCCTGAGGGTGTGCAGGGGCGGAGTCTCCCTCGTTCACCACTTGGCCAAGTGCCCAGCAGAGGCACCCAGCACCCCCTCCCCCACCATAGTGGGGCAGTGGGCGCAGGTGGGGATGGAGCCCTGGGCCTCTGGAGCCGGGCAGGGGGCTTCTCTGTCCTGGGGCTTCCCTCTCTCGAGTACCCGAGTACCTGACCCCAGGCCAAAGCACAGGAGAGGTGGCATCTCCACAGGGAGCCCCTCCCCCCGTAGGCGGTAATCACTGCCCACACACCGGAAGGCAGCAACTGGAAGGCTCTGAACACAGCTTGGATTCTCTTGTTTGGTGGGGGTCTCTGTGCGGGCCTCATCCTGGCTTGTGTCTTAATCCCCACGAAGCCTACCCACCACCAAGTTTGGGGTGGGCACTCTGAGTGAGCAGAGCCAGCTGAGGTGGGCATGGGGGGGCTCCGACCCACCCCTTTAGGGACCTTCAGCTGAGCCTGCGGCCTGGATCCTGGAGGGGCTGCTAAACAGGGATGGAGCAGGCAGACCCTGCGTATGGGGTGTTCACAGGCCCTGTGCCTCCAAAGCTCTCTTCCTTCAGCCCTCAGCCCCAGCACCATGGTGGCAGTGACTTGCTCCAGGCTGGGGGGCTGCACAGCCACCCAGCTCCGGGCACAGGGCAAATTTGTGAGAGGAGCTAGGGGGAGAGAAGACAGCTCAGTTATCATGGGGATGGGTTGAGGACCCCTCTGGACCATATGGGGATCTTTAACCACCAAGGTGACCCCTAGCTCTGGAAAGGACCGTGCTCACTGGAGGAGAGGAAGGTGCCATTGGTTTTGACCCTGTGGAGGAGCTGCGAGGTCACCCAGGGAGAGGGCAAGGAGGTGACCGCAGAGGATGGGGTGTGGAAGCCTGGTGACCAGGGCAGCAGTGGGAGGCCTCTCTTGGGGTAGCCTTCAGGGACAGGCACTGCCAACTTTTGTTCCCCATTTCCCGCCTCTCGCCCCCCAAGCCCAGACCTGAGTTTGGAGGGCGATAGGCGGGAAACGGGGAATGCGGCCTGAGCATTTCCTGAGGGCATGGCCTGGCTACCTCGACGCCAGCGCCGAGCTGAGCAGTCTGCACCCTGGAGCATTTGTTGACTGGCTGCATGACCAGCGCGCCTCGCAGAGGGGAAGGCAGGGGCGTCGGAGGGGCGCAGCGCCCCCTGCAGCCGGCGTGGAGGCGGTAGGAGCGGCGCGGAGAAGGGGAGATTCTCGGAGGAGGTGGGGGGCGCGCAGTAGGGGCTGGGCCCGGCTCTGGCCCCAGGGCCGCGCCACCCCGCGTGGGGGCCGAGCCCTGATCAGAGTAGGAGGCGGCATCTCCTCTGGGACTGCGAGGAGCGCGGCGGTGGCGCACTGATGGGAGGGGACCACACGGCAACCCCGGGGCGCCCCACCCCCGGTTTCTGACACCCGGCAGGAGCCCAGGCGGAGGAGGGGAGGCAGCTTTGCGGCGCCGGCGCCCGCCTCGCCGACTCACGCGGAGGTGTGAGCGGGGCCCCCGCGGCCCGCGCTGACCCCGAGGCCCCGTGCCCCCGCCGCCCGGGCGCCCTGGGAGGCGCGCGCCGGGCCGGGGCGCTGGCAGGCGACGCCCTCCACCGCCTTTAAAGCCTGGGGCGCCCCCGGACCCCCCCCGGCCCCACCCCGCGGCGCGGCCCCGCCCCCTCATGCATATGCAGGTGCGCGGGTGACGAATGGGCGAGCGAGCTGTCAGTCTCGTTCCGAACTTGTTGGCTGCGGTGCCGGGAGCGCGGGCGCGCAGAGCCGAGGCCGGGACCCGCTGCCTTCACCGCCGCCGCCGTCGCCGCCGGGTGGGAGCCGGGCCGGGCAGCCGGAGCGCGGCCGCCAGCGAGCCGGAGCTGCCGCCGCCCCTGCACGCCCGCCGCCCAGGCCCGCGCGCCGCGGCGCTGCGCTCGACCCCGCCCGCGCCGCCGCCGCCGCCTCTGCCGCTGCCGCTGCCTCTGCGGGCGCTCGGAGGGCGGGCGGGCGCTGGGAGGCCGGCGCGGCGGCTGGGAGCCGGGCGCGGGCGGCGGCGGCGGGGCCGGGCGGGCGGGTCGCGGGGGCAATGCGGGGGCAGGGCCGGGGGCGCCTTCCCCGGCGGCTGCTGCTGCTGCTGGCGCTCTGGGTGCAGGTGAGCGGGGCGGCGGGGGCGGCGGGGGCGGCGGGGGTCGCGGACGGGGCACACCGGGCCGCCCCTAGGGGCCGGGCGGGCACTGCCTGGGGCCGCCGTGGTTCGGAAGCCCTCGAGGCTGCGCGCGGCGTCTGGGGCTCCGGGCGGGCGCGGCTGGGTGGGGGCGGGGCGGCGGGGCCTGTTCCCCCACCCCTGGCGCCCGGCCCGCCGACCCCGGCCCGCGCCTCCCTCCGCTCTCCCGCTGCCTTATTTTTAGGCGGCGCGGCCCATGGGCTATTTCGAGCTGCAGCTGAGCGCGCTGCGGAACGTGAACGGGGAGCTGCTGAGCGGCGCCTGCTGTGACGGCGACGGCCGGCCAACGCGCGCGGGGGGCTGCGGCCACGACGAGTGCGACACGTACGTGCGCGTGTGCCTTAAGGAGTACCAGGCCAAGGTGACGCCCACGGGGCCCTGCAGCTACGGCCACGGCGCCACGCCCGTGCTGGGCGGCAACTCCTTCTACCTGCCGCCGGCGGGCGCTGCGGGGGACAGAGCGCGGGCGCGGGCCCGGGCCGGCGGCGACCAGGACCCGGGCCTCGTCGTCATCCCCTTCCAGTTCGCCTGGCCGGTACGTGCGCTCCATCCCCCGTGCTCCAGCCCTTCCCTCTCTCTCCGCGCCCCGGCCCCGCGCGCTTCGCGACCCCCAACACCTGCGGCCGGGTCTGCGTGCGAGCCGCGCGCGCCCAGGCGGGGCGGGGCCGGCAGGGGGCGCGTGCTCTGGGGACTTGGTCCGCGCCTGGCCACGTGGGCGCGCCGGGGCCCCGGGGCCACCGGGAGCGGGGTCGCGGCGGGGGCGGGGCGGCGGCGTCCCGCGTGCGCGGCGGTGTGCGGCGTGTGCCTGCGTCGCCCTGCGCGTGTCTGTCTGGGTGGGGAGGCGAGGCGAGGCGCCCCGGTCCCGGGCAGGCCGCGGAGGCATGTGCGCAGCGCGTGCTGGGGCTGGTCTAGGGCAGGCCCTGACTGAGCCGCCCCGGGCCCGTGGCCAGCCTGCGCCTGCCCTGCAGTTTCCTGGATGCCTGGGGGGCACGGGCGGGCGCCGTGGGACCTAGGCCCGGGAGAGCCTAACGCCTAACGCTTATGTCGGCAGAAGCCCCCGATGCTGACCCAAGATCGTTCAGAAGCAGAGATAGTGGATCCTGGTGCTGTGACCTTCTGTGGCACTGCCCTGTTTGTGGGTTTTTTTGGTTTTGTTATTCTGGAGGGACAGAAGCTGAGTCGGGGCTGTCTGGTCTCCCCTGGCAGGTGGCCAGTCAGGCAGGAGCCCTGGCCTGGGCGTGCTGGGAGGAGGGGTGGTAGGGGTCCAATGTCACTGGGAAACAGGTACTCATCCCAGTGGGCTGGTGGGAGGGTAGTGGTAGGTGGGCAGGCTCAGGCCTCGGGCGCCTTACCTCATTGCCTGGAGCACGGCCTTGCCCTGGTGCCCAGAGGTCCTTCCCTGCTTGGTCATTGTGCTGGGGGCCTGGAACTGGGTGAGTGCGGGAATGAGAGCACCATGCAGACCTGTGATCAGGGAGTAGATGGATCTGGGAGCCAGGAAGTGGCTCCAGTCAGCAGGAGGCACCGGAGTGTGCCCACCTGGTATCCTGGGCCCTGAAGTGATTGTGAGTTGAGGGCAATCCCTGCCGAGGTCACGCCAGTTGGGCCTGCCGTGTGTGGCTCCCAGTCCTGTGCTGTACCTTTGCAGCCCTGGCTGGCGGCCTTGCCTGCTGCCCCCATCCTCACCCCTTCCTGAGCTCCCACCCGTGGAAGCTGGCCACGGTCTCCTCTGGCCATGTCCTCAACCTGTGAGCACCCCGCCGAGTATCCCTTGACCGGGGGGCCCCAGAGAGGGGAAAGTGTCCCCCAGATGGAAAAGGCAGGGGCGGGCATGGGAGGGCCCAGGCAGTTGTGAGAAGCCCAGCCCCTCGCCCCCACGGCGGCGCAGCAGGCAGGTCTGAGCAGGGCCCGCAGCCTGTCATCTGCACCTGGGCCTGAGCCAGCGTGGCCCCACATCGCTACCTGAGGATGTGTTTTCTGCTCGAGTTGGCAGCAGTGGGTGTGGGGGCAGGGAGGTCTTGGAGGAATGTGGCGGGCTATCGCGTGTCCGCCCTGGCTCTTCGCCCCGCTGGCCAGCCGGTCAGGTGTGGGATGGGACCGGGCAGGCCCTTGCCTTCCTTGGCGTCCGGGCACTGGGTTTCGGGGCCAGCTCACCTCCCTGCCTCTTGCTTCCAGCCGGTTCCTCGAATGCCCCAGGAGGGGGCAGGCGGCCTGTCTCTGGGTTGGGGGCCAGGGCAGAGGCATAGCTGCGTGTTTGGGGGCAGCCCTGGTCTCCTGCCATGTGGCCTGGCTGCCGGGTGGGAGCTGTGCCGTGATGCCAGCACCCTGGTATTTGCACTCGGGCGGCAGCAGTCCGTGGCCATGCTGCCCTGGCTTGCTGAGGTCCAGCTCTGTGCGGTGAGCTGAGGTGTACTTGGCTGTGACGGGAAGGCAAGGACCGAGTTCAGGCTCCCTGGGACCTGAGGAGGGGTTTCAGCCTGGAGGCTAGGGTGGCATCCTGCCCAGGCCCGTGGGACTTTTGGGCTCCTTGGAGTAAAGGGAATGAGAGGGCCTTGTGGAAGAGGAGTGGGGGAGTCTGGGCTCTGCATTCACCCCCTCCGCCCCCTGTCCCCTGAGTGACTCTCCCACCCTGTGGTCTCTGCTGTTGACCCAGGCCTGGCTGGGTGGCCCTCTGCCCCCTGGCCTGGCTTCTTGTGGCCGGGGTCTGTGTGCTACTACTCATAGATCTGTGCTGGTCTCGGGCTCAGCTTCCCTCAGTGGGTGGGCCCAGGGTCTTGAATGTGGAGAGGTGGTGGACCACATGCCAGCAGGCTGCCTGGCTGCCCCTCCTCTCCTGGCTCCACCCCCAGACATCCCCAGGAGGCCGGTGTCAGCCTGGGTTGGTCCTGGTGCCTGGCTTGTAGCTGGCAGGGTGAGGCCACATTCTCCCAGTTGTACTTGGCTGTGTACAGAGCACCCCGGGTGCTCTGTAGGCATGGCAGGTGGTGATGGAGGTTTGGGGAGGAGTAGTGTCATGCTGGGGGCAGCAGGGAGCTTTGCTCTGGGGCCTGGTAGGTGGCAGACCCAGGGGACACCTGCTGGCTGAGGGAGGAGCAGGGTGGTGGCAGTTGGCCGTGACCTGGGCAGCCAGGGCCCCACCCTCAGAGGTGCAGCTGGAAGTCGTGCCTGCCTGGCTGGCCCATCTCTGGAGCCAGGAGCCCAGGAGCCTGCCTGCCAGCGAGGGTCTTTCTTTTTCTGTCTTGGCATGTGTGTGCTGGGCTCCAGGGCAGCTATGCGGGGTGGTGTGGCTGGAGCATGGTCCCCGTGACAGATCTGGGCTTATGAGGAGAACGGGATGGGTGAAGGCCCTGCAGATATAGGAGGTGGGCCTGGGGCTGACCCTGTGTCTGTCAGCTCAGGAGGCCTGAGGTCCTGGGCCATCAGAAGGTCTGAGCTTTTCTCACCTGTGAAAGGGGCACACTGCTGCTTTTTCATTGCGGGTCTCACGAAGTCAGATGGGGCTGCTGGACTCCCAGCTCGGGCTCTGCTTGTGCCCCCAGCCCGGCTCCCAGACCTGTCCAGTTCCTCCCCTTCCCAGCCTTCCCTACCCTCTCCTTTGCCCCCTACGGAGGAAGGTTTTTACAGAGCCCACCCCCTACATCCAGCCCCCCTAGGGCTCAAGGTGGGCCAGGCTGAGGTCTGTGCCTGGGGCCACCTAAGCTGCTCGTGGCAGGTGTGAGGTTCAGCACCACTCTGCTTCCTGTTTTTTCTGAGCTTGGGCTGGGGATGACAGGGACCTGGCCTCCCCACCCTACCTTCAGGGGATCCTGTCTGCACACTGGGGACCACCCCTCTCCTTCCCACACCTTCCCAGTAGGGACCAGGAGAGCTAGCTGGTCTGGTATGGAATGTGGGCATCTGGGTTCCTGTGTTGGGTGGGCATCGGTCTGTTCCTCCCGCCGAGGCCCTGGGGCCCAGAGCCCTGGGGAGAACTCAGGGCATGTCCGCCTTGTACATTGGGGGTCTGGTTCAAAGCTTTGGTATGGGGGCAGGGTGGGGCATTCAGTGCCCAGGCCACACGGGGACCATAGGAGCCAGGGAGGACTGCCCTTGGCCAGGGAGGATTGGAGAGTGGGCTGGGGGTTTGTCGCTGGTCCCTGAGGGTGGGCTGAAGGGTCAAAGCCGCAGCATGATAGGAAGGCTGGGAGGTGGAGGGGCGGGTTGGGGAGCAGGCGGCAGGCCTGGGTGGGAGGGGACTGCTGCTCTCAGGGGCCCTCCTGGGCTGCTCCATGGTGTCTTTATGAGGGGAGCAAGCTAGGCCAGTGAAGGGGTGCTTGTGGAGCCAGGCTTCGGCCTGAGCTGCTGCTGGTGGTGGAGTGGGGGCAGGAAGACAAGGATCTGCAATCCCAGGCCCCAGCCACGGTCGCTATCCCCAGACCCCAGGCCTGAGCGGGGTCCCTGTCCCCAGGTCCCAGGACTGAGCAGGGTCCCTGTCTGCAGACCTGAGGCCTGAGCAGGGTCCCTGTCCCCAGACCCCAGACCTGAGTGAGGTCCCTATCCCCAGACCCCAGGCCTGAGTGGGGTCCCTGTCCCCAGACCCTGGGCCTGATTGGAGTCCCTGTCCGTAGACCCCAGACCTGAGTGGGGTCCCTGTCCCCAGACCCCAGACCTGAGTGGGGTCCCTGTCCCCAGACCCCAGACCTCAGTGAGGTCCCTATCCCCAGACCCCAGGCCTGAGTGGGGCCCCTGTCTGCAGACCTGAGGCCTGAGCAGGGTCCCTGTCCCCAGACCCCAGACCTGAGTGAGGTCACTGTCCCCAGACCACAGGCCTGAGCGGAGTCCCTGTCCCCAGACCACAGGCCTGAGCGGGATTCCTATCCCCACATCCCAGGCCTGAGCAGGGTGTGGCTGGCATCAGTTGTACCCTGGGCTTTGTGGCAGGTGCTAGCAGGCCCTGGCTGCCACCGTCTTCACGGTGGGGGGCCTGGGACCTAGAGGGGGTGTGCTGGGGAGGGGGGGTGCATCCAGGCAAGGCCCTGGCTGGTCTCTGGTGTGGAGCATGGGTGTGTGTGTTCCTGCGTGGGATGGGCTTTGGTCTGCTCCTCCTGCTGCGGCCCTGGGGCCCAGAGCCCTGGGGATGGTGTTTGCCCCCACCCCCTCTTCCCTCCCTCGGGTGACAATGGTGGCAGAGGCCTGGGCCTCTTAGAAGCTCAGGTTTCAGGAAATGTATCTGTGCTTGGAGCTCCTGGCGCCTGCACCAAGCGCTGTGCTCCGTAGGGGGCGGGAGGCTGATGCGGGAGGCCGAGGAGAAGAAACCAAGTCGGGGCGTTGGTGGGGCAGCAGGTCTAGGAGGCTGTGTTGGCCTGGACCGTGCAGGGCCCTGGACCTGGGGGGGCCGTTAGCGGGGCAGCAGGTCTAGGAGGCTGTGTTGGCCTGGACCGTGCAGGGCCCTAGACTTGGGTTGCCTGAGTTTTGGGATGCTGTAGATTGGGGGTACAGTGGGCAGTGGGGTGCCGTGGACTTAGGGTGCCTGGCATTTGGAGTACCCTGGGCCATGAGGTGTGATGGGCCATGCAGTGCCCTGGGCTGGGGGTGCCCTGGACCCACCTGGAGTGCCCTGAGCTTTGGGGTGCCCTGGACTGTGGGTACACTGGGCCATGGGGTGCACAAGGTTGTGGGGTGTACTGGATCTAGGGTGCCCTGGGCAGGGGGGTACTCTGTACTTTGGGTGCCTTGGACCTGAGGTGTCCTGGGCTTTAAGGTGCCCTGGACCTTGGGGTGTGCTGGGCCATGCAGTGCTTTGGGGCTCTGGGGTACCCTGGGCTTTGGGGTGCCCTGGAACTGGGGTGCCCTTGGTCTTGGAGTATGCTGGGCCATGCAGTGCCCTGGGCTGTGGGATACTCTGGGCTTTGGGGTGCCCTGGACCTGGGGTACCCTGGGCTTTGAGCTGCCCTGGCCTGGGGTGGAACATCTATTGTCTTGTCTGCCTGTCCTCTGGCTTGTGCCGCTGCTGTTGCCCCTGCCTGGGGACAGGAGGAGGGGTTTAGACTTAGCCTTGAGGGTTCGGGCTGGGGAGGAGGCAATCAGATGGTGGGAGATGAAGTTGGGCTGCGGGTCTGCTTGTGCGGTGGGGGTGGGTCAGGCCGGGCTTGCAGGGAGAGGCTTAGCTGGGCCTGCAGGGGTGAAGCCCTTCCCCCTTGGCCTCCAGAGACTGGGCAGGGGCATAGCCCTGCTAGGCTGGCCTTGAGGGAGGGCCTGGGTTCCTCTCCCTGCTTGCTGGGGAACCTGGGCAGATGATGGGTCTCTCACCTGTCCCCAGACCCCCAGCCCACACATCGCCTATTGCCCCTGCCAGCGCCAGGCCCACATCCCCACATGTCCCAGCCCCGTTCCTAGAAGGGCAACATGCCCCCCAACCCCCGCCCAATCCAGGCCCTATAGTCCCTCCTGTGTTCTAGGGGTTTGGTGTTGACAAAACCCTGTCCCAGACCATGGCCCGCCAGGCAGGAAGGACAGGGGTGAGAGGTTGCTATTCGCAGAGGAGGCAACTGAGTCCTGGAAGGATGGGGGTGAGAGGTTGTTATTCACAGAAGAGGCAAAGAAGTCCTGGAGGCTGGCCCCTAGGGAAGAAGGGGAGCTGGGAGGGCTGGCAGGTGGGGTGAGGCAGGTACCGCCCCGTCAGCCAGCTCAGGTTCACTCTGGATGACTTCCTGCCATCCAGGTGTAGGGACCCCAGCTGGCGGGCGGTGAGGCCCTGTCGGCGGGCGGGCAGGCACACGTCCCTGCGGGAGCAGGTAACCGGAGCCCTGGGCTCAGGCGAAGGTGGCAGTAATCTTACCTGAGTGGCTGGCATGAGGTTTCCTGGGAGTCGAGAGGAGCTCCCTGCTGGCCCTGAAGCCCAGGTGTGGCTGTGCCGGGAGACCGGGTGGCCTGGCTTTTCTCTGCCTGCCCCGTGGCCAGAGCTGCTCTCAGACCCATGCTGGCCCCATCCTCTGACCTCACTATTGCTGCTTCCTGGTCCTGCTGGTTCCTGTCCAGCGGCTACAGTGACTGTTAAAGCCTGGTGGGTCCCAGTCCTCACTCAGACCCCCAACAACAGACCTCACTCAGACCCCCAACAGACCTCACTCAGACCCCCAACAGTCACCCACTTCGCTTAGCCTCAGGAAGGAAGTCCGTGCTGGGGTCTGGATCTGTGGTATGACCCCACTGTCCCCGTGGGCTATGCGTTCTCAGCCCCTGGGCCTTCTTGTGGGCTCTGCCATGCAGCTCCTTCACTTCCTCATGCCCTGCAGCCTCAATCCCAATGCCACCCGTTCAAAGCCTGGCCTGGCCTTTTTTTTTTTTTTTTTGAGATGGAGTTTTGCCCTCGTTGCCCAGGCTGGAGTGCAATGGTGCGATCTCGGCTCGCTGCAACCTCGGCCTCCTGGGTTCAGGTGATTCTCCTGCCTCAGCCTCCAGAGTAGCTGGGACTACAGACACCTGCCACCATGGCTGGCTAATTTTTATATTTTTAGTAGAGATGAGGATTAACCGTGTTGACCAGACTAGTCTCGAACTCCTGACCTCAGGTGATCTGCCTGCCTCGGCCTCTTAAAGTGCTGGGATTACAGGCGTGAGCCACTGTGACCCATTGGCCTGGCCTTATTGGAACAACAGTCCCTGCCCCCTGTTGCTTTCCCCGAGCCCCGCTGGCTATAGGTTGCCGTCCTTGGTGGCAGAGGCATGCCTGCTGTACACTTGATGTGAACGAAGGAAGGAAGGAACGAAGGAAGGAGCCAAACGCCAGACGCCTGGGAAGCGGCTGGGTGCTCCAGGTGTTACCAGGGGTGGGGAAGGGCTTGGCCAGGTGCAGCTGCGAGGGTGGTGCTCCAGGCAGACGGGTGGATAGGCTGGGGTGGGCAGGAGCCTTGGGAACCCCAAGGGTGCTCTGAGCTGAGAGGGTGTGGACAGAGTCCTGGTGGGGGTGTGGATGGAGCCCTGGGGGGTGTGGATGGAGCTGACGGGGGTGGTTTGTGGACAGAGCCCTTGGGGGGTGTGGACACAGTCCTGGGGGTGGTGTGGACAGAGTCCTGGGGGGTGTGGATGGAGCCCTGGGGGGGTGTGGATGGAGCATGTTGGGGGGTGTGGATGGAGCTCTGGGGGGGTACGGATGGAGCCCTGGGGGGGTGTGGATGGAGCATGTTGGGGGGTGTGGACGGAGCTCTGGGGGTGGGTGTGGACGGAGCCCTGTTGGGGGGTGTGGATGGAGCATGTTGGGGGGTGTGGATGGAACTCTGTGGGGGTGTGGATGGAGCCCTGGGGGGGTGTGGATGGAGCTCTGGGGGGCTGTGGATGGAGCATGTTGGGGGGTGTGGATGGAGCCCTGGGGAGGTGATGGAGCCTGTTGGGGGGTGTGGATGGAACCCCGTTGGGGGATGTGGATTGAGTTCTTTGGGGGTGTGGATGGAGCTCTGGGGGGTGTAAACAGAGCTCGGCGGGGGGTGTGGACGGAGCCTTGGGAGGCATGTGGATGGAACTCTGGGGATTGTCTGGCGCCTGTAGGCAGAGGTTTGCAGGCCCTGGTGACCTCAGGGAGCCCTGGAGATGGGCGGGGACTGGGCCCCGTGGCCTGGCGGGGCCATGGCGGATGTGGGAAAACGGGTTTAAGGGGAGCTTAAGAGGTGGGATTGAGGGTCTGTTGTCAGCTCGACGTGGCTAGGGAGGGTTCTAGGAGCGGGTTGGGGATGGCCCCCCACTTCCATCCTGTGCTCCTACCTGGGTGAGCCTCCTCGGGCCGTCCCCGGGTGTTCTGCAGGCAGGGGCTCGGGGGCGGGGCCAGGGTTGCCCAGCTGTGAGTGAGGCCCAGGGTGAGCAGTCGTGTTGGGCCCTAGTTGTCTGTATTTGAGGGACAGTCGGAGGTGTGGGGCGGGGGACTGGGTGGGGGTCCTGGAGGCTGGGCTGGGTGTGGCTGGTAGCACGTTGGTTAGGGGAGGGGCTGGACGTGGGAGTGCAGTCTTCTGAGACATCTTGGGAGGCCAGGCCTGTCCTTAGCTGGATGAGGCCGAGGCACTGGGACGTGCGTGGGGTGGGCGGCAGGTGAGGACCAGGGAAGGGCTGGCAGGCGTGGGGTTGGGCCTTGCTGGGGAAGTGTGGTTTTCCCCAGCTTAGCCAGGCCTTGGGGCTGGTCGGATGGGGGTGTGCTGAGGGATGGAGTGAGCCTGGCCTGCCTGGACACTGCCCAACGCAGCATCCCCCCGGGGTGGGAAGCCAGCAGGCCCTGAGGTGACTCAGCCCCAGCCCCCTCCTCTGGGCCCCACCTGGAAGGAGCCAGGGCTGGGCTCAGGGGTCAAGAGCACACCAGAGGTGGACTGGGGGGTTCCTGGGCAGTGAGGGCTGAGAGGCTGTGGAATGTGGGTACCCAGTGCTGGGTAGTACAGGGCATGTCCCGGGGGTCCCACCTGTCTGAGCATGTCTGTGAGTGACGGTCTCCGTGGGCTGCACTAGGCGGAGCAGGGGGCCAGCCCTGTGGTCTCTTTGCTTGGCTGACAGCATCGCCTGTCGCCATGGCTGGGGTACAAGGGCCAGGTGGCCCGGGGGCAGAGGGGGCATAGTGGCCATGGTCTGAGGCTGTGCTGGGCAGTCCCAGGACCTCTTGGCCTCAGTTTCCCCAACTGTACCGCAAGGGCCCCTCCTGCCACCTGTTCTGTGTGGGGGTGGAGGTAGGTGTGGGTTTGGCTGTGTGCCGTGTGCCTGTAGGACCTGAGCTCCGGCCTGTTGGGGCCTCTGGCTGGGTGCCCTGTACTTGGCCACCCCGTGCACTTGGTGGAGGCCGCCAGCGTGGTGATGGAGCCCCACGTTCTCCCCCGTGGTCACCCCCCGTGAGGCACCAAGGGGCGTTCCACCGGAAACGCTCGGGTCCCGGCTGCCCATGGGGCCCCTGTCTGTGGCCACTCCAGCCAGGCTGCCCTTTGCCCACCTCTCCCCCCGGTCGCTCTTCCTGTGCTCCGTGCTGACTTGAGCCAGCTCAGGGCAGGCTGGGCCTCTGGCACCCCAAAGGTAGGGAGCCCAGGCCCCTGAGCCCGCGTGGCCTGGAGGGGCAGTCTCCCTCCCTTGAGCTGGGTCATTTTTGGGTCTGCAGAGGATGTGGCCTGATGATGAGGAGGGTGGTGGGTCCCTGGCTGGGGAGGAAGGGCCAGAGCCTGGCAGACCCAGGGGCAGCGTCTGAGCCCTGGGCCTTGTCCCACCCTGAACGAGGCAGGCAGGTGTGGCCTCAGGTACCTGACCCGCCTCCCCATGTCTGCAGCGCTCCTTCACCCTCATCGTGGAGGCCTGGGACTGGGACAACGATACCACCCCGAATGGTGAGTGAGCCCTGGGCCAGGTGGCAGCTCCTCTCAGCTTCAGGGTGCCTGTGGCAGGGCCCAGCTCCTCTGCCTGCTTGGGACAAAGCCTTGCTTTACCCTGAGGATCATGTGTGCTGTTTCCCTTTTTGCTTTGGCTGCCAGGAAGCTCTGCCACGTTTGGGACTTGCAGAGCTGTGCATGCACTCTCTTCCCCAGTCCTGGCTTTGCCTATGTTGTTCTCCTCTTGGGTGTGCTCTTTTGGGGCTCATGGCAGTGACTTAGTGGAGGGGACACCCTTGAGTGTGTCTCTGGCTTTGTGGCCCCCTCTGCTTGTCTGTACTGGAGCATGGAGCCTTGGTGGCCCTCTCCCTGAGGCAGGGGCTCTGCAGGGCCCTGCAGGGGTAACGGGATGACTTCCATGGGTGAATGCAGAAGCACCCACAGGCCGAGGGAGCAGCTCGTGTGAAGGTCTGGGCAGGAACGGGCTGGCTGTGCAGGGGGAGCAGCCGGGGCCGGGCTCAGATCATGGAGGCTGGCAAGCCACTGAGAGGACACGGGCTCCGCCTGGCACGCTGTGGCTGCCTTATGGAGGGTGGGCTGTGGGGCCAGGACACAGACCGAGGAGGAGCTGCCACTTGAATCTGGGCGTGTCAGGGTGACTTGGACCAGGGGCAGTCTGAGGGGGTGAGAGGGGCTCTCAGAAGTGGAGGCATGGGGTTGGCCAATGGGTTGGAGGAGGGAGAGCGGGGCCAGGGCATCCTGGCTGCCAGCAGAGTGGAGGGGCTGTTTTCAGGGCAGGGACGGCGGTGGGGGTGCCCAGGTGGGGAACAGCAGCTGTGGGGACCCCAGCGGCTCAGGGCAGGGGTGTTCCCTGAGGGGGTGGCAGAGAGACAGGTGGGCTGAGTCCCAAGCAAGGTCGTCAGGGCTCTTGACAACGTGAGCCTGGAGAGGCTGGGGCGGCCGGGAGGCCCCTTGGGGAGTGGGTCAGCACAGTGTCCTCCCAGGCCTTGGCCCGAGGCGGGAGAGGTGGGGTCTGGAGGACCCGTTCACCTTTTATTGTGCAAAACGTCGAGCCTGTGCTGAAGTGCAGGGACCGGCATCACGGACTTTGCATACCAGCGCCAGCAGCTGTGGTGCCCCTGGCCCCTGGTCTCCCGGTGGCTTACTTAAAGTGAGGCTTAGACAGCGGGTCACGGGACCTATGCCTGTCTTGGGGGCCTGAGGGGAGGCTTGTCTTAAGGTGGGGACGGTAGTGGTGTTTGGCACTTCTGGGAGCAAGTCACAGCGCAGGAGAGGGGAGGGCAACTGGGCGCCATGCCCATGCTGTCGAGGGCTGGACACGGCGCAGGTAGGTGCAGGTGTTGGAGCAGGGCTGCAGGTGGGTGGGCACAGGTGTGGGACATGAGACTCACGCCCTGGCAGCAGCCGTGCCTTCTCTGTGGAGCCTGTGGTCTCAGCAGCTCTCCCTGCAGGACCCCTAGCCCCTAGCCGGGCCCCCCGACCCTCTGCGTTTAGGGTGGGAGCAGGGGCGCAGGCTTGGTGGCGGGAGGGATAGGCCTCTCGGGGCCCTGAGCTTTCTGTAGCAGCCTGGCCGGGGGCTCTGCCCTCGGTGTGCTGCTGCCTGCTGTGCCCCGGCCTTGCAGCAGCTGCAGGCTTCTGCCCCGTCCCCGTTGTTCCTGGAGGACGCCTGGCCGGGCTGGTTTCTCTGGCCTGTGCTGACTCTGCCGCCTCCCCAAGAGGAGCTGCTGATCGAGCGAGTGTCGCATGCCGGCATGATCAACCCGGAGGACCGCTGGAAGAGCCTGCACTTCAGCGGCCACGTGGCGCACCTGGAGCTGCAGATCCGCGTGCGCTGCGACGAGAACTACTACAGCGCCACCTGCAACAAGTTCTGCCGGCCCCGCAACGACTTTTTCGGCCACTACACCTGCGACCAGTATGGCAACAAGGCCTGCATGGACGGCTGGATGGGCAAGGAGTGCAAGGAAGGTGAGGGGCCGCTGGGCCGCGTGGAGGGCAGGGAGGGCCTCGGGCAGGGCCCCGGGCACAGGCCTTGCGGCCAGGCTGGCTGCAGCTGTGCCTCTCGCTCCTCTCTGTTCGCAGCTGTGTGTAAACAAGGGTGTAATTTGCTCCACGGGGGATGCACCGTGCCTGGGGAGTGCAGGTGAGTGTGCTGCCGGCCCGTCTTTGCCCTCCCAACCTTTGCCCTCACATCCTCACTGGCACACACAGCCTTGCTGTCAGGAGTCGCCCGGAGCTGGCTGGAGGTCGGGCACACAGCTGTGAGAGCCGGGCCCTGAGCTCGGGAGGCTCCTTAGTGCAGTAGGTGCGTGTCTGAGCATGGGATGTGTCTGATGGCGGCAGCCATGTAAGGACAGTGAGGAGAGACTGGGGAGGCTGGCTGGACAGTCAACGTCACCAAGGGGCAGAGACCCGGAGGCTGCAAGCCACCCAGAGATGGGGCATGGGCAGAGGACACGGTAACCCTGCCCATGGGGAGGGGGTGGGCGGCGAGCGGCCGGCAAGTGACACCAGCAGGTGAGGGGCGGCAGAGCAGACCAGTGGTGGGAGCTGAGGCCTGCAGGACCAGGGACAGAGGAAGGGGCTGCTGGCAGGTTTGTAGCCGGGCAAGGTGGGTGGAAGGGCTGTGGTAGCTGTTGAGTGGGGAAGCACCAGACGGGAGGCTGTGAGGGGGAGGCTGCTGTGGGGCACATGGGGGTGGTGGGGGAGGGGCCAGCGGGATGGGGAGAGGGGTCAGTGGAAGGGGGAGAGGCGCACGGGTCCTGCAGACATCCTGGGGTGGAGCCCAGGGGTTTGTGGATGGATTTGATCAAGGAGGAAGGGTGTGGAGTCAGGGAGAACCCCAAGCTGCTGAGTAGCAGAGCCATGGTGGCTGAAGGAGGAATGCCACAGAGGAGCAGGCGGGGCCGAGGTTAGGTGGATGTGGAGAGGCGATGCCTGCCCTGTCCCCGGAGACACCCAGAAAGCTCGTGGGAGAGGCCTGGCCTGCGCCACGCGGGGCCTGTGGGGGGTGGCATTCAGGCGGTGACGGGAAAGTGGGGAAGGCAGAGAGGAGGGAGGCCAAGGAGCAAGTCCCGGCTGCTGCAGGTCAGGGCGGATGGATGAGGAGTCAGCAAGGGCCTCCGCAAGGGAGTGTCCGGGGTCCTACAGCCAAGTCCAGACGGTGGAGGCCTCTGGACCCAGACCAGAGTGTGGGGGATCCAGCCAGGGGGGCTGGCAGCTTTGCCCTAGAGTGGAGCAGAGAAGTCAGCAGGGCAACCAGAGGGGCTGAGGCCCAGGGTCTGGGGTGGGCACGGGCTTCGAGCCGTGGCGCTTACTGTGCGTGAGCAAGCTGGGGAGCCCGAGAGAGGGGCGCGAGTGGGTGGAGAGACAGCAGGTGGAGGTGAGCACCGCCCTCCAGCCAGCCTTGGGTTGCAGGGGTCCCGGGACCTCCCTCTGAGGAGTGGGTTTGCCTCCATGGGACGAGGACACTGGGGCACAGAGAGCCTACTGATTTCCCCAGGGTCACACAGCGTGGCGTTCTGGAGAGGAGTCGGGGAGTTTGGGAACCAGCTGAGTTGGGAGCCAAGGTGGGGAGGTGGGTGACCCTTCCACAGGCCCCACGGTTGAGTGGCCTGGAGGGTACAGTGAGGAGCTTTCCCGGCCAGTCCCAGAGCGGGGAGGCAAGCAGGGCTGGGGCCGCCCACCCGGTCACTTGCACACACAGGGATTCCCGGCAGGTTGAGCGAGTCTCAAGTCAGCTCAGAAAGTGCAACAAGGTGGACCTGGTCTGGGCAGATGTAGATGTAGGTCTACGGGAGTCGGCCCCACTCACCCTCGCCTGGCCCAGTGTGCATCACACAACCTGGATGGCAGTGCCACCCTCCCTGGATGGCTGCTGGCTGGCAGCTTGAATGTCCCACCAAGGCTGGAGGAAGGCAGCAGGGAAGTTGGCCATCCCTGCCCTTTACCCGCAGGAAGATGAGCCGGAGTCTGGGGGGCCTGGTGGGTGGGGGCAGTAGGTGAGCTCCGCCTGCCCCTCTTGCTGGCCCTGTCGGGGAGGCCCAGCTGTTGCTGACAGCCTCGGCTCAGGTTCCAGTGCAGGACGCCCCCCCACCGGATGCTGCGGAGATGGCCATGCCTTCCTGCCGCCGCCTCTCCAGGGCCCTGGGGCTGCTGGCTGGGGAAACCAGGAGGTGGGGGCCTGGTGTGGGCTGCCCTGCCCAGGGTCGAGAGCACGCCCTTGGGACCCACGAGGTCTGGGCTCTGAGCCCGGCTGTGGCCGGCCGCTCTCTGGCCGATGACCCAAGGTGTGTCACAGCCCCGCCCTGAGCCTGGGTCTCTGTGTCTGTGGAGGAGGGATTCTAGGCGGGATGTGAGGCCACCCACGCGGACCACTGTGCATGCTGGGCTGGATACTGGAGACACGTTCTCCCCAGCCTCAGTTTCCCCACTTGTGGCAGCTGAACTGGGCTGATAGGCCTTCGGTGCTGGCTGTGTGGCTTGAGGGCGGCTCAGGAAGGGCCGTGGTTCTTTCCTTTTACAAAAATAAAGTGTGGCGGGTGCCGGTGTGGAAGTGACGTGGCCTGGATGACATTCCCGTCCTGCAGGACCGGAGAGTTCTAGGAAGGGCCCCCCGGGAGTCCTGGCAGGGCCTGGATGGCAGCCTGCTGAGCCTTGGGGTCGTTGTAGGCTCTCTCCCCTGACGGAGGCACCCTCAAGTCAGGCCATGTTCTACCCTGGCCACCTGCCCTCTCCTGGGGGACTCCCAAGACAGGACGTTGGCCGATAGCCTGGGGCAGGGCGAGTCCTGGTGGTTGTGTCCTGGGAGGTGCAGCTGGGGGTGCAGCTGGAGCTCCTGCAGAGTCAGGAACTACCCTGAGCAGGGCTGGCCCAGGCCAGCCTGTGGGCCTCAGTAGCCCCATCTGTGAGATGGGTACCTTGTGGGATTTTACTAGGAGCAAGCGAAATGACTGCCTTTGAGGTGGGGGCGAGGGCACGTGCTGTGCCCAGGGCCACATGGCCGAGGCAGAGCCAGGAGTGCTCCCCTGCTGCCCGCCGGTCTACCCAGCCCCTGGTGCCGCCCGGCCCTGGCAGCACCTTGTGAGTCTGAGCCGGCATTCTCATCCCCGGGGTCCCGGCAGGGCCTTCCTTTCCTGGTGCCTGCTCTTGGGGCCCAGCTCACGGGTGAATCCCAAAATAGCTCAGGGAGGAGTGACGGGACAGCTGGGGCTGACCGTCGGCAGCCAACGGCCGGGAATGCCCGTGACAGTGGGGCTGGCCGGCGGGGCCGCAACCCCTGCCTGGCTGGGGCTGCTCCAGTTCAAAGGCCTGAGGCCGCCCACCGGCCCTGGGTGTGGCGTGGGTGACTGTGCCTGGCTCCCCTGCCACCCTTTCAGGCGCCATAGCTCACTGGGTCTTGCGCCCCTCCTTCTTCCCCCAGGTGCAGCTACGGCTGGCAAGGGAGGTTCTGCGATGAGTGTGTCCCCTACCCCGGCTGCGTGCATGGCAGTTGTGTGGAGCCCTGGCAGTGCAACTGTGAGACCAACTGGGGCGGCCTGCTCTGTGACAAAGGTAGTGGTAGGGGGCGGCAGGCCTAATGCTCTGCCATCGAAGTGTGGGTTGTGGGGGAGCGAGGGGCCGGCTTTTCCCCTGAGCATCCCACCCCTGCCCCCAGATCTGAACTACTGTGGCAGCCACCACCCCTGCACCAACGGAGGCACGTGCATCAACGCCGAGCCCGACCAGTACCGCTGCACCTGCCCTGACGGCTACTCGGGCAGGAACTGTGAGAAGGGTACGTGGGGGGCTGGCCACCCAAATTCTGGCCAGGCAGGGACTGGTTCCCTGGGGAGCCGGTCAGGCCCCATCCCTCTGGCGTCCTGTGTGGTGGGCCCCTGACCCCCAGCTTGGGAACCTGTGGGCTTGGGGAGGAGTGCTTGTGGAAAGCTGGGGGCCTGGCTGCCAGCTCTGCCCCCTCCCCGCGGTTCTACAGCTGAGCACGCCTGCACCTCCAACCCATGTGCCAACGGGGGCTCTTGCCATGAGGTGCCGTCCGGCTTCGAATGCCACTGCCCATCGGGCTGGAGCGGGCCCACCTGTGCCCTTGGTGAGTGTCTGCACGTGAGTAGGGGACTCCTGCCTAGTATCAGTGGGGGTCTGGGAGTGGGGCAACTCGCCAGGGATGGGGTGCAGTGGTCAAGTCCACACGTGTGGCTGCGGCTGGCTTGGCGAGGACAAATGGCAGGAAGACCCAGGCTTGCGGCGCCACCTGCCCATGGGGACCTTATTCCCACGGCTCACACTGCCAGGGCCCCACCTTTCTCCACCCTCTGCAGACATCGATGAGTGTGCCTCGAACCCGTGTGCGGCCGGTGGCACCTGTGTGGACCAGGTGGACGGCTTCGAGTGCATTTGCCCCGAGCAGTGGGTGGGGGCCACCTGCCAGCTGGGTAAGGGCTCCGAGCGAGTGCACGGGAACGTGGGCCGCGCATGCGGGCTGCTGGGGCTGCTGGGCTGCGGGTGCCAGGTGCCGGTGCTGCAGGGGGCAGGCAGGGCCCGAGCCCCACGGCTCCCCCTTGTCTCTTTCACAGACGCCAATGAGTGTGAAGGGAAGCCGTGCCTTAACGCTTTTTCTTGCAAAAACCTGATTGGCGGCTATTACTGTGATTGCATCCCGGGCTGGAAGGGCATCAACTGCCATATCAGTCAGTATGGGGGGTGGGCGCCGGCGGGTGGGCCGAGGCACATGGGACCCCGCCTCTGACCCTGCTCCTCTGCCCCCAGACGTCAACGACTGTCGCGGGCAGTGTCAGCACGGGGGCACCTGCAAGGTGAGGCGGGGCCAGGAGGGTGTGTGGCGTGGGTGCTGTGGGGCCGTCAGGGTGCCTGCAGGAGGCTCACCTGGCTGGCCCGCCCAGGACCTGGTGAACGGGTACCAGTGTGTGTGCCCACGGGGCTTTGGAGGCCGGCATTGCGAGCTGGAACGAGACGAGTGTGCCAGCAGCCCCTGCCACAGCGGCGGCCTCTGCGAGGACCTGGCCGACGGCTTCCACTGCCACTGCCCCCAGGGCTTCTCTGGGCCTCTCTGTGAGGTGAGGTCTGCCTGGTCACCCTGCCCCACCTGCTGCTCTGGGAGCTGTAGGGCAGGCCTCATCCCCCGACCATGGGGCCTGAGTGACCCAGGGGTGCTGCAGGGGAAGTTGTCCCCAAGGCGTCCCAGGCTCAGCTCTCCACTGGGTGCCAGGTGGGCAGGCGGGGCTGTCACAGGTCACCAGGCTTGACCCCCTGTGGCCATTGCTTGTTGTGATGGGTTTCCTGGTGGCCTGGGCTAGGAGCCCCTGGGCTGCTGGCTGCCCAGGCCTATCTGTCCATCTGTGCACTCCCTCGGGACTGGAGGGCAGGGGGCTCTGGTGGGCAGAGCACATGGGGTAGGGTGGGTGCCTGATGGCGGAGAGGTATACACCTGTCATAGGTGAGTCCTGGGTCGGAGTGGGCATCTCTCTCAGGGCTGATGCTCTCGCCTCCCTCTGACCATCTGTTGGTACTGGACCCCCTCCCCCAACCTCCCCTTTCCCCCTGCCTCCAAAGTAACCTGCCTTCCCCCTTCCCCACCACCCCTACCACCCCCTTCCCCACCTCCCCCAACCCTGCCTTCCCCCACCCACCTCCCTATCACCCCTCCCCTACCTCCCCCAACCCACCTCCCTACCACCCCCTTCCCCACCTCCCTACCACCCCCTTCCCCACCTCCCCCAACCCTGCCTCCCCCCACCCACCTCCCTACCACCCCCTTCCCCACCTCCTCCAACCCTGCCTCCCCCCACCCACCTCCCTACCACCCCCTTCCCCACCTCCCCCAACCCTGCCTCCCCATTACCTGCCTCCCTACCACCCCCTCCCCTTACCTCCCCTTTTTCCCTGCCTCCCTACCACCCCCTCCCCTTACCTCCCCTTTTTCCCTGCCTCCCCCCACCCACCTCCCTACCACCCTCGGCCGCCCGCGATCCTGCCCTGGCCTTGGTGCAGAGGATGGGCCTCCTGTCCAGAGGGCTTCTTGGGGCCCAGGGCAGGGGTCTGACCTCAGGACCTGCAAGCATGGCAGTGGCTGGCCCTGGAAAAGACCCACAGTCTTGGCTCTGAGGGTGGCCAGGCAGTGTGTGAGGGGCTCAGGAGCTGTCCTTCCTGCCAGCAGCAGGGGCCAAGGCCACACTCCTCCCAAGGGACACTGAGGAAGCTGGGCTGCAGTGGAGGTGGGGGTGGGGGCCCACAGGTATCTGCGTTCAGCTGACAAGGCCTGGGCAGTCTCAGGTGGGCAGGGGTCTTGGGCTCTGGCTGGCACTGTTAGGCCCAGGGCGGAGGGGCCTGGGGGTTCCCAGGGATCTACCTTCGTATGGACAGAGGCCTGGCCTGTGTTCCCGGCCTGGGCCTGGGCCTAGGCTCTCACAGGCACCCCCCACCCTGCAGGTGGATGTCGACCTTTGTGAGCCAAGCCCCTGCCGGAACGGCGCTCGCTGCTATAACCTGGAGGGTGACTATTACTGCGCCTGCCCTGATGACTTTGGTGGCAAGAACTGCTCCGTGCCCCGCGAGCCGTGCCCTGGCGGGGCCTGCAGAGGTGCTGGGTGCGGCATGGGGTGGTGGGGGAGGTGGTGGGGCAGGGGCGGGCCTGACTCCTGACTGTACTGCCCGCCATAGTGATCGATGGCTGCGGGTCAGACGCGGGGCCTGGGATGCCTGGCACAGCAGCCTCCGGCGTGTGTGGCCCCCATGGACGCTGCGTCAGCCAGCCAGGGGGCAACTTTTCCTGCATCTGTGACAGTGGCTTTACTGGCACCTACTGCCATGAGAGTGAGTGGCCGCGAACGGCGGGCTGGTGGTGGGGCTGGGCTGGCCTGAGGCCCTGGCTCACCCCACTCGCCTCTGCAGACATTGACGACTGCCTGGGCCAGCCCTGCCGCAATGGGGGCACATGCATCGACGAGGTGGACGCCTTCCGCTGCTTCTGCCCCAGCGGCTGGGAGGGCGAGCTCTGCGACACCAGTGAGTGTTCCAGCACCCGTCCGCATGGCCTGTGCCTCCACCCCTGTGGGCCCCTCATCACCCTGAGATGGACCACTGTCTGGGTGCGGCAGGCCCCGTACCCAGAAGGGCCTGGCCAGGGGGTGCTGCCACCATGGGGTGGAGTCCCAGGCTGCCCCCATGCCCAGGGCCAGCTCCCCCGGCCCGACGCTCCTCCCCCGCCCCTCTCTGTCCTCACCTGACCCAGCTCCAGTGCTTCCTCCCCCGGGAAGCCCTCCCTGAGCGCCGGTGACCCCCCGCCCGCTGACCGGCGTCCTCGCCCCCAGATCCCAACGACTGCCTTCCCGATCCCTGCCACAGCCGCGGCCGCTGCTACGACCTGGTCAATGACTTCTACTGTGCGTGCGACGACGGCTGGAAGGGCAAGACCTGCCACTCACGTGAGTGTCCGCAGGCCCTGGCCGCCTGGGGCTGCCCCCAGGACCCTGGCCCTGGCGGTCTGGGGCCTGCCTGCTGAGCGGCCCATGTGCCAACAGGCGAGTTCCAGTGCGACGCCTACACCTGCAGCAACGGCGGCACCTGCTACGACAGCGGCGACACCTTCCGCTGCGCCTGCCCCCCCGGCTGGAAGGGCAGCACCTGCGCCGTCGGTGAGGAGCCCCTGCTGCCTCTGCGACCGCCGGGCATATGCCCTCCCGGGCACCGCTCCCTCGGGCGCGATGGGCCGAGGGGTCTTTTTTGAGGGCCACACCTGCCACCTGCCCCCTGCCCCTGGGTCTGTCTGCCCTGTCTGGGTTGGGGGCGCGGTATGGAGACTCAGGGCCTGCCCAGGGCCAGGTGAGACGCTCCCTCCTCCTCCTCTCCTTACAGCCAAGAACAGCAGCTGCCTGCCCAACCCCTGTGTGAATGGTGGCACCTGCGTGGGCAGCGGGGCCTCCTTCTCCTGCATCTGCCGGGACGGCTGGGAGGGTCGTACTTGCACTCACAGTGAGTGTGGGAGGGGTGTGGGCGGGGGCCGCTTTCCTCCACCCAGATGACATCCCTGCCCCCGACTCGCCCCCCATTCCCTTCTGCCAGCCCCTCCCCCTGCTGCCCCTGCCCCCAGCAAAAGGCACCCTCCTTGATGACCCTCCCCAGCCCCACAGCCTGATCACGCCAAGCCAGCCTGGACAGTGCCTGGCACGCTTGGGGGGTGGGTACTGATCCCCTGCCTTCTCTTCTCCCAAACCAGATACCAACGACTGCAACCCTCTGCCTTGGTGAGTCGCACCCTGGGGGCCACAGCAGGGGTGGGTGGGACTTGGCATACCACGGGGGGCCACCTGATGCCCACCCTCTGCTCTGCAGCTACAATGGTGGCATCTGTGTTGACGGCGTCAACTGGTTCCGCTGCGAGTGTGCACCTGGCTTCGCGGGGCCTGACTGCCGCATCAGTGAGTGGCCAGACAGCCCCAGCCCTGGGAGCCCCTCAGCCCAGCCACGGTGTCAGGAGTCTGGGGACATCAACGTCCACGTCCCTTGAAGGGCAGTGTGGCCACAACTACTTCCTGCCTCTCTTCTGAGCCTCAGTTTCCCCACATGTCTGTGCCCTGTGGGGTTCCTGCTGTGTACCCTGCCAAGTGATTAAGTGGGGAGCCCCAGCCTGGGGGACCAGTCCGGGGCCCAGGGAGCTGTGGGGGTTGGAGCATGCAGCCTGACGTGGGCTCCTCTGTGGCCGCAGGGCTGTTGTCCCTGGGTGTTGGCCCAGCTGTCTGTCCAGCACCCCTTGGCTGGTCCGACGCAGCAGCTGGGGCTAATCCAGGATGGGACAGGCCCACTGCAGAAGCAGACGGAGGAGGGTGCTGTTGGGCCAGGGTCAGGCTGGGCTCAGGAAGGCCTCAGGCAGGCAGCAGCTTGGGCTCAGGGGCAGGGGCTGCTCCTCATTGTCCTGGGGCTTGCGCCTGTGTGCCACTGGCTCCCCGCTGCCCTAGGCCATGCCGGTCCTGCGGTGGGCGTTGGCCTCACTGCACTGAGCAGCGGTGGCTCTCCCTGCAGACATCGACGAGTGCCAGTCCTCACCTTGTGCCTACGGGGCCACGTGTGTGGATGAGATCAACGGGTATCGCTGTAGCTGCCCACCCGGCCGAGCCGGCCCCCGGTGCCAGGAAGGTAGGCCCCGTGTGATTGCCCTGGGTTGGGGCGGGTTGGGGGGCATGGGTGACACCCAGCCCCGAGGGCCAGATGCCCACTGCTGACCCTCGAGCCCCTTCTCCCCACAGTGATCGGGTTCGGGAGGTCCTGCTGGTCCCGGGGCACTCCGTTCCCACACGGAAGCTCCTGGGTGGAAGACTGCAACAGCTGCCGCTGCCTGGATGGCCGCCGTGACTGCAGCAAGGTGAGGGCAGCCCGTGAGCCGCCCTGCCCTACCCGAGGCTGGTGCACGCTGACCCTGGCCACTCTGTGAGATCAGGAGGCGGGTGCTGGGGTCCGGATGGACTGAGAGCCGTCTGCCCTCAGGGACACCCAGGGAGGAGGGAGCTCAGCCAGGCCCCATGCTTCGATGTGCAGTTGGGAAAACAGGCCTGGTCTGGGTCCTGCCTTGCTCCGCCTGCCCTTTCTGATGTCGAGCTTGGCCTGCCTCCCTGGGAGCCCTGGGTAGGGGGTGGGCTGGGCCCTGGGGCTCACAGACTTGGGCGGTGTCCCTCCCTGGCATGGGGCCCGTGCCTGCCTGTGGGTTCTCATCTGTGTGCCTGCATCTGACCCTCCTGTGCGCCTGCGCCTGACCCTCCTGTGCGTGCCTGCCCAGGTGTGGTGCGGATGGAAGCCTTGTCTGCTGGCCGGCCAGCCCGAGGCCCTGAGCGCCCAGTGCCCGCTGGGGCAAAGGTGCCTGGAGAAGGCCCCAGGCCAGTGTCTGCGACCACCCTGTGAGGCCTGGGGGGAGTGCGGCGCAGAAGAGCCACCGAGCACCCCCTGCCTGCCACGCTCTGGCCACCTGGACAATAACTGTGCCCGCCTCACCTTGCGTTTCAACCGTGACCACGTGCCCCAGGTGAGGGGCCTGGTGGCATCTGAGCTTGCAGAGGCCACACGCCGGCATCTGCTTGTGGCATGGCGAAAGCCTAGCCCCGCAGGGCAGGGAGGCCCTGGTTGGCTGAGCAGAGTCACTCTTGGTCACAGAGAGTGGCCCTGTGGGGTCAGATGAGAGGGGCATTGGGCCTGGTGCTGGGTGGAGGTGGCAGAGGAGGCTGGGAGAGCACCCAGCTGGGGGTGCCTGTTTGTCCAGCTGCCCTGAGGGCCTGGACTGACGGCGCCACGGCTGCCTGGCCCCAGCTCTTGGGCTGCAGCTCCGTGGGCAGTTTTGCCCTGGCCAAGGACCCACCTTTGCCTGCTGTGTGCTTGGAGCTGGGCCCCTGTCTCCCAGGAGGGGCTCAGAACTGGAGGAGACCCACTGTACCCCGCCCTGCCTCTCCTTCCCGCACTGGCCTGCAGGTGGAGCTGGGTCTGCCCTGAGGATGGACGGGTGGGCACCGTCACTCCTGCCTCCTGGTATAGGGCACAGCCGGGTGGGAAGCTGCCCCCCCAGGCCCTTGGCATCCTTGCTGTGCTCTCCTGGGCGGGCTGTAGGGTGTGTCCCACGTGTACCCACAGCGCCAGTCCAGGGATGTAGGTGTCAGGTTCACGGCCCTGCCCTGCCCATGCACTGCCTGTCTCTGCCCAGGGCACCACGGTGGGCGCCATTTGCTCCGGGATCCGCTCCCTGCCAGCCACGAGGGCTGTGGCACGGGACCGCCTGCTGGTGTTGCTTTGCGACCGGGCGTCCTCGGGGGCCAGTGCCGTGGAGGTGGCCGTGGTGAGTGCCCAGTGGGGAGCAGCACCTGGGTGGGCCCTGGGTCCCGTACTATGCAGGTCCTGGCTATGCGGGACAGAGGCTCCGGCGAGGCTAGTCCTGGTGCGGAAGGACTGCGGGCAGGCCTGTCTCCCCCAGCTGGGGCTGCGGCCCCTTGCTGTCCATGCCGCAGACCCGTGGAACTGCTCCCTGGGCCCGGCCAGCATGAGGGAGATGCAGGGCTGTGGTGTGGAGCCCGCTTCCCCTGCAGCTGCATCCTCGCCCGGTCCCCTGCTCTGTTTTTGCCTCTGTGTCCCTACGTCACAGGCAGCAGGAGAGTCCGTGGGCTTAGTCTGCCCTGGGAGGCCTGCTTTGGGACTGGCACCTGCCCTGGACCTGGGGGGTGTCAGATGTGAATGGATACCAAGGGGGTCGGGTGAGACTGGGGTGGAGACATGCCCAGAGAGGGGAGGGAATGTTCTGGAACATGGTGGGTGGGTGTGCAGAGCAGTGGGTGTGGCCATGGCACAGTGTGGCTGGTGGAGGCCATGGCCAGGCACAGGAAGGACGTGCAGTGTTTTGGTGCCCTGAGGCCGCAGAGGGGGTGGGGGACATGGATGGGTGCTGCTGGGTGATGGAAGGGCAGTAGGGGCAGGGGAAGATGTAAGAAGTGTGCCAGCACAGGTCAGGGCACCATCAGGGATGTGGTGGAGGCAGGGGCACAGCCCCGGGTTGCTGTGGCCTCGTGAAGGCACTAGGTTTGTGGTGACCCTGGGGTGTGGCCCATAGGTGGGGGTGGGGGCTGGGAGCTGACAAGAAGGGATGGCCATCACGGAGCAGGTGTCAGCGAATGGGGCCACACACCTCCCCCACTCACTGCCTGGTGGCGAGGTCCCCACCGCAGGACCCCGGGCTCTCCTGTGTGCCCGGACGGGGACACCCTCCACCCCTCCACTTCCCCCCACCCCTCACTGCCTGCTGGTGAGGTCCCCACCGCAGGACCCTGGGCTCTCCTGTGTGCCTGGATGGGGACAGCCTCCACCCCTCCCCTTCCCCCCACTGCTCACTGCCTGGTGGTGAGGTCCCCACACCTCAGGACCCTGGGCTCTCCTGTGTGCCCGGATGGGGACAGCCTCCACCCCTCCACTCCTCCCCCCGCCACTCCCCACTCACTGCCTGGTGGTGAGGTCGCCACTGCAGGACCCCGGGCTCTCGTCTCCTGTGCGCCCACCTTGCTCCAGCGTGGCCAGGGCCTCAGTGTTGGGGGCAGGCTGCTGGGAGCCTGGAGCCCTCGAGCCATCCCCCCAATGCCGTTCTTTGCCGCAGTCCTTCAGCCCTGCCAGGGACCTGCCTGACAGCAGCCTGATCCAGGGCGCGGCCCACGCCATCGTGGCCGCCATCACCCAGCGGGGGAACAGCTCACTGCTCCTGGCTGTCACCGAGGTCAAGGTGGAGACGGTTGTTACGGGCGGCTCTTCCACAGGTAAGCGCGGGAGGTGGGCCCCTGGGAAGGCACCAGGCAGGCAACTCAGGCACTGGGCACAGAGCCGGCCGATCCTGCCAGCCACCAGGAACACAGAAGTCCCTGGCACCTGCTGCCCCCGCCGCCCAGCCCCACAACCTGACCTTCCCAGCCCCCATCCTGGGACCCTCCCCACGAGCCAGCAACCGGAGGGTGGGGCCCAGCCGCCTGGCTGGCAGGGCCCTCCCAGGCCTGGGTGTGTGGCTAGTGCCCCGCAGGCGCCCAGGCCTCAGTGCCCACCGGCTCTTCTCCCCGGTCCCCAGGTCTGCTGGTGCCTGTGCTGTGTGGTGCCTTCAGCGTGCTGTGGCTGGCGTGCGTGGTCCTGTGCGTGTGGTGGACACGCAAGCGCAGGAAAGAGCGGGAGAGGAGCCGGCTGCCGCGGGAGGAGAGCGCCAACAACCAGTGGGCCCCGCTCAACCCCATCCGCAACCCCATCGAGCGGCCGGGGGGCCACAAGGACGTGCTCTACCAGTGCAAGAACTTCACGCCGCCGCCGCGCAGGGCGGACGAGGCGCTGCCCGGGCCGGCCGGCCACGCGGCCGTCAGGGAGGATGAGGAGGATGAGGATCTGGGCCGTGGTGAGGAGGACTCCCTGGAGGCGGAGAAGTTCCTCTCACACAAATTCACCAAAGATCCTGGCCGCTCGCCGGGGAGGCCGGGCCACTGGGCCTCAGTCCCCAAAGTGGACAACCGCGCGGTCAGGAGCATCAATGAGGCCCGCTACGCCGGCAAGGAGTAGGGGCGGCTGCCAGCTGGGCCGGGACCCAGGGCCCTCGGTGGGAGCCATGCCGTCTGCCGGACCCGGAGGCCGAGGCCATGTGCATAGTTTCTTTATTTTGTGTAAAAAAACCACCAAAAACAAAAAACAAATGTTTATTTTCTACGTTTCTTTAACCTTGTATAAATTATTCAGTAACTGTCAGGCTGAAAACAATGGAGTATTCTCGGATAGTTGCTATTTTTGTAAAGTTTCCGTGCGTGGCACTCGCTGTATGGCAGGAGAGAGCAAAGGGTGTCTGCGTCGTCACCAAATCGTAGCGTTTGTTACCAGAGGTTGTGCACTGTTTACAGAATCTTCCTTTTATTCCTCACTCGGGTTTCTCTGTGGCTCCAGGCCAAAGTGCCAGTGAGACCCATGGCTGTGTTGGTGTGGCCCATGGCTGTTGGTGGGACCCGTGGCTGATGGTGTGGCCTGTGGCTGTCGGTGGGACTCGTGGCTGTCAATGGGACCTGTGGCTGTCGGTGGGACCTACGGTGGTCGGTGGGACCCTGGTTATTGATGTGGCCCTGGCTGCCGGCACGGCCCGTGGCTGTTGGCGCACCTGTGGTTGTTAGTGGGGCCTGAGGTCATCGGCGTGGCCCAAGGCCGGCAGGTCAACCTCGCGCTTGCTGGCCAGTCCACCCTGCCTGCCGTCTGTGCTTCCTCCTGCCCAGAACGCCCGCTCCAGCGATCTCTCCACTGTGCTTTCAGAAGTGCCCTTCCTGCTGCGCAGTTCTCCCATCCTGGGACGGCGGCAGTATTGAAGCTCGTGACAAGTGCCTTCACACAGACCCCTCGCAACTGTCCATGTGTGCCGTGGCACCAGGCGCTGCCCACCTGCCGGCCCCGGCCGCCCCTCCTCGTGAAAGTGCATTTTTGTAAATGTGTACATATTAAAGGAAGCACTCTGTATATTTGATTGAATAATGCCACCATTCCGGCCTCCCTTGTTCTTTCGGTGCTGTCCCTTTTGTATTGAGAGTGAGGTTGGGGGAGAGCCACGCCGGCAGAGAGGCTTGGGGCAGTGGGGCACGCGCTGGGTATTGGCCCACGTGGCTGTGGTGGCTGTGGAGGGCGAGACGGTTCTGTTGAGTCAGGGCCTGCCGGGGCCTCGAATGCATTGGCATGCCAAGGTGGTGGATGCAGGTTTGGCCAAAACCTTCCTGGGAATGGGGAGGGGGGTGTCTAGGTGCCTGGCACCCGACCCTGACTACAAGCAGCTGAAAACAGTTTTATAAAATAGTATAAAATTGCTTACCCACGAATACGTATCAAGGTCTTAAGGAATTAACAGGTCAAAATTTTTATTCATTCATTTATTCCTTTGTTTTGCTTGGTCATTCAGAGGCAAGGTCAGCATTTGATGGAGGCAGGAGAGAAGCAGCCCTTCCACCTGGCCCTGGAGCTGGTTTTGCCTCTCACTGCTTGAGCCAACTGGAACGTGGCATGGTGGCCTCAGGGCTGGGCATGGAAGGCCGACTCCAAGGCTGACTCCGAGCCGCCTGTCAGTGATGTGCAAGTCTTTACCCTGCTGTGAGGGGTAGGAGGTCAACTGAGTCAAGGAGCAAAGCCAAGAACCAGATCTGTACAAAAGAGAAGAAAAAAGTCCTGCTGACAGCCTGGGAGTGAGGCTGCCTTGCACAGGCAGAACGAATGAATGAATGAACGAATAAAAATGTTGACCTGGTAATTCCTTAAGACCCGCTGGTTGCTGCAGAAGTTACTCTGGATGTCTGTTGTTGAGCACTGCTGCTGTGGACTCCAGGAAGCCATGCAAATGAGCTATGGTGTGCACTAGAGGGGCGGTCTCCCTCACTCCGGCTGGAGTCCTCCCATCAGCTTCTCCATTGTATTGAGCCAGGTCTGCAGGGACACACAGAGGAGCTGGTAGGAGACCCTGCTTGCCATCGGTTGCTCACAAGCCCAAGGCTTGTGCCCTCAGGGTGGGGGCAAGGGTTAAACCCACCTCCTGCCATGGCCCCAAGGGGTTGGCCAGGCAGTTCAGGCAGAAGGGCAGCCACTGAGGAGTCATGTACACCATGACTCGTGTGGACCTGAAGCCCATGTTCCCACTACCAGGTTGGCCAAAAAGACGGCAGGCTTTGAGTTTCCTTTTAAACGGTGTTTACCTAACTTGCAGTTCCCTAGGTTCCTGGTAGAACCAAATGCAAATCACCTTTGTCCTAGACGTCTGTACACCTCATGAATGAGTTTTCCAGGTCAGTGAGTAGACCACAATCAAACCAAGCACACAGGGGAACCTGGCACCATGATCGAAAGCCATGAGAAATGCGTGCAGAGGCATCTGAGTGTACTGGAATTCTCAGACATGGATTGTAAAAAGCTTGCTGTGCTCAAAGACGGCTTGGAAAAGCTGATAGGCCAAACAAACTTCAACCTAGCACCAAGTAGAACTTCTAGAAATGGAAAAAAATAGACAGCCTTCAAACCAAACACTCCAGAAGTAGTTTGGCAGCCATGCTTAGACACTGCTAAAGAGAGAATTTGTGAACTAGAAGACAGGTGAGAAGAAATGATCCAGGCTGCCCCCCAGGACAAGAGATAGAAAATAGCATCAGCAGCTGAGGAGGGGGCCCCAGGCAAGGGCCTGGCAGGGGCTGTCCTGAGGCCCACAGGAGCCCATCAGGCATAGGGTGAGCAGTGAGTAGGTGCGGCAGGTATAGCGGGTGTCATAGGTGGGGCTGGGTCGCCCAGTTCTGCAGGAAGTGTCCCACAGGCCTGGCCCTTCCTGGCTGTGCCAATGTGTTCCCCAGATTCTGGGGAAGCCCCTGTAACCTCCGGGAGATGCATCTGGCTTGGAGTCTCACAGGACGTAGTCTGGCCTCCATGCCTGTGTAAGGGTGTGTGGCTGTTGGAGGTGGAAGGGTGGCACTCAGGGATCATGCATGCACCAAGTGTGCATGGGTTGAGCTGAGAGCCTCTGCAGTTGCCTGCGTGTGTCCATGGTGGGTGGGCCTGCCGCCCCCCACCCTGAGCTCGCCATCCAGTGTCCTGAGCCCACTGGGAGTTCATGGCCTCCCTCCACCCCATACTCAGTCATAACCCCCCACTTAGGGGACCTTGCACCTTTTCAGGCCTGGCTGGTGCCTGGCCACGGCCAGCCCATGTGGATGGCAGTGCCAAGAGGTCCAGGCCCGGCCAGCAGGCTTCCTGCTTGCTGTCTCACGCCATGTCAGGGCAGACGATGGGGCTCTTCTTCATCTCAGTGCTACTGCCCCCATGGTGGGGTCATGAAGCCGGGCTAGGTTCTGGCCCAACCCCCTGGGGTGAGCCTGGCAGTCCCTGCCCTCAGACCCTAGGCCACCTCCACACCTCCTGAGTGCCACTCACCTGCCTCACAGAGTCTGCTATGCAGAGGCCAGGGTCCACAAGTGAGGGTTAGGCCTCAGGGTCCATCCTGCTGCCACCAAAGCCTTGTTCCCTTGTGGGTGGGTGGGTGGGTGAGTGGCTGCCCCCAGAGAGGGCGCTGTGTGGTCAGTAAATCTAGCGAAGAAAGGCAGGCTCCCTGGCACCCCCAGGCTGGTGCTAGGCCCCTGGGGCCCCTCTGGCTGTGGCTGCAGGAACCCCGGTGGTCACCCCTACTCTGGCCGCTGGGCTTGGGACCTGTGCCACTCCTGTTTGCCCCTCAGGACATGCAGGTGTCCCCTGCTACCCGTCTTGGCTGCCGAGTTCCTGGAGCCCGCTGTGTCCTGCACTGCCATTAAGCGGGGGCCCCCGACGGCCAGTCTCCCCGCTGCCTCCACTCTTTGCTCTTCCTGTTGACAGGTCTGGGGCTGTGACCTGCCGTACAGAGGGAGAGCTCCTCTGTCACTGGGGCACATGTCCCCAAAATGAGCACCTGGGCCTCCCCAAGCCTGGTGGGCAGTGAGCTTGGGGGACACCAGGCTCCGAGGCATGTGCTGGGGACTGGCGGGGCAGGGCCTGTTCCCCACACTTTGGAGCTGCTCCCAGCTGGGCCCAGAGGCTACATGGCTGTTGGCTGTGTGGCTCGGATGGGAAGGGTCTGGATGCAGAGGGAACTTTGAGGTGGCCACTGCAGCCCCGGGGGGTGCCTGGCTGAGGCGGCCCTGGGCAGCAGGCGCTCACTCAGGCAGAGGGTTACAGGGAGCCGTGCCACCACCCCTGCCACCACTTTCCAGGCAGAGTGACCTGTGCACAAAGGCCAACCTGCAGGCTAGGCGGCGTGGGCGGGGCCGTGTGCGCACATGCCCTGGAGACTCCCGCCTCTTCTCATTCCGCACTGTCAGAGCAGGGAGCAAAGGGTCGGCCCTGCCTGGCCTGGCCCGAGGGGTGCGTCCTGACTGCGCTGTCTGACCCAGCCTGGGACCAAGTCATGGCAGGGGCCTGCTGTGGGTGCAGAGCCCCTCTCAGGTGGTGAAGCAGCACCTCCCGCACCCACTGCTGCCAGGGTCCCCTGCTGCGTCCTTGCTGTTCGGCCCCTGGGACTGCGTCTGCTGGTTCTGCTTGGCGACAGCTCTGACAGCTGCGTCTCCGAAGAAACCAGGCCCCAGGGTGCAGAGAGGAAGCTCCACAAAGGAGCCTGGTCCCTGGGGGGGCCAGACCCATTAACCCCTGCAGGCCAGGCAGCAGCAGCTGGGTGGTGTGGGCCTCATGGTGGCCACAGGCCCAACTCCAGCTGTCCCAAGACCCACAGGGCTCACCCCTTCCCCATCAGACCCCCAGACCCAGGGTCTTCCAAGGAGCCCCTGAGGTCAGCAGGGACCTGTGAGGTCTCGGATGGACAGCATCTGGATGCCAGGACTTGAAGACCTTTATACAAAAGGGGAAACTGAGGCCCGGGAGGATGGGACCTGCCCTGTGACATTCCTCATGGTTCCCCAGCCCTGGTGGATTCAGGGGCTAGGATGTGAGTCTTGGGGTGGCGTTCTGAGAGGAGGGCAGCCGGCAGGAGGCATGGAGCCACGGGAGGGCTTGCTGGGGACAGTGGTGTCAGTGCGGCTCTGGGCCAGGGGGCCAGGGCGGCAGCTAGGCGGCACCGGGGGCTTCTCCTCTGGGCAGAGTGGCGCTGTGGAGCACGTGTAGGGGCAGAGGCAGGGGCCCTAGGAAGCTCGCTCTAGGCTAGAAGGTGTGGCCTGTGGGGGGTCACCTGTTCAGCTGCAATATTGTTATCCTGCTGTTGATCTGGGAACCAGGAAGCGTCTGCTTGAAAGCCTTCTGCGGAAGAAGGAAGCCCAAATGGTGAGGAGGATTCTAGAAGCACGGAGGGGGCTGGAAAAGGCTGCCGAGAGGCCTCTGGGGCTGCAGCATCCGGCATCCTTGCTCTGATGGAATGGCCAGGTCGCTTCCTTGTCCATCACAGGTTTGGGGTGGCCCAAGGGGGCCTGACCCCGAGAGCTGGCAAGGACACACTCATCATGGAGGCCAGGAGCCCCCGAGACCACAACAGCCCCGAGGGGCTCGGTAGCCAGAGATAGGCCCTGCCGGGACCCACAGCGTGCAGCCGCAGAGGAGTGGCCAGGCGCTTGGCTCATCGTCAAAGACGCTCATTTGACGTGATCAAAGGGCGGCACAAAATGGCTTTCCTGGAGCCGGATCCCTGAGGTCCCAAAGAGCAACCGGGCAGCAAAACAGAAGAACGGCGCGGGGGTGGGGGGACGGGAGCGAGTGCCGAGACTCACACGAGGGCCTGGAGCCGGGGACGGGGAGAGGAGACTCGGCACACAGCCTCTGAGTACCAGGAGCTGCAGAGGGAAAGGGAGGGACAGACGGAGGTGAGAACATTACATGAAAGACAGCATTTCTCTGAGCTCAGCGAAGACCCGAGCCGGCCCACCGAGGGGCCCACCGGCTTCAGGCTGGGAACCTGGCGCCACGGCAAGGCCTGGGGAAACGGAAACCTTCCGAAGCTACAGGCAGACGCCCCGCCAAGGGGGCAAGAGAACGGACTGTGTGGTGAGCTAGTGCGGCGAGCCCCTCAGAACGAGCGCCCCTGCCCACTGTGGATGGTGGGATGAGGGTGGGGTGCAGACCCTGCAGAAGGAAGGCAAATGCACCAGTCCCTTGGGAAGGCGCCCGGCAAAGCCACTAGTTTCCAATGCAGGTGCCCTTCGGTGCAGCGACCTGGAGCGCCCCCCGCGAGGGTCCCAGGCCTAGGAGGGCTGCAGCTGCACAGCCACGCATGGCATGGACCAGGCACCAGACAAGGCCACCACGGGGGAGGCCACCGGGCTGTGGGGCCTCGCAGGGCAGTGCGCAGGTTCACGGAGCAAGCACACTGCCGCAGATTGCTGAGATGGGGCCACTGCACTCCAGCCTGGGCGAAAGAGCGAGACTGCATATCAAAAAAAAAAAAAAAAAAATGGTTCAGAGAGATATTTTGTGCTTTTTTTTTTTTTTTTTTTTTTTTTGAGACAAGGTGGCCTCTGTCACCCAGGCTTGAGGGCAGTGGCACGGTCATAGTCCGCTTCAGCCTTGTCCTCCTGGGATCAAGGGATCCTCCCACCTCAGCCTCTGGAGTAGCTGGGACTACAGGCACGCACCATCGGGCCCAGCTAATTTTCTAAAAACTTTTTTGTAGAGATGAGTTCTCCCTATGTTGCCCAGGCTGGTCTTGAATTCCTGTCCTCAAGTGATCCTCCTGCCTTAGCCTCCCAAAGTTCTGGAATTATCGGAGTGAACCACGGCTCCCAGCCCCATTTTAAACATTCTTAAGTGTACAGTTTGGTGGCATTAAGTACATCCAATTGTTGTGCAATCATCATGGTTTGCCTTTAAAAATTTCTTTCTTTTCTTTTCTTTTTTTTTTTTTGAAACAGGGTCTCACTCTTGCCCAGGCTGGAGTGCAGTGGTGTGATCATGGCTCACTGCAGCCTCTACCTCCTAGGCTCAAAGGATCCTCCTGCCCCAGCCTCAACCTCCCGACTAGCTGACACTACAGGTGTGTGCCACCACACCCAGCTAATTTTTAATTTTTTGTAGAGATGGGGGTCTTCCTATGTTGCCCAGGCTGGTCTCAAACTCCTGGCCTCAAGTGATTCTCCTACCTCGGCCTCCCAAAGTGTTGGGATTACAGGCATGAGCCACTGCACCTGGCCTAAAAAAATTTCAATTGTGATAAATACACATAAAATATCTCTCTTAACCATTTTTTTTTTTTTTTTGATATGCAGTCTCGCTCTTTCGCCCAGGCTGGAGTGCAGTGGCCCCATCTCAGCTCACTGCAAGCTCTGCCTCCCGGGTTCACGCCATTCTCCTGCCTCAGCCTCCCGGGTAGCTGGGACTACAGGCACCCACCACCACGCCCGGCTAATTTTTTTTTTTTTTTGTATTTTTAATAGAGACAGGGTTTCACCGTGTTAGCCAGGGTGGTGTCGATCTCCTGACCTCATGATCCACCCGCCTCAGCCTCCCAAAGTGCTGGGATTAGAGGCGTGAGCCACTGCGCCCGGCCTCTCTTAACCATTTTTAAGTGTATAATTCCACAGCGCTAAGTCCATTCACATTGCTGATGACACTGGGTCTCCAGAAGTTTTTCATCTGGCAAATCTGAAACTCTGTCCCCATTAAACACCAACTCCCCATTCCCTTCTCCCGGCAGCCCCGGCATCCACCATTCTACTGCCTGTCTCTATGAGTTTGACTGGATGCCTCGTGTGAGTGGAGTCAAGCAGTGTTTGTCTTTCCGAGCCTGGCTTATTTTCCTTGACTTCATGTTCTCAAGGTTCATCCACGCTGTTGCATATGGCAGAATTTCCTTCCTTTTTAAGGCAGAATCATAGTTCCTGGGATGCACAGACCACACTTGGCTTATTCAGTCATCTGTTGATGGCCCCTGGCTACTGTGCCTAATGCTGCTAGGAGCATGACTGTGCAAACAGCCCTTTGAGACCCTCCTTTTGGTTTTGCTGGGAGTACACCCAGAAGCAAAATTGTGGGATCCATTCTGGGGTCATTCTGCTTTTACTTTTTTGAGAAACTGCCGTACCTCTTTCCAAGACGACATTCCCACCAGCAGCGCACAAAGGTTCCAATTTATCCACAGACTTAACTTGTTTTGTTTTGTTTTAATAACAACCATCCTATTGGGTGGGAGATGGTATCTCACTGTGGTTTTGATTTGCATTTCTCTAATGATTAATGATGTTGAGAAGATCTGTGTTCTTTTCTTTTTTTGAGACGGCCTATTTTTATATTAATTGTACTATTTTTCCCCTTTTTCTGTACTCACACTTTAATTAGAGTCTTTTTTATGAAAAGAAATTTTGGACTAGAGCTGATTGTAAATGTTTGTAGAGAAGAATTTAGAACAATAACTTTGAATGACAAAACTTAGATTAGTCATAGTTAAAATTTGATAAAAGTTCCCACATTACAAGGAAATGTAGTTATTTGTGTTACCTGCAGCATTTTAAGATAACAATAAGAATCATGACTGACTGTGTCACATGAGGACTATACAGCTTTTATAAATTTTACGCAGTCTTTAAAATACTCACATTAATAACATATCGATGTAAACATAGGTTTAGAACAGGTTTTAATATAACAAAGTTATGACTGATATTTGGTTTTTTAAATTTACATAATTTTGGAACATTGATATCAATAATATACCCATAAATGTAATTGAAAGAAGGTCTAGCATCACTTACCATTTGACAGTGTTTCCCATACAGTTTACCACATAAGTCTAATCATGTAATTCAAAAAGGCTTAATTCAGGATTTTGGTCCTGGAGAGGCCTGTAAAAAATGTCAAAAGGTTTAAAGCACTTGATCAAAACAGAATCACAGGTCATTGAAAAATAATAGTTATTTGTTTAACCAGAGTGATAATTAAGACCTCAAAGGCAATACAAAAGTTACATGGATGTAAAAGCCTTAACCCTTTCAAAGCTCAGTTCTTCTAAGTAATCAAAAAACTAATAAAGACAACACAGAAATTATCACGACAAAATGTAAAATCTTGTGTGTGTGCGTGATTTAGGCCAGTTACTAAAAAGGTAAAGAAAAACCTCCTGTAATGTGTGATTGCTTCTCCTTATGGGAAGCCCATTTAGGTAACCTAGAAATCAACCTCATTAAGAAAGGGCATTTGTACTTAATCTGACACAGGAAGAATGCGTCCAGGGTAATCAGTGTACACTACATTCTAGGAGAGTGTAAACAAGAAAACTAGTACCTTGAACGGGGGAATACATGGCTCTTAGAAACGGCGTGGGAAGTATCCTGGTTACACTGAACAATTCAGACATATTAAGAAAAGCCAACCAGGCACAGTGGCTCACACTGTAATTCTAACACTTTAGGAAGCTGAGGTAGGAGGATCCCTTGAGGCCAGGAGTTTGAAACTAGTCTGATCAATATAGCAAGACCCTATCTGCACACACACACACACACACACACACACACACAGAAAAAGAAAAGCCAAATGTGATCAAGCCACTGCACTCCAGCCTGGTGACAAAGTGAGACCATGTCTGAAAAAGAAAGGAAACAAAAAGAAAAGCCAACAGCACAGAATCCAGTTATACTGGAGGAAACATTGCTTTCTAAACTGTGAAGATAAGCACTTAAGCATCAGACCACAATAGCAAAGTTAGAACAGGAGTTGATGAAAAGATTGAAGGAGAGAGTTATAATCCTAGCCAAACAAAAAGATATACCTTTTCAAGGGAAAAGGAACAGAAGGCAATGATACATGGCTGCAGATCACATGGCAAAAGTTGAACTTCTGATATGTAAATTTGAGAAGTTTAAAAAAAGAAACAGATAAGAATCAAAACCTCTTATAATTTTACTAAGAGCAAATCCAGACTTTAAGAAAACTTTGTTCTAATACAGGGAACCAATCTTTAGTTTTGTAGTAGTGTATTTTTAATATCAAAACTCAAACCTTAGAAAGATTGTTATAAATAATTATTCAAAATTATAGCTAACTTAATCACATACAAATTTCCTTTTATAAAATTTTCTTTTCATGAACCTTATCACAATTTACACAGGCCATTTAAGTTATGTGTGGACTTTTTGCTTTGTCTTATAATCAGTCATTTTCCTTTAGGACAAAAACTTCACCATACAAGATTCTTTCTCATACAAAATTATTCTCTCTCTCTTTTTTAAACTTTTCTTACCAAAAATACAACTTCATATCCGTAAGCTTCTTTACATCTCTCCCTCCTACTGCTGGCTTCTTTTAATTTTGTTTCATATTTTAAAAAAACCTGAAAATTAGACAAAAATTATTTTTTCTTAATAAAATATTTTTATGCCTTTTAAATAATTTTTAAATTAAAAACACATTTTAGGCGCATTTATATACAGAATCATATATAAATTAGA
This sequence comes from Pan paniscus, assembly GCF_029289425.2. Lineage (NCBI taxonomy): Eukaryota > Metazoa > Chordata > Mammalia > Primates > Hominidae > Pan > Pan paniscus. The sequence continues at coordinate 106,312,605 of NC_073264.2, read as the reverse complement.
ATTTTTAACTCTTAGTAAACTTAAATTTAGTGAAAACCTAGGAAGCCAGAAATCTTGAATTGTCTGTCACATATTAGAATTTTATTGATGAGAACCATATTATAATTTTATTTTTGAGATGGAGTCTCGCTCTATCACCCAGGCTGGAGTGCAGTGGCATGATCTCGGCTCACTGCAACCTCCTTCTCCCAGGTTCAAGTGATTCTCCCACCTCAGCCTCCCAAATAGCTGGGACTACAGGTGTATGCCACCATGCCCAGCTAATTTTTGTATTTTTGTAGTGATGGGGTTTTGCCATGTCAGCCAGGCTGGTCTTGAACTCCTGACCTCAGGTGATCTGCCCGCTTCAGCCTCCCAAAGTACTGAGATTTCAGGCATGAGCCACCATGCACAGCTTATATTATAATTTTTAGAAACATGTAACATAATTTTTCTTAGTTGGAAATGGAGACATTTAATTTAAGATTTCAAACATGAAAAGTTTATTTATAGGCATTTATCCCATTGACATTTACTTATTTAGTAAATTGCTTTTCTAGACCCTCAAGATAAGGTCTTTGGCTAGATTAATTATAAAAACTGAGATATTAGACAAAGTGAATCATCATTTTATAAGTTATTTTCCTGCTAACCATTTTAACAGCCTGTGAATATTAGGTGTTCACCTAAGTAAGAACATTAAAGTTAAATATATATGGCTATTTTTCTGATAACTCAGAAGATTTAGCTGTTTTTATTAAACCAACAATATGAAATAATTTTTCTTATAAAAAATTACATAAAGATCATTCTGTTTCTGGCTGGGTTTATAGTTTTATAGCCTTCATGCTAAACCCTGACATCTTAAATATTTATTAGCTCATATAAACCCGTCTGACCACTCAACCCAGGCAAAAACGTATGCTGACAATTCCGAAGACATTTCTATCTCTTATTTTACCACTAATTTCAAACCCATCTTATTTCTTAGAGATTTACTTAAGTCAGATGAACTTCAAAAATATTTGGGCTTACTAATTTATGAGCACTCATTTATTTATAAGTAATTTGGTACTACATAGACACAACATATTGTTATAATATGTACTATATTATATTATACAAATAATATAATATGTATAATATGTTATAATAAATGTACATATTTGTAAACACATCAAACACATACACACACACAAATGTCTTACAGCTTTCATTTTAGAGTTTTAGTCATGAGACACTAATAAGAAACTCACTGGTTTATAAAAGATGTTTGGATCCAAGTTACACTTTTTTTTTTTTTTAAGACAGAATCTCTCGCTCTTCTTGCCCAGGCTGGAGTGCAGTGGCACAATCTTGGCTCACTGCAACCTCCACCTCCCAGGTTCAAGCGAATCTTGTGCCTCAGCCTCCCGAGTAGCTGGGATTACAGGCACCCACCACCACGCCCAGCTAATATTTGTATTTTTAGTAGAGATGAGGTTTCACTATGTTGGTCAGGCTGGTCTTGAACTCCTTACCTCAAGTGATCTACCCGCCTTGGCCTTCCAAAGTGCTGGGATTACAGGTGTGAGCCACCATGCCTGGCCCCAAGTTACATTTCTGACAAAATTGGGACATGTTCACATGGCTAAACTTTATTTGCTTTAATGAGTAATATAATGAAGGCTGTGAACCCAAATTTTGGGTAAAGCAGTTTCCATGGCAGTTTGATTTTTAAAACCCCTTTTATTTTTTATTTTTATTTTTCAGTTTTACATGAGTTTAGGGTTAAAAATTCAGTGTCTACATTTTAGTTAGAACTGGCTGAATTCTGTAAGAAAAACAAAATCTCCAGGTAGTCTTGAACTAGTAACACCATAAACAATGAGTTTTATCTGGAAAGCACTAGAAAAGTCAGTAGATTCAGGCTGGGCGTGGTGGCTCACGCCTGTAATTCCAGCACTTTGGGAGGCCAAGGTGGGCGGATCACGAGGTCAGGAGATCGAGACCGTTCTGGCTAACACAGTGAAATCCTGTCTCTACTAAAAAAATAGAAAATATTAGCCGGGCATGGTGGTGGGCGCCTATAGTCCCAGCTACTTGGGAGGCTGAGGCAGGAGAATGGCGTGAACCTGGGAGGCAGAGCTTACAGTGAGCCGAGATGGTGCCACTGCACTCCAGCCTGGGCAACAGAGCGAGACTCTGTCTCAAAAAAAAAAAAAAAAAGAAAAGTCAGCAGATTCAACGTATTCAGAAAGAAAAGAAAAAAAAGAGAGAGAACTTAGAAGACTCTACATGTTAATAACTCTGTAGCTGCAGATTGGTTGCTTGAGCTCTGAATTTTCCTTGATGTTGTTTATCCATCGGTTTAAACAAGTGGACAAGAATGGGCAATAGTATGTAGCTGGCTGCAGTCCCAGAAAACCTGGCATGCCTTAATGTTTGAAAATGCAATTTTTGGTCATTTCAGTGTTAAATCATTGTCTCTGTTTCTCCCTCTGGTTATCTAAAAACTTGTGGGGCCTCAGAAGAGCCGATTGTCAATTGCTTGTGACAAGGAATTTCCTATGAGGCCTCTGTGCATTGCAAGGATTGCACCTGCAACACCTTCATGAGCCCTCTAATCACCGAGGGTTGCCAAATCAGAATCCAGCTGGAAGGAGCAAATATTCCTGGTCTTTGGAGTTGACTCAGGTCAAACTCTCATAGATTTTTAATAGCTTCTGTCCTGCTGAGCTTTACTTACAGAGTCAAACAGAAAGGGGGAGCACGGGCACAACCTAGCCAATCAGACACCTCACGTGATCATTTCTTCCTAGTGTTTCAGCTAGGAGAAATCCCCTTCTCAAGAAACAGAAGTCGCAAGGAAGAACTTCCCCCTTCATCAAGGAGTCGTAGCAACTATGTGTGAATAAATCTCAAGACCACCAGCTATGTGTGAGGAGAGACTCACTCAGTGGTCTTTAACCACTGGGACCCAGAGGGACTCAAAGGGCCCATGCTGGTACCAAGGCACCGGGTCCTGGTGATGTTTTGGACAACTCTGGGCAGTTGGCTTGGAGTTCCCTCATGGTCGCCATGATTGTTGAATAAAGGAGAAAAAATCAAGCTTTCAAATAACTAAAGTTAGTTTTATTCTGAAGTCTTACTGAGGACTACAGATTGAGGCCTATAGCCTGGGAGCAGCTCTGTCAGGCTGCTCCAACACAGTGTTTCAGCTCACTGCTTGTGTACGGAGTCGGGGCTTAATATGCACAAGAGCACATCAAACATGCTCGGGTGTGACATTGAAGCAGAGTCCCGTCAAGGTCTGGTGGTAGAGTACATCTGCTTATAGATGACAGCGGCATCATCACGAATCCCTTCAGATGTTGGTCATCTTATGTGTAGGAAGAGGCAATAATTTTTTTTTTTTTTTTTTTTTTTTTTTAGAGACAGGGTCTTGCACTGTCATCCAGGCTGGAATGCAGTGATTGATTTTTTTTTAATTTAATCAACAATCATGGTGACCATGAGGGGACTCAGAGCCGACTCTCCAGGGTTGTCTGATCATAGCTCACTGTGTAACCTCAAACTCCTGAGCTCAAGTGATCCTCCTGCCTCAGCCTCCCAAGCAGCTAGGCATGCACCACCAAGCCCAGCTACTTAAAAAAAATTTTAAGGCCAAGCACTGTGGCTCATGCCTGTAATCCCAGCACTTTGGGAGGCCGAGGCAGGTGGATCACTTGAGGTCAGGAGTTTGAGATCAACCTGGCCAATATGGTGAAACCCCATCTCTACTAAAAATATAAAAATTAGCTGGGTGTGATGGGGCATGCCTGTAATCCCAGCTACTCAGGAGACTGAGGCAGGAGAATCACTTGAACCCAAGATCGCTTGAACTGCGGAGGTTGCAGTGAGCCAAGATCCTGCCACTGCACTCCAGCCTGGGTGACAGAGCTAGACTCTCTCAAAAATAAAAATAAAAATTTTAAAATAGAGACAGGGTCTTGCCATGTTGCCCAGGCTGGTCTCAAACTCTTGGCCTCAAATGATCATTCCACATTGGCCTCCCAAAGCACTGGGATTACAGGTGTGAGGCACTGCTCCTGGCAGGGGTCATGTTATCTTTGAAGGAATGTAGTGACTCAGGCAAGAGATGTGGGGGCTGTGCGCTCTGTTCTGCTTTGTCTTCAAAGCATCTTTCTGGAGAGCTACACATTGTGGAAGAGTCAGGGCTTTGTGAAATTATACTGCAAGCAGAAAGGAGCACACGTGGCTTACATTTGCTACTTTGTTTTGCAAAAGTAACACTTGTGCATTAGAGAGGATTTGAAAAGGACAAAATACAGAAACTAAGGGGGAAAAATCCATCATCCCACTACTCAGAAACAACCACAGTTAATATTTTGGGATTTTTGTTTTGTTTTCTGTTCTTTTATTCTATTTAATTTTTTATTGTGGTAAAATCACATACTATAAGATGTACCATCTTAACCATCTTTAGGTGTGCAGTTCATGCTTCGTAGTTTTCAGTTTATTCACCTGACGTCTCTTTTGTCAAATGTATCCTTAGTATTTCATACTAGGTGATGCCTTTGTGGGTGGTGTTTTAAAATTTCTCAATTTCCAATTGTTTCTTGCAAGTAAATACAAATACAATTGATTTATCTGGGCATGGTGGCTCACTCCTATAATCCCAGCACTTTGGGAGGCTGAGGCAGGCGGATTACCTGAGGTCAGGAGTTCGAGACCAGCCTGGCCAGCATGGTGAAACCCTGTCTCTACTAAAAATACAAAAATTATCTGGGCATGATGGTGGGCACCTCTAATCCCAGCTACTTGGGAGGCTGAGGCAGGAGAATCTCTTGAACCCGGGAGGCGGAGGTTGCAGTGAGCCGAGATCGTTCCATTGCACTCCAGCCTGGGCGACAAGAGCAAAAATCTGTCTCCAAAAAAAAAAAAAAAAAAAAATACGGTTGATTTTTGTTTAATGCTCTTATATCCCACAACCTTGCTAAATTCCCTTACTTGTTCTGGCTTCTGTCTTTTAGAAAACTGACACGAGCTCTGCTAATGATGGAGGTGTTGCCTGAGTCATCCAAGCCAACCTGCTGTTTCCTAGACATGAAATTGCCAGGTTGCAGGACAATGAAGCATTTTGAATAAGCGCTGCCAAACTACTTCCAAAAAGAGCTGCTGACTTCTACTACAGTACGGGCATTCCTGTCTTCCCCACCCCGCTAGGCAGGCTGTGGGATTTGGGGCAGAGCCACGGGGCTGCCTGTGAAACAGCTCCCGGTCCTGCACCTGGCTCTGCACGAGCGTCATCCTCACGGCTTTTCCAGGCATCCTGTGGGCGATTTCTCTGAGTGTCAACAAATGGAAAGAGGGTTCTGTGTGACTTCCTGTCCTATAGCATGGAGTGTCATGTGAAAGGACACTTTTTGTGCCGTTGTCTAAATACAAATGGCTGCAGGCATTGAACTAATGGACTTTGGACAGAGTCAAGCAACTCCACAGTGAGGGACGAGGAGGCGACTTCCCCCACCTGGTTCTCACCCTCCTGTCAGTCCTTGCTGGCCAGGGCCCAGTCCATCGCATTCTGCTCACCCACCTAACCTCCGCAGCTGGGTGGCCTTTCATCCTGCTTGATTGAATGGTATGAAATTGCCTCTTTTTCGTCAAAACAGCCACCTGTCAGCAATTCCGTGCAGTTCAACCAAATTATTGAAGTGCAGCTGATGCTCAGTGTCAATTTTCTCTGCACGCGGTTCCCTGGCCGAGCAGCCCCTCAGGGCCCAAAGCATGGGAAACAGAGGGGTCCTCCTTACAGTGGCCTTTCCTGACCAAGTGCTTCCTAACCTGAGCAGCTAGAGGGGCAGGGAGACCTCACCTTCCTCATCCTTCTTCCTCTCCTCTGGAAATAGCAGAACCTTCCAGTGTTTTTCCACCTTATTCAGAGAAAAAGCCCAAGTCCTCAAAGGTCACCCCACGGTCCAGCTCCCCGACCTCCACCCTGCCCTGGCTCCTGCTGGCTCCTCGGGCGGCCTCCCAGGCTGGCCTCCAGGTGAGTGCACTTGCCTGCTCCCTCGCGTCTGAAAGCCTCTGCCTGTTGCCCAGCACCCCTCCCTGGTCCCGGGAGTGTCTCTGTGATTCACAGCCCCACGGTGCCTCTCATTGCTGGAGCTGTTTATTGTCTGTCTGCCCCCAGAACCCAAGGTCCAGTAGGGCAGAGACAGACTGGATTTCCCCTGTCCTGTCCCCAGGTGTGACCTGGTATGTTGCAGACACCCAGCAGATACTGCATGCACGAATGGATGAATATCAACGTCAAATTACTTTTCATGAAAGTTCCCTTTTCGGCTGGGCGTGGCGGCTCACACCTGTAATCCCAGCACTTTGGGAGGCCAAGGCAGGTGGATCACCTGAGGTCAGAAGTTCAAGACCAGCCTGGTCAACATAGTGAAACCCTGTCTCTACTAAAAATACAAAAATTAGCCGGGCATGGTGGGGGTTGCCTGTAATCCCAGCTACTCGCAAGGCTGAGGCAGGAGAATCGCTTGAACCCAGGAGGCGGAGGTTGCAGTGGGCTGAGATTGTGCCATTGTGCTCCAGCCTGGGCAACAAGAGCAAAACTTTGTCTCAAAAAAAAAAAATCCCTTTTCTTGTCCCTGTTTTGCTTGTGCCTAAGGGTGTGTGTAGGGTACTGTTGGGCAATCCAGGATTTCCTACACCGGCTTCCCTTCAATTTTGCTGTTACATTTCAATACCAAGTGGGTTTGTTTGTTTGTTTGTTTGTTTTAGAGATGGGGTCTTTCTCTGTCACCCAGGCTGGAGTGCAGTGGCATGATCATGGCTCACTGCAGCCACGAACTCCTGGACTCAAGTGATCCTCCTGCCTCAGCCTCCTGAGTAGTTGGGACCACAGGTGTGCACCACCGTGCCCAGTTTACAAGTGTGTGTGTGAGAAATAAGAACTCATAGGTGCCCTAATACCTGGATTCTGACATGTTTGAAAAGACAGGTATAAAATGCTTCAATCACTGCTGTCCTTCAGCCTTGCATATTGCTGTGGAGAAGCTTGCGGTCAGCTGTTGTTTCACTCCTTGTGGTAAGTTGATTTTTCTGCCTGTGTGGCTGTAGGATTTATAGCAGGTGTTGTTTCTGGCTACTCAGCCCTTACCAGCTCTTCTCACTCTCCTCCATACCACTGGGGCTAGAAGTCTGAAAACGACATTCCCCAGACCCACTGCCAGATGGATTTCCATGGGGTTCTGTACTTGGAGGCACTTGTGTGGGGTTAGAATGCAGGGGCTAGGAAGGACCACTCTGCTCTTGACCTTGGCAGCAGCAGCAGCTGTCTCAAAGTGACATCGTAGCAGAGGAGCTCAGGCTCAGATGATGGAGGATTTGCAGGGTGGAGGCCACCCAAAGCCCATCCCTGGTCGTGGCTGTGCAGCAGGTGGGATGTCTAGCTCAGGCTCCTATAGGCGTCGTAGCTACTTCCCATGGGTCAGGATCTTTGAGCAACACCCCTATCCCCTTGTATTCTGTACAGATTCTCTGTATTAAGCCCTTTCTGTTAGAAACACGCAGAGTGGTTTCTGTTTCCTGTCTGCACCCGAGCTGATCCACACTGAGCATCAGGAGTGCATCCAAGAGAAGGACTCTGATCTGTGCTCTGTGGAGAACCCCGACCTGCATTCTGCAGTTGCTTCACCCAGGGGTCCAGATGTTGAGACTGAAGAAGGCTCACGCCCCCAGAGTGTATGGGAAGTTGCGTTGCTCAGATAATGAACTTTCTGAGGAGGCAGGGCAGGCACAAGCCGGTCCCGAATGGCTGAGCAAAGAGGGCGTGCATTGCTTTGGTATTTATTGGGGCTGGGGCCGGGGCTGGAGCTTGAGCGGTTTGAACTTCCTGCCAAGGGAGAGACAACACAGGATTTCTTATTGGCTTGCTCGGACGCAGGGCAAAAGGTTGCTGGGGAGGGGCTTACCTGAAAGTTGTCAGCAGTCAAAGAGCAAAAACGGAGTCCGACTCTATGATAATCTGGGGTTGGTTCACAAGACTGGGCTCGAACGTGGTGAGGGCCTCATTCTAATGGAAAATGGAATGCGATGGCCTGTATCACCCCTACGAACATTTACCCACATTACCACCTGGCGTTGTCTGCAATGAAATGCTGCGATGGGCTGTTGGGGTGGCGCATCAGTTAGCCAGAGCTGTGTCACAGCCGTGCACCTCCGTGGCTGAAGACATTAAGTGGGCACTTACTGTTGCTTGAGAGGCTCTGGCTCAGCTGGGGTTCTGCTGATCTGGACCTGGTCTTTGCTGAACTTGCTTATGAGCCTGTGGCCACCTGGCAGGTCAGCTGAGGGTTGACTAGTTTAGGGTGGTCTCACTATCACCTCTGGGGGTGGCTGAAGGTCAGCTGGGGCAATGGGAGTGACCGGGCCACAATGCCTCTCATCCTTCAGCGCTCTAGCCTGGGCTCGTTCCCATAGCAGCACGGCAGGAACACAGGGAGGAGTGATCACCGCTGCCCCGTCTTCTTCTTTCTCTCTTTCCTTCCTGTCTTTCTTTCCAGCTTTATTAACATATATTTCACATACCATAAAATACACTCTTATCTACGGCCATACCACCCTGAACACGCCTGATCCCATCTGATAAAATGCACTCATTTCTGGCATACAATTCAATTACTTTTCACAAATGGAGAGTCATGCAATGGTAACGACGCTAAGCTTAGAACACCTCCGTCACCCCAAAAAGGAGGCTGCACACCCTTGCAGTCACTGCCTGTTCCCACCCATGGTCCCCGGGGACTGAACCATTCCATTCATTTCCTGTCTCTGTAGATTTGCCTTTTCCGGACATTTTGTATCAGTGGGATCACAAGATCTGTGGTCTTTTGTGTCTGATGGCTTCCACTCAGCATAATGTGATGTTATTCCATGTATCAGAACTTTGTTCCTTTTTATTGCCATATCATATCCCACTGCATGAATAGACCACACTGTTTCTCCATTCACCAGTGGATAGACACTTGGGTTATTTCCAGTTTGGAGGCTACTATGAATAAAGCTGCTATAAATATTCATGTACAAGTTTCTATGTGCAGATATGTTTCCATTTCTCTTGGGTGGATACCTAGGAGTGGGATTGCTGGGCCATATGGTGACTCTATGTTTAACAATCCAAGAACCTGCCAAACTGTCTCCAAAGCAGTTGCTGCACCATTTTCCATTCCTGTTACCAATGCGCGAGGGTTCCAGCTTCTCCACAGCCTCTCCAACTCTCATCCGTCTTTCTGATTACAGGCACCCCAGGGTGTGCCTAGTGGTATCTCGTGGTTATAATTTGCATTTCTCTATTAACTAATGTTGCCAAGCATTTCTGAAAGCATCTGAATATGTCCTTTGGAGAAATAGCTCTTCAAATCTTTCAGCCATTTTAAATTGGGATGTTTGTCTTCTTACTTAGTTGTATGATACAGGCAACACATATTGTTAATATAAGTCCTTTAGGGAATATATAAGATTTGAGTGTTTTCTTGCATTCTCTGGGCTGGCTCCTTGTTGAAAAATCGATTGACCATAAATGTAAAAGATTACTTATGGATTTTCAGTTCGTTTCCATTTATCTGTATGTCTATCATATTTTTAGTACCACATTGTCTTGATTACTGTGGCTTTGTAGTAAGTTTTGAAATTAGGACGTGTGAGTCTTCCAGCTTTGACCTTTTTTAAAGATTATCTTGGCTATTTGGGGTACTTTATTGGCATGCCAATTTCTAGGAAAGCAAAGAAAACAAAACAAAGCCAGCTGGAATTTTGGTAAGGACCACAATCAATCTGTAGATGAATGTGGGAATTATCGCTATCTTAACCGTGTTGAGTTGCCCAATCTATGAACATGGGATATCTCTCCATTTAGATCTTCTTTCAACAACATTTTGTAATTTTCAGTGGACAGGACTGCACTTGCTCAAGGGGTCTTGAGATCCAGTCCTGGGACTGTTATGTGACGTGTCTAACACACTCTGTGGACACAGTTCTGGGGTCCACGCACCAGATACAAGACATGGGGAAAGAGACTACCCCTATTGGTAGGAAGCATTGCAAGGCCACTTGGTACAGAGTGTTGGATCCGGGGATGGTGAAGAAATGTGGCCATTGCTCTCACCTTTTTAGCACAGGTGTGAATGATGACTATGAGGAATGAGGATTGGGCAGCTGCTGATGCCTGCACTGGGGAACTTAATGAAAGTCAGTGCCAATCCTATTGCTAAACGTCTTCATTTACAAATGACCAAAAATGGAGCATCTATCATGGCCCTAACCACTTACCTCGTGTAGCCTCAGCACTGACTTAGTTGAAAGTCACCCCAAGTTGGCCTTGGAGGTTGCAGAAGTCCAAGGAAAGCTGAATCTAGAGCCTCACCAGGTCATGTATGTGAAAGTTTGCATCATCTGGGGAAGAATATGGTCCTGAGAATCAGAATGAGAATATTACCTGGGTTGGAATGAGTCTGATGAACTTGAACTTCCAACCTCCCTCCAGACTCCCTGGCTAGCAAAGTTGCCTCTCCTCCCCCATGTAGACTGTGTCTACACTGGCCTTCCTTTGCTTGACAGGTGAGTGGTACAGATTTTAACCTTGCCCAGCAGGAAGTCCGGTCTTTGCCTTCAGCTCCTGGGTGCTAATCTCCAGGTCCTTAGGATGTCCAGCCTAATAAGAGAGTCTTTGTTTCTGTGGAGGTTTTGGGCCACACCAGACAGTCTATGCTTACAGTGTCATTTATGGTGGGAGTCTCAGGTCACATGGGATTGCCTAATGTTCAGAGGGACCAGAGACTGAGGTTGGCCACAAAGGCAATCAACCATGGAGTCCAATAAAGACTTTGGACACTGAGGCTCAAGTGAGCTTCCCTGCTTGGCCATACTCCATGCAGACTGTCACACATCAATACCAAGAAGTCACACCATCTGCAACTCTGTAGGGAGAGGACACCTAGAAGCTTGCACATGGTGTCTCCTGGCCCCTGACCCCAGTGCCTCTTCCTTTGGCTGCTTTTAATCCGTATCTTTTTGCTGTAATAAACCATAAACACGAGTATAACAGCTTTCAGTGAGTTCTATGGGCCCTTCTGGTAAATTGTTGAACCACAGAGTGATCTTGGGAACCCTCCAAACCTACAGTGGGTGTCAGAAGTAAGGGCAGTCTTGCAGAATGCAACCCCTAACTTCATGCCTGCCCTGTAATCACCTCCCCCAAGGCAGTTGTTTGCTGGGGGATTCTCCCTTCTCACAACAGCCTCAGCATCCCTTTTTGCCTCTAGATTCGTAACTCAAGGCAGAGCCCAGCATGCCCCATGGGGACACATATAAAGTCTAAACCCAGTGAGAGATGGTTGACACCCCAAAATTCATATGGGTAGAAACCCTTGGGTTGACTGTGGGGATGGCTTCTCTCTTCGTCTGTTTGGTCTGCTTTAAGAGGCTACCATAGACTAAGTGGTTTATAAACAACAGATATTTATTGTTCACAGTTTTGGAGGCTGAAAGTCTGAGATCAAAATGCTGGCAGATTCCGTGTCTGTTGAGGGCTTGTTCTTCATAGACAGTGCCTTCTCACTCCGTCCTCACGTGGCCAAGGGTGAACAGCTTCCTAGGGCCTCTTTTAAAAGGCACTAAACCCACTCAGGAAGGCTGTGCCCTTATGATGTATTCACCTCCCCAACTCACCTCCTAAGGCTATCACCTTGGAGGTGAAGACTTCAACATATGAATTTGGGGGGATTCAAATATTCAGTCCATAGCAGCTTCCAAGGGTGGATCCGGTCACGCTTATCCACGTGTATTTCCTTATTGGAGCTGCTGGCCTGTGGGTGATTGCTCACCAGTGAGGAGGGGTCACTGGTTTGCTTGGTTAGACAGCCGAGACATGCACTCAGTGGCCCTCACTGACTGAGGTCAAGATGCCAGCACACCTCTGGTGTAGCTGAGAAAGAATGAGAGGGCTTAGTGAATGGGATACTGGAACGGTTTTGTCCTGTGTAGCTCATCCCTGCACCTCTATGCCTTGTAGATGTTCCCACCTCTTAGTGGGTGGATCCTTTCCTCTGAATGGGGAAAGGAATTTTACTCCAGAGCTCGGCCTCAGAGACTAGCTAACCACGTCATATTTCTTCATTCCTTTAACAAATGCTTCACAGTGTTCACTCTATGCCAGATCTTGCTCTGAAAACTTTGCAAAAATAATTCACTTAACCCGCAGCACCACAGGTGTTTTGCTGGTGATACTCTTATGATTCCCATTCTGCAGGTAAGAAATGCATAAAAGGGCTACATGGATGGCCATGGCCACAGAGCTGACAGAGCATCCTGACCCCTTTCCGGGTCACTCAGCATGAAGCTCCCACCTGCACACAAGGGGGAGAGGTCCCAGGCCCGCACCTCTCTCCTTGGCATGAATTTGGTCTCCAAATGTCCTGTGAGCACATACATGGACAAGAAGCACATGAGCCTCCCCAGAGCAGACAGGATTCTCAAGGATGCTATGCCAACTCTGGAAGGGTGCCCCTGCTGGGCGCCTCTGCCCTCTCTTGTCCCCCTTCCTGCGGGACAGACCCTCACAGGCCCAGCCTTGTGCAGAGCCCAGTTCCAGTCCCTGTCTGGGCAGAGCCTGTGGCCTGGCTCTGTCCCCAGAGCCCAGTACCTCCCAGACGCAGCTGGGTCCGACAGCCCTGCCCCTGCGGGTCCACATCGGCTCATCTGCATTTGGCCCCATCCCTCCTTCTGACCTCCCAACTTGGCTATGCATTTTATCCTCATTTTAGAAAATCAGCACTTCCGGCACTTGGGATATAAACAGAGCTCTCGGCCCTGCCTGTTCAGGCGTCTTGGGCAGGAGAAACCAGCCTTTTGCCCGGGGCCTAGGGGTCCACTCCAGTCTTCCCAACCACAGCAAGGATTCCGTTGTCAGGAAGCACCTGTGCACAGAACATTCTCCCGGTGCCCCAGTGATGGACATTTCAAGCTGTTGCTGTGGAGCCGCCTGTGTGCAGGTTTTTTTGAGGGATGGCTCTATCACTGTGGGTGTACCGTGTCAAGAGCGAACACGTCGGAAGATGTCGGTGGGGGCAGTGGCGCTGCTCTGCACAGAGGCTGTGCTCGTGTGAGCTCACCCAGAGAGGGAATAGAGTTCCCTTTCCAGCACTGGGAGTGGGTGGGGCTCCTATGAAGAACAAAAATATGTGACCTTATTTGTACCCCAAGCTGGTAGAACAGGTTGCACTGGCTATGTTTGTCTATAGTGTCTTTTGCCATGAGATATTTTTAATTTTTACATGGATAAATCTGTCATTTCTTCCATTATGTATATTGCAAATGTATATATATATTTTTGCAAATTCAGAGTTCCTGGTGGAGTCTTTGCTGAGTAAAAGTCTTAAATGCTTATGGTTGAATCTGTCCATCGTTTTGGGATGTGTGTTGCAAGAAGCGTCCCTCAGTTTGTTCACTGTGGTTCTCTTAACTGATCAGAAGTTTGGAATTTTTGTGTAGTCAGGTCTGTCAGTCTTTCCTTGTGGCTTCTGTGCTTTTGTGGTGGGGTTGTTGAGGAGGACCACGAATGATAGCCCATCCCTCCCCCCACACACATACACACACCAAATTCAGACCAAGTGAGGCCCATGAGTCAAACTGGTGGAAATGAAAATCTGGTTCAGTACTGACAGGGCTGGGTTGAGGCTGTGGATTAGATAAGCAGCTGCCATGGGCTCCATGGAGTGTGCCCCTCCAACAGACACCCTCTGGTGACAGTTGGATGGGAAAAATGAGGTAAAATCTGTCATTGTTGCTTCCCTCGTTTTCCACTAGCAAGCCCAGACAGGGAGATGGTCAGCATTTCTGAGGCGGCAGTAACAGAAGCCTCAGAGTCTCACCCCTAGACCTCATGTCATAGGATATTCGTTTTGCTGTTATTTGTCTTGCCTAGGGAAATATGGTCCTGGAGCCAAACATAGGGGCATCTTATGGTTTCCCCAGTTTCTGGATTGTGGCAGGAATGGAAGCTTCCTGGAGAGGCGCATTGGATATCTTTTTGCTGTGTAATGAATCATCCCAAAGCTCAATGACCATGCATTCAGGTCATGGTTCTGTGGGTTGACAATTTGGGCTGGGCTCAGCAGGATGGTTCTGCTGGGCTTGGCTGGGTTCACACTTGTATCTGTGCTCAGCTGTTGGTTCTGTAGTTAGTCGGTGGGTCAGCTGGGATCTAGCTGGTTCTTATTGGCATCACACACAGGTTTATCAGTTGATTGGTTTGGTGCTGGGGTGCTTCAACACTTACCCAGTTTCTTAGCCTCACCAATACTTGTTCACATTGTCCCAGCTCTCCAAGAGCACCAGAGCAGGAGCTCCACAGCTTTACTTTCAATACCTTCTTTGGTCAAAGCTAGTCACAAGTCAGTCCCTAATGAGGGGGTCGGGGGAGGCGGCGAAATGGATCTACTTCTTGACTGCAGGAGCTGCAAAGGATCTGTGGCCATTTCTAATCTACCACAGCAGGACAATTCTAGAGTACCACTGTGAGAGCCGTGGCTGAGGCTCAGCTGAAACCCTGCTCTTCCTGCTGTCACAGTGCCCTTAATTCTCTCCATTCTGCCTTGATTCAATCCCTTTCTACCCAAAGTAGCCAGGATAAGTTTTTGTTATCCACAGCTGAATCCTGACTCCTACAGTATTTGACACCAGAAGTGACTGCAGATAACAGACCTTGGTGGGTGAGATTCTGGGATGGTTTCTATGACCTGGTTGGGTTTGGGGGCCATGAGGATGAAGGGATATTTGGAGTCCGTGGCACCTGGTGAGACAGTTAATTAAGTAACCACCTGTGCTCACCTAGAGTGAAGCTCCTGTGCAGTGTGGGTCTGGTGATGGCAGCACAGTACAGCGGGCAGGAGGGGCACAGGCCTGTGGGCTGAGGTGGCTGCTCTGACCTGCACTGGAGAGTCTCAGGAAATAAGATGACACAGTTGGGCTTTTCAAATGCTGAGCTCAAGGCCTGGTCAGAGAACAAGGTTTCCATCATCACTGAAAGAATCTCTTCTCTCTTAAGGCTGTTGAGTCTGGTGTGCCCTCAGGTCAGCCCTCAGGGCATTATTGGGAGGTTTGCTGAATGCCGATGTAGACCGGACTTTCACCCTCCCTCAGGTCTCTTCTGTGAGAATCGGCATGGACTGGGAAGGTGTTGGACCCCAGAATCAGGAGGGGGGCGATGAGCTGCATACCCTGACAATCACACCAAGCAGAAGTAGCCCCTGTTTGATGGGTCTGGTCCTGCCTTGTTTGAAGACCTCGCTGTGACCTCACCTGATGTGGTTACTTTGCAAGCAGGTGCTGATTTCCATCCCACTCCACCACTACCGACCTCACCGCTTCCAAACCTGCAATTACAATCAGATCCCGGCATGTCCCAGGGGTATCAGCACAAACCTAATTTGGGAAAAGAAGGCTTACACATCAAAAGGTTTGCAAGATTTGTCATTTATATTGTTAGAAGACTGGGGGTGTGTGTGTGTCGGGGGGGTGGCTTCTGCAAACACTAGACCTGGGAGGGAAGCACAAACTTAAAGATTAGAATCTGTCGAGCTGTGTGCATTTACAAGAGATTCTGAATTCAATATTTTTAGCTCAAGAAGCTGGAAGTGGCCGGGCGTGGGGGCTCATGCCTGTAATCCCAGTACTTTGGGAGTCCGAGGTAGGCGGATCACGAGGTCAGGAGATTGAGACCATCCTGGCTAACACAGTGAAACCCTGTCTCTACTAAATATACAAAAAATTAGCCGGGCATGGTGGCGGGCACCTGTAGTCCCAGCTACGCAGGAGGCTGAGCCAGGAGAATGGTGTGAACCCGGGAGGTGGAGCTTGCAGTGAATGGAGATTGCGCCACTGCACTCCAGCCTGGGCGACAGAGCAAGACTCCATCTCAAAAAAAAAAAAAAAAGAAAAAAAGAAAAAGCTGGAAGTGCCTCTAACATTTTTCTTCATTGGTTGATTGAAGCCTGAGCTCCAGAGTCACCTCCATCATTGGAGGCTGAGCCGCTGAAGTGCCTTGGCATGACGTAGAGGAAGGAGTGCAAAGTGAGGAGAGAGGCACTCATCCCCTGACTCTCCCCATGAAGACCCTGAGGAAAAGCCCCTCACCACGGCCTGGGAAATAGGCAGGAGAGCAAATGCTGGCATTTGGGCCAGTCCTGAGGCTGTCCTCCGCAGGTGGGAGTGAGAGAGGGAGATGCTGCTGTCAAAACGGCTCCCTGCCTGCCATGGGGATGATGGGCGACCACATCCTAAAGGGTCAGATCGTAAAGACAGAAGCAAAAATGAACGGACTCAGGTTGGTTAGAACAAGTAAGTAAGTCTAGGAGCTAATTATTTGGGGATGAAATCAAAATAAAATAGAAAAGCAATGAGAAAACCCAATCAAGGAGAGAAAAGAGGCACTTGCCCTCCACGTCGCCTGCCTGGCCCTCTTCCAAGTGCACTTTCCTTCCTTTCCTTCCTGCTGTAAAACTTTTTAATGAACCTTTGCCTCTGCTCTGAAACTGGCCTCGGTCTCTCCTTCTGCCTTGTGCCCCTCAGTCAAATTCTTTCTTCTGAAGAGGCAAGAATTGAGGTTGCTGCAGACCCCTACAGACTCACCACCGGTAGCTCGGATTCCTGCTGCCAATAGCATATGTTGGTGCCCTGTGACTCGGGTAACTTCTGCTGTTAACATACTTTGCTGCGTGACTCCGATATGTTCCCTAGTGGTAAGAGGCCTCTATGCCTCACCTTCTTCTGCTAGAGGCATTCAACCCCCATACGCAGTTTTCTTCTCCTCTTTCTCCTGCTTACTAACCAACCCCCAGAACAATTCCTCTTGGCCATAAGTGACTCTGCTCCCCTGGCTGATTTCTCAGCTCACCCTGGCAGGTGGCTTGCCAGGGTGGAAAGGATCTTGAGGTCCTCACCCAGCAGATTGGAGGTTAGAATTTGGCCCTCCTGGGCAGGAGGCTCTCGACAGTGGTGAGGCTAAGGCCTAAACCCATGCAATGTCTGGGGTTTCCTCTGCTTTTTCAACAAAAACCAGCTCTTTTCCCGAAAACCTGCACTGCCCATTCTCCTAAATTCTCTTTGTGTTCTGAAAGGGCCTTCAGCACCCAGGAGGACCATCTACCTCTGCTTCCACCCCGTGTGCCACGTGACTTCTTAAACACACTCCCTGGCCGGGCGTGGTGGCTCACGCCTGTAATCCCAGCACTTTGGTAGGCCTAGGCAGGCAGATCACGAGGTCAGGAGATGGAGACCATCCTGGCCAACATGGTGAAACTCCATCTCTACTAAAAACACAAAAATTAGCCAGGCGTGGCAGTGGGCACCTGTAGTCCCAGCTACTCGGGAGGCTGAGGCAGGAGAATGGCGTGAACCTGGGAGGCGGAGCTTGCAGTGAGCCGAGATCGCACCACTGCCCTCCAGCCTGGGCGACAGAGCGAGACTCCGTCTCAAAAAAACCAAAACAAACAAAAAAAACACACACTCCCTCCTTTGGTCCCATCCCTCCTTCTGACCTCCCAACTTGGCCATGCATTCGCGTGCTTGCGGCTCTTGCTGTGTTTGTGGGGCAGCAGAGACATGGGCTCCCGTGCAGACATCCGCTGAGAGTCACACTTATTTTTTAAAAAAAGAAAAGAGAAAGTTGAAATATACAAAAAGAAGAAAATAATCCCAGATATCAAAAAGAGTGTTTACATTACAAGAGCACATTTTGATGAACACCAAGCAAATAAACCAGGCCTTGGTTACGACATTATTCTTACAGAAAATATTATAATGAATGATTATAATAATATTATAGCAGATCTCTGAAGAGATTTAAAAATCTAAGCACACAAAGTGATGCAGACCATTTTTTAAATGTGAACCTTTTATTTATTATTTTTTGAGACAGAGACTTGCTCTATAATCCAGGCTGGAGTGCAGTGGTGTGATCTTGGCTCAATGCAACCTCCGCCTCCCGGGTTCAAACAATTCTCCTGCTTCAGCCTCCCAAGCAGCTGAGATTACAGACTAGTTTTTGTATTTTTATTTTTATTTATTTATTTTTCGAGATGGAATTTCGCTCTTGTTGCCCAGGCTAGAGTGTAATGGCGTGGTCTTAGCTCCCTGCAAGCTCCGCCTCCCGGGTTCAGGCGATTCTCCTGCCTCAGCCTCCCAAGAAGCTGGGACTACAGGCACCCACCACCATGCCTGGCTACTTTTTTGTATTTATTTATTTATTTATTTATTTTTTGAGACGGAGTCTCGCTCTGTCACCCAGGCTGGAGTGCAGTGGTGCGATCTTGGCTCACTGCAAGCTCCGCCTCCCGGGTTCACGCCATTCTCCTGCCTCAGCCTCCCTAGTAGCTGGGACTACAGGCGCCCGCCACCGTGCCCGGATAATTTTTTGTATTTTTAAGAGACAGGGTTTCACCGTGTTAGCCAGGATGGTCTCGATCTCCTGACCTCGTGATCCGCCCGCCTCGGCCTCCCAAAGTGCTGGGATTACAGGCTCAGTGAGCCACCGCACTCAACCCCATTTTTAATTTTTAAAAATGTTAAAACAAATTTTTTTTTTGAAACAGCTCACTCTGTCGCCCAGGCTGAGTGCAGTGGCGCAATCTTGGCTCACTGCAACCTCCACCTCCTGGGTTCAAGCAATTCTCCTGCCTCATCCTCCCAAGTAGCTGGGACTACAGGTGCATGCTGTCATGCCCAGCTAATTTCTTTTGTATTTTAGTAGAGACAGGGTTTCACCATGTTGCCCAGGCTGGCCTCGAACTCTTGAGCTTAGGCAATCCACCCGCCTTGGCCTCCCAAAGTACTAGGATTACAGGCGTGAGCCACCACGCCCGGCCTAGATTTTGTCTTAAAAAGAAAAGAAAATAAATCTATTAATAAAAATAACATATTTAAAAAATAATATTGATAACAAAATTCCAAAATGTAGCCAATAATGTAAAATTACAGGCTGTAATGACAATCACTGCAATGTTATTGTCGTTTGCAATAACAACAATGCAAAAATACTAAATAAGATATTAGTAAATAGGATCAAGCAGCACATTTTTAAAAATTACACTCTGGGGCCAGGTACAATGGCTCACGCCTGTAATCCCCGTGTGTTGGGAGGTCAAGGCGGAAGGATTGCTTGAGGCCAGGTGAGACCAGCCTGGGAAACGTAACAAGATCCTGGCTCTACAATGTTTGAAAAATTGCCTGGGCGTGGTGGTGCACTCCTATAGTCCTAGCTACTCCGGAGGCTGAGCCAGGAGGAGCGCTTGAGCCTAGGAATTCGACGTTACAGTGAGCTATGATCACCCCACTCCACTACAGCCGGGGTGACAGAAAAAAACAACAACATACACTTAAAAAAACAAACAACAACAACAAAAACCCACACAACCAAACTCTGAAACCGAGTGACGTCTACCATGGAATCATGGAATGTCCTTAAGAATGGCTCTTTTTTTTTTTTTTGAGACAGTCTCTCTCTCTCCCCAGGCTGGAATGCAGTGGTGAGATCTCGGCTCACTGCAACCTCTGCCTCCTGGGTTCAAGCAATTTTCCTGTCACAGCCTCCTGAGTAGCTGGGATTACAGGCACATGCCACCATGCCCAGCTAATTTTTGTATGTTTGGTAGAGACAGGGTTTCACCATGCTGGCCAGGCTGGTCTCCAACTCCTGACCTCAGGTGATCTGCCCGCCTCGGCCTCCAAAAGTGCTGGGATTACAGGCGTAAGCCACCGCACCAGGACTTTTTTGTATTTTTTAGTAGAGACGAGGTTTCACCATGTTGGCCAGGCTGGTCTCCAACTCCTGACCTCAAGTGATCCACCTGCCTCAGCCTCCCAAAGTGCCAGGATTACAGGCGTGAACCACTGCGCCCAGCCGGGATGGCTCATTAATGGAGAATATTTTAATACAATTCACCATATTAACAAATCAGAAGGCAGAAATTATTAACCTCTCCTTAGATACTTGAAGAGGCATTTTATAAAATTTAACATATTTTATTTTGTTGAGGTAATTTACATACAGTTAAATGGACAGATTTTTAAAACAATCTTAAACCTACAGAAAAGTTTCAACTTAGTTTCTGGAACCATTTGAGAGTAAGTTGCTGACCCGATGCCCCATCACCCTCAGATACTTTAGTGTGTGGTTAGAGCAAGAATATTCTCCTAAATAATAAAAATCCAACTCTCAAAGTCAGGAAACTGGCCGGGCGTAGTGGCTCACGCCTGTAATCCCAGCACTTTGGGAGGCCAAGGTGGGCAGATCACGAGGTCAGGAGATCGAGACCATCCTGGCCAACATGGTGAAACCCTGTCTCTACTAAAAATACAAAAATTAGCCAGGCGTGGTGGCGGGCGCCTGTAATCCGAGGCTGAGGCAGAAGAATCGCTCGAACCCAGGAGGTGGGGGTTGCACTGAGCCGAGATTGCGCCACTGTACTCCAGCCTGGCAACAGAGCTACACTCCATCTCAAAAACAAACAAACAAACAAAAAACACCAAACAAAGTCAGGAAACTGACGCTGATAGAGCAGTGCCTTCTAGTTGATAAAATCCCTGCAGATTTCATCATTTTCCTCACACGATCCCGCCTGGAACTCCACACTGCATTTGGTTGCCCCATCTCTCCAGTATCCTTCCATTTGGATTTGTTCTTCAGGATTTCCTTTACTTTTATGTCCTCGACACATGGGAAAAATCACACGCCGGTTATTTTGTAGGATGTTTCTCAGTCTGGATCTGCCTGAGGTTTCCTCGTTGTTAGATTCAGGATGTACATTGTTGTTAGGAACATCTCAGAAGACAGGCTGTGTTCCCAGGGCACCCCATCAGGTGAACACACATTTCACTTTGCCCTGTTACACACGGTCTGCACCTTGATCAGTTCTCAGAATGTGAAGCTGCTCTCTCTCCCTCTGTAATTACTGAGAATTTTGTGAGAAGGTATATTGATACTATGCAAATATCCTAGTCCTCATAAGTCATGTAATTAATACCTATCAGTGTGGATTCATGAATTCTTATTTATTCAATGCATTCTAATTGTAACTTTCAGTATTTATTTTATAGCTCAAATCATCCCAGATTTGGCCACTGGGAGTGCCTTTAAGCTAGCTTCTGTGTCTTTTTGACATGCCGCCTTCCTTTGTTTTTTTGTTTGTTTGTTTGTTTGAGACAGAGTCTTGCTCAGTCACCCAGGCTGGTGTACAGTGGCGTGATCACGGCTGACTGCAGCTGCAGCTCCTGGGTTCACGGGATCCTCCCACCTCAGCCTCCCAGGTAGCTGAGACTATAGGTGCTTGCTACCAGTCCCGGCTAATTTTCTGTTTTGTTTTTGTTTTTGTTTTTGTTTTTGAGACAGAGTCTGGCTCTGTCACCCAGGATGGAGTGCAGTGGCGTGATCTCGGCTCACTGCAACCTCCACCTCCCTGGTTCAAGTAATTCTCCTGCCTCAGCCTCCCGAGTAGCTAGGACTACAGGTGTGCGCCAACATGCCTGGCTAATTTTTTATATTTTAGTAGAGACGGGTTTCACCATGTTGCCAAAGCTGGTCTCGAACTCCTGAGCTCAGGCAATCCACCCGCCTCGGCCTCCTAAAGTGCTGGGATTACAGGCATGAGCCACTGTGCCCAGCGAGTCCCAGCTGATTTTTACAAAACCGTTTGTAGAACCAGGGTCTAGCTATGTTGCCCAGGCTGGTCGCGAAGTCCTGGGCTCAAGGGATCCTCCCACCTCAGCCTCCCAAGCATCTGGGATTACAGGTGTGCACCACCACACAGGCCCCTTCATTCTTGAAGCACTACTTACTCTCTGATAAACACAGTGTTCCAGGCTCCCCTTATATGTTCCCTGAACCAACCTAGTAACTAGCCATTCCTTCAAGGATCCCTAATTCCTTTTGGTGGAGGATGGTATTTCAATATACAGATCTGAAGTGTACAATTCAATGAGATTTGAGAAATGCATGCACCACTGCAGACAATAGCCCCAAAGTATAAGCCATTTCCATCACCCCAAAAAGTCACTTTGCCTCTTGAAGATTATTCCTAACCCCATAAGTAATCACTCTTCTGATTTCTCTCAACACAGATTCATTTTGCCTGTGAATTCATGATTATATTCAAATGAATTCATTTATTCTTCATTTGAATAGAAATATTAAGTACACATGTTTTTTGTGTTTGGCATTTTTTATTCAATCTAAAGTTTTTGAGGTTCATTCATGTTGTGGCATACATCAGTCATTCATTTTTGTTTTTGCCACGTAGTATTTCATGGTAGGGCTCTACCACAATTTCTTTATCACCTTGATAATGCTCTGGCATTATAGGCATTAGCCACCATGCCTGACCCTTCTCTCTCTCTTTCTCTCTTTTCTAGAGACAGGGTCTTGCTCTGTCACCCGGGCTGAAGTGCAGTGGTGATCATAGCTCACTGCAGCCTCGAACTCCTGGGTTCAAGTCATAGTCCTGCTTCAGTCTCCCAAGTAACGAAGACTACAGGATTGTGCCACCGTGCCTGACTCTGTGTGTGTGCGTGTGTGTATGTGTGTGTGCAGATGGGGTTTTGCTATATTGCCCAGGCTGGTCTTGAACTCTTGGCCTAAGGCAATCCTCCCACCTCAGCTTCCCAAAGCAGTGGGGTTCCAGTGTGAGCCACCATGCCTGGCCTTATAGTTTTGATTTCACTATGGAGATTTCATGTTTGTCTATTCATTTTCCTCATTTGCTCCTTTAATCTTTGGACAGATTTACAATAGATGTTTTAAAGTTAAGGTCTGCTAATTCCAACATCTGTTCACCTGGAGATCTGTTTCTGTTTACTTCTATTGTACTGGAAAATCATCTTGAACTTATCAAGCTTGGCTTCTGCTTGTTTTTAAATGTATTTTTATTTTGTTTTGAGACAGGGTCTCACTCTGTTGCCTAGGCTTGAATGCAGTGGTGTGATCATGGCTCACTGCAGCCTCAAACTCCTAGGCTCAAGTGATCCTCCCATCTCAGCCTCCTGGATAGCTGGAACTACAAGTACCCACCACAGCACCTGGCTGGTTGTTTTGTGATAATAGAAAATAATGTTATCAAAACATTCATATGGCTCATGCCTGTAATCTCAACACTTTGGGAGGCCAAGGTGAGAGGATTGCTTGAGCCCAGAGATTGGAGACAAGTTTCTGCAACATCGTGAGACCCTGTCTTTTCAAAAAAAATAATTAAAAAATAAAAATAAATTAGCTGGGCATGGTGTCGCATGTCCGTAATCCCAGCTACTTGAGAGGCTGAAGTGGGAGGATTGCTTGAACCCAGGAGGTTAAAGTGAACTATGATTGCACCACTGTACTTCAGCCTGGAAAACAGGGAGACCCTGTCTCAAAAAGAAAAATGTTTATTCTTAATTGTAAATTGAGCAAAATTATACATTATAAAATAATATCTCTGATACCATCCCTTATTTGTAAAAATTTGACAATGGCTATGTAAGCATAGAAAGGACTAGAAGGAAATATTTTACAATCACAGCAAATGACTTTAGTCTTCTCTGAGCCTTCGGTTTTCTGCAATGAATATGCTTGTAGATGTCCTCGGTTTTCCTTATCTCAAGTTTTTATTTTTATGTGATAAGAACACTTCACATGGGATCTGCACTCCTCTGTAGGGTAGTACACTACAGTAATGTTAACTATGGGGACGATGTTGTATAGGAGATCTCCAGAACTTACTCATCTTGCATAATTGATACTTTATGCCCATTGATTAGAAACTCCCCATTTCCCCCTCCTCCCAGCTCCTGGCAGGCAAACAACATTCTATTCCCTGACTTTCTGAGTTTGACTATTTCAGATACCTCATATAAGCGGAATCAGGTAGCATTTGACTTCCTGTTTTTGTTTCTGTCTTCTTTTCCTGTTTTCCTGTGCCTTATCCCTCTTCTCGTGTTTTCGTTTTTGGGTTTGTTGATATTTTTGTGTTGCTATGCTTTGATTCTTTTTTGTAACTTCTGTAGGTATTTTCTTTGTGTTTACCATAACGCTTACATAAAATATCTTATAATTAAAATAGTGTGTTTTAAGCTGATAACAACTTAACTTCAATCACATAAGTAAATTCTACACTTTTACCATTCCTCCTACTTTATGTTACTGATGTCACAATTAACATCCACTTATATTGTGCACCCATTAAAATATTTTTAGCTGTAGTTATCTTCAATAATTCTGTAATTTAACTTTTATGTTAGAACTAAAAGTGATTTACCCACCACCATGACAGTAATACAGTATTCTGTATTTGTGTATATAGTTACCTTTGTCAAAGAGTTTTATGTGGCTGGGCACGGTGGCTCATATCTGTAATCCCAGCACTTTGGGAGGCCGAGAAGGGCGGATTACCTGAGGTCAGAAGTTCACGACCAGCCTGGCCAACATGGTGAAACCCCGTCTCTACTAAAAATACAAAAATTAGCCGGGTGTGGTGGCGCATGCCTGTAATCCCAGCTACTTGGGAGGCTGAGGCAGGAGAATTGCTTGAACCCGGGAGGTGGAGGTTGTAGTGAGCTGAGATGGTGTCATTGTACTCTAGCCTGGGCAACAAGAGCGAAACTCCATCTCAAAAAAAACCAAAAACAAAAAACAAATAAATAAAAAGAATTTTATGTTTTCTTATGCTATCATGTTGCTGTTTATTGTCCTTTCATTTCCAGTGAAATAACTCCCTTCATTATTTCTTATAAGGCCAGTTCATAGTGAAGAACAGTGTCAGCTTTTGTTTGTCTGGAAAGTATGTCGCTCATCTTCATTTCTGAAAGACAGTTTTTTCCCAGGCACAGTATTCTTGCTTGGTAGTTTTAAAAATGTCAGCACTTTGAGTATGTCATCCCATTCCCTCTGGTTTGCAAGATTTCTGAAAAATTAGCTTATTTCTTATGGAGATTCTCTTAAATGTGACAAGTCACTTTTCCCTGCTGCTTTCTAATTCTTTGTCTTTGACAACTTGATTTTAATGTCCCTTGCTGTAAATGTCTTTGAGTTCATCTTATTTGGGATCTTTTGGGCTTCTTGAATCTGGGTGTCCATTTTCTTCCCCAGATCTGAGGAGTTTTCAACCGTTATTTCTTTGAATATAATGATTCTTTCCCTTATCTTTCTGGGACTCCCTTAATGCATCTATTGGTCTGATTGATGGTGTCCCATAAGTCCCTTCTACTTTCTTTACTCTTTTTTTCTTTTTTTTCTGTTTGCTCCTATGATTAATTTCCAATGACCTTTCTTTGAGTTCACTGATCCTTTTTTCTGCTTGATCCAGTCTACTGTTCCCCTCCTCTAGTGACTTTTTCAGTGCAGTTATCATATTCTTCAGCTCCATGATTTCTGTTTGGTACTTTTTAGTATTTTCTGTCTCTTTGTTGAAATTCTCCCATTGTTCATACATTGTTTTCCTGTCTTCAGTGAGCAATTTTATGATAGTTATTTAAAATTCTCTGTCCGATAAATCATATAACTCCATTATCACTAGGGTCAGTTTCTGGAGATTTATCTTATCCCTTTGTTTGAAACATTGTTCCCTGTTTCTTCATTTTCTTGCCTTTCTCTGTTGCTGTCTGAACATTAAACAAAGCAGGCCTCTGCCAAGTTTTCACGAACTGGCCAGGTACAGGAGGAGACCCTCACCAATCAGCCAAGCCAAAGATTCTGGGGGCCTCTCTAAACTTCCTGCTGGCCCAACCCACTTTCTCTGTTTTCTGGAGCCCCCAGGTGTCTGGAGTATGCCAAGTCCTGTCAGCACTTCAGACAAGTGACTGAAAGAAGTTCCTCAGGTAGCCTCCAGAAAACTGGATTGTTGGGTGTTCTGTTGAACTCTTTTCTTCCCTAGGGAGAAACCTGAATCTAAGGTGTGTTTTTGTTTTCTTTCCTGTTCACTCTGTGCTGAGTTGGACTGTGGTGACTAGTTGCACTTTAGATCATCCCACCAGGTCTCTTTCCATGGCCCTGAGGCAGTGGGGGGGTTATGCTACGTCCCATCCGCACTCTGAGACAGGCAAGACAGAAGTCAGCCCCCTGGGTAGCCCTCAGAAAAGTTGAGGTGTTGAATACACAGCTCATCTCTTTCTCACTCCATGGTAAGCTGGGAGCTAGGGGATTTTCTCTCAGTCACATGGCACTGTGCTGGGGGTAGGGATTATGCCAAGAGGGTGTCTTGAATTTCCCTGCCAGTTTCAATGTGAGTAGATTCATGCTTACCTGGAATGCGTGAGATGCTCAGCTAGTTTCTGGATTTCTTGCAAAGGGAATTTTCAGGAATTGTTGTTGAGTTGATGTGTTCATGGTTTTGAAAAGGAGAGTCCAGAGCTTCCAATTCCATCATTTTGCTGATATCACTGCAGGCTTGGTTTTATGCTTTGTAAGGGTGAGTCTGTTTTGGTTGTGTTCTTAGTTCTGTGCTTTGGCCATTATTCTGGAGTGCGATTCTTATTCTTAAGCCATGGCCTTTCTGATTTCTCAACTGATTGCCTGAGGGGCTTGGTGAGGTTTCTCCACCCTAGCTGGGCAAGAACTGCAATGTCGCCTAGCACTGCACACTGCTGGGCTTGTCTGTCAGCTCCCAGCCCCACAGCAGCAGCTTCCCGCTAGGCCTTGTGAAGATCACCTTGCACATGTACAGCCTGGCCTCATCCAGGGACCTGAGGGACCCCCATGCAGCCTCTGCACCCTCATTCTACGTAGCACCCTCCCCTCCAGTGCCCTGCTCTACCAATCGTAGCCACCTCAGTGCTGATCTCTGCTTTCCCAGCCAGTGATCGCTGGCTGATGATCTCTGCTGCGGCTTTATCTCTCATACCTTGGTAGGAAAACCCAAGGTAAAAAGACAGGGCAAACTTGGACTCACTTCAGGTATTTCCCTTCTCTCAGCTATCACAGTCCTACCAGTTGTCCAATTCCTGTACATAACTGCCTTATACATTTGGCCCAACTTTATCATTGTTTATGGCAGGAGGCTAAGTATAAATCTCATTACTCGTTGTGCCCAGAATCAACTTGCATTCTCAATAATACTTTCTCAATGTGCTGCCATTCATTTATGTCAGCCTCAAAGCTACTCCTGTGTCAAATGGGGAAGATACTAGAAGCATCTCTGTCAAGGTGAAAGCTCAGGAAGGTGTTTTCTATCATCACTGTTAATTTTTTTGCAATTGGAAGAGAGAAAGAAATTAAGTTTAAAAAATGCAAAGGAGGAAATACAATATCACTTTTTGCAGATGACATGATTAAGTCCTTGGAAAATCCAAGAGAATCAATTTAATTTCTATGACAAACAATATTTAAGTTTTGTGGCTGGAGGCCGGGCACGGTGGCTCACACCTGTAATTCCAGCACTTTGGGAGGCCGAGGTGGGCGGATCACGAGGTCAGGAGATCAAGACCATCTTGGCTAACACAGTGAAACCCCATCTCTACTAAAAATATAAAAAAAATTAGCTGGGCCTGGTGGCGGGTGCCTGTAGTCCCAGCTACTCAGGAGGCTGAGGCAGGAGAATGGAGTGAACTCTGGAGACAGAGCTTGCAGTGAGCCAAGATCACACCACTGCACTCCGGCCTGGGTGACAGAGCGAGACTCCATCTAAAAAAAAAAAAAAAAAAGTTTTGTGGCTGGGACGAAAGTAACATGATAATTAGCCTTCATCTACATAAAAAATGACTTGTGAGCAGGAATATTGATGAGAAAAAATATCTCATTTACCACAGCACCAAAAAAAAAATAAATAAAACCTAGGAATAAACCTAAAAAGAAACATGTACAATCAAAAAGAAGAACACTTTAAATCCACTGAGGGACATGAAAGGAGACCTGAGAGAATGAAAGGCATATCGTGTTCTCAGATCCAGTGGTTGAACATCATAAGACAACAATCTTCACTGCGAGGAACTTATCCTATGGATATGTTCTCATGTGTGTGAAGTGAGGTATGTGCAAGGTTATTCATTGAAGCATTGTCCATAACGGTGGTGCAGGGCAGGCACGCCCCCAAATCAGGGTTTAGCCCAGGAGGGTTCCTGGCTTCACCCAGGGAAGAATTCAGAGGCAAGCTGCTGTGCATAGCAGAGCAGCCATGCATGGCAGCAACACAGGAACTGTCCCTTGTGGAGCAGGGCCACCCATAGGCAGTATGCCCAGAGCAGTGCTCAGAGGCAGCTCTGCACTCAGATTTATACCCACTTTTAATTACATGCAAATTAAGGGGTAGTTTATGCAGACATTTCTAGGATGAGGGTGGTAACTTCTGGGTTGCCAGGTCATTGCCCTGGAAAGATGCCATAACTTCTAGATGTTGCCATGGTAGTGGTAAACTGACATGGCACACCGGTGGGTGTGTCTTATAGGGAGGTGCCTCTGCCCTGGACCTGCTTTAGCTAGTCCTCAATTTGGTCCAGTGTCTGAGCCCTACCTCCAGAGTTGAGTTCTGTTTCCTACCTCAATAGCAAAGAGTTTGGAAGCAACTCAAAAGGTCGATGAGGCTGGTTAAATAAATCATATTACACATCCAGAGTGGTGGTATACTGCCATTAACAAAAACGAGGCTGGGTGGAGTGGCTCATGCCTGTAGTGTCAGCAGTTTGGGAGGCCTAGGCAGGGGGACTGCTTGAGTCCAGGAGTTCAAGACCAGCCTGGGCAACAAAGCAAGACCCAGTCTCTAAAAGAACATGTGAAAATTAGCCGGGCATGGTGGCACATGCCTTTAGTACCAGCTACTCGGGAGGCTGAGGACGGGAGGTTGCTGAGCCCAGAAGGTCCAGGCTGTAGTGAGCTATGATTGTGCCAGTGCACTCCAGCCTGGGCAACAGATGAGACCTTGTCTTAAACAAAAACAAAAACAAAAACCCAACAAAACAAGGACAAGACAACTTGCCAGGCACTGATAAAGGATGATCTGCAAGACTGATGGTTCAGTGGAAAAATCGAGGTGCTAGTCGGACAGTATGTGATCACTTGTGATGTACGTGTGGCATGCACATGTGTCTGGTTTTGTATGTTAGAAATGTCTTGGCTTTAAGTAAAAGAAAATCCAACCTAGCATGAGGCCAACAAACAGGGGTTTATTTTTCTCCCTTGAAACCCAGAGGCAGTGGCCCCAGTCCTAACTCAGCTGCCCAACCGTACCATTGCCATCTTAGGCTTCTCTTTCCATTCTGCCCTCTGAAGCAGGATGGCATTTCCCTCAGTCTTGCTGCCTCCTATTTGCAAGATGGCTGACTCATCTCCAAACATGACGGCAATGCAATGTTCGAATCAAGAAGAAAGGGGAAATGCAAAAAGGTGACTGGTCCTACATGTTACTGGAAAAGGAAACGCTTTCTGATTGCACCTGTCAGCAAGTGTTTCTTGTATCTCATTGGCCAGAATGGAGTCACATGACTGCTCCTAGCTGCAAGGGAGGCTGGGAAATAGAGCATTTAACTTCCAGGACTCTGCAACAGAGAAAGGCAAAGAAGAAGAGGTTAAGAATGAGTGGTGGGGCCAGGCATGGTGGCTCATGCCTATAATCCCAGCACTTTGGGAAGCTGAGGAGGGTAGATTGCTGGAGCCCAAGAGTTCAAGACTAGCCTAGGCAACAAGGTGAAACCCCATTCTAAAAAACAAACAAACAAAAACAAACAAAACAGTGGCGGGTGACTCACTTTACTAGGTTGGTCATACTTAGAAAGTCTTCATAAGGACACATAAGAAATTGGTAATTGGGAGTTCAAGACAAGCCTGGCCAAATGGTGAAACCCCATCTTTACTAAAAATACAAAATTTAGGGTATGGTTGTGGGTGCCTGTAATCCCAGCAACTCTGGAGGCTGAGGCAGGAGAGTCGCTTGAACCCAGGAGGCGGAGGTTGCAGTGAGTCATGATTGCACCATTGCACTTCAGCCTGGGCAACAGAGTGAGACTCCATCTAAAAAAAGAAAGAAAGAAAGAAAGAAATCAAAGTAGTAACCACACCTGTATCCCACCGCACACGCACGCAAACACACACTTCCCAAAGCCCCCAGCACAGTGGCATTCACAGCACCCATATCCCAAACCTGTGGGGAACAGATAATCCACAGGATATGTCCGTTGTTCCAGAAAAGGAGAAGTTAAGGGAAGGTGGTCCTGCCCATTTGATGAAGCTCATAGACAGCTAGAAACGGGAACACAAATAAATTGCAACCCAGTTTTATAAAAATCTTGAAGTATCAGCTAACCAAAATCCAACAGAATACCAAGGTCACATAAAGTTTATCTCAGGAATATCAGAAGGGTTCAAATCAGAAATGTTAACACAGAAATTCACCAGGTTCAAGAAGAAAAGTAAAGTCATGGGGGCTGGGCATGGTGACGCCTGCCTGTGGTCTTGGCTACTTGGAGGCTGATGTGGGAGGATCACTTGAGCCCAACAGGTCGAGGCTGCAGTGAGTCCAGATCACACCACTGCCTTCCAGCCTGGGCGACACAGTGAGACCCTGTCTCAAAAAAAAAAATTGTAATCATTATATTGATGTAGAATATGGCATTTGATAACATTTAATATACTCATGATTTAAAGATTTTTTAAAGTAGAGAATAAGAACGAGAGGGCATTTTCCTATAAGGACTGTCTTCCTCACACCTGTGGCCAGCATCGCAGGGAGACTGCCTGTGACCTCCCTCTAAGGTTGGGAAGCACCGGGCGGCTGCTCTCAGTTACTCTTCCATATCATCCTGGAAGTCCTGGCCAATGCAACAAGACAGGAAAAAGAAATCAGCCTTTGAGGAGCAATATCAAGGAAGGCAAAGTTATATTACCGTGTCTTTCATGGTAACATGGTTGCTTAATGTTGAATTTCCCAAATAACCAACAGTTAACTATTAGCACTAATCAGAGGTCAACAAGGGGGCCCAATACAAAGAAGTCAATAGCGTTCTTTAAAGCCAGTAAAAAAAAAAAAAAATAAAATAACAGGGAAGAGCTCATTTTCCAAAAGAACAAAAATTATAAAATATTCAAGAATTAATCTTGAAATCCACCTATCTTTTATGGGGGAAAAAAAGCAAAAACAAAAACGAAAAACTAAGCAACCTGAAATATCTTTCCAGGCCATGACAGAAGACTGGGCTAGAGAGTGCCATTCAGCCCTGTGTGGAGGGGCCTGGCGAGAGGTGCCCACCATTGCCCTGGCCGTGCTTGCCAGGTTCCAGTGCCCACATTCCTGCAGCTTTGGAGGCCTAGGGGAGGCTCTGGGCCGTGGCAGGTGTCATGGCCCCTCTAGGCCTGCCTTGCACCCCAGCTGGCCCAGTGCTGCATTGAGCTGCCCTGGCCCCCTCTGCCCTCCCCATAAGCAATGCTGGGACCTGGCCTTCCCGTGGCAGCCCCTCCCCTGCTGGGCTACGTGGTTCAGGGACAGGACGCCCTGGCCCCTCGGCCCTACAGCTCAGTCACAGGTCAGTGGGCCGTGCTGGTGCTCTCTGTTCAGACCTCCAGGGCCTGAGCTCCTGAGATGCCGGGTGCTGACCAGGCCTGTCAGGGATCTTCCCAGCCACTGGGCCAGGATGCCAGGGCGTGCTGCAGCCTGCCCGTCTAATGCCTGGCTCAACCAAGCTGCTTCAGGTGTGTATGTGTGTGTGTGTATGTGTGTGTGTTGTAGAGGGTTGGGAGGCAGGGGGACAGGGGCTGGACCTGCAGGGAATGGAGTTAGCTCCCTGAGCCTAGAGGGCAGCTTGAGCTTCCAGGACGACTTGAAGGGCACAGGCCCAGGGCTCCTCCCTTCTGTTTAGCTACCTGGGACTTGGATGTGCTGTGTGACACCAAGCCAGTCACTCCACCTCTCTGGGAGGCTGCATCCCAGACAGGGGCTGAGCATCTCATTCTGCAGGCTCTTGGTGAGGGCTCTCCTTGCTGTGGTTTGGGGAAACACAGTATTTGACTCCGGCTTGGGGCTGAAATGGCAGGGCCCTGAAACCCAGCCGGGGAAGGCCAGAGAGGCAAGGGCTTCTCAACTGATGCAGACACAGGCCAGGTCAGGGGCACAAAGGAGGGTGTAGAGCTGGGTGGGACTCAGAAGGGGGGCAGAGGCAGGACAGGGTTTGCAGAAGCAGTAACACCTGAGTTTCAGTGTGGGGGACAGAACCTGGGCGGGAGGTCCTGTAAATAGTCAGACATAGCCTGGCGGGGTGTGGGCTCTATTGAGGTTGTGGCCACAACAGCAGCTTGGGTTTGATCTTGCAGGTACTGGGGAGCGATGGTGTGTGTGCTTCAGAGCAGAGGAGGGGGCATGTCAGATGTGTGTTTGAGATGCTCTCTTGGCAGCCAGGATGGAGACAAGGTGAGTTGGGGAGCCAGGAATGGGACAGGTGAGGAAGAGTCAGCACTGGAGTAGGGGCCGGTAGGGCTCAGAGTGGACAGATGTTTAGGAGGTTGAATTGATCAGAGAGGGAGGGAAAGAGGTGGCTCCTGAGCCTGAACTGCCAGGGGAGGGGTGCCTCTGAGAGATGGAGGTCCCAGGCCACTGGAGACCCGCATCGCACTTTGGAGAAGAGCCGGGGCTGGGGACAGAGGCATGTACAGGGCGGCATCACCGCCCTGCTCCCGGGATGGGGAGACCAAGGCTGGGGAAGGGGCTTAGGGATTGTCAGGATCTCTAGCACAGAGCTGGTGACCAAGCTGTGGGCATCATGAGTGTCCAGGAGGAAAGATCAGATCCCAGGTGAGAGAAGAGGGCTCAGGGAGAGGGTGAATTGTGGGCAGAGAAGAGAGGAAGACCTCCCTGGGGCAGCCATGGGACGGGAGCCAGGTGGGGTGTGGCCCCCAGGATGGGGGTGGTGTACGCACCCACACAGGGTTGGCCTGGTGGGCCAGGGCCAGGCTGCACGGGCTGAGAGAAGCTGACGGCCTTGTCTGTGACCTCCAGGACCCCTGGGTCTGCCTCTGTGGGCCCCTAATCCTGGGCTCACAGACCTGCCAGCCTCCGTGCGTGCTGGCCTGTGCCTGGTGGGCACGGCTGGTGCAGGCTCCAAGGGGGCCTGGCAAAGCCTGGAGCTGGCCCAGGGGAGGCCTCCCCTGGCCAGGGAGTCTCCCGACCCCCACCTTGGAGGGATGTATCAGCCCCGGTGAGGCTTCTCAGACTCATTCTGGAGCTTCTCAAGGGTGTGAGATCAATTTGGCCAAGAAGGGCGCCCTGAATGTCAGGCTGCTTGTCAGGAAGCGCTGCCAGGCCCAGTGAGATGCAGAGATTCGGTTGCGAACACCCGGCCTGAGCCGTGGAGCAGCACTCCAGGGTGAGCGAGGGCTGTCCTGGAGGAGGACAAATTACATCCCTCCCCCGATTCCTCAAGGACTAGGCATGGTCCTGTTGTGAGGGAATTGGGGAAAAGGTGTAATTTGTCCTCCTCCGGGACAGCCCTCGCTCACCCTGGAGTGCTGCTCCGTGGCTCAGGCCGGGTGTTCGCAACCGAATCTCCGCATCTCACTGGGCCTGGCAGCGCTTCCTGACAAGCAGCCTGACATTCAGGGCGCCCTTCTCGGCCAAATTGATTTCACACCCTTGAGAAGGGCCAAGGGCCGAGCCTGCACCTTCCTTCTGCCCCAATGCTAAGTGAAACATTCAATGTCTGTTTAAATCTATAGAAAAGGGTGAATTTGAGAGTTGAGGATTTATCAAACTTCCGGCAGTTAAGTCCCTGGGAAACAGCACCAAAAGAGAGATAATAAAGGAACCAAAAGAAGAAACCACACAGGAGCAGATGGAGGCACCAACTGCATAAAGAATGGTGACTGCACGCAGGCAAGATGCACACAGCAGGTGGGAAACTTCTGTAACAAGTATGTCCACAGGCAGATCACCTTTACCTGTGAGGAGCTTGTGTGCACGAGGGCAACCTTGCAGCAGCGACGCCCACCACAGAATGCTGACGGCTCAATCCTAGCGGAAGTTTATTTAGGGCACAGAAAGCCGGAAACAAGGGCTTGACTGGAGGCAGCTCTGCAGCAGGTGGAGATTTGGACAGCAAGGGCTGTCCTGGAGGAAGTCCCAAGGTCCTCACTTCCCTCTGTAGGCCACCCTTGGTGTGGACAACAGCTGCAGACAGGAGACACGGAGGGGGCACACAGAGGTCTTAGGGTCTGGCCTCAGGTGATGTCCATCACATCTCTTTCTGTTGGTGAGAGCTAGTTACCTGGGCCCCCAGGGTGCAAGGCCGAGCTGGCATGGCATGCAGACCAACTAGTAGGATCTTCTTGCCAGCTCAGGGGACAATGCACACATGGAGAAGTGCAGTTGGATACCAGGCATCTGGGAAAATGCACATGCTGTTTTTCAAAGAAATGCAGGTTCCAAAACCAAACACCATTAGAAAATAGACACCAGCCAACACAATCAAGATTAGAAGGTCTATGGTGAGACCACTGACGGAGCGTGAAGCTGGCCAAACTCTGGAGAGTGGTTGATGATACGTATCAAGAATCCAAAATCCAGCAGGGCGTGGTGGCTCACGCCTGTAATCCCAGCCAGGAATTCGAGACCAGCCTGGCCAACATGGCGAAACCCCGCCTCTACTAAAAATACAAAAATTAGCTGGGCATGGTGGTGCACGCCTGTAGTCCCAGCTACTCAGGAGGCTGAGGCATGAGAATCACTCGGCCTTGAGTGACTGCAGTGAGCAGAGATCGCACCACTGCACTACAGCCTGGGTAACAGAGTGAAGTGAGTCTCTAAATAAATAAATAAATAAACCTGAAATCCTAGAAATCTGTTTAATGGCTCAAGATATTATCTTTCCAAAACTCGAATCTGACCCTGTCACTCCCCTGCTCAAATATCTCCAATGGCTCCCCACTGCCATCCTGGCCATGTTCCAGCCCAGGCCCCTCCCTCCAGCCTCATCTTCCATGCTGAGGTTTGCACCTCCACTGTGGTGGAGCACAGCGGGCATTTCTCCTTGGTGCACCTTTGCTTCTTTGGGCCCCTCTGCCTGGAATGCCCTTTCTGTTCCTGTCCAGACCCACTCGAGACACTCCTGCCCTGAGCACCTCCTGCCTCTCCCTCCTCTCTGCCGCTCCCCCCACCCTCATGCTCTCACCCTAGCTCCTCCTGTTACTGGGTCCCTCTGGGAGCACCGTCCTGACCAGTGCCCAACCTGGGCCTGGGGGACAGAGGGGTCGGCACATGTAGGCTGAGCTGAGCTTTCGGGAGCGAGGAGGCCAGGCGCTGGGAGTGGTGGCCTTGCTCCAGGCTGAAGACACAGCTCGCAGCTCAGCCTGCCCTCCACCTGACCCCCCGGGCCCAGCCTTCCCTAGTGGGCCACGACCTTCCCACCAGGGCCCTCGGCCCTGCTCCTGCTGGCCCCTGCAGACCTCAGCTGAGTCCAAGCTCCTGGAGGGCAGGGAGGGTGAGCATCTCGTGTGTCCCCAGCGCACAGCTGCTGTGCCAGCTCCCGGTAGGGATTTGTTACAGGAATAAATGGGGTGGGGGTTGGAGGAGATGGAAGCAGGCCCTGACGCCGGCTCCTGGCGCACCCTCCAGGCCCTCTCCATCGCGGCTTCGCGGCTCCGGCTCTGGCCCCGCCCCAGCCTTCCCCGCCCTGCCGGGAACCAGGGGCCTCTGGGACCACGAAAGCCGCCCACACCTCCGCGGCCCCGCCCTCGCCTCTCGCTCCCCCAGCCTAGCCTGGACCCTCCGCTCTCCAGGGCTCAGCAGCGACCCCGATCGGCCACACGCAAGCCGCCCACATCGCCGCGGCAGCCACCTACCCCGGGACGCCCAACCAAGCCCTCGGGGGACCAAGCCCGGGGACTTCGTCCCCAACTCCAGGCCAGCCAAGCCACCCCACAGGGGCCCTGCCAGTCCCACCCGCAGCGTGCTGGGGGGTCCATGCTTGCGGTGATCAGGAGGGTGGCAAGGCCCTGGGGTTACAGCCGGCGGAGGGGCTTCCCAAAAGAATCCTCAGCCTCTCCCGCCTGCGGCGGCGCAGCCCAGGCGGGGCTCGGCCCGCAGAATCCCCTCGTGGCCTCGCCAGGTATGCGCGCGGGGCCCGGGGCGCGGGCCGGGGGCGGGCGCTGGAGCGGGGCCGGTGCCGGGCCCGCCGCGACACGCTCGGGGACGCGACGCACAAAGGCGCCTTCTGCCGCCCCCCGACCCCGCCCCGCGCTGCCCCCGTCCAGCGTGGCGGCCCGCCCCGGCAGGCGGTGAGGGGGTGTCGGGGTCCCCTCCTCCTGGGCCCGCCACCCCCCTCGCGGGCGACGTGCCCTGTCCGGGCGGCGCGCAGGCGCGGGCTTGTCCCACCGCGCAGGAATCCGAAGCCGCCGCGCGCGTTTCCGGCCCCAGCCCCGCCCGCGGTGCAGGGGAGCGAGTGCGCAGCCGCGTGTCGGGACTCGGACCCCCGTCATACTCTCTTTCTCCACCCGCGGAGGTTTTGCCTAGGAATCCACTCTTGCAGCCAGGGAGCTTCCGTGCCCCCTCCTCCAGGGAGCGTTCCTGGCTGCTCCGGTGAGCATTTGCCTCCTCATACCCCTGTCTGGGCACCTTGAGGACCCAGCCTGACCACTCCCCTCTCCTCTGTCTGCATAGGAAGGCGCCCCATTGGAAAGGGACCCCCCGCCACCAGACCGTGGCAATCCCATGGCCAGGCCAGGGTTGGGAGTAAGGACCCACCAGGAAGGAGGGTGCCCGCCGCGTCAAGTGGGCAGTAGAACAAGGCTGGGTCCCAGGGATCCCCGCAAGCCAGGTGGCTCCGTGGCTCGGCCCCGCAGAGGCCAGAGTCCTCCGCCCTGCAGCCGGCGCTCACCTTTAGCGCCTTCTCCCTGGGCCATATGTGGCAGAGGGGGTGGGGCAAGTTCCAGGCCCACAGGGCACGACGGGCCTCTGGGAGGGGACGCTAATGACTGTAATTTCCACTTAGCAGATCAGGACGGCTGGCAGAGTGGAGCCATCCTCCTGCCTCTCAGGAGCCCGGGCGAGACCCTTCCTTGGGCCCCTCCTTTATCTGGACTCCTGGCCCTGGGCCCCTCCCACGTGGGATTTTGAGATTGCTCTCCCCTCCCCCAGGCTCAGAGGGTGGTCCTGTTTCCCGTGGGACCCCTTGTCCCCTTGTCCACTGGTTGGGGTGCTCAGTGGTGCTTGAACAGGGGTCGGGGACGCATGAAGGTGTACTGAGGGGGTAGCTGTCAGCCGGCTCCAGAGGCTGGGGGAGCAGGAAACAAGCACATAGGGTTGAGGGTTCTGAGCCGCGTGCCAGGCTTTAGCCTATGCTGGCTCCTTTGTGGTCAGAAGCCCAGGACATTCTGGGATCTGTCTTGATGCTGAGCAGGCCAGTGTCCTGAACAGCACCAGGCGCCCAGGAGTCTCTGGGTGGGGCAGTTGTGGCTGCCGAATGGGGGGTGCTAGGGCAGGAGAGTGAGCATGTGAGGCCAGGCTGGCGGAGAGGGGCTGGGACTCTGTGCCCTCGGGCAGACTGGGGAGGTGAGGGAAGGGGTTGCTGTGGCCATCACAGGCTGAAGGTGGGGACTGGGCCATTGCCCAGTGCTGGTCTTCTCTGCCCGATTAGTCTGGGCACCAGGCCCCGTGCCCAGCTGGCAAGAGGTGAGGCAGGAGCTTCTGGGGCACCTGGGGAGCAGGCCCAGGCCCTGGGAGCTGGGGTTCCTGAGCTGAGGGAGTCAGCTCTGTCTCGCCTGGGCCTGCCTCCTGGCCTCCCCTGTGGCCTGGCTGGCAGGGCCTGGGCGTGGCCTCGCTCCCTGGAACTGGCAAGGATCAAAGGGTGGAAAGCCGTCCTCCACCCCCGCCCACTGAGACAGGAATCCGTGGCCCCAGGGGGCGGAATCCACAGCCACATTCCCGGTGCCCTGGTCCCTGCAAGGCAAGGGTGGGGCAGGGCTGGGGTGCCAAGATTGGCACCATAGAGCGTGGGAACGTGGTGCCACTGGCACCCGGCCCAGTGCCTGAGCAGAGCGGACGGCACCCTCCTCTCGGCCGAGCCGTGGCCTTTGTCCCTTCTGACCTCCCTTGATGGCCTCAGGCACCAGGGCCTCAGCTGCCAAATGGGGTTCCACCTTGCCCGGAGGTGGGGTTTGCATCCTGGTGGCCCAGGAGGCCTGGGGGTCCTGAGGAGGTTGGGGCCTGGGTTTCTGTGGCTCAAAGCAGTGGCACTCCCGACCCCCAGGGCGCTCTGGGCTGGGGGACTCGGCCTCCATCTGGGGCCAGTGGGGACCACAGGAGGGAGAGGGTGTTGACAGCTGGGGCATCCCTGCTAGGGGTCACACCGAGCCCAGGCCCCTGGCACACACAGATATGCTCACACACGCACACAGCAGAAAGCAGAAAGGCAGCCGCTCAAAGGCAGCCTCGCTTGTTCTGGCCACAGCCCAAAAGCTCCCCAGGAGAGTTTGTCCCCAGCTGGCAGGTGCAGGGCTGAGTTGGCCCTGTGGACCCCCACCCATGGGTGCAGGGTCACCTGCTGGCGGAGACAACAGCCTTTAGGCACCTGTGCTGGGTGGGGTGGGTCCCTGCTCCCAGGGGCTGGAGACCAGCCTGCTGGAGCCAGGGCCCCAAGCTCTGTCCTGTAGTCCCATGCTCAGCCCCAGCAGTGATGCCTTCCCACCCCCACTGTACAGGTGGGGAAACGGAAGCCCGGAGAGGTCAGATGACTTTCCCAAATTGGTGGCTTGGAGGAATCCTGGAGACACAGACCTCCCACTCCCAAGAGCCAGGGCCGGTGGCATCCTCCTCTCTGGCCTGTTTCCTCATCTGGGGAGTGGGCCCACAGTGACCACCTGGCTGAGTTGTCCTGAAGCCCGGAAGGTACCAGCCAGGGGTCAGTTAGCCTCTTCTGTCCCCAGCCCCTGGGCTCCCAGATAAGCAGCAGTGCTGTGTCCTAAGCCCGCCCCTGAGGCAGGGCGCCCCCTGGTGGTGCGACAGTGCCTTTCTGTGCCCTTGGGTGATAGGAGCTGAAGGAGGAGAAGGTGAGGGAGAGGTCAAGCCTGGAGCAGGCGCTGGGAGGGCTGCAGGCCAGGGCAGAGGGGCTGCTGGCTTGGAGCAGTGCCCCTGGGGGCTGGTCCATGCATGAAGGGCCTGGAGAGGACATTGGTCCCGCCAGGAGGCTGCAAGTCGGGACCTTGGAAGGGCTTCCATGGGCAGTTGAAGGCCATTAGGGCCCAAGGACACCATCCCCTGGAGGATGGCAGCAGGGGAAGCAGGACTGGTGCACCAGACACTGCCCGCTGCTAGGGTGGGGAGTGTGGGCAGCCAGGCTGGGAGAAGTGGAGGCCAGGCCCACGGTGTCCGTGTGTTGGCCAGCTGAGCCCATCCCTCTTCAGACCCTGGGTGCCTCTAGAGGCCTCCCCGCCCTCTCCAGGATGCTCAAAGGCCCACACTACTTGACCCTGATCATCCCAGTGGCAGCCATCCAGGCATCAGGCCAGGTCTGGCACTGGGCAGCCGTGGGGCTTCTTTGGTGGAGATGTGAATGAATGAGGAGCTTCCCGGGGCTGCGGTCCCTCCTGGGCCCCAGCTTGCCTCCTGCAGCATGGGGTCCTTGTCAGTCAGCAGGCTGTGATGGGCAGGTGCTGAGGAACCTGCGGCAGGAGCGACAAGGCTAGGGGTGGGTGGGGGCCCTGGCTCACCCATCCCAGCCCCCCACACCAGGGGAGGGAGCATCCCTGGCCTTCGGGAGCCGTGCAGGGCGGAGGCCATACGGGGATGTGGTGGGGTGGGCCAGCCCACGAGACCCCTCTGGGCTCTGGGTCTGGGTGGGAAGTGGTCTGCCTGGTCTCTGGGCACAGGGTGAAGGGACAGGTCTCAGTTTGTGAGTTTGTGGTCCCCTGCTCCATCTCCTACCCTGCTTCGCGGGCAGTGGGTTCAGGGGGGATCTGGGAAGCAGGCTTGAGCCTGCTCAGGGCGGGGCAGCTGGGCCCCCACTCACCCCAGGGGCTTGCCAGCAACCTGGGCAGGGAGGCTCGTGTGCCCTGGGACTCCTGGTTCTGCAGTGAGTCCCTGCAGACCTGGGTCCCCGAGTGTGTCTGCACGGCAGGACCCCAGCTCCCTGGACTGTCAGTCCTTAAGGCTTCTGCGGAGTCCCCCATCCTGAGTGCCCAGCGCTGTCGGGGTGGGGGGTTCCCTGGGGTTGGCTGACCTGGCTGGCCCTCCTTCCTGGGCTCTGCTGTCACCTGAGCTGGGGGACTTCTTGGCCTGGAGGGTGAGCCGGGGACCATCTGCTCTCAGGGCACAGGCCTGCCCTTGCAGGGCGCTGAACCCACCACACTCCCTCTAGCCCCCAGA
Organism: Pan paniscus; assembly: GCF_029289425.2. Taxonomy (NCBI): domain Eukaryota; kingdom Metazoa; phylum Chordata; class Mammalia; order Primates; family Hominidae; genus Pan; species Pan paniscus. Next base: position 106,272,295 of record NC_073264.2, on the reverse strand, counting down.
TGGCAAAGCACTCCTTGGCAAGGGCTGATCAGGGGAGGGGACAAGCTGGGCCAGGCAAACCTGGGGCGGGGGCCCAATGTCCCCAGGGACTGGCATCTGAGACCTCCACTGTTTACACAACACCACACCCGAGGAGTGGATTGCCCAGAGTATGCGTGCGCGCGCACACTGCTTCCAGCATACACACGATGCACACTTGCATGAGCACAGGGTACACACACATGTTCACACCAGCACTCACACACAGGCACACACCTTCGCACGTGGAGGGGCACACAGCACACTGCCTTGCATGACATGCACGCCCATTCACACCACTGTGTACGGCTCAGCCTGCCTCGAGCTCCCAGCTGGGTGCCCTCTGCACCTCCAAAACCCACAGCATGATGGAGGACACTGTGCGGGGAGTGGTGGGGGCTGGGGGCTGGTGAGTAGACGTGGCTCTGTGGTGTTGGGGCCTCTGGGCCTCAGTTTACCTTCCATGCAATTGTAACAACCATTTACAAGACACTTTGAATCTCAACGAGCCATTCTGAGATGGCCGTTAGCACCCTTTGCAGAGATGGGGAAACAGGCACAGAGCATTTGGTAATGTGCTCAAGGCCCTGGGGCAGGAGCTGGACAGGGTCTGCCCCGGGCTGTCTCTGGTGGTTGTGGAGTGAGGGGAGTTCACATCTGCCTGGGTCTGGAGCACAGAGGGTACTGCTACCTCCAGGCAGGCTGCCTGGGAGGGGGAGGGACAGGGACAGGGTGGGCTCCAGCAGGAGGAACGAGGTGGGTGTGCACCCCACCCCCGTGGAGGGAGCCTGTCCTCCCCTCGGCCCCGCTGGCTGGGGCCGGCCAAGAGCAGAAGAGGTCACAGGCCGAGGCCGGCTCTCCTGGGAATTCCAGGCGCGTGTGTCAGCGCGCTCGGCTTCGCCCCCGCCCCCAGCCCTCTGCCCGGGCTGGCGGTTTGGCAAAGAGAACTAGATTCCCGAGGGGGCGAGGGGCGGCTCCCAGGGCCTGGGACCGGGTTGGGGACTCAGGAACCCTTCTCCTCCGCCCACTCCTCCACTGCCAGAAGAGAGGTCCTGGCGGGAGCGGGTCCCCTCTCGACCTTCTTCCAGATGGCTCGCCATTTCTCCAGGGAGGGGGCTGAGGGAGGGCTTCATGGGGAGGGGAGCTCTGGGGCCCCGGGTGCTGGCACGTGCACCCGAATTCTCAGCACCTCCCTGCCCTGCCCGCAGGCAGGCTCGGTGAGGTCCCTAAGGTCAGGAATGATGCTTGTTTCTGCGCAAACCTCTGCCCGAGGACGGGCGGTGTCTGGAACCTGGATACGAATTCCAGTTGTGTCTCGACTTTCGAATCTGAAAAGTGGGAACAATAGCATCACCCACCTCGGGGTGATTGTGCAAATAAAAGAGCCAGAGGCGAGGCCAAGGGCGATCTGCCTGGGAAGCGGGCCGGCGCCCCACTAAGGCGCGCGTGCGTGCTGGGACCCAGGAAACCCAGCGCTGGGCCAGCTCTCCCGCCCCCGCCAGCTCGCCCCGCGCCAGCGCCCCAGCCTGCCTGGGCTCGCTCCAGCCTCTGCGGAGGCTCCTCCGGGCCGCGCAGACGCAGCCTCCCCGCCCGCCCCGCCGCTGCTCCGCCAGCGGCCTCGACAGGCCCAGGCGCGCTCCAGCCTGCGGCGGCATGAAGGTGGGCGCGGATGCCGCCGCCGCGAGGCTGCCCGCCTGCCCGGAGCCTGCCCCGCCGGGCGGGAAGGGCCAGGGAGGCTCCTGGCCGGGGGCGGAGATTGAAGGGTACGGTGCGGGCAGGAATGCTCTGGGCTGGGGGTTGGGGAGGCGCGGAGGGGACTGTGTGGTTCCCGGCCTGGGGGGAGGGGACAGGGAACTCGGGACCGAGGGGTGGGGAGCTGTGAGTCTCGGTTCTAGACCAGGGAGGGAACTGGGGAAGAGAATCCTGGGGATCGCTAGGGGAGAGGGGTACTTCTGGACCGCGGAGGCCACGCGAATCCTCCAGGCCCTCAGGGCGGGCTCCCCCGTGCTCCCTGCGCCCGTGGGCGCAGCACGCCCATTTCCCTGCCTGGGAAACAAAGGCCCCAGGTCCGCAGTGCGTCTGATGGCGGGGAGGAGACTGTGGCCGAGGGAGCCGTGTCCGTGGACGGCGTGCTGAGGGTCCCCGCGCAGAGCTGACTGCACCCAGGAGAGAAGCGGCCCCGAGCGCAGGAGCCGAGGTTGCGGGTAACAACACCTCCGGGCTGCTGTCTCGACCTCTGCTGCTCTCGGCGCACTCCCGGGCGCGGGCGGGGGAACTGGAGGTCGGATGCCCTGGAGCGCGAGCCGGTCGGGCGCAGCGCAGCCGCAGCCACCAGGCGGCAGGGCAGCTCCGGGACCGGCGGGGCTGGGGACGTGGTTGGGGGAGCTGAGAAACACGTCTCAGTTTCTTAGGTCCGCCAGTCTCCTGGCCTGCACAGCCCGTCCCGGGAGCAGCCCGGTGGGGTCGCAAGTGGGGACCCAGGCCCCTGACACCCTCACCTTATCCTGGAGAGACTGTGGCAAGAGGGGAACAGGGAGGCCGCTGTCTCAGAGATATCAGGTGGAAGAAGTTTCTGGTCCCTGTGCCTCACCCTGCACCCTGCCTCTGATGGGCTGTGTGACCTTAAGCAACTTTCTCAGGCTCTTTGTGTCTCAGTTTCTTCTGAGAAAATGGGAGGTGGGCTGGGCGCGGTGGCTCACGCCTGTAATCCCAGCACTTTGGGAAGCCGAGGTGGGCGGATCACCTGAGGTCAGGAGTTCAAGACTGGCCTGGCCAACATGATGAAACCCGGTCTCTACAAAAATACGAAAATTAGCCGGGCATGATGGCGGGTCCCTGTAGTCCCAGCTACTTGGGAGGCTGAGGCGGGAGAATCATTTGAACCCAGGAGGCAGAGGTTGCAGTGAGCCGAGATTGGGCCGTTGCACCCCAGCCTGGGTGACAGAGTGAGACTCCATCTCAAAAAAAAAAAAAAAAAAAAAAAGAGAGAGAGCGAGAGAGAGAAAGAAGAGAAGATAAAATGGGAGGTGGGATGGTGAGAATTCCCAAGCAGCAGGGAATTGTCCCCCAGAGAAACAGGCTGTGGGAAGCTGGGTCTCTCCGGAGGGGAAGAGGAACTGAGCACCGGCCTGTTAGAGGAGGAGGGGCTGGTGAGCCTGGGACCCTGCAGGTCAGGGCCCAGCCATCGGGTTTGGATCTGGGCAGTGGGAGTGTACCTCCCCCACCAGGGCCTGGCCACCCCCCTAGAGTCCATTTTAGCTCTTGGGGTGCCATTGAGCATGCCCAGATGCCCCCACCAGCAGCTTCTGCCAGCATGGCCTGGCTGGCTGCATGGGTTGTCCTCCTGCCCCAGGCACTGGAGCTTGGCAGTAATGGGAAACGGGAGGTGACATGGGAGGGATTGGGGATGGAGAAGGCCCAGGACACGGTTGCTGAGGGTCTGCACCTCACTGCATAAACCTGATGGGGGCCAGTCCCAGTGAGAGCAGGGGAGGTCACAGGCCTCTGGTGCCTTCTTGCCCACAAGGAAACTGAGGCAGGGAGCCACAACCAGCCTCTAGAAGCCCAGGACTCCCCCACATCACTCCCTGTTGTGTGGTTGTGGTCGGGGGTACTTCAATCACTGTGACCAGGGGACCAAGAGATTTTCCAGCTGAGGGTGATGGGGGTTTCTCTGAATCAAGAAAATTTCTAATGAATGGCTGAGCCTGGGTCATTAGTTATTCACTGTCCGGGGAACTGAATGGGCCTCTGCCCCACGCCCAGTATGCTGTTTCCCAAGGCTGGGCTGCAGGCACAGAGTCTGAGGGGCTGCTGCCTCCAGTGCAGTGGGCACTACCAGCTGTCTACCCTCCCAGGGCCAGCTCCATGGAGGGAGGAGCAGGGCTGGCTGGACCCCCTCTCCCAAGCTGTGGCAGTGCCTGGAGTTTCACCATCACGCAGGAAGAACACAAGGTCGTCTCCAGGGTCCGAGACTTCCCTCGCTGGGTTCAGGCTGTCCCAGGTAGCTGGAGGGAAGGGCCAGGGGTCAGGGCTCTTCGCGTGCCTCAATGCTGGACGCTCCCCTGTTCTTCCTGTCGGTGTTCACAGGCGGCTGTTCAGGGTCCCAGATGTGGAAGGGTGAGGCCCAGAACATGATGGGCTTGGGCAGCTGTGGGAAGTGAAGGCAGAGGGCAGGCCTGTGTCCCAGGGGAGCACCCAGCTGCCTCCTGACCCCCTCCCTGGGCCCTGCTTGCCAGTGGAGGGTTGGTGTGAGAGCACAGACCTTGTTTGACCTCAGACCTCAGGCCAGAACACCAGGATCCCTAGAGACCACAAGGTATGGCTGTCCCAAGGCTGTGGTTACTTAGAAAGTGATTAGTGGACAAAGCGTCCCCACTCTCCCGTCCAAGCCCAGCCCTGGGACCGGCCACTGAGCATCACTTCACTGGACAGGTGCGATGCTGTTTTGTCCTCCCTGTCCTGAGACTCACCATCACTTGATGGCAGAACTGCCACAGACCTCTGGGCAGACTAAATGCCTTTTATTACAGAGTAACTTAGACATAGCCAAACCCAAAATGTATACTTTGACAAAAGGATGTCCAAGGCCTGCCCTCACTCCCCTCTGGTTCCAGCTATCGAGGGCTCAGCCTCTCCAAGCTCTCCCTCCACTCACCCTGCAAAGCTGGGCTTTGACATCTGCCTCTGTGAGCCCTCTCTGAATCTGCGTGGAAAAGGGTCACTCAGCAGGCCTGGGAGTGCACACTCTGCACAGTCCAAAGAAAAGCCTGGCCTCTGCTGGCTCCTGGGAGGAGCTCTGTGCCCATGGAGAGGATGACATCCCTGTCCTCAGCCTGTGGTGGATGGATGTGGGGGTGGGCTGCACCAGCAATCTGTGGCAGCCCTTAGGTCTGGCTGTCAGGCCTTTCTCTGCTGGTCTCCAATTCACTAAGGCATGAGGCTTGGAAGCAGCACCCCCAGTTGGAGTCAGCCCCCCAGGACGTGGGGCTTGTAGGGAAAACGAAGGGAGGAGAGGTGGATGGATAGAGTGGTGAGTGGATGGATAGAGGGATGGATATATGGATGTATGAAAAGATGGACAAATGGATAGAGGAATGGATGGATAGAGCTGGATGTATGGAGGGGTGGATAGAGGAGTGGAAGGGTGGATAGAGGGATGGGTGGGTGGATGGGTGGATAGAGGGATGGGTGGGTGGATGGGTGGAAGGATGGATGGATGGATGGGGGTAGATAGAGGAATGGAAAGATGGATAGAGGGATGGGTGGGTGGATAAATGGATGGATGGAGAGGTGGATACAGGAATGGATAGAAGGATGGATGGATGGATGAATGGAGGAGTGGGTGGGTGGATACAGGGATGAATGGATAGAGATGGATGGGTGGATGGTGAATAGAGGAGTGGAAGGGCAGATAGATGGATGGGTGGATAGAGAGATGGGCGGATGGAGGATGGATGGGTGGAGGAGTGGATAGAGGAGTGGATGGGTGGATAGAGTGGTGGATGGAGATGGTTGGTTGGGTGGATGGATGGATGCCTGGGGGGGTGGGTGGAGGAGTGGATAGAGAAGTGGATGGGTGGATAGAGTGGTGGGTGGATGGATGGAGGGGTGGGTGGAGGGGTGGATAGAGGAGTGGAAGGGCAGATAGAGGGATTGATGGATGTGTGGATAGAGAGATTGGTGGATGGAGGATGGAGGGTTGGGTGGAGGGGTGGAGAGAGGAGTGAATGGGTGGATAGAAGGATGGATAGAGATGGGTGGGTGGAGGGGTGGAGAGAGGAGTGGATGGGTGGATAGAAGGATGGATAGAGATGGGTGGGTGGAGGGGTGGAGAGAGGAGGGGATGGGTGGATAGAAGGATGGATAGAGATGGGTGGGTGGAGGGGTGGAGAGAGGAGTGGATGGGTGGATAGAAGGATGGATAGAGATGGGTGGGTGGAGGGGTGGAGAGAGGAGGGGATGGGTGGATAGAAGGATGGATAGAGATGGGTGGGTGGAGGGGTGGAGAGAGGAGGGGATGGGTGGATAGAAGGATGGATAGAGATGGGTGGGTGGAGGGGTGGAGAGAGGAGGGGATGGGTGGATAGAGGGATGGATAGAGATGGGTGGGTGGAGGGGTGGAGAGAGGAGTGGATGGGTGGATAGAGGGATGGATAGAGATGGATGGATGGGTGGATGGATGGATGCCTGGGGGATAGGTGGAGGGGTGGATAGAGGAATGGATAGGTGGATAGAGGGGAGGATGGATAGAAATGGATAGATGGATGGCTGGAGAGGGGGATGGGGGATGGATGGATGGATAGAGGGATCGAAGGATAGAGATGGATGGATGGGTAGATGGGGGTGGGTGAAGGGGTGGATAGAGGAGCGGAAGGGTGGATAGAGAGATGGATGGGTAGATGCAGAGATGTGTGAAGGAACAAGTACAGTAAATTGTTAACTAGAATTCAAGTGGTGAGTGTTTGGGGTTACACTGTGTGATTCTTTTCATGTTGCTATATGTTTAAAAATATGCAATGTTGGGGAAATTATAGACAAGACTTTTACACACACACACACACACACACGTATGTACACTGCTAAATAACATAAGCTAAAGAAGGGATCATAATAGAAACCTTAAAAACCCAGAACTGGGCCGGGCGTGGTGGCTCATGCCTGTAATCCCAGCACTTTGGGAGGCCGAGGTGGGTGGATCACTTGAGGTCAAGAGTTTGAGACCAGCCTGACCACATGGTGAAATCCTATCTCTACTAAAAATAACAAAAAATTAGCCGGGTGTGGTGGCACATGCCTGTAATCCCAGCTACTCGGGAGGCTGAGACAGAAGAATCATTTGAACCCAGGAGGCAGAGGTTGCAGTGAGCCGAGATCGTGCCATTGCACTCCAGCCTGGGCAACAGAGTGAGATTTCATCTGAATAAATAAATAAACAAACAGAACTGGATGATCATGAAAACATTGCACACCCAGCTTGTGGGGGGCCACAGAAGCGGGGCTTCCAGAAGCATTGCTACAGATGCTTACTGTGAAAAGAAGAAACCTTAAGGTTTGTAAGCTGTCTCCATCTCAGAAAGTTAGGGGGCAGGATTGACTGTGAAGAGGCATGAGGGAACCTTTTGGGAGATGGCAATTTTTTTTTTTCTTTTGAGACAGAGTCTCACTCTGTCACCCAGGCTGGAGTGCAGTGGCGAAATTTCGATTCTCCTGCTCAGCCTCCAAGTAGCTGGGACTACAGGCGTGCGTCACCACGCCCGGCTAATTTTTGTATTTTTAGTAGGGACGGGGTTTCACCATGTTGGCCAGGCTGGTCTCAAACTCCTGACCTCAGGTGATGCACCTGCCTTGGCCTCCCAAAGTGCTGGGACTACAGGCATGAGCCACTGCGCCCGGCCAGGAGATGGAAATGTTTTACAGTTCGGTTGTGCTGGTGGTTACAGAGCTAAACGCATGTGTCAAGTCAGAACTGTGCATACCAGAGGAGTGAATTGCACTGTATGTAAATTATACCTTAAATTTTAAAAAATGAATTTTAAAAAGAGGAAGTTGGGAGGTAAACAAAAGCAAAAACAGTGTAAGCCCAGAAAGTTGAGAAAATGGAGATAAAAATAAGATCAGAAATCAATGAAATAGCAAAGATGCAATAGAGAAGAACAATGAAGACAAAAATTGGTTCTTCGAAAAAAATTATCCAACAAAATGGATCAACAGTTCTGGGAAGAAGGAGCAAAGAAAGGAAAGACACAAATAATATGAACAAAAAAAAGGCCAAGTTGCAGATTTAAAAGATAATAATTACCACAGACTGGTGGAAAATTTTCAGATCATTTATCAGATAAAGGACTTCCATTCAGAATATATAAAGAATTCAGAATTGAACAATAAAAAAAAAAAAAAACCCAGTTTAAAAATGGGCTAATGCTGGGCGCGGTGACTCAATGCCTGTAATCCCAGCACTTTGGGAGGCCGAGGTGGGCGGATCACTTGAGGTCAGGAGTTCGAGACCAGCCTGACCAACATGGTGAAACTCCATCTCTACTAAAAAAAATACAAAATTTGCTGGGCATGGTGGTGCATGCCTGTAATTCCAGCTACTTGGGAGGCTGAGACAGGAGAATTGCTTGAACCCGGGAGGCAGAAGTTGCAGTGAGCCAAGATCACGTCATTGCACTCCAGCCTGGGCAACAAGAGTAAAACTCTGTCTTAAAAAAAAAAGGCTAACAGCTGGGTGTGGTGGCTTATGTCTGTAATCCTAGCACTTTGGGAGGCTGTGGTGGGAGGATAGCTTGAAGCCAGGAGTTCAAGACCAGCCTGGACAACATAGAGAGGCCCTGTCTTTACAAAAACAAAAATAAAAAATTAGCTGGGCATGGTAGCATGTGCCTGTAGTCCTACCTTCTTGGGAGGCTGAGGTGGAAGGATTGCTGAAGCCCAGGAATTGCAGGTTACAGTGAGCTATGATTGCACCACTGCATTCCAGCCCGGGAGACAGAGTGAAACTGTCTCAAAAAAGAAAAAGAGAGGAAGAGAAAAGGAAAGGAAAAAAGAAGGCTAAAGATCTGAAGAAACAGAGTCACAGAAGGTATACAGATGGCAGATACGAACATGAAAAGACGCGCCACGTAATTTCTCATTAGGCGAGTGTAGATTAAACGCAATGCCATCCCATTGCACAGCCACGCAAACAGAGCGCCACAGAAGGTATACAGATGGCAGATAAGAACATGAGAAGACGCTCAACATAATTTCTCATTAGGCGAGTGCAGATTGAAAGCACAATGCCATCCCATCGCACAGTCACGAAATGGCTAAAACATAATCACACAAGGAAAATGACAATGCCACATGCTGACACAGATGTGAAGCATGAGAAATTCTCATTTACTGCTGGTGAGAATGCAAAATGGTGCAGCCGTTGTGGAAAAGAAATTGGCCATTTCTCACCCAGAAATGCCACTCACATAAATCTTCACAGCAGCTTTATTTATAATCACTAAAAACTGGAAGCAAATCCACTGTTCTTCAGTCGGTGAGTAGATCAAACCTGCAGCCCATGGGTGGAATGGAATACTATTCAGCAACAGAAAGGAAAAGGCCATCAATTCAAATGTCATGCATGAGTCTCCAGTGCATTTTTCTTTGTGAAAGAAACCAGATTCAAAAGGTTACTATCTGTACTAATAAGCATTATTGTGCATATTAATTGATTAATTGCATTAATTAAATGCATTGACTAAACTGCATATTGGTTGATTGATTAATTACATTAATATGACATTCCAGAAAAAGCAAAGCTAGAGAGAAGGAAAATAGATTGGTGGTTGCAGGGGTTGGGGATGGGGGCAGCACAGGGGGATTTGGGGGTGACGAGACTGTTCTGAATCATGACTGTGGGAGTGGATGACGTGATTGTGCATTTGTCAAAACCTGTAGAACTGAACACCAGACAGTGCATTTTTTGGATATGTATATTAAGATTTTTTTATGCAAAAAAAAAAAAAAAAAGCAATTCTAAGAAAAGATAATCTTCCCATGCAGACATTTTGGGCTGGAAGGACCCGTTTTTCGAGTGAAGTCACAGAGGCCAGAGGACAGCAACCTCAGAGCCTGCCTGCCTCAAAGCCGAAGGAAGGGGCTCTGCTGACGATGGAACTGCTCTCTCTGAAGGTGGAGGATTGACAGGAGCTGCCTGGCTGAGGCCGAGGCAAGCCCAGTGCCCGGGCCAGAGCTGGAGCCCACAGCTGCAGCTGGGAAGATGCCCCCAGCACCTCTGAGCAGTTTGCACATGGCATCGGGCCCCATGGGTCCGGTCCACACCCCCGTCTTGCCCTGAGGGAGCCCAGCCCAGAGACTTGAGGCAGCCTGCTTGGGGTCTCACAGCAGTAAGATGGCCCAGGGGTCCGGGCCTGTGGCCACCCATGCTCCTGGCTGGCCTGGAGCCATGTGTGGGGGTTTGTGTGTGTGTCCCTGTGTGAGTGTGTGTCTGAACACACATATGCAAATGCATGCCTGTGTGTGCACCTGTGTCTGTGAGTGTGTGTGTGCACCTGTGTGTTGAGTGTGCATGTGTGTAAAGATGAGATCTCTCAGGTGGGTGAGGCAGTGGATGGGTGCCAGCACAAGCAGGGCTGGAAGGTGTGGCTTTGGGGTGAGGGGGCTAGAAGATGCAGCTTTGGGGGTGAGGCCCTGTCCAGGTGGGTGTTGGGTTCCTCCACCCCAGAAGGAAGTCACACCCCTGAGCAGGGGACACAGGCCAAGGCTGTGGAGTCTGTAGGTGAGGGGGCAGGAAGTGGAGCACCCCCCCCCCAACCTCCTGCATTTTCTGTGAGGCAAAGGAGTGCCCTCCACTGCCCTGCCGCGGGCCGGTCAGAGCCGTGCAGCAGAAATCCTTTCACACGCACACACGTGTGTGCATTCTCACACACACACGTATACACATACTGGCATGCCCGTGTTCACATGCACAGCCTGTTCCTCAGCCCTCCAGCTCCTGCCCGGACTCCACCAACTCTGAGCACCTGGTAAATGCCCCCCACCCGCCCTCTGGCCTGCCCCTCATCCTCCCCCCCATGGGTGGGCAACTCTGCCCTGCCAGCCTCACATGGCCTCTTAGCCCTTGGGCCCTAGGATCCTCTGGACCCTTGGCCCCAGTCTCCTCTGAGCCTTCTCGATGTCCTGTGCAGTGCCCTCAGGCTGGATGTCCTCTAGGCCTCGCCTCTCCCACAGCCTGAGGGTGGCTGTGGCTTGGGGATGTCCACTCCCCCAGTCCTCCTCTCCCACGGACAGCCCTGAGCCCTCCTGCTCCCCTGCCCTCCGTCTCCTGGCCCAGCCTCCTTGGCCCATGGCCTTGCCCACTCTGCGTCACCCCTCACCCCTCCCTGCTTTTGCACTCACTGTCCCCTCGGCCCCGGGATGCCCTGGCCTGCCTCAGCGGGCTCCGCTCAAGCCCAGCCCCTCTGCAAAGCTTCCCGTCCTGCTCCAGGATTTGGGCCTGGCCCGCATGCCCAGGGTGGTGATGGTGGCCTTTCTCCAGGGCCTGCTGACGGGAGGAGCCCCCTCCCAGGACTGTGGGTCCTTGGAGGCAGAGAGCTCCCCCACCTCAGAAGCTGCCCGGGGTGGGGCGTGCCGCGGGCCTGCAGGTCTGTCTGCCAGAAACCCCCAGTTTCTGTGGGGTCAGCCCCGACTCCACTGGCCCTCCTTTATTAGTGACAGTGAGGGGTCCCGCAGCCCAGAAGCCTTGGGTCCCTGACCCTGGATTGTTAACCAGACCCCTGGCAGCTGAGCTTGGCTGGAACCCCGACAGCCTGCAGAGGGAACCAAAATGTTTCCAGCGTGGGTGCTGAGCACTGGCGTCAGCCAGGGTGCTTTCCACCTGGGGTTGCTGTCTCCCCAGTGGTGTCTGGGTTGCTGTCCTGGCCTCAGCTGCCAACCTGGACACTGCACCTTTAGGGGCTTCCCCCGGGCTGAAGGACACTGGCAGGGACGCAAGGGCTGCCCCTCTATCGCGTGGCCTCCTGAGGCTAGCCGTCTCCCAGCCGCCAGCCCTCCCGTGGGGGCGTCGGAACAATGATTCTAAAACAGGACAGCTCTGAGCTTTCCCCTGGCTGCCCGAAGGCTACCGGGACTTCTTGCCTGGACATTTGGGGCTGGAAACTTCTTTGTGGTGGCGGGAGGGGCTGTCCTGTGTGTTGCAGGACATTTTCCAGCATCCTTGGTCTCCACCCACTAGAAGCCAGTGGCACCCCTCCCTGCCGTGAAGTCCAAAGATGTCTCCAGAGACCCTAACTGTCCCCTCCGTGGAACGGGGGACACTGGACCACCCCCTCACTGGCACGGGGAAGGGGAGGTGCCTGTTGGGAGCCACTGGGCCGGGTTCCCCCGTGAGGGTTTCCGTGCTGAGCTCGTGCTGGCCTGGATGGGGGCAGGGGAAGCAGCTGCACTTCTGCTGATCCGCAGGAGGGCCTGTGGGGAACAGTCTGCTCCCTCCGCTGCCCCGCCCCATCCCTGTCCTCCGCCCTGAGGTCTGGGGGGTGGCCCTTATCTTGGGCCTTTCCTGTCTCAAAGCACCATTAGGGCAAAACAAGCAGTTCCTAAAAGCGGCTGAGAATAGGCCCCAAGGGCTTGGCAAGGGCTGTCGGGGTGGAAGGGAGGGTCTGGGGGAGCTCGGGGCAGGGGCTGCGGGGGTGGGAGGGAGGGTCTGGGGGAGCTCGGGGCAGCGGGGCTGCAAAGGAGGCCCAGGGCCGTGAGGAGGGTAAGTCCCCCACCTGTGGAGACTCTGTGGGTCCCCGCCCAGACCTGGCAGCCAGCAGGTACTTCACAGAAGAGCTGAGCCTGGGCAGATGACTCCTGGGTGTGGTGGGACGTTCAGCAGCATCCCTGGCCCCACCTAGCCACCCCAGCCGGCTGCACGTCGCTCCTTCCTGAGTCCTGGAAGCTGGCCCTGGATGTGGCACCTGTTGGCTCCAGCTGGCTCCAGGCCCTCAAGGAGTGTCACAGGGACTGTTCAGCCGGGGTTTGCCTGCTGCTTCTACCCCCCAAGGGACGAAAAAGGATGGTCAGTGGAGACCAGGGACTGCCGGGGGCAGGAGCAGATGCAGGGTGAGTGGATACGCCCCAGGGCCCAGCTCCACAGGGGTTGGGGGGACAGCCAGGCTCGAGGCGGGTTCCGTAGGGAAGTGCATTCTGAAGGGGATCAGCCCCCCACGCTGTGAAAGGCAATGAGAAGGACGCAGCCCCCACCAGGCCCAGCCCTCCCTTGGGGCCCCAGGGGAGGGTCTCTGAGGAGGGTGAGCTTCGGGGCAGGGGCCCTGAGCTGCAGGTGGAGGGGTGTACTCTGCGATTGAGGAGAATTTTCAGGGGCCAGCTCTGGGGTTCAGGGGGCCACATGATACCAAGCCCTTACCCCAGAGAGCCACCCACACCCCACACTGAGGGTGGACCCCCCAACCTTGGCCTCCCACTGCTGCAGGGTCTTCCTCCCCACCAGTTCCTAGAGAGGAGAGCTGGGAGTGACAGTCCCCAGAGAGAGGACAGCCAGGAGCCCAGCTCTGGGAAGCCCCCAGGGACCTGCTTCGATCTCTCCTTGACCCTCCAGGTAACAGATGGGCTCTCGGAGCATCCCCTGCCAGCCCAGAGCTCGAAACCACAGGGCAATAGCCCCTGCCCCGGGAGCATCGAGCAGCCCAGACCGCAGCCAAACCCAGCGCCAAGCAGAGAGGGCAAGAGAATGACAAGCATGGTCCTGGGGGGCCGTGGACGCATGGTCACCGCGGGAGCAGTGGCGGAGGTGGCTGTGAGTTGGACCCTGGCAGGGAGCAAGACCCAGAGGCTGGTGGAGGAAACAGGTAGAGGAAGGGGAGTTTATTAGGGGGGTGGTGGTGCCGGGGGCGTGGCAGGCTCCGAGGCCCAGCTGGACACAAGGACCCAGATTCGTGTGGCCAGGCCTGGGCAACCCAGCCTCGACCACACTAGGTATGGGCTGCCCAGAAGAGGAGCCACTCTGCCCAGGGTGGGCTGCAGAACCTGATGGGCCAGAGTCCTGTCCTGGGATTGTTCCAGAAATCAAGGCTGGAGCTTGAGACTGGGGGCTTCCCCAGGTCTCCCACCCTGAGGGGAGAGCAGCTGGCCGTGGACACCACCCTCAGGGAGCTGAGAGGCCAGAGGTGGAGAGAGGCTGGGGGCCGGCTCTGCAGCCCCCAGGCCCCCACTGCAGCCCCCAGGCCACCCTTGGCTGCCGGCTTAGGGCCCTTGGCTTGCTCAGCCTATCTTTAGCCACCATGGCCTCGTAGGGTGCCCTGCAGCCCCTTCTTGGCCCGGGCGAGCCCTGGAGCAGTTCTTCACTTGGACAGGTGCATGGTTTACGGTGAGGGATTCAGCTTGCCAGAACCCGCATGCCCCTTGGAAGCCCCTTTTTCTGCCCCCAGCAGCTCCACTCCCACCACCGCACCCACCCCAGCAGCTAGTCTAAAGCTCTCTGTCTCCAGGGATGCTCCCAGCCCCCCTCCAGCATATGGCCTTTCTGGAAACACCCTTAGGCTGAGCCTCTGTCCACTCCACTGGTGTAACCAACAACAGGGAGCTCCCAAGGACCCCACAAAAAGGCAGACATTGTAAGGGGGAAACTGAGGCCCAAAGTGTCCGGCAGCTTGCCCAGATCCCACGGGCAGGGAGCAGGAGCCGGGATTGGGCTCATTCCTTCAGCTGGCAACCGTCCATTTGTGGGGGCAGAGGCGGCAGGGACATAGCCTCCTGCTTGGAGCTGGGAAGCGGGGGCGGTGAGGGGGACACAGAGGAAGACTACCCAGCTCCACCCAGGCCTGCCTGTGGGGGCACTTCCTGCGGGATGCGGGGACTCTGATGAGACCCAAAGGAGGAATGAGAAATGTGGGCAGAGCCGGAGCCGGCCAGGGATGGGATGATCCCACAGGTGTGAGAGCAGGGCAGTGCCCTGTCCGCACCTCTGCTTTCTGGTGTCCCCACCATACCTTTCTGTTACGTCCCTTCTCTCCTTCTGAGAGGCTGTCCCATCCCAGCTGCACAGCATTCTCATTGAAGTGAAAAGGCTGCCTCCCGACCCCAGCTGCCCAGGGCAGTCATCCACACCCTGGCTCTGGGCCATCCGCCCCTCTCGTGGTTCCTACGGTCCGTGTCATGTGTGGCACCTCAAGTGCCCCCTGCCTGCCCCAGGGACAGCCGCTCACTGGGCTCAGAGCCCCCTGACACACGCACAGCAGGGGGCTTCGAGAGTCCAGGGATGCCTCCTGGAGTCACGGCTCTGCCAAGCTCCCTAAAGTTGACTTGGTGGGGGAGCTGGCATCCTGACTACATGGCCGTGTTGACAGGACCAGCGAGCAGCCTCCTGGCATCTGCTGTTAATCCTCATGACTGCTCTCAAACCTCTCAACTCTACTGAACACACAGACACAGTCATGCCCACAGCTCCACAGAGAGTTCCTACCTAAACACCCGTGCGACCAGCACGTGATGAAGACACAGATATCACCAAGAACGGCTTGATGCCTCCTACAGAAGTGTCGACTGCATGTTGGAAGTTCCTGAGCTGAACAGCGAGGTTGTTTGCCATCTTCATCTCCCTAGGCAAGACTGCCCTGGAAGAGCGAGTGATGTGGATGGAGACAGGGAATACTGAGGTCTGCTGACATCAGTCGATGGCGGCCATGTGGATGGATGGTCAGGCGTGTGGACGGACAGGCGGGCGTGTGGACGGACGGGCGGGCGTGTGGATGGGCGGGCGTGTGGATGGACGGGCGGGTGTGTGGATGGACGGCGGCCGTGTGGATGGATGGTTTTGGTGGTTGACACCAATCCTGCGTGCAAAGGCTTGATGTGGGTTTTCCCTGGGTTCCCGTGGGGAGAAAATTCCTTCACAATGAACCAAATCCCATCCCACTGGGTGTTCCTCCTCCTCCTCCATCTTTTTCTCCTCTTTTGGCTCCTCGTATGACATCATAAGACATATATATTTGGTCTCTGTCCCCCATTACTGACACAGAGCTCCTAATCCCTTAGACTTGCCTAGGTGATGGGAGCATCTTTTGTTCCAATGAGGCAGCTCTTGCTGGGCTCCTGGGTAGCTCCCGGATGGGGGCTGGTCGCCAGCAAGACCAAGCCACGATGAGCAGCTTGACACTTCTGGCCTCACCCGCCATGCTCTGGGGAAGGGAGGGGCTGGAGACCAAGCCTGTGTGATGAAGCCTCCATGAAAAGTCAGAACAATGGGATTTGGAGAGCGTCTGGGTTGGTGCACGCGTGGAGGCTCTCAGAGGGAGGCACCCGGAGAGGCCGTGGGAGCTCCACCCGCATCCCCATACCTTGCCCTGAGCATCTCTGCTGGCTGAGTTGTTTCCTTTAGTAATAAGCCAGAAGTGGCCGGGTGCGGTGGCTCACGCCTTTGGGAGGCCAAGGTGGACAGATCGCTTGAGTTCAGGGGTTCAAAATCAACCTGGGCAACATGGCGAGACCCTCTCTCTACAAAAAATACAAAAATTAGCTGGGCGTGGCGGCTCATGCCTGTAGTCCGAGCTACTTGGGAGGCTGGGGTGAGAGGATCGCTTGAGCCCAAGAGGCAGAGGTTGCAGTGAACCAAGATTGCACCACTGTGCTCCAGTCTGGGCGACAGAGGCAGACCTGTCTGCAAATGTAAAATAAAAATAGATATATATAATATAAAACATTCTGCTGAGAGAGAGCATGACAGAAAAAAAAGTCAGTAGTAGGAAACAAACAGTTGTTCTAGTCTCTGTGAGCTGTTCTAGCAAATGACTGAACCCGAGGAGAGGGTCATCAGACCTCCCATTTGTCACAGCCAAGGCATTCAGAAGTAGTGGGTAACCTGGGGACCCACCCCTCTGTGACTGGTGTCTGAAGTCAGGGCAGTCACGGGTGACTGAGCCCTTAACCTAACCCCAGAAGAGAAGTGCCAGAGGCGTTGTGAGTTACAGTATAGAAAAAAAGCTTTCTCTCATACGCCCAGCTTCTCTGGCCTCGGGGCTCCACCTCCTTCTTCCCAGTTCAACATCCCCTGACCCTTTTCTCATTTGGGGTAATTGAGTCCCTGGGCTTGGCCAGCGTGCCCCTTGCTCAGCTGCCAGGGACCTGCCCTTGCTGGGTGGAAGAAAAGCCGGTGACAGTGTGTGCCATTGCAGCACACATCGCCGACTCCGCGCCCCCTTCCTGATTAGAGCACCCAGCATCAGCTGGCGCAGTGACACCAAAGACTACATTTCCTAGCCTCCCTCACCGCCAGATGTCACAAGACTACGTTGGGCCCAGGAAAGAGGGAAGATGGAGCAGGTGAACTGGGTGGGAATTCCGGGAAGTCTCCACACAGGGGACGGGCCGTGCCCTGCTCTCCTTCGCTCCTTCCTCATTCCTGGAACACAGATGTGAAGGCTGGAGCTCAAGTTGCCATCTGGGACCATGAGGTAAGGCTGGGGGCTTCCCATGGCTGTGGAGGCTGTCGTGCCAGCCCTGAGAAAAAGGAAACTCTGTGGATTAGGTGGGTTAGGCATGGTCGTCTGGGTTTTCTGGGGTCACAGGCAGCCTCTCCCTGGCCTCACTAGGACACACTATGACTGTTGAAACCATGACTCATGATTCACATTGGGGGTATGCCCTGGTCAAAGGAGCATGCACTGGCAACAGGGAGTTTCAGAATGATCCAGTTCTTGGGTTGACACTTCTCAAAAGCCCCTATCTTCCCCTGCCTCTTCTGTCTCAGGGAGGCTGTCTTCAAAATTTCCCTAAAAACCCCTTCCCTGGCTGAGACCTGGGGCCTCTTGCCTTCTCACCAGAGCAGTTGTCCCCCCACAGAAACCTCAGGACACTTCCGCCTTTCCTCTTCCCACTTGGCCTGTCATCCGGTCCCCACCCCCTGCTTGCATCACCAACACCCAGGGGTGGGAGAGGCCAGGACAGAGCCCTCCTCCAAGGGAGCGAACAAGGAGTCAGAAAAGGCTGGGAAGACTTCTTCCGAGGGATGGAATCACCATCTGAGCAGGGGGGTCCGGCGAGGTGTGAATACACAGACACACCTGATGGAGGGAGGGATGGAATCACCATCTGAGCAGGGGGGTCCGGCGAGGCGTGAATACACAGACACACCTGATGGAGGGAGGGATGGAATCACCATCTGAGCAGAGGGGCCCGGCGAGGCATGAATACACAGACACACCTGATGGAGGGGGGCTCCGTGCCTGGAAACTGACGCACAGGATTTGCCCTGTAGTCATCAGCACAGAGGCAGAGTGGGTGACTTGTCAAATCTGGGACAATTTGAGCATCATCAAGAATAATGACTAGGGGCCGAGTACAGTCCCAGCACTTTGGGAGACCGAGGTGAGCAGATCATCTGAGGTCAGGAGTTCAAGACCAGCCTGACCAACATGGCGAAACCCCGTCTCTACTAAAAATATAAAAATTAGCTGGGTGTGGTGGTGGGCGCCTGTAATCCCAGCTACTTGGGAGGCTGAGGCAAGAGAATCGCTTGAACCCGGGAGGCGGAGGTTGCAGTGAGCCAAAATCATGCCACTGCTCTCTAGCCTGGGCCACAGGGCAACACGTCATCTCAAAAAAAAAAAAAAAAGAATAATGACTAGGTTGGACAGAAACACATGGAAGATATAAAAGTCCATGAATCCCACACACCCATATTCACAGCAGCCAAGCGACGTCCACCCATCAACACCTGAATGGCTAAACACAGAGACATGCAAGGGATGTTATTTACCCTCAAAAAGGAAGGAAATTCTGACACGTGCTGCAAGAATGAGCCTTGAGGACATTGCACTAAGTAAATAAGCCAGACATCAGGACAAAAGGACAAAGGCTGTGTGATTGCGCTTACGATGAAGTACCCGGAGTAGCCGCGTGTATAGAGTAGAAAGTGGAAGGGGCTGGGCGCAGGGAGGAATGGAATGTTACTGTGTAGTGAGGACAGTTCCAGTTTTACACGATGAAAAATTTCTGAAAATGGACGGTGGGGGCGGTTGCAGAGCGTGAATGTGCTTAGAGCCACTGACCGGTACACTTAGAAATGGCTAAGATGGTAATTTTCATCTCGTGTAATTTTCATCTTGTATTTTACCATAAAATACAAATCTATGAGTCCTTAATAATCAAGAGAGAAGGCCAGGTGCAGTGGCACACACCTGTAATCCCAGCACTTTGGGAGGCCAAGGTGAGAGGATCACCTGAGGTCGGGAGTTCGAGACCAGCCTGACCAACATGGCAAAACCCTGTCTCTACTAATAATACAAAATTAGTCAGGCGTGGTGGCACATGCCTGTAATCCCAGCGACTCAAGAGGCTAAGGTGGGAGAATCGCTTGAACCTGGGAGGTGGAGGTTGCGGTGAGCCAAGTTCGTGCCATTGCACTCCAGCCTGGGCAACAAGAGCAAAACTCCGTCTCAAAAAAAAAAAAAAAAAAAAAAGCCAGGCGTGGTGGCTCACGCCTGTAATCCCAGCACTTTTGGAGGCTGAGGCAGGCAGATCATGAGGTCAGGAGTTCGAGACCAGCCTGGCCAACATAATGAAACCCTGTCTCTATTAAAAGATACAAAAAATTAACTGGGTGTGGTGGCACACACCTGTAATCCCAGCTACTTGGAAGGCTGAGGCAGGAGAATCACTTGAACCAGGCAGGCGGAGGTTGCATGAGCCGAGATTGCACCATTGTACTCCAGCCTGGGCGACGGGACCGACAGGGATCTGGGCATCTGCCCGCCACACCTGTCCTCCTGGGAGGCTGGGAGGCCTGGGGCCCCCACTCTCAAAGCCTACCCTTCTGGCCACTGTCTCTCTACAGTTACAGAGCAAAGGCCCCCGACCCACCCCTGCCGCCGTCACCAGAGGAGCAGCCCCACAAGCCCCCACAGCGTGGTCACACCTGGCTTGGGGGACAGCCGCACCCCACATGCAAGGTAGCCCTTGGGAACTTCTGCTCCAGATGCACCAGGTGGGGAAGGCCAGAGCTGGCCATTCAGGGTTTTTTAGGGCCAGACAAGAGCAAGGCCCTGTGTCTGCCCGGGAGGTGGAGCAGACCACACTGGCCCCATGCACAGGGGCTCTTTGGGTCCCTCGTCCCATCTTTCCAGCTCCTTCCAACTTTGCCCCCTGGACATTTCTTGCTCTGACCCTCCCTTCCCTTATTCCTGGCCTTGTCTCCCTCTGGGCCCAGGCCTTCCCAGACTGACTGGACAAATTAGCAAGCAATCACCAGCTTTGGCTTCTGCAGGGTCCAGACAGGCCAGGAGAACGGCTGGTGAGCCCACCGGACAGCAGGGCGGTTTCTGGTGCACACATCGGGATGTGAAGTTGCACCCCATGTCTGCAGCTTGGACCTCACCACTGCTGTGTCTGGGTCGCAGGGAGCTGTTCTGGCACGTGACTCAGCCGTGGGATGTTCAGGTGACTTCCTGTCTGAAACCTGCTCTCCTGTTGGTGAGGGATTCTCTGGGTATGAATCGCTTTGCTGGGGTCAGAGCAGGGAGAGCCAGCTCCCTGACGGGCTTCTCAGAGACAACACCCCAGGTGCCGCACAGCCCGGGGCAGCCTCCACTGGTCCCGGAGGCCCGGTGGGAATAGGCAGGGCCGGTCCACACCCCCAGGCTGTCAGTGTTTGGACTCCCAGGCTCCTGCCTGCCCTCCACCCCAGCCTGGCTTCTCCACCTGGCAGGGGCAGGGGAGCCGGTACACGGCTGCCAATCCCCCAGCTCATACCCACAGCTCCTGCCACCCAAGGGACACAACTTTCCTTTCCCAGACCCCAGTGAAGGATCCAAAGAGAGGATTCAACTGACCTCACTTGAATCGGCTATTCCCGGACTGCCTGGCAAAGGCCAGAAGGCATGGAGGGTGACAATGGCCTGAGCCGGGTCCGCATGTCACTCCTGGACCCCTCACCAGGGGGCGCAGAGGAGGCCTGGTGAACGTGACAGACCACCCAGTGGGGCGCAGGACGGGGCAGGTCCTAGGAGGCTGCTGGGGCCAGCGACAGGAACCCACAGCTGTCCCTGGCCATCACCCCCGCTGGCCTGATGTGGGCTTCGTCTATTGCTGCTCCGAGGGTGGGGCTGCCCTGGCCCAAAGACCCGGGAGGCCAGTGACCCCATGAGCAGTGGCCTGTGGAGGCATGTGTTTGCATCAGATCCCCTAGAGGATCACAGCCCCCTGGGCAGGTGTTTCTGGAAAGCCAAGGTAGGCCCTGCCCTGAGACCTGCGCCTCCCCGCCAGGGCAATGGGAAAGCCCAGCTTTCCAGGGACTCCACTGCCACCCACACAAAACCTTCTGAAATCGCTGTTCGGAGGCAGCCTCCAGCCATGCGGCCCCGCAGCAGGGGGCAGCTGTGATCCACGTGTCTGGGGGAAAGTGTAGACTGGGGGCTCGGCCTCCACCGGCCTCTCCTGGCCGTGGGTGTACCCACCCAGGACGGCGGCTGTCTTCGCTCAGTGACCGTCCCTGCTGCGGTGCTGGGCAGTGTCGCTTGGAGACATTTGTGGTCCCCAGCTCCTTCCCTCAGCCCGGCCCTGTCCCCACTGCTGAAAGAGCCTGGCTTGGATGGAGCTTGGCAGGCTCGGGAGTGGGCACCAGGGTGGGTCTGTGCCCTGAAACTCAGAAGCAGCCTGGAGGTGAGTGGGGTTGTGGGTGCTGTCCACAGCCAGCTGGCCTTTTCCAAGGAAACTGGGCCCATCATGGCCGGAAGCCCCACAGTGAGGGGGACTGTCCCAGGCAACCCTGCCTGCCCACCCTCCAGTTCCCACAGGGCCCCTTACAGAGAAGCCCACCCGCAGGGCTCCTGGGCCAGGCCAGGCTTGGTTCTGGATGCAGGAGGGGTTGAGGTAGGGCTGGGGGAGGAATGTGGAGTGTGCAGTGGGCTGTTCTTCCCACACGGCCCTGCCCCATGTAGGAAGGGGGAGGCGGGGAGGGGAGGGTGCTTGTGTGCAGTGGCTGTGCCGAGCCTTCCAGGACATGCAGGTGCCATCCTGGTCCCGGGGCTGCAGTGGGCACACTCAGCCTCTCTACTCCTGGCACCCCGGACAGGGACTCCTGGGAGGACACAGCCTCTGGGAAGTCACCCTGCTCCGTGCTTGCCTGGCCCGAGAGCTGGCAACACCAGGCCTGAGCTGCAGAGGAGCTGGATTTTGTCTTTCCAGGACCCCTCCCTGCAGCCTTTCCAGGACCCCTGTCCTGCCTGGCCTGTCTGGGGACACACGGACAGCCGCCGTGCCGCGCCAGGCCCCAGCACCTGCCTGGGAGCTCCTGAGTGAGTGGAGCCTGGCTCTGAGTGCTGCTATTGCCAAAAGAGGTAAGTCTGGGGTTTCCTGCCACTCCCTCCCCCAGGAAGGTGACGAGGCCATGCTGTCATCACCAGTAAGATACCCCAGCCCGGTTGGCTAACCCCTAGCTCAGCCCTGTTTGTGGTTAGGGGAGTTCTAGACAGAACATAATTAGACCCCTGCTACTTCCTGAAACCTCAGCTAGGACTGCAGGGAGGGGTACGAGGCTAGCCACGCAGGCGGCGCCCTGGGTAAGTCGCTGGGCTCTGCGTGCTGGGGAGTGGGCCTGGGGGGCCAGGCTCTGGGATGGGGCTGGGGGCTGGGAGCTGGAGGCGGGCAGAGGGGGATCTGAAGGCAAAGGTGATTTGTTGGTAAAGATGGAGGCTTTGTTGAGGGTTCTTAATCTGGGGTCCCTCCCAAGAGAACCCAGGACCCCCAGTGACCACAGATGTGATGGGGCCGGAGGATTTGGGGGAGAGGGACAGCAGTTTCCATTGTATCTTTGTCACCGCCACCTTCCTGGAGACTTTCTTCTGGAAAAGGCTTCCCTGGCTACTGGTCCAGATGGGGGTGAGTCAGGGGGCTGGACTTTGTCCCTGGAATCTCTCCTTGGCCACTTGCTTCCGTGATTGGTCGGGGGGCACTGAAGGGCTGGGCTTCTCTCTGTGGGGCCTGTGCTGCTTGTGGGGTTACACAGAGGGAAAAGCAGGGCAGTGGGGGCTGTGCTGCGGTGAGTGGCAGTTGGCCCAGTCACGTGACAAGATCCTGGGGCTGGGCAGGTCACCGGCCTTTCGGGTGGCGTTCGGCGCACCAGGCACAGCGGGGCGGGGGGCCCAATACCTTCTGTCAAGTGCATGACATGGGTCTGTACCACTGCAAGGGACTGGGACTGACCACTGAAGACTGGCCAGTTGGGCTGAGCACAAAATGATATTTCAGGAGATTGGCCAGGCCGAGGTGGGAGAGCAGAGGCTCCTGGAAGAAGATGAGGATAGGGGCTGGGCACGGTGGTTCATGCCTGTAATCCCAGCACTTTGGGAGGCCGAGATGGGTGGATCACTTGAGGTCAGGAGTTTGAGACCAGCCTGACCAACATGGTGATACCCTGTCTCTACTAAAAATACAAAAATTAGCCGGGCGTGTTGGCACACGTCTGTAATCCCAGCTACTTGGGAGGCTGAGGCAGGAGAATCGCTTGAACCTGAGAGGCGGAGCTTGCAGTGAGCCGAGATCGCGCCATTGCACTCTAGCCTGGGCAACACTATCAAATTGGGAAAAATAAGAAAGTTGACAATGGGCTTTGGACGGGCGTGGTGGAGCAGGGAGGTTGGAGCTGGTGACTCAACATTTCCCTCCCTAGGGTTTGTCTCAAACGTGACGGCAGAAAAGAGGTCATAGGTTTGCCTGGTGCCAAAGCAGGTGGGAGTAAAAGACGGAAATGGCTAGGAATGGCCAGCAACCGTGAAACAGCTTAGAAATTACAGGCAATCCAGCCAGGTGCAGTGGCTTACGCCTGTAATCCCAGCACTTTGGGAGGCCGAGGCAGGTGGATCACCTGAGGTCAGGAGTTCGAGACCAGCCTAACCAAAATGGTGAAACCCTGTCTCTACTAAAAATACAAAATTAGCCGGGCGTGGTGGCACACGCCTGTAATCCCATTTACTTGGGAGGCTGAGGCAGGAGACTCACTTGAACCCAGGAGGCGGAGGTTGTGGTGAGCCGAGATCGTGCCATTGCACTCCAGCCTGGGCAACGAGAGTGAAACTCTGTCTCAAAAAAAAAAAAAGAAAGAAATTACAGACAATCCACAAGACAGACCTCAGCAGCCTGAGGAGCTGTTTTTGACAAATGGGCTGGAATGAGGAACTGCTCCCTGCACATGGCAGGGGCCAGGGCTCCTTCTCTGTCCTTTTGTGTCTGTCTGAAAAGTTCCATCATAAAAAGTTACAAAACAGGCTGGGCGTGGTGGCTCACACCTGTAATCCCAGCACTTTGGGAGGCCGAGGCGGGCAGATCACCTGAGGTCAGGAGTTCAAGACCAGCCTGACCAATATGGCGAAACCCCTTCTCTACTAAAAATACAAAAAATTAGCCGGGCATGGTGGCGGGCGCCTGCTAATCCCAGCTACTCGGGAGGCTGAGGCAGGAGAATCACTTGAACCCGGGAGGCAGAGGTTGCAGTAAGCCAAGATCATGCCACTGCACTCCAGCCTGGGCAACGAGAGCGAAACTCCGCCTCAAAAAAAAAAAAAGTTACAAAATAGATTTTAAAAGACTGGAGGAGCACAGCAACTGCAGGCCAGAGAGCTCCAGGGACAGTGGCTGGGTGAGGTCACGCTAGATCCTGTTATTGAAATGTCCATCCCAGGAACATGTGGTGCTTCTCTAATCTGGAAAATGGATTCATTGGCCAGGCATGGTGGCTCACGCCTGTAATCCCAGCACTTTCGGAGACCGAGGCCGGCGGATTTCTTGAGCCCAGGAGTTCGAGACCAGCCTGGGTAACATAGGGAAACCTCGTCTCTAAGAATAAAAGTACAAAAATTAACTGGGCGTGGCAGCAGGTGCCTGTAGTCCCAGTTACTCAGAAGGGAAGATGATGTGAGCCTGGGAGGTGGAGGTTTCAGTGAGCAGAGATTTTGCCACTGTACTCCAGCCTGGATGAGGGAGCAAGACCCTGTCTCCAAAATAAGTAAATAAACAAACAAACAAACAAATAAAGTAAGAGAAAGAGGGAGAGGGTTAGGGAGAGAGAGAGAACAATTTTAATAGTATTTAAAGAAAAAAAAGCTGGGCGTAGTGGCTCACACCGTAATCCCAGCACTTTGGGAGGCTGAGGCAGGAGGATCATTGGAGCCCAGGAGTTCAAGACCTGCCTAGGCAACATGGCAAAACCCTGTTTCTACTAAAAATACAAAAAAAGTAGCTGGACGTGGTGGCATGCCTGTAGTCCCAACCACTCGGGAGGCTGAGGCAGGAGAATTGCTTGAACCTGGGAGGTAGAGGTTGCAGTGAGCCAAGATCGTGCCACTTTACTCCAGCCTGGGCAACAGAGCAAGACTCCATCTCAAAAAAAAAAAAAGAAAAGAAAAGAAAGAAAAGGCAAAAAAGGCAAAAGAAAAAAAGAAAGAAAGAACATGGGTTCATGGAGGAAGCATGGAAAGTGTGAGGCAGAGCAGCCTCGGAGCTGACACGCTGAGAGTGGGAGAAAGGCAGGTTGGACACGGGAGAGAGAAGTCCAGAGAGCAGTGGAGGGCTGGCCTCAGTGGGCTGCCAAGGTGTGGCTTGAAGACGGAGCTGGACAGGGACACATTTGCCCAGCATGGAGGCTGGGAGATGAGGGGCTTGGTCATTTGCTGATGCGAGGTGGAGGCAGGGGCCCAGGGCCAGCAGGGACAGGAGATGCAGCTGGAGCTCAGGGATGGGTGGACGGGGGTGTCAGGCTGACCTGGGCCCACACACACTGTGGCCTTGTGGCTGGAGTCATCCGAGGGACCTCACCATGGCCATCATGTCTGACCACGCTGCCCTGAATCCAGTTGGAGTTGGATGGTGATGGGGGGCCTCAGCCTGTCATAGTCCCTCAGAGCAGACCAAGAACAGAGTCCCCTGGAGTCCACCAGGCCAGGCTGGCATCGCTGGTGCTGTGAGCATGGTGGGCTATCCCCTACCCCAGCCTCCGGCAGGCTGGGAGCACCTTGCTGCTGTTTCAGAAGTGAAAGTCTGCACCGGGGGCCTTTCCCACAGGGCTCAGTCGCTCCCACCCACCCCGCAGCTGAGAGGAGCCCCACCGGTGGGCCAGACAGCTGGGGCGATGAGAGGAAGGGGCGGTCCCCATGCACAGCCCAGGAGGGACTCCCCCCCACCCAGGAGGGTGGTGCCTGCTTCCTGAGTGGAACAACACAGGAAGCCTCTGCCTGGCCTTGTCCTTCCACTTGAAGACCCAGCCCCAGGGGAAGCTGAGAGAGGACCCGGGCCCCACTGCACCCTCCCCGAGGAAGAGCAGGGCCTGAAATGTGGGTGACCTGCTGTACCCCGTGCCCCTTTCTGTGGAGGAAACAGCCCTGGCCCCCGGCCAGGACAGACCGCGACACTGCAGCTGGTGGGTGGGGCCACTGGGCTGGCCGGAGAGAGGGCCCTGAGCCCCTATCCTGAGCTCACTCACCCCGAGGGGAGGCAGAGGCTCCCAGGGGCAGTAAGAGTAGCAGGTGCAGCAAAAGGATGGTGAGCAGGTGCTGGCGGGACCCCGGACCCTGGTCCAGGAAGGCCCTCGGAAGAGGCCGGTGGGCTGCCTGAGGCTGTGGGCCTGTCCGGCAGGGAATGCCAGACAAAGCCTGGATGTGCTCTGATAAGCACAGGGCTGGTGCAGGGCTCCCCCGGCGCCCAAGCCTGGTTGGCCATGCGTGGTGAGGAGCTGGACCTCGGTGCGAGGGAGTTGGGACGTCCCAGTGGGCCCGGCTCTCCGGCTGCCCTGCCTTGGTTTGTTCCCACCGGGCCTCCTGCTGGGCCCACTGACTCTTTCCAGGCATCCTCGCCAGGCTGTGGTGCCCAAAGATCAGGCACGTGGCGGGATCTGGACGTCAGCAGCTCGCGCTGCATGGGCCGCATGGGACCAGCTGGATGGGAAGGTGGCTCCGGCTCCTGCCCCTGGCTAGTCTCTGCTCTCAACATACAGGCCTGGATCCCAGAGGGGCCTCGCTGTGAGCCTCTGCCTGCGGCTGGGGCCCGGGAGGGGAGCGTGCATTTCCACTTCAGCTGCCACTTCCTTTGGTTTTGCAGAAGTGCTTGCAGCCCTCTGCCCCAGGGTTGCCGGCTGGCATTGGCGTGACTGGGCGGCACAGCCCTGGACCAGCAAGAGTTCACCCTCCCAGGTTTGGGAGGGTTTCCAGAACCCTTGGTCCAGTTAAAGTGAAGGAGGCAGACTCCCCGGGAGCCCCTTCCCGGGCGGCTCAGGCGTTCTGATGGGGCCCAGGGGCCTCAGGCAGTGGCTCCGTGTGCTCACTCCTGCT
Source organism: Pan paniscus (assembly GCF_029289425.2). Lineage (NCBI taxonomy): Eukaryota > Metazoa > Chordata > Mammalia > Primates > Hominidae > Pan > Pan paniscus. The sequence goes on along the minus strand of NC_073264.2, from coordinate 106,245,470 downwards.
CATTTGACAGGAGAGGTCCCTGCCTCATGTTATTCAGAATTTGAAAGGTGGGGAAGGGGCGGCTGCAGAATCGGAGTAGACACCAGCGAGCAAGAGTATGCGGGCTTCTAGGGCCACTGAAGGGGACTCGGCAGCTGAGGAGGGAAGCCAGGCCCAGTGTGAGGCTGGTCGGGCCCCTCACACCCCCGGGGCTCAGAAGGAACAGGATTGGTCCCAGGTGGCTCTGACATGCCCCCAGCCCACTTGGGCCCCCTGCCTGGCTGGGGGTCTGCCTTCCTTGGCCCTCCTGGTTCCGGCTCACTGCTTCCTCACCTACTGACCCCTCTGTTTTGGGCATGGCCAGAGAGCCCTGCATCTCTTGCTGGGCCTTGGAGCTGGGCGCAGCAGCCAGACGACAGGGCCACACGGATCTTGGCAGAGCAGTAGCTGGGAGGGCAGCGCCCAGCACACAGGCACCCGAGGGAGAGTCTGAAGACCCTCAGCGCTGCCCCACCATCTCCACTCAGGGGGCTGGCCCGAGATGCAGGGAGCAGTGCATACTTACTCCAGCCAGTGGCAGGGTGGGGGCAGAATGGGTAGCCCAGGAACCCCTCCGGCCCACACCACCCACCGCCAAGGGGGCATCACTTTGGAGATGGCTTTTCTTGATTCTTTCTTGACTCAGTGTCTCACTTTTTCATGTGTTTTCAAGGTATTGCTTTAAAATTCTCCATAAGTTAACGAGCTTCCTGTAATCTCAGGAGAACATTGTGGCTTCCTGTTTTTCCAGTTGTTAAAAAATGTCGAGACAAGTCTCAATCATTTTAGGAGGTTTATTTGCTAAAGTTGAGGACACGCATCTGTGACACAGCCTCAGGAAGTCCTGATGACGTGCCCAGGGTGGTCGGGCGCAGCCTGGTTTCATGCATTTTAGGGAGACAAGAGACATCAATCAATATATGTGAGACGTACATTGGTTCCGTCCAGAAAGGTGGGGACAACTCGAAGCAGAGAGGGGGCTTCCCAACCATTTGTCTCTCGCCTACCTGTGGGTAGGTCACAGGTAGGCGAGAGACAAATGGTTGCATTGTTTTCAGTTTCTGATAAGTCTCTCCAAAGGAGGCATCAGAATATGCATCTGTCTCAGCGAGCAGAGGGATGACTGAATAGAACGCCAGGCAGATCGGCGCTGAGCAGTTCCCAGCTTGAAGGGGCCCAAGATACTTTCCTTTCACAGAAATATACTTGAAAGGGCAGCTGGGGATGTCAACACACAGGCAGCCCCACCTGCTGGCCCAGAGCCCTTGGTGTGGGTGTCCCTGGGTTCTGCCTCACTTTTGAGCAGCTTCCAGAGAATTCCTGCAAGAGCCACGTGGGATGGGCGGGAAGAGCAAGTGGCTCCAGGGAGTGCCCCTGGCCAGCCTCTCAACATACAGGCCTCGGGCCCAAAGGGGCCTTGCTGTGTAGGGGCTCTGCCTGTAGCCGGGCCGGCCCTGCCCTGGGAGGGGAGTGTGCACTGGGAGACTGACTGCACCTGCTGGCTTCCCATGAGGGTCTCGGCTGATAGAGGGCAGCACCAGGCAGCATGGGGTGGGGGTTGGGCCTGGCACCAGGGAGGCAGGATTGGAGCTAGTGAGGCAGCCGCCAGGCTCAGCCTCTATCCCTGCACTGCAGGGCCCGGAAACAGCAGAGTGAGACCCTCAGGCTTTGCAGGGCTGTGGGAGAGGCACAAACACCATCTGAGGATGGGTTTAGGGCGCTCTCCTCCCTGCAAATCCTCTTTGGCTGGTCAGGGTGGTGCCTGTTTTAGAGGCACCTCAGGTTAGGGAAGGAAGCAGAGGGACAGGCCCCTGGGCGCCTTGCGCCACCCCCCTGCATGCCCTGAGCCATCTGCTGCCCGCCCGTCATGCCTCCCTCCTCCGGGCCCCTCATGCTGTGGGTGACACAGCTTCCAGGCCATGTGCACGTCACACCTCGGGTAGCCAGGAAAAATTCCTAGAAGGGGATCAGCCAGGTCAAAAGTAGAGCACATTTGAGATTTTTGGAAACATATTGCAAAATTTTGCTGCGAGCCAATTCATACTTCCGTCAGTCCTGTGTACGGGCACCCATTGCCTACTCTCAAACACTATGAGTTTAAAAGGTCTTTATTTTTGCCAACATGGTAGGCCAAAAAAAGATTTTAAAAGACTGTCTTTCAGATGTTCATGTTTGCATTTCTTTGATTAGAAGTGGAGTTGAACATTTTTCAGATTTTAGGAGCTTTTCTTTTTTCTTGAGACGGGGTCTCTCTCTGTAGCCCAGGCCGGAGTGCAGCAGTGCAGTCACAGTTCACTGCAACCCCTACCTCCTGGGCTCAAGTGATCCTCCCAACTCAGCCTCCTGGGTAGCTGGGACTACACGTGTGCACCATCATGCCTGTTTATATTTTTGTAGGTGTGGGGTGTTACTATATTGCCCAGGCTGGTCTTGAACTCCTGGACTCCAGCTATCCTCCCACCTCAGCTTCTCAAAGGGCTGGGATTTACAGCCATGAGTTACCACACCTGGCCTTTAGGAGCTATTTTTATGTTTTCTGTGAAAGCTCATCAACTTTCTTTTCTCTCCCAGCTTTATAAAGGTATAATTGACAAACAAGAAGAGTACCTAGGCCAGGTGCGGTGGCTTACGCCTGTAATCCCAGCACTTTGGGAGGCCGAGGTGGGTGGATCATTTGAGGTCAGGAGTTTGAGACCAGCCTGCCCAACATGGTGAGACCCCGTCTCTACTAAAAATACAAAATCTAGCTGGGCATGGTGGCGCGTGTGTGTAGTCCCAGCTACTTGGGAGGCTGAGACAGGAGAATCGCTTGAACCCAGGAGGCGGAGGTTGCAGTGAGCCGAGATCATGCCATTGCACTCCAGCCTGGGCAACAGAGTGCGACTCTGTCTCAAAAAAAAAAAAAAAAAAAAAAATTAGCTGGGGGTGGTGGCAGGCGACTGTAGTACCAGCTACTCAAGAGGCTGCTGCAGGAGAATAGTTTGAACCCGGGAGGCAGAGGTTGCAGTGAGCCGAGATTGTGCTACTGCACTCCAGCCTGGGCGACAGAGCAAGACTCCATCTCAAAAAAAAAAAAAAGAATCGTACGTAGTCGCAGTGGCTAATGTGACGTTTTGATGCCTGTTGGCTTGGAGCCTTGCTTGTGTTTCTCATGTGGGATGCAACGGCAGATTCTTAACATTTAAAAAACACCTGCGAATCAACGGGCCACTTAGTAAATTAGTAAATACTCACTAGCCGTTTGTCAATGGGTTAACTTGTGATTCAATCTGATTTCCCTAAAACAATTTCAACCTACTCTTTCTCCAGGTCATTTTAAACTCTCAGAGTGAACGTCTTGATAGGACCGACAAGACGCATGACATGTACTTAGAAAGCTTATCTTAGAGCCACACTGAGATTGGAACCCGCAAAATATGCCAGGTGAGAGAGCCTTCTCCAACTTTGAACATGTAAGAGGAAGCCCATGAGAATTTTTCCATGAAGCATGTTGTCTCATAATTCAAAAATTAACACATAAAAATAGATTATCGAGATAAAAACTAGCTCAGCAATAATAAATCTAGAGGTGCTACATGGAGAAATGAAGGGCTGATTTCATAATTCTTTCGTGAAGTTCTGGGAAGCCAGGAACGGGAATGAGGGCATAGCTGGTGGCTCCCGGGAGGGCGACACAGTACTGAGTCAGGGGGCTGGCTGTCCCACAGGTCCCAGGGGAGCCCTGCACGGTCTGGGCCATGAGCTGACCACCAGCCCCCCACATCCACGCGTCTCCTGGTGCCGTTGCCCCTACTTCTGACCCACCAGGAAGGCTCTCTTCCCAGGAGGTCACTTGTGGCAGGAGGCGGGGGAGCGGGGGACAGCCTCCTCACCAGATGGGCACAGAGCCACAGACACCACGGACCTGGTGTCCAGAGGTGAAGGTCCCAAGGCTGCGTGAGGCCTGGAGCAGGGGGTGTGGGACTGAGGGGCACCGAGGCCCTGACTGAGACCGCACGGGCGACGACGTGTGGGGTGGGGGAGCCGTAGGAAGTCGGGGAGGGAACAGACCAGAGCGGTTCTGTGCAGGCTGAGGTGGGAGGGGCCCGTCTGGCCATCCCGGGTCTTGGCTGCGTCTCCCCTTGTGTTTTGGATTCTGGCTCTGCCTCCCAGGGCCTGTGACTGTCATGAAAGAGACGGGGCCGTGTAGGGGCCCCGAAACTTCCTCTGAGCTCGGGACTCACACAGCGGGGCTGGGGTGCTCGTTTGATGGGAAAAGAGCGATCTGGGTGAAGAACAGTGAGTGCAAACACAGACGTTGGGCCTCCCACCCGAGAACTGCCTTCACTGCCCCCCGCCGCCCGCCACAGGCCTGTGTCTTGGGCGAAGTGGTGACAACTGAGTGTGAGGCAGCCCAGTCACACCCACTCTCTCCCTCTGCCCAGGGAGGAAGGTGAGCAAGGGACACGACGCTCACCCGGAGAAACCCAGCAAGCGCAGCGAGGCTGTGGGGAGACCGGAGCCCTGCACACCGCCGGGGGAAGGTGGGCCGGCGCCACCCCCGTGGAGGACAGCACGGAGGCGCCCCACGAGATGAGACGGAACTGCCGTGAGATCCAGCAATGCCAACTGTGGGTCTGACCCAGGAGAACGGAAAGCAGGGACGTGAACAGCCCTCCTCATGTTCTTGACACCGTCATTCTCAGCAGCTCAGCTAAGGCGCAGAGGCAGCCGAGCGTCTGTCAGCAGAGTCGTGGCTGAGCAGAACACACCACACGCCACACGCCACACGTGGAGGATTGCTCACGATGGAAGGGCACAGTGGAATATATATATATATTTATATTTTTGGCGAGACCCTGGAGGACACACAATACAATGGAATACCATCCCGCCTTTGAAAGGAAGGGAAATCCTGGCACAGGCTGCAACAGGAGGCAGCTTGAGGACACTGTGGCGAGTGGAGCACGTGAGACACGGAAGGACACACGCTGAAGACACGCACAGATGCCCACCCACGTGGGGAGGTGACAGGGGAGCCCAGCGCACAGAGACAAAGTGGAATGGAGGCCCGGGGGCTGGGAGCAAATGCAGAGCGAGTGCTTCCTGGGGCAGAGTCTCCGTTTGGGAAGATGAGAAGGTTCTGCCGACGGATGCTGGCGATGGTTGCAGAAGAATGTGAATGTGCCCAATGCTACTGAAAAACGGTTACAATGGTAAATTCCTTGTTATGTGTATTTTGCCACAATTTTCCACTTTTTCAATTTTTTTTCTTGCGATTCAGTCTCACTCTATCGCCCAGGCTGGAGTGCAGTGGCACAATCTCGGCTCACTGCAGCTTCTGCCTCCCAGGTTCAAGGGATTCTCCTGCATCAGCCTCCCAAGTAGCTGGGATTACAGGTGCCCACCACGCCTGGCTAATTTTTGTATTTTTAGTAGAGATGGGATTTCACCATGTTGGTCAGGCTGGTCTGGAACTCCAGACCTTGGGTGATCCACCTGCCTTGTCCTTCCAAAGCGTTGGGATTAAAGGAATGAACGGCCCATGGGGCCGAATTTTTTTTTTTTTTTTTTTTGAGATGGAGTCTTGCTCTGTCGCCCTGGCTGGAGTGCAGTGGCACAATCTCTGCCTTCTGGGTTCACACCATTCTCCTGCCTCAGCCTCCCAAGTAGCTGGGACTACACGCACCTGCCACCACGCCCGTCTAATTTTTGTAGTTTTAGTAGAGACGAGTTTTCACCAGGTTGCCCAGGCTGGTCTCGAACTCCTGACCTCTAGTGATCTCCCCACCTTGGCCTCCCAAAGTGCTGGGATTACAGGCGTGAGCCGCTGCGCCCAGCTGAATTTTTTAAATGCACAAAAACAAGTGGCCTGGCGTGGTGGCTCACACCTGTAATCCCAGCACTTTGGGAGGCCAAGGTGGGGAGATCACCCGAGGTCAGGAGTTCGAGACCAGCCTGGCCAACCTGGTGAAACCTTGTCTCTACTAAAAATACAAAAATTAGACGGGCGTGGTGGCGAGTGCCTGTAGTCCCAGCTACTCGGGAGGCTGAGGCAGGAGAATCACTTGAACTTGGGAGGCAGAGGTTGCAGTAGCAGAGATCACGCCACTGCACTCCAGCCTGGGCATCAACACAGTTTTTTGAGACTATGTCCCAAAAAAAAAAGAAAAGAAAAAAAAAGAGCGACACAATGGGGCCGCAGGGCTGACCCCATTCGGGGTGACGCCCCATCGTGCTGGAGGTCAACAGGCCCTCAAGTACAGGAGGGAGGTCAAGGAAACTACGACATTTGCATGTGGAAGGTTCCTGAGGCCAGCGGGCTGGACAGTGCCCAGGGACCCCTGACCTTGCACCAGGGCACAGCTGAAGTTTGCCCCGCCCGGGGCTGCTGCGGCCCGATAAGTTTGGCAACGCTCTGTCCGTCCCTCGGGTGCTGAGGCCAGGTCTGTCTGCGGCTTCCTGCTGATCTGGAGGTGGGGCTCCATGATCTGTAACCACAGAAGGCCCAGAAGCATGAACTCAGCCAGAGTGGGCAGCCAGGACACTGGAGCTGGTGGCGCTGGCAGAGCTTGGGGAAGTCACACCACTGCACACCCTGCGTGACCTCTAGCAACCCCCTGGCTGGAAAGGATGAGTTTCTGACCTCGGAGAGCTGTGTTTGAGGCAGGTTGCTGAGATCACTTTGATCTCCTTTTCTTTTGCCCTCTCCCACATTTAAGGACTTTTGTGATTCCATTGGGCCCACCAGATAGTCCAGAATAATCTCTTTATTTTACTGTCAGCTAGTTAGCAACCTTCATTCAACTTGCAACCTTAGTTCCCCTTTCCCATGTAACCTGCCATATCTACATGTCCCAAGGATTAGGATTCAGACATCTTTTGGGTGGGGTCATTAGTCTTCTGCCACCGAGAGGAGGGGTATCACATGACATAGTAATAAGAGGATCAAGTCACCAAGAAGACAGAACCATCTGTGACTCCTATGCCCCAATTCACAGTAGCTTCAAATACGTAAAGCAAGCACTGGGAGAATACAAGGAGAGGTGGACAAATCCACCACTCCCACAGGAGCTTTTAATTATCTTTTTTAGTAATTGATAGTTCACACAGGCAAATATGTGGTAAGACTACAGATTAGCCGGGCGCAGTGGCTCACACCTGTAATCCCAGCACTTTGGGAGGCCGAGGAGGGCAGATCACCTGAGGTCGACAGTTCAAGATAAGCCTAACCAACATGGAGAAACCCCATCTCTACTAAAAATACAAAATTAGCTGGGCGTGGTGGCGCATGCCTGTAATGTCAGCTACTCAGGAGGCTGAGGCAGGAGAATCCCTTGAATCCGGGAGGCAGAGGTTGCAGTGAGCTGAGATCGCGCCACTGCACTCCAGCCTGGGCAACAGAGAGAGAGACTCCATCTCCAAAAAAAAAAAAAAAAAAAAAAAAAAGACTACAGGTTAGGAATTAGGATGAGGCAGTGCCCAGTGCCCAGCTATGGGGCCAGGTGGGAAGTGGAGGCAAAGTGGGACAGCACTGGAAGGGCATAGTAGCAGCGCCTAACAGACTGCTTAGAAAAGCACTCACACAGCAATTACAGGATCAACATTCTTTTCAAACACACAAGCAACTTTTTTTTTTTTTTGAGGAGTCTCACTCTTGTTGCCCAGGCTGGAGTACAGCGGCACGATCTCAGCTCGCTGCAACCTCCGCCTCCTGGGTTCAAATGATTCTCCTGCCTCAGCCTCCAGAGTAGCCGGGATTACAGGTGCGAGCCAGCACGCCCAACTATTTGTTTTAAAATTTTAGTAGAGACAGGGTTTCTCCATGTTGGCCAGGCTGGTCTCAAACGCCTGACCTCAAGTGATCTGCCTGCCTCAGCCTCCCAAAATGCTGGGATTACAGGTGTGAGCCACCGTGCCGGGCCAGAAGCAACATTTTTGAAAACCTCAGTGAGTTACAAAGACTCAGCATTGCCCAGACACAATGGCTCACGCCTGTAATCCCAGCACTTTGGGAGGCTGATGCAGGCGGATTACCTGAGGTCAGGAATTCGAGACCAGCCTGGCCAACATGGTGAAACCCCGTCTCTACTAAAATACAAAAATTAGCCAGGCATGGTGGCACGTGCCTGTAATCCTGGCTACTTGGGAGGCTGAGGCAGGAGAATTGCCTGAACCCAGGAGGCAGAGGTTGCAGTGAGCCGAGGTTGTGCCACTGCACTCCAACCTGGGCCACAAGAGCAAAACTCCGTTTCAAAAAAAAAAAAAAAAGAAAAATGATTCAGTATTGCCCAGCCTGCATTCTTTGTCCATGACACTGCTAGGTTGGAGATCCACTATCTAATAATTGCTCTAAAAAATCAATTTGGAAATGTTTTAAACACCTGCGTGTGTCTAGTCTGAGCTACCACAAAGCTTCTATCCTTTCTTCCCACAGTAGAGTCTCTCCCAGGTGGTTTCCAGGGACTCCCGTCCTCACTCTTGTCTCTGTCCCACAGGAAACGCCACCCCAGTGACCACCACTGCCCCGTGGGCCTCCCTGGGCCTCTCCGCCAAGACCTGCAGCAATGTGTCCTTCGAGGAGAGCAGGATAGTCCTGGTCGTGGTGTACAGCGCAGTGTGCGCGCTGGGGGTGCCGGCCAACTGCCTGACTGCGTGGCTGGCGCTGCTGCAGGTACTGCAGGGCAACGTGCTGGCCGTCTACCTGCTCTGCCTGGCACTCTGCGAGCTGCTGTACACAGGCACGCTGCCGCTCTGGGTCATCTATATCCGCAACCAGCACCGCTGGACCCTGGGCCTGCTGGCCTGCAAGGTGACCGCCTACATCTTCTTCTGCAACATCTACGTCAGCATCCTCTTCCTGTGCTGCATCTCCTGCGACCGCTTCGTGGCCGTGGTGTACGCGCTGGAGAGTCGGGGCCACCGCCGCCGGAGGACCGCCATCCTCATCTCCGCCTGCATCTTCATCCTCGTCGGGATCGTTCACTACCCGGTGTTCCAGACGGAAGACAAGGAGACCTGCTTCGACATGCTGCAGATGGACAGCAGGATTGCCGGGTACTACTACGCCAGGTTCACCGTTGGCTTTGCCATCCCTCTCTCCATCATCGCCTTCACCAACCACCGGATTTTCAGGAGCATCAAGCAGAGCATGGGCTTAAGCGCTGCCCAGAAGGCCAAGGTGAAGCACTCGGCCATCGCGGTGGTTGTCATCTTCCTAGTCTGCTTCGCCCCGTACCACCTGGTTCTCCTCGTCAAAGCCGCTGCCTTTTCCTACTACAGAGGAGACAGGAGCGCCATGTGCAGCTTGGAGGAAAGGCTGTACACAGCCTCTGTGGTGTTTCTGTGCCTGTCCACGGTGAACAGCGTGGCTGACCCCATTATCTACGTGCTGGCCACGGACCATTCCCGCCAAGAAGTGTCCAGAATCCATAAGGGGTGGAAACAGTGGTCCATGAGGACAGACATCACCAGGCTCACCAACACCAGGGACACCGAGGAGCTGCAGTCGCCCATGGCCCTTGCAGACCGCTACACCTTCTCCAGGCCCGTGCACCCACCAGGGTCACCATGCCCTGCAAAGAGGCTGATTGAGGAGTCCTGCTGAGCCCACTGTGTGGCAGGGGGATGGCAGGTTGGGGGTCCTGGGGCCAGCAATGTGGTTCCTGTCCACTGAGCCCACCAGCCACAGTGCCCATGTCCCCTCTGGAAGACAAACTACCAATTTCTCGTTCCTGAAGCCACTCCCTCCGTGACCACTGGCCCCAGGCTTTCCCACATGAAAGGTGGCTGCATGCCAAGGGGAGGAGTGACACCTCCAGGCTTCCGGGAGCCCAGAGAGCGTGTGGCAGGCAGTGGGGCCTCTTCATCAGCAGCCTGCCTGGCTGGCTCCCTTGGCTGTGGGCAGGTAGCAGGCCTGCTGGCAGAGGTACCTGGTGGCTGCCCTGTTCGCATCAGTGGCGATGACTTTATTTGCAGAGCATTTCTGCAAGCGTTGCCTGGATGCGGTGGTGCATTGTGGGCCCTCTGGGCTCCTGCCTCAGAATGTCAGTGGGCACCATGCTGGAGGTCACCCAGCACTGTGGCAGCGCCCAGGAGGGCATAGGGCAGCCTACCACCTCCAAGGGGGCAGGCGCCCTCATCTGGGGTTGGGTCTGTGCTGAGCTGGAGGGCCTCTAGGGAACCGTGGGGCAGGGTGGCCAGCTGCTGTCTCCCAGAGCGAAGCCCAGGTGTCCTCAACGGGGAGCCCCAAATGTCCATGCCCAGAACAACAGTTGGCAGGACAGGTGTGACACAGCCACAGCAGAGGCAAGGGGTGCCAGGAGTCCCCAGCAGCATCCTCGGGGAGAAGCTGGTGAGGGGTCCGTACAGGGTGGGGTCCCCACCCCTAGCCCCTTACTGAGGGGGGAGTGCAGCAGTTGGCCTGCTTGTCTGGCAGAGAAAGCCAGCTCCCTGCACCCTCGGGGCTGAGTCAGATCTGGGTCTGCCCCAAAGGCCTTGCCTAGGCCAGGTCACACTGATGCCCTGGTTTCCCTTTCTGTAAAATGGGGCCAATGACACCTACCTCACTGGGTCACCATCGAGATCAATCCTCCTCCCTGCCCCGACACCTCGGGCACATCGCATGCACTCAGAGCACAGAGCCGGGCAGACGCAGCACCTGCATGGGGAGCCCAGTGCCCGGCACAGCACAGGGGCTTCCAGGGAGGCTGCGCAGGGCCGTGGGGCTGAGCCACGCTCTCGTTTTGTCAGGCAGCTATGCAGTTGCTCTTCCTTGTTTTTGTTTTGTTTTTGTTTTTGTTTTTAATATTTATTTTTTTAGAGACAGGGCCTTGCTCTGTTGCCTGGGCTGGAGAACAGTGGCACCATCATAGCTCACTGCAGCCTCAAACTCCTGGGCTCAAGCAATCCTCCCCGCTCAGCCTCCTGAGTAGCTGGGACTACAGGTGTGCACCACCACACCCAGCCAAAACAGCCATCCTCCCCTTGAGAGTCATCAGAAAAATACATTAGGAAAATGTGTTTAGAAATAAAAGCACACGGCAGGGCAGTGCTCACGCCTGTCATCCCAGCACTTTGGGAGGCTGAGACGGGAGGATCAGTTGAGGCCAGGAGTTTGAGACCAGCCTCGGCAACACGGCAAAACCTTGTCTCTTTTTTTGGTATTAAAAAAATAATAAAAATAAAAGAAATAATGCAATTTAACCTTCACAGTTAACATTTCTCCTGCTTTGAGAGGAGTGTGCCCCTAGGCTTCCAGAGGACAGCCGTGACCAGGGACTTGAAAAGTTGGGGCTGAGGTTCTGGACCAGTCTGGAATATTCAGGGCTGGGGCAAAAGGGATCATAACGATGTCCAGCAGCGGCTTTCCTGTGGCTGCTATAACCAGTTCCCACAAGTTGGTGGCTTAAAACAACAAACCGGGCTGGGCACCATGGCTCATGCCTATAATCCCAGCACTTTGGGAGGCCAAGGCGGGCAGATCACCTGAGGTCAGGAGTTCAAGACTAGCCTGGCCAACATGGTGAAACCCCGTCTCTACTAAAAACACACACAAAAAAATTATCTGGGTGTGGTGGAGCACACCTGTAATCCCAGCTACTTCGGAGGCTGAGACAGGAGAATCGCTTGAACCCAGGAGGCAGAGGTTGCAGTGAGCCGCGATCGTGCCATTGCACTCCAGCCTGGGCAACAAGAGCAAAATTCCTTCTCAAAAAACAAAACAACAACAGCAACAACAAAAAAACACAACCAAAAACTGTTTTCTCAGGCTGGGCGCGGTGGCTCACACCTGTAATCCCAGCACTTTGGGAGGCCGAGGCGGGCGGATCACGAGGTCAGGAGATCAAGACCATCCTGGCTAACACGGTGAAACCCCGTCTCTACTAAAAATACAAAAAATTAGTCGGGCATGGTGGCAGGCGCCTGTAGTCCCAGCTACTCGGGAGGCTGAGGCAGGAGAATGGCATGAACCCGGGAGGCAGAACTTGCAGTGAGCCAAGATCGCGCCACTGCACTCCAGCCTGGGCGACAGAGCGAGACTCCGTCTCAAAAAAAACAAAAAAAGCAAAAAAACCCCACTGTTTTCTCACAGCTCTGAAGCCAGAGTCCACTTTTTCATCTTTTGCTGCCACACAGCAACAAATAAGAGCCTCGCTCCCACGTCAGATCCCAGCCTTGGGGACCGGGCGCCGTCTCACCCACCGGTAGGGACAGCAGGGCTAGGCTGAGACACCCAGAGTACCTGGCTCAGGCGAGGGACTGCCTGAACTGGCTGGTGTCACAGTGGCAGGAAAGTTACCAGGCATAGCCGGGTGAGGCGGCACCTGCAGTCCCAGCTGCTTAGGAGGCTGAGGTGAGAGGATCATTTGAGCCTGGGAGGTGGAGGCTGCAGTGAGCTAGGACTGCACCACTGCACACGGGGAGGCCAGGAGACAAAGGCCCGATGGGACCTGGGGATGACACCTCTGTGGCGGTTTCAGAGGGCGCCTGAGTGCAATGTCTGCAGCGAAATTTAAAAATGGACACCGGACCTGCGGGACCCACGGCAGTCACCATCAGGTGGAGAAGCTCTATGCAAAGACAAACCACTCAGAGTCAAACTTGGGGGGTGGGGCTTACCTGACGGGAGGGGCAGCTACGGGGACCTTGCCCAGGGTGAGGCCCAAATGGGACCAGGCACCCAGGAAGGGAGGCCCAGCCCAGCCCTTAATGCTGAGACCCTCGAGGGCTGTGGGCGGAGGGCAGCAGGTTGAGTCCCTGCAGGACGGGCGCAGCTGGGGAGGTGGAGGTTACCGGCCTGCCTGGCTGCTCACCGCCCCGCGTCTGCTCTGGCAGTGAGAGAGGGTCACAGCATGGCTTTGTCATCAGCCACTGACCACTGACCACAGGCCCTGGCCCTGTCATCCAGCTTGTGCTGCTGGTGGGAGCTTCTGAGGTGGCCAGCGCTAGGGGCCGCCCTGTGTGGAGTCTGGGCTCACTCACTGTCTCTCTCACCTTCGACCCCTTCCTCCGCCCCGCTTGACCTCACTCAGGCACTCCCTCCACGAGGTGCTCCTGGGGCACCCCAGGTAGTGAGGAGGCCACCGTGAAGGCCGCTGTGACCCACGCAGGGAGGCGGGAATGAGGAGGGGAGCCCCGAGGGCCACCCCTGCCTCCAGCACCATGCCCTGCCGCCCTGCCCTCCAGCCTCTAGCCACAGTTGCCTCTTCAGGCAGGGTCCAGGAGGGGCAACACTGCTCTGCTCACTGCCCTGTCGTTACCTGAGTAACGGTGACAGGGAGAGAGGCCCACACACCTCCTCGCCAGCTGGAGAGAAGCCCCCGGACCTACGGAACTGTTCTCCCAGGTCCTACTGTGACGAAGACACCTGCACACCAGGGGAAGGAGCAGTTCAGAAGCAGCACCTCAGGCTCTCCGGAAGGCCCTGTGTCCCGTCCACGCCCGCTCCCCTCCGACCATCCCCACTTCGCCTGGCATGGCAGGGGCTGTGGACGCCTCACAGCGACAGCCCAGGGAGAGGCCGCATAGGCCCGGGAGGCAGGGAGAGTTTTGTTGGGAATTCTGGGATCCTACTGCCTGGAGTTGGGGCAGGGGAGCACAGCCCAAGGAGGTCACATCCTGGTGGCCCTGCAGCCTCCTGGCATGTGGGAGGGACATGCCTGGAAGAGACAGCATGAGGGGGGACCACATATGGAAGACTTTTTTTTTTCTTTTGAGACAGAGTCTTGCTCTGTCACCCAGGCTGAAGTGCCGTGGCATGATCTCAGCTCACGGCAGCCTCCACCTCCTGGTCCCCTGAATAGCTGGGACCACAGGCGTGCACCACCACACCCAGCTGGTTTTTTTTTTGTTAGGGACAGGGTTTCACCACATTGCCCAGGCTGGTCTTGAACTTCTGGACTCAAGCAATCTGCCTGCCTCAGCCTCCCAGAGTGCTGGGAGGGATTACAGGCATAGGCCACCACATCCATCCTTTTTTTTTTTTTGAGACAGGGTCTTGCTTTGTCACCCAGGCTGGAGTTGAGTGCAGTGGTGCAATCTCAGCTCACTGCAGCCTCTGCCTCCTGGGTTCAAGCGATCCTCACACCTCAGCCTCCTGAGTAGCTGGCATCACAGGCATGTGCCACCATGCCCAGCTGCCCAGCTAATTTTTACATTTTTCGTAGGGACAGGGTCTCACTGTTGCTCAGATTGGTCTTGAACTCCTGGTCTCAAGCAATCCGCCCGCCTTGGCCTCCCAAGGTGCTGGGATCGCAGGAGTGAGCCAGCCCCCAGTGCTAGCAGTGCTCTTGGGTAATGAACGTGTGAATGAGAGCACACTGAATGGTCGCGTGGGGCGGCCACCCTCCTGAGGGACAGCTCATTATGGACAGGTGATACCACCACTTGGTGCCTCCTTTCTTCATCCATAATTTGGGAATGGTGACAGTGACTGTCCCACAGGCCTGGTGGGGTATTAATTCAGATAGTACACGTCCCACACCTAAGATGAGCCTGGCACAAAGCCGCGCTCAAAAACACAGATCTTTCTTTAACTTCCTCCTCGGTTCCCCCAATGGGGGATCTTGCAGGGAAAGTGTTGACGAAAGGTCCGCCTGTTCCCAAGAACGACCCTAGAGGGCGCCAGGCAGCGGGGCTTGAATGGACCGGGCGGGTTCCGCTTTCCCGCTAGTAGCCGCCCGCGGCCGCCAGGGGGCAGCAGCTGCAAAGGGCGCCCGTGGGCAGCTGGGCCGCGCCTGTGGCCACGCAGTGCAGAGGCGGCCCCATCCGAGCGCTCGGGCGGGCGGGAGCGGAGCCGGAGCAGTGTCCCCGCCACCGCGGAACCTTCGCAGGCGGAACATTTTGCACATCCTTCCAGACCTTTCCTAAATCCTTACCTGCCTGCACAGGCACCCGTGGAAAATACGCGATATTGCCTTGTGTGTATGCATTTATCCAGCTTTTTATTTTGAAATAATTCCCAATTTGAGGGCTGGGCGCAGTGGCTCACGCCTGTAATCCCAACACTTTGGGAGACCGAGGCGGGCAGATCACGAGGTCAGGAGATCGAGACCATCCTGGCCAACATGGTGAAACACCGTCTCTACTAAAAATACAAAAAAATTAGCTGGGCGTGGTGGCGTGTGCCTGTAATACCAGTTACTCGGGAGGCTGAGGCAGGAGAATCGCTTGAACCAGAAAATCGGAGGTTGCAGTGAGACTCCGTCTCAAAAAAAAAAAAAAAAAAAAAAAATCCCAATTTACAGAAGGTGGCAAACACCGTGCAAAGAGACCCGGATATTCCTGTCCTGCAGATTCGCCATCTGTGAACATTGCCCCGCTATTCCTTCTCTCGCTCCTGCTTATGTGGCATTTGAGAATAAGCTGCAGACTCCAGGCTTGCTCCCCTAAACAACTCAGAGAGTATTTTGGAAATAAACGAACTCTCTCCCAAGTAATTGCAGTGAACCTTGAAAAATCAGGAAGCCACCACTGATCCAATGTCCCCATCGACTCCGCAGAGCCTCTGCCAATTTCCCCGCTGTCTCAATGAGTCTTTGTGGGTCTTATGGGTCTTTGTGGGATGGCCCTCGCTCTAGCCTTGTCTGTTTCCTGTGGCTTCTTCATTTCCAGGAGGAACCCCTCAGAAGTGAGACTTTCCTCTTACAGCATCCTACCGGAGGCCCACGGGGCCAATCTGGCCATCGCTGGTGATGATAACCCTCATCGCTTGGGTATGATGGTGTCTGCCACCATTCGCCACTGAAAAGTTAATTAGTAAGCATTTTGCATTCATTAATGAATAAGCAATTATTACACCGTTTCTGGGGAAAGAATTTGAGGTTTCCACTATGAGGTCAGGCTTACCCTTCTCTCTCATGTGTGTATGTGCGGGTCTCCGTCCATTTTGTCTTGCTATAAAAGATTACTTGAGACTGCATAATTTATAAGAAAAAAAAGAGGTTTACTTAGCTCACAGTTCTACAAGCTGAGAAGTTCAAGGGCATGGCCCTGGTGAGGACTTTCATTCTGTGTCACAAAATGGTAGAGAAGGCAGGGTACAGTTGCTCACACCTGTAATCCCAGCACTTTGGGAGGCTGAGGTGGGTGGATCACCTGAGGTCGAGAGTTCAAGACCAGCCCAGCCAACATGGTGAAACCCCGTCTCTACTAATAATACAAAAATTAGCTGGGCGTGGTTGCACATGTTTGTAGTCCCAGCTACTCGGGAGGCTGAGGCAGGAGAATCGCTTGAACCCAGGAGGCAGAAGTTACAGTGAGCCGAGATCGCGCCATTGTACTCCAGCCTGGGCGACAAGAGCAAAACTCCATCTCAAAAAATAATAATAATAATAATCCAAGATCTGGGCACTAGGGGTGCTCACTGTTTCCAGAGCTGTAGAAAATACGTATGCCTATACACACACACATAGATATATACACACACATAGATATACATCTGTATTTCCAGCTATCCATATTGGAACTGGATTTGTACTGATATCTCCAATTTCAATCCACCCAGCCAGAAGTTGGTCCAGTCTGACCACTTTCCTAATTTGCAACTCCCTTCTCTGAAACGAGAGTCCTCAAATCCTTCATCCCCGATGCTTTTACTTATTTGTGCAATCCCCAGCCCTCTCCAACGTCTCTTTCTTGGCTCCTTGGCAGGTTAAAAGCCAGCCCTCAAGGAGGAGGGAAAGGGGAAGTAGGAAAAAGGAAGAAATGAATGGTCTGAGAGTTCCCTCTGTTTGCAAGTGAACAGTGAGCCTGCCAGTGTTCTGAACATGGGCAAGACATGAGACACCTGAGTCTGAGACAAAGACTTTGTTACTCACAGCACAGCAGGCAGCACGAGCTTCATATTCCCCCCAGCCCCCCAGCCCCACGGACAATGAGGAGTGGCTCCGGTGGATGCTGTACACACAGCTAAGGAACCCTGGGTTAGGAAACACCAGTCATTTAAAGGACTGCTAGCAAACCTGCCCAGTTTCTGCCCAGAGGGAGAAGCCATCTTTATTATCTTGGACAGCAAGCAAATTTGCCCTCTACCTGGAGGGAGACACATGCACGATGCTGAGGATTCACGTGTGGACATTGGGACCCCGGGGCCTGAGCTGAGACCCCAGCACTGCCCTTTACTCTCTGGGACCTTGGACAAGTGACCCAACCTCTCTGTGCCTCGCTGTCCTCATCTGGAAAATTGAGATAATAACTGTATCCAGGTCACTGCTTTCTTAGGAAGATTAGCAAGACCAGTATACAACGTGCCAGGGTCATCTATGCTGGGAAGGGCTGAGTGGGCTGCAGACAGGGCCATGGATGGCCTCTCTGAGCAGGTGCTTTTGAGACGAGAGCAGTGGAAGTGGGGAGCAACCTTGCAGCTGGTCTGGGTCAGGCGCAGGGCAAAAGCCCAGGGCAGGGAGCACTTCAGGTGCTCGAGAAGTGGTGAGAATCCACGGGGAGCAAGAGCCCAGGAAGCCAGGCATCGACAACGGAGTTCCCTCTGAGCACCTGAGACGGCAGTGCCGGGGACTCCTGAGCAGAGGCCAATGCAGCCAACTTGCATTTAAGGGGCCCGCTGGCTGTCGTGGAAGTGCCTGGATACTCAGGAAGAGCTACAAGCATCTGGAGGCGGCCCAAGGGTGCAGGTGAGCCTCCGAACCGGGCAGCGGCGCGGGCGGTTGCAGGTGGGTAGATCCTGATGTGTGTGAAGGTGGAGCCGAGGACGCTGGCGGGCAGATGGGAGGTGGAGGTGAAAGAAAGAGGCTGCAGGAGGAACCCAATGCTTCGGAGGAGCCTCAGGTAGCTGGTGGTCTTCCTCTCCTGTTACCACAAATTGCGTGGTTTCAAGCAGCCCAGCTTTCTTAGCTTGCAGTCTGTGGGTCTCTGCTTACGCTGCAGTCAGGCGGCAGCTGGCCACGCTCTGGTCTGGAGCTCAGGGTCCCCTTCCAAGCTCGCTCCTGTCGCTGGGAAGCCGGGTGTGGGACTGAGGAGGTCCCTGCCTCCTTGTGGTGTCACTGATGGCTGCTCCCTGCTTCTGGGGGGTGCTCATATTCCTTCTCACGCCCCCCGCCCCGTCTTCAAACCAGCATCCGCACCTTGAAGCCTTCCCAGGCTTGGACCTCCCTGACTCCCCCTCCTGTCACCAGCCACAGAAAACTGTCCTCTTTTCAAGGCTCCCGGGACTAGGTCAGGCCCACTTGGGAATTAGCGTTAAGCTCCACTCTGCCGTGTAAACCCGCCCGACCTTGGGAGTGGCACCTCCGCATGGGCACCAGTTCCAGGGGCTGGCGCAGGGGAATCTGGGAGGGCACATGTTCTCAGAATTCGGCCTAAACTGGGGTGCTTAAAATAAGGGCACGGCTGACACGCAGTGGCCTCCTGGTTCTTTTGGTGCAGGGTGGATGGCGTTTAATCCAGGACTGGAGAGGCGCCTGGGGAGTAGGCGGTGACAGAGGGGCGGTGTGAGGGCTGGGATCCGGAGCCCCGCAACCCTGGGAGGGGGCGGAGAGGAGGGATGCACAGAGGCTCACGAGGAGGGGCTGGTGGGAGGGGCAAGTGCAAGGGTTGGGCAGGGCAGGGCAGGGCCCACAAAGTTTGGCCCAAGGCCCCCAGTGGCTTGGAGAGGAGAGGAGGGTGGAGGACGGCTGGCAAGCCCATAGGTACATAAAGGCCTCAGGAGGCCAGCATGGTGACTCATGACTGTAATCCCAGCACTTTGGGAAGCTGCAGTGAAAAGATCGCTTGAGTCCAGGAGTTCAAGACTAGCCTGGGCAACATAGGAAAATCCTGCCTCTACCAAAAATACAAAAATTAGCTGGGCATGGTGGTGTGCGCTTGTTGTCCCAGCTGCTTGGGAGGCTGAGGTGGGAGGATGGATTGAGCCCGGGAGATTGAGGCTGCAGTGAGCCATGATCACGCCACTGGTGGAGAAAGAGTGCACCCCAGGAGTTTGAGACCAAGAACAGCAAAGTAACTGTGGCCACGGGGGTGTGGGTAGGTTTTGAGGTATTTGCTAGTGTGAAAGGAAAATATGGGGACCCCAAAATCACTAAGCCAAAGTGAAAAGTCAAACTGGGAACTGCTGGCAGGCAGACCTCCCTCCAATCCTATTTGTAAACAAGACAGCTACAAAGATTAAAAAGCTACATACCTCCCACACAAATTGCCCACAAGGAAATTCCTTGTGGTCTGTTACCCGTGGAAGGTGCTCCCCACTCCCTGCTTCGAGTTGTCCCACCTTTTTGGAACGAACCAATGTGTTTCTTTTTCTTTTCTTTTTTTTTTTTTTTTTTGAGACAGAGTCTCACCCTATTGCCCAGGCTGGAGTGCAGTGGCGCAATCTCAGCTCACTGCAACCTCTGCCTCCCGGGTTCAAGCGATTCTCCTGCCTCAGCCTCCCAAGTAGCTGGGATTACAGGTGCCTGCCATCATGCCCAGCTAATTTTTGTATTTTTGTAGAGACAGGGTTTTACCATGTTGGCCAGGCTGGCCTTGAACTCCTGACTGCAGGTGATCCACCCACCTCGGACTCCTAAAGTGCTGGAATTACAGGCGTGAGCCACTGTGTGCAGCCTTATGTATTTCCTTTTTTTTTTTTTTTTTTTTTGAGATGGAGTCTCGCTCTGTTGCCCAGGCTGGAGTGCAGTGGCGCGGTCTCGGCTCACTGCAACCTCTGACTTCCTGGTTCAAGCGATTCTCCTGCCTCAGCCTCCCGAGTAGCTGGGATTACAGGCGCCCGCCACCATGCCCGGCTAATTTTTGTATTTTTAGTAGAGACAGGGTTTCACCGTGTTAGCCAGGATGGTCTCGATCTCCTGACCTTGTGATCTGCCCACCTCGGCCTCCCAAAGTGCTGGGATTACAGGCGTGAGCCACTGCACCCGGCTGGCCTTATGTGTTTCTTAAATGTGTTTGATTGATGTCTGTGTCTCCCTAAATTGTATAAAACCAAGCTGCACCCCAGCCACCTTGGGCACATGTTCTCAGGACCTCCTGAGGGCTGTGTCACAGGCCATGGTCACTCATATTTGGCTCAAAATAAATCTCTTCAAATGGTTTACAGAGTTTGATTCTTTCCATCGACATGTTACTGGTGAAAGGTATCTGAGTTACTGGCAGTGAATCCGTACAGGTCTGCGCAACCTCAATTCTTGCCTCCTCAGAAGAATTCGACCAATGGGCATAAGCAGAAGGAGAAACTGAGGTAAGTTTCAGAGCAGGGGTGAATGTTTATTAAAGAACTTTGGAACAGGAATGAAGGGAAGGAAAGCACATGTGGAAGAGGGCCAGGTGGGCGACTTGAGAAACCAAGTGCACGACAATCTATACAATTTTTTTCTTTTTTTGAGACGGAGTCTCTCTCTGTCACCCAGGCTGGAGTGCAGTGGTGGGATCTTGGCTCACTGCAACCTCTCCCTCCTAGGCTCAAGCGATTCTCCTGCCTCAGCCTCCTAAGTAGCTGGGATTACAGTTGCACGCCACCACGCCCAGCTAATTTTTTTGTATTTTTAGTAGAGATGGGGTTTCATCATGTTGGCCAGGCTGGTCTTGAACTCCTGACCTCAAGTGATCCGCCCACCTCGGTCCTCCCAAAGTGCTGGGATTACAGGCATGAGCCACTGCACCTAGCCCAATCTATACAATTTTAATCATGTTGAGCATAAAATACAATTTCCATAAGCCTTTTATAACCTTTTATTAAGGACTGGGTTAATACTCCAAGAAAACCTTGTTAATCCGACACAGAGGCCCATATGCTGGGCTTACATCAGTGTGCCTTCAACACTAATGGTTAACTTATCTCTCAAAATCACCCCTTACAATCCACACGCCCGCCTCTTCCGCGATAGTCCCTGGGCCTTCAGGAACTGAACTGTTTTAACTGGTTTTGGTTTGATTTCTGGCCTGTGTCTCAGGAACGCGGTTTATTTTGATTGGCATCTTCTATCGGGTCTGAGGATGAGGCTTTAACTGCTGTCAGTGTTTAAGATTTAGCAGGACTTTGGCTAGTGGGGGTGGCTCATGCCTGTAATTCCAGCGCCTTGGGAGGCCGAGGTGGGTGGTTGGGAACTCCTGGGGTCAGGAGTTCCACACCAGCCTGGCCAACATGGTGAAACCCTGTCTCTACTAAAAATACAAAATAGCCAGGCGTGGTGGTGCAAACCTGTAATCCCAGCTACTTGGGAAGCTGAGGCAGGAGAATCGCTTGAACCCAGGAGGCAGAGGTTGCAGTGAGCTGAGATCGCACCACTGCACTCCAGCCTGGGTGACAGAGCGAGACTCTGTCTCAAAAAAAAAAAAAAATTAGCAGGACTTGGTGTCCTTTTTAGACCCAGGAGTCAAAGCCCTGTAACTTAATGGCATAAGGACTTTAAAATCACATACAGAAAATTACACAGATGTAATAACTTTAATTTAAAAACATTTTAATCTCAGTTTTTCTAAGCAAATCACAACTTAGGAATTATTTCAATAAAGTGTAAAAAGCCAGTTACCCAAAGGCAAAAGAAAAGACCTTCTGCAGTATGAGTGCTGTTCCCTGTGGGGAGTCCATTTAGATCACCGGCAAGGCAGAACTGATGACAAGGTACTTGAATTAGTTACACATAGTGTAGCAGGACGAGTCGCAGACAAAACTCCTCAGACACCGGATTAAAGAAGGAAGAGGTTTTTATTCAGCTGGGAGCGTCGGCAGACTCGCGTCTCAAGAGCCGAGCTCCCGGAAAAAGAAATTCCTAGCCCTTTTAAGGGCTTACAACTCTAAGAGGTCCACGTGAAAAGGTCATGATAGATCAAGTAAGTGTGAGGAACGTGACTGGGGGCTACATACATCAGCTCACAGAACAAAAAGTTTTACAGTGCTTTCTCATGCAATGTCTGGAATTTACAGATAACACCAGTAGTTTTGGTCAGGGGTTAACATTATTATTATTATTATTATTATTTTAACCACCAGGGCCAGGTGGTGACGCCAAGGTCATCTAGCTATTTATCTTACTTCTGTTTCTTTCCAACTTTTTGCTTTCTCCTTTTTCTCTTGTCTTATAAACTAGGGAAAAGGGGAGGTGGGGGAGAAGCTGGGAAGGACAACAGAAGTGGTGGTCTCATTCCACAATAGGAAGAGTGTTTCCTGGGTCATAAGTGAAAATTTTTGGATCCATAGAACAATTTAAAGCAAGAGCACAGAATATTATGTTGGAAGGAAACACGTCCTTTAGAACTCTAAAACAAAACATTTTCTAGCATCAGGCCACAATAAACAGAACCTGAAGAATAAAAAGCTTACAAGAGTTAAACACTAGTTGAAGGACAGAGTTATTCTTTCAGGCCTATTAAAAGGGGAGAGAAAGTGGAAAACAGAGAGGTGCAATGAAGTTGAACTTTGCATACAAAAATAATAATGTTGTGTAACTTTATTAAGAGTAAAGCAATACCTTAGGAAAATTTCATTGTTCAAACCAACCTTTTAGGAAGTTTTTAAATATCAAAACCTAATCTCTAGAAAGACCATTATAAACAATTTCCCTTTAATTATGACAACTATAAAAGTTTTTTCCATAAATCCTCTTCTTATGATTTACACAGACCATTCATGACATGTTTGGACTTTCTGGTTTGTCCTGAACATCCCTCTTTCATGAACAACCAGTCATTTTATTCTAGGACAAAAATTCACCAAACAAGATTCTTTCTCATATAAAATTATTTTTCTCTAAGCATTTTTTTTTTTTTTTTGAGACAGAGTCTTGCTCTGTCACACAGGCTGGAGGGCAGTGGCATGATCTCGACTCATTGCAACCTCTGCCTCCTGGGTTCAAGCAATTCTCCTGCCTCAGCCTCCCGAGTAGCTGGGATTACAGGCATGTGCCATTGTGCCTGGCTAATTTTTATATTTTTGTAAAGATGGCATTTCACCATGTTGGCCAGGCTGGTCTCAAACTCTTGACCTCAGGTGATCCACCTGCCTCGGCCTCCCAAAGTGCTAAAAAGGATTACAGGCATAAGCCACTGCACCGAGCCAACTTTTTTTTTAATACCAAAAATGCCTCTTTATTTTTCTTTCTTTTTTCTTTTTTTTTTTTTGAGACATAATTTTGCTCCTTGTTGCCTAGGCTGGAGTGCAATGGTGCGATCTCAGCTCACTGCAACCTGTCTCCCAGGTTCAAGCAATTCTCCTGCCTCAGCATCCCAAGTAGCTAGGATTACAGGCATGTGCCACCACGCCTGGCTAATTTTGTATTTTTAGTAGAAACGGAGTTTCACCATGTTGGTCAGGCTGGTCTCAAACTCCTGACCTCAGGTGATAACGCCCACCTCAGCCTCTCAAAGTGCTGGATTACAGGTATGAGCCACCATGCCCAGCCTTTTTTTTTTTTTTTTTTTTTGAGACGGAGTCTCACTCTATTGCCCAAGCTACTGGAGGGCAGTGGCATGATCTCAGCTCACTGCAACCTCTGCCTCCCGGGTTCAAGCAGTTCTCCTGCCTCAGCCTCCCGAGTAGCTGTGATTACAGGCACCCGCCATCATGCCTCGCTAATTTTTGTATTTTTGTAGAGACAGGTTTTCACCATGTTGGCCAGGCTGGTCTCGAACTCCTGACCTCAGGTTATCTGCCCACCTCAGCCTCCCAAAGTGCTGGGATAACAGGCATAAGCCACCGCTCTTGGCCATGGCCTTTTATAACTTTCTTTACATCTCTTTTATTTCCTGGTTCCCTTTACCTTGTTTTATACATAACCTTTAAATAAGCTTTAAATTACACAAAAATTGGCTGGGTGGGGTGACTCATGCCTGTAATCCCAGCACTTTGGGAGGCTGAGGTGGGCGGATCACCTGAGGTCAGGAGTTCAAGACCAGCCTGGCCAACATGGTGAAACCCTGTCTCTACAAAAATACAAAAATTAGCTGGGCATGATGGTGGGTGCCTGTAATCCCAGCTACTCAGGAGGCTGAGGCAGGAGAATCGCTTGAACCCAAGAGGCAGAGGTTGTAGTGAGCCAAGATCACACCACTACACTCTAGCCTGGGCAACAGAGTGAGATTCCATCTCAAAAAAAAAAAAAAGGGCAGGAGAATCACTTGAACCCGGGAGGTGGAGGTTGCAGTGAGCTGAGATCGTGCCACCCACTGCACTCCACCTGGGCAATAGAGAGACTCAGTCTCAAAAAATATATATAATCATAAAAATAACAATAAATAAATTAGACAAAAATTATTCATCTTTTAACAAGAACACACATTTTTTAGAAAGAATGTTTTCTTAGTTTTTTAATTGAAAAATACCTATTTAATGAAATATCTGCTATTTAACTTCATATTAAACTTTAGGTTCTAAATTATGGCATTTGTCTACAAGTATGTATCCCATTACATATACCTAATTATTTTATATTAATAGTTTACCTGCATTATTTATGAAAACTGTGAGTCATCATTTAAAGTTATTTCCCTGTCAACCATTTTATAGCCTGTGAATTTCAGATGTTTAGGTAAGTAGAAACCTTAAGATTAAATATATGGTTATTTTACTAAATAATTCAATATTTAACTGTTTTCATTAAAACAGTATTAACGTCTTATTTATCAAAAATTACACAAGCAGGAAAACTTACCCAAGCCAAGATCATTCTGTGTTGGGCTGGGTTTATAGTTTAATGAGCTTTATGCCAAATGTTGGCACCATTTATTATTTGGCAGGGATAAGAATGAAATCTCTTGATCAATAAATGCAAATAGAAATGTATGCTGGCTGGGCACAGTGACTCACACCTGTAATCCCAGCACTTTGGGAGGTCAAGGCAGGCAGATCACCTGAGGTTGGGAGTTTGAGACCCCAGCCTGACCAACATGGAGAAACCCTGTCTCTACTAAAAATACAAAATTAGCCGGGTGTGGTGGCGCATGCCTGTAATCCCAGCTACTTGGGAGGCTGAGGCAGGAGAATCGGGTGAACCCAGGAGGCGGAGGTTGCCGTGAGCCAAGATTGCACCATTGCACTCCAGCCTGGGCAACAAGAGCAAAACTCCATCTCAAAAAAAAAAAAAAAAAGTATGCCGACAATTCATAAGACTGTTCTAATATCACCTTACCAAAATTTTAAAGCTAGCTTATTAAAGATTTTACTTAAGTCACGTGAACTTGAAAAGCATTTCGGTTATTATTTATGAGTACTCTATACCTTTAAGCCAATTTGGTACCTGTGGCCAAAAACACATAACAAAATACAGGTATGTACACATAAACACACACATACACACTCAAAGATCCTATAGCTTTTACTTTAGAACTCTAGCCATGTGATATTAATACAAACTCATTGGTTTGCGGAAACAATAACAAAAAGAAATGGTTGGATGCAAACAGTGGATTTTATCTCAGTAGAAAAGTAACAGCAGACTTAAAGCAGGGAAAACACAGCAGAGAGATAGAGAACTTAGGAACTTTGGCCGGCTGTGGTGGCTCACGCCTGTAATCCCAGTACTTTGGGAGGCCAAGGCAGGCATATGACCTGAAGTCAGGAGTTCAAGACCAGCTTTGCCAACATGGTGAAACTCCGTTTCTACTAAAAAATACAAAAATTAGCCTGGGCATGGTGGCGGGTGCCTGTAATCCCAGCTACTCAGGAGGCTAAGGTAGGAGAGTCACTTGAAACCAACAGGTGGAGGTTGCGGTGAGCCGAGATGGTGCCATAGCACAACAGCCTGGGTGACAGAGCGAGACTGTCTCAAAACAAAAGAAAAAACAAAAAAAAACCCACTTAGGAACTTGACAGTTGCAGGCCGACCCTCAGGCTCTGCATTTTCCTTGATGTAATTGTGCACAGAAAGACCATATTTCCATTTTATACAAACACTTGCAAACAGAGGCATCATAAAACCAAACGGGGGCCCAAGAGGCGTTGCTTTCCTTGGCTTTCCTCATTCTTAGATGATTTGTTTCCCACATTTTTTTCTCAAAAGGAGGAAGTGACCTGTGGCCTAGGAAGTGTCATGGGTCAAACTGTGCTGGTTGCGGGTGGGACTTCACAGTGTCACCTCGAGTCATTGCTGCCCTCTCACGTGTCTCAATTTCTCTCTCCGGAGGTCCAAGTGTCTCAATTTCTCTCTCAGGACGTCTAAGTACCTCCAGAAGGGCTCAAAGTGCGGAGTGAGCCACTCTTACATGCGCTTCCTGGACAACCTTTTAAACTAATTTTGTTGGGGGTTTCCTGTAGGACCGTCGCACATCGCAGCGGGTCAACCCCCCGGACACTCCTGCTTGGCCCCCATTCACCCAGGAGCACCTTTCCACTGGGAAAAGCAAAATGTCCTTTCTCTTTGGAGCTGAGGAAACTCAGTCTCTCCTTTACCTGTGAAAACAACAGTTGAGTTCCTCATGCAAATGTGCATACAAGGCAATGGAGAAGACCCTTTAAAATGCACCTCCGAACTAGAATTAGGATCCTAAACAACAACTTCCCAGGGGGAAAAAATCCCAGCCAAGACCACTTCCTATAAACTGTCCTCAGCCACCCCTAACTTTGTAGCTCTCGCCCACCATGATTATAAACGCCAAGCTCAAATCCTCTCATCGCACAAGGTCATCTCTGGTACCCCCACAAAACCAAAGAATACAGGTAACGTAACAGGAGCCAGAGCCTTAGACCCAGAAGGACCTGTCCATGACTCTTGAAACGCCACCAAGAAAACAGAACACCCCAAAAGGGGTGAGTGGTGCCATTGTTCTGAGTTCTTTACAGGATTTGAGTCATTAGACACCTCTAGATTTTTTTCTTGGT
The DNA here is from genome assembly GCF_029289425.2 of Pan paniscus. Classification (NCBI taxonomy): domain Eukaryota; kingdom Metazoa; phylum Chordata; class Mammalia; order Primates; family Hominidae; genus Pan; species Pan paniscus. The sequence goes on along the minus strand of NC_073264.2, from coordinate 106,218,709 downwards.
ACTGAAGTTGATGAAGGGGAAGGAGGAACAGGGTAGAAGAAAAAGTAAGACAGGAAGCAAACATGGAAACCAAGAGCGTGACCGGAAGCGAACACGGAAACCAAGAGCGTGACGGGGAGCGAACACGGAAACCAAGAGCGTGACCGGAAGCGAACACGGAAACCAAGAGCGTGACCGGAAGCGAACACGGAAACCAAGACCGTGACGGGGAGCGAACACGGAAACCAAGAGTGTGACCGGAAGCGAACACGGAAACCAAGACCGTGACCGGAAGCGAACACGGAAACCAAGAGTATGGTTTTGTTTTGTTTTTCTCTTTTGCATCTGTGAGGAATTTTAGGTAATTCAGAAAGTCCTTGTTCCCCATAATTTGGAATTCTCATTCGGATTTGACCAAGGCAGGTAGAGTGGGTCAAATCTAATGGGAGAAAGACCGGAAAACATTTTTTAAAAAAAGATCCCAACAATATGATTACTGAGCACTCTAATGGTAAAGAGAAATTGAGACCAGCTGGTTGTTAATCATAACTTTAGCCAAGACGAAAACCCAATTAAGCTACTTACCTAGGAATGGGTCTCAGGCTGAAGACTGCCATCTTCCATTCTAGAAGCAGGGGAAAACTCAAATTTGCCTTCCCTGTTGAAAGCAAGCTCAAACTCCGGAAAGGAGTTATCTGCCTTCCACCGTCATGGAAGCAGGAAAACTTGCCTTCCTTGTTGGAAGCAAGTAAAACTCCAAAAAAAGGAGTTGTGTTACAAGAAAGGGGGTCCCGATCAAGACTCCAAGAGAGGGTTCTTAGATCTCGCACAAGAAAGAATCAGGGTGAGTACATAAAGGGAAATAAATGTTGTTAGGAAAGTGAAGGAATAAAAGAATGGCTACTCCATAGACAGAGCAGGCCTGAGGGCTGCTGATGGCCCATTTTTACGGTTACTTTTTGATGATATGCTAAACAAGAGTGTATTATTCATGCCTCCCCTTTTTAGACCATATAGGGTAACTTCCTGACGTTACCATGGCATTTGTAAACTCTCATGGTGCTGGTGGGAGTGTAGCAGTGAGGATGACCAGAGGTCACTCTTGTGGTCATCTTGGTTTTGGTGGGTTTTAGCTGGCTTCTTTACTGCAACCTGTTTTTAAATCAGCAAGGTCTTTATGACCTGTATCTTGTGCCAACTTCCTAGTCTCATTCTGTGACTTAGAATGCCTTAACCGTCTGGGAATGCAGCCCAGTAGGTTTCAGCCTCATTTTACCCAGCCCCTATTCAAGGTGGAGTTGCTCTGGTTCACACGCCTCTGACAGTTGTACAGAAAAATAAACTGTAGATCTCAACCAAATTTTGGGAGATCTGGGATTCTCTGGAGGGAGGGAAGCTCCCAGTCTTCAGCAAATTGTCCTATTGGTTTGAGCCGTAAAGAAAGCTCAAGCTGGTACCAATCACTGATAGATTTGTTGAAGGTCAGGGTCACCTCCTCCACTCAGAGTCCTTTTTTTTTTTTTTTTTTTTTGAGACAGAGTCTCGCTCTGTCGCCCAGGCTGGAGTGCAGTGGCGCAATCTTGGCTCACTGCAAGCGCCACCTCCCAGGTTCACGCCATTCTCCTGCCTCAGCCTCCCGAGTAGCTGGGACAACAGGCGCCTGCCACCACGCCCGGCTTATTTTTTTGTATTTTTAATAGAGACGGGATTTCACTATGTTAGCCAGGATGGTCTCGATCCCCTGACCTCGTGATCCGCCTGTCTCGGCCTCCCAAAGTGCTGGGATTACAGGCGTGACCCACCGCGCCCGGCCTCAGAGTCCTTTCTGTTGGTTACCAAATTGGTAAACCAAAACGTATCTGAGGCTGGGTGCATGGCTCATACCTGTAATCCCAACACTTTGGGAGGCTGAGGCAGGTGGATCACCTGAGGTCAGGAGTTCCAGACCAGCCTGGCCAACATGGTGAAACCCCATCTCTACTGAAAATACAAAAATTAGCCGAACATGGTGGTGGGTGCCTGTAGTCCCGGCTACTCAGAAGACTGAGGCAGGAGAATCGTTTCAATGGTCTGGAAAGGTGGGACAATTCAAATCGGGAAGGGGGCTTCTAGGTGATAGGTAAATAAGAGACAAAAGTTTGCATTTTTTTGAGTTTCTGATTAGCCTTTAATTGAATACACAATTTATAGGAATAGTCACTTACGCCTTAGTCCGGCTTAGTGAAACAATAGGGCAAAGGAGCCATCAGCTGTGCGTTTGTCTCACCGGAGCAAAGGGAGGACTCTTGAGTTCTGCCTGTCTTTTGTCCACAAGGAATTTTCTTGTGGACAAATTTTGAGGGAAGGACATAGCTTTTTTATGTTTGTAGCTATTTTATTTAGGAATAGGATGGGAGGCAGGTTTGCTGATGGAGTTCCCAGCTTGACTTTTCCCGTTGGCTTAGTGATTTTGGGGTCCCGAGATTTATTTTCCTTTCAGTTTCTGTTATTGCAGCCAATCTGTTGGCTCTGTTACCCAGACTGGAGTGCAGTGGCACTATCTCAGCTTAACTGCAGCCTCGACCTTCTGGGCTCCAGCGATCCTCCCACTTCAGCTTGAGTAGCTGGAACCACAGGCAGGCGACACCATGTGATATGGTTAGGCTTTGTGTCCACACCGAAATCTCATCTTGAATTGTACTCCCCATAATCCCCACGTGTCAAGGGAGAGACCAAGTGGAGGTAACTGAGTCATGGGGGTGGCGGTGCCCCCATGCTGCTCTCACGTAGTGCATTTGTTCTCAAGAGATCTGATGGTTTGCAAAGGGCTCTTCCCCCTTTGCTCGGCACTTCTTTCTGCCACCTTATGAAGGTGTCTTGCTTCCCCTTTGACGGCCTCCATGATTATAAGTTTCCTGAGGCCTCCCCAGCCATGTTGAACTGTGAGTCAATTAAATCTCTTTCCTTTATAAATGACCCAGTCTCGGGCAGTACTTTATAGCAGTGTGAAAGCAAACCAATACACCACGCCCGGCTAATTTCTTGATTTTTTGTAGACGGGGTCTCGCTATGTTACCCAGGGTGGTCTCAAACTCCTGAACTCAAGTGATCCTTCCACCTTGGCCTCCCAAAATGTGAGGATTACAGGCATGAGCCACCATGCCCAGCCCCCAAAGGGGCATTTTCTACCATTTAAATAGTGACAGCTCTGCCAGTGACCATGGCTCTTTGTGACAAAAATATTAAACAACATAAAGGAAAAGAAAAAGATGGCTGGGAGGCTTAGTCACAGGCTGAGGGCCTGCCTTGACAGGAGCGTCCTGAGCATCTCCTCACTGGCTCTCTGGGGAATTCCTGGTACATATGGGCCTGAGGTCTCCACCCTACCACAGACCCAACAGCGCACAGCCCCAGGGTTGGCCCCAGGAGTCAGGATGAGTGATGAGGGGGTGGGTAGGGCCATAGCAGCATCCTGCCTGGAATCTGAACTGTGCACAAATGCACCCAGGCTGCTCCCAAGTGAAGGGGCTCAGCTGCGAGGCTGAAAAGCTGAATGCATTTTTTTTTAATTAAACAGAAGCCTTTTTTCCTTGACTAGGTAATACATATGCATGGGAGGTAATTCCAAAGGAACAAAAAGACGGACATGGAACCTTCTAGCCTGGCCTGAGCCCCAGCCACCAGGGCACCACCCAGAGATAGCCCCTGGGGATCCAGCCATAGATACATTGTACGATACATAGTACTTAATGTACTTTTTTTTTTTTTTTTTTTTTTTGAGATGGAGTGTCTGTCTGTCGCCAGGCTGGACTGCACTGGCCCTATCTCAGCTTACTGCAACCTCCGCCTCCCAGGTTCAAGCGATTCTCCTGCCTCAGCCTCCCAAGTAGCTGGGATTACAGACATGTGCCACCATGCCCGGGTAATTTTTGTATTTTTGGTACAAACAGGGTTTCACCATGTTGGCCAGGATGGTCTCGATCCCTTGACCTCGTGATCCACCCCCCTCGACCTCCCGAAGTGCTGGGATTACAGGTGTGAGCCACCCCACCTGGCTTAATGTACTTATTTATTGAAGTCAAAACACAGAATGCCCCGAAAGGGAGCACACAAAACAGATTCAGCACCACCATTCAGATCAAGACAGTGATGGTCTCCAGGTCCTGGGAGACTGCCGTGCTGCCTGAGGGCCATTCTCTGGCACGGTGCCCTCTGCCTCATCTGAGCTTTCCATCTGTGGAAGCAGCCATTACTCCTGAGTTTGGCTTCTCTCCCGAAACGTTATGCTTGTGGGACCCATCCATTTGTTTGTGTGCAGCAATGTTTGCTCATCTCATCTCACAAGTGTGCCACTGTTGAACATACCCACCTCCAGTGTCCATTCTCCTGGGGACAGACATTTGGGTTGTTTTCAGGTTGGAGCTTTCACTGGGTGGAATGGCTCGCGCCTGTAATCCCAGCACTTTGGGAGGCTGAGGTGGGTGGATCACAAGGTCAGGAATTCGAGACCAGCCTGGACAACATGGTGAAACCCCATCTCTACTAAAAATACAAAAAATTAGCTGGGTGTGGTGGCGCACGCCTGTAACCCCAGCTACTCAGGAGGCTGAGGCAGGAGAACCGCTTGAACCCGGGAGGTGGAGGTTGCAATGAGCCGAGATCGCACCATTGCACTCCACTGTGGGCGACCTAGCGAGACTCTGTCCCCCCAAAAATAAAAGTTTAAAAAAAACAGAGAGAGTTGAATCTCTAAGTTTAAATAAAAGGTTGTATTTGGGTGTAAGAAGTAGGACTGCAATCTGGGACATAGAGACAGACCATGGTGGTCTCTGGTATGTCCAAAGAATGAAGGGAAAAGGTTAGGGTTTTATTAGGGAAAGCGTAGGCTACACAAGTTATTTTGAAAGAACGTATATTGGAGCTGGAAGTGTCTTATAAGAGCTGGTGAGTTTTTATTTTTCATAGTTTTAAAATTAAATTCTTTTTTATAGAGACAGGGTCTCACTATGTTGTCCAGGCTGGTCTCGAACTCCTAGCCTCAAGTGATCCTCCCACTTCAACCTCTCAGGATGCTGAGATTACTGGCATGAGCCACTGTGCCTGGCCCTGAGCTGGTGAGTTCTGACTGGCAAGTGTTGGTAGTTGCTAGGTAGGACTTGTAGTCTGGGAGTTGGCTAGGCTCCTGCAGTTTTGGATTGGGCTTGTGAGGCCACGTGTCAGGCAAGTGTTCTAGTATAAGCAGCTAGCTGTCCTTGTGTGACTTGTGTAGCGACCTGTGGTTTGGAAACATCTCATGATAGTTCTTATAATCGCGCACATCATACACGGGAGACTTCCCTTCATGCCCTTCCCCAGCTCCATGTAGCCAGGGGATTGTCACAAGTGATTCCGTTTTGAATCGGACAACTTTCACCAGGCTACTATGAGTAACCCTGCTATAAATTTTATTGTATAAATCTTTTTGTGAACATATGCATGCCTTTCTACGGGACACATCCTGACGAGCAGTGCTAAGTCATAGGCTCGGTGTGTGCTCAGGTCTGGCAGATCCTGCCACATACATCTCCAAAGTGACTGTCCAGCTCACCACTTTCTTGTTCTTCAAGGTTGTTTTGGCTCTTTTTGGCACTTTGTATTGCCATAAAAATGTGAGAATCAGTTTGTCAATTCCCATAAAAGGTTGGTATTTTGACTGAGATTGCTTTGAATCTGAAGATAAATTTCGAGGTCTCTGATATCTTTACAGGAGTAAGTCTTCCAATCCATATGCCTGGTTTATTCCTCCATTTATTTAGATTTCTCTCAGCAATGTTGTATAGTTTTCTGTGTAGAGGTCTTACATATTCAATGTTAGATTTATCCCTAGTGCTGATGTTTTTAGTGGTTTGCAAATGACATCATTAAAAAAGTATTTTATAATGGTTTCTGGCTTTTTTTGGGGGGGATGGAGTCTCACACTGTCGCCCGGGCTGGAGTGCAATGGCGTGGTCTTGGCTCACTGCAACCTCCGCCTCCTGGGTTTAAGCGATTTTCCTGCCTCAGCCTCCCAAGTAGCTGGGATTACAAGCGCCCAACACCATGCCCAGCTGATTTTTTGTATTTTTAGTAAAGACGGGATTTCACCATGTTGGCCAGGCTGGTCTGGAACTCCTGACCTCATGATCCGCCTGCCTCAGACTCGCAAAGTGCTGGGATTACAGGCGTGAGCCACCACACCCGGCCAATGGTTTCTTATATATACAAATAGAATTGATTTTCCTGTATTGGCTATATTAAAAAATAAAAATCCAAGACAAGTTAAATATAACTGAGTTTAAGTAAGCAGAGGAAACATTCGTGTACCTGGGAAACAGTCCAGACTGAAAATGGTTTAGAGTGCATCACCCAGCAATTTCTGCAAGCTATATTTATAGCCAGAGAAGAGGAAGTGACATACAGAAATAACCTGATTGGTTGCATTTGGTGTTTGCCTTGTTTGGTCATGTTTTGGCAGCCTTCAGCCTCTGACTGGTGGACATTCAGCTGCTATGATTGGCTGAGACTGAGCTGCTTATTACAAACCCATCCATCCTCTTAGGTTAGTATACAATTTGTTTACACATTAACTTTTTATTAATTTGAACAATTTATCTGGGGATTCCCTCCCTCCCTTTCTTCCTCCTTCCTTCTCTCCTTCCTTCCTCCATCCCTCCCTGCCTCCCTTCCTTCTTCCTCCCTCCCTTCCTCTCTCTCTTCTGAGACTCTTTCTTGACAGTCTTGCTCTGTCACCCAGAGTGACAGTGGTACAATCATGGCTCACTCTAGTCTCAACTTCCCAGGCTTAAGCAATCTTCTTGCTTCAGCCTCCTGAGTAACTGGGACTACAGGTGTGCATCACTACACCTGACTAATTTTATTATTTTATTTTATTTTTCTTTTTTTGAGACGGAGTCTTGCTCTGTCACCCAGGCTAGAGTGCAGTGGCACAATCTCCACTCACTGCAACCTCCACCTCCTTGGTTCAAGCGATTCTTCTGCCTCAGCCTCCCAAGTAGCTGGGACTACAGTTGGCGTGCCACCACACCCGGCTAATTTTTGTATTTTAAGTAGAGACGGGGTTTCACCATATTGGCCAGGCTGGTCTTGAATTCCTGACCTCATGATCCGCTTGCCTTGGCCTCCCAAAGTGCTGGGATAACAGCCGTGAGCCACTGCGCCCGGCTCATGTGGCTAATTTTTAAAATTTTTTTGTAGAGACAAGGTCTCTCTATGTTGCCTGGTCTGGTGTCAAACTCCTGGCCTCAAGTGAGCCTCCTGCCTTGGTCTCTCAAAGTGCTGGGATTAGAGGTGTGAGCCACCGCGCCCAGCATCCTTTGGATTTTCTACGTTCAAATTCCAACTTTCTGAAATTAATGATAATTTTAGTTCATTTTCAAATCTTCATACCTTTTCTTTCTTTTTCTTGCCTTCTTACAATAGCTAGGTCCTAGAGTACAACGTTGGGTAGAAATTAGTCAGAGCGGAGATGAGTCAGGAGATGAGGAATCTTTGTCTCTTTACCAGTAATAGGAGAAAGCTTTACCATTTTCACCATTTCGCTATTCATTTTAGTATTTCCTGTGGATTCTTGTAGATACAGATGGTCTCTGACTTATGATTGCTTAACGATTTTTTGACTTTACAATGGTGCAAAAGCAATACGCATTCAGTAGGAACCGTACTTCCAAGTACCCAGCCGGCCATTCTGTTTTTCACTTTCAGTGATGGTGAAAAAAGTGAAAGTATTCAGTAAATTCCATGACATAGTCAGTATTTTATTATAAAATAGGCTTTGAGTTAAGATGGTTTTACTCAACTGTAGGTTAAGCTAAGTGTTTTGAGATGTGTAAGATGGGCTAGGCTTAAGGCATGTTTGGTAGGTTAGATGTATTAAATGCATTCTCAACTTATTTTTGATATTTTCAAATTACAATAGGGTTTTTGAGACATAATTTCATCCTAAGTGGAGAAGCATCTGTATATATTTGTTTAATTTTACTACAGTATACACCAATATCTGTCATTACTAAGTATATATTTAAGTTTACTTACAGTACGTTCAAGTATGTGGTAAGAATTAGTAGACTACAGTAATGTTTGGTTAGGTGTGGTGGTGTGTGCCAGTAGCCCAAGCTACTTGGGAGGCTGAGGCGAGAGAATCACTTCAGCTGGGGGAGGTCAAGGCTGCAGTGAGGCAGAGGTTGCAGTGAGCTGAGAGCATCACACCATTGCACTCCAGCCTGGGCGACAGAGTGAGATTCTGTCTCAAAATAATAGTAACAATAATAATGTCCTCCAGGGAATTGTCTTCTCGTGTCCACACTGGCCCTAGGCTTGGCCACATGTGGTTTGGCCACCTGGACATTGGCACATGTGAGCAGAGCAGAGGGAAGTATAAAAAGAGCCCCTGTATTGGTGCCTGCCTGGGCTGGCCTTCCGGAGGATGACAGAGCAGAGATGAGTCAGTCATCTCTGCCAAGACCCAAACACTTGAGTGAGCTCAGCTGATGCCTCATGAGACACAGGATGCTGTGACCCCAGCCGAAATGCCAACCGCAGAAATGCCAGCAAATAAAAGGCTGCCTTTTGAATCTACTAAGTTTGGGAAAGTGTGTCACACAGCAAAAGGTAACTGATATAGAGGTGGGTGTCCTCCTTAATACTTTTCTTTTTTCTTACTTTATCTATAGGGTAGCCTTCCACATGTATTTCTCTAGATTTTTATTTTAATTTTTATGTTTATTTATTTTTTGAGACAGAGTCTCGCTCTGTCGCCCAGGCTGGAGTGCAGTGGCACAATCTCAGCTCACTGCAACCTCCGCCTCCTGTGTTCCAGCAATTCTCCTGCCTTAGCTTCCCGAGTAGCGGGATTACGGGTACATGCCACCACGCCTGGCTAATTTTTGTATTTTTAGTAGAGACGGGGTTTCACCATGTTGGCCAGGCTGGTCTCGAACTCCTGAACTCAGGTAACCCGCCCACCTCAGCCTCCCAAAGTGCTGGGATTACAGGCATGAGCCACTGTGCCCGGCCATTTCTCTAGATTTTTAATAGCATTTTGTGAGGTTTCAAAAATATCCTGGGGTTTTGCCTGGCAATAGAATAAATGTATATATTCATTTGGGAAGTAAATGAACTCTGGACTCAGGCCCAGTGACACATTTTCACCAGCAATACCACTATCTATGACTCCACTAAGAGAACAACTGGAGTCTCCGCATGGCCTCTCCTGGCCACTGCCCCATGCACCTCTTCCCTTGGTTAATTTTAATGAGCCTTTTCATGGTAATAAACCATAACCACGAGTACAATAGCTTGTAGGGAATTCTCTGAGTCCTTCTAATGAATTTCAAACTTGAGGGTGGTCTTGGGGCTGTCCCTAACTTTGTACTTGTATATTTAGTTTGCTAAAGATTATACCATGAAGGGGTGTTGAATTTTACTAGATGCTTCTACACTGAGATTTTCATACTTTTTTTCTCCTTCATTCTATTATCATGAATCATGTTGACCTTGCAATGTGAAATCAACTGTACTCCAGTTCCTGGAGTACACCCAACTTGGTTGTGATGAGTTACCTTTTTTACATTATCATTGGATCTGATTTGCTAATATGTGGTTTGGAATTTTAAACAATGTTCATGAGAGAGAATAGCCTGTGTGTTTTCTCCCATCATGTCCCTTTCGAGTTTTAGTATCAAATTTGTTAGCCCTGTAGAACAAATTGGTAAGAAGAGTTCCCCTTCATCATTTGGAAGACTCTGTGTAAGACTGATGGAATTTCTTCAATTTGAGTCTTTTTTTTAACGGATTCTAGTTCTCCTTGTCATCAAGTTTCCTGAATACATTAGTTACTGAAAAATATGACTCCAATCTTGGTGTAACCATAGACTTCTTCTATGTTTTCTCTGGTCCTATGTCCTAGCAAGCCTGTTAATATTTTATGACTACAGTTAACAGTAACTTACTGCATATTTTCTAATAGGTAGAGGAGAGGATTTTGAATGTTCCCAACACAACAGAAATGATGTTTGAGGTGATGGATATGCTAACTACCTTGATGGATCATTATACTTTGTATATACATGTCAAAATATCACACCAAATCTCATCTTGAATTGTAGCTCCTATAATTCCCATGTGGTGGGAGGGACCCGGCAGGAGGTAACTGAATCATGGGGCAGGCTTTCCTGTTCTGTTCTCCGGATAGTGAATACATTTCCTGAGATCTGACGATTTTATAAAGGGGAGCTCCCTGCACACGCTCTCTTGCCTGCCGCCGTGTAAGACGTCCCTTCGCTTTTCCTTTGTCTTCTGCCATGATTGCAAGTCCATTAAACCTCTTTTTCTTTATAAATTACCCAGTCTCGGGTATGTCTTTATTAGCAGCATAAGAATAGACTAATACGCTCTGGAAGATATTATCTTACTCCAGACATTATTTTAGATCTTTGCCAATTTCACCCGTGGCAAACAGCACTCCAGGATAGCTTTAATTTCCACTGCTCTTGTTCTCATTGGGGCTGAGCATCTATTCGCCTGTATAGGAGCATTTGTATTTTCTTTGCTCTGAACTGTGTTTATATTCTACGCCCACTTTTCTTTTCTTTTCTTTTTTTAAGAGATGGGGTCTCACTCTGCTGCCCAGGCTGGAGTGCAGTGGTGCAATCATAGTTCACTGCAGCCTCCAACTCCTGGGCTCAAGGGATTCTCTCACCCCAGCCTCCTGAGTAGCTGGGATTACAGGTGGGTGCCACTATTTCCAAACCACTTTTCTTTGGTGATCTAGATTTCATTTGCATTTGCAGAATATCTGTATATTAAGGAATTTAACCTTTATGTGGGATACAGCCAGGAAAAACTTTTTTCCCCATTCGTCTTTTCACTTTGACATGCATAAACTTTAAATTCTCAGGTAGCCACCTTTATCAAGTCCCATTTTCTTTTCCCTGGGCAGTAACCTAATGGGATTTTCTACTTCCAGCCTTCCTGCCACCTCCTCCAAATCTATTACCAACAGTGATTCTTGGTGGTTGTGGTGACTCATGCCTGTAATCCCAGAACTTTGGGAGGCCAAGGTAGGAGGATCACTTAAGGCCAGGAGTTGGAGACCAGCCTGTGTAACAAGACAATACCCTGTCTCTACAAAATTGCCAAAAAAAAAAAAAAAAAAAAGTTAGCTTGGTGTAGTGGCACACTTCTGTAGTCCCAGCTACTTGGGAGGCTGAGGCGTGAGAATCACTCGAGCACAAGAGTTCGAGGATACAGTGAGCCATAATCACGCCACTGTTCTCCAGCCTGGGCGAAAGAGACCCTTTTTTTTTTTTTTTTTTTAAATAAGAACAGTGATTCTTTTCAAGCACAATTCAGATTCCAGTTCCTTCTCTGCTGACCATGCCAGTAGTCTCCATCCCACTCCCAGAATAGCCCAAAAGTCCCTCCACCCCTCACACTTAAACTTTCCCACGAGATCACAGGGTTCTTTCTTACTGCACTGAGACGTGCTCCTGCCTCCTGCCCCTGCCTCGGGCTTTGCCCCAGCCATTCCTCTCCTGAATTCTCGTCCACTCTTCCTTTTGGTGCTTTAAGACGCCCCTTATCCTAGAGACCTATGTGAGCAGCGCCTCCACGTCACTCCCAGGTTTCCCGACAGCATTTCAGCATTTACCACCGACCTTGGCGCATCCGCACCTGCGGATTGATCTGAGGATTCCCCCCCAACTTCCAGCACTTGGCTCTCAGCTGCAGCCACGCCTGCCGGGCCTGCTGCAGGCGCTCAGAGTATTACTTAAGTCAATGATTGCAGGTTCTCGCATCCTATTTAAAACCTTTTCCACTAAGAGATTTAAAACACGTGTCCCCTGCTTTGAACTTTCACGTTACATTTCTTACGAGTAAACCTAGGAAGCCTTTGGAGATAACCCCGGTCTCTGGAGAGGCTTGGATAGACCTCGGAGCCCAGGCCGCCCGGGAATTGCCGTGCCCGGCTCCTCCCGACCCCGGCACGGATGCCTCGGCGGAGAAGTTGAGCCAGGCAGAAGCGAGAGTCCAAACCTCTGTTTGCCCCGCCACGCCCGCCCGAGGGCCCCACGTGGGCCCCAGGCGCAGGCGCAGGCGCGTTCAGTTCAGGGCCAGACGCGCGGAGACCTGGGAGCTGGCAGGGCGGGGCCGGACTGGGCGCGGGGAGACCTGGGAGCCGGCGGGGCGTGGGCGTGGCGGGGCCGGGCGCAGGGGCGGGGGCGGGGGCGGGGCAACCGAGGGCGCGCGCGAGCCCCAACGGCCGTCGCCGCAGAGCGGGAACACGCGCCGCAGACGCCCCGCCCGCGTGGGTTTGAACAAGAGGCCCCGCCCCCGGCCCGCGAGTGGCCAATCAGCGGGCGCAGCGCGCGGAGAGCGCAGCGTCGACCCTTTGTGGACGCCGAGTGGCGGTCGCTCGCCCCGCCCCGCGCCGTCGGGCGCTCCTCCCTTAGCGGCGGGAAGCTGGCGGCAGCGGCGGTGGCGGTGGCTGAGCAGAGGACCCGGCGGGCGGCCTCGCGGGTCAGGTGAGCGGGCCCGGCGGACCGCTAGGGCGTCTACGGCGGCGTGCACTTTTGTGCTGCAGGGCGCGCAGGAGCCTGGGGGCGGTGCGCGGGGTCTGTGGCTCCTGGCGCTGGGTCCGGGGCGGAGGCGGCGCCCGGGACCACCGCTGGGGCTGCCGCGGCGCCCTCGCCGCCCTCCTGGGCGCTGGTTCCCCCGCGGGGTGGCCGCTGCTGAGGGGGCCCGGGGAACAGAGGGGCCCGGGCCGCCGTCTGCGTTCCTTGCGGAGCGCGGAGCTGGGGCTTTGCCGAGGCCTGCGGGCGGCCCCACGCGGGAGCCGCTTCCCGAGGGCCCGGCTGGGGTACGCAGCGGCGTTTCCCGTACCTCGGCTCTAGTTGCAGCGGAGGGAACGCCAGGCGCGCCGCAGCCCCCTCTATTGGAGCCCGGCCGCGGAGAGGGCCGCGGATGCGGGAGGAGGCCCAGACCCCGGGCGGGTCGGCCAGCGCCGTCTTCCCTGGGCTCCTCCGGCGGTCCGAGGTGGGACTAGGGAAAGTCCCCGAGACACTTGCAGAAGTCAGACGCAAGCTTCCCTCCGCGTTTTCAAACGCTTCTCGTCCCGCAAACAGGATCGTCGTGACAAAGGCTCCGCCAGCTTGCGGGAATAGAGGGTCTCCGCTGCCTCGCTTCTCCTGTGGCCTTCGTGTGGGACGCACGGGACGGCGGGACCCAGATAACCGTTCTCTCAAAGTGAGCCACAGAAAAACATTGCCTGTTCACAGAACTTAGGTTTTATAAACTTTCTACGTACAACCACTCTGTTTTCAGTTGTCACCATGTTTTATAATTAAGGTGGAAATCCAGAATACAAAGTGAGTTACACCCTTTTTCTAGGAAGAGTAGTAGGCTGTATCTTGGAAAAGGGGCTAGGAAGTTTCCCTCAACTTGCCACTGGAACATGTTTTCAGGGAAAAGGAGTGTGTATCGTTCCAAGTAACAAAAGTACCTGCAATTGGCTGGGCGCGGTAGCTCACACCTCCCAGCACTTTGAGAGGAGGCCTAGGCGGGTGGATCACCTGAGGTCCCGAGTTCGAGACCAGCTGGCCAACATGGTGAAACCCCGTCTCTACTAAAAATACAAAAATTAGCTGGGCGTGATGGCGCATGCCTGTAATCATAATCCTAGCTACATGGGAGGCTGAGGCAGGAGAATCGCTTGAACCCGAAAGGCAGAGGTCGCAGTGAGCCGAGATCGTGCCATTGCACTCCAGCCTGGGCGACAGAGCGAGACTCCGTCTCAAAAAAAAAAAAAAAAACACAAATACCTGAAATTAACATATCAGTAATTGTTCATGAACAGCCTCCAGCAGACTTGTAGTGGAAGGTGGAGCTCCCACTCAGTACTCAAGACTGCAGACCTTGCTCCTCTTCTCCCTGTTTTTCCGATAAAGTATTTCAAAGCTTATCTGATGTGTGAGGAATGGAAATTGTTGATGATTTGCTTAAAAACCCGAAACTTCGAAGTGGCTGCAAGTCCAGCTGTGAAGGTGACAGGTTAGGTCAGAGTTGAGTCTGTCCCCAACCGTCCCAGCCCTACTGATCAGAATCTGGGAATCTGCGTTTTCAGCCAGCCTCGTGGTATTGCTCAGCCACGAAGGTGTGGCCGCTGCTGCTGTAGTGAAGGACCAGTCCCCGAGCTGTACTCTGCTTGCCTGAGCAGCACTGCGGGGCTGCTCCCTGCTGGCCTCTGCCTCGGTGGGCCTAGGTTGCTCTGTCCCTAGTGGCCTGTTGGCTGTTCCACCTGCCATGTCGGACATGTCCTCAGTCCGTCTGGCCCTCTTCGTTTTTCTCTGTCTGGTCGGTGCTCGGTTTAGAAGCCTGAGGGCAGTGCTGGGAGTTGACTGAGGGCTTGGCTGTCCCGGTAACAACCTGTGGAGTTGGAGGGATTTTAGGCATTTAACTAGATGTGTAGAAAGAGCTTCAAAACTGAGCAGGGGGCCAGGCATGGTGGCTCACGCCTGTAATCCAGCACTTTGGGAGGCCGAGATGGGCGGATTGCCTGAGTTCAGGAGTTCGAGATCAGCCTGGCCAACATGGTGAAACCCCGTCTCTACAAAAAATACAAAAATTAGCCGGGTGTGGTGGCGCGTGCCTGTAGTCCTAGCTACTCGGGAGGCTGAGGTAGGAGAATCGCTTGAACCTGGGAGGTGGAGGTTGCAGTGAACTGAGATTGCATCACTGCACTCCAGCCTGGGGGACAGAATGAGACTCTGTCTTAAAAAAAAAAAAAAAAAAAAATTGAGCAGGGAGCTAGGCTCCACAGCCCCACCGGTATGGTATAGGGCCCTTTCTCATTCCATATTAGAAGGAGTTAAGCAGCCTCAGGCAAAAGTCACACAGGAGGCCCTCAGGGAGCTGGGCCCAGCCCAGGCATCCCTCAGGGCTGGTTAAGACCATGCTCTTGCTGACTTTGTCCCAAACACAGATATAACCCAATTCAGGGTGATCCTCACAGGCCAGCTCCTCTGGGCCCAACCTTATCCTCTTCACTCCTGAACACATGTTCTGGGTGACAGCTCTTTGGGGTCACGCGACTGTAAAAAGCACCTGTGAGCTTTACTCTTTTTTGTATTAATAGTAATAAACTTGTAAGCATTTTAAAATATTGGGTACAACACAGAATTAACAGCTGCTGGAGATTTGGAACATTGGAGAGGAATGATTTGAAGTGACTGAACAGGGATATTCTCATGGTACCAGAATGGGATCTGTGCGTGGGATGAGATGCAGTGGAGGATGATGGGGATTCTCTCTCGTCCCTTGTAGGACTTGTGTAACCCAGGCACATCTACGCAGGTCCCTGGGTTACACAAGTCCTACAAGGGGCGAGAGAGAATCTCCATCATCCTGGAGGATTCTTTCTGGCCCCTTGTAGCATTTCCCACCCTGATGGTGGCTACCCTTCTGTGTTTTCACAACTTAGATTAGCTTTGCCTGTCCTGAAGGTTCAGATCAATAGAATCCTACGGTACATATTTTTGTGTGTGTCTTACTGCTTTTATTCAGCGTTTTGAAATTTATCCATGTTGCATAAATCATTGAGGTATGTTGCTGAGTTGCATTCCTTTGTCAGAATACACCAGATCGTATACATTCAACTTGTTTTAAGTGTTTTTTGTGTGTGTGTGTGTGTTTTTGTTGAGACGGAGTCTCGCTCTGTTGTTCAGGCTGTAGTGCAGTGGTGCAATCTCTGCTCACTGCAACCTCCGCCTTCCAGGTTCAAGCAATTCTCCTGCCTCAGCCTCCCGAGTAGCTGGGGCTACAGGCATGTGCCACCACACCTGATTAATCTTTTGTATTTTTAGTAGAGACGGGGTTTCATTGTGTTGGCCAGGATGGTCTCAATCTCCTGACCTGGTGATCCGCCTGCCTCAGCCTCCCAAAGTGCTGAGATTACAGGCATGAGCCACTGTGCCCGGGCTGTTTAAGTCCTAAAAGAATGCTTGTGGCTGGGTGTGATGGCTCACTCCTGTAATCCCAGCACTTTGGGAGGCCGAGGTGGGCAAATCACATGATGTCAGGAGTTCGAGACCAGCCTGGCCAACATGGCGAAACCCCGGCTCTATTAAAAATACAAAAAATTATCTGGGCGTGGTGGTGCACGCCTATAATCCCAGCTACTCGGGAAGTTGAGGGAAGATGAGGCAGGAGAATCGCTTGAACCTGGGAGGTGGAGGTTGCAGTGAGCCGAGATTGCACCACTGCACTCCAGCCTGGGCGACAGTGAGACTCCATCTTAAAAAAAAAAAAGAATGCTTACGACTGAGAGTGATGAAACTAGGCCAAGGACCGCCCCCCACCTCCCCAGGAGGCTCTCTGGAGGCTCACACCTGCTGGTCCTGTCCTTGAATAGACAGAAAAAAGGTTCCCCCTGTTCTCTGAATTTCTTTTCGGTGTGATAGATCTCATTGCCTGTGCATTTAACACTCCTAAATTTTATAAAACGATTATTTCTTTGGCATTTATCCAAGAGAAATGAAAAACCAAGGTTCATGCAAAAACATGTTCTAGAATGTCCATAGCAGCTTTATGTGTAATAACTCCAAACTGGAAACAAGGAAAAAGTTCCCTTCAGCTGGGGTGTGGTGACACTCTGCTCCGTCTGTGCCTCCAGATCCTACTCTGTTGTGAACTGTTGACACACAAGAGTTTGCAAGGATCTCAAGAGAATTATGCTGAAGGAGAAAAGCCAACCTCAGAAGGGTGCTTGCTGTGGGATCCCATTTATGCCACATTGTTGGGCTGACCCAGAGCTGAAGGGTGGCATGGCCAGAAAAGGACCTACACAAGGAGGCCAGGGTGTCTGGTCCTGGCAGGAGAGCAGCCGTGGAACAGGGTAGGAACACAGACGTGGAGCTCAGTGGAGGAGGGAAGGAACGCTTAGCTGTGGGGCTTAGAGACTTGGCAAAACAAGAGGAAGCTTTACCAGCAAGTGTGCAGAAATAGTGCGGGAGAAAGTTGGTGGAGCGTTCCGCCTTCTTAGGATGCAGTTTAATAATGTTTATCAAGCCTCTTAAAAATGTACCTGCACATCACCCTAGTAAGTAAAGAGCCGAGGCTAAGGAAGCCAAATGCTAGAAATACAAAACACCTAAAGTTAGAAACTGGTATCATTTGTGATTGGGAAAATTGTCAGTAGTGTGAAACTTCCCTCCCTTGTGCAGAGAGGAAAGTGCGGGGAGAAACGACTGGAAAGGAGGAACCCAGGTGGTGACTGTGTTTTTCTGAGTGGATGGGATCCTGGGAGAAAATTTGTTTTATGGTTTTTGATGCTCTTCCAGATTGTCTATGGTGAGCTGTGGAAATAAGCAACCAGGTGAGAACAGGCAGAGGCTGTTTATCCAGAGCTTCCCCTAGCAAGGGTGTGGCCCTCCTCTCTCGTGATTGGCAGAAACTCATAGGCAGGTGAGGGAACAGGAGAGCTTTACAGTGGAAACCAGGGAAGCTCAGGGATGGCTGATGGAGGCTGCTGACTTGGGGGACTGGGGTGGCCAGTTAGAAGTGGGGCTCCTGGCCTGGCACGGTGGCTCACACCTGTAGTCCCAGCACCTTGGGAGGCCAAGGTGAGTGGATCACCCGAGGTCAGGAGTTTTGAGACCAGCCTGACCAACATGGTAAGTCTCTACTGAAAATATAAAAATTAGCCAGGCCTGGTGGTACACCCTTGTAATCCCAGCTACTCAGGAGGCTGAGGCAGGAGAATCCCTTGAACCTGGGAGGCGGAGGTTGCGGTGAGCTGAGATCGCGCCACTGCACTCCAGCCTGGGCGACACAACAACAACAAAGAAGTGGGGCTCCTGTGAGATGGCCTAGAACACGTTTGGCTTTCTCTGGTTGGTCCTAAATTGGAAGCAGGGACAAAAACTGGAGAGGTTGTCAGTTACTAATCATGTCCTGGCCATTTTGGGCTGCTTGCTATGGAAATGATTGTTTAGCTTCCTGGATTGTTCCTAGAGAAAGCAGCCAGGCTTCCTGCAGGTCTGACTGGGGCAACCTGGCTTCCTGGCCTGTTACTATAGGTAAAGGGCTGGTTTCAGACTGATGGCCGCAGATGATGGCTGAGAGTTCTGTTTCTGTATGTGGTTCTGCCATTGTTTGTTGGTATATTCCCTCGCTCAGAGCAGATGTTATTAGGGTGACTTCCGACGGTCACGTATTGCTAGTGCCGCCCTTAGGACCGCTCACAGCACCAGGCCAAGCACTGAATTCATCCTCTTAAGATCCCCAGTGGGAGGCTTCTAGTATCCATATCTGGCTTTCAGAAAAGGGCGGGAGGGTCTGTCGTTGGGTTTGGACTCATGACCTGGCATTTCTAAGGACTCAGAGGAAAGGAAAGTGGGACCCAGAGGGTCCTAGGGGCTTGGGACAGCTTCTTGAACTGGTTCCCAGTGTGGTTGTGGGTCTTCCTGGCCTGCCCCATCGGTATTCTTGTTCCTTCTGTGAGTTGCCCTGATTGCCCTGCTCAGTCACGCTGACCTCCTCTAGGCCCCACATTATGGGGGTTGTGCTGCTGGGTTTCCAGAGTCAGGGGAGGCAGCCAGGGGTTCTTCTGTCTGTAAACTTGGGCTTAATGCATGCTGTTCAAAAGGATTTGGTTTGGGTCCTAAATTAATCCATTGTTACGCAGGCTTGGGATTCAGATAGGTTGAAAGAGAAACTAAAAACCTAAAAGGTATATTGACTTCCCACAGAGGAACCCGTGGGACTTAATCTTTTCCCCAACGCAGAGTGTCCTTTGTAGTTTGACATAGCCTTATGTTAATTCTCGATATACTTAGCAATTTTAAGCCAGTGATTTAAACAATGGATTGGGATGGAAAAGCTCTGAAAAGTTAAATTTGTGGCTGACACAAAGAACTCGAATATTTACCAAAAGTAATAGAAATGTGTAAATGTGTTTTGGTGGTAAACTGTCCTTCATTTAGAATTAGTTGAGAAGCTGGTGTATGCAGGTGTGAGAGGCGGTGCCCAGCCTGAGGGCTGTGCCTGTGGTGACACTGGCATGCTGCTCTGGGGAAATGGGTGCTGTAGGGGAAATAAGCTAGGGTTAGGGAAGTTTTCTTTTAATTTTAATTTTGAAATAATTGTAGAGCCAGGGGAGGTTGCAGAGCAGTGTTCAGGAGGTCCTATGTGCCCTTCCTCTGCTCCCCAGGGCCGGCGTCCTCGTAGGATGCACAGCCCGGCCCCAGGTCCGTGTGATGACACGGCTGCCACAGGCGCATGTGTGCGTGTCCGGCGCTGTGCAGTCAGGGTAGGACCACCCCCACAGCCCAGGAGCAGAAGGGCCCTCACCCCCGAGATCTCCCTGCGCAGGTTCCTTTCTAGCCCTGCCACCCCTCAGCTCTGGGTCAGCATGACAATGTGGCATAAATGGAATCCCATAGCAAGCACCCTTCTGAGGTTGGCTTTTCTCCCTCAGCCTAATGCCCCTGTGGAAGGATCTGTCCTGTGTATCAACAGTTCATTCCTTTCTATTGCAGAGTAGGATTTGGTGGCATGAATGGAGCAGAGTGTGTGTCACCGTGCCCAGGTGAAGGGTACATTTTCCTTGTTTCCGATTTGGAGTTATTACAAATAAAGCTGCTGTGCACATTCTGGAACATGTTTTTTGCATGAACATTGGCTTTTTCTCTGGGATAAATGCCCAAGAGGTCACTTAGTTTTTTAAAATTTACGTGTGTTAAAGGCACAGGGGATGAGATCTGTGACACTGAAGGGAAATTCAGAGAACAGGGGGACCCTTTCTTCTGTTAATTCAAGGGTAGGACCAGCAGGTGGGAGCCTCCAGAGGGGCTCTTGGGAAGGGGTATGGTTGGCAGCCAGTTCTCCCGCACTGCAAAACTTCCCATCCTTGGTCTCCAGACCCCGAGCAGAGACAGCATGTGCCTCCCATACCCCAGCTTTCCAAGAGCACCTGGGTATACCCTGGTCACAGGGAGCCATCAGATTGACTAAGAGAAAAAGAAGTTCCAAAGTTTGCATATTCAAAAGATTGTAACCCTATTTATGCATAACTTGAATTATTTGAAATAATATTTCACTACATCACAAGCATGAGAAGAGAGAAACTTAATCATGTGTGAGATGCTTGTCCTGTCAGACTCTGCCGGCCAGTGTGGCCCTGAGCCAGCGGTCACCCTCCCAGCTCCCCACAGGCGGCACTGGCTCAGAATGGCACCTGTCAAAAGCCAGAGCCCACCCTCCTGTCTGCTCTGCCTTTAGTGCCCCAGAGATGTCCCAATTTAGAATCAGTTAAAAAAAAAAAACAAAACCAGTTTGCACAGACTTGTACTTCTAAGAGTAGACATGGCCAATGTCCGTCTAGTGCATCTGTGCTGTGCGTCTTAGTGGAACCTGCCCAGCAAGGCTGAGCCTTAGGTGGCATCCCGGAGTTGCCCAGGTCTGGGGTAAGATCCAGGAATCTGCATCTTCAACCAACAGCGCCAGTGCTGAGGCATACGCCAAGAAACACTGCCTTGGCCAGCTCTGGGCTGCCACAACACACTGGTGAGGAACCCACCCCCCCTGCCCCGGACACACACATACCCTGCCATGTTTTGGTTCCTTTGAAGAGAAAGGAGTTGAGATGAGAGGGGAGGTGGCCCCTGAGGCCATGGTTGTACGGGCTGGTCAGAGCTCTCGAGTGGAGGGCATTGACCTGAGAGATGTCAAGTAGAAAGCAGCCAGGCAGAGCCTGTGCACCTTGGGAGAAATGAACTGGTGGGGCGGGTGGGGGGAGCCAAGGAATGGGTGTGATCCCTAAGGCAGGCAGCATGGGCGGGTGTGGGAGCAAGGGACTGTCCAGGGCCACATAGGCTCGGCCAGGAGACCCTGTGTCCCTTGGAGAATTGTGTACGAAACACAGACCACTCGCTGCATGGGACGAGCATACAGCCCTGCAGTCCTTCCCCTGCGCGTTCCTGGTGGCACAGCTTTCCAGCCCGGCTGTCTGCGACATATAGAGGCTTTTAGTGAAAGCATTGAGGGGGAAGGCACTAACTCTTCTGAACGCAGAAGTGACTTTGTCCGAGGCAGGATCCTGAGGGAAGTCAGAATGGTATGTGTGTGTGCCCGGCCCTGTCCGGCCCCAGCCCTGCGCCCTCTGCAGGCTGGCACGGTTCACATTAATCTCATGTTACCCCAGGGTCTCTTCTTTTGTACACACCACAGTTAGATTTTTTGAAACAGATTTTCAGCCAAGCTCTCGAACACTTACATTTCTCATATATTTCTCCTATTTTTAGTTCATTTATCTTTTTTGCTATAAAACACTGTCATGCTACAGTTGAGAGGTTTATCGTTTCTAACAACGTGACTGTGCCTGGCTTAGGCAGGATGGCAGCTGATCTGGGGGTGGGGGTCTCCCCCTGGGCTCCACGTCTCAGCTCTGTTAGGGAGTTACGGCTCTGTCACGTCCCTGCCAGTTACGGAGTCGCTGCTCCTTGCGTACAGTGAGGGCAGTCAGACGAAATCCAAGGGGCGCTGTCCGCAGAGAGTCTGCCGTGTGCTAAGTGGTATCTTCCTTGGTTTCTGCAGGACACAATGTTTGCACGAGGACTGAAGAGGAAATGTGTTGGCCACGAGGAAGACGTGGAGGGAGCCCTGGCCGGCTTGAAGACAGTGTCCTCATACAGCCTGCAGCGGCAGTCGCTCCTGGACATGTCTCTGGTGAAGCTGCAGCTTTGCCACATGCTTGTGGAGCCCAACCTGTGCCGCTCGGTCCTCATTGCCAACACGGTCCGGCAGATCCAAGAGGAGATGACGCAGGATGGGACGTGGCGCGCAGTGGCACCCCAGGCTGCAGAGCGGGCGCCGCTCGACCGCTTGGTCTCCACGGAGATCCTGTGCCGTGCAGCGTGGGGGCAAGAGGGGGCACATCCTGCTCCTGGCTTGGGGGACGGCCACACACAGGGTCCAGTTTCTGACCTTTGCCCAGTCACCTCAGCACAGGCACCAAGGCACCTGCAGAGCAGCGCCTGGGAGATGGATGGCCCTCGAGAAAACAGAGGAAGCTTTCACAAGTCACTTGATCAGATATTTGAAACGCTGGAGACTAAAAACCCCAGCTGCATGGAAGAGCTGTTCTCAGACGTGGACAGCCCCTACTACGACCTGGACACAGTACTGACAGGCATGATGGGGGGTGCCAGGCCGGGCCCCTGTGAAGGGCTCGAGGGCTTGGCTCCGGCCACCCCGGGCCCTAGCTCCAGCTGCAAGTCCGACCTGGGCGAGCTGGACCACGTGGTGGAGATCCTGGTGGAGACCTGAGCAGGAGCCCTGAGTGCTCACAGCCGCCTCTGACGCATTGACACGTGAGCACTGGCTCCCACGGAGGGTGCGCCTGCCGCCAGCGGCCCAGCCTTGCTGCCCTGTCTGCTGATTCTGAGAAATCCCAGAACAGCCCATCACCAGTGGGGCTGCAGCCCTAGGCCCGTCCCACTTACCTCCCCCCTGTGGAGGGCCAGGCAGAGGCTGTTCTGGAAGGTTTCTTGTCTTCTGACGTCCCCACAGCCCTGGGCCCCTCGTGTCTCTTTGTGTCCCCCACTGGAGAGGACAGTGAGCCGCAGCTGCATCAACCTCCTTTACTTTTAGATAGGTGGATTTTTACAAGTCAGTTTTACATGTTTTGGGCAGTATTTTGTCTTAAGATATATTTTTTAAACTTTTTATACCTTATCTCTTTAGATTTTTTCAGCTATTTTCTTAAAAGTATATTTTTCTATAAACATTCTTTGCTGCTACATTAGAACTTTTATAGCCTAAACAATTGCAGTTGGTGTGTTTCATTTTTTTAAGGTTTAAATAAGGGTTTTTTGTTTTGTTTTGTTTTTTGCAGTGAGCATCACTACAGTCTGAGTTAACAGTGTGAATGTATCATGTTTTACTTTAAATGTGTGTGTGATACTTCTTCATTATGTCCTGCGCTGCAGTGAGACCTGGGTGAAAATCAGGAACCGCACACAGCCACATCTTCCTAGACCTAAGAGTAAATTATGGAGGATTTTATTTATGTCTATTTATATGTAAATGTCATTGAAGACAAAGGTCAAATATTTGTCTGTTTGTAGAGCACAGGCACCAGTTGGTCTTCAGGGACCTCATAGCCCCTCGGTGGTGCCTTCTCAAGGCAGTGTTCCTGGAGGCTCCCGTCAGGGTCAGCCCAGGCACCTGCCCTGGGTGAGGAAATAGCATTGCTGCTGGATGAGAAACGCCTGCGCTGCTCTGGTAGACTGGTGTTGAAACAAAAGGTTAAGGCTAGGTTGAAGTCTAGAATGAAAGAAATCTGAATCCATGTCATTCATAACCCCTTGATCTGTAGTGTCATGGGTGCTGCCGCAGGCAGGGAGTGAGCTGGGGGTGCCTGCAGCCTTCCCCTCCTGCCCCGCCTCACCCCACATGCTCCCTGTTTCTCATGCTTTCTCTAACTTCCTCACCCCTTAACCAAAAAGCTGTGTTTTCTTTTGTGCATATAGCCATTCTTAAATATCAGTGATGTAAACCTCACTTTATTAAAAAATTATCCAGCAAACAAAATGGGAATGTGGTGTTAGTTACGACCACGGCCTTGACCCTCCAGCAACCTTTCTGCAGGATCAGTTCTGCTGTATTATCTAATGGTGCTTTCTAAGGTGGGGAAAGGAATTGCACTTGGCTGCATTAAATGGACGCTGGGTTACTTTTATTTCCCCCCCCCCACAGGGTTGCAGAGCAAATTCTTTTTACATTGTTCAGCACCCGGCTGGGGCTGGAGGTGTCCACGACCTCTGACAGCCCCCGATGTCGAAAGTTAATCCTCATGGACCCTAGTTTAAAGGGTATGTGTTTTATAGGAATAAATCTAAAGCACTATTTTGTTTCTGTATAGCATTTTTATCTTTTAGAAACATCATTTGTTCAGCATTAGTAGTAGTTGTAGTGCCTGTTTTGGTAGCCTTCAAAATTATAAACTGCTCAGAGAATGTGACTTTTGAGTGCTTTAGGGGTGCTTGGTCGGAAATCAGACTGGGTCTGTGGAAGGACCACAGACAGGAGAGAACAGCTGCTGTGACTTAGAAGTGTAGCCGGAGCCTCATTCCCTGGACTCGCCGTGTTCACCTGTGACACCGTACACCAAAGCCTGCTTGTTTCCGCCGTGGTGCGCAGTGGCTGAGTAATCAGCTGTTTTCCAAGCATCATTTCTCTGCAAGTTTAGTGCGTGTGTGTGGCTTTTTTTTTTTTTTTGATGGAGTCTCGCTCTGTCTCCCAGGCTGGAGAGCAGTGGCGCGATCTTGGCTCACCGCAACCTCTGCCTCCCAGGTTCAAGCGATTCTCCTGCTTCAGCCTCCCGAGTAGCTGGGATTACAGGCACCCACCACTACGCCCAGCTAATTTGTTGTATTTTTAGTAGTGACAGGGTTTCACCGTGTTGCCAGGATGGTCTCGAACTCCTGACCTCATGATTCACCTGCCTCAGCCTCCCAAAATGCTAGGATTACAGGCGTGAGCCACCGCGCCTGGCATTCTTGGTTTTTTGACAGAGTTTAACTTTTGTTGCCCAGGCTGGAGTGCAATGGCGTGACCTTGGCTCACTGCAACCTCTGCCTCCCAGGTTCAAGCGATTCTCCTGCCTCAGCCTCCCAAGTAGCTGGGATTACAGGCATGTGCCACCACGCCCGGCTAATTTTTATATTTTTAGTAGAGATGGGGTTTCACCATGTTGATGAGACTGGTCTCGAACTCCCAACCTCAGGTGATCCACCTGCCTCGGCCTCCCAAAGTGCTGGGAATATAGGCGTGAGCCACCGCACCTGGCCATGTATGTGGTATTTTTAAGTCTGTAGGTACAAATTGACTTTAATTGGGAAGAAATTTTCCAAGTGTTTAATAATTTTGTTTACAAAATGTTTATTCAGAAACAGAAATACAAATTCCAGTCATCTAAACTTGGCACTGTTCTCTGCGGTTTGCTTCTGGCCAAACTGAGGGGAGCGGGCATGTTAGTTGACAGTTTCCCAGGGGCGTTTCCTGACGTGTGGTGGGTACCCCTCACGTGCAGCATGCCTTGCACACAGCTTCGGAGCCCCTTCTGCCTCAGAAGTTCGGTTTCTAGGGTTATAAAGTAATGCACATTTATTTGAAGACATGGAACCAGTATGAAGATAGCAGACTCCTCCCAGGGAACCGATCTTCCTTTCAGGGGTGACAACGCACCTTGGAGAACGCTACCTGCTCCGCCCACAGGTGCCTGCGCAGGATTTCCTCGGGGGCGGGGCGGGGTGGGAGGGGGTGGTCTCCACAGGGCTGAGCCCAGCCATCTGGGCCTGGATCCCTGCTGGGCCACATCTGGGCCAGGCGCCTTCTCCCAGGTTCACTCCTTAGTGAAGTGGGCCCGGCAGTGATGGAAGGAGAATGCAGCAGCCAACTGCGGAACAAGTGTGGACATTGTGCTCACCCTGTGGAGTCCAGGTAGCCCGATGAGCAGGCTGGCGGAGCCACCGGAAAGGGCCTGGCTGGGGTGGGTGGGTGGGTGTCTGAGGTGCGGACACTTGATGTGTTGCCTTGGTGTCTGCCTAAAGACAGAGTGGTGGGATCACGTCCCTCATCATAAACTCTCACAGTTGGTTTCTGGGTTGCTAGAAGTTTCTATCTGCAACCAGCGAGCCGTGTCCTTAAACTGGGATTTTGCTGTGACCTGAGCCAAGCTTTCCGTGTGGCAGTGCTGTGTGTGCTGGGCCTTAACTGGGATTTTGCTGTGACCTGACCCAGACTTTCTACGTGGCAGTGCTGTGTGCGCTGCGTTGCTGCATTTACTCACAGGAAGGCCGCTGTTCCTTCTCATGCCCTGTGTGGAGGTGGCTGTGTCCTCAGTGCCTGCTCAGGGTTTGTAGTGGAGCCAAGCAGGGAGGGGAGTTGTGATGTGTGGATGCCTGAGGGTTCGAGGGTAACCTCCCTTTCTCAGTGATGAGCCTTTGCAGTATTCTCAGGAGTGGCGATCACCCGTCTGGGAAGATGTGACTGCCAAGTGCAGCCCTCAGTTGAGGTGACACATGTTGCTTGGTCGCTCCAGCAGACTTGCCACAGCTGGACAGTTTAAGCCCTTGGGGCTGCTTGCTGCCCCTTGCAGGCGTTCACTTCATCGGCCCATCCCTCACTCTGCCGTGCCCCTGGGAGATAAGCCCCGGCTTCTCACATCCGCCCCCCTTGCCTTCCACGCTGGGCCTGAATGAGCCTCTGCACTGCGCAGAGGAGCCCGGCAGGGGCCTTGCAGAGGAAGCTGGGAGCAGCTCCATGGACTGTTCCTGAAGCTGTCGGAACCAGCTGGATGAACTGGAGGTGCACTGAGGGCCTCCTTCTTGGGTGACAATTTGGTCAATGCCAGAACAAGAGGCTTGGAAAACCTACAGCGAGCTGGAGTGGAAGGTCCAGGAAAGGCCCTAAAAATGATAGGCTCTGAGCAGCCTGTTGGCCACAGCCACTGCGCAGTGGTTCCCATCGGCCTGTAGACGCCAGGCTCGGGGTCACTGCCTGGCCCGGCCCTGCCACCTCTGGGGCTTTCAGGGACCCTTCAGCACCCTCATCTTTTTGTGAAAAAGCCCCAAATGTACCCCCATCCCTGGGTTGGCCCGAGGCCCTGTGACCTTGCTGCCCCCACATTCCTGCAGACCATCGGACTGGGGGGTAGTTACACCGATCTGCTTGAAGGTTGGCAAGTTGCATGGAGTTGGGGGAGCGGGTGGGTGTCCACAGGCACCTCTTGGGTGGATGCCCAGAGTGGAGTCGAAAACCACCTCAGATTCAAAACAAAGCAACCTGGACAGGATGTTATGAACACGCAGCCTCTGCCTGATGAAAGCTCCTCTGTCCTGCACTCACACATGTGCCTCCCTGCAAGTGCCTCCATCGCAAGCTGCGGAGAAATCTGGCATGCCAGGCGAACCTGCCCACCAGGCTGCCCGGTGATCCTCTTACTGGAGCTGATGCAGAGCACAGCCAGGCCCATGGGCTGCATTTGGTTGACAGACAGGACTTTCATTACAGGTGGGTTCATTTCCCGCTGGGGTCAGAGAAGGGGCGTTCCAGGACCCTACAAAGAGCTGGGCAGGCCTGGGGACAGAGGGCACTGTGGTGCTGGGCCCCAGGAGGGGCTGCCCCACCAATGACCCCACCAGTGATAAAGCTGGGCAGCCTGCAGGGCAAGAGCCAGGTGGGGTGCGTGCTGCCCACAAGCTGAAGATTGGGTCCCAGGAAGCTCTCCCAGGGGCTCTGCCGTCTTCACCCTGTTCTTCCCACCTCGGCTGGTGGCCTGGCCTGTGACAGCTGTGCTGGACCCAGGCACCCAGCAGGACCAGCCACCCACTGAGGGGCAGGAGAACAAGAAGGGGCACTACCCAGCTCCGAGAGCTCAGTCGGGGCGGTGCCTCTGCCTCCCGACCCTGGTCAGAGGCCCAGCCCGTCCTGGGGACTGGCTGTACCGAGTCAGCCTAAGCCCAGTCCCACAGTGAGACACAGGCGGAAAGGTGCTGCCTCCATCCTGGCTGCCTGCTGTGGGGACTGGCTGGGTGGTGTAGGAGGGTGTGCACGTGTGTGTGCACCTACACGTATATGCATGCGCAGCTGGAGGGGGTGCTGGGGGTGAGGGCCGGGGAAGTGGTCAGATCCCAGCCTGTTGGAAGATCCTGGTTTGTGATCCTGTCCCTGTGACCACGGGGCCACCACTCCCGCAGAGCTGCTCAGTCGTGCTCACACTGGGTGCGGCTGCGAGGAGCACGGGCCGTGCATTTTCCTCCTCGCCCGTGGGCCTGGCCAGCCTGGTGCTGAGGGTCACTGGGGACTGGGAGGGTCCCCAGGAGGCCACAACCCCTGCCACCACCCTAAACACTTGGCCCTCGACTGTGGCCTCATGGTTCCCCATGCTTCGCCTTCTGGATGCGAGTTGGGGGCCAGGCAGAGCTCCCAGCCAGAGGTAGAGGTGCTGTCCCGAAGCAGGCAGGCTTGCCTGGAACAGTTCACACACCTGGAGCCCGGAGCTGGGAAGCAGGACACTGAGCCCCCGGGCCTGCTGCCTGGGCTGACCAGGTGTTAGCACTGTTCATCCTTTTTTTTTTTTAATTTGAGACAGAGTCTCTTACTCTGTCGCCCAGGCTGGAGTGCAGCGGCGCAATCTTGGCTCACTGTAACCTCTACCTCCTAGGTTCAAGCGATTCTCTTGCCTCAGCCTCCCGAGTAGCTTGGGTTACAGGCGCCCACCACCACGCCCTGCTAATTATTTTTAGTAGAGACGGGATTTCGCCATGTTGGCCAGGCTGGTCTCAGACTCCTGACCTCAAGTGATCCGCCCGCCTTGGCCTCCCAAAGTGCTGGGAATACAGGCATGAGCCAGCGCACCTGGCCTTTTTGAGTTTCTGAAATAATTTTAAAACAAATCCCAGATGTTGAGACATTTTGACCCTAAAAACACGTTAAACTTCTTTCCTTTTTTTTTTTTTTTTTTTTTTTTGAGACTGAGTCTCCCTCCGTCACCTAGGCTGGAGTGCAGTGGCATGTGATCTTGACTCACTGCAACCTCTGCCTCCCCAGTACGATCAATTCTCCTGCCTCAGCCTCCCGAGTAGCTGGGACTACAGGCCTGTGCCACCATGCCCAGCTAATTTTTCTATTATTAGTGCAGACAGGGTTTCACCATGTTGGCCAGGCTGGTTGGTCTTGAACTCCTGACCTCGTGATCCGCTCGCCTCGGCCTCCCAAAGTGCTGGGATTACAGGTGTGAGCCACCATGCCTGGCCAGGTTAAACTTTTTTAAAAAGACTTTTGTTTGTTTATTTTTTGAGGCGGAGTTTCGCTCTTGTCGCCCAGGCTGGAGTGCAGTGGCACGATCTCAGCTCACTGCAACTTCTGTCTCCCGGGTTCAAGCAATTCTCCTGCCTCAGCCTCCCAAGTACCTGGGATTACAGGTGCCCGCTACCATGCCCAGCTAATTTTTTGTATTTTTAGTAGAGGCGGGGTTTCAACATGTTGGCTAGGCTGATCTCAAACTCCTGACCTCAGGTGATCCTCTTGCTTTGACCTCCCAAAGTGCTGGTACTACAGGTGTGAGCCAATGCGCCCAGCCAAAAAAGACATTTTCTTACACAACCACAATACCATTGTGAAAGAAAAATACAATTTCAGGGCCCCCAAATTCACTAGGCCAAAGGGAAAAATTAAGCTGGAAACTGACTCATTCAAGAAACCGCTGCAGCGGTTTCTGAGCAAACAGCTGCAGGTAGAAGGCCACAGGCCTCCACAGGCAGCTGCGCTTGTCTGCTGTATCTTATGAAAGCACAATTTGCTGAGCGAGACGATTGCGTGACGAACCTGGGAGGCAGAGGCTGCAGTGAGCCAAGATCGTGCCACTGCACTCCAGCCTGGGCAACAGGGCAAGACTCTGTCTCATAAAATATGTGTATATATTGAAGTCCCCAAATCTTGCTCTCTTTGGAAAAAGCACAGATCACAGACTGTTCCTGTGGTTTTGTGTTTCTTTTTCCTGGGCTCTGGCAAAATAAACCTCTGACTTGATTGAGAGCTGCCTCAGATGCTTTTTGGTTTACACCATACTGTAACTGGAAAATGAGGGAGAATTCTTTAATATCTAACACCTGCTTCATAGTCAGATGTCTGATTTTCTCCCTAAATTGTCCTTTTCTTTCTTTCTTTTTTTTTTTTTTGAGATGGAGTCTTGCTCTGTCGCCCAGGCTGGAGTGCAGTGGCGCGATCTCCGCTCACTGCAAGCCCCGCCTCCTGGGTTCACGCCATTCTCCCGACTAGCTGGGACTACAGGCGCCCGCCACCATGCCCGGCTAATTCTTTGTATTTTTAGTAGAGACGGGGTTTCACTGTGTTATCCAGGATGGTCTCGATCTCCTCACCTCATGATCCACCCACCTCGGCCACCCAAAGTGTTGGGATTACAGGCGTGAGCCACCACGCCCGGCCCCTTTATTTCCTTTTTAACTTTTAAAAATTGAGGTACATAGTAGAGTCCAGAACATGCCAGAATTGTCAGTGTCCGCTTGGCAACAGTTTACACGGGAAGATACCCTGTAGCTGCTATGGGTTAAGGTAGGGGAGGTGTGTCCCCACCGTTGCCAACAGGATTTGTGGGCCTGATCTGCTTGTGAATGGGCACCTGCAGGGCCTGGCCTTTACATGTCGTGAGGTTTGCCCAGGTTGTGTGTGTTGCTGTTCTTTTTTAAAAAATTAATTGTTTTGGTCGGGCGCGGTGGCTCACGCCTGTAATCCCAGCACTTTGGGAGGCTGAGGTGGGTGGATCATGAGGTCAGGAGTTCAAGACCAGCCTGGCCAAGATGGTGAAACCCCGTCTCTACTAAAAATACAAAAATTAGCCAGGCGTGGTGGCAGGTGCCTGTAATCCCAGCTACTTGGGAAGCTGAAGCAGAGAATTGCTTGAACCTGGGAGGAGGAGGCTGCAGTGAGCCGAGATTGTGCCACCACACTCCAGCCTGGGCAACAAAGCGAAACTCCTTCTCAAAAAAAAAAATAATAATAATAATTAATTTTTAGGCCGGGCGTGGTGGCTCATGCCTGTAATCCCAGCACTTTGGGAGGCTAAGGCGGGCAGATCACGAGGCCAGGAGTTCGAGACCAGCTTGGCCAATGTGGAGAAACTCCGTCTCTACTAAAAATACAAAAATTAGCCAGGCATGGTGGCCTGTAGTCACAGCTACTCGGGAGGCTAAGGCAGGAGAATCGCTTGAACCTGGGAGGCGGAGGTTGCAGTGAGCCAAGATGGCACCACTGCACTCCAGCCTGGGTGACAGAGTGAGACTCTGTCTCAAAAAAAAAAAATTAATTTTTAAATTGACAAAAATTGTATATCATGTACAACATGTTTTGAAATATGTGTACACTGTGAAACAGCTAAGTCGAGCTAATTAATATGCACTGCCACACATACTCGTCACTTTTTGGGGTGAGAACACTTAAATCTACTCTCTTAGTGGTTTTATTATTATTTTTTTGAGACGGAGTCTTGCTCTGCCGCCCAGGCTGGAGTGCAGTCGTGCAATCTCTGCTCACTGCAACCTCCACCTCCCAGGTTCAAGCGATTCTCCTGCCTCGGCCTCCTGAGTAGCTGGGACTACAGGCATGTGCCACCATGCCAGGCTAATTTTTGTATTATTAGTAAAGATGGGGTTTCATCATGTTGGCCAGGCTGGTCTCGAGAACTCCTGACCTCGTGATCCACCCGCCTCAGCCTCCCAAAGTACTGGGATTACAGGCATGAGCCACCGTAGCCAGTCTCTCCTAGTGGTTTTCAAGAATATAATCCACTGTTACTGATTACGGTCCCTGTGTACAAGAGATCTCCCGAGCTCATTCCTTCCAACTGAAATTTTGCATCTTTTGACCACCATCCCCCCAGCCACCCCCCTCAGCCCCTGGCAACCACCAGTCTACTCTGCATCTGTGAATTTCCCTTTCTTTTTTGAGACAGGGTCTTGCTCTTACCCACGCTGGAGCGCAGTGGTGCAAACATGGCTCACTGCAGCCTCAACCTCTTGGGTTGGGTTTTGCTTTTTTTTTTTTTTTGAGACAGAGTCTCGCTCTGTCACCCAGACTGGAGTGCAGTGATTACGATCTTGGCTCAACGCAACCTCCGCCTCCCGGGTCCAAGTGATTCTCCTGCCTCAGCCTCCTGAGTAGTTGGGATTACAGACACGCACCATCACGCCCGGCTAATTTTTGTATTTTAGTGGAGACGGGGTTTCACCATGTTGGTCAGGCTGGTGTCAAACTCCTGACCTCAAGTCATCTGCCCAGCTTGGCCTCCCAGAGTCCTGGGATCACAGCCGTGAGCCACCATGCCCAGCCTTTATTTTATTTTATTTATTTATTTAGAGACAGTCTCGCTCTGTTGCCAGGCTGGACTGCAGTGGCACGATCTTGGCTCACTGCAACCTATGCCTCCTGGGTTCAAGCAATTCTCCTGCCTCAGCCTCCCGAGTAGCTGGGACTACAGGCACACACCACCATGCCCAGCCAATTTTTGTTTTAGTAGAGACAGGGTTTTACCATGTTGGCCAGGAGGGTCTTGAACTCCTGACCTCAGGTGATCCGCCTGCCTCGGCCTCCCAAAATGCTGAGATTACAGGCGTGAGCCACCACGTCAGGCCCCGGCCTTTATTTTATATTTGTGTAGAGATGAGGTATCACTCTGTTGCCCAGGCTGGTTTCAAACTCCTGGACTCACGTGATCCTCTTGCCTTGGCCTCCCAAAGTGCTGGGATTACAGGCATGAGCCACCACACCTGGCGAGTTTGACTTTTTGGGTTCCACGTATGAGTGAGATCATGTGGGGTTTGTCTTTCTGTACCAGCTTATTTCGCTTAGCATAAATGCTTCAGGTTCATCTAGACAGTTGCAAATGAGAGGATTTCATTTTTTTTTTTTTTTACAGCTGAATAGTATCCCATTGTGTGTATGTACCACATTTTCTTTATCCATTCATCTGTTGTTGGACACCTAGGTTGGTTCCATAGCTTGGCTATGGTGACTAGTGCTGCAATAAACATGGGGGTGCAGGTATCTCTTCAACATACTGATTTCCTTTCCATTGGATAAATACCCAGTAGTGGGATTGCTAGATGATATGGTAGTTCTATTTTTAACTTTTTCAGACACCTCCATACTGTTTTCCATAGCGGCGGTACTACTCTACACTCCCACCAACAGTGCACAAGCATTCCCATTTCTCTACACCATCACCGACATTTCATCTGTGTAGAATAGCCATCCTAACAGGTGTGAGGGGGTATCTTATTGCAGTCTTGATTTGCATTTCCCTGATGATTACTGATATGGAGCATTGGTTTTGTATAGCTGTTGGTCATTTGTGTGTGTGTATATTTATAAAAATAGATATATACATATTTTTGGAAAATGTCTGCTTGGCTGGACGCGGTGGCTCATGCCTGTAATCCCAGCACTTTGGGAGGCCGAGGCAGGTGGATCACCTGAGGTCAGGAGTTCGAGACCAGCCTGGCCAACATGGTGAAACCCTGTCTCTACTAAAAATACAAAAATTAGCTGGGCATGGTGGCGGGCGCCTGTAGTCCCAGCTACTCGGGAGGCTGAGGCAGGAGAATCACTTGAACTCAGGAGGCAGAGTTTGCAGTGAGCTAACATCGCACCACTGCACCCCAGCCTGGGCGACAGAGCAAAAAAAAAAAAAAGAAAAAGAAAAAATGTCTGTTCAGGTCCTTTTCCTATTTTTTCAATCAGGTTACCTGGGTTTTCTTCCTGTTACGTTGTTTGAGTTCCTTATGTATTTTGGATATTAACCCCTTATCAGACATATGGTTTCCAAATATTTTCTCCGATTTCCGAGGCTGTCTCCTGGCTGTGTTGGGCAGAGGCTGCCTGCTTTTCCTCGCTGTGTGTTATTCCAAGTTGTCTCTACATTTGGTTTGTTTGAATCAGGAGTCATGCGAGAGCTGCACATCACATGCTCTTACGTCTTCACTTAGGACCATCCCTTTTTCCTAGTGTTCTGCCATTTTACATTTTGTTGATTTTGGCACTCAGTTTTATTTCCTTCTTTCTGCTTACTTTTGGTTTAATTTGCTCTTTTTCTTGCACATTAACATGAAATCTTAGGTGGTTTTGTACTTTTCTTACTTTCTAATATAAACATTTAAAGCTATAAATTTCCTTCTATGCACTGCGTTCACTCAGATTTTGATCAGTGCCATTTTCATTATTCAGTTTCAATTACTAAGTTTCCAGTGACCTCTATGGACCCACTGGTTATCTGGACATGTGTTGTTCTCGTGACCTCCTGCTGTGTAGCTGCCATCACTAGCTTCACAGCATGCAGCACCTACCATCTGTTACTGCCATGATCTCATGCCACGGCTTGGCTGGGCTCAGCCGGGTGGTTCTTGCTGGGATCTGTCAGGCCACTGCTGTCAGGCAGCAGCTGCAGCTGGATGCACCCCCTGAAGGCTTCCTTCCTCCCAGGGCTGGCATGCTGGCCGGAAAGCTCCAGCAGCTGGGTCCTTGGGCATCTGTCAGCATCTCTGTGGGATCACTGCAGACATTTCTCCAGCATAGAGGCTTCAGGGTGGCCAGGTGTTTTGCATGATGGCCAACGCCTCTGAAGGCCACGTCCCTGGCCTCTGATGTGGCTGACGGCTCAGCATGTTATCTGCTTGGAGAGAGCTCCACGTCCACTAGAAAGAATGAGGGCTTTGCAGTGTCACTCAGGTCAGGTGATGGTCACGTTCCTTCAGGGCCTCTAGGAATCAAAGGCCAGGACAGATTTACACATTCAAGAAGTTTATTTGGGGAAATACTTATGAAGGACAAAAGGGTTAGAAAGCAGGAGCAGGCAGAGGAAAGCTGTCAGCCTCGATGCAAGCCTGGCATCTGTGGGAGGAAGGGCCTTTGCCACACCCATGGGCCCTGGATAGAGTGTCCATCTGAGGCCGAGGTGGGCAGAAACGGCTGGCTCTGCACCACTCTCTACTCAGCACTGACTGCAGACAGCTGGGAAGCGGCAGTAGCTGGCTGGGAGAGGGGCTTCCCTCTTGGGTCTGGTCCTCCATCAGTGTTATTTGGCACAGGAGCCCAGCATGGCACGATGGGCCCCAGCATGCCCCGTGTTTGCACTGGCTCTGCTCCTGAGCCACTCCAGTAGGGTGCTCCTGGGGGCACCTGTCCTTCTGCCAGCTGTCCCTGCAGACCAGCTCCAGCTCAGCTCCTTTGCCTAGGCCTGTTCCTATACAGCCACACTCACTGTGAAAGGCCTGCGTCTCAGCCTGGGAGGGCAGGGGGCCTTGGCCAGGCCTTAATTCCTCACTGTACCTCACCGCCAACCCAGAGAAGCTGCTTTCCCGCACCTGCTACTTCAGGGCCTATTAAGTAAGTCTTTATTGAAAAACAAAAAACAAAAAGAGAGGCCAAGGCAGGAAGACTGCTTGAGCTCAGGAGTTCAAAACCAGCACGGGCAACATCGTAAGACCCTGTCTCTAACCCAAGCCAAACCAAACCAAGACCCTTTTAGTAGTTAACCAACTTTTACTACTTAATTCCTTTTTTTTTTTTTTTTTTTTTTTTAAGAGATAGGGTCTTACTCTGTTGCCCAGGCTGGAGTGCAGTGGTGTGATCACAGCTCACTGCAGCCTCCAACTCCTGGGCTCAAGCAATCCTCCCACCTCAGCCTCCTGAGTAGCTGGGACTGCAGGTGAGCGCCACCACACCAGGCTAATTTTTATTTTTTACTTTTTTGTAGAGATGGGGGTCTCACTATGTTGCCCAGCCTGGTCTCAAACTCCCGGCCTCAAGCAATCCTTCCACCTTGGCCTCTCAAAGTGCTGGGATTACAGGTGTGAACCACATACCGGGCCTAGTAATTCTTTATATTTTTTCCTCTTCAGATAACTGGTGTGGTTTCTGTATCCTGGCTGATAATGCCTTCATTTTTAAAGAATATTTTTTTCTTTTCTTTCTTTCTTTCTTTTTTTTTTTTTGAGATAGAGTCCCACTCTGTTGCCCAGACTGGAGTGCAATGGCGTGATCTCGGCTCACTGCAACCTTCCCCTCCCAGGTTCAAGTAACTCTCTTGTCTCAGCCTCCCAAGTAGCTGGGATTACAGGCATGTGCCACCACGCCTGGCTAATTTTTGTACTTTTAGTAGAGATGGGGTTTCTCCATGTTGGCCAGGCTGGTCTCAAACTCCTGATCTCAGGTGATCCACCTGCATCAGCCTCCCAAAGTGCTGGGATTACAGGTGTGAGCCCCTGTGACCAGCCTAAAGAATATTTCAATGTATGTGAACTTCTAAGTTGACCTTCCTTTTCCCTTCAGCATCGCAGATGTGGGTGCGTGCATGGCCTTCTGGTGGGAAGTGAGCCATTGTTCCTATCATTGCTTCTCTATATGAATCTCCTGTTTCCACCCTAGCTGCCTTTAAGGCCTGTAGGATGTGTTCAGGTACGGTTTTCTCCACGTTACCTCCTTGCAGTTACAGAGATTCTTGGATTTGTGGATTATTTTCTTTCATGAATTTCAGAAAGTTCTTAGTGATTAGGTCTTGGAATATTTCTTTATTCTCTCCTGTTCCTGCTCTGGGACTCCAGTTACACCCAGTTAGGCCATCTGACTTTGGCCCACAGATCTTGGACCCTCTGTCGTCTTCCCTCCCCTCTCTGTGTTTGGATCTTCTCTAGTGACCAATCTTCAAGTTAACTGATCCATTCCTCTGTGATGTCCAGTCTGCTGTTAAACCCATCTAAAGATCATTTATATCCTGTATTTTTCATTTGCAGCATCTTCATTCTGTCTTTTACTGAAGTGTCCCTGTTTCTGCTGAACATCCTTATCTCTTGGTGAATGTCACCCGCCATTTCCACAGGCCCTCCCCACCTCCCCAGAGTTCCTTCAAAGCCCTTGACTTCAGTTTTACCACTGGGGCTGTCTCTGCTTCTACTGCTCACTGTGGCTCACGTTTTCTTGCCTTTTCATGTGTCTTGTAATGTCTTACTGCAGGCTAGACAGTTCATATAAAAGAACAATCGAGGCTGAAGCAAACAACGTTTAGTTCCAGAGAGGGGCACGTGCCTTCCACTGTGAGGCTGCCAGAGTGGGAACAGAGTTGTCCTTCCCGGTAGTTGAGCTAGCTCTGGACTTCTCTGCAGCTGTAGTTAGGCCTTCAGACGCCCTGAGGGTGGCATCAGGGCATGGCTTCGGTGGGGTCTGAGCTTTGAGCACAGTGATTCTGGACATCAGCCTGTGTGTCGCAGCCAAGCCACTGGCTTTGGGGGGCTGCACGATTTCTCCGTTCTTCAGCCGGACTGCCGTCCTTTTTGGCCACTGGAGGCTTCCTTTGCTCTCCATTCCAGCCCCCCTCGCCTTGCGCCCGGGGTGTCTTGCAGCCTCTTCCTCAGCCTTTGGGGGCTTGCCTCCCGCCCACTGTCCCAGCTCCCCTGCTGGGCCTCCAGACTTTGGGAACAAAAATCCCAGCATATCTGTGAGAGGGGCGTTCTCGGGGGAGTGTCCGTCAGCTCCCTGCCCCCACTCCCAACTTTTGGCACTTTCTTCCTGAGCACTCAGTGTGGACCTGAGGGAGGCCAGGGAGCTTTGGACTTGCCTGTTGCAGGGTCCTCCAGACCCTGGGGGCTTGGCAGCCGCACTAGTGGACAAGCGGTTTGCATGTACGTCGCCTGGTCCCTCCTTACCTGACTCTGAGGGGCCTCTTCCTCTCACTCCCCTCTGGGGACGAGAGCAGCAGGGCCTCTCTTCTCTACTGGGTGCCACAGAAGTCAGGTTTGGAACCTGTTGCTTCTGAGGTTCCTGTGAGGCCACAGGGAAGTCAGAAGAAAGGCTTGGCCTTCTGAGGTCTGTGGGTCACCAACATCCAGCCAGGTGAGGAGCAAGGGCCACCACGGGTGACACCGTGATGCCATGGCACAGTCTGAACCCGAATCTTGGAGTGGGAGGAGCAGGATGGAGTATTTTGGCTTGTTAAAGTCTAACTTTTAAAGGTTAGGAAACCAGGGAATCTCCTGGAGGGGCTCTGCTGGCAGGGCCCAAAAGACAGTGCCTTTGAAGGAAGCTGCGTGTTAGAAAAACAGTCTCCAAATTCCCACTTTCCCCTGGCTGAAAATGCAAAATAAAGGCAGCTTTCCAAGCCATGTGGTCCCAGAAACAAACAAACAAAAAGGACTTCTCCTCATCACAGACCTAGAGCCACGTGCAACATGGTGCTGGCTGTGCAGCTGGGTGGCCGAGGCCAGGCTTTGTGTAGGGACATCTGCTTCCTCCTCCTCATGATGGAAACTCCTGCCCATCACTGTGCACATCGCACTGATACCACGGTGACATGGAGGCTACGGTCCCCCGTGTGGCCTTGGCAGGAAAAGAGACAGCCAGGGTGGCTGCCTGCTTAGACTTCAGGCCTCCCCTGGGGACAGGATTTCAGGTATCAGTCCCCCCAGCTGATGAACCAGTGAGAACAGGCTTATCCAGGTGGTTTTATTTAATAAAATTTTACAAAAGTCAGGGCTGACTTCTTGGCTCTGCCCTTCAAAGAGCACAGTTTTCCTTGGCAGATAACTGGGGGAAGCCACGGGCCCACCAGAGGC
Organism: Pan paniscus; assembly: GCF_029289425.2. Lineage (NCBI taxonomy): Eukaryota > Metazoa > Chordata > Mammalia > Primates > Hominidae > Pan > Pan paniscus. The sequence goes on along the minus strand of NC_073264.2, from coordinate 106,180,535 downwards.
TCTCGCAGGCCAGTGGTGCGACCTCCTGTCCACAACCGTGAGGGAGAAAGGCCTGTCCTTGAGGCTGCTGGGCAGGGGCCCAGGCAATAAGTGAGGGCACCTGCGAGGCTTTGAGGACACAGCACATCTGTACACCCTCATGGTGCCCTGACCACACAGCAGCCAGGACACAGTGTGACAGACAGACGGTTTCTGAGCGGTCTCAACAGCTGTCTCTCTGGTGACGTTTCAGTGCCTTCCCCTTTTCCTCTGAACTCATGGATTTGGCCACAAGTTGCTCCCCCTGGACTAAGCAGCCCAGAAGCCATGCCCAGGGTCCATCCCTGAGCAACCCCCACCAGGTGCCAGCAGCATTCACATGGGGCAGGGGGCCCATGGGTGCCACCTGGACCCCGACAGCCTGTCATGGCACCCAGAAACCTCTGTCTCCCCTTGGCTCTGCCAAGGACACATCCTCCATCTCCTGGTCAGACCCGAGACGAGCCCAGAACACAGGACAGGTCCTGTTGGAGAGATCCCAGGAATGGGCCTGGGGTCTGGAAAACAGCTCCACAGACAGCTCTGGTTTCCACATCAATCCAGCCAGGAAGAAAATGAAAAATTCCTCATAAAGGTACAAAGTCCTCCTGATTTTAGCAAACGTCGCTATTAAAGAGTGTCAATTTGAGCTTGCGTGGAGTGAACATCCTTTTCCTTGGAATAGTGATGTGCTGGCCACCTCCGCATGAGGGGGTCTTCAGGAAGCGGCTGCATGTCATCAGCCTCCCCTGTTTGCTGCCAGGCGGCCCCGAGAGCTGAGATGAGAGGACAGCAGTCAGGCGCGCGCACCCCGGGCAATGAGAAGCGCTAGCTTGGGCGTTTGCCCCTGGCCGCCCCCTGCCTCTCGGCCCCCTAGTGTTCTCTCCTTGGTTCTCCTCTTAGAAACCTTCTCATCATGGGATGTCACCAGAGAGGCGCCCAGGGAAAACATGCTGGGGCTTCCTCATGGTGCAGTCTGTGGCTCTGGCCTGCAGCCAGCCCCGAAGACAGCAGTGGGCCCACATCTTAGGCGGGGTCTCTGGCCCTTGTGCTACGTGTCTGGCACTCCCTGGTGGAGGCTGCCACTACCCTGCACACTCACAGCCCTCCAGTGGCCACTCTTGGACTACACCACAGACTTCCCCCAAACAGCTGCGGCTGGACGTCTCCCCCACCGGCTGCTGTGAACAACACAGCCACGAACATTTCTTTACAGCTGCTGCTCTAGGATAACCCTCCTGTGCTACGGTGCTTTTCAAAAAGATGGACAGCCTGTGAAGACGGCCGATCAGGGCCCTCTCCTGTTGCCCCATGGCACCTGTCGCCTGTCACCTGTGTGCTGACCATCCAGGGAACCCACCCCATGTCAGCTGGGGGCAGTGCCACATTCATGCCTAATTCTTGCCCAGAAGCTGACCCTGGCCGCCTCCTGTGCTATGCAACCTTCCTGCTGTCCCAGCTCAGTCTCAGGTCCTTGTTACCTCCTACCAGGCCACAGGGCAGTACTTTACCCCTGCGCCTCCCTGCATGTCACTCTTCATGCTCACAGCCGCCCATGCGCCCCTCCCACCATCTCCTGGGTGTACACAATGAGCCCCGACTGTTCCAGGGTCCTGGGTCTCCAGGGTGAGCAGGAAACCAGGTGAGCTAGGCCTGGCCATCTCACCCCTCCTGCAATACTTGGTCTGAGGGTGGGCTCCAGACTCCAGCCCAGAAAAGCTTTTCTTCCCCCTGATAAAAGAGAGAGCTGCAGGAAGAAGTCCCCTTCTCTGCCCATCTCCTCTTCCGCCTTGAGCCCGGCTGTGATGATGTGATGAAGTGACTCTGTGGCAAGAACCGCGGCTCATGAGAGAAAAGCTGTGGGCAGACCCTGTGTAGGGTAAGCAGCCCATGACTGAAGCCGCCAGTCAGATCCGTTCACGACAGCTGCCCAGGCGGAGTCAACATCCCCTGGCCCAACAGTCACAGCCTGGTCCTGCCTCATCCTTCCAGCCTCGTCATCCACACCTGGTGTCTCAGCTTCCCTGCAGCAATCTTCTCTGCCTGGCTTCTCCTGCGTGACCCACCCATAACCTGGGTCCTCTGGCCTAAGAGTCTTTCCGGATGGTATTTATATTCCTTGGCACCCTGCAGTGGTGTTCACAATTTGCCTGTCTGCCCTAAATAGCACAAATGTTTGTTTTCTGGAAGTCCACAAGACTCAAAGGAAGAAAACAAGCAACTGACTCACATCAGAGAAAGCGGAGGGCTCCACATGTGTGGACACCGCCAGCGCGGTTCCCTGAGGCCTCTCCTTGGTGACCACTCACCTTGGTCTGGATCAGGGCTTTGCAATGCTGGAGACAGAAGCTGCTGACAGTGAGGAGTCCTTCAGGCTCTTTGAGGTCACAATCTTCCATGATGTGGCCCTGGCCTCCAGAAAGGTTCTAAGGAGACAGACCCCATCAGACAGCCAGTACAGTCATCATTTTGTCTCCTGTTTCCTTTTCCCCTGAGCCCCTCTACTAATTTCATGCTAAAACTGCAAAGTTCTCTCAGGCCCCTCTCAAGGTCAGCGCACCAGTTTCCCCTGTGTCGCCCTGCCACTCGCTGCCTCATGCCCGGCTCACAGGCCTCGCTCCCCTTCAGGACCTCAGCGCCCCTCAGCTGCTCAATGGGAATAATGTCTTCACGGCCACTTTCAGACACACCCTTCAGGCTGCCGCCACTCAGAGCTGGCCCGCACCTGAGGCTTCTATTCAGGCCTCCCCCCTTTCCTAGCCTCCTGGTTCTCTGTTTTCCTCACACAATGACACAGTCAGGGCTGATCTCACTGGGAGCCTCTCTGTTCCTTTCTGCCCTTCACTTCCTTCCTGGCCAGCCCAATGTGCCCCATGGGCCAACAGGGCAACCATTTTCATGCCCCTGTCTTCACCAGGGCCAATCTGCCTGCCTGGCTGGCCCTTTTTGAGTTTTCCATGTTTGAAAATTTCCATAATATTTAAGAATGAGGAAAGATCATTGAAATCTAGATCTCTGAAAGGCGGCCCTCCCTATGACTGGCGTTTTCTGCGACAGCCCAAGAGCTTGAGCACATGCACGGCAGTCTGTGCGTGGCAGTGGCGCATGTGGTGGTGTGTGGTGTGTGTGCGTGGCGGCGTGTGCGTGGCGGCGTGTGCGTGGCGGCATGTGCGTGGCGGCATGTGGTGTGTGAGGCGTGTGCGTGGCGGCGTGTGCATGGCGGCATGTAGTGGCGTGTGAGGCGTGTGCATGGCGGCGTGTGCGTGGTGGCATGTGAGGCGTGTGCGTGGCGGCGTGCGTGGCGGCGGCAGTAGCATGAGTGCACACACACTGTTGCACATCTCTGAATGCGTTGTCTGCTGCAGGCTCAGGCCCATTCCTTCCAGAGCCTTTCCCCACCTCCTACTCTAGGCTTTGCTGGCTCCTGCCTCAAGCATTCGGGAGTCATCCAGTGGCCCTGACACGTTTATGGGGCCACCTAGTGGCTTTAACCCACCTGAACCCACACCTCTGCCTGCACCCACCCCTTGGGCGCGGCCAAGGGCCACTGGCGACAGTGAAGTTCAACCACACTCCCAGGAGCCCTGTGTCAACCCAAACCGCCTACCTTCTGCGCAGCATCTATTCCAAGAACAAGAAAGAAGTTCTCCTGGCAACGGGACTCGCTCCAGAGGCGCTGAGAAGTAGACGTGGTGTGTATGCTCTGAAGGGCTCTCCAGAGTTTTCTGGATTCGTTACTGGAAAACAGATGCAGTTGTTAAAAGGTGACCTTGAGAGCCTTCTGAGGAGATCACGAGGCACGGCCCGAGGCACGCAGCGGGGCGCCTGGCCTTTACCCGCGAGCCGAGACGCGCACAAGCCAAGAGGCGTATGGCTGTTAAGAACCCTAAAAACAGTGTTCCCAGGCTGGGCACGGTGGCTCACGCCTGTAATCTCAGCACTTTGGGAGGCTGAGGCTGACAGATCAGGAGGTCAGGAGTTCAAGATCTGCCTGGCCAACATAGTGAAACCTCGTCTCTATTAAAAATACAAAAAAATAGCCGGGCGTGGTGATGGGCGCCTGTCATCCCAGCTACTGGGGAGGCTGAGGCAGGAGAATCGCTTGAACCCGGGAGGCGGAGGTTGCAGGGAGCGGAGATCGTGCCACTGCACTCCAGCCTGGGGGACAGAGTAAGACTCTGTCTCAAACAAACAAACAAACAAAAAAACAAATAAAAACAGCATTCCCTGCAGGAGCACTGGGCCGTCTCATTTATTTGTTCATTTATACTTTTATTCAAACAACACGTGCCATCCTTCAACACCCCAACCCACCTCCCGTGCCCCCTCTATGCCTCACAACACCTGCCCTGGAGTAGCTGACTTACTGCCGTTACTGTCTCCTCCAAGGAGTGGAAGCTCCGTGAGGCCAGATATTTTGCTGGTTTTGTTCACTCAAGTGCCTAGAACTGTGCTGAGTACAAAACAGATGCTCCCAAACTACGAGTACCAGTGCATGCTCAGGAGAACAAATGAGCAAACCAACGGTGAATGTCTACTATGTGCCACACGTCACTGCTACGCACTGTGAGGGACTGAGAAGGTCTGCCTGCAGGAAGTTCACGCTCTAGTATGGAAGGGAAAATGAGTGCAAGGGCAGGTGCGGCAGCTCACACCTGTAAGCCCAGCACTTTGGGAGACTGAGGAGGGCAAATCACTTGAGCTCAGGAATTTGAGACCAGCCTGAGCAACATAGCAAAACCCTGTCTCTACAAAAAATACAAAAATTAGCTGGGTGTAGTGGCGGGTGCCTGTAGTCCCAGTACTCAGGAGGCTGAGGCAGGAAGATCGCTTAAGCCTAGGAGACGGAGGCTGTAGTGAGCTGAGATGGTGCCACTGCACTCCAGATGAGTACAGAAGAAGAGCAAATGTGCTAAACACCAAACCATTTCCAAAAATACCCCAGTGTTTCAGAACACACAAACCATGCTCTACTCCACCCCCAAAGTACCATCCAGCCTTCTGTCCCACGAGTGTCCAGCCCCGCCAAGTCCTGACACCCAGGACTCCCCATGCCTCTGGGTCCGCGAGTTGTGCTGCTGGGGACAGAGATGTCAATGCTGCCAGCACAGAGCCCACCCCCACCGTCAGCTTGCTGGGACCACATTCTCCACAGTTTCTCCCCAGGGATCATGCTTTGCAGAAGCACCACACACAGAGGGCACACTGGCCATCTGGGCAATGCTGGTTGCGGCCTTCTGGGCTCCAGGCCTCTGTCCTCAAGCCCCTGTAGAGGGTACCCTGGGGCAGGTGCTGGGTTGGACCCCAGTAGAGGACACGGTGGGCCAGGGCTGGAGCCCAGAATGGCCTGTCTGCAGAGCTCTCTGAAAGTCCAGGCCTGCTCAGAGACACAAAAATCAGCAGGCTGACCTGGCTCTCCCCTGGCTGCTGGGAGACCCACTCCACAGACCACACCAAGGGACAGGGAAGCTAGCTCACCCCAACCTTCACTTCCCTCCTCCCTCTGGGGCCTTAGGCCAACTTACCTTGAGCTTCTCAACCACTGCGGCCTAATCCACTCGAGCGCTGTTTGTCTTTCAATGCTCAGTTGAAAGTGTGTCCCTGGAAAATGGCCATCTGCGAGTGACTGTGGGTGCACTTTCCCCTAGGAGCCTGTGGCCCTGCAGGCAGCACCGGGAGCACCCCTGGGGCTGGGCCTGGGGCTGACAATGGGGCTCCAGAGTGTGGAACGTTTTCTAGAACTCTGTGGCTGAGAACCATGAGGCAGCCGGTGCCCACTCAGCCAAGTCCCCCAGAAGGCCCCTGTGCCCACTGCCCAGGCCCACCAGCCACTCGCAGTGAATGCGAGGCCCCCACCCACTCCACCAGCACTGGCAGTGAGACCCAAGAGGAGCTGGGCTTGGGTCCAGCTGCTCCAGGTGAGCTGGCTGGGGAGGAGGATGAATAGGGCTCAGAGTGGAAGGCCACAGCTGGAGCGTCAATCGTGCTGCCCCTTCTCATAGGACCCCTATGACCCACAGATGGCAGGGACCTCAGGAGAGATGCTACTCTCCATAAAGGCAAAAACAAAGCCTCACACACCTACTTTTATCAAACAAAAGTACAAAAGCAGTTGCTGTAAGAAATATTTCTTAAGTTCATTACCACAATTTATGTATACATTCAAGGCCAGGTTTTTCTTCACTGCTTATTTCTAGGAAATGGTCTATGGTGGAAACGTCTTCAGCTGCCTGCTGGACTGTTATATCTTGAAAAGCACACTTTAAAATGTTCTCATAGCTGAGAATGGGCTGAAAAGAAAAGAAGAAAAGCATACCAAAGTTAGGAGAAAGACATACATAACGTTACCTTATTCCAAAGAAATAATTGTGATAGAAATGAAATTTGTAATTGATCATACCATTAGTGTTACTATCACTTGACATATTCATTCCTAAAAATCACCAAGTTAGCAAAATCACACAAAACCAGAGGACTCATGGGAAAGGTGGGGTTAGGACAAAACATTCAAACTTCATCAGTGACACATGAAAAAAGATGGCCACCCAATAATGTTAGTGCTGTTTTCCATGTTTGGTTAAGAAATTATACATGCGGCCGGGTGTGGTGGCTCACGCCTGTAATCCCAGCACTTTGGGAGCCCCAGGTGGGCAGATCACGAGGTCAGGAGTTCGAGACCAGCCTGGCCAACATGGTGAAACCCCATCTCTACTAAAAATACAAAAATTAGCTGGGCATGGTGGTACACGCCTATAATCCCAGCTACTTAGGAGGCTGAGGCAGGAGAATCGCTTGAACCGGGGGGGGGGGGGTGCGGGCAGAAGTTGCAGTGAGCCGAGATTGTGCCACTGCACTCCAGCCTGGGTGACAGAGCGAGACTCCGTCTCAAAAAAAAAAAAAAGAAATTATACATACTACAGTAAGCACAGCACTTTACCTTGGCAAAGACAAAGGCTCGCAGGCTGAGTTAGTGTGAAGGGGTAGGAGGAGGGTGGTCTGAACCGGGTGAAGTCCTAACACCAGGTGTTGACAGGTGTGCTACATCGGGGCACTAAGCGCTGTGTGAGGGTGTGCGTGTGCGAGTCTCATGTATTCCAACGGGCCCCAGCTCAGCTGGGGGCAGTTTTCTGCATTTATCTACTCTTTCTTGTGAAGTTTCAACTATGCTCTAATTGTTCCCTAATACATCAATCATGCTGGAAAACAAATCCTGTATTCAAAACAAGCATTACAGCAGACCTTACTCTATTAAGAGTGGATCTCATCAGGATTCCAGGGAAACTGCTTCAGAAAACAGTCCGGCCGGGCATGGTGGCTCACGCCTGTAATCCCAGCACTTTGAGAGGCCGAGGCGGGCGGATCACCTGAGGTCAGGAGTTCAAGACCAGCCTGGCAAACATGGTAAAACCCAGTCTCTACTAAACATACATACATATATATATATATATAAAGTTAGCCGGGCGTGGTGGTGGATGCCTGTAATCCCAGCTACTCAGGAGGCTAAGGCAGGAGAACTGCTTGAACCCAAGAGACAGAGGTTGCAGTGAGCCGACACAGTGCCACTGCACTCCAGCCTCAGCGACAGAGTGAGACTGTCTCAAAAAAAAAAAAAAAAAAAAAAAAGAAAAGGAAAAGAAAACAGGCCAGCCCTGAGAACTACAATATCTTCATTTCCTTCCTCACTGGTTTTATTTCTGATCTCTCATGATGGTGCTTGGGATGAACCATTTGGGAAGAAGTGGCAGAGAAAGAGGAACAATGGAAGGAAGAAGACAGGAAAAGAGAAGGAGCAGAAGTGTCACCAAACGGTAAACACCCACAGTCTGCTCTGAAAGAGAGCAGGGGGCAGGGGCCTGAAGGCTGGGACCCTGGCTCCCGGACAGGTCGGAATGGGCATCACCCAATTCATTACAAGCTCCCGGACAGGTTGGATCCCGCGTCACCCAATTCATTACAAGCAAGTTGAAATGTGATCATGTGATTTTAGAATCTCCGAGACTTTTGAACTCAGCAGATTCAGAATTCAGACAAAAAGCTCCTCGTCAAATGCCCTGAGCTGGGGCCAGTGCAGCCCCCACCAATGGGGAATGGACAGGCTGGGGGAGGAATGGTCAGAAAGAGCGACCCAGCTCAGGTGGCCCCCACCTGGCCTTGGTGTGACCCATTTCTGCAGCCTCCTCTGCCAACTCATTGCTTCCCTGGCCTCAGGATGGGACTGCCAACCACATGGCCAGGGACGAAGGCCAGGAGAGAAGCAGACGCTCTGGGGCTGTCAGCCCCCTCCCTGGCCAGCACGCCACAGCATTCGAGGGCTGCAGGCCTCTTGGTGTGTACACGTCCCACTCAACATGGTGACCACAGCACAGCAGAAATACCTCAGAAGGTGGGACGGCAGAAGTTCCTGTCACCCAAGGTCCACCCTGGCATGGTTGGTGAGAACTGCACTCTTTTGGGGCAGAAGTGGTTCTCGGTGGCTGGGGTTCTGTGGGTCCCTCGAGGAGTTCAAGGGACTGTGAGAATTGTCCAGACTTGGCTGAAGATTCTCGAAAGCCTTCAAACTCCCCCCAAGTGCTGCTGTGTTCCCCTGGGTCAGGACATCGGGCAGTGCAGGTGGAACCGCCCTCACGGGGCATGGAGATGCTGGCTTTCCCATCGGACAGGAGAAGGTCGGGGCAGGTCCGTCTCCATTCCAAACTGTCATCACTCAGCCTCTCAGGTGCCACTCGGAGGGAAGCGCTGGCTGCTTCCTCCTGGAGGTCACTCAAAGGCTCTCCCCCCAGCTCCCGCCGGCCTTGCATCTTGGAGCCGCCAGGCCAGCAGAGGCCCGATGGGCAGCTGCTCAGGAGACATGCACGCCGGGGTGCTGGCCGCCCAGGACTGCCCAACCTTCCCCTGCCCCGGAGAGGGCCAGGGGACGCTGCAGGAGTGCCCCGGGCTGCCCAGTGGCTGACGGTGAAAAGTGCCCACGTGCTGCTGTGGAACTGACACAAACCACAGGAATGGTCCGGTCGCCCGGGAGTCCTGGCTTCCTCCCACGCGCGCGGGCGCGGAGTCCGATACAGGGGCGCGTACCAGACCCACGGCAGGTGTGAGAGGGGCGGCCCAAGGTGGGGCTCCTGCTCTGGAGAGAGCCGCGAGGGGGCCTGGGAGGCCCACGCTGGCCAGAGGAGCGAGAGCCGGGCGCCCGCGGGAGTCCCAAGTGGGAAGGAGTGGGTGCGGCGCCCCGGGGCCTCCCGAGAGTCCCTCTCGCACGCGGCCCGCAGAGCAGCCCTGGAGCGCCTGGGCCTGGACAGGGCCCGAGATGGCCGGCTAAGCGCCTGGCCCACGGCTCCCGAGAGTCCCCGCGTGTCCTGGGCCCGGGCCCGGGCCCCGCACCCACCTTGGTCGCCGCCTCGGCGGGGCCGCGCGGGACCAGGCCGAGAGAAACCTGCAACCAGCCGTTCTCTCCTGCCTGCGCCGCCCCGTTGCCTGGCAACGGCGTGCGCCAGCTCCGCTTCCGGCGTCCGTCGCCGTGGCGTCAGCACGCATCCGGGGCGAGGCCAGCGCCGGCCCCCGCCGTCCAGGACCCGCCCCGGACCCGCCCTCCCTGCCCCGGGCCGCCTCCGCTGCGGGTGGGATCGGGCTTCCACGCTGGCCGAGCCCTGGGCGCCGGGCCGCTCGAGCTTTCTGTCCGTGCTCAGTTCGCCGCCCGAGTGGTTCTTTCTTTTTTTTTTCTTTTTTTTTGAGACGGAGTCTCCCTCTGTCGCCCAGGCTGGAGTGCAGTGGCGCGATCTCTACTCACTGCAAGCTCCGCCTCCCGGGTTCACCCCATTCTCCTGCCTCAGCCTCCCGAGTAGCTGGGACTACAGGCGCCCGCCACCACGCCCGGCTGATTTTTTTGTATTTTAATAGAGACTGGGTTTCACCGTGTTAGCCAGGATGGTCTCGATCTCCTGACCTCGTGATCCGCCGGCCTCGGCCTCCCAAATGCTGGGATTACAGGCTTGAGCCACTGTGCCTGGCCCTAGAGTGGTTCTTTCTTCCTCACGATGAGCTCCCCAGGTCCGTCCCAGCGCACCCGTCACCCGCAGCCCCTTCTCCCGGCGCCCCGCAGCCTAACTTGCCGCGCCGCCGACCCCTCTGTGGGTGCAGCTGAGCGACGGCCCCTCAGGACCCCACCTGTCCCTGGCGAGAGCCAAGTCCGTCTTGCTGACTCCTGAATCCCAAAACCTCGCCCGCCCCTAACTCGTCCCCATTCCTGGGGGAAGGAGCTGCGGGGAGGCTCCACCCCTCCCTCGCAGGCCGCATGGAGTGCTCCCCTCCTTTGTCACTAGCCAGACCCAGGCAGAGCAGGGCTGGCGGACAGCCCCTCTCCAGCCACTGGACGACCAAGGAGCTAGGCTGGCCTCTGCCAGCTCCCCTCCGGGCTTCCAGGCCTTCTGCCATCTGCCCTCACCCCCAGACTCAAGGAGTCAACCTTGACTCCATCTCCTCCCTGGCCTTCCCAGACTGGCCCCCATCACTGCCTCCTCTGGGTAAGGGGAGGGCCTGGCCCTGGTGAAGCCCTGAACCATGCCACCTACTGTCCACCCCCTATCTACCTCAAGCTCGCATTTCTCCCACCCTGGGGCTTGGGGCCCTGCCTGGACTCTGTCCTTGCTTGAATCACCCCTTCCCTCCCTGGTCCTTCTCAGCCAAGCTACAGAACAATTTAATTTTACAAATGACAAGATGAGATCATTCTCTGCACCTTAGACCCAGCCTCCTGTCCCCGCTCCTTCCTGAGGGGCAGAGCAGCCGGGCCATGCAGTATGGAAGCTCTTCGGTCAGACTGCCCAGGACTGGACCTTGGCTTGGCCACCCCAGCACCGCAGTGACCCTAAGGATGGTGATTAGGAGCTGGCTGGGTTTGTAGACCAGGCCTGGGCCTGTCTTGCCAGCTTAAGGGCAGTGTCCGTTCCCACTGCTGCCCCTCATCCACTGCACGTCCTTGCCATCCTTGAGGCCCAGGGAGCTGGGAGGGGGGCAGGAGGAGTGTTGTCCTTGTGTACAGGTGGGGAAACTGAGGCCCCACCCCAAAGGCCTGCGTGAGAAGCAGAGCTGGGACAGGAGGTGCTCTCCTCGTTCTCTGCAATTCCCCACCCCCGTCTGGGCCTCAGCTTCCACGTGAAGAGCGTGGGGAGCACAGTACTCCCAGGGTGGTTGGAGGATAAAAATGACCCATATGGGTTGAAGAGCTGGTGTGGCAGTTGAACAGCCCCACAGAGATGTCCACATCCTAACCCCTGGAACCTGTGGATATGTGACCTTACAGGGTCAAAGACCCTTTATAGATGGGCTTAAATTAAGGCTCTTGAGAGGAGGAGTGGAGCCTGGATGAGGCATGTAGTCACAAAGGTCCTGAGAAGGAAGCAGGAAGGTCAGAGTCAGAGAGGAGACGCAAAGGTGGAAGCGGAGCCAGAGTGATACGAGACTGCAGATGCCTCTGGAGGCTGAAAGGACCAGAAAACAGATCTCCCCTGAAGCCTCCAGAAGGCACACCATCCTGCCCACACCTAGAACTGGAGTTGATAAATGCGCACATGCTGTTTTCAACCACTGTGTCGTCGGTGGTATTTTGTTATGGCAGCAGCAGGGAACTAATATGCCTGAGTGACCCCTTGTGACCCACTGAGAAGTGCTGCCTCGGGGAAGCCAAGGTGCAGAGGAAATGGCAGCGGCAACCTTGACATCAGATGCCCAACCCTGGTTGCAGGAGGAGGTGGGGGCAGCCCAGGTGGCTGCTAGGCCGCTGCTGGCTTCTTGGGCCAGCTTCTGGGCAGACCATCCTGCTTCATGGCACAGCCTGAAAGGCACGAGCTGAGGATAAGGCTTCCAGGTTGGCGATTGGAGCAGGCACTGCTCAAATTGAATTGGCCCAGCTGCTAGGGGAGACTGGGCCAGAGAGGGTGGGTTCCCATTAAAGCCTGGGTGTGGGGGACATTAGCCATGACTCCCGAGGGGCATGGAGGGGGCAGGTGGAGTGTGGTCAGGACGAGGAGCCCATGTGGCCCTCCCAGGATCTCTCCAGCCACCTCGGTTCACCCTGAGCCCCAGCCCTGCTCAATGGCTGTGTGAGGAGCACCTTCCCTTCTGCAGAGGAGCCAAGCTTCCCTACCCTAGTCTCAGGAGGAAGGGGCCAGCTTGGGTTCTGGGGCAAGTGCCACCTATGCACAGAGCCCCACAGTCATCTTGGGATCTCCCAGCATCACCTGATGAGCAAGGACTGGCTGGGGAGGGGTCCCCAGAAGCACCCAGGCATCCTGGTCCTCTGGGATCCTCAGCCCCAAGTCCCTAGGGCAAGTTGGGGAGTGTGCCTGTCCTCACCTCTGGCAGCAGGAGTGCCAGGGCTTGCAGGCGGCATCATGGGAACCTGCTGCTGCTCGGATCCCAGGCTAGCCCACACGGACTGCTGAGCCAGAGAGCCCGATGAAGACATGGGTTGAAGAAACCCATCCGAGTGGAACGATGGCAGCACCCTGACATGCCCCACCACTGCCACATTTCCTGATCCCAGCTGTGTGGGTGCAGAGGAAGTGGACCTGGGGACAATACCCAGGCCTGAAACGGGCACCCAGCTTTGGGGGAGAGTGAGGCGGTTAGAGGTCAGGAGTCAGTGTGGTCAGGCAAGAGTGGGAGGCTGGGTGGACAAGTGTTCCCCACCTGGTCAGGGGGTCCTCCCCCATCATCTCTGTATAAAAGACTGAGGAGGGGCAGGCAGTGGCTGAGACAGTCCTAGATGCTCCCACCTCACCTCACACCACTCCATCTGGGCACGAGGCTGGGCTGGATGCAAGGCTGTGGCTGGGGCGGGGCAGGGACCACAGCAGAGCTATTTTTGCTTATGTTGCTGCAGCTGCCGCAGCAAGAATCAATCATTGATGCTGTGGGCATCCCTGCCTGCAGAGGGTGGAGGCAAGCAGCGCCAGTCAGGCCATGGGGGCAGGGCAGCGGCTCTGCTGATGGTCAGGGCCTGGGGAGCCTCGGCTCCTCACCCAGGCCCTGGCACCCAGCCTCAGGAAGGCTGTGGGCAACCAGTGGGCTGGGCCAGTGTCCCCATCTCAGTGGTCCAGGGAAGAGGTGGAGGCTGTGTGCACAGGAGACAGCATGCGATGCCCTCTCCCTGGGGTGACACCTGTAGCAGGTGTGGGGCCTTGTATGTGCCAGGGGCGGCTGTGAGCTGGGCTTGTGTCCAGCGATGCTGTGGGTGGGGGCATGAATTCCTGAGCCCAGGCCCGCTTCTGTGGTCCTCCCTAGCTGGGCATCTGTCCTCAGAGGGGCACATGGGGAGGAGACTGGAGCTGGGCGTGATGACAGGAGCGCAGGCTTCAGCTGGCGGGGAGGGCCCGGGATGGGGGCTGGCAGCCCCTCTCATCTTCTCCCCTGCTCCCACAGCTGTGACCCTGGACCCCTGTTTCAGCTGCTGAGGCCCTGGTGGGCGGGAGGAGGGATTCTGGCTGGCCTCTGGGGAGCCAGTCCTCAACTGCACATAGCGGCAGCCTGCCTGTTTGTGGGGGTACACTGCCCAAGTTGCAGGCCCTCCCAGAGGCATCTGGAGTGAGATAGAGCTCTCAGGACCCCAGGTTCCTTGAGGTGGGGAAGCTCTCTGGACAGACACCCCAAGGTGTCTTACTCATGACACTGTCAGCTTAACCCTCAAGCTAGGAGAAGACCCCCAGAAGGAGGGTGGGAGGGGCAGTCCCCAGCTCCCCGACAGTCACAACCAGACTGCAGCCCCAGCACTCAGGGCAGCGCAGAGCCAGAGGCCACTGCAGAGAGACACCAGCCCTCTGTCTCAGAGTGGGCAGGAGAAGGGAGGGACGGCCTCCGGGTGGAGCAGGCCCTGCCCAGACCCCATCCTGAATTCTGGGGCCACAGGGGAGCATGGCGCAGCTGCGTGCGTGTGTCTGTGCCCACCTTGGAAGTGGGCAGCCCCGTGCAGGGCAGAGGCGAAGTTCCTGGACCTGGGCAGCTGTGGTTGGTTCTGGGGCCATTTCTTAGCCAGGGGAGGACAGGCCCAGTGGACACAGCTAGGGGAAGATCTCAGCCACCCCAGGCTGAGGGGCAGGACCAGGGCAAAGTCCTCCCAAGTGTGGGGTCCCCACACTCCCGTGACGCCACGCTGAACTTGCGCTCTCACTCGGCCCCCACCAAGATGGCCTGGAGGGTTCTCTCATCTTGCTGAAGGAAAACAGAGGCAGGGGCAGCAGGTAGTAGCCCAGGGACAGGGACATGTCGGGGGCAACCTCGGCTTCCCCACCCAGGGCTCCATCCTCACCCATCCCGCAAAGCCGAGGGGAGTCCCCGTAGCCCTGCGCAGATCACGCCAGACAATCAGGAGAGGGGCCACTTCATTTGGATGGGGACCCAGGAGGCCACATGACTTTGTCAAGGGCACACACCTCAAGGGGCTGAGGACACAAAGGTGGGTGAGTGCCCTGAGCGGCCCCTCGTTCCCAGGCCCTGCAGCCAGACTCAGACACAGAGGACTAGCGGGCGAAACCCCGGCAGACCAGGCAGGGGCATAGACGCATCCAGGGACACACACAGAGGTGTATGCACCCGGGCACCCTAGTGGCTCTCTCCCTGTGCCCAGGGAGTGACTGACTCCAGGTGAGCAGAGCAGGGTGGGCTCCTGGGGAGGGAGGTAAGTGCAGGGCCTCTGGACCCCAGGCAACACTGCTCAGCCCCGAAAGAAGGACACTGCGAGGGGGTGGGGTAAGACCTGCGCCAGGTCCCCACACGAGGGAAAAGGTTGTGCCCATCATGCCTGGGCTCATTGGCAGGAGACTGCCAGGGCCTCTTCCCAGCAGTGGCTCTGGCGTCCGTCTGACCTGCTGCTGGAAGGCTGCCCGGTGGCTGCAGCGCGGCTAACGGGAACTGTCTAGGGTGAGTCATCGTGCCCGGGTGGCTCACCTGGGCCCGCTAGCTGTGCGTGGTCTCCAAATGAGCCCAGGAATGCGTGTGCCCCTGTGTGTATGTATACACGTGCATGGGTCTGTATCCTGGTGTGGGTGTTCATGCATGCAGGCCTGAGTGTGTCAAATATCTCAGGTGGCCTGTGTCTGTGTCTTGGTGAGTCTGTGATTTTATCTATGAGTGTGTGTGTCTGCCTGGCCCTTCCGGTACAGCCTGGCCTCTTCCCACCCCAGGAAAAGGTGTCCGTGTGTGTGTGTGTGTGTGTGTGTGTGTGTGTGTGTGTGTGTGTGTGTATGACAGAGCATGTGTGTTTGTGTGTGTCTCTATATGTGTCTGTGTGTCTCTGTGTGTGTGTCTGTGTGTGAGTGGGCCTCTATGTGTACCTGTGTATCTCTGTGTCTGTGTCTCTGTCCGTGTGTGTCTGTGTGTCTCTGTGTCTTTATCTCTGTATGTATGTATGTGTGTGTGTATCCGTATGTGTGTCCGTGTGTGTATGTATGTGTGTGTATCCATATGTGTGTCCGTGTGTGTGTGTGTGTCCCTGCATCTGACCCACACCCCTGGACATTGCCAGGCAGCTCCTCATGGAGGTGGCGGTCCTCTCCTGGGTCTCTTCCAGCCCTGCCTCCCCCGACAATCCCTGCAGAACTCCATTCCTTCTGGGGTATGCCCGGTTCGGGTCTACACCAGGCCAGGCGTCACCAAACTCTTAGAACTCCCTTGGGCCCCTGCCCTGCCTGTCCACACCCCCAGGTGTGCTGCCTCTGTGTGGTGCCCAAGCTAGATCCCAGGGAGGCTCCCACCCTCTGCACTCTGATCCTCACCAAGTCCCCTCTGCCTGCATATCCTTTCACTCCCTCCCATACCATGGCCCTGGTTCCACTGCTCCTGTTTCCAGCTGTGCCCCATGCCAACACCCCTAGCCACCTGCGCAGTCTTTCCTCAGCTCTCACCACGCTCAGAGACCCTGCTTGGAGCCTTAAGTGGCACCTCCTACCGACAGGAGCCCCCTCAGCCTCCTTGCTGCCCTGCCCCCGCCCACTGGGCCTGACTTTCAACCCCAGCCCTTTTGCCCCCATTCTCTGCACACACGCTACTCTGTCCCCTCTCTCCAGAACGCTTCCTACACTGCCTGGCACATGTCTCACCCCTAAGGTCCCAGCTTACACTGCCAGGAGCCTTCCAGGACCCCCGTTCCCCCGCCCCCAGGGCAGTGCCGCCCTGCAGAACGCCTCATCCTTACAGGCTTGCTTGTGTCTACGCCAGACCTGGAGCCCCTGGGGCAGGGCCAGTGGGGTGCTGGTTGCCGCTGTGTCCTAGGCCCTAGGCTCTTGACAAGAATCCGCAGAAAGGATGACTCTGGGCGGGGTTCTGGCTCCAGGACTGCCCCCAGCGCTGGGCGCTCCCGCACGCGGCGCCCACCCCGCAGCCCTGCCCGGGGCGCCCTGTTCCCGCTACACGCTCTCAGCCGCGTCCTCGTATCTGCCACCCACCAGCCCCTGCAGAATTCTATCTTGTCCTTATGCTGCCAGATCACCTCCTGCGGTGCCCGCGACCCCTGTTGTCCCCGCAGGCTGCCCCCCACCCCAGCTTCTGACTAAAGTGTCTGTCTCCCCCGGAATGGGAGGTGAAGACAGCGGCAAGTCCAGGAGCCTCGGTGCGGGGATCCAGAGGTCGCTCCCTGGCGGGAGTCCAAAGTTAATTCTGCGGACGCGACAGGCGGGCCGGGGGCGCGGGGTGGGGCGGGGTCTGGCTGGGAGGGGCGGGGCCGCGGCGACGGCAGCCAATGGGCTGAATGAGGCCGACGGCACCGCCCGCGAGCGCGCTCCGCAGTGGCCCGGCAGGGCTGGGCGGAGCCGGGCGGGGTCCTAGCTGAGCGGCTGGGTAGCCTGGCGCGCGGTGTCCGCAGTCCGAGGTCGGCCGCCCGCGGCAGCGCAGGGCAGCGGGGCAGAGCGCGGCTCCCGCCCGCCCGGTGCGCCGGAGCCGGGACCAGCGACTGGACGCGACGGGCCGCCAGGCCCGCACCGCCTGGCCGCCGCGATGTGCGACTGCTTCCACATGGTGCTGCCCACCTGGCCCGGAACCCCCGGCAGCGGTGCGCCCCTCCCCGCCTGCAGCCCGCTCCCCTGGGGCGGGTGGGCTACGCGCGAGGGCGCGCGCCGGGGCGTGTCCAGGGGCGCGCAGTGCGGGCCTTGGGGGCGGGGGACTCGGAGACGCCTGCGGGACTCGCGCGTGGTTCTGGGCCTTCCCGGCCGCTGGAGTCTCTTCTCCCGTGCCTCGCGTTCTACCTGTCCGTGGCTGTAGGTCCCTGCTCCTCTCCCGGCCTCTGAGACTGTCTCTGTCGCTCACTTTGTTTCTCGGTGGCTGACTCGTCTCTGTCGCTCACTCCCTCTGTCACTCGCGGTCCCTGTCTGTCTCTCCTTCTCGCTCCTGCCCCGCTCCTGGGACGCTGTCTGGTCGAGAGGCGGCCTCCTGGGAGGTGCTACCGCACTCTGGAGCAGGGCTGCTGTCTGCAAGGGGCGTGAAAGCCGGGGCCGCCGGGACCCGGGGCACCTGCACCAGGCTTGCCCTCTCACCTGCTTTGGGGGAGAGCAGCCAGGCTGGTCCAGGAGTCTGGGCTCTCCACTTTGGTCCGGGGCTTCCAGGCAGGGCTGGGCTGCGTCTACTGTGTGGCAGTGTGGTGGGGTCGCTGGCTAGGTGGAGGCTGTGGCAGGGCTAGGCCTGAGGTCTGGGGCCTGGTGAGGGGCCTGAATGGGGTCAAAGTCAGGCCACAGGGTCCCGCAGTGCTGGGCAAGGGAAAGTGGGTGCTACCTACTGGCATGCCCCCAGGGATGGTCAGTAGCCTCCCTCTGAGCCGCAGGCTACGGCATGTGTACCTGCTGCTCTTTGTGTGTCTGTCCCTGCACTGGGCCTGGTTCCAGGGCCTGGGTGTCTCAGCATCTTGGAGGGCGGGGCTGAGGGGGGCGGGGCAGTCCCTTGGGCGCTGGGTCTATGCTGCTGCAGCTGACCACACCCAGGGCATTGGCAGCCACCGGCCAGGGGGTTGGGCTGGCCGGCACTGGTGCAGGCTGGACCCCACTCCTTGGGGAAAACAGGTCAATGCTAATGGTGCCGACAATGCTGCAGGTGAGAGGGGTGCCCCTGGCCTGGGCATGCCCCCCAGCTGCAGCAGGCACTACCAAGGCCCCTCCTGTGGCCTGTCTGTCTGGTGCACACTTAGGGTGGGAGGCTTGTCTGGGGGGCTCCAGAGCAGGGAGGCCCCTACAGCACCTGCTTCACGGTGTCGCAGATGGGAGCCCAAGGTGTTTGGGCACAGCAGCGGGAGGATGATGGCTCCGGTGGGCTGGAGGCCCCTGGCCCCCTCCTCTTTCACTATGACTGGCCTTGCCCACATGGCTGCAGGTCGACCTCCTCAGAGGGAGAAGGGCAGGGCCCCCAGGCATGGGACCACTACCCTGCCCCCAGCTTCCCTGCACAGCCTTTCTGCTCTGCTTCCTCCTCACTCACGGACACCCAGAGACTCCCAAGCTGCAGGGTCCAGGACCATCTCATCCACCCCTTGCCTCCACAGAGGCTTGTGCTGGCTTCGTGGTTCCCAGCCCGTCTGGGGCAGTCCCTCCCTGTGTCCAGCCTACGGAACCATCCGCTCTTAGGGAATAAGGTCAGTGGCTCTCGCTGGAGCTTTGGTAGGAGACTTGCAAGATCAGAGACCTTGGGGGTTCTGTCCAGCACACCGGTTCCCAGACCCTCCCCAACCCTGCGGCCCAGGAACGTGCATTCCTGACAAGCACCCTGCCAACTACTGCCTTTCCCAGCCTGGATTTGGTCCAGGCCTTTTCCACCTGCAGTTTCCTCTCAGCAGGCTGGAGATGGGCGGACTCTTCCCTGCTCTCGTCTTCCTGTCCAGTCCAAACCTGCCCTCTGCCAGACACACCAGGCACCAGCCCAGCAGGGAGCCATCTCCTGGGCGACTTTTGTGCCGAGGCTGCCCCCTGGTGGCCCTGCTGGGACCACCCCACGCAGCGCTGCCGACTGTAACACCAGCCAGTTCACTCCCAGTGGGCTCTGGGTGTCACACCCTTGCCTACTCCAGGGGCAGGTTGCCTCTTTCCCAGGGGCAGAGCTGGGCCCCTGATAACTGGGGAGACAGGGAACCCCTCCCCGGCCCCAGCCCCCACCCTGCACCTGCTGCCCCGGCGTGGCCTGAGCACCTCCCACGACCCCCCAAGAAAGCACCACCGTGTTGGGAAGGCCCCAGGTGGTGATACCATGCGAAGATGTGCGGGTGGTCTCTCCTCTGGGGTGGGGGTCATGAGATGGCCGGGCCCTTTCCCAAGAAGGGTGCAAAGCAGGGCAGCTGTGGAGGTGGTCTCGCTGTTCTGTGCCTCGCTGGTGGTCTCTCCTCTGGGGTGGGGGTCATGAGATGGCCGGGCCCTTTCCCAAGAAGGGTGCAAAGCAGGGCAGCTGTGGAGGTGGTCTCGCTGCTCTGTGCCTCGCTGGTGGTCTCTCCTCTGGGGTGGGGGTCATGAGATGGCCGGGCCCTTTCCCAAGAAGGGTGCAAAGCAGGGCAGCTGTGGAGGTGGTCTCGCTGTTCTGTGCCTCGCTGGTGCCCTCTTCAGGGCCTCAGGCTGCACATGTGGGTCAGGACCTCACATTCGGGGTCAGGAGTGATTGCAGCTGCCTGTGCTGCTAGCTCCATGCAGCCAGGGATGCCGAGTGACAGCGCGGGCGGGTCTGTCGCCACCCTGGTGTCTCCCTGACTGGGTCTTCTACACTGGGGGAGGGCTGTATTCCCATTCTGCAGACAAGGACACTGAGGCTGGGGACAGTGAGGCAGTGACTCCCTGGGCTCTTAGGGGCCAGAGCAGAATGTCGCACGCTTTGGTCGGTGACATGCTGTTCTGACAGGTGCTGGCTCTGCCCTGCCCCACCAGGCAGGGTGACCGCAGGCAAAGGAGCCCCTCTGTAGCCGCTAGTGGCAGGGATGGGCCTTGAGGAGGAGGGAGCAGAGGGCATCCTGGAGTGCCCTCCAGTGAGGTGGCCTCTCAGAAGCCACCGACAGTGATGCTGTACGTGTGTTCCTAACAACCCCAGCTCTTTCCCTGGTGGGGAAACAGAAGCTGGACCACCAGGGAGGGAGGCTGGGCTGCCTGCTGGCCTCTGGCTCCTGCCCCAAGCCTCAGGCAGTGCCCACCTGGTGCAGCTCAGGGAAGGGGGTGAGGCTCAGAAGTGGACAGGAGGGTCAAGCCCGCAGAGCCTCCAGTTCCAATGCCCCAGGAGCCCGCTCCCTCCCGGCCTTCTCCATGCCCAGGAAGCTGAGTGCCCACTCCCATCTGGGCTCATCGTGGCTGGGCCTACAACAGGAATGCCCTCATTGCCTTCTCTCCATTTGGCCAAGCTCTTCTGTTCTGGGCTGGGCTAGGAGCTGCCTCTTCTGGGAAGTCCCCTGGGTTGCTGGGCTCACTCCCAGCTCTCCCTTAGATTCTGGCCCGCTCTGTGTCCTTCCTCTTGTGACACCTATGCGGAAGGCCTCTGTGTTTCAGGCTCAGCTAGGGGCTGGCTTGGCCAGGTGTGGAGAAGTATAGGTGCTGGGGAGGAAAGGCCCCCAAGCCCCAGCAAGTGGGGGACACTGGCCATCTGGGGGTCCCTGCCACCCACTTCAGGAGTAAAATGCCACACTCTCCCAGCTTGGTCTTCCGGCTGGCAGAGGCAGACCTTGCGCTCAGGGATGGTGTGAGTTGTGGGGGTGCTTCCCCGTCTGTCTGGCGGCCTGTTCACCCATCCTTCTGGGTCTCAAAGCCACCCCGGGAACCCTGGGACCTGGGAGGTCATAGCTCAGCAGAGGAAGGATCCACCCATTGTTCAGTCAACAAATGTGAATCCCATTTTTGTGGCCAGTGCAGCCTTAGGGGGCACAGAAGGGCCAGAGAGGGCTCCCTGGAGGACAACTGGCCCAATGGAGACCGGGACTGGTCATGAAAAAGAAGCGGAGGCAAAGCAGCAGGAGCCTGCAGAGGCTGAGGGCGAAGTCAGGGACCTGCAAGGTGTTCAACCCAGTGCATCTGGGACGGGGTGGGGTGAGGATGGAGAGGTGGCAGCGTCAGCTGCTGGAGGGAGGGCTTTGTCCTGAGGGCACCGGGGAGCCCCATAGGTCTTAGGGCAGTTTTGGTGGGAAGGAAGCTGCTCCGTGGGGGATGTGGAGGCCAGGTTAGCTAAGGGAGCTTAGCGGAGGCTTAACTGGACACACAAGGAGGACGGGGCATGCTCCTCTGCTCCCCTCCACCCGCTCTAAGGGTGACGGGATCCCCGGCCACGCTGCGAGCTTGAGGGTGTCTCCACCAAGCCCCACCTGCACTCAGCCTGGGCCTCCAGATTTCCCTTTATTTTCCTTTTTTTGGAAGTCATCGGCTGGCCGGGAGTCAAGGCCTTCCTTGCTGGGATAAATATTTAATAGTCAGAAGCACTTTCTAAAATGGAAACATGGAGCTGAGCCCAGGAGGCAGGGGGTGGGGAGGGGCTGGGGCGGGAGGCGGTACTCCCCCATCCCCGCACCCCACAGAGGCCAGGCAGAGGTTTTTGCAGCCACCGCCCTCCCCTCCCCTCCGGCTGCGGGTCCCTGCCCTGCCAGCTCTGCTGCGCACTCGGACCTGCTGACCCAGTGTGTGCTTGTGAGGGTGGGAGTGGCATCGGGGCCTCCTCTCTGCAGAGCTCTTCGGAGGGACTCCTTCCTGCAGGGGTGGCGGTGGTGGGAGGCTAGGCAATTGCACAGGCTGTTCCAGGCAGGAGTCCGGAAAGGGATCTCAAGCCACACCCCTGCCTGGGCGCTGCTGAGGGTATAGCCAAGCAGGGGCAGCTGGGGGTACCCGGGATGCGGCAGGGGCGGGACACTTGGGGGACCCTTACTGGGCTATGTCCGTGTGAGCCCTGCCGGCTGGAGGGGCTGTCAGGTGATGGCGCCTGGGTGGGCAGGAGGCCCCATGACTCACCCCCACCAGGTGGAATTAAGGCCCCTTTGTTTAGGGCCACAGCCTTCGGTCCTCGCCCTGCTCCTGCTGCTTGGCAGGCCTGGCTCCTGGGTGAGCCAGCACCGCGGGCTCCTTGGTGACACACACCCTGAGAATGCCGAGCTTCACGCCTTGGCCTCCTCCCGGCTGATTCACCATCCGCTGCCCTCAGCCCTCCCTGGCCCCCGCCAGCAGCCGAGTTCCCATGGCGACTCCTAGCTGGTCCTGGGTCCTAGCAGCTCTGAGCCAGGACTAGCTGTGCAGTGCGCATCACGGGACATGCCGGATGGCCTAGGTCTCCGGGTCTGTGATGTGTTGGCTTAGCAGAGCCCCTGCTTGCCAACCCTCCAGCTGATCAGACACCTGCCTGACCACTGAGTCCCACCACGTGGTGCCAGGGGTCCGGTAGGTGGGGCCCCCGGGAACTGAGGCAGGTGAGCAAGGCCCTGCCCAGCACCCGCCTGCTGGTGGTCAAGTGTGCCTCTCTTGGGAGTGGGTAGCAACAGGGGCAGGGTGTGAAGCATGGCTCTCCAGCTCTTACCCTTCCCAGTAAGTGGCCTCCTGAGCCAGAGCCCAGGGCCTCCAGCCTGACCCCATCCCTTGCTGTGTGTCTGCACCGTGCTGTGGGCACCCACCGCCAGGGGCTCTGGAGCCGAGGGCTCGGTGCTGAGTGCCTGGCGGGGGAGCAAGTCCAGGATCTGAGCTGGGAGGGTGCCCCAGGCAGAGCCAGTGGCACGTGCTTAGAGTCTGGAGAGGGCCTGGGGCAGGGTGTGGTGCATTCCCATGGCTGTCCGCGTTGGGGAGGGTGCACCAGGAGGAGATCTCGGTCATGTGTTCCAGGGCTTGGCGGACCACACTGGCCGCACTGCAGCGAGGGTCTGGGAAGGGCTTGCGTGGCCAGCGCTGTGGCCAGCTGTGCAGGGCACCTCCCTCTGGCTGCTGTGAGGTGGGCGTAGCTGGGGTGGGGGCCCCAGCAAAGGCTCTTGTGGGGGTCAGTGCTGTGTCTGGCGTGACGGCCCCGCTCTGTGCCAGCGTCTCCTTCCTGTCCCACTCCAGCCGGGCTGGGCCTCTGGGTACGGCGCTGACTCAGCCAGCCCTGCCCTGCCTGGCTGAGTGTGGGTGTCAGGTGGTAAACAGGTAAACAGCGTTCCCAGGTGAGAGCTGTCTGGGAGTGTCCCTGGAGCAGACGTGGCCAGCTTTCCTGCCTCCGTGTAAATAGAGTCGTTTTCTATCTTTGCGACCGTTAGGTTTTTGTGTCAGCCTTTTTAGGGTATTGCAATGGGGGGAGGCCCAGAAGGGGCCTGGAATCAGGTCCCCGCCTTTCAGGCCTGAGGAGCCCCTGAGGCCTCTCCCACCCCATTTGCCGGCAAGTGCCCCTGCCCTGGGGCTGGGACAGAGCCTTCCCTGCCCTTGAAGTCTTCTGGCCTACTTGAGGACCCCTTCTCTGTGTGCCCACCTCAGGCCGCCCTGGCATCCCGTGGCGCGGGCAGCCCTCTCAGCTGCACCTTCCCACCTCTTCCCATGCCGTTGGGGCCTGGTGCAGGTGCAAGCCGTTCCATCGCTGACCTCCCAGGCTGGGTCTGACCCCTCGCTGCCCCTAAGGCCTGGGCTGGGCCTCGGCTGTGCGGGCCTGCTCCAGACTGCCTGTTGGAGGCACGTCCACACCCAGGCTATGGGCACAGGGCTGGCACCCTGGGATCCCAGTGGGGCTACACGTAGCACAGCTGGTTGAGTCCTGCTGGAGCCTCCTGGCTGCCCAGAGCAAAGAGGAGTGGGAGCTAAGGGCCCAGGGTGCAGCAGGGTGAGGTGACCAGGAGGTGGGCCAGGCAGCTGGAGCTCTGGATAGTGGGGGACTTGGGGTCATGGGACTCAGGTGTTTCTCAGCCACCACTTGTATTGAAATGACGGGGAAGGATGGGAGGCTTGTTAAAAAAAAAAGCTAGGCCAGTGCGGAGGCTCACACCTGTAATCCCAGCAGTTTGGGAGGCTGAGGCAGAAGGATCACTTGAGCCTAGGAGTTTGAGACTAGCCAGGGCAACACAGGGAGACCTTGTCTCTACAAAAAGTTTAAAAATTAGCCAGGCATGCTGGTGTGTGCCTGCAGCCCCAGCCACTTGGGAGGCCAAGGCGGGAGGATCACCTGAGCCCATGCGTATGAGATCAGCCTGGACAATATGGGAGGATCCTATCTCTACAAAAATTTTTTTAAATTAGCCAGGTGTGGTGGCGTCACCTGGAGCCCCAGCCACTTGAGAGGCTGACACGGGAGGATGGTTTGAGTCCAGGAGTTTGAGGCTGCAGTGAGCCATGATCGCACCACTGCACTCCAACCTGGGTGAGAGAGAGACCCTGTTTCAAAAAATGCTGGTTCCTGAGCCCCACCTCACCCTGCTTACCAGATACCCTGGTGCTTCGAGGTGTGGTGGCCGCTGTGAGTTTGGGCTGAGCGGGCTGAAGGGAGGCCAGGGTCGGCTGCCCTGGGGGCTCAGGCAGGTGGCAGATGACCAGGCCCCAAGGTCACTGGCCCAGTGACCATGGGGGCAGGCCCTTAGGCCATGCCTCTCCTCCCTTCTGGGCCAGCCTCTGTCCTGGCCCCCATAGGGAAACTGAGACACAGGGTTTGTGCAGAGCCTGCCTGGGAGGGACCTGCCTCAGGCCTGTGTCTGTCCACACAGCAGGACCTGGCGCACACTAAGGCACTCACCAGACTGGGCTGGCTGTGTGACTCAGAGCGGTCTGTTACTCTGCAGTCAGCTGCTCAGGCTGCGGGGTGGCGGGGGGGGGGGCACTCAGGGTGGGGTCCCCAGCTCCAAGAAGCTTAGTGAGTGTTGGGGGCTGGCCAGGCTCCTGGCCCATCAGGGGACCCGCCCACTCCCTCTGGTGCGATGTGGGGGTCCTGGCAGGGTCCAGAGCCAGCCCTAGGAGCAGGCGGAGGCGGGACAATGGGGGGAGGAGCTGTGGAGGGAAGAACCGGGCGTGGCAGGGGGAGGTGGCCAGTTGGGATCTTCACTTCTGGGCCAGTTGGGAGAGCGTCTGTAGCTTCCTTGGTAAGTGGCTCCTGTGTCCATCCCTGGACACCTGCTTGCCTCACTCTTCCGCGGGTCTGTGGGGGCCAGCAGGCCACCAGCAAGGGGGGCTGGAGGAACAGAGCTGGGCTAGGCATCCCCCTGACCTGCAGCTGACAGACGGGCAGGGGTGTTAGTTCACCGTGGCTCCAGCCAGGGCCAGCGGGCTGGGCAGGGATGTCAGGGAGAAAGCCCCGGAGCCCCTTCTCCTGGGTCCTGGTCCCTGGGGTGCCGGCGGAGCCCAGGCCATACAAGGTGTGTGGCAGGACACCGAGCTGTGGGCCCTGGGCAGGTAGGGGACAGTGGCTCTTGTTTCCAAGGAGCCTGGGTGTGGGGGGAGGTGAATGCCAAGAGCACCCACACTCAGGGCAGCCGCAGGTCTGCAAGTCCCCAAGGTGGGCGTGGGGCCTGGGGAAGGGTCCTCAGATGACCCTGTGCTTGCTTGGTGCACAGGGGCCCTGGGTGGCTGTGGAGGGTGGTTGCTTCCAAAGGCCAGGTTTACTCTCCTGGGGGTGCCCGAGGTGGGCTGTGGGGGCCTGGGGCGATGGGTAGCCCCATCACAGGGTCACACTGCCCTGGACGTCTGTGGGGCCGGCCTTTCAGCCCAGGGAAACTGGCTCAGGCTAGCCCGCCTGGGATGGATGGGAGCATGGGGCTGTTCCTTTTGGCTGCCAAATCCCTTGGAGAGGTGGCGCATGTGCTACCCTGTGCCTCAGTTTCTCCAGGAGCAGAAGGAGATGAACTGGGCCCACCTGCTGCCCTCCCATCCCCATCAACTGGCTCCCACCCTCAGACTTACCGGGCTTTTCCAGGAGATCTGACAAGCTCCTTCCTTTTTCCCATGCACTGCCTGCACTAGCATTTATTATGCACCTACTGTGTGCCAGGCTCTGAGTGCTTGGTGAGCAAAGTGTTCTGGGGACCAGGGAGCAGGCAGTGTCCAGAAGCCATGGCAGAGTGGCCAAGCTCAGTCTGTGAATTTGCCCAGCAGAGAAGACAGCCTGGGAAAGCCCAGAGAGAGAGCGCCTGTGGCCCAGGCAGGCACAGTGAGGGCTGGAGAGGCTGGGGATGTCGGCTAGGGCTAGAGCAGGCACGGAGAGGCTGCCAGGCCAGTCTGACCGATGGACGGCACCAGGGAGCTACGGAAGGTTGTTTCGGGAGACGGTGATGTGAACAGCCTCACGGGTGCAGCTGGGCTGCAGTGGGGAATGGCTGCTGGATGGGCAAGGAGCCCAGCTCCCAGGTCTAGGGGACTGAGTCTGGCTTCCCCAGCCCTCTTGCAGCCTTGGAGGCAGACAGAGGCAGGAGCAAGAGCCTGAGCTCATCCCGAGAGAGTTATCTCAAGAAGCATCGGGGAGGGGCGGGGAATGTTGCTCAGGAAAGTCTGAAGGTCTCATGACAGTCAGGCCGCTTGGCACCTTCTTCATGAAGTTCCACGACTGGGTGAGGCCCAAGTGCAGCCGGCTGTGTGCGCCTGCGTCTGGGTGGGCACCGGGTTTCCAGCCCGAGGGCAGTGACTCCCACAGGGCTCCCGCCTCCACGGCCTCACTCTGGGCTGTCCATGGGTGTTCAGAGGGAGGAGCCCAGGCCAGACACACAAGTGCACACGCGCCCTAGCA
This sequence comes from Pan paniscus, assembly GCF_029289425.2. NCBI lineage: Eukaryota > Metazoa > Chordata > Mammalia > Primates > Hominidae > Pan > Pan paniscus. The sequence continues at coordinate 106,153,892 of NC_073264.2, read as the reverse complement.
CCTGAGCACGTACATCCTGTGAGCACACACGTGTGCACACACACACCTGCAAACCTGGAGTGGGCCATTCGTTCCTCCCACCCAGGATGGACTTTTCCGGCCACTGGAGAGCCAGTCTCCTCCCTGCCAGCCCCCAGGGCCCTGGGGACTTGCAAATGCACCCAACCATGCCCTCCCACCTGGAGGCCAGAGATGGGGCCCTGGGGCTGCCAGTTTAGAGGCAAACTTGGATTTTGTTTAAGCAAAATCCACCTCCTCCCCCCACGGACCTGTTCTGGACCCTCCAAGAACCCTCATTTAGCTGGTGGCTGGTGGGAGTCCTCAATTTGGACCCAGCTGTGGAGCAGGGGTGTTGGTGAGCCTCTGCCACACTCCCCAGCCTGTGTTCCTTCTCCCCTCCCGCTCCGCCCCTCCCCGCGCCCGCACCCCGCCTCCCAGCCAGGATCTGCTCGTCCCCCAAACACACTTCCTGAGGCCCCGCCTGCTCAGGCCCTGCCCCAGGATAGTCCAGTTCTCGGGGAGGCAGCTTTTCTGGGCCAGGGTGGGTGTCCTCTGCGGCTTTCACTGTGGTACCACCCCCACCTGCCCTGGCATGCAAGGGATTGACCTGGGTCCCAGGGTCCCTCCACAAGGTTCAAGTTTTCACCCGCAGGAATGTTAATGGTAGTGTTGAGGCCAGGGCGCTGGGGGGCCCGGGGAGTAGGGGAAGGGCATTGGGGAAGGAACCAGGTGCCAACAGCCTGACCAGCTGGGCCTGGCTCAGGCAAGTCACCTCCACATTCTCCTCTGTGAAGTGGGGCTTTGGTGACCGTCAACAAGCAGTGTCATGATTCAGGTGATGGGGCCACTTGCAGAGCCTGTCTGGGAGAACCGGAGGTGGGGCGGGCAAAGGCGGCCTCCCCTGCGCTCTGCGGCCGAGGCGGGGCTTCCTCAGGAGCTCGGGCCTGGGAGGCGGTGCTCTTGGTGGGGGACTGGGATACTGGGGGCCTTCCTCTCTCTCCCCACTGGCGCGGGTCCGAGGCCGGTAGCCTGGCTGCGCAGCCTTATCCCTTTGTGGGCAGGATTTCCCCCTTCCTGTTTGTGTTCCTGGGCCAGGCTCCTGCCAGCCCAGTGGCTGGAGGGGTCCCCACTGCGCAGCTCTGTGGCCAGAGGCAGGTCTGCCGCTCGCGGAGCCTCTCACTCCATCCCCACCACAGGCAGTGTAGGAACAGCCGCTCCCAGTGCGGTGGCTGAGGGTGGGGCTGAGGACTGTCCCGCGTGGGCCCGTGGCAGGACCAGGCACGAGGGCCAGCAGGAGCAGGGCTGGTCACGTCTCCTCCTCCTTCCCCCATGCAGGTTCCCAGCATAGGGTGTGCCCAGGGCTTGCTGTCGACACCCTCCCTCACCGGCCCCAACACCCACAAGACTACCCTGGAGAGATTTGGGAGTGCAGCCGGCTGTGCCCAGCTCAGGGGCCCTTGACCGTGGTGCCCACCCCCAGCCCAGCAGACCTGTGTTTCCCTGCCTGGCGAGTCCCTTCTCCAAGGAGTTGCCCTCCTGACCCTTTCTTGGGCCTCACGGCAGCTGCCCCCCACCCCCAACCCATCCAGGCTTCTGCCAGCTGGGTGGGGCTTTTTGGCTGGGGAGGCTGCGGAGGGACGGGGAGGCGGCTGGGTTTCTGGGCAGCCTCAGAACACCTGCCCCACCCTGAGTGCTGGGCAGGGCCTGGGACACCCGGTCTCCGAGGCAGTGGAGCCCCTCCCCACTCATGACCCCAGCTGCACCTGCTGCCAGGGGAGCAGCTGTGGGCCAAGTGACCCAGGGACCCTCCTCTGCCCCCAGCCCTGCTAGGTAGTTGCCCCAGCTCCACACCTACTGGCTGGGTCCCCTTGGGTAAGTGGCTCCCCTCCCCCAGCCTCAGTTTTCACATATGTTACCCACCTTGGGGATTGACCGGCAGGGTCTGGGCGGAGCAGGAAGGGAAACTGAGGCCAGAGAGTGGCTTACCTGCCATTGCCCTTGGCTTAGCGGTGGGCAGGCTCTGGCCAGATTCCTGTCCCTTTCCTTGGCACCGCCCCATCCCACGAATTTGCTGTGGGTCTGGTGTGGCTGGAGCTCCAAGCAGCTCCAGAGGGGCCGGGGTGGCCCCAGCTGGTGGTCCCTCAGGGTTGTGGGGTGCACTGGGGAGCCCTGGCAGGGCCACGTGGAGGGAGTGGGAGGGGGCAGGTGGGCAAGGAGTGGAGGGTTTGGCAGCCATCTGGGAGGCAGAGCGGTGGGGCTGGCCAAGTTCTGTCTGTGCAGGTTGGGGGTGCGTCCAGGTGGGAGCAGCAGGGGCCCTGTCAGGTGGTGGGGCAGTGTCTGAATGCAAAGGTGAGTGAGATGGGCCCAGGTGGCCAGGACAGAGCTGTGCAGAAGGGAGACAGGGTCTTGCCCCTTCACTGCCTGGTTAGGGAGAAGGGGCCTGTGGAGGAGATCGTGTTGTGGGGTTGCCAGGGGTACAATTCTTGGGCTGACGCCTTGGGCAAGGCTGGTTTGGCAGGTGGGGGAAACGGAGGTTGTGGCTCTGCTGGGGGGTTATGGAGGCCAGGGGTCTGGGCCTGGCCCCCGGAGCAGTAGGAAGGTGGCGGGGCCGGGATGGCGTGGGGGTGAGTGTTGATGCCCCCTGGCACTGACCCAGCCCTGCGTGCCCTCACCCCCTGCCCTCCTCTTCCTCCGCTTGAGAGAAACTCCTCCAGGAGACACCATCCTCCAGCCCTGCCAGGCCTGCGAGCAGAGCCAGAGGGGCCCTGGGCTGTGAGCCATCTTGCAGAAGGGCAAGGAAAGGCCCGTGAAGCAGCGAGGGAGCGGCAGGGGCCTGCGCAGGCAGAGGTGCTCTTGGGATGAGCAGGCATGGCCCTGGGGGTGCCTCTGCGGGAGCAGTGTCTGTAGCCCAGCAACCTACAGTCAGGGCAGGCAGGGTGGTCCACGTATCCATGAGGGAATGAAAGCTCAGAGAGGGGATGAGCTTACTCAGGGCCACACAGCACACTGGCCAGAGGAGCAGCCAGACCTAGACCACTGCTGGGACTGGGCCTCCCCATCTGTCTTCGTGGGACAGTCCCCAAGGCCAGGACACCTACCGCAGGGGACAGGGAGCAGCTGGTCCCCGAGGCCAGCACACCACCCCAAAGGATAGGGACATGCTCCTTCCCAATCAGTGTCCTACCAGCAACTGGGTCTGGGGCAGGGATGGGGGCCTTAGGTCTGAGACCCTCCTCGTCACTGCAGGAGGGAGGCCCTGGAGCCCAGGCCAGGGCGCCAGAGTTGGTGTAAGATTGGTACTGTTTCTTCTTGGAATATTTAGAGTATAATTCAGAGTGGGGTTGAGCCTGGAGTCCTTTTTGTGGGACGGTTTTAAATAAGGGATTTGATTTTTTCTTTTCTTTTCTTTTTTTTTTTTTTGAGACAGAGTTTTGCTTTTGTTGCTCAGGCTGGAGTGCAATGGCATGATCTTGGCTCACTGCAACCTCTGCCTTCTGGGTTCAAGTGATTCTCCTGCCTCAGTCTTCCTAGTAGCTGGGATTACAGGCGCCTGCCACCATGCCCGGCTAATTTTTGTATTTTTAGTAGAGATGGGGTTTCACCATGTTGATTTTTAAATCGTTACAAAAATACTTGGATTATCCATCGGGGCGTCCGTCCTATCTTTTGGCTCCCCTGGGCTACATTGGAAGAAGAAGAATTGTCTTGGGTCACACATAAACTACACTAATGATAGCTGATGAGCTAAAAGAAACAATTGCAAAAGAGTGTAATAAAGTTTTAGGAAGTTTATGAATTTGTGTTAAGCCGTATTCAAAGCTGTTCTGGGCCACATGCGGCCTGTGGGCCGTGGGTTGGACAAGTTTGGTTCTTCTTGTGGGTTTTCTCGGAATATATCCAATCAATCGAAATTTTCAGATTTATTAGTGTAAAGTTTATAGTTGTGTTTGATTTTATATAGAATTCTAAAATTTTTTATGGAGAAAGGGTACAAACCATGGCACACCCAAGTAATTAGTCCTCTCCAGGAGACCCTGTCTGCCTGCTTCCCTTGGTGACTTCAGCCCTAGGTGGCCTGAGCCTGACTGTGAGCTGGATGTGACGGGCTCCCCCGGTACGAGCGCTTTTTATATCTAGCTTCTGTGTCTCAACCTTGTGTTTGTGAACTTCATCCACGTTGCACGTAGGCATAGTTTATACCATATACTGTTCCATTGGACAAATACCTCGCATTTTTTTTATTCTACTGTTGATGGACATTTGAATCTCTGGTTTCCGGGTGCTGCAGATTATACTGAGATGGATGTTCCTGCATCCATCTTTTGAGGGACATATGTGCGCATATTTCTTGGCTCTGCCCCTGGCTATGAGTTGCTGGGCCACAGGGTAAGGCTCTACCAGGCTGTTTCCAAGTGGTTGCGCCAGCTGACCCCCAACCCACACCAGGATGGAGTTCCAGCTGCCCCAGGCCTTGTCTCCAGGTGGTCCGCCTCGACTTTTCCATTTCAGCCATTCTCCTGGGAGCATATGGCACCTCGTGGTTTTGTTAGCATTGCCCAGATGACTAGAAATGCTGGCCATCTTTCCATATACTAATCGGCTGGTTGAATATCCTCTTCTATGAGCTACCTTTCCAGTGTTTTCTTGCCCATATTTCTATCTGGTTGTTTGTCTTTTGGTTTGCAAGAAATCTTTGTGCATTCTGGGTTGGAGGCCTTTGCTTGGTAAATGTATTGCAGGTATCTTTGCCCAATCTGTGTTTTGGGCAAAGATAGCTGCAATTTATCGATTTCATTTCCTTTGGATATATTCCCAGTAGTGGGACTGCTGGATCAAATGGTAGTTCTATTTTTAATTTTTTGAGGAACCATCCATAGTGTTTTCTATCATGGCTATACTAATTTACATTTCATGCCCTTAGTGGTGTTTTTTGATGAACAGAAGCTCTTAATTCTTTTTTCTTTTTCTTTTTTTTTTTTTTTTTTTGAGACGGAGTCTCGCTGTGTCGCCCAGGCTGGAGTGCAGTGGCGTGATCTCAGCTCACTGCAAGCTCCGCCTCCCGGGTTCATGCCATTCTCCTGCCTCAGCCTCCCGAGTAGCTGGGACAAAAAGTGCCTGCCACCACACCCGGCTAATTTTTTGTATTTTTAGAAGAGACAGGGTTTCACCGTGTTAGCCAGGATGGTCTCGATTTCCTGACCTCGTGATCCGCCCGCCTCGGCCTCCCAAAGTGTTGGGATTACAGGCGTGAGCCACCGCGCCCGGCCAGAAGCTCTTAATTTTAATATAGACCAATATCTGTCATTTTTGTGTGTTCTGTTTAAGAATTTTTCCCCTACTCCAAAAGTAATTTCTATTTATTTTCTAGAAATTTTATTGTTAAGCCTTTAATTTTGGATCTGTAATCCATATGAAATTAATTTTCTCTGGCTGAGGTGGGGCGAAGATTAATGTTTTTCCATATGGCTATCCCATGGATCCCAGGCCATGTGTTGAACAGATCATCACAGCTTTGTGTACATGTGTCTGTTTCTGGGATCTCTGTTCTGTTCCATTGGTCTTGATTTGCATTTTCCTGATGACTGAAAATGTTGAGCATCTTTCCTTGTACTTATTGAACACTCGTACATCTTCTTTTGTGAAATGTCTGTTCAAATCTGCTGCCCATTTTTAGTTGAGCTTTTTCTCTTCCGTTGAGTTGTACACAGGCTCCATGCAAGTCTTTTGCCAGATACATTCACTGCCTTTTCGTTTTCTGAGGAAAATGAAAGCTCTTAAGGCCAGTGTTTTAAATTATGAGAACTTAAATTTATCAGTTTTCGTTCTATGATCCTTACCTTCTGTATCCTAAGAAAACTTTGCTGCCCTCGAGGTGTTAAAGAAGTTCTCCTATATTTTCTTCTAGAAGTTTTATAGTTTTTGGTTTTACATTCCCCTCTATGATTCATTTCGAATTCATTTTCATGAGTGATGGGATGGAAGGGTCCAGGTCTATTGGTTTCCCAGTAAATACCCAGCTGTTCCAGGACCATTTGGTGAAAAGACTTTGCTTTCTGTTGGAATAACTGGGCTGCTTTGACAAGAATTTGGCCGGGCATGGTGGCTCACACCTGTACTTTGGGAGGCCAAGGCAGGTGGATCACTTGAGGCCAGGAGTTCAAGACCAGCCTGGGCAACATGGTGAAACCCCATCTCTACTAAAAGTACCAAAAAAAAAAAAAAAAAAAATTAGTGAGGCATGATGGCGCATGCCTGTAATCCCAGCTACTTGGGAGGATGAGGCACCAGAAACGCTTGAACCCAGGAGGCAGAAGTTGCTGTGAGCTGAGATTGTGCCACTGCATTCCAGCCTGAGAGACAGAGTGAGACCCTGTCTCAAAACAAAACAAACCAACCAACAAACAAGAATGAATTGGCCATGTAAGTGTGGGTCTGTTCTGGACTTTGTTTTCTGTTCACTGATTTGTGTTTCTGCCACACTGTCTTGATTCCACTGGGGGTCAGAGAAGAGAACTCGGATGACTGAAGTTATTTTAAATTCGTCGAGACAGGTTTCTGAGCCAGCGTGGGGCCTGTCTCAGTGACTGTCCCCTGTGCACCTGAGAGCAGCATGCACCGGCTGCTGTCAGGAGTGTTCTCCCAGTGCCAGTTTGGTCTCGTTGGTTGATGGGTACTTCAAGTGTTTTGTATCTTCCCCTATTCTACTTTGTAAGGTTATCATTTCCTAAGAGTGTTAGAATCTCCTATTGTATAATAATTGTGGATTTATTTCTCCTTTCAGTTTTGCCAGTTTTTACTGCAGTGTTTCAAAAAGGAGATCTAGGTGTTTTTTGGTTTGTTTGTTTTTTGAGACAGGGTCTTGCTTTGCTGCCCCGGCTGGAGTGCAGTGGCATGAGCTTGGCTCACTGCAGCTTCAACCTCCTGGGCTCAAGTGATCCTCCCACCTCAGCCTCCCGAGTAGCTGGGAATACAGATGTGCAGCACCATGCATGGCTAATTTTTAAATATTTTCTAAAGATGAGGTCTCACTGTGTTGCCCAGGCTAGTCTCAAAATCCTGGCCTCAAGTGTTCCTCCTGCCTCGGTCTCCTAAAGTGCTGGGATTACGGCACAAGCCACTGCGCCCAGCCTAGCATTCCATTTTGGTTCCACTATTGGCTTATTACCTATACATCTTTTTATTTTTTTAATGGTTGCATTATGGTTTATACCCTGAATATTTAACTTATTACGGTATAATTTCAAGTAAGATTGTCCTACTTTAAGTATAATGTAAGATCTTCACAACAGCAACTTTTTTTTTTTTTTTTAAGACGGGGTCTCGCTGTTGCCCACGCTGGAGTGCAGTGGCGTGATCTCGGCTCACTGCAGGCTCTGCCCCCCGGGGTTCACGCCATTCTCCTGCCTCAGCCTCCGGAGTAGCTGGGACTACAGGCGCCCGCCACCTTGCCCAGCTATTTTTTTGTATTTTTAGTAGAGACGGGGTTTCACTGTGTTAGCCAGGATGGTTTTGATCTCCTGACCTCGTGATCTGCCCGCCTCGGCCTCCCAAAGTGCTGGGATTACAGACGTGAGCCACCGTGCCCGGCCCACAACAGCAACTTTTGCACTCCATCCCCATCCTGTCATATGCTTTACTTCTATATTTGTAAAATTCTAAGATACATTTTATTTTATTTGTTTTTTTTTTTGGAGACAGAGTCTTGGTCTGTTACCAAGGCTGGAGTGCAGTGGAACAATCTCAGCTCACTGCAACCTCCACCTCCTGGGTTCAAGTGATTCTCCTGCCTCTGCTTCTTGAGTAGCTGGGATTACAGACGTGCACCACCATGCCCAGCTAATGTTTGTATTTTTAGTAGAGACAGCATTTCACCATGTTGGCCAGGCTGGTCTCAAACTCCTGGCCTCAAGTGATCTGCCCTCCTTGGCCTCCCAAAGTGCTGGGATTACAGGTGTGAGCCACCGTGCTGACTTATTTTTGTTTTATACAGTTAATTACCTTTTTCTTTTACAGTTTCATTGAGGTACAGTTTATAAACCATAGAACTCACCCATTGTAAATGTACAATTCAATCATTTTATTAACCTTATAGAGTTGTGCAAACATTACCACAATCCAGTTTTGGAAGACCTCCATCACCTTCCAAATTTTCTCAACCCCATTTACAATCAATCTCCCTTCCCACTCCCAGCCCCAGGCAATGCCAGCTTAATTCTGGTAAATTATAGAAACTTTGGTCCAGGGTACACTTGTGCCTCAGCATCCATGAGGGATTGCTTCTAGGACCTCCCTCAGATACCAACATTCATGGATGCTCAAGTCCCTTCTATAAAGCAATGTAGTATTTGCAAATAACCTACATACATCTTCCCTCCGCTATACTTTAAATCATCTCTAGATTACTTATAATACCTAATGCAATGTAAATGCTATGTAAATAGCTGGTATACTATATTGTTTAGGGAATAATGACAAGAAAAAAAGTCTACACATGTTCAGTACAGATGCAATTTTTGGGAGAACATTTTTGACCCAAGTTTCATTGAACTCAGGATACAGAAACCACTGATATGAGAGGCTGACTGTATACCCTCTCCTCCTACTCCTTTTTGCTATTATTGTCACTTATATACTGTATCTATATATGTTATAATCCTAACAATATGGTGTTAGAATTGTTGCCTTATATAAGTGGTTCACAGACGATTGCCTGTCTTCTAAATCCAGCCTCCTTTTTGTTTTACAAGTAAAGTTTTGTTGAAACAGTTTTGCTCATTTATTTACATATTATCTATAATCTATAGCTGCTTTTGTACTATGGCTGCAGAGTTGCAACAGAGATCATGTGGCCTGGTAAGCTTAAAATATCCACTATATTGCCTTTTTCAAGAAAAGTTTGTCAATCCTTGCTTTATACAATCCTCTGTTTTTGAAAGGAGTTAAGAAATAAAATGAGGACAATATATATTCATAGAGTCTTTTATATTTGCCTGCATAGTTACCATTTTCTGCATTCTCCATTTCTTCCTGTGCATTTGACTTAGTGTCTGGTATTAGTTCCTTTCAGTCCGAAGGACTTCTTTAGTATATCTTGTAAGGCAGATTTGCTAGCAATGACATTTCCAAGTCTTTGTTCATTTGGGAATGCCTTTATTTTTCCTTTTTTTAAAATTTAAATTTTTATTTTTTTGAGACAGAGTCTTGCTCTGCCTGACTGGAGTGAAGTGGTGCAATCACAGCTCACTGCAGCCTCAACCTCTCAGGCTTAAGCTATCCTCCCGCCTCAGCCTCCTGAGCAGCTGGGACTATAGGCATGCACCACCATGCCCCGCTAATTTTTAAAAAAATTTTTGGGCCGGACACGGCAGCTCACGCCTGTAATCCCAGCACTTTGGGAGGCTGAGGCAGGTGGATCACAAGGTCAAGAGTTCGAGACCAGCCTGGCCGACATGGTGAAACCCCGTCTCTCCTAAACGTATGAAAATTAGCTGGGCATGGTAGCGCGTGTCTGTAGTCCCAGCTACTCGGGAGGCTGAGGCAGAAGAATCACTTGAACCTGGGAGGCGGAGGTTGCAGTGAACCAAGATCGTGCCACTGCACTTCATCCTGGGTGACAGAGTGAGACTCCGTCTCAAAAAAAAAAATTTTTTTTTGTAGAGATGAGATCTTACTATATTGCTCAGGCTGGCCTTGAGTTTCTGGGCTCAAGCAATCCTCGCACTTCAGCCTCCCAAAGTGCTGGGATTACAGGCATAAGCCAGCATGCCCAGACTATTTTGCCTTTATTTTTGAAGGATAGGTTGCTTGATATCAAATTCTTCGTTGACAACAGTTTCTTTCAGCCCTTTGAATATATTGTTCCACTTTCTCGTAGCTTCTATGGTTTTGATGTGATTCAGGTGTTAGTTGTATTTTTGTGCCCTTATTATGTGATGGGGCCCTTTCTCTTAAGCATTTTGACTATGACGTGTCTAGGTGTGGATCTCTGTGTTTCTCCTGCTTAGGTCTGGTCGCGCTTCTTGGATTCTGCAGATTGTTTTCAGCTATCACTTCTTCAACTCTCTCTTCTGCCTCTTTATCTTATGGTTAATGCTCTGAGACTCTGTTTTTCTTCAAACAATCTTCCCCCTGACCCCGTTCTTCAAATTGGTTAATTTATATTAATCTACAAGTTGATAATTCTTCTGGTATCTCAAATCTGTTGGTGAACCCCAGTAGTAAAATTTCAACTCCAGAATTTTTGCTTGCTTTTAAAAAATAAGTTTTATTTCTTTATGAGATTCTCTCTTCATTGAGCCATTGTTAACATATTTTCCATTAATTTTTTAAACGTGATTTGTTTTTGTGTTTTGAACAAACTTTTTTTTTTCTTTTTGAGACGGAGTTTCACTCTTGTTGCCCAGGCTGGAGTACAATGGCACAATCTCGGCTCACCACAACCTCCGCCTCCCAGGTTCAAGTGATTCTCCTACCTCAGCCTCCTGAGTAGCTGGGATTACAGGCATGTGCCACCATGCCTGGCTAATTTTGTATTTTTAGTAGAGATGGGGTTTCTCCATGTTGGTCAGGCTGGTCTCGAACTCCCGACCTCAGGTGATCCACCCGCCTCAGCCTCCCAAAGTCCTGGGATTACAGGCATGAGCCACCGTGCCCGGCCTGAACAAACTTTTAATAGTTTCTTTGAAGTCTGTATTAAACCCAGCATTAGTAGACATTTAGAGACACTTCCCATTCACTGCTTTGTTTCTCAGTATGGACCATACATTCTTGTTTCTTCGCGTAACTTGTAATTTTTTGGTGGCTGCTGGACATTTTAGATAATATATTCTGGCAGCTCTGGATTCTGATCCTCCCAGGGTGTGGTTATACAATAACAAACACCTTGTGTTTGTTTAGTCACTTTCTTGGACTAAATCTGTTCCAACTTGGAATAAGTCCAGTCTCAATTCACTGCTACCTGACCTGATGCCACAGCCTCTCCAGCCCAGTGGCTATAGATCTTCCCCCAGCCCCTGAATTTGCTCTCCGATCCAGTGTCCAGGAAAGGACTATGACACCTCCACAGTGTACATACACTCCTGGCTCCCTCCCCCGGGCCCCGATCTGCTCCCCCAGCCTGCTTGTCTCCACTGACAGCCACTCTCTCTGCAGTGTCCGGCCGACAGCTGCAGCCCGGGGAGCCAGGTGCAGAAACGGAAGATGACCACTCTGTAAGTGAGAGCAGGAGGAAGTGTGTCCTCCTCATACCCTGCCCCCATTCTCCCTGGGCCCTGGGAGAACCGAGTGGCAAAAATAACTGGATTCTCTCCCGTCAGGTGACTGAAGGGCCTGCGGATGAGGTCATTCGACCACGGCCGCAGGGGTCTTCACCTGTCTACGAATACACGACTGAGGCTGCCGACTTTGGACTCCAGGTGAGCCTGCTGGGCAGAGCCCCACAGGCACCCAGGTCTCCTCCTGCATCGCCCTGTGTGGGCAACTCACGCATGTCTGTGCAGCCTTGCTGCCCTGCCCCGCTGCCCACTGGGCAGTGCCCATTCAGATGTCCTCTCAGACTCCTCTGTGCCCTTGGCTCCCTCCCTGCGGCTGGCCAGGGCACAGTGGGATGGAGGTGCCCTGCAGCTCTTGTGAGCATGCGTATGGGCTGATGGGGACAGGCCTCGTGTTACTGTGTTTGTGTTTCAGGGGCACAGGGTGTGTGCATCCCTGCACCTGTGTAACACACTCATGCTGTCTTTGGGGACAGGGCCCCATGGCTACCTCTGAAGACAAGGACTCGGGGAAGGGATCAGAGGAGGCATGTCTATGAAAGGATTCATTTTTGTACAATTTGAATTTCTTATCTCCCTCCATACAAAACTCCAGTTGCTGTGGGGCTTCCCTATGGGCGCTGTGGGCTGTAGGCTGGGCCCTGTTGGGAAGCAGGAAGGCCGAGAGTTGTCTTTTCTCTGTGGATGTGCCTGGAGGAACTCGGCTGCCTCTGCACACAGCTGTGTGTTGGAAGTTCTGGGCCCCTCTGAAGGGAGGGCTCCTGGTCTGGCACCAGCCTACCTGTGCCCCTCCCTGTCCCTGAGCTGGGGCAGGTGCCTAACTCCCAACACTTGTGGCTGCAGGAAGACGCCCCCGGCAGGCAAGGTTCTGCTGGGAGACGGAGATCCTGGTGGAAGCGAGATTCAGGGGACTCACGGACATTTTTCAGGATGAGTCGTCCAGAGGTGGGTACAGCAGGAGCTGAGGGTCACAGAGGTGTGTCGGTCCTCAAGGGATCCAGCCAGAGAGTCCGAGGTCAGAGCAGGAGCAAAGAGGCTGGCAGTGTGCCCCGTGCCCTGGGGAGGAGGGGTGTTCTTGTCCCCCTTGTCAGGCCTGGGGAAGGGCAGGGGCTCCAGAAGGCTACATCTGGTCCTGGCCCTCTCCACCCCTCCCTGGGGTGGAGTCTGATGCATAGCCAAGCTCCTGGCCAGGTAGACCTGGCTGTACAGACCTCGATTTTCTCCTCTGTGCAATGGGGCAGTGCTGGTGTCTGTTGCATATTCAAGCCGTGGGGCTGAAAGGGCCAGTCAGCACCCAGGCCATGTAACTATGGAAGGTGCTAGACTCTGCTAGCACCCAATGATGAGGGCACTCTGCCTCTTAAGCAACTAGTTTTTTTCCTTGGAGGCCCCAGCTGTCCAAGAGCTCTGCAGGACACAGGCCCCATCCTGTCCCAGGTCTGGCAGGCTGCACCCAATGTCCCGTATTTTCCTTGGCATTGCTGTGCTTCCTTGTCTTGAGCATCAGGTGCCTTGCACACAACTGGTGCTTCACGTGTTTGTGAAGAATGCATGAAGGAGCTGAAAAAGGGAAACTGGCCACAGGGAAAGCAGAATCCATTCTGCGCTGCTCCTGGTGCCCTGCTGGGCCTGGTGGCATGGACAGGCTGTGCCTAAGTCCTGGCAGGTTGGGGTGGGGACAAGAGTTCTGGCAGGTTCCAGCTGGCTTCCTCCAGAGCTCAGAGACAGCTACCTGCGCCCACCTGGTGGGTACCCTACCCTGCTCTGTGTTGTCTGGGCTGATGGAAAGGATGGTGGGGTGCCCATCCTCTGGAGACACAGGCCCCAGCAGGGATGCTTATGGTGGGACTGGCACATGCTCACCATGGCCCTGATGTGCTTCTGCTCCAGGCTGTCCAGGAGGCAACAGAGGTGACGCTGAAGACAGAGGTGGAGGCAGGAGCCAGTGGCTACAGTGTCACAGGTGGTGGGGACCAGGGGATCTTCGTCAAGCAAGTGCTGAAGGACTCCTCAGCCGCCAAGCTTTTTAACTTGAGAGAAGGTGCCATGGCAGTTCCATCCCTGGGGTCACCATTCTCCCCACCAGGATGGGAGGGACCTGGAGGGGGTATTGAGGGGTAGGAACCACACCTGGAGCTTAGGATGACCTCCTCACGCCTCTGCTCAACAGCTTGAGGCTGGGATCACCCACTGCATCTAGTAAAATGGGGGACCCCATCCACCTTGCCTGTGCCTGAGGCACTCAGTGGGGGACTGGTGGGGCAGACTCAGTGGGATTCCCCCTATTCATGCCCCTGGGGCCCTCCTCGCCAGCCAAGGCAAGACAGCAGACCCCGTCTCATTCACACACCCGGCCCTGGGGCTGCTCTTTCTTGGTCTAGGGGATCAGCTGCTCAGTACAACCGTGTTCTTTGACAACATAAAATATGAAGATGCTCTCAAAATCCTTCAATATTCAGAGCCGTACAAGGTTCAGTTCAAAATCAGACGGCAGCTCCCTGCCCCACAGGATGAAGAGTGGGCTTCCAGCGATGCCCAGCATGGCCCACAGGGCAAGGAGAAGGAGGTGAGACCACTATGCCCGGGGGGCAGGGCCCCAGCTGGCTTCACTACCCTGCTGGCTGAGCCTGGGAGGGGATAGCACTCCCACTCCATCTGTTCCTGGGCCAGGGCCTCAGGCTTCTTGGACTGGCACCAACAGATTCCCTCTCCCTATGTTTCAGGACACGGATGTTGCTGATGGGTGCAGAGAGACCCCCACGAAAACTCTGGAAGGAGATGGGGACCAAGAGAGACTCATCTCCAAACCCAGGGTGGGGAGAAGCAGGCAGACCCAGAGGGAGAGGCTCTCTTGGCCAAAATTTCAATCCATAAAGAGCAAGCGGGGGCCAGGACCCCAGAGGTCACACAGCTCATCAGAGGCCTACGAGCCCAGGGACGCACATGACGTGTCCCCTACAAGCACAGACACAGAGGCCCAGCTCACGGTGGAGCGCCAAGAGCAGAAGGCAGGGCCGGGCAGCCAGAGGAGGCGGAAGTTCCTCAACCTGAGATTCAGGACAGGCTCAGGACAGGGCCCTTCATCGACAGGACAGCCAGGCAGGGGGTCCCAGAGTGGGGTGGGCCGTGCTGGGGTCCTGGAAGAGTTGGGGCCCTGGGGTGTTAGCCTCGAGGACACTGGGGCTGCCACAGGCAGCAGGAGAGAGGAGAGGGCAGAACAGGATCGAGAAGTGATGCCTGCTCAGAGCATGCAGTTGCCCACAGAGCTCGGCGACCCTAGACTTTGCGAGGGAACCCCTCAGGAAGGGGGACTCAGGGCAGCCAGGCTCCACGGAAAGACCCTGGAGGGGCAGGCACAGGAGACAGCAGTGGCCCAGAGGAAGCCCAGGGCCCAGCCAACTCCTGGAATGAGCTGGGAGGGTGAAGGCGAGGGACTGCAGAGCCTGGAAATCGGGATCGCCAGACTGTCCTTGAGAGACACAACCGAAGGAGGCACACAGATTGGCCCACCAGAAATTATGGTGCGAATACACGATTTAAAGACACCAAAATTTGCATTTTCCACAGAAAAAGAGCCAGAAGGAGAAAGGCGCCTTAGTACCCCACAGCGAGGGAAGAGACAGGATGCGTCCTCAAAAGCGGGTACTGGCCTGAAGGGTGAGGAGGTGGAAGGAGCAGGGTGGGTGCCGGGCAGGGAACCACCCACACATGCAGAAGCACAGGAGGGTGAAGGAGATGGAGAGGAAGGACTACAGAGGACAGGGATCACTGAGGAACAGGACAAGGGCGGGGAAGACACAGAAGGACAGATAAGAATGCCCAAGTTCAAGATACCCTCCTTAGGATGGTCGCCAAGCAAGCACACAAAGACAGGCAGAGAAAAAGCCACAGAAGACACAGAGCAGGGAAAGGAAGGAGAGGCCACAGCAACAGCTGATAGAAGAGAACAGAGACGCACAGAGGAAGGATTAAAAGACAAAGAAGACAGTGACTCAATGACAAACACAACAAAAATACAACTAATACACGACGAAAAACGCTTAAAAAAGGAACAAATTCTGAAAGAAAAGGAAGTGGCCACCAAAGACAGCAAGTTCAAAATGCCCAAGTTCAAGATGCCATCGTTCGGGGCTTCAGCCCCAGTCAAGTCCATGGAGGCCTCGGTGGATGTGTCTGCGCTGAAGGTGGAGGCCGACGTGAGCCTCCCCTCCATGCAGGGGGACCTCAAGACTACTGACCTCAGTGTTCAGACCCCTTCCGCTCACCTGGAGGTCCAGGACGGCCAAGTGGACATGAAACTCTCGGAGGGCCCCCTGCCTGAGGGAGCCAGCCTCAAAGGGCACCTCCCCAAGGTGCAGAGGCCCAGTTTGAAGATGCCCAAAGTGGACCTCAAGGGCCCCAAGCTGGACCTGAAAGGTCCCAAGGCAGACATCACGGCCTGCGACGTGGACGTGTCTCTGCCCAGGGTGGAGGTGGACGTCCAGGCCCCGGGCGCCAAGCTGGATGGCGCACAGCTGGAGGGGGACCTGTCCCTGGCCGACAAGGACGTGACTGCCAAAGACAGGAAGTTCAAGATGCCCAAGTTCAAGATGCCCTCCTTCGGGGTGTCGGCCCCAGGCAAGTCCATGGAGGACTCGGTGGATGTGTCTGCGCCGAAGGTGGAGGCCGACGTGAGCCTCTCCTCCATGCAGGGGGACCTCAAGGCCACTGACCTGAGCATACAGCCCCCTTCCGCTGACCTGGAAGTCCAGGCTGGCCAAGTGGATGTGAAAATCCCGGAGGGCCCCGTGCCTGAGGGAGCCGGCCCCAAAGTGCACCTGCCCAAAGTGGAGATGCCCAGTTTCAAGATGCCCAAGGTGGACCTCAAGGCCCCCCAGATAGATGTTAAGGGCCCCAAGCTGGACCTGAAAGGCCCCAAGGCGGAAGTGACAGCCCCCGATGGCGAGGTGTCTCTGCCCAGCATGGAGGTGGATGTCCAGGCCCCGAAGGCCAAGCTGGATAGTGCACAGCTGGACGGGGACCTGTCCCTGGCCGACAAGGACGTGACTGCCAAAGACAGCAAGTTCAAAATGCCCAAGTTGAAGATGCCGTCATTCGGGGTATCGGCCCCAGGGAAGTCCATCAAGGCCTCGGTGGATGTGTCTGCACCCAAGGTGGAGGCCGACGTGAGTCTCCCCTCCACGCAGGGGGACCTGAAGACCACTGACCTCAGCATTCAGCCCCCTTCTGCCGACCTGAAGGTCCAGGCTGGCCAGGTGGATGTGAAACTCCTGGAGGGCCACGTGCCCGAGGGAGCCGGCCTTAAAGGGCACCTGCCCAAGGTGGAGATGCCCAGTTTCAAGATGCCCAAAGTGGACCTCAAGGGCCCCCAGGTGGACGTCAAGGGCCCCAAGCTGGACCTAAAAGACCCCAAGGTGGAAGTGAGAGTCCCCGATGTCGAGGTGTCTCTGCCCAGCGTTGAGGTGGACATCCAGGCCCCGAGAGCCAAGCTGGATAGTGCACAGTTGGAGGGGGACCTGTCCTTGGCCGACAAGGACGTGACTGCCAAAGACAGTAAGTTCAAAATGTCCAAGTTCAAGATGCCGTCGTTTGGGGTGACTGCCCCAGGCAAGTCCATCGAGGCCACGGTGGATGTGTCTGCACCCAAGGTGGAGGCCGACATGAGTCTCCCCTCCATGCAGGGGGACCTGAAGGCCACTGACCTCAGCACTCAGTCCCCTTCCGCTGACCTGAAGGTCCAGGCTGGCCAGGTGGACGTGAAACTCCTGGAGGGCCCTGTGCCCGAGGGAGCTGGCCTCAAAGGGCACCTGCCCAAGGTGCAGATGCCCAGTTTCAAGATGCCCAAAGTGGACCTCAAGGGCCCCCAGGTGGACGTCAAGGGCCCCAAGCTGGACCTGAAAAGCCCCAAGGCGGAAGTCACAGCTCCTGATGTGGAGGTGTCTCTGCCCAGCGTGGAGGTGGACCTCCAGGCCCCGAGAGCCAAGCTGGATGGTGCGCAGCTGGAGGGGTACCTGTCCCTGGCTGACAAGGATGTCACTGCCAAAGACAGCAAGTTCAAAATGCCCAAGTTCAAGATGCCGTCCTTCGGCGTGTCAGCCCCAGGCAAGTCCATCGAGGCCTCGGTGGCTGTGTCTGCGCCGAAGGTGGAGGCTGATGTGAGCCTCCCCTCCATGCAGGAGGAACTCAAGACCACTGACCTCAGCATTCAGCCCCCTTCTGCCGACCTGAAGGTCCAGGCTGGCCAGGTGGACGTGAAACTCCTGGAGGGCCCTGTGCCCGAGGGAGCCGGCCTCAAAGCGCACCTGCCCAAGGTGCAGATTCCCAGTTTCAAGATGCCCAAAGTGGACCTCAAGGGCCCCCAGGTTGACGTCAAGGGCCCCAAGCTGGACCTGAAAAGCCCCAAGGCGGAAGTCACATCCCCTGATGTGGAGGTGTCTCTGCCCAGCGTGGAGGTGGACCTACAGGCCCCAAGAGCCAAGCTGGATGGTGCGCAGCTGGAGGGGGACCTGTCCCTGGCCGACAAGGACGTCACTGCCAAAGACAGCAAGTTCAAAATGCCCAAGTTCAAGATGCCGTCCTTCGGGGTGTCGGCTCCAGGCAAGTCCATCGAGCCCTCGGTGGATGTGTCTGCGCCGAAGGTGGAGGCTGATGTGAGCCTCCCCTCCATGCAGGAGGAACTCAAGACCACTGACCTCAGCATTCAGCCCCCTTCCGCTGACCTGAAGGTCCAGGCTGGCCAGGTGGATGTGAAGCTCCCAGAGGGCTACATGCCCAAAGGAACTGGCCTCAAAGGGCACCTGCCCAAGGTGCAGGTGCCCAGTTTCAAGATGCCCAGAGTGGATCTCAAGGGCCCCCAGATAGACGTCAAAGGCCCCAAGCTGGACCTGAAAGGCCCCAAGGCAGAGGTGACGGCCCCCGACATGGAGGTGTCTCTGCCCAGCGTGGAGGTGGACATCGAGGCCCCGGGAGCCAAGCTGGACAGTGCACGGCTGGAAGGGGACCTGTCCCTGGCCGACAAGGATGTGACTGCCAAAGACAGCAGGTTCAAAATGCCCAAGTTCAAGATGCCATCGTTCGGAGCGTCAGCCCCAGGCAAGTCCATCGAGGCCTCGGTGGATGTGTCTATGCCGAAGGTGGAGGCCGACGTGAGCCTTCCCTCCATGCAGGGGGACCTCAAGACCACTGACCTCAGCATTCAGCCCCCTTCCGCTGACCTGGAGGTCCACGCTGGCCAGGTGGACGTGAAGCTCCTGGAGGGCCACGTGCCTGAGGGAGCCGGCTTCAAAGGGCACCTGCCCAAGGTGCAGATGCCTAGTTTGAAGATGCCCAAAGTGGACCTCAAGGGCCCCCAGGTGGAAGTCAGGGGCCCCAAGCTGGACCTGAAAGGTCCCAAGGCAGAGGTGACGGCCCACGACGTGGCTGTGTCTCTGCCCAGTGTGGAGGTGGACATCCAGGCCCCGGGAGCCAAGTTGGATGGCGCACAGCTGGACGGGGACCTGTCCCTGGCCGACAAGGACGTGACTGCCAAAGACAGCAAGTTCAAAATGCCCAAGTTCAAGATGCCATCGTTCGGGGTGTCTGCCCCAGGCAAGTCCATCGAGGCCTCCGTGGACCTGTCTGCACCCAAGGTGGAGGCTGACATGAGCCTCCCCTCCATGCAGGGGGACCTCAAGACCACTGACCTCAGCATTCAGCCCCCTTCCACTGACCTGGAGCTCCAGGCTGGCCAATTGGACGTGAAACTCCCGGAGGGCCCCGTGCCCGAGGGAGCCGGCCTCAAAGGGCACCTGCCCAAGCTTCAGATGCCCAGTTTCAAGGTGCCCAAATTGGACCTCAAGGGCCCTGAAATAGACATCAAGGGCCCGAAGCTGGACCTAAAAGACCCCAAGGTGGAAGTCACAGCCCCTGATGTGGAGGTTTCTCTGCCCAGTGTGGAGGTGGACGTCGAGGCCCCAGGAGCCAAGCTGGATGGTGCACAGCTGGAGGAGGACATGTCCCTGGCTGACAAGGACATGACTACCAAAGACAGCAAGTTCAAAATGCCCAAGTTCAAGATGCCCTCCTTCGGGGTGTCTGCCCCAGGCAAGTCCATCGAGGCCTCCGTGGACCTGTCTGCACCCAAGGTGGAGGCCGACATGAGCCTCCCCTCCATGCAGGGGGACCTCAAGACCACTGACCTCAGCATTCAGCCCCCTTCCACTGACCTGGAGCTCCAGGCTGGCCAATTGGACGTGAAACTCCCGGAGGGCCCCGTGCCCGAGGGAGCCGGCCTCAAAGGGCACCTGCCCAAGCTTCAGATGCCCAGTTTCAAGGTGCCCAAATTGGACCTCAAGGGCCCTGAAATAGACATCAAGGGCCCGAAGCTGGACCTAAAAGACCCCAAGGTGGAAGTCACAGCCCCTGATGTGGAGGTTTCTCTGCCCAGTGTGGAGGTGGACGTTGAGGCCCCAGGAGCCAAGCTGGATGGTGCACAGCTGGAGGAGGACATGTCCCTGGCTGACAAGGACATGACTACCAAAGACAGCAAGTTCAAAATGCCCAAGTTCAAGATGCCCTCCTTCGGGGTGTCTGCCCCAGGCAAGTCCATCGAGGCCTCAGTGGATGTGTCTGCGCTGAAGGTGGAGGCCGACGTGAGCCTCCCCTCCATGCAAGGGGACCTCAAGGCCACTGACCTGAGCATACAGCCCCCTTCCGCTGACCTGGAGGTCCATGCTGGCCAAGTGGACGTGAAACTCCCGGAGGGCCCTGTGTCCGAGGGAGCCGGACTCAAAGGGCACCTGCCCAAAGTGCGGATGCCCAGTTTCAAGATGCCCAAAGTGGACCTCAAGGGCCCCCAGATAGATGTTAAGGGCCCCAAGCTGGACCTGAAAGGCCCCAAGGCGGAAGTGACAGCCCCTGATGTGAAGATGTCTCTGTCCAGCATGGAGGTGGAGGTCCAGGCCCCGAGAGCAAAGCTGGATGGTGCGCAGCTGGAGGGGGACCTGTCCCTGGCTGACAAGGAGGTGACTGCCAAAGACAGCAAGTTCAAAATGCCCAAGTTCAAGATGCCATCATTCGGGGTATCGGCCCCAGGCAAGTCCATCGAGGCCTCGGTGGATGTGTCTGAGCCGAAGGTGGAAGCTGATGTGAGCCTCCCCTCCATGCAGGGGGACCTCAAGACCACTGACCTCAGCATTCAGTCCCCTTCCGCCGACCTGGAGGTCCAGGCTGGCCAAGTGGACGTGAAACTCCCGGAGGGCCCCCTGCCCGAGGGAGCCGGCTTCAAAGGGCACCTCCCCAAGGCGCAGATGCCCAGTTTGAAGATGCCCAAAGTGGCCCTCAAGGGCCCCCAGATGGACGTCAAGGGCCCCAAGCTGGACCTGAAAGGCCCCAAGGCGGAGGTGATGGCCCCCAATGTGGAGGTGTCTCTGCCCAGCGTAGAGGTGGACGTCGAGGCCCAGGGAGCCAAGCTGGACAGTGTGCGGCTGGAGGGTGACCTGTCCCTGGCCGACAAGGATGTGAGTGCCAAAGACAGCAAGTTCAAAATGCCCAAGTTCAAGATGCCGTCGTTTGGGGTGTCTGCCCCAGGCAAGTCCATTGAGGCCTCGGTGGATGTGTCTGCGCCGAAGGTGGAGGCCGACGTGAGCCTCCCCTCCATGCAGGGGGACCTCAAGACCACGGAACTCTGCATTCCGCTCTCTTCTGCAGACCTGGAGGTCCAGGCTGGCCAAGTGGACATGAAGCTCCCAGAGGGCCAGGTGCCCAAGGGAGCTGGCCTCAAAGGGCACTTGCCCAAGGTGGAGATGCCCAGTTTCAAGATGCCCAAAGTGGACCTCAAGGGCCCCCAGAAGGATGTTAAGGGCCCCAAGCTGGACCTGAAAGGCCCCAAGGCGGAAGTGACAGCCCCCGATGTGGAGGTGTCTCTGTCCAGCGTGGAGGTGGATGTCCAGGCCCGGAAGGCTAAGCTGGATGGTGCGCGGCTGGAGGGAGACCTGTCCCTGGCTGACAAGGACATGACTGCCAAAGACAGCAAGTTCAAAATGCCCAAATTCAAGATGCCGTCGTTCGGGGTATCGGCCCCAGGCAAGTCCATCGAGGCCTCGGTGGATGTGCCTGCACCCAAGGTGGAGGCCGATGTGAGTCTCCCCTCCATGCAGGGGGACCTGAAGACCACTGACCTCAGCATTCAGCCCCCTTCTGCTGACCTGAAGGTCCAGGCTGGCCAGGTGGATGCGAAGCTCCTGGAGGGCCACGTGCCCGAGGGAGCTGGCCTCAAAGGGCACCTGCCCAAGGTGGAGATGCCCAGTTTCAAGATGCCCAAAGTGGACCTCAAGGGCCCCCAGGTGGACATCAAGGGCCCCAAGCTGGACCTAAAAGACCCCAAGGTGGAAGTGAGAGTCCCCGATGTCGAGGTGTCTCTGCCCAGTGTGGAGGTGGACGTCCAGGCCCCGAGAGCCAAGCTGGATAGTGCGCATCTGGAGAGGGACCTGACCCTGGCCGACAAGGACGTGACTGCCAAAGACAGCAAGTTCAAAATGCCCAAGTTCAAGATGCCATCGTTCGGGGTATCGGCCCCAGGGAAGTCCATCGAGGCCTTGGTGGATGTGTCTGCACCCAAGGTGGAGGCCGACGTGAGTCTCCCTTCCATGCAGGGGGACCTCAAGACCACTGACCTCAGCATTCAGCCCCTTTCCGCCGACGTGAAGGTCCAGGCTGGCCAGGTGGACGTGAAACTCCTGGAGTGCCCTGTGCCCGAGGAAGTCGGCCTCAAAGGGCACCTGCCCAAGCTGCAGATGCCCGGTTTCAAGATGCCCAAAATAGATCTCAAGGGCCCCCAGATAGATGTCAAGGGCCCCAAGCTGGACCTGAAAGGCCCCAAGACGGACGTGATGGCCCCCGACGTGGAGGTGTCTCAGCCCAGCGTGGAGGTGGATGTCGAGGCCCCGGGAGCCAAGCTGGATGGTGCGTGGCTGGAGGGGGACCTGTCCGTGGCCGACAAGGATGTGACTACCAAAGACAGCAGGTTCAAAATGCCCAAGTTCAAGATGCCGTCGTTCGGGGTGTCTGCGCCAGGCAAGTCCATCGAGGCCTCGGTGGATGTGTCTGCGCCGAAGGTGGAGGCCGACGTGAGCCTCTCCTCCATGCAGGGGGACCTCAAGGCCACTGACCTGAGCATTCAGCCCCCTTCCGCTGACCTGGAGGTCCAGGCTGGCCAAGTGGACGTGAAACTCCCAGAGGGCCCTATGTCCGAGGGAGCTGGCCTCAAAGGGCACCTGCCCAAGGTGCAGATGCCCAGTTTCAAGATGCCTGAAGTGGACCTCAAGGGCCCCCAGATAGATGTTAAGGGCCCTAAGCTGGACCTGAAAGGCCCCAAGGCGGAAGTGACAGCCCCCGATGTGAAGATGTCTCTGTCCAGCATGGAGGTGGACGTCCAGGCCCCGAGAGCAAAGCTGGATGGTGCGCGGCTGGAGGGGGACCTGTCCCTGGCCGACAAGGGCGTGACAGCCAAAGATAGCAAGTTCAAAATGCCCAAGTTCAAGATGCCATCATTCGGGGTGTCGGCCCCAGGCAAGTCCATCGAGGCGTCGGTGGATGTGTCTGAGCTGAAGGTGGAAGCCGATGTGAGCCTCCCCTCCATGCAAGGGGACCTTAAGACCACTGACATCAGCATTCAGCCCCCTTCCGCCCAACTGGAGGTCCAGGCTGGCCAGGTGGATGTGAAACTCCCGGAGGGCCACGTTCCCGAGGGAGCCGGCCTCAAAGGGCACCTGCCCAAGGTGCAGATGCCCAGTTTCAAGATGCCTGAAGTGGACCTCAAGGGCCCCCAGATAGATGTTAAGGGCCCCAAGCTGGACCTGAAAGGCCCCAAGGCGGAGGTGACGGCCCCCGACGTGGAGGTGTCTCTGCCCAGCGTGGAGGTGGACGTCGAGGCCCCGAGAGCAAAGCTGGATGGTGCACGGCTAGAGGGTGACCTGTCCCTGGCCGACAAGGATGTGCCTGCCAAAGACAGCAAGTTCAAAATGCCCAAGTTCAAGATGCCGTCGTTCGGGGTGTCTGCCCCAGGCAAGTCCATTGAGGTCTCGGTGGATGTGTTTGCTCCGAAGGTGGAGGCCGACGTGAGCCTCCCCTCCATGCAGGGGGACCTGAAGACCACTGACATCAGCATTGAGCCCCCCTCCGCCCAACTGGAGGTCCAGGCTGGCCAGATGGACGTGAAGCTCCCAGAGGGCCATGTTCCTGAGGGAGCCGGCCTCAAAGGGCACCTGCCCAAGGTGCAGATGCCCAGTCTCAAGATGCCCATAGTGGATCGCAAGGGCCTCCAGATAGATGTCAAGGGCCGAAAGCTGGACCTGAAAGGCCCGAAGACGGACGTGACGGCCCCCGACGTGGAGGTGTCTCAGCCCGGCATGGAGGTGGACGTCGAGGCCCCAGGAGCCAAGCTGGATGGTGCACGGCTGGAGGGGGACCTGTCCCTGGCCGACAAGGATGTGACTGCCAAAGACAGCAAGTTCAAAATGCCCAAATTCAAGATGCCGTCGTTCAGGGTGTCTGCCCCAGGCAAGTCCATCAAGGCCTCAGTGGATGTGTCTGCGCCGAAGGTGGAGGCCGACATGAGCCTCCCTTCCATGCAGGGGGACCTCAAGACCACTGACCTCAGCATTCAGCTCCCTTCTGCAGACCTGGAGGTCCAGGCTGGCCAGGTGGATGTGAAGCTCCCGGAGGGCCACGTGCCCGAGGGAGCTGGCCTCAAAGGGCACCTGCCCAAGGTGGAGATGCCCAGTTTCAAGATGCCCAAAGTGGACCTCAAGGGCCCCCAGGTGGACATCAAGGGCCCCAAGCTGGACCTAAAAGTCCCCAAGGCAGAAGTCACAGCCCCTGATGTGGAGGTGTCTCTGCCCAGCGTGGAGGTGGACGTCCAGGCCCCGAGAGCCAAGCTGGATGGTGCACGGCTGGAGGGAGACCTGTCCCTGGCCGAAAAGGATGTGACTGCCAAAGACAGCAAGTTCAAAATGCCCAAGTTCAAGATGCCCTCCTTCGGGGTGTCGGCCCCAGGCAGGTCCATCGAGGCCTCGCTGGATGTGTCTGCGCCGAAGGTGGAGGCTGACGTGAGCCTCTCCTCCATGCAGGGGGACCTCAAGGCCACTGACCTCAGCGTTCAGCCCCCTTCCGCTGACCTGGAGGTCCAGGCTGTCCAAGTGGATGTGGAACTCCTGGAGGGCCCCGTGCCTGAGGGAGCCGGTCTCAAAGGGCACCTGCCCAAAGTGGAGATGCCCAGTTTAAAGATGCCCAAAGTGGACCTCAAGGGCCCCCAGATAGATGTTAAGGGCCCCAAGCTGGACCTGAAAGGCCCCAAGGCAGAAGTGAGAGTCCCCGATGTCGAGGTGTCTCTGCCCAGCGTGGAGGTGGATATCCAGGCCCCGAAGGCCAAGCTGGATGCTGGGCGGCTGGAGGGAGACCTGTCCCTGGCTGACAAGGACGTGACTGCCAAAGACAGCAAGTTCAAAATGCCAAAATTCAAGATGCCGTCGTTCAGGGTATCGGCCCCAGGGAGGTCCATGGAGGCCTCGGTGGATGTGTCTGCACCCAAGGTGGAGGCCGACGTGAGTCTCCCCTCCACGCAGGGGGACCTGAAGACCACTGACCTCAGCATTCAGCCCCCTTCTGCCGACCTGAAGGTCCAGGCTGGCCAGGTGGATGTGAAACTCCCGGAGGGCCACATGCCTGAGGGAGCCGGCCTTAAAGGGCACCTGTGCAAAGTGGAGATGCCCAGTTTCAAGATGCCCAAAGTGGACCTCAAGGGCCCCCAGGTGGACATCAAGGGCCCCAAGCTGGACCTAAAAGTCCCCAAGGCGGAAGTCACAGCCCCTGATGTGGAGGTGTCTCTGCCCAGCGTGGAGGTGGACATCCAGGCCCCAAGAGCCAAACTGGATAGTGCACAGCTGGACGGGGACCTGTCCCTGGCCGACAAGGATGTGACTGCCAAAGACAGCAAATTCAAAATGCCCAAGTTCAAGATGCCGTCATTTGGGGTGTCTGCCCCAGGCAAGTCCATTGAGGCCTCAGTGCATGTGTCTGCACCCAAGGTGGAGGCCGACATGAGTCTCCCCTCCATGCAGGGGGACCTGAAGACCACTGACCTCAGCATTCAGCCCCCTTCTGCCGACCTGAAGGTCCAGGCTGGCCAGGTGGACGTGAAACTCCTGGAGGGCCATGTGCCCGAGGAAGCCGGCCTCAAAGGACACCTGCCCAAGATGCAGACGCCCAGTTTAAAGATGCCCAAAGTGGACCTCAAGGGCCCTGAAATAGACATCAAGGGCCCCAAGCTGGACCTAAAAGACCCCAAGGTGGAAGTGACAGCCCCTGATGTGGAGGTTTCTCTGCCCAGCGTGGAGGTGGACGTCGAGGCCCCAGGAG
Organism: Pan paniscus; assembly: GCF_029289425.2. Taxonomy (NCBI): domain Eukaryota; kingdom Metazoa; phylum Chordata; class Mammalia; order Primates; family Hominidae; genus Pan; species Pan paniscus. The sequence goes on along the minus strand of NC_073264.2, from coordinate 106,128,228 downwards.
CCAAGCTGGATGGTGCACGGCTGGAGGGGGACATGTCCCTGGCCGACAAGGACGTGACGGCCAAAGACAGCAAGTTCAAAATGCCCAAGTTCAGGATGCCGTCGTTCGGGGTGACTGCCGCAGGCATGTCCATGGAGGCATCAGTGGATGTGACCGCACCGAAGGTGGAGGCCGATGTGAGCCTCCCTTCCATGCAGGGGGACCTCAAGGCCACTGACCTGAGCATACAGCCCCCTTCCGCTGACCTGGAGGTCCAGGCTGGCCAAGTGGACGTGAAACTCCCAGAGGGCCCCGTGCCCGAGGGAGCCAGCCTCAAAGGGCACCTGCCCAAGTTGCAGATGCCCAGTTTCAAGATGCCCAAAGTGGACCTCAAGGGCCCCCAGATAGATGTTAAGGGCCCCAAGCTGGACCTGAAAGGCCCCAAGGCGGAAGTGACAGCCCCTGATGTGAAGATGTCTCTGTCCAGCATGGAGGTGGACGTCCAGGCCCCGAGAGCAAAGCTGGATGGTGCGCAGCTGGAGGGGGACCTGTCCCTGGCCGACAAGGATGTGACTGCCAAAGACAGCAAGTTCAAAATGCCCAAGTTCAAGATGCCATCATTCGGGGTGTCGGCCCCAGGCAAGTCCATCGAGGCGTCCGTGGATGTGTCTGAGCTGAAGGCGGAAGCCGACGTGAGCCTCCCCTCCATGCAGGGGGACCTCAAGACCACTGACCTCAGCATTCAGTCCCCTTCCGCCGACCTGGAGGTCCAGGCTGGCCAAGTGGACATGAAACTCCCGGAGGGCCCCCTGCCCGAGGGAGCCAGCCTCAAAGGGCACCTGCCCAAGGTGCAGATGCCCAGTTTGAAGATGCCCAAAGTGGCCCTCAAGGGCCCCCAGGTGGATGTCAAGGGCCCCAAGCTGGACCTGAAAGGCCCCAAGGCGGAGGTGATGGCCCCCGACGTGGAAGTGTCTCTGCCCAGCGTGGAGGTGGACGTCGAGGCCCGGGGAGCCAAGCTGGACAGTGCGCGGCTGGAGGGTGACCTGTCCCTAGCCGACAGGGACATGACTGCCAAAGACAGCAAGTTCAAAATGCCCAAGTTCAAGATGCCGTCGTTCGGGGTGTCTGCCCCAGGCAAGTCCATCGAGGCCTCGTTGGATGTGTCTGCGCCGAAGGTGGAGGCTGACGTGAGCCTCCCCTCCATGCAGGGGGACCTGAAGACCACTGACCTCAGCATTCAGCCCCCTTCCACTGATCTGGAGGTCCAGGCTGGCCAAGAGGATGTGAAACTCCAAGAAGGCCCCGTGCACGAGGGAGCCGGCCTCAAAGGGCACCTGCCCAAGGTGCAGATGCCCCGTTTCAAGGTACCCAAAGTGGACCTCAAGGGTCCCCAGATAGACGTTAATGTCCCCAAGCTGGACCTGAAAGGCCCCAAGGTGGAGGTGACGGCCCCCAACCTGGACGTGTCTCTGCCCAGCATGGAGGTGGACATCCAAGCCCCAGGAGCCAAGCTGGACGGTACGCGGCTGGAGGGGGACCTGTCCCTGGCTGACAAGGACGTGACTGCCAAAGACAGCAAGTTGAAAATGCCCAAGTTCAAGATGCCATCCTTTGGGATGTTGTCCCCAGGCAAGTCTATCGAGGTCTCGGTGGATGTGTCTGCGCCGAAGATGGAGGCCGACATGAGCCTTCCCTCCATGCAGGGGGACCTCAAGACCACTGACCTCCGCATTCAGGCCCCTTCCGCCGACCTGGAGGTCCAGGCTAGCCAGGTGGACTTGAAACTTCCAGAAGGCCACATGCCCGAGGTAGCCGGCCTCAAAGGGCACCTGCCCAAGGTGCAGATGCCCAGTTTCAAGATGCCCAAAGTGGACCTCAAGGGCCCCAAGCTGGACCTGAAAGGCCCAGAGGCAGAGGTGATGGCCCCCGACGTGGAGGTGTCTCTGCCCAGTGTGGAGATGGACGTCCAGGCCCCAGGATCCATGCTGGATGGTGTGCAGCTTGAGGGGGACCTGTCCCTGGCCCACGAGGATGTAGCTGGGAAAGACAGTAAGTTTCAAGGGCCAAAACTGAGCACGTCTGGTTTTGAATGGTCGTCAAAGAAAGTTTCCATGTCTTCCTCTGAAATCGAAGGAAATGTTACATTCCATGAGAAGACTTCCGCATTTCCCGTTGTGGAATCTGTTGTTCATGAAGGTGATCTTCATGATCCATCTCGCGATGGTAACTTGGGGCTTGCTGTTGGAGAAGTTGGAATGGATTCAAAGTTTAAGAAACTGCATTTTAAAGTGCCCAAAGTTTCATTTTCTTCTACCAAAACTCCTAAAGATAGTTTAGTCCCAGGTGCAAAGTCTAGCATAGGTCTTTCCACGATTCCTTTATCATCTTCAGAATCCTCAAGTTTTGAATTACAACAGGTTTCGGCTTGTTCAGAGCCATCCATGCAGATGCCTAAGGTGGGTTTGGCTGGGTTTCCATCATCCCGGCTTGATCTCACTGGTCCTCACTTTGAATCTTCTATTCTCTCTCCCTGTGAGGATGTTACACTTACAAAATACCAGGTGACTGTTCCCAGAGCTGTCTTGGCCCCTGAGCTCGCTCTGGAAATTCCTTCTGGGTCTCAGGCTGATATTTCTCTTCCCAAGACAGAGTGCTCTGCTGACCTGCAGCCTCCAGAGGGAGTTCCAACATCTCAAGCTGAGAGTCACTCTGGCCCACTGAATTCCATGATTCCTGTTTCTCTTGGTCAGGTGTCTTTTCCTAAATTCTATAAACCAAAGTTTGTGTTTTCAGTCCCCCAAATGGCAGTTCCTGAGGGAGACCTACATGCAGCAGTGGGTGCCCCAGTCATGTCTCCTCTTAGCCCTGGAGAAGGAGTGCAGTGCCCCTTGCCAAGCACCCAGCTGCCATCCCTAGGCACCTCTGTGTCCCAGAGCCCAGAAGAGCTTGTGGCCTCCTTGCAGACATCAGTAGTGGCCCCTGGAGAAGCCCCTTCTGAAGATGCTGACCACGAAGGGAAAGGGAGTCCCTTGAAAATGCCTAAGATTAAGCTTCCATCATTTAGGTGGTCCCCGAAGAAGGAAACAGGGCCAAAGGTGGACCCAGAATGCAGCGTGGAGGACTCAAAACTCAGCCTGGTTTTAGACAAGGATGAAGCGGCCCCGCAGTCTGCCATCCACATGGATCTGCCTCCTGAGAGGGATGGAGAGAAGGGGAGGAGCACAAAGCCTGGCTTTGCCATGCCAAAACTTGCACTTCCCAAAATGAAGGCTTCTAAGAGTGGGGTCAGCCTGCCACAGAGAGACGTGGATCCTTCCCTTTCTAGTGCCACAGCAGGGGGTAGCTTTCAAGACACAGAAAAGGCCAGCAGTGACGGTGGTAGGGGAGGACTTGGTGCAACAGCAAGTGCCACAGGAAGTGAGGGTGTGAACCTCCACCGGCCACAGGTCCGCATTCCCAGTTTGGGCTTTGCCAAACCTGATCTCAGATCCTCCAAGGCCAAGGTGGAGGTGAGCCAGCCTGAAGCTGACCTGCCTCTTCCCAAACATGATCTGTCTACCGAAGGTGACAGCAGAGGATGTGGGCTCGGGGATGTCCCAGCGAGCCAGCCTTGTGGGGAGGGGATAGCCCCCACACCTGAAGATCCCCTCCAGCCATCCTGTAGAAAACCAGATGCTGAAGTCCTCACAGTGGAAAGCCCAGAGGAGGAAGCCATGACCAAGGACTCACAGGAAATCTGGTTTAAAATGCCCAAGTTCCGCATGCCCAGCCTTAGGCGCTCTTTCAAGGACAGAGGCGGGGCTGGAAAGCTGGAAGTGGCTCAGACACAGGCACTGGCAGCAACAGGGGGTGAAGCAGCAGCTAAAGTCAAAGAGTTCCTTGTTTCTGGGTCAAATGTGGAGGCAGCTATGTCCCTACAGCTCCCAGAGGCAGATGCAGAAGTGACAGCTTCTGAGAGCAAATCATCCACAGATATTCTAAGGTGTGATCTTGACAGCACAGGCTTGAAGCTGCACCTCTCCACTGCTGGGATGACTGGGGATGAGCTTTCCACTTCTGAGGTCAGGATCCATCCATCCAAAGGACCTCTCCCTTTTCAGATGCCTGGAATGAGGCTTCCAGAAACCCAGGTTCTTCCAGGAGAAATAGATGAGACTCCTCTTTCCAAGCCAGGACATGACCTTGTCAGCATGGAGGATAAAACAGAGAAATGGTCTTCCCAGCCTGAAGGTCCACTTAAATTGAAAGCTTCAAGTACTGATATGCCATCCCAGATTTCTGTGGTTAATGTAGATCAACTGTGGGAAGATTCTGTCCTAACTGTCAAATTCCCCAAATTAATGGTACCAAGGTTCTCCTTCCCTGCCCCCAGCTCAGAGGATGATGTGTTCATCCCCACTGTGAGGGAAGTGCAGTGTCCAGAGGCCAATATTGATACAGCCCTTTGTAAGGGAAGTCCGGGGCTCTGGGGAGCCAGCATCCTGAAGGCAGGTGCTGGGGTCCCCGGGGAGCAGCCTGTGGACCTTAACCTGCCTTTGGAAGCTCCCCCAATTTCAAAGGTCAGAGTGCATATTCAGGGTGCTCAGGTTGAAAGTCAAGAGGTCACTATACACAGCATAGTGACACCAGAGTTTGTAGATCTCTCAGTACCCAGGACTTTTTCCACTCAGATTGTGCGGGAATCAGAGATCCCCACGTCAGAGATTCAAACACCTTCGTACGGATTTTCCTTATTAAAAGTGAAAATCCCAGAGCCCCACACGCAGGCTAGAGTGTACACAACAATGACTCAACACTCTAGGACTCAGGAGGGCACAGAAGAGGCTCCCATACAAGCCACCCCAGGAGTAGACTCCATTTCTGGAGATCTCCAGCCTGACACTGGAGAACCATTTGAGATGATCTCTTCCAGTGTCAATGTACTGGGACAGCAAACACTCACATTTGAAGTTCCTTCTGGCCACCAGCTTGCAGACAGCTGTTCAGATGAGGAGCCAGCAGAAATTCTTGAGTTTCCCCCTGATGATAGCCAAGAGGCAACCACACCACTGGCAGATGAAGGCAGGGCTCCAAAAGACAAACCAGAAAGTAAAAAATCTGGTCTGCTCTGGTTTTGGCTTCCAAACATTGGGTTTTCCTCTTCTGTTGATGAGACAGGTGTTGATTCCAAAAATGACGTCCAGAGATCTGCTCCCATTCAAACACAGCCTGAGGCACGACCAGAGGCAGAACTGCCTAAAAAACAGGAGAAGGCAGGCTGGTTCCGATTTCCCAAATTAGGGTTCTCCTCATCTCCTACCAAGAAAAGCAAAAGCACCGAAGATGAGGCAGAGCTGGAAGAACAAAAACTTCAAGAAGAAACAATCACCTTTTTCGATGCCCGAGAAAGTTTCTCCCCTGAAGAGAAGGAAGAGGGTGAACTGATCGGGCCTGTGGGCACTGGGCTGGACTCCAGAGTGATGGTGACATCCGCGGCAAGAACAGAGTTAATCCTGCCGGAGCAGGACAGAAAAGCTGATGATGAAGGCAAAGGGTCAGGCCTGGGACCAAATGAAGGCTGAGAGGTATGGCTCGTCAGTACAAGAGAGGTGCAAAAAACTAAGTTGGAAAGTAAAGGCTACACACACATATGGAGCACCCCATCCCACAGCACATTACATCCACCTCACTTCACAGAACTGAGAACAGAGCAGAAATGACCAGAACACCTTTGTCACCATCACACAGCCCTCCTAAAATGGAACCAAAGCTTCCCAGCTCCCTCAAAGCTTTGGATGCAAAGAAGGCACCCTGACTTCCACAAGACACCAGAATTCACACGGTACTCAGAGGCACTGCTGGGGAAGTTTGTTGGTCTTTATTAGATAAATTTCCAGAGACCTGTCCATAATACCCAACAGAACATGACTGTTTCTTTGAGGAAAGGGTTATAATGTCTGTGGTGTACAAGTCGTTTTTGGTATAACTTCTTTCCTGCTGCTGCTGCTTCCCGGCAAACATAGTTTTCCTATTTCAGGCAGAGTGCGGTATATTCCAGGAAACACTGTTTCCTACTCACTTAGCTTACTTCTTTGTTGAATGCCTCACTAATGGCAAGCTTCAAGATGTTTTGGGTGACAATGCACACATGCTGGGCAAAAGGGTGATGGCCAGTGGTTGGCAGCCGGGCCAGCAGAAGCTAGGACATCTGTGAGTTGTCATTCTCATCTATCCATGTCCACTGGCCTGCCAGCATCCGCCAGTGCCTTGCCAGTGTGCACGGTCCCACACTGTGGCCCCTGAGTCCCCTAATGTACACGCTGCAGCCAGAATGCAGATGGAGCTGGCTTGGCTGTTCCCTGGATGGGCAATAAAGAAAGTGCTGCATCCCATGCTGAAGGCTGCTGAGGTCTTCTGTCTCAGGGTCGAAGTTTACCAGGGCTTTCCTCCCACACACTCCTGGTTTCTACTAAGCAGCTCTAGAGAACAGTCAATGAGGAACATTTGAGTGGTTGCCTACATATCATCCATTTGTCCAGGTCCTCCTCTAAGCCAGAGGCTGTGAGGAAGACAAGGAAGACAGGGCTGAGTTCACAGTGTGGCAGGGACACAGACGTACAACCCTTCCTCCCTCCCTCCAGCTGGAGGCAGTGTGGGATGGGAGATGGAGTGCAGAGTGGGGACAGCACAGAAAGGTGCCCTTGGCCATCTTTAGTGGCCCATCCTCAGAAGCTTCCTTCACCACAGAGGCGCTCTTGGGCAGCCCACAGGAAGCAAATCCACGTGGGGTAGCGGATTGAGGTTCAACGGGTTCCCTACAGTCTTTCAGTGGTCAAATCTCTTCCCAGATGCCCCCGCCAGATTCATGGGTATGCAGTGTTCAAGGGGGCAGTTGGAACTTGCCCCCAGCTCCCTCCTGGCCTAGGTGGGCTCCTGGTGAGAAGCACTTATGGCCCCCTGGGGAGGTGGCTGCTCTCATGGCTGTGGGTATGGGAGCAAGAGCTGGGCTGTGAGCCAATCTGGAGGACCGCAGTGCCTGGAGGGTGAAGGCCACTCCGAGGCTACCGCTCGTGCTGCCCTGAGAGGTTCCAGAGGGGTGACAGCTATGGGGTGCAGGAGCCTGGGCAGGGGAGAGGCTGGGTTCTTTCCCCATGCCACCATGGGCATATGTTCCCTGTGCTGAGTTGGGGAGGCCCGTGGGTGTCATCCAAGTTAGGGCACATAGAAGCCTCTAGAAAGTGAACTGACACAGGTCCCCTGGGGGCTCATGAGCAGGGGAAGTAGGAAGGGAAATTTGGTGGACACTCATCCCAGTTAAGCAACGCCATCACCCTCTCCCTTCCCAGGGCTTCCTGCCTTCTCTACTCCAACTTGTGTGTGCCAGACAAGCTAGGTGAGTGCAGCCCAGGGGGAGGAGTCTGCTTGGCTCCATGGGGCTTTTGTCCCTCTCTGATCCAAGAGTCAAGGCCTGGGATAGTGGGGACCTTGGTGCTAGAGGCCAGAGAGACAGCTGTCCCAGCATGTGAGGAGTGGCTGAGCAGCAGGGGCCCCCACAGGGTTCTCGCGTGGCCTTGGTTCTCTGTGTATGAGTTATCTATGCTGCATAAGAACATCACTACAAATTAGCAACTTAAAACAACACACATTTATGATCTCCCAGTTTCTGTGGATCAGGAGCCCAAGTGTGGCTTTGTTGTGTTCTCTGCTCAAGGTCCCATTAGGCTACAATCAAGATGTCAGCTGGGGCTGTGGTCTCCCCTTCAGGTATGACCAGGAAAGCAGCCACTTCTGAAGCTCACGTTGTTGCTAGCCGCACTCAACTCCTTGTGGATGGGATGATTGAGGGCCCCAGTTTCTTGCTAGTTGGGGGCTGGAGGCAACCCCAGTACCCTGCTACATGGGCCTCTTCATAGGACAGCTCATAGCCTAGCAGCTCACTTTTTAAAGCTAGCAAGGGATAGACTGCTATTCCTTGATAATGTTATAATCTTATGTCACATGATCACAAGGTATCACAGGAGTGACATCCCCTTACCTCTGTATTCTATTGGTTACAACAAGGCACAGGTCCTGCACACACTCAAGGTGAGATAACACAAGGGCATGCATACCAGCAGGTGGGGGTCAAGGGAGCCATTCTAGAGTCTGTCTGCTATAGCCCAGAAGGGGCCACATTGTGGCACCCTCCTGGGGTCTCCCAAGCCTTGTCAAGCTGGATTTCCTTTGGAATAGGCATCTGCCTTGAAGCAGGCCTCTGTCAGTGCCACTGAGGTGTGACTGCCAGTCCCCAGGTGTGTGGAAAGAGGCCTTTCACTGGCTGAGGGCCACCAGCCAGTTGTCCAAATCACAGCCTGGAGCACAGAGCCCTCCTAGAACATAGTTGGCAGGCCAAGAGAGCAGGCCAAGTGCTCTGAGACACATTCAGGTATAAGGCCAAGAACCAGGGAGCAAACCCACATGTGCAACCCTGGAGGGCAGAGCTTAGTCTGGGATGATATCGGCTTCTGAGCCAGGTGTTGCCACGAAGCTTTTTGCCAGATGGTTACTGAGGAGATATGGAGCATGAATGAGGGATAGGAAGCCACAGGGAGCAGCCACTGCAACTGCCAGAGCTTGGCTTGGCCAAGTGCAGCTCACATACAAAGCAGCCCCCAGAGGCTCCTGAAGGCCTTGCAGGGCTATGTGGATCCCTATCCCCCCTGCAGCATCTGCAGCAAGCTTTTCACAAGCTTGGGCAGGGAGGCAGGATGGGTGTAGGAGACTTTCTGCACAGACAGAATGCTGAAGTCTAAGGTGTCCTTTAGATGGGGGAAGTATGAGGTCACCAATCGAACAGAAAAGTAACTTGTACTGTACCTGAGATGAACTTTGCTAGCTTTCCCCAAAGCAAAGAGGGAAGAGGAAGATATGGCTGAGTTCACAGTGTGGCAGGGACACAAATGTAGGAAAGAAAAAAGTAGAGAAGGGCAGGAAAAGAAGAGAAGTAGAGAAGGGTAGGAAAGTGGTGCCTCAAGACGGGGAGAGCATTCGGGGCACCCTGAGGTCCATTCAGCATCCAGTGCTCCTTCATATGGCTGAGCCATCCCTGAACTCCAGCCTAGCGTGGCCCCATGGACCTCCACCAGGGGAGGGTACCCCGTGGTCTTGGTCAGGAACCATCAGGTGAGATAAGCCAGGGTGTTTTGAGAATCCTTCTGACCCAGCATTCATAGCAGAAGAGTGGGAACTGAGTTGCCAAACCTGGGTTCAAATCCTGCATCTGCAGGACAGGTGCCCAGCTGACTCCCAGGATAGGGTGAGTTCCAGTGGAGCTGCATCCAAGTCCTGGTCTCAGACTGGAGTCACCTTCCTGCCCTCCAGCTCAAATGCTGGTCCTCTCAGCCCCATCCACCAATGCTGGGCACTGCATCCCCAGGACAAGCCTGCCCCCACATTCTTGGACCCACCCTGCACAACAGCCCACAAACCACACAGCCTTGTGCACCCCTACCCTCGCCCGCCTGTCCCCTCAGCCGCGGGTCCCCTCCCACCCTCCCCTCACTCAGCCCCGGGTCGCCTCACGTCCTCCCGTCCCCTCAGTCGCAGGTCCCCTCCCGCCCTCCCCGTCCCCTCAGCCCCGCTCCCCTCCCGCCCTCCCCGTCCCCTCAGCCCCGCTCCCCTCCCGCCCTCCCCGCTCCCCTCCCGCCCTCCCCGTCCCCTCCCGCCCTCCCCGTCCCCTCAGCCGCGGGTCCCCTCCCGCCCTCCCCGTCCCCTCAGCCCCGCTCCCCTCCCGCCCTCCCCGTCCCCTCCCGCCCTCCCCGTCCCCTCAGCCCCGGGTCCCCTCCCGCCCTCCCCGTCCCCTCAGCCCCGCTCCCCTCCCGCCCTCCCCGTCCCCTCAGCCCCGCTCCCCTCCCGCGCCGCACCTGTCCGGCGCCGTAGGAGCTGCCCCCTGGCGGTGGGTGCGCGGCGCTGCGCCTTGGTCTGCGTTTCCTCCGCTGGAGTCCCGGGCGTGGGCTCCGCGCCTCTCGCTTCCCCCGGCAGCCTCGGGGCGGGAATTTGGGTTCCGGAGCGCGGCAGCCCGGCGCGGGGTGGGAGGTGGAGGGTTCGCTCCGCCTGGGAGGCCCGTCTGGTCCCCGCCCCGCCCCGCCCCGCCCCAAGTTCTCGCGGACCCGGGACTAGCTGAGGCGCTGCCACGGCGGTCGCGCGGCGCACTTTCGCAGGGGCGGGCGCGTAGAGGCGGGCCCTTGGCAGGAGGATGAAGGGCCGCCCGCGCGGGACTCACACAGAGGCACCGGGAAGCCACGAGTTTTTTTTAGGCCTGGCCTGTGGGCCAGGAGTCAGGGAAGGGGCTTCCTGGAGGGCTCCCTGGAGGAGGTGGGGCTCAGGGGGGCTGGACTCGGAAATCAGAGAGCAGGCGGGCGGTTTGCGACGCCCGGGCGGTCGCAGGCGGCTCCTGGCGCAGTGCGGACCCGGGCTGCTTGCGGGAGGAAGCGGCTGAAGCCCAGGCCGGGGTCAGAGGGGAGGGCGGGTGCGGGGCGGGGTCGCCGAGAGAAAAAGCGGCCCCCCTCAGCCCTGCCAAACGCAGTCCTGGCCCGGAGCCTGTCCGTCCAGGCCGACGGCGTAGCGCGAACTCCAGTCCCGCTCAAAGAGCTGCCGCAGCTGCTCCTGCACCGTGGCCCCCGCGGGCTGCGCGCCAGGGCTCTGGGTGACCACCAAGCCCACCCCCGCCGTGCTGCTGAAGTAATCCTCCGACCAGTTGGAGGTGCCTGCGGGGAGGATGGAGGAGACACTGGGGCGCCGGCTCCCACAGGCCCCTCTGCAGCCCGCTCAGCGCCAGGCCCGGCTACGGGTTTGGGGACGGTTGGCAGCTGGCCCCTCCACTGTCATCAGACTCCAGCCGGGGAAGCCCCTCGCTTAGGTGCGGGAGGGACAGCTGGTCGCGGTAGAACTCCACCCTCATCACTTGGGGACAGGCGTCCTGACTCAGTGTTCTGGGGCCCTGTGGGGCCAGGTGACAGGCGGGTGGCCTGGTCCCCGGAACTCCATGGAGACCCCGTCCCCCTTCAGCAGCGGCCCCTCTGTCCTGAGGTGTCCACGCCGGTCACAAAGCCAGTGCCTCCCTCGCCCGTGCCTGGCCACCCTGGGGCCCGCCCGCCGTGATCTGTTCGCGCTCACCTATGTAGGCTGCCTTCTCCGTGACCATGAACTTGCTGTGGTTCACCCTGCTGAATGGGATGTTGGAATGATTCCCCACCGGCACGATGAAGACTTTCTTAGGGGAGCAGAGGCAGCGCGTCAGGAAGGGCGGCAGGAGGGCCGCCTTCCCCACGCCCGGCCGGGAGCACGCCCTCACCACGTCCACAGAGACGTTGGCCGCGGGGTTGCTGAGCGCCTGCAGGGACCGCAGGTAGGGGAACATGGTGGGGTCCGTGTTGAGTCCGCAGCCGACCAGCAGGCGCACGCGCACGCCCTTGCTGAAGGCTGCCGCCCGCAGCGCGTTGTCCAGCACCGGCCAGTACCTTGGGGTGGGGAGGGACGGGGCTCTGCTTATAAGCCGGGCCCGATAGGGGTCCCAGCAGGAGGGGACGTGCCCAGGAGCTGCCCGTCAGCAGAGCAGGCCGCCCGCCTCCCACTCAGACCTACCTGGGGGGGTGGCTGAAGCGCGTGGTGGGGAAATACTCCATCACGGAGGCATAGATGAACTCCTGGGCGCTCCCCATCACCGCCAGCAGCGCCTCCAGGTCCCGGGTGCGGCCCTGGGGACAGAGTGCTGGTGGCGACGCCTGTGACGGGAGAGAAATCCCTGAAGGCTCTGCCAGCCCAGCCCATTCTGGACTTGTGACCCCACCATGCACCACCTAAGAGGCCCCATGTGGTGTGGAGGGAGGGGGCCCAGGTGCCTGGAAATATGAGGAAAGAAGGGGTCGGCTCAACAGGGGTCCTGGGGACTGGCTGTGAGGCCTGGCGGAGAAAGTGGGGAAGCAGCTGGACTGCCCTGGGCTCCAGGCTGGATTGACCTCCCAGAAACAGTTCCTGGCCACAGGGAAGTTTCTCCACTCCCTTCAGGGTGCCACCCCCACCCCCATCTAGGGAGGCTTCCCTTGTTCTGATACAGCCTCTACTACAGACCAGTCCCTCGGCTGGCTGGAGGGCTGTCCACCCCCACCCCCGTGGGCTGATAAAGGAGGATCTGCCCACCCCTCACTCTTCCCTTCCTTCCCCGCAGAGCAAGTGGGGTTCCCCTCCCTCTCCAGTGCCCAGCTAAGCCCCTTGGCCTCACCCAGCAGTCTGGAGACTCCCAGGGCCCCAGGTCCTCCCACCACCTCCCAGGCGGCCTGTTTCCCAGGGATGGTGGTGACCAGCTGTCCTCCTGGAGCTAAGCCTGCCTCCAGGCACAGCCCAGAGCCTGCTGATGCCAGCCTGCTGCTCACCCCAGGGCCACATCCCCACCCATGGTGCTGGCTGCCTGAGGACCCAGCTGATGCTGCTGGTGTCTGCAGGGCCAGCCCAGAGGGCTCCCTGTGGGTCTGGCCAGCCAGGGGAGAACAGGGGCTTCTGATGGGCTCCTTCTCAACCCGTCTTACTGAGAAGTAGGCAGTGGTGGGCACCCCATCAAAGAGGCCGTGAAAGGGCTGGAAACGGTTGATGTGAGATGAGAAGTTCTGAGGCCAGGTTTTGGGGAGGACAGCCTTGGGCACCCCCAGCACCCAGTAGGTCTGGAAGGTCTTCTCCAGGTCTTGGGCCAGGTGGCTGCAGTTATAGATGACAGCGCCAAGCTCCTTCACCTGCAGGGACCAAAGTCAGGCGCTGTGGGAGAAAAACCCCTCTGTGGGGCCTCCACCCAGGCCAGGGATGCTGGGGCAGGTGCAGCCCCTGCCCGACTGGTCCCCACTTGTGGGAAGCATTGCCTGTAGGAATCTGTAATAGAGTGTGCTGGTGGGAGGAGTGCCCGGCGGGTGCCTGTGTTTTTGAACATTGTATTCCAATGATCAAAGCAATACACGTTTATTATAAAAACAATAGAAAATGCATCAAGCCATTAAGAATGGGATCATTCTTAATCCCACTGTCAAGTGATAACCATGGTTGCCTTTGCCATGACCATTCTGACACGTTTTTCATGCATTGCTTTTCCTAAAAAGGCTTGTGTTTTGTAATCTGCATGCTTCCCTGGGTAATGTGACTTGAACATCTTTCCATGTCATTGAATGTGATTCCACAGCATGAGTTCAGTGGCTGTGTAGAATTCTATCATTTATTAGACCAGTCTCCGATTGTTTCTACCACAGTGAATTATAAACAGGACTACACGACTTTCTCCAGATGCACTGAGATGTCAGGCCAAGTCCCCAGGAGTGCAGGCGGGGAAACGCTTCAGGCAGGCCTCCTGTGTTAGGGCCCTGGCACTCACCTGCGTCAGAGACCGCCAGTCCATGTTGGCACTGCCCATGTATATGTGCCGTCCATCCACAACCCAGAATTTGGAGTGCAAAACACCCCTGGTGAGCCGCCCCATGGGCACCTGTCGTACATGGGCACCTGGTGGAGAGTTCAGGCAATGGGATGAACTAGGTCTTGCTAAGTGCTAGCTTCATGGTGAGCCTGACCCCAAGCTCTTGACAGTGGGGTTGACTCAGATGTCCTCACAACAGTCCTACTAAGCTGCTGCTATCCTCATCCCCATTTTATAGGTGAGGACACAGAGGGATAGACTGGCCCAGGATCCCTCTGGGCAGCTCAGCTCCAGAGCCTGCCTTTGTGGTGACTGCCTATGGCCTCTCACTGCCCAGCCAGAGGTCCCAGCCTGAGCCTCCACCCACAGGTCAGCTGCTGGGCTCAGAAGGGCTCCGAGGCCACCTGTGCTCTGCCCTGTGGAAAATGGCACTTTTGGATCCTTGGAACCAGCCCTGTGCCCAGGTGAAGCTGACTCAAAGGACCTCAGAGCCCTGGGTCCTGCCCTCCTGGGGTGTCCTAGGGAAGTCCAGGGCACCTTTCCCACCCCCACTTCTTTTCCTTGTCCTGTGGTGTCAGCCAGACAGCCCATGCCCGACGCTAGGGCAGTGGTGCCCAGCATGGTGCAGGTACCCACCTCGGGCAGCCAGAACCTGCAGGTCGGTGGATGTCCTGGCCAGTGTCGGGCTGCTGGTGGCCACAGCCAGGGAAATGTTCCTGCCCAGCAGCTGCTGCAGCTTCTGCAGAAGAGCCTCTCCCTGCAAGGCCAGGCCAGCCATGAGAGCTGACCTCAGGCTGCCCTCTCCTCCGCATCCCCACTAGGACCCATGACCTCCTCAGGAGGCCCACCTATGACTGCCCACAGCTCAAGGTCAGGTCAAGTATCTGGATGACCCTTGGTGAGAGCCAAACTGCACCAGGCACAGTCTGAGTGTTTAGTCACCCAGAGGCCCAGCTCCTTGACACCTCTGCCATTAGAGCCCCCAAAGGAGCGGCCTAATCCCTGTTCCATGCTAGACCCTACCACCAAGCTGAGCCCCCGGGCCTGGTGCCCGAGACGCCTGCATAGATAGGCAGCCTGACTTGCTGTGTTTCCAGCACCAGGATGCGGTGGGGCCAGGGCGGGGCGCACCAGCTGGGAAGACGAGTCGTTGACCCCGATGTCGGGCCCTGTGAGGGACCAGTAGTATGAAGCCACGTGGACGCTCTCCTGGGCAGTGTCCAGCAGCTGCAGCCAGGCCTGGCCCAGAGGCTGGGCAGAGGGGCTGCCGGCTGCAGATGGCAGGTCCTGGGGGATGCTTTCCACAAGGACAAGCCTGTGGAGAGAGCCACACTGGGCTCAGTATGGGTGCGGGAGCCCCCAGCCCACCTCACATCACCTGCCCCATCCCACTGCCAAGCCAGAGCAACCGTTGCTCAGGTGGCCCCCGGGATGAGCCCAGGCCAAGTGTGCAGGGTAAGGGTTTAAGGTATAGGCAACAAAACAGACTGGGCAGGGTGGGCCTGAGCCCAGCATGCTGCTGGGGTGGTGACACCCAGGAGCAAGTTGGGAAGGAGCCTGAGAGGGGCTGCCTGGTCCAGAGCAGGCTAGACTGGGGGGTCCTGGCCCCACTCAGCCCTGAGGCACTGCCTACAGGGAGCAGCTGCTCCTGAAGCCGGGCAGAGTAGAGCAGAGCTGTGGAGTCTGGGGTCTGGGGTGGCCTCCTGGTGTGGAAGCCCTTGGAAGGGAAAGGTTGGGCCAGGGGCAGGTAAGCTCCCGTTTCCAGGGGATGTGTGCAGGATGGCCCAACAGGTTCCTCCGGGGCAGTCCTGGGATTCCAGGACCCCAACGGCAGGGAAAGAAGGGTGGGAGGGAAGGCTGAGGGGCGGGAGGGGACAGTGACATTACCCCCCAGGGGTGGAAGGACTGAGGGGGTGAGCCTCAGCACAGGCAGTGTTCTCCAGCCTGTCAGAGCCCCCAGGTGGCAGCCTCTGTTTGCTGCAAAAAGCACCACACGCCTGCCCCGTCCTCAGCCCCCACTCCAGTTCATATGGTCGTGGCCCTCCCTGGTGACCTGCACCTTCCTGGAGGAGCTGGTAGAGGGCCGCCCTTATCTCACGGGCAGATCCAAGGGCAGAAACACAGGCAGCAGCCCCAAACTGAGACCTGCCCCCGCAGGCCTCCATGGGCTCACTTACTGGCAGGAGTCCCTCTGCTGCCTGGCCTCTGCTTCCAGGGGCTCCCAAGCTGGGCTGGAACCATGCTCCCAGGACCTGGGCACGTCCTTGGGCTGCACCTGGCCCCAGGTGGGAGGACGGGGCACTTGCCACAGGAGGTAGATAAGAGCCACGGAGCCCAGCCACAGCACAGCCAGTGCTCCCAGGACCTGCAACTGGATGGGGCAGCACCCGCAGGGTCACCAGACAGGGCGGGGCTTGACTTCTGGCTGGGACACGATGGCCCCTCCAGTGCTGAGACAGAGACCGTCTTGACTTCCCGGACCTGGGCTGCCACTGGGATGGGACTAGGGTGGACAAGGGAGAGGGGAGGGTGATACAGAGAAGGCCCCCAGCCCAGGGTGGTGGCAGGGGTCAGGGGGCCTGCAGCCCACTCTGCAATGCTGTGGCTCGTGGTAACTGGCTGTCCCCAGCACCTCCAGCAGGGGGATAAAGGGAAGGTCTGGAGCAGCCCAGGGAGGCTTCCCTTGCCCACCAGTCAGGGCACCTCTGCTTGGAGGCCCCCTCAAGGCTGCTTGTGACCTCTCCACTCTGGCTCGGAGCTCTTGAAAGGCCATTGATCCCAGCCACCTCCCCCCTGGGGCCCCCCAGTCCTACCGTGCCAGCCTCTCTGTCCCACGGGCGGCGGGGCGGCATGGAGCATGGCCATGTGGGGGCCACTGCTGCTCTCCAAAGAGGCTTCAGCATCTGCACAGGGCAGCCTGGCATCACCAGCAGCTCCAGCTCTGCCCAGAACTGCCCCTCAGTGCCTGGGCAGCTGGGCACTGGGGACACCCCTGCACAGACACCCACATAAGCCCCCAAAAGCCCCCAACTCATGCCCGAGGTCACGCCCTGGATGTTGGGGGTGTGCTTTCCACAAGGACAAGCCGTGTGGGTGTTGGAGCCCGCAGCCGGCCACATGTCACCTGTCCTGTCCCCCTGGCCAAGCCGGAGGGACTGCTGCTATGGCGGTCCCCAGGGCTGAGCCTGGGCCAAGCATGAGGGGCGGGTGGGCGTCTGTGCCTAGCCACATGCCCCGGCTTTCTGTGTCTCCCCTTTCAGGGTCTCCCACTCAGTGAGTATCTAGGTATTTGCATCTCAGTTCCCTGTTTCAACCACAACTGAAACTGCATCTGAAAGGGCCGTTTCTGCTTTTGTCGCTTGGTCCTCTTATTGCTGGCCTATAAATAACTGCTTCCCTCCTGGGCTGGGCTCCTGTCTTGGCCCCACGGCAGCCCCTCCAGAGAGCCACAGGTCAGAGGGGGCAGCTGGGCAGTACCCTGGCTGGAGAGGCTAGGCGTGGAGAGGGCAGAGATGGCGGCAGAGTGGGACCCCTGCACTGCTGGGGGAGGGGGTTGTCCTCTGCTGCAGGGACTCCCCTTATCTCCTCAGAATGGTCACCCCACAAGGAGCTGGGAGCCAGGCCATCTGGGCCCTGTGGGATGTGGGCTCCCACCCCCACTCCTACCCCCAAAGCAAGCAGTCAGGCCGCCCCAGGTGCCACCATGGGGGAAGGGTGCCTCACAAGTACAGAGGCGCCCTCCCCGGGTGCAGGGAGGGGTCTGTGCCCAGCATGGTCACCTGGCTGGCCAGCCTCTGACTGAGACATCCACCAGGGCAGGAGCTGGCTGGCCCCTGGCTGGGATGGGGAGGTCTCCGAGGTTTGGGGCCTGGGCCTGGGCAGTGCTGAGCGCCAGTGTCTGCAGCCAGGCTGGGCGCTGGGACCCAGGGCTCTGTGGGTCGGCTGTCCACCCAGGAGCAGCCAGCTCAGCCTCCAGGCCTCTGGGGTTCGTCTGGGCTGTCCTCCCACGGGTCAGGGCTGAGGGCTTTGAGAACCTGGCCTGCCTCAGCATGGGGCGGAAATGCCAGGAACGCCACAGGAGTCGGGCCTGGGCTGAGTCTGCCCTGGAGACCAAGCGTTATGGGGGATTGGGGGTAGGAGAATAAACCAAGTGTGGGGACAGGGGACTCAGGCCAAGTCACTGCGGCCCAACTCCCCCCACGCTGGGGGGTCCTGCAGAGGTGGGTGGGTGCCGCCCCCACCCCAGAGCTGAACTCTGGGGGATGCTCCCCCCACCCCACAGAGGAGAACTCAGGGTGCCCACCGTGTCCCCACTGTCCCCAGGGATTCAGGGCCCAGCATCGGGCCTTTGCCCTCCCCCACTAACTCTCAGAAGAGGAAACATGGAATCCTGGGCTGTGGCTGGGCAATGAGGTGCCAGGGCTGTTCTTGGACAGCTGCTCCCCACCCTCCCTGCCCTCACCAGAGAGGACCCTTGCTCCATTAAATGCTCCAGGCAGACGGGCAGCTCAGAGCACAGAGGCGCTGCCTCTTGCAGGCCCCATCTCAGACTTGGAGCCTGTCCAAGGCCCCTCCCAGGACTACAGACCCCAGAGCGCCTCACCACCTCCTCCTGCAATGGAACCTGGGAGGCCCGCCAGCCAGGTTGGCTCAAGCTGAGAGACCCCTGCAGAGTAGGGCTGTAGCCCCCTGGTCCCATGGTAGATAGCCTAAGACCCTGCAGACATCAGAGGTCATGGCTGAAGGTGTCAGATTTCCTGCCCTGCAGGGCATTAGGCACGGCTGCCAGTCCCAGGCTGAGGTAGGGGCCCAGCTGTCACCTGGCTGGAGAGCCAGGGCCCTGCTTATCCCAGCTGCACGGACTGGGGAAGGAGCGAGTCATCTACAGGACTAGCTGGAGGCTGTGTGACTCTCTGGACCTGGGGTTGCTGGGAGGCTGAGGCCACAGGGAGGCAGACAGCAGCCCCTTCCCCATGCCTGGCTTTTCTCAGCTGCCCTGGCCTCATTGGCACATACCTCTGGGGGTCTTGCCTTGGTGTCCATCCTGATTCCAGCCGCAGACTGCAGGCCCTCAGCTCGTGGGGCAGGCTTGGTGCTGCCTGTGCTCCACGCCAACCTCCTCTTCTCTGCAGCTCACCTCCTCCTCTCTGCAGCTGGCTCCTTCCCCTTCCAGCTACTTCCTCTTTGTCCTGAGAGGCCCCCTCTCATCCGAGACAGAAACAGACGACTGGAGCTGGGTGGGCGGGCTAGAGGGTAGGGCTGAGAACCTTCACCTCCAGGAAAAATCTACACCCCACTCCCTTGAGGTAGAGGCCCTCCAGTTGCGGGCCTACGAATCAGAGTCAAGCTCAGCTGCAGGCCACAGACACCTAAGGAACAGTGGCTTCAGCAAGGTTGTTCATTACTCTCGAACACTAAGCAGGTCCAGGGGCTGGCAGGCTAGAGACGGCCTTGCTAGAGATGATGGCATTGCTCCACTGCCATTGGGAGCCAGGCTCTCAGATCCCAGTCCCTAGGATCCCTGCCTTCATGGCCTCACAGTGGCTGCTGGAGCTCAGCCATTGCCTCTGTGTTCTTAGCAGAGAATAAGGGACATCCCAGAGGAGACTTCCTGGAAGTCCCACAGGGCACTTCCACTTATCTGTGATCTGGAACTTGATCTAGAACTTAGTCACATGGCTACACTTAGCTGCAAGGGAGGCTGAGCAGTGGAGGTAACTAGGGTCTTTATCTTGGAGAACGAAGCTGGGGCTGCTCACTGGCATATCTGAAAAGGTGGGCCTGGCTAGAAGCTCCTAGCAAGGGGCTCTGCCTCCCACTGCCCCCTCCCCGACTGGGGTCCCTGAGTAAGGTCTGGGACCTTGAGAACACCCCTACTTTCAATGAGGTCTGGGTGTCCACCCCGGCTCCTCCTTGTAAGGCCTATGTAGGGCAGGGGTCCAGGGTGATGGCCTCAGGGTGCCTGCAGGACACCAGTCAGGAGGGTGCAGTTCCCAAGGGTGGGGCCTGTCAGCTACACCCCTGGGGCCAGTCTGGGTGGGCCAGGAAGTGAATGGGGAAGAGATCCATCCTCTCCCTAGCCCCTCCCAGATCTCTCTTCACCTTCTTGATGCTCTGATTTGGCCTTGGGTTCAGCCCTTACCTCCCGGCCATGGTTGGGGAGCCCCAGCCCTCTGGCTGGGTTGCTGGATGCCTGAATGCAGCTGGGCCCCAGGCATGCCCCCGAGGGTTGGGTCCTCCAGGGACTCTGGGTGAGGGTTACTCTGGGTATGGGGAGGGGCAGCCAGGTGGGTCCTGCTGTGACATTTGCAGGGCTGGGGCATGAGTATGAAGGGAGGCTGCCTTCCCTGCACTCAAGCAAAAGGCAGTTAGACAGAACAGGTTCTCTTCTGTCTTTTTTTTTTTCTTTTTCCTTTGAGAGAAGTCTCGCTCTTGTACCCCAGGTTTGAGTGCAACGGCTTTATCTCGGCTCACTGCAACTTCTGCCTCCCGAGTTCAAACGATTCTCCTGCCTCTGTCTCCCAAGTAGCTGGGATTAAGGCACTTGCCACCACGCCCGGCTAATTTTTGTATTTTTTATTAGAGACAGGGTTTCACCATGTTGGCCAGGCTGGTCTCGAACTCCTGAACTCAGATGATCCACCCACCTCGGCCTCCCAAAGTGGTGGGATTACAGGCGTGAACCACAGCGCCCAGTCTCTTCTGTCTGGACAACAATGGTGTGTGAGGGCCTGGAAGGCCAGGGGCAAGTGGAGGACCCCAGGGCTCCTTGGAGCACTCTCAGAAGTCCTTGCAGGAGGGCCAGCCCCAGCCAGTCCCCTCTCCGATTTCCCCACATTGTGAGGGGCCTCAATGAGCCCACATGCTACACCCAGCCCGTGGGTCTGAGCTCATTGCAGCCCCAGAAAAGCACCACGTCGCCTCCCCTGGCTGCCCCTCAGGCCAGCAGGACTGGGTACAGCTCCGGCAGCTCTACCTCGGGAGGATGGATCCAGGCTTGGGGACGTTTAAGCAAGGAATCCTGGGCCTTGGGCTCAGGGTTCGGTGGACTGTCCTCTTGGCCTCTCAGGCTGCTTACCCTGGAAGAAAGATTGAGGCTGGAAGGGGCGTCTAGATTCGGGGCCCAGGGCAGGCCCCTCAGTGGCTCCGAGGCTGGCTGTGTGGCCAGGAACGACCTGAGGGCAGCTCCTTGCCGGCTCTGCTCCCTGCGCTGCAGGCCCCACCCTGAGGTCTAGGGCCCTTTGGTCCCATGGGGTGTGGGGAGGGACTTTGGGGATTTCCCATGAAGCAAAACTTTTTTTTTTTTTTTGAGACGGAGTCTCGCTCTGTCGCCCAGGCTGGAGTGCAGTGGCGCGATCTCGGCTCACTGCAAGCTCCGCCTCCCGGGTTCACGCCATTCTCCTGCCTCAGCCTCCCGAGTAGCTGGGACTACAGGCACCCACCACCATGCCTGGCTATTTTTTTGTATTTATTTATTTATTTATTTATTTATTTTTTGAGATGGAGTCTCGCTCTGTTGTCCAGGCTAGAGTGCAGTGGCGTGATCTCGGCTCACTGCAAGCTCTGCCTCCCGGGTTCACGCCATTCTCCTGCCTCAGCCTCCAGAGTAGCTGGGACTACAGGCGCCCGCCACCACGCCCAGCTAATTTTTTGTATTTTTAGTAGAGACGGGGTTTCACCGTGTTAGCCAGGATGGTCTCGATCTCCTGACCTCGTGATCCACCCGCCTCAGCCTCCGAAAGTGCTGGGATTACAGGCATGAGCCACTGTGCCCGGCCAGTGCATATGTGTTTCTAGTTATTATATCTTCCTTATGGATCACCCTCTTATCATTATAACACATCCTTCTTTGTCTCTAACAATAATTTTTGTCTTAATATCTATATTTTCTGATATTAGTATAGGAACTCCACCTCTCTTTGAGTTGCTGTTTGAATGTTATATCTTTTCCTGTCATTTTACTTTTTTTTTTTTTTTTTTTTTTTGGACGGAGTCTTGCTCTGTAGCCCAGGCTGGAGTGCAGTGGCACGATCTCCGCTCACTGCAAGCTCTGCCTCCCAGGTTCACGCCATTCTCCTGCCTCAGCCTCCCGAGTAGCTGGGACTACAGGTGCCCGCCACCACGCCCAGCTAATTTTTTGTATTTTTAGTAGAGACGGGGTTTCACCGTGTTAGCCAGGATGGTCTCGATCTCCTGACCTCGTGATCCGCCCGCCTCGGCCTCCCAAAGTGCTGGGATTACAGGCGTGAGCCACCGTGCCCAGCCTGAACATTTTTTCTTTAATTTCCTTTGTTATTTCAAAAATTATCTTTGTGGGAAAATATGACTCATTATTTGTCAGCAGAGCTAAGTTTTTTTGTTTTTTTTTTGTTTTTTTTGTTTTTTACCCCAAATAAGTACAGACTGTCAGAGCAGGCTTGTGGGAGCACTTAAACCCCACCGTAAGCACATCAGACACACCTCACCTCATGGTGGAGCTATGTCCTGATAAGCCCATCATAAATGGAAGCTGAAAATATTCTAAGTTGATAATGAAGAAAAAAAGAGAGACAACCCAAATAACCAAAACCAGAAACAAAAAAGAGACATTACAACTGATATCACAGAAATACAAAAGATCATCAGAGACTACATGAGAAATTATACACTCAGAAACTGGAAACCTGGAGGAAATGGAGACATTCCTGGACACACGTAGCTGCCGAGATTGAATCAGGAAGAAACAAAAAACCCGAACAGATCAATAAGGAGTGATGAGATTGGAACAGTAATAAAAATCTCCCAACAACAACGCAGAAGGCCTATAGACCAGATGGCTTTACTACTAAATTCTACCAAACTTACAAAAAAGAACTAATACCATTTCTCCTTAAACTGTTCCAAAAAACTGAAGAGGAGGGAATTCTCTCTAACCCATTCTATGAGGCCAGCATTATCCTGATACTCAAACCAGGCAGGGACACCACAACAAAAAAGAAAACTACAGGTCAATATTCCTGATGAATAGATACACAAAAATCCTCAACAACATACTAGCAAGTTGAATCTAATAGCACATTGAAAGATAATACATTATGACTAAGTGGGATTTATCCTGGGGATGCAAGGATGGTTCAACATACACAAATCAATACATGCAATAGGTCAAATCACAGATTAAAGGACAAAAACCGTATGATCATCTCAATAGATACAGAGAAAGCATGTGATAAAATTCGACATCCCTTCTTCATGATAAAAACTCCCAGCAGGCTGGGCAAGGTGACTCACGCCTGCAATCCCAGAGTTTTGGGAGGCCAAGGTGAGAGAATCACTCCAGACCAGGAGTTTGAGACCAGCCTGCACAATACAGTGAGACCCTGTTGCTAAAAAAAATTTTTTTTAATGTGACCAGGTGCAGTAGCTCATAATCCCAGCACTTTGGAAGACCGAGGTGGGCAGATCACTTGAGTCTAGCCTGGCCAACTTGATGAAACCCTGTCTCTACTAAAAATACAAAATTAGCCAGGCATGGTGGCGCATGCCTGTAGTCCCAGCTACTCGGGAGACTGATGCAGAAGAATCACTTGAACCTGGGAGGCAGAGGTTGCAGTGAGCCAATATGATGCCACTGCACTCCAGTCTGGGCGACAGAGCAAGACACTGTTTAAAAAATAAATAGGCCGGGCATGGTGGCTCACGCCTGTAATCCCAGCACTTTGGGAGGCCAAAGTGGGTGGATCACTTGAGGTCAGGAGTTTGAGAACAGCCCGGCCAACATGGCAAAACCCTGTCTCTACTAAAAATACAAAAAATTAGCTGGGCGTGGTGGCAGGCGCCTGTAATCCCAGCTACTCGGGAGGCTGAGGCAGGAGAATCGTTTGAACCCGGGAGGCTGAGGTTGCAGTGAGTCGAGATTGTGCCATTGCACTCCAGCTTGGCAACAAGAGCGAAACTCAGTCTTGAAAAAACAAATCAGGCAAAAGATCTGAATAGACATTTCTCAAGAGACATACAAATGGCCAACAGGCATATGAGAAAAATCTCAGTATCACTAGTCATCAGGGAAATGCAGATCAAAACCACAATGAGATATCATCTCTCCCCAGTTAGAATTGGTGTTATCAAGAAGACAAAAAGTAAATGCTGGCAAGGATGCCAAGAAAAGGGAACACTTATGCTCTGTTGGTGGGAATGTAAATTAGTGAAGCCATTGTGGAGAACTGTATGGAAGTTTCTCAAAAAACTAAAAATAGAACTACCATACGATCCAGCAATCCCACTACTGAGTATTTATCCAAAGGAAAGGAAATCAGTATATGAAAGGGATTCTTGTACTCCCATGATTACTGTGGCACTACTCATGGAGCCAAGAAATGGAATCAACCTAACTGTCTATCAATGGATGAATGGATAAAGAAAATGTGATATATATATACACACACACACACAATGGAATACTGTTTGGTCACAAAAAGAATGAAATCTTGTCATTTGCAGCAACATGGATGGAACTGGAGGTCATTATGTTAAGAGAAATAGGCCAGTCACAGAAAGACAAACATTACATGTTCTCACTCACACATGGGAGTGAAAAAAGTTGACCTCTGAGGCAGAGAAGAGAACGATAGATCCCAGAGTCTAGGAAGGGTGCGTGGGTATGTGAGAAACAAACTCACCCATCCAAACCCAAAGAATGGACTTAGAGACCCGGAGAAAAGCCAAAGTGAGACTTTTAATGACAGTCTTGCAAGATCGGGTGTCTGGTGGGCAGGCACACCCAGCACAGTTTCAACAAGCAATTTATCCCCTCGTGTGCAGGTCCCTCCCCTGGTTCCTCATAGGCTGAGTACTATGGGGGTCACAACCTTCCTGGACGTCACCTATTGGTTGTTGGATAGGGGCTTTAGGTGTTTTCTTTAGAGTTGTCTTGCTGCATTTTGTTGCAGCCCACAGTGCATTGCAATCCTAGTTAGCTCAGGGGCTCTTCAAGTGTTTGACTTATGACCTAAGTAGCTGGGCAGGCTGATACGAACAGACAAAGCGAGCTATTTTACAGGCTAGTAAACTTTTATCTTAGACCAAACTTCTTTGGTTTGGGTGAGGGCAACTTAAGTAGGTGGCGGGAGGGTGGGTGACAAGCAGGCATTGGCTATCCAACCCAGGGCCTAGTATATCCTGTTTCTTCTGTAGTTTGCTGACCTAAGCCAATTTAAGGCACTTTGTCTTGAAAATGGACCACTGTATACATTATTTCCTTCCAGTGGAGGGGGAGGACAAAAAGAGAATGCTTAATGAGTACAAATACACGGTGAGATGGAAGGAATATGTCTAATGTTTGATAGCAGAGTAGGGTAGCTATAGTTGACAACAAGGTATTGTTTATTTCAAAATAGCTGGAAGAGAGGACTTGGAATATTCCCAACACATAAAAATGACAAATACTTGAAGTGATGGACACCCTAAATACTGAGTTAATCATTACACATCCTATGCGTGTAATAAAATCTTACATGTACCCCGTGAATATGTACAAAAATTATGTATCAATTAAGAATATATCATGTCAAAAATGCAGGCTGGGTGAGGTGGCTCACGCCTGTAATCCCAACAGTTTGGGAGGCTGAGGTGGGCAGATCACTGGAACCCAGGAGTTCAAGACCAGCCTGGGCAATATGGCAAAACCCTGTGTCTACAAAAAATACAAAACTTAGCTGGGCATGTTGGTGTTTGCCTGTGGTCTCAGCTACTCCGTAGACTGAGGCACGAGAATCCCTTGAATCCGGGAGGCAGAGGTTGCAGTGAGCCAAGATTGCATCACTGAACTCCAGCCTGGGCAATAGAACAAGACTCTGTCTCAAAAGAAAATGCATTATGCATTTAATACCCGTAACTTACTGAACATCATAGCATAGCCTGACCTTAAACGTGATCAGAACACTTGCAGACATTTCTTTTTGTTGTTGTTGTTGTTGAGACGGAGTCTTGTTTTGTTGCCCAGGGTGGAGTTTGGTGATGCAATCTTGGCTCACTGCAACCTCTGCCTCCCAGATTCAAGGGATTATCATGCCTCAGCCTACGGAGTAGCTGGGACCACAGGCAAGCGCCACCATGCCTGGCTAAGTTTTGTATTTTTAGTAGACATGGGGTTTCACCATGTTTTTCAGGCTGGTCTTGAACTCCTGACATTGTGATCTGCCCTCCTTGGCCTCCCAAAGTGCTGGGATTACAGGAGTGAGCCACGGCACCTGGCCAACTTACAGACATTTCTGAGAAGAAGCTATACAAAGGCCGGGCTTGGTAGCTCACGCCTGTAATCCCAGCACTTTGGGAGGCCAAGGCGGATGGATCACCTGAGGTCAGGAGTTTGAGACCAGCCTGACCAATATGGTGTACCCCTGTCTCTACTAAAAATACAAAAATTAGCCGGGCATGGTGGCAGGTGCCTCTAGTCCCAGCTACTCAGGAGGCTGAGGCAGGAGAATCTCTTGAACCCGGGAGGCGGAGGTTGCAGTGAGCTGAGATGGCACCACTGCACTCCAGCCTGGGCAACAGAGTGAGACTCTGTGTCAAAAAAAACACAAAAACCAAAAAAACATGGCCAACAGGCATATGATTTCACCCTAGAGTTGGGCAAAATCACCCAACACAAAGCCCACTTTATAATAAAGTGTCAATACCTTGTGTAACTTATTGAATACTACACTGAAAGTGAAAAACAGAATGGTTGTGTGGGTGCTCAAAGCATGGTTTCTACTGAAGGTGTGTCACTTTTGCACCACGATAAAGTTGAAAGATCATTAACTCGAATTGTCCTAAGATGGGACCATCTGTACTTGAATCGTGGGGAGTGCTGCTTTCATGAAAGGAAGCGTCCACTGATGCGGCAAACTTCATTGTTGTCTTATTTAAGAAACTGCCACAGCCACTCCAGCCTTCAGCAAGCACCACCCTATCAGTCAGCAGCCATCAACACTGAGGCGAGACCCTCACCGGCAAAAACATTACAACTCCCCCAAGGCTCAGATGATTATTAGCATTTTTAAGCAATAAGATATTTTAAAATTAAGGTACGTACAGTTTTTTTTCAACTTAATGGTATTGTACACTTACTAGACTACGGTAAAGTATAAAGATAACTTTTGTATGCACTGGAAAGCTGAAACATGTATGTGACATTGCAGCGGCCTGGAATTGAGTCGGCAATACTTGCAACATATGTGTAGTTCTTGCTGGTGAGGCAGGAGAAGAGCTTGAATCTTTCTCTCTAATTACCAATTTTCAGGGTAAGGGGTTTGTGCAATGGGCTGTCTCTGATGGTGGCAGATGAGTTTTTGTTTGCTTTTTGCTTTAGTTTTCTTTCTTTGACTTTTTGATGTATCATTATGGACTCACGGATTATTATATATTTAATGTGTTTTGATCCAGTTCAGTCATCATTCTTTGGTCAGTGGGAGCTCTTTCATCATTTTTGCTGGAAAATTTAAAAGTAATGGGCAGAGATAAATGATATTTTACCTCTAAATACTTGAGTATGCCTTTCTGAATAAAGAAGGAAAGCTTCCTGCATAATCACAGCTTCATTACCCCACTAACAGAATCCATCATTCTGGCCACTATATTCTTTTTTCATATTTCCAATAATCTACGCATCTTAATTCAGCTGCTTTCTGCCACAACAAGATCTTCCAGCCTTACCTTATTACACATTTCCCGCACCAGACCTGGACTCAGCTACTTACTGAGGAGTCCGTGGGTCTTTAAAGTGGGGAAATGGCATTTAGAAACCCAGGTTAAATCATGAGTTCCTATCGATAGTTCCAATTCAAATTTAACATTAAAAATTTTCCTTAGGCTGGGAACAGTGGCTTACACCTGTAATCCCAGCACTTTGGGAGGCCAAGATGGGTAGATCGCTTGAGCTCAAGAGTTTGAGAGCAGCCTGGGAAACATAGCAAAACCTCATTTCTACAAAAAATACAGAAAATTAGCTGGGTGTGGTGGTGCACACCTGTAGTCCCACCTATGTGGGAGTTTGAGGTAGGAGGATTGCTTGAGCCCACAAGGTCTAGGCTGCAGTGAGCCAAGATGGCACCACTGCACTCCAGCCTTGGTGACAGAGCAGAGACCCTGTCTCAAAAAAAAAAAAAAAAGTTTTTCTTAATTTCTTTGGTTTTGTACTTGTATTTCATTTCTCTTATATGGAAAATTTTGGCTCCTAACAACTTTAATGTAATTACTAGCTTTAGCTTACCCTATATTTAACATGTTTTCAAAATAACAATTCCAATATCTCTACAGCCAGTAATACTAGTAAGAGAAATTTAAGATTTCTTTGCAAGTATTTTTTTTCTTTTGCTATTATCTAAGTGTATAAAGTCAAATACTCTGCTCTAAAGGCCCCCCTGTTTTTTCACATTGAGGTGTTGTCTACACCTGGAACTGATTGCTTTGGAAGGCTGGAGGCAGAGTTCCATTTCACTTCTCTTCTTCGTGGGTATTTAGGACTATTCCGTCTTCCTCCAACAGATGTGTCTGGCCAGCTGTGACGAACTCAAGTCGCCACATGTGTGGATCTTTGTCCCGGTTCTCTTTCCCATTCCGTTGATCCGTTTCTCTCCATGCTGTGTTGTTCTATATTCATCATCACCTTTGTTCTGAGGTGCGCGGTCTGATGAGCAAGTCTCTCCCTTCTTTAGAAGCACCATGTGCTTTGGGGGCAACTATTGAGATGACAATATGGTTTTTCTCCTTTAATATGTGAATGGAGTGACTTAGACATTTTCTAAAATTAAATTAACCTTGGATTCCTGGAATAATCCCAACTGAACCAAAATATCACACACAGTTTGAAACTTGGACAACACAGGTTTGACTTGCATGGGTCCCCTTACACGCAAACTTTCTTCCGCCTCTGCCATTCCTAACACAGCAAGACCAAGCCCTCCCCTTCCTCCTCCTCCTCAGCCTCCTCATTGTGAACACGACGAGAATGGAGACCTTTAGGATGATCCACTTCACTTAATGAAGTGCAAATATATTTTCTCTTTCTTATGATTTTCTTAATAATATGTTCTTTCTTCTAGCTTACTTGATTGTAAGAATATAGCATATAATACAGACAACATAAGATATGTGTTAATCAACTGTTTGTGTGATCTGTAAGGCTTCTGGTCAACAGTAGGCTACTAGTCATCAACTTGGGGGGAGTCAAAAGTTATACGTAGATTTTTGACTGTGTGTTGGGGGTGCAGTGGTTAACGGTACTTTTTATACATTTTGAGATTGGATAGGGCAATAATTATATAGGATTTTTCATCCGTGCCCAAGAGTGTGCTTTCTCTTTTGTGGTACACACTTGTCCTGTCTTTGTATTGAGATTATGATAGAGTCCTACAGTGAACTAGGTCATGTGCCCACTTTTGCCTACATTTTGAAGTTTGTAAAATGGGATAAAATATTCTTTTTAATTTTGGCAGAATATGTAAAATTGTCTTAGATTTTTGACATCTTTGTGGGAAGATTTTAACTTCTTAATTTCTTCTAGGATTATAGGACTCTTTGGGCTTTCTGTTTCTCTATGAATCAAACTTGGCAAATAATATTTTCTAGAAATGGTCCATTTTGTGTAATTTTCCAAGTTGCCTTGCTGTGAGATCACTCATGTTGCCCTCTGCGGCATTGTAGAGCAGCCCTCCTCTCATTTCTCAGTAGGGTTTTGTGCCTCTTGCCGGTCTTTCCCTTCAGAGATCTTGTGGCCATTTTATTAATTTTTTCAAGAAATCAAATTTATATATGTTAGTTCTGCTTTTAGTTCTAATTTAGTTTTAGATATTTTTAGTTCTAGTTTTGTTTTGTTTTTCATTTATTTATGTTTCACCTTTATCTTCATCCTTCTACTTTCTTAGTATATTCCTATTGTCATTTTTAGACTTCCTTCAGTTGGATGCTTAACATTTTTGTTTGTTTGTTTCTTTTTGAGACAAGAGTCTCTCTGTGTGGCCCAGGCTGGAGTGAAGTGGCACGATCTTGGCTCATTGCAACCTTTGCCTCCTGGGTTCAAGCAATTCTCCTGCCTCAGCCTCCTGAGTAGTTGGGATAACAGCCCTGCGCCACCATGCCCGGCTAATTGTTGTGTTTTAGTAGAGACAGGATTTCACCGTGTTGGCCAGGCTGGTGTCAAACTCCTGACCTCATGATCCGCCCACCTTGGCCTCCCAAAGTGCTGGGATTACAGGCATGAGCCACCATGCCCGGCCGGATGCTTAACTTTTTAATTTTCAGCTGCTCTTCTTTACTAATGTAAGTGTGTCAGGGATACATTATTATTTAGTTCTAAATATTTTACGTTTTCTTTCATTCATGAATGATTTAGAAATCTGTTATAAGGTTTCCAGATGTATTTTAACACTCTTCCTCAGTGAGTGATTGAGAGTTGAATTACATTTGGCTGAGAGAGTAAAGTCATATGACACCGGGTTTTGAAGTGTGTTAAGCCCTGCCTTATGTCTAAGCGTGTGCTCATTGTCCTAAGTGGGTTTTGAAGTGTGTTAAGCCCTGCCTTATGTCTAAGCGTGTGCTCATTGTTGTAAGTGCTCCACACGTACCAGAGCATAATGTGTCCTCTCTAACGGTCACGTCTAGATATGGCTTTAAATCCAGCTCGCGAAATGTGCTATTGGAATCTTATTCACCTTTTATTAATGTTTTATCCGCTTGACCTGGCAGTCACTGAGAGAGTTGTGTTGAAATCTTCTTTTATGATAGAATTATCAATTTCTACTTGCAGTCTTGTTCATTTTTTCCCCATACTTATGGCTGTTTTCAGGTACATACATGTTTTGAATCTTTACATCCTCTGAACAATACTATTCATTATTATATACCGGCCTTCTTTTCCCTAATTATGGTTTTTGTCTTAAAATATATTTTTTTTGAAAATCAATTTAGTGCTGGGCACGGTGGCTCATGCCTGTAATCCCAGCACTTTGGCAGGCCAAGGCAGGTGGATCACCTGAGGTTGGGAGTTCGAGGCTAGCCTGACCAACATGGAGAAACCCCCGTCTCTACTAAAAATACAAAATTAGCACAGCGTGGTGCTGCCGCACGCCTGTAATCCTAGCTGCTCGGGAGGCTGAGGCAGGAGAATCACTTGAACCCAGGAGGCGGAGGTTGCGGTGAGCCGAGATTGCACCATTGCACTCCAGCCTGGGCAACAAGAACAAAACTCTGTCTCAAAAAAAAAAGAGAGAATATTAGTTTAGCCACATCAGCTTTCTTTTTATTAATACTTGCCTGACCATAGCACTTGTAATATTATTATTTTAAACTCCATAAATTAAATGTTTATAAGGATGATATATTTATCTAACTACTATAATTATATATTTGTCTAACTAGATATTATTTATCTAGTGAGAGTGTGTTTAGAATTATCCACTTTTAATGATTTCCTTTTTAAAATATTTTTATTTATTTATTTATTTTTTGAGACAGAGTCTCACTCTGTAGCCCAAGCTGGAGTGCAGTGGCATAACTCAGCTCATTGTAATCTCTGCCTCCTGGGCTCAAGCAATTCTCATGCCTCAGCCTCCTGAGTAGCTGGGACTCCAGGTGCATGCCACCACGCCTAGCTAATTTTTTTGTATTTTAGTAGGGGTGGGGCTTCACCATGTTGCCCAGGGTGGTCTCGAATTCCTGAGCTGAGGCGATCCACCCATCTTGGCCTCCGAAAGTGCTGGCATTACAGGCATGAGCCACTGTGCCCAGCCACTTTTAGCAATTTCTTTATTCACTATTCCTTCTTTGACTTCAGCCTCTACCTCTGTGATCATTGTCCTTCCTGAAATATATCCTTTAAAGTCTACTTGAATATTAGTTTAGCTGGGTATAAAATTTTGGGTTGTCAATTGTTTTCCTTGAGTCAAGATGTGTTGGTAAACTCTTAGTTGTTATGTAACATAAAAATATTTCTAATTTTCCTTTAGTATTGAAAGATCATTTTTCTGGGTATAGAATTACAGATTGACAATTATTTTCTCTGGAAACTTTGAGGTATTTAGGGTCCCATTGTTGTTAAGAAATCCACCACCATTCTTTTTCATTTTGGAGACAAAGTCTCACTCTGTCACCCAGGCTGGAGTGCAAATGGCATGATCTTGGCTCATTGCAACCTCCACCTCCCAGGTTCAAGTGGTTCTTCCACCTCAGCCTCCCAAATAGCTGGGTTTACAGGTGCACACTACCACACCCTGCTAATTTTTGTATTTTTACTAGAGACGGGGTTTTGCCATATTGGCCAGGCTGGTCTCAAACTCCTGACCTCAGGTGATCCACCCACCTCTGCCTCCCAAAGTGCTGGCTGGGATTACAGGTGTGAGCCACCATGCCTGGCCACCACCATTCTTTTGTAGAGAATCTTTCTTTACTATTGTGGCTGTTTTAAACAAATTTTATTATCTACAGTATTCCTCAATGTTACTGTGATGTAACTGTGTAGTTTTACTTTCATTTATTCTGTTTGGCATCCCTTATGTTTTTGTATCTTCTGTGGATATATGTTGTATTCATTTCTAGGGTTGCTGTAGTGAAGTTCACAAACTGAGTAGTTTATGCAACAGAAATGTATTGTCTCACAGTTCCAGAGGCTAGAAGTCCAAACTCAAGGTGTCGGCAAGGTTAATTCCTTCTGAGGCTGTGAGGGAGGATCCTGTGGCTCTCTCATGATTTCTGGTAGCCCCAGGTGTTCTTTAGCTTATAGATGAAATTCTCCCTGTGTCTTCATGCCTTCCCTCTGTACATGTCTGTCTCAAATTTCCCCTACCATAAGGCATCAGTCACATTGGATTAGGGTTGTCAATAAAAAGAGTCAAATTCTGTAAACTATTTGAAGAGATTTATTCTAAGCCAAATATGAGTGCCTAATGGTCTGTGACACAGCCCCAGCAGATCCTGAGACATGTTTCCAAGGTGGTCGGGCTACAGCTTGGTTTTATACATTTTAGGGAGGCATAAGACATCAATCAATGCATGTAAGATGTACATCGGTTTGGTCTGGAAAGGTGGGACAACTTGAAGTGGGGGCTTCGAGGTCAGAGATGGATTCAAGGATTTTCTGGTTGCCAGTTAGTTGAAAGAGTTAATATAGGCCAGGCATGGTGGCTCGCACCTGTAATCCCAGCACTTTTGGAGGCCAAGTTTGGAGGATCACCTGAGGTTAGGAGTTCAAGACCAGCCTGGCCAACATGATGAAACCCCATTTCTACTAAAAATACAAAAATTCGCCAGGCATGGTGGCACATGCCTGTAATCCCAGCTACACCAGAGGCTGAGGTGGGAGAATCGCTGGAACCTGGGAGGTGGAGGTTGCAGTGGGCCGAGATCACACCACTGCACTCCAAGCTGGGCAACAGAGCAAGACTCCATCTCAAAAAAAAAAAGAAAAAAAAGAGTTATCTAAAGACCTGGAATCAATAGAAGGGGGTGTCTAGGTTAAGATAACGGTTGTAGAGACCAGGGTTCTTACTATGCAGATGAAGCCTTCCAGGTAGCAGACTTCAGAGAGAATGGATTGCAGATGTTTCTTATCAGACTTCAAGAGTCTGTTCTATCAGTCCTAATTTTAATCTTTCTGTTGAAATGTTAATGCTGGTCAGCTGTGCCAGAATTCCAAAGGGAAGAGGGTATAATGAAGCATATGACCCCTAATTCGCATCACGGCCTGAGCTAGGCTTTTAGGTTAACTTTGGAATGCCCTTTGCTGAGGGGAGGGTCCATCAGTCGGTCGGGAGCTTAGATTTTTATTTTTGGTTTACCGGATCTCCCCCAATTACTTCATCTTATCTTGATCATCTGTAAAGGCCCTATTTCGAAATAAGGCCACATTCACAGGCACTGGGCATCAGGACTTTAACATCTTTTGAGAGACAATTTCATCCATGGCATGTGTCTTTCCCAGTTCTGGAAAATTCTGGCCTGATCTCTTTGAATATTTCCTGTGTCTCATCCTTTCGACTCCCTCATTCAGAAACTCCAGATAGATGTATGTTATATGTTGTCACGCAGTCTTCTATGCCTATTAACGTGTCTTTCACATTTTCTATTCCCACCATGTTCCTGTGTATTGCATTTTGGGTAATTTCTTCTCATCTTTCTTACAGTTGACTAATTCTTGTTTTAACTGTGTCTAATCTGCTGTTTAACTCTTTCATTGAGGTTTTGAAAGATCTTTATTTTCAGTCATTATAGTTTTCCATGTGATGCTTTTCTGACTCTGGCTGTATCCCATGCTCTTTTGTTCCTTTTGCATCTTCCAGTACTGTGTCCATCTGCCATTTTTTGCTGGTGTTGCTGCTTGATAAATTTTGGGCCAGGGACAGTGGCTCACGCCTGTAATCCCAGCAGTTTAGGAGGCCAAGGCAGGTGGATCACGAGGTCAGGAGATCAAGACCATCCTGGCTAACACGGTGAAACCCTGTCTCTACTAAAAATACAAAAAATTAGCCGGGCGTGGTGGCAGGTGCCTGTAGTCCCAGCTACTCGGGAGGCTGAGGCAGGAGAATGGTGTGAACCTGGGAGGCAGAGCTTGCAGTGAGCCAAGATCACACCACTGCACTCCAGCCTGCATGACACAGCGAGACTCTGTCTCAAAAAAAGAAAACACAAACAAACAAAAAAAAACCAACTTTTGATGTGAGCTCATATTTGCCAGGCTTTGCTGCATGGGAACATTGAGGGCCCTGGATTGGAGATGCTTGCCTTTCTGCTTCTGCAGGGGTCACCATCAACCCACAAAACTTTGAATGAATTTCTCTAATTCTTTACTTACAGATTCTAATTTTTTTTTTTTTTTTGAGACAGGGTCTCACTCTGTCACCCAGACTGGAGTGCAATGGCATGATCACGGCTCACTGCAGCCTCAACCTCCCAGGCTCAAATGATCCTCCTGTCTCAGCCTCCTGTGTCACTGGGGCCACAGGTGTGTGCCACCACAGCCAGGTAATTTTTATATTTTTTGGTAGAGGCAGGGTTTCGTCATGTCACCCAGGCTGGTCTCAAACTCCTGGGCTCAAGCAATCTGCCTGCTTCAGCCTCCCAAAGTGCTGGGATGACAGGTGGGAGCCACTGCACCTGGCCTACTTAGATTCTTTAATGGTCAGCTGTAACATAAATGTCAACCCTGAGACCACGTGAAACAAGGGGAGACTGAAGAGAGATACACCCAGGTGGGCTGAGGTCTCACTTTCATCTCTGCCTGTAGCTTGGTAAGACGCTGGTTCAACAGTTCCAAATGAGGCTAATAAGAGAACAAGTTGATATTAAGTCGTGAGATCCAGAAGCTCCCCTTGATAATGAGGCCACTGCATGGTCTCCCACACGTTCACTTCTCCCTTTCCCTTTGAGAGTGCAGAACTTTTCAGGGCTGTGGTCCTTCTCCCTGCTTTAATCATGTTACCTTAGGGGAGGAATGGTAGGACCAGTTGCAGATGAGGAGACAGAACAGGAAAGCTTAAAGGTTTTATCGTACTTGCTGGTTCCTGGGAACCTACGATACAGCTGACAGAAAAGAACCCATTATCTTTCTGTGCTGTTAGTGGCTACATTTATATTTGTAACATGATACTTGACTTTCAGAAGTCTAGACTTCATCTCTCCACCCTTTTGAACAGCAAAAAGGGCTCAGAATGTTTTGTTCCAACTGCTTCCTGAGGGATGCTGGCTTTTATTCCTCAGTATTTTAGTTTTACCTTTTGGTATAAACTTTCATAGCCATTATAACTTTTTAACATTCAATGATTATTTAGATTTACCACATATTTACTCACTATTTCTTCTTGCATGCCCCAACTTCCTTCTGAATTCTGAATTAAAGGGTTTTTTCTTCCTAAAGTTTATTATCCTTAAGTGATTCTTTCATCATGGCTCTAACAGTGGTAAATTGCCAGGTTTTATTGTCTGAAAATAGCTATTCCTCCTTCACTTTTTTCTTTTTTTAGGAAACAAGGTCTTACTCTGTCACCCAAGCTGTAGTACAGTGGTGTGATCCCGGCTCAGCACAGCCTTGACCTCCAGGCTCAAGCCATCCTTCCACCTCAGCCTCCTGAGTGGCTGGGACTACAGACACACACCACAATGTCCAGCTAATTTTTTTATTCTTTGTAGAGACAAGGTCTCACTACGTTGCCCAGGCTGGTTTGGAACTCCTGGGCTCAAGTGATCCTCCCGTCTTGGCCTCCCAAAGTGCTGGGATTATAGGCATGTGTCACTGTGCCCTGCTCCCTCCTTCACTCTTGAATAATACTTAAGTTGGGTATTGGTTGTTATATTCTTACAATTTGAAGATACTGACTTCTGAAACATAATGTGGCTGTGGAGAAATATGCACCAACCTAATTGTTGTTCCTTTGAAAACAGTTTCTCTTATCTCTGTTTGCTTTTAAGGCTTTCTCTTTGTCTTTGGAGTTCTGCAGTTTCAACATGCTGTGTCCAGGTTAGATTTATTCTTATGCATTCTCCTTGGGACTCGTGCAGCTTAAACTTAAGGATTTATGCTTTTGGTTATTTCTGTAAGGATCTCAGCCATTATCTCTTTGAATATCGACTCCTCTTATTTCTTTATCCTCATGCTATAAAACTCATTAAATAGATTTTCATTCTATCTTCCATGCCTCATAATCTCCTTTGACATTTTACATGTCTTCATCCCATTCCTGCATCTGCCTAATTT
The DNA here is from genome assembly GCF_029289425.2 of Pan paniscus. Lineage (NCBI taxonomy): Eukaryota > Metazoa > Chordata > Mammalia > Primates > Hominidae > Pan > Pan paniscus. The sequence continues at coordinate 106,092,133 of NC_073264.2, read as the reverse complement.
CTGATGATCAACCTTCCCATTTGCAAGTTGTTTCTTCAGCTCTGTTAATTAGTTGGTCAACTTTCCCTGAGGTTTCAATTTCTCACTGTGGAATTTTCCTTCTCACCCACAGTCAGGGGATAGACAAGTTTCCTTGCCTGTTCACTGGAGCCACAAGTCAAGTTTATCTGGCCCCTTTCCCTGCCCTTTGAACACACATCTCTGAGCAGGATTCTCAATGTCATCTCTCCCCTCTCCTAGCATAAGGCCTCATCCCCTGACCGGGTGGCTGGAACATCTCGGGTGCTTAGCCAGTAGGGCTATTTCTGGGCCCATAAACGTCCCAGAGATACTGCAGTGTCAGCTCCCTGACCATCCTGGCTCGCGGTTCCCACCTGCAGCGACAGCTCCCTGCCCGTCCTGGCTCATGGTTCCCACCTGCAGCGACAGCTCCCTGCGTGTCCTGGCTCTCGGTTCCCACCTGCAGCGTCAGCTCCCTGCCCGTCCTGGCTCGCGGTTCCCACCTGCAGCGTCAGCTCCCTGCGCGTCCTGGCTCTCGGTTCCCACCTGCAGCGACAGCTCCCTGCGCGTCCTGGCTCTCGGTTCCCACCTGCAGCGTCAGCTCCCTGCCCGTCCTGGCTCTCGGTTCCCACCTGCAGCGTCAGCTCCCTGCCCGTCCTGGCTCGCGGTTCCCACCTGCAGCGACAGCTCTCTGCGCGTCCTGGCTCGCGGTTCCCACGTGCAGCGTCAGCTCCCTGCGCGTCCTGGCTCGCGGTTCCCACCTGCAGCGACAGCTCCCTGCGCGTCCTGGCTCTCGGTTCCCACCTGCAGCGTCAGCTCCCTGCGCGTCCTGGCTGATGGTTCCCACCTGCAGCGACAGCTCCCTGCCCGTCCTGGCTGATGGTTCCCACCTGCAGCGTCAGCTCCCTGCGCGTCCTGGCTGATGGTTCCCACCTGCAGCGACAGCTCCCTGCCCGTCCTGGCTCGCGGTTCCCACTCCATTTCTGGCATATGGGGATTTCCCTTTCTTGCCTATAATGATGTCTAATTTTGATTTTACTTTTAGCTGACAATTCTAGCTGTTTCAAGGGGTAGAGATTAAGCAGTGAGGGTGAGGGGCTGAGAAGTTGGGCAGAGGATGGTTGCTAAGAGGCAGAAAAGACATGCATAATAGATTCTGGCAAACTCACAAGTCTCAGGAGATAGACATTGGCTCTCAACCCTGCCAGGACCACCAGGATTGGGGTGGAAATTATTCAGAGAATAGAGGATCTGAGAAGAGAGGCGGACTTCCTGTGCTGGTTTTCCTCTTGAGGCAGTGGCTAATTCTCACCTGACATGAGAGTCACGTTCACCTCAGCTAAGAGGCTGAGCATTGAGTGGTTGAAGAGTTCAGTGAAACTTCACTCTATTATGGCTCGGGGGAAGCAAAATTGAGCCCAGGACTTCCTTCAAAGGAGGAGGGAGGAGGGAGGTGCTGCTTAACTCTCCTGGCTTGCAGTTGAGACCCCAGAGGGATGTGCCCTAGAAGCACGACAAAGAGGTAAATCAGAGGGCAAACAAGAGGCAGAACCAGTCTTACCATGTCTACAGCCCATCCTAGACAGCTCAGTCCTGACTTGACTGGTGATCTGTCCCTGCTCTGTGGCAGAGGACAGGGCGGGTCCTCTCTGATGGCCACAATATCATCCAGAGATTGTACTTTTTTTCCCTAGTCACAGTGTCTGTCGTTTTAAACCAAGAGTCACCAGACACATTAAAAAATATATAGACCCAAGTGTAAAAGCAGGGGATGAAACCGTTGGAGCTTTGAAGTGACTCTGATGACTGCTCTGAGAAATAAGCGGCGAGATGGAAATTTTCACTAGAGAAATGAAATCTTGAAAAAATCAAATAGAAACTCTAGAACTAAGAATACAATAACCAAGGTAAAGACTGTGACAGATGGGTTAACAGACTGTTAGTGGACAGAACTCAAGAGAGGATTAACAAGCACCGATTGAGGTCAGCAGCCGACAGAAGACTGAAGCACGCAGAGAAAACTGCATGGAACATAGCATCAGAGACACACAGGGTGCCGTCAACAGGCCTACCACATCTGTCACTCAAATCCAAGAAGGGAGATTGCAAATGGGGCAGAACAATATCTGAAGAGAAAATGAGTGCAACTTTCCCAAAACCAATGAAAGACATACCAATTGCGTATGCAAGAAGTGCTACATATTTCAAGATAGAGAAATACAAAGATACTCCTAAGCACATTGTAGTAAAACCACTGAAAACCCACTAACTAGGAGAAAAGCAGTAACAGGAGGAGGGGCACAGTGGCTCACGCCTGTAATCCCAACACTTTGGGAGGCCGAGACAGGAGGATCCTGTCTCTACAAAAATAAAAATAAATTAAACAAATAACAGCCAGGAAAAAACAAGATGCCACCTTCAAAGAAGCAATAATGAGGCTCTTGACTTCTCCACGTAAGCACTGAAAGCCAGAAGACAATGGAACAACATTCTGTAAGTACCAAGAGAAAATAACTGCCAACTTGGGATGCTATTTCAAGTGAAAGGGAAAGGCAAAACAAAAACATTTTCAGACACCCTCCCCAGTGAATTGAGAGAATTCCTTACAGCAAACATGCACTAATAAACAAGACAAATCACAACGGAGGCCTTTGGAAAATGGTCCTGGATGGAAACATGGAAATGCAGGAGGGAAAGAACGAAAGAGCAGCAGAGAAGAAACACGCCAGTGCGTTTCCATGCACGCCGGCTGTAGAAAATGATAAGATGATTTATTGTGTGGTTTAACATTGTGAAGAACTGAAATGCCTGAGAATGACAGCACAAAAAGTGGGGGAGAGGCGGATGGATTTAAAGCATTAGAAGGGCAGAGCGTGGTGGCTCACACTTGTAATCCCAGCACTTTGGGAGGCCAAGGCAGGTGGATCCTTTGAGGTCAGGAGTTCAAGACTAGCCTGACCAACATGGTGAGATCCCGTCTCTACTAAAAATAAAAAAATAAAATAAATAGCTGGGCATGGTGACACATGCCTGTAGCCCCAGCTCCTCCGGAGGCTGAGGCAGGAGAATCGCTTGAACCCAGGAGGCAGAGGTTGCAGTGAGCCGAGTTCACACCACTGCACACCAGCCTGGGCGACAGAGCGAGACTCTGTCTCAAAAAATAAATAAATAAATAAAGAGTTAGAAGGTCTTTACGTTGTCCAGGAAGTGATAAAAGTACACATTTACATTAGGCCCTGGTAAGTGAAGGATGAATTTTATAATTACATTTTATAATTGTAAATGATTTTATAATTATAATTGTATAATTGCCAGAAAGTAGTAAAAAGAACAATTTGCCTTAGACCATAATTAGTGAAGGATTAATTTTATAATTGTTTGGGTAATTGCTACTAGTACAGCAAAAGTATGACTAACAAGCAAATCGGAGGATGTAAAATAAAATATTTTAATTAATCCTAAAAAAGGAAAAAAAAGGGAGAAAAAAGAACAAATAGCAGATGTAATATAGCAGGTTTAAACCTAAGTACATTGATAAATATAATAGATGTATACTAAAAATACTCCAATTAAAAGAAATATTGTCAGACTGAATGTTTTAAAACAAGCCCCACAAAAATTTCGTTAAAAGGATAGAAATTCTTTGAAGTGAGTTGGTTTAAATAAATAAATAAAAGGATGGAAAAAATAAATCATGATAACATTAACTAGAAAAAAAGCTGGCAGAACTATAATAATATGAGACACACTGGACTTCAGATAAAAAAATAACTAGAGATAACGAAGACTTCATAATGATAAGAGGGCTCATCGACCGGGAAGTTAATAATTCTAAATTGTATGCACCTAATAGCATAGTTTCAAAATACATAAAGAAAAACTTATAGGCCTGGCACAGTGGCTCACACCTGTAATCCCAGCACTTTGGGAGGCCAAAGCAGGAGATCACTTGCGGTCAGGAGTTCGAGACCAGCTTGACCAACATGGTGAAACCCCGTCTCCATTTAAAAAGATGGGGTTTTTAATTAGCCAGGTGTGGTGGTGGGAGTCTGTAATCCCAGCTACTCGGGAGGCTGAGGCAGGAGAATGGTTTGAACCCAGGAGGTGGAGGTTGCAGTGAGCCAAGATCACATCACTGCACTCCAGCCTGGGCTACAGAGTGCGGCTCCGTCTCAAAAAATAAAATAAAATAAAACAAAATAAAAACTTACAGAACTGAAAAGAGAAATAGATCTGCTATCACGGCGGCGACTTCAACACAGTCCTTTCAGTAACTAGTAGAATAAGCAGATGGAAGAAAATTCATATGGATATAGATTATTTGAACATAAATTATGAAGTTGGTCAAATTGACAAAAAATAACACCTCTCCAAAAAAAATTGGAAGTTTACATATTCTCTTCAAGGGCACATGTAATAATTATCAAAAGTGTCCATATACTGGGCCGTAAGTCATTCTCTATACATTTCAAGTGACTGAAATAATTTTAAGCATATATTCTGACCATAGTGAAAAGAGGCTACAAATCAATAACAAAAGACTAACCAGAAAATTCTCAAATGTTTGGTAATTTAACAACACACATCTAAATAACTGACAGGCCAAGAAAGAAATCACAAAATGCTAGAAATTGTTTTACCTAAATAGTGATGAAAATATATCAAACCTTATGGGATCAGCTAAAATTATGTTTAGAAGGAAATGTATAGCTTTAAATCTGTGTATTAGAAAAGAAGATTCGCAGAAAAATCAGTGACTGTCCATGTCACGAAGGAAAGAAAGGAGTAGGAAAGAAACCCCAGATAGGGAAGAAAAGAAAAAAGCTAACAAACAAAGAGAAAATTAAAACTAACAGCAGAAATCAATGAAAGAGAAAACAATAAACAGGCAACAGAAAATATGTAAAACCAAAAAGTTGGTTTTATGAGAAGAGTATTGAAACTGGCAAACCACAGCAAGAATGAAACAAGAGCGAGAAAAGGCACAAATCACCAACATCAGGAGTGAAAATGAGAGCGTCAGCGGCTCCTACAGAGGCGAGAAAGACAAGAGGATATTAGGAACAATTTGATGCTATTAGATATTTTCTATCCTTATTTTTTTCAAATTTGTATTGCAGTATAACATACATATGTAGAGTGACCAAATTTATTTATTTTATTTTAGGAGACAGAGTCTTGCTCTCTCTCTCAGGCTGGAGTGCAGCGGTACGATCTCAGCTCACTGCAACCTCTGCCTCCCAGGTTCAAGCAATTCTTGTGCCTCCGCCCTCAGAGTAGCTGGGACTACAGGTGCACACCACCGCGCCCGGCTATTTTTTTGTATTTTTAGTAGAGATGGGGTTTCACCAGTTCAGGCTGGTCTCCAACTCCTGACCTCAGGTGATCCCAGCTGCCTCGGCCTCCCAAAGTGCTGGGATTACAGACGTGAGCCACTGCTCCCGGCCTGATTCCAGGTCTTCAGATAACTCTTTCAATCAACTGGCAACCAGAAAATCCCTGAATCCATCTATTACCTGGAAGCCTGGGACCACAGGTGTGAGCCACCATGCCTGGCCTTTTTTTTTTTTTTTTTTTTTGGAGACAGGTGGAAGACATTTCCTTGAACATCTTAGTTAATACCTTCCCCCCAAGAGGTAACCAGTGTTGTGATTTCTGCTGTCATGGATCGCTTTTTCCTGCTTTTGAAATCCTACGGCATGTAGACTTTGGTGTCTGGCTACTTTTGCTCATTGCGATGTCTGGAGAGTCATCCATGTTTTATGAAGTGTAGTCATTTTTTTTTCCCTTGCCATGTCCTAGCCCAGGGCTCGAACATACCAGATGTTATTCACCCATTCTGTTGTCGAGGGCCATGAGGTTGCTTTCCATGTGGAGATTTTACCCATACAGCTGCTATGAGCAGTCTTGGACATGCCTTTGAAGGGCTGAATGCACTTGTTTCTCTTGGGTATAAAGCTGGGAGTAGAATTGCTGGGTCCTAGGTAGGCATATGTATAGCGTTGGTAAATTCTGCCACTTTTTCCAAAATAGTTGAACCACTACACTCTCACCTGCCAAGCCAAGGATTCTAGTTTTAGCTACCTTGGTGGGTATGGTTGTATCTCATTATGGTTTTAATTTGCACTTCTCTTTTTTTGACAAATGATATTGGGCTTGTTTTCATAAAGGTGTTTGGTCACTTGGACACCCTCCTGCAACGCACCTGTTCACTTTCCCTGCTCTTTATTGGGTTGCCCATCTTTTTTCTCTGACTTATAATAGTTACTATACATTTTGAGTCCAAATTATTTGTCCTTTTCACTCTCTTCAAGGTGTCTTTGGATGAATAGAGGTTCCTAGTTTTCAGGTAGCCTAATTTACTAAGAAATTCCCAGCCAGGCGCGGTGGCTCACACCTGTAATCCCAGCACTTTGGGAGGCTGAGGCAGGCGGATTGCCTGAGGTCAAGAGTTCGAGACCAGCCTGGCCAACATGGCAAAACCCCCGTCTCTACTAAAAATACAAAAATTAGCCAGGTGTGGTGGCACATGCCTGTAATCCCAGCTACTCAGGAGGCTGAGGCAGGAGAATTGCTTGAACCCGGGAGGAGAAGGTTGCAGTGAGCCAAGATCACACCACTGCACTCAGCGAGACTCCATCTCCAAAAAAAAAAAAAAGAAAGAAAGAAATTGCCTTATAATTGATAGCTTAAGGAAGAACTTAAAATTATGCCACAGGCTGCTTCTGGCCGTGAGCGACAGGAGTACAGGATGGTTTGCCTTCTCACTTCGGACAGTGAGAAAACCAGACCCAAGCTTTGCAGCGGGAGGGGAGGCAGGACTGTGGGCTGATGGTGCCCTACTCATCGGCAGTTCCCTTCTGAGGACCATCCAGTGGCCTGTGCACCACGAGCCTTTCTCCCTCAGCCAGTGGGGGTGCAAGCATTTCCAGGCCTGTATCACATCCGAGGCGTGCTCGGCTCCAGCGTTCTGCGAGTGGTTTTCCTGCCTCCCCTGACTTCCTCGCGTGTGTGCAGGGGGTCCTCTGCCGGCGCTGGGGCTCTGCGTGTGGTGCTCTCCTCACCGCTGCTTCACTCTGCAAATTCCAGTTGCTTTGGCCTCCCCAAACTCTGATCTGGGCCTCAACTCGGCAACATCACCAAACCCCGTGGGAGCCGCTCCGCCCTTTGGCCTGCAAGCTATGCTGTGAGCAAGGCGGGCGGTCGGGCTCACCTCATTTCTTTCCTTTCTTGACATCACGGTCCTGTGCTGCCTGCTGTCCAGTGTCTGAAAACTGCCGTTTCACATATTTTGTCATTTTCTCACTGTTCAAGGTGAGAAGGCAAATCCATCCTGTACCCCGTTACTCACGGCCAAAAGGAGAAATGGCCTGTGGCATGATTTTAAGTTCTTCTTCAAGCTAAATCATGACAGCCTTCTCAGTAAAATTTTATTGTATTTGAGAGTAAAAACAGTTTACTGTCTTTTTTGTCATAATTTGAATGTTTGGCCATCATTTCTTTGAATTTTTCTGAAAAAGCCATTAATTTTTGCATAGAAAAGGTGTGGGCTTCATTCTGTCTAATGGTTTCTCATATTTGTCACTAGCAAGATTAATTGGACACAAACCACATGTGTGCTTCACTCACTCCTGCAAATGACCCAAGACCCAAAGCAGGCCCTGAGCCACTGAGCTCCCCTCTGTCCCGCAGGGTTCTCTCTCCTCAGCTCCAGCTCCCTGACTGCATCCCCAACTGTCACCTGAGCATCTCAGCCACTGTCCCCACATCTGGGCCACTTGGGCCAGGAGCTGGGCATGTCCTTGGCCCTCTCTGCCCCTCCGCCGGGGACCCAGCCCCTTCAGCCTCCAGCCTCTCCACACGGCCCATCTGCCCTCCACCGCCTCCTCCCGCAGCCCCTGTGCCCTCACTCCCAGTCAAAGCCCTCCTCACTCTGACTAGACAAGGAACAAGAAAGCTCGCACTCCTTAGGGAGGTCCTGGAATGTTGAGCCCACCAAACCAAATCACCGCCCACTGGCCCGTCAGGCCAGCCCTACCCTAGGGCTGGTGCACCCCCGGCACCTTCCACAGCCGTGGGCCCTGGGATGTCTGTTCAGGCTGACTATCCAGCAGGCCCTGGGTCTCTGGGAAGGCCCGTTAAGGGGCCCCGCTCAGAAGGCCCTCAGGAGTCTGCTGCCCAGACTAAGTTCTCACTACCTGGCCTCACCCACAGTCCTCCCTGTGGCCTCCCGTTAAGGGGGCCGGGCCAGCGGTGACCACCTCCAGTGTGGCCCCGGGAGTGGCGTTCAGATGGTTCAGATGGCAAGACAAGGCATGGAGGCCCCGAGTGGCTGCATGAGGCCTGTGGAGCCCTGTCCTCAAGTTCTCGGCGGGCCACTCGGCTCAACCACCCCCTTGCAAACTCAAATGCATCCCCAAGGGCAGGGGAGGGTGGCATCATAAAGGCAGTCCACCCAGGAACATCTGGCGATGTCGTCTCCACGGCCACCGCAGGGAGTGGAAGGACAAGGGGCTCGGAGCAGCCAGACGGCTGGGCTGCGGAGGTAAGAAGCCCGCCCTGCTACTCCCGCCAGGGTCTCAAGGTCAGCCTTGCTGAGGGCCTGAACCACTGCCTGGTAGCCTGGCAGCCCGACAACACATCAGTACCGTGGGGCCCGCCCTGTGGCTGGAAGTGGACAGTGACCTCTGACACCTCCAACAACCCGGGTGTGATGGGTGCCAGTGACGTGATGTAACAACGGGCAGTGGGTGTCCTCCGAAGCCCTAGCAGGGAGAAGGAACTGGGGCGGGAGGTGGCGCTCACCACACGGGGACCGTGTGCCTGCTTACTGCCTATTTTTATGCAGGATGAGCGGGGTTTTAAACAGTGCTCTCGGCCAGGCGCGGTGGCTCCTGCCTGTAATCCCAGCACTCTGGGAGGCCGAGGTGGGCGGATCACGAGGTCAGGAGATCCTGGCTAACACGGTGAAACCCCGTCTCTACTAAAAATACAAAAAATTAGCCGGGCGTGGTGGCGGACGACTGTAGTCCCACCTACTCAGGAGGCTGAGGCAGGAGAATGGCGTGAACCCGGGAGGCGGAGCTTGCAGTGAGCCGAGATCCTGCCACTGCACTCCAGCCTGGGAGACAGAGTGAGACTCCGTCTCAAAAACAAACAAACAAACAAACAAACAAAAACAGCGCTCTCGGATGCTGTCTCACTGAACAGTTTTCATAAATTAACTCTTCTGTTTTTTAGGAGTAAACATCTGGAAATGCTGCTTTCTAGCCCAGGCCGCCCCCTGGTGGCAGCATCTCTGAATTGCAGCCACCCCTGGTCTGTCCTATGTGCAGGGCCCCACCCACCCCAAACACCAAGGATAGAGAAACAAGGCCAAGGTGACAGGCTCCAGCGTGCTGCCATGTGATAGAAGAATGATTTATTAGAACAAATTCCATGACAAATCATATAAAATAACCATTTTCCGAAAGACAGCCACAAGACCACCTGAGAACGAATGTACAGTGAACCCTCCGAGAAGCCCGGCAAACAAGGACCAGTTCCCAGGCAAAGGCTGGAGGGGGAGGAACAAAGGAGCTCAGTGTGGGGAGGAGCAGGAACTTGTGAACTTAAAACATTGCACAGCCACTGCCGAGGGGTGGGAAGGAGCCGTGGATGAAGCGTGACCACTTCATGTCCAGGGGCAGACGGGGTGGGCAACTGGGGCATGCAGGGGTGGGCAGTAGCCCGGTGGACCGGACTAGCACCTCCTCCATACAGACAGCAGGCTCTTGGGGCGGGGACCAGGGGGGGACACCTGCCACCCCCGCCCCCCCTCACACACACACGTAAACATCAGGTGGGCCGCAGGGCTCAGAGGAACAGAACCCGTACACCCAACCCCAGATCAGCTAAAAGTAAACAGGGGACACACACCACCCGCTTCCAGCCTCCAGTCCCCAGTGCCGCTCCCCCAGCAGCTGGCCCTGTCCAGGTCCGACTCTCATACCAATGCCAGGCAGGGTGTGGAGCTCACCCACGCCAGTCTGGTCCAGGTGGGACACCCCCACGTCCACCCCCACCAACCACGGCCAACGGGCTCTTTGGCTTAGAGGCTCCGGCAACACGGGCTGCCCCAGCAGGGGCCACGGCAGAGGGACCAAGCTCTGCTCACCTGCCATGTTCCCAGCTGAAAGAATCCTGAGAAAACAACAGTTCCTGGGCCCGTCCCTGCCCCCATGCCCACTTGAGGCCTGATGGCGTGAAGCCAAAAGGGGAGGGCGTGTGGTGCAGGCCAAGCTGCGAGCTTCCGGAAACCCGGCTTCCAGTGACTTTGGTCGTGCGCTCACCCCCGCCAGAAGGGCTGCCATGCACCCGGCTGCACCCAGGCCCTTGGAAGCCCACCTACAGAGGCCCATAGCCCCTCACGGGGACATGCCCTGCAGTCCTCACGGTGCAGCGTGGAGGCGCCTGGACTAGCCGTGTGCATGGGAGTTGGGGGGTGTCTGCACCTGTGTGCATGGCTCAGCTCTCAACAAGCCCCTGGTCCATACCCAGGAGGCCTCCACGGGGCAACCCCAAGCTCAATGGGTTTGGCAACTGTGTTGGCACCAAAGGCTGGAAGCAGTGGGGCTCCTGCCTATAAAAGGCCTGGGGTCAGGTGGGAGCCACCAGGGCAAGTGCCCTGCCATCTCAGACAGTCCCAGGAACAGGTGAGCCTGCCCACCTCCATGTTTGGCACCAAATGACCCCACAGTCGACCTCTCTTCCTCTGCCTGGCCGCAGGCCAGCACAAAGGGTTATGGCAGGTTAGTGCCTGGCGGAGCCAGTCAGGCCTGGAGGGGGCACCTGCAATGGCACCAACAACTCTTTCCTTTAAAGCTAAAGACAAAAATAACAGTGATGAAGAGGAGGCGGGGTAATGCCCTTGAGGGCTTGACCTTGGCAGCAGCCTGGCCAGGAGCTGGGCCCAGAGGCCTGTAGGGGGCGAGGCAGGGGTGGGGGTGGCCATGGGGCTGGACAGGGTGAGTAGGGTGCTGGCTGGGAGCTGACGAGGGGGCAAGGGCGTGGGAGGCACCCGCCCACAGGGATATGGCACATGTGGGGGTCTTCAGGGAGAACGACCTGCGGCCAGGCAGGCGGGTGTGCGGCGGACGGAAGGCAGAGACGCACACGCACAGGGAGGCTGGCCTGGCCAGGTCTGGGGCCTAGATCAGGAACCTCTCGGCATCAGGGAGGAAGGTGGGGTCCGGGAGGCTGGGAGGCCCACAGCTGGCCCGCTGTGGGAAATTCCTCAGGGGCAGGGCTGGCAGCAGGGCCTCGGCTGAGGCGGGTGAGGGTGGGCTCTGGGCAGCCACGCGGCCCTTCCCCAGCCCCGGCTGTGCAGAGCTGGCCAAGCTCCTGTTTCCTGTGAGCACGTCCAGGCTCCCACTGGGGTCCACGATGGCATTGATAACTGGAGGTGGGGAGGGAGGGTCAGGCTGCGGATCCAGTTCACCTGCTCCCACCCTGTGAGTCAGGGTTCCCCACAAGGCCCTGCCAGCCTCCCTTGCTGCCCCAGGCTTGGGCCACACTCACCTTCCAGCTGTTTCTGCACCCGCCTCAGTTCCTTCAGGATGGAGCTGATTTCCTGGAAACGTGGCAGGAAGGGAGGTGGAGTCAACTTCTGACGGGCTGCAGCCCTGCCCCGGGGCTCTGTGTGCAGGAGCTGGGACAAGGTTTGGGGCCAGCCAGGCAAAGCCAGGCTGGCTGGGGGCGGGCCAAGGGGCACGGGGCCCCGGCGCTCACCTTGTTAGATGTCTTCAGGATGGGCACCTCGTTCTCGGCGTTGATCCTGGCTTCCAGGTCCTCCCAAGCTCTCCCTGTGTTCTGAAAGAGGATCCTGTCCGAGGTAGGGGGAGGCAGAAATGGGGGGACAAGGACAGAGATGACAGAGCTGAGGCACAATTCTCCCAGACCTCCTCTGCCATGGTGAAGTTCATCCCAGCCCACCTGGGCCTAAGGGGGAAACTGAGGCCTGATGCATGAAGGGCACCAAAGTCCCATCTGTGTCTGACACTCGGCGGTGGGGAGGGCTGGGCCCAGGATGAGGGCTAGGGGAGAAGGGGAGGAAGGGCCGCCCTGGAGGCGCTGGCTCCTCTGAGTTCAGGGTCTGCCTGCTGGGAGCCACATACACGTGCACACGGGAGGGCTGCTCCACAGGTGCACACGAGTACCCATGAAACCGCTGCCCTTGAGGGATTCAGCCAGGCTGAGTCTCAGCTCATGCAGCTGTGCTGGTGTCTGGGCGTCCACCTCAGCCAGGAAGCCGACTCACTTCATCTTCTCGGCAAGGTGCTCTGTGTTCTCACGGATGGCCTGCGACAGCTGGGACACCGGGTTCAGCATCAGGTTATCGAAGATCACCTGCAAGAGCCCCGCCTCAGCACAGCCCCGCCCTCGAGGAGCCCCGCCCCTGCTCCCCCCACACCCAGCTCCGTGGCGGTAGTGGGCACCGTGCCTCCTCTCGGTTCCGAGGCCGCGTCTTGTTGGCCAGGGCGTCCTCACAGCTGTCGTTCATGTTCTGGTCAAAGTCCCGAGAGTTCAGCGAGCCGGGCGGCACCTTCTGGAAGTTGAGGCTGGCCTCGGGGATGCGCTGCACCAGCTGCAAGAGGGAGGGCCGGCACTGTGGGCCCCGGGCAGAGGCTCCTGCCAGGCTGTGGCTGCACCTCCCTGCTCCGGCCCGGCAGGTGGACAGAGCACACCCACCTTCCGTCTGTGCAAGGTCCCTCCTGTGCCCCTGCCCCGCCATGGAGGCAGCTGGGCTGGGGATGACGGCACAGTCAGGCTTGACTCAGGTGCCACGAGCGCCCCAGACCTCGAGCTCTCCGGTGGCCGTTTGGGGCGCTGACCCAGGGGGACATGTTCCAGCTCGCCAAGTGGGGATGCGCAGCAGGGCCTCAGCCGAGGCATGCAAAGGGCTGTGGGGACCTGGCCTGACCCTCCTCGAGGGTGGCTCTGGCACAGGGGCCTCAGAAAGCCTGGGGCTCACCTCCTCCCGGGCAGAGATGGTCGAGGCGGGGGTGCTGGGCATGGTGCTGAGGGAGGCGCTGTGGGCAGGCTCCGAGGAGCCCAGTGCGTCACCGTCCCCAGCCACATCGTGGATCTCCTGGGCTAGGATGGCCACGTCCTTCACCAGCGTCTGGCTCAGCCTGCAGCCGGCAGGAAAGACAGCAGGTTCTGCACAGAGGAAGTCGGGGCAGCAGGGGCCAGACAGGCCTCAAAGCCCCTCCCAGCTCCCAGGCAGCTGCTGGCCAGAGGTGGGGCCTGGGGGAGGTGGGGCCTGGGGGAGGTGCTCCCCAGCCTGGCCCCAAACACTGGCCTAGCCACTGGTTACACAGGCACTGGCCACGGCCCCAAAGGGAGGCCAAATTCCCCACAGCCACAAGGAGGGATGGTGGGGGGCTGGGACGGAGCCTGAAAAGAAGGGTGCACAGAAACCCTTGCTGGCTCTGGGGCAGGCCACACCTCCTCTCTCTCCAGCCCCCCAGGGCCAGCATCACAGCTGCGGGGCCCAAATGGGATGGATGGTACTCAGTCATAGAACGTGTGGGTGCCATGGGCACCCAGCTCTGCAGGCAGAGAAACTGAGGCAAGGAAGGGAGAGGGCTGAGGCCACAGAAACTACAGCCTGGCACTCCTCACACTGAGGGTGGGGGCTGGGCAGAGGGTGGGGGCTGGGCAGAGGGTAGGGCTGGGCAGAGGGTGGGGCAGGCAGATCCAGAGAGGCAGGGGACCCCTTGCAGGCCAGTGAGGCCAATGGCAGCTCAGCCTAGCCCCCTGCTCAAGCCTGGCCAGCTCAGTCCCCCTAGGATGTGCCCAGGGGGCACAGGCCTGCACCCTGCCGAGGTAACAGACACTTCCCAGCGAGGACAGGGGCCTGCCGGGCCCGTGAGCAGCTCCCAGCCCTCTGCTGGAGCGCACAGCTTTGTCAGCTGTCCTGCTGGCCCCTTAAGCACCTGGGCCACCAGCAGGTCCTGCCCCACTTAGGCCTTCAGCCCAGGCCGTGGGGACCTAGGCTCCCTGTCACTGCCAACCACCCATCCTCATGGGGACAGGCCCCACCCCAAGCCTCCTCGGCCCCCACACTGGCAGTCACCCAAGGAACAGACCACCCTGAGGGCCCTCCCCCTACCCCTACCTCCAGCGGCACCACAACCCTCGCCAGACACTGGCACGACCGGAGAAACACCCCCAGCACCCTCTGCCCAGATGGCCTTGCACATCCCACTGGCTGCCCTGGCCCCACTCAGGACTGGGTCCTAGCTGGGTCCACCCTTCCACATCAAGACAAAACATGGAAGCCCTCCCTCCACCTCTGGGTGACACCAACTGGCACATGCCCCTGGCCCTCAGGCCCCCGCCCAGCACTCCCTGGCCTCCTGCCCCCGGCACATGGCATGCTCCAGCTCACCCACCGTGGAAGGCAGAGAACTCCAGAAACCCACATGGGCCCCCCACGTCCCCTTCTGCTCTCAGGCCTGGAAGCACCCACCCCCTTCTCAGCCAGGTGCAGTGTCTCTGTCCAGAGCCCTAGCCCTGTGCCAGCCTCCTCCGCTGATGGCAGCCTTCTTCCCTATGCTCCCCCAATACCTCAAGCATCCCCAGAGCCCTGTCCCCAGTCCCCATCCTTCCAAGCCCCCCAGGTCCTCCCCACCAACTTCATGCTGCTCACAGCCTCAGGTGCCTGCGCCTCCACCCCAGTGTGGGCCACTCTCTAAGGGCCGCCTGCTCCTGGCCACCTCCTTCCAGGTCCCTCATGGGCTTCAAGCTCAGCATCCTCCACAACAAACACTTGCCATCCACCCTGGTCCTGGGACCCCCCCTGCCTGCCCCACAGCCTTTCAGGGACTGCCTTTGCAGTACTGACCACTGCTTGGCAAAGACCACTCTCACTCCCACCCAACTCCCTACCCCATCCTCCCCAGCGCCTGGCCTGGAGAGGGCCCTGTTACTGAATAACCATGTGAGGGAGTTCATTTCTAATGAAAACCTTTGAGGAGGCCCTCCTTGTACTGGCGGTCTCACCTCCTGGGAAGATCTGCATCCACCCACCCCTCCATCCACCCACTCACTCATCCATCCATCCATCCACCCACCCACTCATCCATCCATCCATCCACCCCTCCATCCACCCACCCACTCATCCATCCATCCATCCACCCACCCACTCATCCCTCCATCCACCCACTCACTCATCCATCCATCCACACACCCACCCACCCATCCATCCACCCACCCACTCATCCATCCACCCACCCACTCATCCATCCATCCATCCATCCACCCACCCACTCATCCATCCATCCATCCATCCATCCACCCACCCACCCACTCATCCATCCATCCACACACCCACCCACCCATCCATCCACCCACCCACCCATCCATCCACCCACCCACTCATCCATCCATCCATCCCTCCATCCACCCACCCACTCATCCATTCATCCATCCATCCACCCACCCACTCATCCATTCATCCATCCATCCACCCACCCACCCACTCATCCATCCATCCATCCCTCCATCCACCCACCCACTCATCCATTCATCCATCCATCCACCCACCCACTCATCCATTCATCCATCCATCCACCCACCCACCCACTCACCCATCCATCCACCCACTCATTCATCCATTCATCCATCCATCCATCCATCCACCCACCCACTCATCCATCCATCCATCCATCCACCCACCCACTCATCCATCCATCCACACACCCACCCACCCATCCATCCACACACCCACCCACCCATCCATCCACCCACCCACCCATCCATCCACCCACCCACTCATCCATCCATCCATCCCTCCATCCACCCACCCACTCATCCATTCATCCATCCATCCACCCACCCACCCACTCACCCATCCATCCACCGACTCATTCATCCATTCATCCATCCATCCATCCACCCACCCACCCACCCATCCATCCATCCATCCATCCATCCACCCATCCACCCACCCACTCATTCATCCATCCATCCATCCCTCCATCCACCCACCCACTCATCCATTCATCCATCCATCCACCCACCCACCCACTCACCCATCCACCCACCCACTCATCCATCCATCCATCCATCCATCCACCCATCTACCCACCCACTCATTCATCCATTCATCCATCCATCCATCCACCCACCCACCCACCCACTCATCCATCCATCCGACTCATTCATCCATTCATCCATCCATCCATCCACCCACCCACTCATTCATCCATCCATCCATCCATCCATCCACCCACTCACTCACCCATCCTTCCATCCATCCACCCACTCACTCACCCATCCATCCATCCATCCATCCACCCACCCACCTACTCACCCATCCATCCATTCATCCATCCATCCATCCACCCACTCATCCATCCATCCACCAACCCACTCATTCATCCATCCATGCACCCATCCACCCACTCACTCATCCATTCATCCATCCATCCATCCACCCGCCCACTCATCCATCCATCCATCCACCCACTCACTCATTCATCCATCCACCCACTCACTCATCCATTCATTCATCCATCCATCCATCCATCCACTCATCCATCCATCCACCCACCCACTCATCCATCCATCCATCCATCCACACACTCATCCATCCATCCATCCACCCACCCACCCACTCACCCATCCATTCATCCACCCACTCACTCATCCATTCATCCATCCATCCATCCATCCATCCATCCACTCATCCATCCATCCACCCACCCACTCATCCATCCATCCATCCATCCACACACTCATCCATCCATCCATCCACCCACCCACCCACTCACCCATCCATCCATCCACCCACTCACTCATCCATTCATCCATCCATCCATCCACTCACCCACCCTATTCATCCATCCATCCATCCATCCATCCACCCACCCACCTACCCACCCATCCATCCATCCATCCATCCATCCATCCACCCACCCATCCATGCATCCATCCATCCATCCACCCACCCACCCTCCCATCCATCCATCCACCCACCCACCCACCCACCTACCCACCCAGCCATCCACCCATCCACCCACCCAGCAACCTATCCATCTACCCGCCCACCTGCCCATCCATCCATCCATCCACCCACCCACCCACCCTCCTATCCATCCATGCACCCACCCACCCTCCTATCCATCCATCATCCATCCATCCATCCATCCATTCGTCCATCCATCCAGCTAGCCAGCCATCTGCCGTACCATCTATCCACTCAAGAAGGGAGCTCCCAGCCTGGTCCCTGCCCTCAGGGTGCTCTCACTCAAGAAAAGGCACTGGCACCCAGTGGATTTACTCTGAATGGGCTACTCACCTGGCAATCTCCGCAATCTCTGCTGTCTGCACGATGAAACCATAAGGGTCAGGCTCCTCCTCATCGTCGTCCGTGTCCCGGGGGCCGGGGGCCCGGGAACGAGCCCGGCTGGAGCTGCCAGCCCTCGGGGTCTGAGTGGCTGTTGAGGTGTGGGAGCGTGTGTGTTTGGGGGAGCCGTGGCGGGAGCCGTACTCCTCCTCAGAGGTGGACGTGTAATCCGAGCCCTGCTGCCGGCGCCTCGTGTCTTGGTGAGTGAATTGGTTTTAGAAGCAAGAACAGAACAAAGCAGCACTCAGCACCCTGTGGCAGTCCCAGGGTCCCTCTGGGAGAGGGCTCAGTGCTGCAGGGCTGGGCAGCGTCGAGGCTGGTGCCCCCACCCAGTAGCCCTTCATTGAAACATCAACAGCTGCTGAGCTCCAGGGGCCACAAGGCCCCCACCAGCCCAGGGGCACATGCGGGGAAGGCGGCCTGGTGCTCCCAGGCCAGTGGCTGCAACCCGGGAGCAGTCTGCAGCTGATTAGGTGGGAAACCCCCTTACAAGTGGTGGGAAAGCAGTGCCTGGCAGACCCCAAAACAGAGTAAACCTCCCCACCAGGACCTGCTGCGGCCCAGGCTGGACCACACAGACAGGCAAGGACCAGTCAGAGCCCAAGCAAGCCCACTGCAGTCCCTCCCTGCTGCCTGCTTGAGTTTGTCAGACCCAAAGCTTCAGGTTCCGCCCTCCTGGGCAGAGTCCTGGCCTCCTCACCAGCCCCTGCTCTAAGCCCGGCAGCAGCTGCGCTCCTGCACTGTAGCGGGGGATGATGGCGAGCCACATGCTTGGGTCAAACACCACCAGTGCACCACGTCGGGTAGGGACAGCAGGCTCCACCAAGCAGGGGTGACCCTCAGCCCCGCCCCATCCCTTCCTCCAGCGAACCCTGCCCCAGCCTCCAGCCATACGCAGGGCCTGCCCAGTGCAGCCAGCCGTTGGGGTGGGGCTGTGGGAGGATGCTGGGAGTCAGGAAAGAGGCTCCACTGGGATCGTGGGTGGGGAGGTGGGTGCACAGGGCAGAAGGCAGTAGCAGCAGCACCTTGGCCTCAAACCAATCCACTCGCAGGACAGCTCAGCTGCCTCGGCGGGCGGGGTGGGCCCCGCTCTGCAGACGCGGATGTCCGGCCACCCCAGGTAGGAGGCCAGCTCTGGTGGCCACAGAGGACCATCCCCGCTTGCTGTGCCCATGGACATCTGGGGGGCAGGGCAGGACTCTGCTCACAGCCCTCCCTCCCTCCCTGGTCATGGGGCCTGCGGGCTCAGAAGGGTGTTAGAGCAGCTACCAGCGGAGGGCACAGGTGTACTTGGCACCCTTCACTGAGCCACAGTACTGCGGCAGAGATCCATGGGACAGCCCTCCCCAGGCCTAGGGCCTCAGGCCCATGGGCAGATGGCGTGGGGACCCAAAGGCACCAGGGGCCTGAGCCAGGAGTACAGGAAGAGTGGGGAGGGCCAGCCTGCGCTTCGGGGCCCTGAGGCACATCCTGGGGGATGGAAGGCCCTCTCCACGCCAGAGACGGTCAGGGTGTTCTACCCACACCAGGGGACTGCGGGCCCTGCCCTCGGCCCATGCACGTGTGTGTGTGCACGTGAGTCCAGCAACACATCTACCCCAGCTTTGGGAACAGAGGCTCCTCTCGTGCCAGGACCAGGGGCCCACAGCCAGCACTCAGCTGGCATCCAAGATGCTGCAGACCCACTGGCAGCCCTGTCTTGGCCCTGGCCTCCCACCCGCCCTGGCACTCACTGGAGGTGTATCGGGCACTGCCCGAGCGGGCCCTGCTGAAGGGCTGGCGGGGACCCGTGGTGGTGGCTGTGTTGGCAGCCTTCCTGGCGACAGCCCGTGCTTCGGCCATGGTGGGCTTGCGGCTGGCACAGCACAACTCCACACTGCGGCCAGAGAAGCTGGTGCGGGCAGGGGCTGCCTCGGGGTCACTAGTCCCTGTGAAGGAGCCAGCCCGCTTCCGGGGCATGGCCAGGATGTCCAAGCGTGACAGCTTCTTGGCCTGCTCAGCAGCTGGCCGGCCCACGGGCTCAGGGTTGCCCAGGGACCCCCGCTCACCATCCGCAGCCTCAGTGTCTGAAGCGTCCCCCAGCCGGGCCCGCCTCAGCCGGGAGGCCCGTGTGGGGCGAGGGGTGGACAGGCTGTTGGAGCGGGTCAAGGCCTGCGGCCCCTTCTGGGAGCTGGCTGAGCTACGGCTCTGCTCCTCCCGGGCAGCCGGGGATGGCGGTGGGGCCGCTGGTTTCCGGCGAGACCCTAGCCGTCCTGCCCCGGTGGCCTCAGGGGTTTCGTGGTTGGAGGCCATCACATCTGAGCTGGGTAGGTGGGTGAGGACAGGGCCACGCTCCTCACTGGGCCAATCCAGGGACCCTCGGGGCCTGTGGCCACGCCTTATGGCTGAGCGCCGTACCGGCTCTCCACGGCCCATGTCCGTCGGGCCAAGTGGGTGATGCTGCCTCTCTGAGGACTGCTCACGGGCACTGCCCAGGGCGGTGCCTCCTGGGTCCTGTGCAGCTGGCGGGGATGGCGACATCTCCTTCTGTGCCCGCAGAGGCTGGGGGGTTGTGGGGCTGGGCCCGCTCTTGCCACTACGCAGGCTGACGGTGCTGGCTGTGTCCACGTCCGAGTCCCCAGACAGGGCGTCCTCCGGCGGCCTCGGGGTGCTGCCCCCCTCACACTCGGCATCCACAGAATTGGAGAGGAGTCGGGCCTCCAGGGCCGCCAGGGCCGTCTCCGTCTCCTTCAAGATCAGGTGGGTGTCCTGGGAGTGGAAGTCCATGCGTGCGGCCCGGGTAGCGGCCAGGTCCTGTAGAAGCGGGTGGCTGGAGATGTGGGGGGGCTTGCCGGGCGCTGGGGGACCACTGGCTGGCTCCTTAGTGAAGCTCTCTTGCCGGAGAAAGGCTGGGGCAGGGCCGTCGGGTTCTGGGGACCGTCCAGGCCGTAGCTGGATGACCATTCTCCCATTGGCACTGACATAGACGCCATCCCGTGCTGGGGGGCTGGGCTGGGCTGTCTGCCCTAGGCCCTCCCCATCCCCTGGAGCCGCAAGCGGTTTCCTAGATAACACAGCGTCCCCATTCTGGTCCCCAATGAAGAAAGAGGCGGGAGTTGGCTCCCCGGGGGCCCTTGGTGAGCGCCGACCCCTGCTCCACGTGGGCCCCTCCTGGGGGCTCCTGCGTCTGCTGTCCTGTGGCTCCACCCCTGGCTCGGGGCCTCGGCCCCCGTCCGACCCACTGGCATCGCTGAGGCTGTCAGGATCCAACTCCTCCTGGCCGCAGAGGCGGCTGGGCTGCTCACTGCCCAGCTCCGGTGGCCCAGGCCCACTCCTCCTGCTGCTCTCCGGGCCCGCAGGGCTGTCAGCCCTCTCACTGGGCAGCTGAGGGAGCCGTCGCCGCGTGCGCACAGGCAGGGACCCCTCCGGCTCCCCGCCTCTACGTCCCAGGCCATCCTCTGTGGAGCACAAAGGCAGCCGGTTAGAGGGCCGCTGGTCTGCAGGCCCTCCACGCTCAGGAAAAGGCAGCCTGTGTCCGTGGTCAGTGGCCTGAGGCCCGCCCCGGCCTGGCCCGACTCCCCCGCAGCACTGGAGCCACTTACCTGTGAGGCCCGGGTCTGAGTAGCTGTCAGCCAGGCTGGCCCAGCGGGATACCCACTTCTGACCCCCAGGGGAGCCCGGCACCGGGAGGCCCTGTGGAGAGGAGGGTGGGAGTGTTTCCACACGCAAGCCCAACGGCGAGAAGCAGGGGGTGCCAGGGAACAGGAGGGGCGTCCAGAGCAGCCAACACCAGCCCCACGCATGCGCGACACCCTGGGCCTGCCGCATGAGCGAGCGTGCCCCTGCAAAGGCAGCCAGGGATCCCAGTTGCCTCGCCTGGACTTGCTCCAACGCGACCCCCTGCCTGCCCAGCCCAGGCAGCCTCACAGAACTCAGTTCCAGGTTGGCAGAGCAGCCGTGGCCCTGTCCTGACCTCAGAGCCCGTTTTGCCCAGGACCTCAAATCAACAGTGGGCCTGACACCTGGCCCCGATCCCTCCTCATGGAAGCCCCAGCCCACCCTCCTCTGAGTGTGTCCCTCAGAGGAAAGTCCAGTCTCGCCCCATGGGGGGCCCGCTGACCCCAGGTCCGGCTTGGATGCTGCCCTTTTCCTGCCCAGCCCCTCCTTGGGGTGGCCGTCTGTGCCTGTACCTGGTGCTCTGCCTGGGGGGCCGCACCCAGTGGCCGGGAGGCAAACTCCTGCAGTAGCGCCATCCGCTGGGCCACGCCCCCGTCATCAGACTCATCTCTGTCCCCTCTGATGACTGGGCGAAAGGTGGCCGAAGATGCCCTGGAGAGTTCAGGGGACTCCAACACCCCAAAGACCTGCCAAGAGGAAATGGTCCCAAGCACTGAGGGTCAGAGAAGCCCACCTCCCAACCCTCCACTGACACCGGCCACCCCCAGGCCACAGGGAGAGCAGGGACCTGGTTGGCCAGAGTGGCTGGTGGCCGGGACATGCAGCCTGGCTGTCAGCAGGACATGCGGATGGGATACGGACCCAGCCCTGGGAAGGGGAGGG
Source organism: Pan paniscus (assembly GCF_029289425.2). Classification (NCBI taxonomy): domain Eukaryota; kingdom Metazoa; phylum Chordata; class Mammalia; order Primates; family Hominidae; genus Pan; species Pan paniscus. The sequence goes on along the minus strand of NC_073264.2, from coordinate 106,070,199 downwards.
GCGGGGCTATGGGCAGCACACCAGGCTCCCTCCTGCCCAGCTGGGCCAGAGGCAGGAGCCAGGGCTGGGCTGGAGCAGGACAACGTCCGCCCACCTCTACCCCTCGTTCCCCAAGAGCGCTCTCACTCGCCACCCCCGGCATCGCCTCCACCCCCCCGTTCCCCACGAGTGCTCTCACTCGCCACCCCCGGCATCGCCTCCACCCCCCGTTCCCCACGAGCGCTCTCACTCGCCACCCCCGGCATGGCCTCCACCCCCCGTTCCCCACGAGCGCTCTCACTCGCCACCCCCGGCATGGCCTCCACCCCCCGTTCCCCACGAGCGCTCTCACTCGCCACCCCCGGCATGGCCTCCACCCCCCGTTCCCCACGAGGGCTCTCACTCGCCACCCCCGGCATGGCCTCCACCCCCCGTTCCCCACGAGGGCTCTCACTCGCCACCCCCGGCATCGCCTCCACCCCCCGTTCCCCACGAGGGCTCTCACTCGCCACCCCCGGCATCGCCTCCACCCCCCGTTCCCCACGAGGGCTCTCACTCGCCACCCCCGGCATCGCCTCCACCCCCCGTTCCCCCACGAGGGCTCTCACTCGCCACCCCCGGCATGGCCTCCACCCCCCGTTCCCCACGAGGGCTCTCACTCGCCACCCCCGGCATCGCCTCCACCCCCCGTTCCCCACGAGGGCTCTCACTCGCCACCCCCGGCATCGCCTCCACCCCCCGTTCCCCACGAGGGCTCTCACTCGCCACCCCCGGCATCGCCTCCACCCCCCGTTCCCCACGAGGGCTCTCACTCGCCACCCCCGGCCTCACCTCCACCCCCCGTTCCCCACGAGGGCTCTCACTCGCCACCCCCGGCATCGCCTCCACCCCCGTTCCCCACGAGCGCTCTCACTCGCCACCCCCGGCATCGCCTCCATCCCCGTTCCCCACGAGGGCTCTCACTCGCCACCCCCGGCATCGCCTCCATCCCCGTTCCCCACGAGGGATCTCACTCGCCACCCCCGGCCTCACCTCCACCCCCCGTTCCCCAGGAGTGCTCTCACTCGCCACCCCCGGCATCGCCTCCATCCCCGTTCCCCACGAGGGCTCTCACTCGCCACCCCCGGCATCGCCTCCATCCCCGTTCCCCACGAGGGATCTCACTCGCCACCCCCGGCATGCATCACCTCCACCCCCCCCCCGTTCCCCACGAGCGCTCTCATTCGCCGCCCCCGGCATCACCTCCACCCCCCGGTTCCCCACGAGCGCTCTCATTCGCCGCCCCTGGCATCAGCTCCACCCCCCGTTCCCCAGAGCGCTCTCATTCGCCGCCCCCGGCATCAGCTCCACCCCCCGTTCCCCACGAGCGCTCTCACTGGCCGCTGGGCCGCACCTGGTCGATCATCTTCCGGGCCTCCTCCACCTCCGTGTCCTGCGCCTCGGTCTCGATGGTGTATGTCCCTGCGTCACTGAGGCTGTCATCCTCCTCCTGTTTCCGTGCCTTGGTCAGCTGGGGGTCTGTGGGGGCGGGCGGTGGGGTCGGGGGGCCCACGGGGCTGCTCCCACGGGGTGTCAGGGGAGCGGGCAGCACCGGAGGAACCTTCTCGGGGCTGGGCCGGGCGGCCGGGGAGCTCTCCCGCAGACACTGGGCCATGAAGTCCTGGGCCAGGCGGGAGCGGCGCCCCACGCTTCCGAAGGGGCGGGCAGGGGTTCGGGAGGCGGGCGAGGGGCTGCCCAGCCGTTCCTCTGTCTTCTCCCGCTTGAGCGAGCCGGCCCTCTGTGGCCCCGAGCTGCGGCCCCCTGCCTGGACTGGGGCTGGGACACTGGGGCGGTCCCTATCGGCCGGCGTTGGGCCACGGCGCTTGTCAGCCTTGGGGTCCCCGGACGGGCTGTGCGTGAAGGACTGGGAGCGCTTCTTTCGGGGTGTGTCCTCGTCGAAGAACTCGATGACAAAGGCCTGCTGGTTATGTAGTAGCTCCTGGGGGTCCCGCTTGATCTGCCTCTGCAGCCGCACCTGCTCCCCGCTGGCCTCCAAGGGCACCCCGGCGGCCGAGGCCGCCTTGGCCAGGGGGTCCTCTGAGTCACTCTGCGTGCCGTCCTCGTGCTTGTGGCCTGGGGGAGACAGGGGACCCCACCTTGTCAGGCCGAGAGAAAGGAAACAGCTGTCGATCTCAGGCAGCCTCATCACCCCATGCCTTAGCTGAGTTGACAAAGCACCCCAGCCCTCAGGGCCCCCCGACACAGGGCAAAGAAGTGCAACGGGAAGACGCAGGACCGGATTCCTGACCAGGCAGGTGGCTCTTAGGCAATTAACTGAAAAATGGGAAGTCAACCCAGCTGAATGGGCCCCTCTGCATGGCAACAGTGCAGACCCAGCCAAAGCCCGGTCCCCTGCCTGTCCCGGGACTGGCACGGCCGCCAGCTGGGCACTCACCCTTCAGGGTGCGGGTGTGGACAGGCAGGTCGCTCTTGGTGCTGTGGCGGTCATCCCCAGGGCCAACCCGGTGCAGCAGGCTCGGGTCATTCTGCACCAGCCAGTCGGCCACCTTGGTCTCAGCCGACACCATCTCGCCAGGTGTGGCCTCCTTGCCCGGGGGCCGCCGCTGGCGCAGGGAAAACTTGGTGATATGGTCCTTGATCTTCATCTTGCCAGGGCTGCAGTCATCAAACTCGATGGTGAAGGAGGCGTGGCTCTGCACCACAGGGGCCGCTCCGCCCCCACCTGCCTCAGCATCCTTCGTGGGCATCTCGTGTGCCAGCACCTCGGGGGGCTGCGACGGCTGCGGGGTCTCCTTCGTGGGGATCTCGAAGTAGCTGGGCTCCCGCCGGAACGAGCAGCCCTGAGGCTCAGCAGGGGCGCGGAAGCCGTGGAGCTCCCCGTCCTGCTGCACCGGCCCCTTGGGACGCTCTGGTGTGGGAAGATGTCTTCAGACCGGGCCTCAGGGTAACCACCTGCCACCACCCTCCTCAGCCAGGACCATCCACTCCACCCAAGAGGGGGAGACAGGCCTCATGTCCCCCAGAGTGGGCTCCTCAAGCCCAGGCCATCCCCTTCACACACCACCCTCTGGGAACCCTCAGGGTCTCACCAGCCTGGCCCCAAGACCAACCTGGGTAGGGCTCTCCCTGGCGCTGGGCGTCAGGCAGCGTGCTACCATCGTCCTCACCCCACCAGGAGGGCTGCCCATACAGGGGTGTGCGGTAAGAGGCTGCCTCTGTGGAGGGAGCGAGGTTCAGACCCTGTGTTGCTGGGGCCCCCAGTGTGAAAAGCAGAGAACTGGCAGCCCAGGAGAGGCTGGACTCTGGGGCAGGCCCTGGCATCACCTCCCAGCTTGGCCCTGTGGCAGCCCAGGGCCCTGCCTCTGTGGGGAATGTTGACTACCTTGAGTTCCGAGGTGGCTCACTGGCCCCTCCCTGCCTGGCCCCACCTCCTCCCACAAGTGCTTAGAGGCTCCCTGCCTGCCTGGCCCCTCCTCCCTGCCTGGCCCCTCCTCTCTCCCCTCTGATATACTCAGAGGCTCATCCCCTGGGGCATGGTGGGGGCCCCCCACCTCCGTCCTGCAACCCTGCCCCGGCCTTCCCGACCCCAGAGCCCATCCAACAGAGGGCAGGAGGCCAGGGGGAGCCCACACCTGGGTCCAGCCACCTCCAAGGCTGGTAAATGGTTCAGGCCACAAATGGGTGGCCCTGGGGGTGGGCAGCCACTGCAATCTACATGGTCCCTGCGGCATTTTAGTTTGTTTGCCTTAATGACCAGGAGTGAAATTGTATATTTCAGATGGAATCTCACTCCTGACTCCCTCTGAGAAGCCGGCAGCCCAGCCCTTCCTGATGGCAGCAGTGAACAGAAGCAGTGTCCAGTGCCCTCAGGTCAGGGCGCTGGCCCTCATGCCCACAGTCTCCTTCCTGGGCCCTCCACCCACGCTCTTTCCATCCTTGCTGAAGCCCAGGGGGCCTCTGCGTCATGGCCCCCAGCTGCTTACACTGCTGGGGGGCCAGAGGGTCTGAGGCCAGTCACCCGTCAGGAACCATGTGCACACTGCGCTGGGGATGCAGGGCCCCTGAGATGTGTCACACACGCCTTACCCCTCCCTGGGGACTCCCTCTTGACCCAGGGTCACAGCCAGGGGCTGCTGGGGCAGGGGCATCTGCTACCAGGCAGTCCCCATCTGCTGCCGGCCCTGAACCCCTCCTTGGTCCCCACAACGTGCTGCCCTCGCTCTAACGGAGCCAAGGAGCCAGGCTGCCCAGCTGGCTGCACCTGTCATGACCTCCGGGACAGCCCCACACTGGCTGTCACCAGCTGCATGTGTTTCACAGTCTGGACACTGACAGGTGCTCTGGGGAGCTCAGATGGCTTTCTGGAAAGCTTCCCAGTCCCCAGCGGTCTTCCATTCTGGGCGGACCTGCATCCCAACCAGACACCGGCAGCTGCGGCTGTACAACACAGATGTGTGGGCTGACAGCAGAACACAGCAGACATGGGGCCAAAGCTGGGGGTGGCAGGGTGACCCCTCCTGGACCAAGGTGGGAGCCGAGAGCCTGATCCCCGGATACACCCCTGTCTAACCAGAACTCAAGTCTGGGGCCTCAGGCTTGGATACCCCACCCCGATTCCTCCACACCCCACCAGGCACTTTCTCACTCTCGCTCCTTCCCTTCCCCTTGTGCCCACCGGACCCACGCGGACCCTCGTGCAGCTGTCCTCCTCCCAGACTTCTGCCTACCCGCTGCACTGACTGCCAAAGGCACAAATCAGGTTTCATCAGAAACCACCAACCCCTGAGCCCTGCTGGCTCGGTCTGCAGAATCCAGTCCAAATGCCTGATATTAGGGAGCATAGCCTCACCCCCCCATCACCTGCCTCTCACCACTGGGGACAGAGGGTGCCCAGCTGGTGGCCCACCAACCCCACAAGAACTGTGGGCTCAAGGGGTGCAGGCGTGCACAGGTAGGTGTGCACAGGGGTGAGCAGTGTGGGTGTGCATGGGTAGCTGTGTGTGTGGGGTAAGAGGTGAGGGATGTGAGTGTGCACAGGTAGATGTGTGTACAGGGGTGGGGGTGTGAGTGCACAGGGGTGAGCAGTATGGGTGTGCATGGATAGGTCTGTGCACAGCAGTGAGAGCTATGGGCATGTATGGGTAGGTGTGCACAGGGGTGAGTGGTGTGGGTGTGCATGAGTAGGGTGTGTATAACGAAGATGCAGGCATGCATGGGTAGGTGTGTACAGAAGTGAGGGGTGCAGGCATGCACGGGTAGGTGTGTGCAATGGGTGAGGAATGTGGGTGTGCAAGGGTAGGTGTGCACAATGGGTGAGGGGTGTGCATGTGCAGGGGTAGGTGTGTGCAAAGGGTGAGGGGTATGGGTGTATATGGTATATGCATGCACAGGGTTAAGGGGTGCAGAGAGGCAGGTGCGGGGCAGAGGGCCTGGCAGTGGCCCTGTGTGCTCACCCCATCCGCACTGCCTGGGCCTACCTGTTCCTGGTCTCCGGTCCCCCTTCTCCGGCCTGGGGTTCGAGGCCTCGCAGTATGGTGTGTGTTCCGGCAGTGCCTCGCTCCTCTTGGGCGCCAAACCCTTCACGCTCACCTGCAGCTGGCTGGTGTACTTTTCATGCTGTGGGCAGGCCAGGCGGGGTGAGGTACTAGGCCCAGCCTCAGGAGGAACCCACCAGGGTGGGCCCAGCCTCTCCTCTCCATCCAGAGGGCCCAGCTATGACTTTGCATGTCACAAGCTCTCCCTAATGCTCCCCAAAAGAGCAGACAGAGCCTCAGCCTGTCCAGGTAACACAGCTCGGGGTCCAGCTCAAGCCTGGGGAGGGGCAGCTTCCAGGGAAAGCAGGGGCCTGCTTGGGTGGGGCAGGACAGAGCAGGCTGCGATCATCAGAGTGGGGGCCCTGGGATGGGCAGCAGGGCCGCTTGTGCCATCAGACAGAACCTGACTCCCTTAGGCCCTGCCCCTTGCAGGCTGGGGACCCCAGGCTGCTCGGAGATCATCCGAGGAATGGGCTAAGCGCCCTGGCCCCAAAGGGCTCCTGGGGAGCTCTGAACAGGGCCCTGAATCTGTGCTCCACAACTCCCACATGAACAAGTGAGGACGAGGAGACGCCGTTCCCACCTAGGACCCTCACGCCCCCCACAGGGGCCCCGGCTGTGCGTGTCACCAGCACACCGGGGAAAGGGCACGCAAGGATGCCCACCCCTGAAGGCTGCCACCGTCGGCCTCCAGCACCCTTCCTTCCTGCCTCTGGCCACCCCCTGCTGGCGGCCTCATCAATGTGCTGGGGGCAGCTATTACCTCCTGAGGGGCTCCGAGAGGGCACCCGGCCAGGGCGGGCAGTGCGGGAGGAGATCGGAGAGACTGACAGGAACTCGGGGGGCCTTGGTCGTGCAGCGTAAAACCCTTATAAACCCTCAGCCTAAGACCTTCAGATTTCAGCCTAGGAGACCTCAGATCCCCTCACCCTAAGAAGCAACAAATCCTCTCAGCCTGAAGTGACCCCAAATCCTGCCACCTTGAAGGACTCAAATCCGTTAACCTGGAGCGAACTTAATCCCCTGGGCATGAGACCCCAAAGCACCTCAGCTTCAGAGACCTCAAATCCCTTCACCCAGAGGAACGCCAAATCCTCTAACACATAGATCCTCAAATCCCCCGAGCCTAAGGAACCCTAAATATCTCACTCACAGACCAAATTCCCCAGCCTCAGAGACCCTAAACACTCTGTCTAGAGACTCTTAATCCCTTCAGCTTTGAAGACTCCAAATAACTGTAATGTCAGAGAATCTAAAGCCCCTTATGAGACCCCAAAGCTACTTAACCTGAGAGACACTCCCAAAAAGATGCTGGGGAGCTCAGGGGCTCTATACCCTCCTGGCCCTCTGAACGGGGCCCTCTGCTCCCGGGGAGGCTGCTGGCCCCCGCCTCAGCCCCTCTGCACTCTCCTGCAGGGTGACCCCAGCAGCTTCCTGGGCTCTGGCCACCCAGCTCACCCAATGAGCCATTTGTTCTGTGAGCCACAGCTAAACCCACCAGTGCCCAGCGATGCAGCTCCGAAAGCCCAGGAGCTCCAGCAGGCTGACCATGCAGCCCGGCTCCTCCCAGGCCCCTCCCAGAGCCCGGATCCTGCTGCATCCACAACAGTGGCACCCGCGTCCCGGTGCCCCCGCCATCTGTCACTGCAGCAGGCTGGGGGTAATGACTACCTTCCCACCTGCCGGACTGGGCCATCTGGCAGGGCAGGACAGGCTGGCCTGACTCATGGCACCCGCAGCCTGAACAGGGCGCCCCAGAGGCCTGGTGAGTGTTTGCTGGGGAGATGGCAGCGGGAGCATGGTGGGGAGGATGGGGGGCTGAGCCCTCGTGGCTGAGCCACCTGGGCTTGGCCAGCACTAACCTTGAGTGCCTCCTCCGGGACTCGGTGCTGCACACGCTCCAGCACATACATGTTGGAATGTGGACACGTGTTAAGGCGAACACAGAGCAGAAGAGCCAGGAGCCCAGCGCTGAAGTCCACGCCCAGCAACAGGTGTGCCAGCTCAAGGGCCCATCAAGGCAGGCAGAGGAGGGGCCTCTTTCTTCCCGGGGAGGCACAGCCATGCCCACCCATGTGCTCACACAGTCCCAAGGTCGGGCCAGGACTTGGGGTCCTAGGGAGTGGTCACCAGTTCCCCAGGCCCCATGTGACCTCAGGCTGGGTGGGTGGGCAAGCAGCAGGTACCCGTGGCCAGGGTGTCCACGGGGGGCCAGGCTGCAGGGACTGGCATTCCTTGGGGTGCTCCATCAGCAGGTGGAGCCCAGCCCTAGGGTCATCCTCGGTGCTCTGTTACCCAGCAACCCCAGCAGTGACAGCCCTGCTTCTGGAGTAACAGGGTGACTGTGGTCCTGGGGACTGAGAAGAAGCCCAGGAGGAGGGACACTCAGGGGCAGGATATCGTAGCCGAAGCGGATGACATCGTTGAGCTTCAGCGTGACGTACTTCTGGTCCGGGATGCGCATGTCATTCACAAACGTCTGCAGGAAAACAGGTGGCGGGGGGGGGGGGGGGGGAGCTGCGCGGGTGGGTGGCTGTGGGCAGGGCCGCAGGGTGGTGGGGCTGAGCGGGTGGGTGGCTGTGGGCAGGGCCATGGGGGCACCAACTCTCTGGAACCCACGGTGAGTGATGGCCTGTGCAGCACTGTCCCAGGCACCAGCCCCAAGTTCCACAGCCATGGCAGGGGCACCCAGACACTGGGGCCCACCCAGCACTGCAGGGACCATGATGGAACCCTCCAGAACAGAACTCTTTGAGCATCTTTGTGAAGTGGACTCCAAGAGATGCTTCCTCTCACCCATACAGCCTCGTGCTGGCCCCAGCCCCCACCTTGGCCCCATGAGCCCTTGGGAACAGTCGAGGCAGGCCTGCCCTGTGGTGGCCCTTGGCCAAGGGTCAGGCCTCAGAGGGTCTGATACCCCCCTCCAGGCTGCCTACTGGCAGGAGTGTTGATGCACCAGTCCCACAGGCAGGTGGGAGGCAGATCTGTGGGCATCACAGGCCTCAGAAGTAGCCAACCATGCAGGGCCCAGGAGCATGGACTGGGACGGTGCCATGCAACCCAGGCCAACAACCCCGGGGACCCTCTCAAAGCCCATGTGGGTGACGCAGCCCACACAGACAGAGGAGCGGCCACTTGCTGTGCAGCCATTCAGGGACAGCCGCTTCATCAGACAGGCATGCTGCGGGAGGAGGGAGCTCAGGACAGACCCCAACAGCCTGAGACCCCCTGGCCGGAGCTCCTTGAGGGGCTGCTGAGGGGCTGCTAGGGCCCCCCAGCTCAGGACTGCAGAGTGCAGTAAAGATAGAGTGTCCCAGGACAAGTTGGAGTCCGCCAAGCGCAGCAACAGACAGAGACATCCAGACAGGGACCTCAGGGACAGACACACGCCCGCAGAGAGGGGCCTCCAGCCTTCCTGCCTGCTTCCACCCCATACCCCATTCCTTTTACCTGACCCCCCAACCCTGCTCTTGCAGCCAGGGGTTCCCTCCGGGTTACCTTCCTGCCCCTGCCACCCCCAACTTACAGAAGAAAGGATCACATGGCTCCACCCATACCCAGACTGGGTACCCAAGCATAGCTCCTTCCATTTCAGGGGCCCCATTCCCCAGCCTAGTGCTTCCCTTCCCATCTGCAGGGTCCACTCTCCCTGCAGCTTGATCCTTGGCGGCCTGAGACCCTGCCAGGGGGAGCCTTCTGGGGAGGCCTGGGGGCCTCTGTAGTTGGGGATGGGGCCCGATCTGGGAGAGGGGCCAGATTTTGGAGAGGGGCCAGGGCTGGGGGAGGGGCCAGGGCTGAGAGGGAGGGGCCAGGGCTGGGGGAGGAGCCAGAGCTGAGAAGGAGGGGCCAGGGCTGAGAAGGAGGGGCTATGGCTGGGGGAGGAGCCAGAACTGAGAGGGAGGGGCCAGGGCTGAGAGGGTGGGGCTATGGCTGGGGGAGGAGCCAGAACTGAGAGGGAGGGGCCAGGGCTGAGAGGGAGGGGCTATGACTGGGGGAGGAGCCAGAACTGAGAGGGAGGGGCCAGGGCTGAAGGGTTGAGCTGTTAAAAGGCCAGGCCAGGGCCTCTCACACTTACCCCATTGAGGCTGCCCAGGTCCTTCACCCAGTGCTCGTCCCTGTCCTGGTCGTAGTTGATGACGGCATGCTGCTTGTCCACGCTGCGGGACTGGAGAGACACACAGCCGGCCCTCAGGTGCTCCAGGGGAGGAGGTGACACCCAAGAGGCAGAGGCACCCCTGCTCCATCCCCTGCCCCAGCACAACACCAGCAGTGGCCCCCAGGCCTCTGACCACAGAGCTGTGCCCACCCTGTCTCCAGAGCAGGATTCGCCAAGATGCCAGGGCCACGTCCCCCACCCTCTGCTGCCGCCCCAGGCCTCCCCTCATGACCGCCCTCCCCAGAGATGCTCCCCGCTGGGCCGTGGGAGTGCTGGGAGCCCTCTGGTCATCTGGCACATGCTGCTCCCTCCCAAGGTCAGGTGGCGGCAGCCAGGCTGGCGGTGAGGGGGCTTGTCTCAGGGAGCCCTCCCCTACTCCTGGCCCAGCCCCACAGGAACACACACAACTCTCAGCCAGTGTCCACACCTTTGGTGCTCCCACTCCAAGTGCTGCCGACCCTTTCTGGGCCACTAGCCCACCCAGGACCACCCCCCTGGAGGACAGGTGCCCTAGTGCCCTCACAAGGTCAAGCCCGGTTGTCCAATCATAAGACCACAGCCAAGCCCCCATCACTGCCCCACTGGGGCATGGGGAGACGGAGGCAGAGGCGAGTCACTTTCTACTTGCTTAAGCGCTGCGAGCACGGCTGCTGCCCACTCGGCCTCCACTCCACACAGCACTGCGAGCACAGCTGCTGCCCACCCGGCCCCCAACTCCACACAGCGCTGCAAGCACGGCTGCTGCCCACCCGGCCTCCACTCCACACAGCACCCTGTGCTGCCTGGGGCTCTGGGTGGTGGCTCCATCCCTCCTGCCCCCAAACCTCAGGAGCCACAGGCCTGGGGATCCAGCCCCAGGAAAGGCCAGCAGAACCAGCCGACCCAGGGAAGTCACCGAGTCCTGGCCCAGACAGCGTGTGACCCTCGCCACCACCTAGGGACCATCCAGGCAGCACACCCACAAGACACCAGGCCAGCTTCCACAGGCAGCAATGGGCCTGAAGGAAGTCCCCCAGCCCTGGGACAGGACGGCCTGCAACCCACACGACTAGGAGCTGGACGTCCCTCCTGAGTGCCAGCACGGCTTCTCAGTCTCCCAGGTGAGAGCCTGGGCCCCTCAGGCTGGTCACTCTTAGCCTGCCACGTGCAGGCCACCCTGGCAGCTGGCCATCACTGCCCCACCACAGGGCACCGTCCTGAAACACCAGTGTGGGGCCTTCCCCAGCACCCCTGGGCAAGGGCTAGAAACCCTCAGGGCAGGGCCTCCTTCCTAACTCAGAGAGGAGATCACACAGCAGGGGCTAGTTGGGGGCAAGGGCTCTGATGGCCCAGCTTGACTGAGGCCTCCGCAGAGGCGCCAGGGCAGGGAAGCTGCAGCTGGGTGGGGCTCGTGGTGGCCAGCAGGCCTGAGAGCTAGCCTCACGCTAGTGCCACTGCCACCCAGCAGTGGGCACTCAGAAGCCCTGGGTGCCTGGCTCAAGCCACGGTGGTGGCGCTGCAGTGGAGGACCGGGGGTGGGGGTTGGGGGGTACTGCAGTGGAGGACCAGGGGGAGGACTGCAGTGGAGGACTGAGGGGAGGACTGCAGTGGAGGACCGGGGGCAGGGACTACAGTGGAGGGTGGCGAGGAGCCCACCCCTCCTGTCAGGACCCTGAGTCCCCCCAGGAAGTGGGCAGGGGTGCCAGGGAGGTTTAAAGGGGAGAGTAGGGTCCTGGGTGCAGCCATCCCTGAGCTGCCTGCCCAGACACAGCCCATGGTTTCCCAGAAACCAGGTGAGCGGCTCCACCTGCCCCACATGCCCTCCCTGGGAAGGCGGATCCTGGTGGGGCTCCTAGTGCCAGCTCCCCTGCCAGCCAAAGCCACAGGTCTCTGGTAGAGTGGGTCTGACCTTGACAGCCACCACCCACCTCCAGGTCCACCCTGTTCAAATTCCTTCTCCGAAGCTGGCACCCACAGCTACATGGCTCCTGGCCACCCCAGTGGCAGTCTCTGCCGGAGGGGTTGGGGGAGGATCCTGGCCAGGATGGGTGATGCCAGACATCACCTCCTCCATTGGACTTCCTACCTGTCCCTGAAGGCCTCCAGACACAGGCGACCCCCAGCACTCACCTCCTCCAAGAAGCCCGTCCTGAGACCCCCTCCCCAACTCTAGGATGGCTGCTGGAGATACCTCAGGCCACTAACTGCCCCGTGGGCAGCCCTGAGGGCCAGGCCCCAGGATCCCTGCCTGAGAGTGCAGCCTGGAAGCTGGGAGGCCTGGATCTCCCTCAGGGGGTTGGGGCTCACCTACTCCCGCACCCTGTCCTGTGCACAGGGCAGCATCCCCACCTCAGCCCGCCCGACACATGGGCTCCACAGGGCCAGGGGGACCTGCTGCTGTCTCAGAGAAAGGAAGCACTGAGGCCTGGGGCCGGGCTCGGGCCCTCCCTGCCAGCATGAGACCTCCCCAGGGGATGGGGTCCAGCAGGGGCATAAAGGAAGGAGCTACTGCCCCTGTCCCCTCTGGAAAGGGCTGAGGTGGCTGAGGGAGGGTGACTTGGATGTCATCTCTGCTGAGGAGTGGAAACCCTGGAGGGGTTTCCAGCCTGGACGCCTCCCTGCTGCTTCCCTAGCCTCAGACCCGCTGGGCCTCGAGGGCTCCTGCTGGACACAACTCTGCACACCTTCCAGGTCCTCTGAGCCCCGCCCCAGGCCTTCCCTGGAGGGCTCACCCACCAAGCCCCTCTCCACCACAGGCTCCAGCAACACTGGTCTTCCTCTCGGCAGCCCTCGGTCAGCCTCTCTCTCCACAGCCCCCTTTCCCGCAGGCCCCAAAGCCTCTCCAAACCTTCCTTACCCCACCCAGGCCACAGTCAGGCTTCAGGCAGATGACTCTGCCAGCTCTGGGCACACCGCATCCTTGCCCAGGCCTGGGTCTCACCTTCAGTCCAAGCCCCCTCCCCTGCCTGCACCCACCTTCCCCACCCCACCCAGCCCACCCCAGCTTCCGGCTCCTTTGACTCAGCACAGAGTCCCCCCCGCAAGACCCTGTTAACACCCCGAGCACAGCTGCCCCGCCCACTCCCAGGACTGAGCCTCCACCCCCAGCCAGGGCTTTCTCACCAGACTTGCTCCTGCCAAGCCCCTCCCCAGACTGCAGGAAGCGCTGGAGACACATGGGGAACCCCCTTCCAGAAACTCCCCTCTCCAACCAGAGGCAGCCCCTCACTTGGTCGAGCCTCCTGCCACCAATGAGAAGTGGCCCCCGGCCCAGGGCTCAAGACTTAAAACAACAGAAACCCGGGCTGTGGAAGGAACTCGGTGCAGAAACAGCCAGGCAAACACAGATGTGTGACATGGCCGGAAGACGCCCCAAACACATGGATTTTGGGGAAAGTGTCTAATAATTTGTGCTCACTTTAAAACAGAATAAAGATGTTCCCAAAGTTCACGTCTGACGCCCTCTGGGGCAACAGCCTGGCCCAGCTGTGCTGAGTGGCAGTAGCAGCAGCCAGGGCTCTGGGCACACCCTCCTGCCAGCTCACCCGAGTTCCCCATTGGCGGCCACAGGCACCCATAGCAGACCGGCTCGATGCACTGGGCACAGAGGGCCAGGGCCTGCTCAGGCTGTGGTCTCTGGGTCAGCACGTAAGAGTGCAAATCCCAGCTGTCACACGCTCTCACGGAGGACACCTCCCCACAGACATGCAGCACACACATGCACACAACACACACAGATGTGTGCACCTACAGACATGCACATGTATGCACATGCACACTTACACACGCACACACACGCACACCCACGGCACACACACGGCACACACACACGGCACACACACGGCACACACGCACACACACGGCACACACACGCACACACACGGCACACCCACACGCACACACCCACGGCACACCCACGCACACCCACGGCACACACACGCACACCCACGGCACACACATGGCACACACACGCACACACACGCACACACGCGGCACACACACGGCACACGCACACACGCACACCCTGGACCACAGCCTGGGCCACCACAGGAGTGACAGCCACAGCAGGAAGTCCTGCCTGGGTCCACGTTCCTGCGTCATTTAACGCCTGTTCGCTGGGCACCAGCTCTGTGCCAGGCTTGCACTGGGCACAAGGACACTGTGGGGAGCAGAGGCAGGGCCCTGGACAGCGTGGTCCGTGGGACAGCACGTGGGTGGCAGCTCTGCCTGGAACACAACTCCCCTACCCGTCTACCCGCTGTGGTCCAAGCTACCGCCCCTCTTGCCTAGTGAAAGCCCAGGCCTTGGGCCGCCCACTCTGCTTGTCTCCCCTCCACGTCCCATCCCCGTAGCCCCAGCTCAGCTCTGTCCTCCCACAGCCTCCCCCTCCTCACCGGCCCCAACTCCTGCTGCTGCGGCTCCTTGGGCCTCAGCACAACATAGGCAGGTGTCTGCTGACCGCCCAGTCCCCAGTACCACCTTCTTTACACAGGACTGGACCCTGGACACTTTGCTGGCCCCTCTCTGCAGTGGATGCCAAGGGAGGGCAGGGTCTCTGCTTGGCACCCTGCCCAGTGGAAAGATGTGGCGCTGAAAGCAAGGACTGTGGAGGGGGCGCTGGGACAGGGTGTGGAGGTTCCAGGGCAGGAAGGTGGGTGTGAGCCAGGTCCGGAGAGCCAGGGCAGGTGTGGGGAGAGGCTGGGTCCAGTGGAGGCCTGCATTCCTGTCTGTGCGTGGGGTGGGGGTGGGGGTGGCACTGAGCAGAGGGAAGGGGACCCTGGCGGGGACCCCGGGTGGAAGGGATGGAGGGTGACAGATTTGGTTCAGCCACCGAGCTTGGGATGCCTCTGAGAGGCCCCAGTGCAGCAGCCATATCCAGTAGGAGGCTGGAAGCCGAGGACAGAGCAGGCTCCAGGCAGCCTGAGCAGAGGTGGATAGGGCCTCGGGGAAGAAGCAGCATTCGGAAAGGGCCACTGAGGCCCCTGAACATGAGCTGAGAGGGTGGGTCCTGGCGCAGGTGCCAAGGAAGTTGCTGCAGGGAGGGGCGGCAGGTGCAAACATCCTCAGGTGGGGGCAACAGAGGGGCCAAGGGGCTGGACATGGGGCTGTAGGGTGGGGGTGAGAAGCCTCTAGGGCAGCTGCACAGGGAGTGAGGGGTGACAGAGGCCGGCAGGGGGCAGCGGTGGGCAGGTAGGAGGCCGCTGCAGGGGCACCGGGAGGCAGACAGCCTTCCCACACTCGCCACACCTGCAAGGCCTCCCTGAGCCTCAGTTTCCCCACGGAGATACATCTTACAATGGTGACACCACCCACAACAGCGAGGGGTAGAAATGCAGGCCCACCCAGGCCAGGGGCGGCCACTGAGGAGAGCTGGGAAGCCCCCAACACTCCCGACCTGCTCAGGGCTCCACTGACAGGTGCAGAAACTCGGAATCGGACCCCAAACTCACCCTGAGCACCCTGCCCCCAGCACTTTTCCCCTACCCCAGGGAGAAGCAGGCAGAGCAGGCCTGGTGCAGGGGTGGGGCAGGAAGAGCACCCACACCAGTCCCCTGCCTGCAGGCTGACTCTGGCTTCTTCCAGAGGCTCCAAAGTGCCGCCGCCTCCAAGAAGCCCTCCTAGCCACCCTAGGTAGAGCAGCGCGGCCATCACTGATGCCACCCCTGCACGCAGACCATGGGAGCAACCCGCCAAATACAGCTGTGGCCCCATGAGGCAGTGGGGTATGTGGGGCGTGGCCTATGGCCTGCCGCCTGTCTTTAGATGGCTTGAGAACTAAGAATGATCTTTACACTTTTAAATGATTGAAAATCATCAAAAGGCTATTTCATGACACATGAAAATTATGGGAAATTGATACTTCAACATCCATAAATGAAGTGCAGGTGCTGCCGCGCCCGCCTCGGTCGCCCACGCTCGCTCCCTGGCTGCCCCTCACCACGGCCACAGGCCTGGGCTGCAGTGGATACTTTGTGGTCCATAAAACCTAAAATCTTTACCAGGCCCTTTGTAGAAAACATTTGCCGACTCCTGCCCCCAGCCACCGACTCTCTCCCGCTACCAAAGGCATAAAGAAAAGAGAAAAAAGGGAGAGAATGTTCCAGATTAAAGAACTTCAGAGCCGGAACAACCAACCACAAGGTGACAGACCTGCTGGGTCCAGACTCAAGAGGATCAGAGGACGCCTGGGGAGAAGCTGGGATGTCTGGACTTAGTCCATCCCAGCTGCTGTAACAAAATTCCTGAGTAATGTGGAAATGGCACAAATGTATTGCTCACGGTTCTGGAGGCTGGAAGCCCGAGATCTAGGCGCCGGCCAATTTGGTGTCTGGAGAGGGCCCTGTCTCTGCTTCAAGGATGGTATCTTGAATGCTGCGTCCCCACTGGGCAGAAGGGGTGAGCCAGCTTCCTCCGGCCTCTTTTTAAGGTCCCTGATCCCATTCCCAAGGGCAAAGCCTCACGCCCTGCTCACCTCCCAAAGGCCCCATCTCTTGAAGCTACCACGCTGGAAATGAAGCTTCAACCTCCAAATTGCAGGGGACACAAACCTTCCCACCACAGCAGGACACATGCAGCAATATCGGGTGGGGCTGCCCTGGGTAGAGGCAGACAAACACTGTCTGCCCCAGGGAATGTGCGCATGGCCAGGACCCCTTACCACAGCCTGAGGCCTGCCCACCTCGTCAGAGCCTGGCATGGCCCGGGCATGTGCGGCAGTAGCACGTTGCATCCAGGAGGCAACGTCCGAGTGGGCAGGGCAGCTCCCTGCACCTGCAGGCCCCTCGGCTAGACTGGACAGTGCCATCCACCTGGGTCAGGGGCCCACGTGCCACGCTGGGGGATGAGCCAGGACAGGGAGCCCAACTCGTTCACAGGCACACGGGGTAGAGGAAGGACATCAGGCCAGGATGGGCATATGGGGTTAGCTCACCACCCCTGCTCTTTGTTCTCAAACAGCCAGATCGCAAGCCCCACAAAGCCAAACTCAGACCTCAAACCAGGGCCAGAGAAACTTCCGATTGTCAGTGCCGGTGCTCGGCAGGCTCTCATGCCCTGAGAAGAACCCCTCATGCCTGGAGGCCGCCAAAAGGCACTAGCCTTCACCAGGGTGCAGCTGGGACCAAGATACTGGGACCCCCGCTCAGGCAGCACTCACAGCATAGGCGGGGCCCCCAGACAACAAGAATATGGACAGACCGGCTTTCCAGGACCTTCTAAAGCCCAGCCTCAGCTCCCTCTCTGCAAAAGGACGCCAACTCACGCTTCTAGGGACCCCAACAACTTTGAGAAGCTGACAAAAGCCCAAGCCCCCTCCTGTCAGAGACAGGGATACGTACGGGGCAGGCACCCGAGCCTGTGAGCACACACACACCCCTGCACGCACCCACGGGAGCCCCAGAGCCCTCGGTGCATCCGGGACCCAAGTTAAGAGGCCCAGCCTGGGCTGCATGGCGGCCTCCTCGCCAGGGTGGCCTGCAGCAAGTGGGGTGGGCACCTTCCTGGCCTCTACAGGGACAGACTGTCTACCCCCTACCCTCCTGGCCCCAAGCGCCCCCTGCAAACCTGTAGCATGAGCTCACACTCCTCACGCCCCACGAAGATGAGCTCCCGAGGGAGCCGGTGGCGGGCGCCGCTGCTGCTCACCAGGAACCAGGACGTGGCACTCATCTTGGTGCTGGCTGGGCCCGTCTGGCCCTGGGGAAGAGAGGATTGTTAGAGTGGGGCTCCCTGGCCTGGTCCTTAGCCCCCTGGACACATCCAAGGCCCAGCCCAGATCCTAACCCTCTAAGGGAAGCTGGCAGCTTCCGGAGAAGCTGGGCTCCAGCCTCATCAGGCCACCTGCCCTCCCTGGGTATGGTCCCGAGTCCCACTGCCAGGCCTTTGCCCTCATGACCGGCCTTTCCCATCACGTCCATCCCTGGCAAAGGCTGCCTGGTTCTCCCTTATCCTCCAGGCCCCAGCACACCTAATCTCCTCTATCTTCCAGGTGTCAGGGGTTGAAGTTCACGGGGACACTGGCTGCACTGCCTGTAAGTGACCCCACATCCACGTGACCCATCAGGAGCAGCTCATGGGTAGGACCCAGCATAGCCCATCAGGGTCCCCATGATGCCAGGTCCACAGCACCAGACCCACCCCAGGACATACACTGAACAAGAGGACCCACTCCCCCCAGCAGGACACTCTGAGACTGAGCCCCAGGCAGGGCCTGGGGTGAGGGGCAGCAGGGACAGAGCTGGAGACAGGGGCCCTGAGTCATCAATATGTCCACCACCGAGAGGAGGCCAAATGTCCTTTGGTGGGCACGGTGCAAGGACAGCATCAGGCAGCCCCTTCAGTGCCCAAGAGGGAAGTGAGGCTTTGGTGCCCATAGTCCCAGTGACATCAACAAAGAGGGGGTGGTCTGGGGGGCTGGTGTGGTCAGGGGCTGGTGTAGACAGGCAGGGAGCCCCATGGCAGCCTGGGGGGTAACGGGGACAGCCTGAGTAATGGCCAGGGCTGATGTCACCCCAAGACCCAACCCTGGGCAGCCCTATACCCAGCCAGCATGCACCCTGCAAGCCCGGAGCATGCCAGCACACATATCCTGGGCACTCCACCCCACTGCCCAGCACATCCTTAGTGCTGCTATGGGCTGGGTGGCCTGGGCTAAGCCAGCTGTGACCAAGACACAGAGTCTCAGAATCCTGGGGCTCCCTTCAGCAGGGGGCAGGCACAGAGAACAGAAACGGCTTATGAGAAGGTGCAAAGAGGGATACAGGGAACACAGAGGCAGGGCGGGGATGGGGGCTCACTGGGAGGCAGCCTCCAGGCTCAGCAGGACAGGGGTGGAAGTGAGCCCATGAACGCTTGTGGGACTGCATTCCAGGCAGAGGGAACAGCCGGTGCTACCAGGGCAGAGGGACAGGGCAGAGGGATGGAGGGCCTCACACACCCCTGGGAGTCCTGTGGCTAGTCCTGGAAGGGGATGAAGTCCCTAAAGGGCCCAGCACTGGCTCCATCACTGCAGGGCCCAGCACAAAAAGAAAACGCGGTACCCTTATTCAAAAACTGAGAAGGAGAGCTGAGCAAGATGCCACATGCGGGGTCCAAGCAAGGGCTCTGCGGGGGTCTCCAAGTCACATACCTGTGAGGCCGGCCCCAGAGCTCCTGAGTGGACATGGGGCTGTGACTCAGGAGGCCAGTCAAGAAGTGAGGACAATAACCCAGGACAGGGATGACAGCAGCTGAGGCCCAGTGGAGCAGAGAAGAAGGGGAGGCTGCCGGGCTGAGTGCATCCTGAGGGCAGGGCCACACCACATGAGGGTGCCAGGCAGAGGAGTGAGTGGCTCCTTGTCCCTACTTTGCCCAGTGCCCACGCCCAAGGTCTTCAGCTTTGAGGCTCTTCACCAGATCTCAGCTCCCTTCGGTGAGCAGCAGGGAAAACCAACACCCAGCTCCAGCTAGCATGAATGCCCAAGTGACCACGTGCCCCATGGTAAACCCTCACCTTGGGCAGGGAGGTGGGAAGATGTAGAAAAATTCTCACCAGGAGAAGGCAGCTCCAGGCAGCCAGGACCCTCTCACTCTGGGGGCCCTGCCCTTCCTAAGCCACGCACCCAGGCTCCAGCCAGACAGGCAGGCACTGGAGGCCAAGGGGCTGGCACTTCGATGACCCTGCAGCCCCAGACAGCAAAGCCTCCAGGAGGCCTCTACAGCCCCACCCTCCCTAGGGCTGCGGGGGGTGACCACAGGGTGCTCTATCGGGCAGGGCCTACCCCACCATTGCACCTCCGGCCCCCAGCCAGCCCTCCTAGGCCTCACACTCTGCCATCACCTGCCGCGGCCCGCCCTGAGGAGTCCACGGTCCCTGTTTAAGGCGAAGTGAAGCCGAGCCCCAGAGCCTGGTGGTGCCGCTGTGCCAGAGCCAGGCCACCCACTGCCCCGGCCGCCCACCCTGAAAAGGCCTGGGAGCCCGCGACGCTCCAAAACGGCCTTCGGCTGCCTCGGGGCTGGGCTGGCCATCGTTGCTAGGAGGAAGAATAATAAACGCCCCAAACTTGTCCCCTCAGCCGCCCCGGCCAGAAGGGCCACAGTCAGAGGTGAGGCGGGGAAAGGTGGCTAGGCCCAGGGCAGGGAAGGGCAGCGAGCCGGGCGGGGCAGGCCGGCGGTGGAAGGAGCGCACAGGCCGGGAGAGGCAGCGACAGCGGGGAGACGGCGGCGAAGGGAAATGAGGAGAGAGGGGAGGAGGAGGAAGACGGAGGGAGGGACCGCGGGAGGAGAGACCAGGCCAGGAGGGAGGCGGCCGGGCCCGGCGGGGGAGGGAGCGGCGCCTTCTGAATCAGCGCTCTCCGGGGGCGGCCATGGCCGAGCCGGTGCCGGGGCGGGGACCCGGGTGCCCAGGCTTGCCGCCCCCTCCGCAGGCCGCGTAGAAACGGGGCGGCTCCTCCCGGCCTGGCGCAGACCAGGGCCGCCTCCGCGGCGGCGGGGACCCGCCTGACCAGGTGCGCCGGGCGGCCCCCAACCCCCGCGCCTTTGTCCGGCCTCGGCCGGGACCCCGCGCCCCGTGAGGCCCCACAGCCGTGCAGGTGCGGGCGATGGGAGGCCCGGGCCGCGGCCAGCGCTGGGCCGGCGCGTCCTACCTGCTGTTCGGGCTCGGTCTCCGGCTCGCCTTGGTCCCCGGCTTGTTCCCCAGCTCGGCCCGGCTCGGTCCCGGCCCTCGCGCCCGCCCGCCCGGCCGAGCGCTGGGCGGGGCCGCCGCCTAGGACATGCCCGGCGAGGCCCGCACGCTCGTGGCAGCCCGGGCCGAGCCCACGGCAGAGCGGCCGCCGGCGGCCTCACGCGCGGGTCCCTGACGTCTGCGGGAGGCCCAGCCCCGCCCCCGGAACGCCCCGCCCCGGGCACGCCCCCGCCCGCCCCGCCCCCGCCTGGCCGCGCCGCACCCCGCACCGCCCCGCCGGAAACCAGGTTAGGGCGGGTCCGCGGCCGCCAGGTGAGCGCGCCCGGCAGCCCCGCGCGTGGTCCCGTCGGCAGAGGCTTGGCGGGCCGCCATCCCGCCCCTGCCCCAGGCCCACCTTCCCCCACCGCCCAGGCCCCGCTGGCCTCCCCGGCTCATCTCGCACCCGGCGCAGACCCCATGCCCTCCCGTCTCGGCAGCGCCCCCCGCTTCGCCTCCCGGTCCGGCCCCAGCTCGACGGGCGGAACCGGGTGCGCACAGCAGCCCCGCGCCCTGGCCCAGGGCCAGCGGGTTAACGCTTAACTACGCTCCAGGAGCTGTAGGCTCCAGCCGCGCCTCGAGTCCCCAACCTTTGGCCCCGGAAGCCAAAAAGAGGAGCGGACGGTGAAGGAGTCAGGGTGAGTTCCAGAGGCCGCTCCCAGATTTTCCCTCCCGAGCCTGGCCAGACTGGGCGTATGTCCGACATCTCCACCTCTGACCCCGGGCGCTCTGGGCTGAGCTGGGGGCGATGGTGGTGGGCATCGACGCCGTCTTACCTGGACGCCCACAGTGGACCTGACCTGGCCGAGGGGTGGGGGTGGGGTTGGGAACTACGGAGGCGCTCGGGGTTCCTGGGTAAGTTCCCGCGGACTGCTCGCTCCTTGCCGGGTGCTACAATAGGCGTATCCGGTGTCCCTGGAGCCAAGCTAGGGGAAGGGATCAACGTGGGGGCGGGGCAGCGTGCCCGAAGGGCATTGCTGCATTCCAGGTGTTGGGGAACGCAGTGAGCGAAGGCGTGGAGGTGAGGGAGAATGTGGAAGGCGTGCGCCCGGCCGGGGAACCCTGGGCTTTGTCCTGTGGGCAGCTGGAGCGGCTGGGCATTCCCGGCTGCGACAACGCCCACCTGGCTCCGCACCTGGGCCTGCTCGCAATCCAGCGGCGCCTCTCCGCATCTGCCTTCACGGATCTCAGCCCCAGCAGAGCCCTTGTGCCGGACCCTGGGGCGGGATTGCGAGTTCAGAGGGAGTCAAGAGGCGCCCTTGAGTATGGCGGGAGCCCCAC
Organism: Pan paniscus; assembly: GCF_029289425.2. NCBI lineage: Eukaryota > Metazoa > Chordata > Mammalia > Primates > Hominidae > Pan > Pan paniscus. The sequence continues at coordinate 106,048,574 of NC_073264.2, read as the reverse complement.
CCCAAGCACCTGGTGGGAACTCACTTGCCTAGGGAGAGAGCAGGGCAGTGAGCACTCCGGACTGGCTCCCAGGAAAGACCCTCCGGCAGGAGCTTGGATTGCAAGGTTGGGGAGGAGGGAGGCCAGGGGAGGGACCTGCAGCCAGGTGATCCGGGTGCCTGTATTTCTTCCCAAGGATAATGTGAGTTGATGCTGGCTGAGATCTGCTCCGATGAGGGTTTGAAAGAGAGAGCTCCGGGTGTCAAAGTCAGTGGATGGCAAAACATGCCTGGAGGGAGCAACCAGGCATCCGACCACAGGCCCTGGGCTGGGGGGTGGTGGAAGCAGAGGAAGGAGAGAGAAGGAAATTTGGGAGGAAGAGTGGGCACGAACTGGCTGCCCAATTGTGTGGGTGGGTAGGTGGCAGGGAGGGACTGGATGTTCTGGGTCTGCCCCTCCGGCTGCACCACACCTGCTTCCAGGTGAGCTTAGGAATTTCCCAGGCTTCCTCCCAGCTGGAGCCAGACGTGTCCCTCAGAGGCCCCAGCCCTGCCCATCCTTTCCTGCCCTACCCAGGGCTTCTCTACCTTCTTGGCTTGGCCTGCTCCTTGTTCACACCTTGGTAAATGACCCTTCACAAAAGTCATTTTCTCTATTTGTGCTTTTCTTTCTTTTGCCAGGACCCTTGACTTTCTCGACAGGGAGGGGGAGGCAAGGCTGGTGCCCAGTGCTCTGCCTGCACTGGTCAGTGCGCGTGGCTGTCACTTGGCTGGGAAGCTAGGCCAGGAGAGCAGCTGCAGCTGTGGAGGTCGGCAGTTGAGAGGTGGAGAGACCTGAGCACACTTGGGCCAGTCGTCCCATGGCATTTGGGAGCCCAGGACCGAGCCGGGGGGCAAGTGTGGGCAATGCTTGGAGCCACAGAGTGGGGGTAGGGAATTGGAGGGGTAGAGAGGACAACTCAAACTAAGCCAGGAACCCACAGAGGAGACCAGGAAAGGAAAACCAAGAAGGAGTGAGTCCCCAATGCCCCCAAATTTATCCATATATCGAATGATCCCCAGTAAAAGTAGCTCCATGATGATTCCAAAGCCCTTAGGAAACTAAAGGTGCCAGGAGAATGAATAGACACGTCTCCATAGAAGACACACACTGGCCAACAAGTACATGGGAAATGTCCAGCATCCTCCAGGAAATGCAAAGCAAAACCACAGTGAGATCCCACCTCCCACCCGCTGGGACTGGGCAGATGCAGTCCTGGCAAACCAGTCTTGGTGAGGAGGGGGGGTATCAGAGCCCTGCTGCACTGAGATACACACACACAAAATGGAATAGTATTCAGTCTTAAAAAGGAAAGAAATTCCAGTACTGGCTGCAACTTGGATGGACCCTGAGGATCCTATGCTGAGTTAAATAAGCCAGTCACAGAAGAACACGTACCATACAGTCCCACTTATGTGAGGTCCCTAGAGTAGTCACTTTCATAGAGATAGTAGCTGACAGGAGGAGCATGGGGAGTGACTGTTTAATGAACACAGACTTGAAATTTGGGAAGAGGTAAAAGTTCTGGAGATGGATGGTGGTGATGGGTGGTGATGATGGACATTGGAGATGGGCAATGGACATGGATGGTGGTGATGGATGGTATAAATGGATATTGGATGTGGACAGCGGACGTGGACAGTGGAGATAGAGGGTGGTGATGGCTGGTGGACATGGACAGTGAAGATAGAGAGTAGTGATGGATGGTGGAGATAGAGGGCGGTGATGGACAGTGGAGATAGAGGGTGGTGATGGACAGTGGACATGGACAGTGGAGATAGAGGGTGGTGATGGACAGTGGACATGGACAGTGGAGATAGAGGGTGGTGATGGACAGTGGAGATAGAGGGTGGTGATGGACAGTGGACATGGATAGTGGAGACAGAGGGTAGTGATGGACAGTGGAGATAGGGGGTGGTGATGGACAGTGGACATGGACAGTGGAGATAGAGGGTAGTGATGGACAGTGGAGATAGAGGGTGGTGATGGACAGTGGACATGGACAGTGGAGATAAAGGGTGGTGATGGACAGTGGAGATAGAGGGTGGTGATGGATGGTGGACATGGACAGTGGAGATAGAGGGTGGTGATGGACAGTGGAGATAGAGGGTGGTGACGGACAGTGGAGATAGAGGGTGGTGATGGACAGTGGAGATAGAGGGTGGTGATGGACAGTGGACATGGACAGTGGAGATAAAGGGTGGTGATGGACAGTGGAGATAGAGGGTGGTGATGGATGGTGGACATGGACAGTGGAGATAGAGGGTGGTGATGGACAGTGGAGATAGAGGGTGGTGACGGACAGTGGAGATAGAGGGTGGTGATGGACAGTGGACATGGACAGTGGAGACAGAGGGTAGTGATGGATGGTGGACATGGGCAGTGGAGGTAGAGGGTAGTGATGGACGGTGGACGTGGACAGTGGAGATGGAGGGTAGTGATGTACAGTGGACATGGACAGTGGAGATAGAGGTTGGTGATGGACAGTGGAGATAGAGGGTGGTGATGGACAGTGGAGATAGAGGGTAGTGATGGACAGTGGAGATAGAAGGTGGTGATGGACAGTGGACATGGACGCTGGAGATAGAGGGTGGTGATGGACAGTGGAGATAGAGGGTAGTGATGGACAGTGGAGATAGAAGGTGGTGATGGACAGTGGACATGGACGCTGGAGATAGAGGGTGGTGATGGACAGTGGAGATAGAGGGTGGTGATGGATGGTGGACATGGATAGTGGAGATAGAGGGTGGTGATGGACAGTGGAGATAGAGGGTGGTGATGGATGGTGGACATGGACAGTGGAGATAGAGGGTGGTGATGGATGGTGGACATCGATAGTGGAGTTGAAGGGTGGAGATGGAGGGTGGTGATGGATGGCGGTGATGGAGGGTGGAGATGGAGGGTGGTGATGGAGGGTGGAGGGTAGTGATGGACAGTGGAGATGGAGGGTGGAGATGGTGGATGGTGAAGGAGGTTGGTGATGGAGGGTGGTGATGGGGGGTGGAGATGGAGGGTGGTGATGGATGGTGGAGATGGAGGGTAAAAATAGTTGGTGGTGATGGAGGATGGAGATGGAGGGTGGATGGAGGGTGGAGATAGATGGTGGTGATAGAGGGTGGTGATGGAGGGTGGAGATGGTGGGTGATGATGGAGGGTGGTGATGGATGGTGGAGATAAATGGTGGTGATGAAGGGTGGAGATGGAGGGTGGAGATGGAAGGTGGTAATGGAGGGTGGAGATGCAGGGTGGAAATGGAGGGTGGTGATGGACAGTAGAGATGAATGGTTGTGATGGATGGTGGAGATGGAGGGTGGAAATGGTGGGTGGTGATGGAGGATGGAGATGGAGGGTGGATGGAGGGTGGAGATGGTGAGTGGTGATAGAGGGTGGAGATAAATGGTGGTAATGGACAGTGGAGATGGACAGTGGAGATGGACAGTGGAAATGGAGGGTGGAGATGCAGGGTGGAAATGGAGGGTGGTGATGGACAGCGGAGATGAATGGTAGTGGTGGATGGTGGAGATGGAGCATGGAAATGGTGGGTGGTGATGGAGGATGGAGATGGAGGGTGGTGATGGAGAGTGGTGATGGATGGTGGAGATGAATGGTGGTGATGGACGATGGAGATGGAGGATGGATGGAGGGTGGAGATGGTGAGTGGTGATGGAGGGTGGAGATAAATGGTGGTAATGGACAGTGGAGATGGATGGTCGAAATGGAGGGTGGTGATGGATGGTAGTGATGGATGGTGGAGATGGACAGCGGAGATGAATGGTGGTGATGGATGGTGGAGATGGAGCGTGGAAATGGTGGGTGGTGATGGAGGATGGAGATGGAGGGTGGTGATGGAGGTTGGAGATGAATGGTGGTGATGGATGGTGGAGATGGAGGATGGAGATGGAGGGTGGATGAAGGGTGGAGATGGAAGGTGGTGATGGAGGGTGGTGATGGAGGGTGGTGATGGATGATGGAGATGGAGCGTGGAAATGGTGGGTGGTGATGGAGGGTGGAGATGGAGGGTGGTGATGGAGAGTGGTGATGGAGGGTGGTGATGGAGGATGGTGATGGATAGTGGAGATGAATGGTGGTGTTGGATGGTGGAGATGGAGGATGGAGATGGAGGGTGGATGAAGGGTGGAGATGGAAGGTGGTGATGGAAGGTGGTGATGGAGGGTGGTGATAGACGGTGGAGATGGAGGGTGGAGATGGTGGGTGGTGATGGAGGGTGGGGATAAATGGTGGTAATGGACAGTGGAGATGGACGGTGGAAATGGAGGATGGTGATGGTTGTACAACAATGTGAATGCACTTGATGTCACTCAACTGTTCACTTAAAAATGGCAAACATAGTAGCTTTTATGTTACATATATTTTACTACAATAAAAAAAGAATGAAAAGCCTATAAAATTCTGAAAAATAAAAAAGGGGGCTTTAGCCCTGCCAGAGAGTAGAATCCATCATAGAACATCTTGCTATGGGCAGTTGACTGGACACACACATCAGAGCAGGTCTGCGTGATCATTTAGCATACGATTAATGGGGCATTTAAAATCCACGAGGGGCTGGGCGCAGTGGCTCACGCCCGTAATCCCAGCACTTTGGGAGGCCAAGGCGGGTGGATCACCTGAGTTCAGCAGTTCGAGACCAGCCTAACTAACATGGTGAAACCGTGTCTCTACTAAAAATACAAAAAATAGCTGGGCATGGTGGTGGGTGGCTGTAATCCCAGCTACTGAGGTGGCTGAGGTGGGAGAATCACTTGAACCTGGAAGCGGAGGTTGCAGTGAGCCAAGATCGTGCCACTGCACTCCAGCCTGAGCAACAAAGTGAGACTCTGTCTCAAAAAATAAATTAATTAATAAATAAATAAATCCATGAGGAAAAGGATGTCATTTTAAAAAGGGTGTGGCCAGGCACGGTGGCTCATGCCTATAACCAGCACTTTGGAGGCCGAGGCAGGTGGATCACCTGAGGTCAGGAGTTTGAGACTGGCCTGGCCAGCATGGTGAAACTCTGTCTCTACTAAAAAAAAAAAAAAAAAAAAAAAAAAAAGGACAAAATTAACTGGATGTGGTGGCGCATGCCTGTAATCCCAGCTACTTGGGAGGCTGAGGCAGGAGAATCGCTTGAACCTGGGAGGCAGAGATTGCAGTGAGCCTAGATTACGCCATTGTACTTCAGTCTGGGCAACGAGCGAAACTCCACCTCAAAAAAAATAAAAACAATAATAAAATAATAATAAAGGGTGGTGGAGCAACTGGGCGGCCTTGGTGTCTGGAAAAACATGATGTTGGATCCTGATCCCACTCTTCACACGGAAATAAATTCCTTATGGAGCGGAAATAGAAATGCAAAAACCCAAAACCACAAACATAATTTGGAAAAAACACAGGAGACTATTTAATGATCTCAGGATCCGGAAGGCTTTTCTGAGCACGACAAAAAAGCAGAAGCCACAGGGAACATTGTTGAAAATTTTAATTAAATTACAAATGGCAACATTTTGCCTAGACCACATATTTAAAATCAAAGGATGTGCAACAAACTGGGGAGAACCCATGATAACTCAGTGGTTAACAAAGGGCCGATTCTCCCAACAAAGGGCTACTATCAGTCAACAAGGAAAGGGCCAGGCCGCCGGACACGCTGCACAAAGGAAGCCCCAATGGCTGCTGACTGCAAGATGCTGAACCTCTGCCGTAATCAGGGATGAGCAAATTGGCCCTACCCGAAGATGGTATTTTCACCTGTCAGACGTTTTCATGAGAGACTGGGAGGGAAGGAGCGGGGAGACAGGCACTTCCCACAACTCCCAGCAGGAGTGTGAATTTGGGGTGTCGGGGGAGGGGATTTTGTTTCCACTGTAGCCTGGTACTGCTAGAAGGTTTTAAATGAGGACACTAGCTGTACTAACAATTACAAAATTCGCAGTACTGTGTAGGGGAGAGAGGGTCGGGGGAGGGGGGGCATGGGGCCCCCTACGCAATGTGGTGGCGCCAAGGGAATGCCTAGCGGGTCCCTTGGGCTTAAGGACAAGGATGCCAAGGTTTTGGGGCCTGGCAGGCCGGAGTGGGTGCCTGGAGCTGGAGGTAGAAGGTGTAGGTGCCCCCTTCTGGGAACAAGGGGGTGAGAGGAGGGAGGGAAAAAGCAGGGGTGCAGGGGGGGTCAGAGGCCTCCCTCCCCCCAACAGCTGACCCCCCCGCCCCAGCGCCCTGCTTTGCAGCCACGGCACTCCGCAGCCTCCACCTGGGGCTGAGATTGTGACCACCCTCAGGGACACGGGTTCAGGTTCCCACCTGTCTGCTGAACCTACGTTCTGCAGGATTTGGTCCAGGGCTCTGGTGAAGATGGTAGGAGTTTGCCTACGTCAGTGCCCGTCCCCGCTTTCCACAGCGAGCAAACACCGTGGGAACCCTGATGCCCCTTTGCATTTGCGTTTCTGTACTTAGCTGCTAGTCTCAGGCAGTGAAAGCTTCAAGCCACCCGCAGAGCCCTGGAACTGGGGCATTGGCTCTAGTGGGAAAAGGAGGCTTCCCACTGGCGACCCACCATGACAGACCACAAAAGACATGCAGGTCCCCACAGTCAGGCCCTGACACCCACTCTTCCTGCCTTCTTCTGCCTAGGCTTGCACAGCTGGGCAAGTGAGCAGGAGCCACGGGTTAGCTGAGATCACCTGCGGCCAGGAACAGGGCCTTCCTGGAGGTGAGGACAAGCTCTGCTTCCTCCAGGAGCAGGTGCTGGAGCAGAGCGGCTCCCCCGTTCTACAAGTGTCCTCTGTGTGGCGGCCCAGGTCTGTGCGGGCCTGTCCAGCCCAGGAGAGGACAGAAGTCATCTGTAGCCTGGGCCCCTGTGGCCCCCAGGGAGAGGCCCCGGTGGGACTGGTCTTTCTCAGCCTGTGCACCTGGGGCTGAAACAGGACTCAAAGAGGGAAAGTGGCCCAGGCAGGCCCTCCCCTCAGGCCTCCCCTCTCCCTTCCCTGCTTTCCCTTCTGAGACCCCGACTACTGGACCCAGCCTTACTGCCAAGTTAATTATCCACAACAGCAGGAGTGCCCAGGCCCATGAAGATAGTCGCCTGCCCAGCACTGTGTCCACATCCAGTTCATCCCAGCTGAGACCCAAGTGCAGCTGAGGGGTGGGGGACACTCCTCAGCTCTCGAATGATGCCAACAGGCCCTCCAGGGCCTGGCTGGGAGCAGCTCAGTGCTTCCTGGCTCCGGGGCTGTGTTCCCTACGTCCCACTCGGAGCTTCTCTCCTGAAGAAAACACTGTCTGCCTGCACCCTTCTTAGAAATCACCCTGACACGTGGCTACAAAGAGCAGAGAGCACAGTACCCTTCCCAGACACACACCAGCACCCCCACCCACTGCATTTAAGCCACCACTGTCCTGCTGCATTCATCCCTCCTCTACCCCCTAAATTCATCTTCAGTGGAACTCTGCGTTCATCCCTCCACTCCCCGCTCCATTCATCCCTCCACTCCCCGCTCCATTCATCCCTCCACTCCCCCCTCCATTCACCCCTCCACTCCCCGCTCCATTCATCCCTCCACTCCCCCCTCCATTCACCCCTCCACTCCCCCCTCCATTCACCCCTCCACTCCCCGCTCCATTCATCCCTCCACTCCCCGCTCCATTCATCCCTCCACTCCCTGCTCCATTCACCCCTCCACTCCCCCCTCCATTCACCCCTCCACTCCCCCCTCCATTCACCCTTCCACTCCCCGCTCCATTCACCTCCACTCCCCCTCCATTCATCCCTCCACTCCCTGCTCCATTCACCCCTCCACTCCCCGCTCCATTCACCCTTCCACTCCCTGCTCCATTCACCCCTCCACTCCCCGCTCCATTCATCCCTCCACTCCCTGCTCCATTCACCCCTCCACTCCCCCCTCCATTCACCCCTCCACTCCCCGCTCCATTCATCCCTCCACTCCCCGCTCCATTCATCCCTCCACTCCCTGCTCCATTCACCCCTCCACTCCCCCCTCCATTCACCCCTCCACTCCCCCCTCCATTCACCCTTCCACTCCCCGCTCCATTCACCTCCACTCCCCCTCCATTCATCCCTCCACTCCCTGCTCCATTCACCCCTCCACTCCCCGCTCCATTCACCCTTCCACTCCCTGCTCCATTCACCCCTCCACTCCCCGCTCCATTCACCCTTCCACTCCCTGCTCCATTCACCCCTCCACTCCCCCCTCCATTCATCCTTCCACTACCCCCAAATTCATCCTTCCACAGAACCCTGCGTTCATCCCTCCACTCCCCGCTCCATTCACCTCCACTCTCCCTCCATTCACCCCTCCAAACCCCCCTCCATTCACCCCTCCAAACCCCCTCCATTCACCCCTCCACTCTCCCCTCCCTTCACCCTCCACTCCCACCTCCATTCACCCCTCCACTCCCCCTCCATTCACCCTCCATTCCCCCCTCCATTCACCCTCCATTCATACCTCCACTCCCCCCTCCATTCACCCCTCCACTCTCCCTCCATTCACCCTCCACTCCCCCCTCCATTCACCCCTCCACTCCCACCTCCATTCACCCCTCCACTCCCCCCTCCATTCACCCCTCCACTCCCCCCTCCATTCACCCTCCACTCCCCCCTCCCTTCAGCCTCCAGTCCCCTCTCCATTCACCTCTCCACTCCCCCCATTCACCCCTCCACTCCCCACTCCATCCCTCCATTCCCCCCTCCATTCATCCCTCCACTCCCCCCTACATTCATCCCTCCACTCGCCTCTACATTCATCCCTCCCCTACTCCTTACATTCATCCTTCCACTCCCTCACTCCATTCATACCTCCACTTCCCCCTCCATTCATTCCTCCACTGCCCCCTCCATTCCTCCCTCCACTGCCCCCTCCGTTCATCCCTCCACTGCCCCCTCCGTTCATCCCTCCACTGCCCCCTCCGTTCATCCCTCCACTGCCCCCTACATTCATCCCTCCCCTATCCCCTCCATTCATCCCTCCACTCCCTCACTCCATTCATCCCTCCACTGCCCCCTCCATTCCTCCCTCCACTGCCCCCTCCATTCATCCCTCCACTGCCCCCTCCATTCATCCCTCCACTGCCCCCTCCATTCATCCCTCCACTGCCCCCTCCATTCATCCCTCCACTGCCCCCTCCATTCATCCCTCCACTGCCCCCTCCATTCATCCCTCCCCTATCCCCTCCATTCATCCCTCCACTCCCTCACTCCATTCATCCCTCCACTGCCCCCTCCATTCATCCCTCCACTGCCCCCTACATTCATCCCTCCACTGCCCCCTACATTCATCCCTCCCCTATCCCCTACATTCATCCCTCCACTCCCTCACTCCATTCATCCCTCCACTGCCCCCTCCATTCATCCCTCCACTGCCCCCTCCATTCCTCCCTCCACTGCCCCCTCCATTCATCCCTCCACTGCCCCCTCCATTCATCCCTCCACTGCCCCCTCCATTCATCCCTCCACTGCCCCCTCCATTCATCCCTCCACTGCCCCCTCCATTCATCCCTCCACTGCCCCCTCCATTCATCCCTCCACTGCCCCCTCCATTCATCCCTCCACTGCCCCCTCCATTCATCCCTCCACTGCCCCCTCCATTCATCCCTCCACTGCCCCCTCCATTCATCCCTCCACTGCCCCCTCCATTCATCCCTCCACTGCCCCCTCCATTCATCCCTCCCCTATCCCCTCCATTCATCCCTCCACTCCCTCACTCCATTCATCCCTCCACTGCCCCCTCCATTCATCCCTCCACTGCCCCCTACATTCATCCCTCCACTGCCCCCTACATTCATCCCTCCACTGCCCCCTACATTCATCCCTCCCCTATCCCCTACATTCATCCCTCCACTCCCTCACTCCATTCATCCCTCCACTGCCCCCTCCATTCATCCCTCCACTGCCCCCTCCATTCATCCCTCCACTGCTCCTGACTGCCGGCTCTGGGGCAGTGCTCTGTGTCCCATGGTGCAGAGTAGGACAATGATGAGGAGGCAGAAGAGCAATCGAGTGGAGTTTCGGAGAGTACTATCATAACCCTGCGCTGAGGGCGGATCCCATCTCTGCCCAGGTCCTGGATCTTTACCACCCAGCACCCACACACCCCCTAAGCTCTGCAGGACCCATGGTGAACAAGATGAGGAAGAGGACTGAGGTGGTCATCTCCTTTCTACTTCAGCGGGAATCCTTTCTCTGCGGTTCATCAGGGAAAATGGAATTTTTTTTGCGCACCTTCTACAGATCAGCTCTCCAGCATGACAGGCACTGTGGGCCACCTGCCTCAAAGCCTTTCCTCCTTGTTCTTTCCAACAGAACCAGGGACTTTCAGCCATCTGTGGTGATCTCTTGATCTCGGGGAATGGGCCAGGTCCAGGACTGAGCAAGGGCACATAACTAATTTGGGGCCAAGGAGATATGAGGGGAAGTGTGCTGTTGCAGGGGAGAGTGTGTGGGGAAGGGCACTTCTAGGAATGCCATCCTCCTGTTAAAGAGTTGATGTGAGGTGAGACACTCTCTGTCTCTACTCACTGCCTCTGCTGGGTGAGGACATGATTCTTGGGACTGCAGAGCCATCTTGAGACTAAGAGAAGACCAGGAGCAGAGCAGACAAGCTGACCAAGATCCCTGCCACAGCTGAACTGGGCCCAGAGCCATAGACTTCTTAATCTTACGAAGTGGATCAAGCTAACAAACTTAAACGATGTTGTTTAAGCTACTTTGGGTTGGATGTTCTGTTAGTTACAGCTGAATCACCCATGTAGCAGAGGATGTTTTTATTTATTTTAGAGACAAGCTCTTGCTCCGTCACCCCGGCTGAAGTGCAGTGGTGCAATCATAGCTCACTGCAGCCTCAAAATCCTGGCCGTAAGTGATCCTCGCACCTCACCCTCCCAAGTACCTGGGACTACAGGTGCACTCTGCCACGCCAGCTAATTTTTAAAATTTTTGTAAATATGGGGCCTCAGTATGTTGCCCAGGCTGTTATTGAATTCCCGGCCTCAAACGATCCTCCTGCTTCAGTCTCCCAAAGTGCTGGGATTACAGGTGTGAACCACTGTACCTCGCCCTGCACATGTGCTTAGATATATGCTTTCTCCAAGTGCTGTTCTTTGGAATACTGGTAATAAATATTTCTATGAGCTGGGCACGGTGGCTCACACCTGTAATCCCAGCATTTTGGGAGGCCGAGGCGGGCGGATCATCTAAGGTTAGGAGTTCAAGACCAGCCTGACCAACATGGATAAACCCCATCTCTACTAAAGATACAAAATTAGCTGGGCGTGGTGGCGCATGCCTGTAGTCCCAGCTACTCGGGTGGCTGAGGCAGGAGAATTGCTTGAACCCGGGAGGCGGAGGTTGCGGTGAGCTGAGATCGCACCACTGCACTCCAGCCTGGACAACAAGAGTGAAACTCCATCTCAAAAAAGAAATTTTTTTCTATGGAAAAAAGTCTATTTTGTGAGATATACATATATATATATTTTTTAATAAAAATGTGTTGGTCCACCCCCCCACACCTCCACCCCTGCAGTCAAAGCCACTGACCATGGAGCCAGGAGCCGCCCAATGAGGTGTCTTTTCTCTAAGGATGGTGAAGTTAGAGAAGGCTCCTCCACCATGTGCCAGAAACCCAGAGAACACTCATGGGGGCCCTGAGCTCTCGAGAATCCTTGTGCAATGCCCATTCCAGCAGCCATGCACATCTCATGGCCAGGGTGAGCCTAGGAAGGAAGGGCAGAGGATGACACATTCGACGTGAGTAGGACTTTCTGTGTGCCCACTCTGTGGAGCTCTTCTTTGGAACGTCACTGTGGACACAGGAGTCAGAGGTGAACGAAGGCACTGAGAGGGGATGGGGCACTGGCATTGGAGGGGTGAGGAGCACCCAGCCATCCTCATGCGCTTTACTGCTTTTGGCAGTTTTTCTGTTTGATGTGTTAATTCGTGCACACGCTGCAGGCCAGCAGCCACTGATGGCCGCCTTAACGGCGGTGCTGACCACGGCTGCTTTGTCAGCACAGGTGAAGCTGTTGAAACGCCTCTCAGAGGGGCCTGTGGTGGCACTGCCCATCTCTTCCCTCGGCCTCTCCTGAGTGAGGCCTGCTACGGGGTTTCCGAGAGTTCCCTCAGGAAGCGGCAGAAGGGAGCGGATGCCCGAGGTCAGGTGCCTGAGAGACGGTAGCATTTGGACAGCCCAGTAGCCTTTCCCATGGTCACGCAAATTCTCCTGAAACTCAGGCAGGGTCTGAAGAAACACAAGATGGCACAAAGCCATCCCCAGAGCCGTGGGTCCCACGTGGTTAAATGTGGAAAACACTCGCTGAGGGTCATAGTGGAAAACAGCGGCTGGAGATGGGGTCTTCCTGTTGACTGCCGAGACGGTGACATCTACAGGTGTTGAGTGGCTAAAAAAATGTATTCCTTGCAATGCCTCACAGACATGGTAACGTATGCACATATGCGTAGTGGCCTGCCAGGGCTGGTAAGATAACATCCCTTCTATATTCAGGGAGATGAAATCTGATCTTTTTTTTTTTTTTTTTTTTTTTTTTTTGAGACAGAGTCTTGCTCTGTCACCCAGGCTGGAGTGCAGTGGCGTGATCTTGGCTCACTGCAACCTTCGCCTCCCAGGTTCAAGCGATTCTCCTGCCTCAGCCTCCTGAGTACCTGGGACTACAGGTGCCCACCACCACGCCTGGCTAATTTTTTGCATCTTTAGTAGAAACAAGATTTCACTGTGTTGCCCAGACTGGTCTCAAACTCCTGAGCTCAGGCAATCCACCTGCCTCAGCCTCCCAAAGTGCTAGGATTACAGGTGCCAGCCACCGCGCCTGGCCAGAATCTGATCTTTTGATGGATAGTTGCAGAAAAGTCTTCTGCTATATTCCTAATCAAAGTCTTCTAAGAATATTGAAATATCACCTTTCTAGTAAGCGAAATGCCTTTTCATTTTATCCAAAACAACACAGATAGAACTATTTGTTTCATGTGTCAGATTTTATATTCCTTTCATATCACTACATTTCCCCTTGTGTTTTTTCACTCATGCACATGCAGTCTTTGTACTTTTTTTTTTTTTTTTGAGATGGAGTTTCATTCTTGTTGTCCAGGCAGGAGTGCAATGGCATGATCTTGGCTCACTGCAACTTCCGCCTCCCAGGTTCAAGTGATTCTCCTGCCTCAGCCTCCCGAGTAGCTGAGATTACAGGCGTGCACCACCACGCCCGGCTAATTTTGTATATTTAGTAGAGATGGGGTTTTCAAGTTGGCCAGGCTGGTCTCCAACTCCTGACCTCAGGTGATCCACCTGCCTCTGCCTCCCAAAGTGCTGGGATTACAGGTGTGAGCCACCACGCCTGGCCTGTGCCTGGCTAATTTTAAAGTTTTTTTGTAGAGATGAGGTCTTGCTATGTTACCCAGGCTGGTCTTGAACTCCTGACCTCAATAGATCCTCCTGCCTTAGCCCACAAAGTGCTGAAATTACAGATGTGAGCCACCATGCCTGGCCCTAATTTTAATAATTTCTTATATCAATCAAATCATCCAATAGATCATTCTTCCTGTCTACCAGACAAATCTATAAGTACTCATTATCATTTATTAGGCCATTTAATTCTTTTTTTTTTGAAACGGAGTTTCTTTCTTGTTGCCCAGGCTGGAGTACAATGGCGTGATCTTGGCTCACTGTAACCTCCACCTCCCAGGTCCAAGCGATTCTCCTGCCTCAGCTTCCCAAGTAGCTGGGATTACGGGCATGCACCACAACACCTGGCTAATTTTGTATTTTTAGTAGAGACGGGGTTTCTCCGTGTTGGTCAGGCTGGTCTCGAACTCCTGACCTCAGGTGATCTGCCCGCCTCGGCCTCCCAAAGTGCTGGGAGCACAGGCGTGAGCCCCCGCGCCCGGCCCCATTTAATTCTTCATAGTAATCAGGAACCTCTATGCTCTCAAAAATAAAGCTTCCCACAAAGCAAAAACGCCTACTTGTGCTGTGGTAAATAACAAGTATCAGACACCAAAAGCAACTCTAAAAACTAGTTTAAAAACAACAACAGGCCGGGCACGGTGGCTCACGCCTGTAATCCCAGCACTTTGGGAGGCTGAGGCGGGCGGATCACGAGGTCAGGAGTTCAAGACCAGCATGACCAACATGGTGGAACCCCGTCTCTACTAAAAATACAAAAAATTAGCCAGGCATGGTGGCAGGTGCCTGTACTCCCAGGTACTTGGGAGGCTGAGGCGGGAAAATGGTGTGAACCCAGGAGGCGGAGCTTGCATTGAGCCAAGATCACACCATTGCATTCCAGCCTGGGCGACAGAGCAAGACTCTGTCTCAAAACAACAGCAACAACATAACAGCTGTTTGAAGGCATTGGAGAGCAACCAAGGCAGCCAGGACTTGAGGGACTGAGAACCTGAGAAAAGGGAATCACACTGAGATGAGCCTGGCAGGTACTTAGAGACCAAGCAGAAAGTGGCAGCTCAGAGCTTCTGGGATTCTCACAGGCCTGGGGAGGCAAATATTGGCATTGGAAGCTACCATTCAATCTTCTGTGCCTCTTTTCCCATTAAGATATTTGCCAATCTCTAAGCTGTTTTGGGTAGGAGTTTACAAAGTCAAGCAGAAAATGGCAGCTGAAAGCCCATGAAATTAAAGCTTTAGCTGTCTGATGGTGTTATGGAGAAAGGAATTGGAGTCCAGGCATCAAGGAGAAGGGACCCTGTAAAAACACTCAGCCTTTCGGGTAAGGTCCTTGGAATGTGACACTCCAGCAAGCTAGAAACCAAATAAACCTTCCCACCCCTACTCAATTTCTCACGCACAGGCCAGGCACCGTGGCTCATGCCTGTAATCTCAGTACTTAGGGAGGCTGAGGTGGGAGGATCGCTTGAGTCTGGGAGCTTGAGACAAGCCTGGGTGACATAGTGAGGCCCCGAGACCTCATCTCATTTTTAATCTTTTTTTTTTTCTTTTTTTTTTGAGACAGGATCTCACTCTGCCACCCAGGCTGGAGTGCAGTGGTGCAATCGACTCCTGACCTCAAATGATCCAACTGCCTCGGCCTCCCAAAGTGCTAGGATTACAGGCATGAGCCACCACACCTGGCTGTGAGACCTCATCTCTACTGAAAATAATAAAATTAGTGGGATGTGGTGGTGCGCAGCTGTAGTCTCAGCTACTCTGGAGGCTGAGTCGGGGGATCCCTTGAGCCAGGCAGTTCAAGGCTGCAGTGAACTATGTATGACTGTGCCACTGCACTCCAGCCTGGGCCACACAATGAGACTGTAAAGAACTGGAGGCTCTAACCACACGTGGCTACTGCACTAGTAGCTGGTGCCTAAAACTTGGATTTTTAGGCCGGGTGCGGTGGCTCACACCTGTAATCCCAGCACTTTGGGAGGCCGATGCGGGCGGATCACAAGGTGAGGAGATCAAGACCATCTTGGCTAACACGGTGAAACCCCGTCTCTACTAAAAATACAGAAAAATTAGCCGGGCGTGGTGGTGGGTGCTTGTAGTCCCAGCTACTCAGGAGCCTGAGGCAGAAGAATGGCGTGAACCCGGGAGGCGGAGCTTGCAGTGAGCTGAGATGGAGCCACTGCACTCCAGCCTGGGCGACAGACAGAGCGAGACTCCATCTCAAAAAAAAAAAAAAAGAAAAAAGAAAAAAGGAAGCTGTCAGTAGCCAGAAGTTAAGAAATGGAGTCCAACTCCTCAATACAAACTACCAGCTTACAGGGAATGCAGAGGCACAGACGCATGTTAAACAGTAGCAGGGGGCACAGCTGGCAAAATCCAGGCTGGTGAGCTACAGGGGAACAGCCTGGTTTCCTTTGCTAGAGGGGAAGAAAGGGCGAATAAGAAAAGTGTAGATTAAGAAGACCTGACTTATCAACCAGTCACAAAGTGGCAAAACTGTTTGGGTTCCAATTCAAACAAACATTTATAAAACAATTGGAAAAGTGAACATTGACTTGATATTTAGTAATATTGGCCAGGCGTGGTGGCTTGTGCCTCTAATCCCAACACTTTGGGAGGCCGTGGCAGGCAGATCATGAGGTCAAGAGATTGAGACCATCCTGGCCAACGTGTTGAAACCCTGTCTCTACTAAAAATACAAAACATTAGCTGGGTGTGGTGGCGGGCACCTGTAGTCCCAGCTACTCAGGCGGCTGAGGCAGGAGAATCCGGGAGGCGGAGGTTGCAGTGACGATAAAACCATTTCACAATTATAAAAGGGTCAATTGAATAGGAAGATCTAACAATCATAAATCTGTATACACCTAATAACACAGCGCTGAAACATAGAAAACAAAATCTGATAGAACTAAAAAAGTAGCAGCAAATCCACAACTACTGTGGGAAATTTTAAAACATCTCTCTCAGTAACTGATAGAATAAATGGACAAAATACCAGTAGAGATACAATATATTTAAACCACAAGTTTTTGTTGTTGTTGTTGTTGTTGTTGTTGTTGTTGTTTTTGAGCCGGAGTCTTGCTCTGTCACCCAGGCTGGAGTGCAGTGGCACCATCTCGGCTCCCTGCAAGCTCTGCCTCCCGGGTTCACGCCATTCTCCTACCTCAGCCTCCCCAGTAGCTGGGACTACAGGCGCCCGCCACCATGTCCAGGTAATTTTTTGTATTTTCAGTAGAGACGGGGTTTCACCGCATTAGCCAGGATGGTCTCGATCTCCTGATCTCGTGATCTGCCCGCCTCGGCCTCCCAAAGGGCTGGGATTACAGGCGTGAGCCACCGCGCCTGGCCCTCTTTTTTTTTTTTTTTTTTTTGAAACAGAGTCTCGTTCTGTCACCCAGGCTGGAGTGCAGTGGGGTGAGATCTCAGCTCACTGCAACCTCCATCTCCTGAGTTCAAGAGATTCTCGTGCCTCAGCCTCCTGAGTAGCTGTAATTACAGGCACCCACCACCACACCTGGCTAATTTTTGTATTTTTATTAGAGATGGGGTTTTGCCATGTTGGCCAGGCTGGTCTTGAACTCCTGACCTCAAGTGATCCTCCCAAAATGCTAAGATTACAGGTGTGAGCCCCTGCTTCTGGCCCTGGTTTTTCTCTTTCTTTCTTTTCTTTTCTTTTTTTTTTTAAGAGACAGAGCCTCGCTCTGTTTCTCAGGCTGGAGTAGAGCCCTGATTTTCGTGTTTGGTTTTCAACTGTTGTGTTCTCAAATGGTCTGGGAAACTTCTGCATAGACCTAGACCTTGAAGTGTCCTCCTCCCCCAACCTGTCCCTCTAGGGAGCTTATGATGGTTAATTTTAGGGGTCAACTGAGCTGGATTGAGGGATGCCTAGATGGCTGGTGAAGCATTGTATCTCGGTGTGTCTGGGAGGACTTGTGAGTCAGTGGCCTGAGAGAGGAAGACCGGTCCCTAGTGTGGGCAGAACACCATCCCATCGGCTGGGGGCCCAGCTGGAACAAATGGGCAGAAGAAGGGGGATTCACTCTCTCTCTGCTGTTCCTCTCTACCTTTTGGAGAGGAGTGCTTTTTCTCCTCCTGCTTTTGTACATTGGCTCTTCTGCTTTTGAACTCTGGGACTCGCACTAGCGGCCTTTTGGGAGCTCTTGGGCCTGAGCTGGCTTCCCTGAACCTGGCTGGCTTCCCTAGTTCTGAGGCTCTGGAAGTTGGACTGAGCCACGCTCTGGTCTCCGGCTTGCAGACCACCTGTCAGAGGACCTCACCTCCGTGAGCCTGTGAGCCAGCTCCCCTAATAAACCCCCTTTCTTATATCCTGCTGGTTCTGTCTTTCTGGAAAACGCTGAAAAATAAAGAGCTCAATCACATTTTTGGGCCAAAAAGGGCAAATCTCTCATTTGGCTGTTATTAGTCGTCTATTGACTGCATTGGGCTTCAGAGCACAAATGCACTACAGCAGACTTGGCTGGTGGCCAGATTCCTGGGGCCCTTCCCTCAGCTGTCCTGCCTGTCACCCACCAGCAGCGACATCTCATCCCCTAGAGGCTAAATCCTGGGAAGGGAAGGCCCCTCTGGTTCTGCTCAGGACTGGAGGTGGGGATTTGACACCTCGGAGAGTTCTCAACCACAGGCTGGAAGGAGTTGGTGTATAAATACCCCAGCTCTCTTCCTCCTAGCTCCGCATGTTTTACATTTTTCCCAAAATTCCCCTGGAGGTTATACTCCAGTTGCCTACCATAGCTACCTCTCCATCCCCATCTTACTCATCCACCACCTTCTGGCATTGCTATGACAAAAACCACAGACTGCACAACTTACAAACAACAGAAATTTATTCTCATTGTTCTGGAAGCTGTGGAGTCCAAGATCAAGGCCCCAGCAGTGTCTGGGGAGGGCTGCTTCCTGGTCCATAGATGGGGCTTCTCACTGTGTCCTCACATGGTGGGAGGGATGAGGGATCTCTCTTGGGCCATTTTTATAAAGGTACTATTGCCATTCCTGAGGGCTGTGCTCCCATGACCTAATCATCTCCCAAAGGCCCTACCCCCTAATACCACCATCACACGTGAACTTGGGAGGGACACACATATTTAGACTATGTTAACTTTTCAGTGTGGGTGCCAATCCCTGTCTGAGTCTGCTTCTGGAGAAATCCCACAGACCCGGAGTGTCCCCAACACCAGGGGGTCCTCACTGTGGGTGGGGTGGGGGAGGGGCACAGGGTGTGGAACTGCCACTACATAGCTCTTTGGCAGGGTGAGATACCAGGGGCTGGCCAGGCCTGGCTTGTGGGAGAGAAGCCAGCTCCAGGGACATGGGGAGAGGGTGGTGGGGTGGAGAAGGATGGGCCCTGCTTTCTCCAGAACACTCTTCTGCCTCCCCTTATCTGAGATCCCTTGAGAGCATTCCAAAGGATGGCCACTTATTCCCCAAGTCCTGAGGTCCTAGGTAAGCAGGCAGCCGCAGGGACCAGGCTCCTTTACCCCTTTCCCCCAATCTGTGTCCTGGCTCCTGCCTCCCCACAAAACACAGCCTGGCCCGCATGCCCCTCAGGGTCAAGTCATACAGCTCAGCCCAGCTTGGGAGAACCACCTGCACCAGACCCTCACCTCCCACCACCACCTTTGACTCCAGCTAAGCTCCAGGCCACCACTCTGAACTCTGAGCTTTTGCACATGCTGTTCCTCTCCCTTCCCTTCATGGGTTGTGTGCCATGTGCCCTTTTATCTCAGGGTAAATGCCTTCTGACCCCAACTCTGCTCTTCCTCCGTAACCCCCCAGTGTGCATTTGTCACACTGTATGGTTCTGGTTAGTGAAGCCCTCAGCCTGTGCGGGGCTGGGTGAGGAGGAATCTGCAGGGGAGGGGCCGGCCAGTCAGCAGTAGGCAGCCAGGGCGCTGCATCCCGGAGGCTGTGGTCCCTCCTTCGCAGGTGAGCTCTGAGCACCAGTGAAAGCCCCTCTTTGCCCGCTCTGCTCTGAGCTGATTTCCAAACTTGGAAAAACGGAGACCTTAAGTTAAGAGACCTGAACGCTGGACACATCCGTTGCCAGAAAGAGGCGCTAGGGAGTGAATGAGCGTGACATAAAGAGTCTCCCTGAAGACAGCCATCTCCAGGGCCTGGGCCTCCAGCAGGTCTGGCCTTGGGCGGGAGGCTGTGCAGGCAGAAAACCTGCCTCTCGGTCTCCGAGTGGGCGAATGCGCGCCACCGTGGCTGCACCAGGCTTGCTGGTGATTTGGGAAGAGTTACGTGGCCCCTCTGAGCCTGGGTTTCCTCACTTGCATGGCCTGAGGACCCCAGGCAGAGGAAGCAGGGCCCGGCTGGGCCAAGCTAGATCCTGTCTGGGGGCTGCCGGGCTGGAAACAGCAGGAGCAGAGGGCAGCTTCCGTGGCACAGGAGGCGCGGAAAAGTGGCGCAAGGAGGTGGGGACGGATGAGAAGATTTTGAAATGCGTGCCTGGTTTCCCCTATAAGAGTCGAGTTGCAGAATCTTATTTTGAGATACAGTCCCCTCCCACCCCTGGGGGACTAGGGGTACTAGGGAGCGTCGCATTCTTCTCTCCTGAGTTCCGGAATCCACCTCCGAGAGCGCAGTCTCCAGGCTTTCAGCAGCCAGGCAGGCGCTCGGCGAGAAGGGTTTCTGGAATTCGAGCGATGCGGCTTTGCTCACCAGGGAGCCAGCCCGGGACCCAGAACTTACACCCGGGACCCCGCGAGTACAGGACACCGGTGGGGACAGGAATTATCCCCCGCCCAGGAGGCACTGAGACCCTGCGGGAGGCGTGCGCGGCCCTAGGGGAGGGGAGGCAGCCGCCACTCGTGTCCGCGGAGAGTTGGGAGGCGGTCGGTTTTGAAAGGCGGCCAGGGGAGCTTTGTGCTGAACCGGGAGGGCCAGATTTACTCCCTCGGGCCTTCCGGAGTCGCTGCCCGGGAACGCGTGCCTGCCCCCGCTGCGCCCAGACGCGCCTGTGCAGAGAACAGGTGTCCCGCGGGACCGAACGCACTGAGCGCGGATTCTGGGAATATATGCGCGTCCTGGCTCCGGGTAACAGAGCAGCGGAAAGCACCCGCCAGGGAAAGCAGGAAGGGACCGGTCCGCTGGGCGGCGGGGCAGGCGAGCCCGGGGGACGGAGGCCAGGAGGGAGGGGACGGCGGGAGAGACAGGGTTTTCGTTTGGCTTCACTTGCTGTTTAGGATGAGGAAGCCTTAGGGGAGGGCCAGCGGCCAGGAGGAGGCCGCCGGGGCGCTGCGGCGACGGAGCCCCACTGTGTGCTTGCCCCTGCAGGGCCCCGGCCTGGCCTCCAGCACCACCTGCACTTACAGGTGAGCGTGGGGGGCTTGGCGCGCTGGGCGGGCATCCCGGGGTGACAGCACGTATGCCCAAGGTGGCCTACTTGACTCTTCCTCGAAGCTTCTTCCTCTCGGCCCCCAGGCCTAGAACTTGGAGGCTCACACCCACAGACCATCAGTCAAAGAGCCTGGGCCTCCCCCGAAGGGCCTCCTGGTACCTCATCTGCCAGGACCCCAACCCCCAAGCTTGCAGGGACAGAGGTTCAAACCTCTGCTGGGAGCGAGCACCTGGTATTTCCAGCAGGGCCCGGCCGAGGCCATGAGCAAAGGCAGTGGGGAGGAGGAGGAGAGCAGGGCTCTGCTTACCTGCAGAGAACAGACAGGTCTGACCCAATGCACTTATTCCACAGCACAGGGAAAGGCGGGAGCCCCCAGCCCCCAATAACAGATGGTACAGAGAAGGAGAAGGTAGCTACCCACTTGTGCACATAATAAAAGTGAAATAATTGGCGTAAACATTGGAAAAGAAGGATTACAGAGCTTCCCCTTCTTTTTTTATTTTTACATTTTTTTATAGAGATGAGGGTCTCACTATGTTGCCCAGATTGGTCTCAAACTCCTAGGCTCAAGTGATCCTCCTGTATCCGCTGCCCAAACTGCTGGGATTATATGTGTGAGCCACGGCACCCGGCCAAGCTCTTCTTCTTGATGATGATATGCTTGAACACCTGAACGATCTAAGAGACTCAAGTAAAAACTGCTGGCCTTAATAAAATAATCTGGTAAATTGAGAAGAGAAGAAGTATGCTCAATGATCAATCATTCTTTCCATTCCAATAATGAGCTTCTGGCAAAGGCAATGGGAAATCTATCCCATCCAGAAGAGTGACAAAGAAATATAAAAAACTTAAGAAAATCACTAAGGAAGGCACAGAACCTATAGGAAGAAAACATGGAATGATATGGAGCAATATCTGGACAAAAGAAAGCAATACCAGGTAGAACCCCAGATCTTTTCAATGACTAAAACTATCTTAAAGTGTATATGGAAGAATAAATGCTGAAGAACAGCCAAGAAAAGAACAAAAAAGAAAAGTGTGGCCAGGCGCAATGGCTCACGCCTGTAATCCTAGCACTCTGGAAGGCTGAGGTGGGCAGATCGCTTGAGTCCAGGAGTTTGAGACTAGTTCTAGCCTAGACAACATGGCGAAACTCTGTCTCTACAAAAAATACAAAAATTAGCCGGGCGCGATGGCACACACCCTTAGTCCCAGCTATTTGGGGGTCTGAGATGGGAGGATTGCTAGAGCCTGGGTGGTTGAGGCTGCAGTGAGCCATGATCGTGCCACTGCACTCCAGCCAGGGTGACAGAACAAGACCCTGTCAAAAAGAAAGAAAGAGAGAGAGAAGGAAGGAAGGAAAGAAGGGAGTAAGGGAGGGAGGGAGGGAGGGAGGAAGGGAGGGAGGAAGGAAGGGGAGGAAGGAGGGAAGGAGGAAGGAAGGAAGGGAGGGAGGAAGGGAAGGAGGGAGGAAGGAAGGGAAGGAGGGAGGGAGGAAGAGAAGGAGGGAGGGAGGGAGGAAGGGAAGAAGGGAGGGAGGAAGGGAAGGAGGGAGGGAGGAAGGGAAGGAGGGAGGGAGGAAGGGAAGGAGGGAGGGAGGAAGGGAGGGAGGAAGGAAAGAAGGGAGGAAGGAAGGAAGGAAGGGAGGGAGGGAGGAAGGAAGGGAGGGAGGGAGGGAGGAAGGAAGGGAGGGAGGAAGGAAGGGAGGGAGGGAGGAAGGGGAGGAAGGAGGGAGGGAGGAAGGGAAGGAGGGAGGGAGGAAGGGAAGGAGGGAGGGAGGAAGGGAAGGAGGGAGGGAGGGAGGGAGGAAGGAAAGAAGAAAGGAAGGAAGGAAAGAAGGGAATGAAATAGAAAAATGAGCAAAGGTTATAAATAAGCAATTCATAGAAGAGCAATATGAAATGGTTAACAAACATTTGAAGAAGTTCTAATTCACTAGCCATCAGGGAAGTGTCAGCTAAAGCACTGCTGACACAGGGATCTACCCCCAGGTGCCGGACACAGAAGACAACCTAGCACCTAGTGCTCCCAGAGGTGTGAGGGCCCCAGGGACCCTCATTTGCTGATGGCGGAAATGAAAATCATTACAACAATCACCTTGGGAAGCAGCCTCTCAACTGCAAACACAATTAAGAAGGCAAATGGACATTGACCCAGCAATCCCTGACGCATTTTTTTATAATGGCAAAAGAAAAAAATCATAAATAAAGAGAATGCTAAATTAATAAATTGTTCCTTCATCATTAGTGCACTCAACAAATACATACTAGACCATGTGCCTGACACTGTTTTCAGATCCTAGACTAAGGCAATAAGCAAATAAAAAAACTTTAGACCTTATGGAAGATTTATTCAGTAAATGAGACAGAAAGAGACAAATAAATATATTTAAAATGTTAGGTAGTGGCAGGTACTAAGATAAAAAATAATCCAGGAAAGAAAAGAAAATTAAGAAAACAACTCCATCTGCATGCGATAGCATCTAAGATAATTAAGTACTTAGGAATAAATCTAACCAAGGAGGTGAAAGACTTAGACGCGGAAAACTACAAAGCATTGCGGAAAACAAAGAGAGAAATAAATGGAAAGATACTTCATATTCATGGATGGGGGACGAAACATTGTTAAGATGTCACTACTACCCAAAATGATCTACAGATTCACCTCAGTCTCTGTAAAAATTCCAATAGCCTGGGCCAGATGTGGTGGCTCATGCCTGTGATCCTAGCACTTTAGGAGGCCGAGGCAGGCAGATCACCTGAGGTCAGGAGTTGGAGACCAGCCTGGCCAACATGGCACAACCCCATCTCTACTAAAAATACAAAAATTAGCTGGGCATGGTGGCAGGCACCTGTAATTCCAGCTACTCAGGAGGCTGAGGCAGGAGAATTGCTTGAACCCAGGAGGCAGAGGTTACAGTGAGCTGAGATCGTGCCACTGCACTCCAGCCTGGGGGACAAGAGCAAAACTCCATCTCCAAAAAAATAAAAAATAATTCCAACAGCCATTTTTACTTTTTCAGAAATAGAAAAGCTGATCCTCAAATTCATATGGAATTGCAAGAGACCACAAATAGTCAAAATCGTTTGTAAAAAAGAAAGATAAAGTTGGAGGACTCACATGTCTTCACTTCAAAACTTACTACAAAGCTACAGTAATTAAAACAATGTGGTATTGGCATAAGGAGTGACATATAGACCAATGGAGTAGACTAGAGAATCTAGAGATAAGCCCTCACATATTTGGTTAAATGATTTTTGGCAAAGTTGCCAAGACCATTTAATGGGGGGTAGGACAGTCTGTTCAACAAATAGTGCTAGGAAAACTGGATATCCATACACAAAAGAATGATGTTGGATCCTAACCTTATGCTATATACAAAAATGTACTCAAAAATGGATCAAAAAACCTAAACGTAAGAGCTAAAACTACAAAACTTGGCCAGGCACAGTGGCTCACGCCTGTAATCCCAGCACTTTGGGAGGCTGAGGTGGGTGGATCGCCTGAGGTCAGGAGTCCGAGACCAGCCTGGCCAACATGGTGAAACCCTGTCTCTACCAAAAATACAAAAATTAGCCAGGTGTGGTGGCAACGCACCTGTAATTCCAGCTACTCAGGAGGCTGAGGCAGGAGAATTGGCTTGAAACTGGGAGGCAGAGGTTGCAGTGAGCCAAGATTGCACCACTGCACTCCACCCTGGGCAACAGAATGAGACCCTGTCTCTAAAAAGATTTTTTTTTAAAGAGTAGAATAAGGCCTGGTGCAGTGGCTCACGCCTGTAATCCTAGCACTTTGGGAGGCCGAGGCGGGCGGATCACGAGGTCAGGAGTTTGAGACCAGCCTGACCAACATGGTGAAACCCTGTCTCTACTAAAAATACAAAAATTAGCTGGGTGTGGTGGCACATGCCTTGTAATCCCAGCTACACGGGAAGCTGAGGCAGGAGAATTGCTTGAACCCGGGAGGCAGAGCTTGCAGTGAGCCGAGATCACGCCACTACACTCCAGCCTGGGCAACAAGGGAGACTCCGTCTGGACACATAAACCCTCCCAAGACTAAACCAGGAAGAAGTTGAATCTCTGAATAGACCAATAACAGGCTCTGAAATTGAGGCAATAATTAATAGTCTATTAACCGAAAAAAGTCCAGGACCAGACAGATTCACAGCCGAATTCTACCAGAGGTACAAAGAGGAGCTGGTACCATTCTTTCTGAAACTATTCCAATCAATAGAAAAAGAGGGAATCCTCCCTAACTCATTTTATGAGGCCAACATCATCCTGATACCAAAGCCTGGCAGAGACACAACAACAAAAAAATAGAATTTTAGACCAATATCCCTGATGAACATCGATGCGAAAATCGTCAATAAAATACCCGAATCCAGCAGCACATCAAAAAGCTTATCCACCACAATCAAGATAGCTTCATCCCTGGGATGCAAGGCTGGTTCAACATATGCAAATCAATAAACGTAATCCATCAGATAAATAGAACCAATGACAAAAACCACATGATTAACTCAATAGATGCAGAAAAGACCTTCAACAAAATTCAACAGCCCTTCATGCTAAAAACTCTCAATAAACTAGGTATTGATGGAATGTATCTCAAAATAGTAACAGCTATTTATGACAAACCCACAACCAATATCATACTGAATGGGCAAAAACTGGAAGCATTCCCTTTGAAAACCGGCACAAGACAAGGATGCCCTCTCTCACCACTCCTATTCAACATAGTGTTGGAAGTTCTGGCCAGGGCAATCAGGCAAGAGAAAGAAATAAAGGGTATTCAATTAGGAAATGAGGAAGTCAAATCATCCCTGTTTGCAGATGACATGATTGTATATTTAGAAAACCCCATCATCTCAGCCCAAAATCTCCTTAAGCTGATAAGCAACTTCAGCAAAGTCTCAGGATACCAAATCGATGTGCAAAAATCACAAGCATTCCTATACATCATTAACAGACAAACAGAGAGTCAAATAATGAGTGAACTCCCATTCACAATTGCTACAAAGAGAATAAAATACCTAGGAATCCAACTTACAAAGGATGTGAAGGACCTCTTCAAGGAGAACTACAAACCACTGCTCAACGAAATAAAAGAGGACACAAACAAATGGAAGAATATTCCATGCTCATGGATAGGAAGAATCAATATCATGAAAATGGCCATACTGCCCAAAGTAATTTATAGATTCAATGCCATCCCCATCAAGCTACCAATGACTTTCTTTACAGAATTGGAAAAAACTACTTTAAAGTTCATATGGAACCAGAAAAGAGCCTGCATTGCCAAGACAATCCTAATTAAAAAGAACAAAGCTGGAGGCATCACGCTACCTGACTTCAAACTATACCACAAGGCTACAGTAACCAAAACAGCATGCTACTGGTACCAAAACAGATATATAGACCAATGGAACAGAACAGAGCCCTCAGAAATAACGCCACATATCTACAACTATCTGATCTTTGACAAACCTGAGAAAAACAAGCATTGGGGAAAGGATTCCCTATTTAATAAATGATGCTGGGAAAACTGGCTAGCCATATGTAGAAAGCTGAAACTGGATCCGTTCCTTACACCTTACACAAAAATTAATTCAAGATGGATTAAAGACTTAAATGTTAGACCTAAAACCATAAAAACCCTAGAAGAACACCTAGGCAGTACCATTCAGGACATAGGCATGGGCAAGGACTTCACGACTAAAACACCAAAAGCAATGGCAACAAAAGCCAAAATAGACAGATGGGATCTAATTAAACTAAAGAGCTTCTGCATGGCAAAAGAAACTACCATCAGTGTGAACAGACAACCTACAGAATGGGAGAAAATTTTTGCAATCTACCCATATGACAAAGGGCTAATATCCAGAATCTACAAAGAACTCAAACAAATTTACAAGAAAAAAACAAATAACCCCATTAAAAAGTGGGCAAAGGATATGAACAGACACTTCTCAAAAGAAGACATCTATGCAGCCAACAGACACATGAAAAAATGCTCATCATCACTGGTCATCAGAGAAATGAAAATCAAAACCACAATGAGATACCATCTCACGCCAGTTAGGATGGCAATCATTAAAGAGTCAGGAAACGACAGATGCTGGAGAGGACGTGGAGAAATAGGAACACTTTTACACTGTTGGTGGGAGTGTAAATTAGTTCAACCATTGTGGAAGACAGTGTGGTGATTCCTCAAGGATCTAGAACTACAATTACCATTTGACCCAGCCATCCCATTACTGGGTATATACCCAAAGGATTATAAATCATGTTACTATAAAGACACATGCACACGTATGTTTATTGTGGTACTATTCACAATAGCAAAGACTTGGAACCAACCCAAATATCCATCAATGATAGACTGGATTAAGAAAATGTGGCACATATACACCATGGAATACTATGCAGCCATAAAAGAGGATGAGTTCATTTCCTTTACAGGGACATGAATGAAGCTGGAAACCATCATTCTGAGCAAACGATCACAAGGACAGAAAACCAAACACCACATGTTCTCACTCATAGATGGGAATTGAACAATGAGATCACTTGAACACAAGGCGAGGAACATCACACACTGGGGCCTGTTGGGGGTTGGGGGGCTGGGGGGGGATAGATAGCATTAGGAGAAATACCTAATGTAAATGACGAGTTGATGGGTGCAGCACACCAACATGGCACATGTATACCTATGTATCAAACCTGCACGTTGTGCACATGTACCCTAGAACTTAAAGTATAATAAAAAAATTTAAAAAACAATAAAAAGAATTTTTAAAAAGAGTAGAATGGCGCTTCTTGCCTGAGAAAACACCAAATGGCGGATGACGCCGGTGCAGCGGGGGGGCCCGGAGGCCCTGGTGGCCCTGGTGGCCCTGGGATGGGGAACCGCGGTGCCTTCCGCGGAGGTTTCGGCAGTGGTATCCGGGGCCGGGGTCGCGGCCGTGGACGGGGCCGTGGCCGAGGCCGCGGAGCTCGCGGAGGCAAGGCTGAGGATAAGGAGTGGATGCCTGTCACCAAGCTGGGCCGCTTGGTCAAGGAGATGAAGATCAAGTCCCTGGAGGAGATCTATCTCTTTTCCCTGCCCATTAAGGAATCTGAGATCATTGACTTTTTCCTGGGGGCCTCTCTCAAGGATGAGGTTTTGAAGATTATGCCGGTGCAGAAGCAGACCCGTGCCGGCCAGCGCACCAGGTTGAAGGCGTTCTTTGCTATCGGAGACTACAATGGCCACGTCGGTCTGGGTGTTAAGTGCTCCAAGGACGTGGCCATCGCCATCCGTGGGGCCATCATCCTGGCCAAGCTCTCCATTGTCCCTGTGCACAGAGGCTACTGGGGGAACAAGATCGGCAAGCCCCACACCGTCCCTTGCAAGGTGACAGGCCGCTGCGGCTCTGTGCCGGCGCGCCTCATCCCTGCACACAGGGGGCACTGGCATCGTCTCCGCACCTGTGCCCAAGAAGCTGCTCATGATGGCTGGTATCGATGACTGCTACACCTCAGCCCGGGGCTGCACTGCCACCCTGGGCAACTTCGCCAAGGCCACCTTTGATGCCATCTCTAAGACCTACAGCTACCTGACCCCCGACCTCTGGAAGGAGACTGTATTCACCAAGTCTCCCTATCAGGAATTCACTGACCACCTCGTCAAGACCCACACCAGAGTCTCTGTGCAGTGGACCCAGGCTCCAGCTGTGGCTACAACATAGGGTTTTTATACAAGAGAAGTGAAGTGAATTAAGCCTGAAAAAAGAAAAAAAAAAAAAAAAAAGAGTAGAATGGCAACTCACAAAATGAGATATTTGCAAATCCTATATCTGATAGGATATTGATATGCAGCATATTAGAATTGCTGTAACTCAGAAACAAAAACTCCCTAAACAACCTAATTTACAAATAAACAAAGGACTTGAATGGACCTTTCCCCAAAGAAGACAGATAAATGGTCAACAAGCACACACAAAAAATGTTCAACATCATCAGTCACTAGGGAGATGCAAAATAAAACCACAATGAAATACCATGTCACACCCATTGGGATGGCTATAATTTTTTCAAAAGAAGCAAAATAACAAATGCTGGTAAGGGTAGTAAGAAATTAAAACCCTTGGCCGGGCACAGTGGCTCATGCCTGTAATCCCAGCACTTTGCGAGGCGAGCGGATCACGAGGTCAGGAGATCGAGACCATCCTGGCTAACACGTGAAACCCCGTCTCTACTAAAAAATACAAAAAATTAGCCGGACGTGGTGGCGGGCATCTGTAGTCCCAGCTACATGGGAGGCTGAGGCAGGAGAATGGCGTGAACCTGGGAGGCGGAGCTTGCAGTGAGCCGAGATGGCGCCACTGCACTCCAGCCTGCGCTACAGAGCAAGACTCCGTCTCAAAAAACAAAGAAACAAAAAAAGAACTGAAAAGGAGGAATCACACAGATACTTGCTCACCAATGTTCATAACGCATTATTTACAATAGCCAAATGTGGAAACAAGCCAAGTATCCATCAACAGATAAATGAATAAACAAAATGTGGTCTAAACACATAAATGGAATATGCTTCAGCCATAAGAAGGAATGAAGTTCTGATGCATGCTACAATATGGGAGAATTTGAAAACATTCTACTAAGTGAAATAAGCCAGACATAAAAGTTCCAATATTATATGATTCCACTTATATGACACATCTGGAATAGGTAAGTTTATAGAGACAGAAACTAGAATAGAGGTTACCAGGCCTAGAGGGAAGGGAGGGAGAGGGAGTTATTGCTTAATGGGCACAGAATTTGGGATGACAAAAAAGTTCTGGAAATAGTGGTGATGATTACATAACACTGTGGATGTACTTAATGCCACTAAATTGTACACTTAAAATGGTTATAGTGGTAAATTTTTGTTTGTTTGGTTTTGAGATGGAGTCTCGCTCTGTCGCCCAGGCCACGGTGCAGTGGCACAATCTCAGCTCCCTACAGCCTCCACCTCCTGGGTTTCAGCAATTCCCCCTGCCTCAATCTCCCAAGTAGCTGGGATTACAGGCGCTCGCCACCATGCCTGGCTAATTTTTTTTTGTATTTTTTAGTAGGGACGGGGTTTCGCCATGTTGGCCAGGCTGGTCTTGAACTCCTGACCTCAGGTGATCAGCCCACCTTGGCCTCCCAAAGTGCTGGGATTACAGGCATGACCCACCACACCTGGCCAAAATTTACGTTATGTAAATTTTACCTCAATAAAACATAAATTTGAAAATATATATAGCAAAAGAAATGACAAAAGAATTAAATGGAGGCTGGCCGTGGTGGCTCACGCCTGTAATCCCAGCACTTTGGGAGGCTGAGGCAGGTGGATCACGAGGTCAGGAGTTCGAGACCAGCCTAACCAATATGGAGAAAACCCGTCTCTACTAAAAATACAAAAAAAAAAATTAGCCAGGGGTGGTGGCACACACCTGTAGTCCCAGCTACTCGGGAGGCTGAAGCAGAAGAATCGCATGAACCTGGGAGGCGGAGCTTGCAGTGAGCCGAGATTGTGTCACTGCACTCCAGCCTGGGCAACAGAGCGAGACTCTGTCTCAAAAAAAAGAATTAAATGGCACATTAGAGAATATATATTTAACACAAAAGAAGCAATATGGAGGAATAGAGGAGGAACAAAACAGGCAAGACAGAGAGAAAACAAATAGCACAATGGCAGACCTCAATCCCACCACTGGTAATTGTAGTAAATATTAATATATTAAACACTAATTAAAAGAAAAAGATTGGCAGAATAGATTTAAAAAACATAATCCAACTATATCTGCTAGGTATAAAACATGATGGCTACTAGAGACACAGTTTAGATTCAGACACAATATCTTAAAAGTAAAATGACAGGAGGCCGGGCGCGGTGGCTCATGCCTGTAATACCAGCAATTTGGGAGGCCGAGGCGGGCGGATCACGAGGTCAGGAGATCGAGACCATCCTGGCTAACACGGTGAAACCCCGTCTCTACTAAAAATACAAAAAATTAGCCATGCGTGGTGGCGGGCACCTGTAGTCCCAGCTACTCCAGAGGCTGAGGCAGGAGAATGGCGTGAACCTGGGAGGCAGAGCTTGCAGTGGGCCAAGATTGCACCACTGCACTCCAGCCTGGGAGACAGAGCGAGACTCCGTCCAAAAAAAAAAAAAAAAACTGACAAAATTGAAGGGAGAAATAGATAATTCAAATTAATTGGAGATTTCTTCCTTCCTTTTTTTTTTTTTTTTGAGACAGAGTCTTGCTAAATCTCCCAGGCTGGAGTGCAGTGGTGCCATCTTGGCTCACTTCAACCTCTGCCTCCCAGGCTCAAGCCGTTCTCCTGCCTTAACCTCTCAGGTAGCTGGGATTACAGATGCCTGCCACCACACCGGGCTAATTTTTGTGTTTTAGTAGAGACGGGGTTCCACGATGTTGGCTGGGCTGGTCTCGAACTCCTGACATCAGGTGATCCGCCCACCTTGGCCTCCCAAAGTACTGGGATTACAGGCGTGAGCCGCCGCACCCAGGCCTAGTTGGAGATTTCAATACCTCACTTTCAATAATGGATAGAACAACTAACAGAAGATAACGAGGAAGTAGACAACTTCAACAACACTATAAACCAACTAAACTAAACCTAACAGATCTTGAAAAAATGGTCCACACAACGTCAGAATCCATATTCTTCTCAAGAGCATATGGAAGGTTCTCAAGGACAGACTATATGTTAGGCCAAAAAAAACACCTCAATAAACCTAAAAGGATTGAAGTCATGCAAAGTGTGTTCTCCAATCATAATGTAATAAAATTAGGAATCAATAACAGAAGGAAATTTGAGAAATTCACAAATAGGTGACAATTAAACAACACAATTCTAAATAACCAATGAGTCAAATAAAAAATGTCAAGAAAAAATTTAAAGTACTTTGATATGAATGTGAGTGAGGGCATAACATACCAAAACTTATGGATGTAGCTAAAGTGGCTAAAGAGGGAAATTTAGACCGGGCGTGGTGGCTCAGGCCTGTATCCCGCACTTTGGGAGGCCGAGGCGGGTGGATCACGAGGTCAGGAAATCGAGACCATCCTGGCTAACATGGTGAAACCCCATCTCTACCAAAAATATAAAAAATTAGCTGGGCGTGGCGGCGTGCACCTGTAGTCCTAGCTACTTGGGAGGCTGAGGCAGGAAAATGGCGTGAACCCGGGAGGCGGAGCTTGCAGTGAGCCAAGATTGTGCCACTGCACTTTAGCCTGGGCGACAGAGCGAGACTCTGTCTCAAAAAAAAAAAAAAAAAAAAAAAAAAAAAAGAAACTAGAGAAAAAGCAAACTAAACCCAAAGCAGAAAGAAGAAAGGAAATAACAAAGGTGACAGTGGAAATAAATAAAATGGAGAATAAGCCAGGCATGGTGGCTCACGCCTATAATCCCAGCACTTTGGGAGGCCAAGGCGAACGGATCACGAGGTCAGGAGTTCGAGACCAGTCTGGCCAAGATGGTGAAACCCCGTCTCTACTAAAAATACAAAAATTAGCTGGGCATGGTGGCAGGCGCCTGTAATCCCAGCTACTCGGGAGGCTGAGGCAGGAGAATCGCTTGAACCAGGGAGGTGGAGGTTGCAGTGAGCTGAGATCGTGCCACTGCACTCCAGCCTGGGTGACAGAGCAAGACTCCATCTCAAAAATAAATAAATAAATAAATAAAAATGGAGAATAAAAAATAGAGAAAAATCAGTGAAACCAAAAGTGAATTCTTTGATAAAATCAATAAAATTGACAAACCTTAAGTTGTACTGACCTACAAAAAAAAAATAGAAAAGCCTTAGATTAATAAAATCAGGAATGAAAGTAGGTACAGTAGGACTGACCTTCAGGAAATAGAAAGGATGATATGCTCGGAATAACTGGAGGCCAATAAATGAGATAGTCTATATGAAACTGACACATTTCCGAAAAGTCACAAACTAATGAAACTAATCCAAGAAGAAATTTTAAAAAGCTGAATAGGACTTTAAGAAGTAAAAAGATAACTCTCTTGGGTCCGTGCCTTCAAGATGACAAAGAAAAGAAGGAACACTGGTTGTGCCAAAAAGGGCCATGGCCATGTGCAGCCTATTTGCTGCACAAACTGTGTCCAAAGACAAGGCTGTTAACAAATTCATCATTTGAAGCAGTAGAGGCCACAGCAGTCAGTAACGTTTCTGAAACAAGCATCTTCAAAGCCTACGTGCTTCCCAAGCTGTACGTGACGCTACACTGCTGTGTGAGTTGTGCGATTCACAGCAAGGCAGTCAGGAATCCATGTCGTGCAGCCTGCAAGGACCAAACACCCCTACCTGGATTTAGACCTGTCTGTGCTGCCCCACAACCACCATCAAAGCTCATGTAAGGAGCTGAGTCCTTAAGGACTTAAGAAAAACTATTCTCGGCCGGGTGCGGTGGCTCACAATTGTAATCCCAGCACTTTGGGAGGCCAAGGCAGGTGGATCACGAGATCAGGAGTTTGAAACCAGCCTGGCCAACATGGGGAAACCTCATCTCTACTAAAAATACAAAAATTAGCTGGGCATGGTGGCAGGTGCCTGTAATCCCAGCTACTCAGGAGGCTGAGGCAGGAAAATTGTTTGAACCTGGGAGGTTGGAGAGAGCCAAGATAGCGCCATTGTCCTCCAGCCTGGGCGACAGGGTGAGACTCTGTCTCAAAAAAAAAAAAAAGAAAAAAGAAAAACTATTCTCTGGAGAAAATTAAAGTAAGAAGATTAAATTAGTGACAAACAAAACAAAACCAAAACAAAAAAATAACCTCTCCATAAAGAAAACCTTAGCCCTTTTGTCTCCACTGGTGAATTCTACCAAATACATACATACATATATATATATATATATATGTATATATATATATATATTTTTTTTTTTTTTTTGAGACGGAGTCTGGCTCTTTTGCCCAGGCTGGAGTGCAGCGGCGCGATCTTGGCTCACTGCAAGCTCTGCCTCCCAGGTTCAAGCAATTCTCCTGCCTCAGCCTCCCGAGTAGCAGGGACTACAGGCACCCGCCACCCCACCACACCTGGCTAATTTTTTTTCTTTTTTTTTAAGTAGAGACGGGGTTTCACCGTAGCAGCCAGGATGGTCTCTATCTCCTGACCTCATGATCTGCCCGTCTCGGCCTCCCAAAGTGCTGGGATTACAGGCGTGAGCCACTGTGCCCAGCCAACACTGAACACTATTAAACGTCATTTAAAGAAATTAAAAGGCTGGGTGCGGTTGCTCACACCTGTAATCCCAGCACTTTGGGAGGATGAGGCAGGCAGACACAAGGTCATGAGATCGAGACCAGCCTGGCCAATATGGTGAAACCCCATCTCTACTAAAAATACAAAAATTAGCTGGGCGTGGTGGCGCACGCCTGTAATCCTAGCTACTCAGGAGGCTGAGGCAGGAGAATTGCTTGAACCTGGAAGGCAGAAGTTGCGGTGAACTGAGACTGTGCCACTGCACTCCAGCCTGGGCGACAGAGCAAGACAAAAAAAAAAAAAAGATGAATTTTATGGTATGTGAATTATATCTCAATCTTAAAAGTTTTTAAAAAGAGAGAATGAAAGAAGAGGAATTAAAGGCATGGCATGTAGACAGCATTCTGTGGGCATCTTGCAGTAAAGATCTATGCCTTTCTTTTCTTTTCTTTTTTTCTAATTGAGACAAGGTCTTGCTGTGTCACCCAGGCTAGAGTGCAGTGATATCATCATGGCCTGGACTCCCAGGCCCAACCCAAGGGATCCTCCCACTGTAGCCTCCCCAGTGGCTGGGACTACAGGCCCATGCCACCATGCCTGGCTAATTTTCCCTTAATTTTTTTGTTGTTGTTTTTAAAGGAATGAGGTGTCACTATGTTGCCCAGGCTGGTCTCCATCTCAAATAAATAAATAAAATACCACAGACTGAGTAATTTATAAATACTAAAAATGTATTCCTCACAGTTTTAGGGGCGGGGAAGTCCTAGGTCAAGGCCAGCAGATGTGGTGTCTGGCGAGGGATTACACCCTCTTGCTGTGCCCTCACATAGAGGAAGGGGCCAAAGGGCCTAAAGAAAAGAACTCACTGCCTCAAGCCCTTGTGTAAGAGCACTAATCCCGTCCGCCCTGCCCTGGTCACCTCCCAAAGGCCCTACCTCTTAATACCATCACTTTGCAGCTTAAGTTCCAATATATGAATTTTGGATGGACACAAACATTCAAACAATAGCACACACAAAATAAGCTTAAATATTTTATTTTTTGAGACAGGGTCTTATTTTGTCACCCAGGCTGGAGTGCAGTGGCCCCATCTCAGCTCACTGCAACCTCTACCTCCTGGGCTCAAGCAATCCACTCACCATGGCCTCCCAAAGTGCTGGGACTACAGGCGTGAGCCACTGCACCCGGTCTTTTAAATTTTTTTTTTTTTGAGATGGAGTCTCCCTCTGTCGCCCAGGCTGCAGTGCAGTGGCGCGATCTCAGCTCACTGCAAGCTCTGCCTCCCAGGGTCATGCCATTCTCCTGCCTCAGCCTCCCGAGTAGCTGGGACCACAGGCACCCGCCACCACGCCCGGCTAATTTTTTGTATTTTTAGTAGAGACGGGGTTTCACGTGTTAGCCAGGATGGTCACAATCTCCTGACCTCGTGATCCGCCTGCCTTGGCCTCCCAAAGTGCTGGGATTACAGGCGTGAGGCTGAGGCAGGAGAAAGGCGTGAACCCGGGAGACGGAGCTTGCAGTGAGCCAAGATCGTGTCACTGCACTCCAGCCTGGGCGACACGGCGAGACTCTGTCTCAAAAAAAAAAAAAAAAAAAAGAGTGACCACTGGTCGTCCTCACTGCTACACTCCCATCAGCACCATGAGAGTTTACAAATGCCATGGCAACATCAGGAAGTTACCCCATATGGTCTAAAAAGGGGAGGCATGAATAATACACCCTTTGTTTATCATATAATAAAAACAAAACCATAAAAATGGTCACCCAGCAACCCTCTGGCCCGCTCTATGGAGTGGCCATTCTTTTATTCCTCTAATTTCTTAATAAATTTGCTTTCGCTTTACTTTGTGGACTCACCCTGAATTCTTTCTTGCATGAGATCTAATAACCCTCTCTAGGGATCTGGATCAGGACCCATTTCTGGTAACCCCATGAACCACAGACTCACTCTCAGCCCTGGATCCCCATGCCTCTGCCACTGAGGCCTGAGGGACCACCTCTCCCGCCCCTGCCCTAAGCACTCTGGTGTCTCCGGCCAGCCCTTTCTCTCCAAGCCAGGCTCCTCCCACCCTCCCTGCCTTCTCCAGCCGTGTACCAGACACGAACCTGTGGAAGGAGAGCCCGCAGCTCCTGGGGCACCTGCATTCAGCCCAGCCCCTACTCCCTGCCCCGTCCCTGGCCTCCCCCAGCCCCTGGCGGCTTCTTCTCTGCGGCCTCCTCCTAGTGGCTGGCTGAGCAAAGGACAGGAGGTAGTTAGCCTTATCATCTGCCCTGCCCCTCCAGGACTGCAGGCGCCAAGCCCCCTGCACGCCCCTACCTCCCCGATGGGACCTCCCTGCTCCCAGCCAGTCAGCCTCCCAGGGAAGCTTAAGGCTGCTGCCTGGCTCCAGGGCGACGGCTGTTGGTGCTGGGGCCCAAGACGCAGGAGAGATTCAGACAGCACTTGGGGCCACACAAGACAGTGCCTGGGACGTGTGAAGCACCGCCCTCCCCTGGACGTGAGTCCACCCCAGGGCTTCAACGCCAGCCTGTGCCCACCTCACGCAGGCCTTTCTCCGCGGCTCAGGTGCTTCCTCCCCCCCACCGAAGCGCTGGTGCTAAGGTCACCGCCCTGCCCCACCGTCACTGTTCACTGATACCAGTCCTGGGCGCCCTCCTCGCAGCCCCTGCCCCACTCCACACCGGATCGACCACCAAGGCCTCTGCCTCCTACGCATCCCCAACGCCTTTTCCTTCCTTCCCGCGGACCTGCGGGGCGGGGGCGGGCCTGGCGTTTTTGAGCTGGACCCGAGCAGCCTCCTGCTGACTCCCCTGCTGTTGCCACCTCCTCATTCTCCACTCAGGAGACAAAGTGACCTCCCCGAATGCAAACCTGACCAGCCGCACTCCTTAAAATCCTTCGACGCTTCCCATTTCTCCGAGGGAAAAACTCCCCCACTCCTCCCCACCTGTGTCCGCGGCCCCTGCAGGACTGAGAGTCCGAGGTCTCCGCGCCGTCACCTCCCCCGACGCCCTTCCAGCTTCCCTGGGAGCCCGGGGCCATCCTCCGAGCCCACCCGCCCCCTCACCCCCGCAGACCCCCCTGAAGACCCTAGCAGTCCCCTGCGGCCCGTCTCGCCTTGCGGACGAAGCCGGGGCGCCCGAGGTCTCCGCCCTCTGAGCTTGCGTCCCCATCCCCAGGGGCCCCCAGCACAGTTCCTGGGGCAGGGCTGGAAGCTCATCAGCCCCGGGACGGAAGGTTAGATTCCCAGGATCCACCGTGTCCAAGGGTTGCATTCCCACTCGAGCCCCGCCCCTCCGGCAGCCCCGCCCCTCCGGCAGCCCCGCCCCTCCGGCAGCCCCGCCCCTCCGGCAGCCCCGCCCCTCCGGCAGCCCCGCCCCTCCGGCAGCCCCGCCCCTCCGGCAGCCCCGCCCCTCCGGCAGCCCCGCCCCTCCGGCAGCCCCGCCCCTCCGGCAGCCCCGCCCCTCCGGCAGCCCCGCCCCTCCGGCAGCCCCGCCCCTCCGGCAGCCCCGCCCCTCCGGCAGCCCCGCCCCTCCGGCAGCCCCGCCCCTCCGGCAGCCCCGCCCCTCCGGCAGCCCCGCCCCTCCGGCAGCCCCGCCCCTCCGGCAGCCCCGCCCCTCCGGCAGCCCCGCCCCTCCGGCAGCCCCGCCCCTCCGGCAGCCCCGCCCCTCCGGCAGCCCCGCCCCTCCGGCAGCCCCGCCCCTCCGGCAGCCCCGAAAAGCAGAGCGCGGCGGGAGCCATTGCGAAGTTTGCCGCCAGGGGGCGCGCGGGGAGCGGGGCGCAGGGCTGGCGGGGAGTGCGGAGCGGGGCGCGGGGAGAGGGCGGGACGGGTGCTCCTCCCGGATGCCCAGGGCGCCCAGGGCCGCGGGAAAGGCGCCTCCCCAGCAGGACGCCAGGCTCTGGGGCTAGCGCTCCTCGCCGCAGAGAGAGCTTGGGGCTGGCCACGGGCACCACTGCCTTGCCCTTGTGCCCTCCAACCAGCGCCAGGGGTTGCGGTCAGAGCTCAAGCCCGATCTGGTCTCTCCGGGGATCAAACCTTCCTGCAGCTCCCATCGCACTCGGAGTGAACATCCAAGACCCCAGGAGAGCTCCATAAGGCCTCCACGTCTTCCTCTCCCTCTGGCTCCCCTCCCTGCCGGTGCTCCGGGATCTCCTGCCACTTCGCTACGCCCCAGCACGCCCCAAGCCCCACATCAGGCTTCTGCTCCTGCCAGTCCTTCTGCCCCAGCCATTTCCTGCCTCTGCTCAAATATTCCCAGTCAGCAAGGCCATCTCCGCCAATCCTCAGACTGCCGGTATCTGTCATTCCGATTCTTTTCTTTTATTTCCTTAAGAGACGGAGTCTGACTCTGTCGCCCAGGCTGGAGTGCAGGGGCACAATCTCGGTTCACTGCAAGCTCCGCCTCCCGGGTCCCGCCATTCTCCTGCCTCAGCCTCCTGAGTAGCTGGGACTACAGGTGCCCGCCACCACGTCCGGCTAATTTTTTTGTATTTTTAGTAGAGATGGGGTTTCACCGTGATAGCCAGGACGGTCTCGGTCTCCTGACCTCGTAATCTGCCCGCCTTGGTCTCCCAAAGTGCTGGGATTACAGGCGTGAGCCACCGCGCCCAGCCCGATTCTTTACTTTTCTATTGGCTTTTAAGCTGGGGAACCTGCCACCTGCCTTCATGAATCCCACCCAGAAGAGTCTTGGGGACTCTAGAATCATCTGGAGTCCACAAATTACCATCTCCATCAGACACCAGAAATCCTGCAGAGTGCACCTCTACCCAGTTCCTTGTCTGTGCCTCTGCATCTCTGTCCTCACAGTGGCCCCTATCCCTAAAACCAGCCCAGGTCAAAGCCTCTCCAGTCTTGACTTCTCATCCACAGGACAGGCCCACAGACCCCTGTGATCAAGATTTCCAAACCTCCCAGAGTTTGCTCAGGTAGCAACCCTGGGGGATCCTCCATCCATCCAATTATCTTCCTATCCAACCGTCTTTAAACATCCATCTTTCCACCACCTATGCATCTGTTCTTAACCCCATCATACCATCTATTCAACCATCTGTCCAACCATCCATCCATCCATCCACCCAACCAACCATCCATCCATCCATCCAACCATTCAACTGTCCATCCAACCTATCATCTACCAACCATCTATCCATCCATCAGTCCACCATCAATCCATCCATCCAATCATCCCTATCCATCCAACCATTCACCTATCCTACCACCCATCTATCCATCCACCATTCTATCATCCAGCCAACATGCATTCATCTAACCCTCCATCCGTCCATCCATCCATCAATCCATCCATCCAACCACCCACCATCCTACTGTCCATCCAACCATTTATCTACCCATCTACCACCCCACTGTTCATCCATCCATCCAACATACATCCATCCTACTATCCATCCAGGCAATTATCCACCATCCACCATCCTACCATCCATCCAACCATACACCACCCGAATATTTATCCCACCATCTATCCAACAATCCACCCACCCTGTATCCATCCTTCCACCCATCCAACCATTCATCCATCCCTGACCCATCCAATCATCCACCTGTATCTGTTTTTTTTTTGGGGGGGGGGTTTGAGATAGGGGTCTCGCTCTGTCACTCAGGCTGGAGTGCAGTGGCATGATCTTGGCTCACTGCAACCTTGCCTCCTGGGTTCAAGCAATCCTCCCACCTCAGCCTCTGGTATGGTTTGGCTGTGTCACCACCCACATCTCATCTTGAATTCCCATGTGTTGTGGGAGGGACCCAGTGGGAGGTAATTGAATCATGGGGACAGGTCTTTCCCATGCTGTTCTCGTGTTTCTGAATAAGTCTCATGAGATCTGATGGTTTTATAAGGAGGAATTTCCCTGCATAAGCTCCTTCTCTCTCTTGTCTGTCGCCATATGAGATGTGCCATTCCCCCTTCTGCCATGATTGTGAGGCCTCCCTAAGTCCAATAAACCTCTTTCTTTAGTAAATTGCCCAGTCTCACATACGTCTTTATCAGCAGCATGAAAATGGACTAATACAACCTCCCAGTGAATAGTTGGGACTACAGGCACATGCCCCCATGCCCAGCTAATTTTTGTATTCTTCTTCTTCTTCTTTTTTTTTTTTTTTTTTTTTTTGAGACAGGAGTCTCGCTCTGTCACCCAGGCTGGGGTGCACTGGCACCACCTCGGCTCACTGAAACTTCCACCTCCCAGGTTCAAGCGATTCTCCTGCCTCAGCCTCCTGAGTAGCTGGGATTACAGGTGCCCGTCACCACGCCTGGCTAATTTTTGTATTTTTAGTAGACACAGGGTTTTACCATCTTGGCCAGGCTGGTCTTGAACTCCTGACCTTGGGATCCACCCACCTCGGCCTCACAAAGTGCTGGGATTACAGGCATGAGCCACCACGCCTGGCCTTTTGTATTGTCAAACGTCCAGCAGCACCTCTGGTTGCGCACCTCACCTGGAGGGAAGGGAGGGCCTGGAGGACAGATTTACGTTGATTAGGCCTAACTCACAGGCAGGAGATGGCTCTGTGGACTGGAGAGGGGAGCTAAGGAACTGCTTGAAAGGGCAGGGGCTAAGACATTTGTAATCCACGAAAATGCTGGAAGCATTCCCTGCAGAGGAGGGGCTCAAAACCAGGGAGGCCTTCGGTGGACAGACACGTCATGGCCTTGCCACGCCTCTGCAGTCCTTTGCACAAAGTGGCTGAGGCCACAGGCATGGTGGCCACACAGGCTCCGTAGCCTATTCACCCCCACCAGACCCTTCCAGCAGCATGGACAGCTGGGCGCCCATCTTTCCAACAGCGAGGATGGTGTCTGAGCCCTGATCTGGCACCACCCCCTGTGGGGAGGGCAGCCAGCCTCCAGGAAGCAGGCAGAGCACACGGCATGCCTTTTGTCGAGAGCCAGTCCTTGCAGGGATGGATCCTCAAAGGGACGGGTCCTCGCAGGCTCCTCCCGCCAGCATGCCATCCTTGGCCTCCTTCGCTGCCTTGGGATTCCACAAATGACACTTGTAATCCAGGGCCTTGTTTCAGAGGAAAACCAGTGTGGCGATAAGCTTGTGTCCATCAGTTCCACTGGTCTCACTCCACGCCCTTCACCTAGAAGCAGGAGGCCTAACAGACTGGTGGAATGGTCGTAGCGGGGAGACTGCACCCCTTAACACTGAGATGCGGGCCTGTGGGGGGCAGAACAGGCTTCTAACCTGGGACCGACCTAGGAGGCCGATTCCCCACCACCAGAATGCGGAACTGGAGGTGGCCATGCCTGTGAGAGGGCTTCTGTGGACGGACGCCAGTCACGGCCTTGCCACGCCTCTGCAGTCCTTAC
Organism: Pan paniscus; assembly: GCF_029289425.2. Classification (NCBI taxonomy): domain Eukaryota; kingdom Metazoa; phylum Chordata; class Mammalia; order Primates; family Hominidae; genus Pan; species Pan paniscus. Next base: position 106,007,189 of record NC_073264.2, on the reverse strand, counting down.
ACAGAGTGGCCGTGACAGCTAATCGGCTATGGAGGGATTTTTCTTTCCCACTCTGGTAAGGTGGGGTCGCAGGAGTGGCAGTCCTGGCTCCCGGTCCTCTGGGGAATGTGGATCTGCTTCCCAAACACAGGAGCAGAGATGCCCTCTGGCCATGTGGGGCCGCTCGCTGCCGAGCTGACCGCTGGAGAAGGGAGCTCCGCGGGCCAGAGATCTCTGCAGAGGAATCTCTTCGGAGAGATCCCTGCAGGAAGGTGGGAATGCTGCCTCAGGTGAGGAGGAAGCACTGTGTCAAAACCCAGGGATTCTGGGGCACTGCTCGATATTCCCACGTCACCTAATAAAGGTCCGTGGAAAACTAGGGCAGCTCCCACAGACAGAGCTGTGAGGCTCAGAGCCGGCCTGAGTGAGGACTCGGGTCGAGGTGCCTGGTAGAGACCCCAGCCTAAGCGTGGCAGAGGGAGAAGCACATCGGATGTGTGGGGAGACAGAAGCTGTTACGGGTCGAATTGTGTCCCCTCGAATTCATATGTCGAAGGCCTAACCCCCAGGGCCTCGGAATGTGACCTTGTTTGGAAATAGGGTCTTCGCAGATGTGATTCATCAAGTTAGGATGAGTCATCCCGGGAGTGTGGGCCCCTGATCCTGTGTGACTGTGTCCTTATAAAGACGGGAAATTTGGACACAGCTCGCAGGGAGAACGCCATGTGAAGATTCGGGCAGAGATTGGGGCGCTGCCTCCACCAGCCAAGGAACAGCAAAGACGGCCAGCAAACCCCCAGAGAGTGGAGGAGAGGCCAGGTTCCCCACCACTGCCTCAGACCCAACCAGCCCTGTGGACAGCTGGAGCCTCCAGAACTGTGGGACCACACGCTGCTGCTGTTCACGCCCCGTTGGTGGCACCTCCTTACAGTGGCCCTAGCACACGAATGCAGGAACTGTACTCACCAGTGCGGGCCCCCGACCCGCTCCTGCGTTGCAGGCCAGCAATGCCCCGACCCAGGAGTTCTGTCCTGACGTCCATGCTGCAGAGTTCCTCGCTGTGGCCTCCTCCAGCTCAAGGGACATGGCCCCTCAGCACCTAGCCCCTTCCGTCTAGGTTGCTGCCCACACAGGCCTGAGCCTGCTTCCCAGACGGCAGGCCTCTTCCTGGGGTCTGCCTCCCGGGTGGACGCCGCCGCTGCGTGCACACGTCTAGGCTCAAGTGGTGGCTGTTGGTGGTGGGCAGTGGACAGAGCTTGGTCGTCAGGCTGGGGTTGTGACATGCCTCCGGGAGAGCCTCCGTGGTGCAGGGATGAGGAGTGGGCCAGCCGCAGCGGGAGCTTCTATTCCCGGACGCAGCGTATTGCAGGTTAATTTACCATTTCCTTTGATCCTCTTCTTCCCTGCCACCTCTAAGGAGGGATTACTAGTGGCTCACAACACAGTTCCGATTTCTGTGGGAAGTGCCGCTGTGGTTTCTTCCCTGTTTGGGGTGAGAAATTCTTTCTCTTAGTGAAGGACAGTCACCGAGGACAGGATGCAGAGTGCAAACATGGGCTGTGCCGTGAACCTCCGTCGGCCGCTGTGCTCTGCCTGGGACATCACCCCCTTCCCGCCAGTTCCTGCAGGAAGCCGCCAGTGGGAGCTGCTGGCAGGAGACTGAAAGGCAGGAGGCGGCTAGGGCCTTGCTCGCCACCCCTCCCTGCTGAGGTGCTGCCTCTGCAGCCAAACGTGCCCCGCAGCGCCCACGGGGTGCTGGCTCTGCTGGGATCCAGGCAGAGGCACATGAAGGTTTGCAGGGCCCAACAGGCACATTCTTTAAGCTCCTCTTTAAGGTACAAGGATACACACACACACACACACACACACACACACACACACACACACACAATGTATATTTTAATATAGAAATATGTTTTCTTTGTTTACTTTTGGCTAAATTGTGTCCCTGCCCCCACCAAGTCATATGTTGAAGTCCTAACCCCTATCCCTCAAAATGTGACTGTATTTCGAGATGGAGTCTTTAAATAAGGTCACTAGAGTGTGAGGTCCCTAATCCCATCTGACGGATGCCCTCATAAGAGATCAGGACACACACAGGGAAGACCACGTGAAGACACAGGGAGAAGGCAGCGTCTACAAGCCAAGGAGGGGGCCTCTGGAGAACCCAAGCCTGTTGACACCCCTTTTCAGACTTCTGGCCGCCAGAACTGTGAGAAATAAAGTTCCATTGTCGGCCAGCCATGGTGGCTCAAGCCTGTAATCCCAGCACTTTGGGAGGCCGAGGCAGGTGGATCACTTGAGGTCAGGAGTTCAAGACCAGCCTTGCCAACACAGTGAAAAAAAATTGTATTTTTGTATTTTGGGTCTCTACCAAAAATACAAAAACTAGCTGAGCATGGTGGTGGGCACCTGTAGTCCCAGCTACTGGGGAGGGTGAGGTGGGAGAATCACTTGAACCCAGGAGACAGAGGTTACAGTGAGCCGAGATCGCACCCCTGCATTCCAGCCTGGGCAACAGAGTAAGACCTTGCCTCAAAAAGAAAAAAATCCATTGTTTAAGCTGCCCAGGCTGTAGTATTTTGTTTTGGCAGCCCTGGCAGACTGTAGATAGATGGACAGATGGTGTGGAGAGAGATGTAGAGATATGTGTATTTATTTAAGGTATGTAAATTATTTGTCACATGGCTCTGCAAGTACATTTCTGGGGTCCCTCCCAGGGCCCTGAGAAAGGGCGTGAAGGTAAGGGTCCCTGACTCTCAAACCTCACCAGCCTCACGGCCCTACATGGCTGGTCTCCGGGCACCTCGGCCCCTGGTCTACTCCCTGACCCCTGCCTGCACCTCTAAATGAGTTCGAAGGAGAGAGCTCCAGTTTCTGCAGGCCCCACCCAGCGCGTTCTCGCCCCAGGCCTGCCACCCTGCCTGCCTCCTTACTAGTTTGGTGCCTGCTGCTCTCATGGGCTCCCACATTCGGAAATACCCAAGGTGGTGGGCATTGTCTCCACGTTCATCTGGACAGCCCACCTTTGGGGACAATAAGCCCAGCCCCAAGGATCACTCTGCTCCCAGGGAGACAGCAGGACTGTCTGCAGGGAATATAGCTTGGCCGGCTCCCAGCTGGGGGGTGAGATGCCAGAGTCCTCACCTGCAAGCATTTCAAATGCACACCCTCGCTGCTTCAGGGGTGACAGGGGTGGGAATCACTGCATTTTGCCTGTCAGGATATGGGCTCTGAATTCCCTCCCCTCCTGTAGGTAGGACAGGAGAGGGTATGACATGAGGCTGCCAGAGCTGTGTAGCTTATAGGACTCTTGCTCAGTCACCTGGGCTGGAATACAGGGGTGCAATCTTGGCTCACTGTAACCTCTGCCTCCGGTTCAAGTGATTCTCCTGCCTCAGCCTCCTGAGTAGCTGGGATCACAGGCATGTGCCACCACACCCGGCTGATTTTTGCATTTTTGGCTGAGATGGGGTTTCACCACGTTGGCCAGGCTGGTCTCAAACATCTGCCTTGGCCTCCCAAAGTGCTGGGATTATAGGCGTGAGCCACCGTGCCTGGCCAAGCTGTGTAGCTTCTGTCACTTCCTTGAAAGCCCAGGGGTAGAAGCCTGGGCCCTTGGTTGGGTCTCTCTTTGGAATCACTAAGCAAAACCCAACTGTGGGATCTGGTTGCTTGTCTGCCCCCTCCCTCCCACTTGCCCAGACACTGTGGTTGGGGGCTGCGCTGGGGTTCCACTGCCGTAACAAAGGACCACAAATTGCATGCTACAAATGGCAGAAATGCATTCACACAGCTCTGGAGGCCGGATGGCAAGGTGCCACAGGGCTGCGCTTCCTCTGAAGGCTGAGAGGAGGCCCCTCCCTCGCTGCTCTCCTAGCAGCATCTGGTGTGGGGCCACAGTCCTGCTTTCCTCAGCTTGAAGCTGCAGCACTTCGAGCTCTGCCTCAGTTGTCACATGGTGGATGGTTAATTTTATGTCAACTTGACTGGGCAAGGGGGTGCCCAGATAGCGGGTAAATGTGATTTCTGGGTATGTCTGTGAGGGTGTTTCTGGAAGAAGTTGGCACTTGAATTAGTATAGTAAACTGAGTAAAGAAGACCCACCCTCACCAGTGTGGGTGAGCACCGTCCAATCTGAGGGCCTGAAAAGGACAAAAAGGTGGAAGAAGAATTTGCTTCTGTTTGAGCTGGGATGGCCATCTTCTCCTGCCCTCGGGCCTTGGACTCAGACTAATGACACCATGGCTGTCTTCCTTCTCCAGCATGCAGGCGACAGACTGACAGATCATGGCACTGCTCAGCCATGTACGATGTACATAGAAGCCTACTGGGGAGCCTCTGAGAATTTTGCTTTCATAATAAAGAGATAAACATCTCTGTAACTACCATTTCCCCATTCTTACAGCCAGAACATGGTGTGATGTCTGGAGCTGTGGCAATCCTTTTGTGACCATGAGGGAAAGTCACAGAATTGCAAAGCCTGTCCCTGCAATTGCTGGCCCTTACAGCACTGGGCTGCTGAAGTAATGCCAGTCACATCTACCTCCAGGATTCCTGTTATGGGAGAAAAATAAATCCCTATTGGTTCCAATCACCACACTTGGAGTTTCTGCTGTGAAGGCAGAAGTGCTTCTGATACATTATCCATCTACGTATCCATCCATCCTATAGTTAACAAAGTTTTTATTTATTTATTTTTTGGAGATGGGGGCTCACAATGTTGCCCACCCTGGCTGGTCTCCAACTCCTGAGCTCAAGCAATCCTCCTGCCTCAGCCTCCCAAAGTGCTGGGATTATACATGTGAGCCACCACACCTGGCCTAGATTTTAAGCAAATGAGTGACATGGTTAAACCTGCTTTTTAGAAAGGATTGGAGGAGGCTGGTGTGGTAGCTCATGCCTGTAATCCCCTTTGGGAGGCCAAGGCGGGCGGATCACTTGAGGCCAGGAGTTCCAGACCAGTTTGGCCAACATGGCAAAATTCCATCTCTACTAAAAATACAAGTGGCACTTGTAGTTACTTGGGAAGTACTACTTGTACTTGGGAAGCTGAGACATGAGAATCACTGGAACCCAGGAGGCGGAGATTGCAGTGAGCCGAGATCACGCCACTGCACTCCAGCCTGGGCAACAGAGTGAAACTCCATCTCAAAAGGAAAAAAAAGCCTCTGATCCCAGCACTTTGGGAGGCTGAGGTGGGTGAATCACTTGAGGTTAGTAGTTCAAGACCAGCCTGGCCAACATGGTGAAACCGTGTCTCTACTAAAATTACAAAAATTAGCCGGGTGTGGTGGCAGGCGCCTGTAATCCCAGCTACTCGAGAGGCTGATGCAGAATTGCTTGAACCCGAGAGGTGGAGGTTGCAGTGAGCCGGGATCATGCCACTGCACTCCAGCCTGGGCAAGAGTGAGACTCCATCTAAAAAAAAAAAAAAATTAAGGATTGGAGGAAAGAATAGAGGAAACAGAGGGAACGCAGGTGAAGGAGCTTATTCCTGAGGTGTCAGCCTGTAGGAAGTTGTTAACTGTTAGCAGGATTAAAGAAATTAAAGTGTTGAGGGATTCTCAGATTTGCACCAAACCAAGCTCTCTTAGCCCTCTAGAGTAGGGATATTTTTCCCCCAGACCTGACGTATCTTCACCTTTTGAGACGGGGTCGGGATTCTCCCTCATCCCACTGCTGCTTCTAAACCATTCTTCTGCCACCCTGGAGAGAAATCCATGTTCCACCCGGGCATCATGCCGCTGGTCGCCTCACCTGGGCTGAGGGCCAGGGTCAGTCCAGCCAGCAGACAAAACCAAGAAGGTCTTCCCCAAAGCTGGGCCCGGTCAGGCAGGTGGAGGGCTCCTCTCCACAGAGGCTTGGCAGAGCACAGTGGGAAGTGCAAACTCCCTTGGGCAATGCCGAGGGTCGGGCAGGAGTATCCCCTGGCCCGTAACCAAGAAGCGAGCAAGGGGAACGCGTCGATGGTCACCCGCAGGGATGGAGAAGCAGCGCCACAGGGCAGCAGCGGGGCTCAAAAGGGGGTGTGAGGCCTGAAGAAGCTCGCAGACCTCCGGGAGGGATGCGGCCCGCGCCTCCCTGCAGTTCCCCTCTGCCCGGCCCTGCGGCCGCGTGGGGTGGCCTCGGCGTCCGGGAGAACAGCCCCTCTGGGCCGACTCCGTGTTCACGCCTCAGCGTCAGTGACGGCGCCAGGCACTAGCAAGGACACAGGGAGGTTCGCGTGGGGCTCGGGATCACCGCCGAATGCGCGTATCGCACCAAGTAACGCGCAGCGGACAGCCCCGCGACACAAAGCCGAGGAAATCGCTGGCAGCGCCCGTCCTCGCGGCCACGCTTTTGGGAGGGGAGAGCGACAACACGGAAGTCGGCACGCGATGACTCCCGCGCAGCGCCGGCGCTAGAGCCCGGCCCAGGCGGAACCCCGCTCCGCCACTGCTTGCGTTTCCTTGGGGGGCGCTTCCGGCAGCGGCGCCACTCGCGGCCCCACGTGACTGGCGAGCGCCGGGAGGGGGTGCGCAGGCGCGCCCATCCGCTCCCGCCCTCCGGGTCTCCTCAGTCTGGCGGTCAGGGGGCGCGTCTGTCTACTCTGCGGACAGGTCACGTTCGGCAGCAGGCCTTTGTCGCGTCCGTCCGGCCTTGGCATCAGCTCGGAGAAGGCGGGTGGGAGGAGCAGGCCGCGATGGGAAGGAGGGGAGGCCCAGGAGCCGGCGCCGGCCCTGAAGAGCCGCACAAGGAGCCCGCCCGCCGCCACGAGCAGGCGCCCGGGACAGGGAAGCCCCGGCGCGCTGGGGCCTTGGGGAGGCGAGGTAGGAGGCAGGCGGCCCGGGCTGCGCGGGAGCAGGGATGGCCCAGGGCTGTGGCGTGGGAGTTGCGCAGGCGGGATTCGAAGAGGGCTCCCGGCGGGAGGCGTCAGTCCGGGGGCGTACGCGAGCGATGGCTGTGACCGCTGAGGGAGAGGACCAGGCTTCCCACAGCGCCGCCGCTCCCGGAGGAGACAGCCGTGGCCCGAAGCCCCAGGAGCGCCGGCAGGTGGACGGGAGGAGCGAGACTCTGTCTCAAAAAACATAAAATAAAATCATAAAATAAAATAACACGTTATGATGCTCCATTTGGTCCAGCCGCTTAGCGTGGCTGCTGACGAATGCAGACACAGCAAGGGAAGGGAAACACCTCCGCACGTGGGGGAATTTATATGTGACATTTGCTCCCAAGTCAGCAGGGGTAACAAGTGACGTTGCTTGGCAGGGCGCGGTGGCTCACGCCTGTAATTCCAGCACTTTGGGAGGCCGAGGCGGGTGGATCACCTGAGGTCAGGAGTTCGAGACCAGCCTGACCAACATGGTGAAACCCCGTTTCTACTAAAAATATAAAAATTAGCCGGTGTGGCGTTGGGCGCCTGTAATCCCAGCTACTCAGGAGGCTGAGGCAAGAGAATTGCTTGAACCCAGGAAACGAGGTTGCAGTGAGCCGATACGGTGCCACTGCACTCCAGCCTGGGCGACAGAGTGACTCCACCTCAAAAAAAAAAAAAAAGTTCCTATATGACATGGAAAGATGTCTACAATCTCTCTTTTTTTTTTTTTTTGACGGAGTCTCACTCTGTTGCCCAGGCTGGAGTCCAACGGCGTGATCTCGGCTCACTGCAACCTCCACCTCCCAGCTTCAAGCGATTATCCTGCCTCCGCCTCCCGAGTAGCTGGGACTACAGGCGCTGCCACCATGCCCGGCTAATTTTTCTATTTTTTAGTAGAGACGGGATTTTGCCATGTTGGCCAGTCTGGTCTCGAACTCCTGACCTCAGGTGATCTGCCTGCCTTGGCCTCCCAAAGTGCTGGGATTACAGGTGTGAGCCATCGCATCTGGCCTACAATCTACTTTTAAGTGAAAAAAGCAAGGTGCAGAACAACATACATGGTATGCTGCCTTTTGGGTGGTAATGGGGGAAAATATTTGCTTATAGTTGCGAAAAGAAACACTGGAGAATACACAAGAAACTAATAGTGGTTCCTTGAAGGCAGGGAAATGGAGTGGGGATGGAGGTACAGGGTAGGCAGGGAACACAGGCCACAGGGAGTCTCAATGTCTATTTTTTTAATGACAAAGGATAAAGATTAAAACAATACTTAGGAAAAAAGGAAAGAGAAAGTACACTGAAGTGGCCAGTCATGTGAGAACGCTTACTGGAAAGGGCAGAAAAGTGGAAGGAGGTAAGGGATAAAGGAAGCAGTTTTGAATTTTATTTTAATCTAATCCATTGAATTGATAATTAGTGATTGGTAACATGGTTCGAAAGTTTAAAAGTTACCCTCTCTCGTTTTCCAGCCACCAAGTTCCCTCCCCACAGGCAACCAAACCTCTTTTGATCTGTCCAGAAGTATTTCATACATGTGAAAACGCATACTGTGCTCATGTGCATCCAGTTTCCCTTCTCTTTACACCACGGGAGGACAGGGTACAATCCTACTCCCTATTCTTCACACTCTTTTATACTCAGGACCCCGTCTAAACCTAATGACCTCCCAAAGGCTGCAAAAGAGTGCCTTCGTTTTTGTGACTATAGTATTCTGCTCAATGGATGGACCATGATTTATTAGCTGGCCCCCTGCCCATAGACATTGAGCCTTTTCCAGTGCTTTGCTGTACTGAACAATACTCCAACAAATACCCTTATACCGAGGTCGTATTGCTTATGTGCAAGTTTATGGGATAGAATTTCCAGAACTGCTGGGTCAAAACACTTATGTAATTATAATGTGGACAGCAGTGATCAAATTGCCATCTGAATTAGGTGTGTGCCCATTTATACCTTACCAGTAATGTAGTAGAGGGTGCTGTTGTCCCATAGCTGCCCCAGTAATGTATGTTTCAAAGTTATGGACTGCATGTTCACGTCCCCCCAAAATTCACAGGAAATCTCACTATCCAATGTGATGATATTTGGAGACGGGACCTTTGGGAGGTCGTTGGGTTCAGGTGAGGTCATGAGGGTGGAGGCACTGATGTTCTTACGGGAAAAGGAGGAGACTGGAGCTTGCTCTCTTTGCAATGTGAGGGCACAACAAGAGGGCTGTCCCCACCAGACACCAAAGCTGCTGGCACCCCTATCTTGGACATGCCATCCTTCCGAACTAGGAGACACATTTCTGTTGTTTAAGCCACCCAGTCTGGTATTTTGTAACAGCACCATGAACTAAGACACAAAGTGTTTATCTTTGCCAGTCTGATACCGAATGGTATCTATATTTTTTCTTATAAACATTTTATTAAGGAAAGTTTTTTGTTGCTTGTTTTTTTGTTTTGTTTTTGTTTTTGTTTTTGAGACGGAGTCTCACTCTGTCGCCCAGGCTGGAGTGCAGTGGCGCGATCTCAGCTCACTGCAAGCTCCACCTCCCGGGTTCATGCCATTCTCCTGCCTCAGCCTCCTAAGTAGCTGGGACTACAGGCGCCCGCCACCACGCCTGGCTAATTTTTTTGTATTTTTAGTAGAGACGGGGTTTCACATGTTAACCAGGATGGTCTCGATCTCCTGACCTCGTGATCCGCCCACTTCAGCCTCTCAAAGTGCTGGGATTACAGGCGTGAGCCACCGCGTCCAGCCTACTAATTTTTGTATTTTTAGTAGAGACGGAGTTTCACCTTCTTGGTCAGGCTGGTCTTGTACTCCTGACCTCGTGATCCTCCCGCCTCGGCCTCTCAAAGTGCTGGAGTTACAGGTGTGAGCCACTGTGCCCGGCCTCTTTTTTCTTTTTTTTTGAGATGGAGTGTCACTGTGTCACCCAGGCTGGAGTGCAATGGCACGATCTCGGCTCACTGCAATCTCCACCTCCCAGGTTCAGGCGATTCTCCTGCCTCAACCTCCCGAGTAGGTGGGATTATAGGCACATGCCCAGCTAATTTTTGTATTTTCAGTAGAGGCAGGGTTTCGCCATTTTGGCCAGCCTGATCTCAAACTCCTGACCTCAGGTGATCTGCTCACCTCGGCCTCCCAAAGTGCTGGGATTACAGGCATGGCCACGCCTGGCCAAAATGCACGAATCTTAACTGTAAATTCTGAAAATGGCTGCACCTGTGTAGCCGCCCCCCCCACCCCCCCCCCCGCTCAATAAAAATCTAAGCGTATCCATCACCCTAGAAGTTCCTTTGTGTCCCTCCCTCCCAGTCCCTGCTCATGATCTTGCCCTGAGGCAGCTGCTGGTCCCCTCTTTTTCTGCCGTGGATGAGTTCTGCCTCTGTGAGGACTCACCAGTGGGCAATCTTGCAGCAGGCTTCTCTCCATCAGCTCAGGGAGCTTCATCAACATCGGGTGCACCGCCAGCTCCTCTCTTTCATCCACGCATAAGATCCTGTTGTGTGAATATTCTGCAGTTGGTCTATCTGTTCTCCTGTGGGTGGGCACAGGGGTTGGGGAAAGCTCCTATGAGCATCAGAGGACACATCCTTTGTGGTTACACCTTTCACTTCTTTTCTGGATGACACCTGGGGGTAGAATCTTCAGGTCAAGTGGCAGGTGCGTGTTAACATGTTAACAGTGCTTGGTGTTGTCAGTCTTCAGAGCTGGCGTGTAGTGGTATCTTGTTGTGGTACTTTTTTGTTTGTCTTTTGTTTTGTGACAAGGTCTCTCTTTGTTACCCAGGCTGGAGTGCAGTGGCACAATCATGGCTCGCTGTAGCCTTGATCCCCCAGGCTCAAGCAGTCTTCCCACTTCAGCCTCCCGAGTAGCTGGGACCATCGGTATGCACCACCACACCCAGCTAATTTTTTACTTTTTGTGGAGACAGGGTCTCACTATGTTGGCCAGGCTGGTCTTGAACTCCTGGGCTCAAGCAGTCCTCACACCTGGGCCTCCCAAAGTGTTGGGATTATAGGCATGAGCCACCACGACTGGCCTTGGTGTGTTTTGTTTTGTGTTTTTGTTGTTTTCAAGACACTGTCTCGCTCTGTCATTCAGGCTGGAGTGCTGTGGCATGATCCCAGCTCACTGCAACCTCCAGCTCCCAGGTTCAAGCGATTTTTCTGCCTCAGCCTCCCGAGTAGCTGGGATTACAGGTGCACGCCACCACGCCCGACTAATTTTTGTATTTTTAGTAGAGACGGTGTTGGTCGGGCTGGTCTCAAACTCCTGACCACAGGTGGTCTGTCCACCTCGGCCTCCCGAAGTGCGGGATTACAGGTGTGAGCCACCACGCCCAGCCCCTCGGTGGGTTTTGAGTCGCATTTCCCTGTGACTGATGATGTTGAGCACTTTTTCAGGTGTTTATTAGCCATTTGTGTAACTTCCTTTGTGCAAAGTCTATCAGATCTGCTGCCACAAACAGAGACCTCACCTGCTGCAGTTTGTTTTCAAGGGCAGCCTCCTCTCCAGCTTCCGCCTGTCTCCACCCGCTCTCCAGTGCCTTCCAGGAGTTTTTTAACATGTCTATTTTTGTTCAGAATCTATCTTTGTTATCCATGGGGGATCAGTCCACCCAGGCTGCTCCACCATTGCTCCCTGTGGGGCGAGTTTACTTGTTAAAATTATATTTATTATAGATGGTGTGGAGATGCTTGCCCTTCCTTTTCTGTGACCTGTGCAGTGAAGGGAATGTGTGGGTTCATCCAGGTTGGGTCTTGGGAAGTAGTTTGATAGAAAAGGAGGGGAGGGCTCGAGGCAGGGGCTTGGGGTCAATCTAACGCTGGCCAAGGCGCGGAGTCGAGAGGCAGGCAGGAGAGGGCAGGAGACAGACTCGTGAAGGTGGCAAGGTCAAGAAATGGAAAACCACGAAACGAAGGAATTACTGTATAGAGAAATTACCTGCTTGATTAGGTAAACAGGAAAATAGCAGCTTGTGTCATGAGTGAGGATGCCTGAAGCTCACATTCCAGGGGAGCCGCGGCCTCTGGAGATGACCTGGGAAAGGCCACAGACCCAGGAGTGGGGGGCTGGGGTGGGATGGGAGATGAAGGAGATGGGGTGCCCAAAGCTGCAGCCTTGAGCAAATATGGGGGAGACAGGGGTGGGTCGAGAGCCCCGCAGAGAGGAGGAGGGTGTGAGCCTCTGGAGAGCCGGGCCTGGGTAAGCGGGAAGGGGTCAGGGATGCCCCCACCTTCCTTCCCGACCTGTTGGTGGTGCAGGCGGACTTCTGCAGGGGAGCAGTGCATGGGACAGCAGTGGGGGCAGCTGAGTGTCCAGGAGAACAAGCACAAAGGGGACCCAGACTGTCCCACACCCCGGTCTGCTCTGGGGATGCAGGGGTGGGGTGAGCAGCCAGGGAAGGGTGCTACTGGGAGGGCCTAGGCAATGGAGTCACCTGGGTTTTCTTGGTGGGTGAGGCTGTACCCCCTGACTGTACCCAAGTGTCCGTGGGTGTACCTGGAAACATCCACAAATTTTACTGATGAGAAAACTGCAGTGGCTTTCCCAGAACTGGCAGAGCCAGGATGGGATCTGGGCCTCTGGCTCCAGCCCAGCGTCCTTGGGCCTCCATGTTCTTCTGAAACATCCAGGGTTCTGGACTGAATTTTGTCCCCAGCCAAATTCGTACATTGAGGTCCTAACCCCCAGTCCCTCAGAATGTGCCTGTATTTGGAGATAGAGCCTTTAAAGAGGTGATGAAGGTAAAATGAGGTCATTAGGGTGGGCCTTAATCCCATAGGACTTGTGTCCTTATAAGAAGAGGAGATTAGGGCCAGGCACCGTGGCTCACGCCTGTCATCCCAACACTCTGGGAGGCCGAGGCGGGTGGATCACCTGAGGCCAGAAGTTCGAGACCAGCCTGACCAACATGGTGAAACCCCGTCTCTACTGAAAATACAAAATTAGCTGGGCATGGTAGTGGGTGCCTGTAATCCCAGCTACTTGGGAGGCTGAGGCAGGAGAATCGCTCGAACCTGGGAGATGGAGGTTGCGATGAGCCAAGATCGCGCCATTGCACTCCAGCCTGGACAACAAGAGCGAAACTCCGTCTCAAAAAAAAAAAAAGAAGAAGAAGAAGAGGAGATTAGGACACACACACAGGGAAGACCACGTGAGGCTGCAGGGAGAAGACCGCCCTTTGCAAGCTGAGGAGATAGGACTCAGGAAGAAGCAACGCTGCAGATACCTTGAAACCTGTGAGACAATAAGTGTCTGTTGTTCAAGCCACCCTGTCTCTGTCTGTGGTACCTTATTATGACAGCCAGAGCCAACTACTACAGCCAATAAAGAAACAAAAAACATACCCCAGCGTCTGCTTCAGAAAGCAAAGAAAGGGATGTCTTGGGCTGGGCGCGGTGGCTCACGCCTGTAATCCCAGCACTTTGGGAGGCCGAGGAGGGCAGATCACGAGGTCAGGAGATTGAGACCATCCTGGTTAACACAGTGAAACTCCATCCCTACTAAAAATACAAAAAAATAGCCAGCTGTGGTGGCAGGCACCTGTAGTCCCAGCTACTCGGGAGGCTGAGGCAGGAGAATGGCGTGAACCTGGGAGGCGGAGGTTGCAGTGAGCCGAGATGGTGCCACTGCACTCCAGCCTGGGTAACAGAATGAGACTCCGTCTCAAAAAAAAAAGAAAGAAAGAAAGAAAGAAAGGGATGCCTTGACTTCAGACTGAGACTTCTGCTAAAATTAGTGAAAACAAAACCAGGAGGGTTCCACAGAGGGAGGTGAGTCCCTGGCTCTCCCCCAGATCCACTGCCACCTCCGATACCAGGGCTATAGCTGGGCCAGCAGCAGCCTTGGTGCTCAATCATTCCTGCCTGGCAGGGGACAGTCCTCCGTGGCCTGGGACCTTTCTGAACGGCCACCCTCTCCGCCTCAGCCACAGGCTCTGGCACAGGCTCCAGAGGCAGCATCTTCCGCTGCTGCCAGCCCGTGTTGGGAGTGGCCTAGCCCTCCAGGCTGCTGTCCCTGGACTCCTCACTGCTGTGGTGTACCCCACCATCCTCCACAACAGCTGGAGGTGAAGGGGTGTGGAGGGAAAGCGGGAGGGGGAGGGGAGCAAGAGGCTGCCCAGAGCAGGGGAACAGAGCCAGGCCAGGGCCGGATTGCAAAGGTCCACAAACCAGCAATGCCCAAGCACACCTGGTGCCCCAGGGAGGCTGGGGGTGCTCTGTACGGCCTTGTTATCCTGGGGAGTCTGGGGGTGCTGTGTACGGCCTTGTTATCCTGGGGAGTCTGGGGGTGCTGTGTACGGCCTTGTTATCCTGGGGAGTCTGGGGGTGCTGTGTACGGCCTTGTTATCCTGGGGAGTCTGGGGGTGCTGTGTACGGCCTTGTTATCCTGGGGAGTCTGGGGGTGCTCTGTACGGCCTTGTTATCCTGGGGAGTCTGGGGGTGCTCTGTACGGCCTTGTTGTCAAAGGCTCCTCACCCTTGGTTCCCTTCTGACCTGGCAATGGCCCCAGAGGGAGGCAGGCAGGTGTTACATTTGTCAGCAGCAACGCTGCCAACACTTAGTGTGGATGTTACCCTATTCACCCATCAACGGTTGTCTGCCATTCCCATTTCACAGGCGAGAATGCTGAGGCTGAAGAAAGGGAGTGACATGGTTATGAGCACAGGACAGGTGGCTGACAGGACAGGCACCGGTGGCCCTGTGTGCCATGGAATTCCGAATTCCTGGGACTTGCAGGGGCGGCCTTCCTTCTGTGCTGTGTGTTCAGAGGTGCCGGTGGGTGTGCGTGCAGAGAGGTACAGACCTACTTTCACAGAGATGCAGACTTTTCTTGTTCTGTATATGGAAGGGTAGTGGCGAGAGGGAGGAGGTGCAGGGAAACAGAAAATACCCTGGAACTAGCAGGTTCCATGGCTCATGCCTAGAATCCTAGCTACTCAGGAGGCTGAGTGGGGAGGGTCACTTGAGTCCAGGAGTTCAAGACCAGCCTGGGCGACACAAGACCGTGTCTCAAAAAATAAAAATCCTGGAACTTGAAGGCTACAGAAAAGGGAAGTGCAGATACTGAAGCTCCACTGAGTGAGGAGGGCAGATATTACCCCTTTCTCCAACCACTTCTCAGCTTGAACATAATCAAGCCCTACTTCCTCAGCCTGGAAGCTGACCTAGAGTTGGCTCAGTTTCTTTAGGGATCTTCCATAAAGGTGGTGGTGGTGGTGAAGGTGGAGGTGATGGTGATGGTGAAGATGGAGGTAGAGATGAAGGTGATGATGGTGGAGGTAATGGTGATGGAAGTGGAAGCAATGGTGCTGGAGGTGGAGGTGATGATGGTGGAGGTGGAGATGATGGTGGAGGTGATGGTGGTAGAGGTAATGGTGATGGAAGTGGAAGCAATGGTGCTGGAGGTGGAGGTGATGATGGTGGAGGTGGAGATGATGGTGGAGGTGATGGTGGTAGAGGTGGAGGTGATGGTGGGGGTGGAAGTGATGGTGGAGGTGGTGGAGGTAGAGGTGATGGTGGAAGTGGAGGCAATGGTGGAGGTGGAGGTGATGATGGTGGAGGCGGAGATGATGGTGGAGGTGATGGTGGTAGAGGTGGAGGCTATGGTGGGGGTGGAAGTGATGGTGGAGGTGGAGATGATGGTTGTGGTGGAGGTAATGGAGGTGAAGGTGGTGGTGATGGAAGAGGTGGTGGATGTGGAGGTGATGGTGGTGGAGGAGGTGGAGGTGATGGTAGACGTGGAGGTGATAGTGAAGGTGGAGGTGATGGTGGAGGTGGAGGTGATGGTGGAGGTAATGGTGGTGGAAGTGGGGGCAATGGTGCTGGAGGTGGAAGCAATGGTGGAAGTGGAGGCGATTGTGGAGGTGGAGGAGTGATGGTGGTAGTGGAGGTAGAGGTGATGGTGGTGGAGGAGGTGGAGGGGATGGTGGATGTGAAAGTGATAGTATAGGTGGAGGTGATGGTAGAATTGGAGGTGATGGCAGAGGTGGAGGTGAGGGTGGAGGTAATGGTGCTGGAGGTGGAGATGATGGTGGAAGTGGAAGCAATGGTGGAGGTGAAGGTGGTGGAGATGGAGGTGATGGCGGTGGAGGTGGAAGTGATCATGGGGGTAATGGTGGAGGTGCAGGTGATGGTGGTTGAGGTGACGGTGGATGTGGTGGTGGAGGCGATGGTGGATGTGGTGGTGGAGGCGATGGTGGATGTGGTGGTGGAGGCGATGGTGGATGTCGTGGTGGAGGCAATGGTGGAGGTGGGGGAGTTAGTGATGGAGGTGGTGGAGGTGATGGGGGATGTGAAGGTGATGGCAGAGGTGGAGGTGATGGTGGGTGTGGAGGTGGAGGTGACGGTGGAGGTAATGGTGGTAGAGGTGGAGGTAATGGTGCTGGAGGTGGAGGTAGAGGAGGTAGTGATGGTGATGGGGGTGGAGGTGATGGTGGATGTGAGGGTGATGGTAGAGGTGGAGGTGATGGTGGATGTGGTGGTGGAGGCGATGGTGGAGGTAATGGTGCTGGAGGTGGAGGTGATGATGCAGGTGGAGGAGGTAATGATGGTGATGGAGGAGGTGGTGAAGGTGGAAGTGATGGCAGAGGTGTAGGTAATGGTGCTGGAGGTGGAGGTGATGGTGGATGTGAAGATGATGGTAGAGGTGGAGGTGATGGTGGTGGTGATGGTAGAATTAAAGGTGATGGTAGAGGTGATGGTGGTGGTGGTGGAGGCGGAGGTGATGGTGCTGGAGGTAGAGGCAATGGTGGAGGTGGAGGAGGTAGTGATGTAGGTAGTGAAGGTGGAGGTGATGGTGGTTGGAAGTGATGGTAGAAGTGGAGGTGATGGTGGAGGTAATGGTGGTAGAGGTGGAGGTGATGGTGGTGGAGGTGGAGGTAATGGTGGAGGTGGAGGAGGTAGCGATGTAGGTAGTGAAGGTGGAGGTGATGGTGGTTGGAAGTGATGGTAGAAGTGGAGGTGATGGTGGAGGTAATGGTGGTAGAGGTGGAGGTGATGGTGGTGGAGGTGGAGGTAATGGTGGAGGTGGAGGAGGTAGCGATGTAGGTAGTGAAGGTGGAGGTGATGGTGGTTGGAAGTGATGGTAGAGGTGGAGGTGATGGTGGAGGTAATGGTGATAGAGGTGGAGGTGATGGTGGTGGAGGTGGAGGTAATGGTGGAGGTGGAGGAGGTAGCAATGTAGGTAGTGAAGGTGGAGGTGATGGTGGTTGGAAGTGATGGTAGAGGTGGAGGTGATGGTGGAGGTAATGGTGGTAGAGGTGGAGGTGATGGTGGAGGTGGAGGTGATGGTGGTGGAGGTGGAGGTAATGGTGGAGGTGGAGGAGGTAGTGATGTAGGTAGTGAAGGTGGAGGTGATGGTGGTTGGAAGTGATGGTAGAGGTGGAGGTGATGGTAGAGGTGGAGGTGATGGTGGTTGGAAGTGATGGTAGAGGTGGAGGTGATGGTAGAGGTGGAGGTGATGGTGGTGGAGGTGGAGGTAATGGTGGAGGTGGAGGAGGTAGCAATGTAGGTAGTGAAGGTGGAGGTGATGGTGGTTGGAAGTGATGGTACAGGTGGAGGTGATGGTAGAATTGGAGGCGATGGTAGAGGTGGAGGTGATGGTGCTGGAGGTAGAGGCAACGGTGGAGGTGGAGGAGGTAGCGATGTAGGTAGTGGAGGTGGACGTGATGGTGGTTGGAAGTGATGGTAGAGGTGGAGGTGATGGTGGAGGTAATGGTGGTAGAGGTGGAGGTGATGGTGCTGGAGGTGGAGGTGATGATGGAGGTGGAGGCAATGGTGGAGGTGGAGGTGGTGGCGACGGTGGTAGTGGAGGTGGAGGTGATGGTGGCTGGAAGTGATGGTAGAGGTGGAGGTGATGGTGGAGGTGATGGTGCTGGAAGTGGAGGTGATGTTGGAGGTGGAGGCAATGGTGGAGGTGGAGGAGGTGGTGATGGTGGTAGTGGAGGTGGAGGTAAAAGTGGAGGTGATGGTGGTGATGCTGGTGGAGGTAAAAGTGGAGGTGATGGTGGTGGAGGTGGTGATGCTGGTGGAGGTGATGTGATAGTGGAGGTGATGGTGGTGGAGATGATACTGATGGCGGAGGTAAAGGTAATGGTGGAGGTGACAGTTGTGGTTCCATGGAGGGGGCGGTGATGGTGATGATGACCATGATGACAGCGTGGGATGTGTTCATTGAAGATGGGACTGAGGTGGGGATGAAAGAAGTCATAGAAAACCAGGGCAGAGCCTCTGTGGGCTTGGAGTTCACCCCTGAGAGCTGGGACAGCCAGGATTGGAGCCATGTCTGCACCGGGTTTGTTTGTTACCGGCTCCCCAGGGGTGTCTGTGGAGTGGAGCCTCCCACACCGGGAAGGACTCAGCACCATTCAGGAACACTGGGAAAGGTAAGACCAGGTGTGTGTGGGAGTGGGCAGGAGCTGGGGAGGTGGCAGAAGGGAAGGGCCAAAGCTGCCGACTCACCTGCTTCCCACTTGCAAGGCAGCCTCCCCAGGGTGGCGTCCACGCACCTGGGCTGACATGATCGGGTCTCTGTGGGGGGGCCAGCCCCTGCCTGGTGCCTGTGTCCGTGTTGTCCACTCGCAGGCTCCTGAGAGGTCACCCTTCCTGGGGAGCCTCCAGGGATACCTCCTCCGCAGAGTCTGACCCTCTCCTTCCCTCTGGCCTCGTCCTTGCTGCCCCAACCTGCCACCGTGCCTCTGACAGCATTGGTGCCCTGTGCCCAGCACTGTGGGTAAACAGCTTGAGGTTTCCTGGAGTTTGTGGAAGGAAGTCCTGGATTTGCCACCAACTGGCTCTGGGACCATGGACAAGTACTGGTCCCTTCCATGTGCCTCAGTTTACCATCCAGCCAAGGAAGCCGGCTGGATGGCCTCCAAGGAGGGTGCCAGGAGGCCCACCCTGGCCAGGAGTGGGACTGAAAGCTTCCACGACAGCTCTAGCAGTCAGCTGAGTGTGAGCACAGTGTGGCAGAGCTGGGCAGGCTGGAGGGGCCCCAGGAAGCCCCATGCCCCCTAGGGGACAGCAGACCATCCTCCTTTCCTGCATGGTTAGCATAGCAACAGCCTCCTCCTCTGGGTTGAGAAGGCCTGGGCTGAGTCATGGGCCCAACTGGGAACATGAGAGGGCCTCCCTGCAGGACAGGGCACTGGTCCAAACTCAGCAGGAGGCACGGTGGGTGTGGGAGGGGGTAGGGGAGGAGCCAGCACCACCTCCCAGAAGGAAGGACCTGCATTTGGGGTCAGGACTGGGAAGGTGGCAGGGGCTGGCCCAAGAGGGGCAGGCCCTTGCACACCAACTCAGCCTGACTTTGAGGACTCTCTGGCCAGCACCATCCCCACCCTGTCCTGGGCCTGGGGCTTACCCTGGCTCTTCGCAAGCCAAGAGGGCACTGTGTTGACGCTTACAGCACATGTAGAGGCCCTGCCCCATCTGGTCTGGAAAGGAGGGCCGTGCTCCCGCCAGGGAGGGCTCAGGGCTAATGACCCCCTGCAAGGCCTCTGGAGGGAGCAGGGCAGAGGAGGAGGCGTGGAACTGCCCACCCCAGCCTCATCAGCCCAGAGCCCAGCCCAGCCTGCACAGGGCTCTAGAAATTTCTGTGCCTTCTCCCACCAGCAAGAGGCCAAGGGCGTAGGGTAGTGGGGAGGGCCATGGCATCCCCAGGTTCACAGGTTTCCTCCAGGGTCCAGCCTCCTTCCCCAGGGCAAGAAACCACTGTGGACTGCCCTGCCCAAGCTGGCCTGTGTCCTCCGCCTCCCTGACAGATCTGCCTCCCTGGACTCCCCTTCCCCAAACGCTGGCAGTTGGGGACAAACCTGGGGAAAGAAGGGGTGCCACCTCAGCCCTGTCCCAGCCTCCCCCATCCACCAGCATGAGCACGTGGTGGCATCTGGGACACCTGTTCCCACCCGTCCTCAGGAATAGTCACTGCCGTTTCCACTGGAGGTGGGCTTTATTACTGTCACCATGATGTGAAAAGAGGAAGACAGCACCCATTCCCACGCCTCCTAGACACTGTGCACCAACAACTGTCTGCTGGGGTTAGCACGGAGCTGTCCCCACCCCCAGGGTCAGAGCACCCACAGGTGCCGAGCTGGCCCAGGAGACCCCCACACTGCTGACGCTGTTTGCCTTGTGTCTGCACAGGCCTCTACTAAACTCTCCCACACAATTAGTGTCTTAAATATATGTACACGTATATATTTTGTCCCAACTGTGTCAGTTATAAAATTAAAACTGACCACTTCTCCTTACGTTATCTTCACAGTAGCTGTGCAGAAGACAACAAATCCAGTGTTGATAGCTTAGGGCAGGCTGCCCACCCCAGCAAAGGGAAGTTCTTCCCCCATGGGACCCACTGTGGGAACCAGTGCCACGGCCACATCTCCGTGCTTGGGTGGCAGTGTAGCTGCCCATCTACGGGGTGCCGGGTTGGCTTGGGCCTTGCCATGTGCCAGACGCATGCATACATACACACACACACACACACACACACACACACACACACCCCACCCGATTATGGAGCACATCACACCGATCCCTTGCAGAGGTGGGGGCTGGGGCCCAGGACAATCAGAAGCAGGGCCCCTCCCCCAGCTGTCTCGAGACCAAAGCCATCCAGGGCCTCTGAGCCCTGGGGCATCACCCAGAAGCGCTGGGCTCCCAGGCCGGCACCCAGCACACCAGGAGCCCAGGGCGCGTGGGAGATGCGCTAGGGACGGTCTTTCACTCCAGACCAGGCTGACTAATAAATATGACATCCAGTGTAGTCAGGAGACGAGAAAATAACGTAGACTTGGCTGGACTCTGTTGTCAAGGCCATTCCCAGTCACAGAGGAAACATCCCAGGTGGTCTCCAGGCGTCCAGGTGGCTCTGCACCTGCCGACCCCCAGAGGCCAGTGAGGTTCTGGCAGCAAGATGTGCTCCATTAGGCAGGCAAAGCAGGGCGACCTGAACCAACGACATGTGCGGGGGTTGTGGTCTCCACATTCTATTCATGTTCGAGGAGCGTCAGTCTCCCAAGGCTGCGGATGGAGGCCCCTAGGGTGCTGCGACTCCCACTCCTCACCTGCCCCTAACCCTGCTGCCATGGCCACTTTCACCCATGCCTCGCCGTGGGGAAAGGAAGGCCCGCAAACCCTGCCCCTGGCGGACAGGGCAGCCCTTGCCTCTGCTCAGTCAGTGCACGGAAATGCCCACAGCTCCAGGGAGACCCCCTAGCAGGCAGAGTGACCGTCAAGGTAAGGCCCACGGTGGCCCAGCAGCAGCACACAGCTCAGCGGCCCAGACCCCACCCTGGGGGATGCCCAGAGTCCTCCTAGACCTGCACTCAGGCAGACAAGCATGTGGCTGGGCGGCCACCAGCAGACATCTGGCCGCCTCAGGAAGCTCTTCCTGGCTCTAAAGAGAATCCAGTTCCAAATTCCCACTTTCTCCGCTCAGAGTTACAGTGTGGTCATAATTGCACGCTCTCATGGACCCACGTCCCACCCAAGTGACAATGATGCCACAGCCACTCAGCTTCTAGCTGGCTCTACTCCTGCTGCCTTAGGATCCCTGCTGGGGCTGCACCCCCCCACCCCGAGACACCAGCTGTGCCCAGATGGCCCCTGCTGGCACTCACTGTGCCCCAGGCCTTCCTGGCAGGGGTTCCTGCTGCCGCTCCCCAGGAGTGTCCTGTTCCCTCCCAGCGCCCCATTGGGACGCACACCAACAACTTTTCTGACATGTGAATAATTCACCTAGCGTGGGGCCAGGCTCATGAAGACCTCCCCAAGCCTGCCAGAGAGGTGGTCAGGAAAGTCCCGGGCCGGGAGATGGATGTGCCATCTCACACGGAGAAACGGGGGCAGAGCCAGGTGCTGGTTGGACACCCCTCAGAACTTGGCTGGAGGGAACGGGAGAGGAAGATAGTGTCACAGCCTAGGCAGGGCACAGCCTGGGGACGGGAATGAGTTGGAGAGTGAGGGGAAAGGAGAGGCAAGGTGGGAGGAAGGCTGCCCAAGTTACCGAGTCTGAGGCCAAGTTCCAGGAAGAGGCAGCATTCTCTCTGCCAGGAGGGTGGAGCCATCTGGCCCGAGCAGGGACCTCCACCTGGCCAGGCTTCACACCCCATGCTGTGTCCCACCTGGGAGGGCCCATCCCTTCCCTTCCACCCCACCCTCAGGACCCACAGGGATGCATCACACCAGAAGGGACTTGACGAGGCCACAGTGAAACTTGCGGACGTGGCGGTAGAGGTCCCCGGACTGCGTGAAACGGCGCTCACACCACCGGCAGGCATGCGGCTTCTCTCGAGTGTGCACTACGGTGTGCCGGCTCAGGTTGTGGGAGTACTGAAAACTTTTGCCACACTGCACACACGTATAGGGCTTCTCACCCGAGTGTGTCCGCTCGTGCCTCTTCAGTGTGTATGTGCACGAGAAGGTCTTCCCACAGAGCGGGCAGGTGGGTGCCACGCCGTCGGGTGAGAGCCGGGCCCGGGTGCTGTCTCGCTCACGGAAGTGGGCACTGAGGTGCAGCTGCAGCACGTGGGAGCTGGGAAACAGCTTGCTGCACAACGGGCAGATGCAGAGGGGCCCACCAGGCCCCAGCTCCTCCTCACTCGCCAGTTGCCCTGCACCAAGCTCCAGCTCCCGGCTGCCCTCTCCGCTGACGGGCAGCGGCTGCAAGCCCACCACCAGGCCCTTGGCTGCAGGAACAGGAGGTGGCTTCGGGGGACTGTGGGGGCTCCTAGAGCTGCTGCTCTCCTCCTGTTCGGACAGTGAGTCCCGTTCGTCCTTCACCAGTGGCTGGGCCCCTGGCTGCCTCTGGCTGCAGAGGGGTGTCTGGAGGACGCACGGTGGGTGGACCCGCTCCTGCCTTGGGCCAGACTTCAGCGACAGGTCCAGGGCCTGGTCTGACTCTTCTGGGACCTGGCAGGGAGGAGGCCCAGATGCTCGAGGAGGGAGGGCAGCCTTGACCCCAAACGGGGGGAGCTTGGCCTTTCGGGCAGCTGGGCAGAGGTCCGCGGTCCAGACAGGCCAGGGGCACGGTGGCTGAGCAGGTTCTGCCCCAGGGGCAGGGTTCCCCGGGTCCAGACTTCGATCCTTCTCCTGGAGCCTGCCCTTGCAGACCTTGACGATGTCATACATGTGCAGGTAGCTGGCGGCTGCCAGGACGTCCTCCACAGGCAGGCTGCGCAGGTCCAGGCGGCCCTCGTACATGAAGTCCAGTAGGCGGCCGAAGGCGGGCGCCGTGACGATGTCGCCGTTGAGCCGCACCGTGTCGCGACTGCCCGCGGGCCGGTCCCTGTAGAAGAGATGGAAGTAGACGCTGCACGCGGCCAGCACGGCACGGTGGGCCGGGAAGCGCGCGTCGCCCACGAGCACGGTGCAGTCGCATAGGAAGCCCAGCTCGCGCTGCTGCCTCAGGCGGCCCAGCAGCCGTCCGCCGTGCTCAGGGAACTCCATGCCGCCGCCGTCATCACCTGGGCACAAACGGGACGCCCGTCAGCGCGCCTGGAGGCGCCCACGAAGCGCCCTTCCCGGCTGCAGGCAGCGCGGAAAGAGCGGCGCGGGAGTGACGCGCGCA
Source organism: Pan paniscus (assembly GCF_029289425.2). Taxonomy (NCBI): domain Eukaryota; kingdom Metazoa; phylum Chordata; class Mammalia; order Primates; family Hominidae; genus Pan; species Pan paniscus. The sequence continues at coordinate 105,983,782 of NC_073264.2, read as the reverse complement.
ACCGCCCGTCCAGAGCCGCCGCGGGCACCTGCCCCGAGCAGGAAAAACTCGATCGAAAGTAAACAGTAGCAGCTCCGCCGCGGGGGCGGGTCCCGGGACTCAGGCGCAGGAGCCGGAGCCGCGCAAAGCTGCGCGCGTCCCCGCCCGGGCGCTCCTGAACTTCACTCCCGGGCGGCCGCCCGCTCGCGGCGTCCCCGACGCCCGGGTGGCTGCGCCGCCGCCCGCCCCACGCCTCCGCGCCGCCTCCAGCTGCCGCCCGGCCCACCAGATGCCGCCGCCGCCGGCCCCATTTATGGCAGCGCGGCCGCGGGGAGCGGGGAGAGGGCCGGCGGGCGGGCGGGGCGGGCAGAGCCGGGAGCCCACCCCCAGCGCTCACCTCCGCCGCCCCGAGCTCCTCTCCGGTCGCCGCTCGCGCGCGCGCCCTCCCCAGGGCGGCCCTGGCGCGCGTGGAGCTGCGGGCAGCGCGCCCCGGCGGGGAGGGCGCGGGGACGGCGAGGGCGCCGGGCGGGGCGCGCTCCAACTTGGCTGGCCCAGCGCCGCCCGCCGCTCGCCCCGCCCCAGAGAGAGCGAAACTCGGGGCGGGGGCCGGAGGGGGCGGGCCGAGCGACTTCCCGGAGCGGCGGAACCGCTGAGGTCACCCTCGCCCCCCCTTCCCTGTCCGCCCCACCCGGCCGGGCCCCGCGCGCAGCCAGCAGGGGCGCTGGGGTGTGAGGGGGGTTTAGGGCACTGCGCGGGGGCAGGGGGTCTCTCGCGATACTTGGCGCTTTGGCCTGGGTCCCCCACCTCCCAACCTTTCCCGGCATGGGGTCCTTACTGCGCCAGTCTGCAAAAGGAACCCTTCCGAGGGTCCGCTTGTATCCCAGCCCGCGTTGGGCAGTCACCCGAGGGTAAACCCGGGACCCTGGCCTCCCGCCACCTCGCAGGGCGCCGGCCTTGGGATGGGGTAGGGGTTGCGTGGATTGGGGGTCGTTAATTTTGCAAAGATGACACCTCCTTCTTCCTTGAAAGCCTCTTTTTGAATTTAATTCAGCTGGGACCCTCTTCCAAACATTCAAGCAGGATGTCGATCCTGGAGTCCAGAACGGGGACTTCCACCCTCTCCACAGACCCCAGCCCAGCGGCTATGGGGGACCCAGCGCAGAGAGGCACGGAAAACGGGCACCTCCCAGCAGACATGGTGGCATGGGGGGACAAACGCCATAACAGAGACAGTCGGAAGCCCTCCAGAGCCCAGGGTAGGCAGGAACGTGTTCAAAGAGGAGGAGACTCCGGACAGGGGCTGGCATGGGAGTGGGGGTAGGGAGGAGTGGGGGAAAGTGTTCCAGGGCAAAGAAGCATTGAGAAGACGTGAGGGGGACGCCTGGTTGTGGGAGAGGGAATCGCCAGAGAAGTAGAGAGTGTGTTTGGCGGGGTTAGGGTCCCTCCCAAGCAGATGGAGCCTTTTCCCAGGGGCACAACCTGGGCTGCCCTTGACTGAGCAGGTTTGAAGGTACTCTAGACCACCGGATCATCTTCGCAACAGTCCCATTAACTAGACGCTCTTATTTTCATACCTTTTTGGTGAGAGAGTTTAGGTAAGGTACCCAGAGCCATGTATCAGCAGTAAGTCACTGAACCACGATTTGAATTCACCCGGTCTCATTCTTCTCTGCCTTGGAGTCCGGGAAATGGAGAATGTAGTGGAGGAGTCACCCCAGTCAAGGCCAAGCAGTGGGGTGGGGGTGGTGCTGGAAGAGGGGCTGGATCACAAAGGACAGGACCCGGCCAGGTATGTGTGTGCAGGAGGAGTGGAGCCCACAGTGGGATCTGAAGTCTGGGAAGGAAGGCCTCGTTGTTATACTAAAATATCATTCCTTGTTTCACCGGATGGACTGCATCTTTATTTCCTAAACCTGGCAACTGCAGCTTGGACCCCTGGAATGACACTGCACTTACAGCCACTGAGACTAGCTTAGGGACGGCAGAGGCCTGGCTCCCATTGCCGCCGGCCATCCACCCTAAGGACCCCTTCCTGAGGAAGGTCAACTCCCCTCTCTCCACGCATTTAAATAATCATCTGCCTTGCCCCAGCCACCAGCAGGAATAGCTGAATTCAAGTAAGTTAAGGGTGAACTCAGATGTGACTGCTCCCTTCCTGCCCTGCCTGGATCACAGCCCTGCCCCGGCCCCTCCCAACCTTGAGCACGACCAAACCTTTAACCTCTTTGAACCTCAGTAATCCTCATCTGCAAAATGGGAGTCAGAGTGCATCCCGGGGTCTTCGTGAACATTAACGACAGGGCCTGGCACTCAGCAAGCTCTCAGGCTCTGGAATGTTCTTCCCCAAAGAACCCTTCACTGGTTTCTCTTCATCCCTGTCTCTGCTGAAAGTCCACTCCTTAGTCAGGGTGGCCATTCCTGCCCACCTTCGCTAAGTTCCCTCGCAGTCCCTTCTGCTGCATACCCTCCTCTCCAGCCCATTCCGGGTGTCCTGTGATTGTGGGATATCCCAGCACCTTCTGAAAGGGAAGGGGCTGTTTGGTCACTTGGTGCTTAAAAGTTGGCAGGACGCAAGTGGGTGTTCAGTAAATGTTTGTTGAGTGAATGCGTGACGGTTGCTTCTGTGAATGATTACGACGGTCCCACCATCCCTAATCCTGACTCCTCTGTGGCAACATTCCAGCTCTGCCTGCCCACACCCCCAGCCCCTGAACCTTCAGAGCAAGTAGGGGTGGCCTGCCACACTGGGGCTCTGGGCAACAGGCTGACAGCTCCCCACTGCAGGCTGGGAGCAAGCACCCTAGCCTGCCCTGCCTGGCTGGCGGGACAGAGAGAGCCTGGACACTTAATGGGGGTTGTGGTACACAGGGAGGGTCAGGATGCTGCCTTCAGGAGCCTAGGGTAGGACCTGGAAGGAGGGCCCAGCTAGGAATGGGCTAGATGAGGGGGAGGGGACAGTGGGAAAGAAGCTCCTTGTCCCTCTCAGGTCGGGATGTCTGGGTTCAAGTCCCTCCTGCCCCACACCGATCAGGGAAGGGGGGCTGTTCCAGGCAGAGAGCGCCCAGAGTTGGTGCTGGGATCCTGGCCAGCCTGTAGTCCTCAGAGCCCCTGTGACTGGCTGGGTCTCAAGTGCAGGAATGACAGGACACCGTCACACAGCCACTGTCGCGGCGGTGGTGGTTCAGGCAGAACCTCTGCAGACTCAGGCGGCCATCTGGCCTGGGAGCTGCCCTGAGGCCCCGCCCTGCAGCTGCTGCCGGGACCTACACAGCCCAGGGCCCTCGAGTCCTGCCCCCGGCCAGCAGCTGCAGAAGGTGACAGGGCAGGAGGCCCCTGAGCTCTGGGAGGAGGCAGCCATCGGGCCCTTCCCTGGTGCAGCAGTTTTTGTCGGAAACATCTGGCCTCAGAGCACCTCAGCAGTCCCAGCAGCAGCCGTGGGGCTGGGTTCTCTCCTGACCATTCTGTCTGGGGTGGGAGGGGATGTTCTTGAAGAGAGGACTCTGCTTTCCCTCTGGGACGCTAGAGGAGAGGGAGATGGCCCTGCCCACTGGGAGATCCCCATCTTGGGGGAGGGCAGTTCATGCCAAGGTGAAGACAGGACTGGAGTGTGGGGCCCACAGTGGGTTGCAGGCACCAGCGGATGCCAGGGCACCAGGCTGGGAAGACTGCGAGGCCTCCTTGGAGACAGCCAGTGCAAAATAAGCAAGAGGTCCAACCACTTCAAGAACAGCCCGCAATGTCACTGCCTCTTCCATGAGAGGGTGCCCTGCTCCCTCCCACATCCCCAAGCCTCGGCCACTTGCTGGCCTTGTCTCATGGCCCTCTCACCCTCTGCTTCCTCCCTGAATTCCTTCCTCCATCCTTGCATGGCAGAGCCCAGGATGGTGGACAGATACCAGGAACTCTTCCTCGGGGAGCAATGGGCAGGTGGGACAGTCCCAGAGGGAGCCCCAGGTGGCTCATGGTGCAGGTTTGCTGGGTGAGAGACAGACACCAGACGCCCAGGCTCTGGGGGCAACCCTTGTGTCAGGTATCCCACCCAAGCGGCGCAGACCACTGGGCCTCTGACTTGGCCCCCTGGAGGTAGGGCCCTTCCTGGGGTTACAAAGTCTGAGCTGGGAGGGAGCAGAGGTGCTCAGGCGAGAGGCAGGAATGGGGAGTCCCCTGTCTGAGGAGCGAGTGCCCTCATGCAGGGGTAGAGAGTCCTTCTCTTGGTCAGCCCCAAGAGGCAGGGATGAAGCCCGAGTTTTGGCTGCAGACTCTGTCCTGAGCACTGGGCCGAACCTGCTGCCTCTGTCTACATCTCCTCCCACCCCCTCCCCTGCTGCCAGCTGAACTCACTCTGGCTGAAAATAAAAATGCTCCCCCCAACCCCAATACTTAGCAGCCTCAGGAAGGTAACTCACAAGAGTCCGTCTTTCACAAAAGGGTTATTATCAACTGTGGGCCTCTGGAATGGGGGAGGGGCGGTTGTTGGAGGAACTTCTGGCTAGGAAGGGGTCGGGGTGGCAGTCACCTGCACTGTCCTGTGAGTGTCCAGGAGAAAGGGGTCTGTGTCCCACTTACTCATTCCATACCCGGGCCATCTGCCTCCCAGTGGACCTCGGACTGGGTGTCTGGGCTGACCAAGTCCACCCAGCAGGGAGGGCTCTGGGCTGTCAGCTGTCACAGCCCACCCTAGACACCGCTCCTCCTCTGGTGTCTGCTCCCAGCTCAAGGTGGGAGCCAGGCAAGGTGTGCCCCTCTTCTCCCACTCCCCAGCAAAGCCCCCCTTTTGTGAGTGTAGCTGCCGGTACCTAGGTGAATGGTTGACTCCCCTCGGAGCCTTCCTGCTCCTTGGAGGCCCACCTCCAACTGACCTCCTGTCCTGGCATCCTCCCGCACTTCCCCCAGAGGCACAAGGTCTTGGGATTGGGCCTTTTAGGACACTCTTGGCCGCCCCCTCCACGCCCCCCAGAGTGGGGCAGCCTGAAAGTCAACCTAAGCCACCCCCGCCCCGCGCGCGGAGGCAGAAGTCCGGGATTCGTCCCTGACCTGTCTCGGGCCCCTTCTGCTAGGGTCACGGCAGAGCGAGCCCAGAAGCGCCGGGTCACTTTACAGACGGGGAAACTGAGGCCAGAGAGGGCGTGGCCCCGGGACGGGCTGGCTGGTGGCCGGGCTCCGTTAGCGGCCCAGCCCAGGCCCCAGGTCGCCGGGAGCTGCCCCTCAGCCCGGCCGCGCGCTCCCCGGGCGCGCTCCGCCCTCGCCGCCGGCCGCGCGGTGGGGACGCCCCGGGCGGCGGAGGCGGATGTGGGCGGGCGGCTCCGGGCGCGGGGCGGGCGCGGGGCGGGGAGAGGGCGGGCCGGCGGCGGCGGCAGGACCGAGCGCGGCAGGCGGCTGGCCCAGCGCAGCCAGCGCGGCCCGAAGGACGGGAGCAGGCGGCCAAGCACCGAGCGCTGGGCACCGGGCACCGAGCGGCGGCGGCACGCGAGGCCCGGCCCCGAGCAGCGCCCCCGCCCGCCGCGGCCTCCAGCCCGGCCCCGCCCAGCGCCGGCCCGCGGGGATGCGGAGCGGCGGGCGCCGGAGGCCGCGGCCCGGCTAGGCCCGCGCTCGCGCCCGGACGCGGCGGCCCGGTGAGTCCCCGCCCGCCGTGGCCGCCCGGGCCTGGATTTCCTCCCCGCGGGCCGGGCCGCTTTGTTCGCGGCCGGTCGGGCCGGGGCGCGAGCCGCGGCGCCGCCAGAATGGAGGAGCGGGAGCAGGAAGTGGCCGAGCGGGCCTGGGCGGGGAGGGCGCGGGGCGCGCGGGCCCGGCCAAGGGAGGGCGGCCCCACGCCGGGTGCCGGGGGTGCAGGCTGCCGGCCCCAGCCTCCCTCATGACCTTGGGGAGGCCGCTCCGCCGGGCGAGGCCGGGACCCGAGAGAAGGGACGCCGCCGGGCCTGGAGCCGGGGCTCGGGGTGCCCCTGCGGGCCGTGGGGCTCCCCGGGCGCTGGGCCAGCGAGGCAGCCGGCGGAGGTGCCCCGGGGTTGGAGAAAGACTCGCCGCGGCCGGCCTTCAAGTTTGTGGGAGGGCCCCGGAAGGAGACTTCATTTCCCACGGACAAAAAGTTGTACGTGGTGGCGGGGTACCCAGGCTAGCCACAAAGGACTGTGACCCTCCTGGGCCCCGCAACTGCTTCCTGTCTTGGGTGGGCCCTGGAGGTCCTGCCCGCCCATCCCAGAGGCCAAGGCTTGGAGGGCAGCTGGGGCTTGCCCCTTAGATTGAGTATCCTGGGGCGCTAGCGAGCTTGGTCCTGTCGGGACGGCCTCTGAGTGCCGCCTTGGTCAGCGGGTGGGCTTGGGCCCCTGCTCTGCAGCCAGAGGCCGCCCCACATTCACTCCTGGGTCTCTCGGCCTTGCTCCAGGCGGCCACTTCTTGACTGCTTTGAGTCCCTCATCCGAGCGAAGGGCGGACGGAGTCCATTGGTGGGGGTCCGGTTGCCTCTCCCGGGAGCTGTGTAGACTTCTCATACACCAGGGTTCTGGAGGCAGATGGAGGAGCCCTTTCGAAACACAGAGTATTTTTTTTTAAGTTGTGACTTAATAATAGTAGCAAGAATATGTGCTTATGGTAAAGGCAGGCGGCAGGTACAGAGGCTGTGGGAAGTTGGGGTCCTTCCGCCCCCACAGGCAGCCCTGTGCTGGCCTGGTGTATACGTTTCTGTGCAGACGTACACCACCCTGTGTGTGCACAGATGTATTTTTACACATGGCTCTGGACAGCTGTCTGACTCTGTCAGCAGCAGGCCTTGGAGGGGCTCAGGCCTGTGTGGGGGTGGGGGGACATCCAGAGGTCTTTGAGTCCAGCCCTCTGCCTCCAGGCCACGCCCACTCAGTGTTGTCAGAGCCCCCTGTGCCTGAGGCTTGCGCGGCTCGGAGCCCTGCCCTCGGAGTCCTGCGGTGCCTTCCTCTAGTCTGGCCTGCTTTCCATCCTGCTAAGTACTTGGGGCATTTTCCTCTTTGGGTAAGGTGTGGTCTTCCCTGTCCTGGCATTAGGCACAAGGCAGTGGGCCTTCCTGCCATTCTAAGTGTAGCTTAAGACAATCAGTGCAAAGCAACCCTTTGTGGGTGTCCAGCCCTTGCCTCAGGAGGCCAGAAAGGTGGCCTGAGGGGAGAGCGTCTAAGCTGGCTGTGGAAAGACCCATGTTGGGATCCATTCCACAGAGGTCGTCAGGGGTCTCTGCCTGGCCTGGAGGTCCCAGAGAGGACCCTCCTCCCCTCAGGAAGGCCCATCTGGAAGGGTAGCAGAGGACTGCTCACAGGAAGAGCATGCGAAGTGCTCTTTCTGGGGATGCCTGTAGTTGGTGATGTGGGAACTGGGTTTTGAGGGATGCCTAGGAGTTCATCCATCAGAGGGGAAATGAGGAAGCCATGCAGGATCAATGGATAAAGTGTGCTCAGGTGAGGGTTGGCTGGTGGGCCGCTGCAGGGCGGGGGCCTGTCCAGTGCTCCCCTACTTACTTGCTGCCTCCCGACTGCTGTAATTATGGGTCTGTAACCACCCTGGACTGGGTGCTCCTCACTGACGGACTTGTCTGAACCTCTCTTTGTCTCCAGTGCCCAGCACTGGGCCTGGCAAAACCTGAGACGCCCGGTACATGTTGGCCAAATGAATGAACCAGATTCAGACCGGCAGGGGCGCTGTGGTTTAGGAGGGGCCTGGGGTTTCTCCCAGGAGGTTTTTGGGCTTGCCCTGGAGGGCTCTGGACTCCCGTTTGCGCCAGTGGCCCGCATCCTGGTCCTGTCTTCCTCATGTTTGAATTTCTTTGCTTTCCTAGTCTGGGGAGCAGGGAGGAGCCCTGTGCCCTGTCCCAGGATCCATGGGTAGGAACACCATGGACAGGGAGAGCAAACGGGGCCATCTGTCACCAGGGGCTTAGGGAAGGCCGAGCCAGCCTGGGTCAAAGAAGTCAAAGGGGCTGCCTGGAGGAGGCAGCCTGTCAGCTGGTGCATCAGGTTAGGGAGGCTGGGAAGGCCTTTTGGGGATGGGGGTGATTTGTCCAAAGGCTGGGGGAGGTGGGAATGGGGAGGTGAGCAAGGCAGCAGCTCTCAGAGCCTGGCTGTTGCGGGTGGTGGTGGCAGGGGCTGGGGGCTCTAAGCCTAGAATAAGGAGAGGCCCAGGTCCAGGGAACTGTGTTCAATTACATGGATTTTACACTTGGCAGCCCTGAGTGTTTTGGGGAGAGGGAAGGCAGGCGGGCAGATGGGGGTCAGAGAGCTTAGAGGGATGGCAGCCCACCTGGGAAGGCAGGTGCGGGTGGAGCCCCCAGGCACGTGCAGTGGGTCTCTGGCTCACCCAGGGCGAGGAGCTGCCCTTAGCCGGGCATGGCCTCACATTCAGCTTCCTTCGCTTCTCCCAGAGGCTGTGGCCAGGCCAGCTGGGCTCGGGGAGCGCCAGCCTGAGAGGAGCGCGTGAGCGTCGCGGGAGCCTCGGGCACCATGAGCGACGTGGCTATTGTGAAGGAGGGCTGGCTGCACAAACGAGGTTAGTACCCGCTGCCAGGGCTGGGCCTGGGGAGGGAGAGACGGGGGTAGTAGCCCCAGGGTCTGTGAGTGCCTGTGCCCTGCTGCGTGGGAGGGGCTGCCTCCCCTGGGGCTCCTGGGCTGGCCTAGGGTGAGTGTCCTGGGCCCCATGTCTTCCCACGGCATGGAGGGCACGGCCTCGGGGAGGCCAGGAGGATGAGGCCCTGTGCAGGGCCGGCCATCTGAGTGGCTTCCTGGTGTGGGCCCTGGCAGGCGGGGGAGCTGCTGCCAGCCTCTCTCCTGGCTTTCCTGGAAGGCAGTGAGGACACTGGGCTGTTCCAGGGTCTGGCACGCTGGCGGCCCAGGGCACTGCCCAAGGGCTCCTGAGGGCAGGGCAGGGCTGCTTGGCTTGGCCTGGTGCCTGCTTCAGGCCTGAGCTTTGGGGGTGGGGGGAATCCGTACCGCCTGGGCACAGGGCATGTTTGCCTTGGAGCTGCAGAGCTGGCTGAGCCAAGTCCCCCAGCCCCTGTGTCCCCCTCCTCACTCATTTGGCCTTGCAGCCTATGGAGGAGGTGCTGCCCGAGGGGCCTGGCCAGCAGCTGGGTGGGATGGGAGCTGGGGACATAGCCCCACCCCTTCCAACCCTGTGCAGGCCCTTCTGCCTCACCCACCCTCCATTGCTCAGCGGGGTGCGGTGGAGTCTGGGTGGCTGTTTTGCTCCTCTGTCCTGCTCGGGTGGGCTTCCTGTTCAGGTCCAGGTCCTCTGGCCAAGTCACTCTCTTCTGCCCCAGGCAGAATCGGTCCGCCCTCTCCTGACTTCTTTTTCCAGACTTGTTCCCTCCTAAGTTCTAGTGATCTCATGCCAGCAGCCCCCCCGCTTTACGTACACCCTCTAGCAGATGGGTTTCACATCTGGTAGTGGGGAGACCCCAAACACAGCTGGAGCAGACAGGGAGGTGTGGCAAAAGTAGGTGTCACAAGATGGGGCATTGTGGGATGTATAGGAGCTCACAGAAGAGCAGGCCTAAGGAGCCACAGGAGCCTGGGGGTGGGGTGAAGGAGTGACCGAGATGAGATGCTGGGGGAATCAGGGGTGTGGCTGGCTGTGTGTTTGGAGTGTTTGAGTGGGCAGCTACCAGTGATGGCACGCGGGGCCTCGAGATGAAGACAAGGAGGCTGCAGACGCCTGTGGTCCTTGGGGAGCTTCTGGCCCTGCTTCCCCCCAAGGCCTCCTGCCCCATCCTGCCTTCTCCATCCCCTCCCCATGTGCTGTCCCCTGCTTGTTCCCCAGGAGTCCTGCCACCTGTGCCTGGAGGTCCTCACCTCACCTCACAGCCCTCTTTGGTGTCAGGGACCCCCTGCCCCGACCCTGGCCCTGTTCCTCTCTGTGTCACATACAGTCTGCTGCCTGGGGCCGCTGCTTCTTTATCCTTGGCAAATGTGTGTTTGTTGATAGACTGTTGGATCTCGGGCTGACCCAGGAGATGCCAGGGCCTTGACTGCCCAGGGGCCCAGGCCCCAGTTACTGGGGCACCCATCAGCCAGCTGGGCCTAGGCAGGAGTGCTCCCCCGAGGCCAGGGTGATTTTCAGGTTGCTGCTGATGTCATGCCTTCAGGAGGGGCCTGGCAGGGACAGGACATCAGGCCCAGTGGGGCGTCCAGAGAGCTGAGTTTGAACCCTGGTTAGCCACTCTATCACCATGTCCCTTTCCAAGAGCAAGGTCATTGAGCTCCTTGGGCCTCAGTTTCCCCATCTACACCAGGGAGCGGTGGTGGGAGAGAGACCTGGTGGAGTGGAGAATGGCTTGTGGGCAGCCCTGAGTTGGGGTCCGGCCAGCCTCAGCAGCCTCTGGGCTCTGTCATCTGGCCCCTAGCCTCAGGCCAGGAGAGAGGGTCCTGTACCTCAACCCCCGGCTCTTCCTCCTCCATCCCCAGTGTAGTGGGCACTGAGGATGGGAGGTGGCGTGGATATGACATATGCCCTTGGCAGGCATAGCCCCTCTTGTTGCCAAGAGCAGGTGGCGTCCACCCGCACGTCCGGCTGCTGCTTGCGGAGGAAAGCCTGTCCTCCGGGGCCTGCCGCATTTCCCCACTCCCGTCCCTGGGGTCCCCTGTGTGTCTTGCAGATGTGCTGTGCCACCCTCCTGGCAGGGCCAGCCCCACCCGCAACACTGGTTAGAGGTACTAGCTGCCTTCCTGTCCCTAGCGGGGCTGTGCTGGGCTGACCCCACCCGTGCTTCACAGTGCTCAGGCCTGGCTGGGGGTGGGGAGGGAGGGAGGGACGCAGTGACTGTCCTCCAGGCCCGGCCGCAGCCCCTTGCAGACGCCCTGTTCCACTCCCCCCCAACCTTGCTCCTGCAGGTCAGGGTGCTTGTCTCGGAGGCTGGCCCGCACCTGTCCCCTTTGCCGGGACTCCCCACGGCCATGGCCTGGGGCACTTTGGTTCTCAGCTGAACCCCCAGCTGACAATCCCACCACGGCTACTTGGGCTGGCCACACGTGGCGTGATGGTGCCTTCGGGGGTGATGTGGTCATGGAGATGAGAGGGGACGGGTATGCCCTGTGTGTGAGGGGTGGGGTGGCAGTGTCTGCAGGCTCCTTCTCCTGCTCCTTGGGAGGTGAGCGTCATCTCTGGGAAGTGGCCCAGGCTGCTTTCTGTTGTTCTGATGTGTGTGCTCTGAGTCAGAGGAGCTTCAGGGACAGAAGGGACCGGGCATGGGGACACAGGAGTTCCGGCTGCAGGCCTGTGTGGACCTGTGGCTGGACCCAGGCGAGGCCTCTAACAGGGAGATGGTTCCTGGAGGGTGAGCTTAGGCTGTTAAGGGCAGGAGCTAGTGAGGAGGCTGGTGGGGCCTATAGGGACGGGGGGCCAGATGTCCCCTCCTGTTTCGGCTGTCTCACTGGATAAGCAGCCCAGCTCAGCTCTGGCCATTGGTGGTCTGGTGGGCTCAGTGTTGCTCAGACGTTTGCATTTTCAAAGATTTGTTCTGTTGTGTGAAGTCTCCTGATTTTTGAAGGTTGACAATTTTAAAAAATCAACCCTGGGCCAGGGCGCAGGTCTGGCTGAACTCGGCCTCCAGCCTGCAGTTTTCCTTCCTTTGATAGCTCCGTGCCAGGCTTTGGCCAGAGGCCGTGTGGCTCTTTTGAGGTACTTTCCCCCAACAGCTTGCTCACCTTGCCCGCTTGCCCCAGAACTCCTGGGGCCGTGCACCAGCCTGGCTGCAGCCTAGCCCCGTGGAGAGCTGCCCTGGTGCAGCCCCGGCCTGGAGCCTGTTTTTGTCTACTCGCGGCTGTCTTCCTGAGCGTCCCCCCGTCCACATGGCTGGACCAAGTGGGTCAGGAGAGGGCCGAGGCGGGTGGCCGGGATGCTGGGACCCAGGATGAGGCGCTCTGGGCTCTCGAGACAGGGCTGGGCCTAGGCCAGGAGTGGGTGCCGGCCGCAGGGGCACCACCTGGACTCCCTCAGGCTGGTCGCTGTCTGAGAGGGGCCGGGGAAGAGCTGCAGGCCTGGCTGCCTTCGGCAGGCTGTGACCCAGCAGGCCAAGGCCGAGTGGGCGGGGATCGAGGGAAGCTGCCTGTGGCGCGTGGGTTACGCGGCAGACGCTCCTGAGTGTGTGGGCAGCGTGTCCAAGCCACGGATCTGGGTGCCTGGCCGGGCCCGGGTGACACGGGACCATGTGTCCATGCGGCTCACGGAGGGTCCAGTCTCCGGACATCTGAGTCCTTGCCATGCCCTACCCCGGGCCCATGCCTGGCATAGACCCCCCAGTCCAGGCCTCAGGGCAGCCCCCTCACCACTCCTGCTGAGTTAGCCCCAGGCGTCCCGGTGGGGAGTATGGAGGCTGGTCTCTGACCCCAAGCAGGTGCCCAGGCTGGGCCTCCTTCCCACCCCCTCTCCCCGCCTTGAAGTCCTGGCACTGGCTGTCCCTGCGGGGGGACACTGAGGCAGGGAGAGAGTGGTTCTACCCCAGTGTGTTACTTTGCTTTGGTGAGTGACATAGAACCTCACTGCATCCCCAGCTGCTGCTCAGCCATCCAGCTGGTCCTGGGGTCCCTGCGTGAGGTGGGGGACCTCAGAGGATACAGGCCACTCCCCTTCATCCTGGAGGAGGCCTTGGCTTTGCTGAGTAAACGCCCTTGAGAAGAGGTGGGGGGCTCCGAGCCCACTCCGGAGAGCAGCTGCTCGGAGGGCCCCGCAGGGCTAATTGTGTGTGTGCAAATGGAGGCTGCTCATTACCCCGCCAGGATGAGGGGCCCAGCAGGACCCTGAGGGAGGGAACCCGCAGACTCTCCCCTCAGCCTGTGGGAACCTTTGGGCTCCAGGCCAGGGCTGCCTGTGCCTCCTGGGCCTCAGTTTTTCCCAGGCTGTCAGGTGAGGGTCAACCCCAGGCTGCGTCTGGGTGGCTTCAGTGTGAGCCCCGCGGGCCCTGGGCTGGTTAGTGCCAAGCTCCGCCTCCCCTGGGGGAGCGTTGAGGGTCTGGAATGGCCCCCGTGGGCAGGCCAGGGACAGAGATGGGGAGGCAAGTGTGCTGGCTCCTGGTGGGAGGGCTGGGCAGAGAGTGGGGGTCCCAACAGCCCTGGGCCTACCCGGGAGAGGGGCAGGAGGCACAGGCTGGTGGAGGTCATGGCATGGCTGTGGTGGAGGCCGCCAGCATCAGGGAGGTTCCTGTTTTGGGAGCTTGTTGAGTTCTCACTTCAAAAACAACAAAAGAGGAAGCCGAGGTGGCCTTGAGTGGGGGTGAGGGGTCACTGCTGGCCCCAGCCCTGGACCTCAGCCCCCACGCCTGGTGGCTCCTGAGTGGACAGCTCTTCTTCCTATGTGTTTCTTGGTCACTGGCCCTCTCTGGGCAGGGATGCCCTGTGGGGGGCTGGACTCCGGGAAGGGAAACTGAGGCCCAGGAGAGTGGACAGAATGTGGGTGGAATGATTCCTGTGCTGGGGCCTAGACCCCTGCACACCTTGCGCTCTCAGGAGAAGCCTGGCTGGGTTGCATCAGGCCGGGTTCCTAGAAGTCCTGCACGAGGCTGAGCGGAGGGAACTGGCGCGGCCCCCGCTGGCGTCCCCTCTGCCTGGGCACACCCGGCCCGGCTTGGGGCCAGCACCCTGCCCTCGGGCCCTCCCATAGCTGAGACTGGTGGCTGTGGCTCTGGGCCTGCTCCCCAGGCCACCCTGGGTGGGCAGATGCCTGCTGCTTCTGTCTGCTTGGACCACTGTGCCTAGTCCCATGGCCTCAGGAGAAGGTTCCCCCAGCCCAGCGCTGGGGCCCTGGGCAGGTTGGCAGAGGGCCCTGGGGCTCCAGGCCAGGATGGGGCTGTTGGGCGAACCCTAGGCCCCTTACTTCCTCATCTCCAATGGGAGTTCCCTTCCCTGCCATGCCGCCTTTAGGTGTGTTTTCCTTGAACCTTAAGGAATGACAGGTTTGGATTTCAGAAACGTTGGAATTGAGGGGGTTGGGAGTTCATGGGTGACTCTACTGCCAATGTTGGGGGCTTTGGGGTGGGATCCTTGGGGCGCTGTGTTTGGGCTCACACACCCCCCAGGCGGGCCCGGTGACCGCAGACCCCACCCATACCCTGTAACCTGGCGGGCCCACCTGCCCAGGCCCTCAGCTGGTTGTCCAGCTCAGGGGTGGAGACACCCCCTGGGCAGGCCTGGCGGGGAGGTGGCTGCTCCCTGGGCCTGGAGAATGCAGAGAGGCCCTTTGGCTGGCCCGGGTCTGGCTGGCCTCCCCACAGACTGGGGCCAGGGGCACAGCAGCTAGGTGTAGGGCGCGGAGACGCTGAGCGCACAGGCTTGGTGAGGTGTGCGGTGAGGCCATGGGGGTCAGGGCCACAGTGTCCCAGCAGGCCAGGGGATCAGAAGGAGCACCCTCCACAGCTGGCCGTGCTCTGAGGGCCCTCCTGCCCCAGGCGTGGCTCCAAGTTGGGGCAGAAACAAGAGCAGGCCGATGGTGGGGAGATGGAAGGCCCCTCTCTGGCGGGTGCTTCCCATGGTCGGTGTGGAGGACGAGGTCCCTACTGCCTGGTTCCAGTTCTCCCAGCAATGCAGGGCACTTTTCCTGGGGTGTCAGGGATTGAGAGGCCAGCACTGGAGCCCTTCAACCGCCAGGGGCCCTGCCCAAGAGAGACGGGAGGAGGGAGGGGCTGTGGGCATGGCTGCGTGCCCCTGGCCGAGCCCCGGAAGGAGCCTGTGCCCGTGCCCACTTCCTTTCCCGAGGGCAGTGTCTACATGTGGGACACTGTGGCCAGCCCTCCCTCGCAGCAGGCGCTGTGTGCTGTCCCCATGCCCAGCTTCCTCCCACGCAGGGAGCGAGGGTGAGGGCCCTGGGAACCCACCGGGTGGAGGGCACTTGGCAAAGCCTGCTGCAAGTTATGGGGAGAGTGGGCGGGGGCAGAGTAGGAGGTGCCAGGGAGGGGCTGCAGCCTCATCTGCAGGGGTCCTGAGTAGGCAGGGTGGGCCATGACATGGGTGGGGCTTGTTTGGGGCAGACCAAAAATGAGGTGGGGGACAGGGACAGGGACAGGGTCTTGGGATGTGCTGGGCTCTGCGATGGATGGGTGTGTGGCAGGTGGGGTGCCTTTGCCTGCCCGAGGGGTGGGTGACGGGCAGTGCCTGTGGGGGAGGACATCCAGGCCCAGGTGGTCTGTCAGGGGCAGCACCAGGGAGGCCCAGTACCCCACCCAGTAGAGCCCCAGGAGAATGGAAAGCTGAGACCCAGGTGCTTCCCTGGAGTGGCAGGAAGAGGGGCCCCAGCGCCTCTAGCTGTGCCTCAGCGAGGTGGACGGGGTCATGGTGGTGCCGCCTGCCCGCACCCATGTTCCTCCTGGTATGTTTGTGTCAGGCTGAGGCCTGCTCGGTGGTGGAGCGGAAGGAGGTGAAGAATTTGCAGTTCGTGTCAAGTTACAACCCCTGCCTTGGCAGCAGGACCTGGGGTCTCTGGTCATGATCTGCCTCTGAGGGTCACCTCCCCTAAGTCTCCGTTTCCCCAGGGAGCTGATGGGCATGATGAGCCCTGCCTGCCTGGTGGGCTTTCTGGGAGAGCAGAATGGGTCCTGGGCTGGGAGAGGCCCAGGCAGGTGGAGCGCCAGTCCTCTGCCTGGCGGGAACAGACACCTCTCCTTGTGCAGACTGGCCACTTGTGCCCCCTCAGAAGGGCTTGTGCTGGGAGGAGCAGTGGATGTATTTCACCCACAGACCTGGGGGCTCCAGCTGAGTGGGGTCAGCTGGCCTCCGTTGTGTGGCCCCTCTCCTGCCCCCACCCCAGCCTGGTTGTTTACAGAGTTCGAGGGCTGCTGGTAAAGGGGTGTGTACTCCCGGGCCCGGGCAGAGGCCTGGCAGGCCGGGCCCTTCGCGGTGAGCTGTGCGGTTTCCTGGCAGGCGGGGAGGGTGGGTTGCGGGCCCCTCATGGGCTGCCGTCAGTGGAGCCGTCTGCTCAATGTGCTGGAGAAGGTAAATGGGCCCCCGGCAGCTGTCGGGGCGATGGATGTGTCGGCAGTGGGGACCACGGTGGCCGCTGTCAGCTGGCGCCCGCTCCCAGGGCCTGCTGGGCTCACTTTGCTGTGGAGAAGCAGCTCGGTGCCGCCTGGCACCCTGCCAGCCGCTGCCACCACCGTCTCTGCGAAGTGTTTATCCAGCAGTTTCCTGAGAACTGGGGACTTTGAGAAAATGTTCAGGGAGCTGAGGACGTGGTGGCCTAGAGGGGCTGACACACCTGGTGGCTCAGGAGGTGGTCAGTCCCGGGACGTGGAGGGCCACCAGCTGGCCCTCAGGGGCCCACCCAGTCCTGCCCGTGGCGCGTGGGTCCTGGCCCCCAGGTCTAAGTGGGTGCCGCTTTGGGGGGCCTGACCCACAGTGTGGCCTGGGACACGTGTGTGAGGCGTGGAGAGGGTGGGCTGCCTGTGACTGTCCATGTGGTCCCCGTGGTGGTGGTGGGGTGGGTTGGGGGAGGCCAGGCAGGAGCAGCTTCCTCTCAGAACCCCGGTATTTGGTCCAGGAGGACTTCTGGGAAGGAACCCTCTTTCCCTGGGGGTGCTCCAGCCCCTTCCTGGGGATGAGCGGGGTTGGGGATGGAAGGTCACTCCTGCCGGAGGGCCACCCGGGACATCGGGATGCCAGAGGGACCAGGGCTGGGGGTGTGTGGGGCCCAGGAGGTGCAGGAGGAGTCGAGGGAGCCTGGTCTCCGCTGTCCCCCCGGGCAGGGCACAGGAGTCTGGCCAACTGCCTACCCCCCACCGAGGGCAGCCACCTCCCATGCCTGGAGCCCTGGGCCATGGATGTGCTGGCTGGTGGGGAGGGTTACGGGTTTCATCAGGCACAGGAGCCCCTGCCCTTGTGGCTTCACAGGACCTGGTCTTGGATAGGTGCAGTGTCACAGGGTTAAGGGTCAGGGTGGCTCCCACCCGGCCCAGGGCTGGCCTTGAGAGAACCCTGAAGGGTGGGACCGGAGCTGCTGCCTCCCACTGCCCAGGGGGCCAGCAGGAGGGTGAGACTGGAGCTGCTGCTTCCCCGCTGCCGAGGGAACCCGCCATGGGGCAGGAGGGTGGGACCGGAGCTGCTGCTTCCCCCTTGCCCAGGGGACCAGCCATGGGGCAGGAAGGTGGGACCAGTCCCCAGTGCTGTCCTCCACTCGGCCCCCCACTCAAGTCTTCTGGCAGTGGTGTGGGGTCCCCCATCCGGACTTGCTGACATTTCTGAAGGGGCACCGAGCCCTCTTCCCTGCCAGACCCTGAGGCCCAGGCCGGGGCTGCACTGGGACCCTGCCTGCTCCAGGTCCCGGGTCTGAAACATGTGCAGCGGGTGGGGGCTTGGGGGTTCTTGAGCCCAGCACGGGGGTGTGAGAGTTAGGGACTGAAGAGGCCCCCTGGGCCTGAATGCTGGGCGGTCTCCACTGCCCTTGGGAGTGGCTGCTGGCAGGAGATGACTCTGGCTGTGTGTGGGGTGGGGTGTGCCCTGGGCTCCCCATTTGTTGCCTGCCTGTACCCGTCTGGAGTGAGGGCCTGGCGTGGCAACCTGGGGGTCTGTGCCCACTCTGTGTTTGGTGCCCTCAGCTGTGCAGGCAGGTGGGTGGGGTGGTGTTGGGGGGGTGACTGGGGTGGGGTAGGGGGATGCCAGCTGGCCGATGGTGGGGAGATGGAAGGCCCCTCTGTGGCGGGTGCTTCCCATGGTCGGTGTGGAGGACGAGGTCCCTACTGCCTGGTTCCAGTTCCTCCAGCAATGCAGGGCACTTTTCCTGGGGCGTCAGGGATTGAGAGGCCACTCTCCAAGTGGACTGTACTCCTGCCTCGAGTGGGGGGCATCTGAGGACCACAGCAGGGTGGGGCACTCAAGTAAGTCCTGGATGACAGGTTCCAGTTCCCCTGGGGACCCTCAGGATAGCGAAGGAGAAGACTCCATGTGGGTTGGTCTCTTTGTGTGAGGGGTCTGGGAGGGCAGCCCTGGCTGATGTGTCTGTGCTCCCACCCTCCTGAGGGACCCGGAGTAAGCAGGTGCAGGCCTGCAGGCGTCCTGTGGCCATGAGGACAGTGATGCTGGGCCCCGGGTGGCTGTCTCCTCCACCTGCCCCGTCCTGTGTCACCCCAGTCCTGGATCAGGGAGTAGTGGGGCCCTGCCGCATCTGCTGTCGGGGCTGGCCGCCCACCCAGCATCCTGTCTGGGCTGAACTCATTAAGATGCGTGCCACGGCCCTGGCTGCAGCTGGCACCCCCCCAAGTGATCCTCTAGCTGACCCTCTAGGCGAGAGATGAAGAAAGAGAACTGTGTGTCTCTGGACCCCTTACCCCGGGTCCCTGGGGATCCTGCTCCTCCCCTGGAGGGGTCTGTGTGCTGGGCTGGGATGCCGAAGACAAAGGCCACGTGAGGCCCCTTCACTCACACCCGTCTCCTGGGGTAGGCCCTGATCGCCGTCTGTTCCCTGGGTCTGTGGGGCCAGGCGAGAGGAAGGCACTGAAAGCCCAGGGCCCATTTGGGCCTCTGCCCATCCCAGGACTCCCCAGGAATGCTCGGGGCTGGGCACCTGTCCTCTCCCACCCCCCACGCCTGGTAAGCGCCACCCCTGGGCCTGCCCCTCCCGCACCCCCAGATCCAGCTCCCAGAACCCCCCAGATGCAGCTCACAGAACCTGGGGCTGGGCTTGTGGCAGCAGGGTCAGGGGCAAGGCTGGGGTTGGGCACGGGAGCTGCGTGCTTGGGGGCAGCACGGGGCCATGCTGGGCATGGTGGGGGCTGGCAGCAGTTGGTGGATAAGATGGGTTTCAGGGGTGCCGGGCCTGGGCGCTCATCAGTCTTCCCGCTCAGTTAGCGTCCCGGGGAGTGGCAGCTGGCAGGATGGGAGGCACTCCATCAGGGGCCGACAGCTCCAGACTGGCACGCAGGCGGGTGGGCGTGAGCGGCGGGGTGGCCCAGGATGGGGGACGGGTGGGGTGGGCTGCATGCAGCCCCCTGAGCCTGCTCTGCTCTCACTGAGAGCCCCTGTCTGCCTGCTGCACCTGCAGGGGCCCTGTGGCTGGGGGAGGGGACGTGGGAGGCGGGGTGGAGCTGCGTGGCACGTATGTGCGTGTGTGTGCACACTCGGGGGTGTGCGAGATCCCAGGTCAGGGACAGGAGCCGGCGCCCAAGGGTGGCAGGACCACGCCTGCTCGGCAGCCCACTGGCAGGGGCATGGAGGGCTTGCGGAGTGGGTGGGGTCCCCTGATGACTGCTCTTGGGCACAGGGGCAGATTCTGGGCCCTGGATCATCCTCCCTGCAACTGGGTGTTGGCCGTCCTCCAGAGGTGTCAGGCAGCTATGAGTGGGCTGTGGCTGTCCCCTTCCTGGTCCACCCCAGACCTGACAACAGCCTCTCCCCACACTCAGGCCCTGCTGGGTGGGGTGTCCCCACCCTCCACCAGCATCCCCCCAGCAGCCCTGGCTTGGGCAGAGAGAGGGCTGGTCTTGTGGAGACCACGCCCCGTGGTGCTGGTGGGAAGGGCATCAGGCAGCTGGGGCTGGGGTAGGAGGGAGAGGTCACCTGGCCAGGGGGTGGCCATTTGTCGAGCCTTGGTGGCTCACCTCTTATTAAAGAACTGCCCCGTGGCTCCCTGGAAAGTAGAATGCCTGCTGGGATGCCCATGACCCATGTCCTCGGAGCTCCCCTGGGGCTGCTGCCCTGCTGGGACTTCCCTGTGCACCAGGGAGGGCTGGACGCGTCTGGGCTCACCATGAAGACCCAGCAGGACTGGGTGGTGGGTGGTCTGGTGATGGGACAATTGCTTGTCCCCCACATCCCTCCAGGTGTCCCTGTCTGGGGCTCAGTGTGGCATGAAAACCCAGGCCCCAGAGCTCAGGGACCCCAACCCCTTACCCTGGCCCCCTCCCTAACCCCTGCCCAGTGACCCCCTCCCCAACCCCTGCCCAGTGGCCCCTCAGATGAAGCAGTTGCCTAATTAGTAAGTTCCCTGTTGTTCAAATTCCTTGCTTGGCAAAATGTAAGTGGAACATTTTTTTCCGAGTGTCAGTATGAAAAATGGTACTTGCTGGGCTATCACCGAGGACAGCTGCTCTGATTCTGAAGTGTGAACGCCTGCGTACGGCTGATGCTGCAAAACTTGAGGGAGAACGTTCCCGTGTACCTGAATGACCCACGGGTGGGACGCGGCAGGGCCGACGGCGGCAGGGCCTGAGTGTGGGTCTCAGTCTGGGGACTTGACACCCTCTGTGCCCTGGGGCCCCTGCCCAGCTGGCTGGGCCACCTCCGTGTCTGGCTTCATCGGCAGTCCCCAAGACGGTGCTCCAGGCCCCTAGACAGGGAGTGCGATCCCACGGCAGTGGGCAGTCCTGTCCCGCGAGCCCGGCCCTCAGTCTGAGTGGTGCTGACCTCTAACTGTGGACGCCATGCTCCATCCTCCTGGTGGGTGGCGGCGGGGCGGGGGGGGGCGGCCATGCTGGGCAGCCCACACAAGCCACTGTCACCTGCTGTCGCCACCTGGCCGACCCTGGTTGATTGGGGAATGCTGTCAGCCCCGCAGCCCCTGTGGCCATAGCTGGAGCCCGAGCTGCTGCTGGTGCCTGCTGGGGACTGGCTGGTTTAGGGCTGCCTCCTCCGGGAAGGCTGTGCAGACTGGCCCAGACCTCTTCCCAGCCTCCTGTCCATGGTACTCCATCCCCTGCGTCCAGCTGGCCCAGCCCGTTTTCAGACACAGCTCGGGGTGGCTCTTCTGAGAGGGGCACTGTGGTGGGGCGAGTCTGCCTTCCCGTTGACCCAGGGCCGTTTCTGTCGCTGGCCCTAAGAAACAGCTCCCGCACCGCGCCTGCCCCCTGGGACTCAGGCGTCCCGGGCACATCTGTCCTGGCACACCCAGTTCCTGCCTGGCTGCCTGGCGAGGGTCTGACGGATAGAGTGTGCGTGGCTCTCACCACCCGCACGTCCGTAGGGGAGTACATCAAGACCTGGCGGCCACGCTACTTCCTCCTCAAGAATGATGGCACCTTCATTGGCTACAAGGAGCGGCCGCAGGATGTGGACCAACGTGAGGCCCCCCTCAACAACTTCTCTGTGGCGCGTAAGTATCCCCTTGGCCTCTCGGGATTCAGATTTGGGGGTTGGCTGGAGCCCTCTGCCCACCAGGCCCCACGATGGGGGTCCCCTGGAGCCTCCATGTCCTGGGCTGGCAAGCAACAAGCACTGGCTGGGTGGGGGTCTCTGGGCCGAGTCCCGAGGCTGGCTGGGCAGGGGTCTCCGGGCTGAGTCCCAAAGCTGAGGCTGGCTAGGCAGGGGTCTCTGGTCCGAGTCCCGAGGCCGAGGCTGGCTGGGCAGGGGTTTCTGGGCCGAGTCCCGAGGCCGAGGCTGGCTGGGCAGGGGTCTCCGAGCCGAGTCCTGAGGCTGGCTAGGCGGGGGTCTCTGGGCTGAGTCCCGAGGCTGAGGCTGGCTAGGCGGGGGTCTCTGGGCCGAGTCCCAAGGCTGGCTGACCCTGGAGCAGTTCCCTGGTGCCCATGCTCTGGAAGCTGGAGGGTCCGGACAAGTGGCAGCAGAGCCCAGTCTCAGGGTGGACAGCTGCCCCGGGGGCCCCTCCTCCAAGGGGGGTAGATAGAGCCCATCAGGGCCTCTCCTTGGGAAACCCCTTGGGTGAGGGGGCAAGAGTCCATGGGGGTCTCCAGCTCTGAAGCCTCCATCACTCGAGGAAGAGCTCGTGCTTCTCCCTGCACAGGCTCTCAGCCTCCAGACCCCATGGCAGAGCCTTTGCTTCCCCTCTGTGAGGCTGCCTCCTTGCCCATGGAGGGGCAGGTGCAGAAAGGCCAGCGGGGGACCTTGGCCGGAGCATCCCACAGAGATGAGAGACATGTGACACTCCCTGCTCCGCCCTGCTGTGGCTTTATTCCTTACCTGTAGCGGGGGCAGGTGCGACCCTACCCATGTCAGACGGGAACCCTGGCATGGAGACCCAGGCGCCCTGCTAGGTGGGAGGCTGGGGACATGTGGGCCTCCCAGCATGGTCCCCATTTTCTGTGTCCCTGTCCTGGAGCCCAGCTCTGCCTGTGGCAGCCAGAGACACGGGTTGGGCATGCAGGTGTGACTGAGTGGCTAATTAGGGCCCAGTTGTGGGCCATCTATATGTGGCAGGGCTGGGTAACTGCAGGCCTCTGGGATCTGTCTCAGGCAGGTCTGTGGTGCAGAGCGAGGTGCCCACCAGGGGCTGGCCTTAGGTTCCATCCCCATGTGCTGCATCGGCCCCTCCCCTCCAAGTAGCTCTGCCCTCCTTTCTTTGAGGCCTGCGGTCCTCCGACTCCCTTGACCTTGCTGGACCCCCAGGTTCTGGTCCAGGGTCTAGGAGGAGGTTAAACGCAGGGAATCCGTCCCCAGGCTGGACAGGGAAGGACTCCCACCCTTGGTGCCTGCAGGTATAAGGGGAGGTGGGGTCAGTCTGGCACCCTGGCTGCTAGGTGGTCTGTGGCCAGCAAACCGTGCCCTGAAGCTTCTAGTTGGGAGGGGCAGAGGCCTTGCCCTGCAAAGCCCCAGGCTGAGGGGCTGGGGTTGGGGTGGGGTTTACCAGGACCTGGTTCCTGTAAGCCGAGGTCTCCTTCCCTGACTCTTCCAGCCTCAAGCCAGCAGTAGCAGGGCAGCCTGATAGAGTAGGGCACCCCAGGGGTGAGGGGAGACCAGGAAGGCAGACACCCCTGTCTCCTGACAGCCTCGTAACCATGCAGGAGACTCACTGTGACTTGTCCCACACCCTCCCCAGTGTCTCCTCAGTTGGGGCTGGGGGCTTCAGGGATCAGGGAGAGGCTGGGTACCAGCAGTGTGCCTGGTGGCACCTGGGACAGGGCCTTGCTGGGGGCGGGTGCTGTGGGTGTGCTCGCCAGGCCGAGGCATTGGGAAGGAACGAGGTGGGGAGCTCTCTGGAGAGGCACACGGGTGGGTACCAGCTGGAGGTGTTGCCTGAGCAGCTGGCAAGGCTGGGGCCTTCAGATTAGGCCATAGGTGAGTGGCCTGGAGCGCCTGGCCAAGGAGCAGAGCTGGGCAGGGGCCAGGGGCTGTGCTGGGCCTCTGTCCGGGGGCTTTTCTCTGGGGAACGGTTCCGGGGCAGTGGGCTCGAGACTCTGGCCCTGGGGATTGCACACTGGGGCAGATCGGACCATCCAGGAGCGAGTGGGAGGTGGGTGTGCCGGGGCTTCACACCGGTTTCCACTTTTCTGGCCTGTGTTGACACAGGCCACCCTCCCCACCAGGCTGGTCCCGAGCCCCCTCCTGGCCCCCAGGCCTGGAAGACAGCTTCCTTGCTGCCTGGCCAGGCCCCCTTGTGGTTGCCAGGGCCTCGATGCTGGAATGTCAGAGGCCCCCCACTGGCCCCTCAGCCTCCTCCTGCTTTGCACAGGCTGGGCCAGAGCCTGCCACGGAGCCCCAGCGGCTACACACTCCACTCACTCACACCTCTCAGGGCCCCGCACGTTCCCACAGCCCTCAGGGTGTACGTGCTGTAGGTGTGGCTGTGCCCCAGGTATGTGTTCCCCAGGTGTGCTTGTGCCCCAGGTGTGGCTGTGCCCCAGGTGTTCGTGTGCCCCAGATGTGGCTAGGTGTCTAGATGTGTTCTAGATGTCTGTGTATTCCAGTGTGGCTGTGTCCCAGGTGTGCGTGTGCCCCAGGTGTGCGTGTGCCCCAGGTGTGGCTTTGCCTCCAGTGTGTGTGCCCCAGATGTGTGTGTGCCCCAGATGTATGTGTGCCCCAGGTGTGGCTGTGTCCCAGGTGTGCGTGTGCCTCAGGTGTGCGTGTGCCCCAGGTGTGGCTTTGCCTCCAGTGTGTGTGCCCCAGATGTATGTGTGCCCCAGGTGTGGCTGTGCCCCAGGTGTGCCTGTGCCCCAGGCGTGGCTGTGCCCCAGGTGTGGGTGTACTCCAGGTGTGGCTGTGCCCCAGGTGTGGGTGTGCCCCAGGTGTGCGTGTGCCCCAGGTATGCATGTGCCTCAGGTGTGCGTGTGCCCCAGGTGTGGCTTTGCCTCCAGTGTGTGTGCCCCAGATGTGTGTGTGCCCCAGATGTATGTGTGCCCCAGATGTATGTGTGCCCCAGGTGTGGCTGTGCCCCAGGTGTGCCTGTGCCCCAGGTGTGGGTGTGCCCCAGGTGTGGGTGTACTCCAGGTGTGGCTGTGCCCCAGGTGTGGGCTGTGCTCCAGGTGGCTGTATTTCCCAGGTACTCAGGGTGAGGTTGGGAAAAAAGCAGGACATTTCTACACTAGGTGGGACAAGCAGGTTTCTGGGGTGCCCCCCTCATGCCAGCCGTTCTGTGGGATCTCCATACCCCTCATCCTCTGAGGCCTGGCGCACGGCAGGGCTCAGAGACTGAAGGAAGGACTGTAGGAGTGGACGATGGTGGGGTTTTGACCTGACACCAGGCCAGATGCCCTGTGTGGCTGCCTCAGCCTGGAGTAGAGTGTCTGAGCTGGAACAGGGGTCCTAGCCCCACTCTGTGAGGCGAGAAACTGAGGCTTGGAGAGAGGAAGAGATGGGGCTTCCCAGGACCTGGTGGGTGGTATGCAAGGGGAGCTGGCTGGTGCGGCGGGGGCTGTGGTGAGGGCCCTGGGAGGGGCAGGGGGATGCACGCAGACAGAGGCTCTGCCTGCCCGCAGAGTGCCAGCTGATGAAGACGGAGCGGCCTCGGCCCAACACCTTCATCATCCGCTGCCTGCAGTGGACCACTGTCATCGAACGCACCTTCCATGTGGAGACTCCTGAGGAGCGGTACGTGGGCTGTGGCGGCCAGGCCAGGCGCTTGGGCAGCCCCAGGGCTTAGGAGGGACACGGGGATGGCGGGGTGCTGGCACCTCTGCCTGTAGCCATCCTCACTCCCCAGTGCTCCCAGGCCCTCCTCAGAGCCCAGTTTGGAAACTGGCCCAGTCCTGCCTATGGGGTTTGGGTGGGGAAACTGAGGCTGGAGATAAAAACTGGCTAGGGACCAGGTGCAGTGGCTCACGTCTATAATCTCGGCACTTTGGGAGGCCGAGGTGCGCAGATCACTTGAGACCAGGAGTTTGAGACTAGCCTGCCAACATGGTGAAACCCCCATCTCTACTAAAAATATAAAACTTAGCTGGGTGTGGTGGTGCACACCTGTAATCCCAGCTACTTGGGAGGCTGAGGCACAAGAATCGCTTGAACCCGAGAGGCAGAGGCTGCAGGAGCCGAGATTTTACCACTGCACTCCAGCCAGGGCGATAGAGCAAGACTCCGTCTCAAAAAAAGAAAAACCCGGTGGAGAGGGCCAGTCCTGCTTGGGGGGCGGAGTCCTGCTGTGGGCCTGAGTCCTGCTGTGGGCCTGAGTCCTGCTGGGGGTTGGAGTCCAGTTGTGGGGACAGAGTCCTGCTGGGGGTCTAAGCCTGGGTGTCCCCCACGTCCAAGAGGGCTTCGTGACCCTGAGTGTATGTGGCCAGACCAGGTCAAGTGGTGGCCTCCTCAGGGCCGTCTCTGGGGACCCTGACAGCTGTGGGACCACGCTTGTGAGGCTGGCGGGTGGGTGAAAGACGTGGGGTGGAGCTCCCGATCTGGTGCAGGCCTGCAGCCTCACCTGACCTCCTGCAGGGAGGAGTGGACAACCGCCATCCAGACTGTGGCCGACGGCCTCAAGAAGCAGGAGGAGGAGGAGATGGACTTCCGGTCGGGCTCACCCAGTGACAACTCAGGGGCTGAAGAGATGGAGGTGTCCCTGGCCAAGCCCAAGCACCGCGTGGTGAGGCCTGTCCCCACTTCTGCCTGTGCCTGGGGCTGCCTTGGACTGTGGAGGGCTGGGTGGATCATGGGGTCCCAGCTCGGCCCAGGAGACACTCAGCACTACACGGCATCTCCACCTAGGCCGGTTTTCCATGTAGGGCGCAGCTGCCTCCCAGGTGGGTCCTCTTCCCCATGTCAGAGGAAAACTGGGGTTGCTGAGCCCTGCCAGGCTTGGGCAATGTTACCCCACCCTTCCCTGAACCCCATGCTCTGAGCTGGGGCCGCAGCCATGTGTTCCCTGTAAGCCTGGACTCCCCGCTGAGCCCAGTAGGCCACCAGGTGTGAAGTGGGCGCCTCTCCTGGCTCTGCCTCCGACTCTGGGGCCCCTCATGCCACCCCACGCGTGCCGACCAGCTGGGCACTGTTGGCAGCGCCGTGTGCTGACCCTGGTGCCTGCCCATAGACCATGAACGAGTTTGAGTACCTGAAGCTGCTGGGCAAGGGCACTTTCGGCAAGGTGATCCTGGTGAAGGAGAAGGCCACAGGCCGCTACTACGCCATGAAGATCCTCAAGAAGGAAGTCATCGTGGCCAAGGTGGGGCCGGGGCAGTGGGGCAGGTTGGAGATGAGGGTGCAGGGCGGCAGCTCACCCAGCCCTGCTTTACAGGACGAGGTGGCCCACACACTCACCGAGAACCGCGTCCTGCAGAACTCCAGGCACCCCTTCCTCACAGTGAGTGGGAGCCCAGATGGGGCTGAAGGGCTGGGGCCAGGTAGCGACTCCTGGGGCTGTCTCTAGGGGACGATGTCCTGTCTTCTTGGGCACGTGAGGGCTTTACACACCGCGGACTCCGCCGCTGGTGAGACAGGCCTGCCCTGGAGGGTCAGGTTGTGGAGGTGCCCAGTGTGGGCTAGGGGCTGTGCTTGCTGCTCCCGTGTGCGGGCAGGTGGGTGCGGCAGGTGGCCCTGGTCTTCCTTGCACTCTGCCGAGGCTCCAGGAGGCCCCAGCTCTCCATGCCCTGCAGCCCTGCCTGCCAGGCTTTTGTTGAGGCCCGGGCTCTGTCCTGCAGAACCTGTTCTGGGGACTTGGCCCAGGAGGTATTTACTGTGAAGGGGGCCAGGCTCCAGCCACTTGGTTAGTTCCAGGTCACTGTGTTTGGGGACGATTCTCCTGCAGATGGGGCCTTTGCTTTAAAAGCACAGTCGCCTGTGGTGGAAGGCGGGAGGGTGGGTCTCGCCTGGGAGGGTGTGTCCTCCCTTTGCCAAGGCCCTGGTGCTGGGAGCACTGTCCCCTGCTGAGGTCCCAACTCACCCTGGAGGACCTGAGCCCAGGCCACCTTGCTCACCTTTCAAACACTCCTTGGCACCTCAGGGGCTGCCGGGGCCCAGCCTGATGGTGGCGTGGCATGAGGCAGTGTGGTGTGGGGCAGTGTGGCATGGGGCAGCGTGGCGTGGGGCAGCGTGGCATGGGGGCAGTGTGATGTGGGGGTGTGTGGTGTGGGGCAGTGTGATGGGGTGTGTGGTGTGGGGGTGTGTGGTGTGGAGGTGTGTGATGTGGGAGTGTGTGGTATGGGGGTGCGTGGTGTGAGGCAGTGTGATGGGGTGTGTGGTGTGGGGGGGTGTGGTGTGGGGGTGTGTGATGTGGGGGTGCTTGGTGTGGGGGTGTGTGGTGTGGAGGTGTGTGATGGGGTGTGTGGTGTGGGGGTGCGTGGTGTGAGGCAGTGTGATGTGGGGGTGTGTGGTGTGGGGCAGTGTGATGGGGTGTGTGGTGTGGGGCAGTGTGATGTGGGGGTGTGTGGTGTGGGGGTGTGTGGTGTGGAGGTGTGTGATGTGGGAGTGTGTGGTATGGGGGTGCGTGGTGTGAGGCAGTGTGATGTGGGGGTGTGTGGTGTGGGGGTGTGTGGTGTGGGGGTGTGTGATGTGGGGGTGTGTGATGTGGGGGTGCGTGGTGTGGGGCAGTGTGATGTGGGGGTGCGTGGTGTGGGGGTGCATGGTGTGGGGCAGTGTGATGTGGGGGTGCGTGGTGTGGGGGTACGTGGTGTGAGGCAGTGTGATGGGGTGTGTGGTGTGGAGGTGTGTGATGTGGGGGTGTGTGGTGTGGAGGTGTGTGATGTGGGGGTGTTTGGTGTGAGGTAGTGTGATGTGGGGGTGTGTGGTGTGGAGGTGTGTGGTGTGGGGGTGTGTGATGTGGGGGTGTGTGGTGTGGGGCAGTGTGATGGGGTGTGTGGTGTGGGGGTGTGTGGTGTGGAGGTGTGTGATGTGGGGGTGTGTGGTGTGGGGGTGCGTGGTGAGGCAGTGTGATGGGGTGTGTGGTGTGGGGGTGTGTGGTGTGGGGCAGTGTGATGGGGTGTGTGGTGTGGGGGTGTGTGGTGTGGAGGTGTGTGATGTGGGGGTGTGTGGTGTGGGGGTGCGTGGTGAGGCAGTGTGATGGGGTGTGTGGTGTGGGGGTGTGTGGTGTGGGGCAGTGTGATGGGGTGTGTGGTGTGGGGGTGTGTGGTGTGGAGGTGTGTGATGGGGTGTGTGATGTGGGGGTGTGTGGTGTGAGGCAGTGTGATGTGGGGGTGTGTGGTGTGGGGCAGTGTGATGGGGTGTGTGATGTGGGGATGTGTGGTGTGAGGCAGTGTGGTATCAGGCGGCGTGGTGTCGGGCAGTGTGGTGTGGGGCTACGGGCGGTGTGGTATCAGGCGACGTGGTATCAAGCAGCGTGGTGTCGGGCAGCGTGGTGCGGGGCTGCCGTCCTGCCTATGGGGCCGCAGTTCCAGCTCCGCTTCCTTGCAGGCCCTGAAGTACTCTTTCCAGACCCACGACCGCCTCTGCTTCGTCATGGAGTACGCCAACGGGGGCGAGGTAGGGGCTGGGGCTGCGGGGGATGGACTTCGCGGCCTGTGGGCCGCCCATGGTGGGGCTGGTCCTTCCCGGAGCCTCGGCTACTCTCCATGGCACCAGACGGTGCTCCCTGCTGGGTGGGTGGTGTGATGCCTGCCCGCGCAGCTGCCTGCTGTGGGGTGACTTGTTCCTGCTGAGTTAGGGCTTCTGAGACTTTCCAGGCCCCCGTGCCCTCTGGTGGCTGGTCCCTTCCCTGTGCAATGCCGAGACCCGGTCTGAGAAACCCCAGCCCTGCAGGCCATGGGGGCAGAGGCCCGAGCCACGGCTGTGCCTCAGGTTGTGCCTCCCGCAGCTGTTCTTCCACCTGTCCCGGGAGCGTGTGTTCTCCGAGGACCGGGCCCGCTTCTATGGCGCTGAGATCGTGTCAGCCCTGGACTACCTGCACTCGGAGAAGAACGTGGTGTACCGGGACCTCAAGGTGCGCTGGCGGGCAGGGGGCAGGGCCCTGGGGGCCTGGCGGCACTGACCTGAGGCACCTTTCCCCTAGCTGGAGAACCTCATGCTGGACAAGGACGGGCACATTAAGATCACAGACTTCGGGCTGTGCAAGGAGGGGATCAAGGACGGTGCCACCATGAAGACCTTTTGTGGCACACCCGAGTACCTGGCCCCCGAGGTGTGCGCCCCACCTGCGTGCATACGCGTTGCTGCGTCCCCGCGTCCTGAGCACACGCAATGCTGTGTCCTCTCTGTGCCCCAAGCACGTCACACCTCCCCCGGCAGTGTCCCGGACACCCCTTGATGCCGAGTCCTGCCCATCTGCCACCCGTGCAGGTGCTGGAGGACAATGACTACGGCCGTGCAGTGGACTGGTGGGGGCTGGGCGTGGTCATGTACGAGATGATGTGCGGCCGCCTGCCCTTCTACAACCAGGACCATGAGAAGCTTTTTGAGCTCATCCTCATGGAGGAGATCCGCTTCCCGCGCACGCTTGGTCCCGAGGCCAAGTCCTTGCTTTCGGGGCTGCTCAAGAAGGACCCCAAGCAGAGGTGAGGGCCGCCCATCCCGGCTGCAGGCTACACCTCCATCCCCTCATCCCCAGGCTGCACCTGCCCCTGCGCCAGGCGGTCCTGGCACCTCCCAGACTACACTGATAGCCAGAGCTTGATGTCCTTGGCCAGGGCTGATCTCCAAAGCCTCAGGCCCAGGCAGAGTGGCGGGCAGGCCGGGGTCAGTTGGGCCTCTGTCCCCAACCCTGCAGCCCGCACCCACCCACTCAGGAAGCCCCTGCCCTGCCGTGAGCTCTGTGGTGCTTTGCTACCCACAGCTGCTCAGGGACGCTGCACCACCGGCTCCCCTCCCTGGCCCCGGAACGTCCTGTCTGGCGGGCCCTATATCACAGGAGGAAGGGGCCTGAGCCCAGGGCCTGGGCAGGTGGCGGTACCGACACTGTGGCCTTGTTTCCTGCCTGCAGGCTTGGCGGGGGCTCCGAGGACGCCAAGGAGATCATGCAGCATCGCTTCTTTGCCGGTATCGTGTGGCAGCACGTGTACGAGAAGAAGGTGCGGCTGCTCCCCGCATACTCACGCGCACGCATGCTCCCCACATATCCACACTCACGCATGCAGGTGGCACGCTCGCCAGATTTCCCACACACTCGCCCTCACCTCGGGAGCCTGCTGCAGTCCTGGTACAAGGAGGGCCTTGCTGCACCAACCTCAGCGCCTGGTGCTCAGAGGCTCTGGCACTGCCGGGTTCCACCAGGAAACTGGCCTGGTCCTCATTTCCTCCTCCCCTCGGAGGTGTGTCACACTCTGAGTGCCAGCCTTGGGGTTCCCTTCCCTGACGCTGTGCAGTGAAGGCTGGCTGGTGGTGGACCAGGGGTGCTGCCCCTTGGCCTCCACGAGTTCCTCCTGTTTGACCTCAATCCCTTCTGCCGCAAGGAGAGCCCAGCCCTATTTCTGGCTGTGCAGGGACAGGGACAGCACCTACTTTTCTGGCACATGGGGGAGTCCGCCCTGGAGGGAGGCAGCTCTTTCTGCATGAGTCGCCATCCTGGGTGCTCATCTTTCAGGGACCCTAGGAGCCCTGGCCATCACCCCAGCTGATGGGGTCTGCCAGCTGGGTTCGGAAGCCTGCACTCTGAGGTGCTGGGTGCCCTGTCACCAGGTGTGCTTCTGCCCCGTTCCCAGCCTGCCCCTCCCCTGAATGCCTGTCCTAGGCCGTGTGCAGCTGGTCGGGCTGGGCAGCCCTGGGACCCAGCTGGGCACCTGTCCTCCCATTAACACAGGGTGCCCTGGTCCTGGTCCCCGTTCCTGCCTTGAGGCCTGCCACCCTCCTGCCCTGCCCTCCAAGGGTATGGGGGGCCTGGGCAGCACTCAACCTCTGCCCAGCCTTGACCAGAGACCTTGCTAATTGACAATGGACAATGCTGGTGCCCAGGCTAGACTCTGGGGTGGGGCAGTGCTTGAGGGGGTCCTTGACTGTGGGACCTGAGGGGCTCTCTGGCAGCTCCTCACGTGTGCACATCACCTTATAGTCACCCTTGATCCTGGGTCATTGAGAGTCCTGTCTGCAGCCAGATGCCAGCAGGCTGTGGTCCTGTAGTCCCTGAGCCATGGAGGCAGGGTGGGCTCATCCTGTGCACCTTGTTCCACAGTCTCCCTCTTTCCCAATTTACAAGAAGACCAATAAGAAAAATAAGAAAACAAGAAAGAAAAAGGAAAAATAAAGTCATCACCTCCTGGTAGCAGGGAGGGTCTCTCAGAGCTGGGCTGCACTACCTCCTGTCGCCTCCTGGGGCTGCTGTGAGGGCAGCTTTGCGTCTCAGCTGTTGAGGGTTGTCTCCGTGCTCCTGCACCCCTCATGTCCCTCCCTCCCAGAGCTGCCTCTGTGGGGGGCTGGTGGCTTGCTGCTCTCTGACATCAGTCCTGCCTGGAGACCCCTTGGAGATCCAGGTGCTTTGAGGGTCTTGAGCACACTTGAGGGTGTGCTGGGAGTGGGGAGCGAAGCTCATGACTGTCCCGTCTGCCCACCTCTGCAGCTCAGCCCACCCTTCAAGCCCCAGGTCACATCGGAGACTGACACCAGGTATTTTGATGAGGAGTTCACGGCCCAGATGATCACCATCACACCACCTGACCAAGGTGAGGGGCCACTGCCTGCCCCTGCCCACTCCCTTTTCTCTCCACACTCAGGCCTGCAGTGTTCAGCTTTTTTGGCTTCAGATGTTTTAAAATCTAAATATTTAAAAAGGTTCCTTTTGGAGAGTGCCAATGATCAGGGTGGGAGGCAGTGCTCTGAGGGCCCAGGTCCCTGTGTCAATCTGTGGGGCCCTGTCTCAGTTTCCTGGCAGTATGGCAGCGTGCTGGCCGCGCTTTAAGAGGTTGGCTTCCTACTGGAGCTGTGGGTGGGTGGAGGTGGCAGGGAGGTGGGGCACCCGGGTCTGAGCTGTCTACACCCACAGATGACAGCATGGAGTGTGTGGACAGCGAGCGCAGGCCCCACTTCCCCCAGTTCTCCTACTCGGCCAGCGGCACGGCCTGAGGCGGCGGTGGACTGCGCTGGACGAAAGCTTGGAGGGATGGAGAGGCGGCCTCGTGCCATGATCTGTATTGAATGGTTTTTATTTCTCGGGTGCATTTGAGAGAAGCCACGCTGTCCTCTCGAGCCCAGATGGAAAGACGTTTTTGTGCTGTGGGCAGCACCCTCCCCCGCAGCGGGGTAGGGAAGAAAACCATCCTGCGGGTTTTAATTTATTTCATCCAGTTTGTTCTCCGGGTGCGGCCTCAGCCCTCAGAACAATCCGATTCACGTAGGGAAATGTTAAGGACTTCTGCAGCTATGCGCGATGTGGCATTGGGGGGCCGGGCAGGTCCTGCCCATGTGTCCCCTCACTCTGTCAGCCAGCCGCCCTGGGCTGTCTGTCACCAGCTATCTGTCATCTCTCTGGGGCCCTGGGCCTCAGTTCAACCTGGTGGCACCAGATGCAACCTCACTATGGCATGCTGGCCGGCACCCTCTCCTGGGGGTGGCAGGCACACAGCAGCCCCCCAGCACTAAGGCCGTGTCTCTGAGGACGTCATCGGAGGCTGGGCCCCTGGGATGGGACCAGGGATGGGGGATGGGCCAGGGTTTACCCAGTGGGACAGAGGAGCAAGGTTTAAATTTGTTATTGTGTATTATGTTGTTCAAATGCATTTTGGGGGTTTTTAATCTTTGTGACAGGAAAGCCCTCCCCCTTCCCCTTCTGTGTCACAGTTCTTGGTGACTGTCCCACCGGGAGCCTCCCCCTCAGATGATCTCTCCACGGTAGCACTTGACCTTTTCGACGCTTAACCTTTCCGCTGTCGCCCCAGGCCCTCCCTGACTCCCTGTGGGGGTGGCCATCCCTGGGCCCCTCCACACCTCCTGGCCAGACGCTGCCGCTGCCGCTGCACCACGGCGTTTTTTTACAACATTCAACTTTAGTATTTTTACTATTATAATATGAAACCTTCCCTCCAAATTCTTCAATAAAAGTTGCTTTTCAAGTTTTTGGCTCACTTTGCTGGGTGGAGGAGTGGGTGGCCAGGGAGGGAGTGGGGAGTCCTGGGAGGGAACCAGCATCCTCAGAGCAGCTGGTCCTCCCCAGCTCCTCCTGGTGGGCACCGCCACCCCAGCAGGTTTGGGGACAGGCTGTGTGGTGGGCTGAGGCGGGAGTCTGCAGGCGTGTTCCCAGGGGCAGCCTCCCATGGAAGGTGTTCCTCCCCCATCTCCAGAGGCCTGGCCTGAGGGGAGATGGGAGGCCCTGGCTGGCCCTGCCCCTGTTGGGATCCACCTCTTCTTCCCTTGACCCCACCCAGCTTCACCCCAGCCATGAAGGAGACCATTGGACCACGTGGCCATCTGCTCCCCAGCCCCAGCTGCTGTTCCCCTGGGTAGGGCAGTGAATGAGACAGACCACCAGGAAGGACAGATAGGGCAGGGCCCAGAGTTGGGGCCAAGGTCATGGCCTGGGCCACGGTGGAAGAAAGGCTGGGAGGCCTGAGTGGCCTGTTCGAAGCTGGACAGAGCGGGAGGAGGGGCTGCAGGGGGTGGGAGGGGACAGGCTGGGGCCCAGGTTACCCCAGAGCACTACATCGAGCTCTGAGCCGGAACAGCCTGCAGAATGTGCCGGTGCTGCCACCTGGTGGACGCCTGCTGGAACCGCTCCCCGAGCCAGGAGAGGAGTCCACTGCCAAGCAACTGACAGCGGGTTGGCGACCAGGTTCCGGGTGGTTGGGTGACCAGCACGAGCCAGGGGCCTGGAGCTTCAGCTT
This sequence comes from Pan paniscus, assembly GCF_029289425.2. Classification (NCBI taxonomy): domain Eukaryota; kingdom Metazoa; phylum Chordata; class Mammalia; order Primates; family Hominidae; genus Pan; species Pan paniscus. The sequence continues at coordinate 105,950,034 of NC_073264.2, read as the reverse complement.
CCTCATCTCTCAAATGGACTCCCCGTAGGTGTGGATGGTTGCAGAGTCAGGCCCCTGGCGATGGCAATTGGCCCCTCTCTAAGGCATTCCCAGGGGTGCGTGGCTGCCCTCACTTCCACTGGAGGGGGTGCCCCATAGGGAGCACAGGCTGGCGAGGATGTTCTGGGTCTGTGGGAGCCAAGAACAGCCACATCTGGAGCAGCCCGAAGCTCTCCTCTGGGTGATCCCTTATTGCTTCAGTTCTAACAGGCCGCAAAACTGATACCGCTTTTCGGGAAATACACGAAACATGACACAGTAAATGATGTTCCGAGGGTGAGAGGCATCTGGATTTCAGATCTATCAATAATGTGACTCTTAGAAACCAAAAAATACAGCAATGCCCTTCCAATATCCACAAACTTTGAGCAAAGCATTACTGAAAGTAACCAAGGTATGGAAATGGTCAGGCAGAGGCAGCATCTCCCAGACAGCCCGGCTGAGGAGCATGGGCTGCTTCTCCCAGCAGGGCCCCCTCTGACAATATAGGATTGCCTTAGGGCCATTTCTTACCTTTTCTATGGTAGAGATAGGGTCTCGCTATGTTGTTCAGGCCGGTCTTGAACTCCGGGCCTCAAGTGATCCTCCTGCCTTGTCCTCCCAAAACGTTGGGATTACAAGGTGTGAGCCACCACACCTGGCCTCTTAGGGATAGTTCTATAGTCCAGAGAGAGAGAGGCTTCAACGTCATTGGCATTAATACAGACATGACCCTGTGTTATGTCCCCGTTACAAGTGGCTGAGAACCTAACAAAATGAACGCAGAAATGGAGACCCTCTGAGAATTTCCCGACCCTCCTAGCAGCCCCAGACAGAACCATCTACAGCAGGAGGCAGCATCTCAGGGGTGGGGTGGAGGGTGTCAGTGAGGGGTGAGATGTGCAAGGAGATGCAAGTCTCAGAGAGGAAACTCCAGGAGGTGCAGGTGCCCTTGCAAGGGGCAGTCCAGTCCCGGCCAGCGAGGCCAGAGCGGGTGGAGAGGGCCAGGATCCTGCAGCCCCACCAGGGCCTGCCGAACAGCGAGGGCTGTCTGGAGAGGTTGTAACAGGAATACGCCAACCAAGAGGAAGCTCTCCTTCCTGTGTCGGAGGTACCCCGAAGGAAACAATGCATAAAGTGTCCATTTCCAAGACAAAGTGCCTAAAATCAGCTTAGGTCAGCAAACTACGGAAGCAACAGGATATACTAGGCCCCTGCTTGGATAGCCAACGCCTGTTTGTCGCCGCCAGCCCCCGTCCCTTAGTTGCCCTCACCTGAACCAAAGTTTAGTCTAAAATGAAAGTTTACTAGCCTCCAAAATAGCTCGCTTTGTCTGTTCGTATCAGCCTGCCCAGCTACTTAGGTCAGAAGTCAAATACTTGAAGAGCCCCTGAGCTAACTAGGATTGCAATGCATTGTGGGCTGCAACAGAATGCAGCAAGACAACTCTAAAGAAAACACCTAAAGCCCCTGCCCAACAACCAATAGGTGACGTCCAGGAAGGTTGTGATCCCCATAGTACTCAGCCTATGAAGAACCGGGGGAGGGACCTGCACACTAGGGGATAAATTGCTTGTTGAAACTGTGCTGGGTGTGCCTGCCCACCAGACACCCGATCTTGCAAGACTATCATTAAAAGTCTCACTTTTTCGCTGTTCTCCGGTCTCTGAGTCCATTCTTCGGGTGTGGATGGGTGAGTGTTTCTCACATGCCCACATCATGCTCTTTCCAGCACAAGGCCGGCCTGGAAGGGAGGAAGATAATGAAAGTGACTTTAGCACTTAGACCTCCCACGTTTCAGCAGGTGTGGGTAACTGAAGGCTCTGCAGGTCTCTGGGTCTGGGGGCCTCAATGTTGTAGACGAGGTCCCAGGAGCTGAGAGTGCTACTGGGGCATGTCAGGATAAGGGCTAGGCCTGCCTTCCCAGAAGATGTCACTTCCAGTGAATGTCTGTTCAAAGGCTGACTTTATCATACAACAGATAATTATTTCATCCTTTTGCTTCTAGCAAGTCTGGGAAAGAGCTACAGAAGGGGCTGACAGCATGTAGGGTTTTTGTTGTTATTTAAAAAAAAAGTCTAACAACCATTGCCCATTAATTAAGGTGTCTAGACCATTTACATTTAATGCAACTATTGATATGGTTGAGCTTAAATGTACTATCTTGCTCTTTTTCTATACATTCCATTTGTTCTTTTTTCCTCCTTTCCTTTCCTGTCTTTTTTTGTATTAAATAAGTATTGCCGATTGTCTCATTTTATCTCCTTTATTGGCTTATTTTTTGGATTTTACCAGTTTTCCCACTGAAGTTCTTTTTCTATTCCAGTATACACATACAATCCAGGATACTGTGTTGCATTTAGAATAAATATATTTTGAATAAATGAATGAATGTAGCTCCCCAGCTCTCTGGGGATTTCATATACGTGAGATCATGCAGTGTTTTGTCTTTTTGTGTCTGGCTTATTTCACTCAGTCATAGTATCTTTAAGGTTCATTTGTGTTGTAGCATGTCAGAATTTTATTTCTTTTTAAGGCTGAATACTATTTTATTGCATGTATAGACCACATTTTGTTTATTCATTTGTCCTGTGATGAACATTTGGGTTGTTTCCATCTTTTGGCTACTGGGGATAATGCTGCTACAAACTTGTGTACAAATACCTGTTCACGTCCCTGCTGTCAATTATTTTGTGTCTGTACCCAGAAGTGGAATTGCTGGATCAAACAGTAATTCTGTGTTTAGTTTTTATTTTCCTTTCATTTTTTTGAGACAGAGTCTCACTATGTTGCCCAGGCTGGTCTCAAACTCCTGGGCTCAAGTGATCCTCCTGTCTCAGCCTTCCAAACCACTAGGATTACAGGCATTAGCCACTGTGCCAGGCTTATGTTTAGTGTTTTGAGGAACTGCCTACTGTTTTCTGCACTGGCTGCACCATTTCACATTCCCACCAGCAGTGCACAAATGTTCCAATTTCTCCATATCCTCCCCGACACTTGTTTTGTTTTCAAATAGTAGCTATCTTGTTGGGTGTGAGGTGGTATCTCATTGTGGTTTTGATTTGCATTTCCCTGATAATCAGTGATGTTGAGCATCTTTTCATGTGTGTGCTGTTTTTATATATTCTTTGGACAAATGTTTACTCAAGTCCTTTGCCCATTTTTGGATTTTTTTAAAATTGCTGCGTGTTAGGAGTTCTTTATGTATAGATGGTCCCTGACTTACAATGGTTCAACTTATAATTTTTCAACTTTACAATGTTGCAAAAGCTATACACATTCAGTATGCTCCTTAACAATATATATATATATATATATATTTTTTTTTGAGACGGAGTCTCGCTCTGTCACCCAGGCTGGAGTGCAGTGGCGCAATCTCGGCTCACTGCAAGCTCTGCCTCCTGGGTTCAAGGTATTCTCCTGCCTCAGCCTCCTCAATAGCTGGGATTACAGGCGTGCGCCACCACACCTGGCTAATTTTTGTATTTTTAGTAGAGATGGGTTTTTGCCATGTTGGCCAAACCTTGAACTCCTGACCTCAGGTGATTCGCCTGCCTCAGCCTCCCAAAGTGTTGGGATTACAGGTGTGAGCCACTGCAGCTGGCCTAGGCAATTGTCTTTTAAAGAGATTATATATATACATATTTAAAGACAGGGTCAGCCGGGCGCAGTGGCTCATGCCTGTAATCCCAGCACTTTGGGAGGCCGAGGTGGGCAGATCACGAGGTCAGGAGATTGAGACCATCCTGGCTAACACGGTGAAACCTCGTCTCTACTAAAAATACAAAAAATTCGCCGAGCGTGGTGGCAGGCGCCTGTAGTCCCAGCTACTCAGGAGGCTGAGGCAGGAGAATGGCATGAACCCGGGAGGCGGAGCTTGCAGTGAGCCGAGATCAGGCCACTGCACTCCAACCTGGGTGACAGAGCAAGACACTGTCAAAAAAATAAATAAATAAATAAAATAAAATAAAGACAGGGTCTTGCCATGTTGCCCAGGCTGGCTTTGAACCCCTATCAAGTGATTCTCCCAGCTTAATCTCCTGAGTAGCTGGGACAACAGGCACTTTTAAAAATCAGAAAAAAACCCTGCCTCTTGTGTCCTCCCAAACAGTGACCATTTCAGGTGCTCGTCATATCTTTGTGTACAAGCAGTTTCCATCTGGTGTCATTTTCCTTCTGCCAGAAAAACTTCTTTTGACAATTTTTGTAAATCTTGCAGCTTTGTATGTCTGAAAAGTCTTTATTTCACCTTCACTTTTGAAAGATATTTTCACTGGGTATAGAATTCCAGGTTGACATTCTTTTCTTTCAAAACTAAATTTGGATAAATGTTTATTCAAGCTCGGCTTGGGATTACAAATCCCAGCACTTTGGGAGGCTGAGGTAGGCAGATCACCTGAGGTTGGGAGTTTGAGACCAGCCTAACCGACATAGAGAAACCCCGTCTCCACTAAAAATACAAAATTAGCCAGGCATGGAGGCACATGCCTGAAATCCCAGCTATTTGGGAGGCCGAGGCAGGCGAATTGCTTGAACCAGGGAGGCGGAGGTTGTGGTGAGGCGAGATCGTGCCACCGCACTCCAGCCTGGGCAACAAGAGCGAAACTCCATCTCAAAAAAATAAATAAATAAGTTTATTCAAGTTCTTTGCCCAACCCACAGGTGTTGTTCACTGTCTGCTTGCAGTTTCTAGTGAGAAGTCTTGCTGCCATTCTTTGTTCCTGTAAACACAAAGTGTCTTTTTTCTCTGGCTGCTTTTTTTTATTTGTCACTGGTTTGGAGGAATTTCATGATGATGTGCTTCATGTAATTTTCTCCATGTTTCTTTTGGGGTTTGTTGAGCTTCCTGGATCTGTGGCTTTATGTTTCCACCAAATTAGGAAATTTTACAGTCATTATTTTATTTATTTATTTATTTAGAGATGGAGTTTTGCTCTTGTTGCCCAGGCTGGAGTGCAATGGCATAATCTCAGCTTGCTGCAACCTCCGCCTCCCGGGTTCAAGCGATTCTCCTGCCTCAGCCTCCCAAGTAGCTGGGATTATAAGCACCTGCCACCACGCCTGGCTAATTTTTGCATTTTTAGTAGAGACAGGGTTTCACCATGTTGGCCAGGCTGGTCTCAAACTCCTGACCTCTGGTGATCCGCCAGCATCAGCTTCCCAAAGTGTTGAGATTACAGGCGTGAGCCACCACGCCCGGCCTGCCGTTATTTTTTCCAAAAGTTGTCTCCACCCTGCTATGCCCCTCGTCCATGGGTCTCCAGTTAAAGGCACAGTAGGCTGCTTGAAGTGGTCCCACAACTCAGAGGGGCTCTGCCATTTTGCTCATTTTTTTTCTGTTCCCTTTTGGATAGCTTATATTGCAATGGCTTCAAGTCCACTAATTTTTTGCTCTGCAATGTCTATTTTGGTTTTAATCTCATCAGTGTATTTTCCATCTCAGACATTGTATTTTTGCCTCTGGAAATTGTTTGGGCCATTTTTATGTCTTTCATTCCTTTTCTTAACATGCTCCTGTTTTCCTCTATCCTTCTTAATAATGGCCATTCTGATGTCCTTGTCTACTTAGTAGACAGAATTATTCTACCACCTTGTGTCATTTCTGGGTCTGTTTCTACAGACTAACTTTTCTTCTCATTGTGTGGTGTAGTTCCTGCTTCTTTGCATGTTTGTTTTTTTTTTTTCTTTTTTTGAGACGGAGTCTCACTCTGTCGCCCAGGCTAGAGTGCAGTGGTGAGATTGAGATCTTGGCTTACTTACCTCCACCTCCTGGGTTCAAGTGATTCTCCTGCCTCGGCCTCCCGAGTAGCTGGGATTACAGGCACATGCCACCGTGCCTGGCTTATTTTTGTATTTTTAGAGACGGGGTTTCACCATGTTGGCCAGGCTGTTCTCAAACTCCTAGCCTCAAGTGATCCACCCGCCTCAACCTCCCACAGTGCTTGGATTACAGGCGTGAGCCTCTGACACCCGGCCTCGTTTGTTCTAAAGAAAATAAATAAATAAATATGTTTTCCCCCTTACTTTTGAGTTTTGTTCTGGATGCTATTAAAGCACTTGCAACCGTTTGGTCTTTTTGAGGCTTGACTTAAAGGTGTTAGGAAGGCACAGAGCAGTCTCTAGTCTAGGGCTAATCTAGCCTGAATATGGCATCAATATCCTTTTGAGTCCTCTACCCTGTTCTCCATGAATGATGTTTCCCCACACTTAGTGCTGGGAATGTGACTTGCTTCCCGCTTTCTTCCAATGGCTCTTTCCCCAGCCTCAGGCAGTTTCCTCACACACAGGAGCCATCAGTCCTCAGCAGGAGCCTTAGGGGAACACTGAGGCAATTTCTACTCCAGTGTTGCAGCTGCCCTGGGCTCCTGGTGTTTGTTCCCTCTCTCAGGCGTTACTATCCTGCAATGGCTGCTGTTCGATGTCTCTCTCTATATATAGTCATCTATGGGCCAGTTTTTGTTGCTCCACCACAGCTGGAAGACCAACAATATTTACTGCAAACATATATGCCAGGTACTGCTCTAGGCAAAGTCCCACCCCTCACGGAAGCGACACCTCAGTTAGTAGAGTTAGAATAAGTACATTTGCATATTTACTTAAATATGCATTACGTCCAGTGGTAAAGTTAGGTAGGGCGAGAGGGAGCGTGATGGAGGGGTTGTCCTACACATTAGGGCACTGGGATGCTTCTCTGAGCTGAATCCGGGGGAGCCCTATGGATGTCCAGAGGAAGAGCTCCCCAAGCAGAAGGAGCGAGGGGGGTGCAGGGGAAACATGCTGAGCATTCTCAGAACAGCAGGAAGGCCTGGCTGGGGCAGAGCAAGCCTTGGGATGGGGGAAGAGGGGTGAAGCCAGAGGCTGTGGGGCCACAGACTTTTACTTTTAAGGACATGTTTAGCCACTGGAGTGTTGGGACAGGGGAGTGACAGATCTGGCTGCTGTATAAGGACAGACTGCCAGGTGCAGGGCAGAAGCAGGGAGCCTGGAAGGCGCTATGTAGTGACCCTACAGGGGAGGGAGGCAGGCTGGCTGGAGTAGTGTGGTCCTGTGGGGCAGGGATGCAGCCAGAGGATGTGAAGGGAAGAGCCGACAGGCCCGAGGGGGCAGCGACAGGAGTAACAGAAATGAGGGCTTGGGTGGCAGTCTGTTGTGGAAACCTGGAAGGAGTCAGCACGTGGCTGACCGTGGCCACTTGCTCCCGATGCTCGCAGCAGGCGGTCAAGGCCGTCCTCATTGCAGGAAGCCCCCAGCCAGTCCTCTGCAATCCCCTTCTAAGTTGCCCCCTGGAATTTTACCATGCTGACCACCTCTCTGAGCGCCCCCTCTACCCGTGACACGGGAGTGGTATATCCTCGGCCCCAGGGCAGCAAATCCCACTCTGGGCCTGGCTCCAACCCACCACTTGGGCACCACTGACTTTTCTCTAAGAATCAGCATAATTTGCTCTTCTAACAGCTTCCCAGGAACAGCGAAGGCTCTTCTCAACTGTCCCCAGCACATGCTCCCACCCACCCTCTGCCCCAAACAACCTTTACTCTAGTCCAGAGCTTCTCAGAGGGGCTGTGGCTCAACTGCTCACTCATCCCTGGAGGGGCTGGGACCCGCCTCAGTCGACTTGTGTGGGGACCAGCACTCAAGCAGCCTGCCCTCTTCTGTCCTCCAGGCCTCCCCGCCTCCTCTCCTGTCAACTCCTCTTCCTTCAAGGCCCCACACAAGCTACACCGACTCCAGAGGGAGCACAGCTGGGCCCATCTCCCCTGCTAGAGCAAAGCTCCTGGAGGGCAGGGGCCTATCAATCACACGGGGCCTGACCATACAGGCACCAAAAAAGTAAAGTGGACACCAAGATGTGATGGATCAGGCGTGCATGACAGTGGCGTCTGGGGATGGGGTGCGAGTATCACCTCTCTCCGTGAAGGTCTAGTACACTGGTTGTGTACCCTGGAGCCAGACCTGGGTCCTTTCTCCCCATTTACCAGCTGGGTGAGCTGGAGAGGAGCATGCTCTGGGCTGAGCCTTCCCACCTGTCGCAGGGGGTGAGTAAGGGGCCTCACACAATGCACAGTGGGGTCTCTAGGAGCTGGCGGATAGACAGCAGGTGCAGCAGGCCCCGCCCACTGACTGCTCCTTTGGCCCTCCCAGGTGGAGGGTCACAAACTCCACCCTCAGAAGTGCTGACAGACAAGAGTCCTCTTGTGCAAATATAAAGAGGTTTATTCATTCTGTCATTAGGATACAAAATAGAACATGTAAAAGGCACCCCTCCCGTCGACCCCACAGTTCAGTGTGAACACCGAGCGCTCGTCCAGGGAAGGCTGCCATGCACGGCGTGGCTCTCGGTGAAGGCAGCCGGCTTGAGCCAGCCTCAGGTCTCGAACATGGCACAGCTGGTGCACAGCACTTTCTCGTACATGTCACTGCAGCTGCGACAGCGTCAGGGAGGGGAGAGAAAAGCTGCTGTCAGGGGCTGAATTGTGTCCACCACCCCCCACCATTTAAACGTCAAAGTCCTAACCCAGAACACCTCAGGACATGACCTTATCTGGAGACAGGATCACTGCGGGCATAATCAGTCTAGATGACGGCACTGACATGGGGGCCCTAAGGCAACACGACCAGCGTCCTAAAAAGACTACGTGAAGAGAAGGACACAGAGAAGGAAGACGACATGAAGATACAGGGAGGGGGCAGCTGTCTACAGGGAACACCAAAGATAACCAGCAGACGCCAGGAGAGAGGCCAGGACAGGTTTTCCATTGCAGCCTCAGAAGGAACCAGCCCTGCCAGCACCTTCCTCTCAGACTTCTGGTCTCCAAAGCCATGTGGCAGTACCTCTTTGCTGTCTATGCCACTGGGTCTGCGAACTCAGTTACAGCAGCCCTAGCTGATTCCCACTGCCGATCAATCCACATGGGGCCCAACCTGGGTTTCCAGTAGGATAGAAGCTCTCCAAAGAAACCTCCAGATGACCTGCCAGAATTCACCGAACCACAATGGTTTACACTGAAGCACATCAAACAGTGCTTTTCTGATATATCAAGACTAAGGGTAGGGCCGGGCATGGTGGCTCACGCCTATGGTGTGGCTTACCTCAGCACTTTGGGAGGCTGAGGCCGGAGGATCACCTGAGGTCAGGAGTTCGAGACCAGCCTGGCCAACATGGTGAAACTCTGTCTCTACTAAGAATACAAAAATTAGCTGGGCGTGCTAGCGCACGCCTGTAACTCCAGCTACTTGGGAGGCTGAGACAGGAAAATTGCTTGAACACAGGAGGTGGAGGTTGCAGTGAGCCAAGATCGCACCACTGCACTCCAGCCTGGGTGACAGAGCGAGACTCCGTCTCAAAAAAAAAAAAAAAGAAAGCTCTAAAGGTAAAGGCTAGGGAACCCGGCAAAACACAGGGAGAAAGTGATTAAGAGAGATGTTGCGAGGAAACGAGACTGGCAATGGCTACCCCAAACACGACAGGGCTGTGGAGTCAACAAGGCAGCCAGAACTGCTTGCCACCTGGTTTGCAGAGTTTGCCAGTAGTATTGTGGGTGAGCCGTGAAGACAGCCCCTCCCCACCGCCGGCAGCCAGCGGGAGAGCCCTGCAGAGGATGGGCCAGGCGTGGGCCAGTGCAGGCCATCAGGCAGGACGCCAAAGGCTGCTGGGCTGCATCTGTATTAAACCAGAGCCGTGTGGACAGATCCCTGTTTTCCCCCACTCCTGCGACGCCTGGTCCTGAAGTAGGAAATGGCAGGGGAGGGGGTAGGAGACTGCGGGTGCCACCGGCCGGACTGCCTGGCCTGGGAATGCCACTTCTGGCTTGTGACCTGGAACAAGTCATTTATTTGTGAAAGAGGGCAGAGCCCACCTCCTGTGCTGTAGCTGCGATAAAAGAGTGTGTCCACAGTGGGGACAGTGGCCCACTCAGCTCAACGTGAACTCTGTGGGTATGGGAGGAAGAAGCAGCAGAAAGTAGGTAGAGGCCAGGAGGAAATGGGCGCAAGGGAGTCCCTCAAGGATGGTGTGCAGGGCAGGAGTGGGAGGCCAGCCACGCAGCGCTCTGGGACCCACCTCTCCACTGAACCTGCCCATGGCTACGTTCACTTCTGCTTTGGTGAGAGGGCCACCAGACAATGAGAAAACCCTGCCCTTTTCAGTTTACTTCTAGGAAAGTAGATGAACTCAGCGGGTGAAAAGCAAAGACAGAGTATCCCACATTCATAGCTAGCCCTGCAGATGATTCCCAACCTGGATGGGGTGCGTTACCCCACTCCTGCCCATGCTGAAGCCATGGGAGCCGATCACTGGCACGCGGCGCTTCTCCCTGGTGCTGCCCACCCCCTGCCCGGGGCTCTCCGTCTCCAATGAGTCTGGGCCTCTGCCCCGACTGAAGAAAGGCTCAAGAGAAAGGACTCGAGATGTAACATGTGGTTTCTATTTTAGATGGACAATTTCAGACATTGTTTGGACTAAGCTTGCTTTGGGTCTATGGAGCCAGTTCCACATGTGTCTGGATGAAGTCATCTTTCTCACGGGGCAGGGCAAACAGGCTCCACACTGTCCACTCCCATCCACCAGGTGAGTAGCCCCTAGGGTGAGAACGCCCCTCCCCACCTTAGGAGTAAGGACGGGATCCAGCCAGCTGCAGCAAACCCACCCACAAATGGGAGACTACGCAAACACTCCACTTCCTGCCTGAGAGGGTCTACAACCAAACGGCACGCATGACTGTGGTGAAGCTGCAGTGTGCACCTGTGTCACCAACCAGGGGGTCCTCGGACGGGGGGAGGGGGGGCGCTCAAAGACCAGAGGAGGAGGAGGTGGGGGCGCTCAAAGATCAGAACAGGAAGTGGCTGAAGACAGGGACTAGAGCCGGATACAGAGCAGATCATCTGTGAGGTTCAGCTTTCCCTTAGAGAGGATTACTAACCACTAAAGTTGGGCCAAGCATCTATTGCCACCATGTCCCGTTAGGCAATGCCAGATGGCACTGCATCAGGGGCCACACATGTGTGTGCTCTGGGCCCACATGGGTGACCCACCCGTCCCCCATCACGGCTTGCTGGGGCTATGGGATCTCAGCAGCTCCAGGGACTGAAGTACTTACTCCACGAGGCCACACAGGGTACAGGCCACGGAGCCGCAGCCCCAGCAGGTGCGCACACACTGCCCGCACAGGGCTCGCTCACACTGGCCGCAGACCGCCTTCCCATCCACGGCTCGCACGCATGAGGAACAGGCAATGGACGCTACCCCAGATGGGTCTGTGAGAAAGAAACGCCATGCCGTCAGGCTGCAAGGAGACTGGAGTTTCCGGGACTGCCGGGCTACCTGCCTCCATGCACACCTGAGGGCAGAGGGCTCTGACCTGCCTACCCCATCCCCACCTACACTGGATCCTTCTGACAACCCGTGAGCCTGGTACAGTGCACAGGACCCCCGTTTTACTAGAGAGATCCAAGGTGAGATATGCCTGTAGTTGACTCCAAGTTCAGTGCTCTTTCCCTTCCCAGGTCCCTCTGCTACCTGGAGGCTAGTGCTGGAAGGACCATTCTTCCCCTGTTGCTTGTCAGAACTCCATGTGTCCCATCTGGGTCTCAGTGTGGCCCACTGCCTTACTGGTTAACAAAGAGGTGCCTGGGCTCCTCCTAGACACACCAACCAGACTTGAGGTAGAGCCGGGGACTGCGTTTCTAACCAGCAACACAGGTGATGCTCTGAGACCCACACTGCATAGAGATGGGACTGGCGTGTTTCCAGCCTTGTGGGACTATCTGAGGGGGCTGCAGGCGGAAAGCAGACGGGATACCCGGGGAGTCTCTGCTGCTTTTTTGGCCCAGTACTTAGAAGCTGTTTAACAACTTCCAGTCTTGAATGTGAGACTTCCTGATAACAGGAGCCTTCTGAGCCAGAAGGCCAAGCTCTGGGTCAGACTCCTGCTTACCCAGGGAGGAAAAGCCTGAGCTTGCAAATCAAGAAAAATGCTCGTGCCACCACCTGCCCTCAGTGCCACAGCCACAAAGGGCTGCTGGTGTCACTCACCAGCTTCGGAGGCCTGCCCAAGGCTCCTGATCAGGCGGCCGTCTGGTCCAATCAGCATCTGCCCACGTGCAGCCCTCGGGGCCCCTGTAGGGCCAGGCTTTGGGGACTCTGGCAGGTGAACGACGGCACAGCCTTCAGCCCACACGTGGTCCAGGTAGGCCTGGGCCCCGAGGAAGAGGAGTCGCTTGGTCTTCTCTGGGGGAAGACAAATCATTCTCACGTCCTTCACTGTGTACCAACGAAGCCCCTGCATGGCCATTGAGTCTTTCTAGCCTCACATGAACCCCATCGTCCTCCTGTGTGCCCTCTGTCTCCCAGTAATCCCAGCCTGTGTTGTGCCCTGGCGAGCTGGGTCCTGCTCTGCCTCTATGCTGAGAATGCTCGTGCGTCCTTTCCTTACCTGGCTTAGCTGTCATCTCCTCCAGGAAGGCTCTGGCCCTGCAGCCCCATCTGTGTCTGATGCAAGGGTTCCCTCTCCTATCACTTGGCTCATTTTCTGCAATTCACGGCTGGCCTCACCTCACTAAGCTTGTTCCCCTTTCTCCCTTTTCTGCTTCCCCAGCACTCCCCACCTGGAAACCAGGCTCTGTGGAATGCACAGAGGGAGCTCTGCACTGTGGAGCACTAATTCACAAAACTCGTCCCCTGCCAAGGAAGCAGCCAGAGGCTTGGAGCTGGGCCTGCAGCCTCTGGCCAGAGCACACCCCCTTCACCTGCTACAGAGTTGCTGGCAAGACAAGCATCCCAGAACCTTCCAGACCTCTTGTTCTAGAACACCCACCCATCCCTGGGAGCAGTGGTTTTCCATCAGGCCACAGTTCAGTCACCTGGGGAGCTTTGAAAAATCAGATGCCCAGGGCCAGACCCAGAAATGCTTTGGTTTTTGTTTTGCACCTCACCATAACACAGTAAAGGCAGAGATCCCAGAAACTCTATGTGGCTCTACGTGAAATGGGCAGCAATAATAGTGACAGGGTAACTCACATGGAGTAGCTGATGCCAGCCCACAACACCCTGCACCTTCCTCCTGGCCCCCCACACCTTCCCCCATCTATAAGGGGAAAGGAATGGGACAGACACGTGGTGAGGCTAATCCTTGTCCTCAAGGCCTTGTGGACAATTCGAGGTTAAGAGATCAGGGTAACAGCTGTGGCCTGGAATTTGGAAACTGTCACACAGTTCAAAGTAGGTGTCCTGCATTTACCATGGAAGGCCCACTGCACCCAGCAGACCTCCCCGACCTGACCCGGTGAGTGGCACACACCTGCCAACGCCCAGGTCAGGGCACTCGGGAAGAATAAAGAGCCATACTGAGCCAGGCCCCATTTCCATCTTCCTCTTCTTGCCTGCACAGTGTTTGAATTTTTCAACTGTCCTGAGAGGGCACACGCTTGCGGTTCTGCCACAGTTCCCACGGCATCATTCCCCTTACCTCCCCATGGCCCAGAATAGCACTCGCTTTCACAGCCCTAGCACACTGGAGACACCGCACAGAGGAAACTCGGGAGGCAGAGTCTTTCCCTCATTCCCAAGGCACAAGCGGCACCAGGTAAATCACACACCCCGGGTCATGCTCTAACTGCTCTACAGGTGCACACTTTGTGCCCCAATCACTAGGCAAGGTAAGCTCCACTTTTTACCTGCCCCAGGGTATTAATCACCCCAGTCAGAGTGATGATCAATAAGATCAACACGCCTGAAATCCACAGGAGAAAGCCAGAGAAGGCCTGGGAGCTCACTGCCCTCACATCCCACCCGGAACTGGACCCTGCAGCCACACGGAGTCCTATTTGGCTCTCCTGCTGCCTGGCTTCTGCCTCGCCCTCTTCCTTCCCTTCCTCTGCCTGGCCAACTCCTACTCGCCCCCACAGGATTCCGCTCAGACTGTTCTTCCAAGAAGCCTTCCGCGCCATCCCTGCAGGTGCGCCTGCACAAACCTGTGCCTGCCCCGATCACCTGTGGCGATTCCTTCTCCTGCTGGTCTCCCCAACTAGGCTGGGGAGCTCCCGGGAGACGCGGCACATCTGTCTTGCCTGCCTTTGGTCTCCCGAGAAAGCCGCCGTGCCTGGCAGGGCCGCGCGCTCCATGGATACCTCTTGGGACAGGAGGGGCACTCTTCGGGTTGACTCCACGCAGGACGCCCCGCTCCCCAACCTCTCCCAGGACATCCTGCACGGGACAGTCCTGAGGAAGCACCAGGCGGGTGCCGCTCACTGCAGGGCGGCGACTAACCGGGATCGTGGAAGAGGGCGCGGGGGCTAGGGGCAGGGACCCTTTTCTTTCAGGCTGTTGGACAGGGTGGGCGAACGCTGGGGTCCTCACATCCCCCTCACTGACCCCAGCCCTGGGCGTGGCCAGCTTGTGTCCCCGCGGCCTCCCAGCTTCCGGGAACGCGGGGCCAGAAAGCAGGGCCCTCGAGCCCCCGCTCAGGCCTCAGAGGGGACGCTGAGGCCCGGCCCGTTCCAGGCCCCGACGCAGCGGACCCTCGGCACCCCGCCCGGCACTCACCGAAGACCTCCTGCGAGTAGCGCTCCGCGCACACGCCGCGGCTCAACTCCCTCTGGCTCACGCGGACCTTGAGCTGTAGCGGGGCCACGTCGGCGAAGGGGCAGCTGCGCTTGGGCATGGCCGCGGGGCCGGGAGCTACGCAGCTCGCCGGCCGCCAGCCCCTTACCAACGACGCCGTGACGTCACAGCCGCGCGCCCATCCGCGGGCGAGAGCGGGTTTGAGGAGAGGGAGCGACGCGGCGCGTCATAGGCTGCGGGCGAAGTAGGGGGCGGGAGTCCTGCGCGGAGCGGCGCGGGATAGGCCGAGGGAGAGATCGGGGGTGGGACTCGTGCGTCGGTGTACTGGAATCGACGCCGCGGGAAAGGCCAGGGGCCAGGTTGAGGCTCAGGGTGGGCGGGTCCGTGGGAGAGATTTGTGCGCGCGCCGCTCAGGATAGGCGGGAGGAGAGACTAGGGGCGGGGTTCCTATGCGGCGCGAAGCGACGAAGGGTGGGAGCCAGGTCGCGGCATTCGGCTGCGCGGGAAGAGCCAGGGGGCGGGGGCGAGGCCGAGGGTCAGGACCGGGCAACGAGGGCGGAGCTTGTGCATCGGGGGCGGGCCTCGTTTGAGGATCGGCGTGGGATAGGCCAGGGCGACGTCGGGGCGGGTCTAGTTTGAGGAACGGCGCGGGATAGGCCAGGGCAACGTCTGGAGCGGCTGGGTCGGTGGCGGGATTCCTGTCAGCTTTTGTTTGGTTCCTAAACGGTAGACACTGGTTATAGTTCCTCATTTACTTCTCCGAAGTTAAGAGGCAGCCCGCTTCTTCCTAGCTCTTTTTTCCCTTTAGAGACAGGGTCTCGCTCTGTCACCCAGACTGAGTGCAGTGGCAGTCTCGGCTCACTGTAGCTTGTGCCTCCCGGGTCAGGCGATCCTCCCTTCTCGGCCTCCCCGGTAGCTGGGACCGCAGGCGCGCGCCTCCGCGCCCCGCTTTTTGGTTTTGGGTAGGAACGGGGGTTTCGC
This sequence comes from Pan paniscus, assembly GCF_029289425.2. NCBI lineage: Eukaryota > Metazoa > Chordata > Mammalia > Primates > Hominidae > Pan > Pan paniscus. Next base: position 105,934,478 of record NC_073264.2, on the reverse strand, counting down.
TGTGTTGCCTCAGCTGGTTTAACTCCTCACTGTGGCGGTCTCCGCCTTCCAGAAGTAAAGGCGTGTGGGGGCTGCGCTCTGAGCGCCGCGTGCGGCTGCCGAGCGCCCCCGGGCGGGGGTATGCGCCGCTGTGTGGAAAATGTTCTTGCACAGCGGGTTCGTCTGACTTGGTGTCCCCAGGCCGCGCGGTGCACCCGCGTCATCCCTTCTCCGGGGTTCTGCTCACCAGAGGCGGCTCTCCCCTGCCCCGGCGGGTACAGAACCGACCCGTCCTGTGGCATGGGCTTCGCCCTGTGAGAGATGACAGCGTGCTGGCAGCCCTCGCTCGCTCTCGGCGCCTCCTTGGCCTCGGCGCCCGCTCTGGCCGCGCTCGAGGGGCCCTTCAGCCCGCCGCTGCACTGTGGGAGCCCCTCTCTGGGCTGGCCGCGGCCGGAGCCGGCTCCCTCAGCTTGCAGGGAGGTGTGGAGGGAGAGGCGCGGGCGGGAACCCGGGCTGCGCGCGGCGCTTGCGGGCCAGCGTGAGTTCCGGGTGGGCGTGGGCTCGGCGGGCCCCGCAATCGGAGCCACCGGCCCCAGGCAGTGAGGAGCTTAGCACCCGGGCCAGCAGCTGCGGAGGATGCGCTGGGTCCCCCACCAGTGCCGGCCCGCCGGCGCTGCGCTCGAATTCTCACCGGGCCTCAGCTGCCTCCCCACGGAGCAGGGCTCAGGACCTGCAGCCCGCCATGCCTGAGCCTCCCCCCTGCCCCGCGGCACCCGGTCCCATAGACCGCCCAAGGGCTGAGGAGTGCGGGCGCACGGCGCGGGACTGGCGGGCAGCTCCACCTGCAGCCCCGGTGTGGGATCCACTAGGTGAAGCCAGCTGGGCTCCTGAGTCTAGGGGCGACTTGGAGAACCTTTATGTCAAGCTAAGGGATTCTAAATACACCAATCAGCACTGTGTCTAGCTCAAGGTTTGTAAACCCACCAATCAGTACCCTGTGTCTAGCTCAAGGTTTGTGGATGCACCCATGGGCACTCTGTATCTGGCTAATCTGGTGGGGATTTGGAGAACCTTTATGTCTAGCTGAGGGATTGTGGACGCACCAATCAGCACTCTGTGTCTAGCTCAAGGTTTGTAAATGTACCAATCAGCACTCTGTATCTGGCTAATCTGGTGGGGACTTGGAGAACCTTTATGTCTAGCTAAGGGACTGTAAATACACCAATCAGCACTCTGTGTCTAGCTCAGGGTTTGTAAAGACACCAATCAGCACCCTGTGTCTAGCTCAAGGTTTGTAAATGCACCAATCAGTGCTCTGTGGGGACTTGGAGAACTTCTGTGTCTAGCTCAGGGATTGTAAACACACCAATCAGCGCCCTGTCAAGACGGACCAATCAGCTTTTTGTAAAACAGACCAATCAGCCCTCTGTAAAATGGACCAATCAGCAGGATGTGGGTGGGGCCAGATAAGGGAATAAAAGCAGGCCGCCCGAGCAGGCAGTGGGAACGTACTGGTGTTTTGCCACATGTTTTGGGGGGGGGGGGGGGGCTTTGCTCTTTCACTCTTGGGTCTACACTGTTTTTATGAGCTGTAACACTCGCTGTGAAGGTCTGTAGCTTCACTCTTGAGGCCAGCAAAGCCACGAACCCACTGGGAGGAATGAACAGCTCCAGACACACTGCCTTAAGAGCTGTAACACTCCCTGTGAAGGTCTGCAGCTCCTCTCCTGAAGCCAGCAAGACCGTGAGTCTGCCAGAAGGAACAAACTCCAAACATGTCCAAACATCAGAAGGAACAAACTGCGGACATACCAATTTTAAGAACTGTAACAGTCTCTGTGAGGACCTACGGCTTCATTCTTGAAGTCAGTGAGATCAAGAACCCACCAATTCTGGACACACCTGGACTATGTTCTCATGACTCCATCGGTGTTGCCTCTGGTGTGAAGAGGTGATGCCTGGAGTCCTGCAAACCCCTCCCACGTGACTCCCGCGTTGCAGCTGCCCACGCCCCCTCAGAGGCAGTGTACGCTTTCCTAGCCATGGGTGGCTGAAACCCTACCAGTCTCCAGCTTAGATGTCCTTTCTTCTCCTGCCGTGCGGGGTTCCCTGTGGTGGGGACGGGATCAAGCGTTCTTGGCTCTTCCTTGCCACTTTGCTGGCATAATGGAGAATTTTTTCTGCCTTAGGGAAATGACTTGAAAGTTACTCAGTTGGAGTCACGTGTGACTAAACACACATTTGCTTTATCCCAGAAGTAGATGAAATTCTCAAGAGGATTGTTTTCAATCTTATAGATCGTGGGGATTTCTAAAGATTTCCCTGTGTTCAGACTTGCAACTATCCTAGGGTCTCTTCACCATCGTGGACAGATACAGAACATCGGGCAGCTTATGGAGTGGGGCTGTCCCCCAGGCCACATGCCGGTTCCTCAGGCTGCTGGGTAGGATTCTGCTGCTTTAACAAACTTGCCTGGCTAACACCACTGGCTGGCCCTTGAATGCCTTCCTGGGTGAAGCCATGAATCCTCCAGGGTTAAGCCCCAATTTTGGGGCTCACCTGCCCTGCATCAGATTGATGCTTAACTTGTAAAGAAACTGGTAGCTTTCCAGAGTGCTAGGAAAAAGAAAAATTATCATTAAACAAAATCATTGTCATAGTTTTCCTCTAATTGGTCTTGAGGTCTCTCCTGGAGAGTGGCTGTAAACTTTGGCCCTTCCCTGATGGGGCTCTGGGGGCGGTGGGCATGGGGTTACAGTGTGTGCTCTCGTGGGATGCCTCCTGACCCTGGCTGATGGCCTCAGGCCTGTGTATCCAGCTGTGCTGGCATTCCTCTCACCAGCAGCTTGCTTCTAGGCCTTGGCAGGCAGCCTGTGGCTTTTGTCTGAGCAGTGATCAGTTCATTCCTATCATGATGGTCTCTCTGGGAGAGTCCTGACCAGGAGGAGAGTGAGGTTTGGGTGCAAGGGTCAGGTGAGAGCTGGAGGAGGCAGCACAGCAGAACACATGAAACTGCAGAGCGGGTGTGTGACTCAACCGGGCGGGAGCGAGGAGGCAGCGTTCCTCACAGGCCAGTGGGGAGGGGGAGCCACGGGGAACAGGCAGGCCCAGCCAGATGTTGGGGAGCGAGCCAGCGGCCTGTGCACCAAATCTGTATTCAGGTCCAGGGTGTTGTTACTCAAGTGCATTTCCTGTGGGGTGTGGTTTCGAGCCGGCAGGCATCAGCTTCATGGCATCTTGCTGTGACTGGGTGGTGGTCACTGTGGCACGTCTGCACAGTCCGTGAGGGGTGTGGGGGCCAGGGGCTGAGTCCAGTAGGTTGTATCCAGGTGTCCCATAGGGAGCTGGTCACCAGCTGGCAGGTGTATAAAGCAGAGATCTGGGTGGACCACCCTGGGCAACTGGGAGGAGGTGAGGAGCTAGAAACTGTCAAGAATGACTGAGCCCTGCTTCTGTACCAGAAAGTCCCACTTTTATTCAGAATGGATGTCATTCTGAATAAATATTGTCATAAAATGATAAGAATTCACTACAATTATCACTAATTTGTCTTTTACCCATGTATTCAACAGAGACCACTCTGACCCTATCTACACTGGGGCTGTGTTATTGATGAAAAGTGGAGAGAGCCCCTTACTACAACCACTCAGACCCTCCAAACATCTGCTACTGAAAAGAAGGGGGTGGAGACCCAAATGATTGACCTGGCTGTCTGCACTAACCCACCGCTCAGACGCCAGAGCCTCTTGTCTCTGGTTCACGTGGAAGTGAGTGAGTTGGTGCTGGGGGAGAAGTATTTCCCCTCTGCGTTGGTGTCTTTTTACCCTGTGAAACGCCTGCCTTCCATCCCGAGAGGAAAGAAAACGATGACAACTTGTGTTCTGGTGGAAGATTTAGCAGCTACTACAAAACAGAGGTTTGAAAACCTATTTTGCAGCTCTCAAATTTCAATTTAAATGACTTGACTTTGAGGGCCCAGGGTAGATGTGACGGCTGAGTAGAGAAAGCCCGCAGCCCCCTCTCCCCAGGAGCTTACCCCTGCCTCGGGGCTCCCTTTTTGTCTCTCTTGCTGTGTTATGAAAGGAGAGCATCTGGGAATACTCAAAGGCTGGCTTCTGCCTGTGTGTCCCACCCCATCTCAAGGTGGCTGTGCTGCTGAGGGACTCCGGCCTGAGGAAGGAAGAGCCCGTGGCCTGGGGCAGGGCCGTGCAGTTGCATGGCTTTCCTGCCGCTCAAGCCACTGAGGGCTGTTCTTGGTACTGTCTAGAAAAGTTGCTTGCATCCCTGGAGTCACAGGAATCTCATAACCCAGCCTATGCCCCCAGGCCCCTGCCGTGTCAGTAGAGCCTGCTGAACTTCCTGGGCTAGCGAGACCAGCTGACAGCCACAGTGCTCAGAACTCAGGGTCGAACCCCGCCAGACTGGCCTCTCTGTAGGATTCCCTGTCTTTGAAAGGATACTGGAAGGGCAGTTGTTTTTCTAAACTTACTCCAAACTCTGAGCCACTGCACCTGGCCTTCATATCATTTTAAAAACTAAACACGCTGGCGCGGTGGCTCCCACCTGTAATCCCAGCACTTCGGGAGGCCAAGGGGGGTGGATCATGAGGTCAGGCGTTTGAGACCAGCCTGGGCAGCATGGTGAAACCCCATCCCTATTAAAAATACAAAAATTAGCTGGGCGTGGTGGCGGGCCCCTGTAATCCCAGCTACTCAGGAGGCTGAGGCAGGAGAATCGCTTGAACCTGGGAGGCAGAGGTTATGATGAGCAGAGATCGTGCCGCTACACTCCAGCCTGGGTGACAGAGCAAGACTCTGTCTCAAAACAAAACAAACCATATTTAATTGACTTGGTCTCTTATATAGGCTTGTTCTATTTAATTTTCTGAGTAAACACAAGGCTTGGCTTTGTGACCCAAAAAACATGGGAAGCTCTTAGGAAGCTACATCCTCCAGACTCCTGTCACAGTGAATTGTTGTCTTTCAGTGTTTAAAAGCAAGAAAGACAAAGTCAAATCAAACATGTAACGACTGCTCCCATTCAGTGGCCATTGGAGATGTTTATTACGCTGCTTCGGCTGGACACGCAACCATGTGACACTAATGTGTCACAGAAGGTCTTTGAGCACTTTGGCTCATTTTGAATATAATTTTTAAAAATATACACAAGGCTGGCTTTCCAATGTTTAAAATCATTGTAGAAACCAACAGGTTGAACAGAAATATAAAAGTACAGAAAATGGTTTTCCTGCTTTGGTGTTGGTTGTGGCAGCCGAGGAACGTGACTGCTGCTGTTTACACAAGTCCAGACGCTGCCAGGGCCTGTTGGGATCAGCTCAGTCTGCGACTAAAACAGCTGGATCATCGACTCTCTTGACTTGCCAACACCAACCCATTTGACTGAGAGAGCAGAAAAGACTGTTACGATACACACTGGAGGCAGAAAGTTCAGAAAAAGTTGTCTTTAGTGTCGTATCTTTCTGTGTAGTTCAAATGGTAAAAGGGGCTATTTTCTCTCCAAATGGAGGCAGTTCTAATTTTTAAGTTATGAAGGTAGTGCATGTTGGGGGACTGATCCTCCCCCAGCGGAAAACAGGAGTCTCCTCCCTTCTCCCTTGGAAATGGCAACGTTAGTTACTTAGTGACTCTCCCTGCAGGCCCTTTCTCTGTAGGTGCAAACACCTCTGGGTTATGAGGGTAAACATGACACACTCATATGGCTGGGATGTGTCCCATCTGTTGAGGGTAAACATGACACACTCATATGGCTGGGATGTGGCCCATCTGTTGTTCTGGATGCGGAGAGGCAGGGGCTCCCGGCAAGGTCACACCCACACCCCAGCCCGGAGCCGCACTGCCCCAGCTCCGAGTCGTCCTTCCCTCCTGCCATGCAATATATTCACTTGGTGACCACACTTGGTTTTCTTATTGCTCACCAAGCCCTGCGCTGGGATGTGGGCCTCTTGGGGCATCCAGGGTGCAGGGAGGGTGGCTGGGGATGCAGGGCACCCACCTGCGACTCCCACGTGATTCTCCACAAAGCGGATGTAGTTCTGGGCCTGCGGGGGCAGGTCCTCCCACCTCCTGGCGCCTGTGGTGTCTGCTTTCCAGCCAGGCAGCGTTTCATACTCAACTTCGACCTTCTGAAGCATCTCCTGGTTAGCTGGGGGAAGCACACAGGAGATGAGTGGGGCCCACAGACCTCCTATCAGCAGGGAAGCAGATATTTGGTGACACGGCCACCCCCATCCAGGGCCTCCTTGCCTAGGGACTCAGCTGCAAGGAAGGCAGCAAGTGGGCACGTGGCCCAGTTTGATTTTCTCAGTGTTGGGTGGTGACCAGGGGATAGCAGTGGGGCTCAGACACTACACGCCTTCCAGACCAGAGGGACATGACACATATGTGCTACCCACTCTGCTAGAACCTCCACTGTGACATCAGCTGAGGCACTCCAAGCCTTGGCTTGGAAATTCTAAGAGACTCTAGAATCCTGAAGCACTAAGGGATCCTGAAGCATCTGTGTCCTCCCACCCCAAGAGCATCAACTCCCAGAGGGCAGGGATCCCCGCCCTGTGCAGGACTCTGTGGCTCCTGGTAGAAGACAACCACCCTTACAGATGGAAGATGCTGGAATACGGGTTCTCGCTGCAAGTGTGTTTGAGCCTTGGAGCCAGGCAGTGTTTGCGTGTCCTCCTGGGACCCTGGACCACCATGAGGAGAGCCTGCAGTCCTCAGAAGTGCAGCCTCTCAAAGGTCAGGGGTCAGGAGGGTCAGGGACACTGCCTGCAAGGACACACATGGCTCCTGTAGCCAAGTGGCCCTCTGTGGTCTACAAAGATCTGCTGAGTGGAGACCAGCCAGGAGCAGCTCGCCCAGGGCTGCTGAGGAGGAAGCCATTGTGGGGAACAGGGTCAGAACATGACCCTGGACTGAGGTCGAGGGGCCACATCCAGATGCACACAAAACTGAAACCTGTGAAACCCAGGAAAATGGCACCTCCTTCATGCTTTCCAGAAGAAGGGGTGCACGGAGCAGGGATCCTGGTTAGGTCTTAAAAATCTCACCACAAAGCATATTTTCTCAGATGAAATAGTCATCCTGTACGTCTGCATAGAGCGTTACATTTTCCAGAGCCGACAGCATCCACTAACTCCTGTGTGCCTCCCGTGGCTCCCTGCAGGTGGGCCTTTTCCTCAAGGCAGCTGAAGGTCCCCCAGGGTCCCAGGCGAGTAGTCTGTCCCCCTGAGCCACTCCCAAAACACTGGAAGGGGCCTACAGCCACCCCTGCCCAGCCAGGCCTCCTGGGGAACGTTGTGGGGAGAAACCCGTGAGAGGCAAAAGCCATGATGGAGGCTGGTCACTGGAGACAAGCTGCTTGCCCTGTGTCCTGTGAACGTGGGAACTCACCCCTCTCTGAGAAGTCACAGGTCCCATCTATTCCAATACCATGAAACGGCCCAACAGGCAGAACGGTTGCCCCACTTCACATACCTGGGAAATAGGGAATCCTTTTCCCGTTCAGCTTGTATGAGACACCGACTTTAACCTCACCCAGTATGTCCAGGATGTCCAGCTTCGTCAGGGCCAGCCTGTGGAAAGCCAAGGGGCCGGGCAAACCCAAGAAGTGGTCAGCGGTGCTGGGGTTTCTTCCGCTTGCTTTTCACCTCTCGCTTCTGTTATTTATAGCAGGGGTCCCCAGTCCCTGGGCTGTGGACCAGTACTGGTTGGTGGCCTGTTAGGAACTGGGCTGCAGAGCAGATGAGTGGTGGGCAAGCTAGCATTACGGCCTGAGCTCCACCTCCTGTCATTCAATTCTCATAGGAGCCCGAACCCTATTGTGAACTGTGCCTGCGAGGGATCTAGGCCACATGCTCCTTGTGAGAATCGAATGCCTGATGATCAGAGGTGGGACAGTTTCATCCCGAAACCATCCGCCGCCACACCCCTGCCACCTGCCCTGTCTGTGGGAAAATCATCTTCCGCCAAACTGGTCCCTGGTGCCAAAAAAGTTAGGGACTGCTGATTTACACTGAGTGGAAAAGAAAGATTAAGTGATCCCAAAAAAGTGCCATTGACAAACATGCCAGAGGGTGGGGGCTTCTGCTCACGCCCTGCACCTCATCTCTGCCTTTCCAAGTCCCCTGTACCTCGAGTGCCCCCCGGGGCCCCTGCTCCCACAGGCTCCCCTTCTCCCCTCCCGTCCCCACACGTGGTGGCTGCTGCTCGCCTGTGGCTCTGGGTGCACTTTCCCCACCACACAGCCGTGTTTGGGGCCCAGCACTGCCCTGTGTCCAGCCCGTGAGCATGGCACCCTTGTCCTAGTCACCTTCCTGGCCCCTGCCCACCCACCCACCGATGCCAATGATGGCAGCCTCCCTTCCTGGTCCATCTTCGGCACCAGGCCCTGTGCCGTGGGCTCTGTTTTTCCTCCCTCCGTGGGCAAAGCCTGAAGGGGCACCAGATGCAGCAGGCTATGGATGGGTCTGCTGAGCACTGTTGGCCCTGCCTGTCCTCCATGCTGGCCCTAGCACGTGATGAGGCTGCGCCGTGAACCCTGCACTGCGCACAAGGAAAGTGAGGGTCAGGGATCCCAGACGCCACACCCTCAGCTACTCGGTTCCTCTGCTTCCCGTTGCCGGATTGGCTCTATACCCACCTAGCAGGGGTCTGGTTAATTCTCCAGGAATTTTGGCTGATGCTCTCAACCCTGGTGAAAGATGTGCAACTCACAGCCTTGGCCTGTCTGACTGAGCTGGAAAGGAAGCCGTGAGCCCACCCCTCACACAAAGCCTCTTTCAGATCCCTGGGAGACAGCCCGAACAGCTGGGCAGCCTGGGTCAGTCTGTGGAAAGCAGAGGGGCCTGCAGAGCGGATGCCTCAACAGGCCGGCACCCATGCTGCCATCCTCCTAGCAGGATGACAGTGCATCCTTTCGTCCTGGGTACTTCCGGTCTCCACATGAAGCATTTTAACCTCTCACAAGTGCCGGGATGCCCTCATCCTTCACGGCATCAGCCCTGGGGTGGGAGTCTGTGCTCCTACGGCTGGCTCCAACACACCCTGCACAGGCCTCCATACCGCTAACCCCTGGGCCGTGCTCTGTGGAAGGGTCGAGATCAGTGGAAACCTTGTCCAAGGAGACTTGGTGGCCCTCAGCCCCTGCGTCAAGTGCTGCTTGCCTCTGCAGGTGTCGGGAGTCAGGGACGGTCCCAGTGGGGATGGCAGCATGGGTTGCTTACGCAGTGAATCCGTTGACCATGTGAGCATATCTTAGAATCATCAGGTCGAGCCAGCCGCAGCGCCTCTTCCTGCCTGTGGTCACTCCCCACTCGTGGCCGCGGGTCTGCAGCAGGTCTCCAATCTCCTACATGAGAACAGGGCGGACGTCATGTGAGCTGTCGTGGGAGCCTTGTGCAGCCTGGCCCTGCTGCTCCCCCTCCTCCCTGCACACAGCTCTCAGAATCCCTGAGGGTGCCCCGCCTCCACCGACAGTCCTTACATCCAGCTCCCGGACATCCCCACACCCCTGGTAAGCCTGTCCAGCAGCTGAGGCTCACAATGGGCAGGGCCTGGCCCACAATGCCACCTGAGCCGGCGAGCGCTCTTCCTGAACACACCAGACCACTAGGCTTTGTGAGCTGGGGAAGGCACGGGCAGCCTTGCTGTCTTCCCCTCCTGCCATAGGCAGCTGGGGGAGGCGGGCCTGGCCCTGCAGCTTGGCTTTGGGGGTCAGGGGTGTGTGTATCTCCTGATATGTATCCCTGCACCCTCTCAAGCCTCTCTGGATGGCGTCCGCCCCTCCCCGTGTTGGCTTTCCCAGCACCTGCCCTTCCTCCTGCTCAGGCACAAGGGCCATGTCCTTGCCCTACCAAGGGTCACAGGTTGAGGCTGAAAGAGGAAGGCTGGGGTCTCCTGAGGATTCTGGGGCCACAGCAGCTTCCAGAAAACTTCCTGAGGCTGGAGAGCTGGGCAGGGTTGTGGGGGATGGCTTTCAGCCCCAATTCTAGCTTGGTTGTGACAGAGGACCCCCCAACCTGGGGACAAGGCTGAGGGAAGATGCTTAGTGTCCTCTCTGAGCCAAGGTGAGTCCACCAGCTACCCTGAATGAGGGTGTCCTGAGGAACTGCAAGGCGTCCGCACTTGCCTGTGGGCCTCACACACTCCGAGGGGAACGAGGTCATGTGTACGTGTGGGCATGTGCACACCCTGTGTGAGCTCACGTGCTGTGGCCGTGGGAACAGGCCCACCCCAGCGCCTCTTACTAAGCTCTCCCCTGGCCTGCACAGCAGGAAGCGCCCTGGCGGGAGATGGGGAAATGGCACTGGCAAGGTCCGCACAGCCTCCACCCTGGCACTGCTCACCCCACCCCTGGCATCCCTGCCTGGCCTCCCTGTCCTCCCACGGGGTCCTGAGGGGCTGGGGACTCACGTTGATCTGCTCGGTGGGGAAGGCCCCGATGCCCACACGTGTGGTATAGGCTTTCACCACGCCATACACGTCACCTATGTTCTGCGGGGGGATGCCCAGGCCCGTGCACACACCGCCCACGGTGCAGTTGGATGAAGTCACAAAGGGGTAGGTCCCTACAAGACAGAGCAGGTTAGGGGGCTACCTGTCACCCCCTGTAGATTATTCCACCTGGCCCAAGAGGCCTTCTCAGTAAAGGGCAGCGGGCAGTTCAAACCGTGGGGGGCCCCCTCCGTGGGGTCACCAGCCTGGCCTGTCCTGGGGGAGTGGCTGAATGGGTGCTGTGTGCTGGGCCATGTGGCTCACAAAAGAGTCTGGGGTGAGAGGAGGGAGAAAGTTGCCCACAGCATGGCCTGAGGTGACCAGGCCGCCTCGGGGGTGAGGGTAAGCTGGTGCGCCCGTGGGGGTGAGGACGGGATATGGCTGTACAGACCATCAGAAGGGCTGGCTCTGACCCACCTTGCCGGGCTCCCTGGCCCCACCCCTGACCTTGTCACCCTGTTCTTCCATCTCTAGCCCAGCCCTTTCTCCTCTCCCCTCCCTTGCTGGCAATAGGAATACTAAGGACACGAGGATCATTTCCGCGGGCACGGATGGCACTGTGGCCTTGGAAAGCGGGTCTGCCCCTCCCTCCCCCATCGGTTCCCACAGCTCTCCGCAGCTGGGTCTTCCCTGGCAGGCACGAAAGGTCGTTGGCACGCACACCCTCCCGGACATACCGAAGTCAATGTCAAGGAGGGCGGCGTTGGCACCCTCCACCAGGATCTTCTTGGGGGGGCTGTGGAGTGCCTCATACATAAAGTAAACACCATCTCGGACCATGGGTCTGATCCGCTCAGCAAAGCCCTGCAAGGAAGGGCCAAGCAGCAGAGTGAGCCTGTGGCCTGGGGCAGGGGAGGCCTGCGTGCCAAGAAGGTTGGCCAGCCCATAACAATGCCTAGTATCGGGTGTGCCCCAAGGGTGTTCAACGAGCACCAGGTAGGACGGCCAGCCTCCCTGGAAGAGCACTTCCGCAGCCCCCACACTGCGGCCCCGGCTTCACCTTGAGCCTTTTGAGTTGGCCTTCAATGTCTATTTCCAGGGTGGGGAACATCGACTGGTGCTGGTGGGCCAGGTTCTTGAATCTGCACAAGGGACAGTCATCGTCACCCCCTGTCATGGTCCACGCTGGTCCTCAGGGCCCTCCCCACTAGCCACAGTCCCTTCTGGCAACTTCTCCCCATCCTCCCCCCGGACTGCAGACAGCTCAGGTACCTGGAGGAAAACTCATCAAAATCTGACAGGAGGTCGCAGATGCGGAGGCCTGTCCGGGCAGCTTTGGAAGAGTAGGTTGGTCCGATTCCCTTCTTGGTGGTGCCTATACTGAAAGATGGGGAGTGGGTGCCCATGAGAACCCAGGAGCCCTGAGGAGCTCAGGCATCCCACTGAGGCCATGACCCCCGCCGGCTCATGACTCCATTGCCCACCATTGCTGCCTGTGTCTGGCTGAGCTGTGAGTGTGTGCGTGTGTGGGTGTACACACTCGCATGGATGTACTGGTATGGTGTGTGCCTGTGCGTGGATGTGTGCACGTGGAGTGTGTGCATGTGTGGCTGTGTGTACTTTTGTGCATTTGCGTGGGTGTGTGGGCTTGTGTGGTGTGTGCACATGTGCATACCTGTGCGAGCATGCGTGGGCGTGTGGTGTGTAAGAGCATGAGTGTGTGCCTGTGTGAGAGTGTGAAGTGGATAAGTGTGTGACCATCACCTCTCTGAGGCAGGACACTCATCTGCTTCACTCCTGTGTCCTTGGCACATCTGAGGTTCTACTAAACTGCTTTGGTGTTCCTCGTGTCTTCCCTGGGGCCGTGTGGAGTCAGGAAAGGTGGTGGGTGTGACAGGTGACGGTAGGGCTTATGCACTCCTGGGGGGAGCCGCGTGGCAGTGGCAGCCGGCAAGGACAGTGTGCAACCCCAGCGAGAGACGGGCTGGCTCGTCCGGGGGTTGGGTGATGCGCTGTGGAATTTTGACGGTGCCATTGTCCAGGGGCTTTGAGTGGGTTGAGGTACCCTCCTCGTTGTGCCCAGGACCAGACATGCCCCACAGTCTACCGGCTTGCGGGCCCAGAAGACTCCCCGAGGGTGACAGTGTCCCAGCAGACTTACTTCTTCCCCTCTTGTGCCTGGCGCTGCACTTCCTGAAGTCCGTCGACAGCCTGGTGAAAATCAAACACTGTCGGGCGGGCCAGGTGAGGGCAGCAGGAAACAGGAGAGAAGCAGAGGACAGATGTTTACACATGGACCTCACCTCCTGCTGGCCTGAGTCTCCTGGGAAGGGGGTGGTTGAGATTTCAAAGAGGACAAACTGGGGTGTGACCATGAGTGTCTGGGGCTCAGTCTCCCCACCTGCAAATGGGCTAGTGATCCCTGACCCAGCTCCCAACTTGAAGCTCTTTAAAAAGGGTAATGTACAAGCTAATGGAGCCATGTGGAGCAAGAAGGCCTTGGGGACTTCCCTGATCTCGGTGGCCATGTAGGAGCAGGGCCGGCTGGCAATGGTGGGGGCAGGAGAGGCTGTTCCCTGTACTCCAGTGGGAAACGTACCAAGGTGGGCTCTGTCAGAGATGATGAGCCTCTTCTCCCAGTCCTTCAGGCCTGCGGGGACACGGCACACAGGTGGGCCAGTGTTCACAGGTGCGCTGCAGCTCACACGTGAGGGGCCAGAGCTGGGCTAGCTCGCCCGGCTCCCATCCAGGTGAGGCATGCAGGGAGGAGGCTGACAGGGCCACCTCTGTTGTGCAGCAAGCGGCAGACTCGCCCCTCTTGCCTCCTCCCCAGCTGAGACCTGGACCCTCACTCCACCCCGCCGCCGGGATGCCCACTCTCGTGCCTGCAGGCTTCACCCACTCCAGGCTGGCAAGCCAGAGCTGGTGTGAGTGCCCGGCTTTCCTCCCTAGCTGCTGCCACTCTGAAGGTGACCTGCCCCCTCAGGGCCTCAGTCTGGGTACCCCCTGGTGCCCATGTCCCCAGAATCACATTCTTGCTCTTTTCACACCCGTCCCGCCCTTGAGCCTGAGGCTGCAGCTCAGCGTCCTCCCAGACCCACTCAGGCTGCCGTCTGTCCCTGCCCACACTAGGTCTGACTTGCCCACACCCCCAGCTGGTGGGTCTGGCCTCTGCGTGCCTGGCCAGATGCTCCGCAGAGCCCCCAGGAGCCACATCCTTCCCTGCAGGCATAGTTAGCCCAGCAGTCCCCACTTCTCACTGGGTGTCTGGTCCAGGTCCCTGGCTCCTTCCTGGACTTCCCAGGTGCTACCTGGCCCCATGATGCTGAGGCCACCAGCATCTGAGGCCTCTGGGTTGCCCAGCTCACTCGCTTTCTGCGCGGGTAGAGCCGGCGGGTGATAAGCTGGGCCAGCTATGTTGGGAACCCACCCCCGCCAGTCCCCTCCGCGGGAGAAACCCTCAGGAAGGCTCCAGCCAACAACCGCTCAGGGCACCGTGTCCGGGACAGGGCAAGTCTGCAGGAGCTTGGACCTACCTTTCTTTTCATTCTTCTCTGCTTCCTCAAACAAGCCTGGCAAGTGGATGACCACCCCGTTGCCTGCATGAGAGACAGAGGCATGAGAGACAGAGTTGTGTCCCAGACATTGGAAAACATACATTAAGAACAGCATGAAATGGGTGGGTGCGGTGGCTCATGCCTGTAATCCTAGCACTTTGGGAGGCTGAGGCAGGAGGATCACTTGAGGTCAGGAGTTCGAAACCAGCCTGGCCCACATGGTGAAACCCCATCTCTACTAAAAATACCAAAAATTATCTTGGCATGGTGGCGTGTGCCTGTAATCTCAGCTACTCGGGAGGCTGAGGCAGGAGAATCGCTTGAACCTGGGAGGCGGAGGTTGCAGTGAGCTGAGATCCTGCCACTGCACTCTGGGTGACAGAGCGAGACTCCATCTCAAAAAACAAACAAGCAAACAAACAACAAAAAAAAACAACCCAGCATGAAATGGGCACACCTATGTTCATAGCAGCATTATTCAGAGTAGCCAAGAGCTGTCCATTGACAGATGAATGGGTAAGCAGAACACGGTCTACCCATACGATGGAAGAGTATTCAGCCTTAAAAAAGGAAGGAAATTCTGACACAGGCCTCGAAGACATTATGCTGAGTGAAATAAGGCAGTTACAAACGGACACAAACAGGATGATTCCGCTTATATGAGGTCCCTGGAAGAGTGAAATTCATAGAGATAGAAAGTAGAATGGGAGGCGCCAGGGGCTGGGAGAGGGAGACTGGGAAGTTGTTTGATATTTCAGCATTTCAGTGTGTGAAGATAAGAAAGTTCTGGAGGTGGATGGTGGTGATGGTTGCAAAACACATTCCTTGGTATTTAAGGAGCTGGAAATTGATGTCCCTGCAGAAACCTGCGCGTAGATGTGCAGCTCTATTCATAATTGCCGAAACTCGGCAGCAGTCAAGAGGCCCATCAGTAAACAAAAGGAGAAATCAACCGTGGTCCATCCAGACAGTGGAGTATTGTTCAACACTGAAAACAAATGAGCTATCAAGCCATGAAAAGACATAGAGGAAAGTTAAACGCATGTTACTGAGCGAAAGAAGCCAATCTGAAAAGGCGACATACTGTACAATTCCAACTCTGAGATTCTGGAAAAGGCAAAACTGAGGAGACAGCATAAGACGAGTGGCTGCCGAGGGTTGAGCGGGGAGAGATGAATGAAATGGGTGGAGCTCGGGGGTTTTAGGACAGTAAAAAATTCTGTACGATACTCTAGTGGCAGATACACAGCATACATTTGTCCAGACTGGTAGAATGTACAGCACCAAGTGTGAACCCCGAGGTGACTATGTACTCTGGGTGATCATGACCTGTCAGTGTAGGTTCATCGATTGTCACAAATGCACCGCTCTGGTGGGGCATGGTGGCTCATGCCTATAATCCCAACATTTTGTGATGCTGAGGCAGGAGGATTGCCTGAGGCCAGGAGTTGGAGACCAGCCTGGGTAACATAGCAAGACTCCATTTCTAAAAAAGAAAAATGCATATATATATATATATATATATATATAAGCTAGGTGCGGTGGCATAAGCCTGTAGTCCTGGCTACTTGGGAGACAGAGGCAGGGGGATCCCCTGGGCCCAGTAGGTTGAGGCTGCAGTGAGCCAGGACTGTGCCATTGCATTCCAGCCTGAGTGACACAGCCAGACCCTGTCTCAAAATAAACAAAAAACAAAAAAACACAAATACACTCCTGAGCTCTAAACCCCTTGCTTGAAGATGAAGCCTTCAGAAACCCCTGCTGCCTCCCCAAGGAACCCCTTTCCCTTTGCCAGTTCCCGCTGAGGCTGGCCATGGCACAGGCTCAGCTGAGGGAGACGGGACTTCAGTCCAGACGAGAGTGATCCGGAGACGACGCAAGCCATGGTGAGCACAAAAGGTCACCCAAATGCCACGGCATCCTGAAATAAACACGCAGCAGAGGCCTGGAGTGTTGCAAGCTCAGGGTGTCTGTGTGAGCCCTGGCACGTCCTGCTACTTGCTAAGCGGTGCCTCTTTGGCCTTGTTTCCTGCCATGTGGGGCCCAGGGCTGGGCAGGACGAGGCTGGCGGCTGGAGAAGGCTTCCTGCAGCACAACCCGGAGCGGCCAGCCAGTGCTACTGCCCAGTCTGCCAGGGCTAGGGGCTCCTGCGACATGGCGGGCAGGCCACCTCACTGCTTAGGGCCTCCCTGCTGTGAACTAGGGACCGCCCCCACACTGTCCTAGCCCCACTGCTGGGAGGGCCAGGGACTGGGTCTGCACCCAAGGGGATGGTCTTGGGTGAGTCACTCCAGCTCAGCCCCTGACCACACATGGCCCCTGCGGCAGCCACCTCTGCGCTATCTTCCTCCTTCTGCTCACATTGAATGGGCCCAGGCCCATGCCATCTGTTGGGCACACACCTGAGGCGCCTGACCCCCACTTCCTGACGGGCTGGGAAGGGGTCAGATACATCACAAGGATGGCCTTGCTGAAGTCTGGAAACAGCTGGAAGGGAAAGTACAAGAAGGGGCCTGGCTGGCTTGGCCACTGGGATCAGGAAAAGCTTCTCTGAGCAAGGGGCTCTTGGGCTAAGAGCTGAGGCCAGGGTGCACAGAGCAGGCTCCTGACCGAGAGAAGGAGGGAAAGAGCCACGGAACCCTGGGGGCAGAGGTGGCTTGCCTCTCAGAGCACCGAGTGGTCACAGGTGGCTGCAGGGGAGAAGCTGTGTCCGGACCCAGGAGGGGGCAGGCGATGTGGAAGGAGGTCCCTCTGCAGCACGGACTGGGAAGGGGCTGGAACCAGGCCTGCCAGGTGGCCACAGCAGCCCAGGCAAGAGGACGGCCACATGGCTCGGCAGGGCCAGGGAGGGCACGGCCTTGTCCACACAGCCTGGTCGCCACGCAGTGAGAAGCCAGACCTGTGGCAAGCACATACTCACTCACAGGCATGCACATGCAGTCACGGGCACATGGGCGTGTGGTCTCCATGCCCACACAGGAAGTGTGTGCATGCGAGGGATCAGGGATCAGG
Source organism: Pan paniscus (assembly GCF_029289425.2). NCBI lineage: Eukaryota > Metazoa > Chordata > Mammalia > Primates > Hominidae > Pan > Pan paniscus. The sequence goes on along the minus strand of NC_073264.2, from coordinate 105,917,482 downwards.
GATCAGGCACTCCCGCTCCTGCGCGGTGGATATGACTCTGCCCCTCCTCCCATCAGCCCTGGGTCCTCTCAGCTGCGTTCCCAGCCCAGGCCCGGGCTATGCAGGTTTCTGTGCACCAGTGCCTGGTGGGGCGGGTGGAGGCTGGGGTCCAGCCTACTGCTAGAGCAGTCATCACCAGGCTCTGGTGCCCCGTGCCCCCGCGCGTGGGGCTCCTGGGCTGGCTGACACCCCCTTTCCTGCTCACACACAGGTCGGGGCAGGGCACTCACCAATGAAGGACACGGCCTTGGTGTTGATGATGCCGCTGGGCAGCAGGTGGAAGTCGTACTCCTTCCCATCCACCACCACTGTGTGGCCGGCGTTGTTGCCCCCCTGGAACAGAAACCCGGCTGAGCTGAAGGCACTTGGGTACTGAAGACCCCCCGGACATGGACTGACCCACATGGGGCTTCGTCTGTCCCTGCAGGGCACTGCTGTTGGATTTTGGGGTGTCTGGTTTGGTGGCCAGCTCTGATGCGTCTGTGCAGGACTGGGATGTGGGCATCCTGCACCTTGGAAGGAGGGCAGCAGTTTGGTCAGGGGCCTGGGTCGGGGAGGGTCTGGCCCAGGCTGGTGCCAACACCTCCAGGTGGCTTGGTGCAGGTCTCTGCAGCTGCGGGCCCCGCTCTGGAGCTCGCTCCTCTCATGCAGGAATGAGGAGGCCTAACCCTTCCACAGAACATGAATTCAGCACCCCCACGGCCAAATCTGCCCTCACCCACTTTAGCAGAGACCCTTCCCTTTGGGCAGGCACCTCCTGTCTAAGAATGAAAAAGAAAAAGCCATTCTGAGCCAGCCCTGTTCTGGGAAACACCCAGCCACAGGCTCCCCTCTCTGGGGGGATTCCTGCTGATGGTGGGGAGAGGGCCTGGGACTAGGATGTGCAGGCTCCAATCCCCCTCCTGCCATGAGATAGCCACATGATACAAGCAAACTGTGCCACCGCCCTGGATGCCACTGCCTTCGCTTCCCCAAGGGCCTCTTGTGCCAGCGGAAGCTAGAGGATAAGGTAGGGACCCTCTCCAGGTGGGGCAACAACCAAAGCCCTCCTGCCTTTTGCTTGGCTCTGCTCAGCAGGGCACAGGTCCAGTGGGTGTCCCCTGCTGCCCCCACCTTCTGCTCCTGCAGGGCAGGTGGGCTGGTGGCATGATGGATACAGGGACACTCCAGTTCCAAGGCATGGCTCATAGGGCTCCCCTACGTGCAGGCAGGAGGCCCCGCTTCACAGCTGAGGAAGAGGCAGCATCTCTGATGGCCCATGATGGCCCACTGCCCCTGAAGCCAGGCCCCCACCAACGGCAAGAGGTATCCCTCCAGCACCTTTTGGTCTTTATGCCACCATAAGAGACCCCTGTAGGCCACATGTGGCAGAGCCTGGAGGGAGCCCCAGAAGGTCTCTGCCCCAGGAGAGAAGGCCAGGTCTCCAGCCCCACTTCTGGCCAGCCACTGGATGGCATGGGGGACCCTCCCTGTTGCCCTCTCTCCTTGAGCTCCACCTGGAGGGTAAGCAGGGTCCCAGTGGGGTGGGGGGGGGACACACACAGATACCCTGCCCCACAGACTGGTCTGGTCTCTCCTTCACTACTTCCCTTTTGGGGCCCACTCTGTCCCCAGGACCCCAGAGCCCAGATCCAGTCCCACCTTCCTGCCTCACCTCCCGGCAGAAAAGCCCTCAACTTGTCTACGCATGGGGGATTCTCCCAGCCACACCCCACTGCTCTCCGCCCAGCAGAGGGGTCTCAGCTCCCCTCCCACCCTCACAAGCCTGGCAGTGGGGTGTCTCACATAGCCTTTCCCCACCTGCCCAAGCAGGACCCTCAGTGATGGCGGCCCCTCCCTCTGCACTAGCTCCTCACGATGCATCTGGACAAGAGTTACACAGAAACAGCCCCGGCGGCTGGTGGCAGGGCAACCCTGGGGACAGACGGGGGGCAGATCCAGAGATGCCAGGCAGGGGGCTCACCCTCCTGGGACGTAACTTCACACAGTGGCAGATTAGGCAGCACTCGGAGCCCTGAAGCCCCTTCCCAGGGCAGGAGTCCCCACCTCCACGCCCTGACTTCTGCCTGGCCCTGCCTGGCTGGGCCCAGTCCTTATAGGAAACCAGTTCAGGACAGTGGCTCTGGGCGGGCCGGTGCTGGGTGAACTGGGTGGGGATCCTGGGAGGTGGAGAGATGCAGGAAGCCTGATGGCAGGAGGGAGGGTGGTCTGAGGGCACCTGGAGGCCTTGGGGGAGCTAATGCTGCCAGGCGCCAAGGCAGGGTGGGGGTGGAGGGTCAGGGTACTTCTGCAGCCTGGGCGGATGGGCAGGGCTCTCAGCCTGTGCTGCTCAGCAGACCCTGAGTCAGCCCTGGGCGCAAAGGTTCAGTCCATCGGGACGGGGCAGGCCCTGGCGTGACTCAAACAGATTCTGGGTTTGAGGGTCACTGCACCCTCCTGGAGACCCCCACCCTTACTCTGTCCTTGCCTCAGCACATATGTGGTAATTCCTATCCGCTGGGGTCATGGAGTACCTTCATGCCCACGATTGCATCTGCTGCCTTTTGGGGGCAGTCAGGGGTGAGGTCTCTGAGGACAGGTAGGGAAACTGAGAGAAGGGAAGCCTATCCCTTGTACACAGCCCCGCCTGTGGCGGGGGGCAGGCGTCGAGGGATGACCTGGCAGTCAGGCCAAGTGCTGCCTACCATGGCAGAGTGCCCAGGGCCCACGTCAACAGGCCCAGGAATGCCCTGCTGGGCACACCCTGGCTCTGTTGGGGGCAAACACAGGCTCCTAGGAACAGGCGTGGCTTGTCGTAGGCCAGTGGGTGTCCAATGACCGCAGGGCCAGTGCCAGGCCACCCCTGGGAGCAGGAGCCAGCTCAGGACACTGAGCCTGGGGCCTGCTGATCCGCAGGGGCTCCCAGTTCTGGGGAGCCCAGGACGATGGCCCCAGAGAGACCCCAGTCTGTCCTCCCATCACCAGTTGAGGTCTCAGGACATCAGGCTGCACAGGCACGTGGTGAGAGGTTGGGGACAAGAAGTCCTCCTGCCTTTCCTCCAGCTTCAGCCTGGGATTCCCACAGCAAAGGCATCCAAGGAGGGCTGGACAAAGGGGGACAAAGGAAAACTGGTACCGTCAGGCTGGGGCTCTGCACAAAGGCAGAGCCTTCAGGTCCAGGCCAGGGTCTGCCTTGCCATGGGAGCCACCAGCCAAGGCTGACCATGAGGCTGGCCGATGAGGAGGGACCAAACATCAGGGCCAGCCTCGCCTCCTGGAGAAGCACCAGGACCTTCCTTTGGAGCTGCCTCGGGCTGCAGGTGTGCAGGGCCCCTCAGCATGGTGTGCAGGGCAGTCCGGAGGCTGCTGCCCTCTCACAGGGCTTCCTCCTCTTGCACAGACGCACCGGTGCCTCCAGCCCCACCGGTCTCCCTCTTCTCCTTTCCTGGCCCCTGCTGGCCCAGTAGATGGGTCCATGGATCCTGCTGCAGGGGGCCCCTCAGGGTCTGCTTGTTCCAGGCAGCCCGGCCCTGAGCCCTAAGTCCTGTCACCATCCCCCCAGTGCCGAGCCCCCAGGGCAGCCGCACTCACTCTGTCTTTCCTGCCTCATGGGGATAAGTGATGGGCAGAAGAGCCAGGGTGAATGTGTGCCACAGGACAGCCCTGCTCAGGCACAGCTCCCACCACAGCCCCTCAGGCCAAGCTCCAGGGTCCCCACATCCAGCCGGCAGGCCTCTCTGCCAGGCACCCCTCGGCTGCCCTGCTCCTCTGAAAGCAGAGCTGAGGCACCTGAGCTCAGGGAAGGCCATGGGCACATCCATCCTTCAGCCACCACTCAGGGTCCTCTAGGGGCTGCAGAGTCCTACATTTACCTAAGATGCCCACTGCTGCCCCTACAGGTGGAGAGGAAGCCCAGCCCTGCTGCTCCTAGGAAAGGAGCCCCCTGCATGGCCAATGGGCTGAGCCACATGCTGTGAGCTGCCATGGACAGTCACCCATGTTGCACACTGCACAACTCTAGGGGGTGCTGTCACAGAGCCATGGCATGAATGATGGCGCCTAGAGGTGTAGCAGCTGCAGGGCCACATCATGCCACCTTTCCACTGTTTGCCAGGTCAGGGACAGTAGATTAAGGTAAGCCCCCAACTCTCAGAAGCACAGTGATGCAAGGGTGCGAGTGAGAGAGACGATACGAAGATGGATGGTGCAGAACACCTGCCTTGAGTGACCTGTACCCAAAGGCTCAGACCAGGCTGGGAGCCCAGAGTTAGGGGCACCCAGGGAGCCTGGTGGCCCCCTGGCGCTCTCTACCTGCCTCCAGGTTTCTCTTGGGGTCTTCCCCTCTGTGGTGCAGGCTTGGGTCAGGACACAGCTCTGAGCCCCCATGGACACTGAGCCCCCCCCCCCGCCTAGTCTGGCTTGTCACTCACAGTCCCTAGGGGACATCCGTGCCAGCTGCCTCCCTGGTGGCAGGGAGTTTAGGAAAAGAGGCTCTCTCCATCCTGGACAAGGCCCACTCAGGAACCAAACACAGCTCTGACCCCTGCTTTGTCCCTGTGGGTGCAGCCAACTCACCCCTCTGGGGGCCAGGGAAGGCACGGCCCTGTGGCCAGCCCTATCTCCACTGCCCCACTCAGGCCCTCCCCTCCAGGAGGCTGTGCGCACCCTCACACCCGCAGCACCTCTCGGGGCCACTCCCCAGTCCTCCCACCATTGCTGGTCCCTCCAGGCATTTTATATATGTACATATATTTATAAGTAAATATCTCTCTACATCTCTCTCCATATCATCTATCTATCTATAGTCTCCAGGGCTGCCAAAACAAAATACACAGCCTGGACAGCTTTAAACAATGGAATTTTTTTTTTTGAGACAGGGTCTCACTCTGTCGCCCAGGTTGGAGTGCAATGGTGTGATCCTGGCTCACTGCAACCTCTGCCTCCTGGGTTCAAGCTATTCTACCACCTCACCCTCCCCAGTAGCTGGGACTACAGGCGCCCACCAGCATGCCCAGATAATTTTTGTATTTTTAGTAGAAACCAGGTTTCACTTGGCCAGGCTGGTCTTGAACTCCTGACCTCAAGTGATCCGCTCGCCTCGGCCTCCCAAAGTGCTGGAGTTACAGATGTAAGCCACCGCACCCACCCGCTCCCCTCCAGGTGTTAAGGATCCGGCTCCTGCAGTCTCCTGGGCAGGCAGGTGTGGCCTCCTGCATTTGACCCGTGGCTCCTCCAAGCCCTCTCCTCTCCCAACGTCACCCTAGTTGGGCCTCCACAGGCACTGGGAAGGTGAGGGGTGGGCTGAGCTGGCATGGAGTGGCCACTCAGTAGCTGGAGACTCCTTGGAGGCAGCCAGGGGAGGGCTGTGCTGTGACCTGGGGACAAGCTGAGGGTCAGGGCCAGTTTCGTGGGCCTCTGCCCACCTCCTTGCCTCTGGGTTGCCACCCCACAGCTCCTCCCTACCATGCCGACGCCACGCTCCTCCCCACGACGCCGACGCCACGCTCCTCCCCCCAACGCCGACGCTACCTCCTCCCCCCCACGCCGACGCCATGCTGCTGACACCTGCAAGGCGTCTCCACACACAGGCTTTGTCCTTGCTCCTCACCTCCACACTGCCCAGATGGCGCATGCCCTGCCCCTGCACTGAGCTTGTCACCCGTGCGTGTCCCAGCCTTGCCCTGCAGCCATCGTCCTGCTCCTGTCCACCCCGTCCCTAAACCCTTGGGATGCCACCTGCCATCTGCCTGGCTTGGGGGCTGTCCATTGACCTCCTTTGACCTGCCAGGGCCCCCTCCACTCCCGGCCCACTTGGCCACTGCCCTTCTCTGCCCTGCAATCCATAGGCCCTTTACTGCCATGGATGACTTCTCTGGCCACAGCGTCTGCTTGGCCCAGGGTTCCCAAGGAGGCCCCTTTCTCTCCTGCAATGCAGCCCCCATCGTCAGCCCTACCTGCAGCAACACCTGGACGAGGCTCGCTACCTCCTATGCTCCAGAGCCTTCTTCTCCCCACAGCGTTAGCGGACTGCATCTCTGACGGCGCCGTGCCTCAACGCCACTGCACTCTGCCCGCTTCCCCCTCGGCCCTAGCTGTGCCAGGCCCATGCTATACCACCTCCTGGTTCAGCTCTCATGCAGGCTTGGGGAGGAGGGGACAGTGGAGTGGCTGTTTGCACCTCTCCCCCTGGAATGGGAGCGACCAGCTCTTCTGCCTCTGTGTCCATCCCCAGCCCTGGCCCAGGGCCTGGCTGTCAGCGAGCTCACGCCAGGCAGTGAAGGCAGCAGAGTGGCAAGCGCAGGGGGAGGCCGGCGGTGCTTTTCAGAGGCCGTGAGGCTCCTGGGCCCAACCTCTTAGCACTGGCACTCAATGGCAGTTTGTACGACGACGGTGCCCGGCACAGAGCAAGGGGCCCTGGCGCCCAGTGTGCACACACCTGTGACTACCAGTGTGGTGCGGTGGGTTCACCCACTTACACTGCTTCACTCCCTTCTGGGCTCTGCTTGCAGGCTCCCACCATTCATTCATTCCTTCAACCCAAAGGAATTGTTCTCTGCCCCTTTTGGTAGTGGGGTGAGGTCTGGGACAGAACCGAAGTCACTGGTACAGGTGTGCAGGTCTCAGCTGCCTGGGACTGGTGTTCCTGCAATGAGGCAGGGCTGTGCGTAACTGCAGGGACCGTCTGTCCTGGAGCCATGGCCCAGTAACCAGCACCATCAACAGTGCAGAGGTGGGGTAGGGGGTAGACCTCTTTCTGGAAGCAACCCCAGGCATTCCCTGGCCAAGGCAGCTGCCCCTCTGACTCCCAGAAGGTCTCTGGTGCACCCTGGAGCCTGAGGCAAAGCGTTACCTGATGGCCCCTTGGAAAGGGTGCCCAGAGCCCCGACAGCCACAGCACAGGGGCCCTCAATGCACAGGATGCCAGCTCCCACCTGGTGCTGCCACACCACAGAGAAACACCCTGTGATCTCACACCCCTGCATACATAGCCATAGCTTTCCACCCATCTGCCGGCTGGACACTGGCTCTAGCTAGACCTGGAGGGCACGGGAGGCTGGGAGTGCGCTATGGAGACCCAGGGCAGGCCCCTTCAGCCCGTGTACTGGGCATGACCAGACATAAACAGCCCAGTGCCCTGAGGTCAGCACTGCAGCAGAAGGACGGGGATTCTAAACCCTGACCAGGGCGCGCTGGAGCCCTGTGGTCCTTGGCAGGGAGCCCAGTTATCCAGAGGAAGTATCTTGGAGATGGAAGGAGGAACTAGGGGGTAAAGGCCGGGCACTGCCAGCCTGGGAACAGGGGGCAGGGGAGACCCAGGTGCACCTGCCTTCAGCTGCCCATTTGAGGGGTAGGAGCTGGACATGCAGGCGGGGCACGCAGGGGAAGGAAACGCCATGGACACAAGGGAGGAAGCACAGGCGGAGGTACCTGGGGACCCCTCGGAAGTAGGATGGGGTGTCTGTGCCCAGAGAGAAGAGAGGGAACACAGGACCCCAGCACAGACAGGCAGACGATGTGATGTGGCCGCAGAGCAGGGAGGGCAGACCTGGCTCAGAGGAGACTCAGCCTGGAGGGGAGAGAGGCTTGGAAGCAGCCAGGGGAGCAGGCAAGGAGGAAGATGGCATAGTGGGGCCAGGGGGCATGGTGCAGCCGAGCAGACCCAGAGCCGCCCTGGAATGGAGGAAGGACAGCCGAGGTGTAAAGGTGGGGGTGTGGGCAGAAGGTGGGGGATGCAAAATGTAGGCTCAGCCTGGAGAAGGGAGGCTGCCCAGGAAACAGGTCCTAAAGGTGGACCCAAGGCGGGAGACTGTGGGAGGTGACAACACTCTCAGGGGCCCCCAGGGGCACTCTGACCACAGGCCCCAAACCACCGGGATGGGAAAAGAATGAGGCGAGCCATGCGGGGCTTTGGGCAGCCCCAGATCACCTCTGGGCAGAGTGGAAAGTCCATGTCCAGGGTGAGCAAAGCAGTGACTCTTGCCAAGTGCCAGGGGCCACCAGGGGGCTTGAGAGCTGGGCTCGAAGTGATGGCTCTGCTGGTGCAGGCGTCAGCAGCAGGCAGAGCCAGAGCCTGGGTGTCCAGAGGCTTGGGCAGCCAGGGAAGGAGCATAGCCAACACCCAGGGTGGCCCCAGGCCCAGGTGACCCTTTGGGGACTGGGGAGCAGAACAGGCTTGTTGCCAGGGCTGGCAGCTTCAGCCCTCCTGGCAGCCAGCCTGCCTCCCAGATGCGGCCCAGCCCGCTCTGCCCACTGCGTGCACTTTGACCACCTGGACCACTCGGCCCTCGCCCTGTCCTCTGCTCAGCCCCTCGAGTGAGAGGGTGAGGTTTGGCCTCTGTGCGCCTGGAGACCCCCATGTCGGGTACCTTCATCTGGCTTCAGGCATCCACAGTCCAAGTAAGAAAGACGCAGTCTTCCCTGGGGAGATCCAGCCAGACCCTCACTCTGCCAGCCTCTGACGACATGGGGTGGTCAGACATGGTGTGCACAAGAACAGGGGAGGTGCTGGGAGCCCGGTGGTAGGGGAGAACCCCCACCGCTAGGAGGAGAGATGGGCACTGTGAGGTAGGGGTCACTGAGCACTTGCAGAGAGCCTGGGGCTGGGGCCCCAAAGAAGACCAGTCCCTGACCTTCCCTTGCAGAGCGGCGCCCCGCTGAGATCCAGCTAGGTCCCCGCACTCGCAGGTGGGGACAGAGGGCCAGGCCCTGGGCTATCATGGTGGGCACGTGGCGCCAGTGAGGGCTCCAAATGTGGCAGTGACTCATTCCTCCACGCCTGAGCCTCTGTTCCCCTGTGAAGGAGCTCTTCAGGATGATCCTGCCTCACTGGCTCGTGAGGAGGCTGCAGGGAGACAGGTGTGGGCTCCAGGGACAAACCTCTTTTATTCCCACTCACTTGGAGAGCCAGGGGCTCCCTCAGGCTGTAGGGTGGCCTGGCGGGGGTGGCCTGGCGGGGGCGGCCTGGTGGCCGGAGTGCGGGATGGGCTCCAGCCTGCTGCATCCTCCGTGCTCCCGTGTGCAGCTGCGAGTGAGCAGGGCTGTGGGGGGACTGGGTGGGGGGCACAGCAGGGAGTGCCCAGATCCAGAACCATCTCCACAGCTGGGAGCGCAGAGCCAGGTGAATGCTGTGTACAGCACCTGTGGGGGCCCCAGCCCGCCCTGCAGAAGTGCATGGCACCCACCAGAGCTGGCAGCTCATAGGGAGGGGCCTGGGCCTCACGGGAGCAGAGAGGTCTAAGGAGGGTCGGGGGCCGTGGCTGCCCCACGCTGAGGGCGCCCTGGAGGGTGAAGAGCAGTAGAGCACTGGACACGCCCCCTGGCGGCCCAGGACAAGGTGGCGGGGCAGAGGCAGTGTGGAGGGAGCATGGGCTGAGGACCACCTCTAGGACCTGGGGGATCTCTAGAGCGAGGGAAGCGCTTGCTGCTGCTTAGGACGGAGAGCGAGGGGGGAGGTCCCCCACCGTCCCAGGAAGAACTTTCTAGGAAGACACAGTCCCTTCCGGCAGGAGGGGTTCGGACAGCCCTGAGCCACACAGGGTGCTGGGCTGACTCCCTTCGTCTCGGGCCCCAGCCCTCCTCTCTGGAGCTCAGGAAGGAGGCCACAGAACCCGGAGAAGGGACGGTGCAGGGGCCCTTGTTCCATTATTGGCAGCAGCCCCAGGCAGGCTCCAAACCCCAGACGCGTGCATCCCAAAGTTGACCCCTTTGTGCCTGGAGCTGTAAGTCAGCCCATGGGCAGCAGACTTGGCTGCCCTGGCATGGGGCATGTAGCCCCAGGGTGGCGGCCCGAGAGAGTGCCCAGTGTCCAGCTCAGTCAGAACAGATGAGGGCGCTGAGAGCAGCTGCCAGCTGGCAGAGGCCCCGCCCTGGGCCCTGGGGGACAAAGCAGGTCTGGCCTCCTCGGTGGCACTGCCAGCCACTGGGTCACCCTGGCCAGAAGTCTGTGGCCCTCCCTCTCCCATGTCTGGCTAGGATCGTCCCAAGCACCCTCCCTCAGGCCCGGCCCCAATTGCCCCCCAGGACGGCCTGGCCCCCTTCCACCTCTGCCTCTCCTTGGCTGACTCACCGGGGTCACCCCCACCCAGCGGGCAGCTTTTACCCCCTCCACCACCTGCCGATCTTGCGGGGAGCCGGGTAAGCCCTATCCCAGACCCAGACAGGCCCCAGGTGATCACTGTAAATGAGGAAGGGGGGTGTCTTGGGGGTCCTCAAACCATCCTGGGGCTGGGTCCTCTGGTTCCCCCATGGAGGGTCCAGCGTCACACCCATGGCATGCGCCACCCCCTAAGGATCGGGTGTCCCCAACTCAGCGACTTGTATTTATAGCTGTGCCCTGGCCCGCTGCCGGGGTGGTGGAGGAGGGGTGGGTGGAAGGAGGGCGGTGTGTGTGGGTCGGGGGGTGTGTGAGTGATGCGTGTGCGTGCGTGGGTGGGGTGGCCCTGGGAAAGGTGCTCCCGGAAGGAGGGCATCCAAGCGGGTGAGTGACCGGCCAGGGCATGGGAGGACAGGGGCTGTCTGGGTCGGGGGAGGGGGGCTCGCTGGGCGGTGAGGGAGGGACCCGGCGCCCCAGCCCGCACCTGGCAGCGGCTGATGATGTCGGCGTCCGTGGCCAGCAGGTCCACCACCTTGCCTTTGCCCTCGTCCCCCCACTGCGCGCCCAGCACCACCGTCACGCGGGAGCCGGTCGCCGCCGCCTCCTGCTGCAGCCGCCCCCGCTTGACGCCGCCTGCGCCGGGGGGCCGGTCGTTGGAGGCTCGGGTCCCCGACATGCTGGCTTGGCTCTTCCGCTGCGCTGGCCCGGCCAGGAGCCCGCCGCCGCCGGCGTCCGCGCCATTAAATGGAGCCGGACCGGGGCAGGGGGCGGGGCAGGGGGCGGGCCGGGGGCGGGCCAGGGCGGGCGCAGTGACGCCCCGGTGACCTCCGGCCGCCAAATCCCCGCCCCCTCGCCGCTGCCTGGGAAGCCCAGTTGAGTCTCGAGCACTTTAGGGGTGAGGGGCCGCACGGACCGACGGCCAGGCAGGCAGATGGCCTGGGGCGCCGCCCCACGAATTTGCCAACGGAGGCAGTTTCTCGCTAGCCCGTCGGGGACCAGGGCTTGTGCACCGCGACCTCACCCCCCCCGAAGCCCTTGCCGGGCCCAGGACTTCGGGGTTCCAGCAACTGCAGGGGTGGTCGTTCCCTCCAGGGAAGGAGTGCGGTTTGCAAAAGGGGAGCTGCGTCCTGCACCCCACCTAGAGGGTCCGCACTCTCGGGGCGCGCACATGCCCCCCGTGGAACCCCGAGTGCCCTGGGCGCGGGCGCGCCCCCTGGCGGCCGCGAAGAGCCGCGCAGCGCGTCCTCTCCGAGGACTTTGTGTCCCCGCAACTGCCCGCACTTCTGCCCCACGGCAGGGGCCCCGCGTCCCGCCCGGGCGCGCTGTGGCTCGGGCCTGGCTGTAGCGAGCAGGCGGGCTCCAGCATGGAGCTCCGGCCCTCAGCAACCAAGTCTGGGGTAAAGGGACCCATCCTGTCAGCGTCACCTGGCTGGCATGGGAGCAACCCCCAGGGATGCACACCACAGTGGGGCCCAGGTTCCCAAGAGGTCCCACACCAGACCTTCCCGGCCCAGCCTGTGGAGGGACTAGGCCCCAGAGGGAGGCGATGGTCTGCGAGGTTCCCGTGTTCCCGGCTGGTTGTCCTGTCTCACCCATCCCGCCCCACCCCTCCCAAGTAGATGAGGCTTGGAGGAAGCCAGCCCTGGTGGCCAAGAGAAGGGTCCTGGGGCCCCAAGGGCAGAAAAGAGAATCAGGTTCTTGCTTCAGAGCAGGGAGGCGGGGCCCTTTGTTCCCTCCCTGAGGGCTCTCAGTTGCCAAAGAGCCTGGAGCCACGAGGCTCCTTGGGCTCAGGGCAACTCCAAGGCTAGTGACAGGGAGTCCATGGAGATGGGACACTCCCTATGAGGAAGGAGTGGAGCTTGGGCCTGTCACAGCAAAGGTCGCTCACACTGAGTTAGTGATTCAGGTGCAGCCAAGGACACCACTGCCCACCCCTGCCTGCAGCCTCCCCACCCCTCCTCTCTGGGTGCCTGACCCTGCCCCAGCCTGGGGGAGAGGGGCTGTTTGAAGCCTGGCCTCCTGCCCCCTGCACCCATGTCCCCAGTCCCCTCTTCTTCCACCGGGCACATTGACACTTCCTCTCCCTCAGCATCCTCGCGGGGAAAATGCCGTTGTGTGGGTTCCAAGCAGTCAGTGGGGCCTCAGTGGAAAAGCAGTCTTCATGCATGAACTTCCTAGTGCCACCTTGGGGGTGACAGCTGGTGGGGGGTGAGCAGACCATCGCCCCCAGCTTGGGAAGGGGCTGGAGCAGGGTTGGAGGGCTCCGAGATTTGGCAGAACCTGGAGCCTGCTGAGAAGGGGCTGCACCTGAGGGTGGGGCAGTGGGTCTGGGGGTGTCAAGGAGGGAATTTGGGGCACAGCGGATAGCTGTGCAGGTAGGGAAGAGGCAGACTGCAGCAGGAGAAACCAAGAGCGTCACGGAGGTTTGTTTCCAGATGAGAGAAACTGACAATGTTAAATGTCCACCAGGAACCACAAAGTCCCATCAGACAAGGGGGTGCTGCCAAGGCCTGGTGGGGGCCACCAGCTCTGAGCCCTTCCTGGGGACCCCTGGGGCTCTGGGCTAGCAGATGTCAGATAGAGGCTTGGGGGACTGGGGGACATGCTAGACCACCTCACTAAGGGGGCTTGGACTGACCCTGCAGAGGCGAACACTAGTGACTCACTGACTTCTCCAGGCCCGGACTATAAATAGCCACGGGCCCGGGTGGGGGCCGGGAGTTGGGGCTTTTCTAAAAACAGCCCTGCCCAGGCCCAACAGCTGGGGCCCCTGCCAGTCACACGGCCCAGCCCGAATTAGAACACCCCCACCCCATACCCCCCACAGTGGGCCTGTCCCCAGGTGTGGGCAGCACAGGAGCCACCGAGCTTGGGGCCATCCATCTGGACCGTGCTGTCTCGATGTGTGACCTTGGGCAAGAACGAGGGTGCATGGGCGTGTCCACCTGTGGGTTCCACTCTTTGGGGGCCACACCTCCCAGTAAGACCATCGTACACGGTGGCCCAGGACACACAGACACCCACAGCCGCCTGTGTACACGCGTGCGGCCACGGAGCCTCGCCATGCAAGGCACCCCCAGAGCTCCTGTTGGTTTTGGTTCCTTTGCTGGCTGTAGCCCACTAAACTGACTTCTCATGGAGCACAGAGGAAAAAGAAAAACCAGGCTCCCGGAAGGGCAGCTCCTCCTGTCACAGGGTCCCCAGTCCCACCTCTCCAGGCAGGAGGGGCGATGGCCTCACTTACTGCAGATGACCTCGTAGGTGACCCCACCCAATACTCCATAGTCCAGTTTTACTGGCAGTTCCGTGGAGGGTGGGGAGGGGGAGGCGTGGAGCTATTTAACTGAAAAACAATAGCACGGATGGGAATGAAAAATGGTGCAGCTGCTTTGGAAAACAGTTTGGCAGTTACTTAAGAAGTTAGACATAAACTTAGCACGTTGCCCAGTTGTTCCTCCGCTACGAATCTACCCCAGAGAAACGAAAACTCGCAGCATCCACACGAGACTACGCAGACGTCCACAGCAGCATCCACAGGAGGACGACGCAGACGTCCACAGCAGCATCCACAGGAGGACGACGCAGACGTCCACAGCAGCATCCACACGAGACTACGCAGACGTCCACAGCAGCACCCACACAAGACTACGCAGACGTCCACAGCAGCATCCACACGAGGACGACGCAGACGTCCACAGCAGCATCCACACGAGGACGACGCAGACGTCCACAGCAGCATCCACACGAGGACTACGCAAATGTCCACAGCAGCAGGATTCACAGAAGCCCCAAACTGGAAGCAACCCAGATGTCCATGGACAGAAGAGCAGACAAACAAAATGTGGTCCATGCATGCAATGGAATGTGCTTCAGCCATGAAATGGAATGAAGTCCTGATACAGCCTGCCGTGAGGATGGCGCGTGAAAACAGCCGAAGGAAGCCAGGAGACATGCATGACATCTGGGGCGTCTGGAGTGCAGGTGAGTGGCTGCCAGGGCTGGGGAGGAGCACAGGGAAGGGGTCGGACTGATGGGTGCGAGAGGACTTCTTGGGGTGACAGAGAGATTCTCAAAATGGATCATTGCACAAACTTGATCTGCTGGAGAGCAAACACCACCGCAGCACACACATAACCAGGGAGTCTGGTGGTTTGTAAATTACGCCCGTGTAGAGCTGCATCCTTCTCACCACTGTTGGATGCGGTTCACCACTGGGTCTGCCCTCTTCTAGATGTTTCTTACTGCCTCCTGAGAGCTCCAGGGACAGCCCCTGGCCTGGGGGACTGGGGGACCCTCAACAGTGAATGCTCACACGGTGCCTGGGGGCCCAGGGACCCCTCAACATTGAATGTTCACACGGGGCCAGGGGGCCCCTCAACAGTGAGTGTTCACACGGGGCCTGGGGGCCCCTCAACAGTGAGTGTTCACACGGAGCCTGTCCAGCGCTCACCATGTTTGTGGGAGCCCACGTCCACCGCCCATTCCCGCAGCCTCTGAACACGACAGTCGCACACCGGGCTAGGTCTGCTTTTTATTGGCCACGCATCCAGCCGCCAGCCTCAGGGCACACACCTGGCAGGGGGCAGGCTCGGGCAGGCTGCCCTCGCTGGGTGGGCAGTGAGGGGGCAGCGGCTGCTGGGTGTCACCCTGCAGCCCCTCAGGTGGACCTGTATTGTCCCCAGGGCCTGCCCAGGCTGGGCAGCTTGCACTGGGAGGGGTTTTCTGTTGATGTGATGGCCAAGTTTCAGCTGCAGGGCAGAGGCCTGGCAGTGGCAGCAAAGGCAGACCGCCCCCCACTCCAACTTCAGGGGCTGGACATGCTGGAACGGGGGCCAGACCCCATGGGAGGGGACCCTGGCCTGCCATGGCACTGCCTGCCAGCTTACCCCTGCCCAGGGCCTCCAACTCAGCCACCTCCAAGCAGTAAAGACTTGCAAAGCATTGCGTTTTGATTAAACCCTGCTGGGCTGAAGGGCAGGCAGAGCTGTGGTGGACACTGACAGGACGCAGCACCCCCCGACTGGCCCTTGGCAGGCTGCACCGGGCGCATGCGGGTGTGGGCCAGGGTTGCCTTTAGGAAGCAGGTGGGAGGCTGGCACGTGCAGGCGGTCCAGGAGGGCACCAGGCCTGGCAGGGCACTGGTGCCTGTCGGGGTCCCAGCCACAACACCCCAAGAAGGCTCCAGGAGGGCCCCGGCTGGGTAAGGCACGGAGTTTTGGTTTCCGGGGCCCAGTCCCAGCCTGGCCCCCAGAAGAGCCTCTCTTGGCAGAATGGCAGCATGTCCTGTGGCCTGGGCTCTCTCACTTGGCCTTGGGCCTGGGCCTGAGGCCTGTAACAGAGAGAAAAAATGACATTATTAGGAGCAGTTTTCCTGGGTACAATATCAGGTGCCCGCTTCTGGGTGCCTAGGTCCCTGAACCCCTCATCGCCACTGTCCAGCAGGTTGTGCCGCGCATCGCAGGTCCACTCTGACCCCAGGCTCTTTCTCTGGAGCAGCACAACTTATCCAGGTGGAAGGTGCCGGGCTGGCCTGGCCAGGCTGGGTTTTGGCAAGGCGTGGCAGCCTGAGCCTGTCTCCTCTCTGCTGAGATAGGGAGTCTCTGTGGCCTGTCCCCCACTCCCTGTCTGAGACCCAGGCTGCACTCTGTCCTTACTCATTCATCCCCACTGACACCCCCTGCAGCCCTCCATTGCTTCCACATCGGGCCCTGGGCCCCACACGAGGACCCCAGCAGCGCTTTCTCCAGTGGGCTGCTGAGGACGCTCAGCCCCGCCCCAACAGCTCCCACCACCAAGACGGCCCCCACACATGGCCCCACAGGCCTCCTGCCCCCAACGCCCTCTTCCCTTTCTGGTCCAGGGGCCCTCGATGGCCCTTGTCTGAGTGTCACCCCCACTGCCACCACAGTGCCAGGTGGTGTCCCAGCTCCCCAGTGGGATGGCCCAAGCAGGGTTTGAGAACCACTACTCTAAACAGACAGCAAGAAAACAAAAACTGTCCAAAACAATCACTCAAAGGGGGGTCTCAGCACCATTCCCCACTCAGGGAACCTGGAGAAATGGCCAAGACCAAGGCCCGCGCAGGGATGGGGGGGATCAGCAAGTCTGGGGTGAGCTAGGAACAGGGGCTTGTGCCAAAGATGGGAAGTGCTCAGGGGCTGTGGGTCAAGGGCCCCCGCTGGTCCCCATCAAATGCACGGCAGTGGCAGTGAAGGATTACTGCACATTCAAAACTCACGTGATGGAAAAAGGGAGGGGAGAGGGGAACGCTCGGACGAGGGGCGGCGAACGCAGAACCGCGCTGCAGCGGTTTGCTCCACAGGTCACCACCGGTGCTTATTAACCAGACAGCGTGGTGTTCGTGCAGTGGAGGTTCAGAAACCACCCCCGCAGCCGTGGTCAGCGCTGCTGCCACAAACGTCCCCACCCAGCTGGGGAGGACATGGCATCCCTTGGGGTAGAACTCCTGCCCCAAAACTCAACCTGGACCTACTTGGGGGCGCAATCAGGCAAACCCAAAGTGAAGTTATCTTCCAGAACGTCAATGTCATACAAGACAAAAAGGGGCAGGAATGTTCTAGAACAAAAGAGACTGAAGTGATATGATAACCAAACACAGCATGTGACTCTGGATACAATCTTGTTTGCAAAAACAACAAAGCAACAACTAGAGAAGGAATTATTGGGGCAAGTGGCACATCCACACTGGTACCGAGTATTAGAAGCACGTGGACGTGAAGCGCCCCGCAGCGGACCCTGCCCGGGGGGGACTGGGAGGACGGCAGCGCACCCTGCCCGGGGGGTGCGGACTGGGAGGACGGCAGCGCACCCTGCCCAGGGGGGACTGGGAGGACGGCAGCGCACCCTGCCCGGTGCGGGGGGACTGGGAGGACGGCAGCGCACCCTGCCCGGGGGGGACTGGGAGGACGGCAGCGCACCCTGCCCGGGGGGGACTGGGAGGACGGCTGTGCTCTCAGGTGTCTGTGGGCGAGTTTAGGGCTCCAGTGCCATGATGTTTATAAGAAACTCTCAGATGCCTCAGTTGGAGGGGGGCAATGTAGCAAAATGGTCACAATTTTGGTACTTTTGGCAAATGGTTGTAATTTCGGGGAGAAGGTGTTGTTCATTCTGATCTATGCAGTTTCCTGTGGTGTTGAAGATTTTCTAAATAAAAAGGTGGGGGCTGGGCACGGTGGCTCACGCCTGTAATCCCAGCACTTGGGGAGGCCGAGGCGGGTGGATCACCTGAGGTCAGGAGTTCGAGACCAGCCTGGCCAACATGGTGAAACCCTGTCTCTGCTAAAAATACAAAAAATTAGCCGCGCGTGGTGGCATGTGCCTGTGGTCCCAGCTACTCGGGAGGCTGAGGCAGGAGAATCACTTGAACCTGGAAGGTGGAGGTTGCTGTGAGCTCAGATCGCACCACTGCACTCCAGCCTGGGCAACAGAGTGAGACTCCGTCTTGAAAAAAAATAGAAAATAAAAAGTTGGGGAGAGAAGAGGATTCCTTCCTCTTGCCCTCAGCCACTTGCGTGGCAGGAGCTGGGGCGGGTGGAGGCTAAGCACGTGTAGCAGGTTCAGGAGGGAACCAGGTGGAGCGTGGAGCTGGCACTGGGCACATCCATCTTTCACTGGACCATTGTCAGATGTGGCCGCCCGCCCCAGACCTGCATGCTCCACTGTTCCTCACACTCAGGGCCTGCAAGTCCAAGTTCCAGCCTCTAAGGGAGATGCCAGCACCTTTCTAAAAAGTACACGTGGGTGCTTCACACCAGAGAGCCACACTCGGAAGATGACCCTGGAAGCAAAAGCTGGAACCCAGGGTGAAGGCCGTGCCCAACAGCGAGGACAAGCTGTCCGGAGAAGCTTCTCCGGGCTCACGACTGCTCTTGCCTCTGATGGGCACCAGCAGACCTCAGGTGTGCACCTTGAGCCTAAGCCCCAGGCCCAGCGGTCAGCATATTTGTGATGCACAGACACCGGGCTGGCTCTGAGCAAGGCTGGAGGTGCTGGAAGACACCACGACCTGGGCTCACAGAGCTCACAATCGGCCGGGCTGGACCTTCTGGTTCTCTGCTCTAGCCCCTCCTCCACCCAGTGCAGGCTGGTCCTGTCTAGCTGGATGCATTGGCCTCTCCAGCCCTGTGGATGGACCTGGCTGATTGACCTTTGGCTGGTCGCCCCCCAGAACCAGCGGTGTGCTGGGGGTAATCTGCTTCTCCATAGACCCACCCATGGCCTCGGGGTGGGAGGACACTGTCCAACAGGAGGGGGGGTTGCAGTGTGCTTGTCCCTGGCAGCATCTGCCCTTGCGACTGTCCGGGTCTCCTCACAGACTTCCTGGGGACATGCCCCAGGAGGCCCCACGCCATTGACACACTCAGAGTGAAGATAGCCCTCCACCAACAGACAGAGCAGGAAAGCCACAGCGTTACTGGAACTGCAGTTAGGGCCAGGACACCAGACAGGAGCAACCTCAGCCTGTCCTGCCAGCCAGGAGGTCCTGCCCACGCCCCGGGGCCCGGATCCTGCTCGCTAAGGGAGTCCGGCTGGCCCTGCCACCTGCCCTCTCGAGGCCCGCATGCCCGGAGCCAGCACTGAGGTTGCGTCCTGCCTGCAGGAGGCACCAGTTGAGCAGGTAACCTGCAGAGAGGGAGGGGACGGGGCGGGGAGCCCACCACCAGGGCTGCGGGAGCGGCAAGGCCACACTGACGCACCACGCGGGCTGGAGAGAAGCCAGGTTAGTGTCCCGGAGGGGTGTGGGCAGCAAGCTCCAGCCCCACTGCCCTGCAGCTGCTGTTAGCCCCCACGGAGCGCCGGCTGCGTACATACCTTACTGGATCACACACAGTTTCTTTGTTTTATTATCATCAGAATCAGGGGGAACCTCTGCTTCCAAATAAAAGAAACGCACTCAACGGCTTATCACACAGAAGCAACCCTGACTCGGAGCGGGTGGGGCTGGGGGGCCCGGGACAGCCATGCCAACACCCTCTGAGGGCTGCCCGGTTCTCTGGCCACTAAGCCAGATGGCAGCCACTTGCCTGGGACCTGGTGCCCGGTGTCCGCCCCCTACTCCCTAACGGAGATGGCGTGAAGGTGGGAATTAGTAGGTTGGAGGAACAGTTGCACGGGCCGCGGCAGCCCACATAGCCGCCCTGCGGTGGACGCACTGCCGCCTCCTCTCCCGTGCCGCACCCAAGTCACCTCTCCTGGGTGCCGCTGGAACTTGCAGTGCCCAATGGGGAAGGGGAGGGACCGGCTGGGTGCCAGCGCCCTGGCGTGGGACGGTGCCCGGGGCCCCTCCCTGAGTTACCTTCCTGGCTCCTGGAGGGACGCTTCTTCCTTCGCTTCCCGGTCCCCTTTGAGGCCCGGCCCCGGGCCCTGGGGAGTGTGCCCGACCCTGAGGAGTCGGTCACCGCATCCTCGGAGAAGGACTTGTCCAGGGATGTGTCCAGTGCGGACTCTGGGGCCGTGTCCTCCTCGTCCTCGTCCTCATCCCCACCTGGGCCTGCTGCAGGGGGTCTGGCACCATGGCTGTGGACAGCGTCCTCCAGCCCCTCACTCGTGCTGTCGGCCTCGGCCTGGAGGACGCCCAGCAAGGACGTGGGATCCTTGGCATCTTGCCTTGAACTTCCCGCTGCAGGGGGCTGGTTGCTGGAGAACTTGAGGGGCTTCAGGGCCTGAGCATCTCCCAGAGTCACCGGCCAGGCCCCCTCCAAGGGCTGGGGGCACTGGGGATCCTCAGTGGTTAGGACATCGCTGGCATCCACATACCAGGAAGAACGCCTCTCCAGGGGCCGGGGACCACCCTCCTCCGACTGCTCCAGGGTGGGCTGAGGGCCGGGGGTCGCGGCGTCTACAAGGTCCCAGCCCCGGGACTCGCTGGCCGTTGTAGCATCAAGGCCGGGCTCAGAGGCGGGACAGCGTGTGCTGCCCACGGGGTCTCCTGCAGGGTTACTGGTGGCCACTGGATGGAGGCACACACCAGTGAAGGGCAGGCACCCTGCCCCCGAGCCAGCCCAAGTGCAGCCTCCTCCATTCTGCTGTCTACCTGAACGCCCTGCAAAACCTCCTCCCCAGAAAGCCTCCTCTGATGTCTCAGAGCAGGACCCGGCCTCAGCGTCCTTGGTCTGTCTACACTGTGGCAGGGTGGGGGACACTGAGCCATGCCATTCTCAGCACCCTGAGGCAGCCACCCCAGGAATGGGGTCCTCCCACCAGGGCCTTGCCGCCTGCCTTTCCTGCCACCTCTAGCACCCTCTGAGCCCAAGGGCATCGGTCAGTGGGCCTGGCCTCATCTCTCTGGAGCCCAGCGGGCTGGACTGCTGCTTCAGCACTGAGGGCAGGGCCTGCTGTTACAGTGGAGGAGGTGAAGTGAGTGGAGGGAGGGATGAGGGCTGAGCGGCCACCACCTGTCCCCTCGGCTGTCCCCAGTCTTAGGGGCCTCCAGGGTGGCCCAGGGAGAGGAGAGGGCTTTCCGGTGAAGTCCTGGAGGCACAGGGTAGGGACAGGGGCAAGGGGACCATGAGGAGGCAGTGGGAGAGGGTCTTACCAGGCTCTGTGGCTCTTGGGGGATCCATGGAGGCTGCCTTGCTGCCCCCGTCGGTGTCCCCGCGGCCCCGGGCTGTCTTCCGCAGCTGGAAGCCCTTCCTGATGTCAGCCAGCAAGGCATCGATGACACACACCTCCTCCTGCTTCCCGGGCCCCTTCCTGACTGAGGAGCGTGGGGCACTCAGAGAGCAGCATGGGACCCTGGAGCCCACCTAGAGGGCTGGGGGTGGTGGGGAGGCTGGAGCACAGACAAGGATCCCAGAGTCGCCCCCTCCCCGCCCAGCCGGCCCAGCCTCACCAGGCTTCCCGTCCTCTCCCCGAGGCCGCCGCGCCTCCTCCTCCGCCAGCTGCTGCTTCCTCCTCTCTGCCTTCGCCGCCTGCTCCTTCCGGTCCTTGTTCTCCTGCACTGGCAGATGTGGCCCCGTCACCCCAGCGTGGCATCCCTCAGGGGCTCCATGGGCCTGGGCGTCCCCCTCCCTGAGCCGCAGCAGCGCAGGGCCCACATGGCTGTGTCGGCCCGACGAAAGGTGCCTCTGCCCATCCTGCCGGAGGAAGGCCAGGGGCCTCGGGACCCCACTCTAGCCAGACAGGCTGTGTCCCGCCGGGCTGCCCCACCTTCAGGGCACGGAGGAAAAGGTCCCGGAAGGCCTTCATGGTGCTGAACGTGTCCTCCAGGGACAGCTGCTGGGCGTCCTCACACAGGTAGTCGGCCAGCTCCCGTTGCTTCTGCTCGATGGCCTCAAACAGCTTGTCCAGTGCCCGGAAGGCCGAGATGCTGGCCTGGGGGCAAGGGCACGTGACAGTCCCGTGAGAGCCCCGCGCGGGCACCACCCGGGGTGAGGCCCTGAGTTGCGGGAGGGTGGCGGCCACAGGGACAGGCCCTGAGGACGGTGGTCTCTGAGAAGGAGCAGGGGCCTGTGCCCTGACCATGCGCACCTGGGGTAACTCGGGCCCCAGGATCCACCCTGGAGCCAGGAGACAGCACAGCCACTCGCCCAGCTCACTCTATCAGGGCAGCCTCTCCCGCCAGCCCCAGGCCCAGGTGCCCACTTGCCTGGAGGCGCTCGGTGTACTGCTCCTGGACCTCGGCCACGGAGGCAGACACCTTCCACTCGGTCTCTAGAAGCTTCTTCAGGTTGGAGCTGGCCTCTGAGCGGATGATCTCCAGGTTGATCCTGAAAGGTGAGGAGGGCCGGGCAGAGACAGCAACGGCTGACGTCAGCCTCGCTGGGACAGGGGAGCCCCTCCCCTGCACCCCCCGGCACCCCACTGTGCACCCTGCAGGCTGTACTCTGAGGCTGCACATGCAGTGTTGGGGTTGAGTGCCTGTTCCAGCCGACCCTCAGCCCCCTGTGAGCATCTGGGCGGGGACCCTAATGGTCAGCCTGTCCTGCTTGCCTAGTTCTCTCCAAGGCTGAGCAGCTCCTGAGCCAGAGAACCTTCCAGGGCAGGTGGAGCCCGGGAAGGACTCCGTGCTAGGGGTCCGGACTGTGTAGTGGGGTGGCCCAGGCTGCCCTCCTGCCTGGGTTGTGTGACCCAGGAGGTGACACTGCTTTCCTGGGCCTCCGTTTCCTCATCTATACAATGAGGGAGGCCCGAGCCTGCTCACGGCTGTCGTGAAGGTTCACCTTGTGAAGGGGCTGTATTAGACCTGCCCGTGGTGTGACCCTGACCTGGCCAGCCCTTGCCCACTCTAGGCCTGTTTCCTCGCTTAAGTCAGAAGGGGATAGGCCACGGCAGACCCGGTCCTGTCCCAAAAGGAAAGTGTTCTATTGGGCAGGGCTCCGCGGCGCCGGGGCTGCGCTGTGGCTGTGAGACCCAGCCCTGGCGAGCAGCCACCTCACTGGCTGGGGACAGAAGTCAGGCCCCCACCTGGCTGAGGGGCTGTGCTGCGGCTGTGAGACCCAGCCCTGGCGGGCAGCCACCTCACTGGCTGGGGACAGAAGTCAGGCCCCCACCTGGCTGAGGTGGGCGGGCTGGCAGGAGCTACCTACCCTGCTGCTTGCGAGGGCTGTTCCAGGTCCCGGGGCAGCTGCAGGAGGTCGGGGTGGCTCTTTTCCGCTTCCTGCAATGGGACACGTCCAGTGAGATCCACTGTGGTCATACTCTCCACCTGGGGATGACCCTGTTCCCACTCCCCCAGCTCTAACCCTTAGCAATTAAGGTCCAGAAAACCCCCAGTACTCCAGACCCTCAAATCTTTCCCTTGGGCCTGGCTATGACTTTGTGATGTTTCTGCTTTTCCTAGGGACTGTCCCCCAGATCAGGGACAGGTATCCTGGGGAGGGACAAGGCTCGTGCAGGGGAGCCAGTGCTGCAGGAAGGAAGGGGTGCTGGGAGGGGTGGGGGCGTGGCTCTGACTGAGGCTGCTGGCTCTAGACGGGGCCCTGAGACAGGGAGACCGGCGGCCAGAGTGGTGGGCATGGGGGTATGGCCTCTACACCTCTACACCCCAGGTCCGGGGGGCCTTGAAGCCCTCCCATTATGCCCCCGCCACCACGGCCCACCTCCAGCACGTGGTGCAGCAGCGTCACGCGGTTTTGCTGGGACTTGGTCTCCGTGAGCTTCAGCAATGTGCTGATCTTGAAGCCGTCGGCGTCACCGGTGTGGCTGCCCTGGGAGGGGCAGGGAGTGAGTCTCGCCAGCCCCCGGCACCAGGTGGGATGGGGAGCTGCCCCTGACTTACGTAGTTGAGGAAGTTCCCAATTCTCAGGATCAGCTGGCAGAAGATGGGCAGCTGGCGGCTGGTGAGCAGGCCTGCAGGGGCAGCCAGGGCTGGAGAGGGGCTCTTGATTCGGAGCCCCCAGATGCCCTGGCGGTGGGGTGTGGTCCTGCTTGCCAGTGCCCCAGCACTCCCTGGCTCCTCCCCAGGCTCAGCCCAGTGCCGGAAGGGTCACAGGACAGGGCCTGGGGGCTGCAAACCCTCCACCGATGGGAGTGGACACCTACGGTGTGCCTGACAGACGTGAGCTGTGCCTCACTGGTCCGTACCTGTCCCTCTCCCTGCCCAGTGGCTGTGGCAGGTCTCCATGGATTCCCCTTTCAGAGATGGTGCCTGTGTGTGTGCACTTATGTCTGTACATGTATGTGAGGGTGTGTGTGTTGGGGGGGGCGTGTACGTGTGTCTGTGTGTCCTGTGTGCATGTGTGTGACTCTGCTTGTGGGCTTGTGTGTGTGCACGTGCCCGAGTGGCGGTGGGCATGCGTGTGTGCACGTGCCTGAGAGTGGCGGTGGGCATGCGTGTGTCTGTGTGCCCAGCAGGTATGTGCACCGAGGTGGTGGCAGCAGGGTGGTTTCTGGAGTGGTGGTGAAGGCTGGCACCCTTAGGTGCTCTTAGCAGCCATTATGATACTGGCGGTAGCAGGGGCCCCGAGCAGCCCTCCCGCCCCGGTTCGGAGGCCTGTCCCTCCTGCACACGTGCCCCGCTTGGCCCCACTCACTTTCGCAGGCAGCCAGCACCAGCTGGGCCTTGGGCCGCACCATGTCCAGCACGGCGGCCGCGCCCTCACACAGCAGCATGCACTCGATTCGCAGCTGGTAGCTGGGGATGGCACAGACAGGGATCAGTGGCCTGCACCCCCCACCTGTCCCTGCCAGAGGGGCACTCAGCACAGGGCTCTGGCTTGGGTGGTGGGCAAAGGGAGGGGGTTTCCGCCGCCTGCCCCATCCAACAGGCACCCTCCCGGGCCTGCGCAGAGCGGGATCCAGTTCCTCCAGAGGCCTCCAGCCCCACACTTTGAGGGGAAGGACTGGGGGTGGGGCTCGAGTGATGTTTAGCAGCCCAACCGCTGCAATGCTGCTCCTGGAGCCCGGGGCAGCCATTGGCACAGCCTCTTCTCCTCCCTGGCTGGGCCCTGCTCCCTATTCCTGCTCTCCTCCCACCTGGGGCCCAGGCCCTGGGGTCTGAGGGCGGCCGTGCTCACCAGGGAATGGCCAGCAGGAGGAGGTAGAAGTGGTCGGCGCTGGCCAGCTTGGCTCGCTCCTCTGTGAATGCCCGCAGGTTTTCAATCTGCCAGGAGGAGAACGGCATGTGGGATCCCCCCATGCCAGCTTCCCGCCCTCCCGGACTGCCCGCCGGGCTCAGCCCCTCCAGTGCCCATCATGGCTCCCTGTGGCTCACGGTTCAGGGCAGAGGTGGGGCTGGGATGCCTCCCTTCTCTGTCTCCCTGCTGGGAGCCCCCAGGACAGCCTCTCCCTTGGTTGGTGGCACTAACCGGGGGTGGGGTGTGGGGGTGGTCCTCTTACCTCGTGCTTCTCGGGAAGGAGCTTAAGGAGTTGTTTGAGAACCTCCACATCAAACTTGGTGGTATCTCCAGCCCGGATCATAGCAGCGACCTCCTCGTTGGAGCTGGAGCAGGGAGAGGACCGGGCAGGGGTGAGTGAATCATGAGTCACCCCCACCCAGCCTCTTTGGGACCCCGCCTGGCAGGGTCTCCCCACGTAGTCATGGGGTGGCCAGGGCAGGGGGGACACAGAACAGTCGAGTTGTTGCCCACGGTCACGCGGTGAAGGGGACCCAGGCTGACTCCCACCCTCGCTACCCTCCATGGGCCCTGCTCAGGAGATGCAGGATGGGTCAGGTCCAGCCAGCTCCCTCGGGCCAGTGCTGGACACCCGCAGCAGGAAAGGACTCGGGGGCTGAGAGTCAGGGCCCACTGGTTTAGCCACTACTTGTCTGTGGCCTTGTGGGGGGAGGTCCCAGCGCTCTGTCCCTGGGAGCCTGGACAGCCCCTAGCTGGGGCAGCATGGGGCTATTACCCGCCTACGATCCTGCCTAGGAGATGCAGTGTGCACTTCCCATGGCGGCCTGCAGAGGGCACTGCTAGGCCCAAGTCAGAAGGCTCAGGTGGAGGCGAGGCTCCGTGGCCTGGGATGGGGGCCACCTCCCTCACTCACCACTTAAATTGCTTCAGGAAGATGTTGAGGTTCAGGCTCTTCTTGGCATCGAGGAAAGTGATCTAGAAAACCCCCCACCCAACAGGCTGGTACCGGAGGGTGGCCAGGCAGGTGGCCCCGGTCTGAGTCCCCTCCCCGTCCCCACCTCCTTGGGCTCCTTCCTGGCCCGGGCGGCCACCGTGGTGGGCTCCTTGGGCTTGGCTGCAGGGAAGGAGAATAGTCGCTCGATGCTGGAGAAGTCGGGCTCCACAGCCTCGGCGTCGGGGCTGCTCAGGGACGCCCACATAGAGTTGTGCTCTGTCGGGTGGGGACACGGCCAGTGAGGCTCTCGCAGCCCCGGGGCCTGGCGATCCAGCAGGCAGGGGCTGGAGCCTCCCAGAGGGTCTAAAGGATGCCCTGCCTGGGGCCCAGTAGGTCCAGGTCCAGCGTACAGCAGGCACCCTGCCTCCCTACCTGAGCACCTGTAGCAGGGCCCCAGGGCACCATGGCACCCCAGATGCACTGGCTCACGGGAGCATGTGGAGGGGGGTCCTCAGAGGTAGCCCCTGCACTGCTCCTCCCCCGTCCCCACCTCAACCACAGGCGCCGGGCCCAGAGCAAGGGCCGGCTGCCCTGGCCACGCACGGGCAGGACGCGCACACAAGTTCCATGTGCCACCTGCCCCTCTCCCCAGCAGAGACCAGCCCCCGTCCTAGGGGAAGCTTCCCTTGGGGGTCTGGGGACCCTCACCACGTGCCACGTTGGATGGCAGCTTCTGCCAGTTCAGCTTCTTCATGCGCAGTGTGGGTGGGTTCACCCGCCGATGGCTGGGGACCCATGCTGAGCCCAAGCCGTGGTCCACCTGGGCCACGATGACCTCCTCCATGCCTCCCGCCACGGGGGCGCTGCAGGTGCAGGGCAGTAGTGGAGGTGGGGGTGGAGGAGGGCCCCAGCCCATACCAGGCGGCAGGGGTGGGGGTGGGGGCGGGCATCCCAAGCCCGGGAGTGGTGGAGGTGGTGGGGGCAGGAACTCACAGGAGCCTGGCAGGGGTGGTGGTAGAGGAGGTGCTGGGGGGGCCATGGCCCCCAGGCCTGGCAGGGGCGGGGGCGGGGGTGCTGTTGGGAGGGCCTTAGCCCCCACACTGGGCAGGGGGGGTGGTGGGGGAGGGGGAGGGGGCTTGGCACTGGAACCAGGGAGCAGGGGTGGGGGTGGGGGTGGGGTGGACGCCTGCTGCTCCAGGGCTCTGGGCTGCGAAACTTTCAGGATGCTCTCACTCTGGGCGTGGTCCACGGGCTCGCAGGCAGCAGCTGCTGCTGGCTGCTGGCCCTCCACGCTGGGCTTGGGGGTTGTAGTGTTTTGAGGAGAGCTGCCCCTCTGGCTCTGGTCTAGGTTGGCCTGGACGCTTTTATGGGCCTTGACCAGGGGGCTCGGTCTGGGTCGCCCCTTGACAGACAGGAGCCGCTCAACCACTTCCTCCAGGGTGCATTCCTGGGCTGCAGTAGGGGATGTCCAGGGTCAAGGGAGAAGGGAGCGGGGGAGGGAGGGATGGGGGCTTGAGGAAGAGGCAGGAAAAAGCGGCCACCTCCCCTGGGCAGAGGATGGGTTGGGGCCAAGGACAGGCTCCCTCCCCCATGGTCTACGACCTCAGTGTCTGCCCACCAGGCTGTGCCTACGCCCCTGCCCCGCCCCCTCACCATCGCTGGCCAGGAGCACGGCCCGGTTCACGAGGCTCTCCAGGGCCTCCCAGAGCAGCTGGCTGGAGCGGAGGGTGGGCTCCAGGTGCAGGAGGCCCTGCAGCACCGACAGGAGCTGGGCAGACACCGGGGAGCAGCTCACCTGGACGGGCGAGTGTGGGGTGCAGGTCAGCAGCCGGCCCCTCCCTGGTGGACTAAGGACTGTGGCCTGTCTGCCAGGGTGTCCAGCCCCATCACCCCCTCTATTCCCACGGATCCCTAGAGATGAGAGTTTCAGCGACTGTGGTACTGGTGACATGTGGGACTGTCCTGTGCATTATGGGATGTTAAACAGAACCCCTGTTCTCTACCTACTCAATGCCAATAGCACCCCCTGCCCAGCCGTGGCAGCCAAAAATGTCTTCAGATGTTGCCAGATGCCACCTGGGGACACAACTGCCCCCAGATGAGAGCTGCCAGGTTCAGGGAATGAGGGGAAGGCCTGAGCTTGACGAGAATTCAGCCTCTTAGCCCCTCACCAAGCCCTGAGGCCTCTGAAGCCGACCTGATGGGGACTGGGCAGCTGGGGCCCAGGACAGTATGGCCGGCTGTGGGCCGCACTGGTCTTTGGAGCCCCGTCCTTCTGGGTCCTGTGGCCCTGGCTTTGCCCCCAGGGCCCAGCCCGGCCCCCAGGCTGCCCGCTCTAGGCGCCACCTCCCTTTCCAACCCCTGGGTCCTTGCTGCTCCCTGGAGTCTGACCCCAAAGCTGGCACCATGGCCCAGGTCACAGCAGGGTCTGACCAGGGCAGGGAGGACCGTTCCAGGCCCAGCCTCTGGACCTCAGGGCCACAGCCTGCCCTGGAGGGCTGCCCTCCGCCCTGCAGCCCCCAGCCCACCTTGTGGAACAGGGAGGCAAAGACCTCCTGGTGGCTGCTCATGTCGACCCCGCCAGAGACTCGCAGCAGCTCCTCCTCGTCCTCGGCCTTAGCCTCCTCGAAAGCCTCCAGCTGGATCAGCAGGTCGGCATCCTCCAGGTCTCTGTGCAGGAGGGGCCAGGTGGGCTAAGCCTGCTGCTGCCACCATCAACACGCAGGCGGGGCAGCCTGGGTCAGCGCCAGTGTACCAGCCCCGCTCAGCCCACCTGGGACTCTGAGCCAGGCCGTAGCCAGCTGTGGCTGACATGTGACCCACGTAGCCAGGGATAGCGACCTAAGAGTGGCAGCTCCCAGGTCAGTGCCTTGCGCCCTGCCAGGCTGCCCCCAGGTCACCAGGCACCCGCACGCCCCTGGGGAAGGGGAAGGGCGTGTATGCCCACTCCCATCGAGTAACGTGCACCAAGGCCTGGGGAGGTGGCACACAATGGAACCAGGCCGTGACCTTGGGGGAGGGAAGGCCCTCCCCTGGGCGCTGCGTGACCACAGTGAAGACCACACCTGAGGTGGGTCCACAGGGCTGCATGGATACAGGAGGGGCGGGGCTCTGGCCTGAGCAGGAGGAAACTTAGTGTTCACTGGGCCTAGGACTTGCCAGTCATCTCAGTCTGGTCAATGAGCAGAGCCCTCTGCAGGCAGGGCCGGCCCCCTTCAGCCCACACTGGTGGGGCACAGGCACCCATGTGGGCAAACTTTGCTGAGGCCATTTCTGTTTTTTTTTTGAGATGGAGTCTTGCTCTGTCACCCATACTGGAGTGCAGTGGTACGATCTCGGCTCACTGCAACTTCTACCTCCTGGGATCCAATGATTGTCCTGCCTCAGCCTCCTGAGTAGTTGGGATTGCAGGCACATGCCACCACGGCCAGCTAATTTTTGTACTTTTAGTAGAGATGGGGTTTCACCATGTTGGCCAAGCTGGTCTCGAACTCCTGACCTCAGGTGATCTGCCCATCTTGGCCTCCCAAAGTGCCGGAATTACAGGTGTGAGCCACTGCGCCTGGCCCCTGAGGCCATTTCAACACCAGGCATTCTAGCCGTGGGCTCCTCCAAGCTGATTTCCCTGGGTGTAAGGACACCCCCCTGAGTATAGTCCTGACTGAGGCCTGGGATAGAGCTTCTCAGCTATGTGGGTTCCCAGCAGGGCTGCAAGATTTAGCAAACGAAACTACAGAGTACCTGTTCAATTTGAATTTCAGACAATGAATAACTTTTGGCATAAGTATATCCCATGCAACATCTGGGATATACTTACACTAAAATATTGTCTGTTGTGTATCTGAAACCTGAATGAACTGCATGTCCCATACAGTACCTGGCAACCCTAGTTTCTTTTTAAAAAAATTTTTATTTTAGACTTGGGGGTACATGTGCGTGTTTGCCACATGGTACACTGTGTAACGTAGGCGATTTGCCTTCTACGGCAGCGGTCCCCAGCCTTTTTGGCACCAGGGACTGGTTTTGTGGAAGACAATTTTTCCATAGACTGGGGTGACGGGAATGGTTTAGGGATAAAACTGTTCCACCCCCGATCATCAGGCATTAGACTGTCATGAGGAGCGCAGCCTGGATCCCTTGCGTGCGTGCGTGCACTGGAGAATCTAATGCAGTGCTGATCTGACATGAGGTGGAGCTCAGGCAGGAATGCCCGCCCACCGCTCACTTCCTGCTGCGTGGCCCGGTTCCAATAGGCCATGTACCGGTCCGCAGCCTGGCGGTTGGGGACCCTTGTTCTAGTGGGCCTGACACCAAGTAGTGACGAACACTGTACCCTGTAGGTAGTTTTTCAACTCTCGCCCTGGAGCCCGTGTCCCTGTCTCCATCTTGCGTCCACGTGAACCACCCTGTAGTTCCCTCTTATTGGCATTTCATTTTCTGTTTGTGGGTTGGTTCACTTAGGATCACGGCCTCCAGCTCCATCCACGGTGTGCAAAGGATATGAGCTCATTCTGTCCTTTCTATGGCTGCTGCAACCCTAGTTTCTGTGGGCAGCTGCCAGGGACAGTGAGCTGGATTCTAGCCTGAGACCTGGCTTCTGGCTGGACCCCTGGGGTTACTCCGGGGGAGCCACCTCCCTGCCATCTGGAGGTGCTGCTTAGGTGAGGTGGCTGGGAGCCAAAGGGCAGGTGGGCCTGGCCTTGGGAGCAGGAGGGGGAGCCGGCAGGACCGCTACAGTGGGGACTCACCGCAGGCGAGCCAGGACGTCCAGCAGCTGCAGCCCTGGGAAGGGACAGACAGGGTCAGAGGGTTTGGAGGCCACTCCCCGCCTTCCCCATTTCACTTCTGCCACCCAGAGCACCTGACCCTGCCCTGCTGCACTCATGGGACACCAGAGACCTGAGGCTCTGGAGGGGAGACATCATGCTGGACACACAGTGATGCTTACTCAGGGCTCACTGCCAGAACTGGCAGGGCTGGAACGAGGTCTCAGGCCCCCTGTCCGGCTCCACTGCCTGGCCAGCCTCACAACTGAGAACGGTCCAGGGTTGACCCCCAGGCGTTCTGAGGCCTGTGTCCATTGAAGGGGCAGGTGGTGACAGGCCCGAGATGGCGCCTTCCTCTGGGGCCCTGGGTCGGGGGCGGCTTTTGTGGCACTCCCACCTCCCCAGGTGGATGCAGCATGGGATGCACTGGCCAAGAGGCGGGCAGGAGCGGGCATGCGGCCCAGGGCGGGTGCTTACCGATAAACTCGTTCCGCAGCTGGGTGCGCGCACGCAGGTCCTCGGGGCCCAAGATGACGGCGTTGATGACGCTAAGCAGGGTGACCACGTAGGGCACGTTGTCGCTGCCGGAGAGCTCGTTCATGACAATGCTGAAGCGGTACTGCTGGCTGCACACCGTCTGCGGGGAGGGCGGGGTCAGGGCACACCCAGGCAGGGAGCCCCATGTGCCCAGGCCCAGGCCCTGCCGCACACCTTGTAGTGGTCCAGGGCGTCCAGGGTCAGCGCATGGCCCTCGGGAGAGTAGATGCACAGGGCAGCCAGTAGCTCAAACACCTGCTTCTTCACCATCACGTTGGATGTGTCCAGGGCTGCCAGGGTGAAGTGGGCAGGCTCAGCAGGGCCAATGCACCCCTTCCCATGCCTGTGCAGCTGGGCTCAGGGCTGGGGCTCTGGGCCTGGCAGGCAGACGCCAGGGGGTGCCGGGCACTTGTCTGTGGCCCACAGCAGTGGGCTGGGACCCAACGAGGTGCCCCACTCCTCGGTGTCCTGGCCCTGCTCCTGGACCACAGGGCCAGACCCTGCAGGGAAGGGCTTGGAGGCAGCTGCCCCATCCTGTCACTGGCTCTGGGCCCAGCTTTTCTCCCAATGCAGCACTTACTGTGTTTATGGCAGACACAACCTCATTCCTATGAACCCCTGCCTCCCACCCCATCTGGAGCTGTGAAAGTTCTGGGGGTGTCTCTCATCTGACCCTGCTGAGAACAATTCACAAAAGACTCCATAGAGGGGCCCTGCCAGGCCCAGGCTGGGGAGACGGGCTGAGAGTGGCTGGCCCCTACACCTGCCTCTGTCCCCTGGGTCCGACAGAAACGAGGCGCCTCTGGCTTGCTTGCCTGCACAGGTAACTGCCGCCCCCATGGGCCCAGCCCCGCCCATCACTGCCCACCCTAGCTCGTCCCCAAGCATCGGTGGGACCTGGCAGCAGCCATGGAGTGGCACAGCAAGGGTTTCTCTCAAGGGGCCGGGACTAACTTTGGGCACAGCCTGGGGAGACTTCCTGGAGGACAGGAAAGTGAGCTGGGGCTTAAAGGCTTAGCGGCGCAGGACCTTGGAGGACGCAAAGGCAGAAAACACGAGCAGAGGCAGAGACCAAGGGCCTGCCTGCCTGCCGGGAACGACTCCCCTGGGTGCTGGAGTAGGGGACAGGGCAGGGAGGGAGGCGCTAGGGAAGGCGCTGGGAGGTGGAGGGTGACACCATCAGTAGGTGTGGGCCAGACCTCAAGGGCTCTGTCTGGGCTGAGGCTGAAGGGCTTGGAGCCAGGCAGGTGTATGTAGGGAGCCACTCGGGTGGATTCGCATCTCTGACTCAGTGACTCCTGCCGCCGAGGTGTGGACAAGGGCAGAGAGCCCAGAGGGTGGGAGCCAGCACAGGACGGGGAGGAAGGGTGGGGCAGAGCCACACAACAGAGAGGGGCACAGGGGGACCGCTGGTGCAGCAGTGCGGGGACTGGGGTGACCTGGAAGCCTCAGACTCGGAGTGAATGTGGATGTTTTTCCTGAGCCCAGGAAGCCAGTCCTCCTCCAGGAAGCCCTCCTTGCCTGTCTGGCTGCGCCTCCTCCTGGTGGTTCCCCAGGCCTCCCGGGGCCTTTTGGGCCTGAAGCCTCATACCAGGTCCCTAGCGTCCGCCTGGGCGGCCCTCCCGCACTGCGGCTCACCCTGGGAGAGCTGGCGCACGTAGCCCTGGTTGCTGAGGATGTACTCGATGCCCTGCCGCGAGTTCATGACGGCGCGCACGCAGCTGACGCAGGTGAGCTGCAGCAGGGCGTCGGAGATGCGTGCAACGCCGCGGCCCGACAGCCGCGCCAGCGCCTCCAGCAGCAGGTCCAGGCCGCTCTGCTCCAGGAACTGCACCATCCAGCCGCCGTCGCTGCCCTCCAGGCGCTTGCGCAGGCCGGAGTAGTTGACCACAGAGGGCATCTGGAGCAGCCGGATGCACAGCTCAGGGTCCGCGCTCTCCAGGTTGGCCTCCGTGGGGTCCGAATCCTGTGGCCCCAGCTTCTCCTTCAGCGCTGCCCACTTGCGCTGTGCGCCCTCCTTCACCGACATCTTGCCGAGCTGCAGGCAGAGGGCAGGGAGCCGTCAGCGGGGAGGGGATGGGGGCTGTCCTCCTGGCCACCAGTGCAGGCGGGGCCACTTCCCTCGGTCTCAGTTTCTCTGCTGCAATTCCTGCTCACGTGCCATGCTGAGGGTTAGGGGTAGCACTGTGTCCCCCACTATATCTTAGGCTTCCCTGTACCCATCCCTGACCGAATTTCAGCAACCGAGGCGGCAGGCAGGAAAGGCCCTACTGCGCGCATGAGGACCCCGAGGCTCAGGGCTGGGAGGGGAGGAGCCGGCTCAGAAACCTGCAGCACGAGGCCAGCACGGCCCCTGCAGAGTGACGGGACCGGATGAGCTTGGGGAGGACTCGGGGGAGCAGGAGGCTCCCCTGGCTGGAACATTACCCACGGTAATGATGCGACAAAACGGCGCATCCGAGGCTGCCTTATCTCACCCCAGGGCACTTCCCCCGCCCCAGTGGACAATATGGACAGGGAGATTCCAAACCTCAGGCATGCCTGGGGTGCCCACAGCGTCAGCAGCGTGGCTGGGGAGGAGGGGCGGCTCCCAGGTCTCCCCTGGGCCTCAGTCTGCCCATCTGCATGTGGGTAGGGGGCTCACACCAACAGGAAGACGGAAACCCTTGGCACTCAGGGTTTTACCAGGATTCAGTCGCAACAGGTCTGACTCCAGCCCTGGGAACACCCGGGTAGGTAACAGGCCCAGCCCAGAAGAGCCCCAACACGTGCCTTTCCCCAAAACAGAACAGCAGGACAGGCGGGTTGCACCTCTGACATCAGCTCCACGCCACCACATCCCCCCAGCCGCTGTCCCCAACCACAGACCCTGGGAACTGGCCTCGAAGGTCAGGGGCATCCCAGGCCCTCCTGCAACCATGTATGGCTTAGATCTTATATTTAGCGTCTGAGAACGGCAGCGTGGAGCCTCGGGGAGGGAGCTAGGGGGCCGGGCCTGGCAGGGACACGCTCTGAGCCTCCACCCCGGCCCAGCACTCGCCACCCTGGCCCTCGGCTTCCCACCACCTCCAAGGCAGGCACTTTATACCTCCCACAACAGGTGGGGAACTGGAGGCGGCTGGGTCCTAGAGAAGCTGGGTCTGTGCCCACAGTCCCACACCTGGGCACAGCTGGGCTGTGACTGGAGGTCCCACATGGCTTTGCTTCAAGTGCTGCCCAACCCGGTAAGTCAGGGGACCCCAGGCTGAAGGGCATTTGAGGTCACGGGAGCTGAGCGGGGTCGAGCACCCAAGCGCCTGCCTCCCCAGGAGGCTCTATTCCTCCCCTCCTGCCTTGGGAGAGTGTCCTGGAGCACCTGCCCTTGAGGTCTCAGGCCCACTCCCCAGCCTGGTCCACGACCAAGCCTGGTGTTTCCGGCAGTCCAGCCCCTACTCCCCGCACCGCCCCTCAGCCCTCCGCCTGTCCAACTGCCCCGGGGGGCCAGTGGGCTCCTTCCAGGAGGCAGCCTGACAGGTGTAAGCCAGAGTTCTGATCTGCATGTCCCCAGCTCGGGCCCTCACCAGCAGACCTTGGCCCAGTCACTCATCCTGCCTGGGCCTCAGTTTCTTCCTCCGCACCTCCAGCATCAGGCTGCCAGGAGCATCCTGAGAAGCTGTCCTTGGGATGTCCCTCCTCCCTGCAGGGGGTCCTGGTCTGGGCACTGTAGAACGGAGAGCCCGGAGCCCCCGGCCCACTGTGGTTTTAAGCCACCCTCCCAGGCCCGGCCCTCTTGGTCACCCAGTGGCCGTCCACTCACCCAGATGCGCAAGACCTTCCGGCCACCTCTGCCCACCCACTCTGGGCCCTGTCCTGGGCTGCTCCTCACGCTCCCCTGGCTTCTCATCGCTGCTGACCGCTGAGCTGCCAGAGACAGCCGGGTCCCTCCCAGGCAGCCTCAGGTCCCCAATGCCCCTCCTGGTGGCAGTAGGGTTGCTCCCACCACCATGAAGAGCCAGGCAGCCGGGCCTCTGCATATATTCCCACCCGCCTTGGCTGTTGCTGCCTAAAGAGGCCCCAGAACTGACCCTCCTTTCCTCCCCCGCCTCCATTGGCCGGAGTCCCTGTCCCCTTGGCACAGGCTGAGTGGACGGAGTTATGAACTCTCCCAGGCCCAGCCCCTGGCATCCAGAGTGTCCTCTCCAGCCAAGAGCCCCGGGGGTCCCTCCATGCAAAAAATCCTGACCTTTTAGAGACAAGCAGTGCCGCCGAGAGCCACCGTGCCCCAGGCCCCAGGGTGTCCCTGGACACAGAAGATGCTCCCTGACCTGAGTACTGCCCCTCTTGGCACTGCCCAGTGCTCCTTGCCCTGTGCAAGCCCCTGAAAGACCCCAGTCAAGAGGATCCCCCTTGGTCAGTGGGGTGGAGCCACGGTGGGAGGAAACTGGCCCTCCTGCCCATCAGGTTCCTATACCCCCGTGCCTGGGTGCCTGGCTCTGTGTCTGAGCTGCCCCAGCTGGCCGTGCCCCACCGGGTGCTGTCTGGGGGCAGTGAGTGTAACAGGGTCTCGCTGGGCTGCGGCCCGGCATAGACAGGGCTCCGGCTGAGGCCCCGGAGGCTGAGGCCCCGGAGGCTGAGGCCCCGGAGGCTGAGGCCAGAGCTGCTCTCCTCCTTCTGTGGTGCTGCCAAGGCTGCCCGATCTCACCCAGGCCCCCCGTCAGGCTCTACACCGGAGAATGTTCCAACTGCTTTTCAGCATGAGGCTGAACCTGCAAACACACCACGGCCAGACCATATATGCAGCACTCTGACCCGCAATCTGGCCACTGGCCCCAAATGGCTGGGACCTGGGTAATAACTGACAGCTTCTGTGATTTTTGTCTCATCTCATAGGAGCCCAAATTCCAGCCAGCAGCCTCTCTCAGGGCATCCCCGAGCCTTCCCTGTGTCTATAAAAAGCTTTCTATGTATAGAGTGAAGTATCCATATGAGAAAACCATGAGGCTTCCCACTCCCCCGCCCGCCTGTGAGTCTCTGCTAAACGCGGGTGGCCATGGCCGACTCCCTGCTACAGCGAGCTCTGCATAAACAGCCTTGCCTGTTCTCACTGGGGGGTGGTGTCCACTTCTGCAAGGATTCCAGAAGGAATCCACAGTTTACTGATCTCAGGGGCACGGGGCTATGGGGAACAATACGCTGGAAGGTGCCAGTGCCAACTGAGAAGGGAAGGGGGCGGGAGTCTCATTGCTGTGTGCCCCTGGGCAGGCTACCCTTCCCCTCTGCTCTCCATCTGGAAAGTGGGTTGGCGGGGCCACCAGCGCAGGAATGTGTCCTCAGAGCTCCCCAGCCCCGGCTGTAGGGCGTGGCCACCTCCCCACAGGCACAGGAATTTGCGTTCTTCGCAATCTTTTCTACAGCCGGCACCAGCTCTGGCTGAGGCAGGGCAGGACCATCCAGGCTCTGCAGGGCCCAGTACCCATGGCTCAGGCCAGACCCCATGCCTTGGACAGCAAAAGGGTCAGGGCACCAAGAAGGGGCGTCCCATCCACCTCCGCCCCCCCGGCAGTCCACCAGCACCAATGGAACTGCACAGGGCAGGGTCTTTTGCAGATGAAGACTCTGAGGTCTGAGGGGCTCACCCCACCCATTGCTAGTGGGACATCACCATGGTTCTTCAGTACTTGCTTTTGTCAACCAATAGCCTGGGGCTTCCAGAGGACAGGGCCATGCCTCTCCCCTGACTCTAGCTCTGGCAGGCAGGGTCCCCCTCTGGGCCTGGGCCTGGCCAGCCTGGTGTGGTGATGCCAGCACCTCCATCCGAATGCCTACATGCTAGGGCAGCTGCACTGACTCTCGGGAAGCCACCGGGCCACCGCCCCGCCTAGCAGTCAACAGTCAAGCTGAGTGTGTGGTGTGGGTGGGGACAGGGCCATGCTGGCCTTCACTAGACCTGCAGCCATGTGCCTAGCCCCTGCGGTGCAGACAGAAAACCAGAGCCAGGGAGTGTGGGCTCCTGAGGCAGGCCCAGCACCGAGCTGTGGAGAGTAGCTGGGGGCTCCTGCATGGGCCCACGGTTCTGAGCAGCACGCAGGCCAGGGTTAGGGTACCCAGGCTTGAATCCCAGCACGTGAGGGACCTGAGCCAGCCACTGAAGCCCCCAGGCCTCGGCTCCCTCACTTGCCTCCCAGGAGCCAGGCGAGGAGGGCCTTCCACAGCACAGTGTGGGGGGTCCCATGCCCTCGGCCAGCACCAATGGGCCTGGAGGCCCCCGCTGTGACATGTTCTGAGTCTGCCTGGGACAGCCCCCTCCCCTGTGAAGTCCCCAGTGGTAGGGAAGGGAGAGGTCTGCCTGGGTCCAGGCTCCCCACGAGGAACAGGCCAAGCCCTGAGCCTGGCAGCCCTGGGGTGGCAGGTACTGCCTACTGTGCCTGGGACCAAGGGGCTCTGGGGACCCTGAAGCAGTGGCGGGGGTAGGGCAGGCACTGGCTGGGCACATGAGTACCTGTGGGGGGCTGCTGCCTGGGAGTGGGCAGGCAGCTGTGGTGTCGCCCTTCTGGCACTGGCACAGGGCTGGGTGCTTCTGGGCCCTGAGCCAGCGTTGGTGGTGGGGGTGCAGGGAAGGAGCTTGTCTTCCACGGGGTGGGCGGGCAGAACGGCAGGAGAGGATTCCGGAACTAGGAGGCAGGGGCTGCCACACTGTATTTTTAGCTCCTCCGAGAGCCCCAATTTTTCCACTGCTTGGCAACCCATGGATCTCCAGGACTGCACGCGTTCCTGGCAGCACCCCGGGATTCTGGGCAGCCCAGGCCCTGCAGGGCGGTGGAGGCATCTGGAGCTGAACCTGCCCTACCATGACCCCCATTCCCCTCCCTCACACTCAGACTCCCAGCTCCTTTGAGCCTCCAGCATGTGTCACCTTCCCCACCAGGCCAACAGCCCCTTGAGGGACCTCTACTGACCTGGTGGCTCACCAACTGCCGGCAAGGCCCAGGGAGGGCCTGTGCACAGGGGGCCTCAAGGCAGGTGAGGATGGGGGTCCACCCACTGCCACCTGTCCAGGGGCATGGGGCGCACTGGGCCTTGGTGAGGGCTGGCTGTGTCCTCACTGTCACCTGGCCCGTCTCACACCCAAGAAGCACTCCAGCCCTCATGCCACCTGCAGTCCCCAAGATCTGGATGGAGTGCAAGGCTCCTGCCTCCAAAGCCCTCCAAGATCTTGAACTCCACTTGTTGTGCAAAGAGGGCCCCCGGGCCACTGTGAGGACCCACAGCAGGACAGAAGGGCCCCCTGGGAGCAGGTGGGCAGAAAGGCGCTCTCAGCAGCGTCATGATCAGAAGACAAAGATGGGAAGCAGGCCGCATGGTGATGGATTTCAATCACATGGTGGGTGCGATACCACCGGGACACCTGCCCAATCACTAACTGAAGCTGCATCTCGGATGAATATGGTCGTTTCATACTGAGGAAGAAAGCAAGCAAAATGATCAAAAGACAGCAACATCTCACAGAGGGAAGCTGGGCTCAGAGCGGTGGTAGCCCCTGCTTGGGTCACCCAGAGAGCAGAGCTGGGGGCCAGGGGTCCTTCATGGCACTCTGGCAAGTGTCGGTGGAGGTGGCTGGGGGGTCCGGGCTGGCCAACACTGAACGCCAGGGGACACCACTGGTCCGGGAGCCAGGCTACAGCTGGGCTCTCTGTGTCCCCAGGATCTGTGGCAGACAATGGGCCTGGGGGAGGTACATCTTCCTGGGTTAGGAACAGAGCCCTGTGGAAGCCACAGGGAGGAGGGTGACTCTGTAGGGGGGGTAGGGGGGATGCAGCAAACAGGAAATGCCCCGGCTCACTGGGAGGAGGGGTCACTGGGAGGAGAGTCGGCAAGCGCAGCCCAGGCAAGGGAGGACAGGAAGGGCGGAGGCCCCACGCCAGGAAGCCCAGCTCTCGCTTCCACCTGCACTGAGGGTGTGCAGGGCCTGGGTGGGTGGGCGGCTCGCCAGTCACCGAATGGGCCTTCTACAGGCCACAGTGTCTCCACTGCACAAACAGCAGGGCCAACGGGGTGCTCCCTGAGGGCCTGGTCACCTCTGGCGTTCTCAGGGGTCTGGGCTGGAGTCTGGGGGCCCAGGGAGAGGCATGGGGGGACGAGCGGCTACATTGGAAGTACTTCCTGAGCCTGAGGGCCTGCCAGCACCTACCATGGCTGTGGCTGGGAGTGACGTGTACAGATCTGTGGTTAGGGACTGGGAAGGGCACAGGGCCTGATCAGGCCCTGCAGGTGGCATGAGCCCAGGGCTGGCCTATCGCAGGCCCCAGACGTACCCTGCAGGGGGTCTGCTGGGCAATGAGGGCAGGTGGCCAGGAGCTCGTCACCAGAATCCTCCCACCTGGGTTTCCTCCCCCCAGACCAGACATACTCAGAGATGCCTCCTCCGAGGCCCCAGGTCCCTCCTCTGTCCTCAGAAAAAGCCTCTCTCAGCCTGGGAGGGGGAAGGGCAGCAGCTCATCAGAGCCAGGCCCCGGCTTCAGGGTTCAGGTCCTGATTGCTGTGTGCCTAGCTGGGCCCCAGGGTGTCCAGCCCCCACCCTGCCTGTGCCAGGACAAGACGGCTGCCCGCTGCCTGCCCACGAGCCAGGCTCCATGGTCCCTGCCCCCAGCCCACATCCCCACTAGCAGCTGCCTTCCCAGGAGCAGGGAGAACAAAGACAGATTGAGAGTGGGGGAGAGGCTGAGCCTGCGCACCCAGCGCGGCCAGGGGCTGCTGCCAGGGCCCAGGGTGGGGGAGGCTCTGATTCTGGGTGAGACTGGGCCCTGCCGCTGACCGGCCTGTGACCCATAGGACCTCCTGGTTCCTGTCCTCAAATGCGGATGACTGTGTCAATGCCAACCCCACAGCTTACTGACAGATCGACGAGATGCCACCTGTAATGCCAGTGCATAACCACGCACTGACCGCCCGCCTTCCCACTCAGCCCACCTCCTGTTTGGCGGCTGGGACGGAGCTAGGACGTTGCATGAGTCTTCCCAGCCCCTGCTCAGCGTCTCTTGACCTCTGCTCCAGGCAGCCAGTGCCAGGGAGCCCGTCAGGCCCAACTGGGCAAACAAGATCCTCAGCGTGGGTGCAACATGCCGCTTGGCAATGCTTGCTGGGACACGAGGGTGCCAGGGGCCTGGGACAGCCAGGCCCATTCTGGACTCAGTTTTCTCATCTGTAAAATGGCCAGGATGTTCTCCAGGGCCCCGTAGCTCTGACCTCGGTTGGCTGAGCCAGCACCGCCCGTGTGGCCCCTCCTGGGTCCGGCCCATGGCTCTGCCAGCTCCTGCAGGCAGCCCCTCACTGTTGGGCCTGCACCTCCACAGCCTGGCCTGGCCCAGGGAAGGGGCAGCCCGGGGGGCCCTCTGCACATGGAAGCATAGGCAGGGGCCCTGGGTGTCCCCAAGGGGCTCCCGTTCTCAGGCCACTCATGTCTGTGCACAAGGTGGAAGCAGAGGCAGGTGGGGACAGGTGGCTACTCCCTCACCCCCACCCTGTGTCCTCCTCCCAGCGTAGGCTGGGTGCAGGCGACAGTCTGAGCTGTGCCTGGAGCAGGAACAGGGACCCGGGGGCACAGAGGGTGGGGCAGGCAGGCTGCACACCGAGGCCATGTCCCAGGGCCTGCAAGGACCCAGGTACAGATGGGGAGATGGAGGCCAGTGGGATGCTGGCCCTCCTCGCACAGCTGGCCACGTCCACCCCCGACCCGGCGAGGGCCAGGACAGCTCAGGCACGAACAAACCCCTGCACCACTGGCCATGCCCACTGGGACTCCATGCGTGTTGGGCAGCTGGCCACTCGCTGGGCAG
The DNA here is from genome assembly GCF_029289425.2 of Pan paniscus. Taxonomy (NCBI): domain Eukaryota; kingdom Metazoa; phylum Chordata; class Mammalia; order Primates; family Hominidae; genus Pan; species Pan paniscus. The sequence goes on along the minus strand of NC_073264.2, from coordinate 105,876,785 downwards.
AGCGAGGGGCTGGGGCTGGCCTCTGCCCACAGCAGCTGAATGGGGGCTTGGAGATGATACAGAAAAGCCACTACGCAGGGCTGTGTGCTCAGCGGCCACTGCTTCCCTCTCCCTCCCTCCTCAACTGTGCCCTGGGTTAGCCTCAAAGCTAGGCTTTGACACTAGCCCTCATCTGCAAAATGGGAAGCAGACAGCCTGCCCTCCGCCCCCAGTGTGGCTCCTGGTTGAGTTCTGGCCCACCAAGGGCTGCCTGGGGGCCTCTGCCTTCCCTGTGAGGGGGGCCCGGGGCAGAGCCCTGTAACAGTAGGACAGCCCTCCAATCCACCGCACCCCCTCCCCCACCCCACCTCTCCCACTTTGGACCTTGGGGTGCTCAGACTGTGTCCAGGTCACAGGAAGCAGGTGGGGTGGTATAACGCTGTCACAGCGCGGGAGCACGGGGTCCCTGCCCAGGGCACCAGGGCCAGGTGCCTTGGCAGCATCTTCCCATGTCCCTCTGACCCTGCAAAGGCCTTGATCGGCGGCCAGGAGCCTGGCCAGGCCTCCAGTGGTGCCCATCTGCTCCTTCTGGGTCTCCATGCCATTTCCAACAGACAGAGGTTGGGGCTGAGGGAGACGGAGGGTGCCCCAGCCACGGCCAGTCACCCTTCTGGGGTGAGAACAGGAGTGAACTGAGGGCACAGAGGCTCGGGGCGGCCCAGCCTGGCCCTTCTCTCGGGACTCTCCTGGCCCCTCTCTCTCCCTCCCTGCTGCCTCTGGGAAAAGCTGCAGGCGAAAGAGGAAAGCAGCCTTGGCCCTTGCCCGTGGCCATTGGCGTGGCAAGGTCCTCAGGGCCTTCACGCTAGTCATCCCATCCGGGCTGTGACCACACTGGTCATTCCACCCAGGCTGTGACCACACTGGTCATTCCACCCAGGCTGTGACCCAGGCCGACTGGCTGGGAGGGCTCCGGGGTCCAGGCTGGCCCTTGGGCAGTTGTCTGTCTGCACGGGCTGCTCTGGAGTGACACAGGTGGTTGCCTGGAGGGCGGGCCTATTCCTGCCCCACCAACCCCCGAGTTTGGAGGCCCGGTAATGGCTACTTGACCAGGACAGGCCTGTCCTATTCCCAGAGTGGCAGTGCCAGCACCCTGAGCCTACCCCAGTGGTAGCAACAAGGGCTGGGGGGCCTCGGCCTCCAGCTACTCTGTGGGGCCAGCCCATTTGCACCCTGACCCCCAGTAAGTGCCCTGTACCTGCCTGGCACCGTGCTGAGCGGGGCTGGGCTCCAGGCTCTGGGCACAAGGGCAGATGCACACAGTAGGGGCTTTATCAGCACCTCCTGGCAGAATGGATGGCACTGAGTGTAAAATGGCACCGACTGTCCCCCGCCTCACCTGTGAAATGAACGCTCCCACAGGACCCACGCCACACTGGGAGGGATGAGGGTGGGAGACCGTGCGGAGGGACTCCGCAGGCTGGCTCATTCCTTTCCTCCTCCCCCACTCACCCAGCACACAGACCCTGCCCAGGCTGGCGTGAATGGTGAGTGGATAGGCCCGGCCTGAGGCTGGCCCTCGGGGACTGACATGAGCCCTCAGAGGGGCGACCCTAAGCAACCCCCGTGGTTCCTTATTTAATTACAGCTTAGAAAGGGCTGTGAGAGAGGACGGCCCCTCAGGAAAGGACAGGCACCACCAGTCTGCCCTGCTCTCCTGGCCTGGTGGTCGCCAGGGTATACCGGCACTGGGCTGGGGGGCAGCTGTGTGAGCAGACCCCACCCCAGCTCAGGACTCAGGCTGTCTGGGTGCTCAGAGGCAGACCAGGCAGGACTCTCCCTCCTAGGGTGAGGCTGGCAGGAGTGGAAGTCTCTCTAACAGGGGGCCAGGTGGTTGGACCCTGCTCACCCCTCCAGCGACGGGGAGCCCGTGCCCCTGCCCTCTCTCCTTCCCACCGTTGGTAGAACTTAGTCTTTGACTTTAGGTGTCCACTAGGCCTGGGTCTGCTGTGGCCCCTGGGGACTACCCGCCAGAGACTGGCTCCTATGTGGCCTCCACCTCCCCGCCTTCCCATCCACCATCCTGAAAACAGAGGTGGGTGTGCCTTCTCCAATGTAATGTGTCCACTGGGCCATGAACCACACACCTATCAGACACCTGCTGTTTGCAAGATGGAGGTAGGGGAGGGGCTGGCAGCAGGGAGTCAGGTCTCATTCCTGACTACAGGGAAATTTGACCTCCAGGCACCAGCAAAAAGCCAGGGGCTTGAGCTTACTTCACTGTCCCCGTCCAGAGCTGGGCCAGCTGCGTCCTGCCCCACACCCACAGGCAGCACCGCATCACTTTCCAGTCACCACCCACCCCTCCCGCAGCCTGCACGAACCCTATAACTTTTCCAACCCAGGAAGTAACTGCACTTTGATGGAAGGCGCAGAATCTATTTCAGGTAGGAGCTTCCACGTCCCCACATGTGCAGTGTGTGTCATTCGCTTGACAGCCGTCAGCTCCTCCACAAAGTGGGCGCTCACCTGAAGGTTAACTCAGGAGCCCTGGCTGTGGAGGCTACAGTCGCACCTGGCCACTTGGTCCGTCCCCACTAGCGACATCCCCTTTGCCGGGCTGCAGGGCCCATGACAGTCCAGGGATGGGAGGGCAGGGCCTGGGCAGGGGTCAGCTCCCTCAGGTTCCAGGAGGGCCCACTGCACCAACCTGGCTTTTAGAACAGAAAATTGCTGCTGCCCTGGTAGGGGTGGGAGCAGTGTGAGGTCTCAGACCCCAGGCCTGGAACCCAATGCTACTATTTGCTGCACTGGGGGCTGAGCACCGACACCCCAAAAGCCCCTGGCTGGGTGGCACCCTCGGGGTCTGAGGCACTGCTCTGGGACCCCACCTTCCCAGTGCAGGGCGGCAGGGAGCAGGTCCCAGCCTGAGCTGCTGTCCCACCCTTCAGAGTGCAAATGTGGAAACTGAGGCCCGAAGAGGGCAAGTATCCTGCTCCATTCCAGTGCCAGACGGAGGGGCAGGGCTGGCAGTAAGGGAATTTCCTACGTCCAGCGCCTTCTGGGTGTGCCTGACCTCTGGCCCGGTTCCTGGGTTCCTGGTTCCCTGCCTGGGCAGGGTCTCTGCCTCTCTGCCTCCTGGTGTGTCCAGCTGGAGTGGGCAATAATGCTGTGGTCACAGCTGAGCTGCGGGAGCCCTGGGTGGGGAGCTTGAGCCCCAGAAGGCCCAGACAGACAGACCACCCCCCACGCCTGTGCTCCCCAGGGGGGACTGGGGGCGGTCAGGGACACAGCTGGTCACCCCGCCTTCCCCTCCTTAGTCATGGTCACTCCTGGGGCGACTCCCCAGTTAGAGGGTTGACGGGTGGGTCTGGGGACGTACAGGGATTGGATCCTACCCCACCCAAAAGGAACAGAGAGCTGTGATGGAGGCTGATTCCCCTAAGCCTGCCAGCGGTTGCGGGGTGGGAAGGGCTCCCTGTGCGCCCACCTGCGCGTGGGCAGCTGGAAGCCAAGCAGTCAGGGTGGGGCCGCAGGCCGGCGCGCACCTCGGGGTGCCACCCGGGTGGCGGACCCGAAGTTGAAGTTTATTTTCCCAACTGTGGCTGATTCATGGTCAGGATGTGGCAGCCGCGAGGCGCGGAAATCCCGCCTGCCCTGGGAGTAGGCCCGGCCGACCCTGGGCCCACCACTCTGCGGCCAGTGCGCGCTCGGGCGGTGCCTCGGCGCGGAGGACCATAGTCCCGAGCGGGGCGCGCGGAGCCGGGGGGGCCAGGGGCGCCCTGGGGTCCCCGCCCGGGAACTGTACCCTGCGCCGCGGGATCGCCCGCCGCCACCTGGGCACACACGCCGCAGCCCGGAACCTCACTCCTGGACCCAAGCACGCCCCTGCCTCCTCCCGGACTCAGTTTCCCCTGAGGCTCCAAGCGGACCCCGAGGCCAAGGACTTACCCGGTGAGGCAACGGCCAGAGGGCGGTGGTGCGGCCGGCGCTCCGTCCGGGGCCGGGTCAGGGGCTGCGGGCAGCCGGCGCCCACTGCGGCGCTCCGCAAGGCTCGGACGGTGGCTCCTGGCGGGCGCGAGGCGGGCGGGGCGGGCGGGAGGAAGAGGAGGTGCCGCCCCGCCCGTCAGCGGCCACGTGGGGAGCGAGCGCGGGCCGGGGGCGGGGCCTGGGGGGGGAGGTGGGTGGCTGGGGGTGGCCCCGCCCACTGTGGCCGGTCCCTGAGGGCGCTTTAAGGGGTCTCCCCACTCCCGTGAATACCCTGGCCGCCCCCTCGCGGTCCCTGCTGGCCTGGCTCCTGGTGGGCGGAGATGGCGGTGGGACGCGCAGAGAGGGGCCGTCCCCCGCCTCAGCCCCCACTGTCCGCCCCGTCCCTGCCCTCCACCGCCTTCCGTCCACCTACACCCCCATCCTCCCGGTGGGACTGGCTTCCCAGGCGCCGCTCATCTCTCTCTGCCCCGGCCCGGCCCGGGACTCCTGTTCCAGCCAGCCGGATCCGGAGTCCCCGCGTTCGGGGATCCCTCGGCAGAGATGGCTCTTCCCAAGCTTTGGGGAGAGAGAGCCTACCCATCAACCAGGCCACCCACGTGGCCTCCTCTCCGCAGCCCTGCCTGACCCCCTTCCACCCTTGATGGGGTCTCGGCGGTCTTGGGCAGCCGCACTTCGCCGGTTGGTGGAGGCAGCTGCATGAGGGCCGCGGAGGTGTCGCAATGGGGTGGGTTTTCTCTGCCACCCCTCTGCTGTCCGGCCTCATCTGTCTCCTAGATTGAGGGGGGCACCCATCCCCCCACCGCCGGCATTGACCAGCATGGGGCGTGCCCATAGTCGGCTCTGAAAGCCAGCCTGGTTGGATGAGAGCCAGACCCCAGCTCTGGAAGTCCCTTCTGACGTCTGACCCTCAGTCAGAGCTGCAGGAAGCAGCGCACCAGGCCTGGGGTTTGGGGGCCACTGGCAGCTAGAGGGAGGGCAGAGGAAGGCAGGCCTGGGGGAGCCCCCGTGTGACGTGTGACAGAGCAGACACAACCCCTGCCCTGAGAACCGGCCTCAGGCTCGGATATGACTCTGTGGAGCCTCAGTTTCCCCATCTGTAAAATAGAATAAGTACCCGTAAGGGCTGTATGAGGGTCAAGAACATGCGGATAAAGTGTCTCCACTGGGAGTCCTGACATCTCTCTCCGGAGGGCCTGCCGTGTGGGCCGTGGCGGCCAGGGCTCAGGGTGAGGGCGAGGGGAGAGAAAAGGGCTCCTGAATGGCTTCCCAGCCCCGATGCAGCTTCTGCTTTGAGGCCAACTGCGTGTCCTTTGGCTTTGGTGTGCCTCCGCTCCGGTGGGGATAAGCGCCGAATCGCAGGCTGCGTCTGTCTGCTCCCTGTGCGGACCTTGCCCTGCCCAGCAGCCCCAGCCCCGGAAGTTTGCTGGCTCAGCCCCAGTGCAGGAGCAGCTGCAGGCAACAGCCCCGGGTGTGCCTGAGGAGCCAGCCAAGGCAGGCGCTCACTGGACACCCTCCAACCTGGGCGGCGGCTGCTCCTAGACAGGCACTCTGCGATTCTTGGAATGCACCTGGAAGGCCGGCCTCCGGCCCTCCACACCGGGCTCCAGGGCCCCGTCCAGAGCAGGAGGCCTTCCTGCCCTCCCTCAAGCTGGGCTTTGGGTCTCCTGGTGCACTCCTGGACCCGAGCATTGGTGCCTGCCCTGGTACCACCTGAGGGTGGGGTGGAGGGCACGGGCGGGGCTGACTCATCTGCGTTGGGAGCTGATGCCTGGCAGCGGTGCGGGCCAGTGGGTGTGTTTGTTGATCCAGTGAATGGAGGAATGTGAGGAGGTGGGTGGGGAGTGAGCTTTGACCTGCAGCCCCCTCCCCTGTCCACCTGCCTGGGGGAAAGTCAGAGTCCTGAGCCTCACTCAGAGGCTGCAGCAGGAGGTCAGGTGTGGGCGAGGGGTCCACCTTTCCTGCTCTGATGGGGGAGGGAGGCCCAGCGCCCCCAGGGCCGCTCCTGCCTGGGGCCGTCTCCCTTGCACCCAGTCATGCTTCCGAGCTGCACACCTGGTCCAGAGAGGCCAGCACAGGCCGGAGCAGGGTGAAGAAGGTGGGGTGAATGTGATTTAGTTGGAGAGAGGTTGGAGAAGTCCCTGGGGTCGGCAGGGAGTGCAGAGGAGGGCTTTGGGCCCTGATTAAGTGTGTCTGTGTGTGTGTGTGTGTGTGTGTGTGTGTGTGTGTGGAGTGGAGGCCGAGGTCAGAGGTCTGGGAGGGTGGAAATGTGGACACTGAAAGGGGGTTTTCCGTCAGGCTTGAACCCACCATGCCTGGGGCAGCAGGGTTCAACCCGGCTTGAGCACTGATTTTCTGAGACATACAGAGGCCCCCTCCTCTTCTCCTTCAGTGGCTCACCCTCAACCCTCTGCACCTCCAGCGCTCCCAGACTCCATCCCGGCCCTATTCTGAGCTTGCTTCCTGGCCCTGGGGTTGAAGAGAGGACCGATTTGGCCTCAGAAACACACCACCTGCAGCCACTGCCTGCGGCTTCCGGAGCTGCTTCCTGGAAGCCATGGCCTGCCTGGAGCCTCACCTCCTGGGTGTCGGTCCTTCCTCGGAGCCTGGTACACAAGTGCTGGCCCCCAGCTGCAGGTACCCAGATGCCTGAGAACAGGGTCGTGCAGGTACAGGCTGGTACTGTGACACACCCAGGCGGAGCCACATGTTCCTGGCCACTGGCACAGAGTGCAAGAGTGGCCCTGCCACTGTAGGCCTGTGGAGAGCTTGCCTCTGCCTCTTGCTGGAAGATTGGGATGAGGGGAGAGCAGGCCTTGGCACCGACAGCTTGAGTTCTGCTAGAAACAGGCAGGCAGGCGTGGGCGTTCTGAGAGAAATCCTCCCAGCCTGATGTTGGCGCCGCCGTGCAGTCAGGACAGCCCTGCATGCAGCAGGCGGCCACTTGCAGGCCCAGAAGGGCTTCCTGGGGTCCACCTGAGCAGCAGCCTGGCCATGGGTTCATTTCCTTCATCAGTTCAGCACCCAGAATGCTTTTTATCTTTTTTCCCCTTTTGAGATTTTATTTTGCGTCCTACTGTGGTGCCCTGAGATGATCTCTGACATTGTTACAGAATGAAGTAAGTGAAAACACGCCTGCTCACCCGTGTCCACCCACCTTGCCCACCTATGTACCCATTCACCCATTCATCCATCCATTCCCACACACACCCACACTTCATCCGTCCGTTCACCCACCTACCCACCCATTCACCCACCCACCCTCATCCATCCATCTGCCTATCCATTCATCCATCCACCCACCCATCTGTCCATCCACTTATCCATACACCTACCCATCCACCTACTCACCCTTAATCCACTCATCCACCCATCCACCCACCTACCCACCCATTCATCCACCCACCCTTATCCATCCATCTGCCCATCCATTCATCTATCCACCCACGCACCTATCCACTCACACATCCATCCACCTACCCATCCACCCATCCACCTACCCACCTATCATCCACTCATCCATCCATCTGCCCATCCCTTCATCCATCTACCCATCCACCTACCCATCATCCACTCATCCACCCATCTAACCACCTACCCACCGATTGATCCACCCACCCTCATCCATCCATCTGCCCATCTATTTGTCCATCCACCCACCCACCTACCCACCCACCTATCCATCCACCCATCCACCTACCCACCTATCATCCACTCATCCATCCATCTGCCCATCCCTTCATCCATCTACCCATCCACCTACCCATCATCCACTCATCCACCCATCTAACCACCTACCCACCGATTGATCCACCCACCCTCATCCATCCATCTGCCCATCTATTTGTCCATCCACCCACCCACCTACCCACCCACCTATCCATCCACCTACCCATCCATCCATCCACCTACCCACCCATCATCCACTCATGCACCCATCCCCCCACCTACCCACCCATTCATCCACTCATCCACCCACCCTCATCCATTCATCTGCCCATTCATTCATCCGTCCACCCACCCATCCATCCATCCACCCACCATCCACTTACCCATCGGCCTACCCACCCATCATGCACTCATCCACCCATCCACCCACCTACCCACCCATTCATCCACCTATCCACCCACCCTTATCCATCCATCTGCCCATCCATTCATCCATCCACCCACCCACCTATCCACCAACACATCCATCTACCTACTCATCCACCCATCCACCTACCCAGCCATCATCCACTCATCCACCCATCCCCCCACCTACCCACCCATTCATCCACCCATCCACCCACCCACCCACCCTTTCATCCACCCATCCACCCACTCACCCTTCCAGCTGTGGCACCTTGGGCAGCTGTTCTGCTCTATGCTTGCTGACAAGGACACAACCGCCCCCAGTCACCTCCAGCCAGGTCCTTCCTCCCACATCCCTGCCCCTCCCTTGGCTTTTTGCTCTGTAGCTGGCAGCTTTGCCTGCTGGGGCTTCAGCAGCCCCTTGTGGAGCCTCTCAGCATTTTGCAAGCTTCTCTTGCATTTCTCAGTTCAAACTCCAAGAGCACCTGAGTCAGCCTGTCTGTGTCTGGCTGCAGGAGGTAGACATTGGTCAGGGCTTATCCCTGGTCTGAGGAGGGAAGGCAAGAGCTGGGACCAGGCTGCTGCTCTTAGAAGGGACGGTGGGTGGGGCAGTCAGTCAGGGGCTTGTGTCAGGCAGGAAGCTCTGTCCTCTTCATTTGAATATTGCACACACATACAGTAGAATCTCATTATTTACAGATTCTGTACTTGCAAATTTGCCTACTCGCTAAAATGTGTTTGTAAACCTAAAACCAGTACTTGCTTAAGAACAGTCTGCATCTCTTGAAAATGAGATAAAATAAGATCAATACTTGCTTCTGAGGTGATGTGTCCTATGGAGAAAATACATGTGTTGGACAGGCTCTGTACAGGCATGAGTTGTAGTGCTCTTGGCCGGGAGTTTAGTGACATATATTAACAGAAACACATAAATAACTCTATTGTGTACTGATTGGTTGCTGAAAAGGCTGGAGCAGAGGCTCGTAGGAACCGGCCCTCTATTTCCCTTAGGAGCAGAGGTTCGGCATTCACTGTGTCAAGTGTTTGTAGCCATATCATGGAACACAGGACTCGCTGTCACAGATCGAGCTGCTGCATGGCATGCATGAGGTGCCCAGAGCTTGGGTCTACCACACCAAGAGTTTTTACATTCATAGAAAGCCACGTAACTACCACCACCCATAGCAAACTCTGCAACACCTCCAGGGCCCAGAAAGTTCCATTGCATGGCCCCCTCCATGGGCACCTGCCAAAGCTAACTGCTTTTCTCCTCTCTGCCACCATAGATCCGTCATTCTAGGATTGCGTGTAAATGTCAACCTTTGTGTCTGGCTTCTTTCGCTCCACAGTCTCTGAGACTCATCCACGCGGTGGTGTGCATCGTTCACTCATGTTTCTTGATTTCTATGAAATATTTCGTTGCACAAACCTATCCGCTGAAAGCTGAGGTGCAGAGGCCGGGTGCTGGCAGAGCTGGTGGGCCTCCTTCGGGCACCTCGCTGAGCAGGCTAAGCCAGTGCTGGCCCTCGGGAGATGCAGTCCACCTCCCTGCTGACCTCCAGTGAGCCCTCGAGCTGTCCCTCCCCTCCCCAGCCTCCTTCTCAGTTGCCTCAGTTGTCTGGTGGGAGTCCAGATGGGATGCGTGCTGTTTCCTGTGGCGGCACGCAGGTTACTTGCACGATGGGGAGAGCCGCTCAGCTTTGAACTGTCTTATGTCGGGGGTCCGTGCCATCTTTTGCTTAAAGAAGGGGTTCTCCAGCTAACGAGGTGAGAAGACACTGGGCCTTGCAACCCTGGTGTTGGGAATTTGAGGAGCTGGAGGGAGCACCAGATGGGCTCCCTGGAGGTGCTCCTTTGAGAGCAGGGAAGTGCCTGAGACCCACCCACACCCCAACCCATAGTCTGCCTGCGTGTAGCTGTGTTCTGACTTGCTCTGCTTCTGGCCTTGAACCCTGCAGACTCAGAAGAGGCAGGGATGGGGTGGCAGAGAAGGGGAGAGGGGGAGAGGGCTCAGGGCAGGCCCTGTAGGCTGATGAATTGGATCTTGCCTGATGATCTTGAAGGGAAGGAAATAAAGTCTAGAATGTCTTGCAGGTGATTTTTGGTCACTGGACTGTGTTTTGAAGAGATGTAGTGCCAAGACTTTGTAGGTCTCCAAAGTCTCCGGAGGTAATTTGTGTGTGTGTGTGTGTCTGTGTGTGTGTGGTGGGGAGGGGGGCGGGTTTCGGAAGTATTTATGAATGGAATGGTGACTGGAATGAGGACACCACTGCGACTGTCTGCCCTCCCCTGCGGGCCTTCTCCCTTCTCCTTCACTCTCCCCTCCACCCTCCCATCTTTCCCTGAACACCTCCCTCCCTGCCCCACGGCTCCAGGGCCTTCAGGTGTGCTGGTCAGTGATGCCAGCCTTCTGCTTTGACACCCCTAGTGGGGGACCCAGGCACCCAGGGGAGCCAGGCTCTTGGAGTGGACGGTGGGAGGCAGGGAGTGGCAGCCCCAGGCTGAGGCATGTAGGAGGATGCGGGCTTGGGATTTATTCTGGAAGGGTCACCAGGAAGCCACGGAGGGGTCACTCTACAAACCAGTTTGTGCTGCCTCCCCAGGGCCCCTCCTCCCCTCCACCTCTCCCCTCCCCCATTGCAGCCACCCGCAGACCCCTCCCCCAGGTCTCTGTGTCTTTGAGGACCTTTGCTGCTCCTTGGGTTTTCAACATTAATACTTAGTTTATTAAAGTAGCACATTGAAAGTCTCATTTTTGCCAGGCACAGTGGCTCACGCCTGTAATCCCAGCACTTTGGGAGGCTGAGGAGGGCGGACCGCTTGAGCCCAGGGGTTCAAGACCAGCCTGGCCAACATGGGGAAACCCTGTCTTTATAAAAAATACGAAAATTAACCAGGCGTCATGGCGTGCGTCTGTAGTCCTAGCTACTTGGGAGGCTGAGGCATGAGGATCGCTTGAACCTGGGAAGCCAGGGGTGCAATGAGCCAAGATCAAGCCACTGCACTCTAGCCTGGGTGACAGAGCGATACCCTGTCTCAAAAAATAAAATAAAGTAAAATAAAAATAATAAAATCAGTTTTTTCCCCAAACGTTTGGGTTTATGTTGCCAATCTTATTCATCTGCTGAATTCTCCCCATCCCTGTCGAGGGGCCTGTCTGGCATTTTAAAGGAGCTCATGAATGAAGCGTCTTTCCATCGTCCTTGTCAGCACTTCGGATGCACACGGGCTTCACAAGCAGCGACTCCACGGCGCAGACCTTTCAATATACTGATTCTCGGGTTCTTCAAAAATTCCAGTGTTGTCTGAAAAGGCAGCTCAATCATTTCCTTTATTTTCCCTTAATGTCACAGCTCTGAGTCAGCCACACGTGGATGGATCTGTAACAGCAATGACAACCACGGAAGCACATTCCATAGATGTCCAGGTGCCAGCTGCAAGTGCCAGTGCTCAGCACACCGGGTCTCCTTCCATCCTCCCTGCCGTGTGCAGTGGGCACCGGGACCCCCACTTTACAGGGCACGCTGAGGCCCAGGGAAGGGCAGCACCCTTCCAGAGGAGCCAGGCTCTTGGAGTGGACGGTGGGAGGCAGGGAGTGGCAGCCCCAGGCTGAGGCAGGTAGGAGGATGCGGGCTTGGGATTTATTCTGGAAGGGTCACCAGGAAGCCACGGAGGGGTCACTCTACAAACCAGTTTGTGCTGCCTCCCCAGGGCCCCTCCTCCCCTCCACCTCTCCCCTCCCCCATTGCAGCCACCCGCAGACCCCTCCCCCAGGTCTCTGTGTCTTTGAGGACCTTTGCTGCTCCTTGGGTTTTCAACATTAACACTTAGTTTATGAAGGTAGCAGTGGCTCACGCCTGTAATCCCAGCACTTTGGGAGGCTCAGGAGGGTGGACCGCTTGAGCTCAGAGCCAGAGGAGCCTGGCTCCCCTTCCAACCCTGAGTGCCGTCTAGCCGTGTTACTCTGAGCTATCCCAGGCACACCCAACATTGCGGAGGCCCCAGCCACTAGCGCAGGCTGCATGCACAGAAGACCCCTCAGTTCAACCCAGACGTGATAATCCTAGGGTTGGCTGACTTTCTTCCATCCTGGAGACTAGACTTGTACGGGGGGGAGGTGAGGATTTTAGGAGTGGCCACTGCTGGGGTGGCCCTTCCCCTAGGTGAGGGCTTGGTTTCACGGTGAGCATTCCTGAGTTAGGGTAAATAATTCCCCAGTTCTTACAGAACCTCCTAGTTTCACTGCTAGCTTGGAAGTATATCAGACTCTTTCTTCCCACCTGGATGGGATCTGCAGCCAGGTTATGACTGGATTCTGGCCTGCGTTCTCCCCTCACCTGGCCTGCAGGCCAGGCAGCCCGCTCTGCCTTCCCCACGCCTCCAGGGGTGCTGCCCATCCCAAAGGCCGGATGGCTGTCCCTGCTCCCTGCCGCCCTCCCGCCTCCTGGCCCTGCCCCGCGCCCCACTGCAGGCAGCTGCCTGCTCATCTGGGGCACCTTATCTGCCAGTCTTGGCTTTGCTTAGCCCCAGGCACTATGATTTTTTCATGGAAAGGAATCCATTTGCTCCTGAGCTCTTCTAGGATGGGAGGTGACAGATTCCAGAGGAGAGGTGGAAAGGCCAGCACTTCCCCGCTAAAGCCCCTTGGGCAAGGCTCTGACCCAGCCCCTAGGCCCTCCCTGTCCCTCCCCACACTGCTGCCTCCTGCCTGCATCTTCCTGAGCACCCGGCACAGCGTTCCCTTTCTCCTGTAGAATAGCAGGGAGACTTAGGGGTTAAAAATAGCCCCAAACCCCAAACCCCTATCTGACTCCATGTACACTGGCTGTGCCAATTCCTCGCCAGGCACTGGGGTCTTTCCCATGCCGCTGCGCAGGCTGCTGGCTCTTCTGGGACCCCCACCCCAGGGAACTCCTCCAGGCCCTCCTCCCCTCCCTGGAGACTCCCAGCCCCTCCCACTTCCCGCCTTGGGAGAGTGACAGCTCCCCTCCTTCCCACAGCGCCTCAGCCTGGAATCTCCACTCGCATCCCGTTTCCTGCCTGGCTCCCTGCCTGGCTCCCCAGTTAGACTTCAACGTCCAGGCCGGCTGTGGCCAGGGGTCAGCCATGCTCAGCAACCAAGGGGATGTCATGGGCTCCAGCCCCCATCCTCACCTGCCCCGCCCACCCTGCCTCTCCAGTGAGTGAACCCCAGGCTGTCCCGGCTCTGCACCAGCGTGCTGCCCTCCGGGGCCTCTGGGGCCTCTGCCTCCTGCACTCAGACGCTTGCAGCCACCTCTCCGCCCCCGTGTCTGCTCCGATTTCTCGGCTACCCCAGCTTGGCCTTGTCGTTCCTGATCTCTTACCTTGGCCATATTTTCAAAATGAAGTGGAAATCCAGTCCTAATTTCATAAGACGTGGAGTTTGCTGAGAGGGGGCGCTGGTGCCCGTGTGCCGGTAACTAGGGCTTAGCCGAGTGCCTTCTACATGAGGCCTCCTAGACGCTGCCCCAGCTCTGAGAGCCAGATGTGACATAACCAGCTCCGTGTCCAAGGTCCCCAAGGTGAGGGCCAAGCCTGCACGTGGCTTTCTGTGGGTGGCATCCAGGAGAGTGTTCTTTGTTCCTCTTTTCACCTTTCGCTGGCAGTGCTTTATTCAGTGAGCACGGGGCATTGATGAGACCCCTGTTACAGTGGGGCGCTGGGAGGGCCCTTCCCTGCCCCTGCTTTTTGGGGTCCTTACTCCTCGCCCGCCCCATTTCCTCCTGCATATGCCAGTCTGTGGATCCTTCACAGCCTGGTGCCACCCCCCAGATGGCAGCTCGTGATGTCGACTTCTCCTCCAGGGCCTGGCTCGGGGAGGAGCTGGTGTTTGCTGGGAGAGTGAGTCAGCTGGTAGCTCTGTTTCCTTGGCCTGTGTGGAGTTTCTGTTTAGGAGGCACGTGGGTGCTCCACAGTCAGAGTGAGCCTCTCCAGCTGAGACCCCGCCTCACTGCCCACCGCGCCCCACCATCTCTGGCTTCTCTTCCCTGGGCTGGTGATAGTCCAGCCCCACCCACCCTGATGGCAGGCCTCCTCTGTGTGCATGCGTGTGCGTGTGTGTGTGTGTGTGACTTTTCCCAGGGAGGTGGCTCCCGGGCTCCTGAGCGCTGATGAGCCTGGTTCGGTTCCAGCCAGGGGTCCCCACAAGCCCAGCTAGCAGAGCTCGGGGCTGTCTGGGGCTCCCTTATGCTGGCAGAGGGTTGGCTGCATCCTCATCCGATGCTGCTGACTCAAGGCCTGAGTCATCGCCATCCTCCCTCTGACGGTGGCTGGGCTGGGTGGGCATTGCGGGTGCACGGGCCCTGAGGGGTGGGAGCTGTCGGACCGCCGCCCTGCCCTGGGCAGCAGGGAGCCCTGCGTGGACTGCATTACAGAGCACAGGCCTGGCCTGGCCTACCTGGAGGCACTCCCCAGAGGTCAGGAGTGGCCCTGTGAACAGCGCAGTCCCGTGGTACAGTGGGAGGGTGCTGTGGCTGGGCCGGTCTGGGTCCTGGCTCTGCTGCCTGCTGAGATGGGGGTGGTGATAACAGTCCCACCTCCTAGGGCTGCTGGATGGGAGGTGTGTGTGAAGCCCCCAAGTTGGGCCAAGCTACCATCAATAAAAAATCACCCAGATGCCAAGGCATGGGTGGAGGCAGCAGCCTGGTCAATGGCCTGGCCAAAGTCCAGGGTAGGGGCCACAGGGCCACTTCAGCTGTGTGCAGGGAAGGCTCCTCTGCACACACTGAGGTGGGAGGGGTGAGAGTCAGAAGAAGGAGGGTGGGTTTGTTCCACAAGCAAGGAAAGGTGACGGAGGCTTTGAGTGCAGCTCGGGGACCCTGATTTATGGGATTGGATTGGAGGGTCCCCTTTGGTGAGGGGCAGAGGATGGTAGGGCCAGGTGGAGGGGGTGAGCTGGGGCAGAGCCGGTGGGGTCTGCCGAGTGGTAAGGGGATGTGTGAGTGTGAACCTGAGAGAGTGCATATGTTTGGGCAGAGGCCGAGGAATCAGCATTCACACTTTGCAGAGGGCAGAGGTAATTTACAAATGACTGGGGACCCTCAGGGATCCGTCTTGACCCTGTGTTGCCTTCCTCTGGGGCCTCAGTCTCCTGTTCAGCCCAAGATCCCCTAGAGAAGAGCCAGGACATCTGGGGTCCCCCAGGAGCAGCCTGGTCCCCTGTAGTCCTTTCTGGGGCCTGGGGCTGACACTACAGCAGCCACAGAGCTGTGCTGGCCCCGGAATCCTGGGAGCCCTGTTTGCCTCTGTCCCTGTCGGGCAGCCCAGCTGGAGGTTCGTCCCCATCCATGTGGTGTGGGCTGGGTGCCCTGCCCCAGCGCTGGGCCTGATGAATGCCTAGGGAGGGCAGCTGGGCTGGGCCCACCCTCAGCCACTTCGCCCGGCAGTGCCATCACCCTGCTTACAGATGGACAGGCCCAGGGCCCGGGGCTCGCTTGGGCCCACAGAGTGGCTGCTGCGGCTGGGGCTGGGCCCATGCCTCCCTGACCTGGCTCCAGCCAGCTCCTGGCATTCCCTTCCCCCTCCCTCCCCCAAGATGCCCAGCCTTCCCAGCGGGCCGGCTGGGGAATCTCATTACTCCCAACCTACAGATGCAGAAACTGAGGCTGCAAGAGGGGAGTGGCTGGCAGCCAGGAGAATGGGAAGGCACCCGGTGGCAAGGTCGGAGTCTGCCCAGCTGGGTGGGGACGAGGCCTCTCTGCAGAGCTGTTGGGAGTCCTGGGGGAGAGTAGAGGGGCCACTGCCAGCAAATGGAGGGTGAGCTGGGGCTGGGACCCACCCGGACCTGTGAGCACTGGTGTCCCTGGCCAGGTCACCCTCAGGGCCTCCTGGCAGGAAGCCTCTCACGTGGGCTGGCCCGTTGGTCCTGGGCACCTGCTCAGGCCCCACAGGAGGGGCTTCCCTTGTCAGGGTGGGAGGCTTCAGCTGGGGTCTGGGGTCTCTGACCACCCCAGCTCTGCCACATGGAGTGAAGGGACTTGACCCCTTTGAGCCTCAGTTTCTGCAGCTGTACCTAGGGCTATGGGGAGGGGGATAGAAGGGGGAGGAAGGGCTGGGGGCGCTGGCAGGTCTTGTTTTGCGGGTTGGGAAGGGGACTCTCAGGAGAGCCCAGTTGCTGAGACGGTGTGCGTGTGCACGAGTGTGTGCCCACATCCCGGCTCCCTGATTACGGCCAGGCAGGAGTGGGGAGCCCACCCCAGCTGGCCACCCCCAGGGGCTTACAGAGAGCAGCTGGGGGTGCCGGGACTCTCCTGGGCCAAGCCCACCACAAAGGGAGTGAGGAGGAGAGAGGGAGCCGAGTGGGGGAGTGGGAGGAGCCACCAGGGGCTCTCAGCAGTGAGGGTTCCTTTGTCCCGAGAAGGAGCTGAGAGGATCTCTGGGGCTCCCAGGGGAGGCTCTGATGTAGGGAGGAGGAGGGCGGACAGGAGCTCAGAGCAGGACCCGGGGCCACCTTGGTGCGCTGCGGGAGCTCAGAGCAGGACCCGGGGCCACCTTGGTGGGCTGCAGTCAGTGTTCTCAGAGATTCTCCGGTGGGTTGAGGCCTGGCTCTGCGGCATTCCGCATGGGCCAAGCCTCTTGCTTCTGGAAATTTCTCTTATTTTCCTACTTCCCTGTGTTTTCTGATGGGTCCTTTCTTGGGGTCCCTCCTAGGCCTTCCCCTCCCCTTCGCTCAGCCCAGTCTCCTGGGCAGGGCGGCCACCCAGAAGCTAAGAAGCCTCGTGGTCGCCTCTGTGTGTCCCTGAGATCTGGGGCTGCAGCCCCGCCCACCTGCCCGCACTCCGCCTCCGCACACGCCCTCTGCCGTCGCCGGGTGGGCGGGAAATTAGCTGCCTGGGAGGGGTCCGCTGGGCTGGGGGCTCCGGGAAGGTGGGCTCGGCAGCCCGCAGCCCTGCGTTCTCCAGATGAGTTGCGGGAGGGGTGTTCTGGGGAGTCCCCGGGCTCCGCTGTAGGGGAGGGCAGGCTTCGCGCTGCTGCGTGGGGGCCGAGGCGGCAGCTGCGGTGCTGAGTCACGCTCCGGAAAATGAAGGAAGCAGAGTTTCCACCACCATCTGCCTCCTCCTTGCGAGGAGGAGGAAGGGGAGGAGGTGGAAGGAGGTGGAGTAAGGGAGCAGGGCGCAGAGCAGCGCTGCAGGCACAGGGGTGGGGGCTCCCGGCAGGCCAGTGCCCTGCCTGTCCCAGACCGAGTGGGGTGAGGGCAGGTGGTTCTTCCCGAAGCAGCGCTCGCCTCTTCGTCAGGGAAGGGAGTGTTCAGTGTTCCGCCCAGCAGAACCAGGCCACACCAGGGACTCCCTCCTCCCTGCCCCACCTCAGGGAACCGAGAACCTCCAGGGCTTTCAGGAGCTCAGCAGGCTCAGGTGCTAAGTCCCACTGCCCCCGCGTGTGGCCTGGCTGTCCCCAGTCCCCAGAGGCAGTGGGAACATTGACACAAAGTCCTCAGCCAGCCACAGCCTCCTGTCCCCCATAGCCCTAGGAACCTCCAGCTTGCTGGCCGCAGAGTCCAGGGCAGCAATGGGGGGAGGGGGCTACTCTGAAGGGGGTGCGGTAAGGTCCCGCCAGCGCTCCCTCTGGAAGGCGGCTGCTGCCTTTCAAACCCAGGGGTGCGGCCCCTCCTCCTGCCTCCACAGGACGGGGGTGGGTACTGGGGATGCCCCCTCAGCTGCCCCGCCCTCCTGTCCTCCTGGAATGACACGTTTCTCCCCGTCACGTGCAGATGTGGCAACCAACGTCCAAGGTGGGAGGGCCCCCCCCCCAGGCCCCTTGATCTCCCCGTGGGTCTCCCCAGCGGCGAAAACGGGAGCTGGGTAGGTCCGTAGGTTTCAGCTCTAGTAACAGCGACCCCAGCCTCAGCTCTCTCACTCCTCAGGCGGCCCTGGGGCGGGGATCCCTCTTTGCTTCCTAGACGCGTGATTTGCCTCTCTGGGCTTCCTGCTCCTCTGCTAGAATGGGTGGTCCTGACACACGGAATCCAGCAGGAATCCTGGGCTGGTCCTGGCGGGGGCAGTCCCCCTGCTGCTGTGTGTAGCTCTTTCACAAGGACACAGGAGTCAGGAACCTTGTGGCTGCGAGGGCCAGAGACTCGACCTCGTGAGGGCAAAAGAGGGAGGGAATTGATGGGCTGATGTCACGGGGGGCAGGGAAGGTAGCCGGGCCAGGACAGCTGTCCCCGCGCCGCTCCCCCCTCCACAACACCCACCTCTGACTCCACTTCACCCTGATTGTGCTGTCCCCTCCCCCAGGCTGGGGCTACAGTGGCTGCAGGTCCAGGCTCGCTGCTCCTTCCCCTGGGGCGCTGGGAGGAGGGGCAATATTGTTTATAAGAAGTCCATCCCTAGGAATAACCCTGGAAACCTGGGAAAAACCCTGGGGGTCCCATGCCCACCCTTAAACAGCCTCTGGGAGGAGGACTGGGGAGAGGGAGATGCTGTGAATGGAAGATCCTTTCTAAAACACAAGGTTCAACAAGCGGGGTGGCAGTTTCTGAGTGCGGGGTCTGCAGGTGCTTCCGGCCTGCCTACCTGAGGCCCTTCCCCACAGGAAGAGGTGGCCTTGCTGGAAGGGCACCGTGCTCATGACCACCTGACACACTTGTGTCAGACTGGACACAGGGCTGTGGAGGCCTCTGAAGGGCTGCTGGGGAGGTGCTGGCCAGCCTAGCCTTGGCCATCAGGGTGGTCAGGGTCCAAAGGCAACTCCTTGGTGCTGGGAGTGGAGAGGTCACCTTTGAGTGATGCCTGGTTGGGGCTGGGAAGTCAAGGATCTTGGCAGGCAGGGCTTTGATGTCTGCCTGCAGGCGAATCACCCCCCACCACCCCCAGCAAGGCACCCATGTCAGGACATATAACTTGTGTTGCAGCACATGGAGCTTCCTCTTGCTGGAGCACCACTAAGCATTCCCGTTTTACAGATTCAGAATCTGAGCAGGAGAGTCCCAGGGGTGGTGAGAGGTGTCAGAGCCAGGAGTTTTCCCATCAGCTGGCACTTCATTTACTCCCACCTTGGCCCTGTCATTGGGCATTTAAGACAGCTTAGTGTTAAAACCTCTTACTGAATCCAAATCCCATTCATTCACCTACCCATCTAGGCATCCACCCATCTATCCACCAATCTGTCTACTCTTCCACCCACCCACCCAACCCCCTACGTCCATCCATCCATCTATTCATCCATTCACCCACCATCCATCCACCCATCCATCCACTCACTCATCCACCGATCCACCCATCCGTCATCCATTCACCCACCAATCCACCCACCCCCATTATCCATCTGTCCATCCATCCATCTATTCATCCCTTCACCTACCACCATCCATCCATCTAACCACCTATCCACCCATCCATCCACCCCATCCATCTATCCATTCATCCATCCACCCATCCACCCACCATCCATCCATCCACCCATTCACCCACCATCCATCTATCCCCCATCCACCTGCCCCATATCCATTCAACATTAATTGAAAGTCTGCTGTGTTCTGGGCACAGGATTGGCAGTGGTGGTACCAGGTAAGCAAGGGCACAGCCTCACCCAAGTGGGTTGCAGCTTTACTAAATAAAGATACAGGGCACAGAGGTAAATTTGAATTTCAGATAAACAATGAATACAGTTTTAGGATAAGTATGTCTGATATGGTTTGGATTTGTGTCCTTGCTCAAATTTCATGTCAAATTGTAATCTGCAGTCTTGGAGGAAGGGCCTGGTGGGAGGTGACTGGATCATGGGCGTGATTTCCCCCTTGCTATTCTCCTGATAGTAAGTTCTCAGGAGATCTGGTTGTTTAAAAGTGTATGGCACCTCCCCTTTGCTCTCTTCCTCCTGTTCCCCCGTGACTGTAAGTTTCCTGAGTCCTCCCCAGCTGTGCTTCTTGTACAGCCTGCAGAACCATGAGCCAATTAAACCTCTTTTCTTTATAAATTACCCAGTCTCAGGTAGTTCTTTTTTTTTTTTTTGAGATGGAGTTTAGCTCTTGTTGATCAGGCTGGAGTGCAATGGCATGATCTTCATTCACTGCAACCTCTGCCTCCCGGGTTCAAGTGATTCTCCTGTCATGGCCTCTTGAGTAGCTGGGATTATAGGCATCTGCCACCATGCCCGGCTAATTTTTGTATTTTTAGTAGAGATGGGGTTTCATCATATCGGTCAGGCTGGTCTCGAACTCCTGACCTCAATTGGTCCGCCCACCTTGGCCTCCCAAAGTGCTGAGATTACAGGTGCGAGCCACTGCGCCCGGCCTCAGGTAGTTCTTTATAGCAATGTGAGAATGGGCTAATATAATGTCCTATGCAATATTTGGCACCAGCATGTCTCAAATATTGCATGGGACACACTTGTACTGAAATGTATTTGTTGTTTACCTGAAATTCAGATTGACCTGGGAGTTCTGTATTTTATCTGACAACCCCACCCCAAGGTGCTTGCTGTCAGGGGGTGAAATGATGCAGGTGGGAGATGCCTGGACATCACGCATGCAGAGGGCTGTAGGACAGGGCAGCTCTTCCTGTCTGCAGGAGTTGAGCAAACCTCTCTGGAGAGAGCTCCACCTGTGTGCTGAGCACCTTTTGTCTTCTCAAGAGCCTCCACACCTTGGCTGTGCCTTCAATATCTTCCATCCAACAGAGTCTTCCAATAGCACTGGATGAACTCAAGCCTCTCCTGATACTGTCTGTATTAGTCTGTTTTCACACTGCTATAAAGAACTGCCTGAGACTGGGTATTTTATAAAGGAAAGAGGTTTAATTGACTCACAGTTCCACATGGCTGGGGAGGCCTCAGGAAACTTACAATGGTGGGGGAAGGTGAAGGGGAAGCAAGTACCTTCCTCACAAGGTGGCAGGAGAGAGAGAGCGCAGGGGAAACTGCCACTTTTAAACCATCAGATCTCAAGAGAACTCCCTGACTATCAGGAGAACAGCCTGGGGGAAACCACTTCCTGATCCAGTCACCTCCCACCAGGTCCCTCCCTCCACACATGGGGATTACAATTCGAGGTGAGATTTGGGTGGGGACACAGAGCCAAACCCTGTCACTGTCTACAGCACCAGGTCCAAGGCACCCATTCCTCATATTGGAGTCTCTGTGGACAGCAGGGCTTTCCAACCCATCACGCTCCTACAGACAGCCCCCGCAGGAGGTCCTCCGCTGGCCCAGCAGGCCAGGGTCTCCCCAACTCTGCAGTCCGGCAACACCCTCAGGACAGGATGCTGACTCAGACCCTCTGAGTCTGCAGGGCATGTGCAGCGGTCCTCCACTTCTGGCCCACCCCTCAGTTCCCCCAAGGCTTCAGCCCTCCGGCTCCTGCTTACCCTCCTGACATGCCTGTGGCCACCCAGGGCAGTAGGCTGCTCATGAGACTCCGTCTGGGCATTTGCTCTCACCTCTTTCTGCCAGACTATCACCTCCTGAAGGGAGGGCTGAGTCTCTTTGTTGTTTTCTCCTCTATTTACGTTTGGCAATACTAATAGCAGCTATTGTGTATTAAGGGCCTCCTGTACTCTATACGCACTTTGAAAAATAATCTAATTTAATCTTTCTAAAAAAACCCTATGCATTTGGTAATATTCGTATCTGCATTTTACAGCTGCAAAAACCAAGGCTCAGCGAGGGTGAGAAACTTGCTCCAGGTCACCCAGCTAGTGATGGAGCACAACAGAATAGCTTTATTAACTTGAAAAATGCTTGTTATTAAAACGCGAATGAATGCAAACATGTACAAAAAAGAGTCTCTAAAAGTCACTTTAAATCCAACCACTGGCCGGGCGCGGTGGCTCACGCCTGTAATCCCAGCACTTTGGGAGGCCGAGGCGGGCGGATCACGAGGTCAGGAGATCGAGATCATCCTGGCTAACAAGATGAAACCCCGTCTCTACTAAAAATACAAAAAATTAGCCAGGCATGGTGGTGGGCGCCTGTAGTCCCAGCTACTCGGGAGGCTGAGGTAGGAGAATGGCGTGAACCCAGGAGGCGGAGCTTGCAGTGAGCTGAGATCGCACCACTGCACTCCAGCCCGGGTGACAGAGCGAGACTCCGTCTCAAAAAAGAAAGAAAGAAAGAAAGAAAAAATAAATAAATCCAACCACTAAGAAATAACCATCATTAAATTGCTAAACCTTATTCCAGATGTCTTGCTTGGTACTTATGTAGAGAGACAGAGAAGAGGGCTGAAGAAGAGAAGAGTAGCTGAGAAGTGGAGTGGGATAAGATGATGATAGGCTTTATTTCAAAATAGAATATCAAACTTTATTTCATTCGGATTTAAATGGAAAGAGTTGCTGCATTTCAGATAAATATTTTACCACAACAAAAGATACTGGTTCCTTAATGATCTCCGTAGATTTAAAAAAATGACCATGGAAAACATTAAGTGCCTGGGTCATTATGTTTATGTAACCACATATTTTACAATTATCAAGGTCTGCTGATTCTGCAGGGCAATGAGAAGCACCACTCAGGCCTTCTCCCATGTTCCCTCCTTCCTCTGCTTCCCAAATGTGCTGGTTAAATACATGATTGTGTTTAGCTGACTTTTCACTGACATATAACGGAGATATGGAAAGATGCAGCCAGCCCCGCCTGGACGTCTTCACAAACTCAACACACTCCTCTAACCGACATCCAGACGGAATTAGACCATCCCCAGCCCCTGTACCCCCAGGTCTCCCCGTCAGCATCCCCAGGATAACTGTATCTACCCCCAGATCTCCCCGTCAGCATCCCCAGGATAACTGTATCTACCCCCAGATCTCCCCGTCAGCATCCCCAGGATAACTGTATCTACCCCCAGATCTCCCCGTCAGCATCCCCAGGATAACTGTATCTACCCCCAGATCTCCCCGTCAGCATCCCCAGGATAACTGTATCTACCCCCAGATCTCCCCGTCAGCATCCCCAGGATAACTGTGTCTACCCCCAGATCTCCCCGTCAGCATCCCCAGGATAACTGTGTCTACCCCCAGATCTCCCCGTCAGCATCCCCAGGATAACTGTATCTACCCCCAGATCTCCCCGTCAGCATCCCCAGGATAACTGTATCTTTTTTTTTTTTTTTCAGATGGAGTTTCACTCTTGTTGCCCAGGCTGGAGTGCAATGGCACAATCTCAGCTCACTGCAACCTCCGCCTCCCAGGCTCAAGTGATTCTCCTGACTCAGCCTCTTGAGTAGCTGGGATTACAGTCGTGTGCCACCACGCCCGGCTAATTTTTGTATTTTTAGTAGAGACGGGGCTTCACTATGTTGGCCAGGCTGCTCTCCAACTCCTGACTTCAGGTGATCCACCCGCCTCGGCCTCCCAAAGTGCCAGGATTACAGGTGTGAACCACCGTGCCTGGCCAGATAACTGCCATCTTATTTGCCCCCTTCCTAAAAGGGGATCACACAGTGTCTGGTTTCCTCCACTCAGCGTACAGTCTGCAAGGTCGCCCTTGTTGCACGAGATTCTACATCAGTCATTGTCACTGCTGAGCGCCATTCCATGGGGTGAGCAGCCCCCCACTCATCTATCCCTTCTACAACGAATGGGCGTTTGAGTGGCTTCTGGCGCTTGGCTTTTGTGTGGCCATGAACGTGCTCACACAGTACCTGTCTTTGGTGAACAGGTGCAAGCATTTCTGTCGGGTGAAACTTGGCAGTGGGTCTACCTGTGTTCAGCTTTAATAGTTACCATCCAGCACTTTTGTATAGTGGTTGTATCAACCTTCACGTGACGAGCAATGTGTGAGGGTTCTGGTCACTCCACAGCCTTGCTGATAACTGGAAGTGTTCACCTTGTTCATACTGACCAGTCTGTGGGTTGTGATATTACTTTGTGATTTGATTTGCATTTTCATGATAACCAAGGAAATTGGGGTATCTTCTTACATATTTGCTGACTGCTGGACTATCCTCTTTGATAAAGTGTCTTCAAATCTTTTTGCTCACTTCCTAGGGAGTCGTCTATCCTTTTCTTGTTGATTTGTAGGAGCTCTTTACATATGTTTTGGACGTAAGTCTTTTGTACGTGGCCGTACACTTGTATTGCAAATATCCTCGACCTCCTTTGTTGTGGTCATTGTACACGTGGTTTTACTTGTATTAAATTAATGAATTAATCAATTTTTTGAGACAGGGTCTCACTCTTTTGCCTAGGCTGGAGTGCAATGGCACAATCTCGGCTCACTGCAACCTCCGTCTCCTGGGTTCAAGTGATTCTTGTGCCTCAGCCTCCCGAGTAGCTGAGATTACAGGCATGCACCACCATGCCCAACTAATTTTTTGTATTTTTAGTAGAGATGGGGTTTCGCCACGTTGCCCAGGCGGGTCTCGAATTTCTGAGCTCAGGCGATCTGCCCGCTTTGGCCTCCCAAAGTGCTAGGATTACAGGCGTGAGCCACTGCGCCCAGCCTACTTGTATTCTAAACTCTATAAGATACTACAAGTATTGTTCTGAGCAGTCTATATTCAATTGAATTTACCCACATATTTTACTTTTTCTGGTATTCTTCATTTTTTTTCTACATGTTCATGTTTACATCTGCGATCATTTTCCTCATGCCTAGATATATTTCCTTTAATATTCCATTTGCAGCTCCATCAAAGATGAATTCTCCTGGCTTTTGTTTGTCTGAAAAGTCTTTATTTCATTTTCATCTCAGAAGGATATTTTTTCTGGGTGTAGAATTGTAGGTTGGCCATGTTTTTTCTTTGAGCACTTTAAGGATATATTCCTTTGTCTTCTGGCTCCCATCAATTCACGTTCTTGATTCTTGGTCACATTTGCCTGCTTCTTGGTGTGTCTGTCGATTTGGGGTTGACCCTGTGCATTGTGAACACTACACTGTAGGGACGTGCGATTCCGTATCTTTCTCTCCAGATTATTAACTGTTTTGGTTTTGTGTCATCAAGCAGTTAACCTGACTGAACTCAAATGGTAAACGCTGCCTCCTCTGTGTGGCTGGCAGGTAAATCTCTCTTCAGCTATGTGAATTGCTGGGATCTGTCCTGTGTGCACATAGCTCAGGGTTCTGCCAGAGATCTGAGCTGAGTTTTTCATGCAGTCTTTGGGGAATCCCTCTCTATGGTGCTCTCCTTTCTGGGATTTCCCCCTCACATTCCAGCTGCCATGGTCACCCCAAACTCTGTCCTCTGGTTCTTCGGGTCATTCCATTTCCTGTAGTCAATCCCCTACAACCTCTGTCTGGTTTTGGTCACTCAGAATGCAGTGAGTTTATATATATATATATAATATATATAACATACATAATATATATATATATATATGGAAAGAGAGATGGAGTCTTGCTCTATTGCCCAGGCTGGAGTGCAGTGGCACGATCTCAGCTCACTGCAACCTCTGCCTCCCGGGTTCAAGTGATTCTCCTGCCTCAGCCTCCCGAGTAGCTGAGATTACAGGGGCACCCCACCATGCCCGGCTAATTTTTGTATTTTTAATAGAGACGGGGTTTCACCATGTTGGCCAGGCTGGTCTTGAACTCCTGACCTCAGGTGATCTGCCTGCCTTGGCTTCCCAAAGTGCTGAGATTACAGGCGTGAGCCACCGTGCCTGGCCTAGTGAGTTTACATTTTGGTGTTTATATTTTGTCTGGCAATTATAGTTTTTTTTTTTTTTTTTTTTTTGAGATGGAGTCTCGCTCTCTCGCCCAGGCTGGAGTGCAGTGGCGCTATCTCGGCTCACTGTAAGCTCTGCCTCCCAGGTTCATGCCATTCTCCTGCCTCAGCCTCCTGAGTAGTTTGGACTACGGGCACCCGCCACCACGCCCGGCTAATTTTTTTTTTTTTTGTATTTTTAGTAGAGACAGGGTTTTGCCGTGTTAGCCAGGATGGTCTCGATCTCCTGACCTCGTGATCCGCCCGCCTGGGCCTCCCAAAGTGCTGGGATTACAGGTGTGAGCCACCGTGCCCGGCCTGGCAATTATAGTTGTTATTTGCACATTAGTTGTTCTAATTGGAGCCACCTGGCCTGTATTGGGAGCAAAAAACTCAGGCAGTTAGGATGGACAGAGGGGCAGGTCCCTCAACCCAGTGAGGGATGGGCCCGGGTGGACTGGTGTGTAGTTTGATGGGGTTCAGGCTTCCTCTGGTTTGCCCCGGTTTGGGGGATTGGTCTCTCCAGATTTCAGCTGGGAGCCTGGCGGGTCTTGATCTCCCCACTTTGAAAGGCTGTGGGAAGTGCAGTCCAGCCTCACAGAGCTGCTCAACTTGCTCCTGAGCCTCCTCCTGCAGCAGCATTGAGATCCTACAGGTGTCTTGGGGTGGGGATGAGGGCCCCGCTGCCTGGTTGTGGCCTGGACACTCCGATTTTGCCACTTTCCTCCCTGTGACAGTGAGAATCTTTGCTGGTTTCTTCTCCCCCGGCTGTAGCTCTCTGCTTAGCCCAGTGTCCCAAATAGGCAGATGTCCCCAGGTAAAAAGACGGCTGTGGGTCACCTGCTTATCTGACAGTTCTCCATTCTCTGGAATTTTAGTTCGTTAAGTCCTTGCAGCCTCTGCAGCTCTCTGATGCCTTCGCAGTAAGGTTTTCACAATGTGTCTGGCCTCCTCAGTTATTGTGAGTAGTTGTGGTGACCTTCCCTGTGGGATCCACCTTGCCTACGTGAAAGTAAAAGTCCAGGTATTATTATTATTATTATTATTATTGTTTTTGCTCTGTCGCCCAGGCTGGAGTGCAGTGGCACGATCCTGGCTCACTGCAACCTCCGCCTCCCAGGTTCAAGTGATTCTCCTGTCTCAGCCTCCCGAGTAACCGGGACTACAGGCACGTGCCACCAAGCCCAGCTAATTTTTTTTTTTTTTTTGTATTTTAGTAGAGATGGGGTTTCGCCATGTTGGCCAGGCTGGTCTCGAACTCCTGACCTCAAGCGCTCCACCTGCCTCGGCCTCCCAAAGTGCTGGGATTACAGGCGTGAGTCACCGCACCCGGCCAGAAGTCCAGGGATTAGTTTTACACTGTCAAGGTGTATTGCATTCTGGTCTGCATCCAGTAGGTTAGTCTTATTTGCAAGGCAGAATGGTTCTCGTGTTCCCCCGCAGGCTCAGTGTCTGCCAGGCTCTTTGGAGTTATAAAGATCAAGGAAGAGACTGGACTGGAAAGCCTATTGGAACCCCTGCTTTCCATAAGGCATTAAAAATACCCTTTAAGGCTGGGCGCAGTGGCTCATGCCTGTAATCCCAGCACTGTGGGAGGCCGAGGCGGGTGGATCACCTGAGGTTGGGAGTTCGAGACCAGCCTCACCAACATGGTGAAACCCTGTCTCTACTAAAAATACAAAAATTTGCCAGGTGTGGTAGCAGGCGCCTGTCATCCTAACTACTTGGGAGGCTGAGATAGGAGAATCGCTTGAACCCCGGAAGCGGAGGTTGCAGTAAGCTGAGATCATACCACTGCACTCCAGCCTGGGTGACAGAGCGAGACTCCGTCTCAGAAAAAAACAAAAACAAAAAAGAACCCTTTAAAATGCAGGTGAGTGTCTTTTGCCCCAGCAACACCAATCCTGGGTCTTTACCTCAAGATAGCACCTTAAAGGTGCTCAAAGACCAAGCTATCAGGATATTTGTGGCACTACTGTTTAGAATTCTGAAAGAATAACCCCAGAAGGGGTTAATTTCCAACAATACATGGATTTGTTGAACACAAATTGGCTTATGCACACAGCATAATGCGCAGTCATTTAAAATATTGTGTCAGAGTTAGTGGAAACACGGTCAGGTTTTGTCACTGACAGATGTAAGTGGCATTCACGGCGGCCTGCGTTGTGTGGTTGGCATTGCGTGTGTGTCACACGCGTGGAGGCGTCTGGACAGGTGGAAAGTACCTGCAATCACAGCAACTGGCCTCGGGCAGCGGCCGTTGGTTGTTCAGAATTCTTTCGGCTTGCCTGTATTTTCTGGTGTTTTAAAACAATGACTATGTATTTTTTTGTGGCCATGTATTTTTGAGATACAGTTTTTTTTTTTTTTTGAGACAGAGTCTTGCTCTGTCGCCCAGGCTGGAATGCAGTGGTACAATCTTGACTCACTGCAACCTCCACTTCCCGGGTTCAAGGGATTCTCCTGCCTCAACCTCCTGAGTAGCTGGGACTACAGGTGCCTGCCACCACGCCCGGCTAATTTTTGTATTTTTAGTAGAGACGGGTTTCACCATTTTGGCCAGGCTGGTCTCGAACTCCTGACCTCAAATGATCCACCCACCTTGGCCTCCCAAAGTGCTGGGATTACAGGCATGAGTCACCGTGCCTGGCCTGAGATACAGTTTACCCAGAGTAAAATGCATAGAACTAAAGTGTATGAGTTTTGACAAATAAAGAGGTCCGTGGAGCCCTCACCCAGAACAAGACTGGGGGCACTGCAGCACCTCAGAGGGTCCTGGCCTTCTGTAGTCTACAGTGTATTGTGGGTAACACAAGTTAATCAGAAACGTAATTTCTCAGCTGGCAGAGAGAAGCTGTGTATAAGCCTGGGCTCTCCGATGAGATCGTTCTCACCAGGGTGCTCTGCAGCCAGGGGGTGCCGGGGAAGATGCCCCGCAGGTGCCCTCTGCCTGGCCCTGGGGGAGGAGGGAGGCCCTGCTGCAGGGGAGCTGGGAGCCACTGTGGCCGCCATGGAGGCTGCCACTCTCCCAGCTCCAGTGTCACCTCGGCGGGTGGGGGCTGGTTGTGGGGACAAAAGGCCTTTGTACTCGGGACAGCCTCAGCCCTACTGTAGGGGTGGGAGGAGAGAACGGCCACATTCCGAGGTTGGGGGGTGGTCACTGGACACAAGGCCTTTCTTTCTGAGCTGCTAGTGCATGTCGGCCTGGCTGGGGACCCCGCTGGGGCCTCTGTGGCCACTGAGGGCAATTCCAACCAGCTTCATGGGCAGTGGCTGGTGGGGCTGGGGGTGACTCCTGCTCTGGGGCTAGAGAGAGGGGCTCAGTCTCGGGAAGAGGGGTAGGGGCGGTGTGTGCGACTCAGCCACCCTCTGATGCTGAGGCCTGCCACCAGCCTGGTGCCAGCCCTCGGGGACGGTGCCACGCCAGGGCCTGCGGAGTGGTGGTGGAGCTCCCTGGTGGTGGAGGGTTGCCCACATCCTTCTCCTCTTCCTTTCCCTGGTCTACACCTCCCCAAGGTGTGAAAAAGCCCAGGCCCTCTCTACAGCCTGCAGGCAGCGCCATGCCCGGGGAGGGTGCAGTTTGAGGAGGGGAGGGGCCGCCTCGGGATGTTTCCATTCAGAACTGGGACCTGTGGGCCACCAGAGAACCTAAAAGCAAACATGTCTAGCCAGCGACGGGATTAACTCTCAGACTGCAAAATCAAAACACTTCCTGTTAGTGTGAGCTCACTCAGTTATTTAGGCGAAAGCACACTGCCTTCCTGAGCTGGGAGAGTTTGTCTCTCCCCGCCCTGGGGTCCCTCCTGGATCTTCCTGCCTTGACAGCCCCACAGAAAATGCTAAGAGCCCAGGAAGGTTGTGAAGGGTGTGTGTGTGTTTGTGTGTGTGTCTGTGTGCTGTGTGTGTCTGTGTGTGTTTGTGTGTGTCTGTGTGTGTCTGTGTGTTTGTGTGTGTTGTCTGTGTCTGTGTGTGTGTCTGTGTGTCTGTGTGTGTGTCTTGTGTCTGTGTGTTTGTGTGTGTTTGTGTGTCTGTGTGTGTTTGTGTGTCTGTGTGTGTTTGTGTGTGTCTGTGTGTGTCTGTGTGTGTTTCTGTGTGTCTGTGTGTGTTTGTGTGTCTGTGTGTGTGTTTGCATCTGTGTGTTTGTGTGTGTGGGTTTGTGTGTGTCTGTGTGTTTCTGTGTGTCTGTGTGTGTTTGTGTGTCTGTGTGTGTGTGTTTGCCTCTGTGTGTTTGTGTGTGTCTGTGTGTGTTTGTGTGTGTCTGTGTGTCTGTGTGTGTGTCTGTGTTTGTGTGTGTTTCTGTGTGTCTGTGTGTTTGTGTTGGTGTGTGTCTCTGTGTGTGTTTGTGTGTGTATGTGTATTGGGAGGACAGTGGTCCCAGCTCCTCAGGGGCATCAGGCTCTGTAGCAGGGCCCACCGTCTCGGCAGGAGGGTGCAATGGCCTCACCCACACTGTCCAGGCAGGTCTCTTGGGACCCCTTTTAGCCAGCACAGGTGCCTTCTCCCTTGGCAGGAGGGTGCGATGGTCTCACCCACACTGTCCAGGCGGCTCTCTTGGGTCTCCTTTTCCAGCACAGGTGCCTTCTCCCTAGGTAAGACATTATCCATCATGGCGGTGTTTCAGATGACAGCGCAGGGAGTGGAGATTTTGGGGCCGCAGTCTTCCCCAGCCCAAGGTGCCCCAGGGCCTGCCCTGGGATGCGGGTTCCTGCCAGAAGTGCCTTTTGCTGTGTGGAATCATGGGGAATGTGGGGTCCTCCCCAGTCAACCTGGGGAGCCCTAGCAGGGAGGTGAAGATGGGTTTAGGGGATCATAAAAAGCAAAAACCAAACCAGATCCCAGTAGAAATCTCCGGGGGAGTTGGGGTCATCTCGAACCAAGGGGAGGGAGGAGAGGGGCTGCAGGTGGGGTGGGGGGTAGTGAGAGGGGAAGAGGGTGAAGCTCTGCTCACAGGAGTCGCCCGTTGCCCAGGCTTTGTGTGCTGGGCACACAGATGCCAGCAGGTGGAAGCTGAGCAGGGAGGAGGTTCTCATCAGCTCACCTGCCCTCCCCCAAGCCCCAGGCTGGCCTGGGCTACGCAGGGAGCCCTTGGGGTCAAAAGCACATCCAACCCCTATAACCTTCCCCAAGGGCGTGGACACCTGTAGGAAGGGAGGGAGATCAATTACCTTGGTTCAGATCACAGGTTTTTTTTTTTTTTCTAAAAATCAGGAAACGGCAAAGATGTAATGACCACACTCAGGTGTAAACTCTGCAGCCGGATTCTAAACTAGAACCTACTGCTCATGGGATAACAATCAGGAAACTGTGAAGATGTAATGACCACACTCAGGTGTAAACTCTGTAGCCGGATTTCTAAACTAGAACCTCCTGATCATGGGATAACAATCAGGAAACGGTGAAGATGTAATGACCACACTCAGGTGTAAACTCTGCAGCCGGATTTCTAAACTAGAACCTCCTGATCATGGGATAACAATCAGGAAACGGTGAAGATGTAATGACCACACTCAGGTGTAAACTCTGCAGCCGGATTTCTAAACTAGAACCTCCTGATCATGGGATAACAATCAGGAAACGGTGAAGAGGTAATGACCACACTCAGGTGTAAACTCTGCAGCCGGGTTCTAAACTAGAACCTCCTGATCATGGGATTCAGGTGTCCCTGAACTTGGATGGAAAAACGTTGCATCTTTACTTTCACCAACCTCTAGGCTAAAGTGAGTGTTCCTCAATAGTGAATGTGGCCAAAGGACCTAGCGGTCTCCACAGAACCTGGGACTCCACCGTCAGCAAAGTCCTGTGTATTTTCCCATCGTGTTTCAGTTGCTTCGGCGTCTTGAAGCCTCATTTTTGTTCCTGCTTCAACACTGTTGGTCATGAGAGCTGCTGCTAGATCTGGATCAGTAGGTTTTTTTTAATCTGTTGCCCAGGCTGTAGTGCAGTGGCGCAATCTCGGCTCACTGCAACCTCCGCCTCCCAGGTTCAAGTGATTCTCCTGCCTCAGCCTCCCAAGTAACTGGGATTACAGGTGCGTGCCACCATGCCCGGCTAATTTTTGTATTTTTAGTAGGATGGGGTTTCACCACGTTGGCCAGGCTGGTCTCGAACTCCTGACCTCAGGTGATCCACCCGCCTCGGCCTCCCAAAGTGCTGAGATTACAGGCGTGAGCCACCATGCCTGGCCTGAATCAGTAGATTAACAAGAAATCCAATAACAATTACTTTATTATTTTGGTAACCATATTTCAATATAGTTGGTGTATGAGTTGGTTCTCACACTGCTATAAAGATACTACAAGAGACTGGGTAATTTATAATCAAAGGAGGTTTTATTTATTTACTGAGACAGAGTCTTGTTTTGTCCCCCAGGCTGGAGTGCAATGGTGCAATCTCAGCTCACTGCAACCTCCGCCTCCTGGTTTCAAGTGAGTCTCCTGCCTCAGCCTCCCAAGTAACTGGGATTACAGGCGCGTGCCACCATGCCTGGCTAATTTTTGTATTTTTAGTAGGACAGGGTTTCACCACGTTGGCCAGGCTGGTCTCGAACTCCTGACCTCAAGTGATCCACCCACCTCAGCCTCCCAAAGTGCTGGTATCACAGGTGTGAGCCACCTCGCCCAGCCCACAAAGGAGGTTGAATTGACTCACAGTTCTGCATGGCTGGGGAGGCCTCAGGAAACTTACAATCATGGTGGAAGGGAAGCAGGTGCCTTCTCACAAGGCGGCATGAGAAAGAAGTTCAAGCAGGGGAAATGCCAGCTGAAGCCTGGGCCCAGGTGATTACTGAGGTCGAGAGGTCCCACGCCCGCGAAGACCCAGGGAAGCTGGTGGTGCAGTGAGGTCTGAGTCCGAAGCCCTGAGAGCCGGAGGGCTGATGGCGTTAATCTCAGTGTCAGGGCCAGAGAAGGTGAGGTGAGTGTCCCAGCTCAAGCAGCGTGGCAGGAAGAGGGGGGCAAATTCACCTTTCTCTGCCTTCCGCGCTATTCGGGTCCTCAGCGGATTGGGTGACGCCACCCACCCTGGGGAGGGCGGCCTGCTTTACAGAGCCCACTGATTCAAATGCTAATCTCATCCAGAACACCCTCGGACATCCCCAGAAATAACGTTCAACCCAGGCCAGGGGAGCTGACACATAAAGTTAACCGTCACACCGCCCGCATGGAGAGGGAGCCCACAGGAAGGAGCTGGTGCTGCTGTCTCGACTCTGACCCTCGGCCGTGTGGGTCGTTCTGGCCCCTGCCCCTGCTTGTCTGTAGCTCCCACCCCACAGTGAGGAACCTGCCCCACCACCCACCATCCATGGACCTAATCACTAAGCTCCAGTGTGCAGGGGGAGCGGTGTAGGAACTGCTCACCTGTACCCCGTGGCAGAAGCGTGTGTCTACCAGGGTACAGGGCTCATGTGCGGGTCCATTTGCTTTTGGCTTCACAGACTTCGTCATTTGTGAGGGTACCCAGGTCAGCCCCATCCCCCAGCCCCTCCCTACGTCTGTAATACAGCTGCTCCCTGGGTCTGTAATACAGCCAGAGGCTCTCGCCACACACGGCCCGCCTTCCATCCTAGACCCCCAGCCTCTTGACTAAGCTTTAAAATGTGCATACATTAAGGCTCACTCTTGCTGTAAAGTTCTGTGGGTTTTGACAGATGCACAGTGTTGTGTCTCTGCCATTACAATGTCGTTCACATTAGTTTCACAGCCCTAAAAACCCCCCTGTGCTCCACCGATCCAACCATTTCCTCTCTCCCGAACTCCTGGCAACAACTGTTTCCATAAATGTATTTTTGTGGTGGGTTTTTGGTGAACAATTTTATCAAATTAGAAATATTTCATTTGTTTCAATTTCTAATTTGCCCAGAAATTTTTAAAAAGTCACCGATGGCATCACTTGAGACATTGGGACACTTTTTGCCCTGTCATCTATTCAGATGGTATTTGCATGGATCGGATTCTGATATTAAACCTTCCTTGAATTCCTGGGAGAAACCCTTAGATCTATCAGGGTCCCAGCAGGAAAGAGACCCACATTTAGAGCAGGCTACTTGCAGCAGTGTTTAACAAAGGGGCTCTTTATAAAGGTAGGGCAGAGTACTGGCAACCTCAAGGGGCAGTACATGTCCCAGGGCTGGCCAAAGGCATGCCTGGTGGAGAGAATTTTCTGGAATGTGAAGGAGAGTGCTGTGGAGAGGAGCCATGACATTCCCAAGGTCACCTCACACAGTCATCTGCCATCATTTGCAGATCACATGTCAGCTTACTTAGCAAGCCCAACAGAATGGACAGGAAAACGTAATGTTATAAACACGTAATTCTCCCCAGAGAATTATGGGGACATAATAAATTCAATGCAATTCTAATTGGAGTCTCATTTGGGCTTCAATTTTTTTTTTTAAAGAAATAAATAAATGTAGTCTACATTTTACATGGAAGAATACAGATCAAAAGCAGCTAAGATGGCTTGAGAAAGAAGAAAACAGACAGGGTGTTTGCGCCTACAAAGCCGGGTAACTGAAAGCAGTGGAAGAGGCTGGGCCCGTGGAGGGAGACCCAGGCTGCACGGGGTGGGACGGAGGGCTCTGCTGGGCATTTCCTCCTGGCCCCCCCGGGGAGCTGAGGTGTGCGTAATTAGTACTTGTGCTTGGTGGGGAGGAAGTGAGAGCAGAGGGTGCTGGGCCACTGCTTCTCACTTTCTGGGACCCCAGCATCCCCAGGCAGGAGCGTCCCTGTCCTGGCAGGCAGGTCTTGGGCCTCAGGTCTGAACATCTGAATATCTGTGCAGCCCTGCCAGGGCCCCTCTCGGTCCTGCAGGCTCCTGGCGCTGGCTGGGGGCACAGGGAGCCCTGAAGACGCCTGGGGGTCTGTGGGTGCTGCAGGCACCGCTGGCTGGTTATAGTCGCAACAGCCCCCAGGTGGACAATTTTCCTTCCACTTCACAGTGGAGGAAACGGGTTCTGAGAGGTAGCAGCTTTCCCAAGTGCGGGGGGGGGGCCAGGACTTGAACCCAGATCCCTGAGAATCTGAACCCAGGCCTCTGCTCTTGCTCTCCAAGCTTCCAGACAGAGAAGGAGAGTGGGTGGCGACGGCCATCGGGAGGGGCTCCAGACGGAGGACCGGGCAAGGGAGCGCCTGGTGGGCGGCCTGGGGCGGAGGCACCCAGGGAGCCCAAATCGGGGCACCTGGGAGGAGGAAGTTCCCAGAGGACTGCAGACCCTGCAGCTGTGCCTCCGAGGTCAGAACCGCCCACGCCCGCCAGGCAGGACGTGCGGCTCCTGGCCGCAGCTGTCAGGGAGGAAATTCACGTCTCAGCTGAGGTTTAAGAGGCGCCTGACCCCCTGCTAAAAATACTCGGGCAGCGTGGGTCCGGTGGAGTTGGCTGTGGGGTGCGTCTGGGTGGGGGTCCCAGCGAGGCCAGAACAGGCGCCAGCGACCTGCAGAGCGGTGCAGTGCGGTGGGGCGTGTGGATGCCGGGCCTGCAGACCAGCTCCATGGGGGAAACTGGGGCGGGGTGGGGAAGGCGCGGTGAGTCGCCGGCCCGCGGAGCCCCCGTTTGTGCCTTCGCTGGCAAACTGTGAAGCCCGTGCAAGGCGGGAGAGGCCGTGGGCTGGCGGGAACCTGGGTGTCCTGGGCTGCCCAGAACGTGCTGCCTCAGTTTACCCAGCTTTACCATGCAGAGGCCAACCTCGCCCCTCCCTTTCTCACCAGTGGTCAGTAAGATTCGGGTGGTGTTGGACATCGCCTGAACAGATGTGGAGGTGGAGGGGGGTTGAGGTGTAGGCAGGGGCTGTGGAGCACCCTTGGGGGGCAGGCGTTGGACACTGGGGTCCCGGAATCAGGCCCTGTGATCTCAGGGAGGCTCACCTGGCTTCTGGTTCCCAATCCCCTTCTGGGTGAGTGGACGTGCACCCCTCCCCCAGTGCAGAGGGCTTGTTGGGGTACTCTGCAGGTCTTTTCTCCCCACAACGGGGGTGGAGTAGGAGAAGGGAAGCTTCGGAGGGAGGGGCTCTGGGCTGGGAAGGAGGGAGGGTCTGAGAAGCAGGGAGCCCTGGGACTGGTTGGGGCGGGTCACTCTGACACGGATCTCACTGTGGAGGGGGTGATGTTGCTGAGACCTGCATGGGTCCGGGCTTCCAGTGGCCCCACCAGAATCCAGGGCCACCAGGGTGGGGGGTGCTGGTGGTTTCTGAGTACCTTCCCACACTGCCCCCATGGCAGACCCCTCCCAGCAGATCCCAAACATTCCCCACTATGCAGGGGAAGGGTGAAGCCACATTCCCCACTACTCAGGGGAAGGGTGGAGCCCCCTTCCTCTGGGACCACCGGCCTGGAGTCACCTCCTCTGGGCCTGCATATCCCTCCCGGGGAGGGACAGAAAGGAAGGTGGCAGCTGGAGGGCTTCCAGAGACCACCGACCAGCACCGGGCAGACAGGAAGACTCTGGAAGTCAAGCTATGACTTTTTTTGAGACAGGGTCTCGCTTTGTCACCCAGGCTGGAGTGCGGTGGTGCGATCTCAGCTCACTGCAACCTCCATCTCCTGGGCTCAAGTGATTCTCCTGCCTCAGCCTCCCAAAGTGCTGGGATTATCTGCGTGAGCCACCGCTCCCAGCCTAAAGGGGACATTTTCATTGTCAGTTTCTTAATTTCCACTTTAGAGGGCAGGAAACTAAATCAGCCAGTTTGGTCCAATGGCAGGGGTTTGGGCCCCTTCTGAGGGCAGCCTGCTCTTCAATTGTGGGGGCTGCCTCAGGGGGCCTTTGGTTTCGCATTGATGGGATGGCTGTGCCACTCATCTTCCAAACCAGGACAGCTTTGAGAGAGAAACAGGTACCAGTGACGCCAGGACACCAGGGGTGGTGCAGCGCACCTGCAGAGCTGAGGCCAGGCTCCGTCGTGGGCGGATGCGCCACCGGCAAAATGCATCTGTTTGTTGCTGCGACACAAATAACCCTCAGACGTAAATCCCAGAGACCATGTATTTTGCTCCCAAATCTGCAATTTGGGCAGGGCTCAGCAGGACTGTCTCATCTCTGTCCACATGGCATCAGCCGGGGTGCCCGAGTCGGGGCTGGAGGGCCACCTCTGTCATGGTTCACTCAGCATGGTGGCTGGAGCCCAAGTCAGCCTCCCAGGAGAACAAGATGGAGGTGCGTGGACTCCAGAGCTGTGAAAAGAAAATCCGTAATGGAGATGGTTATGTCAGGGCTATCTAAAAAGGAGCTGGGAGGGCAAGAGGAGCTGGACCCCGTCCAACTCGCCAGATAGAATTGATCTGTTGACCTGGGCCAGATCGTGAACCAGCTGCATTTGATTTGAACCATTCACACCGGGCCTGATCACCGGTCTCCTGGAGACAGGCACACCTGACTAGATTGATCATCAGCCAGAGCTGTCCTAAGCTGTTAAGCCCCCACCGTTGGTCATGGACCATGCCAACAGCTTCCGGATGTGTAGACTCACAGCAAACCTTTGTAAGCCCCTGCCTGGCCTCCCCCACACAGACACGTTTGAGCTCCTTGCTAGATCTGTGTCTCCTGAACCGCAGTTCCTGAGGCTCTCCTTCTCTTTTGTTTCCTGATCTACAGTGTTGGTCTATTTTTTGTCAGTTGACAGAACATAGCCTTGCAAGTCACCGAGTCCCTTTTTTTTTTTTTTGAGAGAGAGGGTCTTGCTCTGTTGCCCAGGTTGGAGTGCAGTGGTGCAATCATGGCTCACTACAGCCTTGACCTCCTAGGCTCAAGCGATCCTCCTGCTTCAGCCTTGTGAGTAGCTGGGACTACAGATGTGTGTCACCATGCCTGGCTAATTAAAACAATTTTTTTTTTTTGTAGAGAGGGGGGGTCTCACTATGTTGCCCAGGCTGGTCTTGAACTCCTCGGCTCAAGTGACCGTCTTGCCTCGGCCTCCCAAAGTGCTGGGATTACAGGCGTGAGCAACTGTAATGCACCAAGCTAACCCAGCTCACTTCTGCTATCCTCTGTCAGCAGAGACCCAAAGGCCTAGCCAGGCTCAAGGGGAGGGGACACAGCCCCTGCCTCTTGACGAGGGAGAGGCAGGGTTAGGAGGGCTTGTGGGATAGGAGATGGCACGGTGGCCATTATGGGACCCAGGCAGCCTCAGGAGGCGTGGGGGATGGCGCTGCTCTCACAGGGAACATCTGAGCCCTGCGGGGGCAGGTGCATCTCAGCAGTGCGGGTGTTCACCCGGAGAGATGCTTCTCTGCTCACATGGGTTTGTGCCCGTGCCCTGTCTGCACAGTTTTCTGCAGGCTCTGAAGGGGCAGCCATGCACACGCTTTCTGCTTCCTCTTTCTTGACAGCGCTTGCCTGTGGGTGCCAGGACCCCACACGCTTTTGGTTCCCCTCTGGATGAGTGAGCCCAAGTTACCGTAACAGAAGACCTCAGCCTGGGCAGCTTAGACGATAGACCTTTATTTTCTCACAGCTCTGGAGCCTGGAAGTCCAAGATCAAGGTGCCATCAGTGTCAGTGCTGGTTTCTCATGAAACCTTTCTCCCGGCCTTGCTGCGTCCGCCTCTGGTGTCTCCTCCTCTTCTTGGAAGGCCACAGCCCTGTTGGATTAGGGCCCACCCTTATGACTTCGTAAAGGTCGTAGTTACCCTCTAAAGACCCTATTTCCAAATCAGTCACATTGGGGGTTGCGGCTTGACATAAGGATTTGGGGGGGCCACACTTCAGTCCATAGCAC
This sequence comes from Pan paniscus, assembly GCF_029289425.2. NCBI lineage: Eukaryota > Metazoa > Chordata > Mammalia > Primates > Hominidae > Pan > Pan paniscus. The sequence continues at coordinate 105,838,444 of NC_073264.2, read as the reverse complement.
CCTCCTACCTCCCTGGCTGCCCCACCTCTGCGTCTGTCATCCCCTCCTCTCCCCGAGGAGAGGCCTCCTCTCCAGAGGGGCCGTGCCCCATCTCATCTATGAAGACTGCCCCCGGCCCCTGCTCCCGCGCTGTCTGTGCACCGTCAGCCTCCCACCGCCCTCCACGTCCTCAGAAACACACACTTGATGAGGCTGAAAGAACCGTGACTCTCTCGCCCGCCCCCACCATCTGCTTTTGCCTCCTGTGGGACACCCCACCACTTTGTCAAGCCCCGAGCCAGCCTCTCTCCGTGTTCTTCCCTCCCCTCACTGCCTCCACACCGAAGAGCTAGGCACTGCTTCCTAAATCTCCCTTCCTGCATTGCTCACCACCTCCTCTGCCGCCACCATGTCCAGGGGCCGAAATTGTTCTGTCTGCTCTCCCTCCCTCCGCTGGGGCCTGAGGGCAGTCTGCTTCCATGGGAGCCAGCGGGATGCTGGCAAGTCACAGATGCAATCCTGTCCATGGCTCCCGCCTCCCTGCAGGTTACAAACATGCCTCCCTTTTCCTGCTGTTGGAATGAAGCTCAGAACCACGGCCCTGAGGCTCCATCCTGTCTGGTCCTGCTGCCTCCAGCCACGTCTCAGACCCCTTTCTGCGCCCGTCTGCCTCCAGCCGCACAGACATCAGTGCCAGGCATGCGCCTCTTCCCTCCTTCCCCAGGGCCTTTGCACGTGTAGCTCCCGCTGCCTGAGCACTCTTCCATGGCTCTGGCTCAGTCTGACATTCTATTTTTTCCTTGGAGAGTTAAGTGGAAGTTATATGCTCTATTTCTATTTTAAAATAGTCACTCTTAGAATTTTAACAAGTATATTTAGAATTCAAAGATAGCCAGTGTTTCCATCCTCCTCCTGATAGATCACGCCCCTCCTGGCTCACAGATCATTACGACTGCCCGATACTCAGGTCTGCCTTGCCTTTATCACCCTCCGCTTTCCACAGGGCTTTGTTGCACACAGCCAGCACCCGTTGAGGTTTGCACATGTTTGCACCCCACTCTTTCTGGCAGCCCAGGCGTCCCCTCTTTCTGAGCTGTATTCTGTGGAGGTTGCTCTGCTGAGGAGCTGGGTGGTGGCGCAGTCATTTTGCTGATCTGATGCTTCTCCCACACCCGTAAGTGGGAGTGGAGCAGGGCGTGTGGGTCCGGCTGCTGCCTCTGCCTCGGCACTTCAGAGACGGTCATCTGCTCCTGTTCTTGCCATTCGCGGGGTCTGCCTCCAGCAAGTTCTCCTTCAGCATTCTGAGTGTACCACGGGACAGCTAGGTATGGGCTGCTTTTATTCTTCCTGCTTGAGAGTGCTGCACTCTTGAGGCTGAAGTTTCCATATTTTATCAGTTCTGGAAAATTCTCAGCCATATTGTCAGGGAGCTGGTGGGCACTCCCCGTTTTATTTATTTCCACCTCTTGGAATTCCTTCCTTCCTTCCCGCCTTCCCACCTTCCCTCCTTCCTTCCTTCCTTCCTTCCATCCTTCCTTCCCTTCCCTTCCCTTCCCTTCCCTCCCTCCCTCCCTCCCTCCCTCCCTTCCTTCCTTCCTCCCTTCCTTCCTTCCTTCCTTCCTTCCCTCCTTCCTTCCCTCCTTCCCTCCTTCCCTCCTTCCCTCCTTTCTTCCCTCTTCCCTCCCCTTCCCTCCCCTTCCCTTCTCTTTTCTTTTTGAGGCGAGTCTCGCTCTGTCACCCAGGCTGGAGTGCAGTGGCATGATCTCTGCTCACTGCAAGCTCCGCCTCCCGGGTTCACACCATTCTCCTGCCTCAGCCTCCCGAGTAGCTGGGACTACAGGCACCCACCACCACGTCCGGCTAATTTTTTGTATTTTTAGTAAAGACAGGGTTTCACTATGTTAGCCAGGATGGTCTCAATCTCCTGACCTCGTGATCCGCCCGCCTCAGCCTCCCAAAGTGCTGGGATTACAGGCGTGAGCCACCGCGCCCGGCTTCTTTTCTTTTCTTTCTTCAGAGTCTCGCTTTCCGGCCCAGGCTGGAGTGAAGTGGCACAATCTTGGCTCACTGCAACCTCTGCCTCCCAGGTTCTCCGGGATTCTCCTGCCTCAGCCTCCCGAGTAGCTGGGATTACAGGCACCCGTCATCATGCCTGGCTAATTTTTGTATTTTTAGTAGAGACATGTTTTCACCATGTTGGCCAGGCTGGGTTCGAACTCCTGGCCTCAAGTGATCCACCTGCCGTGGCTTCCCAAAGTGCTGGGATTACAGGCATAAGCCACTGTGCCCAGCCCCTCTGGAATTTCGATCGGAAGTACGGAAAACCTTCTTATCCATCTCTCCTATGTCTTAACCTCTTCTGAACCCCCTTAACACCTCCTATCTGTCTGTGCCGATCAGGGGTGATCACAGTCTTCCCTATCGATTCCTCACTTCCCTCTTGATCTGCATCAAATCAGCTGCCAGACTAGCTGACTGGGGGCTTGTTTCCACACCGTCTTCCCATGTTTCAAGGTACAGTTCAAGTTCAGTGGCAGTAAGTACGTTCGCATTGTTATGCAACCTATCTCCAGAACTTTTTGACCTTCCCAAACGGAAACTCTGAAACAGCAAACACAAACTCCCCACACCCTCCTTCCCCCAGCCTGGCACCCTCCATTCTGCTTTCTGTCTCTGCGGTTTTGACTGCTCTGGGAGCCTGACAAACGTGGAGTCAGGCAGCACTTGCCCTTTTGTGTCAGTTCTTTCCCTCAGCATAATGTCTTCAAGCCTGAGCTGTGTGGCAGCCTGTGTCAGGACCTCCTGTGTTTGTTGTTGGTGGTGGTGTTGTTGAGGCTGGATAATATTCCCCTTGATGGATACGCCACTTTTTTCTTTTTGAGACAGGGTCTCGCTCTGTTGCCCAGGATGGAGTGCAGTGACGCCATTATGGCTCACTGCAGCCTCGACCTCCCTGGGCTCAAGCAATCCTCCCACTTCAGCCTCCTGAGTAGCTGGGACTACAGGCGCACACCAGCATGTTTAGCTAATTTTCGTATTTTTTGTATTGATGGATTTTCACCTGTTGGCCAGGTTGGTCTTGCACTCCTGAGTTCAAGCGGTCCACCCGTCTTGGCCTTCCATGTGCTGGGATTACAGGCGTGAGCCACCTCGCTCGGCCTGGATACACCAGGTTCGCCCAGCCACCTCGCTCGGCCTGGATACACCAGGTTCGCCCAGCCGCCTCGCCCGGCCTGGATACACCAGGTTCGCCCAGCCGCCTCGCCAGGCCTGGATACACCACGTTCGCCCAGCCGCCGCGCCCGGCCTGGATACACCAGGTTCATCCATCCGTGAGCACCTGGGCTGCTTCTACCTTCGCGTGTTGGTGAATGATGCTGCTGTGGACACAGGTGTGCAGATATCTGTTCAAGTCCTTGCACTCAGTTCTTGGGAGAATACCCAGAAGTGAAATGTCCGGATGATGTGGCAATTCTAATATAAGTTTTTGAAATACTGTTTGAAATATCGCCATTCTGGTCTCCATAGTGGCTGCACCGGTTTGCCCTCTCTACCGTAAACACCCTCCATGCTCTGCTGATTCATCCCTTCCTCCCCACTAACCCTGGCAACCACGGGTCCTTTTACTGTCTCCGTAATTTCCCCTTCTCTGGGATGTCCTAGAGTTGGAATCATATAGTATGTGGCCTCTTCAGACTGGCTTCTTTCACTCAGTAATATGCATTTAGGGTTCTTCCATGGATTTTCATGGCTTCACAGCTGTCTTTTAAGTTTATCAGCTTCATATATACACACTGCCCTGCTTTGTCCCCAGGTTCTGTGAGTTTCGAAGAGGTAGTTTAAGGAGTCAACTGGGTTGGACTACAAGTTTTTGTTCTTTTTCTGTTTGGAAAAGCAACAGTGCATATCACCAGTTCGGGATTCCTGGCTCAATACCACCAGCTCGGGATTCCTGGCCCACAGGCCTTGAGCATGAGACGACTGTGGTTCTGAGGCTAGATATCATAACCTCTCCATATGGAGAAGGATGCGGGAGAAGTGATCACGGGCTTGGCTCTCCCCAACCCCCCTGTAAAACATGAGCCACCAAGATTGCACAACCGGAGACACAGAGGACACTGTCCACAGTAAAGCCTGGTGGCAGCATGTTCCCCTGGAACACAAAATAAGAGTGGGCAGGAAGAGACCACCAACCTGGTGGCTGGCGAGCACGAGGAAGCTGAAAGCAGTGGTGGGCATTGGTGGGCTTGGGACGCCATGGACCTCCTCAGGGGCTCCCTGAGCCAACGTGGGGAGCAGCCATGGTGGGAGGGGTGGACACACACTTGGTGGGGAGCCAGGACAGCCCGGTCGGAAACGTTCACAACCGCCAGCCCAAGCCTCCTAAGGGGAGAGTGCTGGGACACAGCGACCAGGAGAAAGGTGCCCAGGCTGAGCCGGGAGAGAGGCGGGTGGGAGCACCTAGAGCCGCACACAAGGGTGCTGTAGAGTCACCGCTGTGCCATGTGGCGCCGGGTCTCCAGGCCCAGCTAGAGGATGCACCTGCTGGGAACAAGCCCTGCAGGAGGGGAGCAGGGGGGCAGCCCTCGACAGCAGGAGCCACTGGGAGATGAACCTGTGCGCGCCAGCAGCTTGGTCCCTTTGCTGCATGGCCAGCGGCTCCGATGCGTAAACAGTGGACAATTATTTCATGGTTTCTGGAGTTGGCATTTAGGAGGGGCTCATTTGGGAAGCTCAGGTGCGGGGTCTTGCACGTGGTCAGATGCTTGCGGGGATGGCTGTCATCTGAAGGCCTGGCTGTGCTCAAGTATCTGTCCGGGTGCCCCATGTCAGAGGGAACCCAGGCCCGGTTGTGCCCAGGGTGTCTGGTGCCTGTGGGCCGGGCCGTGGGTCTGCTCCTGTACCTGGTGCTGGTCACTGGGCCCCTCCTGCGGCCACTTCTCACTGACAAAACACTGCCCCGCTTTGTCCCCAGGTTCTGTGAGTTTCAAAGAGGGGTTTCAGAACATCCCCTCCACCATGTGGTGGGATGCTGACTCCGGAGCATGGACCGCGTGCTGGCAGCACGTGGACTCCGCAGAGACAGACTGGCTTAGCCTTCCAAGCGAAAGCCGTCAACACCTCTGCTCTACGGAGGGGGAAACAGAGGCCCAGGGAGGTGAGGTGGCTCCAGGAGGAGCTAGGCTGTCATGGGCAGGGGCCAGGGAGGTGAGGGCTGTGGGGACTCAGCTCTGTACCCCAGCCTCGCGGCACCTCATGGAGGCCAGCCTGAGGGCCCTCCAGACCTGGGAGTCCTGCCCTGCGGCCCACAGGCCCGATGGCTTCACAGGTGGTAGAGGCCTCCAGTACAGATCCCCGTCCACGCCCTCCTCTTTCTGGACTTCCTGAGACGCCCATCCACACCCTCGTCCTTCTGGACTTCCTGGCTGAGGCCTTATATGTCAAGAGTGGGTAGGGGTGGGGAGGCTAGGTGTGCCCCCACTGTGCCCGGCAGATGCTGGGGATGGGGTGGTGCTGGCAGGTGGGCTGGGGCTGCCCTTGGCCCCACCTTTCCAGTGTGAAGTTTGTGCAGCTTCTGCCTGGCCCAGTCGGGGTGTGACTGGCCTCAGGTGTGGGCCGTGAAACCCCAGGCCCACCCTCCCACTCCCAGCCATTCCTTGAAGGGGCCCAGGCCGCCTGCACTGGAGTGGGACGCAGGTGTCTGCCGCGTTCAGGAAAGATGGCAGGTGTCCACGACACCCCAGCCACGCCCAGGACCTTCTGGACAGGCTCCTGTAGGGGTGGGGGTGGAGTCCTAATTATAGGGAGCCTGAAGACCAGGCCAGGACTTCGAGGCATCTTGATGCTACCCATCCCCAGACCCAGCGGCTCTGCCCCAGGGTGGGCCCCAGCCAGCCAGAGGAGCCCCGAGGCTGGGAGATGGGGAGACTGAGGCAGGGTGGGCAAGCGCTGGGTGGTGCGGGGGCAACCAAACCAGGACCCAGGCAGGAGGCTGGAAGCCCCCTGGGCCCCCTCTGTCCCTGCACCTCCTCTCCCCCTCCGCCCCCTCTTCCCCTGCGCCCCGCTCGGCCAGGGGGCGCCCCGCTTCAGTGTCCGTTTGGGGGCGCGGCGCGCCCTCTGGCGGTAAGCAGTGGCATCGCCCTCCTTTGTCAAGGCTGACGACGGGGGAGGAGGAGGGGCAGGGAGAGGGAAGCGGGGATGGAAGGAGCGTGTGGGGAGCGGAGGGTCCGCAGTCAGGCGGGGGCTGCAAAGGCGAGAACGCCTGGGAGAGACGTTCCAGGGCGGGGCGGGCTCACGCGGCTCCGGGGCAGCGAATGTCCAGACCCTCGACTTCCTCGGCCCCTCGGCCTCCCCACCCGGAGCATGGACTTGCCCGGACGCCCAGAAAGCCGCTCTCCACCCCGGGGCTGGTGGCGTCGCAGCCCCCCGACCGCAGCGGCGATTCCCGGTGGCCCGTCTCAGATTTGCGGAAGTGCTGCCCCAATCCTCCTTTGTCCCGTAGACTTGTTCGTGTGAACAAAGACGCTCGGTGCTAGCCCCTAAAACCCAAAAAGCAGGAGGACGTTCCATGCGGGATAGTGAGTCTTTTCAACAAGTCGTCGTCACCCATGGAAACAGGGGCTACACGGAAAAAAGCCCGTCCCCTTCATCAGGAGATGCATCCCCAATGAAAACTTCCTTTTTCTGTGTAACGATTTTTAATCAAAATGTATAATATAGATTATTTGTATCCAAATCAGTGGTTTTGAGAAACTGTGGGCTAATGATTGAAAAATAATGAATCCAGTAGAAACATTTAAAGATAAGAGACTTATGAAGTAAAGAATGAAAAGTGGCATTTCAATTTATACACATATTTCCATTACGGAAAAGCACAGTGAGGCCAGCGGAGGACTTGGAGCAGAAGATATGTCATGTTGGCATAAAATTCTGTGGGCAAAGTGGAGGGAAAATACAAGGCAAAGGAGAAAACATTTAAGTCTGTTAAAAAATTGTCTCTTAAAAATTGATGATTAAATCACCATGATATTTAGATTTCATTGGATTCATTTAAAAGACTGGCCAACATGGTGAAAACCTGTCTCTACTAAAAATACAAAAATTAGCCGGGCATGGTGGTGGGCACCTGTAATCCCAGCTGCTCGGGAGGCCGAGGCAGGAGAATTGCTTGAACCTGGGAAGCGGAGGTTGCAGTGAGCCGAGATCACACCATTGCACTCCAGCCTGGGCCACAGAGCGAGACTCCATCTCAAGAAAGAAAGAAAGAGAGAGGGAAACAGAGAGAGAGAGAGATGGCGGGAGGGAGGGTGGGAGGACTGGTCCAACCGTTATCTAATGAATATCAATATGAACGAGCGATCCGTGCAGCAATATGGATGACTTTATAAACATGATGCTGAGCAAAAGAGACCTTCCACAGAACAGGACCTGCTGTGATTCCTTTTATGTGGTGTTCTAGAACTGGCAAGAAATCGTACCAGGGGGTGTCTTTTGGGGTAGGGTGGGGGTGGGGCTTTGCTGGGAGAGAGCATGAGGGAACATTCTGGATTGGTGGTGGTGTTCTCCCTCTTCGTAGGTGTATGCGTTTGTTAGAAGTCATCTAAGCAACCACTAATCTATTCTTTTTTTTTTTTGATATGGAGTCTTGCTCTGTCACCCAGGCTGGAGTGCAGTGGTGCGATCTCAGCTCACTGCACCCTCCACCTCCCAGGTTCAAGCAATTCTCCTGCCTCAGCAGCCGAGTAGCTGAGATTACAGGCGTGCACCCCCACACCTAACTAATTTTTGTATTTTTAGTAGAGATGGGGTTTCACTATGTTGGCCAGGATGGTCTTGAACTCCTCACCTCAGGGCCTCCACCGCCTTGGCTTCCCAAAGTGCTGGGATTACAGGCGTGAGCCACCGTGCCCAGCCTTTACTTTCTGTCTCTGTGGATTTCTCTCTTCTGGACTTTCATGTGGATGGAGTCGTGTAGTGGGTGGCCCTTTATGTCTACCTCTTTTCCCTTAGCTTACTGTTTTCAAAGTTCATTCACATTGTAGCATGTATCAGTAATTCATTCCCTTTATGGCCAAATACTATTTACTACATGTAAATTTTACTTTAAAGAAAAAAAGGAGGCCAGGCCCAGTGGCTCACACCTGTAATCCCAGCACTTTGGGAGGCCAAGGTGGGCGGATCACTTGAGGTCAGGAGTTCAGGACTAGCCTGGCCAATACAGCAAAACCCCATCTCTACTAAAAAATAAAATGAAATTAAAAACTTAGCCGGGCGTGGTTGTGGGTGCCTGTAGTCCCAGCTACAGGGGAGGCTGAGGCAGGAGAATTGCTTGAACCCAGGAGGCGGAGGTTGCAGTGAGCTGAGATTGCGCTATTGCACTCCAGCCTGGGTGACAGAGTGAGACTCCATCTCAAAGAAAAAAAAAAATAGAGAAAAGGGGCCAGGTGCTGTGGCTCATGCCTATAATCCCAACCCTTTGGGAGGCTGAGGCAGGAGGATCACTTGAGCCCAGGAGTTCAAGACCAGCCTGGGCAACATAGGGAGACACCAGCTCTACAAAAAATAAAAAAAAATTAGCTGAGTTGTGGTGGTGCATGACTGTAGTCTCAGCTACTTGGGAGGCTGAGTAGGGAGGATCACTTGAGCCTGGGAGGTTGAGGCTGCAGCGACCCACGATTGCACCACACTGCACTCCATCCAGCCTGGGTGACAGGGTAAAACCCCAGTAAATCATAAATGAATATTGAACTTTAGTTCCCTATGTAGGAAGTAAAACTTCCTCTTCAAAGTTTCCCTTCTTGTTAAAGAATAAATCGTGTTAAAAAAAGTTTCTTTTAAAGACTAACTTCCTTCAAGACTCCTTGCTTTGTGCTAGTAACTCTTTGTGAAGCCCTATCCTATATAGCTGTTAAACATGCTCACAGGCACGTAATACATTCCATGTCTTTGTACTTTGACCAAAATATCTGTACCGGACGTGCTCGCAGGCATATCCCAGCTCGCAGCCTATGCCCCTTCCCTATTTGGCAAAAGCAACTTCTTTTCCTTTGTCTTTCCATTACTTTTACCTATTTAGAAAAGTTTTAAACTTTTAGCCAGTCGGGTTTTAGTTTAGATTGTGAGGTCTGGCTGCAGCCAATGGAGACAGGACACAGTACCAGGGACAAACTGCGTACGGGATAAAAATTGCTTCCCTCCTTTGTTCAGATGTGCTCTCGCCATTGTTGCATCTGCGATGGGCACCCTTTCTGCAGAAAGTAAAAATGGACTTACTGAGAGAATTAAATTTATGTTCAAGTGCTGTTTCTTTGCAGCACTGGGGAACGAGCATTCTATTTCTAAACAAACATTTTTACATATAACACCCTATAATCTGCCTGCTGAAGGGCTCAGAGGGAGTAGACTGCAATTTACTTTAAAATGTACTAAGGGCCGGGCACAGTGACTGATGGCTGTAATCCCAGCACTTTGGGAGGCCAAGATGGATGGATCACCTGCGGTCAGGAGTTCAAGACCAGCCTGGCCAACATGGGGAAACCCTGTCTCCACTAAAAATAAAAAAAATTAGCTGGGCGTGGTGGCAGGTGCCTGTAATTCCAGCTACTAGGAAGGTTGAGACATGAGAATTGCTTGAACTCAGGAAGCAGAGGTTCCAGTGACCTGAGATTATGCCACTGCACTCCAGCCTGGGTGACAGAGTGAGACTATGTCTCAAAAAAAAAAAAAAAAAAAAAAAAATAGGAGGCCGGGCACAGTGGCTCACGCCTGTAATCCCAGCACTTTGGGAGGCCAAGGTAGGCAGATCACTTGAGCTCAGGAGTTCGATGCCAGCCTGGACAACATGGCAAAACCCTGTCTCTACAAAAAATACAAAAATTAGCTGGTGTGTTGGTATTGGCGCCTGTAAACACAAGCCCAGCTACTCGGGAGGCTGAGGTGGGAGGCTCCCTTGAGCCCAGGAGTGAGCTGAGATCACGCCACTGCACTCCAGCCTGGGTGACAGAGTGAGACCCTGTCTCAAAAAATAAAACAAAATAAAAATAAATTAAAATGAAACATATTTAAAAAGACGGCCGAGGGACGCATAGCTGGTGGGGAGAGGGAGCAACCAGGGCAGAGCTTGGACCATATATGCGTTAATGGGAGACTCTAGAAGGAGGTAGATGGTGTCTGCTGTACAATTCTTTCAACTTGGCTGTGTGTTTACAAAGGTTCAGAATAAAATAGTAGGGAAGATGTTTGAAAGGCCCTGTGGAAGAAGGCTTGGGTTGTGGAGTTGGCGTGGTGGTCCCTCTGCCTGGTCCAAGCTGGCTGCCCCTCCAATGTCCCTGATCTTGAGAAGTTGCTGGCTGAGCTCCTGGAGGCCCTGCATGTGAGTGGGCATGAAGAGTGTGAATACCTGTGCTGTGGAGGCCTGGGGTTGACTCCTGGCATGTAAAGCCTGTTTCTGTTAGAGTTTGGAAGTAACATGTGTTCCCTGTTTGTGAGGAACAATACAATAATACAGCCCAACAATACAATAACAAGTGACATCACTACAGCTGGGGAGGAGATAGGGAGGAATCAGGGTGTGGACCAGGCTCTCCTAAATTTCTTTTGAGTCATATTTTCTTTCTTCTTCTAGTTTCTTAAATGAAAGCACACTTTCATCCTTTCTTACCTTCTATTAGAATTACTTAAGGCTAGGCTGGGTACAGTGTCTCACACCTGTAATCCCAGCACTTTGAGAGGTCGAGGCAGGCGGATCATGAGGTCAGGAGATCGAGACCATCCTGGCTAACACGGTGAAACCCTGTCTCTACTAAAAATCCAAAAAAAAAAAAAAAAAATTAGCCGGGCTTGGTGGCAGGCACCTGTAGTCCCAGCCACTTGGGAGGCTGAGGCAGGAGAATGGCGTGAACCCGGGAGGCGGAGCTTGCAGTGAGCAGAGATCGCACCATTGCACTCCAGCCTGGGTGACAGAACGAGATTCTGTCTCAAAAAAAGAAAAGAATTACTTAAGGCTATACTTTGTCCATTGAGAGCCACTTTGGCTGCGTCCCAGGGTTTTTGATGTGTGGTGCTCTTGTTATCAAATTAGTTGAGCCTCTAATTTGATGTTTCATTTCCTCTAACTCAGAGTCATTCAGAAGAGTGTGTGTCTCATCTTACGCTAGCATTGGCAGCTAACATTCACTGAGTGCTGTCTGTGTGTGTCACGCTCTGTGTGCTGTGGATATTAAGTGTTTCACTGCCTTTAACTTGCAGAATACAGAGACGTGTAACAGCCTGGTCCTCATTCCGCCGACGAGGAAGCAGAGTCATCTAGCCTGTAAGTAGAAAACGTGTCAGACGTAGTGTCTATCCCACGTCTAAGCTGACAAGAGGTGAGGACTTTAAAGAAGGTGATCTGTTGTTAGTGCCCTGTTTTATTGCACTGTGATCAGAATTTCACAATTTCCCCTTCAGGGACCTACTGGGATTTCCCTGGGGTTCTTGAACACGCTGTTTTTTCACTTGTTTGTTATTCGAAAGGAATGCGCTTCCTATCTTTGTTGAGTGTGAAGTCCTGTAGATCTGGTAATTTATGGTGGTTAATTGTTCTATTAATATTCTTTTTTCCTTTACTCATTCTTTGATCTGACAATTACCGAGCGAGGTGTGTTGAAGTCTCCCACTGTGACTGTGGTTTAGGAAGATTCTCCCTGTGTTTCTAGCAGCTTTTCTCCATATGTTTTGGAGCAAAAGGTTAATAACTGTGATGTGGTCTCAATGGATGTGTCAGTCTGGCCCTGTGGGGGGCCCTGTCAAGGTCTCTGCCAAGCCTAGCATCTAATTTCTAAATTTAATTTCCTCCAAGATTGTGTGGGATTTTGCTCCTTAAGGGTTTTAGAAAACAAAAGCAACCATCCCGGCCTCTTACGCCAGTGAAATGAACCCTGAAGACCAGGAACCAGTAGAGCACCGTGATGACCGCCTGTGTCACGCTCAAGCCGGGCGTTCTCTAGCTCCAAGATTTGCTGTCCTCTGGGCCTGCCTGGGTGCTGCTTGGCTGGTAGCGAGAGAAGGGCTCAAGTCTCATGAAATAACCAGCGTGGACTTCTAGGGCTCAGTTCCTAATCCATGAGACTTGAGCTGAGACTTTTGAGTCGATGGCTCCAATGCTGACTGCTGCCAAGTCCAGGTTGCAGGTGCCCAATTGCACAGGGTGGCTGTGGGGGCAGCCTGGGGAGAGGTCTGCTTTCGGCTGGGCCTGGGGGAGACTCACAGACTGGGCAGTATTTGCCATCTGAGCAAAGCAGATTGCCCTCCCCAGTGTGGGTGCCACATCTAATCAATTGAAGACCCAAATAGAACAAAGAAGCTGAGTAAGAGTGAGCTTTTCTGGCTTGACTGAGCTGGGACGTGGGTCTTCTCCTGGCCTTGGATTACAACTGACACCACTGACACCACTGGCCCCCCTGTCTCCCGCAGGCTGACTGCAGATCTGGGGGCTTCTCAGCGCCGTAATCGCATGAGCCAATCCTTGCGATCGGTCTCTCTCATATGCATACGAAGATAGGCGTTCACACATCCGATTGGCTCTGTTTCTCTGGAGAATCCTGGTACACATTCTGGACCGCTGGCCTCTCCTACATTAACTTCATATTCTGAGATGCCCGGGCTGGCTTTCCTGCAGGCACAGGGGGAATGAATGAGTGTTGGAGTCAGCTCAGGCAGACGTGTGCGTGTAGCATTTGCACAAGTGCAATGAGAAGGATCGCGAGGGTTTCTCTCCTTGGAGGCCAATGTCTGGGTGAAACACACAACCCTGGGCTTGCCGATACGGTGAATTGCACTTCTGACCTAAATAGAATATTCTCTTTGTTCCATTAATACTTTTGCCCTGAAATCTACCTTCAAGGCGAAGTACGATGGTAATATTCCCACAATGCCACCTCTTCCTTCTCTTTCTTTTTGAACTCCCCTGGTAGAGCCCCCTGGGGTGGGGACCTGGCTCTCCTTAGGTCTGTGATCCCTCCAGAGCACGAGGAGCTGGTGGAGGGGAAGGGATGGGGCCTGGCTCTCTAGGGAGGCCATAGAGGGGAATATGTTCTGGGCCGTGTCACCCTGATAGCATCAGGACGCCGGTCCCACCCACATTTTTGTTCGTTGCCCTTCCCTGTCCTGGGGAGGGGCACCAGCACCCAAAGCAACCTGACACAAGACCCTTCCCTGACCCTCCAGGCCAGCTTGTCAGGACACGAGGCTGGGGGGTGGGTGGGTGGCGGGTGGGGGAGGGGCACGGGGCCTTGCCACCTCTCTGCACAATGCAAGATCCCAGAAGGAGGCTCTGGGGTGGGCTTCCAGACTGACGGACGGCCTCCTGTGCTTCCTTTAGGCTTTCCTTTCTTTCTTTTTTTTTTTTTGAGATGGAGTTTCACTCTTGTCTCCCAGGCTGCAGTGCTGCAATGGTGTGATCTCAGCTCACTGCAACCCCAGCCTCCCAGGTTCAAGTGATTCTCCTGCCTCAGCCTCCCGAGTAGCTGGAATTACAGGCACCTGTCACCATGCCCGGCTAATTTTTTTGTATTTTTAGTAGAGATGGGGTTTCACTATGTTGGCCAGGCTGGTCTCGAACTCCTGAACTTGTGATCCGCCCGCATTGGCCTCCCAGAGTGTTGGGATTACAGGCGTGAGCCACCACACCCAGCCTCCAAAGCGGAGAAATTCCCTTCCGGTTCATAACACAATTCCCCTTAAATCTGCGGAAGCACCAGCGGTCGCCAGAGCTGGATTTTGAGGAGTGAACGCTGTGGGGAGGAAGCTGAGCCAGTGGTCCCCTGTGGTAGGTGTAACTGCCCAGGACCATGGTGACTGCCCAGGGGCGGCCGTGGATGGCGTCCTCCATGCAGCCCAGTCCTGCCTCTCCCACCTCTTCCAGCACCCAAGTGCCTGAGCCCTTCTGGGGTCGGACTGGTCCGGGTGCTTCCATGTGCCCCTCTGTGGGGCTGTCACTACATGGCAACTCTTCTCCTCTGGGACCACTGTGGGCTGCCCAGCCCCAGGCCAGGCGGTGGCTCCACTGACTTGACCAGGGTTGGTGTGGGGGAGGGTGCCATTCCCCTTGGGGCCTCTGGTCTCTGGGTTCTGAGCATGGCTGTCTCTGGCTCAGGGGCTGTCCTGTGTGTGGATGACCAGCACAGCCCCCAGGCCTCCGTGCTCCAGGGGCCTTGGTCCCAGAGAGTGCTCAGAGCTGGTCAGAAAAGGCCCCAGAGAACAGCTTCCTCCCCCCGAGCCCCGGGCAGGCTGTCCTCTCCCACCACCGAGACGGCTCTCAGTTTCACCTTGGCAGAAATGTCTCCACAAGGCCCACCCTGTGGGCCCGGGGCCGTTCCGACCTTGAGGGATCCCGGATGGAGCCCTGTGCTGAGACTTTCTGGGAGGAAGGAAGTGGAGCTTCAGCCTTGAAACCCGCAGTGGTGGCTGACACAGGGGTGCAGCCACAGGCAGTCGGGTTCGTCTCCCAGCAGCCCTGGGCTGAGCATGGACTCCTCCCCTGGGTCGAGGAGAGAGGGGGTCCCAGGGCCAGGGCAGACGGAGGGGACTCTGCTCAGACTCTGCTGGACAAAGAGCAGGCCGCGCGAATGGGGGGCTTGTGAGACTCACCAGGCCCCGGGCAGGCTGCAGAGCCACCTTCACTCCTCACTCACCCTGTGGGGCCTTCACTCATTCATTCACGCCGTGGGGCCTTCACTCATTCCTTCACCTGAAGGGTCCTTCACTCCTTCATTCACCCCGTGGGGCCTTCACTCATTCATTCACCCCGTGGGGCCTTCACGCATTCACTCCTCTGTGAGCGTAAGCAGAGGGGTGCTTGCAGGTGAGACTGGAGAGGGCCACTGGGAAGGTCCTTGTGGCCAAGGGGAGGGTTTGGCTGCTCCGAGTGCTGTGGTGAGTGCTCCGTGGTGTCCCAGCTGTGGTCACAGCTGTGGGATGCCAGGGAAGGGTGGCGGGAGTGGGCACGCTGGGTGTGGAGGGGGCAGGCTGCAGAGAGGAAGGGGCTTAAGGGATGGAGTGAGAGCGGCCCAGCCCCAGCACAGCCCTGGTCCCCTTCACCCTAACTGTCCTCTCCCTGTCTCCCCAGCCTGCCTTCTCAGGGGATGCCTGGGCGGGGGGTGAGTGGGGGCAGTGGGGACGGCGAGGGCTGGGAAGGATGGGGATCTGGCTTTCTCACTCATTGGGGTCTTTCCAGCCTGAGGTCCTTCACCCCCACGACCCTCACAGGTCTGTGCCCCCAGCACCCTCTGCTCCTGACCCGTGGCCCAGGCCCTTATCTGTCCGGCCCGGCTGGGTGGGGTGAGGGTGGTGCTGAGTGAGTGCAGGGGGCATCTTGAAGCCCCTCGATACAGCTGGCCTCTTAGGACCCCCCGCTTCTGCCTCTGTGTGGGTGCTTTGCTGGGGTCAACTCAGGAGCCAATGGGGGCTGTTTCCCCTGCCTCCCCTCCTCGTGGCTTTGGTGGGGCCCCAGGGGAGGAGGAACAGATAAAGGGGTGGAGTGGGCACAGAAACCCATCGGTCCTGCCCCTCCGAGGGTGGAGCAGGCACTAGGGGATGGGTCTTGTACTTCCCATGGAGATTCATGGAGGGTCCCGTTAAGTCCACAAAGCCATCCACGCTGGGGATGGGGGGCTGTGCGCCCCGGGGATGGGGGGCCGTGCGCACCAGGGATGGGGGGCCATCCTCACTAGGGATGAGGAGGGTGGGCAGGGCACAGGACTGGGCCTTTGAGACCCCGCACGTGGTGGGCATCACTAGAGGGGGTTGGCATCCCATGGATGGGAGGGGCTGTGCTACCCCTAGGCACACATGCCCAGGGGTGTGTAGGAGCCAAGGGGAGGTAGGGTCAGGGCTTTGGGCTGCCCAATATTCAGTGGGCCTGGGCAGCAGAGGTCCCAGGCTCCACCCCCCAATCCCTGCAAGGAATTCCGGGGACAGCTGCAGCAGAGGGGGCCTGACCAGTGTAGGGGTGGAAGCCCAGGCAGGAGGGCTGTTCCTCTGTGTGGACAGGGACGTTCTCAGGTTATGAAGCGAGTGCACTGCCGGGACCCTGCAAACCCAAGCCGAGGGTGGGGCTCGCTCCTAGTGCCACACGCGGGCTCTGTGCATCCTGGGACTGTGACCTGGGTAATCGCTGATCTTGTGCTTGGCTCCCTGGATCCTCCCATGGGGCAGCACGGCTGAGGTCCTGCACACACGGGCCACACGAGGGCGCCGGAGCTCCACCCGCGGCCTGGCCAGGCAGCAGTGTGGACAGGGTCTGGACCCCTTGGTGGAGTCCAATCAGAGAACTGGGTCCCCTCACAGCAGCCCACCTGCAGCGGGCTGGGCGGGGTCACTGGGTCTCCGAGCCCCTGCCAGGTCAGGAGAGAGGATTGTGGCTGCCCTGAGGGACGGGTGCTGCTCCCTGTGGGCAGACCAGGTGGGCTTCCTGGTGGAGGTGGCATCAGTGGCAGGAGCCCAGTGGGGCTGAAGGTAAGGCTGGAATATAGATTTCCTGGTCAGTGAGTGTGTGTCTGTGCCAATGGAAGATGGGCCAGTGAGCGTCCTTGTGGTCAGAGTTCCACACCCACAGAAAGCCGATCCATCCATCCTGTAGTAGAACCCTCAGCCCCCGAGGCCAGGGATTCAAAGTACCTCCATGGAAGGAGCCCCAGGAGGAAGGACCCCACCCCCATCCCCGGGGTTGGCGTTGAGAAACACGGTGAATAATGGATGCTACACCAACAGAGGGATTAGCACAGAGCACAGGAAGGGGAGGCCTATTCCTTGTTAATATTTATTAAACCCACAGCCTCATCACTCCAGAGCCTCATCCATATTAATTCCCAATTAAACATTTATATGAAGGAGATTGCTTCTCCTCCCCCTCAAAGAACCTGTTTGAAGCTGGGACTGCGGTTGGCCATCAGGGAAGTGGGGTCTCCAGGGGGACCTGGGAGTGGGGGCTGGAACAATCCCTGGACTTGCCCCTGAGGCCCCCCCGCTGCAGCCCGTGGCCCCAGCTACATCCTGGCCCGCACCTGCTCTCCATGCCCAAGTCCCACAGAATGGGTCCCCACTGACCGGTCCCAACACCTCCAAAGTCCCTGAGGTCAAGGCCCTGTCTCCAGCTGCAAAGTCAGTGCCTGAACTCTGTCGGCCATGCACACCTCGGTAAGACTGAGTGGGCAGGGGGTGGCTGAGTGCTGGCAGGAGGGGTCCAGAGTGCTGGCGTTGTCTGGGGTGGGCCTCGGGCCCAGCAGATGATGCCTTCCAGCAGGCTTGGTGCCACTTTCAGGGGACAGCCCAGCGGGGTCCCCAGGCTCCCTTCAGCCCACTCTCCATCTGTGGTCAGGGGGCGTCTTTCTTTTGTTGACTTTGGTGTGGACGTGGAGGGTGGTTACTGGTGGTCTTTGGTGCTTGGGTTGCGTGAACACTGTCCTGAGGGTGCGCCTCCTCCCCGAGCCCTGCCTAGCCTCCCTGCTGTGTTTGTCAGTTTCCCCTTTAGTCCATCTGCGGCCGGCGTGACTTTATTTGTCTCCGTATAACGAGCCACTTTCCCCTGCGCTGTGTTCTCCTTGATTTGTGGGAGTCACCTTTTACCTAAGGAGTTCCCACACGTCCCTGAGTCTGTTCAGGGTGGGCTTGCTCCGTCACCGGCAGCGTGCTGGCTTTTATTTTTATCTTTCATTTCCATGGCTTCATAGTTTATCTTCATTCTGGTGGAGTGAGCCCTTTCTCTTGGCTTTTCAATCAGCCTGTCATTCAGGGACGCTCCTTCTTCCATCGCATGCTGAGAATAGGGCTGTGGTCGGGTGTCTTTAAAATGCCTGCTGGAACTTTGCTTTGCGTTGCACTAATCTAGAAACTAATTTGGCGACGTCGTGGGCTGTGCTGCTGGTCACTCCCGAGCTGTCCATGCTGCCTTCTCCTTTCAGTGGCTTGGCTGGGTCCTTTCACTGAGTTCCAGAATTTTCTTAGCAAACGGCCAGCCCGTCCCTTGGTAATTTAATTCCTATCCACTTAATTGCTTCAGTTGCTGAAAGGTATCTTATTTTCTGGCTGATTATTGTTGCCATAGAGTCACATTATTGATTTTTGTAGGTTTATCTTGTAACTGTTCGTCCCAGTAGTTTGTTGATTCAGTGACATTTTCTACATAGATGGCCACGTTATCCACCAGTCATGACAGTTTTATCTCTTCCTTTCCAGTCCTTACACCTCTTCATTTCTTATATATATTTTTTTTGTTTGCAGTGTTTCCTGGGACTTTCGAGATTATGTTAAACTGAGTGGTGATAAGGGTCGCCCTTGACTTCTAGTCTGGAAGAGATTGTGTCTTAGATTTCTCTGTGAAGTCTGATGTTTCCTGGGGGTTTCTGGAAAGTAGGTTTTTTTCAGGTTAAAGATGTTCTCTTTTATTTGTAGCCTTCTGAGAGTTTTTAGAAATTATAAATAGGTGTTGAACTTTATATGGGTCTTCTGTGTCTATTGAGATAATTCATGTGGTTTTTTTGTCCCTTAGTCCTTTTAGCAGACTGGTGAGTCACCTGAGGGTCTGATCTAATGTGAGCCATTCTTCCTCCTCTTGGATAGACCCTGCTGGGCTGCGGGGTATTATTTTTTAACCATTTTGTTGAATGCCACTGATTATAAGGTGCAATGTTGTTTTATGTACCTCTAAGAAAGAAAAAATGCTGCCTGTAAAACTATGACACAGTGCTTTATCACATAGAAGCTCCACTTCACATGCATGGGAGAGCTATCAGACTTATAGGATTTTATCATAGCTCACTCTTACGCATCCATAAACAGGGAAAAAAAGCAAAATCACAGAATGAAGGTGCCCTAAGATGCCCCACTCCCAGAGCTGGGCTCCCCTGAATCGCATTTGGACTTAGCATCCCGATGCCCTCATTTCTCTGTGTGGAGCCTTGGAGTGCAGAGTGCGTGGGTGGTGACACACGTCTCGGACGATGGGTGGTGCCCGTTCCTCAGTGGGTGGCGACACAGGTCTCGGGCGACGGGTGGTGCCCGTTCCTCAGTGGGTGGCGACACAGGTCTCGGGCGACGGGTGGTGCCCGTTCCTCAGTGGGTGGCGACACAGGTCTCGGGCGACGGGTGGTGCCCGTTCCTCAGTGGGTGACTGTTTGAAGCACTGTCACTGTCCCCGCTCTCCCGGAGCCAGGGTCTTCGCAGGGCTGGCTCAGGCCATTGCTCTGACCATGTCCCAGAGGAGGTGGGTCAGCCCCCCAGGCCTCCTGGGTCCAGCAGATCCAGCGCCCACTGTGTAGGCAGTCTGTCCGGAGGGGGCCCTGGGACCCTGCTCTCCTGGTCAGTGCTGGCCCCTCTCACTTCCAGGGATTTGAGGAGAATGGAGGTGGGCTGGACAGCCTGGTTAATTATTCACTGATTTAAATGAGATAGCAAAGGGCTTTTTATTGATTTGCATATAAAAATTATGAAACCCAATATATCCTGAACACGCACAAATTAGTGGGCTGCAAAGACACGTGAGCCGGGTGATTCCACGAGCTTCAGGCCCCAGGCGCTGGGACGGGATTAAGGTCAGCTGCAGAGACAGATGGACGCGCGGCCCGTTAATGGCCCGGAGACGCGTGTGCATAAAAATGTATCCTTTCCCACACGACCACCGTTCCTGCTCCTCTGGCGGGTGTCTTAAATGTGCTCTTGTATGTATAATATTAATTTAGTCATAAAATAAAAGGCAGTAGCTCAGAGAGGAGCCCATGTGAACCATTAAATTCAAAGTACCGTGTGAAGTATTCGCGGTTCTGGTTGCCGGGTGGGGTGAGGGGAAGGGGCCCTGGAGGGGGCCTCTCCACACCCATGAGGAATGAACGTCAAGCAAAGCCTCCATCTCCTTCCTCCAGAGCCAAGAGCACTGGCCGTGGGTGACAATTAGAAGCTGGCTGGGGACCCCGGTGGCCCTAGGATGGGGTGGCTGGAGGCTGGGTGGATGAGGACCCCGCTGCAGCAGGCATCCTTCAGGTGGAGAGTGGAGGTATTGTGTGTGCCGCTGTGCACCAAGAGGCTCCAGGTGGATACAGCAGATCCAGGAGGCGTTTCTGGGGATTGGGAGAGCTGCTGGGGGCCCCAGCAATCCACAGATGCACCCAGGAGATGTGCCAGGAGCCGTCTTCTGCTTCCCGGGGCCCCAGTGTGGCACTGCGCCTGATCTCCACCCCCAGGACGGTGAGGTGTCTGTGGTTTAAACCCCCGGTGGGTGGTACGCACTCACGGTGCCCAAGCTAGCTCACACAGTTGGAATGGAAGGAGGGGGGAGGGAAGAAAGGATGGAGGGATGGGTGCAAGAGCCGGGGCTGGGATGCTGGTAGAGCACGGGTGAGGATGCGGGGCAGGAGAGGGGACACTCATGGAATCCTCGCACCTCAACCTCAGAGGGGATGTGGGGCCAGGATCACACAGCCCAGCCCCTTGAGGGGATGTGGGGCCAGAATCACACGGCCCAGCCCCTCGGAGGGGATGTGGGGCCAGGGTCACATGGCCCAGCCCCTTGGAGCCCTGTCATCTCATCACCAGTGACCCTAGGCTTCCTGTGTGACCCTTGCAGGCTGGAAAGCCCCCTCCACTCAGGATGCATCCCCCAGCAGGGCGAGACTGAACCAACCTCCTGGCAGGCCCGGCCAGTCCTGCGGGCGAGGCCCTTCCTCCCCCACCTTCCAGACATCCTTCAACTGTGGATGAAGCCGAAGCTACCCCCACTGGCTGCCACACCCCAACCCTCCCAGAGCGGGGACTTCCCTGGGGCGGCAGGTGCATCTCCTGGCTCCGGGCTACTTGTTGAGGCTGCTATTGAGGGCCCATCCTCCGGGCGTGCACCAGGCCCCATCACCTGCAGGTCCATGGGGCGCCTAGGCCGGCCCCCGGGGGCTTTCGGGGTTGATGGGATTGGGGATGCCCCTCCATGCCCTTTGCCTCCTGTGTGTGCTGACCCCCAGCCCCTCCCCGCTTCAGGCAGCTTGGTGTTCCGGGACGTGTGGAGCCCACTACTGCTCCCCTTCCCAGTCCACCCTGGGCTGTGGGCTTGTGTCCTGGAATCTTCTGTGGGTTGCCGCAGCGTCTCGGCTGTGCTCTGGCCCTGTCAGCCCCTCCTGTGTGGGGCTACTGCCCCCTCTACATGCAAAGCAGATCCCAGGTGCAGGCACAGCTTCTCCGCTGGGGAGCAGAGGGGTTTTCTGCAGAGAAAACACCCCCTAAGCTGTCGGCTTGAAGCCCCTGGTCCCGTTGGCCCTCCCTGTAGTGTCCTGGCCGTGACAACCCATCTCTGGGCTCCCTCTGGGGTGGTGCGGGGCGGGGCTGCTGGAGCTGGGCCCTCTCCCCTTTGGGGTCAGCAGGCCATGGGGTACCTGGGTGTTCATGTCCACCCCAGGGCCCTGCCGCAGGGGAACACACCCCTTGGCGTGGGGATTGCGCTGTAGAATGCATTTACCTCTTTCTTCTCTTTCCCCAGGGGCACAGATTTTGGGGTCAGGAGGCCAGGCCAGTGCTCGGTCAGATTGTCTGGCCTTGCTGAGCCTCAGTTTCCCTCTCTGCAGCACAGGAAAGGTTATGGCTGTTGTCAGGCGTGCCAGTGTGGGCTCCTCCCTGTCAGGTCCCAGTGGGGCAGGTTGGCGGGGTGGGCAGGTGGTAGCCGGGAGCCCATGCTGGTTCCTGTCCACTCACAGCAGGACTCTGGGCAGCGGCTCAGTCGAGGCCCTGGGTGCGCTGGAGAGAACAGGGCAGGTGGCAGAGCTGACCCAGGTCAGTCGGATTCGGGGGGGCCTGACAGGGGAGGAGGTGAAGGCAGGGGACCCAGCCCACCTTCGGGGTCCACTGCTCACCTCAGAGTGGTCTGAGAAAGGCAGCTGCCCTGTGGGGACAGGGCTCCTGGTCAGCCCCCGGCAGGCTCAGAGCTAGCCCTTCTGGCCCCACCAGTCTCATCTGTCTCCACATCAGTCTGAGGCCCTGCTTGGAACCTCAGGCCAGGGGGCGGCCAGGGACGCAGGGTCCCAGCCAGGCGGGCTCCCATGCTGCTCGTAGATTCTGACAGGACAGATGACAGCGGCGAGTTTTCACCTGATGGGCAGATGGGTGTCGTCTGTTACTGTCATTAATCAGTGCCAGCTTCCCCAGAGCCACTAACAGGCTGCCAGGAGGGAAGGATGGATGGGGCTGAATTCATCAAGAACCAGGCAGAGGCCAGCAAGGGTGGGCTCTCAGCTAGGAAGCGATGGTGGTCACGGCAGCAAGGGGTGGGCTCCTGGGGGAACCCTGCATAGCTGTGGGAGGCAGCAGGACAGTGGATTGGGGCTGGTGGTCGTGGGCTCAGCTCCCTGGAGCCCGCCCTGGCAGCACGGCTGCCTCGCACCGTGGGGGCCTCTGCTGTTGGCACTGCAGGGCCTCAGGCTAAGTCAGGGGCAGCTGGGCCTGAAGGCCCTGGTCTGCTGCCATTTCTGTGCCTGCCTGGCCCCAGCGCAATGGCGGAGGCCATCCAGACGTGACTATGTTGCAAGGGGCTCTGTGTTCTCACCAGTGGCAATGTCACTCCCATGGGGCAAACATTGGCCCTGGTGGCAGCCAAATATCTTACTCTTTTTCTGTACAAAGCACAGAGGCACATTCAGAAAACAGGCATATAAACAAGACCAAGAGGAGCTCTGTGGCGGTTTGTGGTATATTCCACTGGAAACGTTATTCAGTGGTGCGACACGACCGGCCTCCACAGAAGTGCAGAAAATAACGCAAGAGTGCAGGCCGACATGGTGTGCTATTTGTTGTTGACAGCTCCCTCTGGAATAAATCAAGCATGACAGCTTCATCCCATTGCCCCACCCGTGGAGGAAGTAGGAGTTTCTGACCCCCGTGCTCCGTGGGTGCTCCCAGGCTGGTGGCTGGGAAGTAGCTTCTCTGTTTTCTAGTTGGCATTTCGTGCACCTGGAGCAGTGCTGTACGCGTGCATTGGCCGGTCCTGGTTCTTCTCCTTGAGACTAACCTGCTCCTTCCTGCTGAGGTTTCAGGAAATCAGCAAAGACCCTCTGGCGTCCCTCATCTGAATAGGATGGGGAAGCCTGAGCGTCAGAGTCTACAGGTGTTGGGAAATCACCCTCTACACTGCAAAGCAAGGGCGGAGGAGGGGACCAAGTTATGCACAGGTGTGTGGCAGGGCCTTCTACCTGGAGGCGCGTCGGGAGGCACAGCCGGCAGCCTCTCCAGGGTTGCTGCTTTGCAAAGGTTGAGGGCAGAGAGAGGAGAAAAGAGCCCAGGTCCTGAGCACATGGCCTTTGAAGAGATTTCTTCCATGAAACAGAGGCGGAGACCCATGCCTGCCACCTGCCTGTCTGGTGGCTCAGTCCTCTCCTGGGAGGAGTCAGGCAGGGCTGGAGGGTGGCAGGGGCCCAGCGTGCCTTGTGTGAAGAGCTGGGGACACAATGACCTTGACCATACCCTCTGCTCACTTTTCAGCTGGGTTAGATGTCTTTTTTATTAAAATTGACTTTCATAAGAGTTCTTTCTTTATCCTGGATTCCAATTCTTTATTAGTCACGTGCATTGCAGATTTTCTCCAAGTCTGTGTTTGCCTTTCACTTTGTAATCTGTTTTTGACTTTCAGACATTTTACATTTTAATCCAGACAAATTTATCAGTATGTTCCATTATTGTTTGTTAACACTGTGACTTGTTTAGGAAATCGTCCTGCTCGTCAATATCACAAGCATATTCTCCCAAGCTTTCTTTGAAAAGTTTTATAGTTTTGCTTTTCACCTGTTAGTCTTTGATCCGTGTGGAATTTAATGTGTATGTGGTATAGAATAGGAATTTAATTAATTTATTTATTTATGTGAGACAGAGTCTCACTCTCTTGCTCTATCACCAGGATGGAGTGCAGTGGCACAGCCTTGTCTCACTGCAACCTCCGCCTCCCGGATTCAAGTGATTCTCGTGTCTCAGCCTCTCAAGTATCTGGGATTACAGGCGCAAGCCACCACGCCCGGCAGGAATTGAATTTAATGCATCCTGTGCGGAAAGCCAAAGTTCCCCATGCCGCTTGTTCAACAGCAGCTTTGATGCCTGCTCTGTGCACTGTGCAGCCCTGTAGCCACTAGGGACGTGGAGCTATTTAAATTCCATGAACTGGCAGGGTGCAGTGGCTCACACCTGGAATCTCAGCACTTGGGAGGCCGAGGTGGGTGGATCACCTGAGGTCAGGAGTTCGAGACCAGCCTGACCAACATATACGAAAAATATAAAAATTAGCCAGGCATGGTGGTTGGCGCCTGTAATCCCAGCCACTCGGGAGACTGAGGAAGGAGAATCGCTTGAAGCCGGCAGGTGGAGGTGACAGTGAGCCGAGATGGCACCACTGCACTCAGCCGATGCGACAGAGCGAGACTCTGTCTCAAAAAATAAATAAATAAATAAATAAATTCCATGAACTAACACTGAATAACATTTAAAATTCAGCTTCTCACCCCAGTTGTACCAGTCACATTTCAAGTGCTCGGCAGTCACAAATAACTGACAACTATAAAAATGAACAGGGATAGGGAAGATGTGAAAAGCACAATTAGTTTTGTTTGAATAGACACCTGGGGCAACTGCACTCAATCCCAGGCCACACATGCTTTCTAGGCACCCATGGGGCATTTTCAAAAGTTGGCCACGTTTCAAAAATACCAAAAAGTGGATTGTTCGGGCCATATTCTCTGATC
This sequence comes from Pan paniscus, assembly GCF_029289425.2. Classification (NCBI taxonomy): domain Eukaryota; kingdom Metazoa; phylum Chordata; class Mammalia; order Primates; family Hominidae; genus Pan; species Pan paniscus. The sequence goes on along the minus strand of NC_073264.2, from coordinate 105,813,731 downwards.
AAACTGTGGTAAACTTGGAAATCAGTAACAAAAGGTAGTAACAAAATCCATAGTTGTCAAATGAAAAACACACGTATAACTAATTCATTTTCAAAGACAAAATCATAAAGGAAATTAGAAAATGTTTAGATTTGCATAATAACTACTTATCAAAACTTGTGGGGTTCAGCTAAAACAGTACTTACAGACAGGTTAGTCTATTTTACCATTTTGCTTCTCAAAAATCTAGTTTTGGCTGGGCTCGGTGGCTCACACCTGTAATCCCAGCACTTTGGGAGGCCAAGGCCAGTGGATCACCTGAGGTCAGGAGTTCAAGACCAGCCTGGGCAACATGGTGAAACCCCGTCTCTACTAAAAATACAAAAATCAGCCAGGCGCGGTGGCGCGCACCTGTAGTCTCAGCTACTCGGGAGGCTGAGGTGGGAGACTTGCTTGAACCCAGGAGGTGGAGGTTGCAGTGAGCTGAGATTATGCCACTGCACTCCAGCCTGGGCAACAGAGTGAGACTCTGTCTCAAAAAAAAAGAAAAAAAATCTAGTTTTGGCCAGTCATTCTTGGCGATTTTTGTTCTCTGTTCCATTCATTTCTGCACATACATTTATGGTTCCGTTCCTTTCTTGGGTTTGTGGTGTGGCTGGTTTCATGTTTCTTGATTTGGATTCTTAACTCGAGAATTTTAACTATCATATTACAATATGTGCAGTTTTAGGTTACATATTTCCCTTCCCAGCATTACTTCAGCTGCATCTCCTTAGACTGTGCTGCTTCACTGTGCTTTTCTCTTCTTTCTGATCCTTATTAGTTTTTATGATTTTCAGTTGTGAAGTGGAAAATCTTCCACTCTGATGTCAACTTGTCAATTTTTCATTGTAATACTGAACCTTTTTTATTTATATATTTGAGCTATGTTTGTCATTCTATGGTAATCTCTGAATCTTTACTAATGCTTTTTTACTTGACATTTATTTTGTTTGGTATTAATATAACTTCATAAACTTAAAGAGAATAAAGTATTTGCTAATTTTTAAAATTTCTTCTTGAAACCTAAATTGTTGGTGTTTCTGTATTTTGCATCTCTTAGGAAAGCGTATAGCTGGATTTGGTTTTGTCGAAGCTCTATTTTAACTTGCAAGTTCAGTTTATTCATATTTATTGACACATTTGGATTCACTTCTGCAATTTGATTTTGTGATTTTTGTTTCTTGTGATTTTCCTTGGCTTCTTTCTCCCTCGTTTTCTGTTTTCTGTGGGGCTGAGGCATTTTTTTCCTTCTTCCTTTTTCTTTCCAAATTCTGTTTTTATTTTTAGTAGATACATGCATACTTGGCTTAAAGTCTAAACGCAATCAAAATCTATACAATCCTCTAGAATATTAAAAGGACGTTGGAATATTTGAACGGTAATTATACTATTCTGTACGTGTTTTTCTGAACTGTTATTTTAGTTTCATCTTATTTCTTGTTTTCGTATCACAAAATTTGTCCTTATCATCATTTAATAACAATTAATCTCATTTGGATTTACTTACATATTTTATATTTTCTCCTCACCACTACTTTTTTTTTTCTGTTTTTGAGGCAGAGTCTCACTCTGTCACCCAGGCTGAAGTGCAATGGCACAATCTCAGCTCATTTCAACCTCCGCCTCCTGGGTTCAAGCGATTCTCATGCCTCAGCCTCTTGAGTAGATGGGATTACAGGCTCCCACCACCATGCCTGGATAATTTTTGTATTTTTAGTAGAGACATGGTTTCACCATATTGCCCAGGCCAGTCTTGAACTCTTGACCTCAGGTGATCCACTGGCCTTGGCCTCCCAAAGTGCTGGGATTGCAGGCGTGAGCCATCATGCCCAGCACCCCACCACTACTTCTTGACTCTCACTCCTTCCTTTGGATTTAATTTGTTTCCCTCTGAAAAATATCCTTTAGGAATTCTTTCAATGAAGGAATGTGATTGTTCAATTTTTAATTTTTGTTTGTTGAAAGTGTTTTAAAAAATATAGTTGCCACCCTGACTGGCAATGTTGTTGGGTGTAAAATTCCAGGTTGACACATACTTTCTCTCAGCATGGTGAAGACATTTCCTCACTCCGTTCTGGCTTCTACTGTTGTTGTTAAGAAGTCAGCTGAATTATAGTTCCCTTGTAGGTTATCTGCCAATATGGGCTAAATTGTGCCCCACTCCCCTGGATGACATCCCAATCCCCAGTACCTCAGAATGTAATTGTGTTTGGATAAGGTCTATAAAAGGTAATTAAGTTAAAAACGAGGCCACTGAGGGGGATCCTAATCCAATCTGACTGGTGTCCTTATAAGAAGAGGTAGAGACACACGGAGGAAAGGCCATGGAAGAGCATAGTGGGAAGGTGGCTATCCGCCAGGCAAGGAGAGAGGCCTCAGCACAAACCAAACCTGCCAACACCGACAGCTTGAGCTTGGACTTCCAGCCTCCAGAACTGTGAGAAAAGGAATTTCTGTTGTTTAAGCCTCCCAGTCTGTGGTATTTTGTTATGGCAGGCCTAGCAAACCAATACTTCTGGTTTTTGCTGTTTACTCTGTTTTTTTTTTTTTTTTTTAGACAGAGTCTCACTCTGTTGCCCAGGCTGGAGTGCAGTAGTGCAATCTCGGCTCACTGCCACCTCCACCTCCACCTCCCAAGTTCACGCCATTGTCCTGCCTCAGCCTCCCGAGTAGCTGGGACTACAGGCGCCTGCCACCACGCCTGGCTAATTTTTTTTGTATTTTTAGTAGAGACGGGGTTTCACCATGTTAGCCAGGATGGTCTCGATCTGCTGACCTCGTGATCCACCCGCCTCGGCCTCCCAAAATGCTGGGATTACGGGCATGAGACACCGTGCCCGGCCTGCTGTTTACTCTTAATATATTCTTGTCATGATATTCTGCAGTTATACACTGAGATATAATTAGGTATGTGATTAATTTTATTTATTCTGCCTAGAACTTATTAGGAATTGTGAATCTGAGAATCCCTGTCTTTCATCAATTCTGGAAACCTCTCAGCCATTGTCTCTGCGAAGAAAATAACGACTGTGGCAAGCCTGAGACCGCTCGCCCTTAGAAAGGCTACTCACGAGGATGGCCTTGGCCAAACATGGATTTCAGGAGGGTGCTTGTCATTTCTAGAACTGACAAGATTGAGTGGCTTATTGTCTCTAAACAGTTTGTGCAAACAGTAAAGTTAGTTTATGCTGAACACCTGCTTTTCTTCTGGGAGCCTGGAGTTTTGGTATGTGCTAGGCAGGGGGTGCCTGTGTGACCAGCTGGAATCCCTGGGTGCTGCAACTCTGATGAGCTTCTTTGGTAGACAATAACTCACCTGTGTCATCACAATTTGTTGCTGGGGGAATTAAGTTCATCTTATGTGACTATTATTAGGAAAGGAGTTATATTAGTTCATTTTTGCATTGCTATAAAAATACCTGAGACTGGGTAATTTATAAAGAAAAGAGGGTTACTTGGCTTATGGTTCTGCAGGCTGTACAGAAAGCATGATGTTGGCATCTGCTCAGCTTCTGGGGTGGCCTCAGGAAGCTTCCAATCATGGTGGAAGGAGAAGGGGGAGTAGGTGCGTCACATGGAGAACAGGAGGAAGAGACTGAGTGGGGAGGGGCTACATACTTTTAAGCAGCTCTATCTCATAAGAACTCACTCAACATCATGAGGACAGTGCCAAGGGGGATGGTGCTACACCATTCATGGGAAATCCACCCCCATGATTCCAGCACCTCCTGCCAGGCCGCACCTCCAACATTGGGGATCACAATTTGACATGAGATTTGGGTGGGGACACAGATCTAAACCATATCAGGGCTCCTGGAAACTTGTGCCTTGTTTCCTCCAGATTTCACCCCATGAGACTTTTCCCATTGCTGATTTTTCTGTGGATTCTTTTGCCGTGATAAATCTTAGCCACGAGTATGACAATGTGCTGAGTCTTGTGAATCCTTTTAGCAAATCTCATGTTTGGGGATGGTTTTGGGGACCCGCACACGGTCTCTCAAACATGGTCTCAGTTCTATTCTCTCCTGGAGCTCCAATTAGAGATAAGGTAAACTTCATTCTTTCCTTCTTGACGCTCTTTCATATCTTCCCTCTTTTCATTTCTTTGCTCTGCCTGTTGGATGATTTCTTCAGACCTTTACAGATAGTAATTTTCTCTACAGCTGTGTCTTAACTTCTATGAATCTATTCACTGATTTTAAAAATTCTAATGACCATAGTTTTCTTTTGAATATTTTTATAATTTATATATTTATTCATTATTCCTTCAATTATTTATAGCAGTATAGACCCATGAATTCTGATTTTAGCTATTTTAGTTCAATGTGATTATTATTTATGTTGTTGTAGAGATTTCCCAGCCGATGCCATTGGGAGCTACTTTTGGCCACCCCTGTGTTCTTTTGACACATCCCTCTCGTTTTTTTGATTACTTCTGTAGTTCAAGATTATGATTTTTCCCTTCTCCAGTTATTTCTCCAAGCAGCTCTGGTTCCTTTAATTAATTTTAGTTACTTATTTATGTTTGAGCATGTGAAGCATTAACATGGTTCTAAAAGTCAGAACAATAGAAAATAAAAGTGCCCACAGTGTCTCTCCCCCACTTTCTACCCTGTTCCCATTCCCCCATCTTTTCCACTCCTTTGGTTTATCCAAGCCTCTATAGCCAAACAACCTTATATGTTTCTCGTTTATTATTCTTGTATTAGTCCATTCGTACACTGCTATAAGGAACTATCTGAGAATGGGTAATTTGTTAATATAAAGAAAAGAGGTTTAATTGACTCACAGTTCTGTAGGCTATACAGGAAGCATGGCTGGGAGGCCTCAGGAAACTTACAATCATGGTGGAAGGTGAAGGAGAAGCAAGCACATCTTCACATGGCTGTAGGAGAGAGAGAGAACAAAGTGGGAGGTGCTACACACTTTTCAAACATCAGATCTGGTGAGAACTCTATAGGAGATGGCACTAGTGGGGTGGTGCTAAACCTTTAGAAATCACCCCCGTGATCCAGTCACCTGCCCCCAGGCCCCACCTTCAACACTGGGAATTACAATTCAACATGAGATCTGGGTGGGGACACAGAGCCAAACCATGTCAGTGTGTTTCTTTTTGCACAAAAGAGTAGCTGCATGTTTAATTTCCTATTTCCATTTACTTCTTACACAGAGCATTCTATAGAGGGTGTTCTGCTCTTTGCTTTTATAATATAAGAAGTTCATCTGGAAGCCACTCACAGAGTTGAGTTCTTAGGAGTCTTTATCACTCTTTTTCAAAGCTGCATAGAACTTCATTGCGTGAATGTATTATGGTTTATCCACTACTCTCCAGTTGCCTGATATACAGGGTTTCCCCATATAGGCCGCAATGAGTAACTCTGGGCTTACGCAGTTTCCATGTGGCTCCCCAGAGGTGGGATAGCCAGGTGGAAATGTAACTACAGGCCACAGTTTGGTAAGATACTCCAAATTCCGGCTGGGCCTGGTGGCTCACGTCTGTAATTCCAGCATTTTGGGAGCCCGAGGCCGGAGGATCACCTGAGGCCAGGAGTTTGAGACCAACCTGGCCAACATGGTGAGACCCCCTCTCTACTAAAAATAAAAAAAAAATTAGCTAGGTGCAGTGGTACGCACCTATAATCCCAGCTATTCGGGAGGCTGAGGCAGGAGAATCGCTTCAACCTGGGAGGCGGAGGTTGCAGTGAGCTGAGATGGCGCCATTGCCCTCCAGCCTGGGCAACAGAGCGAGACTCTGTCTCAAAAAAAAAAAAAAAAACCCTCCAAATTCACCTCCTAAAGGCTTGTGGCAGTTTACACTCCCACTAGTAATGTATAAGAGTTACTGTTTCCCACAGCCTTGCCAACAGAGTATATTGTCATGCTTTGTAATTTCTATCTATATGAGAAGGTATCTTAGTGTAGGTTTTTAAGTGTGAAATATAATAACATAAAGCTTACCATTTTAACCATTGTAAGTGAACAGTTCAGTGGCATTAACTACATTCATATCGCTCAGCAACCATCACCACCATCCATCTCCAGGCTAAAACTGTAAATTGTGTGTGTGTGTGTGTGTGTGTGTGTGAATATAAAATGCACCCACTGGCTCTACTGGAGCCGCCGTGTTGTTTAGATCTTCTGTGTTCTATGTGGCAGCCAGGGAGGTGTGCTGCTCAGATCTCCTTTCCAGAAGCATTTGTCTCTCTGCTGGAGAGGAGCAGTTAGCCAATGGCCTGCAGCTGTAGCCCCTTCCGGGGCTGCCACAATGCTTGCATCAGGCCTTGTTCTTCCTGGGCAGCCTCAGGCAATGGCAGGGGCAGGTATGGGATGAGGACCTGGCCAGTTTTGTTCACCTGGGCCTTTCATGCAGTCTTTGCCTTAAACCTCCCCCAGGGTTGTTGAGACTTTGTGAGACATGCTTCTCAGCCCCCGGCTCTGCCTGTCCAATCCTGTGCCTGCTCCACCTTCACCTTCCGTAGGTGCTGCCCCTAATGCACCTCTTACATCCTGACTTCAGCGCCTGCCTGCTTCCTGGCGGACACAAGCTGACCCACTTTACTTATTTTTTTGTTCCCTTGAGCCGTCTTGCTCCGGGAGCGATATGCTAAAGTTTCCTATTGCTAGTTTGCTGCTATGACTCCTTACAGTTTCTGTGTTTTTGCTTCTTGAAGGTGGTTGCTGAATTATTTTTATTTATTTACTTTTGAGACAGGGTCTCGCTCTGTCACCCAGGCTGGAGTGCAGTGGCATGATCTCGGCTCACTGCAGCCTCAACCTCCTGGACTCAAGCAATCCTCCCACCTCAGCCTTCCTAGTAGCTGGGACCAAGCCATGCACCACCATGCCCAGCTAATTTTCGTAGAGACTGGGTTTCGCCATTTTGCCCAGGCTGGTCTTGAACTCCTGAGGCTCAAGCAATCTGCCTGCCTCAGCTTCCCAAAGTGCTGGGGTTACAGGCATGAGCCACCACATCTGGCCCTGAGTTACTTGTTGCATAACTGATCTTTGCGTGAATCGTGTCTTTTTGCATTAAAAAGTTCTTCTTCGTGCTGCCTAAGGCTTTTTTGTCTTGAATTTTACCTTGCCTGCTAGCGTGGTCCCCATTTCTTTTCTTGCTGCATTTATGTGACTCATGTACCTTCGTTCATCCCTTCAATTCCAGCATTTTGGATCACTTTACTTCAGCTGTGTCTTGAATACAGCATGTAGTTGGATGTCACTTGTGAGCCAAAGTGATTTTTTTTCTTGTGGTAAGTGAATCAAGCCCATGACTTTGTGATGGTCTAAGTGTTCACGTCCCCCCAAAATTCCTATGTTGAAACCCAGCTCCCAAGGTGATGTACTAGGATGTGAGAAGGGCTGCCCATTTGGAACAGGATTAGTGCCCTGTTAAGGCCCTTGTTAAGGCCCGAGGGAGCCGCTTGCCGCTTCGCCTTGTGAGGGCACGTGGAAGGCACCCTCACAGGCGTCGCATCTGCTGGCACCTTGACCTTGGAGTTCTCAGCCCCAAGAACTGTGTTGCCTGTGAACTTCCCAGTTGTAGGTATTTGTTACAGCAGCCTAACAGGACCAAGACAGATTCATGCGTTCAGCGTCAGCTGTTATAATATTTTCTAATATGTGTATATCGTGACATTCGCCATGTGATGTGTAAGCTTTGCTCTTTCTTTCCTGTTGTTTTTCTCAGGGGTTTGTATTTTTATTCTAAGGATTGCTTATCCTTTTTAAGTGCCCTTAGTTTCCTGTTTTCTCACCTAAACTTTCACTGTGGGTTTGTTAGTTTTGGGCAGTAACTAACTGTCCCCCGATTGCCCGTGTCACCGTAAATGAGCTGATGCTATTTTCCTCCTTCCCTCTCTCTTCTCCAGCATTTCAAAGTTGCGATATTCCTACCTTGTCACTGCACACAACATCAGTTATGAACCTTTCACCCTCTGCCCTTATGATGCTCCTTGTGCTGAAGGAGCACAGTCATCTTTTGGGTTGGATGAAGTTAATATTCTAGTAGATTCTTCAAGAAGGGCTCATGGGCCGGGTGCGGTGGCTCACACCTGTAATCCCAGCACTTTGGGAGGCTGAGGTGGGCGGATCACTTGAGGTCAGGAGTTTGAGACCAGCCAGGCCAACATAGTGAAACCCCATCACTACTAAAAATACAAAAATTAGCCAAGTGTGGTGACACACACCTGTAATCCCAGGTACTCGGGAGGCTGGGGCAGGAGAATCACTTGGACCCAGGAGGCGGAAGTTGCAGTGAGTCAAGATTGCCCCATTGCACTCCTGCTGCACTCCAGCCTGGGCGTCCCAGTGAGAGACTCCATCTCAAAAAAAAAAAAAAAAAAAAAAAAAAAAAAGACAAGGGCTCCTGGTTCAGAATGTTCTAAGTTCTTGTATTGTTAAAACTGTTTTCCATAGTTTTGATATTTGAAGGGAAGCTTCACTAGATATTGATATATTTGTATATCTATGCTTATCTATTTCATCCTGTTATAGGACAAGGGGTCCTGATCCAGACTCGAAGAGAGGGTTCGTGGATCTCACACAAGAAAGAATTCAGGGCGAGCCCACAGTGCAAAGTAAAAGCGAGCTTATTAAGGAAGTAAAGTGGTAAAAGGGCAGCTACTTCGTAGACAGAGTAGGGTGTTCCCGAAAGTAAGAGGAGGAACGTGTCCACCCTAGGTACAATGCTGGTATATACGGGGAGATGCGCTCTGCTACAAGGGTTTGTGATAAAGAATTAATTTTCTTAATTGCTATATTTTGCAAGAATTGATATTATTACCTTTAAAGCAAAATTAGGAATGCCGTTGTTCTCTAGATATTGGGATAGCTGAACACTCCCAAGTCAGGATCTGTTTAGTAAACATTATTCATTTGTTCCCTTAACTGTAAACATCTAGAGGCTTGGAATGCCTCAGTTTCTGAGGATGCAGCTCAGCAAATCCCCGTCTCATTTTCCAGCCCTCACTGAAGACGAAGTCGCTCTGGTTCGAACGCCTCTGACAATCCTACGGGCGAGCACATCATTTTCCAGCCCTCACTCAAGATGGAGTCGCTCTGCTTCCAACACCACTGACAATCCTACGAGTGAGCACAACATTTCTGGATTAGAGGGAGACCCACTTTTTATTTACAGAATATATTGGCATTGGTTCCTTGTGACTGCTGCCCACCTGGGACAATGTGGTGATAGCGAGAGGAGCCTGCCTGTGCAAAAGGGGGTTTTGCTCTACAGGAGGGAAACCTGAAGATTATGAGTCTTAGAGCTGATGTAGGAACTGTTACACCCATGGGAGAGTGTAAGATAAACCTTATTTTCTAATGTCAACAGATCCTCTCTGAGAAGAGAAGGGAAAGGTCCCAGATTTACTATTCTTTGGGATGTAAAGTAACGGTCCTGAGTTTCATCTGGCTTGGAAATCTAAACACATACCAAAAGGGAGATAAACCTGTCAACCTTTTCCCTGGGCTCTTTCTTTCTTTCTCCCCCCGTCCCTCCCTCCCTCTCTCTTTCTTTCCCTCCCTCCCTCCTTCCCTCCCTCCCTCCCTCCCTTCCTTCCTCTCTCTCTCTTTCCCTCCCTCCCTTCCTTCTCTTCCTTTCTCTCTCTCCTTTCTTTTTTCTTTCTTCTTTTTTTTTTTTTTTGAGACAGAGTCTCGCCCTGTCTCCAGGCTAGAGTGCAATGGTGCGATCTCGGCTCACTGCAACCTCAGCCACCCAGGTTCAAGAGATTCTCCTGCTTCAGCCTCCGGAGTAGCTGAGACTACAGGCGCCTGCCACCACACCCAGCTAATTTTTTTATTTTTAGTAGAGATGGGGTTTCACCATGTTGCCCTGGCTGGTCTAGATCTCTTGACCTCATGATCCACCTGCTCCCAGCCTCCCAAAGTGCTGGGATTACAGGTATGAGCCACCGTGCCTGGCCTCTTGCTTTCTTGCTTTCTTGCTCTCTTTCTCCTTCCCTTCCCTTCCCTTCCCCTCCCCTCCCCTCACTCCTTCCCTCCCTCCCTCCCTCCCTTCCTTCCGTCCCTCCTTCCTTCCTCTCTTTTCCTTCCTTCCTTCCTTCTCTCTTTCCTCTCTGTTTCCCTTCCTTCCTTCCCTCCTTCCTCTCTGTTTCCCTTCCTTCCTTCCTTCCCTCTCTCTTTCTTTCTTTTCTCTCTCTCTCTCCCCCCCTCTCTCTCTTTTGAGTTGATATGTCACACTGTTGCCTAGACTGGAGTGCAGTGGTGCATCATAGCTCACTGCAGCCTCAAACTTCTGGGGTCAAGTGATCCTCCCACCTCTGCCCAAAGTGCTGGGACTACAGGTGTGAGCCACTGGGCCTTCCCCTGGGTGTTTCTGAGTCTTTCTAGGCTGGTTTCCCTTCCAGGCATCCGTTAACCCAGGTTACCAGTAATTTTTTCTCAGAAAGCCATGACCTTGCAGAAATACCAACATATTTTCTCTATAATAAAAAATCCTTGGTGCAGAATTTCTTTCACCAATGTTTGGAAAACGTTGCTCCACTTTGCCCTGCTTTGCTATTACTTTTGAGAAATCTGATGCCAGGCGGGCTCCTTTGCTCTTGTAAGCTATTTTTAATTTGTTTTTGAAACATAATAATTTCATTAGATATTTTCTCAGAGTTGGTCATGTCTGATTAATTATCTCGGCATCTATGGGGGTGGGCCTTTCAATACGTAGACTCGTCTTTTAATTTTGAGGCATCTTCTTGGACTAAGGTCTTACGTATGATGCCTGTCCCGTTGCTTTGTTTCGCATCTTCCGGGGCTCCAGTTATGCACGTATGATTCCTTCTTTGCTTGTTTCCCATGTTCCCCACTTCTCTGTGGCCCTTTTTATTTCTTTCATGGTCTCATTTTCATTCTCTTAGTTACTTTCCTACTTTATTGCCTTTCTTTATTTAAGTCTATTATTTCTTGGGCATCTCATAATTCAGCCTTCATTTCTGAGACAATTTTGTCCGTTTCTTTCCTTTCTTTTCTGGTTTCAGCCAACCCTTTTTATTTCTTTCTGCTTTTGTCTACTTATATTCCAAGAGTTTGAATTTCTGACTCAGGGTGGGTTTTCCTATTCCCCGGGTGCTTCTGTGAGTATATTTCATTCACTTTAGATTGTGGCCTTGCTGTTTTTTTCCTACTTCTTTTTTTCCAGGAGTGGGGATTTTTATCAAATGAGGTGTGTTGATTTTTGTAGTAGCTTTAAATAGACAATACTCTTCTGATCATTTTGTGAGTTTGGGTGGTTTACAAGATTCCTGCTTCAGCACAGTCTGTTCTGTCGGTGTGGCGAAGTCTAGTTTCTCGCATGAATCTGTGTGTGAGTGTGTGCTGGGAGTGGGGGATGTGTGCCCTCTGCATTTTCTGGTTCACCTTTTCCTACAGGACCTGGGACTTCTCCCCTTTCCTCCTTTTTGGCTTGGCTGCCGGATGCCTAAAGAGCACATTTCCCTTCTTTTCCCCGTTTGCTTCTCCTGAAGTTTTGCCTTTCACAGATGCCACTTCAGGTTGTGTGTGCTTTTCGGGCCCATCTCTGCAGTTAGCAGGCGGACCTAAAGGGCACTTGTTCCGTGTTTTCACACGTGGGGAACGGTGCTATTTCTGCCGGTTTTAGAGCACTCCTACACCCCTCTCTAGCTTTCCTCTTCTCTCTTTCCTGTCTTATTCTTGGACTGCTCCTACCTACTGCAAAGAGTGTGAGAAATCACTTGCTGGGATGTTTTTCTTTTTCCCTTTTTTCCCCTGCGGTTGATTTGAAGTTGGGGCATTCCTGTCTTTGTGTGGTTTCACTAGACCTTCCTGTTGACCTGCACTGATTCTGGAGGATTTTGGGGGTGATGCAGACCTAGGCAGGTGCCATTCTCTTTGGTTGCTCAGAAGTTCTCTTAGAGAGTGTTAGAGTGCATTTATTGATTGTGAATGATTTTAAGACTCTTCACATGTTTAAGAATTAGTTGATTTTATTTTCTGCACCTGTTTATCTTACTTGATTATATTCTTCTATTAACATGTAGGCCCTGCTCTTATTGATTTCTAGAAAGTCTTTACATATTAGAACAATGGTGTTGTGCCTTGCAAAAGGTTTCTCTAAGTTCCTAGGTTGTCTGTGGGCTTTGCTGAAGGAGCCTGATGCTGTTAGCTCCGGCAGCAGGGCGGAGGGCTTAGGCCTTTACGTTCATGTGCAGGCAGAGAGGCTTTGAGAACAAGACCTTTATATATGCAAGGCAGGACACTTAACTCTCTTACTGTGGAGCTGTGGGGCAGAGATGATGGGGAAAGAGCAGGGAAGGAGGTAGCAGAGAGGGACCTGCAGGAACACAGAGAAAAGCAGTGTGTGTGTGTGTGTGTGTGTGTGTGTGTGTGTGTGTGTGTGTGTGGTGGGGGCTCGCCAGCTAGCTGGTGTCTGCAGTTCTTCCGCTCGCTGAGAGATGAAAGGAAGGGCAGAGACGAATGTACATGCAAATGGATAATCTGTGCAGCTTTGCAGAGTGCGGGGCCATTTGCATAAATATTGTTTGCAAGAAGCAATTAGTGGTTCATTTACATGCAGTGAAGTAGCAATTTGCACTTTTTTTTCAGGAACAATTTCTTTGCCGACGTGCACATATTTGATGCTTTGCAATTGGCCTGTAATAGTAAGGGTTTACAATTTTTCATGTTTGGTTCTTATCTTGCTTTCCTGAGATATGGAATTTTTCCTTTAAAAAAAGAAAGTGCCACATTAAGGGCGAAAGTTCTCCAAGCTAGCATTCCTGGTGAACACTTACTCCTTTTCTGACTGTGTCCAAGCTTCTGCATCTCCCTGAGTACCTGTGCAGACCGTTTTCTTGGCCTCCTACTTTAAGTGAAGTACCTTTACGTACCTTTAAGTGAAGCTTTCTCAGTTGGGCAATGATTGGCCACACCAGCACGCACTGCCTTCCTCCCCGACCTTGGGTCAAGCTGCAGTGAAGAAGGCTCTGCCTTGGGCAGGATCAGTGACTGTGGATCTCAGTTCAAAGAGACAGGATCATGGTCTGGTATCTGGTGGTCCTGGGAGGAGTGGGAGCATCCGTGCCCAGCCCCTACCAAGTGACCCCAGCTAGGCCTGGCCCGGCCCGCACTCTCACTGATGTCAGTGCTGTTCACGTCTCAGCTGAAGCTTCAGCCTTTCCTGCAAGGGCTGTGGCAGACAAATCCAGCAGAGGACCTGTGCGGAGGCTTCACCGCAACGGTGACCTTGCAGTCAAGTCTTGCTCAACTTCCGAGGAAAGTCCATACCATGTACACTTGTACAGGTGTGAACATGTACAAGGAGAAAGAGAAGCAGAACAAATACAGCCACCAGAGAGGACCTAGAGCAAGTATAACTGGTGTCCTCAGAGAGGAATGAGACCAGTGGGTATTGCAGAGAACCCATGAGAGGTCTTGCAATGAAAAAAAGTCATCAAGAACAAAAGCAAGAATGGCTCCAGTGATGGGAGGCAGAGTGGGCATCTGTGGGAGAAGCAGGGAGCTGGGCGAGGATGCTGAGGGAGTTTACTGGAATGTGACACAAAGGGATGGAGTTGGGAAGCACAATAGGCAAGCTGAGATGTGGAGGACGATCTAGAGGCCATAGCATCCCTCTCCTAGGATTTCAGGGGGAGAGAATAAAGGGGAGGTGCTGGGGGTGGGACAACAGCCAGGGCATGTTTTCATCTCTACCTTTTCAGAGCTAAAGGCAGGTGCTGGCCTCACTGAAAGAGCCCACCAAGTGCCAAGCAGGATAAACACAAATAACCAAAACCCCCAAATTCATTCCTTGCTACATCAAAGTGCAATGTGGATCGTCAGTGATACAGCTAAAGCTGGGTGGGTAGGGGGAGGGGAAACCCCAATTATCTAAGAGGAACAAGGATCAAATTGACACCTGCCTTCTCATCTGCAGCATTGGGGGAACAGGTTAAGACTGCAAAATCTTCCCAGTTGTGAGGTGAAATCCTTGGACAATCCACTATTTATATGCAGATAGAAAATAAAACCAGCCAGGCAGGGAGGCCCAAGCCTGTAATCCCAGCACTTGGGGAGGCTGAGGCAGGTGGATCACCCGAGATCAGGTCAGGAGTTCGAGACCAACCTGGCTGACATGGTGAAACCCTGTCTCTACTAAAAATACAAAAATCAGATGGACATGGTGTTGCACGCCTGTAATCCTAGCTACTAGGGAGGCTGAGGCAGGAGAATCGCTTGAACCCAGCAGGTGGAAGTAGCTGTGAGCCGAATTCATACCACTGCACTCCAGCCTGGGTGACAGAGCGAGACTCTGATTCAAAAAACAAACAAACAAACAACCATTTAGCTCCCGTAGTCCCCCGACTTTCTGAAAGAAGTGCCAGAAGATGTGCTGTAGCAAGAGGAAAAGGGCGCCCGGGAGCTGATGCTGACTGACGGTTCTCATTCCTGCTGTTGCTCAGGTGCTCTGCTAAGTGCTGCACGGGAATTATCTCACTGAATCCTCGTGATGCCACAAGTCTGGTGCTGCCAGTCACATTTCACAGGCGAGGAAGTAGAAGTACAATCATGTTAGCGTATTGTTAAGTTCAAATAGGTATTGATTGCTAAAAATGATAACAATCCAGCACTAAAATTCCATGTGGGATCAACATGGGGGGTTTGAGGGACATGTGGAGAGTGGACAAAAGCGACATTACGTGATGGGTCTCATCTTGTTCGGAGAGTATCTCGACTCTGACAAATTCTTGACACTGTCGGAAAAACAGATGCTTAAGTGTGTATTTTCTAAATCTATAGGTAATCAAAAGGAATTGGAAATAGAATGTAACTATTTCAAAGACAGGTGAGGGAAAATGGAATAAAATAAACCTAATTTCTAAAATAAGATGAGAAAGGGGGAAAAAAACCCCAGGAAATACAAAGTAAGATTTTATTTGATCAGAAATCGTAATAAATGTCAGTGGGCTAAACACATGTGTTAAAAGACAGAGACGCTCAGATTGAACAGAAACAAATAACAAATTCTAGCTGAAATGTTGCTTACAAAAGACATACTTAAAGTTGCCTAGAAAGTTAAACATTAAAGGCATAAAAAAGTCTATCAAAAATGCCAAAAAATGCAAGCAGTCCTAGCAATATTTATATAATAGAAGATAAAATTTAAGGCAAAATGTTTAAAAGGGACAAAAGGGGACATTTCATGTTGACAAATGGAACAACTCATAAAGAATACATGAAGCCAGATGCAGTGGCTCATGCCTGTAATCCCAGCACTTTGGGAGGGCAAGGCAGGCAGATCCCCTGAGGTCAGGAGTTTGAGACCAGCCTGGCCAACATGGTGAAACACTGTCTCTACTAAAAATACAAAAATTAGCCAGCATGGTGGTACACACCTGTAGTACCAGCTACGTGGGAGGCTGAGGCAGGAGAATTGCTTGAACCTGGGAGGCGGAGGCTGCAGTGAGCCAAGATCGTGCCACTTGCATACTAGCCTGGGTGACACAGTGAGACTCTGTCTCAAATAAAAAAAAAAAAAAGAAAAGAAGAAGACTCCGTAAGAGTCATAAACTGAAATATATAATAAAAAATACATTAAGTAAAAAAAGAAAATTATGAATCCATAGTCATGGTGGGAGACCTACCCCAGAAACTGAAGAATTTAATAGACTATAAATAAATATAAGCAATTAAAGCTTAATCTAATAGACACATAGAAATACATATTCAACAAATGAAAAACTTTTTTTTAGCACAGCAAGAACATTAAAAAAAGTGTACTAGATGACTAAGAGAATTTTGACAATTTAAATATTAACATGTAAGGCTAACTTCAGTAACCACAAAGCAATAAAATTAGAAATCAATGGCAAAAAGAAAGTCCATCAAAATGAGTATAGCTGGGAATACACTGCTAATTATTTTAGCAGGTATTAAAGTAAAAATAGAAACTGTTAACTATCTGTAGCCAAATGGCTATAAGAACATTTCATGTCAAAACCTATGGGATATGGCCAAAGTGTTATCAAGAGGAAAATGTATAGACTTAAATTGATTCATTAAAATTGAATATGAATAGGTTAAGATTTTAAACTGAAGAAGCTGGAAAAGCAACAGAATAAGCTCAGAGAAATAATGTGTTAATCATAAGGGGGCATGATAATCATAAAGACAGCCATGGGATCACAGAAAAAGGGAGACACTGTTGACCATGCCCTTCCCAGCACTGTCCAGGGAGAGGGAGCCACTGTTTTAGACATCAAGTGCTTGTAGTCACCTGGACAGGTGTATGTTATTGGGAGATGCAAGGCAGCTTCTCTTAGCTTGAGCTTGTTATCATGAAATAATCTTATTCCCCGTCTGATTCCATGCTCTCCAAGATGACTTCTAATGGTGCCTTCCCAGATAGCACTGCTGACAGCAAATGCAGTTTGAGTAGGGATGTTAGTGTCCTAGTCTTGCAAACGGTAACTTCTCAGGGTAAATCAGCACATCAACATTCTGATTTCCCATATCAGCGATCACCTTGCCAGAATCAGGCTGCTGGTATTCTCCAAAATATGGCTGTAAGGATTTGTTAATCATTCTTCACCCCTCATCTCTCCACTGATCAATCCACCTACCCACCCACTCACACAGTCATCAATGTGTGAGTAATCAATACATTTATTTATCCTCCCTCCTTCTTCCTCCCTGCCACCCTCCCATCCATCCATCCATCCACCCATCCACTCAAACATCCACCCACCCACCCATCCATTCATCCATCCACCCACCCACTCACTTACTCATTCATCCATTCATCCACCTACCCATCCATCTACCCACCCACTCATCCATTCATCCACCTACCCATCCATCTACCCACCCACACATCCATCCATCCACCCAACCATCCATCCATTCATTCATTTATCCATCCATCCATCCATCCATCCATCCATCCATCCACTCAAACATCCACCCACCCACCCATCCATTCATCCATCCACCCACTCACTCATTCATCCATTCATCCACCTACCCATCCATCTACCCACCCACACATCCATCCATCCACCCAACCATCCATCCATCCATCCATCCATCCATCCATCCATCCATCCATCCACGCACCCCTTCATCCACCCACTCACTCATTCATCCATTCATCTAACTACACATCCATCTACCCATCAACTCATCCATTTATCCACCCAAACATTCATCCACACAACCATCCATCCATCCACCCATCCATCTCTCCATCCACCCAAACATCCAACCACCCATCCATCCACCCAAACATCCATCCATTCATTCATCCACCCACCCAAACATCCATCCATCCATGTATCCATCCATGCATCCATCCATCCATCTATCCATCCATCCACCCATCTATCTATCCACCCCTCGATCCACCCACCCACTTATTCATCCATGCATCCATCCATGCATCCATCTACCCACCCACTCATCCATCCACCCATCCATTCATCCATTCATCCAACCAGTCATCTACCCACCCTCTCATCCATTTATCACTCTCCTACTGATGTATGAATTCATTTATTCATCCTCTTATCCCCCATGCACCCAACCACCCTCCATCCATTCACCCCTCTGCAGGGGCCTTCATTTGGCAGTTCTTCTGGAGTGGTTGGCACCACTCATTTCTCTCCCATGCACGGAGCACTCCATTGTGTCATGCTCAGGTGGAGTGCAGCAAGTGAGATGATGAACGGTGCCCCTCAGTCATCTTTCGGATGGAGAGCAGTCTTCTTTATATGATCTTATGTTTGCCCTCAGTAGGAGCCAAGAAAATGGGGTGAAACATGAAGACATTAGATCTTTTGTGGTTTGCTTTCTCAATCTCCACTGACCCCTTCCCAGCCCCGATCTTTTTCAGCCTTGTTTCCTCCTCCAGCCATGTCCTTCTTCCCCTTCGACCAGAGGCCTTGCAGCGCCATCCATGGGCCCTGCCTCGAGTCCTAGGGCACTGCCTGCTGGCCTGGCTCTTCTACACGATCCACAGCTTCCCTCACATGGGATGTGGTGGGGGTGAGGAAGTGCCTGCGGAGGAGACTCTTTCTGGAGTGTTCTATTTATACCCTCCTGCTTTAGAGAATTTCCAGGTGCACCTGGGCCCTGTACTATGTATTTCTGGACTCTTTCC
This sequence comes from Pan paniscus, assembly GCF_029289425.2. Classification (NCBI taxonomy): domain Eukaryota; kingdom Metazoa; phylum Chordata; class Mammalia; order Primates; family Hominidae; genus Pan; species Pan paniscus. The sequence goes on along the minus strand of NC_073264.2, from coordinate 105,795,583 downwards.
CACACCTGGCCAAAGCCAGCTGTCCTGGATCCTTCCAGGCCTCAGGCAACAGGACAGACAGGCCCTGACTGGGAGCTGGCAGGAAGGAGAAAAGCAAAGCATCCCTGAGGTAGGGGCGGCACTGCAGCAGAGGACAAGGATAGGAGGAAGCTCTGCAGCCTGGGGGTCAGTGGGGGGAGCCATGCTACCCCTGAAGTTCCAGGTGGACATCGCCTCCATAGAGGGAGCTGGGAGTGTCCTCCCCTAGCCCCAGTGACAGCGGCTGGAGCACAGGGTCTCTCTCCCCTCACTCATGTATGCAGATGGTAGTCACAAGCTGGTGAGGCTGTGGAGAAATAGAAACACTTTTACACTGTTGGTGGGAGTGTAAATTAGTTCAACCATTGTGGAAGACAGTGTGGTGATTCCTCAGGGATCTAGAACCAGAAATACCACTGGACCCAGCAATCCCATTACTGGGTATATACCCAAAGGATTGTAAATCATTCTACTATAAAGACACATGCACACGTATGTTTATTGCAACACTATTTACAATAGCAAAGACTTGGAACCAACTCAAGTGCCCATCAGTGATAGACTGGATTAAGAAAATGTGGCACATATACACCATGGAATACCATGCAGCCATAAAGAAGAATGAGTTCATGTCCAAAACCAAACACCGGATGTTCTCACTCATAAGTGGGAGTTGAACAATGAGAACACATGGACACAGGGAGGGGAACATCACACACTGGGGCCTGTTGAGGGGTGGGGGGTAAGGGGAGGGAGAGCATTAGGACAAATACCTAATGCATGAGGGGCTTAAAGCCTAGATGACGGGTTGATAGGTGCAGCAAACCACCATGGCACAAGTATACCTACGCAACAAACCTGCACGTTCTGCACATGTATCCCAGAACTGAAAGTAAAATAATAAAAAGAATTATATCAAAAAAGATGAAATAAATAGCCAATGTCCATATGAAAAAATGTGCTATTTGTATAATACACCAAAGACAAAAGGAAGAGCAGTTCTGGAAGCAAATCCACTTATGTGTGAATTTAAAATATTTTAAAGTTAAAATTTTTAAAAAGTAAAAGAAGTTCAATATACAATTGCCACCCATATAAGAGGAAAAAGTTGATCACCTTTCACAATATCCAAAACATTGAATTGAAAGTTATTTAAGCTTTAAAAGAGAGTTTGTAAATAGCAAAAGTATTAAATTTTTAAAGACTATAAAAAATAAAATGGGGTAATAGAAACACATGACTTGACAATTTGCTTTTTTAAATATAGCACTAGACAGATAATCCTTCAGGCCAATACTCACAGACACGACTCCCGTTTAACAGCTCAAAACTTTCCATTATAAGGAGGTGCCAGAATTTATTAAATTCTCCCTGGTTTATAAACATTCTGGTTGTTTTCCATTTTTGGCTGGTACAAACCGTTGTAATAAACATTCATGTACACATGTCCTTATGAAATGAGGCTTTTCTGTTGAGCCCCTGTGTTTCAGAAGTGGTGGATCTGGGTCAAAGCATGTGCGGCGATCTTAGCTTCTACTGACTGTGCCAGTTCCCGCCAGAAGACCACGGGGCTCCCTCTTCCCTGGGGTCCCCAGCTTTGGCAGGCCAGGAGTGGGCATTATCAGCCTTTTAAAGCTTTGGGATTTAATTTTGGAGGCAGCCTGCATCCAGTGATGGGTCAGTGTGGAGGTACAAAGGTCCAGCTCCCGCTCCTCTGTGGGGCTGCTCTGAAGGGGCTGTTCCCAGGGGATTGCCTCTGTGTCACCGAGCATTTCTCCCTTGGCCCAGTCCTGCTGCTCTTGGTGGCTCACAGGTGTTGCTCCTGAGAGGAACCCGCACACTCAGTCGTCCTGTCTACAAACCTCGAGGTCCAGCGTCAGTTCTCCTAAATTAGGGGTGGTCCTAGGAAGCAGACACACATGGGATTTGGGGCTAGACTAACCACTGGCAGTCACTGGCTGTGGTGCCTGTTGCTGTGGCTGGTGCAGAAGTGATAGCCCTGCCGTGTCAGGGACCCTCTCGCCGTGGTGCCCCAGGTGCTGTATTGGGTAGGGGAGGAACTGCACTGGTTGGTGCCTTATCTCAGAAGCACGAGAGGCAGAGGCAATGTAGGAATCACAGAGCCATGGATCAGATGGCTGTTGCTGGGTGCTACAAATTCCTGGAGAAAGATGATGGGAGCCGAGCTTGACTTATCTCCACTCAAGGCTGGGTGTGGGGGCAGTGGGCCTGCTTGGCAGCCTGTCCAGAGAGTCTCATTCCCTATGGTTGGAGGCAGGGACAGGTGGGGGTCCAGCCCAGGGCTTAATTCTAAGGGCAACATAGCTCCTGAGGTGATGGGACCCTCAGCCTTGGCAAGGCTGCCATGCTGGCCTCAGGCCTCCATGGTGGGCCCCTTTAGGATAGAACTTATTCCCCAAACTGCCATATGAGCTGCCCTCGATGGCTCCTGGCTGCCAGCCTCTTCTGATGCTGCCTCATCCCAGGTCACTCCCTGTCCCAGGCCAGCTGCTTCCAGTGACTGATCAACATGTGCTTACAAAGGCCCAGGACCTTGACCCTGGGGTCAGCTGAGCCACCACTGAGACTGTGTCTCGGCCAGCAGCCCCTCTGCCCTCTCCTGTTTTTGTCTTTTCTTCCCCATCTGTGCTCACAGAATCCTTCCAACAAACCTCTCTGGGTACTTCTCCACCTTAGAGCCTGCTTTCTAGGGAATCCCACCTGTGATGACATGCTCAGAGGTTGGGGCTCTCCCATGCCTTCTGGAAGCCTCTGGGCCTACAGAAGGGGCTTGCTCCTCCCTGTCAGAGACAGGCACTTCCTTGTGTATGAGTTTTCTGGGACGGCTGAGTCTAAGTACCATAGATGGGGCAGCTGAAACAACATTTATTTTCTCACAGTTCTGGAGGCTGGGAGTCCAATATCCAGGTGCCAGCATCTGCTGAGGGCCTTCTTGCTATGTCATCTCATGGTGAAGGCAGAAGGGCAGGAGAGCCCACATATGCAAGAGAAAGAGGGGTTCAATTCTTTCTTTATAAGGAATCCATTTCCAAGGTAAATAACCCACTTTCCCAGTAATGGCAATAATCCATTCATGAGCCCTCCTGACCCAGCCACCTCTTGAAGGCCCCACCTCTCAGCACTGTCACACTGGGGATTGAATTTCCAGCATATGAATTTTGGGGGACACATTAAAACCCTAGCTGGAAGCATCATCCCAATCTCTGCCTGCATCTTCTCATGGTGTTCTACTTCTATGCATATCTATCACCAAATTTTTTACAAGGACGTCAATTACATTGGCCGAGGGCCCACCCTAATGACCTTCTTTTAACTTGATTACCTCTGTAAAGATCCCATCTCCAAATAAGACCACATTCTAACCTGCTGAGGGTCTGGACTTCAACATGTCTTTGCTGCGGTCACAGTCAACCCATAACACCTATTGGAAGATGATTCACAGGTTTGCTTTGCAAGGAGAATGCATGGCCTCTAAGGAGGGGCTACTCCATCTCTCCTGCTGGTGACCAACGTCAAAGAATGAGTTCTGCTGAGAGAGGGAGGCCAGCGTGCCCCGATGGCTCTGCAGGATCTGAAGACCATGTACCAACAGGCGGCAGGGATATGTGTGCGCCTGGACCACAGTGTGCTGGATTGGGGCAGGGGAGTAGAACATAAATGTTGGGTAAGAAAGAATTTATCCAAAAGGTAGAGGTGTCCTGGAATACAAAGGTTTAACACCAGGCAAGAGCCCTGGGAGGCAGGGTTAACTTGTTCCTAGGATGGTGGGGCAGACAGAATAATGCCCCGAAGATGTCCACATCCCAATTCCTGCAACCCATGAGTATGTTACCTTTTATGGAAAAAGAGACTCCGTGCATGTGATTAAGGTTGAGGACCTCAGGTTGCGGGGCATCCTGGATTTTCCAGATGGGTCTAATATCAACATAGAGAGTCTTCTAGCTGCAGAGACCAGAGGAGTGGAGCATGAGAAGGGCTGGACTGGTGTTACTGGCTTTGAAGATGGAGCAAGGAGGCCAGTAGCCAAGGAACGCAGAACCCTCTAGAAACTGAAAAGGCGAGGAAACAGATTCTCCCCTGAAGCCTCCAGAGAGAACAAAGCCCTGCAGATGCCTTGATTTTAGACTTCTGACCCTGGGATGTTCTCACCTCCCAGAACTGTCTGATAATCCATTTGTGCCGTTGTGGCAATTTGTTGCAGTAGTGACAGAAAACTCGTCTAAGTGGCTCTAAGAAGTTTGGAAAGTGGATACTCAACCCTGTAAAATAGAACAGCCAGGACAGATGGCGGGAGAGGGGGCAAGGACTCAGGGACAGGGGCGTGCTCGAGTGTCCGTGCTAGAAAGGCTGTAGCACCCACCGAGGCCGCATTCCTGGGTGGAGAAAGGGTGGCTGCAGAGGAGTCTCCATTTACCAGAGCAAGAAAGTTGCACTGGGGAGGGGGCAGAATCACTGAGAAGCTCAGCGGGATGATGGTTGGAGCTGCTGTCACAGGACTGGGTGCCCTGAGAACAATGCGGCTGGTGGGATCCCCAGATAAGACAGACCAGGTGGTGCCACCTAATCGTCGGGAGCAAGGTGAGCTCAGGTCCTAACGAGCAGCAAAGTCAAAGAAGGAGCCAGCGTGTCCTGACCAACAGAAAGTGGGGGAGATGGACAACAGGACTGGGCATCCCTGGAGGAAAGGCAGAGGCATCTCTCACTCTGGTGCACTTGACACCATCATAGGACACGAAGGGGAACCATCCCAAGGGCAGCCTGACAGGAGACGTCATGACACCCGGCCCAGTTTCTGGACCTAAGCCAGGTTTTAGATCCAGAGCAAAATTAATTTGCAAATTATCATATTTTTATAGAGCATCTTGAGATTTCTAGGTATAGAATCATATTATCCTCCAATAAAGATAGTTTTGCCTCTTTGTTTCCATAGTTATACTGCTTCTTTTAACTTCTTGTCTTGGTTCATTAGGTAGAATTGCCCCCAAAATGGTCAATAATAGTTGCAACAGTGAGCATTCCTGTGTTGTTCCTGATTTGAACGGGTGCGGATTTATAATGTGGTTTAAGGTAGTCTTGACCACATTTAGGTAGTTTTATTTTACATAGAGGTTTTTTTTTTTATCAGGAGTGGATATTCAATGATAGGAAGTGCATTTTGATATTCCTTGATACGAAAAGGTGGGTTTGCCTCCTTTATTTGTTGATGTAGCATATCATTGATAGATTTCCTAAAGCAAAGCTATTCTCTCATTTGTAGACTAAAGTCTACCCATTCATGTTTTCTTACTTTCTTAATACATTGGGTTGTGTTCAATGTGCCAATATTTTATTTGAAAGTGTTCTGCATCCATATTTGTATATGTAATTTCCTATTTCTTTCTTTCTCCCGCAATTTTGATAAGATTTTGGTATTAATGTAATGCTGGCTTTTAAAAGTGAATTTTGGAGTTTTCCATATTTTCCGTAGATTGGAATTTCTTCAATAAAGAGATGGTTAATTTTATGTGTTAACTTGGCTGGGCCAAGGTGCCAGGTATGTGGTCAAACATTATTCTGGATGTTTCTGTGGGGGTATTTTTGGACAAGGTTAACATTTAAATGGTGAACTTTGAGTAAAGCAGATCCTCCATAATGTGGATGAGTGTCTTAGTCGGTTTTCTGTTGCTAAAACTGAATACTAGAGACTGGGTAATCTATACAGGAAAGACGTTTATTTCTCATGGTGCTCGAGGCTGGGAAGTCCAAGGTTGAGGTGCTGCATCTGGTGAGGGCCTTCTTGCTGGTGGAAACTCCCTGCAGAATCCCAAGGTGGTGCAGGGCATCCATGGTGGGGAGGCTGAGTGTGCCAGCTCATCTCTCTTCCTCTTGTTATAAAGCCATCAGTCCCAGTCCTGGGACAACCCATTAATCCATTAGACCACTAATCCATGAAAAGAATTCATCTATTCATAAGGACAGGACCAAATCACCTACTAAAGGCCCCACTGTCACATTGGGGATTAAGTTTCTACATGAATTTCAGAAGAGACAAACATTCAAACTATAGCAGTGACCTCATCCAACCAGTTGAAGGCCTGAATAGAACCAAAGACTGACCCCACCTCCCAATCCTCCTCTCCCCACCAGTAAGAGGGAATTCTGCAGCCATGACATTGAACCACAACATTGACTTTTCCTGGGTCTCCAGCCTGCTGGCCCACCCTGCAGATTCAAGACTTACCAGTCTCCAAAATCACATGAGCCAATTCTTTAAAATAAATCTCTCTCTTTCTCTCTTTCTCCATCTTATTGGTTCTGTTTCTCTGGAGAACCCTGACTAATACAAACAAGATAAGTCTTTGATTTTTGAAGGTAAGTGGAACTAATCACAGACATGCCAGAGTCTCGCACCTTTGATCTTTGAAAATGGCAGATATTTAATCATCTTTCCAGCCTAGTCTGCGGTTTCCAGTGCTGGCGGTTCCCTGTCAGCTGTCATGGTCTCCTTCATGTTGGCCAGAGTCTAGAAGTGTAACACCCCCAGATGTGTTCAAATTGGTCCAACTGCTGGATAATGAGTGGATGGAACTTCCACTCTTGCCCAAGTTAGGGGAGGGGGTGAATTTCCTGAGTGAGCTCCCTTTGGGGAGAATTGGGGATACTCCAAGAGTGGTAAAAACCCTGAGTGGATTCTCCAAGAGAAGAGTGGCCGTTGCTGACCTCATGGCTGGCCTTCAAGGCCCGACTTTAAAGTGACTGCAAAATGAAATGCAATCCACAGAAGACAAGAAGTTGCAAATGGTGGCAAGCGTAAGAAGATATGCTCAGCCTCATGATGCCAAAGCAAGTCCAAGTTCACACAGCAATGAGCGCATTCTGTGGAAACTGGCAGGATTTGCATACAACTGCTGTTTCTCAGCCAGGGAGGGGAGGGGTCTACAACCCAGATGTGAGGGTAAATTTGAACAACATTTTTATTTTTATTTTTATTTTTTTGAGACCAAGTCTCGCTCTGTCGCCCAAGCTGGAGTGTAGTGGCGTGATCTCGGCTCACTGCAACCTCTGCCTCCCAGGTTCAAGCGATTCTCCTGTCTTGCCCTCCCGAGTAGCTGGGACTACAGGCACCCGCCACCACACCTGGCTGATTTTTTTTTTTATTTTTAGTAGAGACGGGGTTTCACCATGTTAGCCAGGATGGTCTCGATCTCCTGACCTCGTGATCCGCCTGCCTCGCCCTCCCAAAGTGCTGGGATTACAGGCGTGAGCCACCGCGCCCGGCTGAACAACATTTTTAAAGCCGGTTTGGCAATTTTTGTCAACATTTTAAATGTGCATACCCCATGACCCAGCAATTCCTCTTAAGAATTTCTCTTATAAAAATGCCTGTGCAAGCACACAAACATATGTGTACAGGAATATTCACATGACAGCATTTGAGACAGCAAAAACTGGAGACACAAAACATCCACCTTAAGAGGAATAGTTATGCAGATTGTGGAATCATCATTATAATGGAGTCTTATGCAGTTATTAAAAAGAACAAAATAGGTGTATGTGTAGGCAGGGAATAATCTCCTTGACATTTTGTTGAATAAAAGAATCAGCCTTCAAAAAACTATGTATGGTATGAAGCATTTTTGTTAATTCTGTGTGTGTGCTTATGTGCTTAGCAAAATGTCTAGAAAAATAGATGCCAGGCTATTGAAGTGGTCACCCCTGGTAGTGTGATGGGGTAGGGGAGGGGGATGAGGAGAAGGCTTTCTATTTTATTGTATACATATCTCTATTACTTGACTTAAGAAATGAGCATATATTACTTAGTCAATAAAACAAAAAGATTTTTTAATGCTTGCAACAAAAATGCGGATGGAATTTTAAACCAGGAGGAGCAATGTTAAGGCTTCCTCACTCTGGGAATTGGACTAAAGGTGACTTAGTCTTAAAGGCGACTAGAAAAGGCATTAATTCTATTAATTAATGCCTCAGCGATTTCCATCTCAGCAAAGATGTCTTAATGAGGCGCTCGGGGCACCCATTATTTATCTTACAAATGCAGCTCCAGGGTCCTGCCCGTGTCAGGCAGTGTAACACACGTCCCCGCGGAGGGCTGGCGCTGCAGAAGCTCCCGGTCCACCCCCTCCTGCCCACACCTGGCCTCACCCTCCCCATCTCTTCGAGGATGACCTCTGTCCCAGTCCCTTGCACCCCGACTCCTCCACGATCTGGCCCCTCCCCTCATACGTTGCATTTCGGGACCCCCGCAAAGGAATCACCTCAGCCTGGACTGCAAACCGCACTCCTACACCTCACTATGAGCACCTTGGGGGTGTCCTCCAACACCCCCCGCCCCGCCCTCTCTCTCCTGGTCTCCTTTCTTTCGAGCTGATGAGGAACTGACGACCCAGAGTCGGCCTGTGTGAGGCCCGTACAGGTGGCTCCCGAAGTCTTTAGCGGCACAGGGTCGGTCTCCCCAGGCCGACCTGGTAAAATTCCCGCATCTCCCGCAGGCCGCCCTTCTCTGGCTTGGCCGGGACTGGCCCCTGGACCCCGGGCTCCTGGCCCGCACGCACCAGGAGCTGTCCGCGGTGCTGACCGCAGGCGCTTCCCGCGCTCGGCCGATGCGCACGCGTCCCGGGAGGGGCGCGCGGGACCCGCCGGCGCCGCCACTGCGCAGCCTCCCGCGGCCTCCCCGCCCGGCGCAGCCTCCCGCGGCCTTCCCGCCGCCGCTGTCGCCCGGGCCGGCCATGGCGCTCAACAATTTCCTTTTCGCTCAGTGCGCCTGCTACTTCTTGGCCTTCCTGTTCAGCTTCGTGGTGGTGGTCCCGCTGTCCGAGAACGGCCACGACTTCCGCGGCCGCTGCCTGCTCTTCACCGAGGGCATGTGGCTGAGCGCCAACCTCACGGTGCAGGAGCGCGAGCGCTTCACGGTGCAGGAGTGGGGCCCGCCGGCCGCCTGCCGCTTCAGCCTGCTCGCCAGCCTCCTGTCTCTGCTGCTGGCCGCCGCGCACGCCTGGCGCACGCTCTTCTTCCTCTGCAAGGGACACGAGGGGTAAGTGGGGGCCGCTCCCGGCGCGGCGCCCCTTCCATGCCCCCAGCGCCCCCAGACCCACCTCCCGGGGGAGGCGCGCGAGTCCCTCCGTCTCTCAGGCAGCTCCGAGGCCCGCAAATGTCAACAATCCGCCCTCACCCCCTCCACTCAGACCGCCCTTTGTCTACACACACATCCAGGGACCATGACGACCACCGGTCCTGCGTACAAGGCCAGTGCCTCCCCTCCCCAGGTGCGCATCGCCTCCCGCTTCTGGGCATCTGCCCCCTTGGGTTGCAGATGTTGCACCGTCATCACCCAGCAGGCCTGGACCTTCCTGGGCGGGCTCAGCCGGGCCACACTCGCCAGGACCGGCGACAACTCCCAGCCCGGTCTAGGGCTTGCACTGAGCTCTCCAGGTCCCAGTGACAAGGCGAACTGGGGAGCCCCACCCGGCACCATCGCCCCGGGAAAGGGACGGCAGACGGCTGTCTGGAGGGGAGCCACCCAGGCCCACCTCGAGCTCAGGCCTTGGATGGGGAGCTGGAGAGAGACTGCAGGGCGAGGGCTGTGCCTTGTGGGCTAAGCGCCTTCCTCCTCCTGGCCTGCATTTTCCTCTTTCTCTTTCCTGCTCCGGCTAGATACTGGAGCCCATACAACCTGGTTCACCTGGGGTGCGGTGACACCCTTAGCCAGTGGCACCCTGGGGGCCCTCTGGGGGCCCACCCACTCCCTCTGCAGGTGCTCTCTGTGAACCCTCCCACTGGGGGCCCACCCACTCCCTCTGTGAGCCCACCCACTCCCTCTGTGGGTGCCCTCTGTGAGCCCATCCACCACCTCTGTGAACGCACCCACCCCCTCTGAGCTCACCCACCCCCTCTGTGAGCCCACCCACCCCCTCTGTGAACCCACCCACCCCCTCTGTGAACCCACCCACTCCCTCTGTGGGTGCCCTCTGTGAATCCACCCACCCCCTCTGTGAGCCCACCCACCCCCTCTGTGAATCCACCCACCCCCTCTGTGAACCCACCCACCCCCTCTGTGAACCTACCCACTCCCTCTGTGAACCCACCCACTCCCTCTGTGGGCCCTCCCACTCCCCTGGCTGAGGCCTGCTGTGCCCAGGAGCAGCCTGAGATCCTGTAGAGGTTCCGGGAGAGCACTCATGAAACCCAGGCTCCTCCCAAACTCTGCCCTCACCCCCATCCTTTGTTGTAGGTTTTCACTTCCTGCACACAGGTGGGAGATGAGAAGGGCTCAGAGGGGTGCGGGCGGCAGGAGTGGGGAAGCCCTCCTGTTGCCCCCGCTGTGAGCCCACCGCTTGGTTTTGGCTGAGAGAGGGGCCAGAGAGGGGAAGAAGAGGGGCTTCAGGGAGAAGGGAGGGAGCCAGGACTATGCTGAGTGGGGCTGCAAAATCTGGAGGAGGGGTGAGAATCCCAGTGCCTGTGGGTAGGAGCGCCCTGGGGCTGCTGCAGCACAGTTGCACCAACTGGACTGAAACCCACTTGTCCCACCACCCTCTGCCGCTGTCCTCACAGGGCGCCTTTGCTCTGCTCTGTCCTCCCTCTTTTTACAGGGACACCAGTCACTGGATTCAGGGCCCACTCTAAACTCAGGGAGATATCCTGAGATCCAGAGCTTAATTACACCTGCAAAGATACTATTTCCAAACAAAGTCACAGTCACGGGTACCAGGGGTGGGACTTGGGCATATCTTTCGGGGGACACCATTCAACCCACGACACTAAGGTTCTGGATGGGGGTCAGTAGCAAGCTGGCTGTCAGCCTGGGAGGACCCAGGTACTGTGGGGCCATGGGCCCAAATTGTGTGGCTGGAGCCCTGCTCAAGGTGGGGTCAGGCCGGGCGCAGGGTGGTGTCCTGCCCATTTGCAGCCGTCCTCCTTCCCTCAGCCCACTCCAGGGCTGGTGTCCCAAGAAGAGGCTTGAGACGTCATCTGCACCCATGTTGCCAAACCGAAGAGTTGCCCAGTCCATGCTGTGCATGCAGGGCAGGCAGGTGGAAGCCTCCCTGAATGAGACAGGTGTGAAGAGGGAGTGGGACAGCCAGCGAGTAGGGTCAGCCTCCCAACGCTTGAGGTCCCTTTAGTCTGGGAAGCTGAGGGTGAAGGGTGCAGGCCAGGTGGGGCCACAGTTGGTTCATCGCTCACGCACGTCTTCTTCGCCTCCTGGGTGTCCCTCAGGGTGCCTGTGGTCCAGCTGGGGCTGACAGAGGGTGGCTCTCTAGATAGGACCCAGCTATGTGGTCAGAGTGATGGGAGATTTTATAGGGGGTTCCACCAGAAGCTGGGGGACAGGGAGAGGGGAGAAAAGAGCCCCAGAGCTTGCAAGACAGGAGTCCAGGTCGCACAGGGTATGGTCTATTTCGCACACACTGGGCGGCAGACCCAGGGATGCCGTAACAGCAGCTCTGCCTCTTGCCATCTCACGGAAGGTGACTGTCTGTCAGCCGTGGCAAACTGCCAGCACCATCTCCTTCCAAAGGCAGAAAACAGATTCCTGGGGAGTCTGCAGGCCTTCCCAGCACTCTTTGTGGTGTTCCATCCTCCCAAGGGGTGGAGCCGGCTGGGATGCAGGCCAGCTGTGTGGCCTCTGCTGCAGCTCTGCTGACCGGCCCATATGGGATTTAGGAAGCCTTAGACGGCCTGGTGTGCTCAGGCCTGTGGGGGTTAGGGTGAGGGTTAGGGTTGTCGAGGGGGGCTACATTGTGGAGGCTCACCATGGCCTTGACCCCACTGGAGGTCAGGTCCGGGCAGCTCCTGCTGTCAGGGAGGGGCCTGTGGCGGAGCATTTCAGGTTCAGCCCCTTTGCTTCAGTTCAGGGGTTCACCAATCCTCCCACCACTGACCTCCGCCCAGCCTGCTCTTTTCCAGGGACATCTGGTGCCTGTGTCCTTCTTGACCATCAGGAATTAGTGGCTGAGTTCACGTGGTCATGTGGCCACCTGTCCCCCACCTCATGCACTGCACAGTGCATTGGCAGATGGCTTGTGGGGTGACATCTGTCAAACGTGTCAGCACTCCATTGAGTTCTGGTTGTAGGCGAAGGTTGACGCTCTCAAGAGCCATCTCAGGCCATGGGTCCCCACCCTAGGGGACCCCACCCTAGGGGACCCACAGCTGGGTGAAGCCAAGGCAGACATGCACCTTATTCATCTCTGTGTCCTTAGGGCTGAGCACAGGGGATGGTGCGTAGGAGTCCCCAGATAATGTTTGTTGAATGACTGACAGAAAGATGCCTGGGTCCTGAGGCCTGCTGCCTTGTGGTCACTCACCTGGCCCCGATACCTGTGCAGACTCAGTTATCTGGCCGACAGGTCCACCCTTCAGACTTGCCATGTCAGGAAGTTCTGGACCCCTGGGAAGATGGGGTCTGCAGGGTCCAGCGACAGAGCAGCCAAGTCCAACTCAGTTGTTGGTCCAGCTGCATAGACTAGGTGAGCAAGTGCCAGGTAGGTAAAGGGGACTCAGGACCAGCCACGGAGCTGAGACGGGCCTTTACAGGGAGCTCATGTGGTGGACAAGGGCTCTCAGGGCCATCGACGGCCACTGGACGTCCAGCCCAGGGAGGAGCCCACTGACCCCATCAGACTCTGGCCGCTTGAGGTCTGGGCCTGGTTAGGACAGCACATGCTCTAATCCTCCAAAGGGGACTCCACCTCCAGGGGCCACCCGGCTGCCCTCCTGCCAGTGTGAGGGCAAGGCCTGTTTGAGGTCTGTTTGAGGGGCACACGGCAGGTCCAGAGCTTGTGGAGCAGAGGCCATGTCTCAGGTGCCAGCTTCCTCTTCCTATGGGGGTGTCTTTCATGCAGAGTCTGGGCCCTGAGAGCTCGTGCCCAGAAGCGTGAAAATTAGTCTGGGGGTAGCTTTTTGCAGAGGAGTGTCATCTTGATGCTCCATTATTGGCTGCTGAGTGAATGAGTGAATGAGTGAATGAATGAATGAGTGAATGAATGAATGAATGAATGAAAGAATGGATGAATGAATGAATGGAATGGCACCTGTGCTTCAGAGGGGCTTGCCATTTCGGGGCAGAAGGGTTTGCTGAGGCAGCCGTGGGCCTGGGGCAGCTGTGCTGAGGGAGGATTGAGCACGTGGGCTGGCAGCAGTTTGTGGTTGGCGGGCCGGAGGGACGCTGCGTTAAACTCATCTGCCTGCCCGTGCCGGCGCTGAGCCTTCACATTGCTGGGCTTTCCAGGACAGCGGTCACCATGGAGATGGCACATCCCGGCAGGGCACCCTGAGCGGCAGTGAAGAGAGACAGGGTTAACCCTGCGTGTGCCGGGCTCCTGTTCCTGACCACTGTCCTGGCCTGGCCTTGGTGAGAGAGGGGCTGGGTGGCCCTGTGACCTCTGGGGAGTTGGATCCGGGGATGCTCTGGACACATCCAATTCTTCAACGACCTGGACAGCCTGGGCAGGATCCCTGGAAACCGACCAGAAAGGAATGGGAGGAACAGACCGAGGCTGTCAGCTGGCAGTGGCCCCAGCCTGGGGTCCCTTCCCTATCTCATGGGGAACTCCTCGATCTGGTCATGGGAGAAGACTCCAAAATCCGGCCATTTCATAGGGGTGAGGCTGGATGTTTGAAGTCTCCAGATAATTGGCTTTTCTGTCTGTTGGAGGTTGTGTTGTGGTCCATGCTCAGTGGTGGGAAGGGGACGGTGGGTCGCCTGGGCCCAGAGCCTCTGCCGTATCTCAGGTGCACCGGGCCAGGTATTTGCAGGCACCAGGGTCTTTCGGGGAGACCTTGCCCTTAGGGAGCCCGGCCACACAGGGAAGCTTAGGCCGTGCACGTGCCTGTCTAGAATTCGGTATCCTATAGATGTGGAAGGTGCTGCCCCACCCTCCCGAGGGGGTTGGGATGTGGCACTGGGTAACGGCCCTAGCCCAGCCTCCTCTCTGCACTGTGGTCAGTCTGGCCCTCCAGGGAGGTCTCTGGGATGGCCTGTCAGGGAAGTCTAGGAATGCCAGGTGCCGGAGGGTGCTCCTGCCAGACCGGGTCCCTGGGAGGACCGCAGGAGGGTTGTCCAGCAGGTGGAGGGGTGGACGTGCCCTGTGGGAGCCTGGCAAGGGGCTGTCCCCTGCCCCTACTCCAGCACCATCCAGCGGGCCGGGTTTGGTGAGTCTCAGAGCTGTCATACATGGGACTGGCTCCATTCGCCCTGCCCAAGCCCGCCTGCTCTTCAGAGTGCGTCTCCTTCTCCATTCTCTCTCTGGAGGCTGAAAGGTGTGGACCATGGCAGTGGCCCCTTCCTTGCCTCTGGCTGTGGAGCTGACCCTGGCCGTGCCTCGCCACCACCTTCTCCTTGGCTGGGGCCGAGCAGCTGGTCCAAGACTGCAGAGGTGGGGCAGGCTTACTGCGTCCCGCTCTGTGACTATAGGCCCCTAGCCCCTCATTTGCACCCCCAGGCCAGATGGATTTTGGGGTTCAGAACTGTGTCCTCAGGGTCCCAGCAGCAGCAGATGGCTCACCCAAGGAAGGGTCATTGAAGGAGGGCTGGTTGACAAGAGATGAAGTGGTGGGGTTCATGGGGTCAGTGGAGGTGGTGCTGTCCCCATCCCTGGCTAACGGGACCTGGACGGGTGGGTCACCTGGAGAGGAGCAGTGACTTTCAGTGGAGGGACCTGGTAGCAAATTCCCACCTTGCTCTCCCGCCCTCCCACCCCATTGCCCAAACCCAGCCGGAAGCCAGAGGGCATGGGGTCATTGCCATGGTCCACACCTTTCAGCCTCCAGGCAGAGAATGGAGAAGGAGACGCACTCTGAAGAGCAGGCGGGAGACACTGGCACATGGTGATTCAGGCTTGGGCAGGGCGGATGGAGCCAGTCCCATGTATGACAGCTCTGAGACTCACAGCACACTGGGCCGGAGAGGGACCGAGAATGGCCCCACACCCATCCCGGCGAACTTTTGCTGCTGCTCTTTCTGTCTTCAGAGAGCTTTGGATGTGGCGCTGTGATGGGGGTTGTGGCTTGTCTACTGGCACACGGTACCCACTCTCCAGCCATCTTCAGCCGTGAGGCCTGGGCAGAGGCTCGGTCACCCCCCACGCGTACGTGTGTGAGTCCTGCTGGTCCTGCCCTCATTGGTGTGGTTGTTGGATCACAGCCCATGGCTTTAAGAGTGTCCCTGTGTCCTCTCCCCTTGTCTGGGACTCCCTGGGGTGGCTCAAGCCCTCCCGTTCCTGGGGGGTGGTTCTGCTGTCAGCCCAGCAGTCACCAAAACAGTGTGTCCGGGACTGGGGCCAGTGGACGGGTTCCTTGGAGGCACCAGATGTTACAAAGCAGCCTGGTGCCGCCTGCTCTGAGTTGGGCGCTGTGGCCTGGGTTTATCCTCAGCATGTTGGCTGGGGCACCTCCCGGGGCCAGGACTTCGTCTTTTGTATCACTCTGCCCTCTGTGTCCAGCACAGGGCGAGCAGGTGCTCAGAAAGTGCCTGCTGAATGAATGAACAGACAATGCGCTGGCCTCCACTTTGCCTCATCAGCAGCTGCCGAGTTCGGATGACGGTAGCGTTGATGTTTTCTTGGCTGAGATTCCAGGGAGACCTTGTTTATTAAATGATCGCTGTGAAGCTGTTTCCGTGGGTCACCTCCCTTAGATCCAGTGTGCTGACAGCATGCAGGCTAACATCGAGCCTGCTGGCAGGTGAGAGGCGGGAACAGCCCCTTCTCAGCCATGCTGCTAGTGCTGGTGTCTGCCCGTGAGGAAGTCCCCCTCAGGGCTCCCACTGGAGGGACAGTCCCTATCCCTACCCCCTCTCCCTACCCCCCGGAGCCTCCGTGTGCATTCCAGGCTGAGCCCACCCCAGGCCCATTCGAGGGACTTAGAATCTTGATGGAGCAATTCAGAGATGGTGGATGTTTGCAGGCCAGGCAGGAGGGCCGGGTGGGGTGGGTGTCCCGACCACGTGCCTGGTATCCTCAGAAGAGGAAACACGAGCATTCTCTGAAAGCCATGGCCGTGTGCGCCCTGGCAGAGGCCTCAGACCCCTGGGGCAGTGTGGCTCAGCCCTAAGCGAGCTCCTTCCTCATGGCCCTGCCTCCTGCGCTCCCCATGCTCTGGCCCTGGTCAGATGGGCCCAATCACAGCCTGGCCTTTTAAGTTTAAATGGATAAACCAGAGCTGGCCCATCAAGCAAGTCCTACCAGGGGTCCAGGCCACGCGCTGATGACCTGCGGGTGAATGGAAGCTCTCGGCATCACAGGCTGAGGGCTTGTAAACAACAGGCATTTACTGCTCACACTTCCGGAGGCTAGAGGTCTGGGATCCAGGTTCGATGCCTGCTGAGGGCCCGTTCCTCTTGCTGTGTCCTTATCTGTTGGGAGCTCGCTTGGTGGGGTCTCTCCTAGGAGGGCACTCATTTCATTCATGAGGCTTCACCCTCATGACCTCCTCTCTTCCCAAAGGCCCCACTTTCTAACCCCTCAGTGGACTGGAACATATGGATTTGGGGGGACACAAGCACCTGGGCCAGAGTTGCTGGTGACTGTGGCTGGACGGCTTTGGAAGGGTGTCATTCACTTCCACCCCGGGTGCAGCCTCTTTTATGAAATGGTGGGGACCAGGGTTCCAGGTCCTGGGTCTTTGGGAAGGTGTGACCTGCAGCCCAGGGTGGGCACACGGAGCTGCCCAAGGGACCGCAGGCAGGGGGAACAACTCCTTGAGGCCCCACAGGGCCCAACCCAGGAATCCTGAGGGTCCGGGGGGTGCTGCTGGTGGGGGTCGCCCAGGAGATGGCGTCCAGTGAGCCTGCCCCTCCTGTTTCTGGCTGCAGCCTGGGGGCGGGGGTCGCCTGGGAGGTGGTGTCCAGTGAGCCTGCCCCTCCTGTTTCTGGCTGCAGCTCCTTCTTCTCCGCCTTCCTGAACCTCCTGGTCAGCGCCTTCGTGGTCTTCCTGGTCTTCATTGCCAGCACCATCGTGAGCGTGGGCTTCACCATGTGGTGCGACACCATCACCGAGAAGGGCACCGTACCCCACAGGTGCGCCCGCCCCACCCGCCTCGGCCTCGGCCCACCTCCCCGGAAGATCCCTTGACACCCTGCCCTGCTGTGGGTGATCTTCCCTCACGAAGCCCATCCTGAGTCTGCGGTCCCTGGTCCCACTGTGCACTGTGCCCCTGCCTGTGCATACCTGTGCAGCCCCTTCCCTGAGACCCACCCCGCAATGTCAGACAGCTTCCCGCCCTAGGAGCCGGCAGTGTCACACGTCACACACGAGCGATCATCCCTAGGGCTGGATACAGCTGGGGGTGGCTCCAGGTGGTCAGAGACTCTGGCTGCCCCGTTCTTGCCACCAGGGCTTAGATGACAGATCCCGTGCAGCATGGCCCCGGGTCCTGGGAGGCTCGGTGTGGCCACACAGCCGGAGACCGTGGGGCTTCTGTCCTGTGCTGGCTGCATGGGAGAGCCCAGGGAGCATTAGGCTCAGGGCTTTGGTCCTCATGGTGAGGGGTTTGGAAGATGGTGGAAGGGACGGGGATGGTGAAGAACAGGAGCAGAGGAAGCTTCTGGCAGGGTGAGGGTCAGCTCCCAGGCGGGTTGGGGATGGAGGCCTTTGAGCCATGGTGGTCCCTCTGGGATCTTAGCAGGGGCATCATCTGGCTTGTGGGGGGCCCCAGAGTGGAGCACAGTGACTGCCTGCCCCCCACAGTGGGATGCCCCGCCCTGAGGGGCACCATCCAGTGCCCCAGGCCAAAACCCTGGAAGACAAGAACCCTCCAGAGTTTCCACATTTTTCCCTTAAGCAAACCCAGACCTGAAACCCCACCATCTGCAACAGATGCAGCAGAGCCGAAGGGGCTCCCTGCCTGTCTGTTCCATGCCTCCACTCTGGGGTACCTGGGGCACAAACCAGAGGAAAGCAGGAGCACCTGGGTGTGTGGCCCTGTAGGGCCTCCTGTGCTGAGCTGTGCCCTGTGCCTCATCGTGCACTGTCCCAGCTCTGCCTGCTGGCTCGGGCTACCTGCTTCCCAAGAGTGTGGGCAACCCCTGGTACACACGCAAAGTTTCCTTGGCCTCACGGACACTGTTTCCAGCCCTTCAGCCCCTCCAGGGGATTTGGGGCCGCTGGGCCCCCTCTTTCTGGCACCCTGCTCTTGTCAATGTGTCCTGGCTTCACGTTTTATGTTGGGGGTGCAGGACACCTACCGGGAGCCCAGGCCTGGCTCACTCCCGGGCCCTCTGATGCCCACTGCTTCCACAGATGCCTCCATGATGGGGGCAGAGCTTCTGGGCAGCGTTGGTGGGGATGCCACCTCCATCTCTGTCTGGCTGAGGCAGCCCTGCATCTCCTGCCTCTGAGACCCCGTGACCCTCAGAGTGTGGGGCATGGGGGGCAGAGGGTCCAGAAAAGCAGAGGCTGAGCTGGCGTCTTCCGGCCGTCCTGGGTCAGGACAGGGAGGGGCCTGGCCTCTGAGACCCCGTGATCCTCAGAGTGTGGGGCATGGGGGGCAGAGGGTCCAGGAGGGCAGAGGCAGAGCTGGCGTCTTCTGGCTGTCCAGGGCCAGGACAGGGAGGGGCCTGGAGGTTTCCTTCCCCAAAGGCTGTCCTGCTCCATGGAGGAGGCATCGAGGCTAACCCTCCGTGGTGTCCCCAGAGACTCCCTGCTGCCCACCCCCACCGCCCAACAATTGTAGGGCAAAGCTCCTGGCTCTCTGGCCAGCGGCTCAGCCTTGTCCTGCACTGGCTGTCCTGGTGGTCACCCTCCACCCTATGTCCTGCTGTTTTAGCTGTGAAGAGCTCCAGGACATCGACTTGGAGCTGGGCGTGGACAACTCCGCCTTCTACGATCAGTTTGCAATTGCCCAGGTAGGGGGCTCTGGGCAAGAAGGGAGGCTTGCAGTGCTGGGAGGGGGCCATTTACTGCTGGACATTTGCTGAGCTCTCCCCCAGCCAGAGGAGGAGGCAGGCTCCTGTGTGGATAAGGTAGTTAGCAATGGGACCAGGCAGTGGGAGCAGTCAGGAAGGCTTCCTGCAGGAGGTGGGGGAGAGCTGGGCTTTTGTAGGTGGGTTTGGGGAGGAGATGGCCACAGTGAGTTAGAATCAGGAAGTGGCAAGGCCCTGGGGTCTGGGGTGGGAAGTGTGGGGGTGTGGGGGGAGGTGGTGCCAGAAACGAAACCAGGCATCAGATCCTGGGGGTCCAGTGTAGGGACAAGGGCTTCGGACTTTGGTGCTGGCGCTAGGTGGGCCTGTTCAGATCAGAGCTGGAGGCTTAGAGGCGTCCCCTAGCCAGGGGGAAGCTGATACAGAGTCCAAGGAAGGAGGCAGGGGATCCCACTTGTGAATTCAGATTTGCCACCCTGCCCTTGTATAAGCTGCGTCCCCCGCTCCCTAGGAGACTTGGTGGAGGGCGATGGTGGCCCCCACTCTGAGGGATGCTATTTGCTGAAATGCAGACATGTGGGGACACATCAGTGGCCCGTGAGGGCCGGAGGGGGAAACCCTGGAATTGGGTTTGCCCCTTGAAATTTGCAGGTGTGCCCCAGACGGAGATGAGGCAGATGAGGGGTGCCAGGTAGGGGTGGCTGAGACCAGACACCTGGCTCCTGCCAGCACTGATCAGGGCCCGCTGGCTTCAGGTCCAATTCCGGACCCTAGACTGGCCTCTGAAGGCCCTTGCTGGCCGTGGCTGGCCTGAGGACGCTTCTCCTGGCCAGGAGCCCTCCAAGGGTGCTGGACATGGGTGGGCCTGAATGCTCTTTGCCGAGATGAACTGGATCTGTCAAAGATACCTTCATGCAAATTTAGTGAGTGGAAGAGGCCTCAGGCCTAATTTGTGCCAGTTGGATTAAGGTGTGAGTGCAGTCTGATGGCAAATATGCTCAAATGAGAATCAGCTTAATGTAGCTCAGGCCTGGTTCTGATTAAATTGTTTCTCCTTCAACTGTTTGGAAACAGTGGCTAAAGGTCAATTTATTCCGGTGGTTGGAGGAGCCTCCGCTGTTTACCCGCCCTCCTTAGAGCCGACAGGCCCGAGCTGCTGGAGGAGAAAGCACTCGCCACTGGCCACTGCCCCTCCTCAGGGCCTCTGGCTGGCCTGGAGTGAGGGTTGGTCTGAGTGCCCAGGGCTTTTGCACCAGAGTGGGTTCCGGGAGGGCCACAGGTGCTGGAAAACGATGCTGGCTGCAGGAAGGAACTCAGAAGCTTGATCCTGGGCAGGGTCTTCAGGAGCTGGCCCTGCCCCATGTCCCCGGCCTCCTCCTTCCTCTGAGTCCTGTCCTTTCCCTGCAGAGCAGAGCGTGGGGGCTGGTGGGAGGGGGTTGCACTGACAGCGGACCCCCAACGGCCTCTGACCCTGCCCCTGCCCTCTGTGCAGTTTGGCCTCTGGGCCTCATGGCTGGCCTGGCTGGCCATCACCACGCTGGCCTTCCTGAAGGTCTACCACAACTACCGTCAGGAGGACCTGCTGGACAGCCTGATCCACGAGAAGGAGCTGCTGCTGGCCCGGCCGTCCCCACGCACCTCCTTCCAAGAGGAGAAGAGCGCTGTCATTTAGGCACGGTGCAGGCAGGGGGAGCTGGCCCCGACCTCCCTGCTGCGCTCGGGGGCACGGGCCTGCCTGGGGAAGCAGCTGGGGGGCTCTGCCTGGGCCCTGGCCACATGCAGCCCTGCGTGTGTCCCCTCGACACCACGTGTAGTGAGGTGAGCGCCCCAGTGCCCACCTGTGAGCCTAGCAGTGGACTGGGTGGGTGCCGGCTCCCTGATGAGGATGGTGCAGAGAGACTATGGGTGTGGGGCGGGGGCGGGGGGCACCTCCAGGCCTCGCACAGGGCCCCTTGGCTGTCCCAGTAGGACCTGACTGGCCAGCCTATGTGGAGGGCATCCAGCTTGTCTCCCCCAACCCTGGCCGGATGCTGTCTCCATGCCAGCTGGCCCAGGGGTGGCCAGACGTCACTCAGCCCTGAACGAATTCTGCATGAATTCTGCCATCCAGGCAGAGGCTGCGTGTGGGGAGGAGCTCACGGCACCTTCCAGCCTCTGGCCCCAGGTTGGCCCCCTCCCCAGCTGAGTCCCCCTCCTGGGTGGGTGCCATAGGCCTGGGAGACCCTGTGGCCGGGCTCAGGGAGGCTTCTGAGGCCTGTGAGTTTACCTCACTGTGTGTGGGTCCTGTCTGTGCTTGGCTGAGGGTCAGGGAAGTGGTAATCTGAGCTCCACAGAATCGGGGGCATCATCTGGTTGGGGATTTCGGGGGCACACGTACCACATAGAGGACTGGGCCAGGAGCCATGGCAGGGGTCTGTGTGTGGGTGAGTATGGGAGGATGTGATTGTGAGTGCCTTTGTGCATGGGAGGGTGTGATTGTGTATATGAGTGCATGAGAGGATGTGACTGAGTGTGCATGTGTGGGTGTGACAGTGCAGGTGTGACTGTGCATGTGAAGGTGTCACTGAGTGTGCACGAGAGGGTGTGACTGCATGTGAGAGTGAATGTGTGACTGCATGTGCAGGTGTGACTGCATGGGAGGATATGAGTGCATGAGTGTGCATGTGAGGGTGTGACTGAGTGTGCATGTGAGGTGTGACTGCATATGAGGGTGTGACTGTGAGTGCATGTGTAGGTGTGACAGTGCAGGTGTGACTGTGTGTGCATGTGAAGGTGTGACTGAGTGCATGAGAGTGTGACTGCATGTGAGAGTGAATGTGTGACTGCACGTGCGAGTGACTGCATGGGAGGATGTGAGTGTGCATGAGTGTGCATGTGAGGGTGTGACTGAGGGTGTGACTGCATATGAGGGTGTGACTGAGTGCACGTATGGGTGTGACAGTGCAGGTGTGACTGTGTGCATGTGCAGGTGTGACTGCATGAGAGTGTGACTGTGTGCATGTGAGATTGAATGTGTGACTGCCCGTGCGAGTGACTGCATGGGAGGATGTGAGTGTGCATGAGTGTGCATGTGGGTGTGACTGCATGTGAGGGTGTGACTGTTGTGCGTGTGAAGGCTTGATTGTGAGTGTGCCTGGGAGGATGTGAGTGTGAGGGTGTGACTACCTGTGACATGACTGTGCATGTATGTGAGTGTGAGGAGGAGTGTGTAGGTGTGAGTGTCTAGGCAGGTGTGTCTGCAGTGTGTGCAGCATGTGCGTAAGTGCATGTGAATGTGCGTGTGTTGCATGTGAGCATGTGCACACCTGTGCGTGTGAGCATTGTGTGCGTGATGGGAGCCGTGGGTGCTGTGTGGACAGCCCCTCTGCCCCTCCCATGGGCTCCCATGCCCAGCATCCACCTGAGAAAGGAGGGAGCTGCCTTCCCATTCTGCAGAGTCTGTGTGCTGAGGCCCCGCAGAGGCAAGTGGAGGAGCTGGGATGTGAACCTGGGACCCCAGCGTAGGGGGCTGCTTGGCTGTGGACCCTGCCCCTCAGGAAAGCCCAGGTTCCACCTCCAGAGGACTCGTTCCGGGGCGGGGGCGGGGGCGGGGGCAGGGGCGGGGGGCCTCCCCACCCGGGGCTCGATGAGGGGCTGTCCGTTTCTTGGCTCGAGTGCTGCCAAGTGCTGCCTGCTGCTGCGCCCACCTTCCCGGGGAGAGGCGAGCCCCTGGCTCCCTGAGTTCGTGACCCACCCTGTCCACCATCAGCAGCTGGCTTGTGTCTCTGGGTGGCTGGGCACCAGCCTCTTGGAGGCCACGTGCCTGGGTCCACGTGGAGGGTCCTGGTGGGGGCATCATCCTGGGTCCCGGGAGTGAGGCTGGCAGGTGCCCATCGGGGGTGTCAAGTCCAGGGGGATCGAGGCTCTGGGAGCTCAAGGGGGCTCTGGCCTTGGGGACCAGCTGAGTTTCCAGCTGGCAGCCAGGTCCTCGAGGGAAGGGGTTTGGACAGAATCCGATGCCCCCTAAGCTGATGGGGTCCCCTGTCTCCCCTTCCAGCCCTGACCCACTGGACATGGGGACTCTTTCCAGTCCGGAGAGCTCCTTGTCTGTGTCCCCAGCAGAAGGTGGGGTGGCTCCTGCCTCACCCTCTGCCCAGCCCTGATCCAGGCCACAGCCATCTAGGGCCCTGAAGGAGGGGCAGGAGGCAGGGGTGGCTTCTGGAACCTGAGGGTTGTCCCCGGTTGGGTCTGTTCTTGGGGGCTGCACTGCTGGATCCCAGGAGCAGGTGTGGAACAGCCCCATGGCCAGGGTGACGGAAATCCTCGGCTGCATGCAGACATAGACCCACCCTGGACTGGGCTGTCCCCGGAGCCCAGACACATCGCCCTGGGAAGGGGCAGCTGGGCCTGCAGTGTGCTGGGCAGGGGCTGGGGGCCCTGGTCGTGGGCTCTCCAGGGTCCCTCAGGGGATTGGGCCTCTCCCCAGACAGGAAGGTGGGAAGTGCAGGCATGACCCGGGGTTCCTGAGGCGGGTCCACCAAGTTGCTTCTGAGACGCCTTCGCTTCTGTCCTGGCTGGCTGTTAATGATATCCCTGTTCTAATTCCACTCTGGCTAAACTGAAAGTAAAGATCCTTAAGCTTACATGTGTCTATTCCTCAAAATCGAAATAAAAACAAAAGCACCCGAGTCTCCAACAGGGATGAGGAGGAGCATGTGGGGCTTCTGTCTGCCCTCTCCGCCTTCGGCTGGCCTGGCTCGTGGTTCTAACTGTCTGTAATTTGTGGGTCACACACAGTGTGCTCAGGCTTTGAGCCTTTCGTGTCCGAAGCTTTTAGGAATTAGAAGTTGGCCTTCCCGAGGTTCTGCCTTCCTCTCTGTACATTTTCTAGTGGCTTCCCCAGGTGGGAGGATCCATTTCGAAGGATCTCTTGGGGGTGTGGTGCCCATCTTTGAGCAATGTTTATTCAAAAACACCTGAGGTCGTAGCGTGGGACCCCGCAAAGCCAGGCACATCCTTGCGTTGCCTTTGCAGTGGACAGACAGCAGCGGCTGGGGGAGATCGGCCTGGGCGGCGTCCCCCATCAGAACCGGGGCTGGAGGGGTGTCCCAAGCACACAGGGCTGAGCCTGGGCCTGTGACTGCCCTGAGAGACCCAACCTCTGGGAGCCACTGCTTCTGCATCCAGAATATGGGGCAGGAACCTGCCCATCCTCCTTCCTGGGGTGGGGTGGGATGGGCTGGGCCTGGGGAGAGATGCTGGAGGGTCCCCGGGGGAGCCCCCATCATGGTCCCTTCTGGAAACAGCCCGTTTTGTTACCTCCACCCGCAACTCTGGGCTCCCTGGATTCCAAAGCTGGAAGCGACCCTGGAGACCACTTCGCCTGTTCCCTGGCACCTGGAGTTGCAGGGACACACCCTGACTGCAGGGCGAAGGGAGCCGGCCGGGCATCCCTCAAGACCCAGGGGCTTGGTCAGCCCCTGCCCGAGCGGACACATCCACTCCCAGGCCTGCAGGAGATGGGGAGGTTCCAGGCGCCCAGGACATCCGCTTTGGCCACTGAGGCCGATTCCTTAGCAAATCGGTTCTGGTTTCTCTCATTTCTATAAAGACACCAAGACTGAAGGAAGCCACGGTGTGTTTTAATAGAACAGTGTCCCCCAGTTAAGTGGTGGGACAAACAGAGAGGAACCACCGGATGGATCGTCGGCCGTGCCCACCCGCCTCAGGCTAACCTCGAGGACGCTGGTCTGATTGTCCCTGTGTCTCTCCTGGGCAGTTCTGCCTGGTGTCTAACCGTGGGCCTCCCTGCTTTGTTCAGCCCTCCCCCTACGTAGGGTCTGGAGAGGCCCCTGGTATTTGTCACCCACAGGGCTCCCTTCAGCTCTGCAATCCGGCGACAAAGCCACAACCACAGACGGTCTCCGGGACCCACAGGCCCCAGCTGGTGGGTGGTGCTGGCTGGCCCCGGGCTCGGCTGGGTGTGCCTGGCCTGCAGAGCTGGGCACAGATGGCTGTTCTGAAGGTCGGGGGTGTCTGGGCCCCTTGCTGTCCCCTCGGCTTCTACACCTGAAGCCGCCCCCAATGAGGGGTCCTTCCCTGGGGCCTCTCCAGACTCACGGGGCTGGGCAGGGGGTCAGACCTGGGCTCAGAGGATGGCACCTCACATCAAAGGGACCCACCTTAACCAGACCCTTCCCTCCCCGTGGGGTTTCGAGGTCTGGATTCCCCAGAAGCCATAATCGCAAAAGGCTGGGTTTGCCTCCTCCGAGCAGCCCCTCGAACACAGTCAGTGTGTCCCCTTCCTCAGGAGGGTGCACACGGCGATGGCCGGGCCAGGCCCTAGCAGCAGCAGGAGTTCCTGCTGGGACGAGGGAGTGGTCTTTGGGTGAGCCTGGGGAGCCTCAACTGTTAGCAGTCGAATCCTCTTTCTAATAAAATCTCACATGGACCCAACACAGGAGACAGGAGGGCTGTGCTGACTAGTGTGGCGGGGCCGCCCGCTGTGCCCCCCGTGTCCGATCTCATGCCACGGGGTCCCCCTTTTCCTAGTCAGCCCTCAGGCAGCAGCCCCTTTTGGCCCCCGTGATTCACCAAGCAGCAGGGCCAGGGCTCAGGCTGTCTCGGAGCCCCTGGAGTGCTTGAGCTCTCCTGGAAGCCCTGCCCGTCCTGCCCGTCAGAGCCGCAGGAGGCCGCGCCAGCAGGTGAGGGCCACGTGCCGCAGGTGCAGGACAAGCCCGAGGAGCCGGGCCCGCAGGTCCTCCAGTGCCGTTGCCACGGGCTTGGCCCGGCCGCAGTATAGGCCCAGGGCCAGCACAAGCAGGACGCACACACACAACTGCAGGAGCAGGGAGCCGCCGTGTGGCCTGGGCCGGCCGGGCACTGCGGCCAGAGGGCAGGCAGGGTCAGCGCCAGCCAGCGCGACCCTTCCCTGGAGGACTGGGGCTGGTGGGGAAGGGATGGGGAGATTCCACTCTGTCCCTGCCCATGGCCCCTCCCTAGCCTCTTGGGGTCTCCTTGCAACAAGAGCCCCCCAACTGGGGACTCCTTAGAGGCCCTGGCCCTGTGACACCTCCCTCGGGGAGGGAGTGAGGGTGGGTGCACCCACGGAGGGGGCAGTGGGGCACAGGGATGTGGGCTCAGAACTCACCCCTGACAGTGGCCGTGGCGTTCTTGTCAGCAATGTCTGGGAAAGAGAATGGAGAGTCAGCTGGGGGCACCTGCCTCAGTCCATCGGGCGCCCCCGCCCTCTCATCTCACCCTGCACCCCCGAAGGACCCTGAGACTATTCATCAGTGAGAGACCCAGGCCCAGCCGGTCCTGACGCTTCCTCAAGGGGACAGTCATGATTTGAGAATCTGCCCTCATGTTCTCCTCCAGTTGCTGTTTCACGGACTGGGACTGTGTGTCCAGATGACCCCAGGGGCCCAGGTCTTACTGGGGTTGTGCCACTGAAGGCAGGTGGCCACGGCGCCCCCATGTCCTGGGCTGTGTGGGTGTGGCCGGCATCCCTGCCTCCCTCTGCCTGACTCCACCCTCTCCCAGCTGCTTGCTGCGGGTGCCCTCTTACAGTGGACGGTCACCGCTGGGGGTTCTCGGAACCGCACGCGCCTCGAGGTCCTCTGGGGCTTGGCCTCTGGGCGGTGGTGCTCCGGCCGGCTCCGTTTCAGGATGGAGTGGGGGCACTTCCTGTTGTCCTCCTGGTGCGGGGGCGGGAAGCAGACTGGTGAGTCCCCGGCGGGAGGCCGGCGGGACCCAGGTCTGAGCCGTGTGGGGCCCAGCAGCACCGTCCTGGAACCTGTACCCTGTCCTGGCTGGTGCGCTATGCTGGGCCTGTCACTTCCTGTAGGGTTAGGGGCAGCTCCTGGTCAGGGACTGCAGGGCAGCCAGACTCAGCCTCAGGGGCCCAGGCAAGACAGGAGCCCCTCCTGCCCCCGTCTCTTCACGCAAGTCCGCTCTGAACCTCTCTTCGTCTGCCCGCTGTCTCGGATGCAGGCTGCTGGACAGGGTCCCCAGGACGTGTGGACAGGGGGAGGGGGCTGCAATGGCAGAGGGGCTCTGGCTAAGGGGCCAGAGTTTGCAAGCTCCATGGGGCAGGGGCCGGGCCAGGGCCGTGAGGAGGGCTGGTTGGTGGCCTCGGCCTCCTTTTCCCTGGGGCCGAGCCTCCCAGGCTGCAGGCGGGGGCAGCTCTGACACATTTGCCTACCTGGGCCCTTTCCGTGCTGGTCTGCTCATGTGTATGGGCCCAGCCTGAGTCTGGAAGATGGAGTGTGAGTTTCAGGCTGCTGTGAACCTCAGCATCCTTGTCTGTGACATGGTGACAACTGGGGCTGAGGCACCCTGGGAGCCGGGCGAGCTCTGAGGTTGTTCCTGGCTGGGGCATTGCTCGCTACACACAGCCTGCTGCTCAGCGTCTGGCGAGGCTGCCCCACGAGGGCGTGAGGCCTGCGCATGCTGAGTCTGGCCCAGCTCCTGCTGTGCCTGTGGCATGCCCCAGCCTGGCAGTGCCTCAGAGGCTGGATGGAGCCTCAGGGTCTGAGGTCTGGGCCCCTAACCCTAACACTGACCTTTGGTGACAGTCTTGACCTGTCCTCCTCTCTCCACCCTCTTCCCTCCTCCAACACCCTCCTCCCTGGGCTGCCTCTTCCACAGCCCTCCATGGCTCCCACTTCTTCTGCCAAGCTGTGCCCCACCTGGAGACCTCCAACCCCCTCTGCCAGACCAAATCCTTCAAGGCACCCATTGCCCCCCGCTGCTCCCCCCAGCCCACAGTGATCCCCCTGCCCTCCTCCTATCACCCCCTGATTCCTGGGGTGGAGGACGGCCTTTCCACGTCTGTTGCTCCCTGCCGCCTCCAGCCCCCAGTGGAAGGCCAGCTTGCAGAAGCTGTGTCCCGGCAGCCCGCCTTACCCTCTCTGCCCTGCACACCCGCGGGCCCCACGCGGCCTCCTCATTCTTTCTGGTCTGACGTCGTGTCTCTGGCCGGGAGTCAGGGCTCACGGCTCCTGCTGCAGTCCTCATTTACTGGAACATGGTCCTAAGATAAGCAGAGACGTTATTTATTATTTACTGCACAAGTGGCCCTCAGAGGAATGAAAATAAGAGGAGGAGAAAATTCTTCCCTGGAAGCCAGGCTGGCTTCCCGGGCCTGCGACCGGCCACGCTGTTGAGCAGACACCACTTTTCCTCTGTGGTGTCCTCAGTGCAGGTAAATCCTGTTCCCTGCTCATTCAGAAATGCCATCGCAAGCAATTTCCTTTGCTGCCACGGTCTTCATAATGATCATCTTTAATAGCTGCATAATATTCCACTGGGCCGAGGTCCCGTCACTGAAAGTCACCCTCGATGATTGGGTATTCATGAGGGTGGCATTTTAGTATTGTCGTTTGCAATGTTTGGAGGTCATGGATAAGGCTGCAAGAAACATCTTCGCTTTGTCTCCTTTTGGTAGCAGGAAGCCCTGGGGCTGGGGACTGGGAATTGTCAGGGCTCTGAGACCGGGCCCACAGAAAGGCTTCCCAGAGGGCCATGCCCACCTTTTTGGGCTGGTGCTGGTGGGGCGCCCCTGGGCTCCTGGGGGCCCACCCCTCAGCACGGCTCACACTCTCTCTCTGTGTCTCTCTCTGCACCGCACCCCCCCGATTCTGTGTCTCTATCTCTCTGTCTCCATCTCTCTGTACCCCCTGCCTCTCTCTGATTCTGTCTCTATCTCCCTGTGTCTGTCTCTGTCCCCCTGCCTCTCTCTGATTCTCTCTCTATCTCTCTACCTCTATCTCTGTCTCTCTGTCCCCTCCTCTGCTGGTTGCTTCCTGGCTGTGAATGGCGCCTCCTTGCCTCCACCCCCGTGTCTTTGGCAGCAGAGGCTGTGCTCTTCTCATTCGTGCTCACTGGTGGAGCCCTGCAAGTGTGAATTTTCTCTCACAGCCTTGGCAGGGTTCTTGACTTTTGGGCACTCCTCCCTACAGAGGGGTGCAGTGCCTACCAGGCATCTGTGCAGGTGCAGGTGTCTGCCTTTCAAGGGCTCTGGGGGTGATGAGCCTGCCTCTCTTGCTTCAGGTCGGGAAACTGAGGCCAGAGGGGGCTGGGGCTTCCCTGGGAGCTGATGCCAGGCCAGGTCCTCCCTGCCCTGCTCCCAGCTGGATAGGGGGCAGTGTGGGGGCCTCCTGCTGCCCTTCAGGTTCTCCCCTGCTCTGGAGTCCTTGGAGGGTACTGCCGCCCCTGCCCCTCACAGGGCAGGTGTTTGCATTTCCTGAGATGCTTCCCTGGCTCCCCATGGTCCTCCAAGGACCCTGCCCCCAAGGGCTGAGAAGGGGGAGGGTGAGAGTGAGGGGCCTACATGATCCTCAAGGATAACTCCTCCAGGGTCCCCCAAAGGGATGGGTGCCTCAGAGGTTCAGGGCAGGCCTGTGGGAGGAGTGGTTTGGGTGGATACGGCAGTGACTCCAGCAGCCGTGTGCCGTCCTCTACAGGAGATAACAGGGTGGCCGTGACCACCTCCCCAAGTGGGCATAAATACTGCAGACAAGCAGAGTGCCCTGTTAATGATGTCTGGGAGGACACTGTCTGGACGGGTTCAATTATTTCAAAAGAGAGAGCAATTTTCTGCTATCGCCGGATCAGGTTTTTATTGCAAATAGGGTTGTGGCAGGAGCCGGCCATCCAGGGGGGTGGCGGGGAGGGGCGGCTTATCTTCAGGACCTGCTCTCAGAGAGTGGCTGTGGGAGAGGTTGTGCTTGCAGGCCCAGCTGAGCTGGGGCCCCGTCTCCTGGGGCCAGGTCACCTGGAATGTGGGCTCTGCGTGATCCCCAGGGTTAGGGAAGCCACAGAGTGCCAGGCCTGTCCTGGTGTTTTGGGGATGCTGCCTGGCAGGGCAACCTTGACCGCCTGTCCGTAGCAGGGCTGGGGCTGGAGGGGCTCTCTGGATGCCCTTGACTCAGTTTCCACCTTGGGTGGGATAGAAACTCTGCTAAGGCCCAGGGTGGGGTTGGGGGTGGAGCAGAGCCCCCCAGTGACCTCTTGGACCCAGAGCCCGGGCTCTCCCACTGCCCGGCGGAAGGAGGCTTGTGCATTCGGGGTCATTTCCTGGGGCTGCACGGCCTGGGGCTGGCTGGCGTGCCCAGGGCCACAGCCCCTTGCCAGGCGACCCTGCGGCAGCATTCCAGGGGGCCCAGCCAGGTTCACTCCTCATGGGGAAACAGGCCTGGAGAGGCTTGGGCCGATGGAGTCACGCAGGGATGCAGGGCTGGACGCAGTCTCCCCCAGCTCCTGCCAGCAGCTCTCGCTATTCACCCCTCCCTGGCCTGGGGTCTGTCCAAGGGGTGGTGGGACAACAATGTGTGTGTGCACGTGTGTGAGTGCACACATGTGTGAGTATTCCCCTGAGTGTGCAAGTGTGAGAGTGGGCACGTGTGTCAGAGGGCGTGAGTGTGCATGTGTGGGGTGTCTGTGTGTGTGAATCTGTGCATGGATGTGTGGCTATGTGTGCATATGTGTACTTGTATTTGTGTGCGTGCATGTGAATGTGCACGTGTGTGGGTGTCCATGCATGTGCCCGTGTGTGTGTGTGTGTGAGTGTATCTGCGTATGTGTGGGTGAATGTGTGTGTGTGTAGAGTGTATGTGAATGTGCAGGCGTGGGCAGTGTGTTTGTGAGGGTGCCTGGCTGTGGCATTAACCATCTGTTGCTGAGCAGCATAACGTGGGGAGGACGCGACTTCGCCTTCTGGGGCACAGAGCTCTGGCGGAGTGTGGACAGCCAGGACTTCCTACGGCACAGCACCTCCCCCTCTTCGGGTGTGGGCTCCAGAGCACCTTGTGTGACCACGTGTGACCTTAGGCAAGTCTCCTAATCTGCCTGGGCCTTGGTCTGCTCAGCTGTGAAATGGGGGTGAGGAGAGCAGCAGCCTCTGCGGGCTCGCATGAGGGTGGGAGTCAGTGCACAGACCCGAGTCTGCACCAAGCCTGTGCTCTGTGCCATCAGCCACTGTTGGCATCACTCGGGGAGGGAATGTGCCCAGGAACAGAGCTCAGGTGGCTCTGGCTGTGTCTGGACAGTCAGGACTTCCTATGGGATGACACCTCCCCTCCGGGAGCCCTGAGGTCCCCTCTCCAGAGGTGCACCTTCCCCTGGGCCACGCTCTGCTCCCAGGCAGCCTCCCTGAGCCCTGAGGCCCCCTCTCCAGAGGTGCACCTTCCCCTGGGCCACGCTCTGCTCCCAGGCAGCCTCCCTGAGCCCTGAGGCCCCCTCTCCAGAGGTGCACCTTCCCCTGGGCCACGCTCTGCTCCCAGGCAGCCTCCCTGAGCCCTGAGGCCCCCTCTCCAGAGGTGCACCTTCCCCTGGGCCACGCTCTGCTCCCAGGCAGCCTCCCTGAGCCCTGAGGCCCCCTCTCCAGAGGTGCACCTTCCCCTGGGCCACGCTCTGCTCCCAGGCAGCCTCCCTGAGCCCTGAGGCCCCCTCTCCAGAGGTGCACCTTCCCCTGGGCCACGCTCTGCTCCCAGGCAGCCTCCCTGAGCCCTGAGGCCCCCTCTCCAGAGGTGCACCTTCCCCTGGGCCACGCTCTGCTCCCAGGCAGCCTCCCTGAGCCCTGAGGCCCCCTCTCCAGAGGTGCACCTTCCCCTGGGCCACGCTCTGCTCCCAGGCAGCCTCCCTGAGCCCTGAGGTCCCCTCTCCAGAGGTGCACCTTCCCCTGGGCCACGCTCTGCTCCCAGGCAGCCTCCCTGAGCCCTGAGGCCCCCTCTCCAGAGATGCACCTTCCCCTGGGCCACGCTCTGCTCCCAGGCAGCCTCCCTGAGCCCTGAGGCCCCCTCTCCAGAGATGCACCTTCCCCTGGGCCACGCTCTGCTCCCAGGCAGCCTCCCTGAGCCCTGAGGCCCCCTCTCCAGAGATGCACCTTCCCCTGGGCCACGCTCTGCTCCCAGGCAGCCTCCCTGAGCCCTGAGGCCCCCTCTCCAGAGGTGCACCTTCCCCTGGGCCACGCTCTGCTCCCAGACAGCCTCCCTGAGCTCCGCGGTCCCCTCTCCAGAGGTGCACCTTCCCCTGGGCCACGCTCTGCTCCCAGACAGCCTCCCTGAGCCCTGAGGCCCCCTCTCCAGAGATGCACCTTCACGTGGGCCATGCTCTGCTCCCAGACAGCCTCCCTGAGCCCTGCCATCCCCTCCCTAACTGGGCTTCATGCTTCCCCTTCTGGAAGAGAGGTCTGGCTCAAGTCCTGGGCTCTGTCCTTCTTTGGCTCTGTGACCTCGGGTAAGTGGTGTGACCTCCCTGGGCCTCATTTTCCCCAGTGGAAGCAGGGAAGGAGTGGCTCTGGCATGCTCGGCAGGTGGGGGCGGGGAGGCCTGGGGCCTCTGGCAGGGACAGTGTGTAACTGGAGGCCTCGTGACAGATGGGAGATAAAGGGCGGAAAATAGCTTCAGAGCCTGGACCTGTAAGTGTCCCGCTAGGCCCGCTGCTGGGGAGGGCGTGTCCACCCAAGGGGACTCTACCCCCACTCTGGGAACAGGAACCCCATGGCGCCTCCCTTGGTGCTGGGGGGCTGGGGGGGTTCTTACCAGCTCCTCTACTGAGAGGGGGCACCGAGCTCCCTGGCGCAGGGGAAACTGAGGCCCAGAGAGGGAGAACAGCCTACCAGGTTTCAGAGCCTGGGTTGGGACAGAGGCGGGAGTCAGGGCCTGGAGCTCCCAGTTGTGGGCATGACCGGCCCGTACTGCTGGTGGGAGGTGGGGCCATGAGGGCTGAGGCCCAGGACCTTGGTCTGGGGTGTGACCCTCCAACAGTCTTTGGGGGTCTAGCCCAGTACCCCAAAGACCCCACCTCATCTTGAAGCTGTTGAGAGACGTGAGGGCACTGATGGAGCCCAGCGGCCGTGGCAGTGCCGAGTCCCTCCCCCTCGAGACCAGCCTGCAGTGGGGCGTGGGGGCGGGCCAGTGGTTCTTGCCTGGTTCAGTGGCTTGGATAATGCCAAGCTCTGGGGCCCAGCCACTGCTGCTCCCTCCCACTCCTGCCCCGTCCTCCAGGACGCTGCCCGCCGGCTTCCCGCCTCCTCCCAGGCTGCTGCCTCTGCCTGCCCCGTGCCGCCCGCCCTTTCGCCCACAGCCCACCTCCTGATGTTTCTCTGTCCTCCCTGAGGGTTCCTCGGGGCGGGCAGGGCCCCCCATGCAGCAGCTGGCTCGTGAGAAATCCTGACATCCCACCCACCCCACATGGGAGGTCCTTCCTCGGCTCCGAGCATGCAGCCCCACACTCCCGGCACCCACCCCACATGGGAGGGCCCTTCCTCAGCTCTGAGCATGTGGCCCCACACTCCCAGCTCACCCCTCGCCTGGCACTGCCCTTCCTCGGCTCTGAGCGTGCAGCCCCACACTCCTGGCACCCACCCCACATGGGAGGGCCCTTCCTCAGCTCTGAGCATGCGGCCCCACACTCCCGGCTCACCCCTCGCCTGGCACTGCGCCCGTTCACACGGCAGCCTCACAGCCTTCCAGGGGCAGAGGGTCCCGGGGCCTGAGCGAGTGCAGGCTGGGGCCGGGCTCCCTGCTTCCCTGTTCCAGGTGCAGCCTCCCCCAGGGCAACTCACTTGGGAGCTGGAGACAGGGGGCCAGGCTCCTGGAAGCCAGAGACCTCCCTGGGAGAAGCTGGAGACTCACAGCCCCCACCCCCACCACTTACACACACACACATACATACACTCTCTCTCTCTCTCTCTGCCCACCTGGGCTCCTGCTGGTGCTGTTCCTCCAGGGTGGCTCACCCGCCTGATCAGCTCCGAGATCCACTGGCGGTCACAGCCTCGCTGTCGCAGGGTGTGAACCAGAGCTGTTGCAGCTCACAACCAGCTGAGAAGTTTCCATTACGGTGACACTGAGCAGTGGCCTCAGCGGCCCTGAGGGCCCCGGCTGACTTGCTGCTCTCGGGACAGCCTGGTCCATGGGGAGGCCGTCAACCACGGGCTTGGTGGCCCCAGGTGGAGCCGGGCCTCCTCAGTCTCCCAGCACCTTAGTAGTTTGGCCACAGGCCTAACCCAATGGCCCTGGGGCTGCAGATGCAGGTTGTGCCTTCTTCCAGTGGAAGAAGACTGGGACCATGGACACTGCCTCGCTGGCCTTTCCTCTGCAGGGCGGAGGCAGAACACGGCCAGGCGGGGTGGCTGGGCTCCTGGGAAAAGCCTCGGCTCCCAGCCCAACGCTCACCACTGGAACCACGCTGGCGGCTCCCCAGACAACATGCGTTCTCGACTTAAGTAAGAGGGAGAACTTGTGGGGAGGCCCCTGGCTGGGCTGACCACCCGCTGGGCTTGCTCAGGTGCCTGCAGGCCCTACCGGGCAGGAACAGGAGCAGGAGCTGCCTGGTGGCCCCCTGAGGCCCCTCTCCATGCCTAGATGGGCCCTCACATCCCGAGGTGCAGTTAGGGCTCGAGGTAGCAGCAGTACCGGGTGATGGCTGCTCATCTGCTGGGTGCAGGGGCCACCCTAGGCCTCGAGAGCTCCAGACAGACAGGGCGGGGGACCCCCCAGGCCCTTCCTCCCATATGTGGAATGGGGGCTGTTTGCCAACTGTCCAGGGCACTGCAAAGCTCAGTAGTGCCCAAGAAATGGCGTCCAGTGCTGTGTGGGGGTCCCATGGCCACACAGGGCAGGACAGGGATTCCTTCTGACTGACGGCTCAGAAAAGAGCCAGTTCTCAGGGATTCCCAAACACTGAGAACTAGGCTTCAGTTACTGGAGTAACGAATCCATTCCTGCTAGGCTGGGCCTGCGTAGACTTGCCCTTGGAGGATGCCCCCCACCAAGGCCCTTCGGGGAAGGCTGGTTGGGTTCATGCCTGGCACGGCTGCCTGCATTCCCCTGAGAGTGCAGCCCCTTCTCCCACTGCCCAGGCTGTTTCGCACAACATCAGGTGCCCTTTGGAAGCTCCTGTGTGGCCAGGAGCACCCCCGCTGCTAGGTTTGAAGTGGCCGTGTTCCCTGCTTCCCCCAGAGGCGGCCTGGCCTCAGTGTGGACACAGGGCCGGCCTGGGACTGTCTCCGTTTTAGGGAAACCATCAGTCCCAGGAGAAGGGGGAAGGGTGGCCACCCTGGAGCTTGTCCAGGTCACTCAGGGTCATCAGTGTGTGCTCTGCCCAGTCTCTGCCCACACCTGCTGCCCAACTGGGGCAGGTTCCCCACCTGCACCTGCGTTTGGCAATCTCTCCGCTCTGGCATCTTCACACCCTAGCAGGAAGTGAGCCCCCTCTCCCTGGGGCTGGAACTCACCTGGTTCCCTCCTGGCTCCCCAAGGGACAGAAACAGGCTCTTCGGGATCTCCCTGTGGGGCACAGTCCAGTGAGGTCCTGGACCCTCTTGGCCGGCAGCACCCCTCTCAGGCCCTTGAGAGTTGAGCCTCGGGCAGAACTGCAGGGCACACAGGTGAACGGGCCAGGCCCGCCCAGGCCTCCTTCCCGAGGGCTCTGATCTGGAGGCGCCACCGCCCGCTGGCAGGGCCGGGTCTGTTGTGGCCTTCGTCCCGTCTCCAGCCCTCTCTGCTGGATCGCAAAGCTGGGCCAGCTGGCAGCGGCCAGGCTATAATTACCTCTCCCCTTTGGCAGAAATAGCAGTGAACCCGAGGACAGGCCGCTGGCCCCGGAGCAGAAGGGGGTGGCTGTTTCCCAGGCCCCCGGTGGACAACAGACCACGATTTCAGATAAAACCAGAGTTTGCTGCTGTTCCTACCCCTCCCGGCCCAAATGTGCCCCCTCCCAGGTCAATTCCAGAGCTGTGCAGCTCTTGGAAAAACCTGTGGATTGGAATTCGGGGCAGAGTGGGAGAGGGAGGGCACTGTGGGGCTGCGGGAGGTGAGGTGATCACAGAGTCCAGCCTCCGATAAGACCCTGACCCAGCATGGGGCCTCCGCGGTGGCGAGAGTGCCCGCCCTGCCCCAGGCCCCTGTGCCCCTGCGAGTCCTGACCTGGGGTTGCCAGAGGGAGAGGCAAAGAATGGGTCCCAAGCTGCCATTTTGGGGCACACTGGCCGACCCTCGATATTGCCCTGGCAGGAAGGGGCAATGTATGGGTCAGTGAGTGAAGGCAGGGGCGAGGGATCAGCCTTTCTCAGGGTCTGTCCTGGGTGGGCGTCCAACTGCCCTGCCTGGCGCTGCTGAGTCTGCCCCTCATTTTTAGGTGAAAGTGCAGCTCAGAGAGTTGAGGCACCCTGTCCAGAGTCACACAGCCCGGAGGTGGTAGCCTGGCTCAGGCTTGGCGGCCCATCCTCGCCAGCCGCCCCCCCCGTCTGCTGGTGCACGTAAAGGCAGGTCTGAAAGAGGCTGGTGAGGGCATCACTGGCGCAGGGCACCACCACATGTGGGCAGACCCCTGCCTGGTTTGTGGGGCTTTGACCTGTTTGAGGGGACTGCTGGAGGAGGTGTGGAGAGACCTGTGTTTCTCCATTAGGAATGGGGGTGCATCTCCCTTGGGTAAAGCTACAGGACCCCTGGGAGCCCAGGGTGTGCCAGGCTGGGGGACAGTGTGCACAGAGGGTGACTGCTCAGGGCCAGCCGTGGGGCTGCATGGACACAGAGTCCTGGAACCCACCGTCAGAGCATGCGCAACGCAGCCACTGGGATGGGGTTCAGCAGACCGGCCCTCCCCTCACTGCCGTCTTCAGTACAGGGCACGGGGGAGCAAACTTTTCTCTTAGAGGGCCATATGGCACACAGTGCGCTCTGTGTCTACACAAACGGGGTGGGCCAGATTGGCAGGAGGGCCTTGGCTCGCTGACGCTTGTTCCAGGGACAGCACTGAGGAAGGCTGGGTGGTCCTGCTGGCAGTCTGGCTTCCTGGGAAGAGTGAGGTCCTGTAGCCAGACAAGACCCTCTCCCGCCTTTGCCCGATCTGGGTGCTTCTCCTTGGCTTCCCAGGGCTGGAGCTGCTCCTCCCAGATTTCAGAGGTCAGGCTGCACTGCCCGAGGTCGGGGGGCTCCGGGACAACTCCTTCCTGACCCTTCTCGTTGACAGAGGGGAGGGAACGGTCAGCCCACAGACCTTGGGTGCCGCCCCCTCTCTGTGCTCCCTGGAAAGGCGATGCGGGCTGACCCTGTGGACATTCGCTCTGGGTAATTTATCAGTGAGCTGATGGCTCGGCTCGGGGCTCAGGTCCCAGCAGGGTCATATTTCCGGCCTTATCTGATAGGGCTCGACTGCACCCTCCTCACCTCCATCCATTGTGCCTCACTCCAGCCTGGGCTCTGCAGGGCAAGATAAGGCTGGCCCAGGGGAGTGCTGAGCTGCCGGGTCCGCAGAGGGTCCCCAGTGCCTGTGCCAGGCAGTGCCAGGGAAGAGCCCAGTTGTGTCAGGCCTGCCTGCAGCCGGCAGGTGGGCACATGTGCCCACGGGCAGTGGTGCCAACGACGTGGTGCCCAGGTTTGGGCTCGGCTCTGTCACTGTTCAGCCAGGTGACCTCCGCCACACTCTCATCTCTCCCCGGGAGCTGGGAATGATCGGATGCCCCACCCTCCCCAGATCTTTGTGGTGCACCCACCCTGAGCAGTGCCCCGGGGACACAGCAACTGAGGCCAGCTGTCATTCAGCGGGAGGGCGGAGCATGTCCAGTGGCTGGGCACTCCTGAGCGCTGGGAAAGTCCAGCGAGCTGGCTGGGCTGGGCTATTTCCTTGGGGTGGTCCTGGAAGGCGGCGGGGGTGGAGTAGGGCGGCACGTGGGAGTGGAGGCTGCAGGGGCTGGAGATTGTGGCTACTCTGGTCATGGCCACGTGGTGCTGGCCTAGACTCCCAGCCCTCCCTGGACCACGGTCTGGCTGGAGTGCGGAGAGCCCTGGGCCTCAGCATGGCCTCATACATGGCTCCAGGCAGGGTCGGGGGTGGGGCTGGAGGGTGTGGAGGCCCTAGGCTGACCTGGGCCAGAGAAGAAAGGGCCAGTGGGTGGGGGAGACGGGGGTGGGGTCCACAGCTGGTTGAAGTAGAAGGACCCCAGGCACAAGAGAGGCCAGCGTTGGCCCAGGGGGTGGGAGTTGGCCGTGGCCCTCTTGCGCAGAGGCCTGGAGGCTGGCCCTTCCCCTGTCTGGCATACAGCCTGGGGGGAAATTCGTGCAGCCTGTGCCGACTGCAGCACCAGGGCTTGTGGTGGAAATGGGTCCAAAGGTTCTCCGGGCGTCTCCGGGGCTCAGGGCTGCACCCCTGTCAGCTGAGGCTATCCTGAGCCCAGCTCCCTCTGTGGCAGTGAAAACACCCAGCTGAGGCTGTCCTGAGCCCAGCTCTCTCTGCTGTAGTGGGAACACCCAGCTGAGGCTGTCCTGAACCCAGCTCCCTCTGCAGCAGGAGGAACGCCCGGCTGAGGCTGTCCTGATCCCAGCTCCCTCTGCTGTCGTGGGAACGCCCAGCTAAGGCCGTCCTGAGCCCAGCTCCCTCTGTGGCAGTGAAAACACCCAGCTGAGGCTGTCCTGAGCCCAGCTCCCTCTGGGGCAGTGAAAATGCAGCTGAGGCTGTCCTGATCCCAGCTCCCTCTGCTACAGTGGGAACGCGTCTTTGTAGCTCTCGTCTCTGCAGTGGGTCGTCAGCTGCTTCATGACCACAGGAAACCCCCTGAGAGGGCTTGGTTGAGGGTCTCCAGCTGGGTGGGGACGGTGGCTGATGGGGTCATGAACCATAAACCATGACCACGGTGAGAGGGCCCTGGAGAGGACTACGGGAGAGGGCAGGCAGGGGTGGCGGTGGTGGGTGAGTCCAGGGCCGGTGGAGGCCGCATGAGCAGGTCTTTGCCACTGGCACACTCAGAGCCAGTGCTAGGTCAGGAGGGACAAGGAGTGAAGTCCTCACAGGACTTGCCACGTGGTGGTCACAGGTGGGCTTGGCCCAGGCACCCTGGGGGTTGGTGGGAGTGAAGCCTGAGGGTGGGGTCCAGGAGAAGAGGAGAGGAAATGAGGGAAATGAGGGAGGAGTGTGGGTTTGGGGTTAGAGGGGCTGACGCATGCTCTGGGTGAGAGCCGGAACCTGGGCTGGGGCTCCACAGGCACAGGCTGCTCTGCGCAGGGGCTGGTGGGGGGAACTCCCACCAGGCAGAGCTATCCATGGGAGGAACAGCCGACAGTAAGGTAGTGAGTTCCCCATCACTGGAGGCAAGCAAAGGAGGATTTTTGCCTTTGGGGACTCTTCAGGGCCCCACAGACCACAGGTGGGGAGGGAGGTGGGAGGACGGGGGAGCGGACTCTGGGCATATGGGGGTGACCTGTGATGCTCTGGCCCCTGTGTCTGCTCACTGGCCCCTGACATACGGCTTCCTGGAGAGATGCTGCTCTTCCGGCTTGCGGATACAGCTAGAGTCCTGCCCCAGGTCACGGCCTGGAGTGGGAGGTCCAGGCCCCTACCATGGAGCCTGCAGCTTGTCATTCTCAGACTGAGGCAGGGCCCTTTGACAGGGCCATGTACGGTCACCCCGTCGCCAAGTCAGAGCCCTTATTAAGAATCCAGGACGCATGGGCACTGCCCCCAGCCCTGAGTGTGGCGGGGGCCCTGGGTGATGACCACACTGGTCTCCACGAGTGAGAACCATAGGCTGCTGGGGCACCCCCCGCTCCCATCAGCTGAGATAATGGGGGCCTCTGGGCCCCACGGAACGCTAACCAAAGCGGCCCCTTTCCTCCTCCTCCATTATTCATGACCTCCAAGAGGCTGTAAAAGTCCTTTTTCCTCTACAGGAGCCATCGTTACGATGACAAATTTTATCTATGAAGTTGGTCCCTCCCTGAAAGCCAGTTGGCTCGGGGGGCCGTACATAAGCCATAACCGAGCCGGGGCCCCCCGAGCTGCCTGCCACAGCTGTTTTTCCAGCAGCATCTTAGGGGCTGGCTGGAGGGGCCGGGAGATCCTTCCACCACCCCGCCTGACCTGCTGAAGGTTCTGGGCTCTGAGGCGAGGCCGTGTGGGGGTCTGTCTGGGCTTCAGTGGGGCGACTGCAGGCGTGGGCCCCGGGGGCAGCCGGTCAGCCCAGGTTCCCACTGTGGGCGCCATCCCTGGTCTCCGGGCCTGAGGACCCACCGCAGGGACCTGGCTGCGGCCGGCCGGGGCTGAGCATTCACACGTCACACACAGCCTCATTCTCACACCAGAAGCGTGCATTCTCTGGGGCGCAGGCAAGCCACACATCTGTGGACATGTGCTCAGAACTGTGCGGGCCACGCTGTCCGTGTGCAAAAGTGCTGCGTGCTGTAAAATAAAAATAAAACCCTAAGGCCCCAACCGACTGAACAGGCCCCTCTTGGCCAAAGGGACTCCAGAGAAACCGGAACAACTGAGTTCCCAGTCATGATGGGACAGGAGGGCAGACGTGCCTCGCTCTCCCCCTTCCCTGCGGGAGTTCAGGCAGGGCTGACCAGTAGTGACGTTAACCTAGTGATCAGAGGACTGTGACCCTAAGACTCGAATTATAAACAGGACCGAAGGCCGCCAGCCCAGGGTCAAGTCATGCACCCCACACGCCACTGTGACCTGGTGTATCGGTTAAAAGACTTCTTAATCTTCACTGAAAACATTCCTTTCTGATGACTGCACATTTATAGACAAAGCTTTACTTCTTTAACTAATTGCAAATGAAAGAATCTCTGGCCCCGCTGACGACCTGTCAGCCCCCTGCTTCAAGACACCCTGCCTTTCTGGGCTGACCCAATGTAGAAGCTCCTTGAACTATGACTGCCTGCAATTCTGTCACACTAAGGTGGGTGGGAAGCAGAGCTGGTGTCTGGCTGCCTCAGGACCCCCCACTCAGGGCTCCCTGGGTGTGTGCACTTTTTCCTGGGCCACCGTCACTCATATTGGCTCAGAAGAAAGCTCCGTGTTCTACGGAGTTGGGTCTTTCCATTAACCATGCTCTCCAAGCGCTAGATGGGCAGAATGCATACTTGTGTGCAACGGCTTAGCTCCTCACAGGGCTTAGCTCCTCTTCCCTCCCCACCGCCTCCTGAGCCCCAGGCCTGGCCTCATTGGCAGATAAGGACAGGGGCTCTGTAGGGGGAAGCTCCTTGCCGGGCCGTGAGGCGGCAGCTTACGGAGTGGGCTCAGAGCCAGGGGACTGGGTGCCGCCCTTGATCATGACTCCCCTGCACACAGCTGCTGGGACATGGGGCACAGGCACAGGACACTGGGAAGAGCTTGGCATCAGAACCGGGGGAGGGAGGGCCCCACCCACACCCTGTCCTGGCCCTGCGACCTTGGGCAGTCAGTGCCTGGCCGAGAGCTGCTGCCTCCTGCCCCAGGGGAATCCTCTCCTTGCAGGGCCGTGGCAGATTCTGAGGGGCTACTGTGTGCCTCCTTGTGAAAGCGGCAAGGTTGGGCTGGCCGGGCAGGCACACAGTTCTGGTTCACGTGGGTGCCCACCTGGCAGTGACTGAGTGGCCCAGAGCCTGGGTGCCCAAAGTTCCCTCAGCCCAGGTGTGCCCGTCACTGGTGCTGCCCTCCCTGTTGCCGCCTGGAGCCCTCCAGCCCACTGGGGAGGGCAGCTTCTCCTGATGTTTCCACCGTGTCAGGAGCAGCTGGCCTGAAAGGGCAGAAGTCAGTGTCCAGGGCCCAGAGAAACTATATGCTGGGCAGGAGACTCTCCTGATCTTTTGAGAGCTGTGGGTACAGGCTCTGAGCTGGCAGTGATATCAGGGGACCCAGAACCCCGCTGTGGGTAGAGTAAGGGCTCCCGGAGACCTGGAGGCAAGCCTGCCCTGCAGTGACCCTGGGACCCTCAGCCTCTCGTGCCTAAGGGAAGGGGCTGCCTGTACTCTGCAGTTGGCAGAGCCTGCCCATTGGTTCCTTGACCTAATGATTATGAGCCATTTTGGCAGGAAAAAAACCCAAACGAACAAGTGGAAGCTTCTAAGACCCTGGCCAAGAGAGTCATTCCACACATCCTGAGCATCTGCAGAAATTAGGACCATCCCCAAAGACTCAAAAGATACAGGGATGGTCAGTCCCAATGTCCCCACTGTTCCCACTCTGTTCACCCATATGGTCCACAAAAACCAGCAGCATCATGGCCGATGGTGATGGATGAACCCAACCCAACGCAGAGTCAGCCCACATGGAAAATGCGCCGCCGGATGCAGTACCTCGACTGAACCGAGTCACCACATCCTCTGGCCCTGGGTGTGTGCGGTGTGTCTAGCAAGTGTGTCCTTCTCAACCACCTCAGTAGAGAGGGGCCCACCCAGCTGCCTGTGAGAGACAGCAGTGCTCCAGCCACTGGCACTTTCTTGCTACTCTTGCAATCCAGTGCTCTGGGACACTCCTGGTCTGCGGAAAATGATGCTGATCAGCTACATTCGTGACGTCATGCTTAGTACGTCACGTGGCAGGTGGTCCAGACCTCCAGGAACCCATGCAACAATGGTAACCATGATTAATGGACAATGGAGGAAAAACTCTGGCCCCGGTCCCCAGGCATTTGGCTGGGGAAGTCAGTGCAACATAACATGACTGGCTGTGGCACTGGTGACCCCTCGGGTGGCCCTGAGGGCAGGGATGAGCTGTGAGCACCGCCTTGGGTGTCACTGTGGCTGAGGGAAGGATGGATGCAGGCTCCTGGGCCATGGCAGCTGGCCTGGATGACCAGGTAGGAGCCTGTGGGAAGCATAGGCTCGAGGACCAGGAGGTATGGGGGGAGGGGTGTGGGTGGGTGTGCAGGGTGGGCACACAGCTTGTGGCTCTCTGGTCCTGTGCCTGCTGGAGAGCATTGAGGGACAGGCTGGCTGGGGGAGGGGCTGCTGCAAGACACCCTGGGCAGCAGCCAAGGCCCTGTCTTGGGACACAGAGGGAAGGGATGGGTGAGACTCCTCTGCGGGGCAGTGCCTGCCTCCCCCTTGCCCCGTTCTGGGGCACATGCACCAGCAGCTCTGAGTGGAGGAAGCTGGGCAGGGCCAAGGAGGCTTGGTGGGGTCCACTCAGCCCAGGGCCTTGGGGACTCAGGAGTGGCCCCTCCCTCGTTCCCAGGGCCTGACCTTGCTCAGAGCCCGCAGGAGGCCAGCCGGGGTGGCAGGAGGGCTCCCAGAGGTGGGGCAGCCAGGCAGGGACCTGTTGACCGTGTCCTGTGGCCGGGGGTTGGGATCTTGGGCCTGGACTCCAGGGGCCGCTGCATGGGCCAACAGAGCCTTTCCCTGCCCTTTCCAGAGCCCGAGGGGAGAAGCCTTGTTCCTGAAACTGGCTTTTCCTTGCCACATCCTGTTTCCATTTCTTACGAACGACAGAATCGATTGGATATGCCGGAAGTGCCATTGCTTGCGATTTAATGCCACCTTCCCTGGGGCTCTCGGGTCTTTCTGCAATCCTACGATGAAGCCAGCCACAAGAAGTTCAGAGAAAGTCACTAAAAGAGGGCCCGAGAAAAACCCTCTGAGGAGCTGGGCCCGAGTAGCCTCTGGCGGCAGCAGTGATGGGCTCACGACGGGGCCTCTCTACCCAGCACTGGGTGGGCACGAGGGGCCAGGCTGGGGCGCCAGGCAGGGGGCATAGGACAGTGGACACTGGAAAGTCCGGCCAGGCCCATCCCACCACTGCACCGGGGCTGCTGCAGCTTCTGCTGGGGAGGGGCCTGAAGCCAGGGCTGCAGGAGAGGAGTGTGGGGATAGGAAAAAACAAAACAAAACCGAGAGAGGGAGGGCTGGGGAGGGCTGGGGAGGGAGGCCAGGGTCAGACTGAGGAGTGGGAGGTGGAGCTTAGCTCCCAGAGGAGCCACCAACCCCGTCCACAGCTTTCCGGTCTCGGATGAGAGCGTGAGGTCTTTGTACAGTCAGAAGCAGGGGGCTACACGCAGCTCAAGTGTGCCACAGAAATTCCGCTGGACCGACGCCTGTCTGTGTTTCATACGCACGCAGTCACGTGCACAACCAGGCACAACGAGTCTCACACGTGTGCACACACACACCTTCTCTCTCTGTCTCACGTCCGCCACGGGGCCCCAGCAAGCTCTGACCCCGAGAGGCTTTGTGTGGCCCCAGGCTTCAGCAGAGGTGGGCAGATGCGCATGTGAGCCCCACTCTCCCAGTTCCCCGGCACGCGAGGTGCATGCGGCCATGGTGTCTCCTCGCTCATAAGGGGAGGACCGCGACGTATGCACGTCCGGGGCCCCCAGAGGCTGAGTGTGGCCAAGTGCTGCCACTGCCTTTGTCACCAGTGCCCAGCGCCTGCCCGTCACTTTGACAAGGCCCAGCCTGTAGAACCCACTGGGGTGAACGCAGGGAGAACGCACTGTTACAAAGCCACTCTGCGACTCCTCCAGGCCTGTGGGGAGAGGGGAGTCTGCAAATAGCCACTTAGGCCAAGAATTGCCCCAGACCCCTGCAGGAGTGCCCCTCGTGCTACAGATATTGAACGAGGTATCTGAGTACGCAGGGAGATTTCTGGGCCCCACATGTGAGCCCTGCGTACACACCCCACAGCTGTGTCATGCCCAGGCAGGTGTGCACACGCGCCCGGCCCACAGGTACCTGTTCTCCTAGCATCTAGGGTACTGTGAGGTTACTCAAGTCTCCCCCTTACCCTCCCACCTCCCTTGCTCTTCTGTCTGGGGGAGAAGGCGTGTGAGGTAAGTGGCCAGCGTCAGGCGGGAGCAGCAGGGGCATGTGTGTGCTGCGTGTGTGCTGTGTGTGTGCTGCATGTGTGCCGTGTGTGTGTCATGTGTAAGCTGCAGTGCCTCGCCTAGCACCACACAGGGAAGCCAGGCTCTGGCCTCCAATTTACAAGGCAGTTTGTTGGGACCCCTGAATGTTGGCCATGTACAGTTGTCCAGGTTGCACAATAAGGAACTAATTTAGGTTTACT
Source organism: Pan paniscus (assembly GCF_029289425.2). NCBI lineage: Eukaryota > Metazoa > Chordata > Mammalia > Primates > Hominidae > Pan > Pan paniscus. The sequence goes on along the minus strand of NC_073264.2, from coordinate 105,750,939 downwards.
GGAGGAGGGGTCAGATGTGCTGTGGGGGCGCCTCGATGTGGAGCACCCAGGAGAGATGTTGGAGATCAAAGGGCACAAGCAGGCTCTTGTAGGAGGAACTGTGTCCGACCCTGCTCACCATGTCCGTCGTCTGGCCTCACCTGCCCTGGCTCTGTCCCTCACTTGTGCTCCCAGCCCCCCGCAGCTGTCCCCATTCCCACATATGGTGCTGCTGCATCCTCGGCATCTCTTCTTCCCACTGGAGTTGGAGCAGACCCACCGTGAGCCGGCACATGCGCCCACCCTGGGGCCTGGAAAACCGTGGAGGGCGGCACCCTCGCCAGCGGGGTTTGCACAGTCGCCTGGGCTTCCCCAGGAGCCCACATGGAGGTCATTCCCGAGACCGCCAGCTCCCTGCTGGGAATCACGTTTGCTTGTGAGGGATGTGTGTGTCCCGGTGGGAGAGCCATCAGGGAGCTGGGGATTAATAACCTGCACCCACTTGCCAGGTGGGAGGCCAGGAGCCCTCTGGGGTCCTGAGTGCTTCATGTTTGGGGCATGTTGCCCATGCCAGCCACAGGGACGCTGCCTTGAGACGGTCGGCGACTTTGTCATGGTGTGTGGTCTGCGGGTGCATGAACACACCCACTCCATAGCAGCCCGAGGAGCTGACGGTGGCTAATTAAGTTCTAGGCTTTATATTACACGAAATGGGGGAATCTTCTATAAAATCACCACTAAACGAAAGCCAAGTGCTGTGTGTGTGCAGAGCCACCTATAAAGGATTCCCTGCCTGGCGGACACCCGAGAGGCTGAGGCTGTCTGGCAAACGTGGGGAGGGAGTTTATTGCTCACCATACGATAAAATAATGGAGTCATTAAGAGAAAATACTTTTCAGAGCATTAAAATTAGAGGTGAATTGATTCAGTGGTAAAACAGTCCCATTTTCCTTTTTGGGGTTTATTTAGAGCTTTTATGCGGCGTTCTCGCTATGATCCTGTTTGAAAGCCGCCCTGTGACGCGTCAGCTTCCCCGTGCTGGCTCCGGCCGCCCCGAGGCAGGACGGCTGCTGTGGGTGGGAGGGTGGCAGCCTCCAGAGACCCTGCACACACCTTCCTGCTGAAGGTATTGGGGAGGCTGAGGGCAGGAGGGGCTTTCTGGGGATGCGGGGACCCCCCTTTGCTGCACAGATCCTGTCACTGTTCATGTAGCACACTTGAACCCTGTGTCCAGTGCGCTGTGGCCCCAGGACCAACCGTGAGTGATGTCCAGGCAGGGCCTGCGGCTGAGGTGTGGCTAGGGGCAGGGCAGGAGTCCCATAGGGCTCAGGGGCGCTGGGAGGGGCTGGTGCTGGGGGTGGCAGTGGGAGCAGGACAGAAGGGGCAGCTCGCCAAGCTGGGGTTGGAGGGGCTGAGTGCAGGAGCCCTGGGGAAGGGCTGGAGCAGAGAAATGGGGTGGATGAGCTGGAAAGGCAGCGAGCTGGCCTCACAGACCCCGGGGTGCACCAGGGAGGCCCTGAAGGTGCAGGGCCCACCCAGCACCACTGCGGGGCTGCACGTGACCTCCCACGTGGACCACGGCAGCAGCACGTGCCTGACTGAGGCCTCTGTGCTCCAGCTCCCTCTGCGCTTCACAAGTAGTGGCCCAAGCTCATGGCTCCCAAGGAGCTGTATGTCCCCTTTACAAGGGAGAAACTGAGGCTGAAGGTAGAGCAGGCGACCCCGTGGCCACAGGCAGCATTGCTGAGCTCCTGGGCAGAGGGGCTGACTCCTTAGGGTGGCCAGACAAGGCCCGAACGACCTCAATTCTTCCTGCCCTGGCTGCAGCCTGGGTTCTGTCCTCACCTTGGTGTGGTGAAGGTGGAACAGCCCTGCCCCTGGCCAACTCCATCTTTTTTTTTTTTTGAGACGGAGTTTTGCTCTTGTTGCCCAGGCTGGAGTGCAATGGCACGATCTCGGCTCAGTGCAACCTCCGCCTCCCGGGTTCAAGCAATTCTCCTGCCTCAGCCTCCCGAGTAGCTGGGATTACAGGCATGCGCCACCACGCCCGGCTAATTTTGTATTTTTTAGTAGACATGGGGTTTCTCCATGTTGGCCAGGCTGGTCTCGAACTCCCGACCTCAGGTGATCCGCCCGTCTTGACCTCCTAAAGTGCTGGGATTACAGCTGTGAGCCACCGTGCCCGGCTGCGTGCCCTGTCCTTTTATGGACGAGGATGCCAGGCTTGGCAAAGGCCTTTGAGACATGTCATGGCCATTTGGCCCTGTCCCTGCGGTCCCCGAGCTGCAGCAGGTGCCCCTCGGGGGGCGCCTCAGTTCATTGTCTAGCCTCCCGCCCCCACCGGACCCAAGCAAGCGTTAGGGAGTGGGGGGCCCGTGTAGGGGGCCGGGGTCCTCCAGAACCCCTGCTCCCCAGGCTGCCCTGGGGCTGGGAGTGGGGAGGATGCCCAGGGCCGCCAGCACTCTAGAGCTGCTGGGTGTTTATCTGGGAGGCGATCTCCCTGCTTCTGGGCTGAGTTACAGTTCCATTTCTGTGGCTGAGGAGCGCCGGCCTCATGGGCCCCCATAACAGAGGACTGTGCATTTTAATCCCGGCAGGGTCCAGAGAGGGTGCGTGGCTCTAAAAGCCGGCGTGATGGATTTCTCTGGTCTTATCTTCATCTCGGCTGCCTCCTCAAAGACGGTGTGGCTCAGCCTCCTGCACACCACTATCTGGAAGCTGCTTTTAAAAGTGGGAATATTTGGATTCCGGACAATGCGGGGAGAATATTGGAAACGGAACTCAGAGGTGGAGCGAGCGACTGAGCTGCTGTCTAGAAGTGCTAGCCTCTCCTGGTTCCTACCTCAGGCCCCGGAGGGCCCCTCCCTGCTGCACAGCCGGCTGTGGCTCCTCCCGTCCCAGGCTGGGTGCCACACGCACTCCCACCTCCGGCCTTTCCTCCCCCAGGGGCCCCCTTAGGTGCTTGCGGGCCTGGGCCTCCTGTGCCAGCGTTTGCCCCGCCTCGCTCCTGAGCCTCCTTCTTTGGCAAGTCTTGCTTGACGGGTCTCAGGTGTGCCCCTGCCCATCTGTACCCCCAGGCCAGGGCAGCCCTGGCTCCCAGGACCGGGGTGGCAGTGTCTGGGGTGCTGAGGGGTTGTGTGAGCAAATGCCTTCCCGTGGGCCCCATCTTGCAGTGTGGATGGAGGCAAGGAAGCCGGGTGCGGGCAGGCTGGTGAGGTGCAATCTATTCCCTCTGTCATTACTTCTGCCAGCCCCGGGTCCTCCGCTTCCGAGGGGCTTCCCTACCATCCCCCACACAGACCTCAACAAGCACAGGAGAAACCAAGGCCCTCACGAGTCAGGCGGGCCAGGAGTCACCCCCAGATTGTCCTCTGCCCTTTCTGACTTTTGCAGCCGCCCGCGCCTCCAGTGACTGGTCACTCCTGGGGAACCCTGCCCCCGGCTTGTCCTTAAACCACAAACCGGCCTCTCCAAAGCCCGAGGCAAGGCCTGGGCCTCACAGGGGGGCATTTTTGACAAATTTTCTCTCTGCTGTGGTCGGCGAGTTCAGGTCACGTTCACACAATTCAAAGGGAGAGAAGTTGGGGTTCTCTCCATTCAGAGTCTCCGGAGCCCCGAGCCACCTGGTCAGTGCTCACCTACAGAGCCCGTACCTGTGACTGTCTGAGCACCTGCTCGCTCACACCTTGTACACCGGTGGTGAGTCAGAGACCCTCCTGACAGGGTCAGTCAAATGGCATGGGGGTGCAAGAAAGCCCTGGGGAGCAGTCTCCAAGGCAGGGAGGTGGGTCTGTCTGTCACAGACAAGCTGCGGCCTCTGCAGAGCCGAGACAGCAAACTGAAAAGGCCGCATGGCCAGGAGCCCTGGACCCTGGCAAGGCCGTCCTTCCAGCCCACTCGGGCGTGTAACTGACATCCAGGGGGCACTCTGGGAAGCTCGGGAATCACCCCTAGAAAGAGCCTGTGTTAAGTGCATCCCCATCTCTCCTTCCCAGAGAGCCTCGGGCTTGCCTCCATTGGGTGTGCACTAACCCTGCGGTCCCCGGCAGCCCCAGGTTGAGCAGGGACTTCACATTGTCTTCTGGTCTCATCCATCCTGCCCAGCTCTGCTGCCTGGGAGCCTGAGTGTGCCAGGGCAGAGCCCCACCAGGGAGTCAAAGGTGTGCGGAGGACAGGAGGCTGGGGTGGCTGTGAGAGGGAGCTCTGCCCAGCAGGGATGCTGCCCTCAGGCTGAGATGGCTCTGCCCATGGGGTGAGCATCTGCCATCTGTCTTCCCCTTCATGGTGCCCTCCAGCCTGAGGGTGGGCCGGGTGGAGGCTGAACAGAAAGGTCAGGCGGTGGCAGGGACAGGACCCTGGGCAGGAGCTGGCTGGAGCCCCACCGTGACTTTTGCACAGACTCCTGCGGGTGGTCAGAGGTGCCTAGAGCAGAGGGTGGGGGTGCTCTGAAGTTGTGAGCCAGCCAGCCAGGGAACCCACGTGGGCTGGGACATGTATGTGTCTGGGTGGGGTGGGGGTGCCTGCCTGGGCCCCCCTTTCTCAGTGCGGTGGTGGGGGGGACAGCAAATCGCATCTTGGCCCCTCTCTGGGGAAGGAGAGGGTGTGGCCGCTGCTGCAGTGGAGGCCTGAGGGCCCCGAGGGGCTGAGCACCGACTGCCCTGCTGGTTCTGTCTCCAGGGCCCTGGCGCTTGTCCTTGTCCTCGGGGCTGGGCTCTTGCCCTTAGGCCAAAGCTGGAGGTGGTTCAGGAGCCAACAGCCAGTGTGACCTCCATGGGGACACTGGCCAGAACCTGCAACTGGAGGGAATGGGGAAAGGCAAGCTGCCTTGGAGATGTGTCCGGGGAGGGGCACGGAGGGGCCAGGCCCCCCACAGCTTGCACACTCATGGTGACAAAACTGCCTGCTTCCCACAGCTCACATGCTCCTCCTGGGTACAGGCTCCTTGGAAGCCCTGGGGCCCAGAGCTGGCTCGGCAGCCTCCCGCTGGAGGCCCCCAGCTCCTGAGGAGTCGACTCCCCAGATGATGACTAAGGAGCTGTGGGGCACTGGGTGCTCTGTCCCCAAAGGCTCTCCCCGAGCCCGTGGACTGCTCCCTCTGGGCTCTGAAGATGAGGGGTGCTCGGGTCACTCATGGTGCATGGCCGAGAGTGACTCCAACCTGACTTCGAGACGGTGCTAATCCTGGAGCACCAGGTGGGGAGACTCGCCCCTGAGAGGCTGACCTGATAAGGTCCACAGGGTGGTGGTGCCGTGGGCCCGGGGCCAGTGCACTCCAGCTCTGTGCACACCTGGATGTGGCCCTGGCCAAAGGCATTGCTGCCCTGTGCAGGGCTGGATGGTGGCCTTGAAAGCAGCTGCCTGGGGCCTCAGACACCCCGTCCTGCCGGCAGGTCAGCCTGGCTTCCCACGGTGCTGGTGAGACAGGCGCCATGTACTGTCAAGACAGCGGAAAGCAGTGACGTCTTGGAGGCTTCTCGGGTCTGGCAGGCTGGGGACCACCATGTATGCCCATGACAGGACCCCTAACCTTTCAGCGCCACCCTGGCTGCCAGAGACAGTCACGTGGAAGATACCGATGTTAATAAATAACTTTTGAGTTACAAAACCATTGCTATCGCTATGATGGGTGACAAAAGCCCCATGGTTGATGGGCAGCCGCGGGGCATGAAATGGCTCATAAATGTCCCTCCCGCCAGCCCCACGAAGCTGCGGAGGCAGCGCTGGGTGCTGAGATGTTGCGGTTTAAGACCAATGTTGATTAGAATTTTTTTATAAGTTTTTTTTTTATAAGAGTAATAACAGCTCTTTTGAGACAATCACATGGCTCAGGAAGGGTTTTAAAGACCTTCAGGAATGAGAATTGGATTCGCAATCAGGAAGCGCCTCCCCCGGGCCACTCTAACGCCGCCTGTTTGTGTCTTTTTATTGCCGTTTGCCCTCCAGGGATGGAGCCCGTTTGATGACTGAAGCTCCTTTTCAAGATCAAGGGCGCTGTTCCAGCAATGCCCGGACCGGGGCGCCTCCCCATCTAGGATGGAGGCTGGGGACCCCTGAACCCTGCCTTCTGCCAAAGTCTGGCGAGTTCAGGCCCAGGACAGCTGCCCAGTGTCCACCCAGGAGGCGCCGGTGCCTGGAGGAGCTCGGGTCGAGCGGGTTGGCGGTCCCGGCGGTCGTGGGGCAATGGCCACCAGGTGGCGATGGAGGACTGGCCAGTGAAGAGGGATGCAGGAGGCAGGGCCTGACCCCAGGGGTGGGGATTGGCAGGACTGGGGGCCTGTGCTGTAGGGCTGTCCCACACTTCCCTCAGGCCCAGGAGCTTCGCTACCCAGAGGAACCCAGAGACAGCAACGCATTTCCTAAGGGCAGGAGCACCAAGGCCGGAATCTCAGGTCGGGAGGACCCACGTGGGTGTCTGGGCTCAGGGCAGCTTTTTTATTGGGACAAACTGCAAACTCGTGGGCCCTGCAGTGTGCGGTGGCCTCGGGACACCCGGGGGAATCCCTGCCCAGTGGGGCCACGTGGCTCCCCAGTGGCATCCTCATGCATGGGCTGACTCCATTCTGGGGGCACCAGGGCCCCCTCTTCCCCCACACACAGCCTCACATGGGTCAGGGGTCCCCACAGGCAAGAGGGCTGCAGACAGTTCTGGGGAGGGGCTCCCAGCCTCGGGGGCCTGGCCATTGGCCCTGGTGCTCGGTGCTCAGGGAGGCAGCACACGCCTGTGCCCCTCGAGGGCTTGTGGGCTGGCCGGCTCAGCCCTGGCTTTGGGGGTGGGGTTGTGCAGTGGGCCACGCCCACACCCGGCTTTCTTTGTTGTGCCAGGAGGCAGGCTGTGTTCTGAGGAAGGGCCAGAGCTCCTCCTCACGGTCACAGCCCTGGATCAGGGTGGGTGTGCAGTCCGTCCCCAAACACCTGGGATCCCTCGGCAGGGCTGTTAGGCCGTGTGAGTTGGTGTGGCCTCCCCAGAGCATCTGGCAGCCGTGGGGGTGTTGGTGTCCTGACGCTGTTTCCTCTGCTGGGGGTGGGGTTTCCCACTGGGAGTTCTTCTATGGGACAGGAAGATGGCTGAGGGTCCTCTGCCCCTGCTCTCGAGTTCGGGGATAGTGATGGCAGCCTGCGCTGGGCTGAGGGACCAGGGGCCTCAGTTCCCCCGCAGCACAGGAGGAGGGGTCTGTGATGACTCTTTCCTTGGAAGGCAGCCCCAAGGCTCACCCTACAGGCCCTTGCTCTGTGCAGCCACCTGCTCCTGGCTGGGACAACGTGCCCAGAGGCAGCCTTGCTCTCCCTCCTTCCCTTCCTCCTTCCCTCCCTCCCTCCCTCCCTCCCTTAGGGAGCAGCCTGGGCTCATCAGGGAGACCCTCTCCCTCTGGCTGCCAGGGAGTGGTGAGGTAGTTTCCAAGCCATCCTTCCTGGGGCATGTGGGTCTGAGCCTCAGGGTATCTGCCCAGCGTCCTTCCATGTGCTTGGACCCCGTGTGCTGTGCAGGTCCCAGGGGACCCTGGCCACCCCTTTCATTGGCCAGACAGCTGTGTCCGTAGAGCTCTGAGGGACTCACAGCCCAGACATGGGCTGCAAGGGGGGTGGGTGGCTTCTCCTGCAGGTGGGGAAGAGCAATGGGGCCTGAGCCGCATGGACCCAGGAGCTCCACCAGCACCTGTCGCCTGCTGTGTGACCGTGAGCAAGTCCAGCCACCTCTGTGAGGCCACGCCAGAGCATTTTGACTCAGCCCCAAACTGAGCCCGGATCCTAGCCCACATGGAGCCCTGATCCACCTCACACAGAGGCCTGACATTAGCTCACACTGAGCCCTGATTCCAGGCACATGGAGCCCTGCTTCCAGCCCACCCTGAGTCTTGATCTCAGCCCACCCTGGACCCTGATTCCAGCCCACCCTGAGACTTGATCTCAGCCCACCCTGGACCCGGATTCTAGCCCACCCTGAGTTTTGATCTCAGCCCAGCCTGGGCCCTGATTCCAGCCCACCCTGAGCTCTGATCCCAGCCCACCCCAGACCTGGATTCTAGCCCACCCTGAGTCTTGATCTCAGCCCACCCTGGACCCTGATTCCAGCCCACCCTGAGACTTGATCTCAGCCCACCCTGGACCCTGATTCCAGCCCACCCTGAGTTTTGATCTCAGCCCAGCCTGGGCCCTGATTCCAGCCCACTCTGAGCTCTGATCCCAGCCCACCCTGGACCCGGATTCTAGCCCACCCTGAGCTCTGATCCCAGCCCACCCTGGACCCTGATTCCAGCCCACCCTGAGTCTTGATCTCAGCCCACCCTGGACCCGGATTCTAGCCCACTGTGAGTTCTGATCCCAGCCCACCCTGGGCCCTGATTCCAGCCCACCCTGAGCTCTGATCCCAGCCCACCCTGGACCCTGATTCCAGCCCACCCTGAGTCTTGATCTCAGCCCACCCTGGACCTGGATTCTAGCCCACTGTGAGCTCTGATCCCAGTCCACCCTGGGCCCTGATTCCAGCCCACCCTGAGCTCTGATCCCAGCCCACCCTGGACCCTGATTCTAGCCCATCCTGAACTCTGATCCCAGCCCACCCTGGACCCTGATTCCAGCCCACCCTGAGCTCTGATCCCAGCCCACCCTGGACCTGGATTCTAGCCCACTCTGAGCTCTGATCCAGCCCACCCTGGACCCGGATTCTAGCTCACTCAGCTCTGATCCTGGCCCACCCTGGGCCTTGATTCCTGCTCACACAGAGTCCTGACTGCCGCCCACACAGTCTGACCCAGGCAGGGCTCTGAGAGTCCGTGCTGGCTGAAGGAGCATCAAAGTGGAGGGGACACATGGCGGGCTGGCATACCTCCTCCTGCTATGGGGTGGGAGTGGTCTTGGAAAATGTCTCCAGGAAGTATTTGACTCCTTTTTTTGATCCTCCTCGTTGTGGTTCTGGGGCCCACGCGACGTGTGGGGCAGAGGCTGTTCGTGGCCGTTTCTCCTGGTGTGGATTCCGCCGTTAGAACTTCTTTTCCATGGGGCAAGACTTGCTGTTAACCAGCAAACCCCAGAGGGAGGAACTCCCCATCGCTGGGCAGGCCCTGGAGGCTCTTTGTTGGAGGGCTGCATGCTGGGTGGGGTCCCAGCCACCGGGTGGGCATCAACACAGGGGCTGAGCAGAGGTGAGGACATCAGCCGGGCAGGAGGAGCAGCCTCTGTGGCCCCTCCAACCCGAGCCTGGGTGCCTGGCTGAGCTGGAGCTGAGCTGGAGCTAAGCTGGAGCTTAGCTGGAGCTGGATGCACAGGCAGCCCTGCCTCCCACTCCGTAAACTTCCCTGATGATGCCGCCTGTCAGGCTCCCAGCCCCGTGTCAGTTCATTCTCTCTTCCACTCCACCCAGGATCCTGATCCTGCGTAACCACACTGCCTGCGTGTGAGTGGGGGGGAGTTCTGAAAGATTACCTGCCACCAGCGCGTATGTAAATCCCAGGTGATTTATGAGCATGGACAGTTTTAAGGTCACCGGTGCGCAGAGCAGGTAGTCGGCCAGACTGCTGAACCAACAGTTTCCAAAGTGAGCGTGAAAGCATGAACCCGGCGCCTGCCCCAGCCTCCGTGCTGCTCAGGGCAGCTGCCTGTGTCTCTGCTGGGTCCTTGCAGAGGACGCTGGGGGGGTTCTGTGGAGCCTCAGGCCTTGTGGGCTGTCTAGGGGAAGGGCGGTGGCTCGGCCTGGGCATGTGAGGCTCACAAGAGCTGAGGGGCGGGTCCCGGTGGGTGCGCTGGAGTCCGGGTGTCTGGTGGGGCCCGAGGCAGGGAATGGGGTCCCATTTCTCCTGGGATGAGGAGGGTGACAGCAGGCTGGGTGGCCCAGGAAGCTGAGCTGAACATCTCTTGCTCTGTAAGCGGATGCTGGCCAGACATGGTGGGGCAGGCAGCTGGGGCAGGGAGGAAAGAGTCCAGCCCCCACCCATCCCCACCTGGCTGGGGAAGGCACCCCAGCCTGCTGGCCTCTGGGGGCTGGGATGGGAAGCTGATGATGGAGGAGGGCGGGAGGTGAGGGGGAGACCTGCCTGGTGGAGGGAAGCAGGTGGAGACTACAGAGAGGCTGAGTCCCCACTTTGCCAGCCAGGCTGGACAGGGGACACAGATATGGAACCTCCTAACTACTGAACACTGGTGCCCAGCTCAGACCCTGTGGAGGGGGCCACATTGCCTGCTGAAGAGCGTGGCTGGGCCCAGCTATGGCAAGGACAGGTGTGAAGGGCTGTGGGCTCAGGAGGAAGTGGACACAGTCACTGGTGGGGCCAAGGGGAGTCACAAGGCTGGGGCAGGGGGGTGAGGGCATCTGGGGAAGGCACTGCCAGGCACCCAAGCTTGCAGAGTTTCCCAGCCAGTGGCCACTGGGGGACTCTGAACCAGGCCCCTTCCCTTTCTTGGCCTCAGCTCCTCTGTGCCTGAAAGAGGGGCACTAAGAGTGGTCCCTGTTGGCCAGTGGCTCCTCAGCTGGTCCCCAAGGACAAAGCACAAGGTGGCATCACTCAGTGGCTTTGGGAGCTTGCTCCTGGCCGTGTGCGTGTGTGAGCATGCAAGCCTGTGCCTGTGTGCAATGCACGCATGTGCGTGTATATGGGTGTGTGCGTGTGTGGCATGTATATATCTGTGTCCATGTATGTGGGTGTGGACATATGCATACATGTATGCATGCATGGATGTGCGTGCATTTGTGTGAGTGTGTGTGTACGTGTGTGTGCACCGGGGAGCAGGGCTGACTGTCCTGGAGGAGGAGGAGCCAGGCCTGCACGCATGAAGCGGCCCGCGTCGGAGGCTGAGTGAGACTTGCTTCTCCCCGTTGCAGTGGGGCAGGCTGTGGATTGGCACGGCTGCCATGTCCTTTTCAGTCCCCTTAATGTGAAGTTAATTAGGCAGAACATTCAAGAAAGACATTTGGAAGTTGATCTCAAATCAGGAGAGCCCTCAGTGTGAGGAGAGGGAGGGCGAGGAAAGCCCCTGCAGCTGGGGAGCCTGTCTGTGTGAAGCAGGGTGGGCGCACAGAGGGACCGGGCTGGGCAGCCGGGGTCCTGGGCTGGGTGGCACTGTTGCTGGGGGGCCCCTGGGTGGGGCATTCCTTCCTGCCTGGTTCCCCCTTCCCCATCTGCCAAGAGTGGAAACAGTGAATGCGGGGCGCCCAGGAAGCCTAGGGGGAGTAGGGGTGGGTTCAGGGGACAGCCCGGCTGTCGAGTCTTGGGGAAGTGGAGGGAGGGGCTTCTCTGGTGGCCCCACTAGGGTTGCAGGTCCTCCCAGGGCTCAGGTCCCTCTAGTTGGCCCTGGGGTTGAGTCCTGCCCAGGTGTCTCTGCTGTCCAGGGAGTCCAGGCCACAGCTCTGGCAGCCTGGGGACCTGCCTCAAGAAGGATGGCAGCACTGGATGCCTGAGTGCCCTCCTGGCCACCCACCCCCTGAACACCCATGGTCGGGGAACATAACCTCGTCTCTGCAGGTGAGGCAGACTCTGCCTGTGGGGCCAGTGTGGAGAGGCTGGTCAGGAACTGGAGGCCTGAAACTCGGGTCAGGAAAACCCCATGTCTGTCCCTGGGTGTGCATCAGACCAGGAAGAGGGACAAAGGCCACGGCAGCCCCGGGGAGATGCCAGTGGGTGAGTGTGCCTGGAGGTGGGGATGGAGGGAGGCCGGGTGGCAAGGGGGCCTCGCACGCCAAGGCTATGGCACGGCCTGGAAGGCTGGTGAGGGGATGTGGGCTCTGCCTGCACCGAGGGCAGCCCTGGGCAGGCAGAGGTGAGCCATGGCCATGGTCAGGGAAGGTGGCACCGCTGGGCCGTCACCTTGCATGGTGGTCCCAAGGCCAGCATCCCCGGGTGCTGGGACAGCATGGGGCACAACAGCCAGCCCACATAGAAATGAGGCAACGGGTCACAAGTGCAAACCCACAGCTAGTGAATATTTAACGCCTAACAAAAGTGCATGCATAATTAACCAGGTGCTGGTGGAGGAGCTGGAATAATTTGTCTTCTTAAAGGGGATTTGGTAATTTGTTAAGCTATTTTGAAATCTGCAGTCTAGCTGTGGGAGCCGCTCTGATTTCTAAATTAATTTGTGTGATTTAGAAAGTGGAAGCCTCTTGGTTCTGCAGGGGCCGCGGGCAGCAGGGCGGCCTTGCAGGCTCCTAGGTGTGCTCTGCATTTGTTGATTGTCCCATCCATGGGGACCCTGCTGAGGAGCTCGGCCCTGTGCACCCCGCCTCTCCCACCACCCTCCTTTCCACGTGTGGAACCCAGCGGTCCCCCACCTCCCAGATGAGTTAGTTTACGAGCAGGTGCCACGGGAAGGTGGTCTCTGGAGGCTCAGTTTAACCCCCCTCCTAAGAGGATGCTCTTGGGCTGGAGATGGGTGAGGCCGTCTGGCCTGGAGGTGCTGGGCTTGGCTCTGAGATTGGCTGACCCATCTGCAGTTCAAGGACCAGGCTGTGAGAGTCAAAGTGTGAGTTGTAACTATCACAGAGGTGACCACATGAAAAGCCCCAATTTCCAGCCCCAGATCCCCAGACCGTGAGTCCCAGCTGTGGGTCACTGACTGGGAGCCTGCACTGCATCCTTCAGGGCCCTGGCAGGCCCCACAGGGCATCGCCACCCAGCTGGCGCCATCCCTGAGTCTCCGAAGGCCACTCTGCCAGCCTCTCAGGCTGGCAGCTGCCGGACAGTGGGGATGTCAGACCAGTGGATTCTGTGAGGTTGAGTCCATTGCAGCTCAAAGGGAGACCCTTGGCTAACAGCAATGTTGTGCGGAAGGCCAGGCTGATGGGGAAAGATGGTCATATTTGCAGAAGCCTTGTGGCCAGGAAAGACCAGTCCATATTCAGATTAAGCGTCTCTTCTAGTGAGAACTAAGCGCTGCCTCTTTCATACAAAAGCAGTCCAATGTCATCATCTGTCACGGCTGCCCTGGTGATGGTGCTTCAACCTGTACCGAGCCTCAGTTTACCTCTCTAGCCAAACCTGAGTCTACCTCCCAGCTGAGCCTGGGTCCATCACCCCAGCTGAGCCTGACTCTACCTCCCAGCTGAGCCTGGGGCCACCTTCCAGCTGAGCCTGAGTTCACCTTCCAGCTGAGCCTAAGTTCACCTCCCAGCTGAGCCTGGTTCCTCCTCCTAGCTGAGCCTGATTCCACCTCCCACCTAAGTCTGGGTCCACCTCCCAGCTGAACCTGGGACCATCACCTCAGCTGAGCTTGAGTCCACTTCCGAGCTGAGCCTGCGGCCATCATCCCAACCGAGTCTGAGTTCATCTCCCTGTTGAGCCTGGGTCTACCTCCCGGCCAAGTCTGAGTTCACCTCCCAGCCGAGCCTGGGTCTACCTTCCCAGCTGAGATGGGCCCTTGTGATTTGAGCCTATATCCTTATGGAGCTGTGTTCACCATGAGTGATTTTGGTGGTCCCTTCATTTGATGACTTCTGGGTGTCAAGCACAGAGAGTTAAGTGAATCCCACCTGGATTGGCTGGGGGTCCCCAGCCAAGCTTGCCCATCCTCTTGGTGGCCCAGTCCTCACAAACCTGGGACATCAGACCCTTGGGCAGCTCCTGAGCCCGACACACAGGGTCTGTTGGTGTGTCCTGGAATGGTGGGGAGGTGGTCCCTGGAAGAAGAGTAGGGGGAGATCTGGCACACTGCTCTCTCCACGAGCCGTGGCCCGTCAGAGCCTACGCACCTCAGGGACTTTGCCAGGCCTCTCAGCACTGGAACTGCTTCTGTCTGTGAGGCATCTGCTGCTGGCTCCAGAGGGGGGTCTAGATAGGGGAGCAGAAGCCTCTCCAGCCTTGCTTTCAGATGGGCTGTGTGGAGGAGGGTCTCCTGCTCCCTGGGAACTAGAAGACATGGCAGAGAAGTCTGTGGTTTCCTTTGATTCTGGAAGGTTCTGGGGCAACCAGGGAAGGGTCTGGTTAGAGACTCTTCCTGGGGAGGGGTGGCCAGCCGGGAGTGGACACAGTGACCATTTCCTGCAGGGCCTGGGGGCCTGGCAGGGGGCTGGCTGTGGGGGCTCAGGGCATCACTCCCTGGGTGGGTGAGGGGGCCTGGGGGCTCCTGCAGACGCTGCCTTCCCTGACTCCCTGTCTTCTCTCAGCTCCCCGGGGCCTTTGGCCATAATTTGGTTTGGGCATCCTCAGTCTGTGTGGGCTGGGAGTCCCTGAGGGGATCTCCTTTTGGGCTCCTCTCCTTGGGCTGCAGGAAGAGGGGGTGACCCTCTGGCCCACGTGAGCCTGTCTGGCCAGGCCAGCCCATTGCCAGCGTCCACTGGGACAGGATTTGAGGGCCGTGATGGCCACTTCCTCTGAGCTCCAGGTTGGACAAGGCTGCACAGGGAGCTCGGGTGCTCTGGGCCAGAGGAGAGCCCTGGACCCCGGGGGACCAGCCCAGGCATGGTGTCACCACAGCCCTCTTGTCTATCCCTGAGTGCCCCCCCTCTCCTGAGTGGCCCCCTAGTCCCTCGTCCCTCCAGGGGTGCAGAGCTTCATGCAGGAGGCTGGGAGCCTGGGGTGAGGGGCAGGGCTGGGCATGTCTTTAGAGCCATGTGCTCCAGCAAAGCCTAAGCTGGGGCTCCAGCAAAGCCCAAGCAGGGGCTTCAGCTGCCACAGCCTCTGGCTTTGAAGATGGCAGCCCCGACGGCTTCTTTTCCACCTATAGTGCCTTTTTCAAGCTCTGGGCTTCAAAGCCAGCCTCGTAGCTCCTGGAGAGGCTCAGCTCCTGCTGGATATGACTGGGGTGGGGTGGGGATGGGAGATGGAGGAAGAAGAGCTGTGTCCCCAGGAACAGCGCTGGTGGCCTCAAGCCACTGAGATTGAACTTGAGGGAAGGGAAGCTGTGACCCCAGGGCAGATGGCAGATGCTCAGTTGGGTGTTTGCTCCTGGGAAAGGAGCAGAGATGACTGTGGATGGCCATCTCCGCAACCCCCTCCCCAGCTCTGCAGAGCAGCCGCTTTTCTAGGAGCTCATCCAGTCCTTGCTGTACAGGTAGGGAAACTGAGGCTCAGAGAGACTCGCCCACAGCTGCACAGCAGGCAGGTGAGGGGCTGGACCCCTCCTGGATCCTTCTTTCTGGCAGGGCTCACGTGGCTCTGATTTTGGGCTGCTGATCCCCACCTGGAGACCCACTAGGTGGGGAGCCTGCCCCTGGTCCCGCAAGCCCAGAATCTCTCCTCAGGGCTCTTCAGCGGGCCGCCGAGCCTCCAGCCTCCTCTTTGTTCTGCCCAGCGCAGTCCCTCAGCAGCTCTCTCCATGGCTGGATGCATCCTGAAATTCTCTTTCCATTAAAAATAAATGCCCCATTTTATCTGCCTGAAATGGCCCTGCTCTCTGATTGTCTTTTCCGTGCCGCTGTATATGGAGAACTATAAAATCATAATACAACTATTAATCCCCTGTACCTGCTTGTACCTAATTTTTATTAAAAATATCCTGTACTCCAGCTGCCTTGTAAATTATAGTGAGGTTGAAAAGTCTCCAACTGGATTAGCCAGGAAGGAGAGCGTATTGGATCGGAGACAGGCTCACTCTGGAGCACGGGGCCTGGCGGTGTGGGTTAGGAACACGGCAAAGCGATGCTGGGGCTGCCCCGTGCCCTGGGCAGCTGGGGGAAACTGGTCTCCATGGCTCGGTGGCAGCCTGCCTCCCCCTCCCAGCCTGGGCTCCCTGGGCCTGGGATGGGCTCAGGGGTCTGGTGCAGAGGAGCTCAGGGCCACCAGAAGTCCTGGCTCTGCTGCTCCTGGTGTCACCCCATGCAGACTCAGGTTTGAGTCCAGCTGCCATGACCATGGGCCATGGGACTCTTCTGAGGTGCAGTTTGCCCCCTGCACAGAGGAGTCACAGCGGTGCTGAGGGGAGGGCGGGGAGCAGAGTCCGGGGGTCTCTGCCTTCCAAGGTAGGCATACCCCCACCCCTCCGAGGCCTAGCGTGGCTCCTGCCCTTCTCTCCCCTTGAAAGGGGCCGCAGCCACTCTGAGGGCTTTCTGGGTGGCCGTTGAGGCTCCGAGCTCCAGCAGAATGAGCTTCTCTGACATCATTCGATGAAGCCGGCACACTGCCCCAGGCCCTCACAGTCCAGGCAGACGAAGGGGAGCCCAGGGCCCCTTCCTCCCAGCCTGAGCCCTGCCTGGCTTGTTGTGTGGGGACAGGAGATGCCGCGGGGGCTGGGGTGACAGCTGGACATTCGCTGGCAGCCACCCACAGCCAGCATTGCAGGAGGGAGGCCCCGGCCTGCAGGAGGGCAGCGAGGCTGAGGATAGAAGCGTGCCTTCGGCAGGCTGCGGGTGCTGGGGGCCATTGTGGCTGGGTTGTGGGGGCTCCCGAAAGGCCAGCTCTGCAGCCTTGCCTCTGAGTTGGGCTGACCTCCCAAAGTAGGCCTTTCAGAGGGAGGAAGGCAGGAGGCCGCCCAATGGTGGCTGCAAGGCTGATGGTGGCACAGCAAGGGGTTCAGGGATGTGTGTGAGTGCTGGGGCTTAGGGAACAGCAGGACAGAGGTGGCCCCTGCTCTTGGGGGTCCCCCCTCACTGCGGAGGGGGTGTTGGCCAAATCCACAGGTGCCACAGAGCTGTGGACAGACAGCAGCCATGGGGTGCCCCACCTCTGAACTCGGGACCTCCAGTCAGCTCCAGCCCCCTCCTGCCCTCCTGTCCCCTCACCCCAGGCAGCCTTGGCTTTCCCTGCTCAGCTCCCCGCCCTCCACTCGGGAGGCCTGGATCCTTGTGCCTCAGGGAGTGTTTGGCTCACAATGGGGGGGGGGGGGGTCCCAGGCTGAGGACTGGAGGGGCTGCACAGAGGAAGGGCCCCTTCCCAGAGTGGATGGGTTGGGCAGTGGGGCCCTGTTGCCCCTGACACCCCAGAGTGGCCAGGCCCCTCTGCAGGTCTCTATGTGAGCTCCTTCCTCAAAAGGTGGTTGTGGAGAATTCCAAGCACACCACGGGGAGGGGACAGTGCTGTGGACTCCGTTTCCCTCCGCCAGCCTCCCAGTGCCGACCCGCAGTCTCCTCTCTCCTCTCCAGCATCTGCATGTCCACACCTGGGGGGTTTGGAGCAAATCCCCAGGGTTGGATTCGTGTATCTGTAAATATCGCTAAACAATAAGGCCGCCTTGAAAAGTAGCCATGGTGTGGTTATACCTAACAATGAAAAACAACGTCTTCACATCATTGCATACTTAGCTACCGTTCACATCTCCCCGGTGTCCTGTGTCTGTTTCTGCAGGGTTGCGCCTCTGCTGGTCTTTTCCCCTGTGCAGTTTGTGTTTTGCAGAGGCTGGCTGTTTGTCCCAGAGCGTGCCCAGGGTCTGTGGCGGTGGCACCACGCCCACTGTCCTCAGTCCCCTGCCTGGCCTGGCATTGGTCGATGTAGCTAGAGGTGGGACCCATGGGGGTGCTGCTGTGACCCCCACCCGGCCGTGTGCCCCTTCTGCTGGTCTCTTTTTTCTGGCTGTCAGCAGCTGTGGGAGTCCCTGCCCCGGCAGTGGCCAGCTGGTTATTTTGGTCCCCTTCCTTCTTGGTTCCTTTGCTGATGCGGCTTCCGCAGAGAGACGCCTTCTCCACCAGGCCCGGTGCATCATCCGTTGAGGATGCCAAGAGGAGGAGGCACACGATCTCGGGCCCTGTGGGGTGCGGGGAGGGGCCGGCACCCCCTGAGAGGGCTTCCTTGAGTTTTGTGCCAGGTGCCTCCCGTGGTCTGGCCCTACCCACCACCCTGAGTCCAGGCTCCTGAAGTTAGCCTGACGCACGCCTGGCTTCTGCACACAGCCTGTCTCCTACCGGGTGGATACTTCGGCCAGTGGCTTAACCTGGTGCTCCTATAAAATAGGTGATGCCGCCTGTCTCATTGCAAGATGTCATAGGTTAGATCGCCCAGGTTTGGCAGAGACGAGTGGAGGGCGTCTGGTGAGTGGGGGTGGGTGAGAAGTTTCCTTTCCCACTCTGTCCTTCTAGCCCCCTTCACTCCCTTGTCCTCCTCCTCCCCAGCCTTCCCTCTGGTCCTGTCCCGCTGGTTCCCAGAAGGAGGTTACCCAGGGGCAGCTGCTTGGGGTCCAGGTCTGGTGAGCAGAAGTTCTTTGGGCAATTCCAGACTTTCCCTGGCCAGGCGCAGCTCCCTGTGATGCCACTGAGGCCCAGCATCTGCTTCTGCAAGACGCACAGGGACATCAAAACCGATGCCCCATGAGACAGAGCCTTCAATGGACATTTCACTTTTATGGACGGGTTTATTACAAAGTAGATTTCCCACAGCCAATTCCCTGCGAAGGGGAGAGGCTGAGCCGCAGCAGGACAACACGGCGGCCGCCCGGGCATGGACGCTGCGCACTGGAGTTGCGCCCGAGGTTGGCGCCTGCCCACCTCCTGCCCCAGGTCTTGCGGGTGCCCCCGGGATCTGACCTACCGGGACTGCCGTCAGGTCTGTCCTCAGCAGTAACAGGCCACGAGACAGGGGCTAGCACAGGTTCCCGGGATTGGGCTGCTCACCCGGGGGAAGGGAGAGCCGAAGGAGGCGAGCTCTGCATTCAGGCGGAAGCAAAGCCACCCTCACAACAGCACCCCAAAACCACCGTCACTTGGCACCCCAAAACCACCCTCACAGCAGCATCCCAAAACCACCCTCACAGCGGCACCCCAAAACCACCCTCACAGCGGCACCCCAAAACCACCCTCACAGCGTCACCCCAAAACCACCCTCACAGCGGCATCCCAAAACCACCCTCACAGCGGCACCCAAAACCACCCTCACAGCGGCACCCGTGGGTCCTTCCTGCACTGGCAGTTCTCCCCACCGTCATAGCTGCTCCCCCGCCCACCACAGGAGCATCACAGGTTGGGGCGGACCTCCTGGAAGACTCGCGACCCCTTCTGGAAGACTGGAGACCCCAGGAGGAGGTGTGGGCACGGACAGACGTGTCACCCCAGTGCCTGGCTGCCAGCAGCAGGGGGCCGGCCTGTCAGGGACCTGAGGCAGAGCTGGGGCAGCCACCAGCCGAATGTGGTGGATGTTTTAGCCTCAGGGAGGAGAGGATCTCAGGTCTGGCCGTGGCTGGAGTGGGAGTCGTGGGAGTTGGCAGGCCCAGCCCAGGAGGGAGGGTGCAGCAGGAGCCGTCCACTGGGCTAGGCTGGGCCTGGCTGATCTCAGCGGCTCCCGCTGGCCTGAGCGTCCTTGGCTGCTGTCTGGACACATCCACAGCTGGGCATTCTCCAGGTGGCTTCAAGGGCCTCTTTTGGGGCAGGGTCCCTAAAAAGCCCTGGATGTGAGCGGAAGCCTGCAGGAACTGCCTGCCTGCCCCTCCCAGCTCGGGATCCCTCACCTGCACACCTGGACTGGATAGGGACCTTGACTGGATAGGGAGGGCAGAGGATGGGTGGGCCGTGGGATAGGCTGTAATTTTGACCCCAACTTGGGGGAACTGGCTGTAGCCTGGAGTGAAGCCCCCTGCTCCCAGCCCCTGCCCTCCATACCCCGACATCGCTGCAGGGAGCTACCTCCCTCGGCCTGGGAGATGGGGTGCTGCCCTCCATACCCCGACATCGCTGCAGGGAGCTGCCCTCCTTGGCCTGGGAGATGGGGTGCCGACCTCCATTCTTTCTGTAGGGCCAGGAGGTGCGTCCAGGTGAAAAAGGAAGGGAGGAGGCCCAGAGAGAGGCAGGCTGGGAGCACAAACAGTGAGAGGAAAAGGGGGTCCCCTGGGGGATGTCTGGAGGGAGGCAGCCTGCTCAACCCCCTCATCCAAACTTGCCCCAACATTGATTCCCTTCCAGTCCTTATTGGTCAGTCTGCCAATAGTGGCCGGTCACCGGGGACTGCAGTTAAGTGGCCTGTGACTGATGCGGTTTCGGGAGCTGAGAATGATGGGTGGGACAGAGCAGGTGCCTGCAAAGCCACTGACGGATCAGTGCCCGCTGAGTCCTTCCAGGTGAAAATCAAAGGCGAGCTGATTGCTAAGGGCGGTAGAGGGAAGGATGCTTCCAGGGAGATGGTCTGAGCACCGTGTCGAGGGGCCTGTGACTGTCGTGGGGGGTTCACATGCAGCCGCCCGTGCAGCGTGGCCAATCATTTTCCTCGGAGAACAGATAACAAACTCAAACAATGCATTCTCCTTGCATTCTAACAACCAGCGCAGGGTGGCAGTGAAAACTCAAATCTCTATCCAGTGCAATATCAGACTATTTTTGAGGTTTTACTTTTCAAGATAAAGATCCATTTAAACCTTTCCCCCGCTATTTTCTGTGACACGTTGAGCTCGGCTGCACCGTGTGGCAGTAACAAGCCATCTCCCAGCTGCAGCAACTCCACACTGCTGGCCCCACACCACCTCTAAGGCCTCCAGGGCACCTGCCCTCCTGGGGAGGGCTGAGCGTTGACTTCTCCATCAACATGTGTCGCCTGTCCCAGGTTTTCTGAAACAGGAACATAGAAGTAGGTGGAGAGCTGAGCACTGCCCGCTGAATGCGGCTTCCCGGAGGTGACACGGAACTTTTCCCATTCCATCAGCCAAGCCAAGTCCAACCACTATGCCTGACTTTGCAGGGCAGGCGGGATACAGGATCCAGGAGCTGGGGAGCTGCACGGTTACACAAATTCACTTCCACTGACTACAAGGGGCTTTCTTTGGTTTTGTTGTTAGTAACAATTATTCTTGGGTACATTGCTTAGGAATACATTCAACTTTGCACTACATAAAACCCAACTTAACATGATTTGGCAAATGAGTTTTCAATTTCTATGTATCAAGAAGTCTGGAGTTCAGCAGGCACCCAAATTTGGTGTGGGGTCCATGGTGCCAGCAGGGACTCAGGCTCTTTCTGTCTTTCTGTTCATTCATCTGCAAGGTAGCTTTTGTCCTTCTGCTTTTAGCCTCATGGTTGCAAGATGGCTGCTTCACCTCCAGCATCACATCCGTGTTCCAGGCAGGAAGAAGGGTCAGGACCAAGGACAGAAGAGAGTGAAAGAGGGAAGCAAGACTGATGGCTGAGTCTTATTCTTCTATAGTACTTCCTGGGGCAGCCACCCAGGGCCGCTCCTTACATCAGTGGCCCAGAACTGTGCCATGTGGTCATTGCTGGCTGCAAGGTGACCCAAGATACATTTACGTTCAAGAGGATTCATTGATGCCTGGGCAGAATCAGTGGCTGCAGGTCCTGCCCCCAGAAGGCCCAGGAGATAATGGGAAGGCTGTCATTGGTCTCCCCTAGGTGGGGACATCCTGGTGTGCTATCATCTTTATGGAGAGGAAACACAATTCCTCTTTCAATTCACTTCTTTTACCGTAAAAGATCCTGGGCCCGTTCCCCCAGCCATGATGACAGACGCACTGCAGGCGTTCACAATGAGGACGAATGTGCATGGTGCCTCCTTTTGTGCTTTTTGCAGGGGTGCGGCATGTGTTTGGACACGCCTGTCCATGTAGCTGGAGACAGGCCTGACCCAGTCTGTGTGCTGTGCTGGGCATGCCTTGGCTTCTTGGGTCCTTTTCATGAAATCTACTGTTCTTGGGGTCCCATCGTCCTTGTCTCCTTGCTTTTAGGGGCCACATAGAATTTTGGGCTTGACTGGTGTTGGTCTGTGCCCATGGCCCAGTGAGTCCTTGTGGTTGAAGGGAAAGGACAGTGCCAGGATTGTGCTGTGCGGGGTGGGGAGGTGGTCTGGGCACCTGAGAGGGGTCAGGGCTGGGACTCCTCCCCACTGGACGGCACCATCCACCTGAGCCGACTCCCTGGGATCAAAGGCTGTGGGGAGAAGAGTCAAGCTGGGGCCGAGAGAGAGGGGGGCGGGGCACTAGCCTCTGTAATTAACACGCTGAGCGCTGGGTAGGCTGGCTGATGAGTTTTTTTATTAAAATAATGATGCCTTCCAGGCAATCAGGGAGAATTGCATGAAACTCAGCAGTTTTCACTGCTTATTGATGGTAACTTCAAGCAGTGGACAGTCTCATTACCATCTGTAAATACCCAGGGTCATGTCCTTGATGGTGGAATATTGTCTTCCTGGATGGGGAGGCGGGGCTCCCCAACTCCTCTTCCTCCTCCTCAGAGGCTGTAAAACCCTCTGGGCCTGATTGGCACGTGCTTTGGACAGGCATTTGACAACCTCGTTTGTGGAACCTCCAAGGGCCGACCTGGGAGGGGCTGGGAGGGACAGGAGGGACAGACCAGAGACCGGTGAGGGAGGGGTGGGAGCGGGGCTGGGGAGGACATTGGGGCAGCGGTGGGGAGCGGAGGCTGGGGAGAACGCTGGGGCGGGGGTGGGGGGTGGGGCTGGGGAGGATGCTGGGGCAGGGGTGGGGAGTGGGGCTGGGGAGAACGCTGGGGCTGGGGTGGGGGGTGGGGCTGGGGAGGATGCTGGGGCAGGGGTGGGGAGTGGGGCTGGGGAGGATGTTGGAGCAGGGGTGGGGAGTGGGGCTGGGGAGAACGCTGGGGCTGGGGTGGGGAGTGGGGCTGGGGAGGATGCTGGGGCAGGGGTGGGGAGTGGGGGCTGGGGAGGATGTTGGAGCAGGGGTGGGGAGTGGGGCTGGGGAGAACGCTGGGGCTGGGGTGGGGAGTGGGGCTGGGGAGAACACTGGGGCTGGGGTGGGGAGTGGGGCTGCGGAGGATGTTGGAGCAGGGGTGGGGAGTGGGGCTGGGGAGAACGCTGGGGCTAGGGTGGGGAGTGGGGCTGGGGAGGATGCTGGGGCAGGGGTGGGAGCAGGGCTGGGGAGAACGCTGCGGCTGGGGTGAGGTATGGGGGCTGGGGTGGGGAGCGGGGACTGGGGTGAGGAGCAGGGGCTGGGGAAGACACTGGGGTTGGGGTGGGGAGCTGGGGCTGGGGAGGACACTGGGGCTGCGGTGGGAGCCGGGCTGGGCCCTGTCCTGTGCAGCCCTCACACCCCAGGACTCAGGCCATGGGGAGCCTCTGTGTTGGTGGCTTGTTGTGGTGGGAAGAGGGCTGCGGCCCCTCATCTTCCGCACTCTTCTAGCTGTTCACAGGGGCTCATGGTGGGTTTGGGATGAGACCGGGTCATCCCATGACACCTGCTCACTCTTCCCTTCTTCCCTCTGCAGCGGCTCCTGGGGCAGAAGTGGCATTCTGTGGGGATCCTGCTGGGGAATAAGACATTTGGAAAGATGGGCTGGGGCCAGGGGCTGGGGACCGAATGGCCATCTTTCCTAGAGAGGATGGATTGTTGTCCACCCAACGTAACCAACCTGCACCAGGCAGCTGGCAGTGTCCCCTGGGTGGTGGCTGCTGACAACCTGGACCCAAGCAGGGGCATCCCTGAGGGGAGTCTGTGCTGCTGAGCCCTCACCACCCCGGAGCCCCTGCTGAGCCCTCACCACCCCAGAGCCCCTGCTGAGCCCCCACCGCCCCGGAGCCCCTGCTGAGCCCTCACCTCCCCAGAGCCCCTGCTGAGCCCCCACCACCCCGGAGCCCCTGCTGAGCCCCCACCTCCCCGGAGCCCCTGCTGAGCCCCCACCTCCCCGGAGCCCCTGCTGAGCCCCCACCGCTCCAGAGCCCCTGCTGAGCCCCCACCTCCCCGGAGCCCCTGCTGAGCCCCCACCTCCCCGGAGCCCCTGCTGAGCCCCCACCGCTCCGGAGCCCCTGCTGAGCCCCCACCGCCCCGGAGCCACCTTGCCCCTGTTCTGGCTCACCTGCTGGGGTGTCTTGTCACCTGGTCATTCACAGCCTCCCCATCTGGGTCTTCCTGAGTGGTCACCTGGATGCAGGTGTGTGTACAGCCCGTGTCTGTTCCAACGAGCCTTGCCACCAACAGCTTCCTCCTTGTCACCAGCTCGGTCCTTCTCATGGCCGGCCTCTGGCCACACCTGGGGGCCCACAAGACTGTGGCTTCACATCACTCCCACTTCATGGAAACGTGACTGTCATTGTGCCCTGCTCAGGCCTGGCTGCTGGATGATGCCTCTTGCCACCAGCCTCCAGACCACCCATCAGCCAGCCCGGGAGCCACAGATGAGGCCACAGGTGTAGCCGTGGGTGCCTGAGGGCCTGTGGGCACCGGGGCCTGGCCCGGCACATGTGGCATTCACCTGGTGAGGGAGGAGCATCTTGGGCGTGGCCCAGCTCGAGGGCTCAGTGGATCAGGGGACCTCCAGTTCATACGGGGCAGCTGGGCCACCTTGTCATTTGGTGTCCCATTGTCAGGTGTCTACAGCCCCCGGGGCCCAACATGAGCCAGGAGCTCTCTCTCATGTGAGGATCTTACTCGCTGGGAGGGTTCTCTTCTGGAACTCTCCCACTGCAGCTGCCTGCCCGGAATTCCCAGCGGCCTAACCCTTGGGCATCGGTGATGCCCGCGGTCATCAGGGGTGGAAGGAAGGGCCTGGTCTTGCTTTGTCCCCTCTCCCTCGCCTGCCACTCCCTCCTTCGTGGCTGTGTCAAGAGCTGTGCTACCCAGTGGGGCTTGTCTCCCACCTCTGGCAGGTAAGGTGCTCCGTGTCCGTCTCTGGTTCTATGGTGAGTCCCCCCGCATGGGCCAGCATGAGGCCCAGGTAGTGCTGCAGCCATCACTTCTGTGGACCAAACTCTGTCACAGAGAGGGGTGCTGCGGCGTCCCTGAGAGCAGGTGGTGGAGATGCCCCAGCCTCCCTCCAGCCCAAGGGCTAGAGGGTTCCTGATTTCCTGGAAGGGAGGGAAAACCAGGTGCCTGGCTGATGCCCCATGAGGACCCTGCATCTGGAGCAGCAGCTGCTGCCGGGTGCAGCTCCGAGTTGTATTTACAATGTCGTCGCGTCAGAAGCCGTGCTTGCGGGTAGTGGGAGAACTGACTGCATTTCCAAATCTTTGGGGCATGGCACTGTCTCTCTAATTCCTCCGGGAATGTGCTGGAGCTTTGGGGTTTGGCAGCAGGGAGAGTGCCGGGTCCCACCGTGTTGCTCCTCAGTCCTGGGGTCAGGGGACCAGTGTGGGAATTCATGAGGTGCTTTTCCAAGTACGCCCTCAGGAGCTTGAGGAAGACATGGGGATGGGGTTGTGGGCCCTCCGGGCGCCGCTGAGGGGCAGAGCTCCACTTATCCCCAGGTCCCCTGAACCCCCTCATCCCCAGGTCCCCTGAACCCCCTCATCCCCAGGTCCCCTGAACTCCCTCATCCCCAGGTCCCCTGAACCCCCTCATCCCCAGGTCCCCTGAACCCCCTCATCCCCAGGTCCCCTGAACCCCCTCATCCCCAGGTCCCCTGAACTCCCTCATCCCCAGGTCCCCTGAACCCCCTCATCCCCAGGTCCCCTGAACCCCCTCTCTGATTTGGGGATGACAGTGTTATTCAAGGACACCCCCCAGACTTCTAGGGGGTCCACTCTTTGTGGGTGGCTGCCCTGACTCAGGAGAGAGGCTCCCAGGCTGACATCGTAAAGGGCGTCTGGCAGGGCTCAGCCTGGGGGTGGGACTTGGCCACTGCCCTTGTGCCTTCTTGAGCTAAGCCAGCTTCTCCTGTGGTCCCACCGAGCACCTGGGGTTTGGTCTGTCCCTTGAACCAGGAATTTAGGGATTCGAATGTGTGTGTTCTCTCTGACCCCCCAAGTTCTGCCCCACGGTCCGGAGCCCCCAGCCCTGCGTGTGCTTCCTGCAGCTCAGTGTCCTCAGGCGGGTCGTTCTGCGGGCTCCTCCCCAGGCCATCCCAGGGTGACTCCGCTGCTTCAGCTGCAGGAAGACGGTGGGAATGTTTCCAGGGAAGGCGGGCACCCGGAGGTGGGCAGGGCACTGACGGGCGGCTCCCATCCCTCCCGCTTGTGGAGTGTGGGTGGCCCTCGGTCCCTGCTGTCTTGGTCACAGAGTTCACAACCAGGGGTGGGGCCGGCAGCCGGGAGCCTCCTACCAGCCCCCAGACGCTGCCTTTGAGGGAGTGACTTCTTCCTTGGTGTTTGCTTGCTCTGGGTTTCCTTGCGGGGGCCTGACCGGTGTTTTAGCTGTAGCGGGAGATCCACCCGGGACCTCCCAGCCTGAACGTCCTCAGAGGGTGGCGCTGCCTTCCGAGAGGATTCTGCCACAGAGCGAGAGCTTGCTGTGAATGTCAGGGTGCCAGGGCTGAAATTATAGCCTGCCTGGGCTGCCACTGAAGCCACATCCCCAACTGTTCCCTTCCCTTTATTCCCCTCGGCGTGTGTGACAGCCCCCGGGGAGGGGGCCGCTCCAGCTGGGAATCGCAGGCCTCGGGGGCTCGTGCTGGCATAGAGGTGTGCGCCAGCCCGCGCGCCAGCTCCGGAATGAGTCAGAATAAATTAGCATGCTAACGAACGCGGGCGCACACAGGAACCATCTGGAACAAGGGAGTTGTCATCCGGAGAGCCAAGTTGGTTCCAAAGCCATACTTAATGTTTCAGATTAGTTCATCTCCCTCCCGCAACCTGGGGGATGGCTTAGCGCCACCCCATAGAGGGTGCACTGAGGGCCGGGCGGTGCGGGGATGAGGCACCTCCAGAGGGACTCGGTCTTGATGGTTCCCGCATCCCCTTGGGCCATCAGTACAGCCAGGAAAGGGCAGCAGTGAGACCCTCCTGAGATGGGACAGCGTGTGCGGTCAGGGGCAAGGCCCCAGTGGGGATCATGGCAGAGACCCTGTGTCCCCATCAGGTGCACTTCAAAGGGAGGGCAGTGGCACAGCACCGTCTCTCTAATTCCTCCAGGAATGTGCTGGAGCTTTGGGGTGTGGCAGCAGGGAGATTGTAGGGTGAGGGCAGGGGTCTCAAGTGCAGACCCAGGTGCTCACAGACACACAGACGGAGGGACACGCGCACACACTTGCAGGCATACAGACAGACACACACTCTCAGACAGACACTCAGACACACACACTACAGACACACAGGGACACACTTACACAGACACACACAGGCACACAGAGACATTTGCTCACACACAGTCACACAGACACATACACTCATACACGATCTCACACAGACACACTGACAGTCATCACAGACACAGAGACACACTCACAGACAGACATAGACATACACACTCACAGACACACTCACATTCACTCGTCTGCCTGAAGCCAGGCACATTTTACTTAAGCCTGAGCGACGTGGGGCCCGATGGAGCAGCCGCTGACCTACTTGAGGGTGCTCCCGAGAAGCTTGGGAATCTGCATTTTCAAATATCTGGCTCTCATTTGGTGTTAGCATGTGAAATAAACCCATATTGGATCCTGACTCCACACTGAATCACCCCACAGGGTTAACGATAATCCAAGCCAGGCTTCAGGCAGAGTTATAGCGAGGCACTGACCCGGGTGTGCAGGGCCGCTTCCACCAAGTCCCCTGCAGCTCTAATGCACGGAGAGTCCCTCGGCAGGCTGAGCACCTGCTGCCCCGTTCTTCCACCAGAGAGACTCTCTGGCCCTGGGTCTTTTTACTCAAGAATTGCTTAAGGTGTTTTTCAGGTCCTGAATTCTAGTAGCACGGCTGAGGCCAACAGGTATGAAGACCCCCCACCAAGGAAGCAGTAAAGTACAGGAATGCGGTTTCTTCATCCTCCACACTTCTCCACCAGTCAGCAATCCCCACACTTTAGCCCATCATCTGCCCAGACCCCTTAAGAGCCCATCCCAAACTTCCTGGGCAGGTGGATTTGAGGTTTCCTCTCATCTCCTCATTCGGCTGCCCTACAATTACTAAAGTCTTCCCCAGCTGCAACCCAGTGCAATACACTGTCTCTGTGTATTGACGCGCTGCACAGTGGGCTACAAACCTAGTAGGGTTACGATCTTGGCTGAGTCCCTCATCCTCTCCCAGCCTCGGTTTCCCCATTTGATTAGGGGTGATGGCCAGGACCATATGCCTCCCAGAGCTGGGACTGGGCTCAAGGCAAGAGTGCAGAGAGCACATGGCTCCCAGGACCAAGAGGAGGCAAGAGATTATGGACTTCTTTGAGGAGTGGGTGCAGAAGTTGTCGTTTAACCATCTGCGCTGGTGTCCCTCCTGTGGGGAGCAGCTTGACTTCAGGTGTCCTGGTGGAAGATGTGCAAGGTGTTTGCCTTTCTGAGCGGCAAGCTTTTTCCAGCTCCTGAAACCACAGTAGTTTGGGCTCTTGGAGGAGTGTTGGGACAAATAAGGAACAGGATGTAACTTGGTGTCAGTGTTTTCATGGACTCAGGAGAAGAGAGCGGCAGCGGGAGCCGAGGAAGGGGCGAGTGGCCACTGCTGGAGTCGGGGCCTCCAGCCAGAGTGAGCACAGGGCGTAACCCCCCAGGGATACCCAGAACCCTGAGAGGCACCCGGCTGGCTTCTTACATACAGGACAGAGCACGGGGCCTTAGCCAACATGACACAGGACGGTGGGGCTCAGTGATGTCCGGCTTCATTCTCATCAGTGTCCTTGTAATGTTCTTACCACACTGCGATGGTGGACGTGGGTATTTATTCTTGACTCCTTCTATATGGGCATTTATTTTGATGGAAAAGCATCTGAGTTGCAGGACGCACTAGCCCTCTTGTAGGCAAACCTGTGGAAGGTCTGGCTATTTGGGTCAGGAAGCTGCAGATAAGTGGGCACCAACCCTCCTGGGATGACAAGGTGAGGCGGTTCCTCGGGCTGGAGACCTGGGCTCTAGGGAGAAAGAAGAGCCAGCTCTGAGGTGGGTTTGCGACTAGAAGGAATAGTCTCTCACACACCATCACTCTGATGGCTGAAGACAGTCTCTGCTCTGCCTCCTCTCCTCGTGGCCCAAAGTAGGGCTGGGCAGGTGGGGAGGGAGGGCTGAGGGTTCCCTATGCACTCCTCAAGCTGTGTCTCACAGTCGCTGTTGGAGGATGTAAATGTTCTCCCACTCATTCAAAACAATCTCACCATTCAAATTAAAAATGGACACAATTAAACAAAGTGTGCCTTTATATAGCTTGATCCTTGGGGCTAACATTTGCCTTTTTGTTGCTAATTTCCAGTTGTATGTCTTACAGTTTTTGCTTTGTAGATTTGGATGATAAATTATTCCCTGCTTAAAGGTTAATCGTTGCTGTGCCCTCATTGGGTCTTTAATTGTTCCTCAGAATCAAATTACTCTTTGTCTCTTTTAGTGCTTTTTGGCTTTATCTGATACTCATTTTACCAACTCTCTTTCTTATTGTTTATGCTTGCCTAACATATATTTGCTTTCCTTTTCTTTTTAACATTTAAGTATTTTATTTTACGTATACCCTTTGTGAGGAGTGTATATTTGGATGGTTTTCTTTAAATATTGTTTATTGTCAAAACAGACATGTTTGTTGATACATCTGTTATTTATGCTTTGTTATCCTTTTTCTTTCCCTATCTTTGGCTTTGTGAGCTGTTTTCTTTACTATTTTATTTTTTCTGTAGTGTTTTGGAAGGCCTAGTCCTTATTTGTATTCTTTTGGTGGTAAATTCTAAGTTTAAATTGGATTTTTGAAAAACAGCTTTTTTGGGGTGTAATTGACATACAATTAGTGACACATATTAAAAATGGACAATTTGATATGTTTTGACATATATATACATTTGTGAAGCGTCACCACAATCAAGATGTACACATCCCCGCTCCTAAAGCCTCTTCTTGGCTTTCGAACTCCCTTTCTCCTTCCGCCCTATCTCCTGTGGCTTCATCTCCCCAGGCAACCATGGATCTGCTTTCTGTCACTACGGATTAGTTTGCGTGTTCTAGAATTTTACACACATAGAGTCATGAAATATGTACTCCCTTTTTTGTCTGTTTTTTCACTCAGAATAACTATTTTGAGATTTCTCCGTGTTGTCTCATGTATCAACAGTTCATCCGTCTGTTGCTGAGTATGTTCCACGGTACGGATAGAGGAGCAATTTCTCTCTTCATCTGTCGGTGGGCGTTTTAGTTGTTTCCAGGTTTGGACAATTTCAGATGAAGTTGATGTAACATTGATATACAGATATATGTATAGAAAAATCTTCTTTCTCTTGGGTAAAAATACCTATGAGTGGAATGGCTGGGTCATATGGCAGGTGCATGTTTAACTTTTAAAAAAACCCGCCAAACTATTTTCCGAAGTTCTTGCACTGTTTTACATTCTTACCAGCAGTGAATGAGAGCCCTAGTCCATCCACATTCTCACCAGCACCAGGTGAGGGCGGCCACTTTAGCCCCTCTAAGTAGTGTGCAGCTGTATGTCACTGTAGTTTTAATTTGCATTTTTGTAATGGAAAAATAAGTTGAGAATCCTCCAATATGCTCATTGGCCATTCAGATATCATCTTTGGTTAAATATCTGTTCAAATCCTGCCTTATAAATCAAATTGGGACAAATAGAATTTAATAGATCATATCAACATTCATATTAAGTAAAAATGGCCTATACACCCAAATTAAAAGATAAGGATTTTAACATTGGATAAAAAAGCAAGACCCAACTATATGCTGCCTATAAGAAACAAATATTAGCTGTAAAGACACATATACATTTAAAGTAAAGGTATGAGAAAATATGTACTATACTAACATTAGTTAAAAGAAAATTGGTATGGTTATACCAATATCCAAGTAGATTTCAGAACAAACAATATTGTTGGGGTATAAAGAAGGTCATTTCCATAATGACCAAGATGTCAGTTAATCAAGAAGAGTTAACAATCATAAACGTTGATGAACCTAACAATAGAGTTTCAAAACACCTGAAACAAATACTGATAGAACTACGAGGACAAATAGACAAATGAACATTACAGTCTTCTTTCAATAATTGATAGAACAAGTAGGAAAAACTAATGAAAAATAGATTTGAACACTGTCAATCAATTTGACCCAATTGTCATTTATAAGACACTCCACACAAGAGCAGAATATACATTCTTCTTAAGTGCACACAGAACATTTACCAAGATACACTGTATTATGGGCCATAAGTCTCAGTACATTAAAAAGCATTCAAACTATACAAAAGTGTTTTCTCTGACCACAGTGGATTGAAATTAGAAATCAATAACTGTAAAACCTTAAATCTGTAAAAAGGAAATCTGTAAAAACCTTAAATACTTAATTAAATAACACATTTATAAATAATCAATGGTCAAAAAAGAAATTAAAATATAATTTAGGAAGTATTTATATTTAACTAAAATGAAAACATATTAGAATTTGTGGGATGCCATTAGAGCAGTACTTAGAGGGAAATTTTTAGCCTTAAAAATGCTTCCATTATGAAAAAAGAAAGAACTTCAATCAGTGGTCTCATCTTGTGCCTTAAAGGCCAGAAAAAGAAGAGCAACTTAAATTCGAGGAGCAGAAAAAGAAAACAATAAAGATCAGAGTAGAAATCAATGAAGTAGAAAATAATAAAATGCAATAATAATAGAGAAAATCAATGAAACCAGAAGCTAGTTATTCAGAAGCTTAATAAAGTTGATAAACCTGTGGCTATATTCATCAAGAAAAAAGAAGAGAAGACACAAGTTACCAGTATCAGGAAGGAGAAAGGTGACATCACTGCAAATTTATTTTGCAAATATTAAAAGGATGGTAAAGGCACATATTATGGACTTTATACCAGTGTATTTGACAACTTAAATAAAATGAACAAATTACTCGAAAGATACAAACTACCAGAGTTGACTTAAGAAACAGATAATTTGGCCCTATATCTATTCCAAAAGTTGAATTTACTGTTAAATTCTTCCCCAAAGAAAACCTCGCACCTAGATGGCTTCACTAGCAAATTATGCCAAACATTTATGGAAGAAATGATACCAAATCCACACAAACATTTTCAGAAAACTGAAGAGGAGGGAATACTCCTTCCAGGAGGCCATCATACTATGATACCAAAACCAAGACATTAAAATAAAAGAAAATTACAGCAAATATCCCTCACGAACATAGGTGAAAATATTCTAAACACATTTTAACAAAATGAACCTAACAATAGTTTAGTTAAAGAAAGGCAGTACAACCAAGTGGGATTTAAGTCAGGAATGCAGGGATAGCTTAATATCAGAAAATCAATCAATGTAATTTATCATATTAATAAAACCATGAAAAATCATATGATGAAGCCAAAAATGCAGAAACATAAAAAATTCAATATACTTTAATAATAAAAACTTTCAACAAAGTAGGAATAGCAGGAAACTTTCTGAATCTGACAAAAGGCATCTGTAAAAACCCTACAGTGAACGTGACGCTTAATGTAAAAGATTCAATGCTCTTTCCCTAAGACTGGGAACAAGACAAGGGTGTTCTCTTTCATCACTTCTACTCAATATTGTACAGGTTCTAGTCTGTGCAATATGGCAAGAAAAAGAAATAAAGGGCGTCCATACTGGAAAGGGAGCAATAAAGCTGTTTTTACTTGCAGACAACATCATCATCTATATACAAAGTGTAATGGAATCCTTAAAAATATTTTAATTAATAAGTGAGTTCTGGCCAGGCGCGGTGGCTCACGCCTGTAATCCCAGCACTTTGGGAGGCCGAGGCGGGCGGATCACAAGGTCAGGAGATCGAGACCATCTTGGCTAACACGGTGAAACCCCGTCTCTACTAAAAATACAAAAAATTAGCCGGGTGCGGTGGCGGGCGCCTGTAGTCCCAGCTACTCGGGAGGTTGAGGCAGGAGAATGGCGTGAACCTGGGAGGCGGAGCTTGCAGTGAGCCGAGATTGTGCCACTGCAATCCGGCCTGGGCTAAAGAGCGGGACTCCGTCTCAAAAAAAAAAAAAAAAAAAAAAAAAAGCGAGTTCAGCAAAGTGAAAGGATACAAGATCAATCAACAAAAATCTATTGTTTGCCATGTACTATTAGCAAACAATCAGAAAATAAAAATTAAAAATACCATGTATAGGCCAGGTGCGGTGGCTCACGCCTGTAATCCAGCACTTTGGGAGGCCGAGGTGGGTGGATCACGAGGTCAGGAAATCGAGACCATCCTGGCTAACACGGTGAATCCGTCTCTACTAAAAATACAAAAAATTTGCTGGGCATGGTGGTGGGCGCCTGTAGTCTCAGCTACTTGGGAGGCTGAGGCAGGAGAATGGCATGAACTCGGGAGGTGAAGCTTGCAGTGAGCTGAGATTAGCCACTGCACTCCAGCCCGGGCTATAGAGTGAGACTCTCTCTCTCAAAAAAACAAAACAAAACAAAACAAAAAAAACCCATTTATAATATAAACATATAAAATAAATATTTTGAGATAAATCTGACAAGATATATGAGAGACCTGTACACTAAAAACTGCAATGCTGGCTGGGCGTAGTGGCTCACGCCTGTAATCCCAGCACTTTGGGAGGCTGAGGCGGGCAGGTTGCCTGAGGTCAGGAGTTTGAGACCAGCCTCACCAACATGGGGAAACCCCATCTCTATGAAAAATGCAAAAATTAACCAGGCATGGTGGCGGAAGCCTGTAATCCCAGCTGCTTTGGAGGCTGAGATAGGAGAATTGCTTGAACCTGGGAGGTGGAGGTTGCAATGAGCTGAGACTGGGCCATTGCACTCCAGCCTGGGCAACAAAAGCGAAACTCCATTTCAAAACAAAAACAAAAACAGAAAACAAAACAAAACAAAAAACCCACTGCAATGCTTTGCTGAAAGAAACTAAAAAAGATCTAAATAAATGAATGGTTATACTATATTTATACATCAGAAGACTAAAAATTGTTAAGATGTCAATTCTCCCTGGACTGATGTATAGATTCATTTCAATCCCAATCAAAATCCCATTAGGCATTTTTGTAAGAATTAATAAGTTGATTCTAATATTCATATGGAAATGCAAAGAACTTGTAATAGGCAAGACAACTTGGAGAAAAAAAGAAAGTTGTAGAATTAATACTATCCAATTTCAACTTATTATAAACCTACATTAATAAAAATAATGTCTTATCGCTATGAAGATAGACAAATAGGTCAATGGAACAGAAAAGAGTCCAAAAATGAAAGGCAGGATGTGGTTTATAGACTTCCTTCTCTTTGAGGTTCCTGAACTGGAAAGACATGAGTCCAATGCTGGAAACAATTTCCTCCGGTGAATGGAAAGCCTGTGAGAGGAAGTGGCCAGTGCAGAGGAAAGAAAAGCATGGGTGGGGGGGATCAGATGGATGCTGATCATGGAGCACCTTGATTCAGCCGAGCCTGCAGCCACTCTTCAGTTGGACTTTTCAGTTAGACAAGCCAATACATTTTGTTCATTTTTCTTAAACCTGTTTCTGTTTACTTGGCTGCACTTAGGCATTCTAGAAGTTTTTCCAGGTTCCTTCTGACATTTACCTGGGATTGAAGCCAAGCTATAGACTCCAGGGAGGAAAAGGCAAAACCTATGTCTCTGTAGTCAAGTCCTGTGCAAACACCAGTTGAGGCTCCTCTTGTACCCTGGATGACTGACAGTGATGACATCCAATGGCTCACCTCCCTTCTCATGCAGGGCCCCAGGCAGAAGCGTCCTTTAATATCTAGTGGGAGGTTTAAGGCATCAACGTTTTCAAGACTAAGTGGGAGATATCGGGCTTGTCTGGTCTCTTTAGCTTGTTAGTACGTATGAGGATGACCTCATGGGACTGGAATGGTCTGCACAAGGCTCCGCCAGCTTCTCCTGTGAGGAGTTGTCAGTGTTCCAAGTCACAGGCGAAGGCAGCATTGTCACTTGGTGGATGAAGACCTTGGCATCCTGAGGAGGGACCCCCTGACAAGGTCCCCCACCTCTGCTCATCTACTTCATTCTTCCTACTCCAAAGTGCAGTCAATGCCTGTGTTTGGCCTTTGCTCAAGGGCACCTGAACATGGGGCTGTACCCCAAGCCAACTAAGTGAGCATCTCTGACATGGGTTATGGGGCCCAGGTGTCAGTACTTTTCTGCAGTTGCTCTATGCAGACAAGTTTGTGAACCTTGCCTCCGTGCTCCAATTGCTCCCCATCAGGTGTGGCTGCCTTGTATCCTGGACTTTTATGTCCACATTGTGCTGTGTGAGCCAGTGACCCTAGTGAAGTACAACTGTCCCCTCTGAGCCCCACAGCTGTGTGTGGGCACAGACAAGCCCTCCCATCTCTGCCCAAAGGCCCCAGATCTCCATGCTTTGGGCTGCAGTCTCCAATCCTGAGAACATGTCTGCTTCAAAATAGACAACTACTGGGACCCCAGAACTCAATAGTCTACTTCACCTGGGTAAAACTGAAAGGGAAGATTGGGCTGGGCATGGTGGCTCACACCTGTAATCCTAGCATTTTTGGGAGGCTGAGGCGGGTGGATTTCTTGAGCTCAGGAGTTTAAGACCAGCCTGGGCAACATGAAGAAACCCTGTCTCTACAAAAAATACAAAATTAACTGGGCATGGTGGCACATCCCTGTGGTCCCAGCTACTTGGGGGAGCTGAGGCAGGAGGATTGCTTGAACTCGGGAAGTCAAGGCTGCAGTGAGCTGAAATTGTAGCACTGTACTCCAGCCTGGGTAACAAAGTGAGACCCTGTCTCAAAAAGAAGATGCTTACTCAAACTTATACCATATACCATAAGCCAGTTAAAGATGGGGAGGCCAGAGGTTGGAAATAAACCCAATGACACGGCAAGTTCAGACTACATCTCAGCAATCCATGCAAAGTTTTCAAATGTGGTCTCAAATCCCCTGAGGCCAATGCCCAAAACCTCTGGACCCAGGCCCAGCAGAGGGTCATAATCGGTTCATTCTGTGGATGTCTGAGCCGGACTGACTTCACTACTGATCCCATGGACATTCAAAGATAATAAAGTAATACTATTAATAACTCTATATCCACAAGTTTGATAACTTAGATGAAATAAACCAATTTCTTGAAAGACACAAACTACCAAAACCCACACAAGAAGAAAGAGGTAATCTTAATAGGCACATGTGTATTAAAGAAATTGAACCCATGGTTAATAACTTTCTGGAAAAATAGCACCAGATTCAGATGGTTTCACTGGTGAAATCTACCAGTCATTTAAGGAAGAAATGGTACCAATTCTCTAAAATATCTCCAGAAAAGAGAAGCAGAGGGAATACTTCCTAATTCTTTTTATGAGGCTAGGATTGCCCTAATAGCAAAACTAGATAAATGCATTATGAGAAAGGAAAACTGCAGACCAATATGTTTCATGAAATAGATGCAAAACTTCTCAACAAAATATTAGCTAATTGAGGCCAGGCATGGTGGCTCACACCTATAATCCCAGCACTTTGGGAGGCCAAGGCGGGCAGATCACAAGGTCAGTAGATCGAGACCATCCTGGCTAATCTGGTGAAACCCTGTCTCTACTAAAAAAAATAAATAAATAAAAATTAGCCAGGAGTGGTGGCAGGTGCCTGTAGTCCCAGCTACTCAGGAGGCTGAGGCAGGAGAATGGCGTGAACCCAGGAGGCGGAGGTTGCAGTGAGCTGAGATTGCACCACTGCACTCCAGCCTGGGCGACAGAGAGAGAACACCGTCTCAAAAAAAAAAAAAAGAAAAAAAAATTAGCTAATTGAATCCAACAATGTATAAAGTGTATAAGTGGAACAGAATACAGATCTTAGAAACTGACTTACCCGAGTGTAGCCAGCTGATCTTTGATGTAAGCGTGAATACAACACAGTGAAGAAAGGATAGTCTTTTCAACAAATAGTGCTGGAACCATTGGACATTCTCATGCAAAAAGATGAATCTTGACACAGATATTATACTCTTCACAAAAATAAACTCAAAATGGATCATAGACCTAAATATAAATTGCAAAACTATAATATCTTAGAAGATAACATGGAAAGAATCAAAGTGATTTTTTGTTTGGCAATGAGTTTTTAGGTACAATACGAAACACATGACCCAAGAAAGAAAATATTGATGTTAGATTTCATTAAAATTAAAAACTTTTGTTCTGTGAAAGACACCATTGAAAATGGCAAGCCTCAGTGGTGCCCCGATTGGAGGCTATTGACCTGGAGAAGTTGGGGTAGCTATCTAGAAGTGGGGCTCCTATGTGATTGGTTAGGGGAGCACATTTGACTTCCTTTGGTTGATCCTAAGTTGGAAGTGGGAACAAAAAAATGGGAAGGAGTCAGTTATAAGTCAAGTCCTGGCCATTTGGGGCTGATTGTTGCAAAGGCTATTGTTTGGCTTCCTGGACTGTTGGTAGAGATAGCGATCTGACATCTTACAAGTCTGAGGTATAGCAGGCTGGCTTCCTGGGCTGGTTACTATAGATAATGGGTTAGTTTCCAGGGCTGCTTCCTGCAAGTTATTGGTCAGAGTTCTATTTCTATATGGTCTGTCCATTTGTATATTTAATCTTTCAATGGTTGTCCAAAATATATAAAGAAACCTCAATGCTCAGCAATAAGAAAACAAACATTCTGATTAACAATGGGAAAAAGATCTGAACAGACAGCTCACCAGAAAGATACAGATGGCAAATAAGCATATGAAAAAGATATTTGAAACCATTTGTTATTATGGAATTGCAAATTAAAACAATGAGATGCCTCTACACACAGATTAGAATGGTGAAAGTGAAAACAAAAAAAGAAAGAAAAAAAGAAAAGAAGCTGATGGCACCTAAAGTAGGTGAGCAGTCAGGGCACCAGGCCTGGCCATTCCCTGCTGCTGGGGTGTTAAATGGTACAGCCACTTTGGAAGACAGTTCGGCAGTTTCTTACAAAGTAAATAAACTCTTACCATAAGATCTAGCAATTGCACTCCTTGGAATTTATCCAACTGATTTAAAAACGTATGTCGACACAAAAACTTGCACATGAATGTTTATAGCAGCTTTCTCACAGTCACTCAAAACTAAAAGCAACCAAGATGTCCTTCAATAGGTGAACAGATAGACTTTGTACACCCATACAATGGAATATTTGGTGATTAAAAACCCACCTATCAAGCCACAAAAAGACCTGGAGGAATCTTAGATGTGTATTGCTATGTGAAAGAAGCCAGTCAGAAAATGCCACCTACGGCCGGGAGCGGTGGCTCACGCCTGTAATCCCAGCACTTTAGGAGGCCGAGGTGGGTGGATCACGAGGTCAGGAGATCAAGACCATTCCTGGCTAACACAGTGAAACCTCGTCTCTACTAAAAATACAAAAATTAGCCAAACGTGGTGGCATGTGCCTGTAATCCCAGCTACTCAGGAGGCTGAGGCAGGAGAATTGCTTGTACCCAGGAGGCAGAGGTTGCAGTGAGCTGAGATCACGGCACTGTACTCCAGCCTGGGCGACAGAGTAAGACTCTGTCTAGAGAAAAAAAGAAAAAAGAAAAAAGAAAATGCTACCTATGATTTATGCTATATATGTATGATTCCAAATATATGACATTCTGAAAAAGACATCCACAGAGACAGTAAAACATCCAGTGGTTTCCAGTGGTTGGTGGGAGGGAGGGATGAATATATGGGACACAGACAGTAAAACTGCCCTGTAATAATGGATATTTGACAGGCATTTGTCAAAACCTATAGAACTTTATAGCCCAGAGGAACTCTTAATGTATACAAATAAAAAAAAAGTTATTTAGGAGGTCAAGGGATCCCAGGAGGGAATACTGACTGTGACCAGAGAATCCAACTGTATTACAAATGTGTAAAATTACCTCACTGAAGAGACAATGGGAGAGCAGGTGCTGCCCTAAGGATACTGCATAAATGAGTGGAGTGGGTAAGACCAAAGGCAAAAGGGAACTGAGCATAAGCACTACACTTTAGCTTATGGTGCTTCCCATGGAAGTACAGATTCACAATCTGATCCCACAGCTCATGTGCACTGGAATTGAGTGATTCTTTTTTTTTTTTTTGAGACAGCGTCTCACTCTGTCACCCAGGCTGGAGTGCAGTGGCACAATCTCGGCTCGCTGCCAGCTCTTCCTCCCAGGTTCATGCCATTCTCATGCCTCAGCCTCCTGAGTAGCTGGGACTACAGGTGCCCGCCACCATGCCTGGCTAATTTTTTGTATTTTTAGTACAGATGGGGTTTCACCATGTTAGCCAGGATGGTCTCGATCTCCTGAACTCGTGATCCACCCACCTTGGCCTCCCAAAGTGCTGGGGTTACAGGTGTGAGCCACCGCGCCCGGCCGGAATTGAGTGATTCAGTAAATGGATCATGAGTAGTGGGAGTCAGGCTTCTCACTCTGAGGATTTACAGATAAAGCAGGGGATGAGACTAGAATGGTTCATGTATTATTGAATTTGAGTGGAAGGTATCAGTATAAACTCATGTTTAGCATAATACAGATACAAATGATTACATATAGAAATGTTTATAGATATGCGTATGTGCGTTAATTAGTATACATATACCTCTCCTCTGTCATCTGAGACGGCCTAGAAGCAATCATATTCCAGTAGCAATGAACACACCTAGTGCTCAGATCTTGGCTTCTAATACTGTTCTCCAATAAAAAGAAACAGGGCTCCTCAGAGAAATGGCTGATTCTGGGACTGGGGCAAGAAATATACAAGATAAATCTATAGAAAGGAAGTACTAAAAAAAAATCTCCAAATCCTACATTAAAGGGACACAGAAGCCAACCGGAAGAGCTCCCAATGGCCAAAGCCAGAACAACTTGAGCAACAAAATAAAGTAGGGTTGAGTCATGACCCAAAATATGACACAGGTGTCCATGAGTCAGTGGTGACAGACATCAGTGACTGAATAAACTACATGGGAAAGAAGAGACAAATCACCATTGCCAAAGGATTCCAAATAATTTACGCAGATACCTTGCCCTCAAGGAGGGGACCGTGACTCCCCCTCCTCAGGTGTGGGCTGTGCACCTTGACTTCCTTCCCAAGAGTGTGCTATGGAAGGCAGGTGGCAACTGTTGAGGGGGGTGATGACTATCTGGGTGGTGGTGGTCCGGGGTAGGGGAAGCATCAAAGAATTTCCCAAGACAGTTGTAGATAAAGAAGGGCAGATTTATTAGAGAAAATAGGAAAATACGTTGCAAGGAGGAAACAGGCAGACTCAGCAGAAGAGGAGCTGACTGCTGGGGTTCAAAGGCTTGCTGGAGGTTTTATAGGATGGTTCTTGGGCTGCAGAGGGCTGCGTGCGGTGCTGATAACGCCAGGGTTGCAGGGAGCTACCTTGCATTTTTCTGTCAGCTGAGGGTCTGGTGATAGCTGGGTGCAGGAAGATTGTGAGTTATCTGTGCAGGAGGGCTGTGTGTCCTGCACCGTGAAGAAAGGCAGACTTATACCTCTTCTGCTGCTTCTTTTTGCTTCCCCTGCTCCCTGCAGCCTGACTCCTTTTCCTGAATTAGGACCCCACAGTGACTTCACAGCGGAGAAGACTGACAGCACGACCTCAGCCGGGGGCCGAGGTCAATGTCAGCAAGCACAGCCTTGTTGAGAGCACGCGCCCTGGGTAGGATGTGACGCCAGTGGAGTGCTGCCGCCGCGCTTTCTTTCCCCCAGCGCATAACACCAGTCACTCATGAGGAAAATAGCACGTTCCAAGAGCGGGGCATCCTGCAGAATTTCTGACCGGTACTCCTAAAAACTGTCAAGGCCATCAAAAACAAGGAAAGTTGGAGAAACTGTCACAGCTGAGAGGCACCTAAGGAGACATGTCGACCAAATGTCATGTGGTGTCCTGGACGGGCCCTTCCTGGGACAGGGCAAGGACATTAGGGAGGAATCAGGGAAATCTGAATGCACCATGTAGGACAGGGCCTTTAGCCTATACTCGTGTTTCAATACTGGTTCATCAATGGTGGCAGATGCACAGCACTAATGTAAAATTTTAATAATAAGGGAAGCTGTGTGAGGGCTACATGGGGACTCTGTGACATCTTCTCAATATTCCTGTCAAAACTGTTCTAAAAATAAAGTCAGCTTTAAAAACTGTCAGCAACATGCACGCAGCTCTGGAGAATGGGGAGCAGCCCTCATGAAGTCGTGTGCATGAAAGGTGAAGACTTCACATCAACGAAAGCCATTCACAGGTCTGTGTTTGGAATCCCAGGGTTTGGAAAACACGCATCTCGTTTCCTCTGGAGGTGAAATGTGAGTTGGTCCTGCTGCCCACATGCATTCCCTCAGGATGCAGAAAGCCATGCCTGTCTGTCCTTCCGCTGATTAGGCCCAGGCAGGGTTGGACCGCTCCACACCGGGGCAGCAACCCAGGTGACCACACGGCAGGGATCTCCTCCATGGTTGTGTGGGAAAGCCCTGGAGACCGAGGGACGTTCAGCAGCATCATGGCCCCCACATCTCAGGCAGGCGGCATGGGGTGCTAAGCCCCTTCCTCCCCTTTAAAAAGAAGAATCATGGTTTTGTTTTGTAAGAAAGGTCCGGCCTCATATTTAAAAACTGAGTAACATAGGAGACCAAGAGGAAGTCAAAAGCATGCTCCAAACTCTCCTTCCAGATAACCAACTTCGTTCAATCTCACAAAGGACAACTTTCCTCCAAGAGTCCAGTAGAACAGGAAAGAGGGACAGGAGTAGAAATAATGTTAGTCACGGGCACCGTTTATCAGAAACAGCATTTCCTGTGTTTGAATTTCACAAGAATGAACCAAGGTGAAGCTGAAGGAAACACTTGAAATAAAGGTTTCACCTCACAGAGACTGAAGCACTGGAAGACCTGCTGAAAGCTACCGTGAAAGAGCGTGCGAACGAAGGGAACTCCACGTTGGTAAACCAGATGTTCTGGGTTCCAAGTTACATTTTTACTCCCAACCCCTCCATGCTTTCTAACGTTATTATTTTTTGGACGTGATCAAAGTTCGTAACATTTAACTTCTGTTCCTCACACCGTGGTTTCCATTGTCACTGTCACCCGGTTTAACATTCAGATGATTCCAGAGCTTGTCCCCAGCCTTTGCTGTGGTTCCTACCCCCTTGAGTTTTGTCTTCATCAGCGTTTGTCACCTGGATTTTGTCACCTGAGGTTGCTGGAGAGGCCCCTGTGCTGGCTCACCGTGTAATTTATCATCCTACCTGGAGCACTTGACTTCTACTTTTTAGACTTTTTATCTGGAAATGATTTCAAACTTAGACAAAGTCACAAAAGCAAAAATAGTGCAAGGAATAGCCATATACCCATTGCTCAGATTTACCTATTATTCTATCCCATTTGCTGTATCATTTGTGTTGTAAGAACAGGAGTATTCTCTTACATAACCTCAACACAGTCATCAACCTCATACATCTCCATTAGTATTAATAAGAACGGTTTTTACATGATATGCCATCTGTATTCCAATGTTGTCAGATGTTCTAATAACATCCTGTAATTAATGAATTAAAAGATGAGGTCTTGCTCTGTTACCAGGCTGAAGTCTAGTTGTGCAATCATGGCTCACTGCAGCCTCAACCAACCAGGCTCAAGCGATCCTCCCACCTCAGCCTCCTGAGTAGCTGGGACCACAGGTGCACACCACCACATCCAGCCTCTAATAATGTCATCTGTAGCCTTTGTAGCGCCCTTTCCCTCTCAAACTTGAGCACTTTTTAGAGCAAGAGTTTGCTATGGACAACTATGCTGGTGATGCAGGACAGGCAAGCCGCAAAGTGGGGCTCAGCCTGAGAGGGTTCTTGGCTTTGCCCAGGAAAGAATTCTAGGGCAAGGCAGAGGCAGAAGAAAACGGCTTTATCGAAGCTGCAGTGTCACAGCTTCAGTGGTGTTAAAGCTCCGAGACTGCACCTGCTGGGCTGGGCTACCCCATAGGCAAAGAGGGGAAGCTCAGGGCTGTTCTGCTCATATTTATACCCACTTTTTTTTTTCTTGAGACAGAGTTTCACTCTGTCACCCAGGCTGCAGTGCAGTGGTGTGATCTCAGCTTACTGCAACCTCCGCCTCCCACGTTCAAGCGATTCTCCTGCCTCAGCCTCCCAAGTAGCTGGGATTACAGGCATGTGCCACTGCACCTGGCTAATTTTTGTATTTTTAGTAGAGATGAGGTTTTTCCATGTTAGCCAGGCTGGTCTCGAATTCCTGACCTCAGGTGATCCACCGGTCTTGGCCTTCCAAGGTGCTGGGATTACAGGTGTGAGCTACCGCACTTGGGTTCCCACTTTTAATTGCATGCAGATTGAGGAGTATGCAGGGAAGGGGCAGTAACTTTTGGATCATTGGGTACCATGGAAAGAGGCAGTAACTCCTGGGCATTGCCATGACAACAGTAAATTGACATGGCACACTGGTGGGCAGGTCTGATTGAAAGCTGCTTTCACCCCAGCACTGTTTTAGCTAGTCCTCAATCTGGTCCAGTGTCTGAGCCCTTCCTCTGGAGTCAAGCCCCACCTCCTGTCTCACTGGGACAATGGGAATCTCGGGCTGCCACAGGCCTGGGAGATCCCCGCTTTCTCCTCCTGTGGGCACTGTGTATTCTTCAAGTTCTTGCCTACCTAAGAGTCTGTTTCCTTTATACGTCAAGTCAGGATTATCGGATATAAAATCCTCAAGTCAAACATTTTTTTCTGTCAGAACTCTGTAGCTACTGTGTTCTGATATTTAAGTGATGCTCCGTCTGATTATTTCCATCCCCCTGAAGTTTAACAATGGCAGCAGCATACATCGTGCTGTTTTGCTGGCCCCACTCCTGCCCCTAGAATGTGTGCTCTGCAGAGCTGCAGATCCAGGCTTAAGGAACATGTATTTTGTGATAGCCCAGAGTCTATTTTTTTTTCAGGCTTATGTGTTTTGTTTTCTTCTTCAGGAACATCAATTGTGCATGTGTTATATCTTCTTTGTTTGAATTCTGTACTTACCGTCTTATTTTTACATTGTAGAAACTTTCACTTTATTGTGTGTGACTTCCTCAAGCTCAATACTTTATCCTTTCAAAGGCATTTTCAGCCATGTTTATTTTTCTCTTTGTTCAGATGTGGTTATGGTCTCCAATCAACTTCTCTCTTCCATCTCTTTTCTCGGCTCCAGTGGCTCACACCTTCTGTTATCTTATCATCTCTTCTTTGAAACCACACATCTCCTTTTTGAGCGCTTCTCCCTTTTAGGAGATGAGGTTGTCTTGAAGCAGAAGAAACCTTTTTGTCTAAACTTTGCCTGTGTTCCTTGGGTCATTCTCCCAGGGGTGAATGTTTTTCATTTGTCTTTTATGTATAATTCCTTCATTTTAATTTTTGAAGTATTTATGCATAGGTGTGAAGTCACTTCCTAATAGTAACTTGTCTTTAATAGGGGAGAGCTATCTGCTGGGGGTGTGGGAGACAGTGTATGTGTGTGAGTGTATGTGTGTGTGTGTGCATGAGTGCATATGTGTGGGAGTGTGTGGGATGTGTGCATGAAAGTGTGTGCAAAAGTGTGTGGGTGCATATGTGAGCATGTGTCTGAATGTGTGTGTGAGAGAACGTGTGTGTGAATGTGTGTCTGAATGTGTGTGTGTGAGAAAGTGTGTGTGAATGTGTTTGTGAATGTGTGTGAGTGGTGCATGAGTGCATATATGTGAGAGTGAATGTGTGTGGATGTATGTGAAAGTGTGTGTGAAAATGTGAGTGTATGTCTGTGAAAGTGTGAATGTGGCTGTATGTCTGTGAAAGTGTGTGAATGTGGGTGTATGTGTGTGAACGTGTGTGTATAAGTGTGAATGTGTGTGGGTGTGTGTCTGAATGCATGTGTGTGGGTGTGTATGTGTGTGTCTGTGTGTCTGAATGTGTGTCTGAATGTGTGTGTGAATGTGTATGAGTGTGAATGTGTATGGGTGTATGTGTGTGAACGTGTGTGGATGTATGTGTGAAAGTGTGTGTGAAAATGTGGGTGTATGTCTATGAAAGAGTGTGGGTGTGTATGTGTGTGAATGTGTGTGTATGTGTGTAAATGTGTGTGTGACTGTGAATGTGTGTGGGTGTATGTGTGTGAATGTGTGTCTAAATGTGTATGTGTGTGGGTGTGTATGTGTGTGTCTGTGTGTCTGAATGTGTATGAGTGTGTGTCTGAATGTATGAGTGTGAATGTGTGTGGTGTATGTGTGTGAAAGTGTGTGGATGTATGTGTGAAAGTGTGAATGTGTTGGTGTGTATGTGTGTAAGTGTGTATGTGTGTGAAAGTGTG
Source organism: Pan paniscus (assembly GCF_029289425.2). NCBI lineage: Eukaryota > Metazoa > Chordata > Mammalia > Primates > Hominidae > Pan > Pan paniscus. The sequence goes on along the minus strand of NC_073264.2, from coordinate 105,706,065 downwards.
TGCATGTGTGTGGATGTGTGTGAGAAAATATGTGTGAATGTGTGTATATGTGTCTGTGTGTGAATGTGTGTATGTGTGTATGTGTGTGAGAGAGTGTGAATGTGTGTGGGTGTATGTGTGTCTGAAAGTGTGTGACTGTGTGTGAGTGTGTGTGAATTGTGTGTGTGGCCATTGCAGGCCACGCCTCCACTCTGGTTTATTTTCTCAAGGGCTCTCTCACAATATCTGTTTTCCTTTCCTGGTGGACACACACCCCTTCAGCCTTTAGTGCAGGCCGTTAATTGTGGCTTATAGAGGCTTCTAGACAACAGCCCCTATGTCATCAGCTGATAATCACTATTATCAACGTCTCAAATGTCTTCTAGAGTTTCTTTAGTAAATTACAAGCAAATCTGAATCTATTCATGTTTCCCATGTTTATGCAAAAGGTAGCATAGGTAGCATAGTACACCTGTTCCTTTGCAGGTGCTGTGAAGTTTGCCACTAGACACTGTGCTGTGAGGAGTAGGCCTCTACACATGCCGCTCGCTGGGCACGTGAACGAGAGTGTTTATAGACTGCTGTAGAGTTTGCCACTAGACACTGTGCTGTGAGGAGTAGGCCTCTACACGTGCCACTCCCTGGGCACGTGAACGAGAGTGTTTATAGACTGCTGTAGACTTTGCCTCTAGACACTGTGCTGTGAGGAGTAGGCCTCTACACGTGCCGCTCGCTGGGCACGTGAACGAGAGTGTTTATAGACTGCTGTAGACTTTGCCTCTAGACACTGTGCTGTGAGGAGTAGGCCTCTACATGTGCCGCTAGCTGGGCACGTGAACGAGAGTGTTTATAGACTGCTGTAGACTTTGCCTCTAGACACTGTGCTGTGAGGAGTAGGCCTCTACACGTGCCGCTCGCTGGGCACGTGAACGAGAGTGTTTATAGACTGCTGTAGACTTTGCCTCTAGACACTGTGCTGTGAGGAGTAGGCCTCTACATGTGCCGCTAGCTGGGCACGTGAACGAGAGTGTTTATAGACTGCAACGTTTTCAAAAGTGGAGTTGCTGGGTGAAAGAGAACATGCATTTGTAATTTTGATGGAAGTGTGCACATTGCCCTCCAGAGGGGCTGCACCTGTGTGTGCTCATGCCAGGGAGGGCTGTCTCTCCCCGGCCTGGCCAGGCAGGGTGCTATCAAGCTTTTGGGTTCTTGCCACTCTGACGGAGGAAAATGTCCTCTTGGTGTAGCATCTGTTTTTAAAAATTGAAGTGAAATGTGCAGATATTAAGTGTAGAGTTTGAGGAGTTTTGACGCACGCGTATCTGAGCACAGCCCCCACCTCCATGAAGATGTAGCACACTCCACACCCCAGGTTCTTCCAGGCCCTTCCTGTTCAGTCCTTCCCACCCAGGGGCAGCTGCTGTTCTCATGTCTTTCATGATAGAGTCATTTTGCCCTAGAGCTTCTTGTACAGGGAGTTGTAGAGTAAGTGTCCCCTTATGTATTTGTCTGTTCACACTCTGCTGATAAAGACATACCTGAGACTGGGTAATTTATAAAGAAAAAGAGGTTTAATGGACTCACAGTTCCATGTGGCTGAGGAGGCCTCACAATTATGGCCGAAGGAGACAGGCATGTCTTACGTGGCGTCAGACAAGAGAGAATTAAGAACCGAGTGAAAGGGGTTTCCCCTTGTAAAACCACCAGATCTCATGAGACCAGTAACGGGGAGACCACCCCCATGATTCAATTATCTGCCACCAGGTCCCTCCCACAACATGTGGGAAATTCAACATGAGATTTGGGTGGGGACACAGCCAAACCAATCCCCTTACATCTGTCTTCTTTCACTCAGCACGCTGATTTTGAGAGGCATGCGTATCTTTTTATCAGCCTTCATTGCTTTTCCTTGCCAATGGACCATTCATGGTGTGGATGGACAGGACGTTTATTCACCTGTGGATGGACGTTTGGGTCTTTTCCCTTTTGGCTCAAGGAATAAAGCTGCATGGTGTTTATCACCGATCTGTGTGTGGACAGGTTTCATTTCTCTTGGGCGGGCACCCTGGAGAGGAGTGCCTGGGTTGTGGGGTGGGTATGCCACCTCATGAGGCCCTGCGGGGCTGGCTCCTGATGTCAACATCTGGATGTGACCATGTCCCTCCACCCTCAGGGCCCGGGAATCTCAGATGCTCCACAGCCTCACCAACACTTGGTGTTGTCAATCTTCTTGCTTTTGCCATTTAGTGGTGTAGAGCAGGGTCTGAGGTTTCTTTTGTTTCCTGGGTCTGGAACATCTCCTCAGCAGTTGCTTAGTACATTTTAAAAGAGTAAGCCCCACCCTTTAAAAAATGAACCCTGCATGGTTGCACACTCCTGTATTTCCAGCTACTAGGGAGGCTGAGGTGGGAGGATTGCTCGAGCTGGGGAAGTCAAGGCTGCAGTGAGCTATGACTGTGCTATTGTACTCCAGACTGGGCAATAGAGAAAGACCCAGTCTCTAAATCAATAAATAATAAATGAGGGCTGGGCACAGTGGCTCACGCCTGTAATTCCAGCACTTTGGGAGGCCAAGGCAGGCAGACCACCTGAGGTCAGGAGTTCAAGACCAGCCTGGCCAACATGGTGAAACCCTGTCTCTACTAAAAACACAAAAAAATTAGCTGGGTGTGGTGGCACACCCCTGTAATCCCAGCTACTCAGGAGGCCGAGGCAGGAAAATAATTTGCAACTGGGAGGCAGAGGTTGCAGTGAGCCAATACCGCACCATTGCACTCCAGCCTGGGTGACAAGAATGAAACTCTGTCTCAAAAAGAAATAATAATAATAATAAATGAAGTGCCAATTGCATGGCTGCTCAGGAGGCCACACCCTGGAGGAGGCCTGATCCATGGCTTATGGGGGACTTTTCAAACAGTGTTTAGCAGCTGGGTGGAGACACAGAGAATCAGGCAGCTGGGGATCTAGTGTGAACGCATGTCGCTGCCAGATCTCATGTTGAATTGTGATTCCTAGTGCTGGAGGTGGGACCCGGTGGGAGGTGTCTGGGTCCTGGGGGTGGATCCTCATGGATTGGTGCTGTCCTCGCAATAGTGAGTGAGCTCTCGTGAGACTGGGTGGTTTAAATGCGTGGGACACCTCTCCGCCCCGCCTGCTCCTGCTTTCTCCCTGTGGTATGCCTGTTCCCCCTTCACCTTCCACTGTGACTGAAAGCTTCTGAGGCCTCCCTAGGAGCCGAGCAGATGTGGGTGCCACGCTTCCTGCAGAACCCTGAACCAATTATACCATTTTTCTTTATAAATTGCCCAGTCTCAGGTATTTCTTCATAGCAATGGAAGAATGGCCTAATACAGCTGGGGGTTTGTGTTGGGATTTGTCAGACGGGTGCAGTGGTGTTGGTGAGAGAGGTGGCCGTGGAATCTGTGCGTGGCCGGGTGGGATGGAGGCCACGACGCCTCCTGTCTGAGGGCAGCCAGCTGAACAAACCTGGCTCAGAGCTCATCAGGTGGATGAGTGCTGGGCCTCAGAGGGCTCTGGGTCTCTCGTCCAGTGATGGCCTCTCCAGTGACCTTTGTGTCTGCCCCAGCTCCACGGCCACAATCCGGATGTTGCTGTTATCCTGGAAGAAGAGCCCCAGGTCCCAGGCTGGCTGATGTGCAGGGAAGGCCCATGCAGTGGGGGTGAGACGGTGCGGGTCTGCGTGGGAGGAGACTGGTTGGAAGGCGGCAGCACTGAGGGCCAGGGGTCCCCACACCACCCACAGCCACAGACCCCATCCTCTAGTGGAGGCTGCTGCCGTCCCCAAGCTGGGCCTCAGGGCTCTGAGCAGGACTGTCCTCCTGGCTTCCTGTGCTTGGGATGAGAACATCCTGGCTGACCCAGCAGGCCCCAAATCCAATGGCAAATGTCCTTGTAAGAGAACATGGAGGAGGCACACAGAGGCAGAAGAAGCCCACATTGAGACAGAGACAGAGTTGGAGGGAGGCCTCCACAAGCCCAGGAATGCTGGAGCCCCCAGAAGCTGGAGGAAGCAGGAGGGGTTCCCGCTTGAGTCCCTGGGGGAGCACAGACCTGTGAGGGAGGCCAGCACACTGCAGGCCTGTGACTTTACCCCAGAGGCCTTGGCAGGATGTTATCACTGAGCCATACTTGTGGCAGCAGGGCTCCCATCCTAAGAGAGGAAGGGGCCTGGAGGCCACAGGGGAAAAGGGCCATGGGAGGTCAGGAAACCAGGCTCCAAGCCTGATCTCCAGGACCAGGATGGCTGCTGGGAAGGTACCCTGAGGGGGCCTGCATCTGCAGCCAGGGAGAGGATAAGAAAGCCAGGCCTGTGGCCTGGGACCTTGTAGCGCTGATGGGGAGAGGCCTGAACTGCTCCAAGGAGATGAAGCAGAAGGCCCCTGTCCACCTCTGAGGCTGAGCAGATGCTCAGTTTTGTGTGGCCCCAGCATCCTGGCAAGGCGTGGTGCTGACCCAGCTCAGGAAACCTTCCCTGAGTTGCTTTCACTTCTGACTCTCCCTGCACAACCTCCTTAGATGGCTCCCACTCTGCCCACACTGATGGATGGGCAGTCCTGGGAGCGACAGACAGTGGGTTCCAATTCTATGCCACTGCCACAGTGGCCAGGCTGCAGCCCCCAGGGACTCTACAGACCCAGGTAAGAGCGACAGAGTGAACCAACAAAACTGTCTATTAAAATGTGGAAAACAGAAGATGGAAAAATCCTGAAAGTAGCTGGAAGAGGCAGACGATCTTCAAAACAGCAGCCAATATCCGCACAATTGGCCCCTCAGTGTGGTCCACAGAACCCAGAAGACCATGACCGTGGAGCACACTCACAAAGACGGCGTGAGGTGCAGCATCTTGTATTCACCCTGGAGGAAGGAGCTTGACATACTCCACACCTCTGGGCCCTGGAGACTTCACTGATGGGCAGGCCTCTGATGTTTTGTGGGGTTTATTTCCTACCTTCTAGTTAGTGTGTGTCTTACTAAGGCATTTAAAGTTATTTTCACTTCCTGCTCATCAGACACAGTCAGCTCAGCGTAATGTCATGAGTGTAGAGGACCAGCATGATGCTTTGTAGGTGGGAAAATCTCTGCTTCTTATCACTGCAGGTGGGAGAACTGGCATGACCCAGAAGCAAGACTGTGAAAGGGCACTGTTGGCCCGGCCAGGTGAGAAAACCAAACTGCTCTGGTGATCTTTCCAAACTGGTACAGAGAAGACATTCGTGAGGTCAAGAGCTGAATAACAAGGGCTAGGGGCCATGCCATTTTCTACAGTAAAGATAATACATGTGGGACAACAGGTGCACCTGGATTCACCACCTGCTTCAGTTTACATCAGTGCACAGTCATTCTCCAAGGTTCACCCAACTTTTACACAGGCTTGACAGCCGAATTAAATGTGTGTGTGTGTGTGAGCAATGATCACTTCTGTTTCTTTCAAGCCTTGATGATGGCGTTAATCTCTGCAGTTTCCCCGGGAATGTGATATTGATTCTGGTTCTCTTATGGATAGGAAAGGAAGTCCCAGCGTTTTCCATCTAGTTCCTCTACCACAAATGCCCTCACTCCAGGGCTCAGGGAACCATGCTGGGGATCCCGCTAGTCGGCAGTATGTCTATTCCAATTATACATTCGGGAACTGGGGATACAACCAGACTGTGGGTCCGTGGACAGCCTACCCTGTGAGAGGTGAGCTAATGGGGGCTCCATCCACGACCTCACCACTGTATGTTCCCATGTGACTGATGGGCTGTGCTCATGTTTTGGGTTCCCAAGGATTAGCATCAATTCAGAGCCTGTGTTTAGTAATTCATGAAAGCCCTGCAAAGTTCCATTCTCCAGCTCACAGTTGCCCCCACGAATGGTCGTACATCCCTTTGGGAAAGGCGTGGAGGAGTATTTCCAGCATGGGCTGCAAATCACAGGTCACTGGATTGTGCATTGACTTGGGTGTGCAAATGAGTGAGAAGCTGCGACTGGCCACTGCGGTGACTCAGGTCGGGGGTTTGGCTGGCACACCTGGGGTTCTCCTGTTATTTAGACCAAAGAATACCCTAGTAGGCTGCCCACCACTTTTGTCCTTGAGACCCTGTGATTAATTTGTTGCCACCAAAGACCTTGGTGATCAAGGTGCCATGATTATGTGTGTCCCTGCTTTCCCTCGCTGTCGGTGGGCTGCCTGGTCTCTGATGTCTAGGTGCTGTGTTGGCCTCTGCTACTTCAGGATACCATCGTCCCCACTGAAGGGAGGAATTTCTCATGGTGACATCTTCCACAGTCACACCTGGTCTACAACCAGAGAGAGAGCTTGCAGGGAGCCTACAGCCAGGGTGAAAGCATTCCTTCACACCTTAGTCAAGAGAGTGTCCTGTGGCCCCCCAGGGACCACAGCTGGGAGGTGGCTGTGAGGTTGCACATAAATCCAGCCCAATAGTCCTTTCTCCCTAAGCTTTTGGGCTCTTTCCTCCACATCACACCTCCTACATGAACTGTAGGCCACGACAAAGTTCAAGTTTCAGTCGAGCCACCAAGTAAGCTGTCTGAGCCACCTCCAGATGCACGCGTTAACACATGAAATCCAAGCTCTCTGCAAAGTGCCCCTGTGTCAAGGAATTTGGCCTAATCTAAGGTTATATTTCCCCTCCCCTCCTTGGTCTAACGCCCATTTAATCCACTCTTAAACATGTTCCCCATGTTACTGCAGATTTATATTAGCAAATTACTGTGATTCTTTTTATGTGTAAATCAATCCCTCCTGGGTCTTAGTGTGTGTCTTTCTGCCTGGAGCATTGGAGATCTGACCCCGCTTAACCAGTGGCAGGTGCTGGTTATGGGGCGTCTTGAGGAGAGAGGGCATCCTGAATCTAACCTAATCTGGCCCGGGTTCGGTTCTTGCAGGGTGTTCAAGCCTAGTGGGGAGAGTCTTAGGCACAGGGGCACAAGCCAATGCAAAGGCAGAGTGCCGTGGGGGAAGTGTCTGGACTCATGTTCTGGGCTTGGCAGAGTGAGGATCTCTGCTGTCCTCCACAGGTGGGAGTTGGGACTCAACTCTGGAGGTGGGGCTCAGACACCAGACCAAATTGAGGACTAGCTAAAACCGGGGTGGGGTAAAGCAGCCTTCCATAAGACACACTCAGCAGTGTGCCGTGTCAGTTTACCGTTGCTGTGGCAACACCCCGGGGTTACCACCCTTTTCCATGGCAATGACCCAGCGACCCAGAAGTTGATGCAGAAATTTCTGCATAAATCGCCCCTTAACCTGCATGGAATTAAACGTGGGCATGAATACGACCACAGAGCCACCCTGCACGGCTACTCTCTGCCTACGGGGTAGCCCTGCCCTGCAGGAGGAGTCACAGAGCTGTGACATGGCTGCTTCAATAGAGCTGTTTCTTCCATCTCCAGCTCGCCTTTGAATTCTCTCTTGGGTGAAGCCAAGTACTCTCACGGGCTGAGCCCCACTTTGGGGCTCACCTGCCCTGCATCACTCCCTTTGGACTGGCGTTGAGTGAACCTGCTTCCCACACCCACGTCCCATTCCCCCATGTTGACGTCTCCCCTTAGTGGGGTGCGCTTGTTCCAGGTAATGAACCAATACCCACACATTTTTCACTAGAGCCCACATTTCATTCACACTTTCCTCTCTCCTGGTTTTTCTCTAGTCTATTTTCTGCCCCAGGGGCCCGTCCAGAATCCCACGTGACCTTTCATCATCACGTCTCCTTAGGCTCCTCCTGGCTGTGACAGCTCCCAGACTTCCCTTGCTTTTGACGAGCTTGAAGTTTTGAAGAGCACTGCTCAGGCATTAGGCTGCCCCTCAACCAGGATGTGTCTGTTTTTCTCGCGATGAGACTGGAGTCATAGGTTTGGGGGAGGAAGACCGCAGTGGTGAAGTGCCATGCTCATGCCATCCACGAGCGCACACAGTTGACGTGGCTCGTGGCTGGCTAGGGCCTCCATCACCCGGTGGGATAGCATGTCAGGCTTCCTTGCCCACGCCTCCTCCACACACTGATCATTCTTTTGCTCTTTCTCATAGCAAAGGCAGTGACTGCACTGCCATTGGAGGGCAGTGACTGCACAGCCCGCACGTAAGGGGTGTGGGGCAGCTACAGAAGTGGTGTAGAGTTCATCCTCTTTGGAGGGAAGTGTCTGCACAGCCCGCACGTAAGGGGTGTGGGGCAGCTACGGAAGTGGTGTGGAGTTCTTCAGCATGGGGGCTTTGCCTCTTTTCCTTCACTTATTTATTTATTCATTTATTTAATCATTTGTTTCTATCAATATGCATTTATGGATATTTATTTTATAGTTTGGGTTAAAATCTAATGCTATATTTTCTTGCTCAAATTGTTCCAGCTTTGGCTGTTGGGAGTTTGTTTTTTTTTTTTTTTTTTTTTTTTTTTTTGACAGAGTCTCACTCTGTACCCCAGGCTGGAGTGCAATGGTGCGATGTTGGCTCACTGCAACCTTCGCCTCCTGGATTCAAGCGATTCTCCTGCCTCATCCTCCCGAGTAGCTGGGATTACAGGCATGCGCCACCATGCCTGGGTAATTTTTGTATTTTTTTAGTAGAGACAGAGTTTCTCCATGTTGGTGAGGCTGGTCTCGAACTCCCGACCTCAGGTGATCTGCCCACCTTGGCCTCCCACAGTGCTGGGATTACAGGCGTGAGCCACTACGCCTGGTGGGGAGTACTTTAGGTTGGCCTTGGTGTCCCTTTGACATGCCCCATCATGTGTGTGTGCGTGCACGTGCATGTGTGTGTTTGTGTGTCTGTGGGTGCATGTTTTGTGTGTGTGTGTTTGTGCATGTTTGTGTGTGTGCATGTGTGTGCGCACATGTGTGTGTGCGCATGGGTGTGTGTGTGCGCACGTATGTGTTCGTGTGTGTTTGTGTGTGCATGTTTGTGTGTGTTTGTGTGTGCGTGTGTGTTCATGTGTGTTTGTGTTTGTGTGTGCATGCTTTGTGTGTGTTCGTGTGTGTTTGTGTTTGTGTGCGTGTTTGTATGTGTTTGTGTGTGATGTGGGCATTTCCTTACTTTTTGGCACTACAAGACGCTCCATGTTGATTTTCAGCAGTATTCTCCCTGTGGCTGCAGGAATGAGGGATTCTTTTGGAGCAACTATGAATACTTTATTTTTCAGAGCATAGTCTGCATGGGGAGGGGCCCCCTAGCTGAGCATCATCTTTTGGAGGGGCCCCAGTGCATCAGGAACACTGTCCCACACTGTGGTCCTTGTCATCACACTTGCCACTGTACACGTCAGAGCAGCAGCCTCCTGGAACCCCGAGGCACACGCTTCAGCTGGCGTTTCATGAAACCACCACAGGTGTCGGCTTGATTGATTATGCACTGCACTCGCGTCCCAAATACAGACAAACCAATCCAATCCCAGCCTCGTGGGGCGTCCCTCAGGATGGCTCCTGGTACTGACTCTCTATCAGTCAAGGTCCAATCAGGAGACAGGCGTCATGCAGCAATTTGAACAGTGAAGGTTTAATGTAAAGAATTCTTAACTATAAGAGGGCGTTTCCTGTTGAGTGGCACGAGAATGCCAAAACCACAGGAACAGCAGATACAGGCAGCAGCTACTTCTAGGTGGAGACAGAGTTCCCCAAATAGAAGCAAATTTGGAGAGGTCAAATCCCATCCCGGGCTGTGATCCCAACTCCAGTGGAGAGAGTGTGTGTGTGGCCCATAGGGTGGGGGAGAGGTTTGCTGGGATGCCATGCTGCCGAAGTGGGTGGGAAGGGGTGGGAAGGGCTGCAGGGAAGCCACCCCTGCAGATGACGTGCTGGGAAATGCCCCCTGGGGAGGTGCCGGGCTGTGGAACCCCGTGGGGAGCTCCTGGCAGACAAGTTGCCTGTTAGAGCACTGTTGGGCTGTGAGACAGGAAACACTGCACTATTTGATTTCAACAACATTCGCCCTAGGGCTTCAATAAATAAGAGATCTTTTGGATGTCATGGAAACTTTCTGGGGTGGGGGGCATAGTAGAAGGTCTTGCCTGGAGAGTTAGAGAGGGGACAGGAAACTGGGAGGCCCTGAGGCCGTGGATTAGGTGGGAAGGAGGGTCAGAAGAAAGGGACTCTGGAGATCCGACATGCTGTCTCCACAAAGACCAGCATCTCTGCCAGCCCTGCCTCCCCCTCAGTCTCCTGCCTACCCTGCTCCAGCGGACTTTGAGCCCAGCAGATCTGCTTGGGACGTGACTGACCTGTTCTGTTCAACTTCCCTGGCCTCAGACGGGAAGGCCCTCTGGCCATCCACTCTCATTCCCCAGACCCTCTTGCTTCTCTGTTCAGCGATAACCATGGGTGCTGCTGAGAGGGGCCAGGTGCTGGGCCATCTCCTCCCCAGCGGGAATCACTTTCCTCGGCTTCCTTGCTGCAGGATCTTGCCTCTGTGAGGCCTTTGTGCTGGGCAGGGTGGAGTGCGGGACCAGCACTGGGCCCTCCAAGCATCACCGTAGTCCATGCCTTGGCCCTGCTCCAGGACATGCTGAGCCAGGTAGCATGCACCCCTGCCTCCACCAGGATGGCTCCCTCCCAGCCCAGCCTTCTGGGAGAGCAAGACTCTCCACCCCAGCCCTTCTATGTCCACGGCGGAGCCCCTCCAGCCTGGGAGAGCTGCTGTGTGCAGCTCCCTGGACTCAGCCAGGGTCTTTCTACCACGTTTTGAAACTGAAGAGCCGGGGGTCCCTGGAGGCCATTACACTTACCCTGCTTGTTTTTCAGAGGGGGAAACTGAGGTCCACTCATGGGTGGGAAAGGCCTGGAGCCCGAGAGTCAAGACCCTCATGTCTATGAAAGGCCTCATATCTGGGAACAGGCCAAATGCAAACAAGCTGACTTCTGCTAGGGCCTTAGAACAGTGCCTGGCCCCCGAACATGCTGTGTAAGTGCCGATGATAGTAATAACAACAACAACAGCGGCCTCTGACCTTGGTTCCATGACACCAAACTCAAGTCCAGCTACTATTCCGAGCTATCCGGGTAACCACTGGTTTTCAGAGTTCGTTCAAATGTTGGCAGGCATTTCGCAAAACGACCCTCTCCCTAATGCCTGGAAGGACACCTGGCACATAGTGGGCATTCAGTGTGGATGTGTACAGTGAATGAATGAATGAGTGACAGGACATGCAGACGTCCCCAGGTGGGAGTCTCCCACTCCCTCACAACGCAGTTCATGAGGCAGCTTGTGTTCCCCAAGCCCTGTGTCTGTCTCCATGCCATGCTTCCTCCAGGAAGCCTTCCTGGATGCCCAGCTGAGTCAGGAGCCTCCTGAGGGCCTCACTCCAGCATGACTGGAATGCAGTCCATCACCACTGCCCACCTCTTGTCATTTAGGGATGTATGAGCATCCTGAGGGCGGGTGCTGGGCCAGATGCATCTCATATCCTCCTCCTTCCTCCCCATATCTGGGCAATTGTGAATTCCTCGTGTTCTCTTCTCCTAAAAGTACATCAAACCCACCCACTTCTCTCTGCCCTTCCCCGCAACAGCTGTCACACTGGCTGGGGCCATCGTCCCCTCTGGGCTGGCCCAGTGCAGGGGTCTCGGTCCGTTCTTCCCAGTTCCTACCCAGCTGCCTGCAGCCTTGTGTCTGCACGGCTGTCAGAGGGAGCAGCTGCTGTCCTTCTCCTCCTTCTCAATGAGGTGAACTCATCATTTTAAAGGGTATAATTCAGTGGCATTTGGTATATTCACAGTGCTGTGCAGCCAGCACCACCGCCGAGCTCCGAAGCGTGATCACCACCCCAAAAAGAAGTCCTGTGTTCACGACACAGTCGCTCCCCACTGCCCCTCTCCCCAGCCCCCGGCAACCCCTCATCTTCCTGTTTATGGATTTGTTGTCTATTCTGCATATTTCATGTAAAAGGAGTCATACAACACGTGAACTTTTGTGTCCAGCTTCTCGCAGCAGAAAGTTTTCAAGCTTCAGCCATGTAGCAGGAATCAGTATTTTATTTCATTTTATGGCTGAATAATACATATTCTGTTGTGTGGCCAGACCACGATTTGTTCATCCATTCATCCGCGATGGACATCGGGCCAGAAGGAGCTTCTTAAAGCATTCATTTGGTGAAGTCTCTTCTGCTCAGAACCTTCCAGGGGCTTAGCAAGATCTACAGGCCTCTTTGTGGCCCAGCCCTGGGGCCCCTGGGGACTCCTCTGCACCACCCCACCCTCATCCTTTTTGGCTCCACGCCCTGCTTGCCATCTTCCACCTCACCACACTCTGTCCTGCCTCAGTTTCCCGCCTGCCTTCTCACTGCCCAGGCTGAGCATCTCTGTCTGTTTCCCATGACTGGGCTGTACTTATCCTTCCAGTCCATGTTGGAATGTCACTTCCATGGGGGCACCCTCCTCAGCCTCCTAGTCATGCCACGTCAGCCACATGCAATGACCGTGGGCCCCATTGGACCCATTCAAGCATGGCACGTGGGGCCGAGTTATCCTCCCATTCTCGCCTCTGCAGCCTGAGCTCCTCAAGGGCAGTGCCAAGTCTGATTGGTCTTGGCAACCCCCACAGTACACAGCAACCCTGCCAGGGCGCCTGGCACGGAGGAGGTGCTCGCTGCAGGCTGTGCGGACTCCTGGAGGGGCGTGTGTGTGTGGTGCGTGAGGAAGTGCCAGGTAGCAGTGCTGTATCGTGGGTAGTGCTGTTTCTGCTTGGCATGGAATAGCGAGTTGGCATCTGGTACAAACTAGTAACTTCTTATCCAGTTGGCCCAAGCACAGAATTGGTCTATACCCATACCAGAGGATGTGACATATTTTTATTTAAAAAAAAAATCAATAAATCATTTGTGGGACTGTCATCAGTAACGATGTGACTGAATTGACCTCTCATCTGCCATGAGGGTGATCTTTTTGTTACTTGATCTTAAGTAACTCACAGAATCTGGGGCACCTGTCAGGCAGGACCTTTGGGCCAGGGGTTGATCTCTAAGCAACTGGAGGGCAGGAATCTCAGGGAACCCCCAGGTGCCCACCAGCCCCTGCTTCTCTGGGCACTCGATGTGAAAGGTCCAGGCTGAGGAGCGGTGGTCCCTGATCCCAGGACAAATCCCCCCTGATAGTGGCCCTTTGGGTCTGAAATCCCCACTCTGAGCTGATGTGGTTGCATGGATGCTGCTGAACAAACCCGAGGGGGCAGCTGCTGACGCGATGGGCTTCTGGTGAACTCCTGAGGGAACAGCTCAGCTAGGGGCAGCTGGGCTGCACCATCGACGCCTTCTCCTGAACATTGGCCCCCTTGGTCCCCGACTGACCCAGATCTTCTGTACCCCCGGGCCCAGCCACCTGGCCTGGCCTGGTCCCTCTCCCCAGCACAGGACACCTCCGCACCTTTGTATAGGCTGGGCTCCTGGCCTGGAGTGCCCCATCTGCACAAGCCCCTCTCCCTTGGGAGGCCTTCTAGAATGTTCTAACCCTCCACTCCTTTCTTGAGCCCGAGGAGTGCTTGTGCTTGGGTGTGCATGGTGTAGCCCAGCCCGACAGCTCCTGCTCAGCCTGTCCCGTGTGTCTGCAGCCAGGGTTTGGAGGATGTGGCACTGGGCGCATGCTTCCCTCGGCTGCCCCTCCCTCCCTGGCCTGGCGGGGTGTGGGGTGCCCATGCCAGAGAGTGACTGAAGGCGTCCCCGCCATGCTCACTCCCTGTGAGCTGCCCTGCAGGGGCCAACTTATCCCAGAAACAGGCTGTCCCCCAAGCCACACGTTGTTGGCTTTGAAGCACGGTGCATGTTCTGGCAGCAGATTCACCTTCTTAATTATGTCTCTCGGCTGCTATTTCAACCAGCGTGTGCTCCGAGCATGTGCCAGCCTCCACAACGTCTGCGTCCCCCACAGGACGGCTCTGCATTGTCCCCTCCCATGGCTCCCTGTCGTCGCGGGGCTGGCGATGCCGAAGCCACCTTACCAGGCTCCCCGTCCCGGCTCTCCTTCCCCGTCGCTGCCTGGCTCTGCGCTGACCACGGGGGAGCCCTGACCACCCCAGCCTCTCATCTAAGGCCCCACTGTCAGGCTCAGCCTCAGCAGCCTGTGGCTGCCTCCCTCACCTCACCATTCCCTTGGCGGGGTATTCTTGGGGGACACCTGATATGCCTGGCTTGTTGCAGCTTCTGTGCTTTTTCTTTTTTGAGACAGGGTCCTGCTCTGTCGCCCAGGCTGGAGTGCAGTGGTGCCATCACAGCTCACTGCAGCCTTGACCTCCTGCACTCAGGTGATCCTCCAGCTTCAGCTACCCAAGTGGCTGGAACTACAGGCGTGTGCCACCATGTCCAACTAATGTTTGTGTTTTTGGTAGAGACAGGGTCTCGCCATGTCACCCAGGCTCATCGCGAGCCTGTGCTTCAGTTTCTTTTGATCCTTCTCTCTTGATGTCCTTGGCTTCCAAAAGGATTCTGTGGTTCCGAGGGCCCCTGAAGGCCCCCTGTGGCAGGAGTTTCCCCGCCACTCCCCAGGGCATCTCCCATCTGCACACCTCTCGGCCGGAGCTTCCTGTGCCCTGTGCCCCTGGATGGGTGCTCTTTGCAGGTAAGGGTGGTGCACGAGTGACCCTCAACTTCCAGCCTCTGCGCACTGCATGGCAGTTGGTGGGTGGGCAGGATCTGCTGGGCTGGGTTGTCCTGGGTCTTGCACTTGTTGTCCATGGTCTTGCCGAGGGTCCGTGTGTGACCCTTGTTTCTCTACGTGGAAGTACATGAGAAGCACAAACGCAGGGCAGGGGATCACAGGCGAGTGGGATTCCTCCTGGGACTGCCCCGAGCCACATGTCTGCATACTCAGACCTGCCTACAGGTACCTGGACAGCTCTGGAAGGTGCTCACAGGTGCATTGCGGGGAGGATCTCAGGGAAGGAACAGTATGGGGGGCTGGGGTGCAGGTGAAGGAGGCTCTCACTTTTTAATATCAAGCCTGCTTTCGTGTAGTATTTGTATAGCTGTAAAATAATATTGTTAAAAATAACATCCTCATTTAAATTCTTTCTTTCTTTCTTTCTTTCTTTCTTTCTTTCTTTCTTTCTTTCTTTCTTTCTTTCTTTCTTTCTTTCTCTCTTTCTTTTTTTTTTTGAGATGGAGTCTTGCTCTGTCGCCCAGGCTAGAGTGCAGTGGCATGATCTCAGCTTACTGCAACCTCTGCCTCCCAGGTTCAAATGATTCTCCTGCCTCAGCCTCCTGAGTGCCTGGGATTACAGGCGCACGTCACCATGCCCAGCTAATTTTTGTATTTTTAGTAGAGACACTGTTTCGCCATGTTGGCTAGGCTTGTCTCGAACTCCTGACCTCAGGTGATCCACCTGTCTCAGCCTCCCAAAGTGCTGGGATTACAGGAGTGAACCACCATGCCCAGCCTAAAGACATCTTTTAATAGGTTAAATAATAGAAAGTCCTTTTAGGAAATGCCACTGCTCTCTGTCTCCTGTGCTCCGTGACTTGCCCACCTGCGTGGGGTGTGGGCGGGAGGCTGGCCCGGACCCCTGCCTGGAGGCCTCCGTGTCCTCAGCCCCAGCTGCGTGCATTTCTTCATGCGTCCCCTGCACACAGGATGCACCGTACCACGTGCCCGGCTGTGGGCTGCGTGTGTGGTAGGGAGGTACAGGTCCCCGGGTGGCGAGGGGGAGTTCTGAGTTCCCAGGAGGACATGGACAGGGAAGGAGATGCAGGAGAGACACACAGCGCCTGTGGGGATTCCAGGGTCAGAGCAGTCAAGCTCGGCGGCTGGAGCTGAAGATGGGGCGGGCTGTGCGGCGCTGGTGACGGGCGCCGTGGCCTGGCTGGGGCGCTCAGGTACCAGCTGCTTCTCCTGGCTGGGTCTGGCTCGGTCTCAGCACGTGGCCAAGCCGGCAGCACAAGCACAGTCCTTGGTCTTGGCTGGGAGCAGGGCTGGCCCTGCCAGGCACCAGATCAGAGCCAGGAGCGCGCTGGCAAGCCCCGCGGGACATATTGTGCGTCAGCTACCACGGCAGCCCTTCCCAGACGGGCCTCTGCTCGCCTGGGGAGATGGTGGCGGAATGCGGAGGTGCCCAGCCCTGGACACTGCCCCACCCCTGCACTCTGAGCTGCCAGTCCCGGAAATGTCCTCTCAGAGCCCTGGAGTCAGCGGGCGCTTTCTGGGGAGCTTTGCCTTCTCGCCTCTCCCCATCTGTCCCTGACTATTGGAGTCAGTGCTTGTGTTTGAGCCCCCGAATCAAATAGCTTTGCAATTTGTCAAATTATGCAGAAGAGACAGTGGAGAGGAAAGGGAAGTAGTTTGGTTCTATTATGTGGAAATTAGCTTTGAAACAGAGGCCGTTTGCCTGTTAGAGCAATTTCTCTCCATTTATTTCTAGAGAAAATTGCCTGTGTGGCTCACATCCTCATCTGGTGGGGCTGGCTGTCTCCCAGGCCACGAGGCATGGGGGCTGGAGGCCTGCACCAGCCCTGAGGGTGTCTCCATCCTGGCCAGGGAATGGATGGGAGACCAGGAGGCTGCATGCTGCTGCCCCTGGCCCTGGGGCAGGAGGGGAGGGGGCAGGCTCCGGCTCACGGCCCAGCCCCCATCTACCTCTTAGACATGTCTTGGTGGCTCTTGGAAGACCAGGTCCCCAGCTCCCTAGAGGATGGGCCTGGCCAAGCCTCCTGGATGGGGGTGGGAGGCCCTGCCTGAGCCTGACCTTGGCGGGACAGTGCTGCAGGTGATGCTGGGATGGGTGGGAGGGGACTCCAGCAGGAGGGACCAGCTGAAGGCACCACAAGGCCCTGTGTTTGGGAAAGGGCAGAAGTCAGGCAAGACCTAGAAGTGGCAATCCCAACTGCATTTTCTATCCTTCCAGGTGGAGCTGCCACCTGTCTGCGGATCCCAGCCTGGCCAGCCAGCTCTACTGCGGGGCACACTGGGGTGTCTCGGGGAGACTGGCAGAGTGATGGCTGCAGGCTGCTGCCCTTCACGGGGCCTCCTGTGGCCACACTCGTGGGGTGCCCGTATCTGCTGCCTGGGGGTCCCTGCACGAGCCCTCTGGGAGGCATGCGGGCTCCAGGGTTCCAGTGGGGAGCTTATAGTGTGGTGAGGGGGGACCTGCTAGGGCCATGCACCACTGGAGGGCAGCAGCCCCCCACCCCTGCGACCCTGTCTGCTGCTCCGGAGCTCCGAGCAAAGTGTACACCTGGGCATCCTGAAGGAGACTCAAAGCCAGGACGCTCGGGTGGGGTCTGAGTGCAGCATCACACTTGGCCGTGGCTGAGGGGAGAGGGCAGCCCTTTTGTGCTATTATCATATTGTTTTGGGGAAATTGCTTTTTATGAAATAAATTTTACATAAAGTGAAATGTGCAAATCTTAAGGGTACAACCTGATGAGTTTTGACAGATACGCACACATAACCAACACCCAACCAAGTGGTTTTGAGCTTTATCTGTGTAGTTTATCCGTTTTATCTTTGAAGGGTATTCCATTTTATAAATATAGAATCTATTTATGCTTTTTCCTGCCAGTGTACCTTTGGGTAGTTTCCAGTTTTTGACTATTATAAATACAGTTGCTATAAACATTCTTGTGCAAGTATTTTTGGGGTACAAATGTTTCTATTTCCTTTGGATAAATAGCTAGGAGGGCCATAGGACAGGTGGAGGTTTAACTATGTAAGAGATTGCCAAGCAGTTTTCTAAGTGGCAGCACCGTTTTATACCCTCACCTGCAGTATAGGCGAGTTCCGGCTTCTGCATATCCATACTGACATTTAGTATTGTCAACCCGATGGGCAAAAAACTACTTCCTGGAGATTTTCATATCTATTTCCTGATGATTAATAATGTTACACATCTTTTCATGTGCTTATCCAGCATTTATGTGTCTTCTTTTATGAAGCATCTTTTAATTGGATTTTTTATTATTGATTTGTAAGAACTCTTTATATATTTTGGAGAAGTGGATTGTCTTTTTATTGTTGATTTGTAAGAACTCTTAATATATTCTGGATATAAGATGTATGTGTGTGTGAGTGTGTATATGTATGTGTATATGTGTGTGCATATATATACATATATATTAATAGAGTTAGAGAAAATATATGTGTGTGTATATATATGTGTATATATTTTTTCCCTAATTTTATGAAATACCTTTTTGTTTTTTGACAATGTCTTGATGACCTGAAATTTTAAATGTTGATGAATTTCTGCTTGTTGTTTTTTCTTTATTGGCCAGAGCCTTTTGTGTCCTCTCTAAAGAGTCTTTGTTTACCTCAATGTTGCAGATTTTCTCCTGTGTGTTCTAGGTATTTCCTGGTCCATATTTTAGATTTAGATCTGTGGTTTACCTTAAATTAATTTTCATGTATGCTGTGAGGAAGGGGTTGGGGTTTATTTCCCCCATAAATGTATCCAGTTGCTCCAACATCATTTGTCAAAGAGACTTTCTTTCTTTATTGAATTTCCTTGCAGCCTTTGCTAAAAATCAATGGGAAATGTATTTATGGGTCTAGTTCTTGTCTCTACATTTTCTTCCATTATCTAAGTGTCTATTTCTTTGCCAGTATCTCACTGCCCTGATTTCTGGGCTTTGCAGCATCCTGAAATCAGATCGTATGAGTCCAACGGTGCTCTTTGTCCGGGATCACGTTTCTTTTCCAGGTCTTTGCACTTGCAAATGCATTTTAGAATCAATCTGTCAATTTCTGTTAAAAAGCTCATTGGAATTATTATGAAGATCACATTCGGTCTACTGATCATTTTGGGGTGGCTGAACATCCTAGCCACAGAGAGTCTGCCCATCCATGAACTTGGTATACTTCTCCATTCATTCAGCTCTTCTTTAATTTCTCTCAGCAATACTGTTGCAGTTTAGGGGATAGATCTGGACCTGGTGCTGTCAGAGTTAGGGAATGATATGGGCAGAGCATTTGACTGTAATCTGGGAAGCAAGGACTGGTGCCCACCTGCAGGCCTGTGGGGACTCTGGGCAGCAAGGCAGCCTCTCAGCTTCTGCCCAGGAAGCAGCCACAGCTCACTGTGATGCCAGGTATGCACACTTCCAGGGGGCCCATTGTTCTTCCACCCACCTTCTAGTCCACACTCAGGAACGTTCTAAGCCATCCCTGTCGGGTGGGGCAGGAGAGGGGAGAATCCAGACCTCACAGGAGCCCCAAACCCTGATATCTCCGAAGTGCCCTTTTGCCAGCCCTGGTCTCTGCTTTTGTGTCCTGGGTTTGGCTACATGTTGACAAAGATGCTCACTCGGAAAGTTGAGCAAGACCAGCTCTCATCTGTTGTTATGGTTACGAGGCAGGAAAAACAATTTCCTGTGAGTATCTTCTGATCACTCCTGTCGGATGCTGGAGCAGATTAGGCCAGGCGCCATGGTGATGGCTTCTCTGGTTCTGTGGGGGACCATGTGACATTCATTTTGACCTCACACATGGGGTTGCAGTCTGCCGGCTCAGTCAGGGGAGATAGACGGATCTCATTAAGAACCATCAGAGGATCACTTTGCTGGTTTTATTGCAGTTGCAAAATTGCCTTTACCTCACTCTCTCCCAAATGCCAGATTACAAACATCACAAGAGATCAAGAAGCCTGGGTGGGCCCAGCAACGCACTGAGTGCACGCCAGTGGGCAGTGACCAATCACCAAACCCAAGTGGGTCCACATGGCGGGCTGTCTCCTTGCTACACGGGGCCTGCCCACTCACAGCTGGGAGCCCCTCCAGCAGCAGGAGGCCCAGGTCTCCCCGAAAAGAGAACACACTCTCTGCAGGGGCAACTTCCACCTCCCCACCGACCCAGACCCCCCAGTTGCAGAGCTGCAGAATGGCAGAATTGGGCCCCCCAGTTACAGAGCTCCCCAGAGCTGCAGAACGGCAGAGGGAGGCAGCAGGGAGACAGACCCATAAGGCTGGTCTTGGAGCAAGGGGTGGCTGCAGCCAGGTAGAGCAGCGGGCTGGGCCATTTCCTGGTCACAGAATCTTCTATCCCAGCCCCATGGCAACCTGGGGGCAATCTCCCCCTCCGCTCTCTCCTGAGGGAGAATCTCGCCCTCTGCTTGTTCTCCAGGCAGGGCCTGGGCTGCCCACGCTGGAGGAGCGGTTCACCCTCAGCCAGCCAAGTCTCTGCCCTTCTCTTCCAGATCCAAGCGCCCAGTGTGGCTTGCAGTCCTTACCTGTCTTCTCCTCTTGCTTTGGATGAAGCTTCAGGGTCCTGCCAGTGAGGAAATGGCCAAACACTGAGAAGGTGACCCCGGCCAGCTGACACCCCACGGTGGCTGCCCTGCAGTGGGCAGCTGCTCCAAACCTGGGCCTGGGGCAGGGGGCAGGAGGAAGGGGGTCTGCAATGTGGTGGTTGCCTTGCTGGAAGCTTGTAGGACAAGAGGTCTCCTTAATGGCAGACAAGTGGGGAGAGTGTCTGGAGGTGCCTGGCGCCAAGATGTGGGGTGAGGTCGCCAGGGAGGGGTGCAGGGGAGGGGCTGCACACTGCTCCTTGGGTGGGACAGAGCAGGGACAGGGAACGAGGAGGCTGAACCTGGGGGCCAGGGAGGCCAGAGGAGGCTGGGTGGGGTAAGGGTGCAGGCAGGTAGGGAGTGTGTCTGAGAGGAGGGCGGTGTTGCTGGGGGAGCCAGCATGCCAGGAGGAGCAGGGAGGCTGGAGAGGAGGAGGGGTGGTAGTAGGTGGGAGACCCCAGGGGGTTTCTAATTAGGAACTCATTTCCTGCTTTGTGATGTCCTCAGGTTTTAAGTTGCCTGATCCTGCAGGTGGAAAGGCTGACAGTGGCAGGTGGGGGTCCCCAAGCTGCCCCCAGAACCAAAGGTCAGGCAAAGGCTGCAGGTGGACCTCAGCTCTGAGGCTCACCTCCCTCTTGGCCCCTCAGGGTGGCACCTTCCAGGAGCTCCCAGCGGGGCAGTCATCCCAAATCCAGGCCCGTTGCTTCCTGCCTCCTTCCCCAGCCTCACTCAGGGGCCAGCCAGCCAAGGTCACCTTGGCTATGACAGGTCAATGTGGTCCCAGGTGGGGGCCTGACACCTTGTCTGAAAGACATGGAGGAGGAGGGGCCCCAGCCCCAGAGACTCAGCTCTCTGCACCCACAGACTCTCCCCAGCCCCCCAGCCCAGCAGGGCAAGGACCCCGGGCGGGGGCTCTCGGCAGCCCCTGCAGTGAGTCTCCCTCCCACTGTCAGTGTGCAGAGGGTCCCACGTGCTCCGGGACCGCGATTACATTTTCACAAAGAAATTGGAGAAACTACAGCAAACACAGCTCAGCTGTGGCGCTGAAGGGGTTCCCTTCCTCTTTCTTCTTTCTGTCCTCTGCGAGTTCAGTTACTCCTGCCCTGGTCATGTGCAGCCCCGAGTCTGGCACTGGAGACGGGTTTGCTGTTTTGAGGGCGGAGGACGTGGCCCAGAAATGGTAGTAGAAGGGGAGCTCTTGATGTGGCCAGCTCCCCAGCTGGGTGTCCAGCCTGCCCAATTGCC
This sequence comes from Pan paniscus, assembly GCF_029289425.2. Classification (NCBI taxonomy): domain Eukaryota; kingdom Metazoa; phylum Chordata; class Mammalia; order Primates; family Hominidae; genus Pan; species Pan paniscus. The sequence goes on along the minus strand of NC_073264.2, from coordinate 105,684,635 downwards.
CTGCCCGGAGGGAGGAGCAGAGAGGAAGATGCCAAGGCTGGCTGGGGCAGGCGCCAGGTGTGCCTGCAGCAGCTCTGGGGGTGGGGGGCAACCATGCGGGGGTTGCAGGTGCCGCGGTCACCTTCCAGGTGGCCCAGTGGCTACCCGTCTTCACTATCCCGGGACGTGCCAGGCCTCCTGGCACTTCCCCTGTGGTGAAGCAGAACTTTTGAGGCAGCCCTCTGCTATGGCTGCCCCTATTGTGGCCGTCAAGCTCAGCCTGGCTGCAGGCGGGGGCCGGCGTCTCCCGGGTCCTATCTCCTGGGTTGTGTTGTGAATCCGCAGACTGAGGGGCTGTGTGGTGTGGGTGGCGTGTGGTTTGCTGAGGAGCCTTGCTTTGGAGGTCTGGCCTTATTAGAAAACGTTACTTTATTATCCCACATTTCCAGAGGCCAGGAATTCAGAACAAGTCTCATGGCTTTAAAATCTAGATGTCAGCAAGGCTGGTTTCCTCTGGAGGCTCAAAGGGAGAATCTCGTCCCTGTCTCTCTAGGCTTCGGGGACCCCGGGTGGCCCTGGAGTGGCTGCACCCCTCTATCTCTGCCTCTGTCTGCGCGGTCTCCTCCTCTGCGTTGCCAAATCTGCCCCTGCTTCCTCTTAAAAGGATTCCCGTGATTGCATGCAGGGTCCACCCCATCCAAGAGCCACTCCCTAGCTCCAGTCCTTGACTTAATCACACCGGCAGGGGCCATGTGAAGTCACACATTCACAGGCCCCAGACACCAGGATGTGAATCTTTGAGATGTCAGCCTATCAGCTATTACACTAGGGTGGCGTGACCAACTCATCCAGTCTGCCTGGGGCCTTCCCGGCATTGGCGTTCAAAGTCCCACGCCCTGGGAAACCCCTCAGTCCCAGGCAAAGGGATGGGGAGCCGCCCTCCTCTGTGGCAGCCTCACCTTAGCAGCTCATGTCTCCAGGGCACCTGCAGCACCAGGATGAAGCCTGACTCTCAACAGTCAGTCAGGCAACCCTGGGAGGTAGTGCATGCGTGGAGGGGCCAGTGCTGTGCCAGCTGCCGGCCGCCCCTCCCCGCTTTCTCAGCCCTTCCTGCTGAACGAGCCTCACTCTGTGTGTGGGGGCCCAGGGGGCCGGTGACACCTAGAGGGCGGCAGGACCCAGGCTGGCACGAGGTCTGAGGCACACCCACCTCCAGCTCAGGGCAGGCTGATAACTGCTCCTCCCTCTCCCCAGCAGGTCTAATACCTTGGCCCCAGCAGAGACCTGTGCCTGCAGTTGCTGACATTCAGCCCCTAAATGAATGAGAAGCTGTGTTATGTGTGTTATGCTGTGGCCTGAGGGCTCTGTGGTGTGGGCGGGGTGTGGTTTCCTGAGGAACCTTGCTTTGGAGGGCTGGCATTACTACACTCGTCTGGTAGGCTGGGATGGCCTGAGAGGAAAGGGGGCTGCACTGGGTTCTGGGCCCAGCACTGTGGCTTGGTTGTTTTCAGGCGGGCTGGTGTGGACAGATCTCCTCTAGGTGCAGCCCGCTGGCCCATGGACCAACTTGGTAGGAAATTGATGCTTATGCAGCAGTGTGCATGTGTGTTGGCATGGGGGTTGGAAACACGGAGTTCAGAGCTGTTACCTGGGTGCCCAGGCTGCAGGAGGACATGGGTGGGCAGTAGCTGAGGGTGGTGCAGGGATAGACAAGTCTTGTATCAGCCTGCTTGCCACCAGCTGCTAAACGGCCATGCCCCACCACTCCCTGGGCTTCCCTTTCTCTGTCTGCAGTGTGAAAGGCTAGCACCACGTGGTTTCTAAGCTCCGTCCAACCTAAAGTCTGTGATGCTGCCAACTCACCACAGTTATATTAAAGTGGTAAAGACGGGTTAGATAGAAATGAGTACTTTTATATTATTTAAGATCCATGGGCAGAGTCGCCTACTACAGCTTCCAGACTCACTCTTCTGAGTTAAGCAACTAGAAAACTGGGCAAAAAAGTATGAAATGACTGTTCTCAGACATTGGAGAGTAAGCGCTGTCTTAGTCCATTTTTGTTGCTATAAAGGAATACCTACTGCTCGATAATTTATAAGAAAAAGAGCTTTATTGCCTCATGGTTCTGCAGGCTGGACAGAAGCATGGTGCAAGCATCTGCTCAACTTCTGGTGAGGACTTCAGGCTGCGCCACCTTCCCCACTCACAGGGGAAGGTGAAGGGAAGCTGGTGTGTGCAGAGACCACATGGCAAGAGAAGAAGCCAGATGGGGGAGGTGCCAGGCCCTTTTCAACAAGCCCCTCTCATGAGAACTAACAGCAAGAGCTCGCTCCTCCCTGAGGGAGGGCATGATCTATGCATGAGGGGTCCACCTCCACCACCCAGCCACCTTCCATTAGGCCCCACCTCCAAAACTGGGAATCAAATTTCAACATGAGGTTGGGGGAAAACATTCAAACCACAGCAAGTGCAGAACTGAGACACCCATTCAGAGGGAAACAAATAAAGTGAGCCCTCTGAGGCCTGGACTTTCTGTGTGGAGACAATGTCCAGGAGGGCTGCTATGCTGAGGACTGGATTGTGGAGTAATGGGCTGTGATGGGGAAGGAAGGCCTTAGTCAAGTCGTGGTGGACCTGCTTCCTTGGTACTGATTTGGAGATTCCTTTAGGATGGCTGGACATTTTTTCAGTTCTCCGTGCTTCCTTAAGGCTGACAGCTCTTTGTCTTCTTATGAGAGGAGGGATCCACACGGAGCCTGGTGGTCTCACTGGATTGAGGAGATAGAGATCAGAATTTTGGGAGGCTGAGATGGCTAGAATTTGCTGGCAGAATACCAGAGAAGAGGGAAATAGGCAGAAAAAGAGTGCCAGAATTCTGCATAGGGGTTCCCATAGGTCTGTGCCTGAATGTCAATTGTCCCACTCAAGGCATGAAACTTCAAGGGCAATGCTGAAGAAATAACAATTATCAGAGAGCTGCAAGGTGAATGGCTTAGAACCATCTAAGTGTCCACCAGCCAGAATGGAGAGAAGTTATTGAAGACATGGGCATTCACTAGAGACTCAGAAGAGTTTTGCCTTAGTAGTGGGGCTTAACTCACCCAAGAGGAAAGGTGACTCTAGACTCACCCTCAAAAGCATCAAACTTCTCTCCAGGTGACTTAACTGCCTGCCAGAATGGAGCCCAACACTCTTTAAAGGCACGTAAGTGAATTCAGAACTCAACAATATACAGTATTCAACACAATGTCCAGTATCCAATCAAAAATCACTAGACAAACAAGTAGGAAAGTAGGGCCTATTGACAGGAAAAAATTAGTTATTAATAATAGAGATAGGCCCAGAACTGACAGAGGTGATGGAAAAGGCAAACCAGGATGTTAAAACACTTGTTATAAATATGTTCCATATACTCAAGGACTTAAAGGAAAACATGAACAGAGTGAGGAGAGAAATAGGGGACACAGAAATTCCAAGTGGAATTTCTAGAAGTGGCAAATTGTGCCAATCTCTGAAGTGAAAAGTTCACTGGATGGGACAGTACACTGCAGAAAAACCAGTGAATTCACTTTAGTATTTAAAAGCAGGGGTTGGTAAACTGTGGCCTGTGGGCCAAATCCAGCTTGTTGCCCATTTTTATAAATAAAGTTTTACTGGAATGCAGCCACACTCACTTGTTTATGTACTGTCTGTATTAGTCCATTTTCATGCTACTAACGAAGACATACCTGAGACTGGGTAATTTATGAAGAAAAAGAGGTTTCATGGACTCACAGTTCCACATGGCTGGGGAGGCCTCACAATAATGGTGGAAGGTGAAGGAGAAGCAAAGTTCTGTCTTACATGGCAGAAGACAAGAGAGAAAGCATGTGCGGGGGAGCTCCCATTTGTAAAACCATCAGATCTTGTGAGACTTACTCACTATCATGAGACCAGCGCTGGATAGACCTGCCCTCATGGTTCAATGGCCTCCCACCAGGTCCCTTCCACAACATGTGAGAATTATGGGAGCTAACATTTGAGATGTGGGTGGGGACACAGCCAAACCGTATTGCTGTCTATGACGGCTTTCATGTAACAACATCAGAGTTTAGTAGTTGCAACAGATTGCATGGTGCACCAAGGCTGAAATATTTACTAGCCCGCCTATTGCAGAAAAAGTTTGCTGAGCCCTGGTTTAAAGTATTTACCTTGTGATCCCTTTATACTACAAATTGCAGAGCGAGCCCTTTATCAAAGATAATGTACACATTAATTTTTAGCCAGTTAGGTCAGAATTATTCCACATCAGTAGAACATGAATTCCCAGGAATGGGCATCATAACCTCAGGTTACGGTTTGAGCATGGTGGAAATTGGAAAGAAAATGCTTGCACAAGGGCAGGTCATTCCTACCCTGCTCTCAACTCCCTCCTCCACGGCCCTGCCTCGCCCACTCTGTGTTGCCCTGAGTACCAGGGTCTCTGTTCTGCTCACTTAGGAGGTCTCTCTCCTTCTCCCACTAGCTCCCCACTGGAGGGACAACTGTCTGCCTCATCCTTTGCCCCATGGGCAGCAAAGGCCCAGCCTTGGGTCACAGACCAGATACAGGAATGAGGCCCAGATATGGAAGGACCGGCTGTGAGTTCTGGGTCACGTCCCAGCACACTGGCTGGCTTTGGGAGGGATAACTTCGCCTTTCTATTCAACAGCAGTGAATTTCCCCCTCCTTTCTTCACCCTCTCTTTTTTTCAGTTTTTTAGCTGACATCTATAATTTGGAAAGCCATAAAAATGAATATAGATGAAATATTAGAGGGCGGCAGCCTGAGAAAAGCGTGGACAAAGAGGCTCTCACCGCCTTCAATAGGTCTTAAAACCGCTTTCATCTCCACGCCGCCTCAGCCCAGTGAAATTGATTCATTGACCAAATTGGCCATTTAAAATTCAAAAGCCTAAGCTCGCTCGGTGCAGCTCCCTCCTCTCCAGATTTATGGGGCCGCAGAGAGGCACCCGGGGTGTCTCTAGTTTCTTTGTAAGGCTGATCTACAGTGAGGCAACAGGCCCCTTCTTCCTGGAAAGCACACACTTGCCCACAGCCACAGTCTGAAGCGGGCGGCCGTGCCAGGCACTGGCTCTCGGGACCACAGAGGGCAGCTTTGCAGGTGCCGTCCTGGGAGCCCTGTCTGTGGGGATGACCTCCCCTCTGACCTCCTGTCCTGGTCAGTTGGAAGGACAAGGACTGGCAGTGCTTCCCAGGAAGGAAAGAGGTGGAAAGCGGCCTGGGATCCCAGTCGGTCACAGCAGCTGCCTGAGCCAGGGCTGCTATACCTGGCCTCCGGGAGCCTGAGAGTGCCCAACCTCTGCTTCTGAACTCACCTTGCTGTCCTGGGCAGAGTCACAGCACTGGGCAGGCCTGCAGGCTGGTCCCAGAGGTGACACAGGGCTAAGCAGGAACCTCCGGTGCAAAAGAATTTTATGGCAACCAGAGGATGCAAGGGTGGGGCCGTCTGAGAAGGAAGTGGAGGTGAGCCTTTCCTCCCCAGGTGGCAGGCAATGGTGAATGATCAGTCCCCAGGTGGAGTTACACTGCAGGGAACTCCTTCCCTGGTCACCTGGGCTCTGGCCACCTCTGCTAGGTAAACAAACTGCCCCAGCAGAAGTCTGCAGTCTAGAACCATGAGACTTCTTCAGGCTGCAAGAGGACAACTGGGAGGGGACATGGGAAAAGGGGACTGGAAAGTGAACAGGTACTCCAGAGCTCCTGTTCTAGAACATCAGGGCATCTGCCAGCCCAGAATGAAGCTCCCAGGGGACCTCAGGTGGCAACAAAAATGGGGGTGAGAAAGGTCTGGAAATGTAGCACAGCCAGGGTTCAGTCTGAGACAAGGATTTATAGCTCAGCCTGAGATCAAGATTCAGGCTTAGTTCGAGATCAGGATTCAGGGCTCAGTCTGAAATCAGTATTGGGCTCACTCTGAGATCAGGATTTGGGTTTTGATATGGTTTTGCTCTGTGTCCCCACCCAAATCTCATCTCGAATTGTAATCCCCACGTGTTGAGGGAGGGAGGTGATTGAATCATGGGCCGGTTCCCCCACGCTGTTCTTATGACAGTGAGTGAGTTCTCATGAGATCTGATGCTTTTATAAGTGTCTGGAAGTTCCTCCTTCGCTCTTCTCTCTCCTGCCACCTTGTGAAGAAAGCACTTGCTTCCCCTTCGCCCTCCTCCATCATCATAAGTTTCCTGAGTGCTCCCCACAAGCCATGTGGAACTGTGAGTCAATTAAACCTCTTTCCTTTATAAATTACCCAGTCTCAGGGAAGTTCTTTATAGCAGTATGAAAATGGACTAATACAGGCTTAGTCTAAAATCAGGATTCAGGCTTAGTCTGAGATAAAGATTCAGACTCAGTTTGAGATCAGTATTCAGGCTCAGTGTGAGACCAGGGTCAGAGCTCAATCTGAGGCAGAATTTTTAGGGCTTAGTCTGAAATCAGGATTCAGGCTCAGTCTGAGATCAGGATTTGGACTCAGTCTGAGTGATACCAGTGTTCAGTCTGGGAACAGGATTCAGGCTCTGTCTGACATCAGGATTCAGGCTCAGCCTGAGACCAGGGCCCACCCTTAGTTAATTAGGAGGTCTCAGTTTCAATCTGTGCACAGGATAGCTTTCCTCAGTGTGAAGTGACCTGGCTGTCATTTAATTCAGGAACCCCTGCCTCTGCCCTCCTAGAATGACTCGTCCTTCCCGAGCTGGCTACTCCGAGCTCTGCTACTGTTCCCCCTGCCAGGTCACTCTTCCTGGGCAGGGTGGAGTCAACCCATAGGTCATCACCTCCTTCTCTCAGCACACCCTGCCCATAGTCTGCCTGAACACTGGTCCCCTGTGGGCCCTGCATCCAGCATGGCTGGCACACAGCAGACTCCCTGGGTGTCCACTGAGCACCCTGGGTCCCCGGGGACCATGGGTCAGGTGAGGGGCTTGCGTGAGAGAAGTGAGACAAGGAGGGAGGGCAGCCACGAAGGGCTCCCTGGGGGAGGGGGTCCGCCTGAGAGCTCGGGAGCTGGGACATCCAGCTGCACATCCCAGGGCTCCCTATTCCAGGCCAGCTCCCGAGGGGGCTAACTTCCTGGCACTTCTGTCCTGTGGCAGAGACAGCAGGAGGTCCCAGGGCATTTGGCAAAAAGCTGTGGGCACTGGCAGTCAGAGGTAAGCCCTGTGTACTGAGATACTGGGGGGGGGCCCTACAAGCCCTAAGCCCTTGTCCTCCCAAGTCCCTCATCTCCAGGACAGTAGAAGGTCAGTCCACTACTGGCCACATCCCCAACTGAGGCCCGCCACGAGGAGGCTGGCTGCTCCCCCTCCAGTGCTCACTCTGGGTAGAGTTGGGAGGCCCCCAGCCCCAGCCCCCCGCAAAGCCCCAAGTCTCCATTTAATTACTCGATGTTATTTTGTAACTTTAATTACACAGTAAGTGACATACTAAAAAACCATCGTTAAAATTTAAGCCTTTGTAATAACACCATTTTATTACATTTTGATGACTTTCTAACTATGATATTTTATTATTGGTTCCATGTTATTTTATGAAGGCACAGTGAGATTTTTAATATCTAATTACGGCACGGAGTGATCATGAAACACGTCTCATGCAGAAGCGTGCTAAACCCGGGTCCCAGGAGCACCTGGTGGTCAGGGAGGAGGAGCCCGCCTTGTCTACAGTCAGGAGGGACCCGCGAGGCTGCGGGGGCAGGAGTTCTGCTGTGCGCTCTCAAAGGAGCGTGGAGACGGATGGGAATTCTGCAGCCAGACCCACCGTGTCAGTCAGAGATGTTTCTGCAAGATGAGCTGGACATGCCTAAGGTCCTGGGGCTCCTGGGTGGTGGCCCTGGGTGGCCCAGCCTCTCAGGCCACTGCCCCAGAGAGGCCCCACCTCCGCTGGACCGCTCCCTGCAGGGGTGACTGTCCTCCAGCAGGGACTCCAAACCCTCAGGAAGGCTTCTGGGCTGGGCCTCGACTTCAGGATGTCCCACGTGAGGGGCTAGGCAGAGTCTCTCCTCCGGGACTTTAACACCTGGGGGACCCCAGGAGCTTCTGGTCTCCTAGAAGCCACAACTCAGACTAGGGAGGGGTCACCTGCTCCTGTGAGCCTCGGCTGCTGGCAGATCCCCTGCGTGGCCCCTGCACTGCCCGGGAGGTCCTGCTCCTGTGAGCCTTGGCTGCTGGCAGATCACCCGGCTCCCTCCGGTGCAGCGACCCCACAGGGGCCTCCTCTCTGCCTGTTATTGGGCCTGGCCGCAGATCTTAGAAGCCTGGAATGGGTAGATGGGAGGTTTGGAGCACCCTGGCCCCTCCCAGCCCCTGGGCCTCCTGCCTGGCACTCACATTTCTCTGATTCCTGCTGGGCCTGGGTCCTGCTCTCCGTCCAGGCCACTGAGGGGCGGCTCTACCCACTGCCGCACCTGTCACGCGCCAGTGCCCTAAATGTGGTGTCTGGACATAGCCTCCCTCAGGGCTGAGTTTTTGCCATCCTGAGGGGTGAGAAGTAGCATCTCACGGAGCCCCCTTGCCTCCCATGGCTGACCCACGAGACCCTAGCTCCAGGGGCCAGGGAGGACGCACCGGCAGACTGGAAGCCCCAGCTGGCAGGGCCCAGGCAGTGTGGGTGGGGGCCTGGGGCCACTCCACAAGTCCAGGCAGTGTCTAGTTGAGAACCCAGAACATCCCAAGGCAGGCAAGCCGGCAGATCCTTGGCTACCGCCCCCCACATCAGCATCACCAACATGGAGCACTCTTTGCCCTGTGCGGGACAGTAGTCCACGCAGCAGTCCCTGGCCCTCTGAGAAGTGCTGCCCAGGGTGCAAAGAGGTTCCACTCCAGCCAGGATGAAGGGATGGTGCCTTGGCTGTGGCCCTGTCAGCTCCAGGGGGCACCCAGGGCAGAGGCTCGCGGGGTGAGCCGGGGGAGAGAAACTCATCAACTTGAGCGCTGGGCGGACAGCGGGACATCCGGGGAGTCCATGTCATCTCCGGGGGAATGGAGTGTGGCTGCGTTTATTTCCACAGCTGGGCCTGGGGCCTCTCGGGAACAATCTTGTCTATGGGAATGAAGTGCCAGCCGCACGGGGCTCCCTCCTTCCGATCCCATGATTGAGTAGCTTTGCTCAAGCCCTGGCAGGATTTGATCATCCTAGAAATGAGATCGCTCGCTCGTCCCACTCGGAGGAAGCTCAATTAATGGCGTCAGGCGCGGTCAGCCCTTCATCAGTGCGGGACGGCGGCACCCCTGAGCCACACAGCAGTGCCAGGCCTGCAGTCCTGACAAGGGGATGTAAGACCCCAGCCCCTAGGGACCACGGACAGCCCTCTGACAGGTGATTCAGTGTGGGACCACCGCAAAACCATGCAGGCTGGGCAGGCTGGGCAGGCTGGGCACCTCCAACCTTTTCCCATTTGCCTAAATGTAAGTGAACATAAAGTTGAAAAAATCTGAAAGAGAATGTCTGGGGTGATTCTGGCTCCATGCCTCAGGGGTTTCTTTCTGTCTGGGGGGACCCCAATGCCTGAAAAGGCTGCCGCCTCCATGACATGGGGCTTTTTAACCAAGAGCAGGCAGGAGGTTCACAGGCAGGGGCCATGGCTGTCCTGGGGCTCATGCAGAAAGGCAGGACCTGCCTTGTTCCAGGGTCCCCAGGCCTGTCCCTACCTGCATCTTCCAGCACAATCTGCCACCCAGGAGCCCCTGACAGGAGCCCGGGGCCTTGGAGTCCCTCCAGTCCTACGCTAGAGAGACCCTGTGCTCTAGGCCAGGAGGGCAGGGCCATTGGTGTGGGGGCTCAGCCCCTCTGCACTCCCGAGAGAGCAGCTGGGGCTGCGGCCGTTTCTGCTGCCAGTGACATCTCCTAGCCCCCTCCCCTCCCCTGCAGCACCACCTCCCTCCCCTTCACAGGAGAAGGCTGCAGGAGTCAGAGCTGTGGCAGCTGGATATGCAGCCACCCACTACTGTCCCCAGACCTGCTCCTGGTGAGGCGTGGGCTGTGAGCAGGTGGTCAGGGCGGGCTCTGGCAGGGAGGGTTCCCTGGGGAAGGGCTGCAGAGGGGCCAGCCAAGGCCTGTTGAGGAGACAGTTCCCATGAGAAATCTTAGCCGCCTTTTCAAGGCATCGGGCACAGCGTTAAGAAAACTTTCATTTAAAGTGCCTCAGCCTCAGTTTCCTCCTCTGTAAGATGTTGATTCTACTGTTTCATACCTCCCAGGCTTTTGGTCAATGCAGAATTCAAAGGTTTTTAGTATATCTGCAGAGCTTCACCATCAAACCATTACCATCATCTGATGTTAGAACCTTGTCACCACCCACAAAAGAAACCCCCATATCCAGCGGCCACTTCCCATCCACCCCACCCCCAGCCCCCGGCGACCACGAAGCTACTTTCTGTCTTCAACAGGTTTGCCTGTTCTGGGCCTGTTCTGTTTGCTTGTTCAGGACCATTTGCTATGTGGTATTTGTGACTGGCTGCCTTCACCCAGCGCCGTGTGTGCTTGGCCCCTGTTAGCGTGTGGTCAGTGCCTCACTCTGCTGGTTGCCAAATCACACTGAGGGCCTCCCAGGTTCCTGCCGGGTTCCGCCCGGTGGCTGCACCCTTCTATATTCCCACCAGCAGCAGGTGAGGCTCCAGTTCCTCCATGTCCTCGCCAACACTCACTATTTTCAGAGAGCAGCTGGGGCTGTGGCCATCTCCTGCCTCCGGGATCCCATGCTTGTGTCACCTGCATTTCCAGCACAGCCTGCCGGCCCAGCAGCCCTAATGGGAGTCCAGGGCCTTGGAGTCCCTCCTGTGACCCTTCCTTCCTTCCTTTCCTCCCTCCCTCCTTCCTTCCTTCCTTCCCTCCTTCCATCCCTCCCTCTCTCTCTCCCTGCTTGCTTCCTTCCTTCCCTCCTTCCTTCTTTCTTTCCTTCCTTCCTTCTTTCCTTCCCTCCCTCTTTCCTTCTTTCCCTCTTCCCTCCCTCCCTCTTTCCATCCCTCCTTCCCTCCTTCCATCCCTCCTTCCATCCCTCCTTCCCTTCTTCCTACCTTCCTTGCCTCCTCCCTTCCTCCTTCCTTCCTTCATGCCCTCCCTCCCTCCTTCCCTCCCTCCTTCCTTCCTTCATGCCCTCCCTCCCTTCTTCCCTCCCTCCCTCCTTCCTTCCCACCCTCCTGCCCTCTTTCCTTCCAACCCTCCTGCCCTCCTTCCTTCCTGCCCTCTCTCCCTCCTTCCTTCTTTCCTCCCTCCCTCCTTCCTTCCTTTCCACCCTTCTGCCCTCCTTCCTTCCTTCTTCCCTCCCTCCCTCCTTCTTCCTTCCTTCCTTGCTTCCTTCCTTCTCTCCCTCCCTCCTTCCTTCTTTCCCTCCTCCCTCCCTCCTTCCACCCCTCCTTCCCTCCTCTCTCCCTCTCTTCCTCCTCTCTTCCTTCCCAGCCTCTCTCCCTTCTTCTCCCCCTCCCTCTTTCCCTCCCTCCCTCCTTCCTTCCCCTCTTCCTTCCTTCTTTCCTTTCTTCTCTCCCTCCCTCTCTCCTTTCTTCCCTCCTTCTCCTCCTTCCCCTTCTCCTCTTCACCATCCTGAGGGGTGAGAAGTGGCGTTGCTGTGGTTTTGGTGGGTTCTCTAGTGACTAATGGTGTTGAATCTTTTCATGTGCTTGCTGGCCATTTGTAGGTCTTCTTCAGAGAAGTGTCTTTGCAACTCTTATGCCCAGTGCCTGGTTGGGTTGTTTGTCTTTTTGCTGCTGACGTGTAGCTCCTAGGAGTTTTGTGGACTTGAATAAGGGGCTAAGAGAGGGCTCACAGCAAGGGCTCAAACTCCAGGCTCTGGAGGCAAAAGCTGTGTGTGAGGGGACCGTCTTGACCTCGCTGGAAGGCATGGAGCCAGGGGCCCTGTTCTCTCTTGGATCCACTAACACCAGTTCCTCTCTCGTCCCCTCCTCTGTCCCTGGCTCCCTGGAGCCCCAGGTCCCTGAGTACAGGAAGCAGCTCCTCTCTCTCCAGGCTTTCTGAGGTTTGTCCACACTTTGCAGAAAAGGCAGGGCCGGGCCCGACTCCAGGGTGGCCACTGACCAGGCGTGTGACTCTCATCACTGGGAGAGGGGTTGACACCTCCGGTAGCATCATTTGCCTGACAGTCTGAGAGTCGCCTCAGACCCCAGGCTCTCCACAGAGGCAGAGAACACAAATCAACCTAGAGATAGTTACCTGCAAAGCCACTGAGGGGGAAGTCCACGGGCTGATGAATGCTGAAACGGCTTCCAGACATGCCCAACGCCAGAGAGGAGGGCTGGGCCTCGGCTTGCCCCCAGCCACCCTTGGTGCTGCCCCCAGGGACACTGACCGGGTTCTGTGCCTGGGTGCCCAGGCGTGTTTGGATTGACAGCTTTCCTATTCCCAGGTCCTGGGAGAGGTGGGTGGGAGCTAGCTGGGTGGAGAGGGCGTATCTCCGATCCTCAGGTGGGGGAGGCCTGGGGAAGGCCCCATGGGGGGTCGGGCTGCTTTTGGCATCCTCCCTGCCCCAGCTGCTCTCACAGCCCCTTCTGATGTCATCCACGGCCAGGAAGCCCCTTCCTGTGCCCTCACCAGGAAACCCGGGTGCGGGGTAGGGGGGCATGCTGCAGCCTTCTTGCAGCCGGGGCCAGGGAGACCCACCCAGGGTCACACGGTCACCAGAGGCAGAGTTCCAGCCCTGTGGTTCCCACAGCCAGGGGTGGCCACTCAGCCCTGACTGTTGCTTGGACTGACCCCGCACTGCCTTTCCGGCCTTTCCCCTGCGCAGGTGCTGCGGGCCTCCCACACCCGTCTTCACAACAACCCTATTAGGTAGTGATTCCCACCACCACTTCACATCTGAGAAAACCAGGCACAGAGATGTCACATACCTGCCTGAGGTCACACAGCGTGTGCCTCCAGAGCCCAGAGAGGTCACGTACCTGACTGAGGTCACACAGTGTGTGCCTCCAGAGCCCAGAGCTTGAGCCCTCTCTTAGTTCCTCGGGGCTGCTGTGACTGTGTGCCACACACGCGGGGTTTATGAGTGATGGACATTTATTCCTCACAGCTCTGGAGGCTGCAAGCCCAAGATCATGGCATGGCCCCTGTGGGCCTTTTGGGAAACGCCTCCGGCCACCTTAGCATCATGGTCTCCTGTTCCGCGGCTGAGCCGACCTTCCTTACTGCATCTCTGGGGATCCCCTTGTTTTCAGTTTTAGGGTTATTTTTCCTGATTCTACAAACAACGCTGTGGGTAGAAACATCCTTGTTCTTACATCTTGGCAGACTAGTGCCTTCATTTCTACAGAAACAAGCGCAAGGACTCCGGAAGGGGCTGAGCTGGGTTCCTCCAGATTCCTACGGTAAAGCCCCAACTCTGGTAAGCAAAATGTGCCTGAGTTTGGAGATGGGGTCTCTAAGGAGGTAATAAATTAAAATGAGCTCATTAGGGTGGACCCTAATGACTAGTTTCCTTATAAGAACAGGAAATTAGGACACATGTGCGCGCACACACACACACACACACGAACAACCATGTGAGGACCCAGGGAAAAGACCACATCACATGCCCAGGAGGGAGGCCCAGGAGAAAGCAGCCCTGCCACCACCTTGACCTCGGACCTTCAGCCGCCGAGAGTGTGAGAACCCCTTTTCCTCCCGTGAAGGGCACCATGTGCGCTGCTGTGCTGTGGCTGCCCAAGCAGATACTACAGATTGGCATTTGGAGATTTAAAAGCATGGATGGTGTTTCTTTGAACTGACGTTTCTAGATAACTTTCCAAAAATGCTGCCGAATGTCCCCTTCCCAGCAGTAGCGATGCACACTCTCTCTTCTTCGCATCCTCTCCTGCAATCGGTCCTGCTGCCCTTTCAATTTGCTGGTCAGGTGGGTTTTAAGTGACAGCTCCTTGTGGCTTTAACTTGCATGTCACCAATTATTGGTAGTTTTGAACATTTCTTATATGATGTTAGCCATTTGGATTTACTCTTTTGTGAATGTGTATTGTTTTGACCCTTTTCCTATTGGATTTTTTTCTCCTATCAATTTGTAAGCACTTTTCATATCTTACAGATAACAGCTTTCTCACTGTTGTTTTCATCATAAATCACTTTTTGTTTTTGTTTTTCTTTTTTCTTTTTTTTTCTGAGATGGAGTTTCGCTCTTGTTGCCCAGGCTGGAGTGCAGTGGTCTGATCTCAGCTCACTGCAACCTCCACCTCCCGGGTTCAAGCGATTCTCCTCCCTCAGCCTCCCAAGTAGCTGGGATTACAGGAACATGCCACCACGCTCAGCTAGTTTTGTATTTTTAGTAAGACAGGGTTTCACCATGCTGGCCAGGCTGGTTTTGAACTCCTGACCTCAGGTGATCCATCTGCCTTGGCCTCCCAAATTGCTGGGATTCCAGGCGTGAGCCACTGCATCTGGCCCACTTTTTGTTTTTCTAAACTTATACTTTGTCTGTTGATTTGGTTTTAGGTATCTATTCATAGATGAGTTTTAAATTGTTTTATAGTCCATCATATTTATACTTTCTTCTAAGAATTTCTGAGTTTTCAGTCTTGCTTAATGAGGAATCCTTACCCTAGATGGCATGGTCTTCCAGATTTTCTTGCAGCATTTTTATTTTATTTTTACTTTCTTTTACATTTAAGTCTTTAATCCACTTAGAATTTAGTTTTGATTAAGATGAAGGAGTGGATCCACTTTTACTTTCTTCTAGATGGCAGCTGGGTGTGCTAGTCCATTAATTAAATGATGCTTCTGTTTACCCTGAAACAAATGAAGCTTGGTCTTATCTTCTTGCTTATCCTGAGGTCATTTTCTGGTTTTCTGACCTAACTCGTGGCGTGTTGTCAGTGTGTGTACAGTGGCAGGGTTGTCTCATCTTGCACGAGTATTTATCCTCCCATAAAAATGTCTACATAATTCTACCCAACAAGACCACATCAAAACCCCTAAAACTCTGTTGGGAATCTAATGAAATGGCATTTGACTAAAAGATAAATTTCAAGAGAATTGACATTTTTAAATTGAAAGTTCTTATCCAGAAAAATGTGTCTGCTTTGTGTCTTTAAATAAGATTTTATCATTTTTTTATCCCATAGGGATTGTATCAGTCAGGTTCTGACCTGGAAACCAGAAATCACTCTAGATCTTTCAAGCAGAGGGAATTTAATGCAGGGAGCTGGTTGTAGGGGTTACTTTGTATGGTGGTGAGGTCACTTCTACCCCAGGGCTGGGCCTGGAGGGTCAGTGTGGAGCATGCTCTAATCATATTGAGACTCTCAGCCCCATTTGGGACCATGGAGAAAGGAGCTTTCAGGTGGGAGCCCACAGCCACTGAGGAGACCCAGCTGCAGCTGGAGGTGCCACTGGAACAGAGAGAGGGAGAGAAGGGCCTCACGTGTCCTTTCATCCCACCCTTCAATCTTGGGTCAGCACCGCCCATTGGCCAAATCTACTGGAAGACAGAAGGGAGGGGAGCCTGGAGTATGGAGCAGGGCAGGACAGGAAATGGCTCTGAGCAGCAGTGGGCAGATGCTGGGCACACAGTTCCCGGGTCCTGTTCCATTGCTCCCTAAGTAGCTCACAGTTTTGTCACTGTTGTGGACAGACTGATTCTTCCCCTTTCCGTTTCTAGATGCTTATCATTTGAAAAGAGATAATGCATTGGTTTCTGCATAATTATATGACATCATCTCATCCTATCACATTTTCTTTTTAATTCTAATTTTTTAATACAATATCTGGGTTGTGAAAACTAATAGTTATATCTTTTCCAATGCTTAAAGTATGTGTTTCATTTTCTTGGCCATTTGCATCTGCTTGAAGCCTCAGTGCAATATCAAATAAAAATGGTGGACCTCCCTTGCTAAGTTCTGGTTTTAATTGTATTAGTTTGGTGTTTCATGATTTGGATATTATCTGTGTCAGGTGGCCAAGTCATCCCTAAAGGGAGCATGGCGGCGGCTGTGAGGTCAGCAGGCTTCACTCCCATAGACCTGGCTGCCAAGAAGACAGAGCGGCCAAGAGGATTCAAGACAGTTCATTATTCACACAGACAGCAAAGCCACAACCAGTGCAGTGTCAGGTCCCGGTGCCCCTAATCCACAGGTCAACTGAAACAGAAAGGTCTGGTGATCGTCGGCTTGAGTGTTGGGTCACTCTGCCATTGAGGAGTCCTCTCTAAACTATGGCCAAGCATTTGTACAGACTACACAGAAGCCAGCAGCTCCACATGACAGGGGAGTGGTGAGGAAGAGCTTTGTGCTCAACGGAAACCAGGGAGATGGATGAGCAACCCTTGGAGGCATTCTCACATGGATCGGGGGCTGCCCTTGCTGACTCCTCCCCAGCCTAATCTCCTCTTGCTTCAGGAGGAATCATACCCAGGACTCAGCTTAGACTGTGGCCAAGCCTCCTCTAGGAGGCCTGTAAGGAGATATGCAACATGGTAGGGGCACCATGGGAGAGCCATTCCCCTACAAATAGCGGCTGGGATTTGAGATCTCTTTTTTAATAGTTTCTTTTTAGTATTACTTTTCTCAAGATTTTTTTGCAGGACCGATAGCTGAGTTTCCTCAAATGCTTTTTTCTGTGTCTATTGATGGGATCATATGGTTGATGGATATACTAAATTTTGTAGTTAGTTTCTTGGTATTGAACTACCCTTGCATTCCTGAAAACCAATACATAATACTTGGTCATAGCAGATTTTTAGAAATATATTTCTGGGTTCTATTTTCTAATATTTTATTCAGATTCTTTTTACATATATATTGTGAGTCGGTTTATAGTTATCTTTTTATGTTCTCTTTTAATTATACAATTAAAGTTTCACTTATACAATTAAAATTTCCCATCTTTTCCCATGTCCCAGAATGTTCAAAATAACATTGAAATTATTTGTATTATTATATAGAGAAAGCCAGCTTTGACCTGTTTAAACCTGGTGACTTTTTTTAAAAAAAGAAACAGTTTCATCAAGATATAATTTGCATGCCATATGAGTCACCTAAAGTATACAAATTGATGTGTTTTACTACATTCACAGGGTTGTGCAACCACCATCATAATCTAACTTTAGAACATTTTTGTTTCTCATAAAAGAAACCCTTTATCCATTAACAGTCATTCATATTCCTCTCTGCTCACTTCCCAGCTCTAAGAAAATTCTAATCCATTTTCTGTCTCTATGGATTGGCCTGTTTTAGACACTTTATTACAATTGCAATCCTATAATACGTGGTTCTTTGTTACCAACTTCTTGCACTTAGCATGTTTTCAAGGTTCATCACTATCAACATTTTGTGGAATTTATCAGTATTTCATTTCCTTTTCATTGCCAAATAATATTTCATTGTACTGATAGAATGCATTTTATTTATTCATTTATTGGTTGATGAATATTTGAGTTATTTCAATTTTTGTCTATTACGAATAGTGCTGCTATGAAAATTTGCATACAAAAATTGTGGACATGTGTTTTCATTTATTTTGGGTATATACACTTAAGAGTGGAATTACCAGGTCATATGGTAAATCTATGTTTAACATTATAAGAAATTGCCAACCTGTTTCCAAAGCAGCTACAGCATGTTGCAACCCCATCAGCTTCCAGTTCCTTCATATCCTCGTCTGCAGCTGTCATTGTCTGTCTTCTTGATCCTAGACGTCCTCAGGATGTGGAGTAGAATCTGGTTGTGGTTTTGGTTTCTACCTCCCTGATGAATAAAGATATTGAACAGCTTTTCACGTGCTTATTGGCCTTTTGTATATTTACTTTGAAGAAATGTCTATTTAAGTCCTTTGCCCCCTTTTAAATGGTATTTTTGTCTTTTTGTTATTGAGCTATAAGAATTTTTTTTTTTTTTTTTTTTTTTTGAGATGGAGTCTTGCTCTGTCTGTCACCCAGGCTGGAGTGCAGCCTGGCTCACTGCAAACTCCACCTCCTGGGTTCATGCCATTCTCCTGCCTCAGCATCCCGAGTAACTGGGACTGCAGGCGCCCGCCACCACGCCCAGCTAATTTTTTGTATTTTTAGTAGAGACGGGGTTTCACCATGTTAGCCAGGATGGTCTCAATCTCCTGAACTCGTGATCCGCCCGCCTTGGCCTCCCAAAGTGCTGGGATTATAGGCATGAGCCACTGTGCCCGACCAAGAATTTTTAAATATATAGTGGATATAAGGCCTCTAGCAGATATATGACTTGAAAATATTTTCTCCAATTCTATGGTGTTCTACTTTTGCTTTCTTGGTGGTATTATTTGTAGCATAAAAGTTTAAATTTTGATATGGCCCAGTTTATCTATTTTTGGTTGATGTTTCTGTTTGTGCTCTTGGTGTACTATTTAAGAAACCATTGCCTAACCCAAGGTCATGAAGATTGACTTTTATGTTTTCTTCTAAGAGTTCTGTAGTTTTAACTCTTATCTCATAGACATTGAGGTTTATGATCTATTTTGAGTTTTAATTTTTGTGTATGGTATGAATTAGGGGTTATTCATTCTTTTGCATGTGGAAATATAGCTGTCCCAATGCCATTTATTGAAAAGACTATTCTTTCCCCGACTTAACTGTCTCAGCACCTTGTTGAAAACCAATTGGCTATGAATGAAAAGGTTAATTTCTGGACTCCCAATTCTATTCCATTGATCTGTGTGTCTGTCTTCATGACAGTATCACATTGTCTTGATTACTGTCACTTTGTAGTAAGTTTTGAAATCAGGAAGTGTGAGTCTTTCAACTTTATTCTTTGTTTTCAATTTGTTTTCTTTGCTATTCTGAGTCCCTTGTGTTTCCAAATGAATTTTAGAGTCAGTTTGTCAATTTCTATAAAACAGTCAGCTGGGATTTTGATAGGGATTGAGATGACTCTGTAGGTTGATTTGGGCAGTACTGTCATTTTAACAATAGTAAATCTTCTGACCCATGAACATGATATGTCTCCATTAATGTTGATTGTTTTCAGTTTATTTCAACAATGTTTATAGTTTTCAGTGTACAAGGTTTACACTTATTTTGTTTAATTTATACTTAAATATTTTATGTTTTGAATGCAATTAGTAACGGATTTTTCTCCTAATTTTATTTTCAGAGTGTTCATTTGTAGTGTATAGAAATACACTGATTTTTGTCTTAATATGTTAATCCTGTATCCTTCAAATTTGTTTAAGCCACTTATTAGCTCTAATGATTTTTATTTTGTGGCTTCTTTGGGGTTTTTTAAACATACAAAATAATATTATTTGCAAACAGAGATAGTTTTACATCTTTTCTAATCTGAATGCTTTTATTTTATTTTCTTGCCTAATTGTCCTGGCTAGAAACTTTAGTACAATGTCAAATAGAAATGGCAACAGCAGACATCCTTGTCTTATTCCTGACTGTAGAGGGCAAGGCTTTTAATCTTCCACCATTAAGTATGAAGTTTGCTGTAAGTTTTTTTTTTTTTTTTTTTTTTTTTGAGACAAAGTCTCACTCTGTTGCCCAGGCTGGAGTGCAGTGGCATGATCTTGGCTCACTGCAACCTCTGTCTCTTGGGTTCAAGCAATTCTCCTGCTTCAGCCTCTTGAGTAGCTGGGATTACAGGCTTGTGCCACCATGCCTGGCTCATTTTTGTATTTTTAGTAAAGACAGGGTTTCACCATGTTGGTCAGGCTGGTCTCAAACCCCTGACCTCATGTCCGCCCACCTCGGCCTCCCAAAGTGCTGGAATTACAGGTGTGAGCCACTGCATCTGGCCGTGTACATGTTTTTTATCGGACTGGGGAAGTTCCCTTTTATATCTGGTTCGTTGAATTTTTCATCACAAAAATGTTGCTTGTTTAGTACTTTTTCTGCATTGAGATGATAATGTGATTTTTGTCCTTTATTCTATTAATATGGTGTGTTACATTAATTGATTTTTTTAATAATAAATTAACCTTGTACTTCTGGGATAAATTCCACTTGGTCATGGTACATAATCCTTTTTATATGTTGCTGGATTTAGTTTGCTAGTATTTTTTTTTTTTAAAGAATTTTCCCATCTCTATTCAGAAGAGGATTCACCAGTTATTTTTTTTCCTTATGATATCTTTGTCAGGTTTTTGTATCAGGTTAATACTGAACTTATAGACTGATATTAATTCTATGAACATTTGGTAGAATTTGGCAGTGAATCTAGGACCTGGGCTTTCCTTAATGCAAAGTTTTGTTTTGTTTTTTTAATTCTAATTCTATCTCTTTACTTGTTATAAGTCTGTTAAGGTTTTCTATTTTATCTTGAACCAGTTTCAGTAGTTTTCTCTCTCCAGGAATTTGTCTATTTCATCTAAATTGTCTAATTTGGTGGCAGACAGTTGTTTATAGCATATTCCCTTATTCTCCTTTTCATTTCTGTAAGATCAGACATCTTATAGATTTTAGTGGCTTGAGTCTTCTCTCTTTTTTTTCTTGGCCAGTACAGCTAAAGATTTGTCACTTTTGTTCATCTCTTCAAAGAACCAAACCTGTGTTCAAAAGAACAAAACTTTAGGTTTTGTCGACTTTATTGTTTTATATTCTTTATTTCCTTTATTTCTACTCTAATCTTGATTATTTCCTTCCTTTTGTTTGCTTTGGGTTTAGTTTACTCTTGCTTTTCTACTTTCTGAGATTGGAAGGCTAGGTAATTATTTTGAGATCTTTCTTCTTTTAAAATATAGATGCAGGTATAAATTTTCTCTGAGCGTCTTTATTTGCTTATTTGCATCTCAAGTTTTGGTATGCTGTGTTTTCATTTTTATTCATCTAAATGAATTTTCCGATTTCCCTTGAAATTTCCTCTTTGACGCATTAGTTATTTAGAGGTATATTATTTCCCACTATTTGTGAATTTTAAATTTGCTTTTATGATTGATTTCTAATTTAATTTCATTGTGGGTGGAGAAAATATTTTGTATCATTTAAATATTTTAAGTTTATGGGGATGTGCTTAATTGTCTAACACAAGACAATTGTGTTTAATGATCTATCTCAAGGAGCGTTCCACGTGTACTTGAGAAGAATGCATATTCTACAGCTGTTGGTGGCATATTCATTGGTGTTTTTTAGGTCTAGTTGTTTCCAGTGTTCAATTCTATTTCCGCATTGGTCTTCTGCTTTAGTTGCTCTATTCATTATTGAAAGTGGGATATTAAAGTCCCTAACTATTATTGTTGAATGATCTATTTCCCATTTCAGTTCTGTCAGTTTTATCTCCAATGTTTGTGGGCTCTCTTGCTAGTTGCATATATGTTTATAATTGTTTTAGCTTCTTTATGAATTAACCCTTTTATCATTGTAAGATGTTCCTCTTTATCTCTAGTAACCTTTTTACTTGTTTTTTTGTTTTTTTCTTTTTTGACGGAGTTTTGCTCTGTCGCCCAGGGTGGAGTGCGATGGTGCGAACTTGGCTCACTGCAACCTCCGCCTCCTGGGTTCAAGCAATTCTCCTGCCTCGGCCTCCCAAGTAGCTGGGGTTACAGGTGCCTGCCACCACACCTGGCTAATTTTTGTATTTTTAGTAGAGACAGGGTTTCACCATCTTGGCCAGGCTGGTCTCGAACTCCTGACCTTGTGATCCACCCATCTCGGCCTCCCAGAGTGCTGGGATTACAGGCGTGAGCCACCGTGCCCAGACACTTGTTTGTTTTAAAGCGTATTTTGTCTGATCATAGGAAAGCCACTCCAAGTCTTTTATAATTGTTGTTTACATGGTGTATTCTTTTCCACCCTTTCTTTCAACCCATTTGTATCTTTGCTTGTAAAATGTGTCTCTTGTAAACAACATGTAATTTGATCTTTTTTTTATTTTGTATTTTTTTTTTTTGGATGGAGTCTCGCTCTGTCACCCAGGCTGGAGTGCAGCAGTGTGATCTCAGCTCACTGCAACCTCCACCTCCCAGGTGCAAGTGATTCTCATGCCTCAGCCTCCCGAGTAGCTGGGATTACAGGCACGTGCCACCACGCCTGGCTAATTTTTTTGTATTTTTAGTAGAGATGGGGTTTCACCATGTTAGCCAGGATGGTCTTGATCTCCTGACCTCGTGATCTGCCCACCTCGGCCTCCCAGAGTGCTGAGATTACAGACATGAGCCACCCCACCCCGCCTTGATCTTTTAAAAATTCAGCCTGACAATCTCTGCCTTTTGATTGGATTGTTTAATTCTTTCATATTTAATGTTATGATTGATATAGTTAGATTGACATCTGACATTTTACCTTTTTCTATAGGTCTCTTATCATCTTTGTTACATGATTTATCCTTTATTGTTTTACTCTGTATTAAGTAGATATTTTCTAATGCAACACTAGATATCACTAATTTCTTAAATAATGTTTACATTGTATTTTGAGGTTTTTTTTTTGCAGTTTCCCTAGGGCTTACAGTGTATATCTTAATATATCAGATTTATACTGACTTATTTCCAGAGAAATATAGCTTTACCCTTATATTCCTCCATTCTCTCCCCATTTTTTGATGCCATTTTGAGGCCCAACAATACACCTGTATATTGCATATATTGTTTTATGTAATTACTTTTTAAGTAAGGCAAGAAAATAAAGGGAAAGTATGCAATTATGCAATCTTTTGTAATTATCTATATAAGTACCTTTACTGACACTTTTGTTTATTTGTGTGGATTTGAATTACTGTCTTGTGTTGCTTGCTTTCAGTCTGAAGAACTTCCTTTAGTATTTCTTGTAAGGCAGATTTGCTAGCAATAAATTATCTCAGTTTTTATCTGGAAATGTCTTTATTTCACCTTTATATTTCAAGATGGTTTTGCTGGAAATAAGATTTTTGGTTGACAGTGTTTTGTCTTTCAACACTGACTATTTCATTCCGCTGCCATCTGGCTTCTATTATTTCTAATGAATTTAGTTGTTAATCTTATTGGTGTCCCTTTGCATGAATTGCTTTTTTTTTTTTCTCTTGCTGTGAGGACTAAATGGGGACCTTTTTTCTCTTGCCCAAATACCTATCTAAGGGGACTGGGGAGTCATGCTCTACAAACCATAAAAATCTCATCAGACAGGTTTTTATTAAATGTGGCTTGCTTTCCACTTGACTTTGGTATAATATCACATGACAGCAGACTGTAAAGGACATATTAACAAAAATATTTTACCACAAAATATATTTCTTTAACGTACTTTGCAATGGCTGCCACAGTGCCAACAGATTAAAATGGCCCTGCAAAGCCATCTTTTATGGGGACAATTTGCAGCTATAGAGAATCTCCATGAATATAACCAGGTATTTTCCCTTCCAGGAGGTTTTCTCAGATCCAGGGGAGATTAACGGAGAGCCTGACACCTTTAAAGTCTGAAAAGAGTCACTCATCAGCTATCATATCTCTGAGAGCTGCCACCCATGAGGCTTCATCTACGTAATAAGAACGTGGTCTCCAAAACTCCCTAATCTTAACTCAGGCATTCTTTTCTACTGATTTCAAGTCCTTAGACAATAGCTTAACTCTCTCAACCAACTGGCAACTGAAGAATCCCCTAAACCCACCTATGACTTGTAAGCCCCCACTTTGAGATGTCCCGCCTGTTCCAGCCACACCAATGTGCACCCTTCTCATATTGATTTATTATTTTACCTGCAATTCCTGTCTCCCTGAAATGTGTAAAACCAAACTATAACCCAACCACCTCAGGCACACTTTCTCAGGACCTCTTGAGATTGTGTAACCTGGGCCATAGTCACACATATTGGCCCAGAGTAAACCTCTTTAAATATATTTTGGCAACATTTGGATTTTTCTGTCATCAACTGCTTTCAAAATTTTCTGTTTGTGTTTGTCTCTAACATTTTGATTATGATGTGTTTGGGTGTGTTTCTCTTTGTTTTTATCCCACTTGCCATATTGAGCTTCCTGGATGTGAGGCTAGTACTTTTCATCAGATTTGGAAAGTTTTTAGCCATTATTTCTTTGAGTACTTTTCCTGTCTCCTTCTATTTCTCCTCTCCTCTGGCACTCCCAATATGTGCAGGTCAGGGTGCTTAGTGGTGTTCCACTTTTCATGGAAGCTCTGTTAGTTTTTTTCTATCTCTTCTTCAAATTGAATACTTTGTATTGATTTGTCATTCATTAAATTAGTTGGTGATCTCTTCTGCCAATTCAAATCTACCATCAAACCTCTCTAGTAAATTTTCCACTTTAATCATTATACTTTTAATCTCCAGAATTTCCATTGACACTCCAGTCACAATAAGTGCACCCAGTGCCCACATCTTGGTTTCTAAAGTCTCTCTCCAATAAAAGGAATCAGAAATATTTAAATAAATGGCTGATTCTAGGGCTAGGGTAAGGATTATACAAGAGGGGCCTAGAGCATCGTGTAGTGCCAGGAGGTAAAGAAGTGTTTAAAAACCCCACAAGAATGAGATTATGCCAGAGGGACACAGGAACCAACTGAAAGAGCTCCCAATAGCCAAACCTGGAATAATCTGAGCAACAAAATAAAGCACATGCAGTGCACAATAGGAGATCGGGACCATCCTGGTCAACATAGTGAAACCTAGTCTCTACTAAAATACGAAAAAAAGAAAAAAAAAATTAGCTGTGTGTGCTGGTGTGTGCCTGTAGTCCCAGCTAATCGGTTGGCTCAGGCAGGGGAATCGCTTGAATCTGGGAGGTGGAGGTTGCAGTGGGCCGAGATCACGCCACTGCACTCCAGCCTGGGTGACAGAGTGAGACTCTGTCTCAAAAAAATAATAAATAAATAAAAATAAATGTTCACGAATCCTTACTGATATATATGTGTGTATATATGTACATATATGTATATATATAAAGTGGTGTATATACATAGGCATATGTATTTCTAATGTAGATTGGCTAGTGATACCTTTATCTACATTATCACTAGGCAATCTACATGTTTATGAGTAAGCCTTGTAAGTCTTCCAAGTTGCTGCTGCTCTCAACCTCTTTCTACTGCCCCCTGTCTGGAGCAGGGAGGACTCAGTCCATCCAGGAGCCAGCATCCATTTCAGAAGAGGTGGGTAGGTTGATCTGAGAAGGGAGGGACACAGCCGTGCTTCCAGCATTCCTCTTCCACGATTTAAAGTGGAAAGTCGTATCAGACGCCCCAAGTCTCTGCCCTTGACTTGAAAGAAAGAGACCAGTGCCACTAGGAGGGCCAGGTGGCCAAAGCCACCTGCCTCTGAAGCTTTTCAAGGGAAGTTGTGCCTCCAGTTCTGCCAAGGACGACGTGTCTCTAAACATCAGTCAGTTAATATTTTGCGAGTCACAAATTCTGCAACGAAGTGACATAAAGGGATAGCTTTTCTCTCCCACAGCAGTGACCGGTCAGAGACCACTGGAGCAGAGTAATGAGAATGGCTGAAGGAGACACCTGGGGATGCTTGAAGCTGCCCCCTGGAGCACGGTCCAGACACCTCCACGGTGAGTCCCGGTGTCAGGAGCAGGCGAGGGGAGGCCCAGGGAGTAACCAATGAATCACAACATTGTAAGTCATTTTAAAACCAATTTATCTGCCAGCTCCTCCTTCCTTTCTTCCTTCATCAGCTCACCCTCAGCCCCATGGCGGGCGTGTGAGTGAGTCAGACATGCTCCCGTGGCGTCGGATGCCATCCTCAGCCTCATGACTCCCAAATCGTTTTTATGCACTGCCGACCCACGGCTGTGTCTGACCGCTGCCCCTGTCAACGGTACCCCTAACTTCAATGCGTGAATTCAACTCGCATCCTCTGCCCTGGAACACATCTTTTCCTTTCGGGGTGGGGGGCATTGAGCAGAGGAAAGAAATCTAACATAAGAGATGCCAGGAGTCCAGTCACGGCCCTGCCACCCCATTGCTAGACTGCACCCAACGTCTGGGACACCTGAGCTGTCAGAGGGCAGCAAGGAACGCGGTGGGTGCTGTGCTGGGCTGATGGTGCTGTGGGTGCATCGTCCTAGAGACAGAGCGGATGACAGCCACTCAGAGGAGGCAGGCCCCGCATCCCGGCATTGGGAGAGAATGCACTTGGAGAACCCAGAGAGGCCCTCAGATCCCTAGCCCAACAGTCACCAGATTGCCTATTTGGTGGAACAGATGTGTATGCATCAACCTTTTTGCTCTGGAGAGAAATACATCCACCTATTCCCTGGGTCGGTTACTACTTTTGATGGAACTACCCCACTATGGGAGGCTCTTTGGTAATAGATACCTGGATAACGGCTCCAGTCTCTTCCTAGAATTTTTTGTCCATTGAGCTATGTGTATATGTGGGGGTGGGGGTCATCAGCAAGAGCCAGTGGTCAGCAGAGGGTTGGCACACCGCCAGCCTGGCTGGCCACACCAGGGGTGAGGATGGGCACCTGGCTGCAGAATCAATTATGACCAACCAGGCTTTGTCCTGGGAACATAAGCATAAAGTATCGCTAGGCAATCCACTTTTATCATCAGCCTCATCAGCAGGTCTCAGGAGAGAAGCTATGGTCATCTCAGAGGATGTAACCCACATTTATTTCACCCTCCTTCCCAGCAGAGGCTCGTAGATAACAAGAGCTACAAGGACGACCTTCGCCTGATAAAAGGCCACCACGGCCAGCCTGCAGCAAGCCTCAAGCTTCCCGCAGAACTCCAGATGCAGTCCCATTAAAGTGGAAAACAGGGAGTTGACTCTCTCATAGCCATCACTCAGCATGGTCTGATGATCCAGCCAATGTTACAGGCCAAGATGGAAAAAGAGGAGTGAGGATTGGAAAGGAGGAGACATACATTTTCATATTTTTGGGGTAGACAATAAAACTTTCTGCATAAAATTTTTTAAGACTTTACAATGAGAGCTAATGAGGTTTAATATAAGAAGATATAAAAGTCCACAGCACGGCTATGCAATAGCCAACACTAATTGGAGACTGTAATAGAAAAAACACACCATTCGCAATAGCAATAAAACACTGAGGTATTTAGAAATAAGTATAATAAAGATGTGGGACATCTTAAATAAGAAACTAATACAATTTTATTAAGGGCTATAGACAAAGATTTAACTAATTGGAAGGCTACATCATGAATGCAAAAACTCAGTTTCAAATGTTCTGTTTTCCTGTAAAATAATCAATAAATTAAATGCAATTTCATTCAAATCCTAGCAGCATTTTCTCCTGGCACCTGATAAGGTGGATTATTCCTTCACATGGAATAGCAAAGGACCAAAGATGGTGAAGACAGGTTTGAAGAAGCAGCAGAGGGTAGAGATGTTTTCTCTAACAAATAGCCAGCGATTTCCTCTAGAGTTTTGATAAAGACTATTCAAGAATAAACAGATCAGCAGAACAGAACAGAAAGGCAAAAGCAGACCTGCACGGAGTGGAAACCTGCTGTGCACCACAGGGATCCATACGTCAACAGGAATGGGGGTTTGTTGGTCAAATGCCACTGATAGAAAGGTAAAATATTCACATTATTACCTAACACTGCACTGGTAATAAAGCTCAGATGGGTTAAAGTCCTACATACGAAATGCAAAACTTTAAAACATTTAGAATAAACTACAGTGAAATAGCTTTATGATGTCAAAATACAGAAAAGTTCCTTTCTTTTTTTTTTTTGAGATGGAGTCTTGCTCTGTTGCCCAGGCTGGAATGCAGTGGCTCACTGCAACCTCCACTTCCCAGGTTCAAGTGATTCTCCTGCCTCAGCCTCCTGAGTAGCTGGGATTACAGGCACACACCACCACACCAGGCTAATTTTTGTATTTTTAGTAGAGACGGGTTTCACCATATTGGCCAGGCTGGTCTTGAACTCCTGACTTCAAGTGATCCACCTGCCTCAGCGTCCCAAAGAGGTGGAATTACAGGTGTGAGCAACTGCGCCTGGCCCAGAAAAGTTTCTCAAGTAAGACATACAAACGTAAACCCCATAAAACTGAAGTTTGATAAAGTTGACTATGTTATGATTAATAGCTTCTATACAACAAAAGATGCGATAAACAAAGCTGAAAGTCAAAAGACCGGCCACACTCAGGAGGAAATGTTTGCTATAAACCTAACAGGCAGATGATGATTATCCATCTCATATAAAGAGCTCACACAAATCAATAAGACAAAGCGAAGTGAAACATTTATGAATAAAGTGGAGCCCTGGTATGTCATCTACCAATCCCATTTTCTTCTCTCCTTGACAGTCTTATCAATCATGTTTGAAATCTTTACTACAATGTATCCTGTTGTTTCAGTAAAGATATATGTGCTTACCTATGCATGTTTACTGTGTAATGAACTCAGTGAAAACCAGGCGAATGATACAAACTCACAATTAACAGAAAAGGAAATGAGACATGCAATGACCATGAAAAGATGCAGACTCTCCCCAGTTACCAGGAAAATGCAAATTAAAGTAACCTTTTGTTTTATAGCCATCAGATTAACAAAGATTAGGGATCTAAGAGTAACAAAGCTGGCAGTGGGCGAGGGAGCACTTAGCCCATGCTGAAGGGAAGGTTCATTGGCTCCACCCTTCGAAGAGCCATTTGGCTACTCCTAGTGAAGCTGGAACCAGGCATGTCCCTCCACCTGGCAAAGTCCCTCTCTCCTAGACTAGGGACTGTGTTGCATGTTTGCACAAGAAAGGTTCCCCGGGAATGTGCGCTGCTGCCCCCCTTATGACAGTGACCCATCAAAACAATGAAGGCTGGCAAGTGAGCACAGGCTATACATCCATGGCATATGTGTACAAAGTACTATCCAGTAGTTGGTCTGTTATGCACATGAAAGACCAGTGTTCATCATCCAGCATGTATAAAGAACTCACAGAAATTAGTAAGACAGAGGCATCTGCAACAGCTGGTCCTGCACAGATGCAGACCAACCTGAAAATGCAATGTTGAGTTAAAAAAGAAACAAGTGGCACACATTATAAGCACCGTGGGGTATGATTTGTGTAAAGTATTAAAACATATCTTTACTAAACAACAGGATAGATTGTGGTAAAGATATCAAACATGATTGAGAAGGCTGTGGAGGAGAGAGGAAAATGGGATTGCTGAATGATATACCAGGGCTCTATTCATAATGCTTTACTTCTAAAAATGATTACCTAAAGCAAATATGGCAGAATGCTAATATTTGTCATGCCCAGGTGGTGGGTTCAGTTCATATTATCCTACGTAATTTATTCTCAATGTTGGAACTATCCCATAATAAAACACTGGAGCAAAGAACACAGATCATGAAGAAAAACAAAACCTAAGAAGAAATACAAGAAAACGAAAGATGTTAGGGTCGCAGAATAGGGTGGGAAAGCGAGCCAGTGGAGTCAGGACAGGTGTGAAAGAGAGAAACCGTCTCAGAAGCAAGCAGGGGAGACTGCTGGAGGTGGTGTCAAGGATATTTATTCATTCAACAAATAATCACTGAGCACTGTGAGAGTCAGGTCCTGGGGACTCAGAGAGGTGCCTCTGTTGCAGAAAGTCAGGGACCCTGAATGGAGGCACCGGCTGGAGCTGTGGCAAAGGAATATAAATTGTGCAGATTTCATTTTAATATGGACATATATCAGTTCCCAAAATTGATACTTTTATAAATTTCTTACGCCTGTCTTTACTGCAATCTCTGAACATAAATTGTAAAGATTTCATTTTAATATGGACATTTATCAGTTCCCAAAATTAATACTTTTATAATTTCTTGTGCCTGTCTTTACTTTAATCTCTTAATCCTGTTATCTTCATAAACTGAGAATGTATGTCACCTCAGGACCACTATTGTCTTAAACTATACAAATTGATTGTAAAATGTGTGTTTGAACAATATGAAATCAGTGTATCTTGAAAAAGAACAGAATGACAGTGATTTTAGGGAACAAAGGAAGACAACCATAAGGTCTGACTGCCTGCGGGGTCGGGCAGAATAGAGCCATATTTTTCTTCTTGCAGAAAGCCTATAAGAGCCTACAAACGGACATGCAAGTAGGGAAGATATCGCTGAATTCTTTTCCTAGCAAGGAATATTAATAATTAAGACCTTGGAAAAGGAATGCATTCCTGGGGGGAGGTCTATAAATGGCCGCTCTGGGAGTGTCTGTCTTATGCAGTTGAGATAAGGACTGAAATATGCCCTGGTCTCCTGCAGTACCCTCAGGCTTAGTAGGGTGGGGGAAAAAAACCCACCCTGGTGAATTTGAGGTCAGACTGGTTCTCTGCTCTCGAATCCTGTTTTCTGTTGTTTAAGATGTTTATCAAGACAATACGTGCACAGCTGAACATCGACCCTTATCAGGAGTTTTTGATTTCGCTCTTTGCCTTGTGATCTTTGCTTTGCCCTTTGCCTCGTGATCTTTATTGGCCTCAGAAGCATGTGATCTTTGTTCTCCTTTTTGCCCTTTGATGCATGTGATCTTTGTTACCTACTCCCTGTTCGTACACCCCCTCCCCTTTGAAAGTCCTTAATAAAAACCTTTGCAGCTCAGGAGGGCATCATGGTCCTACCGATATGTGATGTCACCCCCAGAGGCCCAGCTGTAAAATTCCTCTCTTTGTACTCTTTCTTTTTATTTCTCAGCCAGCCAAAACGTAGGGAAAATAGAAAGAACCTACGTTGAAATATTGGGGGTGGGTTCCCCTGATAGCCTCCCCGTGGGGAGAGAGGCAAACAGCCAGGAAGAGCAAATCCAGAAGCTTTCAGATTGTGCTGCTGAGGGCTGTGGAGGGCTGTGCCTGGTGGTACAGTGAGGACTGGATGGGTGGGCTTGCTCTGTAGGGGTGGACCCAGGACCCGGGGCAGCAGGGGCGGTGCTCAGAGCCTGCCCAGCTTGGTGCTGGCAGTGGGAGTGGCCGATGCAGCACTGGCTGCAGGGGGCTTGGCAGGTCTGGAAAGAGAAAGGTGCTCACTTGGTTGGGGGATGAGAGGAGGCTCCAGTCCGCTCCAGCCAAGGTGTGGACCCGGAGCTCTCGCCAGAGCTAGAAAAGGTGATCTCCATGGGTGTTGGAGCAAGGACGTCAGGGCCACCCAGACATGCGGGGGAGCCATGGGTAGAGAGTGAGCTTCCTGGGAAGTGGGAAGCCCAGCCAGGAAAGGCAGCCTCAAGCTTTGGGAAACATCAGAATGGCAACCTTATGCCATGGCGTGGCCTCGGAGCCACAGAGAAAGCGGAGGAGAGTAGAGATACAGGCATTTAGGGAGAAGAGGGATCTTTTTGTTTCTGCCTCCAAAGAAAAGAAAAAGAAAAATGAAAGAAGAACAACAAGAAATAGAGCAGAAAAGAATTCAAGCATGGATGGGTTTGGGTGGGGCTGGGAGATGGAGGGCTCCAAGCAGTAGAGCAGAGGGTCCAGCACAGGGAGGTGAGGTAGGAGGGGCTGGAAAGAAAGCCTAGATGGGCCCAGCCTGAATCACTATGGCAGGGGTCCTCAGGGGTTACCCAGGAAACTACCACAAATCTCGAGTCGCCATCAGTAGTGGTGACGGGGGAGTGGGTGGAAAAGCCGGAGAAGCCACCAGCTGGTGAAAAGGCCCTGGGTCCCCCCGCCACCTTCCAAATTTCACCTTACTCCTCCTGTTGCCAACCTCACTGGAGCCATCCAGGGGACAGGGCCTGGGGGTCCTTCCTGGCTTCTCCCCCTCAATGCAGGAAAGAACTTGAAATTGGGGAAATGTGGAGTGGACATTGGACCGCCCATCCAGCCCAAAAGACGCAGGAGAATGAAGACAGTCCCTGAAGCAGAGAATGCCACCTGCCTGGGGGTCAGCAGGGCACGCTTTGCTCCGGAAACACCTTCTTGACCAACACCATGCCCTGAGAGATGCCAGAATGGGGTCCTGTAAGTCTCCTGAACATGCTGATGGTGTGGTGCTGATTAAAACAATGTTCTCATGTGCAGGAGAAGCATGCCGAAGGGTGCTGGGTGAAAGGCATGGACCTGGTAACATTCTCATAGACCATGTTTATTTCCTGTAAAAATAAGACCAGATCCCACTGGTGACAAGGGCTGTGACCAGGACTGAGTTCTTTAAGGTTGCAGGACTGAGGTCTCTGTGTTCTTGCCGCTGTCGGCTTAGGGCCGTTCCCACTTCTAGAGGCTGTTGTGTTATTTGGTGAGTGGCCTCGCAGCTCCACGTCTCGGCCAGTGCTGGAAGGCTGAGTCCTCTTGCTCTCCAAGGGGCCCTCCCTTTGCTCCTGGCAGGTGTCTGCTCACCCCTTAGAGCAGTGTTTGATGTCAGGCCCTTGAAGTCTTCGGTGTTCTCGGTGCCCTTGGGACCCTGAACAGACAGAGTGACCCTGTGGTGGAAAATCCTTGCTGCCCCGCGTCAGGTGTGTTCCTCAGACTGCAGGCCCGCATGCACCCTGCCCGTGCGCAGTGCCTCCTCATTCCTGTCTGCTGGAGGCAGCTTCTGGGGGCCTCTTCTGTGGCTCAGGTGCTATAAATAGTCGGACAAGAGGAGCTTGCTGAAGGTGGACAGCACTTCAAATTTAAACTGCACGACTCACATGCTGTTCCTGGGAGCATCTCAGGGTTTGGTCCAGGTGCCTCGTGACCTCTGCAGGCTCCGTTACTGCTTTTCCAGAAACACTCTCTTTGAGCTGCGTCTGTGCATATTAAAGGAAATCCATCAGCACCATTTTCTTTAATTTTCAGTTCCTATTAGCAGTATTGACCAGAGGGTTCCCCAGGGCAGGGGGCAGGTGGGGTGAGGGCAGCTCCCCTGGCTCACCCGTCCATCTCTCCTGCCTGACTGGTGTTTAGATTAGAGTTCAATTCCATTTTAATCCACTTCCAATTCAATTCCATTCAGTTCAAATCCGAATTCCATTCCATTCCAATCCATTTTCATTCAGTCTAACTCAATTTCATTTCAGTCCAGTTCAAGTCCACATTTAGTTTCTATTTTGCTTAATACAGGTTCATAGACCTTCCACTGTGCCCCAGCCTCACGCTGGGCACCGAGGGAGGTGGGAGCTGGCAGCAGCCTGGGCAGAGGGACCCACTGCAGAGATGTGGGGGAACAGGCCTCACCCAGAAATGGCCACCAGAAGAAGCAGGAGCGTGTGGGGGCCACAGAACAAGAAGTCCATCCCTGTTCCTTAATTGAGCCACCCACGTTAGCGTGACCCATGCTCAGGCTGGTGCTCTTGCCTGGACCCATCATGGTGGTTTTCCCAAGCATACCCATGGCTGCTGTCCTGTGGGTCAAAGGCATGGCTGGGCCAGTGGGAAACATGGATTAAACACATTGAGCATTTCACTGCAGTCCTTCCTAGAGTCTCCTGGGCACTGATGGGCATTGACAACTTCTAAAAAGGGACAAGTGTAGTTTCAGGGCCTCAGAGGGCAGAACCTGGCTGGAAGCCAGCTGGGCCGGTGGGCAGAGCAGAGCTGCTGTCTCCCAGTGTGGAAGGAGAGTGAGTGTGTCAGGATTGCCTGGCTCTGTGGCACTTCCTGGGTTGGAGTCTCAGCTTTCAGGAGCCCCAAATGACCCCCTCATTTCAAGGCCGCCAGGGGCAAGCTTTCTGCCTCTCAGGACAAAACTGACAAGGAATTGGCCATGTCCTGCCTGTTCAACCATGTGTGAGTGACAAGGGCTTGTGCAGACACACATCTGCTCCCTGGACTGCCATGATGGAGGCAGAGGAGCATCTGCATCTGCAGGAGCTCTGCCAGTGGCCCCCAGCACCCCTCGAGCTGGGGGGAAATGGAGTCCGGCTCCACGGCTGCTATCCTGGGATGCAGTGGCCAGGCCTGCTGGGATCCTATGAAGAGGCAAGTGGAGAAGCCAGATCCCCCTGTGTTCTGTCCCCATGGGGGCTAACGGCCACACTGCCCCAAAGTTGCATCTGGAACTCTTCGGAATAGGAGTGGTTTGCATGAGAAATTTGAGGACGCAAACTCAATTCATCATTATTTATTAACCAGCACAGAGGAGTTTATTACTCTGATCACTCACTAATCATTCCTTATAAATGCGGGGACCAACAAAATCCCACAGAATCAATAAAGTGGTAACTTCCCGGTCTAAATCACGGCACCTAGGATTCTTGAGTAAACCTTTCGGTAATTTACAAAGGCTGTTGAATTTTATAGTAAGTGTTTTTCAAACCAAGCTGGATTCTAAACAATAATGACTTTTTAATGTGGCTCTGTGATTACATTGTCACCGTGAAATACGGGGGTCTTTGACTGCATCCAAAATGAGCCTGGTGTGAATTACTTGCAGGCACAGACCAGCACGGCCCCAGGTAAAGCAATCTTCATAAATTACTCTCCAATCCGGGTGGCCTGGCAGGCGAGGCCTGATGCCGATGTTTGCAACTCAATTTTCAATGGACAATTTGTAAACAAGCTCTTCCTTTTGTTCGGGGCAGTGGCCACGGCCGCCGCCTCTGAGTGGAGGGGCTGAGCTCCCCCCAGGCTTTCACACGCCGGCTGAGACTTTGTGTGAGTCCAGGACGGTGGCTGCTCGTCCACGGAGCTGCTTAAAGGGAAGTGAATGAAAGGAACTGACGCTGGGTGCCAGCCACGCACCAGGTGCACAAGGCCCACGTGGCGCCATATGGGGAGCCAAGAAAGAAACTGTTTCCTCCTCCTAGAAAGTCCTGCTGGGTGGCTGCCCTCCAACAACCACACAATCCCCTCCCTCATTCACTCTAATGATTCCAACACCCCTTCCTGGAGGGCTCAGAATCCCCACCGCCCCTGCACCTGAGAGTCCTGCCCACCCTGTTTCTGAACCACTGAGTGACTCTGTTTGGGTGTCTCAGTGGGCCAGGGCCTGTGCTCCATACAGTGAGAGCAGGTTTCCGTCAGAGACCTTCAGCCCACCCCAGGGGACTATGAGGCATGGCTTGGGCGTAGGGGGAGCCATGGACGCTCTCAAATCCAAAGCCACTGGGCAGATGGGTGAGCTTGGCTCAAATCCATGAACCCAGGTGTGGGCAACGGGGCCTGCGAGGCTGGGTGAAGGTCTGGGGACTCTGAGGTGGCTGGACTGCGGCCGCAGCCGTGGGTGCTGGTGCTTGCCCATCCCTGCCCTGCGGCTCTTGCTCCACAGGCGGGGGAGCCCGGGACCCTGGCCCAGGGATAGAGTGAGGCTCCTCAGCCCCAGGGGCAGCTTCAGGTCTGGGACGGGGGGGCGATTAGGGCGGTTCCCACCTGGACTTTCACACCAGGGCCCCTCGCCCTGGCCGTCCCTACTGCCCAGCCTGGGAGCTCCAGGACAGGCCCTGCCTTGCCCTGTGCCTGGTCTTGAGGAGAGTTTGCTGAGGGCATCCATGCCGAGTGCCCTTGGGGGCAGGACCGGGATTTGCACCCCCACCCCAGGTGCCTCAGTCCTAAGGTGCCTCGCCCTGTGCCTGGTCTTGAGGAGAGTTTGCTGAGGGCATCCATGCCGAGTGCCCTTGGGGGCAGGACCGGGATTTGCACCCCCACCCCAGGTGCCTCAGTCCTAAGGGCCCTCCTTGCACATGAGCTCACTCGTCCCTGGGCAGAGGGCCCCACTTCCTGGGGTGCAAAGTCACCTCCTCCTTGTTGCTCCGGATGCTTCCACGGCAACAGATTCTTCCGCAGCAGAGTGGCAGGGCACCCCTTCCCCGACCGTCTGCCTCCCAGCATGCTGGTGGAGGGGCTCGCTCCCGTCCACATGGCTGCCATGGGCTCCCACCTTCCTCTGGGCACCCTGGGTGCACCAAGGTGTTTTAGAAGGAGCTGCACCGGCTTGGAGGCGAGAAGGGCAGGAAGAGGCTGCACAGGTGCTCAGCAGGAGAGGCTTGTGTCTTAGGCCTTGGGTATTTAGAAATCTGTTTTACACAGGCTCTCTTTCTGATTTTATGTAAAGTGGGGTTTCACAGCTACACACATTTATTCCAATGTTCCACCGGGGAGAGCTTCTCCAGGACCGCGGGGCTCCAAGCCCCATGGCTCTTGAGGTGGCTGCAGTGTGCAGTGGACACTTCCAGGGTCTGTGGAGACTTCTGTTTCTGAAAGTGGAGACCTGTGTTCATTCTCCCTAAAGGCCTTCCTTCTGGTGCCCTCCCCTGCCATTCATGGCTGTTTCCAGAGGCAAGTTGGAAGTGGGGGTGCAGCTGGGGCTGTGGAAAGCTCTCTCTGCAATGTGCTGGGGGGTCTCTGTGGGACACAGAGGCTGGAGCTGGAGGGGTTGGGAGTCCGGGGGGACCCGAGATAAAGGCTGCCGGCACTAGGGCTTTCCCCAGCACCTGCCACTGAAGCTGCTGCAGGAACCGGGCAGGGACGGCCTCCAGACCTGGGGTCCTGATGACTTAGCTTTCGCCCCGATCCTGCCATCTGGGGGCTGAGGTTCTGCCTGGACGGCTGCCCCGAGAGGAGACCGCGCAAACCCCTGGCTCCTGGGGTGGTCTCCTGTAGCCTGTCAGCAAGATCCCCTCTGCCCTCGACAGGGACCCTGGGTGCCCTAGGGAGGCCTCAGCAGCCTGTTTCATAGCCGAGGATACTGAGGCCTGGAGCACAGGGATGCCCACCTGAGGCCCCACAGCTGGTGAGAGGCAGATGTGAAGGTGGAGCCCTCTCGGTCAGATGCTGTCTGCCTCATGGTACGGCTGTTGGGGTGGGGGGAGCTGGTTTGGGGAGGGGTCCGGGAGCCACTCCACTGGGGTAGTTGCAGTGCTCACAGTTAAGCTCTTGGTACTGGCTGTGTTCCGTGCCCCGGGCAGGCAGCACCTCCTTCCATCCTAAAACCCCCTCTGAGGTACTCAGTATCTTATCCCTGTTCTGTTGATAGGGAAACTGAGTCCCAGAGTCTCCATCAATGGGCTGGCCAGAGGAGCTTGGGTCCAGGCCCAGGCGGCCCTGCGTTGTGGGTGTGAAAAGCCTGGTCCCCACTGCCAGGCCGGCGCCCACCTACGGGTGGGGACCAGGCCCCGGGCCTCGATGTGCACACGCAGGAGCCGGGTTCCTAGTGGCCGCTTGACTTCATAGGATTGCTGAGAAAATCAAATGGTTAAGGAATGGCAGATGGCTGGACCCAAGTAAGGAGTTGTTAGTAAGTTCCTTTCTGGTATTTAAGCAAAGCATTTGTTTGCAGCCCTGGGACTGTTTTCAAGAGGAAAAAGGCCCTGCAAAAAAGCAAGAAGAGACTCTTTAATGTCCCTTCTTTAATTTAAAAAAAAAAAGGTAGAAGTCAGGAGCCAAATTGCCTCCCATCAAGACACCAGAGAGAACCGATTTAATTTCCATAATGTAGGACAACAATGAGCACGCAGCCTCACGGGAGAATAAATCCAGCCACTTTAAGGGGAGAAGGGAGGTGCTAAGTATATCATGTCAAATATTAACATATGAACTTCAAATCTATGCACCAATTCAAAATCTGATTTAACAAACTGCTCTTATTAAAGTCAATTGGCGAGCATTCCATTATAAAAACAAATGAAATCTTCCCCGTCTACGAGATAAATAATTTTCTCCCCACACCTAAGCGGGAGGCATTAGCTTAACGGGTAACGATCTAAATTATGTATTAAACTCAATTACTTTTTATTACTGCTTTCCAATTAGGGTTCCCTGATTGACTCACATGGCGTGGAGACTCCTCCCGGGCAGTCCCCCATCCTCCTGGCCCCTGGATCTGGCTGTGCAGACGCCATTTGCCCCCAGCTTAATTGAGCATATCTCTCCCTCGCTCTAAGGAGAGAGTGAGGTGTGGCTTCTGCTGGAGAATGAACACGGACGGCAGCAGGATCACCGACTAAATCACCGTCTAAATCTGCCAGAGCCACTCCTGGCAGCCACTTCTGAGGCTGCAGTATCTCCCGGCCCTCTAGAGAGAGCTCCCGAAATCACCAGTATCGTGAGGGCAGCTCTGCTGAGCCTGAGGCCTCTATAGGTGCAAGCAGCGTGCTGCAGCTCCGATGAGTGTCTCCCTGTCCTCAGAGGCGCCAGTCCCCCAGCTCCTGCCCTGCGCTGGCCATGCCTCAGCCGACATTGCACCACCGTGGACTCCCCTGTGTAACCAAGAGCTTTCCTTGTAAGAATCCAGACTCTCTGAGAAGGGCTGTGTTCTTGGGCATATTTCTCAAACACCAGGGACAAACTCCCTTGAAAATGAAAAAGCGTGTAGACTGCCAAGTGCAAAAATGCTACTTGTGAGGGGCCACTGCACGGTGATTGCAGAGGCCAGCTTGCCCTGCAGAGCCGGCCATGGCCGTCATGGAAGCCGGGGAGCTGTGGGAACGCCCATCCCTCAGAGTCGCCTCGTGCCCACCGTGAGCTGCTCTGAGCAACATGGCGGGAGCTGGAGGATGGGGCCAGAAGGGGCTCGAGGATGAAAGCACGCCAGGAGGGAGACGTGACCGGGTGGCCTGCTGCAGGTGGTGGATGCCTGGGAACACGGAGCACAGGTGGGTGGGCGAACTAGGAGCGCCAGGCCGGGGGTCTGGGTGAGAATGTAGCTCTGAAATGGCACCGTGAGGGAGGCGAGGGGTCGGCCATTCTGAGATTAGAGGAAGGGGTCCCAGCAGGGCAAGCCACCAAGACAAAGGCGCTAAGCCCCCATCTCAGGGTGGGGGTGGCAGCCGGTGGGGTCAGCCACCTTCAGGCTGGGCTTCAAGAGAGGCCTCAGAGCTGGCACCAGAGGCCCCCTCTGCCCCTGCCTCTGACTGCAGGAAGAATAAAAAGGCTGGAAAGAGGACCTGGCCGAGTTACACAGAGAAGCCCCCTCAGCCAGAAAGAGCCAGGGGAATGAGAAGCCGGAGAGCTGCTTGTGAGTTGGGGGCGCTACAGGCAGGGTCCCTGCTTGTTCCTGAGTCTTGGCTTGGATGCGGCTTAGACTTGAACTTTCGTGTCCACCCGGGCCTCTCTGAGTGACCCTGACAGGGACCAAGGGCCCAGCAGCCCACACATTACCTTTGATTGCCACAAGGTGGTGGTGGGAACTCCCAGGGCCCCAGGAAAGGGGGCTGGGCTTGAGCTGCCAGGTAGGGGTTCCTTGTGAGGCTTGGGGTGGGTGGGGCTGGGGTGGAGCTGGCTGGGCCTCACAGGCCCGGGAGCCAAGAAGAGAGCTTCGGTGCCTTCGCTGGGGATCCCCAGACCGGGCACTCTGGGAAGCTGGTGCTACACCATGACAGCCACTGCTGCCACCCCACCTGGGTCCCAGAACAAGCCCTGCCAGCCCACCCCAGAGGCCGAGGGACAGGTAGGTGAGCCACAGAGGGGGCGGAAGGGACCCGAGGGCACTGAGACAGAGGCTTAAAAGGCCAAGTCAA
Organism: Pan paniscus; assembly: GCF_029289425.2. Lineage (NCBI taxonomy): Eukaryota > Metazoa > Chordata > Mammalia > Primates > Hominidae > Pan > Pan paniscus. The sequence continues at coordinate 105,645,464 of NC_073264.2, read as the reverse complement.
GCTCTGAGTCCTGGAGTCAAGCAGCCGGCCGTCCCGGCACCCGGCCGCAGTGACATCCAGAGAGCAGCCCCCTAGCAGTGTCACTCAGGTGGCAATGCAAGAAAGCCCTGTCCTGTGTGTGCTCAGGGCCTGGGAGGCCTCCGTGAGCTGGCTGCACAAGCCTGGGGCTGTGGCACTCCCAGAGGACCTGCCTGGCCTCTTCATGAGCACCAGGGTCTCAACCCTCAACATACCCCACAGGGCCGGATTGACCTTCTCACCTCACTGGAGAGGGAGAAGAACCAGGGGAGTCTCAGGACTAAGGCACCCCTCCGGGCATCGGGTGTGCAGGGGCCGAGCTGGGATGCCAATTCTGCGTCACAGCCGGCTGCAGGTTCCGCAGCAGTTTTAGGGGCGACATTACCGAGGTCCTTGTGGGCGGGAGAGGGAAGTGTGGTGGGGCGCAGAGTAGGCCACGGTGGGGTGGGGAAGCGTCAAGGACGATGAGGTGTCAACCGGGCATTGAAGGATGGTGGGGCTCCATCCAGCAGAGGTGAGGGTGTGAGTGTGATGGGGGGATGGGTGTGTGAGGTGGTTGGGTTTGTGTGTATGTGTGATGAGTGTGTGTGTGGTGCATGGTGTCTGTGTGATGGGCCTGTGTGTGTGGCTGTGTGCAGGTGTATGTGTGATGAGTTTGTGTGTGTGGTGTGTGTGATGAGTGTGTAATGAGCAGGTGTGATGAGCATATGTGTGATGTGTGTGATGAGTGTGTGTGGTGAGCATGTGTGTGATGTGTGTGGTGTGTGTGCGATGGGTGTGGGTGATGAGTGTGTGTGTGATGTGTGTGGGGAGTGCTGATGGGTGCAGGTGGAGGTGTGTGTGATTGTGTGGTGTGTGTGCAATGGGTGTGTGTGATGAGTGTGTGTGATGTGTGTGGGGAATGGGGATGGGTGCAGGTGGAGGGGTGTGTGTGTGTGTGATGAGCAAGTGTGTGATAAGCATGTGTTTGGTGTGTGTGTCTGTGATGAACGTGTGTGTGGTGTGTGTGAGTGTGTGTGTGGTGTGTGTGATGAGTGTGTGTGTGGTGTGTGTGCAATGGTGTGTGTGATGTGTGTGGGGAGTGGGGACTGGTGCAGGTGGAGGTGTGTGTATGATGAGCACGTGTGTGATAAGCATGTGTTTGGTGTGTGTGTGAGTGTGGTGAACGTGTGTGTGGTGTGTGTGATGAGCGTGTGTGTGGTGTGTGTGATAAGCATGTGTGTGATGAGTGTGTGGTGTGTGCGATGGGTGTGTGTGTGATGTGTGTGGGGAGTGCTGATGGGTGCAGGTGGAGGTGTGTGTGTGATTGTGTGTGTGTGCAATGGGTGTGTGTGATGAGTGTGTGTGTGATGTGTGTGGGGAATGGGGATGGGTGCAGGTGGAGGTGTGTGTGTGTGATGAGCAAGTGTGTGATAAGCATGTGTTTGGTGTGTGTGTGTCTGTGATGAACGTGTGTGGTGTGTGTGAGTGTGTGTGTGGTGTGTGTGATGAGTTTGTGTGGTGTGTGATGAGTGTGATGAGAATGTGTCTGGTGTGTGTGATGAGTGTGTGTGATGAGCATGTGTGTGATGAGTGTGTGTGTGGTGTGTGTGCAATGGTGTGTGTGATGTGTGTGGGGAGTGGGGACGGGTGCAGGTGGAGGTGTGTGTATGATGAGCGTGTGTGATAAGCATGTGTTTGGTGTGTGTGTGAGTGTGATGAACGTGTGTGTGGTGTGTGTGATGAGCGTGTGTGTGGTGTGTGAGTGTGTGATAAGCATGTGTGTGATGAGTGTGTGGTGTGTGTGATGGGTGTGTGTGATGAGTGTGTGTGTGGCGTGTGTGGGGAGTGCTGATGGGTGTAGGTGGAGGTGTGTGTGTGATGAGTGTGTGTGTGTGTGGGGGGGCGTGTGTGGGGAGTGGGGATGGGTGCAGGTGCAGGTGTGTGTGTGATGAGCATGTGTGTGTGTGTGTGTGTGTGTGGCGCGTGTGGGGAGTGGGGATGGGTACAGGTGCAGGTGGATGTGCTCACCAGCCAGGTTCTCAGGCCCGTGCTAGTGCTGTACCTGGCACAGGAGGTCAGAAGGACCATTGCTCTTCCCACTAGCCAGAGCGGTGTCTGGCTTTGTCTCTCCCTTCGCCACTGAGTACCCCCAGCCAGGTGATAGCATCTCCGCAGGCCTCACCCGCTTTTCTGCTCCTCCCTGTGGACTGTGGGGTCAGCACAAAGACTCCATCTGGCTACCCCGCGGCCCCTCTGGCCACGCCTGCCTTCTGGAGACTTCTTCTGGCATCCTCCGAGCCAGGCCAGGTGTGGCCTTGCTGGGCAGCCCTCCTCTTCCTGCGTCCACCCACCGCGTTTCAGTGGCTTCATCCTTTATGCCACCAACGACCCCTGGACATCCCTCAGTCCCTCCAGGGACAGTGTGGTTCACAGGGCTGGTGTGCTGAACAAAGGCTGAGCTTGGGCAAGCACTGCAGGGGCTGGGACATAGGGTAGTGGCCGGGAGGCCCGAGGAGTCCTGTCCAAGAGGAGACAGGCCAGGATCTCAGGCTCAAGCCCTTGAACCCTCTAGAGTGCCTAGCCCTGTGCTGGACTCCAAGGGGCCACAGGCAGAGAGAGAACCTGGCCTCAGCCTCTGAGACTGAGGAGCCCTAGCTCAAGTGTGTGGGCCAGGCAGAAGAGAGCCCTGAAGTTGGAGCAGTCAAGGAAAGCTGCCTGGAGGAGGCGGCCTGGGAGTCACAGCTCAATGGCACCTGAGAAGGACGGCCAGGGCCTCTGCCCCGGGGCCTGCATCCCTCTCCATCAGCACAGCTCGGGGGAATGGCCTGGAGCTGCAACACCAATGACAGACGGCGGGAAAGTGCTCTCCCCACAGTGGGCACGGAAAACCACCGGCCCTCATCCCGTCTCGCACAATCCCTGAAGTTTGCTTTTTGTTTGTTTGATTAATTCCTTCGACGTTCAAGAAAGAAATTAATTTTACTTATTCCTCAAGCGGTCGTTAGAAAAGCTTTTAATGAACACAGTAAAAACCAACTAATTATCGCAATGGCATTTTACTCTAAATAAAATTGACAGCAACCAAGAAGATGGTGCCTATAATTCTCCTCAGTTTATTAAAACCCGTTTATCACATTTTATCCTAGAGGAAACTGATCATACTAGTCTGTGATAATTTAACTAATATTTCCTCACTGCATCTAATACGTAAGGGGAGTTTACTGATATTAAAGTCATAATGCATTATATGGAGATGACCTTGCATTCTAATTACTGTTCTTGGTGAGGAATGGGGAAGAGAATCATTCTGTACTGCACACTCCAGATGAAGCCAATGCATGCTTAATGTGAAGCCTCTAATTAGAAAAAATTCCCTTCTCAGTTTCAGCAGAGTTGATGGTCATTTTTCCTCGTGAAATGTGTGCTGGGGGCCTTGGTGTTGGAGCCCTCCCTCTACCCCAAAGGTCATGTCCGTGCTCCAGAAACTCACCATTGTCCATCCATTCCCTGAATGACCACAGTGAACCCACACGGCCCGGGTGCCTCCAGAAGCCTGGCAGACAATTCTTAAGTGTGAAAGAAAGTGTTTGTTTCTGCTTTTTGTTAAAATTCAGAAGTCACATTCTTCCAAAAACCATACTTGAAAATTTAGCTTTTTATTATACATCTTGCTCTAAGAGTCTGTTATTGTTCCATATCATGAAATGTCATGGGGCCCAAAGGTTGGGACACTCGATTCACTTCCTAAGTACGAGTTGCTTCTGTTGAGTTTTGCCACCAACAGCTACCACATGCTTGCACCCGTATCTACATGTTCACGCAGAGACCCACCCAGCTTCTGCTCTCTACATGTTCACGCAGAGACCCACCCAGCTTCTGCTCTCTACATGTTCACGCAGAGACCCACCCAGCTTCTGCTCTCTACATGTTCACGCAGAGACCCACCCAGCTTCTGCTCTCTACATGTTCACGCAGAGACCCACCCAGCTTCTGCTCTCTACATGTTCACGCAGAGACCCACCCAGCTTCTGCTCTCTACATGTTCACGCAGAGACCCACCCAGCTTCTGCTCTCTACATGTTCACGCAGAGACCCACCCAGCTTCTGCTCTCTACATGTTCACGCAGAGACCCACCCAGCTTCTGCTCTCTACATGTTCACGCAGAGACCCACCCAGCTTCTGCTCTCTACATGTTCACGCAGAGACCCACCCAGCTTCTGCTCTCTACATGTTCACGCAGAGACCCACCCAGCTTCTGCTCACAGACACACATCTCACCTCCCACACCATCTTCCCTGCTTGTGGCGGTTAATTTTAGGTGTCAACTTGACTGCACTAAGGGATGCCTAGATAGTTGATAAAACATTTCTGGATGTGTCTTTGAAGGTGTCTCTGGAAGAGATTAACATTTGAGTCAGTGGACTGAGTACAGACCTGCCCTCATCAAAGTGAGCAAGCATCACTTAATCCAAGGAGGGCCTGAGTAGAACGAAAAGCCTGAGGAAGGGTGAACTCACTTTCTTCTTTAGCTGGGACATCCATCTTCTCCTGCCCTCGACCATTGGTGCCTCTGGTTCTCTGGTCTTTGGACTCAGATTGAATAACACCACTGACTTTCCTGGTTCTCCAGCTTGCAGATGGCAGATTGTGGGACTTCTTGGCTTCCATAACTACATAAGTTGATTCCTATAATAAATCTCCTCATATATATGTGTATATATATATATTCATATTCTATTAATTCTGTTTTTTGTAGAACTCTGACTAATATAGATTTTGGTACCAAGAGTGGATCTAGAAGACCAGAATTTTGAGGACGAGTTTTCTGAATTCTTTCTGGAGTTTCTGGAATTGGCTCGTTAATCTGACTATATGTGAAGACACTAATGACTGTATTTCCGGTAGTAAAGACAGCACTGATCATCCATGGCACAAACTATAGAGATACGCAAAATATCTGCATTGGATCCTTCTAATAAACTACTTGTAAGAAGCGAGGAGCTACATGACTCTGTATATGATACTTTTGAACATTTTAGGAAAACTGAGGAATATAATCACATTGGTTGCTTCTAATGTCATTGGACAAAGTGGTAAAAGAAAAAGACGAGCTCAGGGATTCAAATTCCCAGCTCAAGAGCCACAAAAATGACCTAAGAGTTTCTATGTTTGCCCCAGGAGCCTTATCTCATACAACCACAGGGCTGAAGTTTCTGAAAATCAAACTCAGGACCTCATCCTGCAATTGGCCAAATTATTAATACAATGCAAGTTGAGCTCCCAGCCTCCTAGAATGTCTACTCTTGAGTGGGGAAATGGACTGGGAAAGAACGGGATACTGTAAGTTGCAATGGGGACATGTGGGAAGACCCTGATGAAGCTGGGGGTATCAAGCCCCTAAATTCTGATGTTTATTATTTGCCAGTGGAAGAGGTCCCCCCACGCTCAACAAAAGTGGCCTTCACATCCCTGGTGGCAGGAGCATCCCTGCCAACAGTCGTGTAGCCTTTCCACCTGACTTGAAGGAGTCCTCTGCATCCTGAGTAATATCTTCCTCTGAGGTGGTGGCCAAGCAGGACAATGCTGATTATTTTCGGGACCCACCCTCACCGCCCCTCTTTGCCTCTAGCCCTATAACTAGACCCAAACCCCAGTAGGCCCTGAAGGTGAGGGACAAACTGTGACCCATGAGAAGGTATGCTGCTCTCCAAAAGAACAACATAGGTTTTCTAATTTATACGAGCAGAAATCCAGGGAACATGGATGGGAATGAATATTAAGGGTGTGGGATGGTAGTGGAAGGAACATAAAGTTGGATCAGGCCAAATTTATTGATATGGGCTCAGTAAGCAATGATTCTGGATTTAATGTTGCAGGTCAACGAGTTAGAAAGGACTCAGTTTGGTTGGATGGCTGAACAGGGGTCAAAAGATAGTCTGCCCTGCCGTGAGCAAACTGGAAAGATCCAAACTCCCCTGGTTTAATGTAGAGGGGGTTTAAAGGGCTCAGGGAAGCTGGTGTGTTAGAGTGGGTTTGTCATTTCAGACCTACTTGCCCACACGCGGGGATCTGGAAGACTGGCCTTTCACCAACACCTCGAGAAAGAACTGTGTGAGGGGGTCCCAGCTTCCTTGAAGAGCTCTGCCATAACTCTTCCCTGTAGGTCAGACCTTATGGTGGGAACCACAGCCACTCAGCTGGAGACCTAAGTGCAAGGGGAGCAACTGGATCCTGTGGTGGGGGAGCCCACAGGCAAGGTGGGTGCAGGCATAGCAATGGGCAGGAGTGGCACAGCAGCAATCAGAACAACCTGGCTCATGAGACTCATGGCTCTGGCCCGTTATCATGGGGCTCCTGGAAAGGAATTTGATCAGAAGCCTACTAAATCCTTACATGATCTGTATAAGCAGGAAAGTTTTAGGTCAAGTGAACAAAAGTCTAAGTCGAATCTGGGCATAGTGGCACAAGCCTGTGGTCCCAGTTACTCAGGAGGTTGAGGCAGGGGCATCTGTTGAGCCTGGGAGTTTGAGGCTGCAGTGAGCTATGAACACATCACTGCACTCTAGCCTGGATGACCTAATGAGATCCAGTCTCTAAAAACAAAAATCTAACTCAAATAATAAAATCATGACTCTCAAAGCACAGAGTCATGGCCCCTCAACTAATTCTCAGACCTGAGCCAATCTACAGACTCAGAACCAGCGAATGAAGGGACGACAGTGTCCCCCTGGGAAACAACTCTGTACACTACCCGAAATGTATACTCTTAATCTTTTCCCCAGCCTTTCCCAAAGGGACCTACCTTACGTTTTACCAGGTGACTGTGCACTGGGGAAGAGGAAATACTCAGACCTTTCAGGGACTGCTGAACTCTGGCTCTGCACTGACATTGACTCCAGAAGATTGAAAAGGTCTCTGTGGCCATCCAGGCAGAGTAGGGGCTTATGGAGCTCAATGATCAATGGGGTTTTAGCTCAGGTTCATTTTACAGTGGGCCCAGTGGGTCCCCAAACCCATCCTGTAGTTATTTCCCCATTCCAGAATGCATAATTGGAAGAGACGTAATTGAGGAGCTGGTAGCATCTACACACTGGGTCCCTGACCTGTGGAGTAAGGACTATTACAGTGAAGAAGACCAAGTAGAAGCCATTGCAACTGCTTAGGAAAATAATACAGTAGTCCCCCTTTATCTGCAGGCAATATGTTCTAAGACCCCAGTGGATGCCTGACACCATGGACATATAATAAACCACCAAACCCTATATATACTATGTTTCTTCCTATACTTACATACCAATGATAAAGTTTAATTTATAAATTTGGCACCGTAGGAGATTAGCAACAATAATAAAATCAAACAATTAGAAGAATATGCTGCAATAAAAGCTCTGCGAATGTGATTTCTCTCTCTCAAAATATCTTGTACTGTGCAACAGGTCACTTAAAATGTGGAAAGTGAAACCAGGGATAAGCGGTGACTGCTATAAGTCAAAAACAATCCCATATTCCTGGAAGGACTGTGGAGATCATGCCACCATCGGGAACTTGCAAGGTGCAGGGCTGGCGATTCTCACCACATTCCCACTCGACTCTCCGATTTGGCCTGTAAGGAACGCAGATGGATCTTGGAGAATGACTGAAATACCACAAGCTTAACCGGGTGGTGACTCCAATTGCAGCTGCTGTACCAGATGTGGTTTCATTGCTTGAGCAAATTAACACATCCTCTGTTACCTGGTACACGGCTACTGATCCAGCAAATGCCTTTTGTCCATCCCTGTCCAGAAGGCCAGCCAGAAGCAGTTTTCTTTCAGCTGGCAAGGCCAGCAATACACATTCACTGTCCCATCTCAGGGACAGTGTCCCATCAACTCTCTAGCCTTACATTATGATTTAGTCTGCAGGAATCTTGGCTGCTTTTCCCATGGGATGCCACACTGGTGCATTACATTGATGACATTGTGCTGATTGGACTTAGTGAGCAAGAAGTAGCAACTACTCTACATTTATTGGTGAGACGTCTGTGTGTCAGAGGGTGTTGTCTGACCCACCAAGCCACATGGTTATGTATGCATAGCAACACTCTGTCATCAAATGGAAGTGGTACGTATGTGATTGGGTCCAACCAGACCCTGAATGCTCAAGTAGGTTACATGAAGGGGCCAAAGTGCCCACGGTCCCCACCCCTGCTCCACCGCCTTTCTCAGCTGAGATCCTCTCTCCCAGCCTGTGCCTGTGGCCTCGTGGGGGAGCTCCCCATGATCATTTGACAGAGTAAGAGATGATTCAGGCCTGGTTTACAGATGGCTCTGCTCCATATGCAGGCACCATCTGAAAGTGGATGCTGCAGAACTACAGCTCCTTCCTGGGACATCCCTGTAGGACAGTGGGGAAGGGAAGTCCTCCTGGGCAGAGCTGCGGGCAATGCACCTGGCTGTGCACTTTGCTTGGAAGGAGCAGTGGGCAGTTGTGCAGTGATAGACTAATTCATGGGCCGTGCTCAATGTTTATGCTGGATGGTCAGGAACATGGAAAGAAGGATTGGAAAAATTGGTGAAGAAGATATTTGGGGGAAAAGATATGTGGATAGGCCTCTTAGAATGGGCAAAAATCATGAAGATATGTCTGTCCTATCTGAATGGTCAGCAATGAATGACCATAGCAGAGGAGGGTTTTAGGAATCAAGTGGACAGAATGACTCCTTCTGTGGACACTGGTCAGCCTCTTGCCCAAGCCACCCCGTCATGGCCCAATGAGCTCATAAAGTAAGCAGGCATGGTGGCAGGGATGGAGGTAGTACATGGGCTCAGAAACATGGACTCCCACTCACCAAGGCCTAACTGGCTCCGGACACTGCTGACTGCCCAATCTGCCAGCAGCGGAGACCAACACCAAGCCCTTGATATGGCACCATTCCCAGGCGATCAGCCAGCTACCTGGGGCAGGTTGATAACATTGAATGGTCCCCAGCATGGAAGGGGCAGAGGTTTGTCCTTACTGGAAAAACCACCATCCATGGACTTACAGAATGCCTTACCCACTGTTACGCTGTTCCACCCCGCACTGCTTCTCACCGAGGAACTCACTTCACAGCCAAAGAAGTGCAACAATGCTCATGCTGCATCCTGAAGCAGCTGGTGTGATAGAATGATGCGATGGCCTTTTGAAGGTCAATTACCAACTAGATGGCAATACCTTGCAGGGCTGGGACCAGGTGCTCCCTGCAACTTTGTATTCTGCTGGCCTATGGGTCTTAGTTCCAGAGGCAGAAATGCTTCAACCAGGAGGCACAACAGTGATCCCATTGAATTGAAAGTTAGGGCTGGGCATGGTGGCTCACGACTGTAATCCCAGCACTTTGGGAGGCCAAGGCGGGCGGATCACGAGGTCAGGAGATCGAGACCATCCTGGCTAACGTGGTGAAACCCTGTGTCTACTAAAAATACAAAAAATTAGCCGGGTGTGGTGGCAGGCGCCTGTCGTCCCAGCTACTCGGGAGGCTGAGTCAGGAGAATGGTGTGAACCTGGGAGGCGGAGCTTGCAGTGAGCAGAGATCACATCACTGCACTCCAGCCTGGGTGACAGAGTGAGACTCCGTCTCAAAAAAAAAAAAAGAAAGTTAGTATGCCATTTTGGGACCCTCAAGCCTCAAGAGTCAGCAGGCTGAGAGGGGAATAAAGGCGCTGGCTGGGGTGATTGGAATACTGAGGGAAATTGGACTGCACTCCACCATGGAGGGAAGGAACAGTGTGTCTGGGAGGCAGAAGATCCTCAGGCATGTCTTGGCACTGCCATGCTCTGTGATTAAAGTCACTGGAAACCACAATAATACAATTCAGGCAGGACCTCTAGTGGCCCAGACCCTTCAAGAATGAAGGTTTTGGGTCAGTCCACCAGTAAAGAACCATGGCCAGCTGCGGCGCTTGCTAAGGGCAAAGGGATATGGACTGGGTGGTGGAAGAAGGGGGTTATTAATACCAGTGACAACTACATGACTGGTGGGAGAAATAAGGACTGTCATTGTCAGAATGTCCTCCTCGTTTTGTAACTTATATGTTTGTGTGAATATATACATATATTAACCAAATATATTTGTTTTCTCTGTTATCTCCTTAGCATGTAGCATAAAATGTAACAACTTTGTATCAGTATTTAAACGCTGTTAATTTTACATCTTGGTTTTTATGTTACGGGACATCAGGAGAAAAGTGACTATCACTCAAGGACTTGACCAGCTCTTTTGGGGAAGGAATGAGTGTGTTTTTGGTTGTACGTACGATAGTTGTATCAGATTAGGCAGGACTGTGATCGGATTGTATTTATTGGAGATTAAATATAGTTGAAGATTTGTATGGATGCTACGTTGACAAAGGGTGGACTCGTGGGGTTAATTTCATGCATCAAATTGACTGGGCTAAGGGAAGCCCAGGTAGCTGGTAAGCATTCTTTGTCGATGTGAGGATGTCTCCAGAGGAGATTAGCATTTGAACTGGTGAAGATGATCTGCCCTCACCAATATGTGCCAGCATCATCACATCCACCCAAGGCCCGGGTAGAACAGAAGGGCGGAGTCAGGGCACATCCTCCATCTCCTCTTGAGCTGGGGCAGCCACCTTCTCCTGCCCCCGGACCTCAGTGATGCTCTTTCTCTGGCTTCAGACTCAGACAGAGTCACACCACTGGCCTTCCTGGTGTTCCAGCTCACAGGCAGCAGCTCTTGGGGCTTCAGACCTCTTGGCCTCTATAATCTTGTGGGTCAATTTCTGTAATAAATCTCTTCATGTATACACACACACGCAGCACACAGACACGCAGTCAAGTGTTGCTTCATAATGAGGATGCGTTCTGAGAAACGTGTGGTTAGGTGATTTCGTCCTCTGCAAGCATCACAGAGGTCACTCACAAACCGAGACGGTACAACCTGCCACATGCCCGGGCCGCAGGGTGCAGCCTATGGCTCCTAGGCTACTAACCTGTACAGAGTGTGACTTGTACTGAACACGGGAGGCAGCCGTGACACAATGGCAAGTAATGGCATATCTAAATATAGAGAAGGTACCGTAAAAACAGGGCATAGATGATTAAAAATGGCACACTGGCGCAGGGCTGTTCCCATGAATGGAGGTTGCAGGACTGAAAGAGGCTCTGGGTGAGTCATGAGTGAGTGTAGGTGACTGTGAAGGCTGAGGACATTAGTGTACACTACTGTAGACTTTATAAACACTGAATGTATTAACACTTTTTTCTATCTTTAATAATAAATTAATCTTATCTTACTGTACCTTTTTATTTTATACACTTTGTAATTTTTTAACGTTTTGACTCTTGTAATAACTTAAAACACAAACAAGTACAGCTGTACATAAATGTTTTTTAAATATCTTTATTCTATAAGCTTTTCCCTATTAATTTTTTAAACATTTTTACTTTTTAAACTTTTTTGTTAACAAGTAAGGCATGAACACACACATCAGCCTAGGATCAGGACCATCAAGATGTCACTAAGCCCTAGAGGCTTTCTGCTGCGTTATAATCTTATGGGATATAGACAGTGTGTGTGAGGTCAGTGCTTGCAATCACTGAGATGCAGGCGGGACTGTGTGTGTCCTGCTGGTTCTGTGTCTCTGGGGAACCCTAAGCCACCTTAAGCCACTGCCCACACGGGTTCTTATGGACAAAGGCTCCGGCACCCACGCACAGTCGGGGTGGGGGTAGTTCGTGCTGCGGTAACAAAGCATCTGAGCATCTAACCGGCAGAAACCCAGCGCGGTCTGTTGCCCTCTCCTGTGGGGGCTGGAGGGGCTGCTGCGCGGGTCTCCTGCTGGGGATGCCGCCCTGGCAGCCTGGGCTCGGGGTGGCCTTGGCGGGAGGGGCGTGGCCGTCCGCACCCCGCGCTCCGCAGCTCGCCCTTCTCCGTGTCGGTGGCGCAGGCGCCTGGAGGGCCTTGTTAGCCCCGCGCGACGGCTGCTGAGTCTCCGAGCTCCCGGGGCCTAGGCGTGCGCGGTGACCCCTCCAGGCCGTGCCACGGAGCCCCCTTGCCGCTGTCCTCGCTGCTTAGCCTGCAGGCCGAGGGCCCTGGACTCATTCGCCCTGGAAATGCGCCGAGGCCCCCCGGGTGCACCTGCCGTCTGGGCAGCCGGGAGGGCGCAGGGACCCAGGCCGCGGCTCCCACCTACGCTTGCTCACTGCTCCGGCCCCAGGCGCTGCGGGACCCCAGACCCCGCGAGGAGAGCACCGCCTCCCTCTGCGCAGCCACGACTTCTCTGCCTCGGCTCCTGAACACGCAGCCCGGCCTCGGCCTCGCTAACCCCAGTCCTGAGGGAGGGACAGCCCTCGCCCTCCCGCCCCGCCCCTCCCCCGCCCACCGCCCCGCCCACCCCCCATGTCCCCCGCCCACACCCCTACCATGTCCCCCGCCCACCCCCCCATGTCCCCCGCCCACTCCCCCCATGTCCCCCGCCCACCCCCCATGTCCCCCGCCCACCCCCCATGTCCCCCGCCCGCACCCCTGCATGTCCCCCGCCCACCCCCCCCATGTCCCCCGCCCACCCCCACCATGTCCCCCGCCCACCCCCCATGTCCCCCGCCCGCACCCCTGCATGTCCCCCGCCCACCCCCCCATGTCCCCCGCCCACACCCCCATGCCCCCCGCCCACCCCCCCATGTCCCCCGCCCACTCCCCCCATGTCCCCCGCCCACCCCCCCATGTCCCCCGTCCACCCCATGTCCCCCGCCCACACCCCTGCATGTCCCCCGCCCACCCCCCATGTCCCCCGCCCACCCCCCATGTCCCCCGCCCGCACCCCTGCATGTCCCCCGCCCACTCCCCCCATGTCCCCCGCCCACCCCCCATGTCCCCCGCCCGCACCCCTGCATGTCCCCCGCCCACCCCCCCCATGTCCCCCGCCCACCCCCACCATGTCCCCCGCCCACCCCCCATGTCCCCCGCCCGCACCCCTGCATGTCCCCCGCCCACTCCCCCCATGTCCCCCGCCCACCCCCCATGTCCCCCGCCCACCCCCCATGTCCCCCGCCCACCCCCCATGTCCCCCGCCCGCACCCCTGCATGTCCCCCGCCCACTCCCCCCATGTCCCCCGCCCACCCCCCATGTCCCCCGCCCACCCCCCATGTCCCCCGCCCGCACCCCTGCATGTCCCCCGCCCACTCCCCATGTCCCCCGCCCACCCCCCATGTCCCCCGCCCGCACCCCTGCATGTCCCCCGCCCACTCCCCCCATGTCCCCCGCCCACCCCCCATGTCCCCCGCCCACCCCCCATGTCCCCCGCCCGCACCCCTGCATGTCCCCCGCCCACTCCCCATGTCCCCCGCCCACCCCCCATGTCCCCCGCCCGCACCCCTGCATGTCCCCCGCCCACTCCCCCCATGTCCCCCGCCCACCCCCCATGTCCCCCGCCCACCCCCCATGTCCCCCGCCCACAGCCTCTTCTCTCTCCCGGCTGTTCCCGCAGCTCCCAGGGCTCCTCCGTAGGGGACAAGGCAGCCGCACAGCTTACCCCTCCCTGTCCCACCGCCTCACCGCCTTTCCAGCCACGCTCTGCTCCTCCCCTTCCCTCCGCAGCTCCCCGGGTCCTGGGGCTCCCCCGCGCCGCCGAGCCTCTTGTCCAAGGCCGCGCCGGCCTCCTGCTCCTCCCCACTGACTCCGCGCCAGGCCCTTCCTAGAAGCCTGGGGCTTCCCTGGCTTTCCCCCCACCCCACACTCTCTTGGGTTTCCCCGTCCCTCTCGCCACGGCTCCCTGTTCACTGGCGACAAGCTCTACGTGGGCCGCTCCCCAGGACCGCCGTGGGCCTCACTCCTCTCCGGTCCCTAAGACACTGCCTGGTCAGGCCGTCTCCCTTCTCTCCGCACCGCCCCTTCGTCTTGCACTCCAGACCACGTCCAGCTGACTATTCTAATTTCTTTTTGCTGTTAAGGCATTTGTTTAAATTATGGCAGGAGCACATGACCTCGGGCCTGGGGGGCTCCAAGCATGCCAGGGTATCTAGACACAAAGCAGGGCTGGCTGCATATCCAACCCCGCCCAACCGTCTGGACTGTTTTCTTTACATGGATCTGCACACGTGTGTACATACGAAATAAAATACACAGTTTTGTCTAGCGATGCTGCTTTTTCACAAATGGAATCATACATATTTCATGCGTTGTCTGCAACTTGCTTTTTACATTTAACACGATGTCCCGGGAGCTTTCTACATTGGCCCACTTAGTTCGACCTCATTTTCTTTGATGGCTGCAGAGGCTTCTGTCCTGTGGGCGATGCTGCTGTGTAAGGAGCTCTCCTCTGCCGGCGAAGAATTAAGGTGCTTCTCTTTTCTTCCCCTTCTGATTCTTTTTTATTTTCTATTACCAATCTGCAACTAGCATGGATATGGATGATTCTTCTGTGTTCAGGCAGGTGTCCCCATCTACAGCGGAGGCCTCAAACAGGCTTTCTCTGCTCCTTCATGGTGGACATTTCCATATTGTTTTCTGAGAAGGTTGTAAAAAGTATTCATCACCAGCCGCGCAGCCAATTACCTGTTTTTCTTACACTTTTATCATTGTTACAAAGTTTAATCCTTATCTCCCCCCACCCCAATTTTATGGGTGAAAAACAATTTCTCATTATTACTCTCATCAACATATTTGATTTCCAGTGAAATCAAGCATTCTTTATATTCGTGTTTGTAGATCTTTAGATGTCTTTCTTTAATCCACAGAATTTACCTGTGTTTGTGACTTGGAAATCTGCGTTGATTTTGTCCCCTGGCAGCCTGTTTTCCATCGTCCACCCTGCCCTTTCCGTGGGATGTGCCTGCTCCAGTGTACCTCACTGCACGGAGATACATCTGTTTCTTTCTGGGATCTCTAACTTGAACCTTGTCTGCAAGACCAATTTTCATTGTTCCCTCCCCTCCGCCCCCTCCCCCCGCCCCGCCCCCAGGAAACCATGTTTACTAAGCATGTTCTTTTCCGGGTGAATTTCAGTCAGTGTGTCAAATTCCATAAAAGATGCAACTGCAGTTTGACTGGGATTCCACGGCACATCTGGATCACTTTGGGAGACCGTTGACATCTTGACAATGTTAATTTTCTCATTCAAGAAGAACATGTCTCTCCATTTACTCAGAAAGTTTCTTTTGTGTCTGCCAATAAAGTTTTACTTTTCCTCACACAGGTTTTGGGTGCATTTTTGTTCCTTCCAACCACACTGTCTTTAATTTACACTCCTATTTTGGGAGTGTAAATTAGTTCAACCATTGTGGAAGACAGTGTGGCGATTCCTCAAGGATCTAGAACCAGAATACCATTTGACCCAGCAATGTCATTACTGGGTATATACCCAAAGGATTATAAATCATAGTACTATAAAACATGCACACGTATGTTTATTGCGGCACTGTTCACAATAGCAAAGACTTAGAACCAGGCGCGGTGGCTTACACCTGTAATCCCAGCACTTTGGGAGGCTGAGGCGGGCAGATCGAGACCATCTTGACTAACATGGTGAAATCCCATCTCTACTAAAAATACAAAAAATTAGCTGGGCGTGGTGGTGGGCACCTGTAGTCCCAGCTACTCAGGAGGCTGAGTCAGGAGAATGGCATGAACCCGGGAGGCGGAGGTTGCAGTGAGCCGAGATCACGCCACTACACTCCAGCCTGGGTGACAGAGTGAGACTCTGTCTAAAAAAAAAAAAAAAAAAAAAAAAAAGCATTCCTATTTCTTCACATCCTCTCCAGCATCTGCTGTTTCCTGACTTTTTAACGTATACTGAATCATAACAAACGACATTAGTAGATTTCAAACGTCGTGAGTCCTTGAATTCCGAGAGTAACCTTCCTCCAGGTTCCAGCTCCTCAAGGCTGGCTCCTGCTTCCCTAGCCGGTGTTCCCCCGCTGGAGATGGCCTGGCTCCTGTGGATGGATGGACAGGTGGACGGATGGCGGGCTCCAGCAGCTCCCTAGCCAGCTCTCAGCTCACTATGGAGGAGGGCTGGTGTCCGTATTTCCCACCCACAAGTTAATACTTTTCTATCACATGCTTGCATCCACCAACATTTTATGTGCCTTAAAGTTGACATAAATGGCAAAATAGTGTCAAGATTCTTGCAACTTGCTTTTTTCGCTCACATCAAGTTTTTGAAATTTATCAATATTGATGGACATCAATTCAGTGTGTTTCTGTTAACTGGAGTAAATGTTCCATCATGCCGATGAGGCACAGATTAATGATCCTTCCCCACTCAGGAACTTGCAAATGAATTCTGCTTTCCCACCACACCATGAGCAGCCTTGCTTGTGTCTGCTGGTGCCGTGGCCAGGCCACTGCAGAAAGAGCCCCTGGCTTGTGGGAATGTGTGTCGTCAGCTTTCCACGCCAGCTTTTAACAGTGCCTGGCACTTTATAAATGTTCAATAAGTATTAACCATTAGCGTTATCATTACCATTATTATTAAGTATTGCTGTGTTGCTGTCCAAAGTGGTTATACCAATTTACACCCCTTCCAGCAACAGACGGAGTTTCCATTTCCACAGATTCATGGCAACACTCAGTAGTATCAGACTTATTAATTTTTTACACTCTAATGGGTGAAAAATGGCATCTAGTTGTTTTAATTTGTGTTTCTCAGTGTTAGCAGTGAAGTTCAGCCTCTTTTCACATATTTATTGCCCATCGTTTTCTCCTGATATTTATTGTTTCTTATCATTTGCTCACTTTCCCATTGGGTCGCTTGCCTTTTTCTTATTGATTTTCAGAGTTATTTATGGATCTGGGTAGTGATACTTTATTGGTTATGTGGATTGCAAATATATCCTCTCAGACTGAGTCTTGTAAATTTTTTTGCTTTATTGATGGTGCCTTTTTCTGAACAGAATTTTACATTTTAATGTGTCTGATACCTCAAACTTTCCCTTATGTTTTGTGATATTCGTATAAACTCATGTTATCTTTTACAGCTTTGCATTCTCACGTTTAGGTGTTGGCCTATCTGTGATTCATTTTTTCTTGATGAATTTGTTTTCTGTTGCTCCAGCACCACGTGCCAAGTAGTGAACCCCTTCCCCATTGAGGGGTGATGCCCCCCATCCTATATCAAGTTCACATATAGTCATGGGTCTTTTTCTAGCTGTAGCCTCAGTTTCATTGTTTTGTTTACCCATCCCTGAACCATGTCATACTCTCTTAAGACTTGCAGCTCTATAAAATAAGCTGTGATATCTGTCATCTCTCTCACCTTTATATTTAGGTATGTCTTGGCTATTTCTGGCTCATTGCTCTTGTATATTAATTTTGTAAATCAGCATGAGAAACTAATTTTGGAAAAAGATTTTGGAAATACATTTAATCTTTAGATCAATGTAATGATAGTTTTCATCATGACAGAGTCTCCCCATTTATGAATATGGTATATTTCTCCATTCACTTCAGTCCTCTTTCATGCCTTCCAACAAAGTTTACCCATTTCCTCCTAACAGAAAGGTCTTGCACAGCATTACATGTATCTCTGGAAACCTTGCGGGTTTTTTCACTGTTAATGGAATCTTATATCACTTCTCTAACTTTTGCTAGTAATTTTTATGCTGAATTTATATCCTGCAATTCATTGAACTCTCTAGTTAATTCTAATAGCTGTCTAGATTATCTTGAATTTCCTCTTCAGAAATGTTCTGCACATAGTAATAGCTTAGTTTTTTTCCTTCCTAGACCCTATAACGATTTTTTTTCTTCTCACAATGTGCTTCCAGACTCTGTAGCCCAATGAGGCATAAAAATGGAGCTGATTTTAGAGCAGTGCTGAATTTTACAATTAAAGGTAATACTTTCTATAGGGTTTAATCATCTTTATCAGGATAAGGAAATTCTTTTGTATTCTTAGGTTAAGAGGTTGTTGTTCCCCTTAAATCATAAGTTAGTGTTTATCTTCTATAAGGTTTTAGTTCAGAGGTATTTTTTACCTGCATTAGTAGTTATCAGTATTATTATTTTACACACTCAGTGCTCCTTTAGATTTGCCTGTATTATCTTGCATTTTCTTTGCTTATCCAAGCTTCATGTATCTTATTCCATCTTCTCAGGTTCAATTTACTTTTGGTCAAAGTATACCTCTTAGTGTGGTGTTGTGTGCAGGTCTTCAGTGGGACAATCTCTCAGGATGTTTTGGTTCTAAAAGTCTTCATTTCATCCATTCTGTCAGTTCTCTTTTCACTCTGTTGATTGTTTCCTTTGGTGTGCTGAAGCTTTTTAGTTTTATATAATCCCATTTGTTTATGTTTGCTTTTGTTGCCTGTGCTTTGAGGTCTTATTCGTAAAATATTTCCCGAGACCAATGTTGTAAAGCATTTTCCCTGTGTTTTCTTCTAGTAGTTTTTATAGTTTCAGGTTTTACATTCAAGTCTTTGATCCATTTTGAGTTAACTTTTGCATAGGGTGAGAGATATTTGCCAACTATTCATCCAACAAGTGATTCATATCTAGAATATACGAAGAATTCAAACATCTCAACAGCAAAAGAAGAAAAAAAAACAATTAAAGTGGGCAAATGATTTGAACAGATAGTTCTCAAAAGGACATGCAAATGGCAAACAAATATATGGAAAAAGTTCAATATCACTAATCATCAGATAAACGCAAATGAAAACCACAGTGAGGTATCATCTCACCCCAGTTGGAATGGCTACTGTCAAAATACAAAAAATAACAACTGGTGTAGAGCTGGAGAAAAGGAAATTCTTACACACTATAGGTGGGTACAGTCACGATAGAGAACAGTATAGAGTTTCCTCAAAAAAACAAAAATAGAACTAGCATATGACCTAGCAGTCCCACTGCTGGATAAATAGCCAAAGGAAAGAAAATCAGTACATCCAAGAGTTGTCCGCACTCCCTGTTTGTTGCAGCACTATTCACAATAGCCAAGCTATGGAGTCAACCCAAGTGTCCATCAACAGATGAATGGCTAAAGAAAATGTGATTTCACACACACACACACACACACACACAGAGAGAGAGAGAGAGAGAGAGAGAGAAATACTATTCAGCAGTAAAAAATGAAGTCTTGTCCTCCATGGCAACATGGATGAGCCTAGAGGACATGGTGTTAAATGAAATGAGCCAGGAACAGAAAGTTAAACATGTTCTCACTCATACGTAGAAGCTAAAAAGTTGATCTCATAAACAGTAATATTTTTTACCTACATTAGTAGTTGTCAGTATTATTATTTTACACACTCAGTGCTCTTTTAGATTTGCCTGTATTATCTTGCATTTTCTTTGCTCATCCAAGCTTCATGTATCTTATTCCATCCTCCTAGGTTCAATTATTACAGACTGGAAGGGGAAGGGAGATATAGGGAGATTTGTTAAAGGACACAAAATTGACAGGAGGAATAAGTTCTAATATTTTATATACTGTGGGATGACTATAGTCAGCAATATATATTTTCAAATAGCTAAAAGAGAGGGTGTTGAATGTTCCCAACACAAAAAACGATCAGTATTTTAGATGATAGATACACTAATTACCCTGATCTGATGACTATACATTGTATGTATAGAAACATCACTACATACCCCATAAATACATACAGTATTATGTGTGAATTTTTAAAAATAAGTAATTTTTAAATGCAGTCATTTTATACTATCTCTTAAACACTGTTCAGCAGGATATAGATTCCATATTGATGATTATTTTCATTAGCACTTAGAATATATTGTTCCATTGTGTGTGGTCATGATTGTTGCAATCGTAAGTTTGCTCTCAGTCTAATCCAAGTGTCTTTATAGTTATACGTTTTTAAAAAGTGTTTTTAGTGGTTATCTTTTTCTTTGATAATTTACAATTTAATTTTAATATTTCTTTTTAAAACAGTGTTATGAGGGATGATTGACATACAATAAACCGCACATATTGAAAGTGCAAAATTTGATGCATTTGATGTATGTTTATGCTTGTGAAACCATCACTACAGTTAAGATAATAAACATATCCATCACCCCAGTCTCTCCTTGTGCCCTTTGTAATCCTTCCCTGCAATTCTCCACCCTCAGCCTGTCCCCAGGCAACCACTGACATACTTTCAGTTATCATAGGTTAGTTTGCATTTTCTATAATTTTATATACCTGGAAGCATAGTGTATGTCCTCATACTTTTGTGGGGTCTGTCTTCTTTCCTTCAGCAAAATTATTTTAAGATTCATCCATGTTTTTGGCAGTATCAACAACCCATTTCTTTCTATGGCTGAAGAGTCTTCAATTTTATGAATACACGCAATTTGTTAATGCATTCACGAGTTGATGAACATTTGGATTGGTTCCAGCTTTTGGTTATTACAAATAAAGCTGTTATAAACATTTGCATACAAACCTTTATATAGACATATGCTTTTATTTCTCTAGGAGTAGAATGGCTGGATCATATGGCAGGTGTATTTAGCTGTTTAGTAAACTGCCAAACTGTTTTCCAAAGTGGTTGTGCCATTTTTACCTTCCCACCAGCAGTGTAGGAGGTTTCTAATTTCTCTACATCCTTGCCATCACTTGGTTTGCCAGTCTGTTTAATTTTACACATTCTGGCAGGTGTGTAGTGGTGTCACCTTGTGGTTTCAATTTGCATCTCTTTATTGAATAATGATATGAAGCATCTTTTCATGATCTTACTTGCCATCAATATTTCCGTTGGTGAAGTGTCTTTTCAAATCTTTTGTTACCCTTTTTATTGGATGTTTGAATTTTATTATTGAGGTTTGAGAGTTTTATACATTCTGCATAGAAGTCCTTTACAGATATGTGATTTAAAAATACATTCTCTTGATCTATGTCTTTTCATTCTCTTAGCAGTGTATTTTGAAGAGTGGAAGTTTTTAATTTTGATGAAATGCACATTATCAATTTGTTCTTTTGTGAATTATGCTTTTGATGTTGTATCCGAAGTCACAAAGATTTCTGCTCTCTTTTAAAAATTTTATAGTTTAAGGTCTATGATTCATTTGAATTAAAGTTTGTATATGCTGTGAGGTATGAATCAAAGTTCACTTTTTTGGGGATTCAGCATCATTTGTTGAAAAGACTATACTTTCTCCATCGAATTGTCTTTGTACTTTTGTCAAAAATCCATTGGCCATATATATGTGAGCCTATTTCTGGAAACTCTATGTGTTTCATTGATCTATTTGTCTATACTGTTTTAATATAGCTTTATATTTAGCCTTCAAATCAGATAAATAAGTCCTCCAACTTTGCTCTTCTTTTGCAAAGTTATTTTCTAGGTCCTTCATTTCTTTTCCATATAAAATGTGAAGTTCAATAATTGATTTTCATTTTAAAAATCCTTCTGGAATTTTGATTGAGATTCCATTGATCTATAACTCAACTTGGGAGAATTGATAGCTTAACAACTTCAAGTCTTCCTATCCATGAACATGGTACATGTTCCATTTAGTTAGGTCTTCTTTAATTTCTCTCAGCAATGTTTTGTAGTTTAAAATGTACAAGTCTTACACATGTTTTATTGGTTTATGGCTAACAATTTTATATTTGTTAATGGTATTGGAAATGATAACATTTTTAAAATTTCAATTTCTGATTGTTATATGTAAAAATACTATTAGTTTATGTATATTAATCTAGAACTCTGCCACTTTGCTAACTCACTTACTAGTTCTAGTGGCTTTTATTTCATGGATTCCATGGGCTGATCTACACAGATGATAAGGAAAGTGTTACTCTTTCCAATCTAGATGATTTATTTATTTTCCTTGCCTTATTTCATGAGATAGAACCTCCAGTACAATGTTTAATAAAAGTGGTGAGAGTAGATATCTTTACCTTGTTCTCAATTTTAGGAAGATATAGATTTTTGTTGTTGTTGTTGTTGTTTGTGTAGATGGCCTTTATTCTATGAGGACTTTTCATTTTTATCCGTGGTTTTCTGAGGGTTTTTAATCACTTTAATCACTTAATAAAACTCAATGTTGGGTTTTATTAAGTGCTTTTTCTATTGAGATGATCATGTGCATTTTTCTTTTCAGTCCACTAATATGATAAAGTTCATTTATTGATTTTTGAATGTTAAATCAACTTTGTCTTCCTGAGGTAAACTACACTTTGTCATGATTTAGATAAACTAGATTTGCTAAAATTTTGGTAAGAATATTTTCATCATTGTTCATGAGGGATATTGGTCTCTGTTGCCGTTTCTTATATCTGTTTGATTTAGTAGGAAAGTAACATTCTCTTCATCGAATAAAAAAAGTACCTCTTCATTTTCTATTGTCTGGAAGGATTTGTGTAGAATTGTTATTTTTTCCTCAAATATTGTTAGACTTCACCATGAATACCACCTGGGCCTATAGTTTGCTTTGTCATTGGGATTTTAATTAAAAACTTGATTTAGTTAATAGATACTCATGTTATCTATTTCTTCTTGAGTGAACTTTGATAATTTATGGCTTCTAAGGAATTAGCTTATTTCATCTAAGTTATCAAATTTATTAGAAAAAAGTGGCTCACAATAGTCCATTGTTTCCTTATAATGACTGCAGAATATTTGGTGACACCCACCCTTTCATTCCTGATATTGGTAATTTGTGCCTTTTTACCTTTTTCTTTATCAACTGACTAGAAGTTTAACAATTTAATTGATTGTTTAAAATGATTAGCTTTTACTTTCTTGGATTTTTCTTATAATTTTTACTTTTCTCTTTCATTGATTTCCATTCTTTTTATTATTTTCTTTTTCAGCTTACATGGTGTCTAATCTGCTCTTCTCTTTTCAGTTTCTTAAGTGAAAATGTAAGTCACTGATTTGAGACCTTTCTTTTTTGTTATAACATAGGTCCTTAGTGCTTAAATTTGCCTCCAAGCATACATTAGCTGCATCTCCCTGATTTTGATATGTTGTGTTTTCATTTTCAGCTCAAAGAACTTTCCAATTTCTCTTTTGATTTCTTATTTGAGAGATATGGTTTGGCTCTGTGTCCCCACCCAAATCTCGCCTTGAATTGCAGTTTCCATAGTCTCCAGGTGTCAAGGGTGGGACCAGGTGGAGGTAATTTAATTATGGGGGTGGTTCCCCCCATGGTGTTCTTTTGATAATAAGTGAGTCTCATGCAATCTGACTTTTTTTGGTGTGTTTTATTTTTTCAACAATTAATGTCCGCCCTTTAATCTCCGCAAGAGGGCTGGGCCCAGGCAGAACCCATCCCAGCACCCCCACCTACACTCAGAGACCAGCCCTGGGGGCCCAGGATCACCCAGCCGTTGGAGGGCCACACACAGGGTCCATTCCTTTCTTGCAGTCCCCCAGCTAGACCCTCTCCCCCAGTCCGGTGCTGTGGGCCCCGGAGCCTAGGTTCCTTCTGCCCTGGAGGTTGGGGAAGTCCTGGATCAGCAAGGGTGAGCTCGAGCGTCTTCTCCATTGTGTGCGTGTGTTGGGGGCATATGTAGATGTGTAATGAATGTGCGTGTGTACACGTAGATAAGGGTGAATTCTGCATGCGCTGGCTTCCTGAGATCTGCACAGGAAGTGGCTCTGTGACCCCCGCCTGGTCCGCAGGTATTATTTTTTCTGGGCCAGGAAGGCCCCACCGAGAATCAGGGCTATGGCTGCCACAGCCACATCTCCAGCCACCAGCAGGGGGTTCAAGTTCTCGCAGGAACAGGGACCTCGACCCCTAGGCCCCCGCTGGCAGCCTCGTCCTCCTCTGCCCCATCCCCAGGACCCTTGGGCTCCGGGGTTGCATCAGGACTGCTGGGCACCACGGGGGCTGTGGGGCTCGGCTTCAGGTTGCCGTGGTTGTTGAGAAGGACGGGGTTTGCCTTGGCCGGGGTCTTCTTGGCAGGCGCCATGGTGGGGGCTGCCAGTGGCTGCTGCTTCTCTGCCGGGGCTTCCTTCTTCCAGGGCTCAGTCAAGGGGGATTTCCCATCGGCTGCCGGGGG
Organism: Pan paniscus; assembly: GCF_029289425.2. Lineage (NCBI taxonomy): Eukaryota > Metazoa > Chordata > Mammalia > Primates > Hominidae > Pan > Pan paniscus. Next base: position 105,621,520 of record NC_073264.2, on the reverse strand, counting down.
TACCTTGGCCTCGGTGGTGGCCTGGGGCACCTTGGTGTCGGGCTTGGGGCTGCTGGCCGATTTCCCTCTGGACTCCGTGGTGGGCAGGGTGTATGGGACAGGCAGGTGGCTGCAGCAGAGGGGCTCAGGACAGCTCGTCGCCCCTGGGCATTCTATGGACACGTCCTCCGGCCTCGCCTGGGTTGCGCGCTCCTCCGCGGGATGGCAGTGGCTGCAGACGCAGAGTAGAGCTCGGAAGTTTCCGCAATCTGATGGTTTTACAAGGATCTGGCATTTCTCCTGCTGACACTCATTCTCTCTCCTGCCGCCCTGTGAAGAGGTGCCTTCCACCATGACTGTAAGTTTCCTGAGGCCTCCCCAACCGTACAAAACTGTGAGTCAATTAAACCTCTTTATAAATTACCCAGTCACGGGTATTTCTTCATAGCAGCGTGAGAAAGGACTAACACATCAAGTCATGGGTTATTTAGAGGTGTGTGCTGTTCAGTTGCCAAATATTTTGAATTTCTAGATATCTTTCTGTTGTTGATTTCTAATTTAATTCCATTTTGGCTGAGAATTTGATTTGAATCTAGTCCATTTATTGAGACTTGTTTTATGGCCTAGAACATGGTCAATCTTGGTAAATGTTCTGTGTGTCCTTGAAAAGATTGTGTATTCTGCTGTTATTGGGTGGAGGACTCTATAAATGTCTGTTAGGTCAAGGTGATTGATGGTGTTGTTCAAGCCTCCTTTTTTTTTTGCCCATTTTCTATCTACATTTTTCTAATAATTACTGAGAATAGGGAGTTGACACCTCTAATTCTCAATTTATTTATTTCTACTTGCAGGGTGATCAGTTTTTGCTCCATGTATTTTGAATATATGTTATTATGTGGATACAATTTAGGATTATTATGCCCTCTTGATACATTGACCCTCTGTTATGAAATTACCTATCACTGATATTATTTGCCAGGAAATTTACTTATATAGTGATTAATATAGTCATTCCAGCTTTCTTTTGATCAGTATTCGCATGGTGCATTTTTTCCTAGCCTTTTGCACTTAATCTGTTTATAGTTTTACAGTTAAAGTGGGTTTCTTGTAGTTAGCATATAGTTGCTCTTGCCTTTTTGTCCCAATAAGACAATCTTTGTCTTTCAAGTATAGTATTTAGTTTTAATGTGATTATCGATGTGATGGGTTTAAATCTTCCGCTTTGTTGTTTTCTACTTGCTTTTTTCCCTCATCTGCTTTTATTTTCTTTCCTCTTTTTCCAACTTCTTTTGGATTAACTGAGTATTTATTATGATTTAGTTTTATCTTCTTTGTGGGCTCATTGGCTATACATCATTTTTGTGTGTGGGTGCTTTAGGTTTTATAGGATACATCTTTAGCTTATGTTCTACCTATAAGTAATATTACACCACTTCATGTGTAGCATAAAATTCCTATAACAGTAATAATCTAGTTCCCTTGTCCCAGGGTCTGTGTTCTTGAATTATACATTTTCTTTCTATACATGTGATAAGCCCCACAATGTTGTTATCACATTTCCTTTAGTCAATTATTTATGTGTTAAAGAACTTGACTATATTTTACGTGCATTCATGATTAAACCCACAAGTTTACCGCTCCTAGTGCTCTTTATTCATTTGAACAAATCTAGATTTCCATTTGCTATTATTTTTCTTCTGCATAAAGGACTTTATTTAACATTTCTTATAAGTCAGGTCTGACAGCAATGAATTCTCTTAACTCTCTTATGTCTCAAAAAGTCTTCATCTTGCTATAGTTTTTAAGGTTTTTTTTTCTGGGTATAGAATTCTAGACTGACAATTTGCTTTTCCCCTTTGTATTTTAAAGGTGTTTCTCCATTATCTTCTGGATTTTATTGTTTCTGATAAGAAATTGGTATCATTCTTACATTTGTTCTCTGTATATGTCTTTTTTTCTTTGCTTTTAAGGTTTTCCCTTGATTACTGGTTTTTGAATAACTTGATTGTGGTGTGCCTTGTTGGCGTTTCTTCATGTTTTACCTCTACCTGGGGTTTATTTAGCATCTTGAAAAAATTTCAGCCATTACTTTTCCAAATATTTTACATCCCCTACTTCTCCTTCAGGACTCCAATTATACATATATTAATCCATTTGTGGTTCTCCTGCAGGTCACTTTTTCTGTCTGTGTTTTATTGTGGAAAGTTTCTATTGCTATGTTTTTAAGTTCACAGATCTTTTCTGCCAATGTCAAATATCCTGTTAATCCCACTCAGTGCTTTTCCCATCACAAGAATTGCCGTTCTCGTCAGCTGAAGTTTTGTATCAATTTTTTTACGTCCTCCATGTTTCTCCTTAACCTGCTCATGCCTTCCTCTATCTTCTTTAACACATGGAACATACTTAAAATAGTTGTTTTAATTTCTTTCTCTACTAATTTGATCACGTGTTGTTTCTCAGTCTGTTTCTATGGATGGATTTTTTCTTCTCATTTGACTGGTATTTTCCTGTTTCTGTGCATGCATGTCTGGTGACCTTGACAGGATGCCAGACATTGTGATTTTTATGTTGTTGGTTGCTGGGTATTTTTTTTACTCCTGTAAACATGCTTGGACTTTGTTATGGGGCACTGTTAGTTTTACTATTTTGACTATTCTTTTTTGAGGCTTGTATGTCAGTTTTGATAGTTGGGACCACAGCAGCCTTTAGAGGAGAGCTAATTATGCCCCATCTGAGACATGCCCTGCCAAGTACTCTAATCGTGTTTTGTGTACTATGAGATTTTGCCATTCTGGCTGGTGGAAACGTGAGCTACTCCTAGCCCTGTGTCAACTGCAGAGATTTTCCTCCCTGTTCCTTTCTGGTGGGTCTTTCCCTGGTCTTGATGCCTTCTGCATATACATGTACTGACCAGGAAGGCTGTCAGGGAACTTGGTGCAGAATCTGGAGCTCTTTCTCTGTGCAGCTCTCTCCTTTCTATGCATTTTCTCCACCCAGATCCTCTGCTCCAGGATTCTAGATGCCTTACGCTCTGAACACTCAACTCTACTTCCTCAACTCAGGTAACCACTGGCTCTGGGCTGAGCCCTAAATACTCTCCAGGCAATAAGCTGACCATCACAGGCATCATCTCTTTCACTTCCTCTCTCAGGAGTCACTCTCCTGCACTGCCTGATTTTCAACATATCAACATCATTATTTTATGCATTTTACTTGGTGTCTTAGTTGTTTCAAATGGGAGGGTAAATCCAGTCTCTGCTACTCTAGCATGGCCAGAAGCAGAAGCAGAAGTCTGCCCTGTATAATATTTGCATTTTAGTGGAATGCTATTTATTTGTTTTCCATTTTAAAACTCAGCAAAGAGACAAAGCATGAAAGACTTCATTGTAACTACGAAACAGAACTGAGCACCATAAACCTTGTCCGTGTAGAGCAGAAGGACCACTCATGGGCCTCAGGAGCTGAGGGCCTCAACTTCCATAGTGAGGAGTGACCTTTTTTTCTGTCTAAAACTAAGAAATTGGGAAATGGAGGCTTGTGTTGTTTATTTAGAGTTTCTTAGGACTATTAACAGAAAGCTTAATAGCCAAAAGCGGAGCTGCCATATTCTGGGGTTGGCTCCCGAAGGCAAGTCTGTGTGTTCCTCGCCTCCTTCATGCCCGGTGCCTGGCACCTGAATGAGTGAATGAAAGAATGGATGGATAGGTGGGCGGGTGGTAGGTTTGAGGGAGCACAGAGGGAATGGCCTCTTTTGTCACTTACAGCCTTCTAAGTCCTGCTCTCAGAGGTCATCCTGCACAGTTCTATTCCTCCCACTGCGTCATCTGAACTGCTTTTAGAAGTGACACTTATCACTCACCTGTTACCCACGGAACCTGATGCTGAAGCCCAAGATAACCCAGCAGTCCCAGGCTCCTGGCAGGTTTGACTTGGAAGATATAGAGAGGTCATTGGGTCCAAGTCCTCCATTTTTCTTTTTTTTTTCTTTTTTTTAGATGACAACTTACTTTTATTGAACTTTGAGTGCACCAGGCATTTTGCTAAGCATGTTACATATTTAATCTCATTTGATCCTCAGAATAAATAATCTTTGGGGGTTGATATTATTATGCTCAATTTACCAAAAGGAACCTCAGGCATAGAGAGGTTCAGAAACTTGCTAAGATCACTAGCTAGTAAAACGTTCAGGCCAGGATTAGAACCTAGGTTAGTCTGACTGTAGCACCCCAGCCAGCTTTCAAATATAATGCTTTGCAGCCTGTACATTACATATGGTGGAGATGAAACAAGATTTTTCAAAGAAATAGAATAATTTGTGACTCATAGAATGTAGACTCAGATGCATGTTCAAGATCTTGTAGAAATTTGTGTGGTGTGAAGTGAGGTAGTAGGCAGATTTTAACACAATAATTCTGTGATCTTGAGCAAATTGATTAATATCTCTTTGCTTTAGTCTTATGATCTTTGAAATAATACCTTTAGCATTGTCCGTTTTTCATCCGGGAAAAATGAAGCCCGGGGTGGGAGGGCTCAGCCGAGCTCACACATAAGAAGTTGCAAAGCTCTTGCTCCCCAAAACCTTATTTAAGATTTCCTCCAAAGTTTTACCACAAAAGGAAGGGAACTGGACGGACCCGGAGAGGACCATCTGGTGACCCAGTCAGCCAGAGTTGGTGTGAGCACATGCATGCGTGTGCATGTAGGCATGTGAGTCTGCGCATGTGTACGTACATGTGTGCACATACAGCATTCTACTCAGATCCATGTCCTGGCCTTGCTTTGGGAGCCCTGGCAGGATTGCAAGGGCCTCTGCTGTAGACAGGGGCAGGTGTGGTGGAGACAAGGTGGAAGGAAGTGAGAACAGGCCAAGGCTCTCAGAACAGACACAGAACAGAGGTGAGGGATGATGGTCAGCGTGTCTGGCCATTGTTAGTCCCTTACAGGAACAAGAGGGCCCGGGCCTCCCTCACTACCTGCCCGTGGGAGCTGCAGAATTAACAACTTGACAGAGTGGGTGTGAACTCATTTTACTCCAGTCTCACTGTGCCCGTTGAATAGACCAGACCCTGTAGCATTCCAAGGCAATCTCAGCTAGATACTGCAGATCAAACAAACAAACAAACCAAAGTCCTGCAAAGGACTCCAGAAGTCAGTCAAATCCAAATCACGGGGGGAGTCCAGGCTGAGTTTAGGGAGTGGAGGCAGGAGTGGATGGACAATGGACAGATGGCTGGGAGGTGCTAGCAAGCCTCCCAGCTGTGACTGCCCTGAGCCCCCATGCACTGCACAGTGGTGGCGAGGCAGGTACTGCCTACTTCCCGGGTTACTGAGGGTCCACGTCACTGAGTGAGAAGGAGGCATCATCCCTGGAAGCAGCTTTGGGAGCCCCCCTGGTATCAGTGAGGGTGTCAAAAAGGCCAGAGGGGTAGGAAGGGAAGGGGCCCCAAGCACAGCAGGGCATCCAGGGACATACAGGCCTGTGATAGGTTCAGACCTTCAAGAGGGAGCAGAGTGACATGCAGAACCAGGAGCATGGAGGGAGCTCAGGAGCCGGACAGGAGGCTGGACCTGCAGCGACCCGGAGCCAGCATCCCAGGGACAGCCGAAGAGAGCCAGAGCTGCTCCTGGAGGCCAGGGCTCCTGAATGAAGGAGTCTCGTTAGCCTCTGCAGGAAAGCCAAGGCCATGCAGGACCACTGGTCCGTTCGTTCATTTATTCACGTGCTCATCCACTCCTCACCCACTCATCTGTCACTCACTCACTCGTTTATTATCCTTCCCTCTCTCCACACACAGTCGGGAAAATGCTGCTTCTTGACCAGTCATCTGCCCGGCACTGTGCTAGCCACACATGGCTTTATTTCATCCTGGTCACAATTTTAAGGGAAGCTACAATAATCCTGCCATTTACAAATGTGGAAACCTAGGCTCGTGGTGCCAGCTGTTCTCCCCTCCCTCCAGCCCACCATCCCCCAGGACACAGATCCCAAGTGCTGGAACCCAATTGGAAGGTGCCTCCGTGGGTCTTAGCTTGCTCAGCAAGGCAGCATTATAACATTTAAAAGTCAAGATGGAAGCTCTTGGTGGTCCCAGAGGTGAGCTCTTTCCTAGAAGACTTGGTGCCAAGGCCTGGCTGAGGAGTGGTTAGAGTCTGTGTCTGCAGAGATCAACTGCCCTGGCCTGGGCCAGGGGATGGGGGTGCTGGCATCCCTGCATCTCCAATCCAGCAGAAGAGGGAGCAGGCAGTGCCCAGTGTGGAGAGAGGCACAGCGGACCTGGAAGACCTTCAAGGCCATGGCAGAGAAGAGATGCTGGATGCTTCCAGTCCCAAGTCCCGGGGGCTGCCCTGAGCCCACAGGGACCTCCTGCTGGTGTTGTGGGGAATCAAAGCAGGTGTCAAGGTGCCTAGGCAGGAAAGGGTTAAAGAAGGGCTGAAAAAAATGTAATTTACACACAAAAGTCTCTCTATCCTTCCCTCCAGACAACCCAAGGCTTGTGCAAACCAATCAATATTTAATGAAGACATTTCCCTCTGACGTGGAGGGAGGCAGGTGGTGGCCCGGCTTTCCTCTGCACAGGGAACAGACAGGAGCTCCAGTCTGCAGGGCCTTGATACACCTTTGGGGTTGATTCCTCTGGGCCAATGCCCGTCCCACTGTCTTGAAGGATGCCCCATCTCTCTGATCCTGGGTTCATTCTTCCCCCTTTCTCCCACACCCAGCTGCCTTGGAAATGGGAAGCTTCCTCCTTGTGCACTTGAACAGCCCAGGTGCCCACACCATGCCATGAGCACTCAGTACATACCTGCTGTGGGAATGTCGGAATGCGTGAGTGGGTAAGTAAGCGAGTGGGTGAATGTGCAAAGAATTGATGGAGTGAATGGGTGAGGGGATAAATGGGTGCATGGGGGAGTGGGTGAATGGGTGAGTGGCTGAATGAATGAGTGGGTGAATGGGTGAACAGGTGAACTGTTGAATGGGTAAGTGGTGAATGGGTGAATGGGTGAGCAGGAGAAAGGGTGAATGGGTGAATGGGTGAGATGGTGAATGGGTGAGATAGTGAGTGAGTGAGTGGGTGAATGAGTGAATGGGTGAACAGGTAAATGAGTGAAGGAGTGAATCAGTGAATGAGTGAATGGGTGAACAGGTAAATGAGTGAAGGAGTGAATCAGTGAATGGGTGAATGGGTGAATGAGTGAAGGAGTGAATGTGTGAATGGGTGAATAGGTGAATGGGTGAATAAGTGAAAGGGTGAGTGGGTGGGTAAATGAGTGAGTGGGTGAATGAGTGAGTGGGCGAGTGGGTGAGTGAGTGGGTGAGTGAGTGGGTGAATGAGTGAGTGGGCGAGTGGGTGAGTGAGTGGGTGAGTGAGTGGGTGAATGAGTGAGTGGGTGAATGAGTGAGTGGGTGAATGGGTGAATGAGTGAGTGGGTGAATGAGTGAGTGGGTGAATGAGTGAGTGGGTGAATGGGTGAATGAGTGAGTGGGTGAATGGGTGAATGAGTGAGTGGATGAATGAGTGAGTGGATGAATGAGTGAATGGGTGAGTGAGGGAATGGGTGAGTGGGTGAATGAGTGAGTGAGTGGTGAATGGGTGAGTGATTGGGTGAGTGAGTGGGTTAGTGAGTGGGTGAATGGGTGAGTGAGTTGGTGAATGGGTGAATGAGTGAGTGGGCGTGTGAGTGGGTGAGTGAGTGGGTGAGTGAGTGGGTGAATGGGTGAATGAGTGAGTGCATGAATGGGTGAATGAGTGAGGGGGTGAATGGCTGAATGGGTGAGTGGGTGAATAGGTGAATGGGTGTGTGGGTGAGTGGCTGAGTGAACGGGTGAGTGGGTGAGTGAATGGGTGAGTGAGTGGGTGAATGAGTGAGTGAGTGAGTGGGTGAATGAGTTAGTGGGTGTGCAAGTGAGTGGGTGAGTGAATGAGTGAATGGGGAGTGGTGAATGGGTGAGTTAGTGGGCGAATGAGTGGGTGAGTGGGTGAATAGTGAGTGAGTGGGTGAATGAGTGAGGGGGTGAGTGAATGAATGGGTGAATGGGTGAATTAGTGAATGGGTGAGTAATGAATGGGTAAGTGAGTGGGTGAATGAGTGAGTGAGTGGGTGGGTGAGTGAGCAAGTGAGTGGGTGAATCAGTGAGTGAGTGGGTGAGTGAGTGGGTGAATGAGTGAGTGGGTGAATGGTTGAATGAGTGAATGGGTGAGTGGTGAATGGGTGAGTGAGTGGGTGAGTGAGTGAATGAGTGGGTGAGTGGTGTGAATAAGTGGGTGAATGAGTGAGTGAGTGGGTGGGTGAGTGAGTAGGTGAGTGAGTGGGTGAATGAGTGCGTGGGTGAGTGGGTGAGTGGGTGAGTGAGTGGGTGAGTGGGTGAGTGAGTGGGTGGGTGGGTGGGTGAGTGAGTGGGTGAACGAATGAATGAGTGGGTGAATGAGTGGGTGGGTGGGTGAGTGAGTGGGTGAATGAGTGAGTGGGTGAGTGAGTCGGTGGGTGAATGAGTGAGTGGGCGAGTGGGTGAGTGAGTGAGTGGGTGGGTGGGTGCGTGAGTGGGTGAATGAGTGAATGGGTGAGTGAGCGAATGAGCGAGTGGGTGGGTGAGTGGGTGAGTGAGTGGGTGAGTGAGTGGGTGAATGAGTGAGTGAGTGGGTAGGTGGGTGAATGAGTGAGTGGGTGAGTGGGTGAGTGAGTGGGTGAGTGAGTGGGTGAGTGAGTGGGTAAGTGAGTGAGTGGGTGGATAAATGAGTGAGTGGGTGAGTGAGTGGGTCAGTGAGTGAGTGGGTGAATGAGTGAGTGGGTGGGTGGGTGAGTGAGTGGGTGAGTAAGTGAGTGGGTGAGTGAGTGGGTGAATGCTTTCTCAACTCCCACAGGTGCATGGTTCCAGCTGCCTGAGGACTCTCCCTGTGTGGATGCACCTTGCTAGCAGTTCAGTGTGAAATGCACTGATGTACTCATCAGCCACCAGAGGCCCAGACATCAGGCAGGTGTCCTGGCTGGTCAGCCACAGCCCCTCCTCCCCCAGGGCCCGGGCAAACCTGGTAAGGCCTCATCTACTCCAGGCCCCTGGGCTCTTCTCTAGGCCCTTGGGGGGATGAGACACGTCCCTGGCTCCTCTCCCTGCCCCCACTGCCACTTTGACCCACTGTGGAGGCTGCTTAGCTCCATGAAGCTCTGGGATCAGCCTCATGCCCCAGAAGTGAGTGATCTTGAGCCCCAGCCCCGAGCCCAGGGTTCCCTGCTTTGGAGACTGGAATTCTCAGGCCTTTCTTCCTCAAACACGGGACTTGCTGGAGCCACATGTGGGAGACTGGACAGGTCATCCTTGGCCTGGATCCCCACAGCGATGCCCAAGCTGGATGGGAAGTACACACAGCACGTACACCATGCACCACACACCACACATCCAGCAGCAGACGCTGCTGCAGAGGGAAGCAGAGGGCTCGAGGAGCAAGAGGGGAACGGGGGCATCGGCAGCGCCCCTCCAGGAGGTGCATTCGGCTGCAGCCTCGAGCAGGGCCAGGCTTGAAGGGGGTGGCACAGTGGAGTGTGGCGCGGAGTGAGGGAAGCCTGAGGCAGGGGGAGGCCTGCAGAGCCCTGCTGGGTGGGGAGGAGGAGGCTTCTGGAAGGACCAGATCTGCTCTGGAGGAGAGCAGCCTTCCAGCAGGTGAGGGGCAGGGGCTTCCAGACCAGCCTGAGCCTGCCCTGCTCTGCAGCTGCCACTGGGCCCCGGAAAGCAAGGGGCCTGCTGCCTGGGAAAGCCTCATTTGCAGGGAGGTGACCCTTAGGGTCCAGAGTGGGGAGGGCCGGAGTGGCTGGGCTGAGCTGTCCCCTGAGGACTCTCGTGGGGGACAGTGCTGGGGCGGCTGGCCTGGAATCAGGATCAGAACTCCTGGGTTCCCTGTAATGTGCTGAGACAGAGCCACGGCCGGGCCTCTGACTCTGGGGTGGGTGGGGCCCTCTGGGGCACCCCCTCGTTAAAAGTTAGTGCTGAGGCAGAGTCTTAAGTCAGAGCAGGCAGGGCTCCCCTGCAGGCAGGCAAATCACAGCCTCAGCCCAGTGATTAGGCACCACCTCTGTGGAAGGGTCCCAGAGCTGCCTGTGATCCCTCACCCTGCAGTCTGAGTAATTCCTGAATGACAACCATCCACACTCCCTCACCCGTGCGGATACTGCCGGAAGAGCCCTTGCCAGGCCCCTACAGCTGGGTCTTCCCAAATCCACCTTCCACGGCTAGTTCCATCCTGTCCTGGGGGCAGTGGGGGAAGGGCAGGCCAGGCTCTCATCCCTCACCATGGCTGCTCCCCGTCATTCACTCATTTGCTCTTTCATTCCCTCATCCCACTGCTGTTTTCAGATGCTTCTGGAGCACAGAGCTGGCCGTGTGGTTGGCTGGGAGCGGCAGATAAACCCATGCATGTTTTATGGAGGAGAAAACAGAAGTTCTGAGAGCTCACTTGCCCAAAGCCACAGGGTTGGAAGGCTTGTGTTCATCCCTGCTCCCAAGACTCGCCCGACTCTACGGCATTCCATAGCCCTGGCCTGAAACTCTGGTCACCTCGTGCCCGGTGTAAGGGTGGGGACACTCCCAGGAGGGCTCGGAGGAGGCTTGGCTGGCCGTGTTCTGGGCCCTGCGTGATCCCAGGTTCTCCGACGGACCCCGGGGTGGCCGGGAGAAGCCGTATGTGCTGTGGACAGAGGTGTCTGCCCCCCAGCCCTGCCCAGGCCCAGGTCCTGCTCCTGTGCCTGGTGAGGGGGGGTTGCTGCCCAGTGCAGGCCTCACCTAGCAGTTCCTGGGCACTGGCTGAGGTCTGCTCCTGCTCCAAGTCCAGGGTGTCAGCCAAGCCTAGCCGGTGAGGGAGGCTGTGTGGCCTCGTGGGGTCGGGGCGGGTAGCTTCGAAGTGGTCAGCTGCTGCCTGCTGGGGCGGCTGGGGCTGGAGTCCTGCTCCTGGCTTTCCAGGATGCACAGGCTGGGCTTGGAGGAGCAAGGGGAGGCGGATGGAGGGCGGAAAGGAGCCCGGGGCCATGGCTCCCAACTCCTCTGAAAAGCCCGTCAGCTCGTTAGCATCCACTTTGCATTTTATCAAATCGCCATTTCTCACAGAAGAATCTGTCAGCCGCCAAAATTGCTGGCTGAAAGGGGCAGGAATGAAAAGATTCACCTTGAGGACATTCCTCTTTGTCAGGAGCAGAAAAGATTCCATTTGCCAGCCGGGAGAGGATTCCGGGTTCATTGATAGCAGTGTGCTGAGCTTCACAGGGAAGGGCTTCAGCAAATGGTCCTGCTTTTTCATGTGAAGCAAATTGTGGATAATGCGCCCTGCATTCTGTAATTACCAACATGAATAAAAGGGCCTTGGGCATTCACCGCGGAGTGGGAGCCTGTGTACCACCCAGGCATCCAGCAGACGGTGGGCCACGTGGTGTGGCCACTGCTGTCCTGATGTCCTCCTGGCCTACCATCCTGCTGGCTGTTCCTCTCCAGCTGAGGCATCCTGGTGCCAGTGAGCCCTGAGCCCTCCGTCTCCAGCTGCTGCCCCATGCCCAGTGCCTGCCTGCTCAGCTCCCAACTCACCCGTGTCCTTCCTGTCTCTGCCCCAGCGAGGTTTGCTAAACCATGTCCATCCTCCAGCCCCTTGGAGCACCCTCCCCCAGGAAGCCTCCCTGGCCCACCATCCACTGGGCTGTCTCCCATGCTGTCTGGAGCCTCACTTGTGCCCGTTGTCCAGGGCCTCCACCCCCGGCAGGGGTCCAGCTCCGTCTCCCTCTGTGCAGGCACCAGGTGACTCTGGGACTCAGCCCCTCCATCAATAAGGTGGACACCACCTTTGTGTTGCAGCTGGAAGGAAGGACAGGGCCCGGAATAGGGAATGGGCAGGGGTAGGGGAGCTAGGGACTCTGGCTCAGCCCCACCATGGATTTGTGGGTGTTGTGGGTGAATCTCTTCCAAGCTCAATGCCTCAGTTTCCCCATCTGTCACTGAAGCCTTGTGTAATCAGAAAGGGATGGGTTGGTGGTAAAAATCCCAGAAAACACTACTCGAAACCCCACCATTCAGTTCCCACGTCTGTGGCATTAATGTCCTAGGCTGCCGTACCCAGGTGTAGGCACACTTTGTTTTATTCCTCTTCACTTTATTGCACGTTGCAGATACTGTATTTTTTTTTTTTTTTTTTTTTTTACAGATTGAGGGTTTGTGGCAGCCCTGTGTTGAACAAGTCAATCACAGCTGTTGTTCTAACAGCACGTTGCTCATGTCACATCTCTGTGTCATACTTTGGTAATTCTCACAACATTGCACGCTTTTTCATCATTACTGTATGTTATGGTGATCTGTGGTCAGTGATCTTCGATGTTACTAGTGTAACTGGGGAAACCATGAACCATGCCACATCTCTCACTTTAAATCAAAAGCTAGAAGTGATTCACCTCTGTGAGGAAGGCAGGTGGAGACCCCATGCAGGCCGAAAGCTGGGAGCTGCGCATCTGGTGCCGGTTGGCCAAGTTGTGAATGCCAAGGAAAAGTTCTATAAGGAAATTTTAAAAATTTTAAAAATGCTGATGTGGAGACAGCTCGAGTGGTCTGGATAGATCCAAGCAGCCATCACACTCCCCTTAAGCCAAAGCCTCACCCACAGCGAGGCCCTGATTCTCAGTTCTGTGAAGGCTGACAGAGATGAGGAAGCTGCAGAAGAAAAGCTGGAAGCTAGCAGAGGTTGGTTCTTGAGGCTTAACATGTGTCCCCAGAACACGAAAGTGCAGGGTGAAGCAGCAAATGCTGATGGAGAAGCTGCAGCGAGTTATCCAGAAGATCCAGCTCAGATCATCGACGAAGGTGGCTACACTAAACAACAGATTTTCAAAGTAGATGAAACAGCCTTCCATTGGAAGAAGATGCCATCTAGGACTTTCATAGCTAGAGAGGAGAAGTCGATGCCTGGCCTCAAATCTTCAAAGGGCAGGCTGCCTCTCTTGTTAGGAGTGAAGGCAGCTGGTGACTTTAAGTTGAAGCCATTGCTCATTTACCATTCCTGAAATCCTAGGGCCCTTAAGAATTATGCAAAGTCGACTGTCTGTGTTCTGAAAATGGAACAACAAAGCCTGGATGACAGCACATCTGTTTACAGCACGATTGGCTGAATATTTTAAGCTCACCGTTGATACCTACTGCTCAGAAAAAAAAAAGGTTCCTTTCAAAATATGACTGGTCATTGACATGACCTGGTCACCCAAGAGCTCTGCCGGAGACTCACAGGAGACGAATGTTGTTTTCATGGCTGCTCACACGACATCCATCAGGCAGCCCATACATCAAGGAGTCATTTCAACTTTCAAGTCTTACTATTTAAGAAATACATGTTGTAAGGCTGTAACTGCCATAGACAGTGATTCCTCTGATGGATCTGGGCAAAGTCAATGGAAAATCTTCAGAAAGGATTCTCCATTCTAGAAGCCATGAAGAATGGGAGGTTGAGATATCAACATTGACAGGAATTTAGAAGAAATGGATTCCAACTCGCATGGATGACTTTGAGGGTTCAAGACTTCAGGGAAGCAGGAACTGTACATGTGGTGGAAATAGCAAGAGAACTAGAATTAGAAGTGGAGCCTGAGGATGTGACTGAATTGCTGCAGTCTCATGAAGAAACTTGAATGGATGAAGAGTTGCTTTTTACGGATGAGAAAAGAAAGTGAACACTGTTGAAATGACAACAAAGGATTTAGAATATTCCATCAAAACTTAGTTGATGGAGCAGTGGCAAGGATTGGGAAGATTGACTCCACTGTCGAAAGAAGAACCACTGTGGATAAAATGCTGTCAACAGAATCGCACGCTACAGCAAAATCTTTCAGGAAAGGAAAAGTCTATTGATGAGGCCAGCTTCACTGTTGTCCTAAGAAATTGCCACAGCCACCCCAGGCTTCAGCACTCACCGCCTCCATCAGACAGCAGCCATCAACGTGGAGGCAAGACCCTCACCAGCAAAAGATGATTCACTGAAGGCACAGATGGTCGTTAGCATTGTTTGGCAATGAAGTGTATTTTAATTAAGGTAAGTACATTGTTTTTTAGACGATGCTATTGCACACTGAATAGACTATAGTACAGTGAAAATGTCACTTTTATATGTACTGGGAAACCAAAAAATTCATGTGACTCACCGTATTGTAAAACTCACTTTATTGCAGTGGTCTGGAATGGAACCCACAATATCTCTGAGGTTTGCCTGTACCAGAGCGTGGGTGGCTTAAACAACAGAGATTTTTTCTCTCAATGTTTTGAAGGCAGAAAGTCCAGGATCCAGGCATTGACAGGGCTGGGTCCTTCCGGGGCTGTGAGGGAGAACTTGTTCCACAGCTCTTGCCTCGTTTCTGGAGGTTGCTGGCCGTCTCTGGGGTCCACGGCTTGTGGAAACATCACCCCGACCCTTGCTCTCACCCCCTCGGTGTTCGCCCTGTGCACGTGTTTGTATCCAAATTCCTTCTTTTTATAAGGACAACCGTCACGTCCGATGAAGGGCCTGCCCTGCTCCAGGGTGACCTCATTTTTCTAATCACATCTGCAGTGACACTATTTCTAAATAAGATCACGTTCTGTGTACTGGGGATTCGGGCTTCGACATCCAAACTCCACCTGTAGCATCTGGAGCTGGTGGCTTGGGCTGCTCAGCCTCTGTGCTGGCATGTACCCCTGACACAGGTCACAGGGACACTTCACCCCTGCAACCCCTTTGCCATGGGATGGCCCATGCCAGGGGGACGGCTACCTGACTTGGGGGACGCAAACAAGGTGGGGGCTGGTCTGAGGCCAGAGTCTGCATCTGGGTGCCCCACCAAGGCTGTGTTCACACCTCTGAGAGCTGACCCACAAACTCACCTAGGACCCGGGGGCCTGCAGCCCTCAGGACCTGCCCCTGCCCTCCCCTCCCCTCTTTCTTTCCTTTGCTTTGCTTTCTTAGAGGATACAGAATGGATGTGGCTGGTGGGACACTCACGAGGGGCTTTTAGACACTGCCTAGTAAAAGAGCTTGGCGCTTGATGGGGCTTGGTCAAGTCTTCATCCCCCACCTGTGGGGCACCCAACTGCCCTGGATCCCCTGCATCCCTTCACTGTGACCTTGGGCCTGGAGGGAGCAGACAGGCAGGCCTCACCTCCTGGGCTGGGTGCAAATTAAGTGCTGTGATGCCAGTGGAGCTGGCCCCTGGGGCTGGCCTGGGTGGTCAGGCCCCCCTTCCTTCCTCCTTCCCTGCCTCCCTCCCTCCTGCCCTTGGAAGAACAGCCTGGGCTCTCGCCCACCAGGGAAGACTTCTTTCTGTCTCTCTCTTTCTCTCTGCTGTGGTCTGGGGGCTTCCAGGGGTGGTCTCCTCACTGTGTGCTTAGCGTCTCCTCCCTGCCCACTCCCAGGCACTTTCTGTTGTGTTCCCATGGCTTGGGGCAGGGTGAGGGCACGGATGTGGCGTGTGGCCTTCCCAGTCAGCGCTGAATAATTAACAGCCAGGTAATGAAAGGCTCACTGGGTATTGATTGTGCCCTGGGGCCAGTGTGGGGAGGACTCATGTGTCCCAGCCCAGTGTCACCACCCACAGGCAGGCGGGAGGGCACCAGCTCAGAGGAACCTGAAGCCAGTGAAGAGCCCACAGGTGCCCACTGAGCAGCTGGCCAGGGCCCAGGAACCCCCCCTCTGCGATACCTGCCCCAGGAGTGCCCAGTCAGAGGGGAGAGGCCCAGGAGAGTGGGCGCTTACAGGAGATCCCCCTGCCTGACAGTCCTGGAAGGCTTCCAGGGCAGGTGGGGCTGGGCCTCCTGCAGCTGGGTGGGGCCGGCAGAGGTGGGCAGTGTGCCTTTAGGGCCCTGCAGCAGCTGGAGCCACCGCCTCATCCAGAGCCCCGCTGTTCAGAGCAGGGCTGCCTTCCCTCCATAATTAATTCATTGGGCCTCTGGCCCCTGTCTGGCTGCATCTCCACAAGGGAAGAAAGAGACCAGCCACCTCCCTCTCTGAGAGCAGCTTACACAGCAAGGCCCATCAGGCTGAGCCACAACCTGGGACCCTCACCCTGCCCCCGTGCTGTGCTGGCCTGGCCCTTGGGTTCACCCACCACTGGCTGCCTAACACCCTGTCCTCCAGGGGCTGGAGTCCGGCCCCTTTCTGGGAGCCCCCATTCCAGCCCCACAGGCAGTGTAGTAGCCAGTGCAGAGTCTGCACACGGCAGTCACCTGCCTCTCCCCTGGCCCTGGCGGGGTGACTTCCTGGGGTGTGGGGTGAGGACCACACGGCTCCTGTACCCGGGGCAGCCCCAAACTCCTTGCCTGGTGCTTCACCAGCCCCCAGCGTCTCCAGGTCTGATTGACTCATTATCTGCTCCATCGCCCTCCTTCCCACACCTAAGCTCTGATCCTGGGTGGGGGTCCAGCCTTGCCGTGTCTGAGGCCAGTGGAGACGGGCCTGGCACTGCCCAGCAGAGCACGCACGGCCATGCTGGAGCTCACCCCACAGGACGGAGAATGACACCAGCGCGGCTGCAGTAAGGACCAGGGGGTGCCCAGGAGGCTGGAGGCTAAGTAGGGCCCCTTGGTCCTGTGGTGGGAATGGGAACAGGGCCCTGGTGGGAGGGAAGTCCTGGGACAGAGCTTGGCCAGCCGGACACAGGCATGCAGTGGGAGGAGCTTGTGTCAGCAGTTCCTGGGGAAGCTTATGGTCAGCCCCCGGCACTTCTCCTGGCATGGCGCGGAGAAAACAGGCCACTGCGGGGAGGCAGCCACCGGGCTAGGGGCTTGGCAGAGTGACCAGGCCCAGCTGTACACCTTTGCTGCCGTCCTGCTTCTCCATAACATCCTGTGTGGTTTCCTGCCCTGGCAGTCCTGGAGCCTTCACCCCGACTGCCCCAGGCCTGCCTCCCTCAGCTCCGCCCATCTGCAGGAGGCTCAGCTCCACCTCCCCCTGGAAGCCTGCCAGGACTACCGGGCCGGGCCAGAGGGCTTCCTGCGAGCGCCCACTCTCCTGGGCTTCCTCCCTCCTAGTGGGTGCTCCCCAGTGGACATGGATTCACTGTGCGTCCCTGGACACCTCTGGAATGTCAGCTGTCCCAGCGCATTGTCCCAATTTGTGGGATGGACTGCAGGGTTGTTGGGAGGAATAGAATAGGGCCCACCACAGCCTGGGACCATCTGCACCAGCTGGGATCATAGCTTGGGGCAGATTTTCCTAGTTCTGGCAAGACTTGCTTGAGCACAGAGAGGTCAAGGAGGCTGCATGTCTTGGGGGTAGAGTGCAAAGGGCAGGGGCTGACCCTTCCCAGTTAGCGGGGGTCCTGGGGAGGAGCAGATGCTGGGCCATGGTTCCGTGGAAACAGGACTTTAGGGGAGCCAGGGCCCCGGGCCTACCCTCCCTTCTCACTGCTGGTGACCAGGCTCGGCTTGAGGATGGGCGTGGACACGCTGGCTGCCAGGGCGCCTTGCCTGGCGCCTACCTTGGGCCTGCTCTGCTCTCCTATGACTGCCAGTGGCCCCAGCACAGGTGATGGAGGGAGTGGGACAGGGTCCTTCCCCAGCACCTGCCCTCAGGGTGGCTGGACTGCCTGATGACAGCCTGTACTGACCCTGTGGTGCTGGCAACCCCACAGGAGCCCTAGGCCCTGGCCAGCCAGGCCTTCTTGGGGCACGACGGGGCCAGGGCTGGCTCCAGGGAGCCACTCAGCTGTGGGGCGTGGGCCTCATTTTAGGGTTTCTCCTCCTCCCACTCCAAGGCACTGTGCCCACTAGTCACCCCTTGCTGGGCCTCCGGGGGTCACAGTGAGGCTGGGCCAGGTCCCCTGCCTGGAGCCCACCTCCCTGAGCACCCTGACTGCCCCACAGGAACCATGGTGGGACTTGCTTGCCGGTAGCCGTCAAGTCAGCCCCGCGAAGTCTGGTTTGGAAATGCCGCTCACAGGCCACCTGCCTGCTCTTGGAGGCCCCGTTACCAGGAAGGCCTTTCCCATTCTGCAGGTCTGGGCACGTCATGAGTGGGCCAGCACTCACACTGCCTCACAGTGAAGGGCACACAGCTGGGGACCCTGGAGTCCTCTGCTCCGGGAGGGGGTCCAAGCCCCTGAGACTCACCCTCTTCCGGGTAGTTCCTAGCCCTACAGCATGTTCCTGGCCAAGACTCCCACCTCCTGCCCTGCCCCTGGTCCTCCCTTGCACCCTGGGGGCCTCCTCACGTTGCTCCTGGGCACTGCCCTGGCAACCCCTGGTCTCCATCTTCCCTCAGTCCACCCCACACCTGCTGTCAGCATCAACTTCAAACACATTCCAGAGCCTACCCTTCTGCTCAAGGACCCGCCATGGCTCCCCATTGCTGTGGGGTCAGAATGCCTCTATTCAGTCCCCAGCCCTCTGTTTGGTTCCAAATGAGTGCCTGTGTGGGACTGCTCAGCCCCTCCCTGCATAGCCCATGGAACTCATACCTTCCTTTTGGAGTCCTTGGTCGCTGGGATCAGGGCACCCCTGAGCAGGTGGCCCTGGGGATGGAATAGGGTTGGCTGGAGGCACCACAGCAGCTAACACGGCCGGGGCTCCAACCTCCCACCCACCCCTTTCTGTGTGTTGAAGGATGGGGGTTGGTGAGATCCGCCTGGCTCCAATCCAACCCCTGCCACTGGCCAGCAGCCCCTCCAAAGCAGGGGCCCCCCACACCAGTCCAGAGGGCCATCCATGCTGGTCCCCACCTGCTCCAAAGGTGTGGGGAGGCCGGTGGCGGGTGGCGACAAGCAGGGGCACAGGGCACTAAAGCCCTGACCTTACATTAGCAGCCGTGAGACTTCTGTCAGCATCCCAAGCCCCTCGGGGACAGTGTGGGGCAGAGCATCCCAGGCCCCTCGGGGACAGTGTGGGCCAGGAAAGCTCAGGCTGGGAGACTCCAGGGGAAGGGATGAGCCCTGTGAACTCCCAGTAGCTCCAACCACACTCCCCGAGGCCCAGGAAACTTTGTTTCAGAAATCAGGTTCTGGGCTGGGTTTCAGAAATCAGGTTCTGGGCTGGGGACAGAAAGAATGCAGGACCCGGGCCTCCTGAGGTCACTTGTTACAGAGAAGACCCCTCCAGCTCCGGGGCGCCTGAGCCCGCTCTGTCTGCAGAGGGCAGCCACTCACTGCAGGCCCGGGCCCATGCGAGCCCTAGGCCGAGGCTCTGTGGCTGGTTCCCCCTCTGGAGGGCAGGAAGGCCGGGGCCTGAGCTCAGGCGGGGTGGCCCTGCACAGGGTCCCTCTAGACACCCTCAGGCCTTGCCTGAAGCTCACCCTCCAGGGAGGTAGCAGGGGCCACCTCAGGTGCCACAGGTGCTCTTGACAGAGACTGTCACCCTGGTCTCTCCGTGATCCTCAAAGGCTGGGGCCACTTCTGTGACGGGCAGCCCAGGGTGTGGTGACCGTGCCTAGCCCACTGTGAGCATCTGGGAGCTGGGGACTGGCGGGGTCCGGGGTGGCTGCCAGCTTGTGAAGGAGGGTTGGGCTGAGACCTGGCCCACAGGACCTCGCCGAGGAAGAGATACCACTGAAAACAGAACCCGTTAGCCCCGTGGGTCTAAAGTGGACCAGGGAAGTCTCGGGGACCCCGGCTGTGCTCCTCAGAGCGGCTGTGAGTGGAGGTCGCCTCGGAGCGGAGCAGGCACAGGTGCCCCCAGGGCTGGCCCGACTGGCTGGAGGGGCTCCAGGAGCCCTGTGGATGCCGTGATTGGAGGGGGCGGGCGCTGCCCTCTCTAGAGGGGCCGGCGTGGCAGGGACACTTTGCCACCACAGCAAACTCGATTTCTGACCATCTGTCCTCAGCACCTCCACAGGATGGAGGATGCGCTTCTGGTCCCAGTTGTGATTCCTTCTGTGTGGGCTAAGAGCTCCTTCTGCAGGATCCAAGTCCAGGCTTCGCTCCAAACTGGGCACCACTGCTGTGCCCCACCTTCCTGAAGGCCGCCTCACGGGTGTGGGCAGGTGGGCCAGGCTCGAGGCCCTCAAACAACGGGGCCGGGGCAACCACGGAAACCGGAGCATCAGCGCCTGTCCACAGTGCGGGGCCCGTCTGGAGCAGCCGGCTCCCTGCCACCCCCGTGGGAAGGGGACCCGGGGCCTGCCAGTGCAGAGCCACCCTGAAGACGGCAGCTGCTGTGGACAAGCTCAGGGAGCCGCCAGGTGCTGCTGGGAGGGCTGGGACAGCCAGGTGCGCCTCGGGCCGCAGCTTGCAGATTAGGGGAGGTGAGGTGAGGGGGATGAGGAGGTGTGGGTGGTGCTTGAGCACCAGCCTCAGAGAGACCCTCCCGGCGGCCACGTCCTAGGCTGGGAAAGGGGTCTGTGCAGCGTTGTTTGCGTCCGTGTGTTCCGTGGGCTCCGGCCCCTTCAGGATCGGCCTCCCCACTGCTGGGCCAGGAGCGGGTTGGGCATCTCCAAGGATGTCCCCAGGGCTGACCCTTGGTGCTTCACAGACTCCGAGGCGCCTTGGTTGTGTCCCCAGCTCTGGGTCTCTCTGGTCCCTGGTCCCAGACCCTGGTGGGACCCAGGTGGTGACCCTGGCTGGGCTGGTAACCCTGGGTGACCCAGGGTGGTGACCCTGGCCAGAGCCCTGGTGGGCTGGCTGCTGTGGGTCCAAGGCAGGCCCTGCTGTCCACCAGCCTGGCCACAGAGTGCAGGTAAAATGGGGACGGTAGGTGTGGGGAGGCCCAGCCAGCCTGGCCAGATGCAGAGGGCCAGGCAAGTGGTTGCTCTCCATGGCATGGGGACCCATTTCTCTTCGCTCCTTTCGGGCTTGGTGTGGCCCAGACCCTTCCTCAGGCCTCACCCCACTCTGACCCAACCTCAAGCTGGGGCCTGCCCCAGGGACCACCCTCCACATCGCTGGAGCGTGCAAGGACCATGCCCAGACTGAGCCCCTACCCCAGGATGGGCTACAAGGCCCTCTGGAGACATAGGGTGGCCAGAAGGGACCCCTGCCCGTCCCTGAGCCCAGGTCAAGGCTGTGCCCTGTGGGGGCAGCTCCAGAGCTGTGCCGGCTCCTCCCACAGACAGCAGGGAGAGGGCCTGGGCAGCTCCAGGTTTAGTGTGCAAACTGGAAGGCCAGGGCCCTTCTGGGGACCGGATGCTCACCTGAGCCCCTCCTTGGAGGAGGAAGCTCCTCGAGGAGCTGAGGTCTGGCTGTCCCGGCCCCTCCAATGTCGCTGTGAGCCAAGGTTGGGCAGGCAGATCCCACCGCCATCGGGCAGGCAGAGCTGGGTGACCGTTCCAGGACACTGTCTCTGGAAATTTCTGCAAGACACTTGTGAGGGTGACGTGTGCTCTTCCACCGCCACCTCAGGAGCTTCAGCCCCGCAGGCAGCCCCACCCCTGCCCAAGCCCTCCTGCTCCTGGAGCTGCGGGAGGACCCGTCTCAAACTCCTGAGGCTGTCAGAGCTCTGCCACTGCCCCTTCCCTTGGCCCAGGCAGAAGCTGGCACGGGGCACCCCCCATATCCCTCACCCTAGGCACCTCTGCTGTGGGGTCCTTTGGACTTCTCTCCACCTGGAGCCGGCTGGTCCACTTGCAGCAGACGCAGCCTGAGGCGGGTACTGGGCCTATCCTGGGGTGGAGGTGGGGGACCTATGGATGCGCTCAGCCCACTGAGCTTCTGGATCCTGCTCTCCAGAGCGGCGATGGCAGGGCCGCTTTAGGACAGAGAAGGCAGTGGCCCCCACACACGGTGGGAGGGGCTGAAAATCCACAGAGCAGCTTTGGAAAATTGGATCTACTGAAGCAGGACCGTGGCTCCACGAAGACCCAGGTGAGCCCGCAGTGGGACGGATGAATGGATATGGCGCTGCGCCCGCAGTGGGACGGATGAATGGATAGGGTGCTGCCTCCGCAGTGGAATTAGTGAATGGATATGGTGCTGCGCCCGCAGTGGGACGAATGACTGGCTAGGATGCTGCTCCCGCAGTGGGACGGATGAATGGATATGGCGCTGCGCCCGCAGTGGGACGGATGAATGGATATGGCGCTGCGCCCGCAGTGGGACGGATGAATGGATAGGGTGCTGCCTCCGCAGTGGAATTAGTGAATGGATAGGGTGCTGCCTCCGCAGTGGAATTAGTGAATGGATATGGTGCTGCGCCTGCAGTGGGACGAATGACTGGCTAGGATGCTGCTCCCGCAGTGGGACGGATGAATGGATATGGCGCTGCGCCCGCAGTGGGACGAATGACTGGCTAGGATGCTGCTCCCGCAGTGGGACGGATGAATGGATATGGCGCTGCTCCCGCAGTGGGACGCATGAATGGATATGGCGCTGCGCCCGCAGTGGGACGGATGAATGGATATGGCGCTGCGCCCGCAGTGGGACGGATGAATGGATATGGTGCTGCCCCCGCAGTGAGATGAATGAACAGATATGGTGCTGCGCCCGCAGTGGGACGAATGACTGGCTAGGATGCTGCGCCCGCAGTGGGACGGATGAATGGATATGGTGCTGCCCCCGCAGTGGGACGGATGAATGGATAGTGTGCTGCTCCCGCAGTGGGACGGATGAATGGATAGGGTGCTGCGCCCGCAGTGGGACGGATGAATGGATATGGCGCTGCTCCCGCAGTGGGATGGATGAATGGATATGGCGCTGCGCCCGCAGTGGGATGGATGAATGGATATGGCGCTGCGCCCGCAGTGGGACGGATGAATGGATATGGTGCTGCGCCCGCAGTGGGACGGATGAATGGATAGGGTGCTGCTCCCGCAGTGGGACGGATGAATGGATATGGCGCTGCCCCCGCAATGGGATGGATGAATGGATATGGTGCTGCCCCCGCAGTGGAATTAGTGAATGGATAGGGTGCTGCGCCCGCAGTGGGACGGATGAATGGATATGGCGCTGCTCCCGCAGTGGGATGGATGAATGGATATGGCGCTGCGCCCGCAGTGGGACGCATGAATGGATATGGCGCTGCGCCCGCAGTGGGATGGATGAATGGATATGGCGCTGCGCCCGCAGTGGGACGGTTGAATGGATATGGTGCTGCGCCCGCAGTGGGACGGATGAATGGATAGGGTGCTGCTCCCGCAGTGGGACGGATGAATGGATATGGTGCTGCGCCCGCAGTGGGACGGATGAATGGATAGGGTGCTGCGCCCGCAGTGGGACGGATGAATGGATATGGCGCTGCCCCCGCAATGGGATGGATGAATGGATATGGTGCTGCCCCCGCAGTGGAATTAGTGAATGGATAGGGTGCTGCGCCCGCAGTGGGACGGATGAATGGATATGGCGCTGCTCCCGCAGTGGGATGGATGAATGGATATGGCGCTGCGCCCGCAGTGGGACGCATGAATGGATATGGCGCTGCGCCCGCAGTGGGATGGATGAATGGATATGGCGCTGCGCCCGCAGTGGGACGGATGAATGGATATGGTGCTGCGCCCGCAGTGGGACGGATGAATGGATATGGCGCTGCCCCCGCAATGGGATGGATGAATGGATATGGTGCTGCCCCCGCAGTGGGACGGATGAATGGATATGGTGCTGCGCCCGCAGTGGGATGGATGAATGGATAGGCTGCTGCCTAAACGCACGGCAACCTGCGCAGCAACACGGACAGTCACACATAGAGCAAAGGCCGCTGGACGAGCACGCGTGCTAAGTTACAGCGGCTGGAGCGGGGCAAGGATGCAGCCAGGGAGCACCCACGGGGGCTGTAGCAGCTCCAGGAGCTCGGGAGGAGCCTCAGGGCGGTGATGTCTTGGCTGTCCGGGCGCCATCACCCCAATGTGCTTTCCATGAAGATTTACTGTCAGTCAAGTTTCCTGAAACATGAGGAGGGTGGAGTCAGCGCCAGCAGCGGGGTGGTGTTGACGGCGTGCACCCTGGAGAGGGTGTGAGCAGATGGCCCTTCCTCCCCACGGCCACAACCCCAGGCTGCTTGTGAGAAGAACACCAGCCGCATCCCCGCGGGGGCATCCTGCAAAGTGCCCGCCCAGGGCACCTCACCACTGTCAAGGTCATCAAAACAAGGAAAGTGGGAAACTGTCCCAGCCAGGAGGTGTCCAAGGAGGCACAACGACCAAACGCCATGTGGTCAGCACCGTAGGAACGGGGGAAAAACAAAAACACAAAAACAAAACAGACGTCACCTGGGATCCTGGATGGGATCTTGGGAGAGGAAAAGACATCAGGGAAAAACCAGGAAATCTGAATAAAGTGATGTTGTCGTGAATCATGTCAATATTGCTCCTTAGTTGTCAGACGCTTACACTGATGCAGGTTGGTGGCAACAGGGAAACCACCTGTGGGGACGTGGCAACTCTGTGCTGTCTGCAAAAATCCAAAACTGTTCCAGACAGCAGCATGTTAACAAATGCTTTGGGGGTGTGGGTGCAGATGACAGGAAGGGCTGCAGAGGGTCGTTGTTCGGCTGGTGCTGAGTGCGCAGGTGCATTGTGCATCCTTATTGCTTTCGTGGGGGTTTGAAATTTCCATAATCAACATGGGCTTGCTGTGCAAGGCAGTGCTTGGGAACCCCTAGGCACACCCGACGGCCGTGTTGAACACGGAGTCTGCGTCGCAATACTTGTCTCACCCTGACATCCACCCGCTGGCCCTGGGGCCCTGACATCCACCCGCTGGCCCTGGAGCCCTGACATCCACCCGCTGACCCTGGAGCCCTGACATCCACCCGCTGGCCCTGGAGCCCTGACATCCACCCGCTGGTCCTGGAGCCCTGACATCCACCCGCTGGCCCTGGAGCCCTGACATCCACCCGCTGGCCCTGGAGCCCTGACATCCACCCGCTGGCCCTGGAGCCCTTCCCATTTTATAGAGAGGAGAGGTCGGCAAGTGGGTGGGAGGGGCAGCTGCAGGGGCGGGTCTCGGGGCCTGGCTGGATGGGTGGTGAGACCCCATGCATGACCTGTGTGATGGCTGCAGGACATTTGATGCCCAGGTGCTCTGTCCAGCCGCCTCCTGGGGGGTTTCTAAAGGAACACTTAGGACACAGCTAATGGGGTGGGTGGTGCAGGGTCACTGCTCTTAAGGGAAGGTTCTGGGAGTCCCAGCTGGGAGGTGAGCTCAGCCCTTACTTGTTCTCCCATTGGCCCACCCCTGCCCCTGCCCTCAAGGAGCCCCCAGGCCAGGGTGAGGGGTGCAGAGACTCAGGGAGGTGAGAAGGGGCTGCAGGAACGAAGCCGCCAGGCCTCAGGGGCCCCTCTCACATGCTGGCTTCTCTAATTCCCCACATATGACCTGGCATCAATCAGGCACCCCACCTTACGGATGAGAAAACTGAGACTGGAGGAAGTCACATAGCTGGAGAATGTGGGAGCTGGGGTCCCCCCATGGCAGTCAGAGACCCTATCTTTCTTTCTTTCTTTCTTTTGTTGTTGAGATGGAGTCTTGCTCTGTCACCCAGGCTGGACTGCAGTGGCACAGTCTCGACTCACTGCAAGCTCCGCCTCTTGGGTTCACGCCATTCTCCTGCCTCAGCCTCCCGAGTAGCTGGGACTACAGGCGCCCGCCACCACGCCTGGCTAATTTCTTTTTGTATTTTTAGTAGAGACGGGGTTTCACCATGTTAGCCAGGATGGTCTCGATCTCCTGACCTTGTCATCCGCCTGCCTCGGCCTCCCAAAGTGCTGGGATTACAAGCGTGAGCCACTGCGCCCGGCCAGAGACCCTATCTTTCTATACCCAAGTCCCCAGCTACACACATGGCCTGAGTGCCAGTCCCCACCCTCTGGCTGGCTCGGCCCAGGAACATGTCAACAGGTCGGTGGCATCAGGGAAGGCTTCCCATAGGAGGAGGAAATTGGGGCCCGGTGTGAGGGAAGGCCAGGCCCTGGGGTGCAGGGGGAGTGAGGAAGGTGCCCTGGGTTCGTGGTCATTTGGGGGCACAACCTGAGAAAACCACCAGGCGACCTCCAGGGAGACGATGGCCTCGGCTGCGTGGCCGGGGGTGGTGCCTCCCTAGTCAGCTACTCGGGCAGTGGTGCAGCAGCCCGCAGTGCAGCCCAGGTTGGTTGTATGAGAGGTGGGCACTGCATGGATGGGGCAGCCCCATCTTCCAGAGCCCGTGTGTGCTGCTGGCCTCTGCCCAAGATGGGAGGGTGCACTGGAGGAAGGCTGTAGACGGGCTTCCAACCTCCCAACGCTCAGGGCCTCACTCTCTGTTGTGCAGCTGGGGAAAGTGAGGCCCAGGAGGCTGACTCGGGGAAGGAGTGTGCTATAGTGATTGGAGCCCTAGGCCAGGCTCGTGGCCCAACTCATCTTGGGAGGTCACAGCAATCGGTGAGGTGGGTTCCTCCTCACTTCAGCGAGGGTCCACCATGCTGTGCAAGGAGCTCGTCCCAGCCAGAGCTCCGTCTCCAAGCCACAGGCTCCCCTATCCCCCTCCATGGCTTCCCAGGAGCAGAGGCTGTGTCTGGGGCTGCTTCCTCAACACTAAGGATGGGCTGAGTAATAAATCTCCCTTGGACCATGTCCAGGAACAAGGGGATTTGGTGACTGCATGGGCTGGGGATGCCAGAGGCCAGAGGCAGCAGGGAGGGAGGAGAGGGGTGGGCGGGGAGGAGGAGGGTGGGCGGGGAGGAGAGGGGTAGGTGCTGCTGCTATGCCTGGCACAGTCACTGGTGGGTGCAGCAGACACCTGACAGAGATGGGGCTCAGATGGGTGCACCCAGGCAGAGCTTAGCAGTTACCGCCCAAGATTCCTGCCTCCTGGCCTTTTTTTTTTTTTTTTTTTTCTTTTTAAGACGGAGTCTCACTCTGTCTCCCAGGCTGGAGTGCAGTGGCATGATCTCAGCTCACTGCAACCT
Organism: Pan paniscus; assembly: GCF_029289425.2. Classification (NCBI taxonomy): domain Eukaryota; kingdom Metazoa; phylum Chordata; class Mammalia; order Primates; family Hominidae; genus Pan; species Pan paniscus. The sequence goes on along the minus strand of NC_073264.2, from coordinate 105,594,761 downwards.
CTGCCTCCCAGGTCCAAGCTATTCTCCTGCCTCAGCCTCGCAAGTAGCTGGGATTATAGGCGTGCACCACCACGCCTGGCTAACTTTTATATTTTTAGTAGGGATGGGGGTTCGTTATGTTGGCCTAGCTTTTTAATTAAACAGGAATCCACTTTCTGCTGTGAGGGGACTCTCCAGATGGAGTCACGGTCCCAGGTCAGGCCCCCTTATGACGTGGAGGTCATGGGTTTAGCCTGGCCCAGTCAGGTGAGCCCATTACAAGCCGAGACCAGAAAAAGAGGCAGAGAGAGTTGGAGAGTGAGGGGTGTGCGTGAGGCATCCTGAGAGGCCCAGGGCTCTAGAGGGGCCCCAACAGCCAGGAAACAGGGCCTCAGTCCCAACCCAGAGGCACCCAGTTCTGCCACCAGCTTGGATGCTCTTGGAATAATGCAGCAGCCAGCACCCGGATGTGAGACACGGGGCAGCGAGTCCAGCTAAGCAAACCTGCCCCCAGCCCAGGGAAACTGAGTTGACGAATGTGGTGCTGTCCAAGGCCTTGCCTTGTGGTGAGCTGTTACCCAGCAGCAGGAGACAAGAGCATTCGCCTTTGTCCTTTCTCCCACCCAGGCAAGGGCACGCAAGTGACACATGTGCAGGTGCACACACACAAACGTGTGTACTTGTGTGCACATGCAACACACACAGATGCATACATGTGCACTCACACGTTCCGACATACACACAGGCCATGCATGCCTGTGCATACACATACATGCACTCACACACACGCACACATGCATACAGAGCCACATGTGTATACAGAAGCCCCCTACCCAAACTCTGAGCCGAAACACATGTGCCAACACACAGAGCCCCCATGCAGAGACCTCACACGCAAACCCACTCAGAAATAAACGCTCAGGAACATCCTCGCCACCAGGTGAGAACACTGAGGCCCAGGGCAGGTGACTCTGGGGCACAGTCATGAAGGTTGGGGCAGTGGGGGCAGGGCCAGGCCCAGCACCTGCGTGAGGTCCTCTGCTCCGCCCCTTCCCAGGTCGTGTCCCTGATTCATCCTGGCCCAGAGTAGAGCTCAGCAACTGTAAATTGGTTCCTGGGGAGGGCTGGGGGTGTCCGGGGGGGCTTCATCTCCTATCTTCCCCGCAGGTCCTGGTCACTTACTTGTCTGTGGCTGCAGGACGAGTGCCCTGACCACAGCCCCTGGGCACAGGAGAGGTCATGGGCCCCATACGTGCCCTCTTCCCCACTAGGCCAAAGAGGTCCCGCTCACAGTCCTGGAAACACAGACCAAGACCCTCCCGGTGCTGCAGGGTGTCCTGCCCTGGGCAGGGTGAACTTCGGCCTCCGCCATCCCCTGCACCAAGAGGCTTTTGTTCCGAAGGTGTCTGTGCTTTGGACGTGTGGCTCAGGGGCCTTGGGTGGCCCCCCCATGGTATGTTCTCAACGGTAGAATCTTATCTGGGAAATGGGTGTGGGAGGCGGTGCTAGGGAGGGCTCCTAGGGGATGCCCAGGGAGTGGGGGGCTTCAGCCTGCAACTGGGAAAGACTGGGCGGGAAGCACTGTTGGGTGGGGGGTGGGGTTCAGGCAAGGGCAGGCAGCAGGGCAGGGTCCGGCAAGGGGTATTGGGGCAGGTGGGCTGGACCCAAGCTAAGGTGCCCCAAGGGCAGAGCCAGTGGGGAACAGGCAGCGTGCCGCCCCCACCCTCGGAGTGGCCTTCCAGCGCCTCGCTCCAGTGAGGAGGAAAATGAGAGCCAGCACCTCCCTCTGCTCCACGTGCCCTGGGCGCTTCTCGTGGGGGAGGAGCACACCCAGCTGTGGCGCCCCCAGCTCCTCCCCTCCCTCCACCAGCTGTGGGTCAGAGAGAGTCAACCCACGCGCTCTGTAATCGCCTGCCTGGAGCTCTTCAATCTTTAAACAGCACTTTCTGGAGCTGAGCTCCATCAGCAAATGCTCTCCACGTGGGGGCGGTGACTGTGACAGACAGAAGCCAAGTGGGACCCTGCGGTCCGGGGCGGCACAGCCCCACCTGGCCATTTGCCCATACTGTGCATCTGTGTGCCCAGCCTCCTCTCACCCAGCTGCCCTTCCAGGCTGGGCTCCAGGCTACAGCCCAGGGGGCTGCATGGATGCCAGCTGCCCGTCCCTCCCCTGCCAAGAGCTTTCAGTGGCTCCCACGCCTGCCGCTGCAGACGCCTCCCCCGCCACCCATGCAGCCTCCCGTCTGTGGCCTCAGATGCCCCTCAGCTCCCGAGATGCTCCTGGAAGCACTAGGTCCTAGAGGAAGAGCCTCGATCCACCGGTTCCCCTCCTGCCCCCGCTGCCCGCCAGCATCTCTGCTCAGCCAGGACTTCCTTGAACCTCTCCTTCGGGTTGTCCTTTGGACCCCCCCAGCAGGATTCTTCCTCGAACCCCTCCTTTCATCCCACTGCCCTGGGCTTCTCTGCACATGGCTTGGGGGGCCGGACTGTCTCCCTAGTGGGGATACATCCTGACCCGCCCCGCCAAGCCTAAGTCACCCCTAGTTTTCTGGGGCTGAGAGCTTCTGGGGCTAGAACTAGGACAGTCCTGGGCAGCTAGGACAGCCTGTCAAGGAATGGGCAGGTCCAGGCTGCCCCCCCAAACCCTCTCCTGGATGGGAGCCTAGGATGGGCAGTCCAAGCCTGTCCTTGGGTGTCCGGGTGATGGCACCAGGCCACGCCTGGGGAGCAGGTGCAGTCCCCAGCCAGCGGGACTGGCAGGAGAGCCGCTGGGCCCAGCTGGAGGGCAGCCTGGGGCCCAAGGAGCCTCCTGGGGGAGGTGACAGGTGACCCAGCCCACGAGTAGTGGGGTAACGGGGGCCTGGGGTTGGCAGTGTCGGGGAGGGACAAAGACAGGCCAGAGCAGCTTCTCTAAGGAGTGGGGGTTGGGGTCCTGGGGACTTTCTGGCAGGCTTCGTGTTAACAGACTGGAAAGCAGAGGCCCTCCAAGGAGGCCCTTCACCTGCCGTGGGGAGAACAGGCAGCGGGAGGGGCCTGTCTCCACATTTCCACATGGGAGGATTCCCGCTTTATGGGCTGAGGAAGGAACTTGCTGGAGGGGGAAACCCGCTTTCACCACCCGGGTGCTGGGGAGGCGTCCCCCCAGCCGAGTGAGCTCCCAGCCGCATCCTGACACACCTGGGCACCCTTCACCTGGCCCCCACACCAGCCCGTGCTCAGGCCCCACCAGCCTCCTCCCCAAACCTGCCGTAATCCCCGGCACCCACCCCAGGGAGTGATGCAATCCCCTCGCTGGGCCAGACCCTGGGGAGGGGCTCTGGGCAGGAGGGTCTGGCAGAGCCCTCAGCCTGCCCCTCCCAGGCCTCTGAGAACATGGAGACAGAGACCAGCCATGAGATCTAAACGGGGGCGCCTCCCGGGACTGCTCTCGGCCTCTGCACTGGTTAACATCCCTGGGCCTTCGCTGTAGGAATGGCCGGAGGGCTGGGGTTACAGGGGCAGGGTTCCAGCCTAGAGGCCAGAGCATTCCCTGGGGTTCCCGAAAGCTGTAAACCAGGGTCAAAGCAGGCCTAGGTTTCTGCGGGTCCAGCCAGGGACTGAATGTGGAGAAAAATTCAGCCCCATTCTGAGACCCTCCCCCTTGTTCCCCCTCAGGGAGCTGTGCAGACCCCGGCTTAGGACCCGCCTCCTCGGCTGCTTGTGGGAGGGCAGGGCTGATGTGGGGGCTGCTGGGCCCATTCACGGCCCTGCATCCCTTCAGGCAGAGGGACACACGGCCAGACAGACACACACCCACCATACCCCACACTGTCCAGCGCAGAGCCTCTTGACCTACGACACCCCAAATTCCGTATTTTGTGGGGTGAGATGATGTGGCTTTGCCAGTGAGATGCGTGTAACTCAGTCCCACAACAGCTGAACAGCCCCCATCACAGCCACTGAGCAGCGTCCCGGGCTCAGATACCGCACACCCCACACCACAGAGCGGGGCGCTGGGTGCGCAGTCCGGCTCCGCTGCCCGGGAAGCGCAGCAGGCCTGCCGCCGGTCCCCACACCTCACCTCGCACCACACAAGGCAAGTTTGTCTCAGAATAGAGGCGGATCTTCCCATCTGCCTTTTAACAGACCTTCAGAGCTGGCAAGCCTGTCACTTGCTCAAGCCAAACACGGCGAGTTCATTCACTCCATAAAATTTTATGGAGTTCCTCACACGGTCCTTGAGCAGGGACTCAGAGGACACAGTCTCCAGTCCTCCCGCCCTGGCCCTCCTGGAAGTGAAGCGCTTCCTGCCTCCTCCTCACACGTGGGCCTTTCTGCTCCATCAGAGGCGCTGGCTTCCCGCTCCCACCAGCTATTAGCAGTTAGGTGATCTTACTAGGCTCTGAGGAGCATCTTGACAGCACTACACCATTATTGCCCCAAAGCGCTGGAGGTTTCTCGACACTTTCCAAAGCATGGTTCTCTCCAAGAGGCCTGTTTCCATTCAAAATGGCAATGACACGGTCCCCCTGTCTGCAGAACAGCAGAGTGCCCCTGGCAGTCCTGTGCTGGGCTCCCTGAACTAATTAATCTTTTCATTTAGAGGCCACGGAGCTGAGAGACATCACATAGAGTCAGAAGCCGACTCAGTCGCCTCGTCAGGGAAATGGAGAGGGAGAGGGAGCAGGGTGGCTGCGGTGGCTGGGACGGCCTGGGTGGTGCCAGGAGGGCAGCTGGAATCCAGTGGGGAAACACCAGGTCCCACAGGAGCGAGGGGGATCAGGGAGGTGATGCTTATGAATTCCTGCAGCACACAAATGAGACACATTCATTTCTGCTTTCAACAAATAATCTTTATTGAGTGGAGTAAAATGTCTCAAAACCAGGACAGCTGCAGAGGCCGGAGCCACAAGCCTGCTCTATGAAGGAACCCCCCACGATGCCCTAGAGTCTGGTGGGAGTGTGGGGAGGGGGCTGCTCAGCCTAACCTGGGCTTAGGTAGCTCAGGACAAGGAGGGGCAGAAAGCAAGTTGGGATCCACGTGGGCCTGGCTCTGGGCAGCTCCTGGGCACCTGGGCCTGGCTTCCCCGGGGTGGGGTGGCACGGCATTTAAGGGGAACTCTGGGAGGGCAGCAGTCAGCCTGTTCACATCAGCAGGAACCCGTCATGCTGCAGTGGACCCAGGGAGACAGGCCAGTCTCTGGGACCTGCTCACAGCCACGAGCCACCCTGGCCAAGCCCTGCCTCCCCCAGGCCCTTGGTCCTCCCGGGCATCTCTGAGCTGGAGAAATACATGCTTTCCTCCATTTCACAGATGAGGAAAGAGAAATGGAGTGGGGGACGGCCCCAGGGCCCCCTTCCATCCTATGCACAGAGGCCCACCCACTACTTTCTTTCCATCTGGGGCCCCGGGGATGCTCTTCAGTATTTTCAGTGACCCTCCCCGCCTCCACCCCCAGGGAGCCTGGGGTAGCCCAGCGTCCAGCATCTTGAGAACAGGCACGTCACCTCCGTTCACCCAAGGGCACCAGGTCCGGATTCAGGGACCATAGGTTGCTTAGAGAAGCATTGGCTACGGAGCTGCCCTCTGGCCAGGCAGATGCCCGCGGGTGCCCGGAGTGCACCAGGTGCTCAGAGACCGGGGGGCCGGCAGAGTCTGACTCTTCACCAACACCCCTCCCCGCCAGGCTGCGTTGGGGGCTCCAGCCCCACAGGTACTCCGTGGCAGCCTGGCGGGATGATTCAAGCACATTAAATTTTTCATGCACTTTGTTTCTATAATTATTGCATTGTAATATACAGTGAAATAATTATGCAACTCACCATAATGTAGAATTAGTGGGAGCCCTGAGTTTGTTTTTCTGCAACTAGATGGTTCCATCTGGGGGTGATGGGAGACAGTGACAGATCATCAGGTATTAGATTCTCATAAGGAGCATGCAACCCAGGTGCTTCGCATACACGGTTCATAATAGGGTGTGTGCTTCTATGAGACTCTAATGCCACTGCTCACCTAACAGGAGGCGGAGCTCAGGCTGTAATGCTTGCTCAGCCACCACTCACCTCCTGCTGTGTGGCCTGGTTCCTAACAGGCCACGGACTGGTACTGGTCCATGGCCTGGGGATTGGGGACCCCTGTTGTATAGTATCTGGACTGTTATCTTCTGAAGTGTGTTGCTATTTGTTCTTGAAAGCCACAACTTTGCTAGACATAAACTTCATAACATAATATAAACATAAATTTGAAGTTTTGCTAGACATAAACTTCAAACCATGTTTCTCCTTTGGTGGACCTCTGCTGAATTATCTGCTGGATTATTCCAGCCTTTCAGCAGTAGCTTTGTGCTGGGCTTCCTGGAGCTTCCTTTGTGCCCGTGCAGTGCAGCTGTCAGCCAAAAATTTGAGCAGCATTTGTGTGCAGATCTGGGGGATTCTCTCTCTCTCTGGCTCTCTCCTTTCTGGGATTTTTCTTCTATTTCTAGCTGGCCTGGAAGTTCCAAACACTGTTCTCTCACCCCTTCAGCCAGTAAGTTTGCAACTTTCTGTTTAAGTTTTAGTTGCTATACGTCATAAAAATTGGGGATTTTTCTGCAGCAAAAGGTTGTAGAAACATGAACTCAATCAATGCAGTTCTTTTCTTTCAACTGTAATGCTTTTCTTTCTGTAATGCTTGCTCATCCACCACGCACCTCCTGCTGTGTGGCCTGGTTCCTAACAGGCCGCAGACTGGTACTGGTCCATGGCCTGGGGATTGGGGACCTCTGTTGTTTAGTATCTGGACTCTTATCTTTTTCTGTTTCTGTTTGCTTTTGGCTATTCTCTGGTGTCTTCACATAGATTTTTAAAATATTTTGTCTAAGTTTATATTTGTGATTTGTAAAAATGTTGGTCTGATATATACTCTTCTGATGTTTTGCAATGTATATGTTATTTAACCTGAAAGATAAAAATAAGAATATCTTAATCTTGTATTTCTTTGATTATAATATGAACACTTTTTAATAATTTTTGGTGATTTGTATTCCTTCATTTATGAGTTGACCTTTGCCAATTTTATGTGGGATAATAATGCTTTTGTTGATGATTTTAAAGAGATCTCTCTTTGTTCATGATATTCATTGCATAAATTTTCACCATTTATTTGCTTTTCAAATCTGTTGCTTATGATTTTGATACACGGAACAGGTAGTTATGTAGACCATGCTTTTATGCATGTAAGAGACTTTACTATTTACTAAATGTTTTATCAGAAATGTATTTTTAAATTTTCTGAATAATATTTCAACATTTATTCAGGTTCTATTTTGAGGCCTATTGGTATTTTGTATTATAAATAAAATAATACAATGTGTTATATTAAACCATTCTTCCTTGCCCATGTTAAACCTTCATAGATTGTTGATTAAACACACAGCTGAATTTTACTTGCTTATATTTCACTTTTGATTTTGCATGCAGTTTTATATTCTATAGCAGGCTTTCCCAAAGGATGTACCCCAGATCACCACTCCCAAGAGATGCTTCCAGGTAGAAATGGTTTTTTGCTTGGACGAATAAAATTGGGAAACACTGCAGGCTGTATTCCTGCCCTTCTTAAGAACCACAATGCACATTTGCATATCAAAGGCTCTGAGAAGTTCTGCTTTAAAGATTCTACTGACTTTGTTTAATTCTTTGGTAAATCTTATGAGATAGTGGAAACTTCTTTTAATGTAATGGCTATTTCTTGTAGACTGAAGAACAGATGGTGGATTATATTTGTCAGATTTTGGTTTCAGGGTTACTCTACTTTTATAAAATTACTTTTCCAAATTTACACATTTCTAAAACTGATACATACTTTTGGAATTAATTATGCCTTAAAATTTCACAGCATCTCACCAACAAGAACTGAGTCTGGTACCTCTTTTGGATGTAATTCCTTTCTATTTAAACATTTTTCCAAGAATAATTCTTTATTCATGTTGCTCACTTCTTTTAATGTTAACTTTGATCATGTATTTATTTCCATTCAGATTTATCATCATATAACCATGCAAATAATGCCTTGTTCATTTTTAAAATTGCATGCACATTTACTGTCTTTATTATGGGATTTTAAATGTTCCTTAATTGCTATTTCTTATGCTTCCCCCTTTGTAGTAACTATTAATAGATTAGCCAGAGTTGAGTCTGTCGTGTTAGATTTTTAAAAGACTTAACTTTTTAATTTACTTATCTCTTAGCTCTTAATGTACTTACTAATCCTCATTTTTCCCTTTTCTAATTCAATAATTTCTGCTATCATCTGCTATTTTGTTCTTCCTTGGAACTGCTTAAAAAACTTATTGACTTGAAAGTTTTGATTTTTTTTGTGCTAATGAAAGCATTTAAAGATGTGACTTCATCTTTGAGGACAGCTTTGTTGAAACCCATTTGTTCTTAACAATTTCATTATTTCTCTGTTATTCTAGAGTTTGAAAAATATTTTTTCATTTTCTACGAATGTTTACAGGAGTACCTTTAAATTACCAGTTGGTAAGGGTTTTTTATTTAGACTTATTAATAATTTCTAGTTCTAGTGGTTCAAGGTAAAGTAGTTTTGCTTGTACAATTTTAACTTTTTGAATATATTGAAGTTGTATGTGTATATGTATGCATTTTCTTGCTAGGAAATGTCCTGTTGGAAATCTTTCACTTATCATTTGAAATATTATTTTTAATTACTCAAGTAATCATGATTATATTGTCATTGTAATAAAACACAAACAAAAATAAACCTAAAATAACTTTGACCTCCACCCTTAATTTTAGTCTGCTTTCCCCAAAAAATCACTATTACAGTTTGTTATAGTCCATTGGGCTACTATAACAAAATACCTTAGACTGGGTAATTTATAAACAACAGAAATGTATTGCTCATGGTTCTAGAGGCTGAGAAGTCCAAGATCAAGGTGCTGGCAGATTTTCATTGTCTGGTGAGGCCTTGCTCTTCCTAACAGATGGCATTTTCTCTGTGTCCTCACTTGGTGGAAGGGGCCGTGGAGCTCACTCAACCCTCTTTTATAAGGGCATTAATCCCATTCATAAAGGTAGAGCTCCCTTGACTTAATCACTTTCTAAAGGTCTCACCCCTTAATACTGTAACGTTGGGTATTAGATTCCAACATATGAATTTTGGGGGATGTCAACATTTAAACCATAGCACAGTTGTGCTTTCTTTAGGGCACTTTTCTATGTGTTTGCATATAAATATATAACCTACAAAAATCTATAGCTTGACTCATATATGTCTAAACAATTATATGTATTGTTCTGCAGCCTGGTTTTGTTGCTGTCAACATAGCTTGCATATTTGCCTTTTGCCAGTTTATTTAAATCTACTTTGTTCTTTAAAATTTCTACCTAGTGTTTCACAATATTAATAGATAGTAATTGATTTAATCATTTCCCTGTTGATGGACATTCAGGCTGTTCCCAATTTTTCTCTACTGTAAACAGCATTGCAATGAACATCCTCATACATGCTTCCACATGCACATGCACTACATTTTTCAGGTAAACTTTTTTGAAATATACCATACAAATGAAAATGTGCACAAATCATACTGTTACAACTCACAGAAGTGCCACAAAGTAAACATATTTGTGAAAGCAGTATTCACATAAAGTCACAGAGTACTGCTAGCCTCCTCCAGAGACCTCTCCTGTATCTCCTTCTGCTCACCATGTGTCCTCCCAAGAGCAACTGTAATCCTGACGTCTAACAGCACATATTACACTATGTTTGCCTGGTTCAAGCTTTAAAGAATGGAATCATTCAACATACCTTCTTTCCTATCTGATCCTTTCACTCAATAGTTTGCTTGTAAGGTCCATACGTGCTGTCGTGTGTAGTTGTGGCTCACCACTCTCATTGACACCCAGCATCCACCATGTGAGCATTCCATCAATTATTTGCCCATTCTACTGTTTGGGGGAGGGGTGGCATTTTAATGTCCAGTTTTGGGTTGTTGTAAATAGTGCTTCTATGGTCATTCTTGTTTATACTTTTGGTAAAAAATATTTACCCATTTCTGTTGGGTCTATACCTAGAAGTGTAAGTGCTGCATCAAGTGTTCACAGACTTTGTCAAGTATTTCCCCAAAGTTTTGTACCACTTTACACACCGACCAGCAGTGTGTGGGAGTTCCGGTTGCATCACAGCCTTGTCAAAATGTGGTTTTTCATCTTTCCATTTCAGTCATTCTGGTGGGTATAATGCTACCTAATACTGGTTTTCCCTTACATTTCCCTACCAACCAGTGGCATTGAGCATTTTTCATATATTTATTGGCCATTTGAATATCCTCTTTTCTGAAATGTCTATTTAAATCTTTGGCTGATATTCCTATTGGTTTATCTGTCCTTCTTTTAATGATCTATAGGGGTTTTAACACATTCTGGGCATAAGTCGTTTGTCAGATACATGTTGCAAATAGCATCTCCCATTCTGTGGTTTGCTTCTTCCCTCTCTTAATTATGTCTCTTGATGAGCAGGAATTTTTAAAGTTTAATATCACCACCAGGCCTGCCTTATAAGAGCTCCTGAAGGAAGCACTAAACATGGAAAGGAACAACCAGTACCAGCCACTGCAAAAACATGCCAAATTTTAAAGACCACTGATGCTAGGGAGAAACTGCATCAACTAATGAGCAAAATAACCAGCTAACATCACAATGACAGGGTGAAATTCACACATAACAATATTAACCTTAAATGTAAATGGGCCAAATGCTCCAATTAAAAGACACAGACTGGCAAATTGGATAAAGATTCAAAACCCACCAGTGTGCTGTATTCAGGAGACTCATCTCATGTGCAGAGACACACATAGGCTCAAAATAAAGGGATGGAGGAAGATCTACCAAGCAAATGGAAAACAAAAAAAAGCAGGGGTTGCAATCCTAGTCTCTGATAAAACAGACTTTAAACCAACAAAGATCAAAAGAGACAAAGAAGGCCATTACATAATGGTAAAGGGATCAATTCAGCAAGAAGCGCTAACTATCCTAAATATATATGCACCCAATACAGGAGCATCCAGATTCATAAAGCAAGTCCTTAGAGACCTACAAAGAGACTTGGACTCCCACACAATGATAATGGGAGACTTTAACACCCCACTGTCAACAATAGACAGATCAACGAGACAGAAAGTTAACAAGGATATCCAGGAATTGAACTCAGCTCTGCACCAACCGGACCTAACAGACATCTACGGAACTCTCCACCCCAAATCAACAGAATACACATTCTTCTCAGCACTGCATCGCACTTATTCCAAAATTGAACACATAGTTGGAAGTAAAGCACTCCTCAGCAAATGTAAAAGATCAGAAATTATAACAAACTGTCTCTCAGACCACAGTGCAATCAAACTAGAACTCAGGATTAAGAAACTCACTCAAAACGGCTCAACTACATGGAAACTGAACAACCTGCTCCTGAATGACTACTGGGTACATAACGAAATGAATGCAGAAATAAAGATGGTCTTTGAAACCAATGAGAACGAAGACATGACATACCAGAATCTCTGGGACACATTTAAAGCAGTGTGTAGAGGGAAATCTATAGCACTAAATGCCCACAAGAGAAAGCAGGAAAGATCTAAAACTGACACCCTAACATCACAATTAAAAGAACTAGAGAAGCAAGAGCAAACACATTCAAAAGCTAGCAGAAGGCAAGAAATAACTAAGATCAGAGCAGAACTGAAGGAGATAGAGACACAAAAAACCCTTCAAAAAATCAATGAATCCAGGAGCTGGTTTTTCTGAAAAGATCAACAAAATTGATAGACTGCTAGCAAGACTAATAAAGAAGAAAAGAGAGAAGAATCAAATAGATGCAATAAAAAATGATAAAGGGGTTATCACCACTGATCCCACAGAAATACAAACTACCATCAGAAAATACTATAAACACCTCTACGCAAATAAACTAGAAAATCTAGAAGAAATGGATAAATTCCTCGACACATACACCCTCCCAAGACTAAACCAGGAAGAAGCTGAATCCCTAAATAGACCAATAACAGGCTCTGAAATTGAAGCAATAATTAATAGCCTACCACCCAAAAAATGTCCAAGACCAGACGGATTCACGGCCGAATTCTATCAGAGGTACAAGGAGGAGCTGGTACCATTCCTTCTGAAACTATTCCAATCAATAGAAAAAAAGGGAATCCTCCCTAACTCATTTTATGAGGCCAGCATCATGCTGATACCAAAGCCTGGCAGAGACACAACAAAAAAAGAGAATTTTAGACCAATATCCCTGATGAACATCGATGCAAAAATCCTCAATAAAATACTGGCAAACCGAATCCAGCAGCACATCAAAAAGCTTATTCACCATGATCAAGTGGGCTTCATCCCTGGGATGCAAGACTGGTTCAACATACACAAACCAATAAACATAATCCATCACATAAACAGAACCAAAGACAAAAACCACATGATTATCTCAATAGATGCAGAAAAGGCCTTCGAGAAAATTCAACAGCCCTTCATGCTAAAAACTCTCAATCAATTAGGTATTGATGGGACGTATCTCAAAATAATAAGAGCTATTTATGACAAACCCACAGCCAATATCATACTGAATGGGCAAAAACGGGAAGCATTCCCTTTGAAAACTGGCACAAGACAGGGATGCCCTCTCTCACCACTCCTATTCAACATAGTGTTGGAAGTTCTGGCCAGGGCAATCAGGCAGGAGAAAGAAATAAAGGGTATTCAATTAGGAAAAGAGGAAGTCAAATTGTCCCTGTTTGCAGATGACATGATTGTATATTTAGAAAACCCCATCATCTCAGCCCAAAATCTCCTTAAGCTGATAAGCAAATTCAGCAAAGTCTCAGGATACAAAATCAATGTGCAAAATTCATTAGCATTCCTATACACCAATAACAGACAAACAGAGAGCCAAATCATGAGAGAACTCCCATTCACAATTGCTTCAAAGAGAATAAAATACATAGGAATCCAACTTACAAGGGATATGAAGGACCTTTTCAAGGAGAACTACAAACCACTGCTCAATGAAATAAAAGAGGACACAAACAAATGGAAGAACATTCCATGCTCATGGATAGGAGGAATCAATATCGTGAAAATGGCCATACTGCCCAAGGTAATTTATAGATTCAATGCCATCCCCATCAAGCTACCAATGACTTTCTTCACACAACTGGAAAAAACTACTTTAAAGTTCATATAGAACCAAAAAAGAGCCCGCATTGCCAAGACAATCCTAAGCCAAAAGAACAAAGCTGGAGGCATCACGCTACTTGACTTCAAACTATACTACAAGGCTACAGTAACCAAAACAGCATGGTACTGGTACCAAAACACAGATATAGACCAATGGAACAGAACAGAAATAATACCACACATCTACAACCATCTGATCTTTGACAAACCTGACAAAAACAAGAAATGGGGAAAGGATTCCCTATTTAATAAATGGTGCTGAAAAAACTGGCTAGCCGTATGTAGAAAGCTGAAACTGGATCCCTTCCTTACACCTTATACAAAAATTAATTCGAGATGGATTAAAGACTTAAATGTTAGACCTAAAACCATAAAAACCCTAGAAGAAAATCTCGGCAATACCATTCAGGACATAGACATGGGCAAGGACTTCATGTCTAAAACACCAAAAGCAATGGCAACAGAAGCCAAAATTGACAAATGGGATCTAATTAAACTAAAGAGCTTCTGCACAGCAAAAGAAACTACCATCAGAGTGAACAGGCAATGTACAGAATGGGAGAAAATTTTGCAATCTACCCATCTGACAAAGGGCTAATATCAGAACTTAAATTTACAAGAAAAAAATCAAACAACCCCATCAAAAAGTGGGCAAAGGATATGAACAGACACTTCTCAAAAGAAGACATTTATGCAGCCAACAGACACATGAAAAAAAGCTTGTCATCACTGGCCATCAGAGAAATGCAAATCAAAACTACAATGAGATACCATCTCACACCAGTTAGAATGGCGATCATTAAAAAGTCAGGAAACAACAGGTGCTGGAGAGGATGTGGAGAAATAGGAACACTTTTACACTGTTGGTGGGACTGTAAACTAGTTCAACCATTGTGGAAGACAGTGTGGTGATTCCTCAAGGATCTAGAACTAGAGAAACTATTTGACCCAGCCATCCCATTACTGGGTATATACCCAAAGGATTATAAATCGTGCTGCTATAAAGACACATGCACACATATGTTTATTGTGGCACTATTCACAATAGCAAAGACTTGGAACCAACCCAAACGCCCATCAATGATAGACTGGATTAAGAAAATGTGGCACATATACACCATGGAATACTATGCAGCCATAAAAAAAGGATGAGTTCATGTCCTTTGTAGAGACATGGATGAAGCTGGAAACCATCATTCTCAGCAAACTATCGCAAGGACAGAAAACCAAACACCACATGTTCTCACTCATAGGTGGGAATTGAACAATGAGAACCCTTGGACACAGGGTGGGGAACATCACACACTGCGGCCTGTCGTGGGGTTGGGGGAGGGGGGAGGGATAGCATCAGGAGATATACCTAATGTAAATGATGAGTTAATGGGTGCAGCACACCAACATGGCACATGTATACATATGTAACAAACCTGCACATTGTGCACATGTACCCTAGAACTTAAAGTATAATAAAAATAAAAATAAAAAATAAAGTTTCATATGGTTCACTTTATCATTCTTTTTGGTAGTTAGCATTTTTGTGTTTTCTCTTTTCCCCTTTTATTTTTAGTTGACATGTAATAATTGTACGTGATATTTTAATACATGTATACAATGTGTAATGATCAAATCAGGGTAATTAGCATATCCATCACCTCAAACATTTATCATTTTGTTTTTGTGTTTCCTATTCAAGAAATATTTGCCTACTCTAAGGTCCCAACAATGTACCCCTGTGTTTTCCTCTAAAGGTTTTTGTTTGGCCATTCACATTTAGATCTGCCATCCATCTGAAATTCATTTTTCATATGGTATAAGGTTAGAGTCAAAATATATTTTAAAAGTATGAAAATTCTATTGACCTAGCACCCTATGTTGAAAAGACTACCTTTTTTCTACTCAGTGAACTTTTACTTTTCCCACGATTCAGGTGATTGTATACCTTTAGGTCTTTTTCTGGACTCTAATTTATTACAGTGGTAAATCAATCCACTCTTGTGCCAAACACTGGCCATTTTATCTACTGACAATGCAGGTTATGACATCTGGTAGAGCAAATCCTTCAGTTTTGTTCTTCATGATTGATGCACCTTATCAATTTATGAAAAAAAGCTTGGATTTTGATCAGAACTCATATTGATTGTAAATTATTTTCAGAATTCACATTTACTCTTCTGATCTATGAACATAATATAATTTCCCATTTATTTATGTCTTTGTTAATTTCTTTCAAAACTATTTTGTAATTTTCAAGGCTGGGCGCTGTGGTTCATGCCTGTAGTCCCAGCACCTTGGCCAAGGCAGGAGGACCACTTGAGCCCAGGAGTTCAAGACCAACCTGGGAAATACAAAGAGACCCTTTCTCTACAATAAATAAAAAAAAATTTAGCAGGGTGTGGTGGCACACACCTATTGTCTCAGCTACTCAGGAGGCTGAGGTGGGAGAATCTCTTGAGTCTGGGAGGTCGAAGCTGTAGTAAGCTGTGATTGGGCCACTGTACTCCAGCCTGGGTGACAAAGCGAGATCCTGTCTCAAAAAAAAAAAATCTATTTTGTAATTTTCAGTGTAGCGGTCTTATGCATCTCTGGTTACATTTACTCATAGATGTGAGATTTTTTAATGCTATTGTAAATAGTGGGCTTTAATTTTTAATTTTCCAACTTTTGTTACAATACATAAAAATTCAACTAGTGACTGTTAAATTTACTTCTTAATTTAAAACGTTTATCATTAGTTTGGCTTTTCGATGTACTAGCCATGGCATCTGCAAAATATGTCAATTTGATTTTTTAATTTCCTATATTTTAATTTATTTTTCTTGCTTGAATGCAGTTGCTACAAACTACACTATTATGTGGAAGAGAAATAAATATCGATAGTGGACATTCTTGCCCCATTCCTGCTGTCATGATATTTACTGTAAAATTTTAGTGTATTCTCTTATCAGTTTAAGGAAGATCAATGACATCTATTCCAAATTGCAAAGAATTTTTTCATGAAATTGGGTTTTATCAAATCCTGGATTTATTGGGATGGACTTATAATGTCTCTGTTTTATATAATTTGAATTGCATTGATTAATTTTGCATTCTTATATTAAACCCTCCTCCATGGTTCCGATATACTATTATTTTTATGTATCACTTGATTTAATTTGCCTATATTTCCCTGTGAATGTTCACGAAGGACATTGGCCTATTATTCTCCTTTCTTCTCGTGTCTGTGTGAGGCCTTCATATCAAGGTTATACTGGCCTCATAAAATGAATTAGGACACATTCTTTCATTTTTTTATTCCATAAAATGGTTTGTGTAGGATCAGTGTTATTTCTTCCCTAAATGTTTGGAAAAATACACTGATAAAATTTGAGATTTGAGTTTTACTGATGAGAAACATTTTACTAGTGGATACAATTTATTTAAGAAATATCAAACTATTCACATTAAATATTGTCTGTCACTTTTGATAAATTGTGTTTTTGGGAGAAAGAGGGTTTACCCTTTTAATCTAAATTGTCAAATGTATTTACTTCAAATTTTTATAATATCCTCTCATTATTTTGTTAGTGCCTTTTTAGTCCTGATATTATTTATTGTGTTTTCTCTTTTTTTTTTTTTTTTTTGAGACGTAGTCTCACTCTGTCACCCAGGCTGGAGTGCAATGGCACAGTCTTGGCTCACTGCAACCTCTGCCTCCTGGGTTCAAGTGATTCTCCCGCCTCAGCCTCCAGAGTAGCTGGGACTATAGGCTCACGCCACCATGCCCAGATAATTTTTTTTTTTTATTTTTAGTAGGGATGGGGTTTCACTATGTTGGCCAGGCTGGTCTCAAACTCCTGACCTCGTGATCCACCCGCCTCAGCCTCCCAAAGTGCTGGGATTACAGGCATGAGCCATTGCGCCTGGCTGTGTTTTCTCTCTTTTATTCCCCTTGATCACTTTTATTAGGGATACATCCATTTTATTAATCTTTTTAAAGAACCAAATTTGGCTTGTGAATTTCCCAAAATGTACATCTGTTTTCCATTTCACTGGGTTTTTTGTCATATGTTTATTATTTTCTTCCTTCCCCTCTTACTAGGCTTAGGTCTTCTCAGCTTCTACAGATAGAAGCTTAGATCATTTATTTTCAGCCTTCTTCTTTTTAACTATGTGCATATTAGGCTATAAATTTCCCTCTAAGCACTGCTTTAACTGCACCTGTCAATTTCAATATGCTGTATCTCCATTATCCAACAGTCCACAGTGTTTTCTAATTTCCTTTGTGATTTCTTCTGTGGCCTATGATTTAGAGGCATATGGCTTAATTCCCAAGCACTTGGAGATTTTCTAGTTGTATTTATGTTTTTATATCCAGCTTAATTCCATGGTGGACAGAGAACAAACTCTGAATGATTTCAATCCCGTGAAATGTGTTGGGACTTGCTCCACGATCCAGCACGCGACAATCTTGGTGAATGTCCCGTGTGCTAATGAAGAGACCATGGGTTCTGCTGTTGCCAGTGCAGTGGTCTGAATCACTTGTCGATTAGGTCAGGTTTGTCAACTGCGTCGTTCAGAACTTCCATATCCTTACTGATATTTCTGTCTGCTTATTAAATCAGCCATTGAGGCATTGAGAGGCAGGTTAAAGTCTCTCTGTATGAACATGGATTTCTTTCTTCTTCAAGTTTGGTCAATTTTTGTTTCACATAATGTATGCATTGATGCTTACTTGGGGCTGTGATAGCTTCCTGGAGTGTTGATTCTTTCAGTACATGCCCATGTCGGTCTTGAGCAAAGCACCTCACCTTCACACCTGTTTTGTCTGACATTTCTATCACTCTACTCGCTTTCTTCTGGTTGGTGTTTACATATTCTACCTTTCCCATTTATTTTCCTTTCAACCTGCTTTGTGCCCTTGAGGACTAAGCTCTGATTTTTTTAACTTGCCCAAATTCCTATCTATCTAAGGAGTCTGGGGAGTCATGCCCTACAAACCATAAATTCTCATCAGATGGAATTTATTTAACCGTACATATCGTGAGTGACTTACTTTCCAATCTGACTCTGGCATAACATTACATGACAAAGAAGAAAATCAAAATATTTTACCCTAAACCATGTTTGTTTGCCGTATTTTGAAATGGCCCTGCAAAGTCATCCTTGGTGGGGGTAAAATTTGCATCAGTAAAGAATCTCTATTAACATAGCTAGATCTTTTTCTTCCAGGCCCTCCCAATCCTGAAGAGATTAACTGAGAGTCCAGCACCCTTTAAAGGCGAACAGGAAAGATTTTTCATCTATTGCCTCTAAGGGCAGCCTCTGTAAGACTTTAAAAGAACCTTGGTCTCCACAATGCTTTATCTTAACCAGAACATTTCCATTTGATCCCAGGTCTTTTGACAAATGCAAGCAACTGTCAGCTAGAAAATGTTTAAATTTACCTATAGCCTGCACCCTCCACCCTTCCCCCCACTTTCAGTTCTCCCACCTTTCTGGACCAAACCAATGTATTTCTTAAATGTATTTGATTGATGTCTCATGCCTCCCTAAAATGTATAAAACCAAGCTGTGCCCCAGCCACCTTGGGCACATGTTCTTAGGACCTCCTGAGGGCTGTGTCATGGGCCATGGTCACTCATATTTGGCTCAGAATAAATCTCTTCAAATATTTTACAGAGTTTGACTCTTCTCATTGACACCCTTATGTAAGTATGTAAGGAGTGTATTAGTCTGTTCTCATGCTGCTAATAAAGACATACCCGAGGCTGGGTAATTTATAAAGGAAAGAGGTTTAATGGACTCACAGCTCCACATGGCTGAGGAGGCTTCACAATCATGGCGGAAAGCGAATGAGGAGCAAAGTGACGTCTTACATAGCAGCAGGCAAGAGAGTTTGTGCAGGGGAGCTCCCATTTATAAAACCATCAGATCTTGTGAGACTTATTCACCAAAACGAGAACAGTATGGGGGAAACTCCCTCATGATTCAAGTATCTCCACAGTGCCCTGCCCTTGACACATGGGAATTATTACAATTTAAGGTGAGATTTGGGTAGGGACACAGCCAAACCATATCAAGGAGTGTGTCTTTTAAGTGCCTTACAACTGGGTTTTATTTTTTGCATGCCATCTGACATTATTAGCCTTTTCCTCAAGGTATTTCACCCATTCTCTTTAACACAATTTCTTTGTGTTTGGTTTGCTGTCACCTTGCTACTTGTTTTCTGTTTGATTCATCTGCTTCGTGTTCTACGTCTTGCCTTCTTTCAGATGAATGAAATCTTTCCATTATTCCTTTTTCCCCTCTCAACTTGCTAGGTATACATTCCTTCACTATTTTTTTCACAGTTATCCTAGAGATTTCAGCATTCATCCTTGACTAGCATATAAGGGTTCAACGTGAATGGAGACTTTGCCCATTTCCTGCTCTGCCAGAACTGAGGTGCCGGAGCTCCAGCTACTGCCAGCCTGTGCGTCACCCTCCCACTGCATTTAAATGTACTCATCACTGCTACTGTCGCACACAGTGAATGTCTATTTATATTTACACCAGGATTTACATCCCCCGCCTTCTCATTCTTTCTATTTCCATGTTTCTGTCTGAGGTTATTTTCCTTCCATCGGAAGTGCTCATTTTAGAACGTCTTTCATTCAAGCCTGCGGTGATGAATTCCCAGTATTTCTGCTGAAATGTCTTCATTTCTGAGGCATACGTTCCCCAGTATAGACTCCTGAGTTGCGTTTCTCTTTTTATTTGGGCACGTTAGAACTGTCATCCCACTGTCTCTGGCTGTCTGTTTTGGTGAGGACTCAGCTCTCCATGTTATTTTTTGCTTTTGTGATGGCAGCACATCATTTTTCTCCAGCCACTCTTGAAGTTTTCTCTTTTTCCTTTTCCACAGTTTTTCCACCATGTGTCAAAGTGTGGTTTCCTTTGCATTTATCTTGCTTGGTGCTGCAGAACTCTCTAAATCTGTGGACTGATGACTTTCATTCGTTTTGGAATGTTCTTAATCCCCTTTTCTTCAAATGTGCCTTCTCTCCTTTTGGGGGTACAACTGCATATAGAATGGACATTTTTATGGGGTGTCACGTGTCTTTTCTTCTGTTCATTTGTGGCCTCTGTGTGCTTTAGTTTAGATTTTTTTAATTCACTGTTCATTTCGTTCTTTAACCCAGAGTTCTGCTATATCTAAAGTGCAGCTAGATCCAGCCATGGAGTTCTTAATTTCCGATATTATAATTTTTGGCTTTTGAATTTCCATTTAGTTATTTTTATGGATTCAATTTCTTTGGTAAAATTATTTTCTGTTGTCATTTATTTTCCCCATCTTTTCCTTTATTTTTTTGCATGTTTTCATCCTGGTTATTTTTAGGTCCTTATTTATTACTCCACTATCTCACCACTGATTCTGTTCTTGGTGTGTGTGTTTCCTTCTCGGTTTTTAGCCACATGTCTTTTGGCATGCCTAGTAATTTTTTTTATTGGTTGTGGAACATGATGTATAAACAGAAACTATACAAGGAACACATGATGTCCTCCATCAGGAAATATTCACCCATTCCTCTGGCAGGCAGACAGAATGGGAAGATGACCCTCCAGATCCAGTGAGTGGCTGAGCACCACTGCTGGGGACATTGTTGGGCTCACCTCTTCTCTACCATGGAACACTTCAGTGAGTTCAAATGCGAGCCTGGCGGGCTCCCTGGAGCCCCCTGCCCAGGGTCTTGGTCTCTTTGGCACACGTGGTGTTCGGGACACTCCACTCTGCTGTTAGAGGGTTTCTGCTTAGATTTTAGCTTTTCACACCGTGCAGCTTCAGAACTTGGCAAATGTCAAGTGACTGTGTGCCTGGGCTCTTTAAGTCTCCACCCCTGTCTCTCCAGCACAAGTGATGCTATAAGCTCTTCTTGCTTTCCTGTCCCCAGCACTGTTCCTCTGGCTGGGCCATGCCTGGATCCTCAGCTTCCAGCCATGGGAGGTTGGCAAAGGCCCCAGGAAAGTGTGGCTGTGATCGTCACCTTACCTCTCAGAGGTCCCTGCTCTCTGAACTTTAGTCCCTCTAGTCTCATCGCTTCCACAGCTCTCCGACACCTTTAAACAGACTGCTTCTGCGTGTTGACTAGCTCTTCTGTGTGTTCTCAGTGGGCAATGGGAGTTAGCTGCTCAGAGGAGAATCGCATTGGGTGTTCTTAAAGGTGTTTGCTAGGAAGTAGATTTGCTGGGTCGCACGTTATAAGCATCTAGACCTTTAATAGGAACCACCCAGTTGTCTTCTGTATCCGTCATGAAGGGCTGGGTGATGCTGTGGTGACGAATGGCCCCCAAGCCCCAGTGATCACAACAGCAAGGACATTTTTTCACCCATGCTTCATGTCCATGTGTTTGGCTGTGCTTCTGCCCCACACAGTCCTCACTCCAGAACCCCGGAAGATGCAGGGCGCTCTCTCTGGGCCACTGTTGGTCACTGTGACAGGGAGAAACGCAAGCACAGTGGACCACATGCTGGCTTCTCTGTAACCAGGTGACACTTGCCACTCCTGCTCAGCCATCACTGATTAGAGCAAGTCATGGTCACATGGCTGGGGGAAGGCCTGTGATGAGCACCACCGTCAGAGAGAGGAGTATGTTTTCTACATATCTTCACTAAATTTGATAACTGGAATACTTTTAATATTGCTCATCTGATAGTTGAACAACAGCTTATTTCTTAAAAATCTGCATTTCCCTAACGAATAAGATAAACAGACTTTTCATATGTTTCTTATATTCTATGGGTTCATGGGGGAAAAGCAGTATTTCATGACAGGGAGGGGTAAAGTGTGACATATACAATACTTATAGAATCTCCATTACAAATTATATGATTCACATCCTTGATAGTCTTATTTATTTTGTACACTTGATTTGACAGGAATCAACAGTACCGTGTTGAATTTCTCATTACAGCTGGGTCTTGTCTATTTACCTAATATATCTAACAGGTTTTCTTGATATATTTCGGTATTCGATGTTGGACACATAAACATCTAACGTGTGTATCGGCTGTGTATTAGACATCACAACTTTATGGGGTATAATAACTCTTATTAATATAAATTGGTCTGTTTGTCCTTCTTAATGATTTGTGCTTTATTTTCCGCGGATGCTAATATTGTCACTCCTTGGCACTTTTTGTCAACATTTGCCGCTGCAAATGCCTACATCAGTCCTTTATTTTTAAGCCGTACATCAAAATGTATTCAGTGTCCCTTGTAAATAACACACAGCTGAGCTCTAATGCGATCCAAGTCTTGCCCTCCTGCTGCCATGGAGCAGACCCTGTGCCAAGCCCCTGCTCCCCCAGCATCCTCTTACTTACTCCTCTGGCTTTTACCCTCAATTCATAAACATGCTTGAGTCTTTTGCATCTGAAGGAAAACCAAAACCAAAGGCCTTTTGACTCCATGTCCTTTGCTCACTGTTAGCAAATCCTCTCACCTCTGTGCTCGCCCAGGCTGAATGTGGTTCTTCCTTCTTCCTTTCTCATTCGCAGGTGCCTCAGAACTGCCCTGTGTCCCCTCTCTGCTCTGGCATTGCTTGGATGCCCCCACCTGTCCTGCCCTTCCTGGGGCCCCCTCACTTTGCTCAGATTCATGGACACGATTGGATGCAATCCTCTAGGGAAGCCATCCCCACCCACATCCCCGGCTCCACGGAAGTTCTGAGCTGCCACCTCCCCATGGGTCCCATGCGCTATTCACAGCTCTGCAACCACACTGGCCCCCAGTGGACCAGAAACTTCTGAATGCAGGACTGAGCTTTTTGTCTCTGTGCCTGCAGCACTGGGTGAGCATGCAGCAGGATGGGCATGTGTGTGAGCAACACTGGGCAGACATGCTGCAAGGTGGGCCCGTGTCTGGGAAGCACCAGGCAGGCATGCAGCAGGGTGGGCACATGTCTAAGTTGTACCAGGTGGGCATGCAGCAGGGTCGGCATGGGTCTGGTACCAGGTGGGCATGCAGCAAGGTGGGCACATGTCTGAGTGGTACCAGGGCGGGAATGCAGCAGGGTGGGCACATGTCTGGGCAGCACCAGTCAGGCATACAGTAAAGTGGGCATGTGTGTGGGCAGCACTAGATAGGCATGCTACAAGGTGGGCGTATTAGCCTGTTCTCACATTGCTATAAAGAACTCCCCAAGACTGGGTAATTTATAAAGAAAAGAAGTTTAATCGACTCACAGTTCCGCAGGCTGTCCGGGAAGCCTGGCTGGGTAGGTCTCAGGAAACTTACAATCCTGATGAAAGGCAAAGGGGAAGCAGGCATGTCTTCCATGGCCAGAGAAGGAGGAAGGGTGGGGGGAGATGCTGCACACTTTTAAACAACCAGATCTCCTGAGAACTCACTCACTAGCATGAGAACGGCAAGGGGAAATCCGCCCCCACGATCCAATCACCTCCCACCAGGCCCTCCTGCAACACTGGGGATTACAATTTGACATGAGTTTTGGGCAGGGACACAATCCAAACCATATTATTCTACCCCGGCCCCTCCCAAATCTCATGTCTTTCTCACATGGGAAAACACAATCATCCCTTCTTAACAGTCCCACAGGTCTTAACTCATTTCAGTATTAACTCAAAACTCCACAATCCAAAGTCTCATCTGAGACAAGGCAAGGCCCTACCACCTATGAGCCTGGAAAATCAAAAGCAAGTTAGTTACTTCCGAGATACAATGAGGGTAATGGCATTGGGTAAATACACCCACTCCAAAAGGGAGAAATCCACCAAAACAAAGGGGTCACAGGCCCCATGCAAGTCCAAAACGCAGCAGGGCAGTCATTAAATCTTAAAGCTCCAAAATAATGTCTTTTGACTCCATGTCCCACATCCAGACCACACTGACGCAAGGTGTGGGCTCTCAAGGCCTTGGGCATCTCCAGCCCTGTGGCTCTGCAGGGTACAGCCCCCTTGGCTGCTTTTATGGGGTGCCGCTGAGTGCCTGTGGCTTTTCCAAGTGCATGGTGCAAGCTGTCAGTACATCTACCATTCTGGGGTCTGGAGGACAGTGGCCCTCTTCTCACAGCTCCACTAGGCAGTGCCCCAGTGGGGACTCTGTGTGGGGCCTCCAACCCCACATTTCCCCTCCACCCTGCCCTAGTAGAGGTTCTCCGTGAGAGTTCCAGGCCTGTTGCAGACTTCTGCTTGGACATCCAGGCATTTCCATACATCTTCTGAAATCTAACCAGAGGCTCCCAAGCCTCAGCCCTTGCCCTCTGTGTACCCACAGGCTCAACACCACATGGAAGCCACCAACACTGAATGGCTTGCACCTTCTGGAGCCATCATCTAAGACATATCTGGCGCCCTTTAGCCATGGCTAAAGCTGGAGTGGCTAGGATACAGGGAGCAGTGTCCCAAAGTTGCACAGGGCGGTGGAGCCCTAGGCCCAGCCCATGAAACCATTCTTCCCTCCTAGGCCTCCAGGCCTGAGATCAGAGGGGCTGCTGCCAAAATCTCTGAAGTGCCTTTTAGACATTTTCCCCATTGTCTTGGCTGTTGACATTCAGCAACTCATGCAAATTTCTGCAGCTGGCTTGAATTCCTCCCCAGAAAATGGGTTTTTCTTTTTTTTAATCTTTTGAGGAGTCTCACGCTGTCACCCAGGCTGGAATGCAGTGGTGTGATCTTGGCTCACTGCAATCTCTGCCTCCTGGGTTTAAGTGATTCTCGTGCCTTAGCCACCCAAGTAGCTGGGATTACAGATGTGCACCATCACGCCCAGCTAATTTTTGTATTTTTAGTACAGATGGGGTTTCACCATGTTGGCCAGGCTGGTTTCAAACTCCTGGCCTCAAGTGATCCACCCGCTGCAGCCTCCCAAAGTGCTGGAATTACAGGCATAAGCTACTGCACCTGACGGGGATTTTCTTTTCTACTACATGGTCAGGCTACAATTTTTCTAAACTTTTATGCTCTGCTTCCCTTTTATTAATAAATATAAGTTCCAGTTTTAGATAATCTCCTCGCTCATGCATATGACCATATGTTGTTAGAAGTAGCCAGGCCACATCTTGAATGCTTTGCTGCTTAGAAATTTCTTCTGCCAGATACCCTAAATCATCACTGTCGTGTTCAAAGTTCCACCGATCCCTAGAGCAGGGTTACAACACCACCAGTCTCTTTGCTAAAGCATAGCAAGAATGACCTTTACTCCAGTTCCCAATAAGTTCCTAATTTCCATATGAGACCTCCTCAGCCTGGACTTAACCGTCCATATCACTATCAGCATTTTGGTCACAACCATTCAACAAATCTCTGGGACGTTCCAAACTTTCCCTCCTCTTCCTGTCTTCTTCTGAGATCTCCAAAGTGTTCCACCCTCTTCTCGTTACCCAGTTCCAAAGCTGCTTCCACATTTTCAGGTCTCTTCTCTTCTCTTCCTGGTACTTCCTGGTGCCAATTTTGGCACTGCTATAAAGAACTACCTGAGTGCTCACTTTGGCAGCACATATACTAAAATTGGAATGCTACAGAGAACATTAGCATGGTCCCTGTTCAAGGATGACAAAGAAAAATTAAAAGGAAAAAAATTTTAAAAAAAGAACTACCTGCGTCTGGGTAATTTATAAAGAACAGGAGTTTAATTGATTCCCAGTTCTGCAGGCTGTACAGGAAGCATGGCTGGGGGGCCTCAGGAAACTTACAATCATGGCAGAAGGCAAAGAGGAAGGAGGCACATTTTACATGGCCAGAGAAGGAGGAAGACTGGGAAGCAGGAGGTGCAACATACTTTAAAATAACCAGATCTCATGAGAACTCACTATCGTGAGAACAGCAAAAGGGAAATCTGCTCCCATGATTCAGTCACCTCCCACCAAGCCCCTCCTCCAACACTGGGGATTATAATTTGACATGAGATTTGGGTGGGGACACAAATCCAAACCATATCAGTGGGGACTTGCGTGGGCAGCACAGGGTGAGTATGGGGCCAGGTGCACATGTGTGGGCAGCACCGGGTGGGTATGGTGCCAGCTGTGCACATGTGTGGGCTTTGCAGCCAGGCATCCTGGGTTTGAATCTCGGCTTCACTGCTCAGAATTCCAGGACTGGGAGCAAGTGAGGTAAACTGCCCACCTCCTTTCCTTCACCTATGAATAGGGATATATGTAATTTGCATCATCTTTATCGAGTTACTGTGAGTGCCTCATGGGTGGAGTGCCTGATGAGGGCCCCCTGTCGTCACTGGTGATGGTTTTGTTATTATTGTTATTGATTTGCTGGTGGCTGGAGGCATTAGGCACACTGCAGACAAAGGCTGAAGAGGCTGTTTTTTAGTCTGTCTCTGTCGATCTGTTTAGTTCCATCCTTTAGTGAATCTCCATAGCTCTCCCACGTGGTGTGCTTCTTGAGCCCCTGTGAGTCTGCAGTCACCTGCCTTTTGCCCAAGCCTGTGCATGACATCTGGGCTGATGGTGGCATTGTTGAGCCACAACAAAGCCCCATCCACAGCAGCCACAGGGCTGTGTCCCGTTAGAACTAATTATCTCCAGACCACATTCTTCAGATAAGGAGCATTGTTCTTTGACAGCCGAGGATGGAAGTGGCACCTAACATGCAACTACACTGGCTGTGAGGCTGGAGGCCTCAGACCGACTCCTCTGTTGCCTGGGAGATGGACAGGGAGGCCATGGCAGCACGGAGGCAATAGAGGGCTGGGCCTAGACACTGACTGAGAAGTTGATTGGCAGGAGCTGGAGGGCAAAGGTCACAGGAGGAGTGGACTGGGTCTTTGTGCCACCTGTGATCTCAGCACCACCGCCAGCATCCCCACCCCCACCCCCATCACTCCTGCCATACTAAGAGCTCTCCACCTGCCTACCCTGAGTGTCCTGAGAGCCAGGGGCATTGCTTCTGCATCCTGCCACAGGCCATGTGCTTGGATTGGGTGCTTTTAGAGAGAAAGCCGGCGTCAGGCTGAGCTAACTTCCTTTGGATCTTAGATGCCTTGTTAGATCAAGTTTTTCAGAGCAGATGCTGAGCCAAAGATTCAGGTGCAGGTGATTTTCCGAGAAGCTGCTCTCCGGGGAGAAGGGGTGGCGGGAGCAGCGCAGGGAAGATGTCTTAGTCTGTTTTGTGTTGCTATAAGGGAATATCTGAGCTTGGATAATTTATAAAGACAACAGGTTTATTTGGCTCACAGTTCTGCAAGCTGTACAGAATTATGTCACTGGCATCTGCTCGGCTTCCGGTGAGGGCCTCAGGTTGCTTCCACTCATGATGGAAGGTGGAAGGGGAACAGGAATGTCACATGATGGGAGAGGAAGCAAGAGAGATAGGAGGAGGTGCCATGCTCTTTTTAACACCAGCTCTTGTGTGAATTAAGAGTGAGAACTCACTCACTACCATGGGGACAGCCCCAAGCCATTCATGAGGGATCCACCCCCATAACCCAAACATCTCCCACCAGGCCCCACCTCCAACATTGGGGATCACATTTCAGGTGAGATTTTATTCAAACCATATCAGAAGGCGCCCCGGCATCAGGATTTGCCATGACAGTGAAAATTGAAGCTACCACGCCCTAAGACCCAGGTTCCAGAACTCACAAGACACCCCTTCTGCCTCACTGGATTGGCCAAAGAAGCCATGAGGCCAGCCCAGAGTCAGGTGGAGGGAAGTGGACTTCCTGGGTGAGTGGCTGCACCCACAGGGAGAGGAGGAGCTGTCCGGATTTATTTGTCACAGGCCACCAAAGCTCTGCCGCCTGTCTCCACTGACACACTCCACACCACTTAACGCTCCACGGCCTAAGTCTCTCGGTTGTTTTGACCTAGTCCTTCACAGCCTGTTCATTTGCCTTTTGGTGGACTAAAATTCATTCTCTATTTATTTATTTAAAAGGAACTTCAGTAGACAAGAGTTCCCCCATTTGTGAATATTTTCAGAAGTGCTTTTTTACGGTTCAGCATGAGTAACAGCTTTATTCTGTTCTAAAATTTGACTCTGATATAAAATTCTTGGTTCATACTTTCTTTTCCTGGAGATTTTGCAGGCATTATTTCCCTCTTCTCTAAGACGAGGTGTTGCTGTAGAAAATCTGAAGCCAGCTTGGACTTCTCTTCTCATGTCAGGGCCTTCATATTTTTGCCTCGGTGCCAAACAATTTCTTCGTGTTTGACCCCCAAGTCTCAGTGCTGATCACGTGCACCAATTTTTGTGGAAACACGATATACCCTCTTAATCCATAGATTTCATCTTTTTTAGTTTCACAACATTTTCTTGAATTATTTGAATTATTTTTTTTTTATATTTGATTTTCTCCTGCAAGGCCACCAATTATGTGTGTGTTGTGTCTGCATTTTGTGTTTTCCTTTTCTATCCTTTCCTCTAAACCATTGTAACTCTTTGTTCTTTTCTGGTGAATTTTTTTCACTTTTTCCAAGCCTGACTCCACATCCCTGGCAATGGTTTTAGGATAATCTATTCTCTTTTTCTTTGATTCTCGTGTGGCCTTCATTTTGTGATTTTTAAAATTCTGCTTCTTTTCTTGAGCTCTGCCTGCCTATTTTTGAAATCTCCTATCATCTTTTTGTTTCTTATTGAAGTCTGTCTCGGCTTTTGTTTTACGTGAAAGACATTTTCATTTAGATCGTTAAGTTTCTGATTGTTAAGAAGGTTTCCATCATCTTCCCCAATGCGAGGATTTTTTGTGTCTTTGCTTTTTACCTTTTCTATTATTTTCTTCCTTTTTCTTGTAATGTTTTCAGTGGACACTATTTTCATTCCTTTCTGTCATTGTTTATTTGTGCATATAAAGTGAGTTCTTCCCAAAACAACTGTCTGCAGTGTGTGGGAGGGCAGTCCTGGGGCGGGGAGCATCCCTGGCTGGCTGTGCAGCCCCGCAGCCCGGCCTCCGCCTCACCCTGGAGCAGCGAGGGCACTTGGCAAGGCCTTCACACTCTCAGGGGCTCAGAGTGGTGGGTGCCTCCTGTTTTCCATGAGGATAGAATTCCCCTCTCTGTTTCTCATCCTCGGTGACAAAAAGAGAGACAACTTTACTAGAGGTTCACTTTAACAAGTAGCGGACACTTTTTGCTTGGTTGTTTTGTGTGCGTGTGTGTTTGTTTCATTTTGTTTGCTACAACAAAAGCAACAACTAAAGAAATAAATACCCTTAATTTCATCACTCTGGAGATCTTTCACAACATTGACGACTCAGACGTTGTCGGTCTTCTCTCCCGGCCTCACCTGCGGTCAGACTCCAGGTGAGCTGCACCTGGCCGTCTCATTTACGCGGCCTCTCTGGCATTGGATAAGAACTCTATGGCCAACTTACCCAAGAGGTGGTCTGCAATATCTTTGAATACGTTAAGACCTGGCGGTCTTATAGAGAAATCTGTAATGATTCATTCACTCGTTGCTACGGACTGAATGTTTCCTATGTGGAAGCTCTGACCCCAATGCGATGATATTTGCAAATGAGGCCCCTGGGAGCTGATGAGGCTTGGAGGAGGTCATGAGGGCCCGTGACAGAACATCCTCTCTCTGCTATGAGAGGACACAGCAAGAAGGAGGCTGTCCGGGGACCAGGAAGCAGCCCTCTCTGGAGCCAACCCTGCTGCCACCTTCACCTTGGACTCCCAGCCTCCAGAAATGTGAGGAATGAATGTCCACTGTTAAGCTGCCCCATCTGTGTTGTTTTGTTGTAGTGGCCTGGATGGACTAAGACATTCATTCAATCATTAATTTATTCAAAGATATTGCAGACCACCTCGTGGGTAAGTTGGCCATAGAGTCCCTATCCAATGCCAGAGAAGCAGTGTAATTGAGACAGCCAGGTGCAGCTCACCTGGAGCCTGACCGCAGCTGAGGCAGGGAGAGAAGACAGGCAATGAGCGGGCAAGTGAAGGAAGCTTCCTGTTTCTTTAATGCAGATGAACCAGCGAGGAGAGAAACGGCCAGGGCAAGGCGCTGCTGAGCCAGGCGGGCTGCTGCTCCGTGCTCACTGGGGAATGTTGTTCAGGTGAGTCAGGGCCTCACGCCATGGAGGACATTTACGCAATCCCACCTGACAATGGCTCCCGAAGGAAGAGACAGGTGCACAGCGAGTACTGCAATTCAGAAATTCACGGAGCAGCAATTCTGAAAAGCAGCGGGGAGAGCAGGGGTCAGAGCAGGGCCAAGGACAGCAGCGGGGACACAGGTTTCTTTGGGATCTCTGGACTGGCAGCACGCCAGGCCACAGAACCCCTGTGTGGACAGTCTGTGCCACCCCCGGCCTCCTCATTTCCGAAGATGAGCTCTCCCCGGCACCTGGGACGCCCACACCCAGGGTCACTGCCAAACAGCACCACCGTCTGAATCTCAGGACCTTGCCCTGGATGCCGGCTCACTCCCTCACACACGTCCTGTGGACTTCACTCTAAAACGCTCCCAGAAGCTGGCCGCTGTGTCCACCTCCACCACGGACCCCAGATGCAGCCCTCCTCCTGTCGCTGGGCAGACCTGCAGCCAGGGTGTCCTCACTGGACGTGCACTGCCCGTCCTGTTTCAGCTGCTGTCCCCTCAGCAGCCAAAGGGGCCCTGGCAGTGAGATCAAGGTACTTCCCGCCCCTTCCTCCCAAAACTCCCCACTCAGATCTACAGCAAAACCCAAGTTCTTCAGTGCTTCGGAAGACCCTTGGTCCTACCAGGTCACCACCTGTCCCAAGATGGATTCCAGATGACCTGGTGGGTGGACTAACGCATTTTCAAGGGCAAGGTTGATTACACTTGGTTTTTGTTTTGTTTTCTTTAGAGACAAGATCTCGCTTTGTCACGCAGGCTGGAGTACAGTGGTGTGATCACAGCTCACCAGAGGGAGCAGCCTCACACTCCCAGGCTCAAGTGATTCTTTTACCTCAGCTTCCCAAAGTGCTGGGATTACAGGTATGAGCCACCATGGCAGACCGCTTGTAGTTTTTGTTTATTCTGTTTTAAGAGCTGCTGTAGAACCACACCTACCCCAGCCCCTCGTCTGTTTGCTGTGACACCTCAATCCTTGCACCTGAAATCTGCGATGTGGGACATCTCGTGATGTGGCTGGTCACAAGACACCCTTCCTCTTAGTGGGTTTCCAGGGAGCTGGCCTGGGCAGGGCAGCGGGGAGGAAGGCGCACTGGAAGAGGCATCTCAGGGCAGGCCAGTGTCCCTGATCACCTCCATGGGGTTTCAGGGTCTTTTCAGTCTCCTCAGTCTCCTAAACAACCACTCAGATTTCTTTTCCTATAACCTCTATAGACCCCATTCCCACCCCTACCCTCTCCCTGACCCTGGCCTGAAATGCTGAGACATTTTTTGCTTGATAATCACAGACTCCAAGTTCCTAACATAATTCCCGAACCAACAATTCCATAAAGTTATTTACCAGCCTATTTCCAGTTGGTTTTCAAATGTTATAGTTGCTAACCCCATTTTTTCCCACTAGGAATAAGTGAGCTTTTAAATCAGCTTTGTTTCATGGGACGGTGACTTTTCTTCATTGCTTCCGCCCATGCACCAGTTCCTGGAGTCAGTGGTTGGAACATAGGATGCAGAATGTGCCAGATTTCAGAGCCTTCCTGGGACCCTCCAGGGATGTCTGCCCAGCCCCATCTCCAGGAGGACCCTTCCTCACTGAGGCCAGGCATGGAAGGACAAGGAGAGTGTGAGGGAAGTACTGGCCCAGGTCACAGCACCAGCCTCATGTTCTGCCTGGCTGCAGACATCCCCCCGTAAGACTGCACCAACCTACTTTGCAGGGCTGAGGCGGTGCACGAATGGGGAGCTGGAGCCAGAGAGCACCTGCTGCCGGGGCATTGCCCTCCTCCTATGGCATCGACCTCCTCCTGCACTGTCAGGCAGGGAGGAGAGTGCAGCTCCTGGGACCCCTCCCCTGGGAGCCTGAAGGCAGACCCGAGTCTTCTCCTCTGAAGTCAAGAGAGCAGGCCTGGAAGGCAGCAGAGAGGGCTGGGCAGGGAAAGGGGCTGGGGATGGGGCTCGGGGGCAGGAAGGCACAGGAGCAGCAAGCAGGACTGTTGTGGGGGGTGGCGGGGCAGCAGACTCCCCAGGCAACCAGAGAGAGGGTTCCCTTTGAGTTTGAGATCTAGCAAAGATAGCCGCTGCAACCCAGGCTCCTACCACTGCCCCCAGAGACAACACACACACACACACCAGAAGGAGGCATCTGGGGCTCTGGAAGGACACTTAGTCCTGGGCTTGGCAGCAGCCCAGAGGCCCAGGCACCCCTGAGACACAGAGGCATGGGGCATCCGGGAGGCGGAAACCACAGAGGCCCACATCCCGTTCTTGATCAGCTCTCTCAAGACTCCATCTGTGAAGTGGGGCAGCCATCCCGCAGGGCTCCTGGGGTGACTGAGGTGACACTGAAGCTACCCCCACTCGTGCCCAGGCAGCAGCCAGGCCCAGCATGCTCCAGACCTTCTGCCCAATCGATGATTGAGGCAGGAGGAGCTCCAGGACCGAGGCACAGGAGCCGTCACAGCCGCGGGTGCCCAGGAGCAGATTTCTTGCTCAGGCCACCCAGAGCCCAGACTCAGAACTCAGCCCCCTCGGGCAGCTGTGGGCAGTCTTCTACCCTCCTCTGGGCCTCAGTTTCTCCCACTACAAGGGCCTTCTGGTTCTGATTGCAGGGTCCAGCCTGGCCAGGTCTCTCCAGGGTCCTTCAGCCTGCAGGCTGGTTGTCAGCCCGCTCAGGATGTCAGCTCTGGCCGGGGTGTGTGGGTGCCTCTGCGGGCCCATCTCCAAGGCTGTGACCCAGCAGAGGGGCTGCAGGAGGGGAAAGGCAAAGGGGTGTGGTGGTGCCGGCTGGGGAGCCCTGGGGTTTTCACACAGGGAGAACAATGGCTGGGAAAGCTGGCCCAGGCCACACCGCCCCTGCAAGCCTGGGAACCGCTGGTGCTGGAGAAGCAGCGCCCTGGAGACCAAGCTTTGGCATGGAGTTCCATTCACGGGGCAAGCTGCAGAAGTAATTGGGTCTGTGGCTCTCAGCAGGGTCCGGAAACCGGGCCTGGCCTGCTGTGGCCTGACACAGGCCTCCAAGCCCGTCACGGCCGCTGGGAGGTTGGGGTGTGCCTGAGACCCCTCCCGGAGCGCCGTCCCTGGAGTCCGGGGTTCCACCCCCACCCACCGCAGGGCTCCCACGTGCTCACCCAGGCTGAGCCCTGAAACTTCCAGTCTCCACATGACAGAGGCCGGAGCCAGGCAGGTCTGGTGAAGGCCCCGGTGGTCAAGAAATCGGGGGTAGGGGGTGGGGTTGACATGACTCAGGTCTCTGGGTCCTGGCCCAGGCTCCTGTCCCACTGCCAGTGGGTGCAGCGACAGCAGTGGCCCTGGGAGGTCAGCCGCCCCCACACAGTGCTGGCCCCAGGACTCCTTTCTGGAGACTGGGGAACATTTCAGTCTTCAGGATGCCTCCTCCAGGAGTAGTGGTGTTGGGGAGTTTCTCCGAAGCTCATTTGTTGAACATCCCCCTTTTCCCAGTGGTGCCAGCTCCTGAGCCGACAGGGAAAGGCTGTGTCCCCACCCGGCCTCCCAGACATCCCGGGCCTCTGCCCTGTCCACAGGCTGGCCAGAGCCTCACACACGGTTTCCCACCCGCTGGAATCAGCTGGGCTTGGACCCAGCACACCCTCAGGCCCACACAGCTTTCCAGGCCCTCGGGAACCACAGCCCCACCCGTCCAAGCCCCTTCCCTGGGGGTTCCCTGTGGGCCCTGAAGATCCTCCTGGGAGCCTCCCCTTCCCCATCGTGTGCCCCGGGGCCCATCTGCAGCCCCCATCCATCCAGGGTGTTCCACGTGGAAGGACCAGCTCACAGCCAGGTGTTCACGCCTCATCTCTTCCTGCTCCTGATCGACCTCAGGCCCCACTGGGGACAGTCAGGGGCTGTGGGACACTGGCCGCCCCGCAAACATGGCCTGGTCACATGTTTTGATGAGAGGGGGAAACCGGGTAGGGCCTGGAGCTCCAGAAGGCCAAGAACCCATCCTGGGGAGGCAGCAAGGAGCGGGAACCAACCACAGCCGAAGTGCTGACCGCCCCGCACGTCGGACTTTTCGTCCAGGCCCAAATCTAAAGATGAAATTGGGAGCTTCAAACTGGCATCCACCATCTGAGACAGGGATTCCCATGTGCTGCCCGGACCCGCCCATGAGGGGGTCCTGCCAGGGCTCTGGGTGGGAGCTGTGTCTGCAGCCCTCACATTGTGAGCTCTCCCCAGATGGAGCCAGTCCCTGAGACCAGCCCCCAACACTCAGAGCCTCCCCATTACTCTCTGGATGCTGCGGCTTTTCTGCCCTCTTGGGCTGCCCTTATACTTTCCGGATCATTCCAGGAAGTGGCTCTACTGAGCAAGCCGATGTCAGCACACCTGCCCCAGCACACACAGGTGGCGCCCCCTTTCCTGCTGCAGGAGGGAGTAGGGGGCGCTGCCTAATTTCCACCTTCCGTAACAACAGTGAAACAGCAGAGCAGCTTGACATTTACAAAAAGGTGCTTGTTAAGAACTGTCCTCCAAACTTAATTAACACTAAAACCCTTTAGGTGTTCCTCCAAGTGCATATAAAACAGCTGTCTTTCCCCTGCGCGGGAAGTAAACTCAGAGAGTGTTTCCATAAAACCAATGGACTGTGACTCCTTGCAAGCAAAACTGTCTTGAAATGTTACGGCCGCGGATGGAGGGGCGGCCAGCTGCCGGAGCAGATGCACCAGCCAGGACCGGAGCCTCCACCGCTGAGGAGCCACCGTGCCGCTGTTCCACACCACCCGGGCCGTTAAATCACACTGTGTTATTTCAAAGCCACGTGCTGAAGCTCTTGGCAGCTTCCTTCCGGGTGGGCGTCCTGGACTGTGCTGTTTGGGGTGGGAGCTTGGGGTCGCTCCACCTGCAGCCTGGGACTCGCCCCTCTCCCTCCCCAACCTTGCCCCTCCGTGTGCACATAGCATGAGGAGGCCGGGTTCTTGCGTGGGATCCGTCAGCCTTCAGGCTGGGTGCTGCGGCCACACCATCTGGACACAGGGAATCTAGAATAGCCACCTTGTAGCCACCAGCCTTGGGAACCCAGGCTCTAGAATGTTGGACACACAGACTAGGGGCCAGGGCTCTCCCCAGTGCAATTCGGCTCCCTCATCTGTAAAGCAGGAAAGGTGACCCCCGCCACCAACCCCACAGTTGAAGCAGTGAGGCTGTCCTATATCCCTGGTGTGTGCACCAGGCCTCCCGGGCAGGCAGGACTTGCCAGAACCGACTGCACGCCCACCCATGGCAGCAGCGACTGGCCTGCTGGGCCCGCCTCAGGGCCTCCCTGGAGCCGGCACACTGGGGAGCCAGGCTGGTTCTACTCTCCAGCTCCAAAGGGCCAGCTCCTTCTCTCAGAGTCCCCGAGAGCTACATGGAGCCCCAGTGGCCCCGTATATCGCTGTGCTCATAACTGCCCCAAGAGCTGCAGAGCCCCACAAGGCCGTGACAGCAGCCCACCAGCTCTCCCGGAGCCCTCCCTCTGGAGTCGCTTCTTCCCAGGATCCTATTTTATGACCACAAACTCCCAGGAGGGCGGCAGCAGGCACCCAGGGAGATGCATCTGACTTTCTCATCCTCAGGTGCCCAGTCCAGACCCCAGCAGCCTTTCAGAGTGAGGATGCACCAGTCCCCAGACCAATCCAGCCACAAGGGAGCCAAGACCTGGGACATCGCCGGCCTTGAGGGACGCTTGGGGAGCTGGCCAGGGCCAGGGACAGCCTCGCTCCCTCCTCAACCAGCACCTTTCCCTCACTCAGCATGTGCAGACGCCACCTTGCTGGATACCTGTGGGCCTGATGGACAGACACTGTGTAATGTCATCCCCAAGGCTCTCACACGAGCACACAGTCGTGTGTGGACCAGAACGCTCTTTGTCGACTGTGGAGCATTGAGCAAAACGGAAGGATCGTCATCATTGCCTGAGCTCTGCGGTGGCCCTTGACGGTGGCTACCTGTGCCGACCTCTTCCCCGAGCCCCTGGCAAGGGCCTGTGTCCCCTGCACCCTGTCCCCGGTGCCTCACTGGGACAGAGATCCTCCTCATCGGGAACTTGGAATATGTGAGCTGAATTAACCACAGCTGGGCCTGGCAAACCTGGGGGTTCGTCTCTGCAGCCCCAAAGCCTCTCATAAAACATAAATGCCTCTGCCGGCTGGGGTGGAGGAGGAACAGGGCGTCAGTGTGGAATGGGAACGGCACTTTGACTGGGAAGATGAAGATGCTCTGCAGGTGGATGGTGGTGACGGCTGCACGAATGCGACTGTGCTGAACGCCGCTGACTACGCCCGAGAGTGGTTACCGTGATACGCTGTACCTTATGTATATTTGACCACAATAAAAGACGCAGATTCATTTTTACAAATCCACGGGACAGGAAAATCAAGAACAAAGGGACCACTGTCGGTGTGAATATTAGAAAGAGTGATGCGCCTTCCACCTGTGACGTAGACGTCGATGCTGGAAAGCAGGAGGATGCCTGTCTGCACAGCCTTTGATGGGGAGAGAGGTCCCTGGGGCCACCTCAAGGTCATCTGTGGCTGTCACCTCCATACCTGCCGTTCAGGGATTTGGGGCACGCAAATGCAGGGACCCCCTTCCCCGAGGCCGTGGTGAAGCCAGGTGGGAGCTGCCAACGTGGGCAGCAGGCAGGGCCAAGGCAGGTGGGGGCTTCCTGGTGGGCCTCGCATCCTGGAGGTCAGGGTCAGGCCCTTGGAGAGAGGCTGCTGTCGGAGCCTGCACCAACCTGGCCAAACCCAGCCCTCAGGTCGCACAGCCTCCCTCCAGGGCCCCTTCCCTTCCTCCCTGCCCCTTCTCTCCAGGAAGGCCAGGGCCTGTGGGCCAAGCTTCAGTATCCTAAAGCCTTCAGACACACACCAGGGCTGCACTGGGCTGTTTTCCGGTTTTAAGAACACGCCCTCTTCCTGGGGACCTTGAGTGGTGTCATTGGGAGGCGAGCCACTCTGGGGGTTTCTCCCAGCCGAGGAGCAGCAGGTTTTCCCCCCACATCTCTCTGGGCATCAGCAGAGCATCTCTGCTCCTTCCCACGGATGGCCACTGGAGGCTGGCCATGTGCTGGCTGAGGGGGTGCTCCCTGGGCAGGCCGGGGATGGCAACAGGGGCCTGCAGTGGAAGAAGCCCGGGGTTCAAATCACCTCCCTTTCTCTGAGCCTCGGTTTTTCCCACATGTCTAACACAAGGTGAGGCTCGGGGAACTTGGGATGTCAGGATCTCTGGGCTGGCACCCGGGGCCCAGCCTCCCTTTCCGTCTGTCCTGGACCCTGCACCCCACTGATGCTCAGTCCACCTGGAACAGGAAGGTCCAGGGCGGAGGGTGCTGAGGACACCCCCACACCGTGCCGGCCACCCTCCACCACACTGCATCCTCAAAGCTGCGGTTTGGGCGCTCAGCATCCTCTGCCCTGAGGGTGCCACTGAGTGCTATGCTGACATCTTCATCACCAGGTTGCTATGGGCATTCAGTGAAAAGACGCCGGCCCCTCCCAGCACATGGCCGCGCCCCTCTCCTGGAGCAGGTGTCAGCTGGGAGTCTGGTGTGTGCCTGGGCTACACCTGGCCACGCAAACCTTGGGGCCAGCATAGTGAGCCAGCGCCGGCCTGTCCAGAGTGTGCATGGCCTCCCATGCGGGTGACCCCAACTGAGAGCCAGCGTCCCCCGTGACAGCCTGGCACGGCCTCGCGCCTGGATGTTGCAAGCCTGGTTGGCACTAATTTATTGCAAATTGTTTGGGAAAAGTCAGTTTAATTAAAATCTAAATGAGGCTCCCAGGAGGGCCCCCGCCCCCAGCCCCAGCCGACGTAATGAGGAGAGGAGGGCATCTCACCAATTCCAGAGGCTTTCATGTTTTTGTCATCCCAAAGCCCCAAGATAATAAAATTTATTCATAGAATTCACACTTCAGTGGTGTGAATAAACGGCGGGCCGGCCACACAGAGAGTCACGCAGAATCCCAAACCAGAGCCGGTGGCGGTTCAGGGGACCGTTTTCTTCCCATCATAAATCAGAGCGCGGCGAAGTTGCCGATGGAGTCGCCGACGGGGCGAGGGCCGCCCCGAGCAATCAACCGGTCCGCGGCTGTCCTGTAGTGACCTTCGCCAGCGATTTTTCATCCATCTTGGCTTGTTTTGGGGCAGACGCTGAGGGGCCATGAAGCATAAGGGGCCCTCCAAGCACCCCAGCCCCTGCCGGGGCCAGAGGAAGCCATTGTGTGTGCTTCCTGAGCCAGGGACCTTGCTGTGTGCCCCGGGCAGGCCCTCTCCTCTCTGGAGCCTCCGATTTCCCAGCTGCCGTAGGAAATGCCAGAGCTGGCTGGTTCTGCACGCCCACCTCACTCAGTCTGCCTCTTCTGGAAGATGGAGCCACACACACCCAACCGCTCCGGGAGGAACAGGCAGGCTGTGTTCCCCCTATGCCCACTTTTCCTCCACCCACAGCTGATGGGTGTGACCCAGGGAGGGGCTGTGTATGGCTCAGAAATGAACCTCTCCACAACCAGGCAGTAAGGGTGTAGCCCTGGGAAGGGCGGGAGGCATGGCCCCCGGGAGAAGGCGGGCACCTCAGCCCCCATGTCTGAGGGCGAGTGTCTAGGAGGAGGCCCCGTCAGGCAGGACACCACCCAGCGGCTTGGCTTGAGTCTGTCCTCAGGCTCGGCCTGAACCTGTCTGCATACAGGATGCAGGTCAATGGGCCTGCCCTGGAGCTGGATGGCCCTTGCGTGGACAGGTCATAGAACAGTACTTGGGCCCAGCAGGGGCTTACTAGCTGTTCCTGTGTTGGGAGCTGCACCTCTCCCCAGGCCAGGAGCTCCCAGGCAGTGCCAGGCCTGATGCGCCTCCATGTCGGCCATCCCCATGTGGCGTCTGCTGCAGGCACCGTCACCAGTGGAGGCAGACATGTGGATGGATGGACAGGTAAGTGGGCAGATGGACAGACGTGAGGGCAGGTGGGTGCCCAGATCGTGCAGGTGCCACAGGCTGAGGGAATCTCACCAAAGCCGAGGGGCTGGGCCTTCCCACTCCCTGCTCAAGCTCAAGCAGGTGGAAAAACTGTATCCACTGAAGAGAAGGAAGCTTCACTCCTAAAATCCCATCGCCAGGTTCCTGGCTGCCATCTGGCTCTGCAGACAGCACTGGAACAAGATGTCATTTCCAAGCACGCTGGAGCGTATCTCCTTCACCTCCTGTGTTT
Source organism: Pan paniscus (assembly GCF_029289425.2). Taxonomy (NCBI): domain Eukaryota; kingdom Metazoa; phylum Chordata; class Mammalia; order Primates; family Hominidae; genus Pan; species Pan paniscus. Next base: position 105,555,333 of record NC_073264.2, on the reverse strand, counting down.
CCAGCCAAGAGGAAAACCCCAGGGCCGTCCAGCCCATGCGGGCTCCCTCGACCAGGGGCTCCCTCCCACCCACACCTTCCTGCCCTGTTCCCCGGGGGCCTTCCCCGAGTGCCTGCTCCACTGGTCACCCTCACCGTGGCTGCTGTTAAACATACTTGGGCGCTTTTATCGGGGCCCTCTCTAGTGTTATGATAAATAATTGAAACTAAACCGCAAGTGTCAAAATAAATGAACCTCTTGCAAAGGGGATGAATCTCCCCAGCTTTATATCCTTCTCCTGAGACGCCATAAAATGGGGACATAAAGTGAGGACCAGGCCTGGCTCCCAGCCTGCCACAGACACCTGTCTGGGAGGCAGCAGAGAGGGACCTCAGGGGCACAGGGCGCTTCTGCTTCCCCTTCCTCCTCTGGAAAACGGGATGTTCACATCTGCTGCACCTCAAAGACCCAGGCTTGCCCCTGCCCACCTGCCCGGCTCTACATCTGTCTGTCAGTGGCAAGCCCGCCCCATCCGATCTCCCATCGGAGCCCGGGGCCTGGACTCACCACCACCCGACCCTGCTGGGCTGCGAGGGGGCGGCCTGGCACTTTGGCGCAGCCCCCACGCCCTGGCCATGCTGCCCAGGAATGCCGTTGTGTTTGTCCAGGCCGATGGCCCAGCAAGTAGCTTCTTCCGAATGTGATTCATCTGGACTTCCCAGCAAGACTGGTGAAGAGGGAGATGGCTCAGAGGCCACGCCACAGGGTGTGCCCACATGGGACCATTCTCTCCGTCTGCTTAGACCACTGCGGGCAGAAGGGCCCAGGCCCGGCTCCACCAGGTGCACACGGAGGACACACCTGGGCCCCTGGTGGTTGGGCCCGCAAGTGGCAGGCCGTGCAGCCCAGGCGCATATCATTACATATTGATTTACATTTACAGCCGGCTCCAGGTGCTCCCTCCCACTTAAGCACACTAGCAGATTTCTTATGCAAGATTGAACAACTTAACGGCCTGAACAAGTCGGATGACAAGACTTTAATTGCTATTTTTCTCCCTCTATCCCTCAGGAGAGCAATATGCAGACATTTAGAGAAGGATTTCATAAAACAGAAAGAAAGCAATTCTCAAAGTTCCATGCAAATTTGCTTTCCAAGCTCCTCACCAGGAGCCAGCGGTGCCTCTGGACAGCAGAGTCATGCGTCCTTGTTCAGCCGTCCTCATGGCCCTTCCAGTGCCATCACTGGGGGGACAGAGAGAGGAGGCCCGCCTGGCCCACGGGACCTCTGGGAGCCTGACGGGAGGCCCAGAGAGGGGTCTCTGGGGTGATCAATGTCAGATTCCTGTCCTGGGGATCAAAAGGGCCATCTCCAACAAGCTGGAGCAGTTCCCCTCACGTGGCCCTGGCTTTCTGTTTCCAGCTCTATTTCAAACTACACCTATACTCATTCATTCATTCACACCCTCACTCGTTCATGCACGCATGCATTGAGCGTCCTCTGAGTGACTGGTGTGCTAAGCCCGTGCTGGCACAGCGCCTGGCTGGCGAGTGGACCAACAGGGAATGAATATGCACTAAAGGGCCCCTGCTGGGGCTCATCTTTAGGTGGGGTCAGGAGGCACGGGGACCACAAGCGAGGCTGACGGTGGGTGGGGTCCCCACGAGCCGCCAGAACATCACCGTGGGCGGCGCGGACTCATTGGTGCCTGTTAGCCGGGGAGCGTCTGATCAATACCATCGATACTTGACTGTGGTGAGGACGACCCGGTGCCTCTCTGCGAAAGCACGTTTTGTCTGGAAAATGCATAAATTCTCGTGTGGGGGATGGGTAGGGGAGGGAGAATAACAGTGATCATAATTTGTCAGCCAAGGATTCCCACCTCGCCCTCAGTGTGAGGCGTGATAAACAGCTCCTTAAGAACTCAGGAAATATATTCAGGAGACCAAATGGAAATCAATCTTCTCTTTTCTGTAACCTCCATCTCCCGGTAATTCTGAGGAACCAACTCCACCGAGTCCGTTGTTCATTCACGACGTGTTCAAAGGACTCTTTAAGGTTAGAATTTTCCTTTTAAGAAATTGCTCAGGGCGGCGAGTTTCCTGGCAGAGCCGCCCAGCTGATACCTCTCATTAGCCGCCTCCTGTGCCTGGGCTTGAGGCCCTCCCAGCTGAGAGCTGGGATGACGCTGATCTTTGTCCTAAATGGGAGAGGACAGGACGAAGGAGGGGAGTGGCTGGAGAGTGCGGGTGAAGACCAGCTCAGGGAGGGGGCTGTGAGGAGGGGTTGCTGGAGGAAATCAGGCCGAGGACCATCCTGGGGGCTGGGCCGGCTCCCCGGGGTCACGAGAAATCCTTGCTAACCTGGCTTTCCCAGCTGTGCACAGGGCACTGATCTCTGGGATTGAGGTGATTGCACAAATGGGGACACTGAGTCTGGAAAGGGCAGGGGACAGAGTGACTACAACTGGGCCTTCTGTCCCCAAGTCCAGCAATCTTAGCATCCCCAGCACAACCACCCACCCCCTCTGCCTACCTGCCAGGCCTGGGCTGGGCTGACTCCATTCATTTGAGCATGTACACATTTGCTTTGCCAGTGTACCCCACACCTGCCATGTGCCTAGCCTGGAGCTGGCCCTGGATGTGTCCGCTGAGGACATGAGCGCCCACTTGTCTAAAAAGAATTGGGAGAAAGCAGGCTTAGACTTCAGGGGACTCTCAGCTCACACATGCACACACACGCACACGCACAAACGTGCACACATGCACATTTGTGCACATTGACACAGACTGTGGGCACATGCACTCACAAAACTGTGCACATTTGCGTGTACACAGCATACTCAGATGCACACACAGGCGTAGGCATGCTCCCCTTCACACATGTGCACATTCACACACACATGCAGACACCCACCCACTGGGGGAAGAATGAGGCAGGCCAGATTAAAGACCATAACAAAGGCCCATTAGTGAAGGTGGCAACGTCCAGGGAAGAGCTACAGAGGCGCAATCTCTGGGGCCAGGGCTTCATGGGGGCTCTTTGCAGGCCTGGCCCCTGCCTGGGTGGATGCCTGGAGAGGGCCCTGCCTAGCACTCCGGGCGGCATTGAGGGTGGTGCTTGCAGGAAGGCCAGGCTGGAGGGGTGGTTCGAGCAGCTGGTCCCAGCCGAAGCTGAAGCCGGGCACGCAGCCAGGGAGCACCCCCAGCCCAGCCTCACTCCTCCCTGCGATCCCTTGGAAACGCTCCGACATCCGGAATGAGAGGGGAGTGCGAGGGTCTGCAGGGGGAGGGTGGGCTGCAGATGAAAGGCCTTTGAGGATGGGGCGGGCAGTGGGGAAGGATCTCACGCTCAGCAAAGGAAATATTGAAATTAAATCATTTCCCAAGGTTGGGGGAACTTTCTGTCCTAATTAAATAGCCAGGGCTCTCACGGCTGCTGACAGAGAGACAAGGGGAGGGGAGCAGATGCTGCCCTTGGAAGGGGGGATTAGCGGGCTGCTCCCCTTTGACGCCCACCCCAGGCTCCCGGCAGCGGCGGGAGGCAGTCATCACGCTCTAATTAGGGCCGCACCTCCTGTCCTTAGGCACACATCCATATTCACGTGCTGGGGCAGGGAGGCCTTTTCAGGGACCAAACGGTCCCAGCCCGAGGCCCGGTGCAGGTGGGGGCTGGGGAGGAGAGAGGAGCTCCCCCACGTGCCCCTCCCACTCCTGGGCCACCAGCTCCCCTTTGCACTGTCACTGTCCTCCCTCACACCCTCTCTGCTGGGGGAAGGCTCTGCTCTGGGGGCGCTGAGCCAGGAGGGAGGCTGCAGAGCCAAGTCCGATTCAGAGACCTAGAACTGTACACCCCCATCCAACACTGACGGGGTCTGTGCCTGGGCTGGGCACCACTGGTGGGAGGGGGATTCCTACACCCCTCATGCCCCCACCAACCTTGGCTCCTCGGCCACCTCAGGCTATGGCGAGCCATCCCATTCCACCTCTTCTAGCAAGCAGGGCCCTCGAGACAGTCAGACCCAGACTGCAGAAGTCAGGGGAAGCAGAAAGATGGAGTTTCCAGACCCAGTGTGAGCATGTAGGGGAGGGAAGGTGGTTATACACACGTTCTAAAAGAGCCTCCGGTCACAGTGGGTCATGGCTACCAAAAGAAGCAGAGGCTCAGGGAGCAGGGAAGCCCCTCTTGCTGGCCACGGATGCCAGAGCCCTGACCCCAGACACAGGGCAGTCCTCGGCCACAACCTGGGCCCCCAGGATCTGCAAACCCATCCTAAGAGCAGGACCATAACTGGGGACACGGGGAGGTGGCAGAGAGCAACTCTCAGTACCACGGAGGAGACAGAGGCTCAGACTCAGAACCATGGCTGCCCGGCACCTGCTCTGCTCAGCTCCTTCGTCTGCATGGGCTCCAAGAGCCAGAGAACCCTAGAGCTGCAAACAGGCCATATCCGGGCTCTCAGCGCCGGAGCTGCCTCAGGGCCCGCGCAGCCCATCATCGGTTCCCTATAATTTACACAGAAGCCCAGAGGGGAGGACATTGGCTTAAGGTGGCACAGCTGGGTGGTAATGCTGGCACTGATGCCCGGACCCAGCTCCACGCTGGAAGCCCAAACCCCAGAGTCCCTCGCCCCACACCGCACAGCCGGCCTCTGGTGTGACCAGCCTGTCTCCAGGTTCTCTACCAACCTGCCATGGACATGCGTGTTCCAAGGTTTGCCTGGGGCCTGGCCTCTTGCTTTTCCCTCCACCTTGAAGACTTATGAGAAGCACACGGGCTCCGAACTGGGCATTGGAAAGAGCCCTGGGGCACCGGCCCTGTGATGCCGGAGGTAAGCCAGGGGAGAGTTAGTGCAGATTCTTCCCCTTGTTAAACCTGCTGGGTACTTTTCACTCAACCACCGTGGTCTCTCCGTCCTGGGAACCAAAGCGCCCGGTTTCCATCTGGCAGCACGTCCCTATTTCCCATCCATTGGGAGAACCTGCCTCAACACTGCTTGTGGTGCGTATTCATTGGTGAAGAATTCTTTTGGTTTACTTTTTTTTTTGAGGCAGTCTTGATCTGTTGCCCAGGCTGGAGTGCAGTGGTGGGATCTCAGCTCCTGCATCCTCTGCCTCTTGGGCTCAATCAATCCTCCCACCTCAGCCTCCCGAGAAGCTGGGACTACAGGCATGTGCCACCATGCCCAGCTAATTTTCGTAGAGATGGGGTTTTGCCATGTTGGTCAGGCTTGTCAAAAACTCCTGAGCTGTTTGTTTTTATCTGAACATTTCTTCCTTTCACCTTCACTCTTTAAGAATGGTTTTTACAGGGAGGAGCCAAGATGGCCGAATAGGAACAGCTCCGGTCTACAGCTCCCAGCGTGAGCAACGCAGAAGACGGGTGATTTCTGCATTTCCATCTGAGGTACCGGGTTCATCTCACTAGGGAGTGCCAGACAGTGGGCGCAGGTCAGTGGGTGCGCGCACCGTGCACGAGACGAAGCAGGGCGAGGCATTGCCTCACCTGGGAAGCGCAAGGGGTCAGGGAGTTCCCTTTCCGAGTCAAAGAAAGGGGTGACGGACGCACCTGGAAAATCGGGTCACTCCCACCCGAATACTGCGCTTTTCAGACCGGCTTAAAAAACGGCGCACCACGAGATTATATCCCACACCTGGCTCGGAGGGTCCTACGCCCACGGAGTCTCGCTGATTGCTAGCACAGCAGTCTGAGATCAAACTGCAAGGCGGCAGCGAGGCTGGGGGAGGGGCGCCCGCCATTGCCCACGCTTGATTAGGTAAACAAAGCAGCCGGGAAGCTCGAACTGGGTGGAGCCCACCACAGCTCAAGGAGGCCTGCCTGCCTCTGTAGGCTCCACCTCTGGGGGCAGGGCACAGACAAACAAAAAGACAGCAGTAACCTCTGCAGACTTAAATGTCCATCTGACAGCTTTGAAGAGAGCAGTGGTTCTCCCAGCACGCAGCTGGAGATCTGAGAACCGGCAGACTGCCTCCTCAAGTGGGTCCCTGACCCCTGACCCCCGAGCAGCCTAACTAGGAGGCACCCCCCAGCAGGGGCACACTGACACCTCACACGGCAGGGTATTCCAACAGACCTGCAGCTGAGGGTGCTGTCTGTTAGAAGGAAAACTAACAAACAGAAAGGACATCCACACCAAAAACCCATCTGTACATCACCATCATCAAAGACCAAAAGTAGATAAAAACCACAAAGATGGGGAAAAAACAGAACAGAAAAACTGGAAACTCTAAAACGCAGAGCGCCTCTCCTCCTCCAAAGGAACGCAGTTCCTCACCAGCAACGGAACAAAGCTGGATGGAGAATGATTTTGACGAGCTGAGAGAAGAAGGCTTCAGACGATCAAATTACTCTGAGCTACGGGAGGACACTCAAACCAAAGGCAAAGAAGTTGAAAACTTTGAAAAAAATTTAGAAGAATGTATAACTAGAATAACCAATACAGAGAAGTGCTTAAAGGAGCTGATGGAGCTGAAAACCAAGGCTCAAGAACTACATGAAGAATGCAGAAGCCTCAGGAGCCGATGCGATCAACTGGAAGAAAGGGTATCAGCAATGGAAGATGAAATGAATGAAATGAAGCGAGAAGGGAAGTTTAGAGAAAAAAGAATAAAAAGAAATGAGCAAAGCCTCCAAGAAATATGGGACTATGTGAAAAGACCAAATCTACGTCTGATTGGTGTACCTGAAAGTGAGGGGGAGAATGGAACCAAGTTGGCAAACACTCTGCAGGATATTATCCAGGAGAACTTCCCCAATCTAGCAAGGCAGGCCAACGTTCAGATTCAGGAAATACAGAGAACGCCACAAAGATACTCCTCGAGAAGAGCAACTCCAAGACACATAATTGTCAGATTCACCAAAGTTGAAATGAAGGAAAAAATGTTAAGGGCAGTCAGAGAGAAAGGTCAGGTTACCCTCAAAGGGAAGCCCATCAGACTAAAAGCGGATCTCTCGGCAGACACCCTACAAGCCAGAAGAGAGTGGGGACCAATATTCAACATTCTTAAAGAAAAGAATTTTCAACCCAGAATTTCATATCCAGCCAAACTAAGCTTCATAAGTGAAGGAGAAATAAAATACTTTATAGACAAGCAAATGCTGAGAGATTTTGTCACCACCAGGCCTGCCCTAAAAGAGCTCCTGAAGGAAGCGCTAAACATGGAAAGGAACAACCAGTACCAGCCGCTGCAAAATCATGCCAAAATGTAAAGACCATCGAGACTAGGAAGAAACTGCATCAACTAACGAGCAAAATCACCAGCTAACATCATAATGACAGGATCAAATTCACACATAACAATATTAACTTTAAATATAAATGGACTAAATTCTCCAATTAAAAGACACAGACTGGCAAGTTGGATAAAGAGTCAAGACCCATCAGTGTGCTGTATTCAGGAAACCCATCTCACGTGCAGAGACACACATAGGCTCAAAATAAAAGGATGGAGGAAGATCTACCAAGCCAATGGAAAACAAAAAAAGGCAGGGGTTGCAATCCTAGTCTCTGATAAAACAGACTTTAAACCAACAAAGATCAAAAGAGACAAAGAAGGCCATTACATAATGGTAAAGGGATCAATTCAACAAGAGGAGCTAACTATCCTAAATATTTATGCACCCAATACAGGAGCATCCAGATTCATAAAGCAAGTCCTGAGTGACCTACAAAGAGACTTAGACTCCCACACATTAACAATGGGAGACTTTAACACCCCACTGTCAACATTAGACAGATCAACGAGACAGAAAGTCAACAAGGATACCCAGGAATTGAACTCAGCTCTGCACCAAGCGGACCTAATAGACATCTACAGAACTCTCCACCCCAAATCAACAGAATATACATTTTTTTCAGCACCACACCACACCTATTCCAAAATTGACCACATAGTTGGAAGTAAAGCTCTCCTCAGCAAATGTAAAAGAACAGAAATTGTAACAAACTATCTCTCAGACCACAGTGCAATCAAACTAGAACTCAGGATTAAGAATCTCACTCAAAGCCGCTCGACTACATGGAAACTGAACAACCTGCTCCTGAATGACTACTGGGTACATAATGAAATGAAGGCAGAAATAAAGATGTTCTTTGAAACCAACGAGAACAAAGACACAACACACCAGAATCTCTGGGACGCATTCAAAGCAGTGTGTAGAGGGAAATTTATAGCACTAAATTCCTACAAGAGAAAGCAGGAAAGATCCAAAATTGACACCCTAACATCACAATTAAAAGAACTAGAAAAGCAAGAGCAAACACATTCAAAAGCTAGCAGAAGGCAAGAAATAACTAAAATCAGAGCAGAACTCAAGGAAATAGAGACACAAAAAACCCTTCAAAAAATCAATGAATCCAGGAGCTGGTTTTTTGAAAGGATCAACAAAATTGATAGACCGCTAGCAAGACTAATAAAGAAAAAAAGAGAGAAGAATCAAACTGACACAATAAAAAATGATAAAGGGGATATCACCACCGATCCCACAGAAATACAAACTACCATCAGAGAATACTACAAACACCTCTACGCAAATAAACTAGAAAATCTAGAAGAAATGGATACATTCCTCGACACATACACTCTCCCAAGACTAAACCAGGAAGAAGTTGAATCTCTGAATAGACCAATAACAGGCTCTGAAATTGTGGCAATAATCAATAGTTTACCAACCAAAAAGAGTCCAGGACCAGATGGATTCACAGCCGAATTCTACCAGAGGTACAAGGAGGAACTGGTACCATTCCTTCTGAAACTATTCCAATCAATAGAAAAAGAGGGAATCCTCCCTAACTCATTTTATGAGGCCAGCATCATTCTGATACCAAAGCCGGGCAGAGACACAACCAAAAAAGAGAATTTTAGACCAATATCCTTGATGAACATTGATGCAAAAATCCTCAATAAAATACTGGCAAACCGAATCCAGCAGCACATCAAAAAGCTTATCCACCATGATCAAGTGGGCTTCATCCCTGAGATGCAAGGCTGGTTCAATATATGCAAATCAATAAATGTAATCCAGCATATAAACAGAGCCAAAGACAAAAACCACATGATTATCTCAATAGATGCAGAAAAAGCCTTTGACAAAATTCAACAACCCTTCATGCTAAAAACTCTCAATAAATTAGGTATTGATGGGACGTATTTCAAAATAATAAGAGCTATCTATGACAAACCCACAGCCAATATCATACTGAATGGGCAAAAACTGGAAGCATTCCCTTTGAAAACTGGCACAAGACAAGGATGCCCTCTCTCACCGCTCCTATTCAACATAGTGTTGGAAGTTCTGGCCAGGGCAATCAGGCAGGAGAAGGAAATAAAGGGTATTCAATTAGGAAAAGAGGAAGTCAAATTGTCCCTGTTTGCAGACGACATGATTGTTTATCTAGAAAACCCCATCGTATCAGCCCAAAATCTCCTTAAGCTGATAAGCAACTTCAGCAAAGTCTCAGGATACAAAATCAATGTACAAAAATCACAAGCATTCTTATACACCAACAACAGACAAACAGAGAGCCAAATCATGAGTGAACTCCCATTCACAATTGCTTCAAAGAGAATAAAATACCTAGGAATCCAACTTACAAGGGATGTGAAGGACCTCTTCAAGGAGAACTACAAACCACTGCTCAAGGAAATAAAAGAGGACACAAACAAATGGAAGAACATTCCATGCTCATGGGTAGGAAGAATCAATATCGTGAAAATGGCCATACTGCCCAAGGTAATTTACAGATTCAATGCCATCCCCATCAAGCTACCAATGACTTTCTTCACAGAATTGGAAAAAACTACTTTAAAGTTCATATGGAACCAAAAAAGAGCCCGCATCGCCAAGTCAATCCTAAGCCAAAAGAACAAAGCTGGAGGCATCACACTACCTGACTTCAAACTATACTACAAGGCTACAGTAACCAAAACAGCATGGTACTGGTACCAAAACAGAGATATAGATCAATGGAACAGAACAGAGCCCTCAGAAATAACGCCGCATACCTACAACTATCTGATCTTTGACAAACCTGAGAAAAACAAGAAATGGGGAAAGGATTCCCTATTTAATAAATGGTGCTGGGAAAACTGGCTAGCCATATGTAGAAAGCTGAAACTGGATCCCTTCCTTACACCTTATACAAAAATCAATTCAAGATGGATTAAAGATTTAAACATTAGACCTAAAACCATAAAAACCCTAGAAGAAAACCTAGGCATTACCATTCAGGACATAGGCGTGGGCAAGGACTTCATGTCCAAAACACCAAAAGCAATGGCAACAAAAGCCAAAATTGACAAATGGGATCTAATTAAACTAAAGAGCTTCTGCATAGCAAAAGAAACTACCATCAGAGTGAAAAGGCAACCTACAACATGGGAGAAAATTTTCGCAACCTACTCATCTGACAAAGGGCTAATATCCAGAATCTACAATGAACTCAAACAAATTTACAAGAAAAAAACAAACAACCCCATCAAAAAGTGGGCGAAGGACATGAACAGACACTTCTCAAAAGAAGACATTTATGCAGCCAAAAAACACATGAAAAAATGCTCATCATCACTGGCCATCAGAGAAATGCAAATCAAAACCACTATGAGATATCATCTCACACCAGTTAGAATGGCAATCATTAAAAAGTCAGGAAACAACAGGTGCTGGAGAGGATGTGGAGAAATAGGAACACTTTTACACTGTTGGTGGGACTGTAAACTAGTTCAACCATTGTGGAAGTCAGTGTGGCAATTCCTCAGGGATCTAGAACTGGAAATACCATTTGACCCAGCCATCCCATTACTGGGTATATACCCAAATGACTATAAATCATGCTGCTATAAAGACACGTGCACACGTAGGTTTATTGCGGCATTATTCACAATAGCAAAGACTTGGAACCAACCCAAATATCCAACAATGATAGACTGGATGAAGAAAACGTGGCACATATACACCATGGAATACTATGCAGCCATAAAAAATGATGAGTTCATGTCCTTTGTAGGGACATGGATGAAATTGGAAACCATCATTCTCAGTAAACTATCGCAAGAACAAAAAACCAAACACCGCATATTCTCACTCATAGATGGGAATTGAGCAATGAGATCACATGGACACAGGAAGGGGAATATCACACTCTGGGGACTGTGCTGGGGTGGGGGGAGGGGGAGGGATAGCATTGGGAGATATACCTAATGCTAGATGACGCGTTAGTGGGTGCAGCGCACCAGCATGGCACACGTATACATATGTAACTAACCTGCACAATGTGCACATGTACCCTAAAACTTAAAGTATAAAAAAAAAAAAAAGAATGGTTTTTACTATTATAGGGCTCCCCTCCAACCCCACAGCACAGGTTGGTGTTATAAAACTATTTCCCACTGTCTTCTGACCGCCTCTCCTTCTCACAAGAAGTCAGCATCCCCTGGAACCTCGTCCCCACTGTGTACTGTGTCATTTTTCATGGCTGTTCCCAGCATTCTTTCTTTGTCCATGTTTTACATCTGTTTCACTCTAATGGCCTTTGGCATGGTTTCCACTGTATTTATATTGACTTGGGTTTTCCACACTTTAAAAATCTGTAAACTGGTGTCTTTCAACAAATTCAGGTACTTTTTAGCCATGATTTCTAAAATTTAAAAAAAAAGTCCCTATTTTATCCTGTCTCCTCCTCTAACACTTCAAGATCACATATGCCAGGCTTCCATGATTATTCCATAAGTCCCTAAAACACTCTTAACATTTTTTTCTTCTTTCTCTCTCTTCTTCAAATTGGATCATTTCTGTTGATTTGTCTTCAAGTTCACTAACTTCTTTTCTTTGTCATTTTCATGCTACTGCTGAGCCCAGTGAAGTTCCTATTTCAGATTTACATTTTCAGTTCTAGAATTTTCACCTGGCTTTTTCTTACAGCTTCCATTTTTCTACAGCAATGCGCAATCTATTCAGTGATTGTTAGCATACTTTCTTTTATGTCGTTGGGCATTGTAGAAATAGCAGCTTCAAAATGCTTGTCTGCTTAGCTCGACATCTTGGTCATTTTGGGATTAGTCTCCATGGATGGTTTCAGTTTGAGAATGGTTCCTATTTGCCTCTTTCCTCATATGTTGAGTAACTTTGGATTGGATATTGGACTTTGTAAACAGGTGTTATAATGCCTCTGGATTGAAGAGTACCCATTTTCACTGTTTTAACAGGTAATTAACTGGTTTGATTCGAACTGAGAAGTCCTCCCTTTGGATGGCAGCTCAAATCTTCCCTGAGTCCTGAGCCTTGGCAGGGCTCCTTGGGCTCTGCCCTGGTCCTGGGTTGTAGCTTATGCACAGGGCTTGGGGTCTGCCTCCTTTTGGGTTTTTCCTTTCTGCAAGTGATTCTTTTTGCCTTTCTGTGGCTGAGACTGCCTTAAACTTTGTTCTCTGTCTTCAAGCCAGGGAGGCTGCATATTTCCTACTGGACTGGAGGCTATCTCTGTGACCTGCATGGTGTAGACACAGGGCTGCCCTTGGCTAGAAGCTGTTAAAATGGGGACCTTACTCAGTTCCAATCCCTTCTTCTAAGAGCTGACATCCTTCCAGAATCTGCCTGCTTTCTCCAAGGTCTTCCCCAGTGCCGTCAGCCATTTTCACATCTCATGTTCAGTGTTGACGGTTGCTATCTTTGGAAGGGTTGCTCTACAGGGAGGCATGCGCTGCTGCCAGGATCAGAACTTCAAGACTGGTTTTTCATCATCTGTGTTAGGGATGGGCCAGTGTAGCCTCTACTCTGGGGCTGGTTTATCTTCCTGCTAAGTCGTGGCCCTCTGAATTCTCAGCTGAATGTCTCAAGCGTTGCTATAAACTAAACTGTGTCCCCCAAATTCATATGTTGAAGCCCTAACCCCCAATGTGACTGTTCCTAGAGACAGGGCCTATAGGTTTAAATGAAGTCCCAAGGGTGGGGCCCTAATCTGATGGGACTGTGGCCTTATAAGAAGGGAAAGAGATCTTTCTCCCCATCATGCCCCTGCTGTGTGAGGACACAGTGAGAAGGTGGCCAGTTTCAAGCCAGGAAGACAGCCTTCACCAGAATCCAACCCAGCTGGCACTTTGATCTTGGATTTCCCATCCTCCAGAACAGAGAGGAAACACATTTTTTATTGTGTAAGCCACCCAGTCTGGTATTTTGTTATGGCAGCCTGAGCAATGTAATACAGATGTTTTAAAGGGTTTTTCTCTCTCTGGCTGGCCAGAGCTTAAATGTCTCCCAGCTCTGTCCATTCTGGAAATGCTTAGCTTTTCCTTTCCTCTGTCTGCTGCCTGGCCTTGCAGAGTTTTACCCCATGCAACCACAGGTTAGCATTAGAACAGGCTCGAGGGAGCCCTGTGCAGATACCCCAGCCATTCCATCACACAGCCCTGCTCCTTGGTGCTCTTCCCCACAAGTCCTGGCCACTTTCCTGAACCTGAGTTTGTATCTTCTCAACTCAGCAAATCTACTGCACTCCACTGGGGGCCCCTGGTCCTGTGGTGCATTCTGGGCAGAGCCCCTGAGCGGGAAATGGGACACTCATAGGGCTGGCCTCATCAGCCTCCCTCTTCTCAGGGACCTCAGTCCTGCACTGCCTGCTGTCCGCTATCCAAAAACATCACTCTGTATCTTTTCTTCGGTTCTGTAGTTGTTTGTGACATGACGGAAAGTCTGTGCTAGTTCACATGTCCCAGTCAAAACAGCTCTCCTCGGTCCCTAACAGAACTTCAGATTAAAGTGTCAGGCACACACACAAAAATGCACAGACCAGAGGGATGAAGGGTTTTCACAAAAGAGTGAAATTTCACATTCCTCACCCTAAAGCTGCCTGTACCACAACCTCAGAGGCATCCACTGTTTTCACATCCTACACTGCAGACCAGTTTTCTCCCACTTTTGACTTTAGTCAGATGGAATCGTACAGTAGGGGCTTCCCCGGGTCTGGTTTCTTTCACTCCACGTTGAGCTGTGAGCATCAATCATCCTGTTCATACAGCAAGGGTTTGTTCACATTCAAAAGCCTGAAACACTTTCCTTATCTCTGCTGAGTTTCAACCCAGCCCTAAGCACACAGCAAATCCCACCACCTCTAGGAAGCCCTGCTGGCCTTCACCGGCCAGTCAGCAGTGATCCTCCCTTCCTCTCTTTCTGCATGGCCCTCTTTCCTCCCCTGAAACCTCACTGCTCTGGGTCTCGGGTACCCAGACTGTTGCTGGTGATGATGTCATGAGAGGCAGTTGCTAGGCAACCGGCTCCACGGAGTCAGGGGCGCCTGCTCTTGGATTTGAAGTGCCCCTGCCAATTTCTTAAAATATCAGAACTCAGAGCACATGGAGCCCCAGAGAAGAGCGGAAAATCCAGCGTGCTTCACAAGCACTGGTAAGCCCCCGCACCCTCCCCCTCTGACTACACAGGTTTTCCGAGAGGTGATCATGTGAGACTAACATCATTGTCTTTCCTTGTCATGGTCCTTAGACTGGCAGACAAGGGACGTGTGATTGTGATTTCAGCAGGCATTTGCAAGGTCTGCTGTGTTATCCTTGAGGATGAAATGGGAAATCCATCCCAGATGATCTGTTAGGTGGAATTTGTCTGTTATATACAATTATAGACAAAGGGAGTTAGCTAATGACCTGGTGTCACCCTGGAGGGGGGTCTCCAGCATCCCCCAGGACTCTGACATCAGTTCTGTATTGTCTGATATTCTGATCAATGATTTATATGAGGAAATAAAAGCCCTGCCTGTCGAGTTGCTGCTGAAACAAAGGACAGAAAGTACATCACAAGTCAGAAGCATAATTCAGAATCATCCCAGTGTTGAGAGGATTTAGAATTCTAAACATTTTTAAATGGGACACAAACAGCATTATCCATAAAGAAAAAAATCGATCAATTAACTGGACCACATTAAAACTAAGAACTTCTGGTCATCAGAGATATTGTTAAGAGAAGGAAAAGACAACTAAGAGATGTCATTTGTGATACATGTCTCTGACAAAAATCTCATATCTAGATTTTAAAAAGCCCAACACATCAATCCTTTAAAAACTGGAGCAAGACAAATGGATAGAAAAATAGGCAAAATATTTGAACTGACATCTCGCACAGTAAGATATCCAAATGCCCACTAAATGTATGAACAATAAAATGCTAAGTTTCCTTAGTTAGCAGGAAGATGTGAGCTATAATGACGATGGGACACCCCCTCTAAAATGAATGGCCAAAAGGGAAGAGAGAAAATGTCCCGTGCAAGGAGGACATGAGGTGTGTGTTTGGGGCACATGCCCTGTGGAACTGCTTGGCAGCATTTGTTACACTGAACCTGCATATGTACGATTGCCCTGCTTCTCCCCCCTTAGATAGAGACCCAATGGAAGTGCATATGCATTTTTGCCAAAAGACACACGTAAAAGATGTTTATAACTGCTTCCAATTCCAGAAACCAGAAATAACCAAAGTGTCCACGGATGGGCGGCTGGATACAAAGCTGGCATGTAGTCATAAAGGGATGCAGCGAACGATGAATGTGAACAAACCTTTGCTGTATGAACAGGATGACTGACGCTCACAGCTCAACGTGGAGTGAAGGAAGCCAGACCTGGGGAAGCCCCCGCTGTATGGTCCGTCTGACGGAAGTCAAAAGCAGGAGAAAACTGGTCTGCAGTGTAGGAAGTTGAAACAGTGGATGCCTCTGAGGTTGGGGTATGGGGGCTTTGGGGGTGAGAAACATTCTATTTCTTGATCCGGGTTCTGGCAACAAGTGTACTGTCTTCTGGGCAAAGCCTGGGCTGGGGGTGTGCAGGACACGGTGGTGGAGGGACGAGGGGACACAGGGGCCTGCGGGGCAGGTTGGAGATGGAGGCAGGTTGGGGTAGGGGTGATCAAACAGCATATACTGTAAAGGCCCCAGGCAGGGAGGGGCCTCCACAGCCCTAAGACGAGGCTGGAAGAGAGGAGGGAAGTGGCGAGAGAGAATCTCCAACTGGCAAAGGCAAGGCCCAAGGGCCCCTGTGGGTGCTGGTCAACATGCAGGTGGCCGCCAGCCTCCCAGCCCATCCTGACAGCCCCTGCGGGCTCCTATGTCCCTGCACAATTGCCAAAAGCACCTCAGTCACTCCCCAAGGGCCAAGCTCAGACAATGTGTGGGGTGGTTTCTATATCCAGAGGGGCTGAGAGTGTCCCAAGCCCCTTTCTTTGGGCTCAGTGTCACACCCATCTGCTGGGGTCCCCACAGCAGCCCGGGAGAGGCCTGTCCCGATCCTAATGAAAAGGATGAGAAAGCTCAGGGTCAGAGAGGAAAGTGCGGAGCCCTCATCCGCTGCCTCGGGGAGAACAGTGGCTGCCCTCGGGACCGCCCCGGGTCACTGGGCCTGAGACCGCAGGGAAGAGACAAGTCTGGGGGTGGTGACCTCCCGGTAGCCTCACGGGTGAGAGAAATGGGGCTGTTTGGGACAGAGACCACAGGGGACAGAGGGCCATACCTGTCAGAGGGAAGCCGCTAGGGGTGAGAAGGGCGGTGGGGAGAGGCACAGTGCAGAGGAGGGCATGCCTTTTACTTACCAGGGCAAAGGGAAATCTGACCTCCATGAGGGTGGATAAAGCTCTGCCAAGCTCACCAACTGAAGCCAAGAAAAAATGCTAAGGAAGGAAGCACCTCGAAACACAGCGGCTGGAGAGGCAGCGGGAGCCTCCTGGGCCGGTGCTCCATGGGGTGCCAGAGCTGGGTGACTCCCTGCCTGGTGGAACTTACACCCCTACAGGGGCCCTGACCTCCAAGCTACAGGCAAACCAGTTCCCATGGCAATCACCACGGCAAGAGTAAAATCACAAGAGCCAGAGGGTTGGGGGTCCTTCGAGTCCAGGTGGCCAGGAGTAGCCTCGCTGGGGAGGAGGCACTGAGGCCGGTTCCAAAGGACCAGAGGAGCCCCAGATGGGTGTAGCAGCCAGCCTGTGAGGGCGCCCGGAGGGCCTGCACTTCACGTCCAAGGAGGCCAGTGGCCAGCAGAGGATGTGGTAGGTGTGAGGCGGGAGGCAGGGTAGCTCCCTGAAGGCACACGGAGGATGGCCGCCACAGAGAAGGATGCGGTCAGGGTGGAAGGGAGCAGCCCCAACTCAGCCAGTACAGTGGATGGTGAGGAGGGTTCAGGCCGAGGCCCCAAAGCCCCATCCTGCAGGCACAGGACAGGACCAGGCCGACAGCTCAGAGAGAATGGGACCCCACGCAGCTGCCAGGATGCCAGGCGCTAAATCACAGCGACCTCTTGCCAGCCATGCAAATAATCCAATTACGTCGGGATAATTTATTGATCAGGAAAATCAAAAGAAGGTAATTAACACAAATGAAGCAAGTCCTGGGCATCTATACGGGCTGTGCATCTGCTGTCCCCAGGATCCCGCCTGCTCTGACTCCTGGGCCTAGCCTGAGCCAGCCCCGTCTGGTGTCCACTAGAGCCCAGGTCCCATTCCCCCATTTTGTCCTGCACTGTCCACGGCTCTGGCCCAGCCCTGCCAATAGGATGACACCTCCCATGTACGCCAAGGCACCCCAGCATCACGCTGGCCCTCTCAGGGCACCCCACCTAGCCGACAGCCGCATCTTCCCCTCTACTCCTAGGACACTCCAACGTAACTCTTGGGACAATCACCGTAGTGGCCTCCAACCTCCTTCACCACTGCCGCTCAGCAACTCTTCTAGCACCCCATCTCCCCATCCCGTAAGGGGCTCCTCCTGCACCCTGTCTCCCCGTCCTGTAAGGGGCTCCTCCCGCACCCCGTCTCCCCGTCCCGTAAGGGACTCCTCCCGCACCCCGTCTCCCCATCCCATAAGGGACTCCTCCCGCACCCCATCTTCCCGTCCAGTAAGGGGCTCCTCCCGCACCCTGTCTCCCCCTCCTATAAGGGGCTTCTCCTGCTCCCCATCTTACCCTGCACCCTGTCTTCCCATCCTGTAAAGGGTCCCCTGGGCTCCTCCACATCCCATCTCCCTATCCCATAACGGAGCTCCCCCAGACTCCTCCTGTACCCCACTCCCCCTGCACCATAAGGAGGCTCCCCACTTCTCCCTCATGCTTCCACCCTCACCCCATTGAGCTCCTCTAGGTCTGGGGGCGGCTGGTGCAGACAGCCCCACTGGGTGCTCCCAGGCGGTGTGCAGACCAGGTGTGGCCCCTGGCCTGAGGTCACACAGCTGCTGGGGGAGAAAGGCCTCTTCACCCCTCCTGGGGTTGCACAAGCCTCTCAAACTCAGCCTGGCCAGCGCAGCCCCAGGGCCGGCTTCATGGCTCTGGCTGAGGCCCATGCTCAGAGGAACTCAAGCTTGGTTAGAGCTCTGAAATTCCTCATAATGTTTGAAGCAAGGCCCCAGCTTTTCACTTTGCCCTGGGCTTTGCTCATCACCTGCCCAGGGGCCTCTCCTCCTGGGCCAGGGCTTGATCCTGGCCTGTGCAGCTCCACTCCCCGCACCCAGCAGCATCCAGCCAGCAGGGCCCCTCCGGCCTCCCCATACCCACTTTTCCCTGATGGTGGCCTCACTGTCTGGCGTTGTCCCTCACCTGGCCCAGTCTAGCTCCACCGCCCTGCAACAGTAGCAAACACTCAGGCTCACGTCAGCTGAGTTCCCTGCCCCCAACGTGAGGCCGAGTCTGCACCCCCACTTCGCCCCCGGCATTCCACTCTCCAGGGTGGGCGGCTGCACCCCTCCTCACAGCCTCGCCGATCTGGGTCCAGGGTCCTCCTCTCCCTCGGACTGTCCTCCACCTGACACCCCTCTTCTCTGCCAGCCAATGCCTGGGGTGAGGCAGGCTGAGTCTCCCCCAGGACGCCCTCCTCCTAAACCCTGGAACCTGTGAACCTGGACTTTGCAGATGCAACTAACAGAAGGACCCCGAGACAGGGAGATGGCCCCGGACGACCCGGGTGGGCGCTAAATGTGGTCACAAGGGCCTCAGAAGAGGGAGCAGGAAGGTGAGGGTGGAGATGTGAGGACAGAGGCAGAGTCCGGGGGAGGACGGAGGGGCACTCTGCTGGCCTTGAAGGTGAGGAGGGGGCGGGGGGCACCTCCGGAAGCTGGAGAAGACAAGGAACTGATCCTCCCCGGAGCCCCCAGAAGGAGCTGCCCTGTGACCCTTGACCTTCACCCAGTGGGATGCATTTTGGACACCCGTCCCCCAGGGCTGGAAGGCGCCAGCTGTGTGGAGCTGGAGGTGCTGCAGTGGCGGGAGCTTGTTATGGCAGCAACAGGACCCTCCTCCTGGGCCACCTCAGTGGTCCTACTGTGGACACCTCGCTCCTCTGCCCTGGGACCCTCTCCAGGGCCCTCCCGTGTCCTGCCCGGGGGCTATCTGTCTGGCTTCCCCTATTGGAGGGCAGCAGAAGACCCCACTCCACCCCTGGGGAGTTGGGACTCAGATTTCAAGTCGAGTCTCTGAGGGTGCGGGGTGTGGAACAGCCCCTGGATGGTACCACAGCCTCCCACCCCACTGCCGTGGCCCTCACCCCGTCCACCCACCAGGCGCCCGATAAGACACCAGAAATGCCCTCCCTGGGGCCTCCCTCCCTCCTTCTCAGCAACCCCCAATCCGTGCAACCCAGGGAGGTGCAGGGGGTCAGGGCCCACGTGCCTTCCCTGCCGGGAGCCGCTGCTTCATCACACGTGGCCCTAACTGACGGCAGCAAAACAAACATTTGCTTTGGTGACCCACGCTGAGTGAGACGCATGGCATTATTTTAATTAAGCCTTGCGACCAATGAATCTCAATAAAGCAGCTGTTCCAGTATTCAGGTAAATAAATAAAAATCACACCAGGAGGGCTGCTGGGCGCAGAGCTGCCACGCGCATGAGTGTGGAGTGCAGGCAGCTGCCTGGAGGACAGGGGCGTGGTCCAGGCTCACAGCACTTGAGGGCTGACTTGGGAAAGGCCATGTGGAGGAAAGGCTCCTTCCAGATCAGCCCTGATGGGACAGCTACTGCAGATCGCGACACAGACCATGAGGGCTGGCAAGACTCCTCGGACACAGGAGAGGGGCCTGGCCAGGACTCCCTTGGGAAGGAGGATGGGAGAAGGCACAGTTGCCGTGTTGGCCCTGGATGGGCCATCTCCCCATTAGGACGGCTCTCGCTCAGCCCCCAGAATGCCCACAGGTCTATCACCAGGAACAATTCTCACAGGGAACCCGAGGCCCCTGCCTCTCAGGCCCCAGAAGCTGGAACTGGCCCAGTGCAGTCTGGGGACCAGGGGCTGCCAGCTTTGAACCATGACACCGCTCCATGCCTGTGCAGAAGAGAAAGTGAAGCTGAAATGCCCAGGCAGCCCCAGGAAACAGGAGGAGGAGGAAGCTCTCCCGTGGCCCTGATGGGGCTCAAAGTCCTACAGTGTTAATGTCACAGTGACGGGGCCTGATTTCCCCCCAAGACTGTTGGGAGTCATGGAAGGAAACACTCAGGGAGGAGCAGGTGCGCAGAGGGCCCGTGGGCAGGGACCTGTGTGGGCAGAGTGCCTGCCTATGTGGTACCAGAAAGGTGTGGAGCCCTGTAGGGTAGTGGCTGAGGACATCCTAGGCAGTGCCTCTCCAAATATGGGTGTTTATGGGTGTGTGGGGGGGCAGCTGGGTGGTGGGGGACCCAGAAGGTCACACTGCAGCCATCCTGCCTCTCACTCTCTCGGTCCAGGCACTCCCCACAACTCCATGACCGCAACTGACCCCAGCCCCCATCCCCCTCCTATCCTTGCCAACAGAACCTGCTTGTGCCTGGGGAGCGTGGGCCTAGCCCAGTAGATGACCTGTGACAGGTCTAAGCCCATCAGGTCAACCTATTCCCTTTGCCATGGATGGGCCCAGGATAGCTATGGGACCTTGCTTGGATGTAGCCTGGGAAGTGCACTGACGGGCTTCTGAGAAAGGCTTTCCTCCTTGATGAAAGATAGACCCATACAAGGAGAAGCCACACCCACCCTTTCTCACTTTCTGCTTCAGAGGCTGTCGTGTGAGGATGGGACACCTGGAGCAGTGGCAGCCGTCTTGTGACTGTGAGGTCAGGAGCCAGAGAACAAATAGCCAACATTCAAGGATGACTGAGGGAAAGGAGCCAGGGCCCTGGGTGATGTCATTACCTCCTTCTCAACGCCGGTGCCACCCACCTCCAGGCTCCTTTCATGAACGTATTAGATTCTCGTGGCTGCTGAAAAAAAATTAAACTATCACAAATTTAGTGGTTTAAGACAACAGAACTGTATTCTCACACAGGTCTCGAGGTAGAAGTCTGAAACAGCTTTCATGGAGATGCAATAAGGTGCAGCGGGCCAGGCTCCCTCCAGAGGCCCCGGGCAGTCTGTCCTGGCCTCCCCCAGCCCCCTTGGCACTCAGTGGTCCTTGGCTGTGGCCCTATCACTGCACTCTCCATCTCCGGGACACATCCCCTTCTCTCTTCTGTTCTCTGTCAAATTTTCCTCTGCCTCGTGGTTACACTGAAGACCCACCAGGATAACCCAGCTGCTCTCCGCATCGCCAGATCCTTGAGAGGCAAAGCCCCCTTTCCACGTGAGATCCATCCACAGGGCCCTGGGGCTAGAACCCGGGGTCCTTGGGAACTCCTTTCCATTCACTCCCACGAGGTAGTTAAGCGCCCACTGTATTTGACCACCGTTGGTCCAGCTTTCTGTTCCTTGAGCCGTCAGGTTCGGATGAGAGAACTCCTCATCTGCAGAGAGGAGATAGCAGGACCTCCACCCTGGAGTGCGGGGAGCAAGCAAGAAGCACGGAGGGGCTCAGCAAACTCAGCACCTGTGAATGAGAGAGCCGCCCTCTACGGCCCCTCTAAGGCGGTTCAGGACGCGCTGTGAGTGTGAACCGCCTGGCAGCGTAAGTGAGTGCCTGGCCTGGCTGCATCTCCAGGGTGCAGCCTCGCAGCCCTCGCTCCCACCCTCGGTCTGGGGTGAGAAGCCCCTTTGAATGCAGCTTGCAGCCCACTTCAGAAGGCGCTGGGACAGGGCTTTCCCCTGCAGGGTCTATTCCCAGGGAAAGTTCCAGGTTTCTCCTGTGCACGCCCCTCCCTCCATCCTGGCTCGGTCCCCAGCATCAGCAGCGGCACCCAGAGCAGCATGGCAGGCTCCATCCATTACCTCCTGCCCGTTAATCGAGCGGATCATGATCTGCAAAATTGGGCGGAAGTTATATTAAGTAGTTTGGCGGTTAAATCTGACACTGTTGATATTTCTCCTCAAAAATAATTAAGAGCCTCCTTCATTGACGAGATCATGTCTTGCAGTCATAATGTGCTTAATATTTTTATCACAAGCCATTTAACTTGAGGCTTTGCTGAAACTCATTGCGACATGCAGAATTTACTTGAGACTCCCGCGAGCTCAGGTGTTGCTGAAGGACCTGTGCGGTTTCCGACGCAGGACAGCGCCTGGGCCCGCCAGGCCACTCCTGACAAAATCCCAAGAGGATGGTTGTTGAAATGCACGGCCACCCTCCCCACACCCCGCGCTGTGGGAAGAGCGTGAAGACGGCAGGTGCTGTCCCACAGCAGCTGAAGGACACTGGCCCAGCTGGGGCCTGGAGGGAGCAGGGCAGAGAGGCTGTCAGCTCCTGGAACCCTCAGCCCCAAAGGTCCCTTCCCTCCCGGGTCCATTTCTCTGCTAAAGATGAGCCGTCCCTCTAGTGGCTGTCCCCTGGCTGCCAGTAGATGGTGCACATTGAAGGTGTGTGTTTGCTGTGGCTGCCGTAGCTCAGAGGCTTGAAACAACAGGCACTTACTCCCCCACAGTCCTGGAGGCTGGAGTCCGAAATCCAGGTGTGCCGGACCCCTCCCTCTGCACGCTCTGGGGGAGGATCCTTTCCCGCCCTCCCAGCTTCAGTGGCCCCGGGCATCCGTGGTGTGTGTCCATGTCCCTCCATCTCTGCCTCCGTCTTCACGTGGCCTCCCCCTGTGTGTCTCTCATGGGGATGCCTGTCCTTGGATTTAGGGCCTGGGTAATCTCATCCCAAGATCCTTACTTACCTTATTAAATCTGCAAACGCTCTCGTTTGAACTAAGACCTCATTGCCAGGTCCTCGGGCTTTGGGTCCATGGACACAGATGTTTGGGGGCTACCATGCCACCCGCTACAGGAAAGGTGCCACAACTATTTAATGAACGGGCAAATGAACCGATAAAGGTGACCGGAGGCCACCTCCTGGCCAGGATGTCGATGGCTTTACGATTGAAGGAGAGAAGGAAAGAGTCTGGTCCCATCACCCATGGGAGATGGGGAAACTGAGGCTCCTTGAAGGGCAGTGGCTTTCCCAGGGTCACCCTGCAGATTTTGGTGGTGGGGGTGGGGTTAGGATCACAGCGGGGTGTCCCTCCTGCCCCTTCGAGGGCGGGGCTCTGTCTGGAGGCCCTGCTTAGACGCTGCACTGCCAAGGATCTGGGGAAGGAGCTGAGGGAGACTGGGGGTGGGGTGAGGGGAGGGAGAGATGGAGGAAAGCTCCGTTTGTGATTGACAGTGACCAGTAACTTGCAGGTCCCAGAGAAAAGCCCCTCTCCCCCAATCCCCACATCCAGCCCTCTCCTGAGACCCTGGTGGGGCTGGGCCTGGCTCGGCGGGGCTCCATGCGTCTCCACGGATAAATCCACCCGTTCCCTGGAGAAGATTGCGCCAGGGGAGTGTGGACTTCTGGGGTACACAGGAAAAGCCATCCTGTGTCCCCAATGCAACAAGCCCCCACTTGCCTGGGGCCACCGTGCAGAGCAGATTCACGCTCCCTTTCAGTGGACCTGCACCCTGCCCCACCTCCACACAGCACCTTCCTGGCTACAGGGGGGACCTGCTCCTCTGCCGATCCCTCAGACCCCAGTCAGAGACCCCAGATAAGCCATGTCAAGATCCCTGACCACCAGAACCTGGAAATAATCAATGTGTGTTGTTTTCAGCTGGTAAGCTTGGGGCAATTTGTGACACAGCAGTTGACAGCTCATTCAGGGCTGAGCGCTGCCTCCCCCTCAGGCAGGCTCCGCCCTGGGGGCAGCAGGTCACTGGGGACGCTTGAGGGCAGGGGGCCTCACCCTCCAGGTGCCAGCCCTGGGCGAGGCCTGGGTGCAGGAGGGGTCCCATCTCCATTCCTCTAGAGGAGGGAGCAGATGGAGCTGGGGCGGGACTGCTGTGCCCGGCACACACCGCCACAGACCCTGGGCCACTGCCCCTCCATGCAGCCCCCCACAGCCATTGCCAGGGGCCCTAACTGGGAGGCTCTGTGGGGGTCCCTGCTCTGGTTGACGGTCACCCACTCTGGGACCACAGGAGCCCCCACACCCGCTGCTGGTCACCTGAACCTCGAGCCTCACAGCCCACCACTGCCCCTCCACATGCAGGACCCCCTCGTCACACGTCAACATGTCCTGGAGAAGCTGCCACGCGTGGTGGTCTGGCGTCAGAGCCAGGTGCTGGCACATTTCCACACGATGAAATCATTGTGCAAATCAGATCCAGGCCTCACGCAAGAAAATGCAGGAGCCGCTCCTCCGCCTTGTCCCTCCCTGCTGTGAAAGCCCGGCCCCTCCAGGCAGGTGCCCAGGCGGTGGGAGGGGGTCTGCAGGGCCGGAGCTCCATCTTCATGGGCCATCACCACGGGAACCAAAAGTACCCTTTTTGCCCACAGCTGATTTGCTGGCAGGCGGGCAGGCGGCGGATGGGCCTGGAGAGCCCAGGAGACCCTGGGACCACTTCACAGGACAAGAGCATGGGTGGGCCCCCCCAGCACCACCACCTCTCACCTGGGTGCTGCGGAGGCTGGTGTCTGACGAGAGTGCCACCACGGAGGGGCTGGGCACAGGTCTCAGCAGCCGGCCCAGGGCCATGCACTCCTGGAAAAAAGTGGCCCCCCAGGAAGGGAGTGCATTCTCGCCAGGTGCAGCTGCTGCCCTGACCCCATTTGTCCTTGGGCGGAAGGCTGCGTGGCCGAGGGTGGAGCCCAAGCCCTCTGGGTGGCAGGAGGCCATGACCACCCGGCTGCCTGCAGCCTCTCCCGGTCACGCCTGCCTGCGTCTCTATCACATCTCTGGTAATAAATGAGGCGTCCTGAGTGGGCCATCAATTTCGACACGATTGGCTGTTTCCGGGGTCTGGGCTGTCTGCACGGCCTTTAGGGTGGATAAACACGCCGCGGCCTTTGTTCCGGGCTTTCGAGGAGACATTTGTCATGGAGATTTATCCTCACTTAGGCCGGAGCTCGCGTGCTTGGGCTCCGTGTTTATCTCCGAGGGCGCCCACTCACCCTGAGGCTTCCTATGGGAAGAGCTTCCTGGCGTGGGGCGCAGAAGCCCCCCGGGACAAGCTCGAGGGTCCAGGATGTGGTGCAACGAGCTGCTACACCTGTCACCCTGCTGCCCGCCCAGCCTGAGGCAGAGCCGGACCTGGCAAGTGTTGGCTGAAAGACATAAGAGGGGGCAGCTGACCGAGGTCCCCATGGGGATCCACTCTGGGGTGGCTGACTGAGGTCCCTACAGGGATCCGCTCTGGCCAGCAGGACTGGGGTTCCCTGTCCCACCATTGAAGGAGGTGGAAGTGGGCCCGGGTGGCCTGAAGACCAGCCCAAGCACCCCCTGCTGTCTCGGGGCTGGGCACCCATTACCCCCTGGCCAATTCTTGTCCCGACCTCTCAGGGGCTCTCTCGGGAGGTGGGGCTCTGGGGAACAACAGCAGCTCAAGGACACAAAGGGCATGGGAATGATCAGCACGCAGTGGAGGTGGCAAGGGCAGGGCCCCTCCACCATGGCCACGGCCATCGTGACCCTAATGGGGGCTGTCTGCAGGGCAGCAGGCCTGGGCAGGCCAGCTTTGTTTCATGCTGACCAGCAGCACCTGGGCCAGCTCAGAGCAGCCCTAGAAATGCCCCTAGCTGCTTCCCCTTCCCACACCAGTGTCACCCGGCCCCTTCTTCTCCCAGCCCTGCCCCTAAAGGAGTGAGGCCCACAAGAGGGGTGACAGTGAGAGGAGGAAGTGGGAGTCTGGGAGCCCCAGTCGCAGATCTGTGTGAACTTCTTCCTTCAGGAGGGGTCCTGGGCCCCTGAGCCAGCTGTGCCCAGAGATGGGGTCAGCGAGTACTTGTGGAATGAGTGAGTGAGCAGGGGGGAAGGAACAAGGGAATGAATAAAGAAAAGGAAGACATTCTGCAATGTTTCGTTTTTAAAAGTAATTTTTCCTTTTTTTTTTTTTTTTGCATTTTGGGGAGTATCTTTAAGGCCGTTGCTCTTCAGGGGCTCCCCTTGCCATCTTCTCCCTTCTTGAGTTCTCTGTTCTTGTCCGTCATTATCTGATTTCCTCGGACAGGGTAGGGGGCAACATGTCATCTCTGAATCCTTGAATAACTCCCATGAACTCTTCCTGGTCTGCAAAGGCTATCTTAGCTGGGTATAGGACCTGCCCTCCCTCAGCAGTGCAGAGGCTGTTTCACTGCCTCCCACCTTCATGGCCACCTGGATCCATGTTCTGTTTAACTAAAATCACAATACTGAAATGCAGACACTTTGGTCATGATGTTTGGTCATGATCCTTTTTACATATTACCATATTCAGTCTGCTGAGGTTGTAAGATGCTTGTGTCTGTTTTTGTGAGTGAGATTTTCCTTCCTCATACTTTCCTATTTGGATTTCTGTATTAAGATTATGCTCACCTGATAAAATAAGTTGGGAAGAGCTCCCTCTTTTCTTTGAAAGGGTTTGTATAAAAATGGCATTTTTTAATTTAAATATTAAATCAAAGTTCTGAATGAAGGCTCTTTGGGCCCAGAGTTTTCTCTAGGGAAGAAACACTATAAAGTCAACTTCTGTAATAGTCATAGATAAGAATTTTTCAGGTCTTCCATTTCTTATTGTGGCAATTTTGATAAACACCTCTTTCTAGAAATTGTTAACTTCATCAAATGTTTCAAACTTATCGACATGAATTGATTTATACTATTCACTTATGGCCAGGCACAGTGGCTCACACCTGTAATCCCAGCACTTTGGGAGGCCAAGGCAGGCAGATCACCTGAGGTCGGGAGTTCAAGACCAGCCTGACCAACATGGAGAAACCGTATCTCCACTAAAAATACAAAATTAGCCGGTTGTGGTGGCTCATGCCTGTAATCCCAGCTACTCGGGAGGCTGAGGCAGGAGAATCACTTGAACCCGGGAGGCAGAGGTTGTGGTGAGCTGAGATCGCACCATTGCACTCCAGTCTGGGCAACAAAGAGGGAAACTCCGTCTCAAAATAATAATAATAATAATAATAATAATAATTTAATATTCACTTATAATTTTTTCTCTTCTTAAATTTTAGAGATCTATCAGATCTGTAGAGATGTTCTCTTTTTCATTCCTAATACTGGCTATTCATGCTTTCTCACATTTTTCTTGATCTGACTTACCAGGGCTTTACAGGTTTTTTACATTTTATTTATTTTTAATTAACAATTAATAATTGTGTATACTTATGGGGTACAATGTGATGTTTTATTCTATGTATACATTGTAGAAAGATTCAGTCAAGCTAATTGACATATCTATCACCTCATCAACACATTATTTTTTGTGGTGAAAACATTTAAAATCTATTCTTTTAAGAATTTAAAAACATAAAATGCATTATTATTAACTGCGGTCACTGTGCAATGAAACAGATCACTAAAACTGATGTCCTTTCAAAGATCAAGCTTCTGGCATTAGTTATTCCTTTGTTTTGTATATTGTTTTCCATTTCATTAATTTCTGCTCTTATTTTTTTATTTCCTTCTTTCTTTGTTCCCCCTTTTCTAGTTTATTGAGATGGATGTTTGGCTCATTAATTTTCAGACATCCTTCTTTTCTAATATAACCATTTAAATCCATAGAATTATCCTTCCATGCAATTTTAGGTGGATCCTACAAGTTTTACTGTGAAGTACTTTTTCATCATTCAGTTCAAAATATCAGTTTCCATTATGGTTTCTTGTTTGGCTGATGGGTTGTTTTTGTAATTCCCAGATGGCCGGGTATTTTCCACTCCGTTCTTGTCATCAGTCCCTCACATGGTTGTGCTGTGGTTGGAGAAGGTGCGTCACATGACTCCTGTGCCTTGACCTTCCTTCAGGGCACGGCCACTCCCCAGTCCCTGGCATCAGTCTCCAGCGGTTCACCTCACCCTTGGGGACAAAGTCAGTGCAGTAATGTTCTCAGAGGGGACACCTGTCAAGCCTGGGGCTTGGACGAGGTGGTCAGGTACGTGTTGGAGGTGGAGGGAAAATTAGGGAAAGTCATGAGGCTCCTAGAATCCCCCTGTCTATGAAAAGGTAAAACCCTTTTTGGGAGAAGTCAGGCAATCATCTCCAAAAACACAGATCTCAGTCGCATTGTGTGGGGGAGTTGGGTCTTGGTGTGATTGTCTGGTCAGGGCACAGTTCAGACTGAGGACATGCTGGATAGCAAGATAATCTGGTGTGGCATCACAGTTGAGCGAAGACCTCATAGTCCCCACCCTGGGAACAGTGACCCCTGCTGAGCCCAGCGACGTGGACAGTGCCCAGTTTGTTCCAGTTAGCTTCCTCTAAGTGCCCTCCAGGGCACCATGGAAGACCCCACACAGTGACCCAATTCCCCTCTCTCGGCAGAGCACATCCTAGGGCCACTCTGTCCCTGCCGGCTCCCACTGACCCTGCTCCCTCAGAGCCCACGCTACACGGTGGCTCAGTGTGGGGGCCTGAGGAGCCCTGGGCGCTGGCCTAGTGGAAGCCCTTCTTCCTGTAGTTGGTGCAGAAGGGGGAGGGCTTGGATCAGTCCCAGAGGTATCAGGGCCACAGTCAGGACTGGAGCACAGCCCGGACATGCTGACAGGTGACAATGGAAAGTAGGTGTGTCCATGTGGGGCGACAAGGGGGCCCTCTGCATGGGAGCTGGCTCCTCATGTGTGTGGCCTGACAGGGAGGAAAGAAAGGCACTCCAGGACAGACGGAGCCACAGGGCAGACACGCAGGTCAGTGGGCGGCTCCTGGCGTCCCCGGCCCCCAGCCCCACCCGGCGGTCTGTGAGGGGTCCAGGTAGCGCTCCCACGCCATAGGCCCTGCTGCCTGCCTTGGTGAATGTTTGCTTTTGTAGTTGAATGTCTGCTTCCTGATTATCTGCCCACAGCAACCCCAGGGCTCTTGGGAGTCGGAGCCCCACACGGAGCAGCCAGAGGGAGAGCACAGGGAAGTTCCAGAACTTTCTTGGGGCCGAGCGTCCTGACGCCAGGCCAGGCTGCTGGAGAGTCCATCCTGGCTGTGCCCCTTCCTAGTTCAGCAACCTAGGGTAATAACTGCTCTGTGCCTCAAGTCCTCCGCTGTCAGTGGCAGTAATGATAGTCCCTACCTGGGGAGATAGTGCAGGGGACAAAGGGATGTGATATTTAGAAGTCTGTTAAAGAAGAGCCTACTCCCTCAAAAGTGCTCCGTGGAGACAGTCACCATGAGACTTCAGAGCTGACATGCTGGGAGGGGCTGAGACCCCAGCTGGGAGCCCAGGAAGGCTTCCTAGAGGAGGGGACACTGCACTGAACACCAGGGCTGTTCAGGGCTAGTCTATTTTCCCAACTATAATGGGATGGGTATTCCTACTTCCCACAGCTGGTGGGAATTAACCAAGATGTGGCTTTAGCCGGCGGGCACTGCAGAGCTGTGCCTAGTGTGGAGGGCACAGAGCCCCCCATTCTCTCAGGAGGGTGCAGGTCCCCGCCTGCTCTTCACATCTGCTGTGTTCCCAGAGCCCAGAGAAGATGTGTGTGGTGTAGGGCCACGAATTCCTGCAGAATGAACAGGTGACCTCATGAAGTCCTCACGGCAGGGTGCTGGGATGGAGTCAGTGCCAGGGCCCAGGACATGAAGCCACAGGTGGCAAAAGTGGACCTCATCTTTGGCGCTGCCTGAGACGCTGCCACCAGCTGCATCCTGGGCCCCCGGCACTGGCCCTGATGCCAGGCTCAAAGGACACTCTTCCAGCTGGCTGGCCCAGGAGGTGTCAGCTGCCCTGGACTCCACTCAGGCCCCGGGTAGCTGCGATGCTCACTGGGCCGACCTTGCCGAGGCAGCTACGACCCAACAGCTCCTCCAGCTCCTTGGCCACTGTGCTTCCCGGCGGGGAGACCTTGGCCCATTCCATTGACACCGCCCGGCTGCCCAGGACCCCGTGCTCCCAGGAGTCGCTGGGGCCACAGTTCCCACAGGAGGTCCTAGGCTGTCTTCCAAGCAGATGGTGCCCACCATGGACCAGATGGAGGTTGCAGTTAGGGAGGAGCCGGGGTCTCTCAGGAGGGTGCAGGGTCCCACCTGCTGTTGACACCTGCTATGTTCCCAGAGCCCAGAGAAGATCCTGTACGGCGTAGGGCCATGAATTCCTGCAAAATGAACAGGTGACCTCACGTAGTCCCCCAAGCTGCCCTGGCAGCCCAGGCAGGGCCCCAGACCCAGGTGTGCTGGAGGCCAAGCCCCTCTCCTGGGCCAGGCAGAGCTCCACCTCCTCCCCAGCAAGGTGGGGCTGATACAGATGCCCACAGCAGAGGCTGGTGGGAAGAAGGAACGAGGCCCCTCATAGAACGAGCTCTGCAGTGGCAGACACCCCCACCCCCATGAGCACTTTCCACTTGCCCGCGCTGGAAATCCACTTCCGCAGGAGGGGGTGGTGTCTTTGGTGCCAGTGCCTGCTGTTGTCCGGAGATTCGGAGTAAAGGCCAGGCTGGAGTCCCTTTTCCCCCTTGAAGTCAGTCATCCTGTGGGGTCTGGAGTGTTGTCACTCCTTTTACAGATGGAGAAACTGAGGCACGGGGTGCCGACCCAGGCAGCGTCTCCTGCATACCTGCTCTGATGTCATCGCTGGTTATTCCTCTTGGCCCCCAGCAGCATGGAGCCCATAGCCACGGACCCTGCACCATTATCCCCCTGGCCCCCTACGGAAAGTGAGGCTGGTTCAGCAACTCAGGGTGACCCCCCTGCCACAAGGGGACCTGGTGTGTGGGAGACCCCCGTCAACATGAGGAACACCCAGGTCCAAAGCCAGGACCCCAGGAATCCTGGTGCTTCTGTCCACTACGGTCCAAGGGCTCCCAGGGGACCTGTGAGATCCTGGTCCGGGCCCTGCTGTGCCGAGGCAGCCGCCCTCCCCTCCAACACCCAGAACGGCAGAGCCGAAGCTGGCCCCGGAACATTCCTCTCGCCGCTTCCTGGGTCCTCGGGAGCCCTGCACCCCCACACCCCCTCCACAGGCCCCGACCGCAGTCAGAGCCCCAAGCACAGATGACAGAGTGCTCTGCAGTGACCCCACCTCCCTGCCCAGGGCCCCGGAACAATTGAACCCGGTAAGTAGCGGCCCTGCCCTCCTTTATCACCCCAGCGTTCTGCACCACCGGGCTGGCCTCATAAAGCAGCTGCAGTTTCTCTGGAGGACGAAGGCCCACCTGTGAGGAATGAGGGTGCGACTGCTCCGGGGGCCACCACACGCCCAGGATGGCCGGGGCTCCTGCCCACCCGCTCCCCAATAGGGACACAGCAGGGGATGCAGGCCCTGGCCTCCTTCTACCCTGGCTGAGGGCTCCAGGACCCGACCCCCCACCTCCTGGCCAGCCCAGCCTTCTCCAGATGGGCCAAGGAGAGCTCGGGCACCAGGCTGCCCTGCCCCTGCCACGTGCGTCCTGTGGGCTCTGGCTGGTGTTCGGCTTCTCAGCCTCAGTCCCCACCGCACAGAACAGCAATGATGGGTGGGAGCAGGGCCTGGCGCTCACCCAGACTCTGCCGCCATGCTCCAGAGCAGCCAAATCAAGGGCAGATTCTCAGAACAATTTCCACAAAACCCAGCCCAGAGGTTCCAGTGCAAGAACCCAGGCTCTCCCAAAGCACTGTTCTCATCCCTGGCCAGTGGGCTCCAAGGTCTCCTCAGCCAGTTTCCCCAGAATGCCAGAACCCCAGAGGAGATGCCAGAACATTCCTTACAGCTCACTACGCAAGCCAGCGTGAAGTAGGTGGTTTCTTTCTCCTATACACACACCCTGAACCAGGAGGGCTCCCTGAAGGAGGAGGCATTTTGCTGACTGCTTTGATTTCTAGGAGAGTGAGGCCGGCTTCCAATTCCACAGCAGTTTCTGCACAAAGATGTCTGTCCCAGGTCTGCTGGTCCCTGCTCCCTTCCAAAGCAGCTCGGCAGTCCCATCCCCGCCAGGCCCTGGTGAGCCCACCACATGCTCTTGTGCAGACACAGGCTTTGCTCCTCCACAAGCCACTTCCCCAGGTTCTCTGGTCCCCAGACCCGGCGGTTCCCTGCCCCTGACCTTGTCTGCCCTCGGTGGAAGCTCGGGCTGCCTGCTCTCGTGGGATCCCAGCCACTTAAGGCAGCCACAGTCATTCCTCCAGCAGCCTCACGTCAACTCGCCTGACCCATGAGCTTGCTCCGGCCAAGGGGTTCCCAAGCGAGCTAAGAAGTGCACCGGGACATCAGGGAGGGGAGCACGAGGGAAAGTCCCTCTCCAGACCCTGCAGTGGGTCCCCCTTTCCTTCTAAAATCAAACACTCCCCCAGGAATGAGGCAGGCCACAGGGAGACGCCAAGCAAAGGCCAAGACATTCATTGGCCCAGACAGACACCCCCACCGCCTGGAGGCCAGATCTCATGTGGGAGATGGGCACCATGGGCCAGAAATGGGCTGAGGAAGCTCCCAGCCCCAGACCTCAGTTTCCCCATCTGTACAATGAAGGGCCTTGTTTTCATGGTTCCAGAAACCACACGTTTTCTTGAGAAGGTTGAATTTCATTTTGGTGCTCAGCCCCTCAAGGGTGAGGGCAAGGGTGAGGGGAGGGGAGGCAGGGGAGGGAAGGTGGTGGCTGGGGCAGGAGCCCAGCCTGAGCCCCTCCCTGGACTCCAGTGTGTCTGCCAGGCAGATCGCTCCCTCGGGGACAGCCAGCTGCTTTCTTGTGGCTGCTGATGCCCTGCAGACCGGGGCTTAGACGGCACTCACCTGCTGCTCACAGGTCTGGCCTGGAGTCTGTGGTCAAGGCATCATGGGGCCGGCTCCTTCCCAGGGTCCTGAGGGGAGTCTGTGCCTGGCCTCCGGCCTCCGCTGATAGACACTGTCTTCTCTGTGTCTTTAATCGTCTTCCCTCTGTGTACGTCTGTGTCCAAAGTCCCCCTTCTTATAGGGACACCAGCCACACAGGACACCACCCCAGTGAACTCACTTTAACTTTGTTACTTCTGTAAGACCTTGTTCCCAAATAAGGTCCCAGTCTGAGATCCCAGGGGCTGGATTCCCACCTATGAATGGGGAACAGAACTCAACCCTCGCCCAACAGTGGGTGAGGGGCAGCTGTCTTCCCTGGGGGCAGCCGGTGCGTGGGCCATGCATGGCCCCAACCACCAGCTCACAGGTGGACCTCAGGCTTGGGTCATCAGCCGGGAGCTGACCCAGCCAGGGCAGGACCAGTAGAGATGACTGTGGGGACACCGGGAGACCAGGCAGTTTCCCCAACCCAGGCTCTGTCCTCCCAGCTCTGTGGAGCCCAGGGTGTGTGGGATCGGCCGGGGGGATCCTCCTATTCCAGCAAAAGCCAGGGCTGCTGCCCCCATCCCCACTCGCCAACATCTTGCTGGACTGCAGGGCTGGGCCCCTCTGCAGGAGGAGGGACAGGAGCTGGATCCAACGTGGACAACAGGAATTTGGACACAGGACCAAATGCTCAGCCCCAGAGAGGCCTTGGCTTGGAGCTGGAGATTGGGAGCACCCTTGGGATAGCCCAGGGAAGCCCAGGTAGCAGCAGGTGCTCGGGTCAGCCCAGAGTGGCAGTTTGGCTGAACTTTGTAGGGTGTGCAAGGGAACCATGGGCACGAGCTGGAGGGGCTGATGGGCCAGATGATGAAAGACCTCGGGAGCTCCAGGCCAGGTTGTGGGTCCACTGTCCCCTCCGGGTCCCTGCAGTGTGAACGGCCGTGTTTTGCAGGAGGGCTGCAGGGATGGTAGCTGCTGTCTATCTGGGAGCCACAGCAGGTGCTGGAGCCGGGGAGCCAGGAGAGTGGCTTGCACCATCTGGGCCTCTGCATGGTGGTGTGAGGGCTTAAGGTCAGGGCTGGCGGCCGGAGGCAGGGGGAGCTGTCAGGACAGGCTTCCCAGGCCTTGAACCCAACCTGATGCTGCGGACTCCCAACCTCTGGCCCAGATGGACACACATGGTTCTGCCTTCTAGGAGCCTGTGTCATGGCCACCAGCTGAGCTGGGGCCCAGACCTGCTTGCCGGACCTCACTCATTGGCTGTCCATCCCACAGGCTGCCCCATGTGGCCGGCAAACACACAGCTGTCCTCGCCCTTGCAGAGCCCCCAAAATCTCTGAGGAGGCACTGTACACCCGGAGGACAGGGGACAGAGTGGGTTTCCAGGCAGAGCGGAAATAAATGAATCCAAAACACAGCCCCGGACAAGATACCTCCCGCGGCCCCCCAGGCACGCGACCCCACTGCAGCTGCCCTCCCCAGCTCTGCCAGGGGCCGAGGGCCCCATGGGGGACCCTCTGGAAGCAGGGATGGCCCAAGGCCACTGCCCACTGAGAGGCTGCTCAGACGAGGGCAGGGAGCTGGCTGGCCCGGCAAGGGAGGGCATGTTCCCCATCCACTCTGCTGCCTCGGCCCCAGGAGGAGGGGAGCTGGGGGCACAGGAGCTGGCACATCCCCACCTGACACCAGGTCCTCTCCTCCCAGCAATGGCCCTGGAGGAAGCCGCTGAGCCCTCAGAACAGCAGATCCTCCTGAATCCAGCATGGAGCCCTCGGAGCCGCAGGTCCGCCTGAGTCCAGCATGGAGAATGAGGCACTCCTTCATCCCTGCTTCCTGGACTTTCCATGGAGGTCACACTTCTGGTGAAGGGAGAGCCACCACCCTGTCACCACGATTCCAGTGGGCCAGGCCACTGCCCCCAATTCCAAGGCAAGAAGCAAATGTCAGGGGCCAGGGCCAGAGCCCAACACCAGGCTCATTCCTCTCAAGAGTCCACCCAGTGCCAAGTGAGCCCCTGCCCGGCCTGGCATCCCAGAGCAGGGTGCTCATCCCGTGGCACAGATGGGAATGCCAAAGCCCACAGAGAGGCCCTGGCCCCCCACTGCCCTGTACCCCCACCTCCTCATGCTCCTGAAGGACCTGGCCTGTGCCTGCAAGCGCCTGCCTCGGCTCCCAGACGAGAGGCTTGTCCTGCCACTCTCGTGCTCAAGAGCCACCCATGGCTCCCAGTGCCTGGGAAGCAGGTGGGGAGCATGAAGCCCCATGTGCCCGCCACTCTCTGTACAGATGCTGATTTCCTCTGCACTCTGGGATGTCTCCTTCCACACTGACAGCTGTGAGTTACTCCAGTATCCTCCAACAGTTGCGGCTAAAGATCTATGATCATCAGATCCCCAAAGCCAGCGTCCCAGTTGTTCTGTCTGGACTTCAGGGAGGCCCTGGCACGCTGAGTCTGTGCCCAGTCCATCGTCGGCTCAGCCATCGTCAGTGTATTCTCCGCCCATGGAGTGCGCTAGGCCCATGGCCACTGTGCGGTGCCTTGCCTGGGGCTGATTCTATACAGAGCTTGACGGAAGCTTCCAGACTGGTTAATTACGGTCCTGCCAAGTGGAGACAGGCTTCTCGCCACTGCAGGACAGTGGCCCTGGGCCGAAGGAGTCCTGCGGCCTGTGGCGTTTAGTGACTGCACACGGGTATGGAGGGACACTTCCAGGACGGGCTCCTGCGCCGCCCACGCTTACCAGGGCTCTCACCTCCTGGGACTGCAGCGCTCTGCTGCGGCAACACTGTCCCCGCTCTAGTTTCCATCCGACTCCAGAGCTGCGGCACTGCAGGAAGCCTCTCCAGGGGCAGAGACGTGGGTCTGGGGTCCAGGGTCCAAGCCCAAGCCTGCCACTTCCCAGCCACATGTGGGCCTGGACTTTCACTCACCCGCAAAGCCGGGGTTCTGATGCTGCCCACAGGGCTGCCGAGGTAGACATGATCCACGTAAGCCTCCGAGCACTGGCCAGCACGCAGTAGGTCCTCAAAATAGGTGGCTCGAAGAACGTGCTCAGGAAGCTGGACCACGAGTGTCAGGCTGCATCCACTGGGGCCCTGAGCCCTGCTATAGGACAGCCCCGGCCCTTGCAATTCACACTTGGCCCTCCTAGCTCTCGGCTCCTGTGGCCGCACTCTCACTCTTGGGCCCTGTCTTTGACGGTGACCACCCTCCAGCCAGTGCTTGGGTCTGCCCTGTCATTCATTCCTGCATTCCTTTCTCTGGTGTTTTCCCTGTGCTACCAAGGACCAGGCCCTGGGGTCCCGGGAGCAAGACGGACGGGACCAGAGATGGTGATTGAGGCGCCCAGACCAGCATCTGCCTTGCTCCCCTGTGACCGCTGCATCAAACGTCTGCAGGCCAGGAGCTTACACTAGAAGTGCATTTTTTCAGGGCTCTGGAGGTCAGAGGTCTGAAATCAGGCTGCCAGCAGGGGTGGCCGTCCACCACGAGTGCAAACCCCACAGAGCCTCCAGCCGCCCTGGAGGAGACTCACCCTCTGCTCCCTCTGGAGGCTCCAGGAGAGGCTGCTTCCTGCCTCTCCCAGCTTCCAGAGGCCCTGGGCATCCTTGGCTTGTGGCCACATCCTTCCAGTCTCTGCTTCCGTCTTCACAGGGCCTCCTTCTCTGTGTCCAATCTCCCTCGGCTTTCCTTGTGTAAGGACACACGCCAGCCGTGGGATTTAGGGCCCACCCAGACGATCCAGGACGACCTCACCTCGAGATCCTTCACTCAAAGACCCTAGTTCCAGGTGAGACCACACCACTGGCTCCAGGCATTATGCTATGGCCATATCCTTGAGGGGCACCATCCAACCCCCCGCAGCATGTGAGCGCCAGCTGTGCCTGGGGTGGCCTCCTCGGTGCTCTCCAGGCCCAGCCTAAGCTGCACGGGGCTGCCTGCTGGCTTCCTGGGGTCCCACCGTGGCCAGAACCTTCCCTGCTATGTCCTTAGGGAGCCAGGCCTGCAGAAGACGCATCCAAGGGAGAATCAGGCCAGTCTTATGTTTCGTGCCCTGGAATATCCAGGAGCCCACCCAGCACCAAGGGGCAGCTGGCCACCTTCTGTTTACCCTGGAGCTGCTGGGCCCCGGCCTGTGCTCACAGCCCACCTTTTGGCCCTGCTGGGACTCTGGGTCTGGAATGCTTTCCATGTGAGCTTCCCACCAGGAGCAGTGGCTGAGGCTTCAGCCAGCCCAGCCCAGGCAGCTGCTGCCAGAACTTTCGCCCAGCAGTGAGCTGGTGATTCCCTCCTGAAGAGCTGGGAAAGGAGAAGCACGGACAAATGAGAAAGACG
This sequence comes from Pan paniscus, assembly GCF_029289425.2. Taxonomy (NCBI): domain Eukaryota; kingdom Metazoa; phylum Chordata; class Mammalia; order Primates; family Hominidae; genus Pan; species Pan paniscus. The sequence continues at coordinate 105,517,983 of NC_073264.2, read as the reverse complement.
GAGGCCTTTCTCTGTCTCCTGGGGTCTGGAGGCAGGTGGGGACTGTCCTACACGGAGCCCAGAGGTGGGTGGGGACTGTCCTACACGGAGCCCAGGGGCGGGTGGGGACAGGGGAGCCGTCCGGGGCCTTCCCTCATCTGACTGGCTCTCCCAGCGTCCTGCAGATGGCAGGGGAAGCAGGACATGGCCCACGGTGAAGACAGCTGCAGCCCGCCTCCCTGCACGCCTACCTGCCTGCCTCCCTGCCTGCCTTCCTGTGAGGATGCCCCATGACTGACTCAGAATCCCCAAGGCCACACCAGGCCCGGCTCCCCAAATGCCTCCCACAACCCAGAATGGAGGGGCCCAAAAAAACGGGGGGCCTGGGACCTGGAGGGAGTGGGCCTCTGGTGGATGGTAGGAGTGAGAAGGAGCTTCTCTCTTTGGCCAGGGACGAGGGTGGTCTGGCATCCTGGCAGAGGCACCAGGCAGTGAGGACAATGAGGGCTGGATGTGGATGTCAGACCCATCTATCCTCGTGGGAGTGGGGTACAGCTGGGACCCATCTATCCTCCCAGGAGCAGAGTGCAGCTGGGATAATTATCAATGCTTTTTCCATGTAATGACAAAATGCACTTTTAGCAAAAAGCTCTAAATCATTTCTGAGCAATTTCTTTTGTAAAAAAAGTGGAAATACAAGAAGACAGAACGGAAGAAAAAAGCCTTTTCTGGGCTGCCATTCCCGAGAGGGACAGGCTCAGAGGCTGCATCCAGGCTGCCTGTCCCCCCAGCCTCTGCCCCAGTGCAGGAGAGACCAACCCCGGCCAACCCACCTCTGTTGGACAAAGTAACCACGCGGCAGCCACTGGCTCTGGGTCTGAGAAAGGGGGACAGCCACTCACCACCCTTGGTCCTTGTTGCCTTCTCAACAGCCTGGGGAGGTGGGGGACTGGCCCCCACATCACTGCACGCAGCTACAGGCCCCCTCTCCCCACCCAGGAGCTTGGTTTGTGGGACGGAGTCAGGGATGGGAGACCAGGGGGTGCAGACCTAGTGTGGGGGCTCTCCCAGGGGCCCAGCTTGGCTGGGAGAGGCCGGTCCCAGTCAGGGGAGCGAGTCGAAGGCTGTGCAAGGTGACAGTGGACGGGAGGACAGGGAAGGGAGCCCCAAGCTGGAGTGCAGCTTGCGGGTGCTGCACTGGTCAGGCAGCTGCCATCGGAGACCCCCTGTAGAAGCCTTCACCCTCGGGCGGGCCTCAGGGGCGGGGCCAACTTGGGGCCTGCTGTGCCGGGGAGCCACCGCTGGTGGACGCACCCCCATTCTGAGCAGCCACCTCAGCCCACGTGCTGTGACCAGGACCTCCCTGGGGCAGCAAAGAGCTACTGAGAGAGGCTCCTGCCCCAGCCCCCAGCCCCCAGCCCCCAGCCCCCAGCCCCCAGCCCCCAGCCCCTGCCGCCAGCCCCCAGCCCCCAGCCCCTGGCCCCCTGCCCCCGGCCCCCTGCCCCCAGCCCCAAGCCCCCAGCCCCCTGCCCCCAGCCCCCAGCCGCCAGCCTGCACAGCCCCCAGCCCCCAGCCCCCAGCCTGCACAGCCCCCAGCCCCCAGCCCCCCAGCCCACAACCCCCAGCCCACAGCCCCCTGCCCCCAGCCCCCAGCCCCCAGCCTGCACAGCCCCCAGTCCCCAGCCCCCAGCCCACAACCCCCAGCCCACAGCCCCCTGCCCCCAGCCCCCAGCCCCCAGCCCCCTGCCCCCAGCCCCCAGCCCCCTGCCCCCAGCCCCCTGCCCCCTGCCCCCAGCCCCCGCCCCCAGCCCCCAGCCCCCTGCCCCCAGCCCCCAGCCCCCAGCCCCCAGCTCCCAGCCCCCTGCCCCCTGCACCCAGCCCCCAGCCCCCTGCCCCCAGCAGCTGCAACCTGTTGCCTCCCACTCTGTCCCCTTTTCCTGTTGCCAGCCGCTGTCCCAGACCTGCGTCTGCACAACCCGTCCACCCACTCCCCCTGCCCTGTGCGGTTGCAATAATCCAGAGTCACTTGAAACCTGGATAATATTTCAGTTCAGCCCCACCACTGTTATGGATTCATTTGACATTCAGTGTGTGGCAATAACAATGAATTTCCTGGATGCTGAATGTCACATCCTTCCTCGAGAGCCAGCATGCGTCATTACGATGCAGAGCAATGTCCCGGCAGCTCCCAAGCAGGCTCCTGGAAGGGCTGAGGGCCAGCGGCTGGCAGTGGCCTTGATGGAGCCGCCACCCAGGGCCAAACATGGTGGAGCTTTCTCCAGACAAGGCCAGCCAGGGCCACTGGGCAGGGACACAGCCCCAGGCAGAGCCTACACCCAGATGCCAAGTTCTCTAGCACCACCGGGGGCTCCAGGGCCAACCCAGGGCCCCTCTATCTCCAGGGACCTCCAGGACAGTTCCAGCAAGCCCTGCACCCACCACGGAGACCCCCGTCTCCCTGGCAGCCCCTAGAGCCCACCCTCCTCCCTGATAATTGAGAAACCAAATTGGGACTCCAGTCACTCCCTGCTTGAAGGACTCTGGTTTTCCGCTGTGAGACAGAAGTCAAGGCTCTCCCAGCAAAACCTGACCCTCAACCCCCACCTCACTTCACAGCCCATGCCTCCAGCCCCCCGACCACACATCTGTTCCTCCAGCACACCAGGCTCTGCTGCGCCTCTGCACGCTTCCCTCTGCTGGGAAAACTCGACAACACAGCGAAGAATCTCATCCTCGCGAGGACCTCCCATATGCCAAGCCTTCAGATTCACAGCCTGCAGCCCCGACGACAGCTCCGTGAGATGGTGCTGTCCCTCTGCCCATTTGACAGATGGACAGACTGAGGCTCCAGGAGAGGACATGGGTGGATGAGGGGCCAGCCCACCTGTCGGTGCAGAGCCTCTGCTCCTCCCTGAGGGCCTCCTTCTCACCCCTTAGGTCTCTGTACCACGAGGCCACCCAGCAGCCGACCCGGGGTCCTCCCGTCCCTTCCCTCCGTGCCCCTCACAATAGGGCTTTGCCAGCCAGTCATGTGTCTTTCTTCCTCATTGGGCTCTGAGTGCCTGAGGACACTCACTATTGTTCAGAAGTGGGCAGGGCTGGCACTGGGAGCCCCTTCACTTATTATCTGCAATGCTGGAATCTGGGGGAGGGACCACAGCAGGAGGCAGCGGCCAGTCACCACAGTGGGGGCCCCAGCTCCAAGGAGCAAAGCTGCAAGACATCCACAGCCGGCTTGGGAGGTTCATGCTGGGAGAAGGGGCCGTCACAATCCCCCATCCTCACTCCCCTCCTGCCCCACTGTCTCCCTCACCTGCTGGGATCCGCTGGCCTCCTCCTCAGGCCTCCTGGCCTTCCCTAGGACCGGTGTTCCCCCACATTCCCGTCCCCTGCCCCTGGCCGCTCCCGTTCCTGCCTGACCACCCCAGCCCCCTACCCCTGGACTGCCATGTACAATCCCTCTGGGCCAGAGCTGCTCAGGTTAGGAGAGACTGGCTGGGTCTCTCCAGGCCTGGAGGGCACCCACCCCTATTGTTCTCCTGGTGGGACGGAGACAGCAAAGAGAGGCCAAAGAAGCTAGGATCTAGCTTGGGAGGCAAGGGGCCGGGCTCCAGAGACCATGGTAGATTCAAGATGGTAGCAAATTTCTTGTTTCTCCTCCCTAGAGAAATGGACTCTGATCCACCCGCCCCGTTGAGTCTGCACTGGCCTTAACCGGCAACTTGCTTGACCAATGGAATTTGGCAGAAGTGACATCTGGGACTCCCAAGGCTGGGTCATCAAGAGTCCTGTGACTTTTACCCAACTCACTTGGAAATCTTCAGGGTAACATGTTTACTCCCTGGCCATGCCGTGAGAAGCCCTGGACTCCCATGTAGAGGAGGAGGAACAACGTGGCACCCAGGCACCAGGCATGTGGGAGAAGATGCCATCTGGGAAGTGGGCACGGTGGACACCATGTGGATCCGAGAAAAACCTCCCAGCTGAGCCCTTTCCAAACCTGAACCCACAAAATAAGGAGCCAAATAAAATGGGGGGGGGGTGTTTTAAGCCACCACATTTTGGGGTCATTTATTACACAGCAATAAGTCACCAGAATATAATCTGATACCTGGAAGGTGGGGGCGCTGCTGTAACAAAATCTTTAGACATGGGTCATTGGCCCTGATCTCACACCATCCACAAAAATCAACTCAAAATGGATTAAAGACTTAGATGTAAGGCCTACAACCATTAAATGGGTAGAACACACAGGCGGAAGCTCCTGAACTTGGATTTTTGGAGATGACACCAAAAGTTCAGGCAACAAAACAATAAACAGGCGGGATTGCACCAAACGACAAAGTTCCAGTGCAGGAAAGGCAGCCGTGGGCACCAGGAGAAGGCGCCTGAGGAACGGGAGGACATTTTCACACACCATTCACCCACTAGGGGACTCACATCCAAAATATACAAGGAACTCAAATGATCCAATAACAAGAAAACAAATCATCCAATTTTTAAATGGGCAAAGGGTCTGAATAGACATTTCCCAAAAGAAGACATACAAATGGCCAACAGGTACATGAAAAATGCTCAGCATCGCTAATCATCAGAGAAATGTGTTATGTTGGTGCAAAAGTAATTGCAGATTTTGCAATGGAAAGTAATGGGAAACCGTAATTACTTTTGCACCAACCTGACACATTTAAAACCACAATGAGATACCGCCTCACACCTGTTAGAATGGCTGTTGTCAAAAAGACAAAAAATAGCAGTGTTGAGGTTGTGGAGAAAAGGAAACCTTGCAACCTTGCATGCTGCTGGTGGGAATAAGTACTGCCATCGTGGCAAACAGTATGAAGCTTCCTCAGAAAGCTAAAACTAGAACTACTGTATGACCCAGTAATCTCACAGCTGGGTATGTAGCCAAAGGAAATGATATCAGCATATCAAAGGGATATCTGCACCCCCATGCTTATTGCAACACCATTCACAACAGCCAAGAAATGGAGTCAACCTAAGTGTCCATCAGTGGATGAATGGGTAAAGAAAATGAGGTCCATATACACAATGGAGTACTATTCAGCCATAAAAAGGAAAAGAGACTGCCATTTGCAACAACATGGATGAATCCAGAAGACATCGTACCAAGTGAAATGATCCAGACACAGAAAGAAAAATACTGCATGTATTTGTAGAATCTTTAAAAGGTGAATACATAGAATCAGAAAGAGAAACTGTGGTTACCAGGGGCAAGAGTGGGTATGGGGGGATGTTGATCAAAGGGTATAAAATTGCAGTTATGTGGGATGAATACGTCTAGAGCTCTAATGTACAGCATGAGGACTGTAGTCAGTACTATATTATATGCTGGAAATTTGCTGAGAATAGATTTCAGGTGCTCTCATTTTAAAAAGGTAACTGTGGAGTGATGACTCTGTTAATTGGCTTGACTATAGTAATCATTTCACTATGTGTATGTTCAAATGTTGTATATCTTAAATATATACAATGAAATATATACTAATCATTTCACTATGTGTATGTTCAAATGTTGTATATCTTAAATATATACAATGAAAGATATAGTAATCATTTCACTATGTGTATGTTCAAATGTTGTATATCTTAAATACATACAATTTTATTTTAAAAATGTTAATAAGGAAAAGTTCACCATGGGTCATTGGTTTGGGGACAAGATGATGGGAGGCAGCATGGGGAATCATTGGTGAGGGCTCTAAGGGTGAGGGCGGCGAGGACATTACTGGAGGCTGGAGGAAAGGGCCCCTGTTACATGGTGACAGTAATGGAAAGTTTGACCTGCAAAAGAGAAAGGGCAGCTCACCCACCGGTGGATCTGATAGGGGACCCTTCCAGGCAGCCGGCTTTGCCTGTGATAAAACAAAGAGAGAGGGGGCCAGCTTAAGGAACAGTTAAATTCTTAGCAGAAGTTAGAGTGAACATAAAAGACCCAGGACTTGCTCAGTTCAAAAACAAAACTGTGTCACCCTCAAGCTCTCCCAACAAAGATTCTCAGTACAAACAATGATCTCGGGGCAGAAATGTGTGGCTGCAAGCCAGCGCAGCTGGAAGCGCTCTTGTCCAGACCTCAGAGAGAAGGAAGGGGGTGGCTCACTGCCCTCTCAGCTAAACAAAAGAGCCTTTAAACATCTTCAGGGGGTGCCCCACCGATGCTCCCAGCCAGTCAATGAGGCTCCCCGGCATGTTTGGGTGCTGTTCCATAGCCGGCTGCCCAGGGTGAAGATAGGCCAGCCTCAGCAGGCAATGCCAGGGCAGCTTTGATCCAATCCAGCTGATTTTTAGTTGGTCTGGAAGAACCTCTCAAACCTTTTAACAAAATTGTACCAGTGGTGTTCTCTATCTTCCTAAGGTAGGAGGAAGGCCGAGCTGAGGACCTACCTGTGAACAGGGACAGCTCATATGGAAGAGAAAGAGTGACTCAGAGGATGATGCCAGGAGCCCAGAAGGCACAATCTTCTTCACCCAGGGGCCCCCAGAACAGTTGACATCTGGGTGGGTCATTGCAGTCACACTCCTTCTGCATCACATCAGGGCGCAGGAGCTGGCAACATGCCAGGGTGGATTTCAGGATCGCCATGGAATGACTGCGATGTACTCCTGCTTTCTGCTCTGTTGAATGGGTGTTCGTTCTGGTGGTCCCCAGAGTCTCACCACCAGAATCTAGGTGGGCGGAAGGGCCCCATGGCTAGTATCTGTGTTGCAGTTCTTCAGATCAGAACAACTGTGTTGGAGGACCCAGGACCCCATGTGCACTGGAGTTCATTAGCCCAGAGGGTCCTGGACCTCCAGCCAAAGCCAAACAGATGAGACAAGCGGGGGTCTCCAGTGGGGCTGGGTGCACATTGCGAGGGCCTTCAGTGAGATTCAGTGTGTGTTGCATTTGAAAGGAGTATCAACAGTTGTAGCCACAGGGCAGACTGTGGTAGATTAAAGATGGATAGAAATTCTTTGTTCTCGTTGAGAAATGAAGTCGAATCTGCTGCTACCTTGGATCTGCCCTGGCCTTAGTGACTTGCTTGACCTACAGAATGCAGCAGGCATGACATGCCAGGACCTCTAGACTAAGTCCTGTGAAGTCTGACAGCTTCTGCCTCACTCACTGGAATGCTTGCTCCAGGAGACCAGCAGTCATGTAAATTCAGCCAACCTGAGATGTACCTGCTGTAAGAAGCCCAAGCCATGCAGAGAGGCCCTGGGGGATGAGACAGTGTGTGGAGGAGAGAGAGAAACAGAGGCACTGGGGCTGCAAACATGGGAGTGAAGAAGGCATTTCGGAAGTAGAGTCTCCAGCCTCAGTCACCCCCGCTGACACCAACTGAATGAGAGATGAATCGCTCAGCCAAGCCTTTTCCAAATTCTTGGCCCATCAAAATAAAATAGCTGTTTTAAGCCACTAAGTTTTGGAGTCATTTGTTCACACCAATAGATAACAGAGTAGGGACTGTTAGCAGAGAAAGCAGGACCGGGGCCGTAGAACAGTTAACATCTGGGTAGATCACTGCAGTCACACATCTTTCTGCATCATATCCCTATGCAGTCCCTTCCCATACAGAATCTGAGATTGGCCACATGACTTGGCTTATCCAATGAGACAATAGCAAATGTGACATAGGCATGATGGGGCCTGACTTCTTCCTGCTCTCAGACCCCTGTGACCACATATGGAGGAGACAGGACCAGCCTGCTGGATGATGAGAGACACATTGCCCAGAAGCCCTATCACCTCAGCCAACAGTCTGCTGGCTACCAGGCGTGTGAGTGAAGCCACCCTGGACCTTCTGGCTCCCAGCTGACCTGCTAGCTGACCATAGGTGCATGAGTGAGCCCAGCTGAGGTCAGTTGACCAGACCAGAGGAGAACCACCCACAGAACCGTGCACAACATGAATGGTTGCTGTAAGCTGCTAGATTGTCGGTGATGTCTTGCACAGCAAAGGAAAACTGATGGTGCATTTCATGGTATATTAATTATATATTAATAATTTTTTAAAAAGTGAATAAAGAGACTGTCTCTCTGCCAAGACTTACATTCTTGTCACTAGGTTTTCAAGTCAAGGTAAGCAGAGCCTGAGGTTGTGTGCTACCCACAACCTGCCTTTAGGGAAGAGAACCCCCAGGACTCAGTTGGTGGCAGTCGTACAACCAATGGGTTGGTGGGATGTACAACCAATTCATTCGTTTGTTTACTCAACAAATATGCTAAAGAGGGAAGAGGGATATAAACAGTAGCAGATTAGATGCAGTCAAAGACAGACTTACTAAATTAGACAGGAGAACTGAAGAAATTACACAGAATGCATCTTAGAGAGAAAAGAGGTAGAAAATACAAAAGAGATATTAAGAGACACAGAGAATAGTTTGGGACGTGTTAATTGACCTATCTTCAAATTCACCGATGCTTACTTTGGATGTGTCAGTCCTCTGATGAGCCATTTATCATTTCTGTCATAACTGTTTGTTTGTTAAAATTTCTAGTATATCTTTTTGATTCTTACTGAGAGTTTCCATCTCTGTACTTAGGTTAATCATCTGTTTCTGCTGTTGTCTTTTTCCATTAGAGCCCTTTGCATATTAATTATAGTTCTATCTACCTTCCCTGTCTAATGATTGAATCATCTGTGTTACATCTGAGTCCATTTCTAATGGTTGCATTGTCTCTTCAGATTGTGTTTTTTTCTTACTTTTTAGCATGCTTTGTAATTTCTTGCTGAAAACCTGACATATTGTATTGGGTGGTAAGAACTGAGAGAAATAAGCCTTTAGTGTGAAGTTTTTTGTTTTGTTTTTTGAGACGGAGTTTCACTCTTATTGCCCAGGCTGGAGTGCAATGGCGGGATCTTGGCTCACCGCAACCTCTGCCTCCTGGATTCAAGTGATTCTCCTGCCTCAGCCTCCCAAGTAGCTGGGATTACAGACATGTACCACCACACCTGGCTAATTTTGTATTTTTAGTAGAGATGGGGGTTCTCCATGTTAGTCAGGCTGGTCTCAAACTCCCGACTTCAGGTGATCCTCCTGCCTTGGCCTCCCAAAGTGCTGGGATTACAGGCATGAGCCACCGCACCTGGCCTAGTGTGAAGTTTTATGTTAACCTTGCTAGGAGTTGGTCCATGTTTAATGTTTGCTGTAGCTATGGGTGCCAGAAGCGTCAGATTCCTCTAGTATCCTTGTTTGTGTCCGCCACTTTTGACTTTGGGCTTCCCTGAGAAATCCTCCTTAGAGAGTCTGTGTCTGTCCCAGAATCCACTGCTATTATATGGGAGCCCTGTTGGGGCCGTGGTAGGTGTTGGGGAGGAGGTTCTTTATAATCTTCCAATTACATGTCACTGTTGTAGTGGGCCTGTGACCCTAGGCTGTTACCTTCACGTGTTTCTGCATGGGTATAGCTTCCTATCCCTGCAAGTCCTTTCCTGGTTGCAATATTCCCAATCTATTCTTTTGAAGCTCTCTGGCCCTCGTTTACTATGTTTTTTGTTTTTATCCTAAGGTGAGACAGACACACTGGCGGGGGCAGGAGTGGGAGAAAATCCCTCCCCCACCTGCAATAAGGTTTCCCGGAGAACAGGCCTTGGTTATGAAGAAGGCACTGCGTATATTTCACGCGATTGCCTTCGCCACCCACTGCCAGAGACACAGGGATCATTTTCAGATCTTCACCATGAAAGACTTGTTGGTTTCTGGGAGTGAAGCCCACGAAAATGGGCCCCCCATAAGGAGTGTGGCCCCGAACCCAGGAGTCAGAGGTTGCAGTGAGCCAAGGTCGTGCCACTGTACTCCAGCCTGGGCGACAAGAGCGAGACTCCATCTGAAAAAAAAGAGTGTGGCCCCAGGAAATTGCTCCCTGTCAAGCTACTCCACGCTCAGCCCCCAGCAGTTCATCAAGGCTGCCAGTCAAGTTGCGGGTTTCTGGTTCCAGCGGCTTCGGCTCCAGGTGAGCAGATCTCAGACTTGCTCTTCCATATTCATGTGTCTCCCGGGATTTGAGGGTGGCAGTTTGCTTTGCAACCCCATTCTCTGATGGGTTTGAGAAAAGTCACTGATTTTCACTTTTTCCGCCTTTTTCTTATTGTAAGGAGAGGAGTGACTTCCAAGCTGTTTACATGTTGCAGCAGAAACTGGAAGTTCTGTTGATTGATTTATTTTTGTTATTTGTCCAGAGGTTATCACCATTATCTATGGCAGGATCAGTCCAATTCGAGCTTTGATGGACACACAGCAGTGGAACTTGACTGACAACTTTTTTAAATGGCAGCTTTTTTCACTTCAAAAATAAAATTTAGAGTTTGCCTCCTCCACTCCCCACCGAAAAGGAGCCAAGCGTGGCCCAGATGACTCACACTGGAGCCTGTCCTCAGCAACTCGGTCAGGTGGGTGCGTTCCTGCCCTGGAGGGGAGATCCGAGGACAGGGCGGTGCACGGTGCCTTGAGGGTGGGGCGGGTGTGCCGCCTTCACTGCCGGTCTCTCTCATTCCCCATCTCCAACATTCTCGCAATGCCCTCCAGTGAAGTCGGATCCAATGTCTTGCACACCTCTCACGGTGCCGGGTGCCCCCCGTTTTGTGAACTTGCTTTTTCAGTTTGGAGCCTGTGAGCCCCACACTTTGCCTCCGTCTGGCACAGAGTGAGTCTCAGAGTTGGCTAAACTGGCTTAGGATCCAATCCTCCCACAAATTAGGGTAGGGGAGCGGGGTTGAGCCCCACACCTTGCCTCCGTCTGGCACAGAGTGAGTCTCAGAGTTGGCTAAACTGGCTTAGGATCCAATCCTCCCACAAATTAGGGTAGGGGAGCGGGGTTGTCAAGAGGGCCTGGAGGGAAGGAGGCAGCCCTGGACCCTGGATGGGCAGCCCCAGCAGGGGCACATGCAGTGGGGGTAGGGGACCCTACAGGGTCTGCCATTGCACCTCAAGAGAGGAGAGGGGCACCAGGCTCATGAAGCCACAGATGGACACCCAGCTCAGTGACCGCTGGCCTGCTCACCTTCCTTCTCTTCTCTCCAAGGTCCTCCCTCCTTTCTCTTTTTGTCCTACTCTTTCATCTAGAGCTTGCCCCCTTGGTCAGGATGATCCCTCGGGGCCTCCTCTAGCAGGGAGGCAATGCTTCTCTGCACTGGTGCTCATTCCAGGGGGTCCTACCAGCACTCCTCACCCTCCCTGGCCCTACGCTCCATGCACACTGGACCTTGCCCTTGAGTGCCCTCTTTGGAAAGGACCCTGGATGGCACCATCCCTCCATGTGGGCAGGTCACAGATATCTTTCTGTTGCCTTCATGTCTGGGTCATGCCTCTCCCTGGAGGCTCAGGGCTGGGATTCAGCCTCATGCTGGCTTCAGGCAGGTGCAGCTTGGACTTCCCCCAGCAGGTGCTTGCACTGCTGGTGGCACTGTGAGCTGGTGGCACGTGAGCAGCACATAGCTTCTAGGATGCAATTTGCAACACATGGCGAGAGCAATAGCAAGGGCTCCTCTATCAGGTAATTGCAATTCATGGGAACTTATCCTGAGAAAATTGCTCCCCCGATTGGAAAAATTTTGCCACTAAGGCGCCCCTCTCCATGGTGTCTGGAGGAGTGATGTATTGGTGACAGCCTGATTGTGCAATGTGCAGAAGAGTCTGGGAAGGCACCCATCAGGCAGTCGATAGCACTTGGGCAGCGCTAGTGAAAAATCAGAAGATCTAATGGAAACATGGGCAACTGGTATCCAAAAGGAGGGAAGCCAGCAGGACACAGAAGCCATTTGTCCTGCAAGTGCAGCAATGATAAATGTGCTGTGTGGACATTGCCTCGAAGGGGATGTACAACCAATTCATTCGTTTGTTTACTCAACAAATATTTATTGAGCACCTCCTACATGCCAGACACTATTCTTTATGCTAAAGATTTGGCAGGAAAAGAAATGCAGACAAATCTTTCTGTTTGCATGGAGCTTGCATCGCAGGGGAAAGAGCAGAAAGCTTACTCACAAATGAATACATCATGCTGGGTGATGATCAGTGATACAAAGGAAGGACAAGGAAGATTTTCCTTGGTAGGGCGAAAGGCTGAGAGAGATGGAGGCACAGAGGTATGGTGGGGAAGAGAGACCTTCCCAAGAAGGTGGCATCCAAGTTGACTCCAACTAATGAGGAAGAGTGCGGGCTGGTGTTCTCACCATCGTTGTTTGAGGTCCTGGGCTGATGCCTCCCTCGGGAGTGTGCTCACCTCATGGCCCCAGACTGAGGCTTCTGTCTGGGCACCTGCCCAGGCAACTTGTGTCTGCACATCTGGTGCCAGCTGCCTCTGCAGCCAGAACCGAGGCTCTGTGCACATGGGACTTCTGCACGGGAGCCCAATGCAGGCTTGTAGAAGTGACTTCAGAGTCACTCCAGTCTAGGTGGACAGGGAGGGATCCTGCAGGAACCTGGAGTTGGAGGAGGCTGGAAGAGTCTGCAGAGGTTGGGGGTGGGAGACTGGAGCTTGGCAGGTGCAATACAGATCTGTGGGCAGGAGCTGGAAGGTGCCAGATCTGTGCAGGAGAGAGGAAAAAGGCCTGACTTCAGCCCAGGGTCCTCCAGGGACTCACAGAGGGTGCAGCCTGACCGAGGAGGCCTCTGGGAACTGGAGGGTGAGGGTGACCCTGCCCTGATGTGCCACCTGGAGTCGATGGAGGTGTGGGCAGGCACGGCTGAGCACCACCCTGCAGGACAGTTACTCAGAGGACTGTGGGGCTGGCGCCTGCCTCCCCAGGGATGTGAGCCTGGAGCTCCCCAAGTGTCTCCAGCCCCTGTTGTGGCATCTGGCACTGAGCACATGCTCCAGAAGTATGTGTGGAATGTGCGCCTGCTCCTAGGCTGCTCACAGGATCCCTTGTCAGCATGGCCCTGGGTCCAGGGCGCTGGGCTGGGGGTCCCCAGGAGAAGGGGTGTGGCAGAGATGGGAGAAAGCAGAACAACTCATGGGGAAGCAGACCGCATGCATTTGCTGGGCTTCTTCCTTCCCCTCACACCCCCAGCGCCCCCCTCAGCCACCCAACACACTGTCTCTGAGAGGCACAAAGGCTGACCTGCAGCACCAGCTCATACCACAGACAGGGAACCCAGGCTCAGAGAGGGCAGGCCATCACCCGAGGTCACACAGAAAACCCACAGCGGCAGCCCCTTCTCCTCATCTCTCCTTCAACTCCCTGAGGCTCTTCCAGGCTCTGCTGATTTCTCTGGAAAGTGGGTGTCAGGATGGTGTTAAACTCAGCAGTGGTGGGGGCCAGAATGAGAGGATTCAGGAAGGGGTTAAGCCCTCTGTTCTCTCCCTACATCAGCCGCAGAGCTCTGCACTCAGTGCAAACAACCCAGACCCACAAGGACAGGAGGTGTGGGTGCCGGGACTCCTGGCAGGTTGTCTGGCAATTCGGGCAGCGAGTCCTCGGAGGGACAGAGGGCCTCCAGCTGGAGGGTTGGTCTTGCTGGTCTGGGTGCCAATGACTGCTGTGGCCCTCCCACACCAGGGACCCCCGGCCTCCCCGGCTTCCACTCACCTCTCCTGGGCCCTGCAGACAGGAGCAGGAGGGGCAGCCGCAGCCCATTGGTGAGTCAATGGGCCTTGCCTGGGCCACTCACCCCAACTCCCCACCTCGTTAGGCAGCCAGTGAGCAGCCAGCCTGTCGGCCCAGCAAATTGGCACAAACAGCCTTATTACCTAATTAGAGCCCAGAGGCCCGGCCAGCGCCCCCTGCCCACCTCCTCTGCAATCAGTCCCAGTGAGTAACTGCTTGAACGAGTGCTTTGAAGGCGAATCTGTGGTGTCCCCCAGAGCCATTTCCCAGGTGTATTTCAAACCGGCCGCCATCCTTCCTCTAGGAGGCCTCACGCCTGCCCTGCCCCTCCTCCCTGGGCCAAGCAAAAGGTCCAAGCCCAGGACCCCATGGGTTTCTTCAAATAGATTCAGCACAGACTGGGTGGACAGCGCCAGGCCCAGTGATCAACTCAGCCAGGGCTCAGATCTGTGACATGGGGGTCACCATGCAGGGCTTCCTTACAGGGCTGGGCAGGTAGGAGCACGCATTTCAGGCACCTGGCACCCAGCACATCGTCAAAGGGGCAGGTGAGGGGACAGCCTACTTAGTGGTCTGAGGAGTTAGAGGGTCAGAGCGTGGAGCTCGGGGAGGCGGGATTGCACGCACCCACACGGAGCTCGGCTTTCTCATCAAGGATGTGAACACAGTGCCTGCTCCCCTCAGCCTCTGCAGCAGCAAGACACAGGAACATTGCCCTGAGCCATCTGGGCCCCTAGGGACCCGGACGGGCCTTTGTAAACTTGACTTTCCCTGACCTGAATTTCAGATCCCCTCGGCTCTGACAGTGTCCAATAAATAACTCCACCCTGCATGAGTGATAGCAAAGCCCAGAACGGCTTTAATTTTGCAGAGTGATAAATTAAATGCAATGTCTGCCTCGTGTGCGCGATTAAACTCTTTTTACAGCGTTTTCACGTTGCTTTATGACTGGACCACTGCACCTCTTGAAATTCTTGGCAGAGTCCTCTGCAGTCAGGCAGCTCGTCCAGGCCAGTGCAGGTCACATGGGTGGTGAGTCCCGCCCCTCCCCGCCCCGCCCCGCCCCTTACTGGATGCGTCCTTGGGAACCGCAGGTGGCGCCAGCTGGGTCCAGGGCGGTGAACTGGGGCCCGGAGTGCTCCTCCAGCCTGCAGGTGGCGCTGCAGGCGATCTCCATAAGCGCGGAGGGCAATTCACCGGCTCCAGACCTGAGTTCTCCATTTCGGCATTCCATGTTTGGAATTCCATACTTTGCCTCTGACCTTTATTTTCCTCTTCCTTTCTGACCTTCATGTGAATTAGACATTTTTTATTCCTGATTTTTCCTTCTGTACCGGGTTGGAGGTTGTGTGTACTATTCACATTGTCTCAGTAGTTGCTGTGGTCTGAATCCTTGCATCCCCCCAATGTTCATATGTTGAAGCCTAACCCCCATGCAATAGTATCAAGAGGTGATGAGGCCTTTGGGAGGTGATTAGTGCCCTTGCAGAAGGGGCTGGAGGGAGCTTGTTTCCGGCTTCTGCATTATGAGAACACAGGGAGAAGTCATCATCTGTGAGAAACCGGCGCACCAGTCACTGAATTTGCTGACACCTCCATCTTGGACTTCCCAGGCCCTAGAACTGTGAGCAATAAATATCTGCTGTTTATAAATTGCCTGGTCTGAGGTATTTTGATATAGTAGCCTGCATGCACTAAGGCAGTTGTTACTCATAATTTTAATAGGCTTTTTTACAAAGTCAAAAGTTAACCAAAGGGCCAGACCAGTTTCAGTAAAGCAAAGAAATAAATGCATGAGGAAAGAAAAGAGAAAACGTGATCATGGTCTGCAGATAATATGATTGTTTAAGTAGAAGGGAAAAAAACTAATATTAATTAGAATGAAGATAGTTAGCAAGTTTGCTGGGCACAAAATCAATACCCCAATCCAACTGCATTTCAATACAATCACAATCTATACAAACCGATTTCTATACCAACCATGGTCTTAAAATATAAATTTTAAAATGTCATTTACCCTAGCAATTAAAAATATTGAATACCTAAGAATAAAACCAACAACAGATGTGCAAACACGTTATGGGAAAAATAATAAAAGCTTTATTCAAAGACATTAAAGAAGGTGTAAGTAAAAGGAGAGATGTATCATATATTTTATAAAGAAACATACTATGTACTTCATCACCATGTCAGTTTTCCCCAAATTGACCTAAAGATTTAACACACTTAAACAAAAATCACAAGAGGTTTTTTCATGTAAGAGCAAAGGACTAAGATTAGCCAAGATGCTCTTGAAGAAGAAAGCAAGCTGGGACCTATGCAACACAGCAGGACTTAGCACAGAGCTGAAGTCATTAAACTGTATGGTATGGGTGCAGATATGGACAAAAAGACCAACAGAAGATTACTGAGAACACAGAAAAATATATACTAATGGAAACTTGAAGTATAACTGACAGAATAAACAGTGCAGATCAGTGTAGAAAGGATGTTTTTTGATAAGATGCTGGGAAACTTGCTCTCCATACATTTTTTAAGTAGAGAAAATGAATCCCTACCTCACATCATACTCAGAAATAAATCCCAAATGATCAAAGATTTAAACATGAAAGGCATAACTAAACAGACTGTTGAAGAGGGAAGGGTTTCTCAAGACACAAAAAGAGCAAAGCGTGAAGGGAAAGCTGTAACAAAAGGCAATTTTATTAAAATTAAGAAATTCAATTCAGCAAAAGAAACCATTTAAAAAGTGAAAAAGAATGCTGAGGACAGTGACTCACACCTATAATCCCAACACTTTGGGAGCCTGAGGTGGGAGGACTGCTTGAACCTGGGGATTCAAGACAAGCTTGGGCAACATAGCAAGACCCCTTCTCTACAAAAAGCAATAACAACAACAAAAAGTGAAAAGACAAGTCACAGGCTACGAGAAAGTATCTGCAACACAGCTAACTGACCAACAGCATACAAAAAATATGAAGAGCTTTTACAAATCGATAAGAGAAGGCAAAAATCCCCGTGGGAAGAAATGGGCAAAAAATTTGAACTAGCATTTCACAGAAGAGGAAATACGCAGATTCATAAACATTTGGAAGTAAGTTCAACCTCTTCAGTAATCAAAGAAATGCCTTTGTTTGTTTGTTTGTTTTTGTTTTGGTTGAGATGGGGTCTGTCACCCAGGCTGGAGTGCAGGGGCACAATCATAGCTCACCACAGCCTCAATCCCCCAGGCTCAAGCAATTGTCCTGCCCCAGCCTCCCAAGAAGCTGGGATTACAGACATGCACCGCCACTCACTGCTAATTTTCAAAAAGTTTTGTAGAGACAGGGTCTCACTATGCTGCCCAGGCTGGTCTTGAACTCTTGAGCTCAAGTGATCCTCCTGCCTTGGCCTCCCAAAGTGCTGGGATTACAAGCTTGAGCCACTGTGCCTACTCAGAAATGCCTTTTGAAAATCCTCTAGGGAATTCTAATTGTGATCATAGACTGAACATATGCATCTCACTTTCTCTCCACACTCCTACTAAAACTATAATGAGAGGTTTTTTAATGACATAAACTCTTAGGGATGAGAAGAACACAACAGGAAGAGGGGAAGCGTACTTTATGACAGACTAAATCATAAACAACTAACAGTAAACAGTAAAACACAACAAAATTTTGGAAGCTGGAAAGCAGATAGACAAGTGCTAACTGCCTTAGCAGACTTGAGAAAGACAACTCCTGAGCCAGCAAGGGAAAAACTGTGAATAAGTCTGATTTGCTCCCAAGAATATTTAAAATCTCAGGAACTGGCAGCAGCAGGTGTCTCTAGGACTGACGATGAAGGGGGAGTGGCAGAGCCAGGACTAGGATGAGGCTAACAAGATGCCAGAGCACAACACTTAAGGAGCAACATCCTTAGCCATTAGAGAAGTGCAAATTCAGACCATGATGAGATACCACTACATACCAGTCGAACACCTAAAATGAATAGTGATAATACCAAATGCTGGGGAGGATGTGGAGAAACTGGAGATCACTCATACATTGCTGGTGAGAATTTAAGGTAGTACAACCACCTGGAAAACAGTCTGGCAATTTCTTATGAAACCAAACGTACTCTTACCCTATGACCCAGCAATTACACTCTTGGTCGTTTACCCTAAAAAATAAAAATTTATATTCACATGCAAAATCTGTACACTGTTGTTCATAGCAGCTTTATTTGTAATAGCCAAAACCTAGAAACAACCAAAATTTCCTGTAATAGGTGCATGGTTGAACAAATTGCTGTACATCTATGCTATGGAGTATTAGCAATAAGAAGGAGCACTGTTGATGCATGCAGTAACTCAGATGGCTCTCAAGGGAATTGTGCTGAGAGGGGGGACAATCTCAAAAGGTCACATGCTTTACAACTTCATTTATACAACATTCTCAAAATGATGAAATTATAGAGATCGGAAAAAGATTAGTGGTTGCTAGTTTTCTCCAGAAAATAGGAGAAAAGTGAAAGGACTATCCAGTATGGTGGTGAGGGAAGATCCAGGCATACAGGGCAACCAGTCTAGATAAGAGCAGATTTTTCAGGACACCAGAATATTGAAGGTTGTCAGGGCTGATGAACCATCTTTTCACATCATTTACCCACAAAATGGTTCATGCCAAACAAGGGAGCAAACCAAGAAAGGAAGACATGAATGAGATCCAGGAAACAGGGATCTCCACCTGGGAGAAAAGCATCAGCAGAGGCAAGTCCCGGGATGGAGTGTGCAGCCAGCCCAGATGAGAGGAGAAAGAGATCTTCAGGCAGAGGGTTTACAGGAATATGTGATGTGGAAAAGTGCACAAAAAGGATATTTGAAGATGTGGGAAGAATTAGTAATAGGTTAGAAAAAAAAAGCAAGCAAATCAAAAAGCAAGGCAATGAATAACTTTAGGAAACACAGAAAGTAAAAAAGGAAACATAATTGGAGTATACTATAATGTTAGGCTGAGCTATGAATGTTATATGGACAATGTAAAGGTACAAACTTTATTTAAGCAAAAATTATAGTATAACTATACTGGAAGAGAAGAAAGGAGAGCACAGGAGCTAGCAGAATGCAAGGGCTAAATTCTCATCACTGTAACAGGAAATTTTAAAAATTATATTCTAAATGAATTAATAAAAAGGCAGCAATATATACACAATATTTAGAAAAATGCAGATGTGTAAATGCCAGAACAAAAAAATTTTAAGTCAATCATGGTTAATTCTAGAGATGACACTGGCAGGATCAGGGAAGAGAAGATCAGTGAACATACCATTTAGTACTGTGTGAGTTTTGTTGTTTCAGCTATATACATGCTCAATAATAGACAATTAATTGGATTAGATAGGATTGGACTGGATTTAAATTGTATTTTTCTATTAAGTCAAAATAAAATACTATGATATCATTTTACTACAACCAAATTTGCACAAATTAAGAAGCAGATCAATTCTAGGTACTGGAAAGGATGAGTGGGCAGTAGGATGTCTCAGCCACAGCTGTCAGAGCTACACTTACTTTGGAAAACAGTTTCTCACACCTAGTAGAGGTGACTTGCACATAACTAAAAAGCCAGCAACTCCTCACCGGGTGCCATCTCTAGAGGACCCCAAACCTTTTCCAACTCCTGGCAGAAAACAGCAGTACTTATATGACACAATGGAGTAAATGGGCGAGGCTGCTCCAGGCTGCAAGGCCAGACAGAAAGTCCAGGGTCCAAGCTGCTCCAGCCCTGCTGGCTGCTCAGACAGAGTGGGGCCCCATTGCTTAAACATGCCTGCACCCCAATCACAGCATTCCAGCAGGCTCACCCAGAGAAAGGCTCACGCACACGCACCTGGAGATGTATACCAGGATGCTTATAGCAGCACTGTGATTGTAAAAAGCCTGCAGACAACATAAATGTCCATCAGCGATAGAACTGATCAACAAATTGTGACATATTCACACAACGGAGTACCCAACAGCAATAAAGACTAATGAACTGCACCGTAAACATTCAAATGGATAGTCCTCATGCATATAGTATTGAATGAAAGAGCAAGACACAAACGTTATATATGAAGAAGTTTCTATTTACATAAGGTCTAAAAGCAGCTCAAACAAGACAATATGTTATTTAGGATCACAGATATAAATGGCAAAAACGATCAAGGAAAACAAGGGAAAGATGAACACAAATTCAAGTTCGCATTACCCAGGAACACTGGGGATTGAAGAAGAGAGTATGATTAGGGAGAAGCATTCCGTGGGCTGTTGAGGCTCCGGGAGGATTTTATCCAAGTGGTGGCTACAGAGGAGTTTACATGATTATTAATCTTCTTCTCCTTCTTTAAACCATATACATACATTTTATACTCTTATATATGCTATATAAAATGTTAATAAAATTAAAATGATTAGCAAGAAAATAAGCAAAATGCAATAGTTAATACTGTAATCCTCTTACTCTCCTCTCCAACCATACAGGATCTGAGAATACTTTCACTCCCAACACTGACCTCCTATCTATATGTAATTATTATCAAGCATTTTATTTCCACCTTGTTCTTTTTAGTCAGACATTACCACCATGGCTTCATATTGTCAATGTTTACTGAAGTGTACCCACATGTCTCACCTTTCTTTGCTTGCTATTCTTTCTTTTGCTTTAGAACATCCTCCTAGATCATTTTCCCTCTTCCTAAAGTAGGGATTATTGTTAACAAATTCTTCCCACTTTTAGCTGAAAATATCCTTATTCATTCCGGGTCTTAAAAATATTTTTTTTCTCAGGCATGTGACTGTAGGTCATGCATAGATTACCAGTTGCCCCCAATATCTGTGGTCCCCTTCTTCAGTAATAGAACACACAATTTTCACTGGGCAGGTGTCTTCCAGGAATAAAGGCTACATTGCCCAGCCCTGTTTGCAGTGCGGTCTGCCATGTGACTAAGATCTGGCGATGGAAAGGAAACCTCAGGAATAAAGGCGATGCATGGTGGAGCAACAGGACAGAAGCAGTCACGGCTCCTGATGCCAAGTTCACAACAGCAGCCCTGGACCTGCCCCCTTCCAGCTTCAGAAACACACAGACAAACACACAGACAAATACACTTCTATCATGTTGAAGTCATGATTATTTGGGAGCTTTCTATTCTATCCAGCAGAACCTAATTCTAATTAGATATAGGAGTGAGAGGCAGCAGAAAATCCTCTGAAAACAAATGCAGAAACTTCCAGCCCATTACTTGCCCCCTTGGCTGGGTGCTCTGTGCTCACTGGTTAATCTTCACAGAAGCCCTGTGAGGAGCACACATGTCCCCTGTTTATCAGAACAAGAAACCGAGTCCCACAGAAGGTGCGTGGCTTGCTTGGCATTGCACACAGTGTGCCTCGGGCTCCATGTGGCTGGTGCTCTCTGCTCCTCTCCAAACGGATCCCTTTCTTCCAGGGTCCAGGGCCCAGGGTCCCGCAGAAGACAGTGGGCAGACAGTCTCAGGCCATCAACAGGATGCTGGCAGACATGTGAGGGAACATCTCCCCCACCCTGGCGTCTGGGAATGGAAGCTGCCAAAGACCCAGCACTAGGCTGGGCTCTGGTCTCAGGACCCCCAGACTAAGTCGCTGTGTGACCCCAGACAAAGCTCTCCACTTCGCAGGGACCCGCTTCCTCCACCTGCGAATACCCATCCTCCGTTCCTCCACATGGTCCACCAGGCCCAAGGCATGTGACCACTGTGAGCTGGCAGCAGAAGAGACCTGGGGGCTGGGCTGGGCTGGGGAGGGAGGGCAGTTTGGTGCGGGGTTGAGAGAAGAGGGAGGGGCTGGGGTGCTTTCTCCTTCAGGCTGTGTCTGCTTGTGGCTGCCTGTCCCCGCAGGCTGGGCCTCCCCACTGGGCCTCCCCACTCCCCAGTCTCCACTGGGCTGCAGGGACAGGGAGTGGGCACGGCCATTTCTGAGGGCCACTCCTGCTCCTGTGCGCCCTGGTTTGGGCTAGGCTCTATGCCAGGCACAAGAAGAGAAAAGGATGTGGAGAAAAGGAGTATGAGTTGTGGGCAAGAGCCTGAGACTGGGTGTGGTACCCGGGCCCTAGGTAAGCACCCCACATAGCGGGGCCCAGGTGAGCACATCACACTTGTTGACTGCCCAGAAGGGCCCACAATGGTGCACACGACACAGCAGGATGAGGTCACAGAGGCTCGGCTCAGGCTGAGGGCAGGGAGGGTGCCGAGGGCCGAGGGAGCCACCTGAACGGGGTGGGGGTGAGGGCAAACTCCTGTGGCAGGAGGGGCCACAGGATAGGCAGGTGCAGGGGTGTGTGGGGAGGGCTGTGGGCGGAACTGGGAGGAGACTGCCCCACGCAGAGAGGAGGGATGAAATGGGGGAGACCGAGTCACCCTCCCTGGAACAGCCATCCCAATGCCAGGAAGTGGGGCAGAGGCCGGCCTGGTGCCCAGAGCCCAGGGCCTACGTCCCACCACCCGGCCGGGGTCTGCTGCGAGGCCCCTTCTACAGTGCCCGGGCTCCACGAGTGTCTTGCAGCTTTTGTTCCAGGATTTATTTTTTCATCAGATTGATATTAGAGTCACTTCACGCAGTGCTCTCCAGCGTCAGCAAAATAAAGATGCAAATAAACCTCCTGACCCGGCTCCTGGGGCCGCCGGTGACGCACGCCTCCTGCCACGCTCGCCGCACATGGTGGCTTTGAATTTTAAATTTCATTTTCCCATCGCTTTTCAATAACTGCTTTTCCCAGCGATGTCTCGAGTCTTGACCTTATAATGCCCGAGTTAAAAGGCAGTGTCTTGTTTCCAGCTGCAGATAATTTACTTTTGAATGGTCCAATTACACGGCAGCCTGGGCTCTGCCTGGCTGCGGAGACGTCGCCATTCGCCCGGGAGATAATGGTGTCGCCGGCGACATATCTGTTCCTGACCTGGGCAGCCGCCGGCTGGCCCGAGAAGGCACTGTCTAAGGAGGCCCTGACAGGCACGGCCACCCGGTGCCTCCCCGGCCCAGAGACAAGTGGCCTCTGTTGGGCAGGAACATCCCCCGGCACATACAGGCTGAGGTCCTGACAGGCAGCACCTGCCCTGGGCCCTCCGGCTGCCACTCACTGCCCGGAACCCACGAGAGACTGGGGAGCGTGGCGCTGGGTTCCAATGCAGCCGCGGCACGTGGGGATATTAAAGGCCACGTGAAAGATGGTGTAACCACATGAGCTTTTGAAAGAAGCGTGAAATCCAACCAGTCGTTAGCCCTGATTTGGTACAGCTGTAACAAGGAGGCTTTATCCATTTGACATTCATGGAACGTAAAATCGGAACCGATGTGAACGATCTGTGCCTTCAGATTCTTAAAGTGGAACATATAAGTGCTTTGCTGTTCCGTGAGATTTCTTCCCTTGGCACAAAATACTGGTTTCTAAGCGGTTTGGCTTCAAAGAATGCCTCGACCTAAGTGATCCCGTTTTAAAGCCAAAAGTCCCCAATAGTTCTTAAAGAAGCGGAGGGAAAATGCTAAGCTACTCCTCTCCTTGTCGATGGTATAATAATGTGCCTGTAACTGGAAACAAATGGCCTCCCTGCATTTTAAACAAAGCACTTTTCCCTTAGATTTTCTTTTAAAAATGTCTAAATAAATGACAATTTTAAAAAGATTTTAAGGTATTTCCCCTAACACATAGAAAGTATGTGACTGACGGATCGTCGCAACCAGCAGCATTTCCCGGACAGCTATTTAGGGACAGTTTCCAGTGGTCACACCATCATCAACAGGCCCTTCCAGGGACAAGTGTGAAATCCTTCCCTGGGGAGCAGCACGGGGCTCCGAATCTGTCTTTGCTTCCAGAGACCAGCCCTGTGGGGAAGCTGGAGCCTGGGGAGAGGGTGGGGAAGGCATCGCCCCGGGGAGCATGGAGGGGGCGTGGAGGGCGTGCTGGAGGTGGGGGTGTGGAGGGTGTGGAGGTGGTGCTGGCTCAGCTTACACCCCCCTCTTCTTTCTTGGTGCCTCTTCAGCCTGGCCTGAACGCAACCCCCTCCCCATAAGAGGCAGCCACCCCCACCACCAGCCTGTCCCAGCCCTTCGTGCCCAGGAACCCTGAGAAGAAGCTTTGGTGGGGTCTCCTGGGCTGGCCGGGGAAACAGTCTCTGCTGCATTTGAAAGGCCAGCTGGGCAGAGCTGAGGTGGTGACAGGGACAGCCGGAAGCATGGGCGAGCCTGCAGCTGGAGGGAGCTCGGTCTCCTGACCCCCACGTGGGCATGTAGACACTTCCTCCTGCTGTGGATGTTTCCTGGTGCTGGGAAAGGCAGCTGGCAAGCCCTGGGCTCATGGTCCCTTGTGAGCCTGAGCTTCTGGGACCCCAGGGAGGATGACGCTGGGAGGATGAACTGGGTCTGACTCTCTCCCTCTTCCTCGGGGCTGAGCTGCCCAGGATGCGGAGTCCTCCACGGGGCCCCCGGGGACTGGCTCTGCCTTAGTTCAGGGGCTGCCAGCTGGAGCAGTCCCTGGACTGGGAGGCTCAGTGCACCCAGCTCTGGGTTCGGTCTGAGCAAGCCCTCGTGGCCAGCAGGCTGGTCCACGGACTCCTCTGGCCAGACCTTAACTACCACCTCCCCTCGCCACTCTGTCGTTCACCAGAGCATGGGTTGGGTGGCAGGTTCTAGCCCCACGACCATGCCTTCCTGCTCCTGCTGGACAAGCCTTGCCTTCTCAAGCCTGGGCTCCCCAAACAGCCAAGAGAGGAAAAGGAAACCTTGGTCCCTCTGGGAAGACCGGGACGGTCCAGCTCAGGCTGTGACTCTGCTCCCAGGAGGCAGGCAGCTCCATCCCAAGCCTTCTCAGGGTTCATGCAGACAGCATGTCTGGAGCCCGGGTCTCACGCTCACATCTGAACAAGGAGAACAAGGGGCCTTTCCTGAAGGGGCCATCAGGGGTTACAGAGACTCAGCAGCAGCAGAGGCTGAGGCGTGGGGGGCTGGTGTCCCTGCCGTCCGACCGCACAGGTATGGGCAAGTGGAGGGTGGCGTGACAGGAGAAGAGCCTGCGTGTCAACGTTCCCAAGGAGAGGCCTCCTCCGGGATGTTCTCTCTGTGCTGCATGGCTGCCTTGTGTCTCCTGGGGGCTCACAGGCCCAACTCTTGCTACCTCCAGGGTCCAGCTTTCACAGTCATCAGACAACACTAACCACAGCTCCAAGGCTCACATGACGCGAGGCTCCGCCAATACCAGGCTCTGCCAGCAGGAGCACCGCTGCCCCACTGCACTGCTGCACCGCTGCCCCACTGCACCGCTGCCCCACTGCACCACTGCCCCACTGCACCGCTGCCCCACTGCACCGCTGCCCCACTGCACTGCTGCACCACTGCTGAACATGCAGCCTTGGGCAGGCCAGGCCCCTGCAGGCTTCTCTCCTCTAAGAGGAGGCTCCTGAACCCCCAGGGCAGGACACAGGCAACACGCTTGGCACACTGGAAAGGGCACCTGAGCTTACCTGGGGGACGAGGACTCCCCATCTTCAGGATGCTCTGTCCTCATTCCTTAAGGTCCAAGAGGCCCTGGCCTGGGAGAGCAGTCTGCCTGGGGTTAGGGGTTGGGAAGGGGGTTTCTTGTCATCACATCACCTTTGGGTTTAAACACCTGCTGTGCTGGAGATAGGAACACACAGTTCACAGAAACAGAAATGCAAATGGCCCTAGAAGATGTAAAAAGAAGCTCATCTTCCCCCATAACAAGAGAAATGCAAATTAAAACCACACCAAGGTTCCGTGTGCCACCTACCCCATTGTCAAAATCCCAAAGCTTAACAACACATTCAGGATAACAACATATCTGTTTATAGCATAGTTTATTGAATATTTTAAGCCCACTATTGAGAACTACTGCTCAGAAATAAAAGATTCTTTTCAAAATATGACTGCTCATTGACTGTGTACCCAAGAGCTCTGATGGAGATGTACAAAGAGATGAACATTGTTCTCATGCCTGGTAATACAACATCCTCTCGGTAGCCCATGCATCAGGAGGCATTTCAACTTTCAAGTCTCATTATTTAAGAAATACATTTTGTAAGACTGTAGCTGCCATAGATAGTGATTCTTCAAATGGATCTGGGAAAAGTAAAATCTTCTGGAAAAGATTAATCCTTCTGATGCCATGAAGAACATTTGTGATTGAAGATACATCAACATTGACAGGAGCTTGGAAGAAGTTGGCTCTAACCATCATGGATGACTTTGAGGGGTTCAGGGCTTCAGCAGAGGAAGGAAATGAAGATGTGGTAGAAATAGAAAGAGAACTATAATTAGAAGTGAAGCCTGAGGATGTGACTGAATTGCTGCAATCTCATGAGAAAACTTGAAGGGATGAGGAGTTGCTTTTTATAGATGAATAAAGAAAGTGATTTCTTGAGATGGAATCTATTCCTGGTGAGGATGCTGTGAACATTGTTGAAATGACAGCAGAGGATTTCAAATAGGATCAGAAACTTAGTTGACGAAACAGTGACAGGGTTTGAGAAGACGGATTCCAATTTTGAAAGTTCTACTGTGGGTAAGATGCTATCAAATGGCATCACATGCTACAGAGCAATCTTTCATGAAAAGAGTCAAACGATCAATGTGGCAAACTTTATTGTCTTATTTTAAGAAATTGCCACAGCCACTCCAGACTTCAGCAACCAACACCCTGATCAGACAGCAACCGTCAACATTGAGGCAAGACCCTCCATCAGCAAAAAGATTATAATTCACTGAAGGCTCAGAAAATTGTTAGCATTTTTAGCAATTAAAAAAATTCTTAATTAAGATATCTACACTGCTTTGTAGACATAATGCTGCTGCACACTTAACAGACTGCAGTATAGTATAAACATAACTTTTAAATGCAAAAATAAAAAAAAATTGTGTGACTCTTTTTTAGCTATTTGCTTTACTGAGATGATCTGGAACCAGATTCACACTATCTCTGACAGGTGCCTGTACACTGATGAGTCAGGGACAGGAAAACTCCTATACGCACTCCCCTTCAAAAAGGGGAGGAACAGGAGGCACACGCAGTCACCAATCCTGGCAATCATGAAACACAGCCAGTGTCCTCTACTCCAAGGGCAAAGAATGTTCCTTGATTAGGTCCAGCTCTCCTCCTTGGGAGTGGTTTTCTAATTTATTGTTCTCCTTTGTTCTTGGCTACACCCTCTGAGTTTTATTTTCTTTTCCTTAAGAAGTGACCCATATTTGTAGCTGAGTAATTTCTCAACCTTTTTCTTCCCAGAAGCTTCTTTTCATTTTAAACCGTCTTCTGTGGTCTAAGCTGACAGTGTTTTTACCAATACAACTCTCTTTAAAACTTTGTGGATTTCTTATGAATCTAATTGAAGTTTACACCATATCTCAAAAGCCACATGCATAATTATTTTTTGAGACAGATCTTTCCCTGTCTTGGGCCATGTATGGCTGTTATGGAACAATCCTGGATTCTTAAAATCCCTTTTGTGTGGCTGAGCGGGCCTATTAGGTACTGCCATAAGTCTTTCAAAAGCCTTAACAAAGGATCTTACAGATACATCCTTAATTTGATCTTTGGCCCTGGCTTCATTTCACTTTGCATATTTTTACTAGTTGGAGAGAAAGGGGATGAGTGACAGTTTTATTTTCCATGCAAGCTAGTCCTGGGCCTTTTGTCTTTAAGTTCTGATTGCAGATTGAATGATCCCTTCTCCAGCTCACCTTTCTTTCTTTCTTTCTTTCTTTCTTTGAGACTGAGTCTTGCTCTGTCACCAGGCTGGAGTGCAGTGGCAGTGGAGCAATCTCGGCTCACTACAATCTCCGACCAGTTTCAAGCGATTCGCTTGACTCAGCCTCCCGAGTAGCTGGAACTACAGGCGTGTGCCACCACATCCAGCTAATTTTTGTATTTTTAGTAGAGACGAGGCTTCACCATATTGGCCAGGATGGTCTCGATCTCTTGACCTTGTGATCTGCCCGCCTCGGCCTCCCAAAGTGCTGGGATTACAGGCGTGAGCCACTGCACCTGGCCCAGCTCACCTTTCTTTCTGTATCTTATCACATGTGTGAGATGGAGCTGATGGGCACTTTTGACATTCTGTCCAGAGGCAAGACCCTCCACCGGATCCTACACGTTCATAAGGTATATCTTTTACCTTCCAAGTTACCATAGGTGACAGTTTGGCCACTTATTCCTAAATGACAAGGGTCACTGTTTCTCCAGCCTCCAAAGGTCCCTTTCCCCCTTCCCAGCCATTACCCACCCTTGGGCCCAAAGCCAACGTCACACGTCTCAGGTGCTTGTCAAGGCACCATTCCACTGGCAGTACCAATGTCTGGATCACTTTTCTATTTGCTACACCACAGACATGCTGAAACATGGTGGCATCAAGTAACAATGCTTTATACGTCTCACAATGATGGGGGTCGACACCGGCTCCCTTGCTGTCCTCATAGGGGCTTCCCACCTGCCTGCAGCCAGGTGAAGGCCCAGGCACCAGGCCCAGCTGGAGCAGCTGGAAAAGCTGGGCCCACTCTGGATAAAAGAGCTTTTCATCACAGCCTTCTTCATAGCCTGGCGGTCTCAGGATCCTGGAGAGTGGAAAACAGGAACTGTAAGATCTCTTAAGGGCTTGCCTTCAAGGTCACACCACATCACGTCTGCTGCACCTTCCAGAACAAAGCAAATAAGATCAGTCCGGATGCACAACATGGGAAAACAGACTCTCCCTCTTGACGGGGACAGAGCAAAAATCTCATGGCCAAATTGGCTCCCCCACGTTCCAATACAGCCGCACAGATCATGTGCAGTGAGAGAAAGCAGGTAAGTCATTATGCAGATGTCATTAGGAACCAAGATTTTCGGCATAAGAGGAGAGAGATAGAAATTAAAAAATCAAAGAAGCTGCACAAACACTGTAATCTTACATTTAAATGGGAAATATTAGTATGAATTCATGATGTATTTTTCTCTTGCCAAAAAAACCCAAAAAATAAATGCATTTCTCAGCTTTGGCCACAGGAAAGGTTTAGAAGGAATGACTTGCCTAGCAGCCGCAATCCCCTTAGCTCCCGACTGTGACCATGAAATGCCATTTTCCACTAAAGGAAACAGGGCTGCCTAGAGAAATGGCCACTGTGAGACCTGGAGCAGGAAACGTGCGAGATGAATCTCGAACATCTTGTCATACAGGAAAATAAACAGCCCTCAGGATGACCAGGTTGAGCGAGAGAGTCTGGAGGCAACCAGGATGCCTCCCTCCAGAGGAGGATGGCACGATATTCACATCGCAAAAGTCCACGTCTATGTTAGGGGCCAAACTGTGTCTCCCAAAGTCATATGTTGAAGTCCTCATCCCCAGTACCTCAGAATGTGACCATAGTTTGGAGAAAATTTTTAAAGACACAATAAAGTTAAAATGAAATCTTCAGGGTGGGCCCTAATCCCATCTGACTGATGTCCTCTTAGGAAGTGATTGCGGCCCAACTACGCACAGGGGGAGGACTGTGAGCAGAGACACGGTGAGGAAGGACCATCGCAAGCCGCAGAGACAGGCCACAGCAGAGCCTCCCCCGCAGCCTACGAAGGAGCCAGCCCTGCCGACACCTGGACCTCGGGCTTCCAGCCTCCAGAGCTGTGGGACAAGACACAGCTGTCATTTGGTCTGTGGCACTTTGTTACACAGCCCCAGGAAATGAATACAATTTATACCTTTACACATCTCATGTATGACTGCAATGAACTGAAACCAAATTAAATGATACCATAAGGACAAAACACTGAAGAAAAACCTCACGGCCCCTTTGGAAGGACCACGGCACCATCTCATCCCTGTGGACAGAGCTACATGGGTGAGGATCAGGTGTTGGCTGCCTTTTCTGTGTGAACTGTCTGTCAAAGTCATCAAATCATTGGCAAGGAAAATGTCCCTAATGGAAGAAGGCCAGGAGGTAGCTGCAGCGGGTTAGAATGGTGACTAGCGTCACCCCTGGAGGCTGCTCACACCACGGTGAGAAGCCCATGAGAAACCTTATAAAGGTGGAGCCAGGCTAGTGGCCCCAGCTGGCAGCCCCATCCCAACGGTGTGTGCAGTGACACAGCAGGTGTGTGCGGCTGCTTAGCCAGGCTAGTGGCCCCAGCCGGCAGCCCCATCCCAGTGGCGTGTGCAGTGACACAGCCGGTGTGTGTGGCTGCTTAGCCAGGCTAGTGGCCCCAGCCGGCAGCCCCATCCCAACAGCGTGTGCAGTGACACAGCAGGTGTGTGTGGCTGCTTAGCCCAGCCTCAGGGCTAAGCACAGATTCGTGGCACTGCTGGGCAGAAGTGCAGGGTGAAGGGCACCATGAGGCTCTCCGCTCGGACGCAAACGACCGTGCAGAGGGCAGGAAGTTCCACAGGCAAAGACGCTGATTTCTTCAACACATACATAGCCAGACCAGCAAAGAGGTTTGGAGCCACTCAGAGCCGTAAGAAGACAGGCGCCATGAATCGGCCACATCTATGCAGGAACTCTTCTGGGTCCCAAGACCAAAGTTTAAATATGGAATAATTTGCTTTAAAATAACCCAGTGGGGGCCTGGTGGTGCTCGTTATTGAAGCTGGGGGATGGGCATGTGAGCATCCAGGTACCACACTCTCTCATTACATTGCTTCTGTGTCTTTTTTAAAGCTCCCTATTAAAACATTTAGAAAACACAATTTTAAAAAATCTCTTGTGAGACAGGACACAGGTGCTGAGTGAGGCAACACGTTCCAGAAGGCAGGGAGCCAGTACAGGCCAGGGGCTCCCTAGTGTCAGCAGCGGTGGTGGAGACTCACTGGGCCACTGAGACCTGGACCCCAGAGGGACCCCTGGGAAACAGAGCAAAGCTTGTTCCTGAAGCTCCACCCACAAAAAAGGATGGACAAGCAGGTGCCAATGGGAGAACCCCTTGAAGAAATTCTGAGGGTTCAAAGCAGCCCAGGTACATATTGGGTGAGGCCAGGCTGGAGAAGCTGCCCGGGTGTGGACGCCTTCCTCTTCCAGAGGAGCAGGGCGCTAGAGGCTGTGTTGGGTCACTGAAAAACACGTCTCTACCTAGAGCAACTCGGAGGCCCAGGAACGACAAAGATTCCAGGAAGGACCCTTGAGATTCCTCCATACACACCAGGTCCCAGTGGAACATTTGGTGTTCCCCTCCATGCATGTTCCTTTGGGGGTGTGCATGCACACACTCACACCCATTAATAATCACACTCACACTAACCGTAATGCATATTCACACTGACACATGCATTCACTCATACGCAGGCATAGTCACACACTCATGAATAATCACACTCACACTGACAATGTGTATTCACACTGAAACCTGCATATTTACACTCACCCATGCATAATCACACTCATACTCATGCATAATCACACTCACGCTCATGCCTATCCACACTCACACTCATGCCTATCCACACTCACACTCATGCATAATGACACTCACACTCATGCAGAATCACACTCATACTCATGCCTATCCACATTCATGCTCCTGCCTATCCACACTCACACTCCTGCAAATCCACACTCACACTCATGCAGAATCACACTCACACTCATGCCTATCCACACTCACACTCATGCATATCCACACTCACACTCATGCCTATCCACACACACTCATGCAGAATCACACTCACACTCATGCCTACCCACACTCACACTCCTGCATATCCACACTCACACTCATGCCTATCCACACTCACACTCATGCCTATCCACACTCATACTCATGCATATCCACACTCACACTTGCATATCCACACTCACACTCATGCCATCCACACTCACACTCCTGCCTATCCACACTCACACTCATGCATATCCACACTCACACTCATGCATAATCACACCCACACTCCTCCATATCCATGCTCACGCTCATGCATAATCACCCTCATGCTCATGCATATCCACACTCACGCTCCTGCATAATCACACACTCATCCCATCCACACTCACACTCATGCCTATCCACACTCACACTTGTGCATAACTACATTCACACACCTGTATATCCACACTCACACTCCTGCATATCAACACTCACATTCATACATAATCACACACTCATGCATAATCACACACTCCTGCATATCCACACTCCTGCATATCCACACTCACACTCCTGCATAGCCACACTCATGCATATCCACACTCACACTCATGCATAATCACACACTCATGCATATCCACACTCACACTCCGGCATATCGACACTCACACTCATGCATAATCACACACTCATGCATAATCACACACTCCTGCATATCCACACTCACACTCATGCATAATCACACACTCCTGCATATCCACACTCACACTCCTGCATATCCACGCTCACACTCCTGCATATCCACACTCCCACTCAGGCATAATCACAAACTCACAGTAATGCACATGCACACTCATGCCCACAGTCATGCATATTCACACTCACACAGTCGCACATATTCACACTCACCCTCATGCATGTTCACATTCACACTCACTGTAATGCATATTCACTCCCACTCATGCATGTTCAAACACATTCATGCGTATCCACACTCCCACTAATGCATATTCACACTCATCCCAGTAGTGACTATTCACATCGAATAAGCAAGAGAAGCAACAGCCTCGGAAATATATTTTTGTGTATTCTTCCAATGATTGCCTTAGGATAAATTACTGGTGTGTTCTCTGTCATCCCATCTCTCAGAAGAAGAGGCTTCCGGAAGGCAGCCCTGCACCACAGAAGGCACACAAGCCTCAGGGATGCTCTCTGGACCCAGGAGCAGGTAGCTGTCTGTCAGCGGCTGCAGCACCTTCATCTCCAGGAGTCCCCAGAACTCAATGGAACCTTGCCCACGCAGGGGCCACTGTCAGGGCCTCTGGCATTCAGTGCTTCAGGGCTGGGGGGATCCCATCCCTCAGCCCGAATCTGTCCTCCCCGCCCCAACCGACTCTCCATCTGCCTCCCCAACGTGAGGCCAGATCGAGTCTATTTCTCAGCAGGCATGTCTCCACTGAGATGTCAGCACTAGCGGTCCTCATCCTGGAAAGACCCCACGGCACGTCTCAGAGGGCGGAGTCTGAGCCAAGGTGAGGGCCAGCCCATGGGCAGGAGGGGTGAGGCAGCACCTGACCCCAAAGAGGTGGAACCTTCTGGAATGATGTGGAAGGTGGACCCTAAAGCAAAGGCTGGGCCCCAGGACGGTGCACCCTCTTGGGTGCCCCAGTAACCAATGATAGTTCTGATACTGTTTGTGGGACAAACTGAGCCATAGCCGACTAACCCCAAGGTGTGTGGGCTAGAAGACGCCTACTCTGAACCAGGAGTGCATACGCTTATTTCGTTGGAATATTACAAAGTACAAACCTGGTTGCTATGTAATTAACTCAGAATGTAATGAGCAATAAAAATACAATTATATTCCTGTAATACATTAAACCACCGTGCTTTCCTAAACCACTTAAAAGGCCCTGTGCATGTTCTCAAGCAAGAGCACGCTAAGGGAACATGGGGGAGGTGATGCTTCATGAACACATCGCTCTCAGACAGCCCTTCAGCCCCTGAGCCACCAGCAAGGGCGTCGGAGGCTTTCAGAGTCCGCTTCAGAGACTTCACAGAAGGCTCTGCTGTGCCAAAGGGGCCAGCCTCGAAGCTCTAGGCACCGCCGGCATGGATGAGCCCAGAAGGGAGAGCTCTGCGTGAGGGGAGCTGACAAAGGCTGGAGTGGAACCGCGCGACCTGGTGACTCCCCGCCTTGGTGCTGTCCTGGAGGAAAGGCAGACACGCGTCCCCACAGCACACGCAGGCGAGCATTCACAGCAGGGCCATTCACACAGCCACAGAGCGGAAACAGCCGTGTCCATCAAGGGGTGGATGGATAAACAAATGCGGTCCATCCAGACAATGGGATGTGGTTTGTCTATAAAAAGGAATGAGGTGCTGGCACGCGCTGCAATGTGAGAACCTTGAGGACACTGTGCTCACTGAAAGCGCCAGACACATTGGGCCACGCCACGAAGGTGCCATTTAAATGAATGCCTAGAACAGGCAAATCCACAGAGACAGAGGGTCTGCAGGGGCTGGGAGTATGTGGGGAGATGGGAGTGACTGCTAATGGAGAGGGGATTTTGGGAGGTGATGGAAACGATCTAAAACGTGATGGTGCACGCGTCCGTGAGCACATAGTCATTGAATTGTTCACTTTAAATGGGTCAATTGTATGGTACAGGAATTTTAGCTAAATAAACTGTGGTGTTTGTTTGTTTGTTGTTTTTAAGACGGAGTCTTGCACTGTCACCAGGCTGGAGTGCAGCGGCATGATCTCGGCTCACTGCAACCTCTGCCTCCCCACTTCAAGCGATTCTCCTGCCTCAGCCTCCTGAGTAGCTGGGATTACAGGCGCCTGACACCACGCCTGGCTAATTTTTGTGTTTTTAGCAGAGACAAGGTTTCAGCATGTTGGCCAGGCTGGTCTCGAACTCCTGACCTCAAGTGATCTGCTCGCCTCGGCCTCCCAAAGTGTTGGGATTATAGGCATGAGCCACCGCACCTGGCTAATAAACTGCGTTTTATTATAAGTCTGGAGGAAGAGATGGGGGGACAGGCTTTGGCAGTGCAGGGGGGGCGGCCATGCCTGGATGCTCACGGGGCTTCTTCTCAGCCCCTTCTCCACCCTCCTCAGATCCTTCCTGGGTCCCTACCAGAAGTCAGGAGCAGAGACAGGCAGGAGCACAGGCCTAGGGCTCTGGGCACAGGGACGCCCATGCCATCCTGCAGGAAGGGGTCCCACCTTTCCTTCCTCATGCTGGATGCCTCCAGCCGCCCCCACCCCCAGTGCTGTGCAATGTGTTCCATCCCCGAGGCCACTCACCCTCCCAGACAGCTCGTGCCTGGTGGGCCCCAGCCCTGATCTCTGCGACCGGCTCACATCCGACTTGGACCCCAAGCCTCGGTTTCCCCATCTGTGAAATGGGGATACTCGTGGTCTTGCTAAGCAGGCTGTTAGGATCTAGGAGCTAGCGCAGAGCCTGCCCACAGGAGAGGCGCCACCGTCACCATGGCATTGGTCAAAACCAACAGCACACTCCTGCCCTTTCAGGGAACATTAGATGGTGGCTGTTACGTCATGATGATGGCGGAGATGAGCGCACGCCTTTGCTTCCTAACTGTCCCCCAAGATGGGATAAGACCAGCGGTGGGGACCCCCAGACTCCTTCTGGGGAGCCTTCTGGCCCTGCAGACAGCCAGGAAAGTTCCGGGGCAGGTCAGTGGTGGGGTGGGGACTGGAGCCCCATACCCAGACTCAGGAGGGGGCAGGAAAGGTGGGCAGCGTCCAGCACAGGGGGTGTCCAAGCGTCCAGGGGCCATGGAGAGGCGCAGGAGGACTGGAGGAAGGAGTGAGCATCTGGGCCGGGCAGCCCGGCAAGAAGATGGAGGGGGCACCCCGTGCGCTGTCAGGCTGTGGGAAGTGTGATATTGATAAAACATGCGGCTGGAAAACATCATCTCGCAAGGTCATTTTTACAAGAAAGTTGTGCTGCATGGATTTATTGCTGTGTGCAGAGAGGATTTTAATTACCACGTCTTAAGAGGTGTTATTATCTCTGTGGCAGGCTCTGAAAAAAAATACTCCCTGAGCCATAACCTGCCCCCCGGCGCACTGAGCCCGGGGACCAGAAACCCCCGGCACTGGAGGGTGTTCCCGTTCACCACCCCCCGGGCCTGCCCCGAGACCCTCCTGACCCTGCTCAGACGGGCGAGGAAAATAAGGCCACCTCCCTGGTGGAGCCCAGGCCAGTTCTGGAGGCACCCCCTTTCCCAGCCTCTGCCAAGAGTCCCGGCGTTGGGACTCCTCTCCTCCTCTCCAGCTGGGTGTGGGCGGCTCCCCGGCCACAGCAGCTCTCGGGCCAATAAGACCGAAACTCCCATGTTCTGGGCACTCTGCTCCTTAGGACGCAGCCCTGGGCGTGACAGGGCCAGCTCCAAGTACCCTCGGGGGCCTGAGGCCAGACTCGGCCAGCCCGGAGGAGGGCAGTGTGGGTGAGGGGATGGGGCCATCAATGAGGGAAACAGGCTGTGGGTGGTGATGAGGGAAGGGGCCGTGGGTGATGATGAGGGGAAGGGGCCGTGGGTGGTGATGAGGGGAAGGGGCCATGGGTGGTGATGAGGGGAAGGGGCCGTGGGTGGTGATGAGGGGAAGGGGCCGTGGGTGGTCTGAGGGGAAGGGGCCGTGGGTGGTGATGAGGGGAAGGGGCCGTGGGTGGTGATGAGGGGAAGGGGCCGTGGGTGGTGATGAGGGAAAGGGGCCGTGGGTGGTGATGAGGGGAAGGGGTCGTGGGTGGTGATGAGGGGAAGGGGCTGTGGGTGGTGATGAGGGAAGGGGCCGTGGGTGGTGATGAGGGGAAGGGGCCGTGGGTGGTGATGAGGGAAGGGGCTGTGGGTGGTGATGAGGGGAAGGGGCTGTGGGTGGGTGGGTGCAGAGAAGGCGCTGGTGCTCAGGCCTGGGTGACTTTGCCCTTCTTCTGCTGGAGCAGGTGCCGTCAGAATGCCCTTTCCAGGGCTGGCCTCCTTCTGACAGACTTTTTTTCTTATAGTTTTTTATTTGCAATTAAAAATTATCCTTGACAGCCATCCCCTGTAAAAAGGTTTCACTAATTTAAAACCCATTCTTCCATCCTTCACTTCAACATGTGGGGACCTGATGAATTCTAAAGACCCCCAGAGTCTGTCTTGTGGGGGAGCGAGGGGGAGGGGTGGAGGGTGTGTGTCTGGGGATCAGGGTCTCTCTTCCAGGTCCCTAAGCTACTTTCTCTTCACTCCTGGTGCCCAGGCCCCACTCTGCAGAGATCCTTCACCTTCAGGTTTCTGTCCTCCTGGGCTGCCTGGGGAAGGGGCTGAGGCTGCTCTCACCCTAGGGGGCTGGGCCGGGAGGAGCCTCTCCACACTGCTCAGGCCAGGCCGAGGGGCTGGTGCATCCCGGACACACGCAGGGGCTGCTGGGAGAATCTGCAGAAGCGTGGCCGGCAGGTGTGGACAGAGCTGCCCCTGAGCACGGGGAATAAATGGTGCCTGGCAGATTCCACAGGAGAGCAGTGGGAAAGCCAGGTTCTCCGGGGCTTCACACCAGGCTCGGGGCTTCCCAGGCCAGCCTGGGTTCTGCAGGCTCCCATACTCCGCCCTGCGGCCCGCATGGATAGAAGTCTTATCAAGAGGCATCGAGACTGCTAGGGCTGCTGGCAGCCAACTGTGCACCCTGAGCTCCCCACAGAAGCCAGAGGCAGAGCCGGAGGCTGGGGGCAAGGAGTCCCTCGCCCCTGTTCCCTTTCAGCCCCAGGAATACACCCTGGGACCTCTTGACTTGGCCTGCCTGTCACCAAAGGACGCTACAGGGACCATGCGGGTGGCTCCCATGTACAGGCTGGGGCACCAAGGAGGCCCGCACCCTCAGGCACACCGGCTCTTCTGCCCACAGAACACACAGAACGGGGCCCATCTCCGTGCAGCCCGCTCCTCAGAGACAAGGCCAGAGACACTGGGGAGGGAAAGACGGCACGGGAGGGAGGAGGGAGGAGGAACGAGGGAGGAGGCTCTGTTAGAGTCAGGCCTGTTACCCTCTCCCCACCCTGTGACTCCAGTCCCCTTCCTGCCCTGCCTGAGACCACAGTGGGTGCCCAGTTCTGTGCCCACACCAGGGGGGCACTATTGCCCCAGTGCCCTTTGCTGGCTGGCATGTGCCACAGATGACCAGACCCTCCTAATGGCCAGCCTGGGACACAGACGGAGGGAGCCCCAGGAGCAAAAGCCCTCTCCAGGCGGCCACCACAGCCCCAGCAGCCTGTGGCCCTCCTGTCACCATGGGGAGGGAAAGGGCCTCAGCTCCCATGGTGCTGGGAGAGGCCTCACGGGGCAGCAGAGGGCTCTGGGGGAGGAAGGCGCTGGCTGGCTTTCTGATCCTCCATCTCTTGACTTCCCTGGAGCTGCTGGTGGGGAGCTGGCTTGGTGTCAGCCCCACTCTTGGCGCTAGCACAGCCAGGGCCTAGGACGTTCCTTTGGCCAAGGAGAACTCACAGCAGCCAGAGCCAGCAGGGTCAGGACGGGCGAGCTTGGAGCCCCGTGTGCTGGTGGGGTGAGGGGTCGTGCCCATGCTGGTGGCCACAGGGGCCAGGAGGCCAGGAGGGACAGTGGGGAGGCGCCCTGAGGCCGGCCTGGGTGACGGGTCCCTGCACAGGGAGGCTCATGGGTTCATTTGAAGATGAAGAAGCGCAGTCTTGGACAGGGCCGAGAGGAGGGGCAGGAGAGGGGGCAGGGGCCACAGCCCAGCTCCTCTGCCCGGGGCCTCCCTGGGCCTCAGTTTCCCCACCCCTCCGACTTAACAGGGATGCCTCTCACACAGAAGCCCACGCATGTGCTGCCGCAGCCGGGGCGCGTCCTCCAAGGGGCGGGCAGAGGCCCCTCGAGACGGGAGGAAGCTCATCACCCCGGCTGAGGCTGGGTGTGGGCAGGCCTGGGCGGAAACAGAGATGATGTGGGGCCGGTTCTGGGCAAGCTCTCGGGCCACTCTGGTGGACCCATGGTCTGTTTATAATCTCTCCAGCCTCTTCACTCTCCAGCCAGTCACAGGCTGCAGATACCGCAGAGGAGGCACCAGGCTTCTCCTTGCAGCAGGAAAATGAAGTCAGGGTGCAGAGGGACAGATGGGCGGCCGCCGGGGTGGGCTGCAGCGTGGAAACCCGCTCGCCGATACTCCCTTGGTTCCGTAACTTCCAGGGCTGGGCATGAGAGAGGCCAGGAACCTGGAACTCCCACCCCAAATGCCCAAGAGGCCAAGTGCCAAGTAAGGCCCCCAGTGAGGAGGAGGCCTGGGATGGGGGGTGTTCCTCGAGCCCCCAGTGTAGGCAGCTGCACACGGGCCCTTCCCAGTCCTCTTCTGTCCCCAGGTCTAGTGGGGCTGCCCCAGCAGCACTGGCCACAGCTCGGGCCAGGCCACTCAGGACAAGGAGGGCTGGGCCCGGCTGCTCACAGGTGTGCCGTGGAGGGGACCGAAGGCTGAGCCATGATGGGTGACAGCTGTGACTCCCCAGTAAAGTCAGGGGACTCACTTCACTCAGGTGCTCTGCAAAGGGCTCCCCATATGCTCAATGTCTTGGGGAGCCTGAAAAACAGGGATTCATGTGCAAACCCCTGAAATCCCTGCAGTTCAGCCTTCACCTCTCACGTTAGTGTCCATACCTTGGACAAGGCAGTGTTTATTAAGAAACTGATTTTACCTTATCAATTGTTTTGTGCCTGTTAGCATTCATCTCCAGAGCACACGCTGGCGTCGTGCTGGGCACAGACACACACACATCCACTCACGTCACTCTGCCCCTGCCCACAACCCCATTTTCGGGTGAAGCAGAGCGTGCACGGAGCGTGTTAGTACCTGTCGGGTCCACAGTAGGCCAGAGCAACGGCTGCAGTCCACCCAGGCTGCCTGCCATGAACCGCTGTCTTCCCAGGGAGCAGAACTCACCGGAAGAAAACGCTGCCTCCTCATGAACAGGCGCGTGCCAAGGATACACAGCTCCTCCGGCCAAGCCCCAGAAGTCAATCCCATGCGGCAGAGGGTGCTCCCTAGCAGTGTGTGGCTCGGGGGAACCTGGAGATGCTCCTGTCCGTCAAAACCAGGCCTGTCCATGCTGCAGGGGAAAGCCCCAAATGCCCTCACTGAGCAACAGCTCCATGAGCCCCTAGTCCGAGAGGCTCAGAAGAGGACAAGGCTCGGGTTTCCTGGAGTAACCCTGGCATAAATAGGCTGGGTCCCAAAAGGCCATCCCTGGCTCCGGGATGCAGGCACAAAAGACTGTTACCCAGAGGCTGAGCTTCCCCGGCTAGCCCGGGGCTGGAGCTCTGTGGCCTATGTGCGGGGCACTCTCTGGGG
Organism: Pan paniscus; assembly: GCF_029289425.2. Classification (NCBI taxonomy): domain Eukaryota; kingdom Metazoa; phylum Chordata; class Mammalia; order Primates; family Hominidae; genus Pan; species Pan paniscus. The sequence goes on along the minus strand of NC_073264.2, from coordinate 105,478,502 downwards.
TGGGGGCTGCAGGGCAGGGGCCCCAGCTGCAGGATGGCGGGAGGGAAGCAGGGCAAGTCCCCATGGAGAGGCTGCAGGCTGACTGAGGGTGGGTGTCCTCAAAGATGCAGAGCAGACAGGCCTTTGGGGTCCTGAAGCCCCACACATCTCATGGCTGCCCCAAGGGCCATTCACCATCTGCCTGCACCCGGGCCTCCCTGCCTCTGCTCTGCCCACATCCTCCCAAGACACACCTCCTTCTGGAAGCTGAGAAAACGCCGGGCTGACTCTAGTGGCAACCCTTCTTCTCCCAGCCCCCTGCCCCCCAGCCCTTCCGAACTTCCTGCCAGGACCGTGATGATTTGACAGGTGTGTCATGAGATGCTGGTGGCAGTCCAGGGTCCCCCCAGGAACGGCAGGGCACCTCTCTTGTCCTCACTTAATTAAAATGCGTCCCTGATGGGGCCGCGGTGCATGGCGTTCGCCTGGCGCAGCATCAGCGATTCAACCTTTGCCTGTGGGAGTTAACTCTGAATTTCCAGCCAACAGGAAGCCTCCAAAGGAAGGGTGGAAATGGGTGTCCCTGGAGGGGAGGCGCCTAGGCTGGGCCCCAGCGCACGCTTCCCTCAAGGTGCCCGCCTGCACCTGTCAGGTCTCACCTGCAGCGGCCCTGCAGCCCAAGCCCCGCCCCTCCGCCAACCTGGAAGCACCTGTGACGGGCTGCAGTGCCTGTCTTCCTGGAGAGGAGGCACGGACAGCCGCTCCCCACACGCCCTCTGGCAGGCAAAAGCAGCAGTGCAACAGACGGGAGGGCAGTGTCCTTGGTGAGTTCCTTGCATGGGGCAGGGCCTCCTGGCCTGTGGCAGCCAGGCTGGGACTGGCCCTGGAGGCAGATAGAGGGCCCAGTGGGAAATTCTGCGTCCCAGAAGATGGGCCAGGGCTGCCCATGGCAAGGGCCAAGGAGACCGCAGCCCCGCCTGCTGGGCATCGCACACAGGGTTGGCAGAAGCACCCTTGAGGCCGGGCAGGTGCTCAGCCAGGCTGGAAGGTCACAGGCCATAAAGTTGGGCTCACGTTTTATGTCCTGGGGGCTCCTTCCTTGGCACCCTGGAAAACTCCAAATGCCCCAGCTTGGGCCAGCCTGGGGACCCCCCACCCGGCCCCACTCCCCACTCGGCCACATAAACCCCAAAGCCAGGGCCCTCCTGCTCTCCCAAGCTATTTCCAGACCTTGGGAGCTGCCTTGCTGTCCCCAGAAAGCCCCACCATATGAGTGACAAGCCCTTCACTCCCCCATGGGGTGTGTGTGGTGTCAGAAGCCTCAACATTTGGGCCAAATTTGGGGTGGGGAGTTCGTCCCATGTCTTAAAGGTGGCCCCTGCCATGGGCATGGTGCTATGGAGGCAAAGGCAGGGTGTTGGTGGTTGAAGCCAGGCCTGCTCTGCTCCTCTGGGAGCTGGGGCAGTGGATGGGAGGGTCCCATGCAGGAATGAGATTTCAGTTTAGTCTGGTTCTCAGCAGAGAGCTTCAGTTTTGTTTTGTTTTGTTTTATTAAATCCCTTCCCCAAATAGAAGAAGGGTCAGCAAAGAAAAGAAATGAGGCCAGGCTTGTCCTCAGGTGGGCAGGGGTGCAGTGAGGGCGAGATTGGGGAGGGGCTGAGAGGTGGCGGCTCTGCCTCGTTGGCTTTGGGGTCCCAGCATCTTGGCTTCCATGGTGAGGAGCCGGTAGCTGAGCCCAGACCCCATAGATCCAGCTCAAAGCCTGAAAAACAAGAGCACACGAACATAGGACATGGGCACTCACGCCGGGGATGGAAGCACCGGCCCTGCAGGAGGAGCCCGGTCCAGGGCCGGCTGCCCCAGAGCCAGGCTGGCAGGGGCAGGACTGTGGGGTCGGCCCCTGGCTCCGCCCCGCGCTCACCAAGCCTCGCAAGCTCCTCTTTGTCTGGATCCAGTCTCCCCATTGGCAGAGCAGGTTTTTTTTTTTAATTTCTTTAATTTGCTTTGCAAATAACTCTGAATTAAAAACCATATATATCTATTTTTAAAGAGCCACTCTTTCACTCCCTTAGCTAAATTTACACGAGATATTTTTCCCTAGGAAAATTCAATTAGGTTTTTATTTTAGTCATCTAAAAGGCACTGGTGCTTTGAGTGTTTGGTTTTTAATTTAAGCCCTTGGTAGGGCATTTCAATTAAAACACTGGGGATGAGAATGACTGGGCTGTTCCGAGGCAGGTGGAGACCTCAGAGGCAGGGCTGGGCAGGGCGGGGCAGGGCCACTGGGCAGGGCTGGGCATCCAATGGGCGGCTCAGACCACCTGGGGACTGACTGAGTTCCTCCACCCTAGGGGCCCCCAGGCGCCGGGCGCTGACTCTGGGTGAGAGTCCACGCTGGGCCTGCAGCAGTGAGCCCAACAGGCCAGAGAAGAGAGCAGGAGCCAGGAAGCGAGTCCTCCGAGGCCACAGGTCCAGCTGACCCCAAGGCAGGGCGCCTGGTGCAGTGACCCTCAGGCTTCACCCACGTACCCCGGTGGCCTGTTCCAGGGAAAAGGTGGAGTTGCAGCCACTCCTTGGACAAGGAGCAGTAAGGCGTTCTGGAAGTGGCACCCGCAGGCCTGTTCCGGGCTTGTCCTTTGGCTGCAGGGTTTCATCCCAGGGTCTCAGCAAAGGCCCCCCCTCAAGGCTGTGCTGAGACAGGCAGCAAGCACGATGCTGAGAAAGGCGTGTGGCTCGTGCAGTTTGCTCAGCAGTTGGGAGGCCTGTCGTCCACTCCACACACACATCCAGGCTGGGATCTCCACACACGCATCCAGGCTGGGATCTCCACACATGCATCCAGGCTGGGATGGAGGCAGATGGAGCCAGGACATGCCCAGAGGCCCATCCAGGGCCTGACCTGGCACGGGGGACCTTGAGGTCGAAGCTGGGCCTTGCCCCGGGGAACGTGGGGAGAGAAGGGGACTCCCCCAGCCTCAGAGGCCTCAGGTTCCTCTGATGCGTCCTCAGAAGTTTCCTAACCTTGACATGGAAATGCATCTCCTTCAATGAGAAGAGCCCGCAGTTCCATATGCTCTGAGAGCAGCCCCTCCCTCCCATACCTCTGCCCTCCCCCAAACCCAACATCCAGCCGAGAAGAAGACCTAGAGAGTGAGAACAGGGAGGGGCCATGTCCCAGGCAGGTTAAATTGGTGATACATATGCCTTTATTAGTTGTTCTTATTGCTTTACTTATTACACTTTTTATTCGGAGATTATTGTTGATCCCCAAGCAGCTACAAGAAATAACACAAACAGATCCCATGTGTCCTTCATTCCGTCCCCCCCAGTGGAAACCTCCAGCAAAACTCTAGCACGGTATCCCCACCAGGGTGTTGATGGATGCAGCCAGGACACAGAGCACCCACCCCTCAGGGACCCTCAGGGCGCTCTTTTGTAGCTACACCCACTTTTCCTCTCACCCCCTGCACCCACTCCTTAATTTCTGCTAACCACCAGTCTCTTCTTCCCTTTCTATAAATTTGCCATTTCAAGAACGTTATATACATGAAACCATACATACAGTATGTAAGCTTTGGGGACTGGCATTTTTCACTCAGCATAATTCTCTAGAGATTCACCCAGGTGGCTGGACGTGTCACTAGCTCGCTCCTTTTCCTGGCTGAGTGGTGCTCCATGGTGTGGAGGCACCATGGTTTGTTTAATCATTTGCCCATCGGAGGACATCTGGGTTGACTTCAGTTTAGGGCTATGGTGAATAAAGCTGCTCTAATCAGTAATGTACATGTTTTATGTGAACATGTCTTCATATCTCTGGAATACAAGACCAGGAATATAACAACTGCATCATAGGGTAATTGAGTTTTTAAAGAAATTGCCAAACTGTCTTTCTAGAGTGGCAATACTGTGTTACGTTCCCATCCAGCTTCTCCACATCCTCACCAGCATTTGGTGTTTTCATTCTTTGTAAAAGTTAGTCATTCTGATAGGTGTGTAGTGACATCTCCTTGGGTTTTGATTTGCATTTCCTCCGTGGCTAATGACGTCAAACATCTTTTCATCTGTTTATTTGCCATCTATCTTCTCTCTTCAATGAAATGTCTCTGCAGGGGTCTTGCACATTTTCTAATTGGATTGTTAAGGTTTGTTTACTGTTGAGTTTTGAGAGCACTTTGTATATACTAGATACTAATCCTTTGTCGGGTATGTGGTTTCACATATTTTCTCTTATTCTGTAGCTTGTTCATCCTCTTAACAGATTCCATCATAGAGTGACAATTTTTAATTTTGATGAAGTCCAATTTATCAATGCCTCCTTTAAGGACCATGTTTTTGGTGTCAAGTCTATGAACTCTTTGCCTACCCCTAGTTCCCAAAGGTTTTCTCCTATGCTTTTTTCTAAAAGTTTCTTGGTTTCACCTGTTACACTTAAACTATTTGTCCAATTTGAGTTAATTTTTGTATAACGTGTGATATGTTTAGACTGAGGCTCTCTTTCTGCTCAAGGAACATTTGCTAAAAGGCTATTTGTCCTCCATTAAATTACTTTTGCACTTTGTGAAATCTCACTTTGTCAAAAATCAGTTGGGTACTATTGTGTAGCTCCACTCCTGAGTTCTCTCGTTCTAGTCCATTGGTTTGTGGGTCCATCCCTCAGCCAATTGACCAAATACCACCATCTAGACTAATATAGCTATCTAAAAAGTCTTGAAATTGGATGGAATGTTTTTTTTTATTCTTTTTCAAAATTGTTTCAGCTATTCTAAGTCTTTCTTGTTTTCATGTAAATTTTATAATTATCTTGTTTGTGTCTACAAAATAAGCTTGCTGGGATTTTTATAGGAATAGCATTAAACCCACATATCAATTTGGGGAGAATTGGCCTCTTTACTATGTTGTCTTCTAATCCATAACATAGTCATTCTCTCTACTTATTTATATCTTTGATTTCTTTCATCAATGTTGTATACTGTTCAGCACAAGTCCTGTACATGTTTTGTTGAATTTATGACTATTTCATTTTTCGAGTAGTTGTAAATGGTATTCTATTTTTAATTTCAGCATCCACATGTTCATTGCTAGGATATAGAAATACAATTGAGTTTTGTATGTTTATCTTGTACACTGAAACTTTGCTGAATTCCTGATTAGTTCTAGGAATATTTTGTCAATTCCTTCAGATTTTCTATGTAGACAACCTCCGCAAGTAGGGATAGTCATATTCCTTCCTTTCAGATATATATACTATGTCTTTTATTTGCTTTTATTGTCTTATTGCAAGAGCTAGAACTTCCAGCACTATGTTGAATAAGAATATTGAAATTAGACATCTTTGACTTGTTCCAATCTTGGGAAAAGAGATTCAGTATTAATTACATAGTTAGTTATAATTTTAAGTATATATATATACTTGTTCCAATCTTGGGGAAAGAGATTCAGTATTAATTACATAGTTAGTTATAATTTTAAGTATATAAAGTTAGCTGTAGGGTTTTTGTAGATGTTCTTTAGCAAATGAGGAACTTCACCTCCGTCTTAGTCTACTTAGTGTTGTTATCACAGAACCTAAGAGGCTGGGTAATTTATAAAGAAAAGAGGTTTATTTGGCTCATGATTCTGGTGGCTGGAAAGTCCAAGAGCACAGCATCAGCCCCTGTTCAGCTTCTGGTGGGGGCCTTGTGCTATATCGAGACATGGTGAAACGGGAAGGCAAGCAGGCATGTGCAATGCAAAAGCAAACACAAAGAGAAATCTCACTTTATAGCAACTCACTGTCACAATCACTAACCCAGTCCTGAGAGAAGAAGAATGCACTCTGGTTAGACGGCATTAATCTATTCATTAGGGATCCATCCCCATGACCCAAACACTTCCCATTAGGTCCTACTCCCCAACACCATCATAATAGCAATCAAATTTCAACATGAGTTTTGGAGGGGACAAACTATATTCAAACTGTATCATCCTCTATTCCCAGTTTGCTGATAATTTATCATGAATGAGTGCTGGATTTTGTTAAATGATTTTTCTTCATAGATTGATACTATCATGTGATTTTTTTTCTTCTTTAGCTTGTTAACATGATGAATGATATTGACTGATTTCAAATATTAAACCGGCCTTGCATCCCTGGAATAAACCCACTGAGTCATAGTATATATTCTTTTTATATACTACTGACTTCTGTTTGCTAATATTTTGGTAAGGATTTTATGTCTGTATTCATGAGGGGTTATTAGTTTGTAGTTCGCTTGTTTTTTATACTGTTTTGGGTAATTTTAAAATTTCCTTTGAGATTCTTTTTGATCAATGGACTGTATTGTTTCCAAATGAACTGCTCCATCCACCCCTGGGGCCCCCTATCACTGCCACACTGTCCCTCTCCCTTCAACCACCCCACCCACCACACTCCTGCATGCTCCTAGCACTCCTTGCCACCCTGCCATAGCCCTGCGTGCTTGTGGCACTCCCTGCCACCCTGCCACAGCCCTGCATGCTCCTGGCACTCCCTGCCACCCTACCACGGCCATGCATGCTCCTGGCACTGCCTGCCACCCTACCACGGCCATGCATGCTCCTGGCACTGCCTGCCACCCTACCACAGCCCTGCATGCTCCTGGCACTCCCTGCCACTCCCTGCCACCCCAAGGCTTTTGCACTTGCCGTGTCCCTGCCTGCAGTGCTCTTCCCTGCCCTGACTCAGTCCCAAAGTCGCTTCCATAGGGGAGCCCTCCCCAAGTTCATCTGTTGCTCTGGGCTTCTATAAAGGATTCCCTACCCAGCCTACATCCCAGCACTGCCAAGGGGCTGCAAGCAGGCCAGAGGTGGGCTTCAGGGCCATTTGTTACCTGGAGAAGATGGGCCAGAGCAGGCAATCAGGGGAGGGCAGAGGCAGCTTCACCTGGGGTCACCCCAGGTCTCTTCCTGCTTCTCTTCAGATATGTTTGCAGCCCTGTCCATCTCTCCACACTGTCTCTCCCACAGATCACTCAGGGCTGTCAGGCCCAGAGACCCAGCTTCCTGCCAACTGTGCATAGAGTTGGAGGGACGCAGCAGAGAGCAATGCCTGGCCACTGCCTACCCCAGAGCAGCCCTCTCCTTGTCCAAACTCTGGCCTGCCTGAGGGTGGCCCAGAATCTGCCAAGTGGCCAGGGTGCAGCTCCCTGTGGCCTGGGGCCCAGGATGGAGAAGCAGCTCAACTCGACACAGGGAGGCGAGGCAGCCCCTGTCCAGGTCCCATGTGAAGCCCACGTCCAGCCTTCTCTACAGGGCCCTTCACTCCCCCATGCTAGGGAAGGCTCTAACAGGGGAGGCCCCAGGGGGGCAAGCAAGCTTCTCGGCAGGCAGAGCATCGAGCTGAAGGCCAAACTCTCCAGGTAAGGCATGAGCTCCCTGTCCCGAGGCTGTCTGCTCACAGGCAAGATGTGTCTCATGCACACTGAGTCTGCAGCCTTGCAGGAGGAGCTGAAGCCCCAGGACGAGCCCTCTCACCTGCAACTTCATCTCCCAGTTGGCATCAGGGCAGGTCTGTGGGAGGTGGGATGGAGGCCACGGCATTGTGCAGATGTGATTCCTCACCTCCAGGAGCACTGGGCAGGCAGGGCTCATGCTGAGGGAAAGAAGTAACAAGACTCCCCAGGCCCTGAAGCTTCCCCAAAGCTGCAGTTGAGGCTATAGGCCCCACATCTGCATGGGGCCGGGAAGGCTTCCTGCTGGAGGCATGCCATCAGTAGGGTCTCCCAGGACTAGAAGGTGCACAGGAAGACAGAGAGCTTCCGGGCAAGGGGGCTGCTCACGTGAGCCTGGGGGGCACCCTGGGAAAGACAGTAAGGAAGGGGCCTATGGGGAATGGGGAAGCCTAGGCCTCTCCCAGCTGGCAGTGGGGCTCCCTGCCCCCTGATGTTGGGGCCCTGGAGAATTCTAAGGGGCCCTGGGTCCTGGGGCCCCTCCCCAGCCAGCATCTATCCAGATAGGCAGGCAACAGGCAGGGGTGAAATTCTGTTTGACAGGTAGCAAATCGCCTCTCCTCTTATGAGAATAACCCAATTATTTGACAGCGTTTTTCCAATACTCACAACATCTGTCTTTACTGTCTAATTTATGGAATTACCAATTAGCAATGACAGTTTCTGCCTCTCTGAATTGTCCCTGCAGGGTACGGGTCTAATCGTGCTATCATTACGCAGGTGCCCTCAGGAGGGATGCCAGCAGCCCAAGCCTGGGCCTGGTCAGCTGCAGGGCACCAGCATCAGCTGCCATCCCACAGGGCTCCGGGATAGGGTACCCTCCCCAGGACTTGGCAGATGCTGCCAATCAACTTTCCATTTCCCTTGGGTGGGCAGCCAAGGGGGACTTCTTTGGGATATAGAGCCGTCCTTCTTTGGGATATAGAGCCACCCTTCTCTGGGATATAGAGCCATCCTTCTTTGGGATATAGAGCCGTCCTTCTTTGGGATATAGGGCCACCCTTCTCTGGGATATAGAGCCGTCCTTCTCTGGGATATAGAGCCGTCCTTCTTCGGGATATAGAGCTGTCCTTCTTCGGGATATAGAGCTGCCCTTCTTTGGGATATAGAGCCGTCCTTCTTTGGGATATAGAGCCACCCTTCTCTGGGATATAGAGCCGTCCTTCTTTGGGATATAGAGCCGTCCTTCTTCGGGATATAGAGCCGCCCTTCTTTGGGATATAGAGCCGTCCTTCTTTGGGATATAGAGCCACCCTTCTTTGGGATATAGAGCCGCCCTTCTTTGGGATATAGAGCCGTCCTTCTTCGGGATATAGAGCCGTCCTTCTTCGGGATATAGAGCCACCCTTCTCTGGGATATAGAGCCACCCTTCTTTGAGATATAGAGCCGTCCTTCTTTGGGATATAGAGCCATCCTTCTTTGGGATATAGAGCCGTCCTTCTTTGGGATATAGAGCCGTCCTTCTTCGGGATATAGAGCCATCCTTCTTTGGGATATAGAGCCATCCTTCTTTGGGATATAGAGCTGTCCTTCTTTGGGATATAGAGCCGTCCTTCTTTGGGATATAGAGCCACCCTTCTTTGGGATATAGAGCCGTCCTTCTTCGGGATATAGAGCCACCCTTCTCTGGGATATAGAGCCGTCCTTCTTTGGGATATAGAGCCGTCCTTCTTCGGGATATAGAGCCACCCTTCTCTGGGATATAGAGCCGTCCTTCTTTGGAATATAGAGCCGTCCTTCTTCGGGATATAGAGCCACCCTTCTTTGGGATATAGAGCCGTCCTTCTTTGGGATATAGAGCCATCCTTCTTTGCGATATAGGGGCCTAATCCGAGACCTCTTTGTGCCCTCTGGCCTCTGGCAAACAGCAAGCCCCATTTCTGGAGGCGTGTGGGCCACCACACAATCAGAATGTGGCCTACATGACTGTGGGGTCCCATCCACTGTGTGACTCTGAGTCCCTGGGCTAGGGGCAGGAAGAGCCCGTGGGCAGGTTCATGGCCCAGGACAGCATGCTCGGGCATGAGGACCCAGTTGAGGGCAGTGACCAGGGTGGCCTGGGGCTGCACAGGGGTCTACCCTGAGGTTTCAAAACGAGGTTGCAGGCTGGGCGGCCGCCAGTCCCTCATGGCCCCACAGCTGTGAGTCACAGCAATCTGCACCATTCAAAGGATTCCAGACTTCCCCAGAGTTGCCCTGAGCCAAGGACGGGGTCCTATCAGCACCCAGCGGATCCAAGCCCCGGGGAAGGGCTCGGCTCAGTGCAGGTGATGGTGTGGCTGGGCTGATGGAGGCCCATGGGCCCAAGTCTGGGGCTCCCACCAAGGAGCCTGCGGCCCAGCCCAGCCCCACGCCTGCGCTCCCGAACGCCATCCCTGACGTTCGGACCTTGGTCCGTCTAACTTCTGATTTCCACCCATGACTAATGGCTGTCCCTGCCTTGTCTCGGCATTGGAGCTGGTTCCTCTGGCCCCAGCTGCATAAACAGGCCCAGCCCTGATAGCCCAGGGAAGGGCTGGATGAGGTGATGGCATGACCAGGAAGCCAGGGAGGGGTCCAAGTGGAAAAACGAGGTGCCGGGCCAGGGGTGGTGCTGAGGTTGGGGCCCAGGGACTGCCCAATGCAGGGTCACTGGGGCAGAGGGCAGCCCCCTCCCCACCCCTCTCCTGCCCAGGCTGCCAGGCACCTTTGGTGGGATTCCAGCCCCAGGCTCTTGCCCCCTTCGGCTGCCCCACATGGTGTCTGGGTCCCCTGTGCCCAGGCGTACCCTCTGAGACCATGTTTGTCCTACTGCCTGGCTTGTGGTGGCAGCTGCAATCCCAACCTCACACCCCATCCTGGCACTGGGCAGGCACCCTGGGGAGCCTGGTCACAGCCCATTTCAAAGACAAACAAACTGAGGGCCACCCACCAGGGGCATTCATACCCCTGGAACCCCAACAGGACAGCTCCCAGGAGAGGCCCCCAGGCTGGCTGAATCCCAGACCCCACGGCTCTGGCCCTGCCTGGTACTCCTGTTTGCATGTCAGGATCACTCCCATTCCCACCGTCAGCCCTCTGGCAAGACCACCTGATCTGGCCCAAGTCCCCGGCACCCAGAAGGAGGCCCATAAAAACTTCCCAGACTGAAGGGACCATGAGCTAAAGTCAGCAGGGGAAAAGGTGGCTCCAAGCAAGGAGAGGAAAACCCACAGACAGCAGCCTGTGGGACCGTCACCGCCACCACACCCTGGAGCCCCGAGAACCATCACTTCTGCTCCCTGGGAGGACTGCAATGTGGTACAGAGGGAAGCTGATGACTCTAGCACCCCTGCACCCCCCAGGGCCAGGACGGGCCCCTGTAGCCCATGCCTCGCCATCCCACCAGGCGCTCCCTGCTTCTTGCGCCTGGCTGCATGTGCTCCCCTCACCAGCCGTGGCCCCTTTGTGGCTCACTGCCCCAGCTGCCAGGGCCCTGCAGGAACGCACCACCAGTTCAACCTCTGACCAGCCGGCTCCCAGGTGAAGCCACTCACGTGCCCTCCAGGCTCCAGCCCAGGTTGTAGTCATGCCCCTGGACTCCCAGGGCCCTGCTCTGCTCGCGTCCCGCCCTGGCCACTCACCTCTCACTCCCTCCTATGCCCCCAGTCCTGAAGTTCCCTCCTAAGCTCACCTCACAGCAAGGGTCGAAAGTCACCGAGCCCACCCCGCTCTGGGCCACACCTCCAACTCTGCAGGGGTCCAGGCCTCATGGCAGAAGCAGCCTCATCCCTCCCAGGAGCCCCCAGAGGGGCTGAAAACTCCAGGAGTCAAGAATCGGCCTCGGAGCCTCACCCCCAGTGCAGGCATGAAAATCCAAGCCTCTGGCAACTAAAGGGGGGATTTTATTCTAGGGACCAAACCACATGCCTGCCTTTGACAAAAGAGATACTGGAGCTGGTGCTTTCAGAGATCCCAGCACACCCGTGCCCCTGCCTGCCCTGCCTTCCCCACCGCCCGCCCTCGCACCAGCCTCCCCAGGCCGTCTGCACGGGCTCCAGGCCCTCTTCTGTTTCAGGAGCAAGTCTCAGGGCAGCTACCGGCAAACAGCTGATGAAGGCACCCATCTCCCAGGGTCAAAACCAGGGTTCAGCTGCCCGTCTGCCCGACAGCTGGCGGCTCTGCCCATGCATCGGGCAGTGCCGACATGGTCACAAAACCTGCTGTGGAAATGACCGCTCACTGTGGCCACAAGGGCCCAGCAGACCTGAGCAGTCAAAGACCCCCGGGCTTCCCCAGGGGAGGGAAGGGGCCGAGGTCTTCTTGTCACATGGTCACTCCCAGATCCCGGCTGCAGATCTCACATCTCGCTGTGGCCCCAAGGATGCAGCAGAGCAGAGTGCTGGGGAGCTGGGAGCGCACGGGAAGTCAGAGCGCTGTGCACGCACACCCTGCACACAGGGCAGCCACACGCGCACCTGCAGCCAGGCCCAAGTGCAGCGAGACCCTGAGCTTCTCCGAGCCACGTGTGCTCACATCAAGGCGATACCGTCAAGGCAGAGGCTTTGGCCGAAGCATCCTGCCCCTAAGAGTGAAGGTGAGCAGGCGAGGGGCTGCCACTTGGCATCTCCAACACAAGGGCTGAGGCCCAAGTCAAGTCCGGGGTCAGGGCTGACACAGCCACCAGGGCCAGGGAGTGGCATGGTGACCTCAGCACCCATGTGACCCTGAAACACAGGTTTCCAGAGCCCTGGGACACCTCCCACCCCGCCCCATCCGCAGCAGCCCAGGCCACAAAGCCGGTGCTCTCAGGGGTTGTGATGGGTCATTACATGTGTCAATGTGACTGGGACACACGGTGCCCAGACATTTGGTCAAACATGACTCTGGGTATGTGTGAGGCTGCTTCCGGAGGAGATCAACACTGGAGTCAGTGAACTGAGTCCAGCAGGGGTGCTCCCCATGTGGGCGGCCCTGTCTAATAGGTCGGAGGCCTGCATAGGACACGAAGGTGAAGCGGGGGAGAACTGACTCTGCTGACTGCCGAGCTGGGACATCTGTCTTCCCCCTTTGGATGGGACTGGAACTCACAGCATCGGCGCTCCTGGGTCTCCAAGTTGGCAACGGCACATCCAGGGACTTCCCAGCCTCCATAACCACATGAGCCAATCCCTTATAATAAACACACATCCACACACACACACATGTGCACACACATGGGTACACACATGCATACACATGCATGCACACACACACACACACACAGGCTCTGTTGGCATTTTTGGAGAACCCTAATACAGGGGTCACCGAAGTCCCTGCCAACCTTGCAGCCACCCCTGAGTCGGACTGCACCTGGCCTCCTCTGTCTCCTCTGCATTATCAAAGAAAGGACAGAGGCAGACTGGTAAGGAGAGGCGTTTATTCAAGAGGGTTACTGCAAGTGGGGGGGCAGGCTGTCGCCACAGGTGACACTGGATTGGAAGGGCAATCCAGTGGGAGAATGCCCCCGCCTCACCAAAGGGCTGCAGGCTTCTCCAGGGTAAGGGGAAAGGGCTTCTCTCTTAGACAGAGGCGTCCACAGAGCTGGGAGGAGGTGGCGTGGGGAAGCGGGGACAGTCTGCAGGACGTCAGAGCCAAGCGTGGTTGGCCCTGGTGCGCCTGTTCTCAGGAGGGCATCTGCTGGCTCGAGTGAGGGCGGCCAAGGTTCGGGGCTCGAGGGGAGTGAGGAGCTGAACCGAGGCTGAGTAACACGCCTTTCCTTCCAGTTGAGCAGTCAGTCACTCGTGAGGCCACACAAGAACTCGAGGGCATGTGTCGGGCCTGGCCCTGGAAATGAGGAGCATCTGGGAGTGTTTTCCAGAGTCTTATGGGCAAGGGGGCTCCCCGCTGCCATCAGCTGTTTTCCGGAACACCAGAATAGAGGGTTTCTTAACCTTCAGGTAAATTCAACATTGTCACAGTGAGAGTGTCCCTGCCGGGGTCTCTCTCTTCAGGGGTCTCACAGGACAGGCCCCCAGGGCTGCACTGGGGACTTGGGAAGAAGATGACGATGATGCGGTTGGGAGAGATCATTGCGCAGAAAGTGGCTCGGGGCCCAGTGTGGGGTCAAGGCAAGGTCCACGGCCACTGACAGCTCAGCCCCTGGTCCCACAGACAGCGTGGAAAGGTGGAGTCAGAGGGCCAGATGAGGAGGGGATTTCTGTGGCGTGACCTGGGCCGTGAGCTCTTCCCCAGCCCGAGGGGGAAGAGGACAGGCTTCTCCTTCACTTCCCGGCAGAGCAGACCTTGGGCAGGATCCCCGAGGCGGGGCGGGGCTGGAGGCTGGGAAGCTGCGGCACCTGGTAAGGGGGCCGTGCTCAGAAGGCTGTCGGGGGTTGCCAGCTGAACTCCCACACTAGTGCCCGCTGGCCAGACCCGGGCAGCTTGCAGAGCAGGGGTCTCCGGCTCACCTCCCCGTGTTTCCCGCAGGGCGCTCGTTCATTCTTTGGTGCATCCAGCCACACATCCTGAGCACCCTCCACGTCCACCCAGACCGCCCTGAGGACCTGCGATGACTCAGCCACCACGGTCTCCAGCAGGGGAACCCTGGCAGGGGACGGCCAGTTGCCACCAGCTCCACTTGGGGCCATCTCCTCCCAGGGCCCAGCAGGATCCAGAGGGGCACCCCTAGGGGATGGGTCACCCACCTGGCACTACTCTACCTGCCTTCAGGGCTAACCCTCTGTGGGTTCTAGGCTTCCTCTCCAGGGGTTCTGGGCCAAACTGTGTCCCCCCCAAATTCCTATGTGAAACCAACCCCGTCCATACCTCGAAGGTGGGCTTTGGATTCCCACACCTGTGGGAGAACACCATTTCTGTTGTTTTAAGCTACTTAGTTTACGGTCTTTGTTATGGCAGCCCTGGCAAACTGATACACCAGGGAAGGGTCTCCAGAAAGATCTCCCACTCCCCTCTTAGAGTCCAGTGAACGCACTTGGACCACGGCACTCATTCCTGCTCTCTCCAGGGTGCTGGATGATGAGCAGATGCCCATTGCCTGCCTGTCTGGGGCTGGGCCGGGCTTGCTGTCTGGGGCCATGGTGGAAGTGTGATGTGAAATTTCGAAATGGCATTCTTGCAAATCAGTGTCAGTCCCTGTGTGGGGGTGCATGAAGAAGGCTATTCCAGAGCCTGAGCTCGAAAGCCCGAGGCCCCTGGGCCTGCATAGCCTCCCCCAATCCTCGACCCCATGTGGCTCCCACTGAGAGCTCCCCAGCCCAGGGCATGCAGACGGCCCATGAACGCTCATCTTCCTGAACCTGCTTCCAGCACATTCCCTTTCTGCTCTTGGGCTGAGCTGAGCTTGGAGATGAGCAGGCTGCTGTTGGTGCAGGGGATGGGTTGAAGCACCGCCTGCCTGGAGGGCTCATGGCCTGGCCCACATAGATGACAACCGGGACTGCAGGAATGGGGAGGCCAGGCAGACGGCACTCCTGGGGATACAAGAGCTTCCGGAGACCAGCAGCGGCTTCCTCAGTAGCAGCAGCTGACAGGCACATCAGCGCCTCTCCGTGTGCTGGAGTTGCTTCTGGAACTCTGGGAAGTCATCATCGACTGCATATTTATTGTCAGCGTTGTTTAAATTCTGGTGCATTTTTCTGTGATAATGTAACAATAACATAAACATTTGCTGGGTGCTAGCTACGCTTAGTGCGTATCACCCTCACACCAACCTCATGAGGGAGATCCTGCCGTTTGCCCCATTTTACAGATGAGCAAACAGAAGCTCAGAAAGTTTAAGTCAGCTGCCCAAGGTCACACAGCTCATGGGAGGCAGAGCTGGGATTCGAATCCTTTGGGTTCACAGTTTGTGCTGTTAACCATGACTCTCCCCAAGGCTGATGCTGGGCTGGGGGTGCTGCTGGGGCCACCCAGGGCTGCAGAGCGTCAGCGCTCAATCTGGGTGAGTCTCAGGAAGAAAGGGATGTGGGGAGGGAAGAATTCTGTCCCAGTGAACACACACTGCCTGCCTCCCGCTCCACTCAGCATCCCACAGAGCCTGGGTGCTATCTCTCCCCAGGAAACAGAACCCACCCCGAGGGTCCGTGCCCACCCTCCTGTCCACACAACCGTGGTACACACATGCACACTCACACAGAGCACATGTGTGTCGGCAGCAGCCAACCCCAGTCCAGGCAGGTGGCCACGGACACAGCAGCTGGGCCCGTCTCACAGAGCGAGGCTGTTCGGGATAGAAAATGAGGCTTTGAATGTCGTGGTGTGTTTGGAGGTTTAGACGTTTGCTCAGGGTTGACTGCACATTTCTCCCACTGCAGAGAGAATGAGGCCCGCCAGGCAGCCCACGCAGGTCCACAGCTGGGCTTGAGAACAGGGCCGGTCCTCGCAGGCACCTCACTCCAGCAAGCAGGACCTTCCAGGGTTCAGAGGCTCTCTGCTCTGGGGCCAGGACTCTGAGACATCAGTTGCCCTGGAAAGGGCACAGGCCTGGCACCAGGTGGAGTGGCTCCGGCTCAGCTCCCCTTCCCCGCCCATGCGGCCTGGGGCAGATCCCCTGAGGGCCCTGGTGCAGCTTCCCCTGTGTGAAATGGAGATGTGGCCACCACCTCATCACAGCACCGTCGTGAGTCCAGGAAATGACGCAGCTGGAGTACCGTGTGCTTAGGAAGTCCTGGCAGGTCGTCCACATGGTTAGTGTGTCCACCGTTACCAGCAGCAGCAGTAACAGTGGCAGTGGGGGTGCAGGAGGGTGATAGTAATAGCAGTGGTGGTAGTGATAATATTGCCAGTGGAAGTAGGAGGGGTGGTGGACGTGGTGGTGACAGTGGTAGCAGCAGTAGCAGTAACAGCACTACCGGCGGTAATAGTGGCAGGAGTGATAGTAGTAGTGGTATTAATACAGGTGGTGGTGACCATAGTAATGGTAGTAATAGCAGCAGCAGTGGCAGCGGTAATAATGGTAGTTATAGCAGTGGTGTTGGTGGTGGTGGTCCTAAGAGAGCAGGGGTGCTCATCACAGCAGCAGCAGTAGTAGTCATGGTGGTGGTGAAAGTAATAGTAGCAGTGGCTCACGCCTGTAATCCCAGCACTTTGGGAGGTTGAGGCGGGTGGATCACAAGGTCAGGAGTTCGAGACCAGCCTGGCCAACGCAGTGAAACCCCGTCTCTACTAAAAATACAAAAATTAGCCCGGCGTGGTGGTGCGCACCCGTAATCCCAGTTACTCAACAGGCTGAGGCGGGAGAGTCACTTGAACCCGGGAGATGGAGGTTGCAGTGAGCCGAGATAACGCCACTGCACTCCAGCCGGGCAACACAGTGATACTCCATCTCAAAAAAAAAAAAAAATAGTAGCGGTGGTGGTGGTGGTGGTGGTGGTGGTAATACAGCAGTGGTGGTCATCATGTAGTAGTAGTAGTCGTCATGGTGGTGGTGGTAGTGATGGTAGCAGTGGTGGTGGTATTGGTGACACAGCAGTGGTGGCCTTTGTAGTACTAATAGTCATGGTGGCAGTGGCACCATGCAGTGGCACTCGGTGGGTGCCCTCCCCAGGAGATGTGTCAAAGCTCGGCCACCACCCGGCCCCTGCCTAGCGCACCCCACGGGTCTGGGGACTGACGTCCACTGGTGCCTCCTCACGGGGGACAGTTAACATCCCCTGGTTAAAGGTAATCGCTGTGACATCGCACCGTTGTCCCAACTGTCGCACCAGCTCTCAGGCGCTGGGTCAGTGGCTGAAAGCGAAAGGTCAGCATTGCCTCTTGATCGCGCTTTAATCAGATTTGGCTTCTCCCAGCTTCCGCCACCGCCCTTGCCAGGGCCTGGGCCTCATTACAGAAAGTAGAAGGAGATGACATCATTCACAGCTAATTGTCTTGTTTGTCCGCTGGCTCCGTGGTTGTTTTAATAAAGGGCAGAGGCGGATAAAGGCTACATTTGCATCCTGGAAGGGGAGGCTGACAAGGGTCTCCTGCTCATGACATTTATTGTTTGCAAATGAGATAACCCAATAACAGCAGAGCCAGCTCCCTGCCGAAGCAGAGAACCCACCCTGCCCTCCTCCCCCGGGGCCAGCCAGGAGCTGGGACAGACCAGGCCACGCGAGGGTAGCGCTCTCCGCCCACGGCCACCCGGGGTGATGCGTCTCAGTCCCTCTCCTGCAACACCTACCTGCGGAGTGGCCCCACAGTAGGATGCAAGCAATGCCTGTTGAGTCCAGCCACCCGCAGGCTGGAACCAGCATCCCCGTTTGCCCAGGAGAAAGCTGGGGTTCAGAGAGATCACATTGCCTGCCAGTGCCACACAGCTGAAAGCAAACAGAGCAGCTCAGCACGCTCAGACTTTTTGCTTCACTGTTTGGCAAAACAGATCTCCATGCCTATGGTACCCAAATAAAGTCACAGCATTTTTTATTAAAATTATTATCAGTGTAGAATCCTCACCCACCCTGTTTCTAGCTGCCTCTGGGGACCCAGTTCCAGTTGTCAGAACTTCTAAGGAAATTTTTAAGAAATTCCTCGAGCTGCACAGACTCTACTTTCCAGAACCAAACTAGGGATCTGGCAAAGGATAATCGTTTAGTCTTCAAATTTCATATGCAAGGACTTTCAAAACATTTGTATTAAATTGGGTTTAATAACACATTTCATAGGTGGCTTTTTTGAAAAAAAATATTGTTTTATTGTTACCTGGCTAGGGCCAGGGGATTCCTCTGAGTTGCCACGGCCTGCCCCATCCCCACCCCAGAACTTCCCTCTGTGACCACCCTGGACGCTATGTACAGAGAACTGTCACTCAGTCTGAGTACAGGAATGCAGCAGGATCAAAGTAAATGTTGGATGGATGGAATGGGTGGGTGGGTGGATGGAATGGGTGGGTGGATGGATGGATGGATGGATGGATGGATGGAAAGGTAGATGGATGGATGGATGGATGGATGGATGGATGGATGGAAAGGTAGATGGATGGTTGGATGGATGGATGGATGGATGGATGGATGGATGGATGGATGGGTGGATGGATGGATGGATGGATGGATGGATGGATGGATGGATGGATGGAAAGGTAGATGGATGGTTGGATGGATGGATGGATGGATGGATGGATGGATGGATGGATGGAAAGGTAGATGGATGGATGGATGGATGGATGGATGGATGGATGGATGGATGGAAAGGTAGATGGATGGTTGGTTGGATGGATGGATGGATGGATGGGTAGGTGGGCAGATGGGTAAATGGATAGATAAATGGGTAAACGGATGGGTGGGTAGATGGAAGCATGGGTAGGTGAGTGTGAGATTGGATGGATGGATTGGTGGATGGACAGATGAAGTACCACTCTCGGTACTGCCTTCTGTGTCAGGTAGGGGCCGCTCTGAGCAGACGGTGGCTGCCAACCACCATGAAGTATGACCTTCCTTGCTCCCATGCAGCCCACAGAGGGTGGGCAAGCCTGCCTGGCTGGTTCACACCTTGCCACCCCGAGCCCATGGCAAGGAAGTAGGTGCCATGGTGACAGACTCAGGGCAACACTGGGGCACAATGGATGCTGGGGTCAACCCCAATGCCAGCTACAATGGCCGTGCTTGTAGGGCCATTCTGATGAACCCAGATGTTCCAACATCTCCAACTTGCAGGCCACACTGTCCTTCAGTCACCAGGTTGACCTCTGTGCCGCCTGGTTGTCCAGGTGTTAGGAGGCTCATTCTGGTGGAACGAGCATCTTGAGCCCCTCCTATGCCTCCAGTCCCTGCCAGACCACCTGGGAAGGTCCAGGAGCTGCTGCAGTTCCCACAAGTCCAGGCTACCCAGGTTGCAGCCCCTGCAGCCCCCCATGGTCCATACAGACCTCTTGTGTGCAAATCACACCCTGGGGTACTCACAGGACATGCTCGCTCCCAGAAGACCCAAAAGCTCAACCAGGTCCAGGCCGTGGGTGGTTAAAGCACTCAGCAGAAGTTCCTCAAAGCTCAGAGGCACCAGCAGAGGCAAAAGCAGATGCAGGGGCAGGGGGAGGAAGGTAGCCAGGGCATCTCGCCTCCTGGGGCTGCGGCCCTGCCTGCTCCCCCATCCCAGGCCTCCGGGCCCCTAAAGTCTGGGGAGCCTGGATTCAGGGAAGGACCCATCACCCCACAAGGGTCAGGCCGGGGGCCAGCGTGTTCCAAGCAGAAGCAGAAGCTTCACCCAGCCCTGTGGGGTGGCAGGAGGGAGCCCACTGAGCACAGG
This sequence comes from Pan paniscus, assembly GCF_029289425.2. NCBI lineage: Eukaryota > Metazoa > Chordata > Mammalia > Primates > Hominidae > Pan > Pan paniscus. Next base: position 105,458,876 of record NC_073264.2, on the reverse strand, counting down.
CAGGTCAGAGGCTGCTGCCGAAGAGCTAAGCCAGGACCATCTCTGGTCCCCAGGAGCCACCACTCAGCCTCACCCACTGTGAGGACTGGAATATTCACCAATCATAGGGCTGTCCACATGGCGAGACTCCACTCACATCCACCAGAGCCTCCCTGGCCCCCTCTCCTCCTCCTAGAGGCTCCCCAAGGCCTGAAATTACAACGAGAAAGTTTTTCCTTTGACTCTGCAAGGCAGACAGGACCTGGCATCTCCTGTGCACGTCTGTGGCCTGAGCAAGAGGGGACGTGGGACTGCGTGGGGGCTGTGACAGTTCAGCTTGCCCACCCAGCAGATGAGTCCTCTTCTCCTGTGGCCACTGAAGGCAAAGCAGGGGTGGGGGCAGGGGAGGGGGTCCCAGTCCCGTGAGGCTGAAAGTCAAGGTGGGATCACAGAGAAAGTCCAGGGACAAGATCAAGCCCTTCTGAAAAATGCATCTAGCAAGCCCCTGCCCGGCTGTGCTTCAGTTTCCAGTTTCTCTTTGGCCCTCTCCAACTGGGTGGACAAGTCTGGTGACTCCTTCCTGCATGCCAGCACCTGACGCGTCTGTCATGGCCCCTGCGGCCCTGGCTGAGGCCCCTGCTGGATGGCCTGGGTGGACCAGCCCTGGACATGCAGCAGCTGGCTCTCGCTGCTCCCCACCCTGCCACCTGGGTCCCTGCACCTGCCTCGAAGCATCCAGTTCTGGAGCTTTTGTCCTGGGCCTGGGAAATGGGCATTTTCTGCCCATAGGCACAAAGGAGAAACTGCAGGCAGGCATGCTTCTGGAAAGTTCCAGGGCTAAGGAGATGCCGAGTCGTTCTTCCTCACCCAGGGGTCAGGTCCTCACCACAGCCCCCACCCAGTGGCTGCCCCCGCCTCTGGCTAGGAGCCCTGCCCGCCAAGCCAAGCAAGAGGCGGGACGCGGTGACGCGATGTCTCCACTGAAAGGGTCCCGCTTCCCCTCAGAGAAGGGGCCGCACGTTAATTCACTCAAGGCCGGGGATTAGTCATCGGGCAAATAAGATTAAATGCCCTTGAAATGGAATTAAAATGACGTCAAACAGCAGAATATCATTTTCCTAACAGCCCTGCAAGATGCTTCCTGCTTTAACCCCTTCCTGGCCCCATCTCAACCCCCAAGAGTGAGCTCCAAGCTCGGGAGAGGTGGTACCCACGTCTCTCTGTGCTCCTGAACCTGGCTCAGGGGCCATCAAGGAAATCAACACTGAGGCTACTCCTGCCAACACCCTCCCAGGGCCTTCTGAGTCCTTTAAATATCAGATGGACCTTCAGGCCCCAGGCTACAGCTGGTAGAACCTGAGCCCCAGGCCCTGCACAGGGCGAGGGGACCTCAGCCCAGCCTAGGGCCCCGGGAACAGCGGGCCTGGGCCAGGAAGGAAGCCAGGAAGCTGAGGAGGTTCCTGGTCTCTCCCTGGCACCTCCGTGCCTTCCTTCACTCGGTTCTTTCTCTTCGTTAGCACAGCCCTGCCTGCCCTCCTGGGGAACCAGCAGGCCCTCAGCTCCTTGTTCACCACCTGCAGCTCAGGGGCCCGAGGATTCGTCTCCACTTGCAGGAATCCTCTTTTCATCTTAGAAGAGAAGAGAGGAATGATAAGGCTGGGCCCAGAGTCCCAGGGAGGCCTAGGCAGGTGGGCACCAGGGCTGGGAACAGCCCCTCTCCCATGGGGCTGTCCACACAAACCCTTCATTTCCCCAGGCCCATCTGGGGTCTGGAACCCCCTTAGAAGCCAGAAAGAGTGAACCCCACCTGGCCCACCTCAGCAGCGCAACCCAGCCAGGGAAAGGGGCAGGAACGTCTGTGCCTCCTGTGCCCCTGCCCGGGTCCCCACGCCAGGACAGCGTCTTTGCAGACATCCATGGTGACCTGCCTAGTCGGGGAACATGCCTCTCTGTAGGAGGCCCTGGCTACTAGCACCAACAAGACGACCTGCAAAGTCACTGGAAATCTTCCTCAATCATCAGCCTTAAGCCCTGATCATCATTTCTCATTTTCACTGAAACAATCACCTGTCGGAGAGGGTGGGCTGTGAGCTGCCCATTCGTCACGCAGGGCTGCCCTGGCCAAGTGCACGCGCCGCCCGGCCAGGCTCAGGCGTGGATCAATAGGCCACGTTCAGGCCGTCAATAGCTGTAAATACATTTGCGGGATCAGTCAGGACAGCCTCCTGCCCGGCCACCGTCCAGGGAGCTGCTGGGCGCAGAGTACGAGTGGGGCAAGCGATGTGCACCCTGCACCGTCCCTGGGGTCCAGCCTGTCTGGGGCTGCGTCTGTCCCAGCTCTCCCTGCCAGTGCTTCCACTTGGGCCGTCATCCTTGCTGTGCTGAGCCTGGCTCTGCCCGGCTCTGGGACTCCAGAAATGAGCCGTGATGACAGAGGCCTGGGAAGGGCCCCTCTGTGTCCTCCTCCTTGCCATCCCCAACCCTCAGCAACAGGCCTCGGCTCCTCCTCTCTTCTCGGGGGGTGGCCTCCCACGGCAGCCAGTCCGGCTCTGGGGACGGTGAGTTCTCTCGATTCCGAGTGGAGATAAGCCCAACCCAGCATCCTCTCAGGCTCGGGGCAGCTCTCTCCACACCTGCACCGTGCCCAGGAAGTTGGCACTGATGCCCTCCAAACATTTCTCCCGGCCTGGCACCCTGTCTCCCTCCGGCCACCGCCCAGCAGAGGGCCCCCACTAACCAGGGCCACTCTCACTCAGAGTCCAGCTCAGGAACTGGGCATTTTCCCCCCACCCATCCCCACCACAGGGCGGGGCAGGGAGGTGGGGAGTCACCTCCTTCAGCCCGGACTCCGCATTCCGGTCGGGGACAATCCTTAGTGCCGATGAGGACCCTGGTGTCTGTCACCCACTGCTGCTGTACTCTCCTCTCCAGAGACTCAGAATCAACAGGCCGTGGAAACAGAGATTTATTGCAGTGAATTAGCTCATACAATGATGGAGGCTGAGTCCGCAGATCTGCACCGAGTCAGTAAGCTGGAGCCCTGGGAGAGCTGATGGTGGCAAATCAGGCTGGACACCAGCAGACTCGACACCTGGGTAGAGCCGATGTTCCAGCTCAAGTCTGAAAGCAGGAAAGCAGCCGCCCTCCCGGCTGGAAGGCAACCAGTTTCCTCATCATGCCTTCACCTGATTGAGCGAGGCCCACCCGCATGGGGGAGGGACATCTGCTGTGCTCAGTCTACGGATTCCAGCCTGAATCTCATCCAGAAACACCTGCACGGACACACCCCAAATCGGAGTCCACCAAACGTCTGCAGTCGCGTGGACACATAAAATTAACCCTCACAATACCTCTCCCTCTGCCCCAAACACGCAGCTGCTTCACCCACCTTCACCTGTTCCCCCGCAATTAGCCTGTGTCCCCCAGTGCCATCCATTCTGGGCATCCTGGCCCGGGCGAGTGTCTGGGAGGGGCTGGGGCAGCCTGGTTGGTCACCAGAGTGTGGTCATTGTCATCTGCATCCCGGGGTGAGAAAGGACAAGGGGCTCTGCCCCTTGGGGGTCCTCAGGATTTTGACTGAGCCCCCAGGGTTGGTGGCTCACGTGCCTACCTGCATCTTCCACCAGCAGGAGGAGCAGGCTCATTGCAGCTGCATTGGAGGACGAGGGCTGAGTCCAGCCTCCTCCCTGGGACTGCAGCCCCCAAGGCAGGCTCTTCACAGGAGGGTCACCAGAGCCCTCAGCTGGGAGCTGGCACATGGCCACTTCCGGCTAAATCGAGCCCGGTGGCCAAGCCTGCCATCAATGGGGACAGTGGATGAGGAAATAGTGTTTGCTGAGTGACAATCTTCTCTCTCACAGCTGCCAGCCTCAGGACAGGGAGCACGGGAGGGAGGCAGAGGGCAGCCCTCTTGTCCTTTCTCACCCCGGGATGCAGATGACAATGACCACACTCTGGTGACCAACCAGGCTGCCCCAGCCCCTCCCAGACACTCGCCCGGGCCAGGCAGCAGGAGGAAGCTCCCTGGTGCTCTCAGCTCCCAGAACAGAGGATGCCTTTGCTTTGGGAGGATGGGGTGATCCTAACCACTGCTCCGTCCTGCCTTGGAGGAGGATGCCTGAGGGTAGGGCCCAGCTACCAACCAGGCTGCTGCTGTGGACAGCCTCCATCCTGCCCAGGGCCCCTTCCTGGCGGCCCCCTCCCTCTGTTGCTCTCTGCACTCACCTCTGCCTGGCCTTGCCCCTCCCCCAGGGTTCATCCCAGCCCGCATCTCCCAACTCTGCACCTCCCAAGACAATCTCGTTTGGGCTCTGAGTCACGCTGGGGCCTCACAGGAGATCTCTGGGGATGGGTGAGGCTTGGCTGGAGTCCCCGCAGAAGCGTGACCCTCACACCTGGGCCAGCGCCCTGAGGCCCCCGGCCAGCTCAGCTGCTGCTAAAAGAAGGGAGATGAAGCACTGGCTTGTTTTCAAGGGAAAAGGCCAGCAGCAGATGGCCCCTCCAGCCCCCTGGCCCCTGCAGCCCCCCGGCCCCTCCAGCCCCCCTGGCCCCTGCAGCCCCCTGGCCCTCCAGCCCCCCGGCCCCTCCAGCCCCCCGGCCCCTCCAGCCCCCCTGGCCCCTGCAGCCCCCTGGCCCTCCAGCCCCCCGGCCCCTCCAGCCCCCCTGGCCCCTGCAGCCCCCTGGCCCTCCAGCCCCCCGGCCCCTCAAGCCCCCCAGCCCCTCCAGCCCCCCTGGCCCCTGCAGCCCCCTGGCCCCTGCAGCCCCCCTGGCCCCTCCAGCCCCCCGGTCCCTGCAGCCCCCCGGCCCCTCCAGCCCCCCGGCCCCTGCAGCCCCCCTGGCCCCTGCAGCCCCCCGGCCCCTCCAGCCCCCCGGCCCCTGCAGACCCCCTGGCCCCTGCAGCCCCCTGGCCCTCCAGCCCCCCGGCCCCTCCAGCCCCCCTGGCCCCTCCAGGCCCCTGGCCCTCCAGGACCCCGGCCCCTCCAGCCCTCTGGCCCCTCCAGCCCCCTGGTCCCCCCAGCCCCTGGCCGCTGCAGCCCCCGGCCCCTCCAGCCCCCGGCCCCTCCAGCCCCCCGGCCCCTGCAGCCCCCCTGGCCCAGGCAGCCCCCTGGCCCTCCAGCCCCCCGGGACCTCCAGCCCCCCGGCCCCTCCAGCCCCCCGGCCCCTCCAGCCCCCTGGTCCCTCCAGCCCCCAGTCCCTGCAGCCCCATGGACCCTCCAGCCCCCTGGTCCCTCCAGCCCCCGGTCCCTGCAGCCCCCTGGCCCCTGCAGCCCCCTGGCCCTCCAGGCCCCTGGCCTACTCCTGCAAGCCCTGGGGAACCGATTCTGCAGCTCCGGGCCAGAGCCTTCACCTCCAAACCAGGACAAACCAGGCAGTCTGGGGTAAGAGTGGGAGGAAGTAAAAGGCACCCATGGGCTCCTGGGAGTTGAAATAAGAATATCTCAGTCTCTTTCCATAAGGAAACCTAAAAAGAGCACAGAACATTTTGAAAATGGAAGCCAAATATTTATTAAATATTTTCGAATCCATCAGAAACCACAGATGCTGGGGAGAACAAAACCCACTTTCAGAAAGAGGCGGCGAGTCACGGGGAGAAGCGGGGAGCACGTCTGAGGGACTCTGCTCCGTGCCCAGCTGCCGACACCCCCGTTCCCACACCCCTGCCCCCCTCCCCAGCAGAGCCCCCCTCCCCAGCAGAGCCCCCCTCCCCAGCAGAGCCCCTCTCCCGGCCCCAGCAAGACCCCTTCCAAGGCAGGTCTGAGAAACGCAGAAACGTGATCTCTCAAAGCTGATCAACGTTGTGGACACCTGGAACAGATGACCAGAGACATCGTGCCTGTGTGCCCCGCGCCCACTCCAAACAGCCGCCCCGAGAGCTCTGCCGGGCCCCGCCCCAACACGCGGGAGCCAAAACGCTGGTGGCATGGCTGGCCCGGGGCTTTAGCAACACAAAGTGACAATGGGGTGACCAGCTCAGGGCCTCTGGATACTGGAGGACAGAGAGGCTGTGGGAAAGAGGAGGCTGCAGAGGGTGGGGTGGGCACTCCCAGGCCCTCGCTCAGGCCCTCGGCCCATGACATCAGCGCCTTCTGGCCAAGGTGGAATGGTCACTGGGCGAGGGTGAGATCCAGACATGTACCTTCCAGCCAGTCCCTCACATAAGAAGCTTCCAGAAACAAGTACAGATCTAACTCTAAATTGGCAGAAGTAAGGAGGGGGGGGCCTGTCTTGATTTCCAGTGACTCTTGGTAAGGGCTGCGCTGGGAGGCCCTGCAGGGCCTGGCCCCAGGCAGGAGCTGAAGGCCCTTGGTGACCTCTGCCTCCGAAAGTGCCCTCCCCCCCACCTTCCTCTCTCAGCTGCCCCACCTCTCCCGCTGCCACTGCAACCCCCCTCCCTCCCCCACCCACACCCGTGTGCCTTTCCTTCTCTTCCTTCTTGGGCATCTTCTGCTCCAAAACCCACCACCCACCGGGTTCTATCAAAGGCCATAGAGCCGAGCAGCAGCAAGAGCCCCCACTGATGGCGGGAGGTGGGGGGGTGGGGGGGAGCAGGGAGGGGCGGAGGTGGAGGGGGAATGAGGTGGTGGAGGCAGAGGTGGGGAGGGATGGCTGTGCCACTCACACTTTAATACATATTTGTCCCTGACACACGCATGAGGTGTCCAGTTCAGTACCCAGACCACAGCCGGCTTGCAGACGTGCTAGTGGCCATTACTGAACATTTTATTGGCTATAATTGATCGGGTGCTTCCTGTGTCCTGGACATTGTCCAGCGAGGCAGGTGCTGCCCCTCCCAGCAAGCAGGGCTCTTTAGACAGAGGAGGAGCTGACAGGAGGAGGTCTGCCCAGGCGGGGTCTCGAGATGCTGTCACCACCCTAGCGCCCCGAAGCCGCCCCAGGGGCCAGCAGCGAGGCCTGGAGGGTGCTGGGCCTTTAGGAAGGTGGGACCTCCAGCCGGACATCCCCTGCAGCAGGCCACACAGGCAGCTGGAAGCAGCTTCCGCAAAGCCTGCATGCATAATGAAGCCAAGCGTCAGGAGCTGCTGGTGAAGGCTCTGGGTAAACACTGATTATCGGTCATTAAAAGAACAGGGCTATTAGCAAGACAGAGGAGGCTGGCGGCCTTCGGGAAAGAAGGGCTGTTTGCACAGCCAGGAGTAAGCGGCCGCCCCAGGGACCCCTGAAGGGGGGCACAGTTATCAGCCTCAGTAATGGCACTGGAGCCGGCCGCAGAGCCCCCGAAACCTGACACACAGGCCTGGCTTCTGCAGGTGGGGCCCCAGGTCTACAGATCTCCAGGGCACTGCAGGGCAACATCTGCAGGGTCCTTGCTGCCACTGTGGCCCTTGCTGTCCCCTGACCCTCTGGCACTTGAAGGCAGGGTGGACGGGGGCAGACAGGTTGCCATGGCAGGAAGAGACACACGCAGACCCCTCCACAAGGTCCCTCCTTCCTGTGCCTGCTGGTGCCAATGACAGGCACCCTTCCGGCTGAACAGAGGACCGATGTCATGGCTCGGGACCCCCAGGCCATCTGCCCCTGTCTGCACCCGGTGAGCCCCTCTCCACAGCCCTTGGTCCCTGAGGTCACGGGGAAGCCTCTACAGCTGTTGTCTTCCACATAACCAGAAGCTTCCAGGCCACATTTCACCTGAGAAGCAGGAACAGGGGAAGGTCACAGGGAACAGGTGCCGTGGCGCAGGGGACACCAGCATGGCAAACACCGCACCTGGGGACCTGCCAAGCCCTGGTGGCACACAGCCCTGACAACCCTCAAACCCTGCTGACCTCGAGGAGCCCCAGCCCCGCTGCATGCTGATGGCCATCCAGATGTCACTCCATCCTGAATGCTGGACTCAGCGTGGGGAAGGACAAGCTCCCGTTCTCATCCCCAGCCACCTACACTGAGAACACAGGAATCATTGGGAAGAGATGGGCACTGGATAGACAAATGAGCAAAAAGGTCAAAGTGGCAATTCATAAAACAAGGGCAAATGACAAGAGGCACGGAAACGCGCAATCGCGTGTAGCCAGACACACTCCAACAATGAGAAGTCATTTCTCACCAAGCTGGCCATGGGGGGTGAAAAAAACTCCAAAACTGGAGATTTCAAATGCTGGCCAGGGTTGGGAGGTGGGCATGGGAGGAGAGGCGGCAAGAGGGCAAGTGGCCACCGTCCCTGGGGACAGTGTAGGCCGGCGTGTCATGTGGCCCGAATGTGCCACTCCAGAGGACTGACTTGGAAGGTATCATCAGACCAGAAACAATGGAACAGAGGCCCCAGGGGAGTGACAGACAGACTGTGAGAAGACCTGGGGAGGGCACAGCCCCAGAATCCCGGGATGTGCAAAGGCCCTGCAGCAGGAGTGTGCCTGGGGGCTGAGAAGAAGCAGCAGGAAGCAGGAGGCAGGGGAGGTGCCAGGACTCGTGGCTGGAGAGGCAGCTGAGGTGACGTCTCCATCGCAGAGATTTGGAAGCACCTTACATGGCCACCCAGGGGCCAGCCGTCACCGCCAGTGGCACATCCAAATAACAGAACCCCACAAAAGCATTAGGCATTGTTGCGGCAGGTATTTATTCACGATAAAAATCTTCCAGGTTTACAAAGCAGCAGCGCAGCACAGTCTCAACCTGTGAGAAAAAAAAATGACCTAATAACATGAACACGTGCACAGACAAAACCCGAAAGCCTTTGACATCAACATGTTTACGGTGGGTGACATGGGGGATGTGATAACAGGGGAGACTATTTTTCTTTGTGCACAGTATTTTTGAAATTTTCTGTCATTAGTGTTGCATTTATACAATGCAGTCCCTAGGTGCATTTCCTATGAAAATTGTTTAGGCTTCTCTTAGGAGCACTGACGTCAGGCACATCATATCTGCTGACTCATGACCCTCACTGATGGCATGTGGGAGGGTTTCCAGGGTGCAGGTGCTGTGCTTAGCAGGTGCCTTGGTAGCTGGGCTCATCATACATGTGCATGCATATGCACACACGCACTCATATATGCATGCACACGCACATTCACAGGCATGCCCACACACACTCACACAGATATGCACACATGCACTCACATGCATGTACACATTCACAGACATGCACACACTCACGCACACAGATATGCACACATGCACTCATATATGCATGCACACGCACATTCACAGGCATGCCCACACACACACAGATATGCACACATGCACTCATATGCAGGTACACATTCACAGACATGCACACACTCACACACAGATATGCACACATGCACTCACATGCATGTACACATTCACAGACATGCACACACTCACACACAGATATGCACACATGCACTCATATATGCATGCACACGCACATTCACAGGCATGCCCACACACACTCACAGATATGTACACATGCACTCACATGCATGTACACATTCACAGACATGCACACACACACAGATATGCACACATGCACTCATATGCATGTACACATTCACAGACATGCACACACACAGAGATATGCACACATGCACTCATATGCATGTACACATTCACAGACATGCACAAACACACTCACAGTTATGCAAACATGCACTCACGTGCATGTACACATTCACAGACATGCACAAACACACTCACAGATATGCACACATGCACTCATATGCATGTACACATTCACAGACATGCACACACTCACGCACACACAGATATGCGCACACACACTCATATGCATGCACACGCATTCACAGGCATGCCCACACACACTCACACAGATATGCACACATGCACTCACATGCATGTACACATTCACAGACATGCACACACACAGATATGCACACATGCACTCATATGCATGTACGCATTCACATACATGCACACACACACAGATATGCACACATGCACTCATATGCATGTACACATTCACAGACATGCACACACACTCACACAGATATGCACACATGCACTCATATGCATGTACACATTCACAGACATGCACACACTCACGCACACAGATATGCGCACACACTCATATATGCATGCACACGCACATTCACAGGCGTGCCCACACACACTCACACAGATATGCACACATGCACTCACATGCATGTACACATTCACAGACATGCACACACACAGATATGCACACATGCACTCATATGCATGTACACATTCACAGACATGCACACACACTCACACAGATATGCAAACATGCACTCATATGCATGTACACATTCACAGACATGCTCACACACTAACACAGATATGCACACATGCACTCATATGCATGCACACATTCACAGACATGCACACACGCACACACAGATATGCGCACACACTCATATATGCATGCACACGCACATTCACAGGCGTGCCCACACACACTCACACAGATATGCACACATGCACTCACATGCATGTACACATTCACAGACATGCACACACACACAGATATGCACACGTGCACTCATATGCATGTACACATTCACAGACATGCACACACACACTCACACAGATATGCAAACATGCACTCATATGCATGTACACATTCACAGACATGCACACACACTCACACAGATATGCACACATGCACTCATATGCATGTACACATTCACAGACATGCACACACTCACGCACACACAGATATGCGCACACACTCATATATGCATGCACACGCACATTCACAGGCGTGCCCACACACACTCACACAGATATGCACACATGCACTCATATATGCATGCACACACATTCACAGACATGCACACACTCACACACAGATATGCACACATGCACTCATATATGCATGCACACACACACTCACACAGATATGCACACATGCACTCACATGCATGTACACATTCACAGACATGCACACACTCACACAGATATGCACACATGCACTCATATATGCATGCGTACACACATTCACAGACATGCACACAGTTACACACACACACAGATATGCACACATGCACTCATATATGCATGCGCACACATTCACAGACATGCACACACTCACAGATATGCACACATGCACTCATATGCGTGCACACACACATTCACAGACATGCACACACTCAGACATGCACACATGCATGATGCACACATTCACTCACATATGCATATGTGGCTGTGAGTGAATGACGGAGGGGGGACGGCCGTGCCACTCACACTTTAATGTGTATTTGTCTGTGATACGTGCACACACATGCACATACACACATGCACACATGCATGCACACACACATGCACGTGCATGCACACATTCACACACATGCACGCATGCACATTCATGCACTATTGGGAGCCTGGAGCTCCCGGGGTTCCACGGAGCCAACGGCCTCTGGGCTGGACCTCTGGCCCCTCAGCTCAGCTATGGAACCTGGGGCCTCTGAGTCCTCATCTGCAGATGGGATGCTGAAAGTCTTGAGAGTAGGGATGAAGAGCAAATGGAAGCAGGCTTGGAAAGCTCAGGGGTGAGGTCTGAGGGGTCAGAACCTAGCCCCTGCTGTTATTCCCGTTTCACAGAGGAGATCAAAGACAGAACATGGCCCGTGCTCACACGGCAGGCAGCCACAGAGGTGGCTAGCTGTCCACTCACTGAATTCCCATTGCCTTTTCTTTATGTTAAAAAATAAAAATAAAATGAATTGAGTTCAGGTAAGGAAGGGGCAGCCCCTCCCCTGCCCAGAGGCACAGCTGGTCTCGGCCCTTCGGGGTGCTCCTTTTTTATCTTGCTAGTGATTGGCCTTGTGGTGAGCATGAGAGCCAGAAAGTTCTGGCCAATGAGATCCGCAAGGAGGTAGTCCAGGGCTCTTCAGAGATGACTCCCCTTCTTCTGGCTCTGGAAGCTGCCATGGGCTGTGGGCTGTCTTGGTCCACAAGGCAACAACTCTGGACGCCCCATGCTAAGGATGACAGGGCCAGGAAGACACAGCCAGCCTCTGAGTCGCCCCAGGCCACCTCCCCCAAGACATTTCCACCAGAAGACACCTTCACCACCAAAGCCCCCACAGGCTGGGGTTCCCAGCCAGCCAGCACCTCACCCATCCCTGCATCGCAGCTGGCCCCAGCCCTCTCCCAGTTCCACTTTGATGCCACTCTTTCTCCAGCAGCTGCTACCATCAGAGCCCTGAGGCCCACATCACCTCCTGTCTGCCCTCTGGAACACAGCCTGGCATGACTCACCTGGGCCTAGGGGCCTCCGCAGTCCCCGAGCTCCTAGGGGTCTCCCCTCTATATTGCAGATGTGAATCCTGGGAGAGAGGAGAACATGGCTCCATCACCCGTGTTCGGCACCTGGCCAGGCCCCAGCATCAGTCCACAGTGCGGGACTACACCCAGAGAGGTGTCGCAGGGGCTGTCCGTGGAGGATGGTGCCTGAGGAGCTGGGACCATGGGATGGGAGAGGCACCTGCTCCCCCTTGCCCACCCCTTCAGTCTGGCAGAACTGGAAAGCTCCGGTCACCTGCCTGGCCTGGGGCCCCTGACACCCTGGGGGCCTGGGAGGTGGCTTGAAGGGGAGAGCTGGAGATGGCCAGGCTGCTGGACCAACGCCCCCTGTAAGACCACACTTCTGAATTCATTCCTCTTATCACCAACCCTCTTAAAATGTATTCAAGTTTGGTTTTTTAATTATGCAAATGATTTGTGAATAAATTTGTATAATAAAAATTCAAACTTTATAGACACAGAAATCCCCCGTTCCCCTTCCTCGGTCCAAGTGGCCTCCCCAGGGTGACAGCCCTTCTCCCGTTGGTGTGTGTCATTCCAGAACATTCCCTGTGCACCTCGTGCATTTGTGTTTGGGGGAACGCAGCTGTGCTTTGTGTGTTTCCTTAGATGGCATCGAATGGCACACGTCACTCTGGGGTTTCTCTTTTCTTCCCCAGTGACTCAGTTATGCACACTGTTGAGGACAGGGCCGACTGCCCGCAGCACCCAGGCTGCCTTTGCGTGTGTCCACATGACCCAGCCACACTCCCCACCCCTCACAGCTCCATGTGGCCATTTCCACCACCTGTCAGGATTCTCCACCCTCCTCGGGTACGAGTGAGACCCAACAGGGTGGCAGAGCCCTGGAAGGCCCTGGGCCCTCAACCAAGAAGACCCACCTGGAACTGCGCCACCAACAAGACCCAACGTCTATTGAGTCAAGGAGCAGCATGTTGAATCCATGCTTACCGCGGCCAGAATGCCCCAGATGCTATGGCCGTCGCCTGTCTTTCCCTGAGGACCTAGCTCATCTTTTTATCTGCTGTGTAGTATTTGCAGGGCAGACGTTGCTATGGTCTCCACGTTTGAGTCACCCCCAAATTCCATGTTGAAGTCCTCATGTCCAACGTGATGCTACTGGGGGGCAGGGCCTTTGGGAGTTGATTAGGTCATGGAGGTGGAGCCCTCAGGAATGGGATTAAGGACCTAACAAAGACACCCTGGAGAGCTCCGTCACCCCGTCCTCCATGTGAGGACACAGCCAGAAGACGGCCATCCGTGAACTGGAAAACAAAAGCAGCCCGCCCTCACGGACAAGGCGTCTGCCAGGGCCTTGCCCCTCCAGCCTCCAAACCTGGGAGACGTCAATCTCAATGTATAAGCCCCCTGCTCGGGGTGTTTTGCTACAGGAGCCTGAATGGCAGATCACACCACTTTATTCTGCATTCCTCTGCCCGTGAACTTGCAGGTAACTCCCATATGACAGGCCACGCTTGCAACAAATCCTGAATCTCAGGGTAGGGTCTCAGGGCATCTTCCTTGGTGGGCTGCCTCTCCTTGCCCTGCTCCTGGCCATGGAGCCCACTCTGGCCCTAAATACAGGTCTCGCCTGCCAGCCAGATTTCCAAGTGGTCTTTGTGCTGGGGACCCAGCGGGACCAGCCCTCTCTCCAGGGACTGCTGTCAGGATGAGGAATTGTATTTCCAAATGTGGCTTTTGCCGCAATCTCCCCCTTTGTGTTCTGGACAATTTGATCAAACAAGCAATAGAGAATCCATCAACATCTTCCAACCAGGAGACAAAGAGGCCTGACATGCCGCACGATGGCGTCCCCTGGCCCCACACCACACGGCAGGCCACCCAGGCTGGAGAAATCAGCCTGTTTTGTGCTGAGATGATAATAAATCACAGCAGGCACACCCACGCTCCGGGTGCCCACATTGTCCGCCTGTTGCCTGTCATTGCAGATGAAGCCCGGGCTCCTGGGCTCTGTGTGTGGGGCTCAAAGCTGGACTGTGGATCCCAGATAAGCACTAGGACCCTGGCCACTGCTCACGGCCCTGCCTCGGCCTCCAGAGCTCTAGAGAGGCCTAGGCGACCCCCAGTCCTGCCCAGGAGGGGCACAGCTGGGCTCTCCAAACTCCAGATGTGACCAGACCTGCCCTGTACGCACGGTGCATGGCAGGCTCATGAAACCCAGGGTAGGAGCTGGGCCATCTACCAGGACGGCCAGACACTGCCTCTCCGGCTAAGGCTGGGCCTTCCAAGGCTGGTCCCCAGGGGGTTCTCAGGACATCCAGGTGACAGTGACGATGGCAAATCACGGCCACCGGCTTTTCCTTCATCCTCGCTGGGGGAGCGCTTTACACCCTGCGTCCTCCCTCAGTAGGACGGGAGTGGTCCAGGCCCCAGAGGCTTCATGCGAGTGCCGAGGGGCCCACAGGGCAGAGCTGTCCTTCTGGAAGGTCAGAGACCCAGAAGGACAGACCTGGCTGTAGCATGAATGACCCTGGTGCCCATTTTACCTCCAGCTGTCCCATCCCATCCTTCAACTGAGTGGACGCCCTGGAGCGCTGCGGGGACGCACAGGTCCCGGAAACCATGTGAGCTCTGTCTGCAAACTGCAACCTGCCGGGCATGTGGAGCCTCTGCCAGCCACGAGGGAGCCCAGCACGCAGTGAGCACCTTGCACCCTCACAGTCACCAGCCACGCTGCCTCCGTGACGATGGTGGAAACGAGGGAACGGAGGCACAGTAGAGGGAGGTCCAGGAGGCAATACGGCGTCTGCTGCAGAGGACGCAGCCCAAGTTCCCGGATGCTAAAGGGATTTGCCTAAACATACCCACCTGAACCCCTCGCAGCAAAGCCTGGGGCTTAGGCAGCCCCTCACACAGGCCTGAGCTCTGAGCCCCCACCTCACCCTGAGCCCTAGGGCACCTCCCCATGCCTGAGGGGGCGGGCTTTAGAAGCACCAGCCCCTCCCCTCCTGCCTGCACCCCTCCCTCAGGTGTCAGAGAGGCAGACCCCCTGCTGAGCTCTGCTGGACAAGCTATGGCAGATGTGTGGGAGTTGCACACATTGCAGTCTGGGCTCCTGGCGCAGAGCTGCACACAGCAGGTGCACCGCAGAGGCCAGCAGGGCCCCGGCCCACACCGCCACCCCAGAGTCCTGTCTCAGCCCAGTACGGAGAAGCCCCTCCCCTTCCTCTGCAAGCCCAGCCTCTCGCCCCCACCCATGACAACTCAAGGGTGCAGCAGCTTTGCCCACTGCAGCTTGGGCACCAGAAGGCCTCGTTCCAAGACCCAAGGCGGGAGGACAGCAGCACCACAGAGGGGCCCTGGGCCACCTGCTGGCCAGCGAGGCCACCTCACCTTTCCACCGTAGGTCCCCCTTTCACCCTGAGTGAGAACCGCCCCTACCAGGGGGCTACCTGGGGGGCCGCAGCCTCCCAGCTGCCAGCACACGCCCAGTGCTTTCTCCAGCCTGGCCCAGCCCCAACCAGGCAGGACGGCCCGGCAGAGCACCCCTGAAGGCCGCACACTTGCAAGCTGCCCACAGACTGTGCAGCGCTGGCTGCCTTTTATGGGGATGCTACGCCTGCGCAAGCCGAGCAGAACAAATGAGATTGGAATTTTATGATTCTTTTACAGTGCTGCTCTGCGGAGAGCTTGTTTAATTAGCTTCTAACTCAACACCTTTGGCGACTCTAAATAATTCACCACCCCGGCCCCCTTCACCCAGCCAGGTGTGCCAGTGCTGCTTCCGCCCCCACCAGCTCTGCAGGGAGGTCACAGCTCCACAGTTCCAAGGCACAGGCCCCTCGAAGGGCAGATGCCTGGTGACGTGTCCTTTTCAGGAGCAGCCTTTCCAGAAGGCACAGTAGCCTTCCTACCTGGGCACAGCCACAGGTGTGCCAGGCCACCCTGGGGACAACGGTCAACCTCTCTGGACTAGCAGGGAACACTCCCGCCTGCTCTGCACACGCCCCATCCGCCCTCCCAGGCAGCAGTTTCTCTGCCCCCAGCCTCAGCACTGGCCTGACCACTCCAGGGGCCTCAGCTGCCCATCCTGGGCTCCCTCCCTTCCTGGCGTTCCACAAGGTCAGTGTCCCACCATCTCCTCCTCTAGGAGCCTAGCAGCAGGCACAGGGCCGACCCCCATCCACTGCAGGGTGGAACCCGGGCCACAGGAGCATAGATCGAAGGGTGACCACCCGCCCACGGAGGGAGCCAGTTCCCGGGGCCTTCCTGAGCCCCTGGGTGGAAATGCACAGACTGTGGCTACTAGGCCAGTCCCCTGGCTGCTCTCGGGGAGGGGGTCATCGCGTCCATCCCCCTGCTCCATCACGTCCAGACCCCGGCAGAAGCTCAGCCCTGGTCTTTCTGGAGAGGAGCTGGGAACCAGGAGCCCATAAACCCAAGCCCAGCCCTGCTCCTGTGTTTAACAGCCCCCGTCAAGGACTCCTGCCCGGATTCAATTACCATCGCAGGTTTTATAAGACCAGCAGCGCTCACTGCGCTCTGACAGAGAGACGTGACCCCGTGCCAGCTGGCTCCTCTCTCTCTCTTTCTCTCTCTGTCATGCACATTCAAATGCCAAGGGGCGCTGGGGAGGGCGGAGAGGCCAAAGTTACCTCCTGCACCTTCTCCTAGGAACCAGGAAGCCCAAAGTGAGTGAAGCCAGTTCTGAACGCACAGGAAGGGTCAGAGGACATGCTGGCATGCCACTCCGTGTGCCCTGGAATTATAGAGGAGCAGGGCTGGCACAGGGAGGCATGCCCACCATGCCTCGGGTGATGTGGAGAGCCCGCGTGGTGTGTGTGCTCACGGCCCCACACAGCCACCCCAGCACGCCACCCTGACTGCCTGCCTCTGCCTCCACTCCTGCCCCACGGTCCTGGGGCTCAGGCCTTGGCATCCTGCCCTGTGGCCGGAGTGGGCTATCCCAGAGTGGACACATGACCCGCACCAGCCAGGGCTCCTGGTTTCTCCCTGGGATGGGAAGAAGAGGGGCCTCCCCCAGCAGAGAGTCTTAGGCATATGGGGTTTCAGGTGCTTTGGGGCAAAGTGAGTCTCAGGGCATAGATCTGGCCCACCCGAGGGCAGAAGAGAAAGACGGGGACAGGCTAGCTGGAGGTCCCCTAGGCCCAGCCACACGGCCCTCTCCTCATTGCATCACCCCCAGGAAGTGTCCCCAGCACCTGAGCTCCTTGGCAATGGTCCATCTGGGGGAAGAGGTGAGAGAGGAACCCCAGGTGCCCCCCAGGAGGCCTGGCCTTGGCGTTCAGTGGCCTCGCTGCATGCAGGCAGGCAGCCGGTCTCAGTGTTTCTCATTCCCCAGACACAGAATGGGCATGTTGTAGAGCAGGCTCCAGGGCATCTCTTGGAGGCAAGTGCCCCACCCAGGCCTGGCTCCATGGATGACAGGGACAAGAGAGGATGTCTAAAGTCCTCAGGAAGCCTGGGCCCTGCCGGTGTAGGTCAGCAGACAGCATGGAGGCCGTGAGCATGGGCCCCCCAGCACAGGCTGCCATCCCTCAGCCCCCATGACCAGAGCAGGGGCAGCCGACCCAGCCTCAAGGACCGCTGGCATTGAGGCAGAGGCAGAGGGCAAGGGCCCCCGCTGGCCTTAGTGGCCACAGGGTTCTGTGAGGGCTGGCGCTGTGAGACGCCTCCCTCCATGCTCTGCCCTTTGGATTCTTGGGCAATGAAACCTCACACTCCTCCCGCCCAAAAGCCACCAGCAGGCTCCACACACTTCCCCCAGGGGCAGGGGCAGGATGTCTAAGCCATGTGCACACCAGCAGAGGGGAGAGGGAGGCTTCCTGCATCCCCCCAAGCACTGCTGTCCCTTCAGGGCCTCCTGGGAGGGCTTGGGGGCTCAGGGATGATCTCCTCACTCAGATGCTGGGGTGGGGGCTCAACAGATGGGAGGGAGCGGAGCATTGCAGGTAGACCCACCCCACTCAACTGTTTGTGTCCTTCAAGACATGGGGGCACACAACAGCAGCAGGGACCTGGGGGCAAACCCACTGGGTGGGCTCAGTCTGGGGCCAGAGGGTGGCTCTGCTGGGTGGGGGTGGAGGCTTCAGACCCCCTTACATGGTTCTCGGGGTCCGTGGCTGAGTGTGAACGTCTCAAAGTTCAGGCTCTGAGCAGGGGGAGGGCGGCAGGGGCTTACTCACCTCTGCTCCAGGAGTCGACTGCAACTCCTCTGAAGCCCCCACCCAGAGGCCCTGGCGCCCTGACATCCGACTTTCCCGTGGGCCTGATCATGCCTGAGATGGCCAGCCCCGCCATCCCATGCTGGCTCTGCCTGCTGGGTTCCCTTCCTGCCTAGGCCGGCAGAGAAGTGACCTGACACCGCGGTCAGTGTCCCCAGACCTGAACTCTGCCTACCACGGCCTCTCTTCCCGCGCGTCCCCACGGCCTGGGATCCAGGACAGGCAGGACCTTCAGCTCTGCCCTGCGGGGCAGGTTGGCCTAGGAATTTTAGCACACGCTCAGGTCACCTCAGGCCCCTGAAGCTTTCTGGAGCCAAGACTAGCCCAGGACCAGCCTCCACACCATCCCTGGTGCTGAGTGGAGGTGGCCCAGACCCTCAGGAGCTGCCTGTGTGCTGGACTGGGGCAGCCCTGCATGCTGGGCCCAGGGCCTGGACGTGCATCATCCAAGCTCACAGCACTGGGTACGGGGCTTCCTGCAGGGCACCCTCCCCATGGCCCGGAGCCCGCCACTGGGCAGTGGCACCCAGGGTGTGCCCCGCAGGGCACTGAGTTGCTGCCAGTGATGCAGGCACGAGGCAGCTGCGCTTCTTCCCCAGCGCCCACCTTCCACCCAATCACTCCACAAGCCCCATAGGCCCCATCCCCAAAAGTCAGCCGCCACACTGACCCGCCTTCTCTATCTTACAGGCAGGTGTGTGTGGCGGGCGGCTGCAGTCAGGAGACCGATTCAGATCATACATGCACACTTGCACGCACACACTCGTACACACACGTGCGCACTCATCCACTGCGACCACCTCGTCTGGCCCCAGCCCACTGCTCCGCTCCCTGCTTCCTCCCTGGCCAGTGCCATTCCCTTCAATCTGATCAGACCACAGTGGTCCCTGCTCAAAACCCACCCATGGCTTCCCATCATTTGCCAGGTCCCAGCGGCCCCCCGCAGTTCCGGGAACACAGCAAATGCCCCCACCAGCCTCTGCTTGGAGCCCTCTTCTCCCACCCTGGGAATGGCTCCTCCTTGCCTCCCGGCCTGCAGCCCCTCTTCCGACTCAGGCCCCCGCTCCCCCGTGGAACCTGTGGTTCTAGATCACACGCCAAACAGCTTCCTGCAAAGATCCCGTTTCCTCGTGAATGACCCGATTTCGCACTTGAAGGTGAGCAGGAGCCTTCGCCACCCCTTTGTGGATGTCCTGGAACCTGGACGGACACCAGGCCCCTCACAGGTCATCAGTGGGTATCTGCGGCGTGAGGAGCCCAGGCCTGCTGCCTGCCCGACCACTGACCTGGCTAAACCTGCCTCATGAATGGGGTTGCGATGAACCCCCCAGGCAGCCTGGGAGGTCACTGTTCTTACTATCTTGAGAGCTGAGGTTCAGAGAGGTAGGTAACCTGTCCAAGTTCACACAGCAGAGGCACAGGGCCAGGTCTGCCTCCAGATTCCGACCACTGCACTCCTGTCTATGCTGACATTTAATCCTCAGCGCGGACTGAAAGGTGTGGGCAATTTGTCCCATGTCACAGATGAAACGGGGGCTCAGGGCCCTTCTGCGCTGGCCCAGGTTGCACGCCTCATGTGCACTTATGTCAAGCAGGGATCAGAGGCTGCCTAGCTGGGCCCGTGCTGTCTGCTGCCCCAGGGCCACACACACACACACACACACACACACTCTTGGGTCTGGAGGGAGGGGCTGCTGGGGTTTGGAATTTTTCCTGAAGGCAGGCTGCCATCCACACCCCTCCCCACACTGACTTTTAAGACATATCAGCTAATTAACTAATTGCTGGCTCTCAGTGTTGCCAAATCCCCCTCCCGAGGCATCTGGCCCCAGCCTGGGTGCTCCCATATGCCGGCCAGCCCTGCCAGAGAGAGCTGGCGCCCACTCCCTGCCTGGCGCGGCTGCGGGCCCCTGGCTCAGCACCCAGGCTGCCAGTTTCTAGTTGGTTTCTGGTTGGTTCCTGAGCACTGGGTGTCCTGCCTGGCCACAGACCCCAGCAGGCTGCCTGGGGCCAGATAAGGGCAGCCTCTTCCCCCTGCCTGGGGCCTGCCTGCTAGGTCTCTATCGCCTGCCCCCACCCCAGAGGGGTGACCATCCCCTCCCCAAGCCAGCATCTCCTGGTCTCCCAGAAGGGAATAGCCACTTCTGATCTCTCTCCCCAATAAGTCGAACATCCTCATTCTCTTAATTATTGGAGAACAGATTTTTCCCCCAAATAATTAGGCAATTTAAATCATACAATCTTTCTCCGGGAACTATATTTAACCCTGATTTGAATGTAATTTACACATCGCAGCTCCCTTAAGCAGCTCTGGAAGCCAAAACATGGATCAAATATTTTTTAAATGTCAAATGCTGCTTAATTGTGGATCACACTGAATTTATTTGTACAGATAAGCGTTTGATCTTCTACCTCCTTCTCTGCCCAAAGTAATTTTTCCGTAATCTATATGATACCCCAATTTCTCTAATAGCTGGAGGATTGAAATGATACATGAGAGGCCCTCAAATTTGCAGAGTATTTTAAAAGATGCATATTCAAGATTGGAGCAGGAAACTTCTAACCGGAGACTTGAGGGGAATTCATTAAGGCAAAAAGAATCCTGGTGCCTGGAGTGGCCAGTGCAGGGACTCCTGGGGAGGGGGCTGCCACATTACCCAAGCCACCAGGGCTGTGCTGCTCCCTGCCCAGGACAGACCCCGGGCAGGCATCCCCTGGGCAAGGGTCTCCTCTGGTTGCTGCTCCACCCTCGTTTCTCCCCTTGCTTAAAATATTTCGATAGAAAAGGAGGCAGATAAGATAATGTGCAGGGCAGCAGAGTCAGGGTATAGACGGTGCCTGCAAGGCCAGGACTGGCCCAAGGGGAGGCAGGAGGCCCCTGTGCTTGTCAACCTGAAGTCAGTGAGGGTCTCCAGGAGAAGGTAGTGGCATGGTCTGTGTTAGTCAGCTATGCTGGATTCTGCTGCCATGACAAACATCCCCAGAAGCTCAGCAATTCAGGATTGGAATCACTGAGCAATGCCTCTGATCTCTCTTTCAACACAAGGTTTTTTTCTGGCTGGTGTTCCGTGTAGGCGGCAGGCGGCTGTGGGTCTGCCCCATGCATCTTCTCTCTCCTGGGATCCAGGCCCTCCCGCAGCCGAGGGAGAGAGAATGTGGCAGGACCACGTGGTGCTCTTCAGGTTGGTGCTGGACACAGCCCGGCCCACTGCTGCTAACATCTGCTCACTCTGGGCGAGTCGCGTGGTTAAGACTGCTGTGAGTAAGGCGGGAAAGTCCCAGAAGAGGAGTCCACGTTGGTGACCATAACCCAGCAGCCCATACACCTCACCATTCGTGTTCACTCCCCTCACGTCTGCACACAGAACATGTGGGAAACAGCCTCAGCCTCCCATCTGAACACATCTCCTCCCGATCCAGGAGCTAAAAGGGAACGTTAGCTTCCACTCACAACACAAAATACCACGGCAGGACAGACCCCGGATGGACAGAAGAAGCACCCCTTTTGGAGAGGGAAAGGGCGGCACTGTGTTTGCTCGTGGATGGCAGCCCTGTGCTCCTGCTGGGCAGAGATTTTTGAGAGCCCCATACCTGGGCGTGGGGAATGTTTCCAAACCAGGCTCTCATGGTGACCATCCGGCCCGGTTCACCAGGACGAGTGGGTTTCCTGAGAGGTGGGACTTTCAGTGTTGAAGCCAGCGACGTCCCAGGCAAACCCCAGGGGGCTGATCAACATAGCTGACTCCAGTCCGTGGTGTGAGCCCCTAATCCATTGCTGGCCCATCACCGAGCTCGCCTCTGGGAGGTTCTTCCTTTTCCATCACCCTCTGGGCTACATCTGAAGAGGATATTGGAAATTATGTCCTCAGGGAGCCCGCACCACTCCTGCTTTCTGTCCACAGAATGCTGGAGGCTCAGACGTGATTTTTAAATCTTGCACCTTCGCAGTCACTGCAAGGCAAAGCTGGGTGTGCAGATCCCTCAGCACGTGGCTGGCTTCACGTCTGTTTTGGGCAGTTCACGGCAGGTGAGGAGATACGTCTCACTGTCTTGACTTTACGGCAGCTACTTTTAACTTCTGCGGCTTCCTTGGGAGAGCAATGCCCTCAATTTCTCTTCTTACAAAATTTCACCTGACTCAAAAGATTTGCTGGGGTCGGGTACAGTGACCCACGCCTGTAATCCCAGCACTTTGGGAGGTCAAGGCAGGCAGATCTCTTAAGCCCAGGAGTTCGAGGCCAGTCTGGGCAACATGCCAAGACAGCATCACTACAAAACTTTAAAAATTAGCTGGGCTAATTTTAAAATTACGCCTGTAGTCTCAGCTACTGGGGAGACTGAGGTGGGAGGATAGCTTGAGCCCAGAAGCTTGAAGCTGCAGTGAGCTGTGTTCGTGCCACTGTACTCCAGCCTGAGCAACAGAGTGAGAACTGGTCAAAGAAAGAAAGAAGGAAGGAAGGAAGGAAGGAAGGAAGGAGAAGGGAAGGGGAGGGGAGGGGAGGGGAGGGGAGGGGAAGGGAAGGAAAAGAAAGGAAAGGAAAAGAAAGGAAGAAAGAAAAGAAAGAAAGAGAAAGAAATGTGCTGGGCTGCCACCTTAATCTATTCAGAGATCATAACCCCCGGGGGTCACACTCTCCACCTGGCTTTTGCCACCAGCCTGAGCCTAACTGGCTTTTGTGGAGCAAGCATGTCTCCCATTTATCCTTTACTGGTTGGAGCTAAGAAGCAGTTGCCTCTTTCAAGGCTGTTTGCAAACCAGACAATTTCCATCTGAGCACATCTTTCTTGTATTATCTCATCCGTTATCTCCAATAGCAACCAAGACACACCAGTCACATTTGGTTTCCAAACATCTTTGCTTAAATCCACAATCTCCTGTTTTCTGTTTGGTGGTGATGGTTGTTGTTTTGAGACAGAGTCTCACTCTGTCGCCCAGGCTGGAGTGCCGTGGTGCAAGTTTGGCTCACTGCAACCTCCGCCTCCAGGGTTAATGCGAATTCTCCTGCCTCAGCCTCCCAAATAGCTGGGATTACAGGCATCCGTCATCATGCCTGGCTAATTTTTGTATTTTTAGTAGAGACGAGGTTTCACAATGTTGTCCAGGCTGGTCTCGAACTCCTGGCCTCAGGTGATCCACCTGCCTCAGCCTCCCAAAGTGCTGGGATTATAGGTGTGAGCCACCATGCCCAGCCCAAAGCCTCCTATGTTTTCTGCCCCCAAGAAAACATATAGATGACGGTTTTGCCAAATGTTTCACCACATAAAAATGCTGCTCCCAGCCTCTAATTATAGTTTCTCCCCCTCCCCTGCCCCACCCCAGCCAATGCCACAAATTTTAGGTTTTGTGTGTGACAGCACCGAATTCTAGGTGCCAGTTTCTCCTCGAGTCAGCTGATGCCAGGCCGGGCTGTGGCCCCAGCAATCTCGGCGTCTCAGCAGCTTACAACACACGTGTGTTTCCACTCGGGCTCCGCGTTTCCTGTAGGTCAGCCGGGCGCTTGCCACAGCTGAGCATCCAGGCTGGAGGAGCCGCTCCCTCCAGGACCGTTTCACTCTCTTAAAGAGGCGCTTCTGCTTCTGCTTACGTTCCATCGGCCAAGGTAAGTCAGGAGGCAAAGCCTGATGACATTGAAGAAGGAAAAATAAGTCTCTCTGAGACAGGGTGGGCGTGTGGGGCTGGCGAGCCGGGGAGAAGAGGCTCCTCCACCGGCTGATCACATGTAGCTCGCCGTTCTGCGGTCTTGCAAACAGTCACTGGCCCACAACCAAGGAAAGGACTTGCTGGCAACCGAGAGGCCACAGGGGCTTAGGACTGCACGCAGCCACTTCTTCAGGTTTACTGCAGCAGCTCCAGACACGTCCTTCCAAACAACACCGGAGGCAAAAACTCAAGGAGCTGCAAGGAGAACAGACAAACCCACCTCTATAGCTGGAGACATCAACACTCCTCTTTCAGTCATTGGTAGATCAAGCAATCAGAAGTCAGCAAGGACAGAGGTGACATGAAGAATGCTATCAATCAACGTCATCAACTGATGTTTCTAGAACATTCCACCCAGCAACAACAGAATACGGGCAGGTTCACGTTCTTTTAAGCTCTCGTGGAGCATTTGCCAAGGACAGACCACGTTCTGGGCCGCAGGACCCGCAATAACAAATTTAAAAGAAGAGAAGTCGTGCTCTTAAGACACAATGGCATAAACTAGAAATCAGGAACAGAAAAGACAGCTGGAAAATCCCCAAATATCTGGAGATTAAGCAACATACTTCTAAATAACACATGGGTCAAAGGAGAAGTCTCAAGAGAAATTTTAAATATTTAGGAATAAATGAAAAGACAATTTATCAAAATGTGCAGGCTGCAGCAAAAGCAGTACTCAGGGGAAATTTATAGCATGAATGTACATGTTAGAAAAGAAGACAAGTCTAAAATACATCATCTACGCTTCCATTGTAGGAAACTAGAAATAGAACCATTTAAGACTATAGCAAGCAGAAGAAAAGGAATAATAAAAAGTAAAGCAGAATTCAATGAAACTGAAAACATGAAAGCGATAGAAAAAAATCAAAAGCTTATTTTTTAACAAGATCAATGAAACGGACTAACTAAGAAAAAAAAAAACAGAGAAAACATAGATTGCCAATATCAGAAATGAAAGAGAGGTTGTCACTGCTGATTCCGTAGACATTAAAAGTCTAATAAAGTAATACCATGAACAGCTCTATCTCTACAAATTTGAAATTTAAGATGAAATGGGCCAATTATTTAAAAGACATAAACTACCCAAGGAGAAATTAAAAAGCTAAATAGTCCAGACATCCCACTGCTGGGTATATACCCAAAAGAAAGGGAATCAGTATATGGAAGAGATACCTACACTCCTATGATGGTCAGCACTTTTTACAAGAGCTAAGATTTGGAAGCAACCTAAGTGTCCATCAACAGATGAATGGTTAAAGAAAATGCAGTATGTATCCACAACGGAGTACTCTACAGCCATAAAAAAAAGAATGAGATCCAGTCATTTGCAATAACACAGATGGAACTGGAGGTTATCATGTTAAGTGAAATAAGTCAGGTCCAGAAAGATCAACATCTCATGTTCTCACTTATCTGTGAGAGCTAAAAAATCAAAACAATTTAACTCAATGACATAGAGCATAGAAGAATGGTTACCAGAGACAGGGAAGGATACTCAGGGGCTGGGAGGGAGGTGGGAGTGGTTAATCAGTACAAAAAAAAAAAGTAGAAAGAATGAATAAAGCCTAGTATTTGATAACACAATAGGGTGACTGTAGTTAATAATAATTTTACATTTTAAAATAAAGAATGTAATAGGATTGTTTGTAATTCAAAGGATAAATCCTTGAGGAGATGGATACCCCATTCTCCATGATGTGCTTATTTCACATCGTATGCCTATATCAAAACATCTTCATCTCATGTACCTCATAAGTATATACAACTACTATGTACCCACAAATACTTTTTAAAATAATTTAAAATTTTTAAAAAGCCTTAATAGGTCTATATCTGTTAAGGAAATTTAAATAATACTTCATTATCTTCAAAAAAGAAAGCACTAGGCCCAGATGGCTTCACTGGTGAACTCTACCAACTATGTAAGGAATAAATACCAATTCTCTACAGTCTGTCTTTATATGCAATAACACAGATGGAACTGGAGATCATTAAGTTAAGTGATTTAATTTTTCTTCTGAAAAATAGAAGCAGAGGAAATGCTTCCTAACTCATTGTAAGAGGTCAGCATTACCCTAATACCAAAACAGATAAAGAAATTACAAGAAAAGAAACTTGAGACTACAAACCAATAACTCTCATGAATGTAGATATGAAAATAATCAACAAAATATTATCAGATCAAATCTAACAATGTATAACCACAATTACACAGCATGACCACGAGGGACTTATTTGAGGTATGATTTTCACATTGGAAAATCAATCTAAGATGTGTGTATTAATCTGCTCTCACGCTGCTAATAAAGACATACCCACGACTGGGTAATTTATAAAGGAAAGAGGCTTAATTGACTCTCAGTTCCACATGGCCGGGGAGCCCTCACAGTCATGGCGTCATGCAAGAGAGAATGAGAAAGAAAAGCAAAAGGGGTTTCCCCTTATAAAACCATCAGATTTCGTGAGACGTATTCACTACCTTGAGAAGAGTATGGGGGAAACTGCCACGATGATCAATTATCTCCCACCGGGTCTCTCCCACAACACATGGGAATTATGGGAGCTACAATTCAAGATGAGATTTGGGTGGGGACACAGCCAAACCATAGCAACATGTAAATGATTAAATGGATGAATGGATGAATCTATCTCCTGAAAGAAATAAGCAAACACGGCAAGGTTGCAAGATACAAGGTTGATATATGAAAGTCAGATCCTTTCCTATATGCCAGCAATAAACAATCAGGATTTGAAATTTAAAGAACAATACTAGTTATAGCAGAACCCCCAAAAGTGGAATACCTAGGCACAAATCTAACAAAACATGTACAGGCTCTGTATGCTGAAAACTGCAAACCTCTGACGAAAGATATCCAAAAAATCTAAATGAATGAAGAGATAGTCCATGTTCACATAGGAAGACTCAATATTGTTAAGGTGTCTACTTTTCCAAATGTGGTCTATAGAATCAATAGATCTAATCAACCCTAATCAATATCCCAGCAAACTATCCTGTAGATATCAACACACTGATTCTAGAGTTTATACACAAAGCCAAAAGACATAGAATGGCCAACACAATGGTGCAGAACAAAGCTAGGGGACTCACGCTTCGCAATTTCAAAACTTCCTATAAGATGATGGCATCAAGACGGGAAATATTGATGAATGAATGGATAAACAGATCAGTGGAATAGGACAGAGATCCACTAGTAGACCCACACAAATGCCAATGATCTTTGACAAAGGAGAAAATGTGTCTCTAACAGAGAAAGTCTCGTCAACAAATGGTGCTGTAATATTTAGACATCCATATGCAGAATAAGTAAATAAATCTAGACACACACTGAGGGCGCTTTTCACAAAAGTCACCTCAACACGGATCAGAGGCCTAAATGTAAACCATAAAACTAGAAGAAAGCAGGGGACCTACGTGACCTTGAGTCTGACAATGAGTTTTTGATTGCAACACCCAAAGCCCAACCTATGAAAGAAAAAATTGTTAAGATGTGTTTTTCATTAAAAACTTCTGCCCGGCAAAAGAAACCATTAAAAGAATGAAAACACAAGTCACAGGCTGGGAGAAAACCTTTGTAAAATGTAAGTCAGATTAAAGGACCTGTATCCAAATCACACAAAGAACTTCCTAAAACTTAACAACTAGAAAACGAACAGCGCAATTTTAAAATGGGGGAAAGGTCCGAACAAACACCTCACTCAAAAAAGACAAATGTCAAATAAGCATATAAAAGGATGCTTGATATCATTTTTCATGAAGGAAATGCAAATTAAAACAACGAGACACCACTCTCCCTATTAGAATGGCTAAATTCCAAAAAGTGACAATACCAATTGCTATGAGAATACACAGCAACAGAAACTCCCATTCACTGCTGGTGGGAAGACAAAATGGCACAGCCACTTTGGAAAACAGTCTGGCAGTTTCTTACAAAGCTAAACATAGTCTCACCATATGATCTAGCAGTTGCATTCCTAAGTATTTACCCAACTGGCCTGAAAAACTTAGGTCCACACAAAAGCCTGTATGCAAATGTTTATAGCAGCTTTATTCATAATTACCAAAACCTAGAAGTAACCAAGATGTCCTGGGTGAATGGATACACAAATTCTGGCAGATCCATCCATACAATGGGATATTATACACTGATAAAAAGGAATGAGCTATCGAGCCACCAAAAGACAGGCATGAACCTTAGATGAATACTGCTAAGCGAGAGAAGCCAATCAGAAAAGACTACAGTGCTGTATGGTTCCAACTGTATGACTTTCTGGAAAAGGCAAAACTGTGGAGACAGTAAGAAGATCAGTGTTGGCCAGGGGTTCCAGGTGAGAGGAGATGGTTGGATAGGTGGAGCACAGGGTTTTTTTTGTTTGTTTTGTTTTGTTTTGTTTTGTTTTTGAGACGGAGTCTCGCTCTGTCGCCCAGGCTGGAGTGCAGTGGCACGATCTCAGCTCACTGCAAGCTCCACCTCCTGGGTTCACGCCATTCTCCTGCCTCAGCTTCCCGAGGAGCTGGGACAACAGGCACCGGCCACCTCGCCCGGCTAATTTTTTTGTATTTTTAGTAGAGACGGGGTTTCACCGTGTTAGCCAGGATGGTCTCGATATCCTGACATCGTGATCCACCCACCTGGGCCTCCCGAAGTGCTGGGATTACAGGCCTGAGCCACCGCGCCCGGCCGCACAGGGGGTTTTTAGGGCTGTGAAACTAATGTGAACGACATTGTAATGGCAGAGACAGGACACTATGCATCTGTCAAAACCCACAGAACTTTACAGCAAGAGTGAGCCTTAATGTATGCAAATTTTAAAGCTCAGTCAAGAGGCTGGGGGTCTAGGACGGAAGACGGGCCGTGTGTGGCGAGAGCCTCTGGCTGTATTACAGACCCAGGGAGCAGCTGTATTACAGACGTAGGGAGGGGCTGGGGGATGGGGCTGACCTGGGTACCCTCACAAATGACGAAGTCTGTGAAGCCAAAAGCAAATGGACCCGCACATGAGCCCTGTACCCTGGTAGACACACGCTTCTGCCACGGGGTACAGGTGAGCAGTTCCTACACCGCTCCCCCTGCACACTGGAGCTTAGTGATTAGGTCCATGGATGGTGGGTGGTGGGGCAGGTTCCTCACTGTGGGGTGGGAGCTACAGACAAGCAGGGGCAGGGGCCAGAACGACCCACACGGCCGAGGGTCAGAGTCGAGACAGCAGCACCAGCTCCTTCCTGTGGGCTCCCTCTCCATGCGGGCGGTGTGACGGTTAACTTTATGTGTCAGCTCCCCTGGCCTGGGTTGAACGTTATTTCTGGGGATGTCTGAGGGTGTTCTGGATGAGATTAGCATTTGAATCAGTGGGCTCTGTAAAGCAGGCCGCCCTCCCCAGGGTGGGTGGCGTCACCCAATCCGCTGAGGACCTGAATAGCGCGGAAGGCAGAGAAAGGTGAATTTGCCCCCCTCTTCCTGCCACGCTGCTTGAGCTGGGACACTCACCTCACCTTCTCTGGCCCTGACACTGAGATTAACGCCATCAGCCCTCCGGCTCTCAGGGCTTCGGACTCAGACCTCACTGCACCACCAGCTTCCCTGGGTCTCCGCGGGCGTGGGACCTCTCGGCCTGCGTGGTCACCTGCGCCCAGGCTTCCAAGCAATCTCAAACAGGAATGGGTGTGAACGTCCCGCTGCATCTGTTTCTCTGATGACCCCTACTCACACGGAGGGTCACACACAGAAGCACGTGAGACATGGGCTCATGCCCAGTTTAGTACACGCACAGACACTTCCCTGCTCCGCTGGCCAAGAGGGCCTGGAAGCGACCACACCCAAGCAGCAAGCACGCCCGGTGCCCAGGTCTTGGTGTCTAATGGGACCTTCCAACAAAAGGCACCGGGCTCCTTGGAGGAACAGCTGATGTGGGGCTGAGGCAGGAAACATACAGGATGAGCCTGGAGCTTCTTCTCATCCCAGAAAATAAGGACGCATTAAAACCAAAGGGACGGGTCACAGGCCGACTGAAGAGCTGCCGCCACCAAAGACAGGACAGCTTGAGCAACAAAATGGAGGAGGACTGGGACACCCGAAATCTGACAAGAGTGTCCGTGAGTCGTTGCTGATAGAACCCAAAAACTGAGCAAATGAGCCAACAGGGGAGAAGGACGAGTCTCCAAGCAGAAGGATTCGGAAGGATTCATGCAGATCCTCTGCCCCCAAGGAGGTGACCATGACTCCCCACCCCGCGGTGTGGGCTGTGCACCGTGACCTTCCTCCAAAGAGTGCGGGAGGTCGTGGCGGGCTGGTGGGTGGGCGGTAACTTCACCTAGGAGAAAGCTGACAGCACGACCTCAGCCAGGGACCAAGGTCAGCGTCAACGGGGACAGCCGTGTTGAGAGCACGCACCCTGGGAAGGGTGTGGCACCAGTGGCCCTCTGCCCTGCCCCTGTGGTCTTCCTTCAAAAACCCGTAACTCCAGTCTAATCATGAGAAGAACAGCAGACAAATTCCAAAAAAGGTTCCACAAAATACCTGACCCGTTCTCCCCAAAACTGTCAAGGTCATCAAAACAAAGGAAAGTCTGAGAAACTGTGGCAGCTGAGGGGGCCCTGAGGAGGAGCCGCAACCACCAAAAGGCATGGCGTGTCCTGGACGGGGCCCTGAGGCAGGGGAAGGCCTCGAGGTAAAAACTCAGGAAATCTGCCTCGTATGTGGGCTTTAGCTGGTACCAGCGTATCCCTATTGATTCATTAATGTATCAAACGCATCAGACTCTGGGAGGTGTTCACGATGGGGCTTGGAGTAGGTGGCGTTTTTCTGTACAATCTTCACAATTTCTCTGTGAATCTAAAACTGCTCTAAAAAATAAAGCCTACTTTAAAAAAAAAAGGCATACATTTTATTACATGGAAATTATACCTCGATAAAGTTGGCTGTAAATGGTTTTTTTAATATGGTAGCCTGTTCTTTGGAGCTTTCATCTCCTGAAATAGAAAGATAATAAAGAAAAAACGTGCATCTGCAATCAGGAGTCGTGACTATCACTACGAAGGAAGGAGCCGGGATGCGGAAGAGGAAGCGGAGGTTTGTGAAGCTGCAGAGGGGGGCAGTGCAGGAATCTGGGAGCGGCCGCTCTGAAGCCTGTGCTCTCTGCTAGCTAAGGCCTCAGTGTTTGCGCCCATGAGGACAGGGTCCCCATGTAATTACAAAAGGGGCTCAGCCCAGAGCTGGGACGGCAGCATCCCGGAGTCAGGCAGAACCTGCGTGGGGAGCATCATAAAGGCATTTATTTTCTGGGGGGAAGCATTGAGATTAAGCTTCCCAGCACCCGGCCGCGGTCACAGACCATGAGCTGGGCAATCACCATTCCCATTTTTACCAGGTTTCTAGGAAAACAGGCCTCGTGGCCAGGCGGGGACTGAGGCCATGTTAGGAGAGGAGCGTGCAGCCCCCACCCCAGCCTCTCCCAGCCTCCAAAACACACTGTACGTTGAGCATAATGGGAATTTATTTTGCCAATTTTAGAACCCACCATAAAGAAGAAATATGAGAGAATTTTATGAGGTGTACTGTATATCTTTAATACTCGTATTTTTTCTCGAAATGCTGAGAATATCAATTACATTTATGGCTTTACGAGGAGATGCTCCAACCCCTAGGATGGCAAAGTGCGTCTTAGCAGAAAATAAACAGTGGTGGGCACCACCCCCAGTGCCCGGGGGCTGTGAGACCAGATGGTGATTGAGGAATGGGCTCCAGATGAACCCATGGCTACCGTCTCGGGGAAGTGGGCTTGTGGGCATGTGTGGGCGTGGGAGTGTGTGTGCACGTGTGTGTGGGCATGGGCATGTGTGTGCATGCGTGTGTGTGAGTGCACGTGTGTGTGGGTGTGTTTGTGCATGTGTATGCGTGTGGGGGGTGTGTGCGTGTGTGGGCGTGTGTGGGCATGTGCGTGTGTGTGCACGTGTGAAGTGTGTGTGCACCTCCACTATGGCTTTATCAGTTCCTCACAGAGGAGGTCTGGGGGGAGGGGAGGTGAGTTTGGGAGGGACCCTTGGAAAGGGAGAGCAGCCACCAGCCCCCAGCAGGGGACAGAGGGTGGCACTTCTCCGGGAGCCGGCTCCAGGCCAGAGCCTGACCCTCAGTCACTGAACAAGGCCCTGCAGCTGCTGAGAACTCTGACCTGGGGCTCTGGTGCCGCCCCATCCTCCAGATAGGTGCACTATGACCTAAGAAGCAGTGGTCTTTCTGGGCCCTGCGCCCTGGACAGGTGAGGAGCCTGCGCACTCTGACTGCGTGCACATGCGCGCACACACACATGCACACACACGTGCACACATGTGCACACATAGTCATACCCACACGCACACACTCAGGCACATATTTGCACACACTCTCAAACACACAGGTGCCCACTAGCCTTGGTGGGGTTTGCTCCTTGTGACTAAAATATCCCTGGGAAGAAGCTGCCCCTGGCCCCTGCCCACCTCTAGGAGGGAGGCCAGGCCCCCAGAGAGCAGGCCCTTCCCAGCAGGCCAGGGCTGCGCTCTGGGGGTGACCTGCGAGGTGTCCCCCAACGGCTGCGATGCTTCACATTATCTGTGGCTCCAGTGTGCACGTTTGTTTAAAATCCGCTGCAGAATTCATCCTCTCTGCCACTTACTCAGCCATTATCGGCCATCACAAAAGTGTCGAAGAGAGTCATAAACAGCCGTGATTTATGAGGCAGCCGGAACACGCGGACGAATGAGAGAAAATTAAATCCTTCACCTGTGCGGTCATTTACGAGCTCGGCTCCCTCGCAGGGCCATGAGGGTAGGTGTCGGCCTGAGGTGCGTGTTAAGTTCTGTCTCGTGCTCCCCTAGGGTGGAAGGGAAGGCGGGAGGAGCGGAGTGGAGAGGCTCTGGACCCTAGGGTGGGAGGGAAGGCAGGAGGAGTGGAGAGTCTCCGGACCTCAGGGTGGGAGAGGGGGCAGGTCTCCCAGAACAGGCCTTGCAAGTGCCCTCACTTCCCACCTCCCCAGCCACACCCAGAAGCCAGGTGTCCTGTACCCGAGTGAGCGCCCCAGACCCCAGAAGCACTGCCTCTGCCTCCTGGTCCCTGCCCTCACCCGCACTCCCCACTCTGTAGGCCCAAATTTGGCCGTCAGATCCCAGAGGGCCTGAGCCCAGGAAAGTGGCTCCTTCATCTTAGGAGAAACCAGGAGCTTCCTTGGAACAGAAGCCAGCAGGCGGCGGCCCGTGTGTTCCCTCCCATGTGGTTTCCACTTCTTTAAAACACACACACACGCACCAGGAAATGCAATTGCCTATAGAGCTTTCTATGAGCTTATAAATGAGCAGGGCAGGTTCTGAGAAAAAAAAAATTGATTTTTTTTTTTTTTTTTGAGACGGAGTCTCGCTCTGTCACCAGGCTGGAATGCAGTGGCGCACTCTCGGCTCACTGCAAGCTCCACCTCCCAGCTTCAAGCAATTTTCCTGCCTCAGCCTCCCGAGTGATTGGGACTACAGGCGCCCGCCACCATGCCCGACTAATTTTTGTATTTTTAGTAGAGACGGGGTTTCACTATGTTGGCCAGGATGGTCTTGAACTCCTGGCTTCCAGTGATCCACCCACCTCAGCCTCCCAGAGTACTGGGATTACAGGCTTGACCCACCATGCCAGGCTGAATTTGATTTTTATTTTTTTAATATTTTTATTTTTTATTTTTTTAGAAGGAGTCTTGCTCTGTCACCCAGGCTGGAGTGCAGTGGCGTGATCTCAGCTCGCTGCAACCTCCGCCTCCCGGGTTCAAACGATTCTCCTGTCTCAGCCTCCTGAGTAGCTGGGACTACAGGCGCCCGCCACCACACCCGGCTAATTTTTGTATTTTTAGTTGAGATGGGGTTTCACCATGTTGGTCAGGCTGGTCTTGAACTCCAAACCTTGTGATCCACCTGCCTCAGCCTCCCAAAGCGCTGGGATTACAGGCCTGCGCCACCACGCCTGGCTGAATTTGATTTTTAAATTAAAGCCTGGTATGGACTGTGCCTGACCCTCAAAAAGCCACTGGCTTTGTCACGGGCTCAGTGGCACCATCATCCCCAGCTGCCGCCCATAGAGGTGCTGCAGAATTATGTCTTTGGGCATGTGCCACAGAGGCCACGGGCAGCTGGGAGGGCTGGCCCAACCTCAGGCCCCGCTGGGAGCCTCCCTCCAGGAAGCACCCCCACCCCGGGGCTGCACTGCCCTGGTGGGTTCAGTTCCCTGGGCTTGTTGCCCTGGCTTGCCCAGCCTCCCCCAAGCTGGGGGCTCTGGAGCCCTTTCTCCCAAGTACCAGTTCGGCTCATGCCAACACCAGCGTCCTTACCCAAGGCTGGGGAGGCCCAGAACCCCATCCTAGGGACAGGAGCAGATGACAGGGAAGGGCAGAAAGGGGGTGACCCACAGACACCTCCAGCCACCCTTCTTGCCTGGGATACCAGACCCCTGCGTTAGCACCACTGCCTGGGCCAGCGCTCCAAGAGCCCCCTGTCCGGAGCTCATCCCCAAGCCCGGCACCCAGCGCTGCCTGTGAGCAAGCTCTAGCCACTTCCTGCTCTGCAGCTCCCATGCCTTACCTGGTCCTTGCCCCTGGGGGTGGAGAAGGCAGACAGTAGGCTCTGCCTCAGGGGCTCACCCATCCTCCCAGCAGCCCAGGCCGGCCAGACCCACAAGATGCCAATACTGGGGCGGGGGCAGCCAGGACAGAGAGGCCCTGAGAAGATCCAGAGGAAGGGACGCTTCAACCAAGACTAACATTTTAAAACGGAGATAGAGAGGCAAGGCCCGAAGGCAAGCCCCAGGGAGAGTGTTGGCATGAGGAACAGATTTGCCAAGTTTGTATGCCAGCCTCGCATTTCCCGGACGGCTCAGGCCCAGTGGACCCTCTCAGAAGGTTCCTGCTAGTCCCAACTTCATTTATTCACGCCAGGGCAAGGTGAGGGCCTCACGTACTAAAGTCAGGGGCAGGGACCAAGCTCTGGCACCACCCTCACTGCCAGCCCTCGGGCGAGGCCTGTCCCCACCCTGGGCCTCAGTTTCCCCAGCTGGACAAAGAACGTATGTCTGAGGTCACTTGTAGCTCTAAGACCCTGGGGGTCACTGGCCCAAGGCCCCCTGCTGAGGGTCACCCGCTGCAATGCTGCAGACCCCAACTCAGAGCCCCTCGAGGAGCCGCCACTCCCTTCCATCTCATTCTCGATTTCTTCCCGGCGTAATTGAAAAATCAATATGTTGCAGCATTGTGCAAATCACAAATGCAATTATTTCCAGTCACAAAGGGAATGATCCTACAGCGACTGCAGCTGCTCCACCATGAGTCCCCAGCTGAGCCAGGGGCCGGGGTCGGGTAAGCCCCACCATGCTTGTGCACAGACACCAGCTCTGGGAGCTGCCACGCAGGGTGCCCCTCATGCCAGGGACACCCTAGCACGGTTTAACTCCAGTCTTCCCTTCTGTGACTTCCAACTGTACAGTGCCCGGCCTCATAAGTTATGGAGCTTAATGAACAACATGAACAGTTAATTAATTGTAAGGATAGTTACACACGGCCACACCATACCTGTCATCAAATAGGTCTTGCGTTAGAACTGATTACATTTTGATCAACTCGGCCTCAGGAGCCGCTGTGCAGACCTGGGCGGTGGACCGTCCTCTACAATGAGAGTTTTTTGGCTTTTATGGGTTTGTTCAATTTTGCCCAAGGGACAGATGGGACAACGAAAGGAGAGAGTCCCCCCCGCCCCATCCTTCAGGTGGGGAACGAGCCAAGACCCGTCCTCCAGGCCCGGCAGTGGACGTGGCCAGCCCCGCCTGCCCCAGCCCCGCCCAGCCACCCCGCCTGCCCCAGCCCTGTCCTGTGCAGCAGGAGGCTCTGCCACCCCTGCACTGGAACCAAGGCCCTCGGGACAGGCTTGCCTGCAGGTGGGACCCATCTGAGCCGTGTTGTCCCCAACCGGAATGAGCCCAGCCCCGTCACCCCAGCTGCAGCCTGTCCCCGGCATGCAGCTGGCCCCCTCCCCAGGGGGCTGGGGTGTGCCTCCCCTGCCAGTTAATACTCCCCCTCACTGTCTACATGTGGGGGCCGTGCAGCTAAGTGGGACCTCTGTCAACCTCACCCTAGCACTTGACCCCCAGAGCTGGTCCCTGTCCCCAAAGGAGACAGTGATGGGGGTGCAGGAAGCAGGAGCTCAGAGTCCCAGCCCAGGGCAGA
This sequence comes from Pan paniscus, assembly GCF_029289425.2. NCBI lineage: Eukaryota > Metazoa > Chordata > Mammalia > Primates > Hominidae > Pan > Pan paniscus. Next base: position 105,422,546 of record NC_073264.2, on the reverse strand, counting down.
GGGAGGGGGAAGGCAGGGCTCAGAACCAGGGGCTCCCCAAAGCCTTAATGAGCCCTGGGCTGTCATCTGCTCCCCAGGTCAGCTCCTCCCCCAGGGTGGGGGGCCCTGACACCCGGGATGCCACTTCCCTTCCAAACTACACTGGCTGGGGTGGGCACACCTTCCCCAGAGACCCCTTTCTGCCTCCTCTCTCTGCTCCCCAAGGCAGAGCAGCAGGGGACGGGGAGAGCATCCCAGCAGGACAGGGAGCATCACTGGCTCAACCCCTCTTGCCTGGGCTGCCCTGAGCCTGCCTTCTTTCAGCAGCATCTGAGCTCCCCACCTCAGGCCTCACACCCTCCCCTCTGGCTTTGGTCCACAGCAGCGTGGGCCGCTCACCACCATAGCCACCTGGCATCGCCACCATCCTGCTTGGGGCCAACACCTCTCCCCTCACCCCACTGGGGAGGAAGGACCTCTTCCCCACCAGGTCCCCCAGGGCCTGGGTGCAGACCTGGTCAGCCCAACCAACATCTGCCAAGGCCCTCGAGTCCCTTCCTTCTTGTTACTCCGCTGATGTTTTCCTCCCATTGCAAAGACAAAGCCCACGCCATGGTCCAGGTCGTGTGTCTTTCCCTTGAGACCAGCACTGTCCACAGTAATAAAAACGTTCCGTATCTGCACTGTCCAGTGTGGCAGCCACTAGCCACTGTGGTTACTGAGCACTCGAAATGTGGTTATTGTAACCGCAGACCTGGGTTTTAAAAATTGTACTCCATAGCTTTACTGAAGTATAACTAACATAGAATAAGCTATACATAATTAAAGTATACAATCGGATAGGTTTTAACACATGTATACACCAGCAAAACCATCACAAAAGTAAAGAACATTCCCATCACACCAAAAACCTTCTTCGTGCCCCTTGGAGATCCTGCCCTCCATCTTCCCTGCCCGCTTCTCCAGGCCCCAAGCAACCATTGATCTATTTTCTGTCATTATAGATTAGTTTGCATTTTCAAGAATTACATACATATTCTTTATAAAATCGTGAATTACATTTCCTTTTTGTCTGTCCCCCTTACTCAGTATATTACCTGCCATTTATCCACGTCATCGTGCACATCAATAATACATCACTTTCTATCGCCAAGTAGCAGCCATTGTGCAGACACACCACCTTTTATTTATCCACTCAACTGTTGATGGACATTTGGGTTCTGCGTAGTTTTGGGGTGTTACAAATAAAGCTGCTGTGAATATTCACATACAACTCTGTGTGGACTGTTTTCATTTCTCTTGAAGTGGGATGACTGGATCATATGGTAGGTATATGTTTAATGATTTAAGAAACTGACAAATTGCTTTATAAAGCAGTTGTACCATTTTACACACCCTGCCTCCCCCAGCAGCACAGAAGAGTTCCAGTTCCTCCATATCATCTCCAATACTTGGTATGTCAGTCTTTTTAATGCTAGCCATTCTACTAGGTGTGTGGTGTTCTCACACTATGGGTTAGTTTCCACTTGAATGACTAACTATATTGAGCAGTTTCACATGCTTATTTGCGCTCCGCATGTTACTATTGGTTAAGTGGTATTTTCTTCCTTGCATTTGGTAGAATTCATCAGTAAAGCCACCTGACCGTGGAGTTTTCTTTGTAGAAAGGTTTTTAACTACAAACCCAGTTTCTTTAATAGTTATAGGGCTGTATGGTTATCCACTTCATCCTGCACATCCTTGGTAATTTGTGTCTTTCAGGGAATTTGTCCATTTTGAGTAGTTGAATTTATTGACATAGAGTTGTTGATAATATCCCCTTATCATTCCTTAATATCAGTAGAATCAGTTCTTATGTAACCTCCTTCATTCCCGATACTGGTCATTTGTGTCTTCTCTCTCTTTTTACTGACCAGCCTAGCTAAAAGTTTGTTCATCTTTTCAATCATCTCGAAGAACCAGCTTTTGGTTTCATTGATTTTCTCTACTGTCTTTCTGTTTATGATTTCATTGATTTTTCACTCTGATCTTCACTACTTCCTTTTTTCTTACTTTGGGTTTCATTTGCTCTTTTCTAGTTTCTTAAGGTCATTGATTTAAGATATTTCTTCTTTTCTAACATAGGCATTTAATGCTACAAATTTCCCCCTAAATAGTGGGATTTAACTAAATCCCACAAATTTTATAGGCTGTGTTTTCCTTTTTATTTAGTTCAAAATACTTTCTAATTTCCCTTTTAATTCCTCGTTTGACCCATAAGTTACCAAGAAATATGTTACTTCATTTCCAAATTTGGGGGAATTTTCCAGAAATATTTCCATTTTTCAATTCTAATCTAATCACATTGTGACCAGATAAAACTTTTTATGACTTGGATCCTTTTATATTTTTTGGACTTGTTTTACGGCCCAGAATATTGTCTATCTTAGTAAATGTGTTCCATGTGCACTTGAAAAGAATGGGTATTCTGTTGTTGAGTGGAGTATTTTATAAATGTCAGTTCAATCTGCTCTTCAAGTCTTATATGCCCTTATTGATTTTCTGTCAATTTGCCCTAACAGTTATTGAAAAAGGGGTATTAAAATTTCTGGCTGTAATTGTATGTGTCTAATTCTCCTTGTAGTTCTATTAGTGTTTGTTTCATTTATTTTGAAGCTCTGTCATTAGGTGCATACATCTTTGGAATTGTTATGTTCTGATGAATTGACTTCTGTATCATTACAAAGTGATTTTATTTATTTCTGGTAATATTCTGTACATCTACTTTGTTGATGTTAATACAGCCTCTCCAGAGTTCTTTTAATTAATGTTAGTGTGGTATATCTTTTCCCATTCCCTTTCTTGCAGCTTATTTGTATCTTTACCTTTAGTGAGCCTGTGCCCCTGGACTGTGAAACTCACTAGTGCGTCTCAGATCCCCCTCCTTAGGTGGGACAGGATGGCTGGAGGGGGCTGGAGGTGGGTGTTTCCCTTCTGTCAGGTCAATTAAGCATGGATAAAACTCCAGAAGGCTAGGATCTGGTTAGTTTCTCTGGAAGGTAGACCATTATTAAGAACAGATAGTCTGGTATATCTCAAAATGGCTCTTTTTCCCCTTCTCCCTGCTGGAAAGCACAAAGGGATTTTCCTTTGGTATTCACTGTGTGAACCTGGAGGAAAGACCAAGGAGGAAAAATTCACAAAAGCTGGGGGAAGGGGGACTGTGACTGGGTCTCTCTGGAGTTTTTAACTCCCAGGCTTATCCACACTGAGCCTCTGGCAATTTGTTGATTACACTTTAGGTTTTCTTGTTCCAGCACTGGTTCCTGCAGAGGTTTCTGCTCCAGTAAGTTGTAATTCTCTGTATTTGTCTGTCTGTCTATCCAATTTGAAGGACAGCAGTTTGTCCTGTGACCTCACTTCTCTTAAGGATCTAAGAAGAGTTGCTTTTGTGGTTTGTTCAGCTTTATACTTGTAATGAGAATGGAGTGATGACTTCCAAGCTGTTTACATGCCACATGCCAGGCCAGAAACCAAGAGTTCTGTATCTTCATATTTAATGTGTGTTTCTTATAGGCAGCATATAGTTGGGTCTTGCTTTTTAATTCTGTTAGTCACTCTGTCTCTTAATTGGAATATTTGGACTGTTTACATTTAATGTATTATTGGTAGGCTTAAGTCTATTATTTTGCTCTTTATTTTCTATTTGTCCCATTTGTTTTTCCCTTTTTCATCTTTTTCTGCCTTCTTTAGGATTAATGAAATATTTCTTACAATTCCATTTTATGTGTTTTGTTGTTTTATTAGCTATTTCTCTTTGTTTTGTAATTTATTGGTTGCTTTATGGCTCATAGCATATATTTTTAACTTATCGTAGGCTGCTTTCAGGTGCTATTATACTACTTCACATGCAAGATAAGAACATTTTAATAGCATATTTTCATTCCTCCCTTTCAAAACTTTGTGCTATTGTTGTCATGCATTTTAACTTTATATATGCCATAAACCTCATACTACATTATTCTTGTTTAAACAATTAATTATCATTTAAATAAATTTAAATAATAAAAATAAATCTTATATATTTACCTATAAAGTCTCAGTCCCAGGACTTTTCATTCCTTTCTGTAGAGCCATAATTCCAACTAGTATCATTTTCCTTCTGCCTGAAGGAATTTCTTTAAAATTTCTTGCAATGCAGGTCCTCTGTTGAGACATTCTTTCAGCTTTTGTATACTTGTAAAAGTCATTATTGTGCCTTTGATTTTGAAAGATATTTCTAATGGTCACAGAATTCTAGGTTGAAAGATATTTTTTCCTTCAGAACTTTAAAGATGTTGATCCACCTTCTTCTGGCTTACGTTGTGTCCCACAAGAAATCTGCTGTTATTCTCACTTTTGTTGCACTATACAAATCTTGCCTTTTATTTTCTGGCTGCAAGCAAGAAATTTTATCACTACTTTTGAACAATTTGATTATAATGCTCCTTGGTGTAGTTTTTTCTATGTTTCTTGTACTTTGCCTTTTTTGAGCTTCTTGAATCTATGGGTTTATAGTTTTCATATGTGGAAAATATTTGGCCATTATTTCAAGTATTTTTTTTTCTGTTCCCATCTCTCTCTTCTCTTTCACATAATTCAATTAAACAGATTAGACCACTTGACATTTTCCCAAAGTTCAATGATATTCTGTTAACTTTTAAAATAATATTGTCTTTCTGTGTTTCATTTTGGATTATTTCTATTGCTATGTCTTCAAGTGTGATCATCTTTTCTTCTTCAACATCTAATCTGACAATAATTCCATCCATCCAGTGTATTTTTTATCATCTTACACATTGCAGTTTTTATCTCTAGAAATATGATGTGGGTCTTTGTTATATCTTCCATGTCTCTACTTAACTTTTTCATCATATGGAACGCAGTCATCATAACTATTTTCATGCTCTTGCCTGCTCATTCTAACATCTGTGTCAGTCTTGGGCTGTCTTTGCTGATTTATCTCCTTATTATGGGTTGCATTTTCTTGCTTCTTTGCATACTTGTTAATTTTTACTGGACTCCAGACATTGTGAATTTTATATTGTTAGGTGTTGGATTCTTGAGCTTTTCCTGAGATTCAGTTAAGTCATTTGGAAACAGTTTGATTCTTCAGGGTCTTGCTTTTAAGATAGTTTAGGAAGAACTGGAGCAGTGTTCAGCCTAGGGCAAATTATATCCCACGACTGAAGCAAGGCATTCTACCAATGCCCCAGAAATTATGAGGTTTTCCAGCCCCACCATTAGGAACAGGCACTATTCCTGGCCCTGCGTGAACACCAGGCCTTAGTTCTGAGCCTTTTTGATGGTTCTTTCCCAACTCAGGTAGTTTCCTCATACTCACAGGATGCTCAGTCCTCAGCTGAATCCTGAAAGGGACCCTCTATGGATCTCAGAGTTCTCTCTGTGTTCAGCTCTCTCCTCTGCAGCACCTCTGTCCTGCCAATTCTCACCACCTTGGTCTCCTCCTTAACTCAGGGAGTCCAGCTGGCTCTGCCTGGATTCCTGCTTCCTGCTCCACGGCATGGACATTCTCTCCAGCAGTAAGATAAAACAGCTGTGGAGTTCATCTGATTTGTTTCTAGCCTCTTACTCTACTCCATTGCCTACAGTGCCTTGAGAACTGATTTTTCATGTATTTTTGTCCGTTTCTTGCTTACTGCAGGTGGAAGGATAAATCCAATTCACATTACTCCATCTTGGCTGGTAGCAGAAGCCTCAACTTTATTTAACTGTATTTAACTTTAATTTCAGTAACTAAGTGGCTAGTGCTGCCAAACTGAGCAGCACAGCTCAAGACTGTGGGTTCTGTGGGGACAGGAGCCATGTTGGCCTGGTTCCCTCCAGGTGCCCCAGCCACTGGCACAGCCTGGGTGCTCAAGAATGTTTGTTTAGTGAATGTGCACAGGAAAAGTGTAATGAGCATAAGCCCTGGGCCTGGGGGAGGATAAGAGAGCTCCAGAAAAGTTGTCCCCAAAGTCCTCCCCTCCCAAGCATTACAGCCAGGGTCCTTGATGCCATGCTCCCTTCTATTAGGGGAGTTCTCCAAAACCTGGGGCTGCCCATGGTCCCTTGTAGCCAGGGAGGCTCTGCCACCCCTTGGCACCCCCACCTCCCATCACTGCCCCTCCCAAGAGATCTCTCATGTCCTAATGCTCCCCAGCCTCCCAGAGCCCAGACTCCAGAATCCCTCACCATGCTTGGATCCAGGGCCCCTGCATTTTAAACCCATACCAGTGTGACCCAGCCTAGCAGTGTTCCTACCCTTTATGATTCAGGAAGAAAGACCTCAATAAGGCTAGAGGTCCCAATTTAAAAATGAAAAAAGAACTTGAATGGACATTTCTCCAAAGAAGATCTACAAATGGCCAATAAGCACATGAAAACATGCTCAACATCACTGGTCATTAGGGAAATGCAAACCCAAACACTTCATACCCACTAGGATGGCTACAGCTATAAAGAAAAGAAAAGAACTGGGGGTGAGGATGTGGAGAAATTGCAACTCTTGCACATTGCTGGTAGGGATATAAAATGGCGTGGCCACCGTGGAAAACAGTTTGGCAGTTCTTCAAAAGGTTGAATATGCCATATGACCCAGCAATTCTACTCCTAGTCATACACCCAAAAGACAAGAAAGCAGGGTCTTGGAGAGATATTTATACACCCATGCATATAGCAGCATTCGTCACAATAGCCAGAAAGTGGAAGCAACCCAAGTGTTCATCAACAGATGAAGTGGAACACAGTGTGGTCCACTCATACTGTGGAATACTATTCAGCCCTGAAAAGGAAGGAAATTCTGACATGTGCTGAGACAGAGCTGAGCCTTGAAGACATTATGCTGAGTTAAATAAGTCGGATATAAAAGGACAAATACTGCATGATTCCACTCATGTGAGGTGTCTAGAGTAGGCAAAGTCATAAAGACAGAAAGTAAAATAAAGGTGATCAGGGGCTGAGGGAAGAAAGAAGAGAGAGTTGTTATTTAATGAGGATAGAGTTGTCGGGGGAGAGAGTTGTTATTAGATGGGGACAGAATTGTCTTGAGGGGGGAGAGTTGTTATTTAATGGGGAGAGAGTCACTGGGGGGAGAGTTGTTATTTAATGGGAATAGAGTTGTTGGGGGAGAGGGTTGTTATTTAATGAGGATAGAGTTGTTGGGGAAGGGGGTTGTTATTTAATGGGGGTAGAGGTGTTGGGGGAGGGGGTTGTTATTTAATGGGGGTAGAGGTGTTGGGGGAGAGGGTTGTTATTTAATGGGGATAGAGTTGTTGGAGGAGAGGGTTGTTATTTAATGGGGGTAGAGGTGTTGGGGGAGAGGGTTATTTAATGGGGGTAGAGGTGTTGGGGGAGAGGGTTGTTATTTAATGCGGATAGAGGTGTTGGGGGAGAGGGTTGTTATTTAATGGGGTAGAGGTGTTGGGGGAGGGGGTTGTTATTTAATGGGGGCAGAGGTGTTGGGGGAAGATGAGAAGCTTTGGGTATAGATAGAGGTGATGGTTGCACAACACTGAGAGTGTATTCAGGGCCACTGAATTACAGACTTACAAATGTTTACAGCGATAAAGATTATGTATATTTTAATACAATAGGAAAAAAAGGCTGGAGGTGTTCAGCCTACAGGCTGGGAATTCTCCAGCCATACGTCGTTTCTGGGCCACCCAGTCAGGGAGCTGTCAGAGTGAAGCCAATATTCCCAGCCTCCAAAATTGGACAGGAGGGAAGGGGGGCTGCTCATACCTTTTATGAATCTCCCCCAGCCCTGGCTAAGGACATTTGTCTTCCCAACGGCATAAATTTCACAGCTCAAGTGGAAACAGCAGCTGTCCAAGGCTGATAGTGTCCTGAGCACCCATATTTTAGGGGCATGAACAGATGCGTGCTCTCGGTGGGCAGGAACTGAGGGTTTGTCCAGCCTCGGGTCAGTGTACGGGGTCGGGGAAGACAGGAGGGGCCCAGTACCCTTTCCTCCACAGTTAGCTTCGGCTGGATTTATGACTTTTTATGAAACGCAGACGCTCCCTCTGCTCAGCCTCACTCCGGTCACTTCCCACCTCTTCCTGTCTCCCAGCCTCTGGCTCAGCCTCAGTTCCCCACCTGCACCACTGAGGGTAACTGTTGCCCCCTGGGGCCCCTCAATTCTGACCCTCTCAGCCCTTCTCCCACCCACCCTCAGCGGCAGTGAACACAGCTTCCTTCTTCCCTAGGTCAGGCCAAATTTGCCCAAATTTAGGGCTGGCTTGCGGGCCCCCTGGCCACAGCTGACATCCCTGCTGAAGGAACCAACACACACACACACACACACACACACACACACACAGATACAGACACACACTCACACATGCACAGACAGATACAGACACACACTCACCCATGCACATACAGACACATGTGGGCAGATACACAGACACGGATACACATGTTCATATGTCTGTGTGCCCACACACAGTTACAAAGATACACACACACACATAGACACACATGCAGGCATACACAGAGATATACACAGACGCACACATACCCACACAGAGATACAGAAACACGCAAACAAAGATACACACATATGCACACATCCGCATGCATGCACACACAGCAGCAAACCTGGGGATCCAAGTGCCTCTTGTAGCCAGACACAGCATCTGTGCCCATGGCGTCCTTTAGAGGGGCTGCTCCAGAGTTCCCCAGGGCTCCAGCCCCTCATAAGCCCACCAGGAGATGCACCAGCACACCAGGGCCTGCCTCTTGCTCGCCAATGCGGGAAAGAAGGGCACTCGGTCAGCCCCAGAGGGCTGCATGAATTAAGTCTGAAATTGGCTGCCTGGAAGCCTCCTCTGGGCTTGGTGACCCCAACCGTCCTGAGTACCCTCTCCTCAGAGCCCCCTCACTCAGCTCCCGGGGACCGCCTGACTGCCCAGGCCCAGTAGGGCAGTGGATGGGGTGGGCTTCCACACCCCTCCACGAGCAGCTCTGCACAGATGGACCCGCGTGCCTCACCAGAGTCCTTCCCATCCCGCCCCTGCTCCCCTCCCTTCTCACCCCCTCCACCTGGACCCCATCTCACCCCAGGCAGCCAGTTAACCCCTGCTGGTAGCCTTTCCATAGCCTCCCTCACTACATCTTGGTTTTTAAAATATTGAATTCATTGCCAACATTTCTAAACAGATCTCAGATCGAAGCCCAGGTTGCTGGCTTCTCGTGGTGTATTGGAAGTCCCAGCCTGGCTCCTAAAGAGCAGCCGTCAGCGGGTACACAGGGAAGCTCAGGGCGTGGCCCCCAGCCCTCCACTCCCTCAGCTCCCGCCTGATTTCTAAGGCAGCTGACTTCACCACGAGACCCCAGGACCAGGGCGGAGGAGGGCACAAGCAGCCTGGCACCATCTCCATCAGAACTCGGCTGGACAGCGGGGCTTTCTCTCCGCCGGTGCTGGAGAACGCGGGAGCTTTGGGATGCCAGCCCCAGGACACCAGCTGCAGCCAGGGGCAGCCATGCCCACTGTCCAAGGAGGCACCAGGCCGAGGGGTGGCTGGGCCCAGTGAGAGGGGTGATGCCAGCAGGTGTGCCCACAGCAGAGGGCATGGCCTGGCTGCAAGTCTCAACCTGAGTCAGAGGAGAGCCTGCCCAGACAGCTGGAGCTGTGGGGCCACTGGAAGGAGGGGGTTTCAGGGCACACAGTGGCCCCAGGGGAGGCTGTGGGGTAGGAAAGGAAACCACCCGCCATGGGTGCTGCAGGCCGGACCTGTTTGCCAGAGGCAGGTTCACTCCTCCTAGTGATGTAATGGTGCCCATCTGTAGAATGGAAGCACGAGGCTGGAAGACATTGTACAGTGTCTATTTCACCAGGTTCCCTGGCTGGTAGGTGGTACAACTGGGCTTTAGAGCCCTTTTCTGCAACACGAGGAGATGGTCAGGTCCACCCAGAAGTCAGGAAGCAGGAGGAGGAGGCCTCAAGGATAGGAACCTGCTCTATCCTTCAAGACACCATCTGAACCCCTCCAAGCTCCGTTTCTCCCCTACTGTGGAATAGCGGGTGGGACAGGTGCTACCGCACTCTGGCCTTTCCTGACTGCCCGGCTCTGTGGCCACAGTGCACTTGCTGCTAGCCCCAGGCATGGCCAGGAGGTGGGAGCAGCAGCCTTTGTGAGGGCAGGGAGTGAGTGCCACCAGCCTTGGGAGCTGAGAGTGCCCAAAAGGGACAGTGGGCCCAGGGTGTGTTCTAAAGGGAATTTCATGCCCTGGGCACTTTTCCAAGAGCTGGAATTCTGATGTCCTGGGACGCTCATGGCCCACCACCCTTAGGTTGCCAAACAGAGCCAGGATAGGTGTTGCGGGGGTTGCTGGAGCCCAGGTGTGGGGCCCAGGCACAGTCACACCAGCCCCTCTCGCTCCCCAGGATGCAGCACCCGATGGGGCAGTGAGACCCCTGAGACAGAGGCTGCTGCGTATGGAGGGCAGCACGGTGCAGAGACCACCCGCCAGGGGACTGGATAATGGGGCCAGGCTTGACGGTGTCTGTGGGGCAGGCAGGGTGGGCTCTTAATTGGAAAAGGAGGTGAAAAGAGAAGAAAGGACTGGAGGCTGAGGGAGCCAAAGCAGCCAGGAACGCCGTGGACAAAGGGTGGGTGGCAGGCGGGAGTCGGCACCCCCTGCATGGGGGCCTCAATAGGCGTGAGAGATCCTGCCCACCCGCACCCTCCCCACACACCCATCTGCAGGCTCCAGCCCAGCAGGCCCCAGGGCAGCTGTTTGGGGGAAGCAAGACGAAGTCTGAGGAGGGGGCTCCTCAGCCACAGGCTCCCCCAACACAGTGGGAGCATCCTCCCAGAGGCCACAGTGAGCACTGTGGTGAATGGATGATGCGCGGAGGAATGAATGAATGAGCGGGTGAGTGGGCCTGTGAGCTCCCGACCACGAAATGAATGAATGAGCGGGTGAGTGGGCGAGTGAGCTCCTGACCACGCAATGAATGAATGAGCGGGTGAGTGGGCGTGTGAGCTCCTGACCACGAAATTAATGAATGAGCGGGTGAGTGGGCGAGTGAGCTCCTGACCTCGCAATGAATGAATGAGCGGGTGAGTGGGCGTGTGAGCTCCTGACCTCGCAATGAATGAATGAGCGGGTGAGTGGGCGTGTGAGCTCCTGACCTCGCAATGAATGAATGAGCGGGTGAGTGGGCGTGTGAGCTCCTGACCTCGCAATGAATGAATGAGCGGGTGAGTGGGCGTGTGAGCTCCCGACCTCTCAATGAATGAATGAGCGGGTGAGTGGGCCTGTGAGCTCCCGACCTCGCAATGAATGAATGAGCGGGTGAGTGGGCATGTGAGCTCCTGACCACGCAATGAATGAATGAGCGGGTGAGTGGGCGTGTGAGCTCCTGACCTCGCAATGAATGAATGAGCGGGTGAGTGGGCGTGTGAGCTCCTGACCTCGCAATGAATGAATGAGCGGGTGAGTGGGCGTGTGAGCTCCTAACCACGCAATGAATGAATGAGCGGGTGAGTGGGCGTGTGAGCTCCTGACCTCGCAATGAATGAATGAGCGGGTGAGTGGGCGTGTGAGCTCCTGACCTCGCAATGAATGAATGAGAGGGTGAGTGGGCATGTGAGCTCCTGACCACGCAATGAATGAATGAGCGGGTGAGTGGGCGTGTGACCTCCTGACCATGCAGGGGCTGGAAGCGCCCTCAGGATCCCCTGCCCAATCACTCACGCAGGGCAGGGTCCCTAACCCTCACTGCCCCCCAGGTGAGGATGTCTACTGGGCCTCCCCTCTCCATCCTCCCTCCCTCCTTCCCCCTTTTCACCCCCTCTTTCTCCCTCCCCTCCCTCCCCCTCCACCTTTACCAGGCATTCTCACCTCCTCACTCAGAACTCCTGCCAACACTGCCCTCTGACAACCCCTCTGCAGCACCATGACCCTGAGTGCCCTTGGCCACCCCCACCAGACAGACCCTCAGGGATCAGCCCAGGCCTTCTGGTCTCCTGGGCCCACCAGGCCACCGCAGGACCATGCAGGACCCAATGCTCAGGGCCATGCATTCCAGCTGCCCAGGTGGGGGCACTGCCACTTCACACTCCCACCCTCACCATCACCCCCTGGCCTCGGCCCCATTCCCCATCCCAGCCGCCCCCTGCAGGCCCCACCCCCCACACCGCGAGATCCCCAATGCACCTCCTACCCTGCCTTGCTCATGTGGTCCCTCCACACCAAATGGGGGGACCATCTCTGCTGGGAGGTCCCTGCCCAGGTGTGGCCTAAACCCGGGAGGCCTGTGCAACAGCCCCACTCATCTCCCCAGCAACCTCCACGAGGAAAGCCTGATGGTCAGAGCATGAAAGGAGGGGACTTTAGGGCCAGCCATGCTGGGGCCCAATCCAGCCCCATCTCTGTCCTGCCAGTCACACAGGGTGGCAGGTCCCATCCCACCTCTGAGCCTCAGTTTCCCCATTGAAACCTGCAGGCAGCATCCCCAGCCGGGACTGTTGCAGGGTCCTATGAGACGCTTGGTGCCAGGGAGGTGCCAGGCAGGTACACCACCAGCACAAGGGAGCAGGTCCCAGCTCCCTCCCCGGACACTGCAGCTCCCCAGCACTCCCCCAGAGCAGCCCCGCTGTGGGGGGTCAGAGCCTCCCAAGAGCAGGACCTCTGCTGTCACCAGGCACAGGGTGCCCATGGGGCCAGAGAACTGGCCCAGGCCCACACAGCTTTCCCTGGACATGGGGGATGAGGGAGACAGGCCTCCCCTGGCCTCCCACTCCTAGCTCCTTCTGTCCCACCAGGGGGAGGGTCTCATGGGCACAAATTCCCCAGAACTACCGTTGAGTGAATGGCTGGTTCAAAACTTTTAATTATCAAAATATACATGTATGTCTATTTAATTTGCTTTTATGAAACTCAGATCTCAATTTAACCTGGATGGTCATCTGGCAGGTCACGGGAGGGCAGTTCCAGTCATTCATGACCTCTCCTCGTTCCTCTCTTCCACTGGTGAGGGTTGGGGCGGGCAGCTGAGGCCACCCTTCCTGGCAGACCAGGCCAGCACCCATCTCTCAGCCTGCCCGCCTGCGTGCGTGCCCACCAGCGAGGAAGATCCAGCCTCAGCCTGAGCTGTGGAGAGGATAGCCTGGGTCCCCGCGGTAGGCTTAGGCCCAAGCCTGAGGCTCTGATGCTGGCCCTGCCTGATCCTGGCCACCTCGCTTTGGCTGGGTCCTCATGGGCAGAACCCACTCATGACAGATTGTTCTCTCATGGGGCAGTGGCACAGCTGCCCCACCTCCAGGGCTGCTGGCGCGTTGTATGAGGCCACCTGTGAGAAGGAACCTGCCCAGCCCTGGCAGCTGGTAGGGGCTCAATTAATGGAGGTGACAATGACGCCAATGACAATAATGGTGAGGATGGTGGTGGCATCATGAGGAAAAAGAGTTGGTCATTGGAGGTTCTGGGGGTCAGATTTTTGGATCTCGGCCTGAAGAAGCGCCTTCGGAGCGCAGGGATTGTTTGCTTCACAACAAACTTCCTGAGCCTGCAGGCAGAGGTTGAGGAGGGCCCACCAGCGATGCCTGCGGCAAGGCCAGGTCAAGCCAGGCCTCCTGGATATCCCCGCCCCTGAGCGCCTGGCCCACTTCCCACCTCTCCTGGGCTGAATTACGTTTTCCCAAATTCCTATGCTGAAGGCGGCCCTCGGGGTGCGACTGCCTTTAGAGATTGGGTCTTTATCGAGGTTATTAAGGTGGAATGAGGTCACTGGGGTGGGGTCTGATGCAGTCTGACTGGGGTCCTTGTAAGAAGAGGAGACTGGGACGCACACAGAGGGAAGGTGGCCATCCGTAGGCCAAGGAGAGAGGCCTCAGGAGAAAGCAGCCCTGCCCACGCCTTGAGCCATCTTCAAGCCATGACATGAGAGAACCCACGTCTGCCGTGTGGGCGCCGGCTGTGGTCCTCCTGCAAACTCATGCACCACCCTCTGCAACCTGCCAGCACCACGAGGACACCCAGGCTCTGCAGGCCCTGCCACTGTCTGACCCCCAAGAGGGGCATGAACCAGCCCAGCCGCCAGCCCCGGCAGAGCCCAGGTGTCCCAACTCCTTCAGATACAGACACCCCTGCCCAGAGGGGACAGCATTTCCTCCTGAGCAAGGAGCTGCTGTCCCCCAGGGCCTGGAGGCCTGGGCAGCCACCACTCAGATGCTTGTCTTTTTGTCCACTCTGTGCCTGCCACAAGCTCACTTGGCAGAGCAGGCAGCTCCGAAAATGGCCCCTCCTCACTGGTGGGGAGTCCTGGTCTCCCCACAGCCTTGGGTGGAGACAGGAGCCCCCATTCAGGTCTCTCCCTCTCCAGAGGTGCCCTGGGCCACCAGAGGGGCCAGCTGCTCCCCACACGCCCCCCAGCCCTCTCCAGCACCCCCCTGCCCATGATGCCCTGCTCCGCTCTCCTCCTCAGCAGGCCCCGTGGACTCACCCTCAGCCACCAGCGTCCAACCGCAGGGCAGATTTTGGTGACATCCAAATTGCCAGGCAGGTTGCAGAGGTTCCAGCAGTGTGAACCCGAGGAGGGACCCTGGGCTGATTTTCCCTGTCTCAGGCTGTCACATTCCCAGAGGCTTTTTCACCGAGGCTTTTAACAGCCGCAACTCTGCCGCAGAACAAATTATGTGCAAACCAGGCGGCTGCCATTCACTCTCCCTCTGAGCCCTTGTTCCGGGCGGGGCCGGGGTGAGCATGGCAGCCCGGAAGCCTCCTGGGGCTGAATCTGGGAGCCCAGCACCCCCAACCTGACCTCCCGGCTCAGGCTGCCCAGGGAGGGTGAGCAGGGCCCAGCAGCCCCCAAAGGCCCTGTCCTCCCATCCCGACACTGCCGCAGGGTGACCGCAGTGCAGGGAGCCCCTCGTTCAGCAGTCAGCACCCCAAAGCCCTCTGCAGCCTGGAAATGCAGCACTTCCCCAAGGCTTCGTGTGGCCCCCAGGACCATTCTCCGCTGCCCTGTGCACCACAGGCTGCAGGACCCATACAGGACTGGGAGCCACTGGAGGTGCCAAGGGCCTCTCACCACCCCAAGCACACAGCCCTGGACCACGGCTCCGGGAGGTCCTGACTCACAGACTTGTGCTCTGCAGTCCAGAGCGGAGCCCTCCCATAGCCATCTGTCCCCTCCTCAGGGACACACACACTCTCACACTCACACCAATGCACAACACACACACTCTCACCCACTCACACATGCACACACTTCCGCTCGCTCACAGTGGCACACACCCCACAGCCAGCAAGAGGGCCCTGGCACTGCAGGCCTCCTGACTCCCCGGCCAGGGCACCCTGTGGCCCCAGCTCCTCTGGAGGGGTGGACTCTCAAAGGCCCCAGGGCCAAGACGGCATCTCTTGCACTGTAGAGTGTTGTGTAGGCCCTTCCCTGGACCAGTCTCTGAGCCCAACCAGGAGCAGGTCCAGGAAGGCAGCCAACACCATAAGACCTCTGAATCTGGGCACCCCAGCTGAGGGGACAGAGATGGCTCATTCTTCCCTGCTATCTGCCTGTCTCCCTCCCGCCCAGCTCTGGGCCACCTCCGAGGCAATGCTGGCCTGTGTCAGAGCGATCTCTGCATTGGGAAACAGCCTCAACGCTGGCCAAAACCTTCATCCAGGCCAGGCCAGGAGTCATCCTGGGAGTGGCCCACGAGGCAAGGCAAACGCCTGCCCCGCCTGCCCAGCCCCTGGCCTCCCAGGACAGACTGCATTGCAATTCTGCTGCAGGTTGATACTTCCTGTCGACACATTAAACAGGCTTCTCTTGCATTCTGCCAGGGTCTGTGCATCTCCTCCACCCCCACAAGGATGCAGTGTGTTTGAGCTGTGTGTCAATCTCATCAGGGCGCAAAGGCGCTCTGCTGAGGTCTTCGCAGCATCAATGAAAATCAGGTCCAGGAATCAGCCTAGGAGTCTGCTCAGCAGCAGCCCTGGCAGCCCCCATCCAGCAGGATCAGGGCCCTGCCCAAAGAGAGGTAGGTGCCATCCTTGCCCCTTGATGGCAAGGGGACTTCAAGTAAGCCTCTCCCATGTGCTCATTCTGTCCTTCTGTGGAAAATGTAACTGCTAGGGCTCTGGGTTAAGAGCTCAGCCAGGAGCCCAGACCCCACTTCCTGGCTCCCTAGAACCTTAGTTTCTTCATCATGGAATGGGATTTTTTTTTCCTTTTATCCAATTATGCTTTTTGCTATTGTTGCTTATAATCTTTTATTTATATTTTGTCCTTATTACTTTTCATATCATTATAACTGGCCAGATGTTTAACTTGTATCTTTTTTAATTTTTAATTTTTGTGAGTACATAGTAGGTGTATATATTTATGGGGTACATGAGATGTTTTGATACAAGCAGGGAATGTGAAATAATCGCATCATGGAGAATGGGGTATCCATCCCCTCAAGCATTTATCCTTATTCAGTTATTCTTTTAGCAATCAGTGCTGACTATGTGGCTGGCCTAATGTAGGAATTCAGCATACATATACCACTGTACACTAAACGTGAATGTCCCAGGGCCCTGAGGAAAGAGCTCTGGACCAGAAGTGAGCATGGTTCAGGCTACACACCTTCCACTCAGCAAATAGATGTTGTATAGCAGATGGCTCAGAGTTGAGGGTAAGAGTATGGGGTCTCCACCCAGACACTATCATCTGACTCCCACTTCAGCCTTTGTGAAGGTATCTGACCTTTAAAAATTATTTAAATCCCCTTGCCTTGTTTTCCTCCTTCAGAGAATGAGGATAATAGTTAGAGCCACTCTCAGGCCACTGAGAGACCAGATGGACTTCACTGTTCACAGAGCTCAGGCTATGTCTCGTCAGGATGGTGCTCAGGTGGTTCAGCTGCTGTTATTACTGCCACCCACATTATTGCTATGTCCCCACTGGCTCTGCCAGGCCATTGAGGCTGGAAAAGGGCACCAAGTGTCAGTGACCATGATGCATTCTCCATCCTAGGGGGCAGCTAGCCAGGGGAAATGAGGAGGGTCATTGTAGATGGCAGGAAACCCAGAGATCCATCCTGGATCCACCCTGGGGTGGGTGTCACCTGCTCTTCAGAATGCAGTGGAAAACACCAGGTGAGGGAGAAGTCCTCACCTGTCTGTAGCTCGGGCAAGGTTGAGGTATCCCCTTGCTGCATCCCCCTTTCCCTCACACCAGCCTCAGCCTCCTGCTCTGTGTCTTGCCTTGGGTGGCTGGAAGAGGAGCAGGCCAGGCTGTGTCACTGTGAACTGGGAAGCACCCTCTATGGGCAGGGATGGGGTTTCTGTTGACCACCCAGTCCTAGGCCTGAGCAGTCATCCTGTATGGGAAGGCCGGGGATCTGACCCTGACCTCCCCACTTAGTGGACCGTTCACCTCCCATGCAGGGCAGGGGACAGGTGTCTGCTCACACCTGCTCAGGGAGGGTAACAGGCTCTATCTTAGCACAGAGAGGACCCCAAGAGGCTGGGAGCCCAGCAGCACATGCCCCCTCCACAGCTATGCAGTCCCCAGAGCCCACAGTGTCCACTGCCTCGGGAGCCCTCCCCAGCCCATCCTTATCCCTCCAAGCCCCCTTCCCACCCCCGACAGCTCTTCCACCTGCCACAGCTGCAGGAGAGCAGAAGGGGCACTGACCACCAGGAGCCACGGGCCCCAGGGCCACAGCATGCTTCTGGCCGGGGCAGGAATTCAGGGTCAGGGGAAAGGACTAATTATGGCTCGAGGATAAAAACGTGAGCCAGGCAGCTGTGTGCATGGAAGGAATGCTCCCCTCAGAGACACGTTTTCCGACTCCTGGACTGCCGAGAATGCACGCTTTGACATTTATGAGGCCCAGGTCCCCCATAAACCCAGATTCCAAAGCGGCTGACAGCTGGTCTGATCCTGGGCATCCAAGGTTGCAGAGCCCTGGGCCCCATGGCCATTTACAATGGGGACATTTGCATTCACTCTGCAGCTGAGGAGCCTTGCTTCTGGACCTGCTGACATTTGCTGAGCAGCTACGGAGCCCAAACTGCAGAATCTGGAGTCACCTTCGCTCCGGCAGCAACTTGAGAAGTGCAGGAGATGTGTTCCTTCAGCAGCTGAGGGGACAGAGGCTCCAAGAGGCTGAGAAGCTCCGTCGAGGCCAGGAGCCAGCCGTAACCAGCTGTCTCCCTGCACATAACTGCCCGCTCCAGCAGCACAGGCCCTGGCTGGTTGTTATGCTTTCCAATAAGAATCAAATCGGAAAACAGTTTCCAAATGTCAGCAGTGTTCTTGTTGGGCAGCAGTACTCTTGAGAGATGGTTGCTCTTTATTTCCTTTTCTATATTTTCTGCTTTTTCCTGTCCTTACAACAGAAAATAGGAGATGTCTCTGTCCATAAGTAGCAGATTAGTGACTAGGACCAACTCTTCCACTGAACACAACTAGAAAAGCTGGATTAAAATATTTCAATTGGCCAGGCATGGTGGCCCATGCCTATAATCCCAGCACTTTGGGAGGTCAAGGTGGGTGGCTCACTCGTGGCCAGGAGCTCAGGACCAGCCTGGACAATATAGTGAAACCCCGTCTCTACTACCAAAAATACAAAAATAAATAAATAAATAAATAACCTAGCCTAATGTGGTGGCGCACACCTGTGGTCTTAGCTACTTGGGGGGCTGAGGTAGGAGGATCCCTTGAGCCTGAGAGGTGGAGGATGCAGTGAGCCACGATCAGCCTAGGTGACAGAGTGAGACCCTGTCTCAAAAAAAAATTTTTTTTTCCAATCTTCTTTAAAGCAGAAAAGAGCAAATCAGGAAGCAAAGAATGCACTACCAGGCCAAAACCTTGGAGGAGTTGAGAGCCCAGCAAGTACTGCAAAACATAAGCAAGAGTCAGCTGCTTCTGCTTTAAAGAACTTTGCAGCCTCAGGAATGACTGTTGCACCCATCGGCCCCCTCAATGGCAGGTGAGGGAGAACCAGCAAGGCTCAGAGGACTCTTAAGAGCCAGCCATGGGCATCTTTTTCCAATCCCACACTCAGTGATGTTGTGTTGGTAACTTGAAGTCAGCCATGGCAGGAGTGTTTACACCATGGGAATTGGCAGGTGCTACAGATCAAAACTGTTTTTTTTTTTATGAAGAGCCAGTTATTAATTATTTATCAGCATGGCATTAGGGACAACAGAGTCAAAGCCCAGAGTTGGTAAGAGAGAGGAATCTGACAAGGCCCCAACTCTAAGCCTGAAGGCCATGGGTGAGTCAGAAGTAAATCAGTCCTTGTGTGGGCCTGCCATTTGTGATGGTGACTTCAGAGGTCCTGCTCCAGGAAATCTCAAGGCTTAAACTTCGTGTAAAATACTTCCAGACAGGTAGTGCCCCACTAGGCACCTGAAAAAAGCAAACCAACACCATCCTTAAAGAAAGGTACTATTGGCCAGGTGCCATGGCTCATGCCTGTAATCCCAGGACTTTGGTATACTTGAGGTCAGGAGTTGGAGACCAGCCTGGCCAACATGGTGAAACTCTGCCTCTACTAAAAATACAAAAATTAGCCGGGTATGGTGGCACATGCCTGTAATCCCAGCTACTCAGGAGGCTGAGGCAGGAGAATCGCTTGAACCCGGGAGGTGGAGGTTACAGTTAGCTGAGCTCACACCACTACACTCCAGCCTGGGCAACAAAGTGAAACTCATCAAGAAAAGAAAAGAAGAGGAGAGGGGAGGGGAGGGGAGGGGAGGGGAGGGGAGAGGAGAGGAGAGGAGAGGAGAGGAGAGGAACTATCATCCTAAGGCTCAAATTATTCTTACAAGCAATTTTTCAAATACAATCTCTAGCACACAAAGATAACCACACACAAAATGAAATTAAATTCACAATCAACAGCCAGCAAAAACAAAAGACAATAGAAACAGATGCACAAAGACTTCAGGTTTTGGAATTATAAGCAGATCAGATCACATCAAATAACGATGCTTGCTAAGTTTAAAACATTTAAAAATTCAAACATATCTACAGGAGACTGAAAACTATAAAACATGTCAGAGAAGATTTGGAAAAGAACCAAATAAAAATATTTAAAACTGAAAATTAACCAAAAATTAGAACTCAATGCCTAAGTTTTTTTGTTGTTGTTGTTGTGGTTTGAGACAGAGTCTGGCTCTGTCGCCCAGGCTGGAGGGCAGTGGCGCGATCTCGGCTCACTGCAAGCTCCGCCTCCCAGGTTCACACCATTCTCCTGCCTCAGCCTCCCAAGTAGCTGGGACTACAGTCACCCGCCATCACGCCCGGCTAATTTTTTGTTTTTGTTTTTTTTTTTTAGTAGAGATGGGGTTTCACCGTGTTGGCCAGGATGGTCTTGATCTCCTGACCTCATGATCCGCCCGCCTCAGCCTCCCAAAGTGCTGGGATTACAGGTGTGAGCCACCGTGCCCGGCCAATGCATGAGTTTTAACATTAGCAGATTTTATACAGCTAAAGAAAGATGAATAAACTAGAAAACCAATCTAAAGACAGTGTCCAAAATGCAACAGGAGACAAAACCAACCAAACAAACAAACAAAAACAGGAAAAACAAATTCAAATTGTATTTCTACATCAACAAACAAGTAAAAAAATGTAATTTAAAAGCATCAAAGAATATTGGGCATCTAGGAATATATCTAACAAATTTATCTGAGACTAAAAATTGTATTGACAGAAATAAGGAACACCAAATAACAAGATAAAACATGCTCCTGTATTGGAAGATACAACCTGTGAAGATGCCAGTTCTTCCTGAATTGCTTTGGTTCAATAATATTCCACCCAAAACTCCAACAGGACTTGGTTCTGTGTCTATGGGGAGCTTAACAAACTGACTGTATAATGTGAATAGTAGCATAAAGAGCCTAGAGCTGCCCGGATACCCTCAAGGAAGAATTTTTTTTTTTGTAAACCTATAACTGCTCAAAAAATAGTCTTTTTTTCTTTTCTTTTTTTTTTGAGATGGAGTCTCACTCTGTCACCCAGGCTGGAGTGCAGTGGCGCAATCTTGGCTCACTGCAACCTCCACCTCCCAGGTTCAAGCTATTCTCCTGCCTCAGCCTCCCAAGTAGCTGGGATTACAGGCACGTGCCACTATGCCCAGCTAATTTTTGTTTTGTTTTTAGTAGATTGGGTTTCGCCATGTTGGCCAGGCTGGTCTTGAACTCCTGACCCCAGGTGATCTGCCCAGCTTGGTGTCCCAAAGTGCTGAGATTACAGGCGTGAGCCACCGCGCCCAGACTAAAAAAATAGTCTATTAATTAGAAACTATAACAGATTGGCATTATCTAAAAGGGTTGAAGAGGCACACATCTCGTGAGCTGGCAATTCCGCTCCTGGGGAGGGACCCTAGGACAAGTGGACACATGGGCGAGAGTGTTCACAGTAGCATGGGCCACTCAGCCAATTCAGATACCACCCAAGTGTTCACCAACAGCAGAATGGATGAGAAGCCTGTTGTATGTTCGCATGACGGAACATGGTGGAGCCATGGAAGCCAACGGACTATAGCTAGAGAAACCAAGAACTCAACACACTGAGATTATTTCACACCCCTATACAGGAAGATGCAATGTTATCAAGGTTGGCTGCACATCAGACAAAACAGCAGGTGAAAGAAACAAGGAACAAAGCAATCACCTAGTTTTATTCTATTTACATAAACCCCCACCCTGACCCTGATGGGGAAAGCTACACCAGCTTGTTTAGGGTTGCTAGGACAGAAGTGTTGCCCATATAAGGAGGAGGCAAGAGTGACCGCAGGTGCAGGGGCTCTGCTGGAAGGGTGCAGGGGGAGGAGAATGGGGCTGGGGAACTCTACCGGGTGATCTGGATGGCAGTCACACAGATGCGGGCTCTGAAGTTACACATCCTGTTGCACGTTTATGATGCATGTCCTTTCCTGTATGGGTGTTGCATTCAAAAATAAAATAAGCATCAAAACAAGAATCGACTTTGTTCTCTTATTTGATTTATTCTGCTTAATTCAAGGTGCAAATGACCAGCCACTGTCATCACTCCGGGTCCAAGCATCCCCCAGGCTGCATGGCATTGGGCACCTCTGGCATTTCTGGGCGAGTGGACTGGCCAGCCCCAGCCTCCTCGCCCACACAGAGGCTCTCGCCCAGCGTCACCAGGGCCTGGTGTGGGCCTTGTCCCACAGCCATCAAGCACCCTCCTGGGCCAGGCCGCCCCAGTGCTCCCTGCCCTGGAAGCTGCCTCCTCTGCCGTTTCCTGCCTCCTCAGCACAGAAATAACCCCATGTCAGGCACCAGCATGTGTGTGTGGGCTTCTCCCGAGCACACGCAGAGAAGTGACTAACGGGGTGTCACTTTACCAGCGCCTGCAGCGGGGACCCCCACGTGGGCCAACTGGAAGCTTCCAACAGGCTCGCGTTGTGCTGATCAATCATTAATCTGGACATTCAAAAGCATTTTATTTTCTTGACAAGGAGCTGATTGCTGAAGTTGCCAGGAGCCCAAAGTCATTTTTCTCCTTCCTCCCCCTATGAAAAAGCATTCTCCTCCTGGCTAGAGGGGCAGCAGGGCCTGCCAGCGCAGGTGGAGTCCTTGCTGCCCCCCGTCTCATGCTGAGAACTGCAGCGCCTGCCCCCAGCCCCACCACCTCCAAGGCCTTGGCACCCGAGCCCCTCACTTTCTCTTCACACCCCTTCTGCTTTCCTTTCTCATAGCTCTGCCCCCTGCCCTGCCCTGGCCCAGGACTCACCAGCTCCCTCCCCCACAGGGCACAAGCCAACTACATCCCCACCCCTGCAGCCTTCAGGGCCAGCCCAGAGGCCACCTCCACCCATGTTTGGGGCCCCTCTCCAGGACTCCCAGGGCAGCCTTGTTCTCCCACCCCTCCTGGCAGTGCCTCCAGCACACTGATGCTTGTGCTGTGGCCTTCAGACCCATCCAAAATAAGTTAGGCACGGGAGGTCACTTCATGATCACCAGCTCGAGCCAAAGGGATTGAGACAGTGGCCCATACACCCAGCCAGCCTCAAATAGACCCACTCACCCCGGGGCTTCCCCTCAGGCCCTGTCTTGCAGGAGTCACAGCCTCGAGCATGGCTTCGGTCTTCAAGAAACACCCCATGGCCTCCCCAGAGCCTAAATCCAGCCCTGAGCAGCCAGAAAGTTCAGGGACAATCACCCCCATGACACAGAGGACGAACCGAGGCCAAAGGAGAAAACTCCTCCGAAGACAACACGGCACTGCTCACCTAGGGCCCTCTGGTCAAGCCACGAAACTTGCCCCTTCCCTGAGGAGGAGCCAACGTGTTCACCGGAGGGGTCCCTGGCAGCGGAGGTGGCTGCAGTGTGGGCATCACTCTTATGAAGCATCCATCAGAGGCTCCTCCGGTGCATGGCCAGGGGCCTCCACACTCTCGGGGGCCCGAGGGCAGGCGTAGCCTGGCTCCTCCTCAGCCGCACATCTGGCAGTCTTTCTCTTCTCGCTACAGCTGACATCTGGCTCTCCCCAGAACCCCTACAGTCCTTCAGGCCCCCACAGCCCCAGCTCCAGCTCAGGATTGGTCCCTCCGCCATGGCTGCTGCTTGTCAGTCACTCATCAATGGCTTCAGCTTTGGGCCACTCGCTGGGAGGGACAGGATGGTATCCACCTCCCAAAATTCAGATATCAGAGCCCTAAACTCCAGGACCTCAGAATGGGACTGTATTTGGGGATAGGCTCTTTAAAGAGCTGATTCCATTAAAGGGAGATCATGAGGGTGGCCCTGTTTGCATCCGAGGGGTGTCCTGATAGTAGATTAGGACATAGGCACACCACCCTGAGGAACAGGGAGGAGGTGGCATCTGCAAGCCCAGGACGGGGCCAGAGAGGAAACCAGCCCTGCAATTCCAGGGCCTCAGACTTCCCGCCTCCAACATCGTGAGAAAGTTCATTTCTGCTTTTGCCCCACCGGTCTGTGGTACTGGCTATGGCAACCCCAGCCAGCCAACGTACTCACAGCCTCTGAGCATCACGGGACGGCCAGTCCATCTGCCCCCTGACCCAGTGACCGTCCTCTCCTCCTGAGGCTGCAGCCTGGGCTGTCATCACCCACAAACCCACCTCCAGCATCCACTCCATGGCCGCTGACCTGCCACGCTCCGCACTCCCACCCTCTGCAACTTCCAGCCCCCAGCCTTCCTCCCGACCAGGACCGCGTGTCCTCATTGAGCCAGTGATACTTTACACTTCCTCTCCTGCCCGCCCTTCCTCCTGTGCCCACCTCAGCACCCGTGGTCTATCAGAATGACCACGCCCTTGCCCTCTGCCACCCGTGCATTTCCTCCCACCATAAGCAACCCCAGCGCTGGGGGAATATACTAGGTGATGGTCTTCGGGTGTTGGTGCAGGCAGCATGCGACTGTGATCCTGGAGAAAAGGAAAGCCTGTGAGATGAGTGCCACGTTGGCCCAGCCCTCCACCCAGGACAATTTCCCCACCACTCATGCAGGAGTGGAGCCCAGGCAGGGTGTGGCAGCAAGCTGAGCTCAGGAGGCAGAAACCAGAGCTCAGGCACTGAGGGGACAGGAATGTGGGGGGCAGGATTCCAGAGAGAGGGTCCGGAGGGGAGTGTAGGGTTCACGGTCCCTGGTGGGGCCTTGCATTCAGAGGGCAGGACCAAGTGCTCTTCTCCAGGGCAAAGGCAGGACGGAGAGCTTAGCAGTTAGCAGCACTGGAAGGTGGTGGGGCTCAGGACCAACCCAAGTCAGGAGGCGAGCCTGGCAGGTGGAGCAGGCAGCTGAGACACAACCATGCTCAGAGCCCTGCTCCAGACACATCCTCAAAACGCCAACACTGAGCCCCCAGGTCCACAGGGGAGACAGAGTGTGGGGACTTCGCGTCACCAAGGTAGAGGCTGGGGAAACACCATGGGCCTCCAGGACCTGTTTCAATGAAGCATAAAATCGAGATCTGCACAGGCTACTGGGACAAAAATCAGCACTTCTCAGAGGAAGATAACAGAATCCAGAGTTTCCACAAGGTACCATTTACAATGTCTAATTTACAATAAAAAATGACTAGCCAAACAAAGAAACAGAAAAATTGCTTTATGTCAGCAATTATAAATACGTCCCAGGTTTAAAGGGTAATTCCAGAGCTGAAAAATATAATAGCTGAATTTTTTTTTAAACACTGGATAGGTTTAACAACAGATTGGAGATAGGAGAGTCAGCAAGCTTAAAGACAGAAATTTCTATGTCATCTGAAGAACAAAGAGATTGAAGATTTCTAGAACATGAAAAATAAGTGTGTTAAACATATCTTTTTGACACCCAGGACCCTGCTGACCCTGGAGAAACTGCTCTCTGCCACCTCCCAGGCCTAGTCAGTTCCTAGAGAGTGTAAACACTGGGGCACACCTTCCACACGCAAACCAGCTAATCCAGAACCTGCACCCATGCCACCTCCTCTATGGGCTTTCACACTCAGCAGGGTGGCCACAAGTCCCACCCTGATTACCCCAGGGCAGGTACCAGACCACTAGAGACAGCACCTGTACCCCAGAGCCCACCAAAATGACTGAAACGAGCCAATTGTCAGCCTGCTTGCCTGGCCGGACCTTCCCGTGCTTTTCCATCACTCCTTCTTCCCCCTTGGCCACCCCTGGTGCTGCCCTGTGTGGCCCTGCATGGTGTGGCATGACCCCTCCTCTTGGGAGCTGTGAGTAACAAACCATTTCAATGGTGGTCATCCCCTGGTCTATTGCCCTTGTTGTATCTGAATAATTACAAAACCTACACTTCAGAACAGTGCCTCTATGGTCTCAGATGGCCTGGGATATGTGTTACTGGAATCAAAAAAGAAAAGAGAATGTAAAAGAGCAGAAAAAAATATTCAGAGATATGATGGCCAAGTATTTTTCAAAGTATTGAAGAATATGTCAGTTACAGATCCTAGAATATCAGCAAACCCCAAAAAGAATGAATATATAAACACACACACACACACACAACTGAGCTCATTATAGTCAAAAGACTGAAAACCAAGAGTGAAAAGAACATTTTGAGAAGAAACGAGAGAAGGGAAAACCCACTTATTCCTCCAGCAATTAGCCTCCCTCTCCTGCACTTCAGTTTCTCCCCCTCTACTTGTTCCCACTATTGATGTCCAGTTGTTTCTTTATGCTGTTCTTCCTCACCCACATCTCTCTTCAGCTACTACCCGCATTTCTTTGCTCTTCTTCTGGAAAGAATGGTCCATCATCGCAGTCCCAGCTACTCCTCCCATGTCCTTCAGCCACTGTCACCAGCCTGTTTCCTCCCTGCCCCACCCCACTGGTCACCAAGACCCCAGTGGCTCACATCAGTGAGGGCCACCAAGCCAGCCAGCAGTCTTAGGCCCCACCCTCCTGATCTCTCACAGCCTGTGACATGGGTAGCCTGTGACGTGGGTGGCCTCTTCTCCTTGCAGCACCACCTCCTGCAGGTGTCCCCCACACTCACCTGGCTCACCCCCACCTCAGCAGCCACTCTTTCTGAGGCCTTTTGTTGCCCTCTCATCTCCTTCCAGCTCCTAGACTTGGCTTCCTCGCCTGTCTGTCTACATCCTCCCTTGAGGTCTCACCAAGACTGTGGCTCAAACTTCAGCTGCATACTGAGGACTCTAAAAGTACACACCTCTAGCAAGGGCCTCTCCCTGAGCTTCAGACTTGAGAAATCCACCTTCCATTCAATGTCTCCACTTAAGGGCTAACAGGAGCTGCAAACCTAACACAGAAAGAGGAAAGAAGGAAGGAAGGAAGGAAGGAAGGAAGGAAGGAAGGAAGGAAGGAAGGGCAGGCCCTGCAACAGAGAAGGCGCAGTGCTGTGTCGACATCCTAGGGACTTGCTGAATGGCAAGATGTGGAGTGAGGGCAAGTGTATTAGTCCACTCTCACGTTGCTATTAAGAAATACCCAAGACTGGGTAATTTACAGAGGTTTAATTGACTCGCAGTTCCACAGGGCTGGGGAGGCCTCAGGAAATTTACAATCATGGTGGAAGGCACCTCTTCACAGGGTGGAAGGAGAGAGAATGAATGCTGAGCAAAGGGGGGAAAATCCCCTTATAAAACCATCACCCCCATGATTCAATTACCTCCCACCAGGTCCTTCTCAAAATATGTGGGGATTATGGGAAATATAATTCAAGGTGAGATTTGGGTGGGGACACAGCCAAACCATATCATTCTGCCCTGGCCCCTTCCAAAACTCATGTCCTCACATTTAAAAAGCAATCATGCCTTCTCAACAGTCCCCCCAAAGTCTTAGCTCATTCCAGCATTAACCCAAAAGTCCAAGTCCAAAGTCTCATCTGAGACAAGGCAAGTCCCTTCTACCTGTTAGCCTGTAAAATGAAGAGCAAGTTAGTTACTTCCTAAATACAATGGGGCTACAGGCATTGGGTAAATACACCCATTCCAAATGGGAGAAATTGGCCAAAAGGAAGGGACTACAGGCCCCATGAAGTCTGAAATCCAATAGGGCAGTCATTAAATCTTAAAGTTCCAAAACAGTCTCCTTTGACTCTATGTCTCACATCCAGGTCACGTTGATGCAAGAAGTGGGCTCCCACAGCCTTGAGAAGCTCCACCTCTGCTGCTTTGCAGGGTACAGCCCCCATACTGGCTGCTTTCATGGGCTGTGCAGCTTTTCCAGGCACAGTGCAAGCTGAGCTGTTGGTGGATCTACCATTCTGGGGTCTGGAGGACAGTGGTCCTCTTCTCACAGCTCCACTGGGCAGTGCCCCAGTGGGGACTCTGTGTGAGGGCTCCAACCCCACATTTCCCTTCCACACTGCCCTAGCAGAGGTTCTCTGCAAGGGCTCCACCCCTGCAACAGACTTATGTCTGGACATTCAGGCATTTCCATACATCCTCTGAAATCTAGGCGGAGGTTCCCAAACCTCAATTATTGACTTTTGTGCACCTGCAGGCTCAACACCACACGGAAGCTGCCAAGGCTTGGAGCTTGCACCCTCTGAAGCAACAGCTTGAGCTGTATGTTGTCCCCTTTTAGCCATGGCTGGAATGCAGGGCATCAAGTCCCAAAACTACATGAAGCAGCAAGGCCCTGCACCTGGCCAAAAAGACCATTTTTTCCTCCAAAGCCTCCAGGCCTGTGATGGGAGGGGCTGCTGTGAAGACTTCTGACATGACCTGGAGACATTTTCCCCATTGTCTTTGTGATTAACATTTGGCTCCTCATTACTTATGTAAATTTCTGCAGCTTGAATTTCTCCCCAGAACATGGGTTTTTCTTTTCTGCTGCATCATCAGGCTGCAAATTTTCCAAACTTTTATGCTCTGTCACCTCTCGAATGCTTTGCTGCTTAGAAATTTCTTCTGTCACATACCCTAAATCATCTCTCTCAAGTTCAAAGTTCCACAGATCTCTAGGGCAGGAGCAAAAAGCTTCCAGTTTCTTTGCTAAAACATAGCAAGAGTGACCTTTACTCCAGTTACCAACAAGTTTCTCGTCTCCATCTGAGACCATCATCTGGACTTTATTGTCCATATCACTATTAGCAACTTGGTCAAAGCCATTCGACAAGTCTCTAGGAAGTTCTAAACTTTCCCACATCTTCCTGTCTTCTTCTGAGACCTCCAAACTGTTCCAACCTCTGCCTGTTACCCAGTTCTGCCTGTTACCACATTTTTGGATATCTTTATAGCAGCACCCCACTCTCAGTACAAATTTATTGTATTAGTCCATTCTCATACTGCTATAAAGAACTGCCCAAGACTGGGTAACTTATAAAAGAAAGAGGTTTAATGGACTCACAGTTCTGCAGGGCTGGGGAGCCCTCAGGAAACTTATAATTATGGCAAAAGGCACCTCTTCATAGGGCAGCAGGAGAGATAATGAGAGCCAAGAAAAGGGGCGAAGACCCTTATAAAATCATCACCCCTATGATTCAATTACCTCCTGTGTGGGGATTATGGGAACTACAATTCAAGATGAGACTTGGGTGGGGACACAGCCAAACCATATCAGCAAGTCAGGGTCAGGATGGAACTAAAACCCAGTCCTGCCCAAGTCAAAGCCTCTAATGTTCATAAGATGATACCCCAGAAGAGATGTTCCCTAGCTGTGCCCAGGTCAGGATGATGCTCTCTCCAGCACCAGCCTGAGCTTGAACAAAGGCATCTTCTTTGTGTAGAAAGCAGCCAAATATGTCATCCTAAGCTGGAGCCCCTCCTCCTACTCCTGGGGAGCAGCAGTAGAGTAAGCCCCATACCACCTGCACAAGCACCCCCTCCCCATCAGCAGACCCCACATCAGTCACCACAGCTTCACAGCCTTGACCCTCAAGCTTTCCCCATGCTGCCTGCCTACCCAGCCTGGTGTCCTGGTAGTGGGAAGACCTACCACTGGACTCCACAGACAAATGCCAGTGCATGGATCCCAGGGGGTTGAGACACTTGATCCATGGATCCCATGGATCTGGCATACTCAGCAGCCAGATTAGCAGCCTCCCTTGCAGGTCGGACTTGGGGGATAAATAGAGGCAAGGATGGAATTAGCATCTTCAGATCTCTCTGGGATGGGAACAAAACCACAATCTCTGCCAAGTTGATGATAATGAAGAGATGATGACAATGACAGGGATGATAATAATGATGACAATGACCATGATGATGATGGTGATGATGGTGATGTGATGGTAATGATGTGATGGTGATAATGATGATGATGACAGTGATAGTGATTATAATGATGGTTATATGATAGTCATGGTGATGATGGTGATGATAATGATGGCAATGATGATGATGGTGATGATGGCGATGATGGTGATGATGATGTGATAGTAATGCTGATAACAGTGATGGTATAGCTATAATGATGATGTGATGGTGATGATAATGGTGATGAAGATGATGGTAATGATGGTGGTGATATGCTGATGATGGTGTGTAATGGTAATGATGGTGGTGGTGATGATGATGCAATAGTGATGATGGTGGTGATGGTGGTGATGATGGAGTGTAATGGTGATGGTGATGATGATGGTGGTGGTGATGATGGAGTGTAATGGTGATGGTGATGATGATGGTGATGATGATGATGGGGTGATGGTCATGGTGATGATGATGGTGGTGATGGTGATGATGATGTTGATGATGGAGTGTAATGGTGATGGTGATGATGGTGGTGGTGATGGTGATGGTGGTGATGTTGATGATGGAGTGTAATGGCGATGGTGATGATGGTGGTGATGTTGATGATGGAGTGTTATGGTGATGGTAATGGTGATGGTGGTGATGGTGATGATGGTGGTGATGGTGATGATGTTGATGATGGAGTGTGATGGTGATGATGATGATGGTGGTGATGATGGAGTGTAATGGTGATGGTGATGATAGAGTGTAATGGTGATGGTCATGATGATGGTGGTGGTGATGATGGAGTGTAATGATGATGGTGATGATGATGGCAATGGTGATGATGGTGATGGTGATGATGGGGTGATGGTCATGGTGATGATGGTGGTGATGATGATGTTGATGATGGAGTGTAATGGTGATGGTGATGATGGTGGTGGTGATGGTGGTGATGATGGTGGTGATGGTGATGGTGGTGATGTTGGTGATGGAGTGTAATGGCAATGGTGATGATGGTGGTGATGTTGATGATGGAGCGTTATGGTGATGGTGATGGTAATGGTGATGGTGGTGATGGCGATGATGGTGATGATGTTGATGATGGAGTGTGATGGTGATGATGATGATGGTGGTGATGGTGATGATGATGGTGATGATGGTGGTGATGGTGGTGATGATGGTGGTGATGGTGGTGATGGTGATGATGGTGATGTTGATGGTGATGGTGATGGTGGTGATGGTGATGATGATGTTGATGGTGATGGTGATGATGGTGGTGGTGATGGTGGTGATGATGGTGGTGATGGTGATGGTGATGATGGTGATGTTGATGGTGATGGTGGTGATGGTGATGTTGATGGTGATGGTGATGATGATGGTGATGATGGTGGTGATGATGGTGGTGATGATGGTGATGATGGTGATGATGGTGGTGATGATGGTGGTGATGGTGGTGATGGTGATGATGGTGATGATGGTGATGTTGATGGTGATGGTGATGGTGGTGATGGTGATGGTGATGATGGTGATGTTGATGGTGATGGTGGTGATGGTGATGATGTTGATGGTGATGATGATGGTGGTGATGGTGATGATAGTGGTGATGGTGATGATGGTGATGGTGATGGTGATGATGGTGATGTTGATGGTGATGGTGGTGATGGTGATGATGATGGTGGTGATGGTGATGATGACAGTGGGGATGATGTTGATGATGGTGTGTAATAGTGATGATGGTAATGATGATGGTAATGATGGTGATGATGTGATAGTGATGATGATGATGGTAATGATGATGGTGGTGAGGGTGTTGTGATGGTGATAATGATGATTATGGTGATGGTGACAATGACAATGATGACAGCCATCTTCTGTTAACCACCAACTACACGTTAGGTACTCCCCATGCATAGACTCATTTGATTCTCACAACCATTTAGAAAGATGAATCGCATGTCCTCCCTCCATGGAGGAGCAAACTCAGACTCCTCAACTTTAAATGTTCACTAAAGTGGACACAGAGCTAGAGTCAAGCTTTAGGCTCAGGCCAGGCCCCACCACCAAGTGCTGGTGCAGGGCTGGACTGTATGAGCCCTTGTCATTGTTCTCTGAATTATCTCGGCAAGCCTGTTGTGGTTGTCATTTTACAGATGAGGAAAGTGGGTCCCAGAGGGGTAAATGACTCAACAGAAGTCAAAGCTCCATCAGCAAGTGGCAGGTCTGAGGGGCAGCATCACGTCCCAGAGTGCTGGAGGGGCGGGCAGAGGCCTGGCCTCTTGGCAACTATGAGCCTCCATGCCTTCATCTCATCTGTCATTATAGCAGTAAGGGTCATCCTGACCACCTTAGAGGTGCCCGAGGAGATGCGCAGAATGTCAGGCACCCACCAGGTGCTTGGCAAACCCCGCAGGGTCTAGCCAATCCCAGAACCAGGCTCCCGTTCCCAGTCCTGTGTTCCTCTCCTTTGCTGCCCTTGCCCCTCTGGCCAGACCTCCAGGACCATCAGTGGACTCAGGTCGTGGCCTGGGAAGCTGCAGACCTGAGCGAGGAGAAACATGGTGAGGAGCAGCTAGAGGCTGAGCCTCCTCCAACATCCCCACCAGGACAGCCTTGTAAGCAATGAAATGGTTAAGGCCTCCCAGCCCAGCAGAATTGGCTCATTATCATTTCTAATATGGATCAATACTCTTCAGGCATCTGACAAAGCCGGTGGCTCTCTGTTCCCTTCCTGCCCTCCAAACATAAAAGATCCCCTAAGCCACACTGGCCCGGGGCTCTGGCCCCAGCCCCCTCCTCAGGCCTCATCTCCATAGTGGTCTTAATCAAGTCGTGGGGAAAGATGCAAGTCAATAAGTCCTCATTGATCACCTCCTCTCCCCTCCACCCCACTGACATTCTGTCAGCCCCTCCCCCACAGCCAGCCGGGCTAATGGGGGTCCTTGCCACCCACGTAGGTAGTGGGTGGGGGGTGCTCGTGAAAGCCCTGATTGCTCTGAAGCCCAGGGCCTCCGTCGCAGCGAGGGCTCCAACACAACATATGCCTCCTGCCCGACGGCTTTGTCTTCAACAATAAAACAAGGTTTCTCTCCCGCCTCAGCCCTGGGTCCAATTTATCAGGCCTGGCACTGATCATCTGCTTCCCTGTCACCAGCCGGACTTGGGGGATAAATATAGGCAAGCAGATACAGAATTACCGTGATCAGATCTCTCTGGGTCAGGAACAAAAACCACCTTACACTCCTTATGAAGCATTTCCACCATCACAGACATGAAGGCAAAGGGGCGGGACCCCAGCAACCAACGGGAGCTCATCCTTCCCCTTGTAAGAGCCAGAGGAAGCTGCCACATGGAGCTCCCAGGCTGTGTTCCTTTGGGAAGTCACCTGCAGTGACTGAGCCTCAGTTTCCCATCAGGGACACCTACCTTGCAGGGCTGCTACAAGCACTCACGGAGAGAATAAAACAAAGGATCTCCCACTGAGCCTAGCAGACACGGCAGTTAGCGCTGCTGCCTTTAACGGTG
Source organism: Pan paniscus (assembly GCF_029289425.2). NCBI lineage: Eukaryota > Metazoa > Chordata > Mammalia > Primates > Hominidae > Pan > Pan paniscus. Next base: position 105,389,433 of record NC_073264.2, on the reverse strand, counting down.
CGACTGTCCACAGCCAGGTATGGCATTCGGCATGTGTCACGTCCACGCCCCATGGAAATGTCAGTGACAGTTCACACCCTTGTTCGTCCTCAGCCATCACTCCTAGAGCTGCCATCTGCAGACAGTGACCAGCTCAGGGTGGCACCACAGGCCCGCCCTGCCCTTTTGAGGCTCTGCAGGGCTGCCGCAGGAGCTCCAGGTAGATTGATGCCCGCCTGTGGCAGAGGTCCCCAGCGGCTCTGCACAACATCTCACCAAATGTTCCTGGACAGGCGGCCTGGGCTGGAAGCCGATCAAACACCATAAATACTGCGCACCCAAGGCCATGACTACATTACCGCACGGTGTGTAAATAACAGGCCCGGGGTGGAAACACCACAGGAACAACCTCTAGCCGAGTAATTTATGCCCCTGTGAAACCCGATTAGATCCCAGCTAAGTGACTTCGCGGACGGGCAGGCCGCTTTGGAGAGAGAGACTGAGTGAGCGGCCACCACAAGCACCCGGGGGGGGCCTTCGTGGGGCCATCATCTCCCCTGTGAGGGGGCAGGCTTGGAGCTCAGGCATCCCATCAGGCTCGGTGGGGTAGCATCTTGGTGACCCAGGCCACCCAGGGGTGATGACCCCACTTTAGCGTGTGGTGGGAGGCACCCTGCAGATGCATCCTACCCAGGCAGGATGGACACCCCGTCCGCAGCCCCTGGGACACAGCAGGCCCAGCCTCTCGGTGCATTTCAGTCTAAATGTAGATGCAAGTTCAGTCAAGGCCTCAGCCAGGAGCCGCCATGCACAACAAGGCTAGCATTACATGTGCCCCTCCTGGGCAGGGTCCCCGGCAGATGGAAAGCGTGGGCCTGGGGCGGGGACGGCTCCTGACCCAGGATAAGGACCACAGTTGCCAGGTCAGGGTGGCACCACAGGCCTGCTCTGCCATGCCAGCCCTGCCAGGCTGACCACAGTTAGCAGGGTCTGTCAGAGGTGGCCGGGGCAGCAGGAGGGCAGGACACAGCCCAGGCCTTGAGGCAGGCACCACTCAAGAGCAACCGGCCACCAAGTCCTCCCTCAGAAGGGGCTTGTGTCACATCCCCTTGCACTCCCCGCTGCTCCCCCTCCACAGCCCCCCAAAGGGGCTCTACCCCTGGTGCCCATTTCCCCATGGCCCACATACCCCAAGTGCTGCCCCACGGCTACTGCTCCTGCCTTCTCGCTGAGCCTCGCCTTGGGCCCACCCTGCTCCCTGCTTCCCTCTGGCCTGGCCACTCACCAGGCAGTTGGGGCACCCTGGTGTGCAGATCTGGGGGCCGGGCACTGAAGTCAGCTCAGGCTCAGAAGCCAGGCAGAGCTGGGTTCAAATCCCAGCACTGCCGTCTCAGCTGAGTGACTTGAGCAAGTAATGTTAACCCAGCCTCAGTTTACTCCTCTGTAAAGGAGACAATAGTGCCTCCCCTGATTTCCCTGATAGGGGTGGGTATCCCAAGTGAGAGAGAGAAGGTCAGTACCCAGAAAACCCCGGGGGACGGTAAGAGAGTGCTCTGGAAGCCACCTGTGGCTACTGGCCAGGTGGCAGTGGTGAGGGAGGGGTGGGTGAGGCTCAGGAATCTGGACCCATGGGAACAAGGGCTGCACTGGGACCCAGGCTGCGGGTGTCCCCTCTCACCACCTTGGGCAAGGTACTCCACCTCTGTGAGCTCCCAGGGGGCTCTGTCTACCCATCCTCACAGGAACACAGGAAGGATCTGGTCACGTCACCTCTGCTCAAGCCCTCTGGTGGCTTCCTAGTATTTCTAGAGTCAAGTCCAAGGCCTTTCCACCTCGTACCCAGCTTCCCACCCATTCACTCCACCCTCCTGCCACCACCAAAGTCTACGCTCCAATCACCTTGAACAAGTTATTCTTCCCAAGCAATTCTACCTCTCCATGCCTCCCCCTAGAGTCACCTTAGTCTCCAGCTCTGCCTAGTGAATTCCTATTGATACTGCAAGACTCAGCCCAAATGGCCCAACCTCTACGAAACTGTCCATTGTTCTCAAAGCAGAGTTAAGTCACACCTTCCTCTGAGCCCCCACAGTAGCCTTGGCTTAGTCAGAAAGGAGATCAGTATGACTTACCCCTTTCCAGGAACTACTTCCTGTTCTCCACCCCACAGCTATTGCAAACCTGCTAGGTTAGTACACTGTGACCCCACTGCCCTGGCCCCAGTTGAGTTATCCTAAGGGAGCCACCTGATTCAGGCTGGGCCAATCACAGCACTTTTCCAGGGTTACTGGAACTTGAACTAGGAAACAAAAGTCAATTTATCTCTGGTGGCCAGAGGTGTAAGGTGCAAAATTGGGGAGCCTCCAGCCACACATTTGCCACACGTGGAACAAACCAGTGAGAGAGCTGAGGCCTGACCTGGGAAGGAGACCTCTGGGCCCTGGCCCTGGTGGCCCCTAAATCCCAGCTGCCTCCCATCCTGGGGATCCAACCATCCTTAGATTCCACAGGATGCCCAGGTCTCATCCAGCAAATCCTTCAGCCCCAGCTACTGTGAGAGTTTCTGTCACTGTTAACCTGCGAGTCCCCATCCCTGGAGACAGTGATGGTCTCATCAGGCTGACGGCCCTACATGGGGCAATTTATCCAGCCCCTAACGAAAGCTCAGCTGCAAAGCCCCCACTGACATGGGTTCTTGCAAGGCCTAGAACCAATTAGATATTTCTATTTTTAAATTTTCTTTCTTAAAGAAGACCCCCCAAAGTTGCACATGCATAAGACCCCTGGGATCCTTCTCTGGCCACTGCAGCCTGGGAGTCTCCAGGGCAGGCGTCTGTCTGTGAGTCTCTCTGGGCCATGCCCAGCACACAGGAAATGCACAGGAAGCGAGGACACAACCCCATTGAATCCCTGGAGCCCTGCATCTCATAACTAATTTAGCACTTCCTGGCCTGGCCCCCTTAATAACACCGGCACAGGAAAGCGTGCAGAGGAGGGAGGACAAGGAGGCTCAGCTGCTGACACCTGCAGGTCAGTTCTGTCTTTCTTCTAGCACAAGCCTATTGCTAGCAAGGGGCCAGGCTGGCTCACTGTGGCACCTCTGTGCCCCCAGGACCCACAGGGGCTATCTCATCTGACCACTGTACCAGCGGCCAGGGAGACCTGCTGGGTCTGCCCTGAGAGCCTGGGCCCATGCAAATGACCCCTCCTGGTTCAGGAGCCACCACCACAAGGGCTATGAGGAACCAGGGACCCTCATCCCATCCCCAGCACCACTAGAACGAAACGTTAGGCTCATCAGAGTTCCTACCACTAAATCAAACACTAATCTGCTCTCCCTAATTTATCTAAGACAATATTAGCCAGACAAAATGAAACATAAATGTGAGAAACAGCCCGGCTATCTGGGAAGTGGGAGCAGGCGGCCTGGGGAAAGGGATTTATCGTGTGTTTGCTGAGGCGAGGCAGGCCAGGCACGTGTGCCCGCGGAAGGCTGGTAGTTCCAGCTCGGCCCGGGCTGGCCTCACACAGGCGTCCACCTAAAGGCACATCAGCTTCCTCTCCAGGAAACAGTGTCGGGCGCCGTTGGAGCTTGAGAAACGGGAAAGTGAACCAGGGTGCCCTGCAGCTGCTGAGAATAATTCACACCAAAAGATTTCTCCAAGTATTAGCAGACCTAAAATATCAGTGAGAGAGTTGGAAGCAAGCCGTATACCCGGAAGCACCCTGGTGGACATGCTACTTTGGTAAACAACTAACGGGATCCTAGAGTCAGAGGCAGAGGAGTAGCCCCACATAACCCACCAGTGACCATCAGTGACACATCTATCAAGTGTGTGGCATGTGGCTGTCCTGTCTAACTTCCACCACAGCCCAAGGCCACCGGGATTTAACCCAATTCCCAGGTAAGAAAACTGGCTCCAGAGAATGAAAACCACTTGCCTAAGATCTATGTCAATGAGATCTGAAGCAAGTCACACCCACCTTCACTCTGAGCAGCCCCCGGGAGTCACACCCACCTTCACTCTGAGCAGCCCCGGGAGTCACAACCACCTTCACTCTGAGCAGCCCGCGGGAGCCACACCCACCTTCACTCTGAGCAGCCCCCGGGAGCCACACCCACCTTCACTCAGAGCAGCCCCAGGGAGCCACACCTGTCTTCACTCTAAGCAGCCCCTGGGAGCCACACCCACCTTCACTCTGAGCAGCCCCAGGGAGCCACACCTGCCTTCACTCTGAGCAGCCCCAGGGAGCCACACCTGTCTTCACTCTAAGCAGCCCCTGGGAGCCACACCTGCCTTCACTCAGAGCAGCCCCTGGGAGCCACACCTGCCTTCACTCTGAGCAGCCCCTGGGAGCCACACCCACCTTCACTCTGAGCACCCCCAGGAGTCACACCCACCTTCACTCTGAGCAGCCCCCGGGAGTCACACCTGCCTTCACTCTGAGCAGCCCCCGGGAGTCACACCTGCCTTCACTCTGAGTAGTCCCTGGGAGTCACACTCACCTTCACTCAAAGCAGCCCCCGGGAGTCACACCCGCCTCCAATCCCAGCAGCCCCTGGGAGCCACACCTGCCTTCACTCTGAGCAGCCCCAGGGAGTCACATTCACCTTCACTCAGAGCAGCCCCTGGGGAGTCACACCCACCTTCACTCACAGCAGCCCCTGGGGAGTCACACCCGCCTTCACTCACAGCAGCCCCTGGGGAGTCACACCTACCTTCACTCACAGCAGCCCCTGGGGAGTCACACCCGCCTTCACTCACAGCAGCCCCTGGGGAGTCACACCTACCTTCACTCACAGCAGCCCCTGGGGAGTCACACCTACCTTCACTCACAGCAGCCCCTGGGGAGCCACACCTGCCTTCACTCAGAGCAGCCCCCGGGGAGTCACACCTACCTTCACTCAGAGCAGCCCCCGGGGGAGTCACACCTACCTTCACTCTGAGCAGCCCCTGGGAGTCACACCTGCCTTCACTCAGAGCAGCCCCCGGGGGTCACACCCGCCTTCACTCTGAGCAGCCCCCCGGCAGTGACACCCGCCTTCACTCTGAGCTGCCCCGGGGAGTCACTCCTGCCTTCACTCCGAGCTGCCCCCGGGAGTCACACCCGCCTTCACTCAGAGCAGCCCCCGGGAGTCACACCAGCCTTCACTCTGAGCAGCCCCCGGGAGCCACACCTGCCTTCACTCTGAGCAGCCCCCGGGAGTCACACCCGCCTTCACTCAGAGCAGCCCCCGGGAGTCACACCCGCCTTCACTCTGAGCAGCCCCCCGGCAGTGACACCCGCCTTCACTCTGAGCTGCCCCGGGGAGTCACTCCTGCCTTCACTCCGAGCTGCCCCCGGGAGTCACACCCGCCTTCACTCCGAGCAACCCCCTGGGACCACACCCGCCTTCACTCTGAGCAGCCCCAGATCCCAGGAGGAAATGCAGCTGGGGTGATGGTGGGCATCTACCCACCATGGGTCGGCAACACCCCCCTGGGAGGCATCTTCCCTCCATCCCACCAAGGACAGCACTGCTCTTAGCCCCACTCTGTTGAGAGTAGGGAGACGTGCCCAAGGTCACAGCAAGGTCAGGCCCTCCCTGACCCAAGCCTTGTGGTCTCTCCTCCACCCAGGCCGAGCCCAGCCGGTGTTCAGCAGCCAGGGACCGGCTTGCGGCCTGGAAACCTCTGGACCAGGCAGGGGCCCACAGCTCCTTCTGCCCCAGGTGTCTGTACAGCCCTGTGGTCACTGCTGCTCTGTCCCCTGCCTGGAAAATGGGCTGAAGCCACATGGATGAGACCACCTGAGGCAGCAGGTGGAGCCGAAGGTCCCTGTCCCTGGAGAGCATGGGGCCCCCGAGCACCCAAGGTCCCGGCCGGATCCAGCCCCTGAGCAGAGGCTGAGTGCTGTGGCATGGATGGGTGGGTCTGAGCCGGGAGCCCCCACTGTGAAGTGGGACTGGGAAGCCCAAACACCAGCAGGGGGCGCTCGGCTCAGATCACTGGCGCTGGCGGAGACACCAAGTCTGTAGACTGGCTCCAAGGTGGCCAGTGTCTAGGCGACCCACACCCACACCCCTCTCTGGTTATCCCAGGGCCACCACAGACTACACGCCACCAGCCTGGCTCCTCCACAGCAGACATCCAGCTTCTGGCCGCAGACCCCACCCAGATCTGCCTTCCAGCACATTCTGCCCCTTCCCCAGGGCCCTGGAGCAGATTACATCGAACCCCTTGAGTTTCCTGCCAAGGACAAGTGAGGGGCCAGGAGAGGGAAGCCCCATAAATCTCTTTGGAGACATGTGCCAAGATACCAGACACCAAAATCTCATTAGCAGGCTAAACTCTCGGGAGGAAATGGAAAATAAGTACCCGCAGATACAGGCCTGGAAACCGCAGGACCCCGAGCAGGAGACATGGATTAGTGGAGATGATATGCACGGGACAAGCTGTTGCCACAGGGGTTTTGCATGTTTTTTTTGTTTTTGTTTGTTTGTTTTTGCTTTAACTACAGTTTAAGTATAGCGGGACCCTCAGCACATGGGGTACGTGGGGTTGAGGCCCTTTATTCACAAGAGAGGAGAGGAGGGAGGGCGAGGCCTGGCGGCAGAGGCACAGGGGGCAGGCAGGCGGAGGCACGGGGCGGGCAGGCAGCCGGGCCGTCCCAGGAGGGCATTCGTTCGGGAGCGTGGCTGCACTGGGGCCCCGTCCATGCTGCTCGGAGCCCTGGTGCGTAACAGCTCCATCCACGCAGGGAAAATCCATCCAGGTTTAATGGAAACATTAACCTCAACTCACCCGATTTCCTCCTCGCACTGAGGTCTGAGAACGGGAAGAGGCTCCGAGGCTGGAGGACTCCCCAAGGCCTGGCATAGACGCGGGCCCACGGGTCCGGGGACACTCAGCGAGGGCCGGGACAGTGACAGTGGGTGCAGAAGCAGCGCCAGGACGCCCCCACCCCTCTCGCCAGCTCAGCCAGCGTGCTCTTCACAGGCTGGACATGACAGACAGGAAGAGGAAAGCCCCCTCCCCCAGCACTCAGCTGCTCATGCTCCCTCCGGAGTCTCCGCAAATTACCAAGGAAAGGGGGTGGCCCAGGCAGCTACGCCGTGTCCAAGGTCACCTGGTCCCCCTGGCTGCAGTTCCAGGACACCCCAGGCAGGAGGTTGCCAGAGAAAGGAGGAGGCAGCTGGGGTGGGGGCAGGGGCGGCAGGCTGCCTGCAGAGGCGGGAGGGCAGGGTCAGGGAGGGGCTTTGGGGAGAGTAGGGGTCTGGGAGTGGACCACGCCCTCACACCCTGCCCCCTCAGCTATCAGCAGAGTGACCCAGAGCAGGAACTTGGCCAACGGTGAAGGCCACAGCAGGGGACCAGAGGGGCTTGTACAGGGCACATGCTGTAGGGTGCACAGCCACCACCCCGCGTGGCAGAGGCCTTAGCAAGAAAACTGAGGGAGTCTGTTGGGGGCCTCCAACAGCGGGGAGTTGGGGAGAAGACGCTGGCCTCCAAGTCCCTGACACCTCCATCTATACCTTGGCAGGGAGGGGCAGGGTTGGTCCAAGACCAGGGTCAGGGCCCAACCCATTTTGAAGGGTCCGAGAGGCAGCTGCCCTCAAGAGACCCAGCTTGTGGCTTTGGTCTCCTCTGCACCCTTCAGGGCAGCCCTGTGCCATGACCCCACACTGACCCTGACACAGGAGGCTGTACCCAAGGAGCTGGCACTTGGGGATGGGCCACAAAGCCATAAGAGCCTTCCAAGCAAAGACGCAGAAGGCCAGGAGTGGAGTCCCCGTCTCTTGGGCTGCAGGCCAGCACTCCCTGACCCATGCTGGGTTGAGGACCCCAGGCAGGCCTGAGGGACAGGCTGGCCGCATGTTCCCACCCTCAGGTGCCCCTGCGTGATGGCCTTGGTCACACCACCTACCGTCCCTCACCACATTGAATGACCCACCCATGGGATCTGTGGTCTAGCAGTTTGAGACTAACTTCGATTTCTTCCTCTCCTTTTGTCCTGCCAGCCCCACCCAGAGGCCTGTGCACAGAGCCCAGGGGAGCCCGAAGCTCCCTGACACCATAGAGACCCCCTAACTCGCACAACGCTCCATGCAGGCAGAGCCAGGCCACAGCCACAGCACCATCAGAAGACGGGAGGTGGCTGTGCCTGGCCCAGGGAGCAGCAGGTGTGCAGGAGAGCAGGTCTTTCACCTGTGCTCCGAGGTGAGCAGGAAGATCTTTCTCCAATTGCCCTAAATGTGGGAGCCTGGTTTTCCATGTCAGAGAACAAACATTCCATCATTTTTATCTTTTCTGTCAGGTCCCAGAGCAGCTGCTTTGCCAATGTCTCTGTTGGCAGGTGGCTCCATGTGAAGTCATCAGAGCCGGGCTCAGGCCACCCAGATGACGCATAGAGACAACCCCCCAGCAGGTCAGAGGGTGGCGGCCCAAGGTGGCTGCAGAGGACAAAGCAGGGAGGAGGGGCCTGGCCCCCCTCCGCAGGGTGCAGGCTCCCAGCACATCTGGGCGCCAAGGGTCCTGGTACCATGAGGGGTAGAGCAGCTCAAGGGCACCAGGCCAGCCACTGCCCGGAGGCTTCCCCAGCCCACACCCACCAGGGCTGCCCCTCAGCCTGGGGCCTTCCAGACCACCCTCCACCCACAGGGCGGCATCCCCCCTCTTCATGGCGTCTGAACGCCTCTCATCTCTTCATAGCATCCGAGACCCTCCAGAACACCTCTCCACATCCACCTGCCCGGGCCCCGGCCCGCTGTGCTGTTCTATGCTGCAGGTTTGCCCAGGGGGTGCCCCCACCACACCCCCTTCTGGGGGCCAAAGGCTCAGGCTACACGCCTGGGGAGCACTGGTGGCCTTTGCCTGGGTCTCGGGTCCCCATGTTCCCCCACCCCAGCTCCTCGCCATGGGCTGACTCCCAGTCTCACTTGTTTCCGCTGCGTAGGAGCAGAGACTTTCAGGAAGGACTCCATAGTCCTTGAGACCACCTCTCTCCCCAGCTGTCAATGCCACCGGGGGTGCCTAAGAGCCCAGGGAGCCTGCACGCCGCCCACCACGTCGCCTGGTAGGGAGGCTCTGACCAGCGTTTCATTTGCAGACCTGGTTCCTGGCTGTGCTCCCTTCCCCGGGGCAGCCCGGCCTGAGAGGCAGGAGTTCTGGGGACCTGGGGAGGGCACCTGTGCAGATGCAGGGTACACAGATGGCCTGCGGAGACGGTGGGTCCTGAGCGTGGAGAGTCATCAGCAGGTCCGAGCCTGAGAGAGTTGGGTGGGGCCCATGCAGGGTCGGCTCCAGGAGCTCCGGTGGGGAGAGTCAGGATGGGCCGAGAGCCAGCAGGGCAGAGGGGAACTCAAAGGGCCCCCAGTGTGCCCCATGTTCCTGACTTCCTAGGAGGCAGTTTCTGCAGTCCCCAGATACAGATGGGAACAGAGACACAGGGTGGCTGAGTTCCCAGCCGGGGCAGGTGGCTGGCGAAGGAGCCCTGGCAGAGCCCTGTGACCCCAGATTCCAATCCCCTCAGCCCAACGCCCTCTCCTTCCTCCTCTCCCTCTGGAGGACCCCCCCCCCCCGCTACAGAGCAGGGTCCTGGCCCCGAGACGCCGCTTCACCCTGCTTTTCGCAGGGAAGCACGTGCAGCCGCGGGAGGATAGAGGGGCCCCAGCTGCCCCCGCCATGCCGCCCGCCACAGAGGGGACACGGCTTTGGACCACACGCAGAGCTCCCGCCGAGCTGATGAGTGTAAAGTGGGCTTTTGTCGGCAGCTCGCGACAGCTCCCTCTCGGGGTCTTCCCATGTCCTCAAAGACAAAGGGAGCTTATCCCAAAAGAGGACCCTGGGGAGGCCTCGGGGCTGTCCTGCTTCCGAGGGAATGAGCCTGGCCCCCAAAGGAGCAAGCCCATCCCCCTCCAAGCCCTCTCACCCCAAAGCCAAACATTCCTTGAGGCCAAGCCCACAGGCCCATCGGGCTGCCTTCCGGAAGGGCAATAAATCCACAGGCGGAATAATCCCCAAGCCCAGAGCCTCCATATATCAGAGGGACCAGCTGTCATCAGTTCAGTAGCCACCTCCTTCCTGGCTAGTGCTGGCCCCACACACACTCGTGCTCGAGTCTCGGGGAAGCAGCCACCGCCGCAGGCTGGGCCTCCTGGGGGGCGGGGGCGAAATATTTATGGACGTGGAATCCAGACCCAGAGACTCACAGCAGCATTGAGTGAGCCCCCCCACACACGGCTAGCCTTGCCACCCCTCCTGGTTATGGGGACAGGCGGGAAGCTGACGTTATGTATTCATCTGTGCCTCCGGAACTGTCACCGAGCCGCCTTATTTACTGACCCTGTTACCAGCCAGTGTGGACTTCAGCCCAAAGCCACCGCCTAATGGATGCGGATCAGGGTCAGCTTCTCTCAGAGAGGCTTGAACTCTGAAAGGGGGTGATCAGCTTCTACGTTATTGGGGGAGGGGGCCGGGTGGACCCCGCTTCACATAGGATGTGCAGCCCTGAAGGGGTCAGGGTTTCTGGGCAGCTGCTGAGCCAAACTAAATACCACCTCCCTCTGAGTCTGTGAGAGAGGACACACGGCTGGGAAGAGCCCCCCGCCCCGCACCATGTCTGACTCCAGCCTACCCCACGTGCACCCTCCCAGCCAAGCTGGCAAAGAGGAGCCCCCCCTCCCCAGCGCCTCCCATCTGGAACCCACCCTGACATCCGCAGGCCGCTAATTGCACAGCGGCCGGTGCCAGAGTCTTCCCAGGTTGTTAAAATTCATCACCGCGTTCCCCCGACTCCAAGCCTGCCGCCCGTACAGCCAATCGCGGCCACCCGGGCCACATCCAGGAGGCAATCTGTGAGCCCGGGCACCTGCAGAGACCTCTGTCGCTATCCCATTAGGAGGGGCCCCAGAAGGATGCACACCAAAAGCATCCCGCAGCCTGTCATTAAATATTGATAAAAGGCAGGAGGGGAGAACACTATGCAAATTATTTATTGATTTTCCATGTGCGGAACTGAGATAATGAGAGGCCAGAGGACAGTGAGGGGCTGGGGGCCTGGGGGGTTGGGGGGCTGGGAAGGGACTCTTGGTGCCAGCTCAGCAGGGACTCATGGAGGGACCGGAGCAGACAGAGAGGCAGTGTCCCGCACACCTGGGCCCGAATTCCAGCTTTGCTGCTTACAGGTTTTTGGTACTTTTTTTTTTTTTTTAACAGAACCATTTGCTTTTTTTTTTTTTTTTAACTTTAAAACAGTTTGCATAGTAAATGTTTAAGAATTGGTGGTCACATGTATATTATGAAAATCCCTCTGTAAAAAATCTCAAAGACCTGAATTTTACATCTACTTTAAAGAACAGTAATGCTTATATTTTCAAGAAAGAACAAAAATGCCGCCCTTTTCAGTGAAAAGGCACAGCCAGCCCCTGCTTCCAGCTGTGAAAGACCAGGCTGGACCCATGAGGCAGGTCAGAGGCTTCCAGGAGGTGTCCTCCCTGCCTGGTGGGGGTAATGGCTCCAGAACATTCTGGTCTCCCAACAGCGATGCCTCACAGGTGGCACTGGGCACCCTACACGTCTCATCTCATTGGATCCTAAATTAGCCTTGCAGCCTGTACCAGGCCCTGTTAGCCCCAACTCACCAGCGGGGCTGAGATTGGGCCAATCTGCAAACCCACGTCTGCAGCGGCTTCAGAAACCAGCGGGCCCACCCTTCACTCTGGAGAGATTCTGATGTGCAAAGCAGTCCCTTTCAAAAGTAGAGTTTTTAAGAAGCAGCTGCTTGGTCATCCAGAAACCTCCATTTTCCAGACCTCACCTTGCGGGTGTCTCCTGGCCTCACGTGTCTACACGGAGGATGCTTGCTCCTCAGTCCCCCAAGTCCTGGGAGATGAGGGGCCCGGGTAGGCACCTGTCACATTCCCTCAGCCAGGACTTCACCACCCAGCCCTGCATCGAACAAAATGTGAAAACTGAGGCCCAGGGAGGCGCCAGGATGTGCCCCAGCTCCCCCAGCCAGCAGGACAACGCAGGGCCTCCAACCCTCAGCCGAAGGCACGGTTCCCTGCACTCCCCTCCCCACAGGCGCAGTCCAGGCCTCTGCACTGCCCTCCAAGGCGCGGGCTCCAGGGGACCTGCCACTGGCCCACACAGGCCTCCCCAGGGCTGAGCGGAAATCAGGAACGACAGGGAAGGGCCCTGAGCCCTGAGAGGGTGAGAACTGCTTGTTTACGAGGCTAATCCCCCAAGACAGCCCAAGGTGAGGAGGAACGGCTGAGCAAAATCATCACCGCTGCCACCATATGGGCTCTGGTCTGTCCATCCACAGCCCCCAGGACCCAGGGGGGCCCCTTCATGACCACTCCCTACTTGGGAAGAGCCCCCGACATGGGAGCATACCAGCCGCCACTTCACTTCAGGGGGCCCAGGGCTGGGAGTTCAGGCTGTCGTCCTCAGTGGGCCCCGAGAGCACTCTCCACTCCCTCACCCAGTCTGGAGGATGAGAGTTCAGGCCAGCAGACACCTCTGTCAGCTGCTCACCCCAGCCCCACAGAGGGGACTGTCTCTGCCTCATCTGTATCTGGTCTGGCTTCTGCTCCTGCCTCCTGACTCCCTCCCCAGGGACCGCTCAGTGCCACCCACATCTTGGCAGATCACAGAGAACTTGGAGCCAAAGGCCTGGGTTCCAGACCCAACCCGTCATGAGGTGCAGGCACCAGACCAGCAGCAGACTTGGCTTCCCCAAGAAACCAACGGAGATAATAATATGCAAATAATATGCAACCCCGGCCTGGATGATGCCTCAGACCAGTGAGGTCGGAGATAATATGCAACCCTGGCCCTGATGATGCCCCAGACCAGCGAGGTCACTGTATACACAGCCTGGGGGCACTGGGAGCCCTGGGCAGCTCCTGTCACATTCCCTCGTTCACCTTGGGGCGGGCAGCCTGCAACCACCTGGACGAGGGCTGCCTCACTGTGCGAGCACAGTGTCACCCAGACCAGGGCCACCTCACCACACTGCTGCAGTGCCACCCGGACCAGGGCCACCTCGCCACACTGCTGCAGTGCCACCCGGACCAGAATCACCTCACCACACTGCTGCAGTGCCACCCGGACCACAATCACCTCACCACACTGCTGCAGTGTCACCCGGACCAGGGCCACCTCACCACACTGCTGCAGTGCCACCCGGACCAGGGCCACCTCACCACACTGCTGCAGTGCCACCCGGACCAGAATCACCTCACCACACTGCTGCAGTGCCACCCGGACCAGGGCCACCTCACCACACTGCTGCAGTGCCACCCGGACCAGGGCCACCTCGCCACACTGCTGCAGTGCCACCCAGACCAGAATCACCTCGCCACACTGCTGCAGTGCCACCCGGACCAGAATCACCTCGCCACACTGCTGCAGTGCCACCCGGACCAGAATCACCTCACCACACTGCTGCAGTGCCACCCGGACTAGGGCCACCTCACCACACTGCTGCAGTGCCACCCGGACCAGAATCACCTCACCACACTGCTGCAGTGCCACCCGGACCAGAATCACCTCGCCACACTGCTGCAGTGCCACCCGGACCAGAATCACCTCACCACACTGCTGCAGTGCCACCCGGACCAGGGCCACCTCGCCACACTTTGTAAAAATTTTGTATTTTTAGTGGAGATACGGTTTCTCCATGTTGGCCAGGCTGCTCTTGAACTCCTGACCTCAGGTGATCCACCCACCTCGGCCTCCCACAGTGCTGGGATTACAGGCGTGAGCCACCGCATCCGGCCTCTTCCTCCTGCTTTGCATCCTTCCTCCTCCCTGGGCTCTGCCTCCTCCCTGGTGAGGCCTGGGCTGACCCCAGATGTCCATTTCCTTAGAAGCAGCAGAGCGCTGGATGGGCTCAGGTGCTGCTGGGCAGCGAGTGGAAGACCCAGCTGGCTTGAGACCGTAGGTGGGGCTGTGGGCTGTCGGCCTGTCCTGAGCCCCCGCCTAAGGCACAAATGCACACCAGCCACCACCCTCCATTTGTCATCTGTGAATTCTTCCAGACGGATGGGCCGGGCTTATCTGTGAGGCTGGAGCCATGGGATTTATGTACTGAAAAGTCTATTTCTAAAGCCTACAATAGTAGAGTTGCAGAGCAATTTCTCCACAATAAATTCTGCCTTCAACACCCCGGGATCTTCTTTCTGCTCATTTGTCACATTCTGAGCTTCTGGTGGGGATCAGAATCCCATGATGCGCGTCTGAGAGGCAGGTGTGACGGAGAGATTGAGCCCAGCTCTCGGCTGCCCGCCCAGCCCGCGCTGAAGGGACCCTGGGTGCGAATTTGGGTGGCCAGTCATACCCTGGCCCCAGGTCTCTTGTAAGGGAGGAAGGAAATCCCCTCAGGAGACCCCCTCAGCTCCTCCCTGCTGAAGGCCCACCCAGCAATGTGGCCCAGGCCTCGCCCCCAAGACCCACGCCGCAAGGACTCCCCATGCTACTTGGCACCTGGCCTGTCTGGGTGGGCCCCTCCCAGGGGCCCCCTTCTGCAAGGACCAGCTGACTCTTCCCAGCCCCTCCTCATGCACAGACACCCCCCTGGTGCCAGCAGCAATGCCGGGCACTCCCTCAATCCCTCCCCCAGCCCTGCCCCCCAGAACCCCAGGTTCTTCCCTCTGCATCCCAGGGTCCCCACCACTGCCCCTGGGCCCCAGTGCTGCTTCCCCTCTGGGCTGGGACGGGGACACTCCCTGGGGACTCTGAGGCTCTGACATGGGGTGTCCCATCCTGCTGGGTCCTAACACAAAATCGCACAAAAGGCATACTGATGGCTGGAAAAGGAGAAGGCGCCAATTCGGTTCACACACGCAGCAATTGAAACCTCAGTTTGACGTTCATTTCAGCAGCGCTGTAATTAAAATGCATTTGGGAAGCACTTACTTGTGTCTAATTAGACCTTGTTGGGTTTCTATGGAGATCCCTCAGTTGTAACAGGAACATCACCATCCACAATAGCCAGCCGTGGGTGAGGGGGCGCGAGCAGACAGGGCCGGGCCACGGCTCGAGGCCTCCATCATGTGACAAACTCCCAGGAGGCCCCCTCGGTGCTCCCTCAGGCCCCCTTGGTGCTCAGTTGAGGCCAGGTTGGCCAAATCAGCTCCTGGGGCTGGCTGACTTCCCAAGAGGGGGTCCCAGACTCACTGCCCCCAGGATCCCGACTCCATCCACTGCAGAGGGGGCCACCAGGCTGGGGAGCACCATGCCAAGCCCCAGCACCCACAGCCCACTGGCCCTGCCTCTCTCCAGGAGAGTCCAGTTCCCAGCAGCCTCCCCACCCTTCCCCACACAGAGCAACCTGGGGACATCCGGAGATGGCCGCCACCTAGACTCATCCCCAGGACCCAAACAGACAGATGAACAGAGGGCGAAGGCTGCAGGACTCTCCAAAGGGAGCACAAGCGTGTCTTTGGGGCAGACGTCCTGCATCGATTTAGCACCTCTGTGTGTGACCCCCCCAACCCCTGCCGTATGCAGTGTGACCCCCCCCAGATGCTGTACAAGCGCCTTGAGGGCCGCCCAAAAAGAGTGGGGAGCAGAGAGGCTGGCAGCACCGAGAGGGGCCACCTCAAGATGTCACCCCATTTTGTTAGTGAGGAAACTGAGGCAGAACAGCTCAGCCCAGAGGAGAGGCAGAGTTCCTGTAGAATCTCACGGCAGTTTACTCTCAAGAGACCCGGCTCTCCAGGCCTCATGGTTATGATGCAGGCAGGCAAGCCCGAAAGTGGAGTTTAGCCCTCTGGGTTTTTTGGCTTCACCCAGGAAAGAATGCAAGGGCAAGCCAGTGGTAGAAGAAACAGCTTTACTGAAGCCGCAGTGTCCCAGCTCTGGTGGTGTCCTGGCTCTGGTGGTGTCCCGGCCCTGGCGGTGTCCCGGCCCTGGTGGTGTCCCGGCTCTGGTGGTGTCCCGGCCCTGGTGGTCTCGCAGCTCTGGTGGTGTCCCGGCCCTGGTGGTGTCCCGGCTCTGGTGGTGTCCCGGCCCTGGTGGTGTCCCGGCTCTGGTGGTGTCCCGGCCCTGGTGGTGTCCCGGCCCTGGTGGTGTCCCGGCTCTGGTGGTGTCCCGGCTCTGGTGGTCTCGCAGCTCTGGTGGTCTCGCAGCTCTGGTGGTGTCCCGGCCCTGGTGGTGTCCCGGCTCTGGTGGTGTCCCGGCCCTGGTAGTGTCACGGCTCTGGTGGTGTCCCGGCCCTGGTGGTGTCGCGGCCCTGGTGGTGTCCCGGCCCTGGTGGTGTCCCAGCTCTGGTGGTGTCGCGGCTCTGGTGGTGTCCCGGCTCTGGTGGTGTCCCGGCTCTGGTGGTGTGGCAGCTCTCGTGGTGTCCCGGCTCTGCTGGTGTCCCGGCTTTGGTGGTGTCGCGGCTCTGGTGGTGTTCCGGCTCTGGTGGTCTCGCAGCTCTGGTGGTGTCCCGGCTCTGGTGGTGTCCCAGCTCTGGTGGTGTGGCAGCTCTGGTGGTGTCCCAGCTCTGGTGGTGTCCCAGCTCTGGTGGTCTCGCAGCTCTGGTGGTGTCCCGGCTCTGGTAGTGTCCCAGCTCTGGTGGTGTCCCAGCTCTGGTAGTGTCCCAGCTCTGGTGTCTCGCAGCTCTGGTGGTGTCCCGGCTCTGGTGGTGTCCCAGCTCTGGTGGTGTCCCGGCTCTGGTGGTGTGGCAGCTCTCGTGGTGTCCCGGCTCTGGTGGTGTCCCAGCTCTGGTGGTGTCGCAGCTCTGGTGGTGTCGCGGCTCTGGTGGTGTCCCGGCTCTGGTGGTGTCCCGGCTCTGGTGGTGTCCCAGCTCTGGTGGTGTGGCAGCTCTGGTGGTGTCCCAGCCCTGGTGGTCTCACAGATCTGGTGGTGTCCCGGCTCTGGTGGTGTCCCAGCTCTGGTGGTGTCCCGGCTCTGGTGGTGTGGCAGCTCTGGTGGTGTCCCGGCTCTGGTGGTGTCCCAGCTCTGGTGGTCTCGCAGCTCTGGTGGTGTCCCGGCTCTGGTGGTGTCCCAGCTCTGGTGGTGTGGCAGCTCTGGTGGTGTCCTGGCTCTGGTGGTGTCCCGGCTCTGGTGGTGTGGCGGCTCTGGTGGTCTTGCAGCTCTGGTGGTGTCCAGCTCTGGTGGTGTCCCGGCTCTGGTGGTGTCGCAGCTCCGTGACTGCTCCTGCAGGGCAGGGCTTCCCCGTAGGCAGAGAGCAGCAGCTCAGGACAGTTCTGCCATCATGTTTTTACCCATTTTTAATGGCATGCAGATTAAGGGGTGGTTTGTGCAGGAATTTCTAGGGATGGGGTAATAGTCATTGGGTCGTTGCCACGGAAAGGGGTGGTAACTCCAGGGTGTTGCCACGGCAATGGTAAACTGACATGGCACACTGGTGGGCGGGTCTGACTGAAAGCTGCTTTCACCTCGGCCCTGTTTTAGCTAGTCCTCAATCTGGTCCAGTGTCCGAGCCCCTCCCCTGGAGTGGAGTCTCACCTCCTCCCTGCGGAGGTAGGGGGAGGGGAGAGGGTGTCAGGGGTGCAGGGGAGCCTGGGGACGTGAGGACCGAGGAGCAGGAGGGGCGAATGCTGGGAGGACATCGCACATGGGGAGGAGGCCTGGCCGGGTGAAGGGTGGGCAGGCGGGAAAGGAGGGGAAGGTCCACCCTCACAGCATCCCCCCAAATGGCTGGGGCCATGTGCTGAGGGCTGGGCTGTCCTGCGGACTCCCCAGGTGCCACAGTGGCCAGCAGAACTCCTGAGAACTTAGGAGCTTCTCTAACTGAACCCCACACCCACAGACACCCAAGCTGCTCGCCCTGGCTTCCGGGGTGCCGAGGCAGCAGGGAGGCAGACCAGCTGTACCACGTGGATGGCGCAGGACGCTGTGGGCCCTCGTTACCTACCCTCATTACCATTGTGATATGGCCAGACACGGAGGCCCACAAGGGGTTGTCTCAGGGCTGGGAGAAGATGGATCTCAGGGGCAGGCTTGGGCAGGGCTGAGACTAGCATCTAGAAAGGATAGGGTACAGGCTGGGAGCCTGGGATGTACCCATGAAAGAGCCCCTGCCAGGCCCAGCCATCCCCATCCATGCCCAGAGCCATCTTCCCTCCCTGATCCAGGCTGACACTGCACCCAAGGCCAGCACCCAGGGGCCCCTCTTCTGAGGGTCCACCAGGAAGCCCCAAGGGCCTGAGCCAGCAGCTCAGCCATGAGAGCTAGGGGAGGGGTTTTCTCTGTTCCTGAGCTGCAGTCTCCTCCCCTGCAAAGGGCCTCGTGCTCCATCCAGTACAGCAGGCAGCAGCCCTGCTGGCTCACTGTCTCCCAAGCATGTGGACCCCTTCTCCTGGCCTGACTGGGGCCTGGCCTCCTTTGGCCTCTCCTCCTAAATGAGCAGTCCCCTCACCCTGCTTCCCTTCACACACACACACACACTGTGTGTGTCCATCCATGGGCATGTGCATGCACACTTGCACACAGGCACAGGGGCACACACATGCACACACAGCAGGCCCATCAGGAGCTGCTGGAGGCGGGTCTAATTGCTGAATTTCCATGAGGCCCACACCAGCCCTGGTTAGACTTGTAATTGGACTTGGCACTACCGGGCGCGTGGCTGAGGAAGGCGGTATTTGATCCTGTGGCTGAGGCTGCCTGGGGAGCCCAGCGCTGGGCGTAATTAGCGTCTCCTCCCTCCCTCTCAGGCTGCGGGCCTCGCTTTCATCTGGAGGACAGGCAGGGCTGCCGGCTCTCATGGCTCCTCCCAGGCCCCACGTGGTGCTCTGTGCTGAGCCCATGTCACCGCCGGCTCTCTGCTCACTGGCCAGCCCTGCCCCCGGATGGTCCACTCCCCAG